>NC_086103.1:180352617-182752617 GCF_963921235.1 Mobula hypostoma
GTTACTAAATATTCTGCTATTATGTTTTGTGATCAAATGGGGGTGGAAGAAAGAAACAGAAATTTCTCTTGTAATTTGAATGAATGTCAGTGATACTTCCTAGGAAATACTCGATACTGCAGATGTTCAGATGTCAGTGCCTTGGGAACTGTAGTGTATACCACGGTGGCGTCACGGTAGCGTAACTGTTGGCACGATGCTATCACAGCTTAGGGCTTCGGGGTTTGGAGCTCAATTCTGGTGACCTCTGTAAGAAGCTGTACATTCTTTCCGTGTGCACGTGAGTTCCCTTCCATAGTCCAAGGATGTGCAGGTTAGTAGGTTCAATTAAATTGTCCTGTGATTAAATCAGTGGGTTGTTGTGCAGTGTGGCTCAGTGGACTGGAAGGGTCTATTCTACACTGTATCTCTAAATTAATAAATAAATGGGACATTATGCTGTAATTGAATTCTGTACCATTTTGGTCATCCTGTTATAGGAAAAATGTGGTTAAACTGGGAAGAATGGAGAGAAGACAGGAAAGATGTCAATAAGATTGAAAGAGAACAGAAAATATTGATAAGGATGCTGCCAGGACTTGAGGACCTGAGTTCTAAGAAGAGAGTCACATTGAGAAGTACAGCTCACTTTGGCCCGTCTAGTCCATGCCGAAACCATTTAAACTGC
Organism: Mobula hypostoma; assembly: GCF_963921235.1. Lineage (NCBI taxonomy): Eukaryota > Metazoa > Chordata > Chondrichthyes > Myliobatiformes > Myliobatidae > Mobula > Mobula hypostoma. Next base: position 180,353,285 of record NC_086103.1, read on the forward strand.
CTTGTCCTATCAAGCTGTGCCAGGACCATAGCTCTCCATATCCCTACCATCCGTGTACCCATCCAGACTTCCTTTAGATGTTGAAATCAAGCTCATATGCACCACTTGCGCTGGCAGCTTGTTCCACACTCCCACAACCCTCTGAGTGAAGAAATTTCCCCTCACGTTCTCCTTAAGCTTTTCACCTTTCACCCTTAACCCACGACCTCTGGCTGCAGTCTCACCCAACCTCAGTGGAAAAAGCCTGCTTGCATTTACCCTGTCTCTATCTCTCACAATTTGGTATGCCTCTATTGAATCTCCTCTCAACCTTCTACGTTCTGAAGAAACCAGTCCTAACAGTCCTGCCGAAGGGTTTCGGCCCCCGAAACGTCGACTGTACTCTTTTCCACAGATGCTGCCTGGCCTGCTGCGTTGCTCCAGCATTTTGTGTATGTTGCTCGGATTTCCAGCATCTGGAGATGTTCTCTTGTCAGTCCCAAACTATTCAGTCTTTCCTTATAACTCAGGTCGTCCAGAGCCAGCAACAACCTTGTAAATTTTCTTTGCACTCTTTCAACCTTATTTACATCTTTCCTGTAGGTAGGTGACCACACAATACTCCAAATTAGGCCTCACCAACATCTTCTACCGTACAAAGGTTGAATAAGTTAGGACTTTATTTCCTGGAATGTAGGAGGATGAGGGGAAATTTGACAGAAGGATACAAAATTATGAGTGGTATAGATAGGGTAAATGCAAGCAGGCTTTGTTCACTGAGGTCATGGGTTAAGGGTGAAAGGGGAAATTTTATGGGGAACTTGAGGGGGATCTTATTCACTCAGATGGTGGTGCAAGTGTGGAATGAGCCGTGAGTGGAAATGATGAATGTGGGGTCAATTTCAACATTGAAGAGAAGTTTGGTTACGTACATGAATGAGTGGGGTATGGAGAGCTAGCGTCCAGGAGCAGATTAATGGGATTAGGCAGAATAATAGTAGAATAGATTGGCCAAAGGGCCTGTTCCTGTGCTGTAGAGTCCTGTGACTCTGAAAAGCGATGCTTTAATTAATAATGCATGGCACCTTGATCACATTTCATCTCTAGAACCTTATTTTATGGAGTCTTGTGTTTCTGATTACTGACACAGGCACTCACTATGTGGTAAGAACAGAAATGCTGGAGATACTCAGATTTCTGTAATGCCAGAACATTGGTGAGAGAGAAGTGACAATATTAATTGAGAGCACATTGAAATGTTCCACAGTGTAGTGCTTGCTAATGTAGTTGGACTGCCCGGTTTAGCTTTTCCATTCATTATCAATGCCTCAGCAGTTACTTCTCAACGCAGCTAAACATAGAACATAGAAGACAGAACAAGCCCTTCAGCACGGCAGCGTGGTAGACAGTACACGCTTTACAACACTAACCATCCAGGTTCAATCCCCGCCACTGCCTGTGGAAGGTTCGTACGTTTTCTCTGTGATCACGTGGGTTTCCTCCAGGTGCTCTGGTTTACTCCCACAGTCCGACGACGTACCAGTTGGTAGGTTGATTGGTCATTGTAAATTGTCCCATGATTAGGCCAGGGTGACATCAGGAGTTGCTGGGCGTTGCAGCTCGAAGGGCCAAAAGGGCCTATTCTGTATCGCAATAAATAAATAAAAACAGTGTGCCAACCTTTTAACCTACTCTAAGATCAACGTAACCCTTCCCTCCTACACAGCCCTCCATTTCTCTACCAGCCATGTGTCTGTCTAAGAGCTGTACCCCCTCATATTAGCCATTTCCGCACTGGAAAAAGCCTCCGGCTGTCCACTCAACTTGTACAGTTATCCACTTTGGGAGCCATGGCAACGTATTGCTTAGTGTGACTGTATTACAGTCAAGTATTAAATCTGGAGTTCAATTCCAACTCTGTAAGGAATTTGTATGTCCTCCTGGTGAGTGTGTGGGCTTCCTCCGGGTGCTTTGGTTTCCTCCCAAATTCCGAAGATGTACCGGTTAGCAGGTTGATTGGTCATTGTAAATTGTCCTGTGATTAGGCTAGGGGTTAAATTGGTGGGTTACTGGGCAGTGTGACTCGTTCGGTTGGTTCCATGCTGTATCTCCATTACAAACAAATAAATAAATAAAATCAACAGCCAGCCCACCCAAGGATGTGCTGGGGGCAGGTCAAAGCAAGTGTTACCACACATTCTGCCACCCACAATATGGTTGTGGTTTCAAAGAATGTGATCAGGGTGGATAACGTTAATTAAAATTGTACAGTAAATTGCACACAAAGCTCAAAGTTATTGGTGGATGGGGTATGAGGGAGAACAAAGCCATTTTGATGTGGTGACGACATATTCTAGGTGTCATTTTAATCATGTTAGATTATGGTACCTATGACAGGATTACCTCTTAAGTACTTGGAATCTTTTTTGCAGGGGGTATGGAGGGAAGGCTGGGGCGGGGTTCTGAGTTGGATGATCAGCCATGATCATAATAAATGGCGGTGCAGGCTCGAAGGGCCGAATGGCCTACTCCTGCACCTATTTTCTATGTTTCTATGTTTCTATGTTATATCAACACAGAAGACGGAGCTGAGGGAGACAGCAACAGAATTTTTCCCTGTGTTACATCAGCCAACCTACACTCAGAGGCCACTTTATTAGGTACACCCGCTTGTTAATGCAAATATCTAATCAGCAAAAGCAAGCAGACATGGTCAAGAGGTTCAGTCGTTGTTCAGCCCAAAGATCAGAATGGGGAAGAAATGTGATCTAAGTGACTTTGACCATGGAATGATTGTTGGTGCCAGAATGGGTGGCTTGAGTATCTCAGAAACTGCTGATCTCCTGGGATTTTCATATACAACACTCTCTGGAGCTTGCAGAATGGTGAAAGAAAAAATAAATCCAGTGAGTGGCAGTTCTGTGGGCGAAAATGCTTTGTTAATGAGAGAGGTCAGAGGAGGTGGGCCAGGCTGGTTCAAGCTGACAGGGAAACAGCAGTAGCTCAAGTAACCATGCGTTACAACAGTGGTGTGCAGAAGAGCATCTCTGAATGCACCAATTTTGAAGTGGATGGGCTGCAGCCTCAGAAGACCATAAGCGTACACTCAGCAGCCACTGTATTAGATACAGAAGGTTGGAGTCAGGTTTAATATCACCATTACATGTCGTGAAATTTGTTGTCTTTGCAGCAGCAAAAAATAATACTAGAGAAAAAGTGTGAATTACAGCAAATATATAGTTAAATATAGAAACCTTCCAAGGCGCAAATCCATGGTCTCACGAGACTAACGGATGCCTATATATAAATAGTTAAATTAAATCAGTAGTGCAAAAATAAAAAATAAAAAAAATAGAGAGGTAGTGTACATGGGTTCATGCCCATTCAGAAATCGGATAGCAGGAGAGATGAACTGTTTATGAATCGTTGAGTGTGTGCCTTCAGGCCATGGTACCTCTTCGCTGAATGTAGCAATGAGAAGAGGGCCTGTCCTAGGAGACGGGGGGTCTTTAATAATGAATGCCACATTTTTGAGGCATTACTCCTTGAAGATGTCCTGCCTTCTACAGAGGCTGGTGCCCATGATGGAGCTGACTAAGTTCACAACTTTCTGCGATCCTGTGCAGTAGCCTTCCCATACCAGGTGGTGATGCAGCCAGTTAGAATGCTTTCCACCGTACCGAATAAAGTGGCCACTGAGTATATTTCCTCCTTGTTTTCCTCATAGCCATTAGCTGGGTGTTGGTTTGTAATCGTTAACTCCAATCAGGGAGAGAGACTGGCAGAAACCTCTTGTCACGAGCTGATAAAGTAGAGTGCTTTTTACTCTTTGATGTCTGGAGTGATGAGGTCAGAGCTGATGTCTGGAGTTGTGATCGAATTTGGCTTGTCTGGTTTCTGCAGAGAGCAGAACAATTGGTCAGTCACGCATAGTGAAAGATGTGGGGAGGTTAGGAGATGATTGTCAAGCCCAACAACGCTGCACTTCTGGTTTCTGGAACATCTCAGGTGTACGCATCTTTTGATCTGCCAATTTCCAACAACAATCAGAGCTCTGTACTACTTGGGGTAAGAATATTCCTCTTTCTTTATTGTTTTACAACAACAGAATTGAAGATTCAAGGGAAGCAAGGCTTTGGTAGTCAAAGTCAATGTAAATTTGTTGGCCAAGTATGTCTACATTCAATGGCCACTTTGTTAAGTACACCTTTCAAACCAGCGTTGTTGTGTTCTGCTGTAGCCCATTCGGTTCAAGGCTTGATGTGCTGTGCATTCCGAGATGCTCTGCTGCACACCACTGTTGTAACACCTGGTTATTTGAGTCACTGTCGCCTTCCTGTCAGCCTGAACCAGTCTGGCCATTCTCCTCTGACCTCTCTTAGTAGATAGGTGGCATTGTGGATAATGAAGTAGGTTTTCATAGCTTGCAGAGAGATTTAGGCCAGTTGGAAGAGTGGGCCGAAAGATGGCAGATGGAGTTTAATGCTGAAAAATGTGAGGTGCTACATTTTGGTAGGACTAATCAAAATAGGACATACATGGTAAATGGTAGGGCATTGAAGAATGCTGTAGAACAGAGGGATCTAGGAATAATGGTGCATAGTTCCCTGAAGGTGGAATCTCATGTGGATAGGGTGGTGAAGAAAGCTTTTTGTATGCTGGCCTTTATTAATCAGAGCATTGAATATAGGAGTTGGGATGTAATGTTGAATTTGTATAAGGCATTGGTAAAGCCAAATTTGGAGTATTGTGTACAGTTCTGGTCTCCGAATTATAGGAAAGATGTCAATAAAATTGAGAGATTACAGAGGAGGTTTACTAAAATGTTGCCTGGGTTTCATCTCCTAAGTTACAGAGAAAGGTTGAACAAGTTAGGTCTTTATTCTTTGGAGCGTAGAAGGTTGAGGGGGGAATTGATAGAGGTGTTTAAAATTATGAGGGGGATTGATAGAGTTGACGTGGATAGGCTTTTTCCACTGAGAATGGGAGAGAATCAAACAAGAGGACATGAGTTGAAAGGGCAAAAGTTTAGGGGTAACATGAGGGGGAACTTCTTTACTCAGAGAGTGGTAGCTGTGTGGAACGAGCTTCCAGCAGAAGTGGTTGAGGCAGGTTCGATGTTGTCGTTTAAAGTTAAATTGGCTAGCTATATGGACAGGAAAGGAATGGAGGGTTATGGGCTGAGTGCAGGTCGGTGGGACTAGGTGAGAGTAAGAGTTCGGCACGGACTAGAAGGGCCGAGATGGCCTGTTTCCGTGCTGTAATTGTTATATGGTTATATTAACAAGGCATTTTCACCCACAGGACTGCCACTCAATAGATGTTTTGTTTTTTCGTTTTTCACACATTCTGTACAAACTCTAGAGACTGTTGTGCATGAACAAAACTTAAACCGCCCCATCTGGCACCAACAATCATTCCACAGTCAAAGTCACTTAGATTATACTTCCTCCCATTCTGTTGTTTGATCTGAACAACAACTGAACATCTTGACAGTGTCTGCCTGTTTTTATGCGTTGAGTTGCTGCCACAGATCAGATATTTGCAATAGTGAGAAGATGAATGGTGTATCTAATAAAGGTGCCATTAAGTGAATGTCACCATACACTACCTTGAGATTTATTTCCCTGCAGTGATTTCCAGGGAATTAAAGAAATGCAATAGGATTTATGAAGAAATATATATAAAGAAAGATTGACAAACGATCAATGTGAAAAAGAAGACAAGTTGTGCAAGTAGAAAATAAATGATATTAAGAACATGAGATGCACAGTCCTTGAGAGTGAGTCTGTAGGTTATGGAATCAGTTCAGTGTTGGGGTGAGTGACTTTATTCATCTTGCTTCAGGAGCCTGATGGTTGAAGGGTGATAACTGTTCCTGAATCTTGTGCTGTGGGATCTAAGGCTTCTGTACCTCCTGCCTGATGGTAGTAGCAAGTAGAGAGCCTGGCCTGGATGATGGATACTGCTTTCTTGTGGCAGCTCTCCTTGTACATGTGCTCAGTGGTGTGGAGGACCTTTCCTGTGACGGACTGGGCTCTAACTATTGTTTTCTGTAGATCTTTGCATTGCTGGACATTGGTGTTTCCATACCAGGCCATGATGCACTCTGTCAGGATACTCTCCACTGTGTCTCTGCAGACTTTGGCGTATCATTGGCGTATGTCATGAAATCTGTTGCTTTGGGGCAGCAGTACATAATAATAAAAAACTATAAATTGGAGTAAGAAATATAATTATATATATTTAAATTAAATTAAATAAGTAAGTAGTGCTGCCGTCCATGAAAACTTCTAAGAAAGTAGAGGTGCTGCGCTGTGCTTTATTGGTATTGGCATTTTTTATACTTTATACTTTATACTTTACACTTTATTGTCGCCAAACAATTGATACTAGAACGTACAGTCATCACAGTGATATTTGATTCTGTGCTTCCCGCTCCCTGGATTACAAATCGATATTAAAAATTTAAATTATAAATCATAAATAGAAAATAGAAAAATGGAAAGTAAGGTAGTGCAAAATAACCAAGAGGCAGGTCCGGATATTTGGAGGGTACGGCCCAGATCCGGGTCAGGATCCGTTCAGCAGTCTTATCACAGTTGGAAAGAAGCTGTTCCCAAATCTGGCCGTACGAGTCTTCAAGCTCCTGAACCTTCTCCCGGAGGGAAGAGGGACGAAAAGTGTATTGGCATTTACGTGCCATCACAAAGAAAATGAGCTTATCAAGCTTATTTTTTGACTTGCATCCTTAAAAGTCTGTAGCAGGGAGACCAGATGTGTGTGCAGTATTCCAGATGCAATCTCACCAGAGCCTTAAATAGGTTTTTCTATTCATCAGATGAATGTTGGCTTCCCTGGCTGAGTCAGCATTTAACTTCCCCTCCCTGGCTGTCCTTGAGAAGGTGGTGGTAAGCTGCCCTCTTGAACCACAGCAGTCCGTGAGGTGTGGCTACACCCACAGTGCTGTTAGGGAGGGAGTTCCAGGGACGGTGAGCAAAAACAGTGATATGTCCTCAGTGGCCACTCTACTAGGTACACCTGCTCGTTAACGCAAATATCTAATCGGCCAATCACGTGGCAGCAACTCAATGCACGAAAACATGCAGACATGGCCAAGAGGTTCAGTTGTTGTTCGGACCAAGCATTAGAATTGGGAAGAAATGTGATCTAAGTGACTTTGACTGTGGAATGATTGTTGGTGTCAGACGGGGTGGTTTGAGTATCTCAGAAACAGCTGATCTCCTGGGATTTTCACACACAACAGTCTCTAGAGTTTGCAGAGAATGGTGTGAAAAACAAAAAAAAACATCCAGTGAGTGGCAGTTCAGTGGGCAAAAATACTTGTTAATGTGAGAGGTCAGAGGAGAATAGCTAGACTGATTCAAGCAGGAAGGCAACAGTAACTCAGATAACCACGTTTTACAACAGCGATGTGCAGAAGAACATATCTGAACACACAACACATCCAGTCTTGAAGTAGATGAGCTACAGCGGAAGAACACCTCAAACATACGCTCGGTGGCTACTTGATGAGGTACAGGAGGTATCTAATAAAGCGGGCACTGAGTGTATCTCCAAATCAGGATGTGTGGCTCGGAGGGCAACCTCCAGGGGCTGGTGCTCCCCACACTGCTGCTGGCTTTGTTCTTCTTGCCAGTAGAGGTGTTGGGTTTGTAAGGTGCTGTTTGTAATGGGACCTGGTGAGGCAAGTGCATCCTGTGAGCTGTAGAAGCTGCTGCTACCGTGTGTCACTAGTGTTGTGAGTGAATGGATGTGGATGGTGTGTCTTTAAACAGGGCTGCCCTGTCCCACATGGTGTTCAGTTCTGGTTGTGGATGGGGTGCCGATAATCAGAGATGCTGCATCCCGCATGGTGCCAAGCCTTTTAAGTATTGTATATATCTGGCCAAGTGGTGGGTATTCAATCACACTCCTGGCTTGCTGTAAGATTTTATTATTGAGTACTGGCATCTCTGAAATGTCCTATTTTTCATTTTCATGCTCAGTGTACAGGGGGAGGAGAGGATGAGGCTTTGCAGGCTGACCGCAGTAGTTCTTGATGTCGCTGGATGTGATACCGTTTAAAAAGTTGTGGTGATTGTGTTTCGCTACACTGTGGGTTAGTAGTATTGTTTCGTGAACCATTTCGTTTTTCACTGTTTGTGTTACGGTGCAGCTCATGTGAAACAACTGTTTATACTGTGGACCACTCAGATTGCGCCGCCTTTAACAGATAAACATTCATTTATGCAACAGCTTCTACATCCCTTTTGTTGTGACGTGAACAAAGTCTCTGGAGACACTCATGCTAGTGGATATAGAAGTTTTTCATTCAGCAAAATTAACAGGGCATCATATTGAGACACTCTTGGAAGAAGAGGCCTGCTCAGCCCATTATTACGTGACATGTTTATAGGCTAAAGATCAAAGGTACCAGCAGGACAATTCTATAGTTACAGTGTTTCTACAATGCTTCCCTTGAATGACATATAGTTTTCAAACAACCCTCCTTCTTCACACCCACACTCCAGACACCTGAAATGAATATTAATCTCTACTGACTCCAGGCCACATTCAATGCATATGCAGGCATCTGAGGTCTAATTGTTCTGAGCTGCATTTTAAATTCAATCTGCAATCCACATTCATAACTGAAGATTGGTTGTTGGTGAAATTAATAATTTGTATATACCCTAACTACAGAATATGCTTTAACACCGTTCAACACGTCCCCAAAGGCTTTTGAAGTATGATCACTGTTGTAATCTTTCATTCATTCATTCATTTATTTATTCATTTATTTATTTAGAGATACAGCGTGGTAACAGGCCCTTCTGGCATGTTGAGCCCACTCCCATCATACGTACTCACCCGTAATTGAGGAAACTGGAGCACCCAGAGGAAAGGTGGTCACAGGGAGAATGTACAGAATTATCCTGGATCACTGGTGTTATAATAGCATTATGCTAACCTCTACGCTACTGTGCTGCCCCCAGGGTGGGGGGATTGGGAATTTGAACCTGACCCAAAGCGAGAACCATACCCCTAGACCAACGAGCCAACATACCATTATTGGGGAAACAGCAGCCAAATGTGTACACAGCAAGATCCCACAAGTAAGCACGAGTTATTGACCAAGTAGCACATAGTCGTAGAGTAATACAGCATGGATGCAGGCCACTTGGCCCAACTAGTCTATGCTGAAGACAGTGCCCACAAAGTTAGTCTTAATTATCTGTGATCGGCCCATATACCTCTAAGCTCCACCTCTGCATGTACCTACCTCAAACACTTCCTCTGGCAGCTCATTCCATATACTCACCACCCTCTACATGTAATAGTTGCCCCTCAGGTCCCCTCCCCCTAAACCAATGCTCTACTAGTTTTCCCTACCCTGATCACTCCCTACCTTTTGAGGAACATTGGGTGATAAAATGACATTTTTTGGTTCTAATTCTGTTCTCTATTTTAAAAATCGTACATAACTTATGTTCCTGGTTATATTTATTTATTTAGAGATACAGCACAGAACAGGCCCTTCCAGCCCTTTGAGCCTCACGGCTAGTAACCCACCGATTTAACCCTATTCACAGGACAATTTACAATAACCAATTAACCTACTAACAGGTACATCTTTGTACTGTGGGAGGAAACTGGAGCACCCGGAGGAAACCCACGCAGTCACGGGGAGGATGTACAAACTCCTTACAGAGAGCTCCATAATTGAACTCTGAACTCTGACACCCTGAGTTGTAATAGTGTTGTGCTAACTGCTACAATGCCATGGAGCTCAGTCACATAATATATGATGCTATGAGTGTGTTATGCTGCTGCCAGTAAGTTCTTAATTGCATCCGTGCATATGATAGTAAACTCAAGTTTGATCTTTACGCTGAGGAGGAAGGAGAAGATGGTGGCATGACGCAGCGCGCGCGGCCGTTCCGATTGATATCGATATGTGTAACTAGGGGGCCGTGCACAATCCGGATTTGATGGAGACAGCTGTGAGAAGTGCAGAGGAACATCTGGAGAAACTTCTGAAATGCCCGCTTCGCTGCCGCTGCTACTGTGCGATCGAGAATCTCCGGAGACGAGGCCCTAAATCCTCGGCTTTGCGTATCGCCTGTTGCCGGGGCCGGGGTCGAAACGCTCGGCAGAGATGGTGCTCGGTGCTCAGTGTCGGGAGGTGGTTGGAGGCTTGGAGTTTTCGGATGGATTCAGAGTCGGACTGTGGTCGGATGCTTCCAGGATGCTGCATCGGCAAGTTGGTGGCGCTGGAGGTTCACCGTCTGCGTGAGATGATGAGACTTCCAAAAGACTTTGAGACTTTTACTGTGCCATGGTCTGTTCTTATCAAATTACCATATTGCTTTGCACTGTTGTAACTATATGTTGTAATTATGTGGTTTTTGTTAGCTTTTAAGTCAGTTTGTCATATGTTTTCGTGATATCATTCTGGAAAAACATTTTATCATTTCTTAATGCATGCATTACTAAATGACAATAAAAGGGGACTGCATGTCCTCATAATCATAAATATCATTTTTTGTCATTGAAATATTGTCATGGGATTCTTTATATCCAGTCACAAGTGTGGAAAGAACATTGACTTAATCGAGCTAGGCAGACAATTGATAATGGCTGGGATCACCCGTCTTGTAAAGACATTGCCCAGCAGAAGTCAATGGCTTACCACTTCTGTAGAAGTGACCATGATCTCCCACATCATACGACACGGCTCATAATGAATGAAACAATCTTATAACAGGGTGACCATAACTGCACACAATATTCCACGTTTTGCCTCACCAACATCTTGAACCAGTGCAACATAACATCCCGACTGCTACACCCAGTTCCCTGACTGAAGAAGGCCAAACACCTTAGAACGTAGAACACTTCAGCACAAGATTGCAGTCCTATACACCTCCTGAACTTACTGTTTTAGAGCATCCTCTCAAGCCTTGATGGTTAAGTACATTTCTCCTGATTCAACAATAGTGTCTAAAACCAGAGGGCATGAGATAAACATAAGCAATAAGATGTTTAGTGAGGATCTGAGGGGAAATATTTTCATGTACTATGCCTTCGGAATCCGGTACGCACTGCCTGAGAGAGTGGTGGAGCAGAGGTTCTTACAATAAGTAGTTTTATCAGGAGCACTGTGTACACAGGGCTCTTAGCATTGTCAAGGATCGCTCCCATCTATCCCACAATCTCTTCTTTCAGTCCCTACCATCAGTCAGGAAGTACTGTAGCATTAGGACAAGGTCTGTTAGGATGGGAAACAGCTTCTTCCCCCAGGCCAAGAGACTGTTGAACTTCCTGCCACCAAACATAGGTAACTTCCTGTCACCTATGAAGTTCCAGTAGTGTTATACTGCGTTTTGTGATGAGAGGCCTAGGTGAGGATGGCAAGGACCCAAGTGCTGGAGTATCCAAGACAGGAATTGAGACACGATGCTAGATTGAAACAAGAACAGAGGACAAAACTAGACTTTAGACGATGATTCAAGTAGAGATGAAAATTAAGCACTGAACCTCTGTTCAGTTGCTCCTTAAATATTGAAATCTTGGAGCCAAAACATGGCTGCCAATTAGCGAGATGGTCAAGAATCCTTAAAGGGGCCACGCCAGCTATCCATATTCCGGAGAGTTAGTGTGTCCAAACCCAGGAAGCTGGCCCGGTTGCGGATGCATGTCATAACAGTTTTTGACCTGTGTCCTAAATGCACCTTATGCTAAATGTTAATCTTCTGGAATATATTTTATTATTTGTTAATTTCTATGTGGTATTATTACTTTATGTTCTGGGTGTGAGTTATATGTGCTATGTGGACCAGAAGACCATTGTTTCATTTGGCAGTATACATGTACACGGTTTAAAGTTCAAAGTTCGAAGTAAACTTATTATCAAAGTACATATATACTGTATAACACTGAGATTTACTTTCTTGTGGGCATACTCAATAAATCCATAATAGAATTATAGTCATAATAGAATCAATGAAAGACTGCACCATCTAGGGTGTTCAACCAGTGTACAAAAGACAACAAACTGTTCAAATACAAAAAGGAAATAATAATAATATATAAGCAATGAATATCGAGAACATGAGGTGCAGTGTCCTGGAAAGTGAGTCCACTGGTTGTGGGAACACTTCAAAGATGGGGCGAGTAAAGTTATCCCCTTTGGTTGAATGCCCGACGCCGGCCCCCTAGGCCTGAGTCGACGTCGTTGTAGATGAATGACAATAAACTTGATCTTGGACTTGAAATTGATCTGGATGAGTATTCCAATTGCAAGACTGCAGACCAAGTGCTGGGATCAGAATCAGAATCAGATTTATTGTCATCAACGTGTTGGGCCATGGCCTCCACGTGCCAAAATGAGGCCACCCTTAGTGTGGAGGAGCAACGCCTTATATTCCATCTAGGTAGCCTCTAACCTGATGGCAAGAATATCAATTTCTCCTTCTGGTAAAAAAAAAATTCCCTCCTCTCCTCTTTTATTCCCCACTCTGGCTTCTTACCTCTTCACACCTGCCTATCACCTCTCCCTGGGTCCACTCCTCCTTCCCTTTCTCCTATGATCCACTCTCCCCTCTGATCAGATTTGTTCCTCACAGGCCTTTACCTTTCCTACTCACCTGGCTTCGCCCATCACCTTCTAGCTCTCCTCCTTCCCCTCCCTCCATCTTCTTCCCCCTTCCTTTCCAGTCTTGATGAATGGTCTCAGCCCGAAACATTGACTGTTCATTCACTTCCATAGATTCTGCCTGGCCTGTTGAGTCATCTAGTATTTTATGTGTCTTGCTTTGAATTTCATTTCAATCATCGGCAGACTTTTTCCATATGTTTTATTGTCAATGACATTAGTTCAAGGTTCAAGGTACATTTATCAATGTATCTATGTAGTATACAACTCTGAGATTCATCTTCTCCAGATAGCCACGAAACAAAGAAAACCATGGAAGCTGTTCAAAGAAAAACATCAACCTCTCACATGCAAAAAAAACCAAATAGCGCAAGCAGCAACAAGAAAGAACAAGTAAAAACATCGAGTATAAAAACATAAAATCAAAACAGTCCAACTGAACTACAGTCCAATTCATAAATAATTCTGAAGTTACACACACAAAATGCTGGTGGATTGCAGCAGGCCAGGCAGCATCAATAGGAAGAAGTACAGTCGACATTTGGGTTGAGAATCTTCGTCAGGACCTGAGTCCTGTACTTCTGAAACGTCGACTGTACTTCTTCTTATTGATGCTGCCTGGCCTGCTGCATTCCACCAGCATTGTGTGTGTGTTGCTTGAATTTCCAGCATCTGCCGATTTCCTCGTGTTACAATTCTGAAGTTAGTTGTTTCGTGGCAGCAGTACAATGCAGGCATAACAAATCACTATAATTTATGATTTAAATAATAAGTAATTAGTACAAAAGAGGAATGTTGAGGTAGTGTTCACAGACCATTTAGAAATGTGATGGTGAAGGGGAATAAGCTGTTCCTAAAATATTGAGTACGAGTCTTCAGGCTCCTGTAGCTCCTCGCTGACGATAGCAGTGAGAAGGGGGCATGTCCTGGGTGCTGAGAATCCTTAGTGATGGATGCTGCCTTTTTGAGGCACCACTTTGTGCAGATGTCTTCGATGGTGGGGAGGATTCTCCCTGTGATGGAACTGACTGGGTCTACAGCCTCTTACGATCCTGTGCACTGGAACCTCCCTACCAAATGGCGGTGCAACCTGTCAAAATGCTCTCCATGGTACATACATGGCTCCTCCGTGGAGAAAGTTAGGAGCACCAAGTTTCTGGGAGTGCATGTAATGGATAATTTCACCTCATCCCTCAACATCGCTTCCTTAGTCAGTAAAGCACAGCAGCATCTCCACTTCCTGAGGGCATTGAGGTGGGCAAGGATCCCCTCCTCTCAGTCTAACCAATTTTTATAAGAGCTTCATCGAGGGTGTCCTGACCAGCTACATCACTGTCTGGTACAGGAATTAGAACATAGAACATAGAACATAGAAATCTACGGCACATTACAGGCCCTTCAGCCCACAATGTTATGCTGGCCATGTAACCTACTCTAGAAGCTGCCTAGAATTTCCCTAGCACATAGCCCTCTATTTTACTAAGCTTCATAGAAACATAGAAACATAGAAAATAGGTGCAGGAGTAGGCCATTCGGCCCTTCGAGCCTGCACCGCCATTTATTATGATCATGGCTGATCATCCAACTCAGAACCCAGCCTTCCCTCCATACCCCCTGACCCCTGTAGCCACAAGGGCCATATCTAACTTCCTCTTAAACACAGCCAATGAACCGACCTCAACAGTTTGCTGTGGCAGAGAATTCCACAGATTCACCACTCTCTGTGTGAAGAAGTTTTTCCTAATCTCGGTCCTAAAAGGCTTCCCCTCTATCCTCAAACTGTGACCCCTCGTTCTGGACCTCCCCAACATCGGGAACAATCTTCCCGCATCTAGCCTGTCCAATCCCTTTAGGATCTTATACGTTTCAATCAGATCCCCCCTCAATCTTCTAAATTCCAACGAGTACAAGCCCAGTTCATCCAGTCTTTCTTCATATGAAAGACCTGCCATCCCAGGAATCAATCTGGTGAACCTTCTTTGTACTCCCTCTATGGCAAAGATGTCTTTCCTCAGATTAGGGGACCAAAACTGCACACAATACTCCAGGTGTGGTCTCACCAAGGCCTTGTACAACTGCAGTAGTACCTCCCTGCTCCTGTACTCGAATCCTCTCGCTATAAATGCCAGCATACCGTTCGCCTTTTTCACCGCCTGCTGTACCTGCATGCCCACTTTCAATGACTGGTGTATAATGACACCCAGGTCTCGTTGCACCTCCCCTTTTCCTAATCGGCCACCATTCAGATAATAATCTGTTTTCCTATTTTTGCCACCAAAGTGGATAACTTCACATTTATCCACATTAAATTGCATCTGCCATGAGTTTGCCCACTCACCCAACCTATCCAAGTCACCCTGCATCCTCTTAGCATCCTCCTCACTGCTAACACTGCCACCCAGCTTCGTGTCATCCGCAAACTTGGAGATGCTGCATTTAATTCCCTCATCCAAGTCATTAATATATATTGTAAACAACTGGGGTCCCAGCACTGAGCCTTGCGGTACCCCACTAGTCACCGCCTGCCATTCTGAAAAGGTCCCGTTTATTCCCACTCTTTGCTTCCTGTCTGCTAACCAATTCTCCACCCACACCAATACCTTACCCCCAATACCGTGTGCTTTAAGTTTGCACACTAATCTCCTGTGTGGGACCTTGTCAAAAGCCTTTTGAAAATCCAAATATACCACATCCACTGGTTCTCCCCTATCCACTCTACTAGTTACATCCTCAAAAAATTCTATGAGATTCGTCAGACATGATTTTCCTTTCACAAATCCATGCTGACTTTGTCCGATCATTTCACCGCTTTCCAAATGTGCTGTTATCACATCCTTGATAACTGACTCCAGCAGTTTCCCCACCACTGACGTTAGGCTAACCGGCCTATAATTCCCCGGTTTCTCTCTCCCTCCTTTTTTAAAAAGTGGGGTTACATTAGCCACCCTCCAATCCTCAGGAACTAGTCCAGAATCTAACGAGTTTTGAAAAATTATCACTAATGCATCCACTATTTCTTGGGCTACTTCCTTAAGCACTCTGGGATGCAGACCATCTGGCCCTGGGGATTTATCTGCCTTCAATCCCTTCAATTTACCTAACACCACTTCCCTACTAACATGTATTTCACTCAGTTCCTCCATCTCACTGGACCCTCTGTCCCTTACTATTTCTGGAAGATTATTTATGTCCTCCTTAGTGAAGACAGAACCAAAGTAATTATTCAATTGGTCTGCCATGTCCTTGCTCCCCATAATCAATTCACCTGTTTCTGTCTGCAGGGGACCTACATTTGTCTTTATCAGTCTTTTCCTTTTTACATATCTATAAAAGCTTTTACAGTCCGTTTTTATGTTCTCTGCCAGTTTTCTCTCATAATCTTTTTTCCCCTTCCTAATTAAGCCCTTTGTCCTCCTCTGCTGAACTCTGAATTTCTCCCAGTCCTCAGGTGAGCCACTTTCTCTGGCTAATTTGTATGCTACTTCTTTGGAATTGATACTATCCCTAATTTCTCTTGTCAGCCACGGGTGCACTACCTTCCTTGATTTATTCTTTTGCCAAACTGGGATGAACAATTGTTGTAGTTCATCCATGCAACCTTTAAATGCCTGCCATTGCATATCCACCGTCAATCCTTTAAGTGTCATTTGCCAGTCTATCTTAGCTAATTCACGACTCATACCTTCAAAGTTACCCCTCTTTAAGTTCAGAACCTTTGTTTCTGAATTAACTATGTCACTCTCCATGTTAATGAAGAATTCCACCATATTGTGGTCACTCTTACCCAAGGGGCCTCTCACGACAAGATCGCTAATTAACCCTTTCTCATTGCTCAAAACCCAGTCCAGAATAGCCTGCTCTCTAGTCGGTTCCTCGACATGTTGGTTCAAAAAACCATCCCGCATACATTCCAAGAAATCCTCTTCCTCAGCACCTTTACCAATTTGGTTCACCCAGTCTACATGTAGATTGAAGTCACCCATTATAACTGCTGTTCCTTTATTGCACACATTTCTAATTTCCTGTTTAATACCATCTCCGACCTCACTACTACTGTTAGGTGGCCTGTACACAACTCCCACCAGCGTCTTCTGCCCCTTAGTGTTACGCAGCTCTACCCATATCGATTCCACATCTTCCCGGCTTATGTCCTTCCTTTCTATTGCGTTAATCTCTTTTTTAACCAGCAACGCCACCCCACCTCCCCTTCCTTCATGTCTATCCCTCCTGAATATTGAATATCCCTGAATGTTGAGCTCCCATCCCTGGTCACCCTGGAGCCATGTCTCTGTGATCCCAACTATATCATAATCATTAATAACAATCTGCACTTTCAATTCATCCACCTTATTACGAATGCTCCTTGCATTGACACATAAAGCCTTCAGGCGCTCTTTTACAACTCTCTTAGCCCTTTTTAATGCTTGCCCTGGATTTGTCGGCCTGCCACTTTTACTTTTCCCCTTTGTACTTTTTGCTTCTACGCTCACTTTACACCCCTCTGTCTCTCTGCACTGGTTCCCATCCCTCTGTTGTGAACTAACCTCCTCACACCTAGCCGCTTTAATTTGATTCCCACCCCCCAACCATTCTAGTTTAAAGTCACCTCAGTAGCCCGCGCTAATCTCCCTGCCAGGATATTGGTCCCCCTAGGATTTAAGTGTAACCCGTCCTTTTTGTACAGGTCACGCCTGCACCAATAGAGGTCCCAATGATCCAAAAACTTGAATCCCTGCCCCCTGCTCCAATCCCTCAGCCACGCATTTATCCTCCACCTCATCTCATTCCTACTCTCACTGTCGCGTGGCACAGGCAGTAATCCCGAGATTACTACCTTTGCGGTCCTTTTTCTCAACTCCCTTCCTAGCTCCCTATATTCTTCTTTCAGGACCTCATCCCTTTTCCTACCTATGTCATTGGTACCTATATGTACCAGGACCTCTGGCTCCTCACCCTCCCACTTCAGGATATCTTGGACACGATCAGAAATATCCCGGACCCTGGCACCAGGGAGGCAAACTACCATCCGAGTCTCTGGACTGCATCCACAGAATCGCCTATCTGACCCCCTTACTATCGAGTCCCCTATCACAACTGCCCTCCTCTTCCTTGCCCTACCCTTCTGAGCTACAGGGCCAGACTCTGTGCCGGAGGCAGGGCCATTGTCGCTTCCCCCGGGTAAGCTGTCCCCTCCAACAGTACTCAAACAGGAGTACCTGTTGTTAAGGGGCACAGCCACCGGGGTACTCCCCATCACCTGCCTTTTCCCCTTCCCCCTCCTAACCGTGACCCACTTGTCTGCCTCCCGTGGCCCCGGCGTGACCACCTGCCTTCCACTCCTCTCTATCACCTCCTCGCTCTCCCTGACCAGACGAAGGTCATCGAGCTGCAGCTCCAGTTCCGTAACGCGGTCCCTTAGGAGCTGCATCTCGATGCATTTGGCGCAGATGTAGACGTCCGGGAGGCTTGGAGACTCCAGGGCCTCCCACATCCGACACCGAGAACAGCAAACTGCCCTCACAGTCATAATGCCCCTCTCCTCAAATAGCAACAGAAAATGAATGTCAAACCTTCCTCGCCTCGCCCGCTTCCGCCTAAGCCCGGTGAGCCGAAGCCCTTAAGTCTTCACTCTGCTCCCGGCTCACTCCGCCGCCCGCAAACTACGCTGCCCGCTCTATGAGGCTCTGTTCCTTTTAAATCTGCCGCGCTGCACTGCCCGACGTCACACGCCTGCGCAGTCCCGCCTCTCAGAAAGCCGTTGGAGAAAAAAAATAACGAAAATTTCAAAAATCTCTTTCTCGGCACTCCCACTCAGACTCTCAGACTCCTTCTTCGAATCAAATCCGAAGCAGGATGTCTGCCCTTTTAAATCTGCCACGCTGCACTGCCCGACGTCACACGCCTGCGCAGTTCCGCCTCTCAGAAAGCCGTTGGAGGAAAAAAATAACGAAAATTTCAAAAATCTCTTTCTCGGCACTCCCACTCAGACTCTCAGACTCCTTCTTCGAATCAAATCCGAAGCAGGATGTCTGCCCTTTTAAATCTGCCGCGCTGCACTGCCCGACGTCACACGCCTGCGCAGTCCCGCCTCTCAGAAAGCCGTTGGAGAAAAAAAATAACGAAAATTTCAAAAATCTCTTTCTCGGCACTCCCACTCAGACTCTCAGACTCCTTCTTCGAATCATTCATGTACCTATCTAAGACCCTATTGTATCCGCGTTCACCACTGCCACCGGTAATGCATTCTACGCACCCACCACACTCTGTGTGAGAAACTTACCCCCGACATCCCCTCTGTGCCTACTTCCAAGCACCTTAAAACTATGCCCCCTCGTTTTGGCCATTTCAGCCCTGGGAAAAAAACCTCTGGCTAACCACACAATCAATGCCTCTCATCATCTTATACACCTCTATCAGGTCACCTCTCATCCTCCGTCACTCCAAGGAGAAACGGCCAAGTTCACTCATACTATTCTCATAAGACACACTCTCCAATCCAGGCAATGTCCTTGTAAATCTCATCTGCACTCTCTCTATAGCAGCCATTCTCAATGGGGGCCATATGGCCCCCTTGGGGGCCCTGGCACATTTGAAGGGGGCCATCGACTGAAAACTGTGAGAAGGGGAGCCCCAAGGGTTTATTTGGGCCCTGGTAACCCAACCGATGAAATACCCAAGCAGTAACCTTCATTGGAGTCAATAGTTTCCCTCCTATTTATAATATCTTTCCAACACACTGTTTGAACTCGGCGCACCGGGTAAATTCACTACTTAAGCTCCTCCCACACAGCCTCACTTCAGAGTCAATCGCGAATCAGACTGCACCGGGTCAACGTATTCAATCAAGGGTTCTTGCATCCATTATCGGCATACTTCATTCTCCGAAGATCAGCGTGTCTTGCTAGGCCTTTTTTAGCCTAGTAGCTTAAAAATATGTGTGATTGGATATATTATACATTAAGGTAGGTTGTGAAAAGTGTTTATTACTGTCATTGTCTAATTTGGAGCCCGATATCATGAAACTTTCAGAAAAGCACCAAGCTCAAGGATCGCATTAGGCCTGATAGATGCTTCATTTTATACAGTCTTTTTTTAAGTTTTGTCCAGTATGTCGGAATGTTCAAGTTTTCTTGGTGTTCAATAATAAATGATTTTCTGTCTATCTGTTCGTGTTGTATCCCTGTTTGAAAGGGGGGGGGGTACCTGGAACCTGAGAAGAACTCCTAAGGGGGCCATGGCCAAAAAAGCAGTTGAGAATCACTGCTCTATAGTATCCACATCCTTCCTGTAGTGAGGTGACCAGAACTGAACACAGCACTCCAAGTGGGGTCTAACCAAGGTCTGACATAGCTGTAACATTACCTCATGGCTCTTGAACTCAAGGCATTGCAAGGCAGCTGACCACAAGACCCTATAAAGGATTGCGAGATCTGCTGAGAGGGTCAGCAAGCTCTCTCTTCTACCTATCAGAGATACTTATCAAGAGCACTGCGTACACAGGGGCCTTAGCATTGTCAGTGATCCCTCCCATCTATCCAACAGTTTCTTTGACCCCTTATTATCAGGTAGGAGGTACTGTAGCATTAAGACAAGGACTGTTATGACTGGAAACAGCTTCTTCCCCCGAGGCGTGAGACTACTGAACTCCCTACCACTAGCCAGATCTCATCATGTAAGAAGAGCCGGTAGCATTATACTATTTACTCTTTAACTTATAAATGCACCTGATGCTAAATGTTAATCTTCCAGAATATATTTTATTATTTGTTAATTTATTTGTGTTAATATTACTTTATGTGTAGTGTGTGAGTTGTAAAGTGTGTACTTTGTTTTGCACCTTGGTCTGGAGGAATGTTGTTTCGTTTGATGGTATACATCCGTACAGGTGAATGACAATAAACTGATCTTGAACTTGAACTCAAGTTCATACCAAGTCAAACTCCTAAGGAAGTATAGCCACTATTGTGCCTTCATGATTCATTAGCATGGCAGGCCCACGATAGATTTTCCTAGATGTTGATAAGGAACTTGAATACAAATGGACTCTATGGTAAGCATAATGTGATGGGCCAAAGGGCATGTTATGGCAAACACTGACCATCCCTGATGATAGCCTAGTTTTAAGCCTCACTACAAGTGAACAGAGTTGAGGGGGAGCTTCTTCATTCAGATAGTGGGGGCTCGTTAGTACTCTCTCGCTCGGAGGGGTGTGCAGACTCAGACACTGAACTTGTTCAAAACAGTGAGCGTAGATTTTGGATCTTTCAGGGAATTGAGGGATACAGGGGTTAGTATAGGAAAATGACACTGAGCCGTGATCTTGAAGGATAGCAGAACTAGCTCAATGAACTAGCTCAATACTCCTGTGCAAATCACACATAATGCTGGAGGAACCGAGCAGGCCAGGCAGCAACTGTGGAAAGGCGAGGAGTAAACAGTTGACATTTTGAGTCGAGGCCCTTCATCAAGCCTGCTGAGTTCCTCCAGCATTTTACATGTGTTGATTCCCAGCATCAGCAGATTTTCTGCTCTTTGGCCTACTCTTGTTCCTGCTTGCTGCCTGGACTGGTGAAAACATCTTATGAAGCTAGGGCTTTTCTCTTTAGAGTGAGGGAGGATGAAATGTGACTTAATAACGGTGTACAAGATAATGAGAGGCACAGATTGAATGGACAGTCAGAGATTTTATCCCGGGGTGGAATTGTCTAGTACGGGGAGGTATAATTTTCAGGTGCTTGGAGGGAAGTAGAGGGGGTGATGTCAGAGATAGGTTCTTTATATAGAGGGTGCCTGGCATGTACAGCCAGGGTTACTGGTAGAGGCAGATATACTAGGGACATTTAAGAGACTTCATCTGAATGAGAGAAATATGGACGGCTATGTGGGAGGGAAGGGTTAGATTGACCTTGGAGTGGGTTAAAAGGTCGCTACACTGCAATGTAACGTTCTGTGTTCCGTGTCCTTATGAAACATAGATTTCACACAAGACCATAAGATATAGGAGCAGAACGAGGCCATTCAGCCTGCTGAGTTTTCTCCACCATTCCATCATGGCTGATTTATTATCTCTCTCAACCCCATTCTCCTGCCTTCTCCCCATAACCTCTGATGCCCTGATTAATGAAGAACCTGTCAACCTCCACTTTAAGTATATCCAATGACTTTGCCTCAGCAGCTGTCTGTGGCTCTGAAGTCTACAGGTTCACCACCCTCTGGCTAAAGAAATTCCTCCTCATCTCCATTCTAAATTGATGTCCTTCTATCTTGAGATTATCCCCTCTGGTCCTAGACTCTCCACATTTACTCTGCCCAATTAAATCATTCCCTAATGTTCAACAGTTTACCTTGCGGCTTTTGCTTTCTCAAGGAGGCAGCCCCAGCCTGTTAAACATTCTCCCAGAATTATGACTTAACATTCAGTAACTTTTAATGATATGGTGCCTTTAATGACATATTGCAGCTCTGCCATGATGTTTATATTACTGAGCTGAATGGAATTTATATTATAGCTCTGTAAAAATTCCAGTATCGGCATTCTATTATGCTGCCACTTAACTGGTTGTATATTTTTGCTTTGTGTGAGTTTACTCCAGTCTTTATGTCGCTAAGCATCCCTCTGCTTTCACCCAACCTTCCTTGCAGAGACTATGGAAAGTTTGCTTCTCTTCCTCCTGGTGGCTGAGGGGGCCGGAGCGACATATCGACCAGAAGATCGCCCTTCCTGTGCAGCAGTAAGTACCCAGAAGAGGTTCACAGTACTGTTACTACTCAGTAAATCCCTGGTTAGACTACACTCGGAGTACTGTGCTCAGTTCTGATTATAGAAAGGATGCTGGAAGCTTTAGAGAAGGTGCAGAAGAGATTTACCAAGCTGCTGTCTGGACTAGAAGGCATGTCTTATGAGAATAGGTTGAGCAAACTAGGGACAACATGGCTTCACACATCAAAGTTGCTGGTGAATGCAGCAGGCCAGGCAGCATCTATAGGAAGAGGTACAGTCGACGTTTTGGGCTGAGACCCGTCGTCAGGACTAATTCTGTCCCTGAAGAGGAGCAGGGTTGAAGACGGCAGAAGGGGTCATCGGTGGGGGTGGAAGAGTCCTTGCCGAAGAAGTAGGCTCAGAGACAACATGGCTTCCCTTGTGAGTAAGCAGCAACAGTGAGCTGTATTTCTTTAGCATCTCTCAGGTCCTTCTGAGGCCATTCCAGTGAGATTCATGGGCACTATTCTCCTTTGGTAGTCCCTTTGGGTTGTGGAATGACTGTCTTCACTGCACAAAACAAAGAAGGCAGAAAATAGAACAAGGAACACAGAACACAGAAGAGTACAACACAGTACAAGCCTATAGCTCATAATGTTGTGCTGACCTTTTAACCTACTCCAAGATCAACCTTCTCTCCTACATGGTCCTCGATTTTTCTTTCATCCATGTGCCTATCTGATAGTTGTTTAAACGTCCCTACTCTTCCTGCCTCTGGCAGTGCAGTCCATGCTCATACCACTCTCTGTGTGAAAAAAACCTACTTCTGATACCCGCTCCCCCACATACTTTCGTCCAATCACATTAAAATTATGCCCTCTCATCTTAGCCATTGGCGCTCTGGGAGAAGGACACTAGCTGTCCACTCTACCTATATTTTTTATTGCCTTGTACACCTCTGTCAAGTCACCTCTCATCTACCTTATTTTCTTATAAGAAGGTGGCCAGAATGCTGCACAATGCTCCAAGTGTGGTCAAACCAGTTTTTCACTACACCTGTGTATGCATGTACTTGTGCATATGACAATAACCTCTGACTTTGAGTGTGTGATCAATTTGGCCATCAGTGAACAGAGTAACAAGTTTTCATTCAAAGGGCCTAGTGCTCCCTTCATTGACCCTCTCACACAAAGCTGCGGATGTATAGTTTAACCTATAGAGATGAGCATAGACGTTTCATAACTCTAGACATGCTCCAGTGTTGGAGGTGCTGGGTTCAGAAGACCCTGTCGACACTGAGGTACAAAATACCAGCCACAACAATGAACGAGAATTCATTTATTGAGATAAAGCGTTCAATAGGCCCTTCCAGTCCATTTTTCTGTGCAGTCCAGTAACCCCCAATTTAACGCTAGCCTAATCACGGGACAATTTACAGTGACCAACTAACCTACTAACCGGTCCCTCATTGGACTGTGGGAGGAAACCGCGGCACCTGGAGGAAACCCGCGTACTCACAGGGAGCACGTACTGACTCCATACAGATGACATCAGAAATGAATTCTGATCTCGGACAACCTGAGCTGTAATCATGGCGCACTGACTACTACGCTAACCGTGGTGAGAATGTAGGAGCCCTCTCAAACCTTAGGTCCTGTTTTTGTAAGAAAGATTAGTTTTAGCAGTATGTGTTCTTTCTGGTAAAAAAAAATCCCTCCCTCTCCCCTCTTCTTCTATTCCTCACTCTGGCATCTTACTTGTTCTCACCTGCCTATCAGCACCAACCCCGTCCTCCTTCCCTTTCTTCTATGGTCCACTCTCTTCTCCTATCAAGTTCCTTCCTCTCCAGTCCTTTACCCTAACCACCCACTGGCTTCACCTATCACTTCTAGCTATGCACCTTCCTTTTCCCCCATATTTTTATTCAGGTGTCTTTCCCTTTCCTTTCCAGCCCAGATGAAGGGCCTCGGCCTGAAACGTCGAATGTTTATTCATTCCCATAGATGCTGCCTGACTTCCTCCAGCATTGTGTGTGTGCGTTGCTTTGGATTTCGAGCATCTGCAGACTTCCTAATGTTTATGTGACATGCAGAGGTGGAAGATGATATATTGTCCCTCAAGCCCGCATTGGGCCTTTCTGTTACAGAGTGCAGTCCACAGATAACAAGATCAGCCTTTCTAGATCTCTACTGTCCTGAGAATATCCTGTAAATCCAGAAAGTGCTGGAGTAACTTAAATCACAATTACAAAGGTCGCTCGAGCTGCCTTTCATATATACACAAACTACAATATAAAAGCAAGGATATAATAGTCAGACTTTATAAAGCACTGGTGAGGCCTCACTTGAAGTATTGTGTGCGTTTGGACACCTTATCTAAGAAAGGATGTGCTGACATTGGAGAGGGTTCAAAGGAGGTTCACAAAAATCACTTTGGGATTGAAAGGCTTATCATTTGAGGAGTGTTTGATGGCTCTGGCCCTGTGCTCACTGGAATTCAGAAGAATGAGGGAGGATCTCATTGAAACCTATCAAATGTTGAAAGGCTCAATAGAGTGGATGGGAAGAGGATGTTTCCTACGGTGGGGGAGTCTAAGACCAGAGGACACAGCCTCAGAATAGAGGGATATCCATTTAGAACAGAGATGAGGAGGAATTTCTTTAGCCAGAGGGTGGTGAATCTGTGGAACTGGTTGCCACAGGTGGCTGTGGAGGCCAAGTCATTGGGTATATTTAAGCTAGAAGTTGGTAGATTCTTGATTAGTCAGAGCATGAAGGGATATGGAGAGAAGGGAGGAGAAGGGGGCTGAGAGGGAAATGGATCAGACATGATGAAATTGCGGAGCAGACTGGATGGGTTAAATGGCCTAATTCTGCTCCTGTATCTTATTAGAATCATCAAATCACCAAGTTATAGAGAGATACAGCACAGAAGCAGCCCTGTCAGCCCACTGAGATGATGCTGACCACCAACCACAAATTTAACCTGATCTCATATTTTATCCTCCCCATCTTCCCACAACCACTCCCAGATTCTTCCACCCACCTGCATATTTCAGAAAACTGAAAGTGGCCATTTAACCTACCAACTCAAACATCTCTGGGATGTGGGAGGAAACAGGGGCACCCAGCGGAGACCCATTGGAGTCACAGGGAGAATGCACAAACTCTGCACAGACTGTCTCCGTCTCCATGAGGCAGCAGATCCATCAGCTGCACCCTTGTCCTGCCCATAAACTTCAAAGCTCAAAATCAATTAGTTATCACAGTACGTATACAGTATGTCACATTATACTACCCTGAGATTCATTTTCTTGTGGGCATTTACTTGAAACTAAAGAAACACAATAGAGTTTATGAAAAAACATACATAACCTCTTCCCTCCGGGAGAAGGCTCAGGAGATTGAAGACTTGTACGGCCAGATTTGGGAACAGCTTCTTTCCAACTGTGATAAGACTACTGAACGGATCCTGACCCGGATCTGGTCCCTACCCTCCAAATATCCGGACCTGCCTCTTGGTTTTTTTGCACTACCTTACTTTCCCTTTTCTATTTTCTATTTATGATTTATAATTTAAAATTTTACTATATTTACTATTGATTTGTACTCCAGGGAGCGGGAAGCACAGAATCAAATATCGCTGTGATGATTGTACAGTCTAGTATACTTATACTTTATAAAGTATAAAGTATAAGTATCAATTGTTTGGCAACAACAAAGTAAAGTAACATAGGCACATAGAGTTTAGACAAATAGTGGGCTATGTGGTAGGGAAATTCTAGGGTTTCTAGAGTAGGTTGCATGGTCATCACAACATTGTGGGCTGAAGGGCCTGTAATGTGCTGTAGATTTCTATGTTCCATGTATAACAAAGACAAATGTGCAAAAAAAGGACAAATCATGTCAATAATAAATTCAAAATTGTGAATAAATAATACTGAGAAAATGAGTTGTAGAGTTCTTGAAAGTGGGTCAGTAAATTGTGGGGTCAGTTTAGCGTTGAGGTGAGTGAAGTTCGAAGTTCAGAGTAATTTATTATCGAAGTACATACGTGTCACTATATACAACCCTGAGATTCATTTTCTTACAGACATCCACAGTACAACAAAGAAATACAATAGAATCAATGAAACACTACACACAAAGACCAAAAAGCAACCAATGTGCAAAAGAAGACAAACTCTGCAAATACAATCAATAAATTAGTAGATGCATAGATGCATGCATACATAATTCTTCAAACATGAGTTGCAGGCTGCTTGAAAATGAGTCCATAGGTGGTGGAATCAGTTTGGTGTTGAGGTCAGTGAAGCTATCCATGCTGGTTCAAGAGCTGGCGGTTGAAGGGTAATAACTGTTTCTGAACCTGCTGGTGTGCAACCTCAGGCTCCTGTAGCTCCTGCCCAATGGCAGCCGTGAGAGGAGAGCATGGCCTGGATGGTGGGGGACTTGGTGATGCTTTCTCGTGATACCACTCATTGTTCATGTGCTCAGTGGCGGGGAGGGCTGCGTTGTGTTCTCAACTCTTTTGTAGCCCTTTCCATTCTTGGGCATTGGTGTTTCCTTCCCAGTCCATGATGCAACCAGTCAAGATACTTTCCACTATGCATCTATAGAAGGTTGCCAAAGTTTTAGATGACATGCCATGTCTGCACAGACTTGCAAAAAAGTGGAGGTGGTGCTGTGCCTATTTTGTAAAGGTACTTATATGCTGGTCCCAGGATAGATCCTCTGATATGGTAATTCCAAGGGAATTTTAAGTTACTGACCTTCTCCACCTCCGATCCCCTAATTGGGACTGGCTCATGCACCAAGACCTTTTATCGCAGTGTGGAAGTGGAAGAGTTGTGTCTCTGGAGCACAGTTCTGAAGCCCAGATCTAAAAGACTAGCAGGATGAATGAAATTACCTCCTACTGCTCCGAATAATGCAAGCCAGATTCACGATTCTTGATTGTGATGCTGCCAATCTTCCAGAACCTGTCATAAGAAAGCTGTTAGAAGCTTTTATTATAGACATTACAGCAGGGAAAATTGTTCTTGTTGCTTTGTTGAACCTCATGACTCACACCACGAGGCTCAGTGTCTCAGCACCAGGTTCAGGGACAGTTACTACCCCTCAACCATCAGGCTCTTGAACCAAAGAAGGTAACTTCACTCAACTTCACTCGCCCCATCACAGAAATGTTCCCACAACCTATGGACTCACTGTCAAGAACTCTTCATCTCATATTCTTAATATTTATTGTGTACTTATTTATTATTATTGTTTCTTATTTTGCATTTGCAAAGTTTGTTGTCTTCTATGCTCTGGTTGAACACTCTAATTGGGCAGTCTTTCACTGATTGTGTTATAGTTACTATTCTATAGATTTGTTAAGTATGCCAACAAGAAAATAAATTTCAGGGTTGTATATAGTGACATATACTGTATGTACTTTGATATTAAAATTTACTTTGAACTTTGAACTTTGTTGCTTGTTGTGTTGGCACCAGAATGTGTGACAACACTTGCGGGCTTCCCCCATCACATTCCTATATTTTGTCCTTTGTAAATGTGACGTTTCACTGTAAATTTCGATGTACATGTGACTAATAAATCTGAATGCCTGGCTTTTCCCCAATTACTAGTGATTCCTCAACATATCAAAAAAATCTATCCAATTGTGTCTTAAATATATTTAATGAGGTAATTTTACTGCTTCAGATAATGCATTTCACTGCACATTTAGATGTACATGTGATAAATAAATCTGAATCTGAATCAAATTAGTCAAATGTCAGGCAAACTCAGCATGGTTCCGAGAATGTGACTTCTCTTACTAGCTGCATCAGTCACCTCAGATCCCACGGAACCAGGTGGAATTAAATCATCCCCTATCCCAAAGGGCCGATGAAAGCGGAAGAGAAAGATGACCCTGATTAAGACCATAAGACGTGGGAGCAGAATTAGACTATTCACCCCCTTCAGTCTGCTCCACCATTCCATCATGACCAATTTATCTTCCCTCTCAACTCTTATCTTCTCGCCTTCTTCCTGTAACCTTTGACGCCTTGATTAATCAGGAACCTATCAACCTTCACTTTAAATATACCCAATGATCTGGCCACCACAGCTGTCTGTGGCATTGAATTCCACAGATTCACCACCCTCTGGCTAAAGAAATTCATCCTCATCTCTGTTCAAAAGGGAAGATTCTCTATCCTGAGGCTGAGCACTCTGGTTCTAGACTCCCCTAGTATACGAAACATCCTCTCCACGTCCACTCTATCAAGGCCTTTCAATATTTGATAGGTTTCAATGATCCCTCCGCCCCACCCCTCATTCTTCTAAACTCCAGCAAGTACAGGCTCAGAGCCATCCAATGCTCCTCATAAACTAACCCTTTCATTCCCAGGATCATTCTTGTGAACCTCCTCCAGACCCTCTCCAGTGCCAGTACATCTTTCCTGAGATGAAGGGCCCAAAACTGCTCACAATTCCCCAATTGTGGTCTGGCTGATGCCCTATAAAGCCTCAGCATTACATCCTTGCTTTTATAATCTAGTCCTCTCGAAATAAATGCTAACATTGCATTTGTCTTCCTTACCCCCAACTCAACCTACAAGTTAAACTTTAGGGAAACCTGCGTAAGGACTCTCAAGTCCTTTTGCACCTCTGAGTTCTGAATTTTCTCCCCAGTTGGGAAATAGTCTCTCCCTTTATTTTTCTACCAGACTTCATGACTATGCACTGTATTCCATCTGCCATTTCTTTGGCCATTCTCCTCCTGCAGACGCCCAGCTTCTTCAACACTGCATGAACCTCCACCTATCTCTGTATCGTCTGCAGACCTTGCCACAAAGCCATCAAGTAAAGCTTAACCTGTAATTACAACTGTATAAGGAAGCAGAGTGCGGGCACGGCATTGAGTAACAATGGGAAAATGCCAGGATAACAATACAGAGTTGCTTCTCTGTGGTGACACCACAAATAATTACTGGAGGATGTTATTGCTTTAGTGGCTAGGTTGCCCTGTGCTCCTAAGACATGCATCACTCTGCCAAGAATGGTTTGCATTGCTCAGAGTGATAGAGTGCTACAGCATAGAAATAGGTTCTTCGGCCCATCTAGTCCGTGCCAAAATGTTATTCTGCCTAGTCCCATCTACCCACACCTGGACCATAGTTCTCCATTCCCCTCCAATCCATTTACCTACCCAAACGTCGCTTACATATTACAATTGAACATAAATCCAACACTCCCGCTGGCAGCTCGTTCCACACTCAAAACATCTGATAAGTGATGAAGTTCCCCTTAAATATTTCACCTTTCACCCTTGACCTCTAGTTCTAGTCTCACCCAACCTCAGTGGAAAAAGCCTGCTTGCATTTATCCTCTAATCTTCCCTCATTCTCCTACGCTACAGGAAATTAAGTCCTAACATACTCAACCTTTCCCTAAACCTCAAGTCCTCAAGCCCTAAAGACCATATGAGTAGAATTAGGTCATTTGACCCATCAAGTTTGCTCCACCATTTAATCATGGCTGATACTTTATTCCCCTCCTCAGCCACACTCCCCAACCTTTGATGCTGTGTCCAATCAAGAACCTATTCAGCTCTGCCTTAAATGCACCCAATGACCTGGCCTCCACAGTGGCCTGTGGTATAAATTCAACAAATTCACCACCCTCTGGCTAAAGAAATTTCTCCATATCTCTGTTTTAAATGGATGCCCCTCTATCCTGAGGCTGTGCCTCTTGTCCTAGACTCCCCCACCATGGGAAATATCCTTTCCACCTTTACCCTGTTTAGGCCTTTCAACGTTCGAAAGGTTTCAATGAAATCCCCCCTCATCCTTCTAACTTCCAGTGAGTACAGACCCAGAGCCATCTAACATTCCTCATATGATAACCCTTTCATTCCTGGAATCATCCTTGTGAACCTCCTCTGAATGCTCTCCAATGCTAGCACATCTTTTCTTAGATGAGGAGCCCAAATCTATTCACAATACTCAAGGTGAGGCTTCACCAGTGTCTATAAAGCCTCAGCATCACATCCCTGCTATTGTATTCTAGACTTATTGTATTTGCCTTCCTCACCACCGACTCAACCTGCAGGTTAATCTTGAGGGTGTTCTGCACAAGGACTCCTGAGTCCCTTTGCATCTCAGACTTTAGGATTTTCACCCTGTTTAGAAAATGATCAGCACATTTATTTCTACTATAAAAGTGTATGACCATGCATTTCCAGCCTTGTACTTCGTTTGCCACTTTCTTGCCCGTTTTCCTAATCTGTCTAAGTCCTTTTGCAGCCTACCTGTTTCCTCAATACTGCCTGCCCCTCCATCAATCTTCATGTCCTCTGCAAAATTGGCAACAAAGCCATCTATTCCATCATCTAAGTTATTGATATACAGCATAAAAAGAAGCGGTCCCCACACCGACCCCTGCAGAACACCACTAGTCGCTGGCAGCCAGCTGGAAAAGGATCCTTTTATTCCCACTCGCTGCTTCCTAGCAAGCAGCCAATTCTCCAACTATGTTAGTAATACATAGTCTCTATTTCCTGAGGAGACTGAGGTCCTTTAACATCTTTCAGACGATGCTGAGGATGTTCTACGAGTCTGTGGTGGCCAGTGCTATTATGTTTGCTGTTGTGTGCTGGGGCAGCAGGCTGAGGGTAGCAGACACCAACAGAATCAACAAACTCATTTGTAAGGCCAGTGATGTTGTGGGGATGGAACTGGACTCTCTGATGGTGGTGTCTGAAAAGAGGATGCTGTCCAAGTTGCATGCCATCTTGGACAATGTGTCCCATCCACTACATAATGTACTGGTTGGGCACAGGAGTACATTCAGCCAGAGACTCATTCCACCGAGATGCAACACAGAGCATCATAGGAAGTCATTCCTGCCTGTGGCCATCAAACTTTACAACTCCTCCCTTGGAGGGTCAGACACCCTGAGCCAATAGGCTGGTCCTGGACTTATTTCCTGGCATAATTTACATATTATTATTTAATTATTTCTGGTTTTATATTTATACTCTATTCTTGGTTGGTGCAACTGTAACGAAACCCAATTTCCCTCGGGATCGATAAAGTATGACTATGACTATGACTAATACCATGGGTTCTTATTATTGTGGGAAATGGGAACAGGGGTGCTCTGCGCTAACTGCCTATTCACACTTCCATTTCTCCTGGCTTTTCACCCAGCCACTCACCTCCTGCAACTTCAGGGTGACTACTTCCCTGTAACTCGAATCGATGATCTCCTCACTCTCCCATACAAGCCAGAGGTCATCCAGCTGCTGCTCCAAATCCCAGCCACATCCTTGTAAATTTTGTCTGTAGTCTTCCAATCTTATTGGTATCTTTCCTGTAGGTAAGTGAGCAGAACTGCACACAATACTCCAAATTTAACCTCACCAATGTCTCATTCATATACTCTATAACCTCAGTGGAACTTGGCTTGCATTAACACTATCTATACCCCTTAAAATTTTGTATTCCTATAAGACCATAAGATATAGGAGCAGAAGTAGGCCATTTGGCCCATTGAGTCTGTTCTGCCATTCAACCATGGGCTGATCCAATTCTTCCAGTCATCCTCGCTTCCCTACCTTCTCCCCCAAACCCTTTGATGCCCTGGCTAATCAACAGCCTATCTATCTCTGCCTTAAATGCACCCAATGACTTGGCCTCCACAGCCGCTCATGGCAACAAATTCCACAGATTTACTACCCTCTGACTAAAGTAGTTTCTCCGCATCTCTGTTCTAAATGGACGTCCTTCAATCCTGAGGTCCTGCCCTCTTGTCCTAGACTCCTCTACCATGGGAAATAACTTTGTCATATCTAATCTGTTCAGGCCTTTTAACATTTGGAATGTTTCTATGAGATCCCCCCACATTCTCTTGAACTCTAGACGTTCCTCATACAGGTAACCCTTTAATTCCTGGAATCATTCTCGTGAATCTTCTCTGAACCTTCTCTAATGTCAGTATATCCTTTCTAAAATAAAGAGCCCAAAACTGCACACAATATTCCAAGTCTGGTCTCACAATTGCCTTATAGAGCCTCAACATCATATCCCTGGTCCTATATTCTATACCTCTAGAAATGAATGCCAGCACAGCTGATCCCTTAGTGGGCTCAACAACAAGCTATTCTGAAAAGCCATACCTTAGACATTCTACAAATTCTCTCTCTTGAGGTCCAGTACTGGCCTAGTTTTCCCAATCCACTTTTATGTTATCAATGATTATCATGACATTGCCCTTCTGACTTGCCTTTTCTATCTCCTGCTGTAATTTGTAATCCACATCTCAGCTGCTGTTTGGAGGCCTGTATACAACTGTTAGGGTCCTTTTACCCTTGCCATTTTCCCCTTCCTCAGCCCTATCACTCCGGTTCCCAGCCCCCTGCCAAATTAGTTTAAACCCTCCTTAACAGCTCTATTAAACCTGCCTGCTAGGATATTGGACCCCTTTGGGTTCAGGTGTAACCCGTCCTTTTCGTACAGGTCATACCTCCCCTAGAAGATGCCCCAGTGATCCAGGAACCCGAAGCCCTGCCCCCTACACCAGTCTCTCAGCCACACATTAATATGCCTGATCATGCTATTCTGCGTCTGTTAGCACGTGGCACAGGCAGCAATCCTGAGATTACTACTCTGGAGGACCTGCTTTTCAGCTTCCTACCCAACTCCCTGAATTCTCTCTTCAGGACTCCCTCCCTTTTCCTACCTATGTCATGGGCACCAACGTGTACCAAGACTTCTGGCTGTTCACCCTCTCCTTTCAGAATACTCTGCACCTGATCCGAGATATCCCGTACCCTGGCACCTGGGAGGCAACACACCATGTGGGTATCTCTATCAGGCTGACAGAACTTCTTGTCTGTTCCACTCACTATGGAATCCCCTATGACTACTGCATTCCTCATCTTCTTTTCTCCCTTTTGCACCACAGAACCAGGCTTAGTGCCAGAGGCCCGATCGCCATGGTTGTCCTCTGTCAGGTCACCCTCCTCAACAGCATCCAAAGCTCTTCCCATCCCTCCCCTGACAGTCACCCACTTATCTAATTGCTGCAGCCTTGGGGTGACTAGCTCCTTGTAGCTCCTGTCTATCTCCTGCTCACTTCCCCTAATAAGCTGTAGGTCATCAAGCCGCAGCTCCAGATCCCTAACACGGTCTCTCAGAAGCTGCATCTCGGTGCACCTGGCGCAGATGTGGCCATCTGGGAGACTGGAAGATTCCCAGGATTCCCACATCTGACACCCAGAACAAAGTACTAACCCTTACAGACATGCTCTGTATTCTGCTAAACAAAAATGCAAAGAAAAGAAAACAAATTCCACTTACCCACTCACCTCGCTGAAGCCCAAATGAGCCAAAGCCCTACCACTCTGCCTCAGTCGATGACCGCTCCGCTAAGCAGTGTCTCCCTTTTATGCTCGAACCTTCCCTGCTATCTAACTCACAATCGGTGCTCCGGTTATAGCCGCTGATAGGCCATGTACAATGGACAAACGCTCTCAAAGCTCCCTTTTTAAATAACCGCTGCTGACCTGCGAGAAATCCCTCTTGGTAAAGCTTCGTTGACACTGCCGATGGGCCACGTACAATTTCCTCTATCAAATCTCCCCTCATTCTCCTTCACTGTGATTAAGCAGCATCTGTGGCAATTGAAGAATTGTCAACATCCCGAGTCTGAGCAAGGATGGACTTGCAACTTGATCCATCGCCAGTTCCTTTCCTCCCACAAGTGGCTCTCTGCCCATTGTATTCCTCCAAGAGTTCAGCAGAGAAGGTAGCTAAAGGTGAGCATCAAGAACCATCACAGTTTGAGAATTGTGCTGGAGGCAGCCCGCAGGCGTCACCACGCTTTCAGCACCAACATAGAATGCCCACAACTTATTCACCCTAGCCAAGACCATACGTCTTTGGAACGTGGGGGAAAACTGGAACACCCGGAAGAAACCCAGCTTGTTGCCGGTGATGGGGAGAACGTACGAACTCCTTACAGACAGTGGTGGGAATTGAACCCCGATCACTATCACTGGCGCTGTAAAACCTTTACACTAAATGCTATGTTATCGTGCTGCCCTCACAGTAGAGGACTAAAGGGAAGAAAGATGGGTGGGGGAGCATGCCAGGGTGTTTTTAATTTTGTTTAGCAATGTAATCTAATAAAATACAATTTGTACTCAATTTTCCTTTTTAATTTTAGATAGAGTCGGAAGCACGATGTCAGAATAAATCCCTTAACGTAATCCCTCTGGACCTGCCTCAAGATATATGGAAGTTGGATTTATCTGTTAACCGCATCCAAATGCTAACCTTGCACAATTTGACTCAGTACCCCTCCATCCAGCACCTGGACTTGGAGTCCAACCAACTGGAGTTTATTGAGCCTGGATCTTTTGCCTCTCTACTACGCCTCGAGGTGCTTAACCTTGCAAACAACCTCTTGGACCTGAGCAAAGATGGACTTGGGAGACTGCCGCGTGTTAAAAGGCTGGACTTGTCTGGAAACAGTTTGTATACTGGTGTTGTCGAGGGTTTCCTAAAGGAGGCACCTTTGCTTGAGCAGGTTTCCTTGGCCAGGAACAGCATCACCAAACTCTCAGACCATACGTTCCAAGGGAACCCGTCACTGACACATATAAACTTACACCACAACATCATCATCAAGATAGAATCAGGGGCGTTTCAGTCACTTTCTAATCTGTCCGTCCTCGATCTCGCCATGAACTCCATCCCCTGCATCACCGAGTTCGACCTTAGACACCTTCAGTTCTTGAACTTGAGTAGAAACAGCATCGAGCTTTTCATTGTGAAGGAATCTGAGGAAGTGTATCATCTTCAGTGGCTGGACCTCAGCGACAACAACCTGCCCTATTTTCCCACCTTCCCCAAGAGAAACCGCCTCAGGCACCTCGATCTGTCACGCAATTGCATCCAGGGGTTTTCGCTAGACGCCATTAGTCTCAGGATGGACCGTCTAGAAGGGAGGCTGGACCACAATCCCAAGGCTAACCAAAGCTGGACCACCCCAACGGCTCACCTGTCCGATCTGGTGTACCTGGACCTGAGCTACAATGAGATAACCTCCATCCCGTGGGATTTCTTCCGGAGTATGAAGTCCCTGAGGTTCCTCAACCTGAGCAAGAACTGCCTCCAGAGCTTTGTGGTAGACGATATGAATGTATTGAATTCTCTGGTGAACTTGGACCTCAGCTCCAATGCCCTGCAGAACCTCTCGCTGTCCAGCAGTGGCTTCCACCACCTGAAATACCTCTACCTTCAGGACAACTACCTTCAAAGTCTGCCTTCCGATATCTTTAGCAGCCTCTCCAGCATCCAGATCCTTAGCCTTCAAAACAACAATATCAGTGTCTGTCGGGGGATTCCCAGGCGTAAGAGCCCCACCAATGACTGCATGTTCTTCTCTGAAATCACAACGCTTAGGTATTTATATCTACACAACAACAACATTAAATATTTGCCACCTCACGCATTCCATCAGACTCCTCTTTCGGAGTTAGATCTGTCTCTGAATCCTGGAATCTATATCCACCCTGAGGGATTCGCTGGTTTAGAATTTCCCCTGACGTACTTGTCCTTGGGAGGCAATGATCTCTCTTCACTCAGCATGAACCTGTCTCACTTTAACAACCTCAGAACGCTGGACGTGTCCAACAACCGCCTGAGTGAGTTTCTGGTCACCACCAGGAACCTTTCTTTGGAGCACGTGGACTTGCGCAACAACACGCTGGACAGCTTGCAGGAGACGTCCATGGAGGTGCTGAATGGGACGTTAAGGACCTTGCAGCTCTCGGGGAACCCGTTCAACTGCTGCCAGGCGACGTGGGTCAGGTGGCTGGCCCAGGTCGACGTGCTGGACAAGTGGTCAGTCTTGTGTTATTACCCCACCGTCAACGGGCACTCGCAGGCGAATCTGTTCACCGCTCAGCCCGGTCTCTGCCAGGAGCTGCCACTGGACTGGACGAACTGGGGCATCCTAATGCTCATCTTAGTGACTGTGCTCTTGGGATTTGCCACACTTCTTGGCTGTTGCCTGGCACACAGGCAACGAGTCAACAAAATGTTTGTACACCATGTAAAAGCTTAGCCAACTGACTTAATTCTTTGTTGATATGTAAATGAAATGGAATGAGGTGAATAAATCTATATATAGTTCTGTATAATCTCCTTTTCCCCCTTCCAGCCCAACTCCAGGCGATTTTTTTGGTGAAAACCCCCTATTCCCTAGAGTATAGGAAGATGACAGAAGATTTGACTGAGGCATACAAAATTATGAGGGGTATCGATAATGTAAATGCAAGCAGCTTTTTCCGCTAAGGTTGGGTGAAACTGAAACAAGAGGTCATGGGTTAAGGATGAAAGGTGAAATGTGTAAGGGGAACAGGAGGGGGATCTTCTTCACTCAGTAAGAGTGTGGAACGAGCTCCCAGTGGAAGTGGTGGGAGCGGGTTCAATTTCAACATTTAAGAAAAATATGTATAGGTACATGGATGGGAAGCATATGGAGGGCTATGGTCCAGTGGCAAGTCAATGGGACCAGGTAGAATGAGTGTTTGGCATGGACTAGATGGGCCAAATGGCCTGTTTCTGTGCTGTAGTGTCCGATGATTCGATGACTCTATTTCCCACTGACCTACCCTGGAGGAATTTATTTAACCAGAGGGTGGTGAATCTACGGAATTCATTGCCACAGACAGCAATGGAGGCCAAGTCATTGGGTGTATTTAAAACAGAGGTTGATAGATTCTTGATTAGTAAGTGAGTAAAAGGTTATGGGGAGAAGCCAGAAGAATGGGGTTGAGAGGGATAATAAGTCAGCCATGATGGAATGGTGGAGCAGATTTGATGGGCTGAATGGCCTAAATTCTTCCCCTATGTCTTATCAGCAACCAGTCCTCAACAGCTACTTTCAAGATGACCACAGTTGGGGTGAATGGCCTCAGGAGCGATTCGATGAACCTGTACCTCCTTGAATCTATATTGAGGGTGGGACATGTACCTGAGAACAGGGGAATTAATTTAAAATGAGCAGCACACACAAAATGCTGGAGGGACTCAGCAAGTCAGGCAGCATCTATGGAGGAGAATAAAGAGTTGATATTTCAAGCTGAGACCTTTCCTATCAAGTGACTCTTCTTGCCCCAAAACGTCAACTGTTTATTCCTCTCCATAGACGCTGTCTGACTTGCTGGGTTCCTCCAGCATTTTGTGTGTGTGTTACTCGATTTATAGAATCTGCAGAAGCTGAAAATTCAAAGCAACTCACACAAAATGCTGGAGGAACTCAGCAGGTTAGCTAGCATCTGTGGAAATGAATAAGCAGCCAATGTTTTGGTCCAAGATCCTGAAAGAATCTCGGCCTGAAACATTCCTCTCCATAGATTAATATTTATGCCATCAGGTTGAAGGCTACCCATATGGAATATAAGCTGTTGCTCCTCCACCCTGAGGGTGGCCTAAGGACTGACATGTCGGAATGGGAATGGGAGTCAGAATTAAAATGTTAGGGTACCGGGAAGTTCTGCTCTTTTGTGGATGCACTGGAGGTGCTCAACGAAGCAGTCCTCCAACTTACAACGGATCTTGAGATTTGAGTTACTGCCTGACCTGCTGAGTTCCTCCAGGATTTTTTGTATAACCTCGGATTTGCAACACCTGCAGAATCTCTTATGTTTTTGACGTTCAAAGGAAGTGTTTGGTTGGCGTGGATGAATTGGGCCACAGAACCTGTTTCCATGCCATATTCTTCTAAGAGCTACTCAAGTGCTTAAAGAGGTTAAGAAGATTGGGTGCTGAGACATAAACAGAGAAGTGGAGACAGTAAGGTCAAATGCTGTGAATGAATCACCTCATGGTACATTCAAGAGTTATGTTGAAACAAGATCACATCCCTTTCCTATAATTATTTTCGGGAATTATTTTGTTGTTCCTTAGTAACTATTGTGAAAACTGTCATCATACTTAATCATAATTTGGGCAGATGGGGCTCGTCAGCCGTGGTTGGCAGCTCATCTAGGAGAAAGAAAGAACACTGTTCTCATATCTCTGCTGCCTTACAGCTACACCCACTCATGGGGAGGGCTTCGGGAGTAAACCCGGAGGGAAAAATCTGGAGCTGGAGTCCCTAAGGCAGTCCTACTTTGAGTTCAATGCTGACTGGCAACTCCTGCGACACTGCCGGCACTAAAGTACCTCGCTCTGCTGTTCCTTTGGATTCATAAGCTGCATGGAGAGGGGGATCTTGCTCTCCATATCGCACGGCCCAGGCCTGTGTATCTAGACAGCTAGGACACAACGTCCATGGTCGACCCCGGAGCTATGAAGGCTTGCTTAATCATAAAGATTCCGAACCAGAATCAGGTTTCTAGCGATGATTTCACGATCAAAGTCACTTAGAGCACATTTCTTTCCCCCATTCTGATGTTTGGTCTGAACAACAACTTGACCAGGTCTGGATGCTTTTATGCAGTGATTTGCTGCCTCATGATTAGCTAATTGGATATGCATTAGTGAGCAGGTGTACAGGTTTGTGGCCACTGAGTGTATGTCCACTGATAGCCTTCTTTGTAATTGCATCAATATGTTGGGACCAGGATAGATTTTCAGAGTTGTTGACACCCATGAACTTAAAACTGCTCACCCTTTCTGCCGCTGACCCCTCGATGAGGACTGATGTGTGTTCTTTTGATCTTCCTTTTCTGAAGTCCACAATCAATCGCTCGGTCTTAATGATGTTGAATAAACAGCAATAGCAGTAAAGCTGTTGTTGGGACACTACTCAACTAGCCAATCTATCTCATTCTGATTCTGAAGCAGCATCAAAGGGTGGAGAAGAGATCACTTGGGCATGCTGGCCTTCATCAGTCTGAGCACTGAGAACAGGAGTTGGGACAGAGTGGAGTTGTACAAGATGTTGGTGAAATTACTAGAGTATTGTTCACTGTTTTAGTTACCTTGTTAAAGGAAAGATGTCATGAAGTTAGAAAATGTTCCAACATGTTGGTCCATGGTTCTTCTTGTGCCATGATGAGGCCACCCTCAGGGTGGAGGAGTAACACTTTATATTCCATCTGGGTAGCCTCCATACTGGTGGTGTGAACATTGATTTCTCCTTCCAGTAGAAACTTCTTCCCTCCCCCTCCCTTCTTCTTCTATTCCCCACTCTGGCCTCTTACCTCTTCGCACCTGCCTATCACTTCTCCCTGGGTCCCCTCCTCCTTCCCTTTCTCCTGTGGTCCACCCTCCTCTCCTATCAGATTCCTTCCTCTCCAGCCCTTTACTTTTCCCACCCACCTGGCTTCACCTATCACCTTCTAGCTGTTCTCCTCCCCCACCCCCTACCTTCTTATCCTGGCATCTTCCCCTCCCCTTTCCAGTCCTGAAGAAGGGTCTTGGCCCAAAACATCGACTGTTTACTCATTTCCATCAATGCCACCTGACCTGCTGAGTTTCTCCAAACATTTTGTGTGTGTTGCTCCGGATTTCCAGCATCTGCAGAATCTCTTGTGCTTATAAAAATATTGCCAGGATTTGAAGGCCTAAGTTATGGGGAGAGGTTGAGGAGGCTAGAACTTTATTCCTTGGCATTTAGGAGGCTGATATACTGATGTATAAAATCATAGGGGCATAGATGGGGGGGATTCACATGGTGTTTTTCACAGGGAGAAGGAATTAAAAAACCTAGGGGGCAAATACTTACAGGGAGAGGGGAAAGAGGGGAAACTTCTACACATGGTAATGTGAATAAGGAATGAGCCACCAGGAGAAGGGATTGAGGTGGGTACAATAATAACATTTAAAAGGCACGTTAGATTTAAATTGTTTCATCTCTGACACATGTACTGAATGACAGTGAGAAAGTTTGTTTCACATGCCATCGTTATCATATCATCACATCACTGCACTGAGATGGTACGAGGGAGAATAGTACCAGAATGCAGAATAAAAGCAGAACCTCCTGCTGGCTACCCATTTCATTCAATTCCTATTCTGACATGTCTGGCCATGGCCTCTATTGCTATGATAAGACCCAAGTCAGGTTGGAGGAGCAACATCTCATATTCCATCTGGGTAGCCTCAAACCTGATGGTATGAACATAGAACATAGAGCATAGAATAGTACAGCATAGTACAGGCCCTTCGGCCCACAATGTTGTGCCGACCCTCAAACCCTGCCTCCCATACAAGCCCCCACATTAAATTCCTCCATATACCTGTCTAGTAGTCTCTTAAACTTCACTAGTGTATCTGCCTCCACCACTGACTCAGGCAGTGCATTCCACGCACCAACCACTCTCTGAGTAAAAAACCTTCCTCTAATATCCCCCTTGAACTTCCCACCCCTTACCCTAAAGCCATGTCCTTTCGTAGGACATGGACATCTATTTCTTCAACTTTTGGTAATT
Source organism: Mobula hypostoma (assembly GCF_963921235.1). NCBI lineage: Eukaryota > Metazoa > Chordata > Chondrichthyes > Myliobatiformes > Myliobatidae > Mobula > Mobula hypostoma. Next base: position 180,394,069 of record NC_086103.1, read on the forward strand.
TCTCCGGTCTCCTTTTCCATTCTCCATTCTGTCTTCCCTCTTAACTATTCTCTTCTCCTCATCTGCCCAACACCTCCCTCTGGGGGCTGACCTCCTTCCCTTTCTTCCATGGTCCACTCTCCTCTCTTATCAGATTCCTTCTTTACCCTTTCTACCTATCCCCTCCCGGCTTCTTACATCATCTGCCCCCTCCACCTCCAAGCGCTTTCCCCCTTACTGGCATCCACCTATCACTTGCTAGCTTGTATTCCCAACATGCCCCCCCCCAAACCTTCTTATTCTGGCTTCTGCCCCTTTACTTTCTAGTTCAGATGAAAGGTCTCATCCCAAAGAATCAACTGTGTATTACCCTCCACAGATGTTACCTGACCTGTTGAGTTCCCCAGTATTTGTGTATGTTTCTCAAGATTTGCAGCATCTGCAGAATCTCTTGTGTTTATAAGACTCTGGTTAGGCCACATTCAGTGTTTTCAGTTCAACGCTGGTCACCTCATTTAAGGAAAGATGAGGAGGCTTTGCAAAGGCTGCAGAACAGGCTTAGCAGGACACTACCTGGTGCAGCAGAGACCCGGAGAGATTCTATAGAAGTTTATAAAGTTTTGCAAGGTATAGATAGAGGAGATATTCAGTATCTTTCTCCCAGGATTGAAATGTCTTATACTACAGGCCATGTATTTAAGGTGGGAGATCATGACCATAAGATATAGGAGCAGAATTAGGCCATTTGGCCCATAGAGTCTGCTTTGCCATTTCATCATGGCTGATCCATTTTCCCTCTCAGCCCTAATCTCCTGCCTTCTCCCCGTATCCCTTCATACCCTGACTAATCAAGATTCTATCAACCTCCGCCTTAAATATATCCAATGACTTGGCTTCAACAGCTGCTTGTGGCAATAAATGCCACAGATTCACCACTCTCTGGCTAGAGAAATTCCTCCTCATCTCCATTTTAAAAGGTCATCCTTCTGTCCTGAGGCTATGCCCTCTGGTCTTAGATTCCCCCCACCATAGGAAACATCCTCTCCACATCCACTCTGTTGAGGCCTTTCACCATTTGATAGGTTTCAATGTCACCCCTCATTCTTCTAAATTCCATTGAGTCCAGGCCCAGAGCCATCAAATGTAGGAGTATGGAAGAGACTCGTAGATAGTCATCTGAATATGCAGAGAAGGAATGGATATGATCAATGTGTATTGAAGAATGATTAGATTAATTAGGAGTCACTGGTTTAATTAGTTCTGCACAACGTTGTAGGCCTCAGGGTCTGTCCTGTGCTGTACTGTCTATGTTCTATGTTCTATGTTCTATGTTCTAATCCACTGACAGCATGGGTAGGTAGAACCAGAATCAGAGTTATTTTCACTCTTTTATATGACATGGAATTTGCTGTTCTGTGGCAGTAATACAGTACAAGGACATAAGATCACTACAAATTATAAAATAAATAAATAGGGCCAAATAATAGGAATAACAAGGTAGTGTTTATGGATTCATGGACCTTTCAGAAATCTGAAGGTGGAGGGGAAAAAGCTGTTTCTGAATCATTGAGTGTGGGTCTTCAGACTCCTGTACAGATTCAGAATCAGAGTCAGTTTATCATCACTGATAGGCAAGTATGCTGTGAAATTTCTTGTTCCTCCTCGCTGATGGTGGTAATGAGAAAAGGGCCTGGCCCCAGTGGAGCAATAGAGGAATAGTGATGTCCATGCGTTCATGGACCATTCATAAATCTGACAGCAAAGGGAAAGAAGCAGTTCCTAAAACACTGAGTGTGGTTTTTCAAGCCCCTGTACCTCCTCCCTAATGATAGTAATGAGAAGAGGGCATGTCCCGGAAGGTGAAGGGTCTTTAAAGTTGGATGCCACCTTCTTGATGTCCTAGATGTTGGAGAGGGTTGGGTCCATGTTAGAACTGATTAAGTCTACAACCTTCTGCAGCCTTTTGTAATCCTTGCCTTGGACCCTCCATACCAGGCTATGTGGCAATCAGTCAGATTCATTGAATGAAGGTTTTCAGGCTCCTGTACCTCCACCATGAGAAGAGGGCATTCCCTGATGGTGAGGCTTCTTAGTGATAGATGCCACTTTCTTAAGGCACCTTCTGAAGATGTCCTCAGTGGTGGGGAGAATTGTGCCTGTGCTGGAGTTGGCTGATTCTGTAACACTCTGGCAGGAAGTAGCAATCAGTGTTCCAAATAGTCATGTCCTGGGAATGCGAGTTGTCCTCAGTGGAATGGGGAAATTCCAGTGTGGATTCTGACTCCTTCACCCCACAGTGTATTATACAGCTTGTATTATACCTTCAGATGTGTTTCCTTTTACAACAGAGAAGCTTTGACTGGTTTCCTGTTTATATACACTCATTGCTCATAAGGTTTTGATTTAAATTCCAGTGTTAGGGATGATGGGTGAGGAAGTTAATTCTTCCTCTTACTGATGATTCATCTGATCACTTGAGTCAAACTCTCCTCTTGAGACAGGGGTTCCCAACCTTTTTCATGCCATGGACCCCTACCATTAACCGAAGGGTCCATGCACCCCTGTCCTAAGGGGTTGTCTATTGGTGGTGCTATATTTGCTCTTAATAAAGACAAACATGGCATGCGTAAAACGCTGGCTCATTTTTGTCTGAACACTGTTCAACCAGCGCACATGTGGCCAGCTCTCCATCATCACCTCCGGTTCCGGGATTGACCACCCGCATTGCCCACTGGAAACTGAAGTTCTCTATTATGTATACATATAATAACATCAGTGGGTCTTCAAGTGGATGTAGAGTGACCTGGGATCCACATATTGTTCCACTTGCTGACTGCCATGGGTCTTAATCGGAGATGTTAGGGTGGATTCCCTTAATGGAGGATGCCTGTGCATGTTTAACGTGGGACATGGGGAGGCTGATGCATGGCAGCCACCGTACGGCCCTGGGCAGTCTGGGGTCAGGGTCCAGCAGTAGAGAATGCAGGACGAGTGGGGACCCTTGTCTGCTGCAGCCTTCCTCCAGGTTCACTGCTGTTGTCGTGCATCATTGTCTTCCACTCGCTTCACCCATGAGGTCATCGTTGAATCACTCTTCATCGGGAGCCTCCACCTTGACCTAACCGCCATGGTGACCCCACCGGGAACTAAGAGCCTGATGGCCAAACGCCAGATAGCATTGCCCTCAGTCAAATTTAAAAGGATGTTGCCGGGGCTAGAGGACCTGAGTTACGGGGAAAGATTGAGTGGGTTGGGACCTCATTCCCTGGAGCAGAAGAGAATGAGGGGAGATTTGACAGAGATATTCAAAATTATGAGGGGAAAGATAAGGGAAATACATGCAGGCTTATTTCAACTGAGGTTGGGTAAGCTGAGGTTAAAGGTTAAAGATAAAAGGTAAAATATTTAAGGAGAACCTGAGGACAAACTTCTTCATTCCGAGGGTGGCGCAAGACTGAAGCGAGCAGCGAGTGGAAGTGATGGATTTAGGTTTGACTCCATCATTTAAGAGAAGTTTGGATAGGTACATGGATGAGATGGTTATGAGTATGGAGGGCTATGGTCCGGGTGTCGGTACATGGGACTAGTCCAAGAATCAGGTCGTCCTGGATTAGGTGAGCCAAAAACTTTAAAACAATTATCTTAATTTGTATCTTAATTTTCAATATACATTGAAACATCAAAATATACAGTAAAATGTGTTGTTTATTTCAACGACCAACGTATGTGCTGGGGGCAGCCATGCTTCTGGCACCAACATAGCAGAACTTCTAAGTCTGCAAGTCGGCGAGACCAGAGTCTGAGGCCTAATATTCAGGGTCTCTTCATCAGTGAGTCTGGAGTTCAGGGTCCTCATCCATAACCGTCATTTTCAGTGAATCCTGGGGTCAAAGGATTCAAAGTACATTTATTATCAATGTATGCATACAGTATACAACCCTGAGATTCGTCTCCCCACAGACTGCCATGAAACAAAGAAAACCATGGAATCTGTTCAAAGAAAAACATCAATCCCCCTGCACAAAAAAAACAAATCACGCAAATGGCAACAGGAATATCAACCCCCTCGTGCAAAAAAAAAATTGCGTTAACAGCAACAGGAATATCAACCCCCTCGTGCAAAAAAAAACAAATTGCGTAAACAGCAACAGGAATATCAACCCCCTCGTGCAAAAAAAAACAAATTGCGTAAACAGCAACAGGAATATCAACCCCCTCGTGCAAAAAAAAAACAAATTGCATAAACAGCAACAGGAATATCAACCCCCTCGTGCAAAAAAAACCAAATTGCGTAAACAGCAACAGGAATATCAACCCCCTCGTGCAAAAAAAAAAATTGTATAAACAGCAACAGGAATATCAACCCCCTCGCGCAAAAAAAACCAAATCGTGCAAATAGCAACAGGAATATCAACCCCCTCGTGCAAAAAAAATCATGCAAATGTTAACGGAAAGATGAGCAAAAACACAGAAAATAAAACACGAAGTTGAAAGAGTCCATATTCAAAGGCTCAAAGGTTCAAAGTAAATTTGATCAATACTGAAGATCGAAGCCCGAAGGCTGATAGGAAGTTTGGAAGTCACGGCCCGATGGCTGTAGCACTGGGTCTGGGAGTCCAGTGGGGAAGTTGGGGGCCCAATATCTGTTAGTTGATAAGTCCACTGGAGGGCCGGAGGGGGCCTGTCCTGGGGCTGGAGGACTGTTTGATTGTGTGTAGGGAGGAAAGAGGCTTGTTTTGTTGTTGTTGTTGTTGCTTCTGCTGAACATGGTGGGCATGCTATGTTGGTGCCAGAACGTGTGGCAATGTTTGTGGGCTGCACCCAGCTTACCTGGTCATTATAAATTGTCCCATTAAGTTAGGATTAAAATTGGGGGGGGGTGTTGCTGGGTGGTGTGACTCAAAGGGCCGGAAGGGCCTATTCCGCGTTGTGTCTCAATGAGTACATAAACAACTTCCTTAGGTAGTGGCGGTTGTTAGTACAAATTATGCATTTCACTGACTGTTGCAGTGTACAACTGATAAATAAATGAAATGGGTGGACACCAAGTTTTAACAATGGGATGCCATAGCAGTTAGTGCGACACTATTACAGCTTAGGGCGTCAGAGTTCAGAGTTCAGAGTTCAATTCCAAGGTCCTGCATAAAAAGTTTGTACGTCCTTCCCATGAGCACATGGGTTTCCTCTGGGTGCTCTGACGTCCTCCCACAGTCCAAATTGGTCATTGTAAATTATCCTGTGACTAGACTCAGGTTAAGTATGCGGGATGCTGGGCAGTGTTGCTCTTTGCGTTGGAAGGGCCTGTTCCAAGCTGAGAAAGATAAAATAAATTATTTTCTAACTGAATCCCAATTGTAAATCACTAAAAAATCAGATTCAGATTCACATATATCACATGTACACACAGTTCCCTAGAATGATGTCCTGGGACCAGCCTGCAAGTGTCTCCACACATCCTGCCGCGAGCACAGCGTGTCCACAGTGTTCAGCAAAATGACAACAGAACTTCATCAAAACCAACCCCACCACCCTCCACCCACACACACAGGCACACACACACTCACACACGCACACACACACACACACTCACACACACACTCACACACTCACACACTCACACACTCACACACACACACACACACACACACACACACTCACACACACACACACACGGCATGAACATCAGTTTCTGTCACTTCTGGTCATTTCTCCCCTGCCCTCTTCTTTCATTCCCCACTCTGGCTCCCCTCTCACCCCTTCTCTTCTCCTCAGCTGCCTATCACCTACCGCTGGTGCCTCTCCTCCTTCCCTTTCTCCCATAGTCCACCCTCCTCTCCTATCAGATTTGTTCTTCAATCCTTTACCTTTCCACCTATCACCTCCCAGCTTCTCACTTCGCCGCCCCATCCCCCACCTACCTACGTTCTCCCCTCACCTGACTTCACCCATCACCTTTCAGCCTGAGCTCCGTCCCCTGCCTCCCTTTCTTATCCTGGCTTCTTCCCCCTTCCTTTCCAGCCCTTGACAGAGCACTTCGGCCCGAAACATTGATGTTGCGTGATCTGCTGAGTTCCTCCAGCATTTTATATCAGTTATATAATACTGTACCTAGTTTTACAAATAAAATCAGTGAGGATTATGTTGGGCAGCCCACGAGAGTCGCAATTCTTCCGGTGCCGATATAGCATACCACTAATCCCTAACCCTTGAACGTACAGCTGTAGAACGTGGCAGAAACTGGAGCACCTGGAGGAATCCCCTATGGTCACGTGGAGAACATAGAGCTCCTTACAGACAGTGGCGAGGTCTGAACTCGGGGTGATGGTGCTGTAATAGAGTCACACTAACCACTGTGCTATTGTGCCATCCATAATTTGTCTTTATGTAATGCCGCTGCAAATAGACCATCAGACGTGGGAGTGGAATCAGGCCTTTCAGCCCATCGAGACTGCTGCACCTTTCAATGATCGCTGATTTACTATCCCTTTCATTCTCCCACCTTCTACCCAAGCCATATGTCAGCGTTAATAAATCAAATTCCGATCCTGACTCACGAACTTTAAAGGAAATTGTGTGAGGGTTTAACAAGCCTTGGGATAATTCCTCTGATTCACTGAGATTTTTGTGGATCTTCCAATTTCTACTTCACCCACAGGATGTGGTGTCAATGGCAAGAATATCAGTTGCTACAAAGCTTACACTCAGTGGCCACTTTATTAGATACATTTGTGCACCTGTTCGTTAATACAAATATCATTTTAGCCAATCATGTGGCAGCAACTCGATGCATAAAAGTACACAGTCATGGTCAAGAGGTTCAGTTGTTGTTCAGACCAAACATCAGAATGGGGAGGAAATGTGATCTAAGTGACTTTGACAATGGGATGATTCTTTGTGCCAGATGGGGTGGTTTGAATATCTCGGAAACTGTTGATCTCTTGGGATCTTCACGCACAAAGTCTACAGTAGAGTTTACAGAGAATGGTGCAAAAAAAAACATCCGGTGAGCCCCAGCTGTTTTCTCAGCAAAAATGCCTTTTTAATGAGAGAGGTCAGAGGAGAATGGCCTGACTGGTTCAGGCTGACAGGAAGGCAACAATAACTAAAATAACCACTTGTTACAACAGTGGTGTGCAGAGGAGAATCTCTGAATACACAATATGTCGAACCTTGAAGTGGATGGGCTACAGCAGCAGAAGACCATGATCGTACACTCAGTTCCACTTTAGCAGTGGCCACAGAATGTATATTGCCCTAAAGTGGAATGACTTGCTGGGCCAGTACAGGGGGCAATTATAAGCCAATGCACATTGTTAGATGTGGAGTCACACATTGGCTTGACTGGTTAAAGATGGCTGATTCCTATCTCAGGAGGGCACTGTAGCATAGCAGTAAGCACAATCCCTTTATAGTGCCAGCAATCTCAACTAGAGGTTTGATTCCTGCGGCTGTCTACAAGGACTTTGTCCATTCTTCCCATGACAGTGTGGGTGTCTTCTAGGTGCTCTGGTTTCCTCCCACATTCCAAAGATGTACGGGTTAAGGTCAGTAAGTCATCGGTACGCTATGGTGGCGTTGAGCGAAGACAAGTGTCTTCTCACAAATCTGCTGAACCTGAGAAGATTGGTAGGTGGTCCAAAGAGGTCCCACCGGAAGCCTGGCAACAACTGCAGGCTGCCCAGCGCTCTCCTCGGGACTGTGCTGGTCACTGATGCAAACGATTCTCTTTACTGCATGTTTCGATGTTTCAATGTACATGTGACCAATACAACTAAAATTTAATCTAATTCCTGAAGGATGTTAGTGAATCAAATCTGGTTTTACAATGATCTGCCAGTTCCGTGGTTATTGTTATGAACTTCTATAAATTCTAGGTTCTTATGTTCCCATGAATTCCACCTCCTCTTCTTCTGTGGTGAGATTTGATCTCAGTCTCTGAATAATAAGGAGATGACTGCGTGCTACATCAGCTACGCACTGACTTAGCAAAATCCAGAACCATGTCTACGGCCACCTTATTACATATCTCTTCTACCTACTGAAGTGGCCACCGAATGTATGTTCATGGTCTTCTGGAGCTGTGGCCCATCAACTTCAATGTTCGATGCGTTGTGCATTCAGAGACACTCTTCTGCACACCTCTGTTGTATCACGTGGCTATTTCAGTTCCTGTCGCCTTCCTGTCAGCTTGAAACAATCTGGTCCTGCTGAAGGGTCTCAGCCCGAAATATCGGCTGTATTCTTTTCCATAGATGCTGCCTGGCCTGCTGAGTTCCTCCAGAATTTTGAGTGTGTTGCTCGGATTTCCAACATCTGCAGATTTTCTCTTGTTGGCTGTTCTCCTCTGACCTCTCTCATTAACAAGGCATTTTCACTCACAGAGCTGATGCTCGCTGGATGTTTCCTTTTGTTTTTTGCAGCATTCTCTGTAAACTGTGTGAAAATCCCAGGAGATCAGCATTTCCTGAGATACACAACCACCCCGTCTGGCACTGACAATCACTGCATCGTCGAAGTCACATTTCTTCCCCATTCTGATCTTTGGGCTAAATAACTGAACCTCTTGACCATGTCTGCATGCTTTTATGCATTGAGTTGCTGCCACATGATTGGCTGATTAGATATTTCCATTAACTAACACGATGTACAGATATACAAATGCAAGGAGTATTGAACAAAAGGTGGTTGAGCTCAGGGTATGAATCGGCATGTGGAATTATGACATTGTAAGGGGCAGGACTGGCAGCATGTTTTAGATGTGATAGAGTGGGAGGGATTAAGGGGGAAGGGTGGCAATACTAGTCAGGGAAAATGTCACGGCCGTGTTCAGTCAGGACAGACTGAAGAGCTCATCTAGTGAGGCTTTATGGGTAGAACTGAGGAATAAGAAAGTATGGCCACATTACTGGGATCATGTTATAGACCAGAGGTTGTTGCAAGAAACATAAGGCTGTGATAACCAGTGACTTTAACTTTCCACATCTCACACTGTAAAAGGGCTGGATGGGCTGGATGGGAAAGAGTCTGTCAAGTATGTTCAAAAAAGTTTTTCTTAATCAGTATATAGATGTCCCAACTAGGAAAAATGCAATACTAGATCCCCTATTAGAGAATGAGACAGGGCAGGTGACAAAAGTTTGTGTAGGGGAGTACTTTGCACCTAGTGATCGTAAAGCCATTAGTTTCAAGGTAATTATGGCGAAGGATAGGTCTGGTCCTTGGCTTAAGGTTCTAAGTTGGAGAAAGGCCGATTTTGATGGTATCCAAAGGGTTCTGGTAAGTGTGAATTAGGGGAGGTTGTTTTCTGGCAAAGTGGGAGGCCTTCAAAAGTGAAATTTTGAGAGTACAGAGTTTGCATGTTCCTGCCGGAATAAAAGGCAAGGATAAGAAATTTATGGAACCTTGGTTTTCAAGAGATATTGAGGCCCTGGTTAAGAAAGGGAAGGAGGTGCATAGCAGGTATAGGTAGGCAGGAACTATGAGGTTCTTCAGGAGTATAAGAAATGCAAGGGAGAACTTAAGAAGGAAATCAGGAAGGCTAAATGAAGGCATGAGGTTGCTCTCACAGACAAGGTGAATCTTAAGGGCTTCTACAGCTATATTAAGAGCAACAGGATAGCAGGGACAAAATTGATCCTCTGGAAGTTCAGAGTGGTAATTTATGCGAGGAGCTGAAAGTCATGGTGGAGATCTTAAAGTGATTTTTTTGCATCTGTATTTAATTGGGAGACGGACACAGAGTCTATACAAGTGAGGCAAAGCTGCACTAAGGTCATAGACCCCATACTGTACAGATTACAGAGCAGGAAGCGTTAAATCACCAGGGCCTGACAAGGTGTCCCCTTGGATCCTGTGGAAAGCAAGTGCAGAAATTGCAGGGGTAGTAAACTGGATTAGACATTGGCTTCATAGAAGAAGCCAGTTATGTGTCTGTAGATGGTTGCCTCTCTGACTGGAGGCCTGTGACTAGTGGAGTGCTGCAGGGTTCGGTGCTGGGCCCATTGTTGTTTGTCATCTATATCAATGATCTGGATGATAATGTGGTAAACTGGATAAGCAAATTTGAGGATGACACCAAGATTGGGGGTGTAATTGGCAGTGAGGAATACTATCAAAGCTTGCAGCAGTTATCTGGACCGGCTGGTGAAATGGGCTGAAAAGTGGCAGATGGAATTTAAAGCAACACAAACAAAATGCTGGAGGAACTCAGCAGATCAGGCAGCATCTATGGAATTCAAAGCAGAGAAGTGTGAATTGTTGCACTTTGAGAGGACCAACCATGGTGGGTCTTACACAGTGAGCAGTAGGGTACTGAGGAGTGCTGTAAAATAGAGGAGCATTCTCTCTGAGGATAGTGGCACTGACAACGACATCCAGAGCGCATTAAACAGGCATCCGCTGCCTTTGGGAGACTTCAGCGCAGAGTCTTTCAGAACAAGAGCCTTTGTCCCTCCACAAAGGTCGCCATATACCAAGTGGTCTGTGTCACAATCCTCCTTTACAGCTGTGAAGCTTGGGTAACCTACAGCCATCACATCAAGTCCTTGGAGCGCTTCCACATAAGCTGCCTCCAGCGCATCCTGGGAATTACCTGGCGTGAGTGGGTGCCTCACACTGAAATACTTGTAAAGACCAACTGCAGGAGTATTGAGGCCATGATCACCCAGCGTCAGCTGCAGAGGCTGGGGCACGTGATAAGGATGCCCCCATGTCGTCTACCCCGCAGAGTGTTATACAGCCAGCTACATCATGGTCGATACTCAGCTGGAGGGCCGAAGAAGCGCTATAAGGATCAGATGAAAAATGCTTTAAGGAAGTGCAAGATCAGACCCAAGGACCTGGAGGAGGTTGCTGCTGACCGTACCACTTGGTGACAGCCGTGTAGAGACGGGGTTCATATTCTGGAGATGGAAAGAACAACCAGAAGACAGCAGAAGAGAGTCAGGGGAAATGCAGCCATGGTTGCCACCACTACCACATATACATGTCCCACCTGCAATAGAGCTTGTGGGTCCAGGATAGGACTGTATAGTCATCAAAGATCTCACCGTTAAAGGAGTGGACGTCATCATTGGATTTCGATGGACAAACAAGGAGAGAAGAAACAACAGAGGAATATGGGAATACAGATCCATAATTCCTTGAAAGTGGTGTCAAAGGTAGACAGGGTCACAAAGAAAACTTTTGGCACATTGGCCTTCATAAATCAACGTATGAGTACAGGAGATAGGATGCTACTTTGAAGTTGTATAAGATGTTGGTGTGGCCTGATTTGGAGTCCTGTGTGCAATACTCACAATACTCTGGAGGCTCGGAGTTTTCGGACGGACTCGGAGTCGGACTGTGGTCGGATGCTTCCGGGATGCTGCATCGGCAAGTTGGCGGCGCTGGAGGTTTACAGTCTGTGTGAGATAATGGGACTTTCGAGAGACTCTGAGACTTTTACTGTGCCATGGTCTGTTCTTATCAAATTACAGTATTGCTTTGCACTGTTGTATCTATATGTTACAATTATATGTTTTTGTTAGTTTTTAAGTCGGTTTGCCATGTGTTTTCGTGATATCATTCTGGAAAAACATTTTTATCATTTCTTAATGCATGCATTACTAAATGACAATAAAAGGGGACTGCATGTCCTCATAATCATAATTTTGGTCACCTACCTACTGGAAAGATGTAAATAAGATTGAAAGAGTACAGAGAAAACTTACACAGACGTTGTCATGACTTGACAATTGAGTTATAGGGAAAGGTTGAATAGGTTAGGATTTTATTCCCTAGAAGTTTGAGGGGAGATTCGATAGAAGTATACAAAATTATGAGGGATATAGATAGGGTAAATGCAAGCTGGCTTTTACTACTGAGTTTGGGTGAGACTAGGTCATGGGTTAAGTTTGAAAGGTAAAATGTTTACGGGGAACACGAGGGGAAACTTCTTCACTCAGAGGGTGGTGAGAATACGAAATGAGCTACCAGCAGAAGTGGTAGATGAGGGTTCGATTTCAACACTTATGCAAAGTTTGGATAGATACATGGATGGGAGGGGCATGGAGGGCTATGGTCCAGGTGGAGGTCAATGGGACTAGGCAGATTAATGGTTTGGCACAGATTAGATGGGTCAAAAGGCCTCTTTCTGTGCTGTAGTGTTCTATGACTCTATGTACCTAATAAAGAGGCCACTGAGACACTAGAACACTAGAACACCACAGCACAGTACAGGCCCTTCAGCCCTCGATGTTGTGCCGACCCATATATTCCTAACAAAAAGAAAAGTAACACCCACACTACCCCATAGCCCTCTATTTTTCTTTCATCCATGTGCCTGTTCAAGAGGCTCTTAAATACCCCTAATGTTTTAGCCTCCACCACCATTCCTGGCAAGTCATTCCAGGCACCCACAACCCTCTGTCTAAAAAACTTACCCCATGTCTCCCCTAAACTTCCCCCCCTTAACTTTGTACATATGCCCTCTGGTGTTTGCTATCCGTGCCCTGGGAAACAGGTACTGGCTACCCAACCTATCTATGCCTCTCATAATCTTGTAGACCTCTATCAAGTCCCCTCTCATCCTTCTATGCTCCAAAGAGAAAAGTCCCATCTCTGCTAACCTTGCCTCATAAGGCTTGTTTTCCAATGCAGGCAACATCCTGGTAAATCTCCTTCGCACCCCCTCCGTAGTTTCCACATCCTTCCTATAATGAGGTGACCAGAACTGAACACAATAAGGTTCTTATTGAACTGAACGCCTAACTAACTGAACACCTCAAGGTTCTTCACTGGAGGGTGGTCAAACAACAAGCCACATAATATGAGTCTCCTTTCTCTGGAGCTAATAAAAGACTTCGAAATGATGAATGGTTTTAATCAAGCAGTTAAAGACAGAATAAACTGGGTGGGGTAGCCTTAGGCTGTCAGTGCAAGATGGTCACCATAAAAAAAAACCCCAACAGGGATTTCAGAAAAAAAAACTTCTTCACCATTGTGGTGGTGAGAATGTGAAACTAAATATCACAGAAAGTGGTTAATTTTGTTTTTTATTTAGAGATGCAGCACAAAACATGCCCTTCCAGTCCAACTAGCCTCACCGCCCAGCAGTCTACCCATAGCCTAATCATAGGACAATTTACAATGACCTTGGAAGTAGGTACAGAGGGGATGTCAGGGGTAAGTTTTTTTACACAGACAGTGGTGAGTGTGTGGAATGGGCTGCCAGCAGCGACGCTGGAGGCAGATACGATAGGCTCTTTTAAGACACTCCTGGATAGGTGCACGGAGCTCAGAAAAATAGAGGGCTATGGGTAAACCTAGATAAGTATGTGTTTGCCACAGCATTGTGGGCTGAAGGGCTTGTATTGTGCTGTAAGTTTTCTACGTTTCCATGTTTCTATACCACCTGTGCCCAGCGTCAGTTTATAGACATGCAATCAATCTATGTGTACAAGCTATCTTAAGTATTTATATTTATTGTGTTTTTTTATTATTATTGTGCTCTTTACCTTATTGTGGGTTTTTTTGTGCTGCATCGGATTCAGAGTAACAATTATTTTGTTCTCCTTTACACTTGTGTCCTGAAAATGACATTCAGTAATCTTGAAATTTAACCTATTAACCGGTACGTCTTTGGAACGTGGGAGGAAACTGGAGCACCTGGAGGAAACCCACTCATCCATGGGGATAACACACTAATTCCTTACAGAGGGTGCTGGAATTGAACTCCAAACTCTGATGGTCTGGACTTCAGTAGTATTGCACTGACCACTACACTACCATAGCGGTTAAGGCAGATGTGTCAGTGTACTTAAGGACAGAACGGACAGATATCTCAGGATACACACAGAAAATGCTGGAGGAACCCAACAGGCCAGGCAGTATCTATGGAAAAGAGTACAGTCAACATTTCCAGCCAAATATCTCAGGGAGAAGGATCACAGTATTAAATTAGAATGAGGATAGGTGAGAGGATGTTTGGATGGACCACAGACTAGTTGTGCTAAATGTTTTTTTTTGTGTGTTGTAACAAAGGCAAAAGGGCAGTTCTCAGTGACCACCTATGAAGGATAAGATGTTGGGGGAAGGAATTCCAGCCCTCAGACCCCACATAACTGGAGACAAGGCTGCCAGTAGTGGTGTATTTAAATCTGAGGATGATTAGATGGCCAAGTATGGGGGGAAGCTGGATCCCAGAGAGTTTCAGAGCTGAAGGAGATTACAGTGAGAGGGAATGATGAGTGCAAAGATGTTGAAAACGATCTTTAAAACTGAGGCTTAGCTTAACCAGTAGCCAAGGTATGGTAGTGAATATGGTGCAAATAGGAGTTGGCTAACATGTGAAGGTAGAACATAGAATAGACCAGCATGGTACAGGCCCTTTGGCCTATGATGTTGTGTCAATCTTTTAATCTAATCTAACCTTCCCTCCAACGTAGCCCTCCATTTTTCTATCATCCATGTGCCCATCTGATAGTCCTGCAATGCCCCTAATGTATCTGCCTCCACCACCACCCCTGACAGTGCTGTCCATGTACCCAGCAGCCTCTGTGTAAACAAATTACCTCTGTCATGCCTACATACTTTCCTCCAATCACCTAGAAATTATACTCTCTTGTATCAGCCATTGCCACCCTGGGAAAAAGGCACCGGTTGCCCACTCTATCTCCAAAACTTATCATCACTTACTCTTCTATCAGGTCACCTCTCACCCCCATCACTCCAAAGAGAAAAGTTACAATGCATTGCCAACAGTGTGGTGGTAAGGACAGACTTACGAGGGAAATGTAGGCACATAGATGAAAGAAAAGAGAGGGTTTTGTTTTGTGGAAGGGAAGCATTGGATTGACTTCGGAATAGGTACAAGAGCCATCGGGGCCAACACAGAGGCCTCTGAGAGAGCTTCCAGGAGGCTGTGGGTCAAGAGGTGTGACCCATGCACCAATGCTGCTGGGACACAAGTCAGGGCCTGATCAACCCTGGGCTAGGTCGCCTGGACGAGAGTGTCTGATGTGGAAGCACCCAATGAATCCAGGTTACATCACTGATGATAATGTGTCCCAGTGCATGTATCTCAGTATCAAAAGGTCAGTGCAACGTTATGGGGCAAAAGGCCTGTACTATGTTGAGGGAGGGAGGAGGGGCGATGAGGGAGGGATATGATAAAATGATCTTGGAGTATGAATGGTGGGCACAACATTATGGGCCAAAGGGCCTGTACTGTGCTGTGCTGGTCTATGTTGAGGGAGGTGGAATAGAAGGAGATATCTATCACTACCTTCCCACAATCCCCCACCTTACCAGCTTTCCCAGCACTTCTCCCTCCTTCCTTTCCATGCTGACTCAGCCCCCACCCCTGCATTCTCAGTCCTCAGCGCCCCAACACAAAGAGTGGACAATTTATATGAATAAGATGGCACCCGTAACCGACGACTCTGTGCGTGCTCTCCCGAGCAAACCGCCTCTACACTGTCCTATTCCCGAGAAACCCTTCTAAACCTTCAATCTGATACATCTAGCAAGATCAACAACACCCTGACGAAGCTACTGACCCAGCTGAAGATCTCCACGCCAGAATTGCTTCTTCAACTCCGGACCGCACCTGGACCCGACCAGCAAGGCCTGGTCTGAGGCCCACCATGTTCCCAGAGACCCACGGTCTGCCACCGTGCCGGAGCGCTTGGAGACACGGCCCATTCCAACAAGCACTTCTCCGGAGCAGACGACCACACAGAAGTGACGTTGGAGACCTCAAGTTGCCCCAGATGCTTCCTCAGAGCGACCACCGTAAAGCCCCATTAGCAGACATCCACAGCTGCCGGAAGTGAGGCCTCCGCCACCACCCTCGGAAATCAAGCCCGAGACTCAGCTGGAGCGGAGGCCTCCGCAACCGAGCCTCAGCTCATGGACTTATTTCAGCCTTTTTGTCCCTCTTCCCTCCGGGAGAAGGCTCAGGAGCTTGAAGACTCGTACGGCCAGATTTGGGAACAGCTTCTTTCCAACTGTGATAAGACTGCTGAACGGATCCTGACCCAGATCTGGGCCATATCCTCCAAATATCCGGACCTGTCTCTCGTTTTTTTTTTGCACTACCTTACTTTCCATTTTTCTATTTTCTATTTATGATTTATAATTTAAATTTTTAATTTTTGCTATCGATTTGTAATCCAGGGAGCGGGAAGCGCAGAATCACATATCGCTGTGATGATTGTACGTTCTAGTATCAATTGTTTGGCGACAATAAAGTATAAAGTATCAAGTATTTATTTCCTTCCCAAATGGAGGTCTGTCAGCAGATGGCTTCTTTATTCCTTAATTCCATTTTTTTAGGCTGCCTGTCTTAACACGTTCAGCACATCAATATTTCAACATTCGTCTATTAAATCAAGGTGCCTTGGAATGTTTTTAATTACCTTACAAGTTCCATATAAACACTCTGTTTCACAACAGCTATTGTTTAACGAGACATTTCTAGATAATGATAACTTTCTTTCTGAATCTTCCTCCATTTGCTTTTCAATTCAACAAGCTTGAATTCCCCTATCTGTAAAATATTAAATTACATTAAAATTAAATTAACTCAGTTCATTATTGTCACATGTGCTGAGGTACAGTGAAAAGCTTTGTTTTGCCTGCCAACCATAAAGACGAGGCTGTGGACTCATTTTGCAGGACTTTGAGGTTCATGGTGCATGTATTTCTGAATTCTGGTTACTCATTCCCTGCCGAAGGGTTTTGGCCTGAAACGTTAACTGTGCTTTTTTCCATAGATGTTGCCTGGTCAGCTGAGTTCCTCCAGCCGACACCAACATCACATGCCGACAAACCCTAGCCCTAATGTATGTCTTTGGAATGTGGGAGGAAAGCAGAGTGACTAGTGGAAACCCACACGGGTGGGGTGGGATTGGGGGGGGGGCGGGGGACATACAAACTCTTTACAGACAGCGATGGGAGTTGAACTCCCACCATACAATGATCAAGGATCAACTTAATTTGCCATATACGTTTACATGTAATAGGAATTTGCTTTGTTGGGACGACATGCAGTAAACCGCATTCAATATTTATAAAGAATATAGAATTAAATAGATAATAAAGTTAGAGGTAAAAGGACAGATATGGAATAAAGGGTGTATAAATATATTAATATCAGCATGTATTTATAATGTAAACAGCATTATAAACAGGTTTAAAGTGTTTACAGTGCAGTGACTGAGGTCGTAGATAGAGGGGGAGGTGGGGCTATCAGATTAATTGCCTGGGGGAAGAAACTTTTAAGATGATGCGGTTTTTGTTTTAGTAGCCCTGTAGCACTTTCCAGCAGGGAAAGCAAGCACTGTAAAGTATTGCACTAACTGCTAAAAGGGAAAAAATAACAAGCAGTTAAAACATAAAACATAGAATAAAAATAAAATAGGCATCTGTTAGTCTCGTGAGACCATGGATTTGCGCCTTGGAAGATTTCCAGGGCGCAGGCCTGGACAAGGTTGTATGGAAGATCGGCAGTTGCCCATGCTGCAAGTCTCCCCTCTCCACGCCACCGATGTTGTCCAAGGGAAGGGCACTAGGGCCGATACAGCTTGGCACCAGTGTCATCGCAGAGCAATGTGTGGTTAAGTGCCTTGCTCAAGAACACAACACACTGCCTCAGCTGAGGCTCAAACTAGCTACCTTCAGATCACTAGACCGACGCCTTAACCACTTGGCTACACGCCAACACTACAACATAGAATGTGGAACATAGAACATACAACATACAACAGAGAACAAAGAACACAGAATAGTCCAGCACAGGAATAGGCCCTTTGGCCCATAATGTTGTTCCAAATCAAATAAATCAGTAATCAAATGGCCAACTATCCCTCAACCCCTCTGTCTACACAAAGTCCACATCCTTCCATTTTCCTCACATTCATGTGCCTATCTAAATGTTTCCTAAAAGTCTCCAATGTATCTGCCTCTACCCCCACCCCAGGCAGAGCACTGCAGGCACCCACCACTCTCTGTGTGTAAAAAAAACTTGCCCTTCACATCCCCTTATCTCCTCTCACCTTACATGCATGCCGTCTGGTGTTAGACATTTCAGCCCTGGGAGAAAAGATACTCCCTGTCTACTCTGTCAATGCCTCTCATAATCTTATAAACCTCGATCAGATCTCCCCTCAGCCTCTAGCATTCCAGAGAAAACAACCCAAGTTTGTCCAGCCTCTCATTATAGCACCTGCCTCCAATCTAGGCAGCATCCTGACGAACATCTCTCCAAATCCCTGACATCCCTTCTATAATGGGGCGACCAAAACTGTACGCAATACTCCAGATGTGGCCTAACAAGAGTTTTATAAATTGGCAACATAACTTCCTGACCTTTGAACTTAGTGCCTCAACTGATAAGGGCAGGCATGCCATATACCTTTTTAACCACCAGATCAACCTGTGTAGCGACAAGTATAAGAATGCAGAATAAAGTTTTACAAGTGCAAAGTGCAGTGTAAGCAGACAAACATGGATAGAAAATATTTAAGAGGGATATGAGCCAAGTTCAGAAACTGACTTAGATGGGCATCTTGGTATGATGAGTCTCTATGTCATATCTACTGTATGACCATACAGCAGGGGTTCCCAACTAGGGGTCCATGGACCCTTGCTTAGTGATATTGGTCCATGGCATTAAAAAAAGACTGGGAACCCCCCTGCTCCACAGTATGTCTCTATAAAGCAAGGAACAGAGTGAGACGAAAAGGGGCTGTGGTGAAGGACAAATGTCATCACAAAGGCATTGAGGTAGTACAGGGTAAAGCAATAGGAGCTTCTTACTTATTCCTCCCTCCCTCCCCCTGCCCACCTACCTTCCCCCTCTCCTTGTTTCACCCATCACCTACCAGCTTGTGCTCCTTCCCCTCTCTCCAGCTTCTTATTCTGGCTCCTGCCCCCTTCCTTTCCAATTCTGATGAAACGTCTCGGGCCAAAATGTTGCCATAGATGCTGCCTGACCTCCCTGAGTTCCTCCAGCACATTGTGTGTGTTAGAACATAGAAAACAGAACAGTACAATACAGTACACTAGATTTTGCCAGCCTCATAAACCTACATAAGATCAATCAAGATTGTTTAAGATTTTCAGCATCTGCAGAATTTTAAATTGATGAATTAGTCTATTATTATCACATATACCAAGATGCAGTGAAAAACATTGATTTGCATTCAGACTATAAAGTAAGCATGCAGGTACAGCAGGCAGTGAAGAAAGCTAATGGCATGTTGGCCTTCATAACAAGGGAAATTGAGTATAAGAGCAAAGAGGTCCTTCTGCAGCTGTACAGGGCCCTGATGAGACTGTATTGTGTACAGTTTTGGTCTCCAGATTTGAGGAAGGACATTCTTGCTATTGAGGGAGTGCAGCGTAGGTTCACGAGGTTAATTCCCGGGATGGCGGGACTGTCATATGTTGAAAGATTGGAGCGACTGGGCTTGTATACACTGGAATTTAGAAGGATGAGAGGGGATCTGATTGAATATAAGATTATTAAGGGATTGGACACGCTAGAGGCAGGAAACATGTTCCCGATGTTGGGGGAGTCCAGAACCAGAGGCCACAATTTGAGAATAAGGGGTAGGCCATTTAGAACGGAGTTGAGGAAAAACTTTTTCACCCAGAGAGTTGTGGTTCTGTGGAATGCTCTGCCTCAGAAGGCGGTGGAGGCCAATTCTCTGGATGCTTTCAAGAAAGAGTTAGATAGAGCTCTTAAAGATACCGGAGTGAAGGGATATGGGGAGAAGACAGGAACGGGGTACTGATTGAGGATGATCACAGTGAATGGCAGTGCTTGCTTGAAGGGCTGAATGGCCTACTCCTGCACCTATTGTCTATTGTCCATTGTCATAGGTAGAAATCAGTTCACCACAACTGTACATCAAAGTCGTACGATGGCGACACAGTAGCACAGAGGTTAGCATAACACTTTACAGTCTACGCAACCCAGGTTCAATTCCCACCGCCATCCGTAAGGAGTTTATAGACCCTCCCCATGAATGCGGGGGTTTCCTCCGGGTGCTCCGGTTTCCTCCCACAGTCCAAAGACGGACCAGTTTGTAGGCTAATAGGTCGTTGTCAATTGTCCCGTGATTAGGCTGGGATTAAGTCGGACGATTGCTGGGTGGTTCAGCTTGAAGGACCTACATTGCACTGTATCACAATAAATAAATAAATAACAGACTACAGAATAAAGGGTTACAGTTACAAGAAGGAGCAGTGCAGACAGACAATAAAGTGCAAGGTCATGACAAGGTAGGGTCTGAGAGTTCTAGACTTTGTGTGATCTAAGAGTTCATCGTAACGTGCTTGGGGACTGATCGATAGTCTTATACCAGCTGGGTGGAAGCTGTCCTTGAGCCTGGCGGTACATGCTTTCAGACTTTCGTATCTTCTGCCTGAGGGGAGGAGAGAGAATGTCTGGGGTGAGTAGGGTCTTTGATTATGTTGGGTTTTTTTCTGGTTTGTTTTTTCTGCTTATTTTGCATTCCATCCGTATAAATCATTTCATCACAACAGAGCGGCGAGGAAGTACAAGGGGAAACAATAACTGAATGCAGAATAAAGTCAGGTTTATTCAGAATCAGGTTTAATATCACTGGCGTATGTCATGAAATTTGTTGTTTTGTGGCAACAGTACATTGCAATACATAATAAATTACAACAAGAAGACGATATAAAAAATAAATTCAATGCAAAAGAGAGGGAAAAATAGTGAGGTGGTGTTCATGAGTTCAATATCCATGGGGGGAAGAAGCAGTTCCTGAGATGTTGAGTGTGTGTCTTCAGGCTTCTGTACCTCCTCTCTGCTGGTAGCAATGAGAAGAGGGCATGTCCTGGGTGTCAGGGTCCTCAATCATAGATGATGCCCTTTTAAGGCCTCACTTTTTGAAGGTGTCCTGGATGCTGGGGCAGCTCGTGCCCATGGTGAAGCTGACTGAGTTCACAGCTTTCTGCAGCCTTTCCCAACCCTGAGCAGCAGCTGTTCCATTCCAGATGGTGATGATACAACCTGCTAGATTACTCTCCAGGGTATAGCTGTCGAAATTTGTGAGAGACTTGGATGTCATAGGGTCATAGAGAAGTACAGCACAGAAACAGGCCCTTCAGCCCATCTAGACTATGCCAAAACCACTTAAACTGCCTACTTCCATTGACCTGCACTGGGACCATAGCCCTCCATATCTCTACCATCCACGTACCTATCCAGACTTCTCTTAAGCATTGAAATCGAGCTCTCATGCACCATGTGCAGGCAGCTCATTCCACACTCTCACAATCCTCTGAGTAAAGACGTTTCCCCTCATGTTCCCCTTAAACTTCTCACCTTTCACCCTTAACCCATAACCTCTGGTTGTAGTCCCAACCCTCAGTGAAAAATGCCTGCTTGCATTTACCCTATCTATACCCCTCACAATTTTGTGTACTTCTATCAAATCTCCCCTTAATCTTTTATGTTCCAAGGAGTATAGTCCTAACCTATTCAATCTTTCCTTATAACTCAGGTCTGTCAGACCTGAAAACATTCTTGTAAATTTTCTCTGTACGCTTTCAAGCTAGTTTACATATTTCCTGTCGGTAGGTGGTCAGAACTGCATACAATACTCCAAACTGGGCCTCACCAATGTTTTGTACGACTTCAACATAACATCCCATCTCCTGTACTCAATCCATTGATTTATGAAAGCCAATGTGCCAAAAGCTTTCTTTATGACCCTATCTACCTGTGACACCACTTTCAACAAATTATGGATCCGTACTCCCAGATCTCTTCATTCATCCACACTCCTCAGTGCTGTACGGTTCACTGTGTAAGCCTGCCTCGGTTGGTCCTACTGAAGTACATAACCTCGCACGTGTCTGCATTAGATCCCACCTGCCATTTTTCAACCCATTTTTCCAGCTGATGCAGATCCCTCTGCAAGCCATGATAGTCTTCCTCTTTGTCCCCCAATCTTGGTGTCATCTGCAAATCTGCTGATCCAGTTAACCACATTATCATCCAGATCATTGAATTGAGAGGAAGGCAACAATGCACCGATCCCAGCCGCATACCAAGTCTCCTCAAACTCCTGAAGTACAACTTTAATTCAAGTAGTCATGGATTAATACAGCACAGAGACAGATCCTTTCGTAAGTTCATCCCTGCCAGCCACGATGACCATCTAAGCTATCTTCGTCTTCCTGCCTTTGGCCTATATCCACTAAACCTTTCCAATCCACGCACTTGTCCACGTTTCTTTTAAATGTAGTCGTTATGTCTTGTAACTTCACAACATGAAACTAAATCAAAAGAAGGAACAGGAGTCCAAAATGTAAGTCTAACTTCAAATTTACTTCGAGCGAGGCGCGCAAATATCACGTGATAGTGTGATGCCGTATGCAGTTCATGTATTTATACATATAACTCATAATGAATTAAACTTACAAAAATGCTTAATCAACCAATATATATGAGATTATTCAAATATTACTTAATATTAAATATTTTGCCTGCCTTAAACTTAATCCTGATGAAGGGTTTTGGGCTGAAACATCAGCCATTTATTCCCTTCCATAGATGCTGTCCGACCAGCTGAGTTCATCCAGCACTTTATGTGGATAGATAGTTCGTTTGACAAAACTCCTGTTCTCAATACTCATCACAGGAAAGTGAAGCTCAGGGTTTTATAAGGTGACATATACTGTATGTACTTTGCTAATAAATTTACATAGAACTTTTGAACTTTGAAACTCTGGAAATCTCTGTGTGAGAGGACTGTGCAAACTCATACAGTACTGATATAGATGTATTTGAGCTGGAGGTAGATACGGCACATTTTTGAGAGGTTGGGGAATTGAGGGTTTTAAAGAACTGGCAGACAAAAGAGAACTGAGAGTAGTGTTGATCAACCATGGTCATATTAAATGTCAGGGCAGAACTGGGGAGCCAAATGGTATATTCTTGCCCCTAATGTTTGTGATTCAAGATTTACAATTGTTTAATGCTATTCCCAGTACACAAGTGTAAAGGAGAACAAAATAATTGTTACTCTGGATCTGATGCAACACAAAAAAAAACCACAATAAGATAAAGAACACAATAATAAAAAATACAATAAATATAAATATATAAGTTCGGCTATATACGTAGATTGATTGTATGTCCATAGCGATGCTAGACAGAGAGTGTCTGTACATAAGGTGACTCTGACAGGAAACAATAAAGTAGTGGTGTTTGGGGGTGTGGAGGGGTGGATTAGTGGGTGGAGGTGATGATCAGCCTTACTGCTTGGGCAAAGTAACTGTTTTTGAGTCTGGTGATCCTGGCACGGATGCTACGTAGCCTCTTCCCTGATGGGAGTGGGACAAACTGTCTGTGAGCAGGGTGCTTATATTCTTGTGTTATGGTGCATTTGTACCGGAGGTTTACATAAGTCAACACAGATAAGTTGTAAACTTGCAGGTCTTAAAATACCGTAGTTAGGAGCAGCTGCCCGATCACATGAGTCGAGCATGATGTTCTCCTAAAGGGTTTTCTACTGGTGCCTGTAGAGGCTGATACAGGATCCACATATTCTGGTGCAGTGCAGACAAGGGTGAAAGGTGAAATGTTTAAGGGGAACATGAGGGGGAACTTCTTCACTCAGAGGGTGGTGAGAGAGTGGAACGAGCTGCCAGCAGGAGTGGTGGATGCAAGTTCGATAACGACATTTAAGAGAAATTTGGATAGGTGCACTGATGGGAAGGGTATGGAGGGATAGCGTCTGAGTTCAGGGCAATGGGACTAGGCAGATTAATAGCTTGGCATGAACTGGATGGGCCGAAAAGCCCTTTTCAGTGCTGTAGAGCTCTATGACTCTATAACTCTAAGTGGTGGCTGTGGTTAGTGGTTGCGTTTTTTGGTTGTCTTCAATGTAATTAACTTCCAAGGATTAATACACACACTATGTACTGAATAACCACTGTGTTAGAATTATCTTGGAGTGGGTTAAAGGGTCAGCACAGCATGTTGGGCTGAAGGGCCTGTCCTGTGCTGTACTGTTCTATTTTCTATATTCACATGGGGAACGTATTTGCATTCAAAAGCCGGATAATTTAACACGTTGACAACAATGCTTAAGATTTGTAACAAAATTATCCGATTTGTGTACATTGCATTAATGTATTCAAAAACACAAACTTTAAAGAGTCAATCTTCAAAGCTAAATACATAGCAGATTAAATGTAATCCAACTGGCAAAAATCCAGGAGTCTACATAAACATTTGGATCACCTTTGAAAGAGGAAGCACTTCCTCAGTCTGTTGGCTCAACCTCCAGAACCAGGATTTTACCCACTGATTGTTCACTGTGTCTTTGCTGCATTGTGCTCTGACACTAGTCATAGAGTCATCGAGCACTACAGCACAGAAACGGGCCTCTGGCCCATCTAGTGCATGCCCAAATGTTATTCTACCTAGTCCCAACACAGTTCATATATCTGTGGAATGCTCTGCCTCAGAAGGCAGTGGAGGCCAATTCTCTGGATGCTTTCAAGAAAAAGTTAGATAGAGCTCTTAATGATAGCAGAGTCAAGGGATATGGGGATAAGGCAGGAACTGGATACTGATTGTGGATGATCAGCCATGATCACAGTGAATGGTGGTGCTAGATCGAAGGGCTGAGTGGCCTACTCCTGTACCTATTGTCTATAGTACATTACTGGGACTGTTACCCGACAGGGAGAATGTGAGATTAACGATTAGCTTTATTTGTCACATGTACATTGAAACATTGAAACATACAGTAACATGTGTCATTTGTGTCATGAATGTGCTGGGGGCTGCCCTCGTGTCGTCATGTTTCCAGGGCCAAGATAGCATGCCCACAACTTACTAACTCTAACTCATACATCTTTGGAATGCTGGAGGAAACCGATTCAGTCATGGGGTGGATGTACAACCGCCTTACAATCGGCAGTAGCAGGAATTGAAACCTAATTTTACAACTGGCATGTAAAAGTGTTGCGATAACCACTACACTGGCCCATCATCCTTCACAGTTCCAAATACCATGCCGGATTTCAGAATCACTAGCTCTTCAGGAACAGTTTAGCCCGGCCGTGACAAGTAGTGTATCTTTAAAAACAGATTTCTACAGAAGCACCGTCAAGAGTGTCCTGTCTGGCTGCATCATTGTGTGGTGAGGAAGCAGCAAGGCATTGGACTTCAAGACCCTACAGAGGATAGCAAAGACCCTGCAGAGAGCATCACTAGGGTCTCCCTCCCCACCCCCTCCCATCTGTAACATTTACCAGCAGCAATGTAGGGATACAACCCAAAGTACTGTTGAGGATCCCATACCACCCATCCCACAAACTCTTTGACCCACTACCGTCGGGAAGGAGGTACAGGAGCATCAGGAACTGTCAGACTGGGGAACAGCTTCTTCCCTCAGGCTGTGAGTCTAATGAATACCCTGTCACCATCGAGATCTCATCGCCAGAACAGCGAGCTGTTTATTGTTTACTGTTTACTTGTGCTGTACGCTGCATGCATTTTGAATTATATATTTTAACTTATTTAAGGTAGTATTTTGCTTTCTGTGCTGTGCGTGAAATATATTCTGTGAGTGCACCGTGGCCCGGACAAACATTATTTCGCTTGGTTGTATATATAACCATATAACAATTACAGCACGGAAACAGGCCATCTTGGCCCTTCTAGTCCATGCCAAACTCTTACCCTATCCTATTCCCACCGACCTGCACTCGGCCCATAACCCTCCATTCCTTTCCTGTCCATATATCTATCCAATTTAACTTTAACCGACAACGTCGAACCTGCCTCAACCACTCCTGCTGGAAGCTCGTTCCACACAGCTACCACTCTCTGAGTAAAGAAGTTCCCCCTCATGTTACCCCTAAACTTTTGTCCTCTAATTCTCAACCCATGCCCTCTTGTTTGAATCTTCCCCACTCTCAATGGAAAAAATCAACTCTATCAATTCCCCTCATAATTTTAAACACCTCTATCAAATCCCCCCTCAACCTTCTACGCTCCAAAGAATAAAGACCTAACTTGTTCAACCTTTCTCTGTAACTTAGGAGATGAAACCCAGGCAACATTTTCGTAAACCTCCTCTGTACTCTCTCAATTTTATTGGCATCCTTCCTATAATTCAGTGACCAGAACTGTACACAATATACGCATAGTCAGATGACAAGGGCTTGAACTTGAACTCCCTCCCTCTCTGTGTGGGCTCATTTGAATTTCTTCTTGCAATCATCTGTTTCACTCTATTTAGAGAAACATGTAAATATTTAACTTGTAGCAATTTAAAAACGTAGGTTCTTTCCACACTGAAATATGACAGCTGGCACAGGCATGACAAAGTCTTGGGGAAATTGAGTTTATGTTTCACACCTGAAGTTCCACTTCCACTTCCAAAGGTTTGATTTAAGATAGCTGGGGTGTGCTCACACAGTGGCTTTGTTGCTGTGGGCTCAGTTATGACTCAGCTTATTGTAAATCTGACAGGAGAGGCGAGCGGACCATGGGAGAAAGGGAAGGAGGAGGGGCACCAGGGAGAGGAGGTGGGTAGGTGAGGCGACGAGAAGTAGTGAGAGGGTAATCCAGAATGGGGAATGCGAAAAGAGAGAAGGAGGGAGGGAGGGAGAGAAATTATTGGAAGTCAGTTCAATCAATGTTCATACCTTCAGGTTGGAGGCTTCCCAGACGGAATATGAGGTGTTACCCCTCCAGCCTGAGAGTGGCCTCATCGCGGCAGTAGCTGTCATGTCGGAACGGGAATGCAAAGTGGAATTGAAATGGGTGGCCATGAAGAAATCCTGCCTTTTGTGGTGAATCTAGCAATTGTACCAATTTATGGGGTGTATGGGGTGTCCAGGGAAGGGTAGCACCTCTAGTGCAGGGGCTCATCTTGTCCATTCTGGGGCAGATCACTCACCTTTGGCCCTCACCAGTGTCACGTGCCCCGTGACGGGTTAAAGAACCAGCAGAGATGGAAAACACTTTGGAGTCCGGTATTGCTATTAACTAATGGTATTTATTAGTAACTACGCAATACAGTAATATAAATATAAATGATATACAGTAGTATATCAGTAAGTGTGCAAATATATGAAAACCAAGCTTCTTCAAGTCTAGGGGTAAATAGATAGTTTTATGATGATGAGTAAAGTTCAGTTCATGATATTGAGTTGAGTAGTGATGGAGAGAGAGAAGGGGAGAAATTTGAGTCTTCAGGTGAGCTGACACTGTCAATCTTCCCTTTGTCCTCCAAAATCCTTTAGAAGTCACCGACTGTGACCAAAACAAAGGGGACCATTCTTCTGTGCTGGAATTATCAACCCAGGCGAGGGTTGGACACATGAATAGCTCCCCACCGGTCACTCCCTTTTCACACTGTGAGAGCCACTGATCGATCCTCCAAAACCCAGCTTTTCTGTGGGCACAACAAAGCTCATTCAGTGTCCAAAACCATGTGTCTGTGTATCTATCATCTGGCCTTCTATTTATCTCACCCTGCTGAATACTCGCTGTCCATCAAACAGCTCCTCCCTTCTCTCTCTGTAAGAACTTGGAAACGGCTAGTGTCCTTGTAGAAAGTGTAAACTTGCTGTGAGCAGTCTTCACCTCTCTCTCGCTCTTTCTTTCTCTCTCTCTCTTTTTAACAAGGTGTCTGTGTTGGGCACCTCCCTCTCTCTTTTCCAAAAGCACAGTTCATAGGGGTAATTCAGGACCCCGTCACACCAGTCACTCAGCTCTCACCTGTGGCTCCAAGAAGCTGTCTGCATGTGACACCGACCATATGTAATACACCGCTTTGCTAGGTGGGCTAAACCAGGTGAGGGCAGCCATGGGCCTCGTACCCCAGTGAGACAGGGATATCCCTATCCAAGCATGCGGAGCCAGCTCTGGCAGACTGGGTGTCCTGACGAAGGGTCTCGGCCTGAAACGTCGACTGTACCTCTTCCTAGAGATGCTGCCTGGCCTGCTGCGTTCACCAGCAACTTTGATGTGTGTTGCTTAGATTAGATTATGAGAACACTCATTCCGCTGTTATTGTCATTTAGAAATGCATACATGCATTAAGAAATGATACAATGTTTCTCCGGAGTGATATCATAGAAAACAAGACAGACCAAAGACTAACACTGACAGAACCACATAATTATAACATATAGTTACAGCAGTGCAAAGCAATACCATAATTTGATAAAGAACAGACCATAGGCACAGTAAAAAAAAAGTCTCAAAGTCCCTGAGACGATCGACTCCCGAGTCCCCGATAGCAGGCGGCAAAAGGGAGAAACTCCCTGCCATAAACTTCCAGGCACCGTCAACTTGCCGATACCTTGGAAGCAGCCGACCCCAGCTGACACTGAGTCCATCCATCCACAAACTTTGAGCTTCCGAGCAGCCTCTCCGATACAGCCTCCCGAGCGCTATCCTCTGCCGAGCGCCTTCAACATCTCCCCGGCCGCTGAAACACGCAAAACCGAGGATTTCAGGGCCTTCAGCTCCGGAGATTCCGGTTACCACACAGTAGCAGCGGCAGCGAAGCGGGCATTTCAGAAGTTTTCCAGAAGCTCCGCTGTGCTCTCACGTCTTTCTCCATCAAATCAGGATTGTGCACGGTCCCCTACTTGACAAATAACAGATATTCATCACCGAAGTGGCCGCGCACGCTGCCATCACGCCGCCATCTTCTCCCCCCTCCCAGGAGATGAGATCAACAGTAAAATCCAACGGCCAGGAAGGCGGTTGTGGAAAGCAAAGGAAATGATAAAGCACAGAAGACGTCATGGTCATCCACTGCAACCAAGGAAGAGCCCAGTTTCTGACACTTGTTCGCACCACTAGACCCGGACTTCCAAGGTCAAGAGAGTGGAACTGCCCCAGTGCTGTGGCTTCTCCACTTTAAAATCTCTCCCGCGCAGATTTCCTGTCATCATCCTCTACGACAGACAACCACCATCAATTTAACTGTTTACAATATTTCCTTAGCCAACACCATTAGAAACTTTTGTCTGGAACCTCCTAAAAACCAGAATGAGGAAGAACCCCAGCTCAGCATCTCAAGAGGAACTAAAATAGACGGAGGGGCAATGAGAGATGATCAATAACTGCTTTCCTGGCCAGCAACATCCCTACTCATAAAGATAAAGATTCACTTTCTTCGTCACATGTACAGTACATTGAAACATTGAACCATACAGTGAAATGTGTTGTTTATGTCAGCAGCCAACACAGTCTGAGGATGCGCTGGGGAAAGCCTGCAAGTCTTGTCATGCTCCTGGTGCCATAACTCAGTAACTCTAACCCATACGTCTTCAGAATGTGGGGCAGAAACTGGAGCACCCAAAGGAAATCCACGTGGTGATGGAGAGAACATACAAACTCCTTACAGACAGCAATAGGAATTGAACACCAATTACTGATCGTTGGCTTTATAAAGCATGACATTAGCCATTATGTTGTGGGGATGGAACTGGACTCTCTGATGGTGGTGTCTGAAAAGAGGATGCTGTCCAAATTGCATGCCATCTTGGACAATGTCTCCCATCTACTACATAATGTACTGGTTGGACACAGGAAGGAGTACATTCAGCCAGAGACTCATTCCACCAAGATGCAACACA
The DNA here is from genome assembly GCF_963921235.1 of Mobula hypostoma. Taxonomy (NCBI): domain Eukaryota; kingdom Metazoa; phylum Chordata; class Chondrichthyes; order Myliobatiformes; family Myliobatidae; genus Mobula; species Mobula hypostoma. The sequence goes on from NC_086103.1 coordinate 180,423,691, forward strand.
GAGCGTCATAGGAAGTCATTCCTGCCTGTGGCCATCAAACTTTACAACTCCTCCCTTGGAGGGTCAGACACCCTGAGCCAATAGGCTGGTCCTGGACTTATTTCATAATTTACTGACATAATTTACATATTACTATTTAACTATTTATTACTATTTTCTATTACTAGTTATTATTTCTATGACTATTACTATTTAGTAATAGTAATATTACTATTACTATTTCTATTGCTATTTATTATTTACGGTGCAACTGTAACGAAAACCAATTTCCCCCAGGGTCAATAAAGTATGACTATGACTATGTTACATGACTGTGCTAACCCTAACACACCCCCCCCCCAGGCAAATAAATAAAGAGTGTGGAAAGACAGGGAATGCACGTGCTGGAATCTGAAGCAACAAGCGATCTGCTGGAGGACGTTGGAAGGTCGAACATCAAGCAGGTCCAGCTTCAAATTCATATTTATTTATTTATGACATGGGCATTGAAACAGACAATGAATTGTGTCATTTGCATTAACAACCAACGGAACTTAAGAATGTGCTGGGGCTAACTTAGTGTGCCCACATCTGTTGGAGGGAAGAAACTGCCAGCCGACGCAGGGTTTTAACCCAAAGCTTCACTAATTGCTTTTCTCCCGCAGGAGATGTTCAACCTGCTGAGGTCCTCCAGTGAACTGTTGTGATAGAGTAAAATTGAATCTTTTGGTCCATGTTCCTCTTTAGAAAAACACATTAGTTCAAAGTTCAAAGTAAATTTATTATCAAAGTACCTATATGTCACCATACACTGCCATTACATACATACATACAGGCAGACTCCTTATCAAGTACAGCTGTACACCTGCTCATTAGTGAAAATATCTGATTAGCCAATCATGTAGCATCAATTCAATGCACTAAAGCATACCACCACGGTCAAGAGATTCAGTTGCTGTTCAGACCAAACATCAGAATAGGGAAGAAATGTGATCCAAGTGACTTTGAACCTACTGATCTCTCACGCACAACAGTCTCTAGAGTTTACAGAGAATGGTGCGAGAAACAAAAAGCATCCAGTGAGCGGCAGTTCTGTGGCCAAAGCCCCTTGCTAATGAGAGAGGTCAGAGATGAACGGCCAAAATGTTTCATACTGACAAGTAAGGTGATAGTAACTCAAATAACCATACTTTACAACAGTGGTGTGCGGAAGAGCATCTCTGGATGCACAACACATTGAACCTTGAAGTGGATGGGCTACAACAGCAGAAGATCATGAACGTACATCCAGTGTCCACTTTATTAGGCTACCTAACTGAGTGTACACATTAGAAATCTGAATAGCTCCTGTCTACTCAACATGAAGTAACATTAATGCTAATGTGCATCTTGAAGAAGGGTCCAGGCCTGAAACATCAACTCTGTTCATTTCCATTGACGCTGCCTAAACTGCTGAGTCTCTCCAGCATTTTGTGTGCGTCGCTCTGGATTTCTGGCATTTACAGATTCTCTTGTGTCCACTCAGCATGAGACCAAATCGTGAAGCAATTATGATGACCCCAGACTCTCCACAGGTCGTCAAAAATACTATTGCTGAGTCACCCTTAGATAGGAAGCAGTGATAGATCTACATGGATCTATGTTACTGAAGCTCTTATCAAGAAAATGTTCACGTCATTAGGGAAATGCTTTCACTGTCTGTGTCTGGGAAGGGTTGTAAGCTTGTCATAACCATGGAGATGAATAGGTCTGAAATCTTGACCCCTGACTTGATATTGCTTAAGAAGACTTTCTCCGCCCAGATTTGAGAGGTCGTTTGATTCAGAAGCAAGAGCAAAACCATATGAGTTTGACACATAAGTGGGATAGTAAACTGAATTATCTTGGCTGCTTCGAAAGAGAAACTCTTTCAGATTACTTAAATTTGTGATAACAGGGAAGCATAGTGTAATACTATTATAGTGTCAGCGGCTCGGGTTCAATTCCTGCCATTGTCTGTAAGCAATTTGGACATTCACCCCATGACCATGTGGGTTTCCATAAGACCATCAGATATAGGGACAGAATTAGGCCATTTGGCCCATCAAGTCTGCTCTGATATTTCATTATGGCTGATCCATTTTCCTTCTCAGCCCCAATCTCCTGCCTTCTCCCTGTATCCCTTAATTCCCTGACTAATCAAAAATCTATCAACCTCTATCTTAACTATACCCAATCACTTGGCCTCCACAGCTGCCTGTGACAATGAATCCCACAGATTCTCCACGCTCAGGCAAAAGAAATTCCTCCTCATCTCCATTCTAAATGGATGTTCCTCTATTCTGAGGCTGTGTTCTCTGTTCTCAAACTCCCCCACCATAGGAAACATCCACTCCATGTTAACTCTGTCGAGGCCTTTCAACATGTGATAGTTGTCATTGAAATTGCCTCTCATTCTTCTGAATTCCCAGAGCCATCAAATACTCCTCATATGACAAGCCTTTCAATCCTTGAATCATTTTCATGAACTTTTGAACGCTCTCCAATGTCAGCACATCCTTTCTTAGATAAGGAGCCCAAAACTGCTCACAGTACTCCAAATGAGGTCTCAACAGTTCCTTATAAATCCTCAGCATTATATAATTGCTTTTATATTCTAATCCTCTCAAAATGAATGCTAACATCACTTTTGCCTTCCTCACCACTGACTCAACCTGCAAATTAACCTTCAGGGAATCTTGCACAAGGACTCCCAAGTCCCTTTGCACCTCAGAGTTTTGAATTTTCTCTCAATTTAGAAAATAGTTCTTGCTTTAATTTCTTCTACCAAAGTACATGACCATACACTTCCCAATGCTATATTCCATCTGGCACTTCTTTGCACATTCTTCTAAGCTATCGGAGTCCTTCTGTAGCCTCTCTGCTTCCACAACACCACCTGCCCCTCCATCTATCTTCGTATTCTCCGCAGACTTGGCCACAAAGTCATCAATTCCATCATTGAGATAATTGACATATAATGTAAAAAGAAGCGGCTTCAACACAGACCGCCCCCCCCCCCTGTGGAGTACCACCAGTTACCAGCAGCCAATGAGAAAAGGCTCCCTTTATTCCCACTCTTTGCCTCCTGCCAATCAGCCAATGCTCTATCCATGCTGGAATCTTTCCTGTGATACTTGGGCTCTTAACTTGTTAAGCAGCTTCATGTGTGGCACTTAGTCAAAGGCCTTCCGAAAATCCAAATACAAACATCCACCAATTCTCCTTTGTCTATCCTGCTTGTTATTTCTTCAAAGAATTCCAACAGATTTGTCAGGCAAGATTTTCCTTTAAGGAAACCATGCCTATTTTATCATGTGTCTCCAGGTACCCCGAAACCACATCCTTAACAATCGACTCCAGAACCTTCCCAACGATTGATATCAGACTAACTAGCCTATAATTTCCTTTCTTCTGCCTTCCTTCCTTCTTGTAAATTGAAGCGACATTTCCAATTTTCCAGTTCTTGCTAGGAACTATTGATCCTTGAAAGATCATTACTAATGCCTTCACAATCTCTTCATCACCTCTTTCAGAACACTGGAATGTAGACCATCTGATCCAGGTGACCTTTCAGTTTCTGAAGCATCTTCTCTTTAGTAATGGCAATTTTATTCTTTTCTGCCCTCTGACACTCCTGAACTTCCAGCATACTGCTAGTGCCTTCCACAGTGAATAACAGAACATAGAGCATAGAAATCTATAGCACATTACAGGCCCTATGGCCCACAATGTTATGCTGACCATGTAACCTACTTTAGAAACTGCCCAGAATTTTCCTAGCGCATGGAATGATACAAAATACATATTCAGTTCTTCCACCATTTCCTTGCCCCCATTATAACCTCTCCAGCACTATTTTCCAGCGGTCCAATATATGCTCTCGCCTCTCTTTTACTCTATATAGGTGAAGAATATCTAGTTTACCTCTGTATTCCATTTTTCCCTTCTTTATAACTTGTTTATTTGCCTTCTTTTGGTATTTAGAAGCTTCCCAATCCTCTAACTTTCCTGTAATTTTTGGCTCCGTTATATGCCCTTTCTTTGCCTTTTATGTTGGATTTGACTTTTCTTGTCAGCCACAATTGTGTCATACTGCCTTTAGAATACTTTTTGGGATGTACCTCTCCTGTGCCTTCCAAACTGCTCACAGAAACTCCAACCATTGCTGCTCTGCCATCATCTCTGCTAGTGTTCCCTTCCAATCAATTTTGGCCAGCTCCTTTCCCATGCCTCTGAAATTCCCTTTATTCCACTCTAATACTGATACATCTGACTTTAGCTTTTCCTTCTCAAATTGCTGGGTGAATTCTATCATATTATAATCAGTGGGTCCTAAGGGTTCCTGTACCTTAAGCTCTCCAATCAATTTGGTTCATTGCACAACACCTAGTCCAAAATAAGTGATCCTCTATTGGGCTTAACCGTGAGCTGCTCTAAAAAGATACCTCATTGGCATTCTACAAATTCCCCCTCTTGGAATCCAGCACCAGCCTGATTTTCCCAATCTATCTGCATATTGAAATCCCCTATGACTATCATAACATTGCCCAATTGACTGCATTTTCAATCTTCCATTGTAATTTGTAGACCTCATATTTGCCACTGTTCAGAGGTCTGTATGTAACTCAGGGTCTTTTTACCTTTGCAGTTTTTTAGCTCTACCCACAATGACTCTGCACCTCCCGATCCTATGTCACTTCTTTCTAATGATTTGATTTCATTTTTTACCAATTGAGCCACCCCACCCCCTCTGCCTTCCTGCCTGAGTTTTCAATACAATGTGTACCCTTGGATGTTAAGCTCCCAACCTTAATCTTTTTTCAGCCATGATTCTGTGATGCCCGCAATGTCAAACATGCCAATTGTTAACTGTACTACAAGTTCATATTCTGTATACTGTGTGCATTCGAATATAGCACCTTCAGTCCTGAGCTCCCGCTTTTTTGATGTTGTCCTCTTTTAATATTGCAACTTATCCCTCTGACTGCAATTTCACCCTATTATCTGCCTGTCCTTCCTGACAGTCTCACTACACACCGGCTCTGTTTGTAGACCAACTACCCCATCCTCAGCTCTATCACTCTGGTTCCCATCCCCCTGCCAAATTAGTTTAGACCCTCCCCCACGGCTCTAGCAAGCCTGCCTGCAAGTATATTGGGCCCCCTCGGGTTCAGGTGTAACCCATCCCTTTTGTACAGGTCGTACCTTCCCCAGAGGAGATCCCAATGATCCATGAATCTGAATCTCTGCCCTCTGCCACGCATTCACCTGCCAAATCATCCTATTCCTACGCTTACTGGTGCTTGTCACAGGCAGCGATCCAGATATTACTACCCTGGAGGTCCTGCTTTCATCTTTCTACCTAGCTCCCCAAAATTTCTCTTCAGGATCTCTTCATCATTCCTCCATTTGTCATTGGTGCTAATATGTACCAAGATTCTGGCTTCTCACCCTTGCCCTTGAGAATGCCATGGACCTGATCCGAGACATCCCTGACCCTTGCACCTGGGAGGCAACATACCATCTGGGTGTCTCTATTGCACCCACAGTATCTTGTCTCTATTCCTCTCACTATGGAATCTTCTATCACTACTGCAGTTCTCTTCATCTATCTTCTTTTCTGAGCCACAGTGCCAGAGAACCGGTCGTTGCATTTTACTCCAGTAGGTCGTCCCCCTCAACAATATCCAAACTTATTATTGAGGGGAATGGCCACGGGGGTACTCTGCAGTGGCCGTTCATTTCCCTTCCTTCTCCTGACAGCCACCCAGTTGCCTGCCTTCTGTAACCTAGGGGTGACTACCTCCCTGCAGCTCCTACCTATCACTTCCTCAATCTCCCGAATGAGTCAAAGGTCATCGAACCCGCAGCTCCGGTTCCTTAACTCGTTAACTGAAGAGCTGCAGCTTGATGCACCTGGTGCAGATGCATTTATCCAGGAGGCTGGAGGTCTCCGAGAATTCCCAGATCCCACGCAGAAGATAACACTCCCCCGGAGCCATTCTCACTGCACTAACTGTGCCCTAACAGATGAGGAATGAAGAATGAAGAAGACAGAGAAGAAGAAGAAGAATAAACTTGCCAGATATTTACCTCACCCAAACCTGCACTCAGCTAAGCCTAATGAGCCAAAGTGTCTCCAACACTGGCCCCCTCACACAATGGCCGCTCCACTTGCTTTTATTCGCCCGCTCTAATGAATCCCTCTGGGTGCTCTAGTTTCCTCCCACATTCCAAAGGCGTACAGTTAGAGTTGGTAAATCGTGGGCATGCTGTATTGGTGCCAGAAGCATGGCCACACTCGTGAGCTGCCCCCAGCACCATCCACGCTGACTTGATTTGATGCAAACAACACATTTTCCTCTGTGTATTGATATATTGATGTACATGTGACAAATAAAGCTAATCTTTTAACAAAAAGAACACAATGTAGTGTTTGATTAGGATTAGCCAGTGACCTGAGTTCAATTCCGGCCTCTAAGTTTGTATGTTCTTCCTGTAACTGCACGGATTTCCTCCGGGTGCTCTGGTTTCCTCCCACATCCCAAAGACGTACAGGTTTGTTGGTGAATTGATCACATGGGTGTAACTGGGCAGAGTGGGTTCATTGGTCCAGAAGGGTTTGTAACCGTGCTGTACAAAGTTTAACTTCTGCAGTCTAAAGAACTTAAGAAAGTAGGAGCAGGAGTAGGCCACTCAGCCCTTCAAGACTGTTCCATCATTTAACATGATCACGATTGATCTTCCCTAGGCCTCAGTCCACAATCTTCAATTACAAGGCCATAGGGTATAGGAGCAGCATTTGGCCCACCAAGTCTGTTCCACCATTTCATCATGGCTGATCCAATTTTCCTCTCAATCTTCTGTCTTTTCTCTGAAACCCTCATGCCCTCATCAATCAAGAATCTATCAGCCTCTGCCTTAAAGACTTGGCCACCACAGTGGCCTGTGGCAAAGAATTCCACAGATTCACCACTTTCCAGCTAAAGAAATTGCTCCTCATCATTCTAGAAGGATGCCCCTCTATTCTGAGGCTGTGTCCTCTGATCTTAGACACCCCCACCATAGGAAACATCCTCTCCACATCCACTCTATCAAGGCCTTTCTGCATTCGATAGTTTCAATTTTTGCAGATAGTACAGGCATAATGGGCAGAATAGTTTTCACCTAAGCAGTGCAGGTAGTGTAAAAATATTGGATGCAGAGGCTATACCTCCTGTGATGAGTGACTCACTTCTTGACATCCCAGAGCTTGTCCACTATCCACAGGGTGCGAGACATGTGCGGAAATTGGTAAATTGGTTTATTATTGTCACATATATGTTCTTATATTTTATAACCTAAAGTAAATTTTATGTATTGCACTGTACTGTTGCCACTAAACCACAAATTTTGTGACATATTTTGGTGATAATAAATCAGATTCTCATTCAGATTCTGACATACTGAGATAGAGTGATACCTTGTTTTGCAGGTCATCCATAGAGATGACCTCATTACACAGTGCATTGAGACAGAACAAGGTAAATAACTACAGAATGCAAAATAAAGTGTAGCAGCTACAGGAAGTGCAGTTCAGGTAACTAATACAATGGAAGATCGTAACGACATAAATCATTATGTCAAGAGTCTATCCTATCGTACTTGGGGACTGTTCAATACACTTATAACTAGGAAGAGGTACACCTGACGAAGGGTCTCAGCCTGAAACGTCGACTGTACCTCTTCCTAGAGATGCTGCCTGGCCTGCTGCGTTCACCGGCAACTCTGATGTGTGTTGCTTGAATTTCCAGCATCTGCAGAATTCCTGTTGAATACACTTATAACAGTGGGATAGAAGCCGTCCTTGAGCCTGGTGGCTTTTGTACCTTCTGCCTGATGGGAGAGAGGTGAAGAGAGATTATCCGGGATGTGTGGATATCCGGACAGGGGTTGGTCGAGGTGTGAAGGCTAGAGTTAATATAGGGTGTGGGGTAGGATAGGATGTGCTCATGTGGGGAGTGGGAAAATTATTCCTCTTGTACTTCATGATCTCATTACAGGAGATTCAATGTCCCTTGACCCTAGCACTTGGATCTGGCTCATGCCTTTCATTAACCTGGTCCAACACCACTTGGCTTTATTAACCTGGTGTGCACTGGGACACATCATCAGTAAAGCAAGCTGGGGTCTTCGGGTGGTTCGGGTCTTTGAACATTAGACACACTCGCCTTCGCGACCCAGCCAGGGTTGATCAGGCCCAGGCTGTGTTTTTCCCATGGACCAAGATTTGATTACGCAGGCAGCTTTACCGAGGCATCTTAAACCTATTCCTCTTTGATACTGTATATCATTGTCAAGGGAAAAAAGATTCTGACTGTCCACTCTATCCGTACTTCTCATAATCTTGCATACTTCTCTCAGGTCATGAGTGAACCGTGTACACCACAAAATTCAAAGTTCAAAGTTCAAAGTAAATGTTATTGTCAAAGCATGTATATGTCACCAAATACTATCCTGAGATTCATTTTCCTGCAGGCATTCAAGCTCCAAAACCCGGGCCTGTATACCTACCTCTACAACTGGATCTTTGACTTCCTCATCCATTATTACAAATAGGACAATCCGCAATAACTGGCCATATATAATGTCAAGGTATGTATACTGTAGGTCACCATATACTGACAGGAGATTCATTTTCTTGCAGGCATTTATGGGAAAATAAAGAAATGCAATAGAATTTGAGAAAAGATATATATAAACAAAGACTGACAAATCATGGTTGTGCAAAAGAAGACAAATTGTCCAAATATAAAATAAATAATACTAAGAAAATGATTTATAGAGTCATGGAGTCAACCAGCCCTTTTACAAAATTATGAGGGGTATAGATATGGTAATTGCAGGTTGGGTGAGACTACAACTAGAAGTTATGGGTTAAGGGTGAAAGGTGAAATGGTTAAGGGGAATATGAGGGGGAAACTCTTCACTCAGACAATGGTGAGAGGGTAAAACAAGCTGTCAGCGTAAGAGGTGGAGGTGGGTTCGATTTCGACACAAGGGAGCTCTGGATAGGTACGTGAATGGGAGGAGTCTGGAGGGCTACGGTCTAGGTTCAGGTTGGTGGGACAAGGCGGAATAATGGTCCGGCATGGACTAGATGGGCCAAAAGACCTGTTTCGGTGCTGTGGTGTTCTACAACTTTATCAAATGTCCCCTTTCCTCTTCTAGGACATTCCCCCACAACAGTATTCAAAGTGGTATACATGTTGTTGAAAGGAATTGCCACAGGGGTGCTATGCACAGTCCCCCTCTCGATGGTCACCCAGTTAGCTGTGTCCTGCACCTTGGGTGTAACAGTCTCCCTGTTTGTCCCGTCTATCAATCCCTCAGCCTTCCAAATACTCTGGAGTTCATTCAGTTTCAGCTCCAACTCTTTAACACGGTCTGTTAGAAGCTGTAGCTGGAAGCACTTCTTACAGGTATTGTCATCAGGAATACTGGAGGTTTCCCTGCCTTCTCTCATCCCGAAAGAGAAGTATTCCACTATCCTGCCTGGCATCTCCAATGCTCTCAGTGTTCAATTAGAAAGAAAGAAAGAAGAAATAATGAAAAAAAATCTATCTATAGCCTATGCCTCTCCTTATCAAAGCCTCAATGTGCCAAAGCCTCAAAACTCCACTCTAACATTGGTGCACTTGCACAATGGCCGCTCCACTTAAACCTAACTTCTTTTTATTGGACGTTGCTAGGTGCCTAATTATGCGCAATCTGATGTACCCTTGGGAACTGTGACATGCAAAATGTGCCAACTGCCCCTGCTCACTTCTTTTAAATTATCTCTCCCTCTACGCAATCCAATGTCTCCTTGAGAACTGTGGTAGGCAATTGTACCAACTGCCCTCACTCACTTATTTTAAACTTTTTTTTAAAGTTGTAGAGTCCTTGAAAGTGAGTCTGTAGGTTGCAGAATCAGTTCGGAGTTGAGGTGAGTGAGGTTATCTACATTGGTCAGGAGTCTGATGGTTGTAGGGTAAAATCTGTTCCTGAACCTGGAGGTGTGGGGGCTTAATGCTCCTATACCTCCTGCGTGATGGCAGTAGCGACAAGAGAACATGGCCTGAATCACAGTGGTTCTTGATGACGGTTGCTGCTTTCTTGTGGCAGTACTCCTTGTAATTATGCCCAATAGTGTGGAGGGCTTTGTCCCTGATGAACTGAGCTGTATCCACTACTTTCTATTGACTTTTCCATTCCTGGGCATGGGGGTTTCATACCAGGCCGTTATACCACAATTAGGACACTATCCACTGTGCATCTATAGAAGTTTGTCGAAGTTTAAAATGATATGCCAAATCTATGAAAACTTCTAAGAAAGTAGAGGTGCTGTTGTGTCTTCTTTGTAATGGCCCTCACATGCTGGACGTAGGACAGATCCTCTGAAATGAAGGAATGATTTCTGAGCAACACTCTTCGAGTGATCTTCCCACCAGGAGAATGTAAAGTTACTGACCTCCAGTCCCCTAATGAGGACTGGTTCATGGACCTCCATTGCTTCCTCCTAGTTTTGCTGCCATTGAGTGAAGAGTTGCTGTAGCACCATTCAACCAGATCTTCAATTTCTCCCTATGTGCTGATTCATCACTATCTTTAATTCGGCCCACAATACTGATGTCATCTTAGTGCTCCTGGTGACTAAACAGGCAAAAAAAATATCCAAGGATCCACTCTTCATGAATTTCTGCAGCTGTGTGCAAATGTTTGAACGTGGAAGAGAAAGGAAGGAAGGAGAGAAAGAGGAAGGAAGAATGGAAGGAAGGAGGGAAGAGAGGATGGAAGGAGGAATGGAAGGCAGAACGGAAAGAGGAATGAAGGAAGGAGGAATAGAAGGATGGAAGGAGAAATGGAAAGAGGGATGGGAGGAAGGAAGGATGGAAGAAGGGATGAAGGAGGGAAGAAGGAGGGATGGAAGAGGAAGGAAGGAGGGAGGGACTGAAAGAGGGATGGAAGGAAGGCGAGAAGGGAGGGAGGGATGGAGGGATGGAAGGAGGGATGAAGGAGGGAAGAAGGAAGGATGGAAGGAAGGCGAGAAGGAAGGAGGGAGGGAAGGAGGGATGGAAGGAAGGCAGAAAGGAAGAAGGGAAGGAAGGAGGTATGGAAGGAGGGAGCAAAGGAAGGAAGTGCTGGATTCTAATGTTTTTAATCCAAAGTTCTTTCAGAAGTAAAGAAAGAGGCATAAAACCTGCGCTTCATGATCATTTTATTAAGTGCTAATAAACCAAGGGGAATTGGAGATACAGAGTTGCAAAAGTCTAGTAGCTAAAACAAAGAACAGAAAAAGAATAAAGATGGTAGGACAACGTGTTCAGTTCTTCTTATACCATAGGCAAGAAGCATTCCATTCAAATTTATAGATAAGAGTTAACCAATCAGAGAGCTCCTATTCAAATCATGTGATACTAGAGAACTTTCTAGAACTAAACAAAGAACTGTAATCACTAGGGGACACACTGAACAATTATACAGACATACTGTGACCACCAGGAAAAATCCTAAACAGTTACATGTAGATAGGTAGTTATATAAAATACAAGCATGCATTAACTGTTTAACTGCAAAGAAAATAACAGTCTGATCTAACTGAAGGAAAAAAGAAATGATGGAAGAAAGGAAAAAAAGAAAGAAGTAAAGGATGGAAGGAAAGAAGGAAAACAGCCAAAATGAAATGGAAAGGAAAGAAAAGGGGGAGATGAAAAGCAGGAAGGAAAGAAGAAACAGACAAAGAGGGGCAAGAGGTGAGAGTTTGAGCTCTTGATTCAGGATCAGGGATTCCTAACCTGGGCTCCACAGACTCACTGCTTAACGGAATTGGTCCATGGCATAAACAAGGTTGGGAACCCCAGCTCTCAGTGAATACTTCTGATGGCAACGAGTACAACAGTGATGTCTTTTGTCATCCAATGTCATGCCAGGACATGACAGGCCAGCTAGGCAGTGTGTGATAACAACTTTACCAAGGCAGTGGAGAGCTCCCGGCCTGAGTGTGGGCTGCTGCCTCTGGGAATACAGCTGTCTAATCTATACGGTGATTAATATCCGCTGCCAAGTCGAGTTTATTCTGAAGAGAGAAAATGTTTAATCTCCGGGCAGTAATAAAAGCATCAGGAGGCACTGCCAAAAACTGACGTGATACTGAGATGACAGCCTGCTTAATATCAGTCTAAATCCCAGACGGCTTCTGGTTCAGTTCACCTCCCAAACTGCACTGCCATGAAGCCTACAGACAGCATGCCTCTCAGTAAAACGTCAGCAGTCTGGCTTTGTCCACTGTGATGCTTCTCCGAGACGGGACCTCACAGAGCTTTCGCACATCAAGAAGCTGGTAGCAAAGGAGAAAATTCCACTTATTCCAGGGATCCCATGAGGTATTTTTGAAGCATGATACTGGAAAATGTGCAGGCAGTTATCACACAACAAGTTCCCAGAGAAGCCATGTGTCAATGGCCAGATGAACTCTTTCACTGACGTTCATTCAAAGGATAAATATTGGTGTATGCCCTTCAAGATCTGGGAATACTGATCATAAATCCTTGAAAATTATGTCACAGGTAGATGGGGGTCCTAAAGACAGCTTTTGGTACGTTGGCCTTCATAAATCACAGTATTTTCACTGGCCTTTTGGCAGCCTGGTATGGAAGCACCAATGCCCTTGAATGGAAAATTCTACAAAAGAGTAGTCAATAAGACCCAGTCCATCATGGGTTAAAGCTCTTGTAACCATTGAGCACATCTACATGAAAAGCTGTTGCAGGAGAGCAGCATCCATTATCAAGGACCCCCACCACCCAGGCCATGCTCTCTTCTCACTGCTGCCATCAGGCAGAAGGTACAGGAGCCTCAGGGCTCACATCACCAGGCTCAGGAACAGTTACTACCCCTCAACCATCAGACTCGTGTTCTTGATATTTATTGCTTATTTATTTATATTATTGTTTCTTCTTTTTACATTTGCACAATTTGTTGTCTTTTGCATTCTGATTGAAAGCCCTTGTTTGCTGGTTGTTCATTGATTTTACTATAGTTACTATTTCATAGATCTGTTGAGTGTGCCCACAAGAAAATGAATCTCTGGGTTGTATATGATGACATACTTCGTTCTTTGTACTTTGATGATAAAATTTACTTTCAACTTTGCACTTTGTATTGAGTACAGGAAATGGGATGTTATGTTGAAGTTGCGTACGACGTTGGTGAGGCCTAATTTGCAATATTGTGCGTGATTCTGGTCATCTACCTACAGGAAAGACGTGAGTATGATTGAACATAAGAAATAGAAGCAGGAGTCAACCAACTGGCCCATCGAGCCTGCTCTGCCATTCAATAAGATCCTGGCTGATCTGGCCATGGACTCATCTCCACCTACCTGCCTTTTCCCCCATAACCCTTAATTCCCCCACTATGCAAAAATCTATCCAACCTTGTCTTCAATACATTTACTGAGGTCGCCTTCACTGCTTCATTGTGCAGAGAATTTCACAGGTTCAACACTCTCTGGGAAAAGCAGTTCCTCCTCATCTCCATCCTAAATCTTGAGGGCATACTCCCTAGTTCTAGAAAGAGTACAGAGAAAATTTACAAGGATTTTGAGGACCTGATTGAGAGGGAAAGGTTGAATAGGTTAAGACCCTAGATTATAGAAGAATAAGGGGAGATTTGATAGAGGCATACAAAATTATGAGCGGTACAGATAGTGTAAATGCAAGCAGGCTTCTTTCATTCCGGGTGAGTGAGAATAGATCTAGAGCTCATGGGTTAAGGATGAACGGTGAGATGTTTAAGGGGAACATGAGGGTGAACTTCTTCACTCAGAGGGTGGAACTAGCTGTCAGCAGAAGTGCGGATGTGGAATTGATTTCAACATCTAAGAGAAATTTGGATAGTACATGGATTGAAGGGGCATGGAATGCTATGGTCTGGGTGTAGGTTGATGAGACTAGGAAAATTAATGGTTCGCACAGACTAGATGGGCCAAAATGTCCATCTCTGTGCTGTAGTGTTCTATGACTATGACCAGAATCAGAATCAGAAACGGGTTTATTATCACTGACATAGAGTGCCTATAAAAGATATTCACACCCCACACCACCCCGAAAGCTTTCATGCTTTATTGTTTTACAACACTGAATCACAGTGGATTTAATTTGGCTTTTTTGACACTGATCAACAGAAAAAGTCTCCTTCGTGTCAAAGTGAAAACAGATCTCTACAAAGTGATCTAAATCAATCACAAATATTCAACACAAAATTATTGATTGCATAAGTCAACCTCTTCAAGTCAGTATTTAGTACACGCACCTTTGGCAGCAATTACAGCCTTGATTCATGGGGATAGGTCTCTATCAGCTTTGTACATCTAGACACTGCAATTTTCCCCCATTCTTATGTACAAAACTACTCAAACTTTCAGATTACATGGGGATCATGAGTGAACAGCCCTTTTCAAGTCCAGCCACAAATTCTCAATTGGATTGAGGTCTGGAGTCTGATTTGGCCACTCCAGGACATTAACTTTGTTGTTTTTAAGCCATTCTTGTGTAGCTTTGGCTTTATGCTTGGGGTCATTGTCTTACTGGAAAACAAATCTCCCAATTCACAGTTCTCTTGAAGACTGCAAAGTCTCCCACATGCCTTCTTGCAAACTCTAGCCAAGATTTCATGTGGGTTTTTCCCAACAGTGGCTTCTCTTTGCCATTCTCTCACAAAGCTGCGACTCGTGAAGCACCCGAGCAACAGTTGTTATATGCGCAGTCTCTCACATCTCAGTCTCTTGGTGGCCTACCTCACCATCTCCCTCTTGCACGGTGACTCAGTTTTTGAGGACGGCCTGCTCTAGGCAGATTTTCAGCTGTGCCATATTCTTTCCATTTCTTGATGATTGAATTAACTGTACTCCAAGGAATATTCAGTGACTTGGAATTTTTTGTATCCATTTCCTGACTTGTGCTTTTCAATAACCTTTTTGTGGAGTTGTTTAAAGTGTTCTTTTGTCTTCATGGTGTAGTTTTTTCCAGGATACTGACTCACCAGCAATTGGACCTTCCACATACAGGTGAATTTTTATTACAATCAATCGAAACACCTTGACTGCACACAGGTGATCTCCATCTAACTAATGATGTGACTTCTAAAACCAATCGGCCGCACCAGTGACGATCTGATGTGTCATATTAAAGGGGGGGAATACTTCTGCAATCAATTATTTTATGTTTTATATTTTTAATGAATTTAGATCACTTCATAGAGATCTGTTTTCACTTTGACATGAAAGAATCTTTGGCTGTTGATCAGTGTCAAAAAAGCCAAGTTAAATCCACTGTGATTCAATGTTGTGAAACAATAAATCATGAAAACTTCCAAGTGGGGTGAATACTTTTTGTAGGCACTGTATGTGGTGAAATGTGTTGTTTTGCAGCAGCAGTACAGTGCAATACATGAAAAAGTTGCAAGCACGATTGATTCTGCAGATGCTAGAAATCCAGAGTGACACACACAAAATGCTGGAGGAACTCAGCAGGCCAGGCAGCATCTATGTAGAGGAATAAAGAGCTTCTGTTTCAGTCTGAGACCCATCATTAGAACTCATGATGTCCTGATGTCCCCAGAATCCGAATCAGGTTTATTATCTCCAGCGTCGAGAAATTTGTTAACTTAGCAGCAGCAGTTCAATGCAATGCATAATATAGAAGGAAAAAAATGAAATAATAATAATAAATAAATAAATTGATTACAGTATATGTATATTGAATAGATTAAAAACTGTGCAAAAATCAGAAATAATACATATTAAAAAGGTGAGGTTGTGTCCAAAGCTTCAATGTCCATTTATGAATTGGATGGCAGAGGGGAAGAAGCTGTTCCTGAATCACTGAGTGTGTGCCTTCAGGCTTCTGTACCTCCTACCCGATGGCCTGATATGTTGGGACCAGGTTAGATGCTCAGAGATCTTGACACCCAGGAACTTGAAACTGCTCACTCTCTCCACGTCCGATCCCTCTATGAGGATTGGTGTGTGTTCCTTCGTCTCACCCCTCCTGAAGTCCACAATCAGCTCTTTCATTCACGTTGAGTGCCAGGTTGTTGCTGCGACACCACTCCACCAGTTGGCATATCTCACCCCTGTACGCCCTGACTCAAGGAGTCCTGATGAAGAACCTCAGTGATGGTTTATTCCTCTCCAAAGTTGCTGACTAACCTGCTGAATAGTGTGAAACAGAGCAAAATAGTGAGGCATAATGGTTTATGGACCAATCACAAATCAAGTTCCAGGGTGTCAACATCTCTGAACATCTATTTTGGGCCCAACATATCGATGCAACTACAAAATGTTGTGGGCACGTGGCCAAGTGGTTAAGGCATTGGACTGGCGACCTGAAGGTCGTGAGTTCGAGCCCCAGCCGAGGCAACGTGTTGTGTCCTTGAGCAAGGCACTTAATCACACATTGCTCTGTGACAACACTGGTGCCAAGCTGTATGGGTCCTAATGCCCTTCCCTTGGACAAATCAGTGTCGTGGAGAGGGGAGACTTGCAGCATGGGCAACTACCAGTCTTCCATTCAACCTTGCCCAGGCCTGCATCCTGGAGAGTGAAGACTTTCCAGGCGCAGATCCATGGTCTCGCAAGACTAACTGATGCCTTTACAAAATGTTGCATGACGGAAGCTATATTTCATTGGGAGTTTGAGGAGATTTGGTACGTCACCGAAGACACTCGCAAATTTCGACAGGTGTACTGTGAGAGCATTCTAACTGATTGCATCATCATCTGGTATGGAGGGGCCACTGCACAGAATCAGTTAAAACTTGGAAACTCAGCCAGCTCCAACGTAGGCTCTAGCCCTCCCAACATCCTGGACTCTTTCTCCTGAGGATCTCTTCAAAAGATGCTGCCTCAGGGAGGAGGGACCCCATCACTCAGGACGTGCTTGTTTTGAGTGTCCTAGAGTGTCCTTGTTCATCAGTCACTGAAAGCAAGCATGCAGGCACAGCAGGCAGTGAAGAAAGCTAATGGCATGTTGCCCTTCATAACAAGGGGAGTTGAGTATGGGAGCCAAGAGGTCCTTCTGCAATTGTACAGGGCCCTGGTGAGACCACACCTGGAGTATTGTGTACAGTTTTGGTCTCCAAATTTGTGGAAGGACATTCTAGCTATGGAGGGAGTGCAGTGTAGGTTCACAAGGTTAATTCCCGGGATGGCAGGACTGTCATATGTTGAAAGATTGAAGCGACTGGGCTTGTGTACACTGGAATTTAGAAGGATGAGAGGGGATCTGATTGAAACATATAAGATTATTAAGGGATTGGACACGCTAGAGGCAGGAAACATGTTCCCGATGTTGTGGGAGTCCAGAACCAGAGGCCACAGTTTAAGAATAAAGGGTAGACAATTTAGAATGGAGTTGAGGAAAAACTTTCTCACCTAGAGAGTTGTGGATCTGTGGAATGCTCTTGCCTTAGAAGGCTGTGGAGGCCAAGTTTCTGGATGCTTTCAAGAAAGAGTTAGATAGACCTTTTAAAGATAGTGGAGTCAAGGGATATGGGGAGAAGGCAGGAATGGGGTACTGATTGTGGATGATCAGCCATGATCACAGTGAATGGCGGTGCTGGCTCGAAGGGCTGAATGGCCTACTCCTGCACCTATTGTCTATTGTCTATTGTGCTCTCTCCTTAGTACTACCATCAGGGAGAAGCACACGCATTGTTTTGAGAACAGCTCCTCCATCAGATTTGAATCAAAATCAGAATCAGGTTTAATATCAGTAGTATATGGCATGAAATTTGTTGCTTTGCGGCAGCAGTACATCGTGATAAATAGTAATAATAAATATAAATTATTACAGTATGTATGTGTGTGTATATATATATATATATAAAGTAAGTAAGTACTATAAAGAGAGAGTGGAAAAATACTGAGGTAGTGTTCATGTCTTCATTGTCCATTCGGAAATCTGAGAGTGGAGGGGGAAAACTGCTCCAGAAACGTTGATAGTGTGCCTTCAGGCTCCTGTACCTCCTCCTTGATGGCAGCAATGAGAAGAGGACATGCCCTGGGTGTTGGGGGCAACTAATGATGGATGCTGCCTTTTTGAAGCACCGCCTTCTGAAGAGGTCCTCAATGGTGGGGCGACAAGTGCCCATGATGGAGCTGGCTGAGTTTACAGCCCTATAAAGTTTCTGTGCGGTTCTGCCCCTCCCACCATACCACACGGTGATGCAACCAGTTGGAATGCTCCCCATGGTACATTTGAGATCCCGCCAGTGTCTTGTGACCAGGATGGATCTTCTGAGATGTTAATGCCCAGGAACTGGAAACTGCTCACCGAGACAGGTCCCAGGCAGCCACAAAACAAGGGGATTCCTCACTAATGGAAAACATATGCTGTCCTGATGGCAAACGCTTCAACTATTAATTTAGGCAGTCTGAAGTATTATCCATTGGAATGTGGATGGGATACCTCCCTAACTGTTGTTCAAATCGGTAACCATATCAACACTGAATTTTGTGGATTTCTTACAATTACAACTCGACGCAAAGTTCCCATCCACAAATATTTGAGTAGGTTAATTTTACACAGCATCCAATTAAGTACATTAAATGTGGTCATTGCAGTAATATGGGAAAACCATATGCATTCTGCAGAATCTGAGATAATATATAGATTATTATTAGAGAAAAGGAATCTCTGCTTTGTGTATGGTGACATATATGTACAGTACATTCATAATAAACTTACTTCAAACTTTAGAATTGCTGTTCATTTAATGATACTGCTTGAGGGTTTAATTCCATCTCGGACACATGCAGAAATCCTTTGCTCTTTTATAAAGATCCTGAGATCTTTTATTCCACCTGTGAAGGTGACATATTCAATACTGGAGAATTTCTTTAACCTGCGCATGCTCTATAACGTGAGGCTGGACAAACTTGGGTTTGTTTGGGGAGGTGGAGGCTCAGGAGAGATCTGATAGAGATTTATAAGAGGCATAGATAGAGTAGACAGACAGTATCTTTTTCCCAGGATTGAAATCTCTAATACCAGAGGAAATGCTTTAATGTGAGAGGGGGTTAATTTCAAAGGAAATTAAATACATGTTCGGCACAGCATTGTGGGCCGAAGTGCCTGTATTGTGCTGTAGGTTTTATATATTTCTCTGAGATGTGAGGGGCAAGTTTTTTACACAGAGAGTGGTGGATGCCTGGAGTGGTGACAAGATCCTTCAGCCTTCTGAGTGAAAAAGTCTTTTCCTCACTCGCTGTCATATCGTGCTACCAATTACTTTAAATCAGACATCCCACCTCTCCCGGAAGTTCCGGGAGTCTCCCGCATATTAATGGTGGCTCCCTGATGCCCGCAAATTATATACAATATCACGGAAATCAATTTTTTTGAGAGCGAGCGAGAGAAAGAGAGAAAGCAAGAGAGAGCGCGAGAGCGACCACGAGAGAGAGAGAGAGCGCGAGAGCGCGCCATGGTAGAGTGTTCCAAAAAAAGAAAATATAAAACGTATGTCACCCCAGACTACACTAAAGTGTACCCCTGCCTAATAGGGGTCAAAATAATGACAGTGTTGCTCACTGCACTGTTTGCAACAGTGACTTTTCTATTGCCCATGGTGGGTTAAGACTGTAAAAGACGTGTTGAGGTGAGTTTAACAGGTGTCATTTGTTCATTAGCATAGCTAACATTATTTAAACTGACTGGCCAGCTGCTAAGGAGCTACTCTATTGCAGACATCCCACCTCTCCCGGAAGTTCCGGGAGTCTCCCGCAAATTGATGGTGCCACCTCCCTGAAATGAGTTCTTGCAGGGTGGGATGTCTGTTAAATCATTGCAGGCTATCCCTGGCTACCAGTCGGGCCTCATCTATACAGACATCTTTTCTGCCCATGTTAGAAAATACACCAAAAAAAAATCACGATAACCACACCTCTACAGTGTTGTAAAGATGGCATTATAAAGGACCGTCACCATGCCCGCTTCTCATTGCTACCATCAGGAAGGGTACAGGAGACTGAAGAAACACATTCAATATTTTTTGGAACAATTTCTTCCCCTTCACCATCAGATTTCTGAACGGACCATGAACCCACGAACACTACCTCGCACTTTTGGTCTCTTTTTGCACTATCTATCTATCTAAAAACATAGAAAATCTACAGCACAATACAGGCCCTTCGGCCCACAAAGTTGTGCCGAACATGTCCCTACCTTAGAAATGACTAGGCTTACCTATAGCCTTCTATTTTTCTGAGCTCCATGTACCTATCTAAAAGTCTCTTAAAAGACCCTATAATGGCCACCTCTATCACCATTGCCGGCAGCCCATTCCACGCACTCACCACTCTCTGAGTAAAAAACTTACCCCTGACATCTCCTCTGTACTTACTCCCCAGCACCTTAAACCTGTGTCCTCTTGTGGCAGCCATTTCAGCCCTGGGAAAAAGCCTCTGACTATCCACACGATCAATGCCTCTCATCATCTTATACACCTCTATCAGGTCACCTCTCATCCTCAGTCGCTCCAAGGAGAAAAGGCCGAGTTCACTCAAACTGTTTTCATAAGGCGTGCTCCCCAATCCAGGCAACATCCTTGTAAATCTCCTCTGCACCCTTTCTATGGCTTCCACATCCTTCCTGCAGTGAGGTGACCAGAACTGAGCACAGTACTCCAAGTGGGGTCTGACCAGGGTCCTATATAGCTGCAACATTACCTCTCGGCTCCTAAATTCAATCCCACGATTAATGAAGGCCAATGAAATTGAAATTGAAATTGAAATATCTTTATTGTCTTTGCATAGTACAATTTGTCATGCACCAATACAGCGAAAATGAGTTTGCAACTCTCGTACTCAAGGCTATAAAACAACAAATAAAATAAATAAACAATAAATAAAATCAAGTTACCAGCCAGTACAAGCGATGTCCAGCAATACAAAAGCACAACTCAGATGCAGGACAGCCATAAAACCAGTATTAAAGTAGCAATATAACAATTCATGGATGATGCTTGATCGATTGGCTCAGAGCAATTATTGCTCTGGGGAAAAGGCTATATGCACCGTATGCCTTCTTAACCACGGTGTCAACCTGCGCAGCTGCTTTGAGCGTCCTATGGACTCGGACCCCAAGATCCCTCTGATCCTCCACACTGCCAAGAGTCTTTCCATTAATACTATATTCTGTCATCATATTTGATGTATTTATTTATTTTAATATATTTTATTGATATAATATAATGATATATTGTATTTAACATTATGATATTAATATAGTACACTTTATCTCTTTCACTGAACTGCTACAGCACAGCAACAAATTTCACAACGTATCAAGGTTCGAAGAACATTTACTTTCAAAGTATGTATACCATCTTCCAAGAAGGTCACAATCTTGTAGTAGGGTTCGGAGGCTTGCGTGCCTCAGTGACCCAGAGAGCTGGAATCAGGGCCTTGTGCTTTGGCTCTTTGTCAGGTCAACAATGCCAAACAGGTCAAAGGGTAGAGGCCAGACTAAAAGTGGTGCTCCAGTCCTCCAGGTTCGGGGGTTCAGCTCAGGGCTAACAGCCTTGACCGGTAAAACAAAATCGTTACAGAAACAGCAACGAAGAATCCTTCTATGTCTGTGACACAGATGGAGGACCTTCATCGTTGCCCTGAGCACCACTGGCGTAAAAGGCAGTGAGTAAATGTATACTAGACACAGCCTTGAGATTTGCCTCCTTATAGGCAGCCACAAAACAAAGAAACCCTTAAATCACTTATGAAAGAAAAGTGCAGGGCTATGTGGGAGAGACAGATTAAATTGATCTTAAAGAAGGTAAAAGACTGGCTCAACTTCAGAGGCCGAAGGGTTTCTAGTGTTCTATGCCCTATGCTCGATGTCAGTGACAATACATCTGATTCTGATCAAACGTACATCAGACTGATAAGAAAAAACAATTACTAAATGTGGGGAGAGAGGGACAGAGAGAGACACAGAGACAGAAATAGAATCAGAGACAGAGAGAGAAGGTGATAAATACGTATATATATGGGGGTGACTGGTTCTGTTACACTGGTAACCGGGGACAGCCTGTTGCTAAGGGCAATGTGTCTTTTCTGTCTATGATTGCCTGCACCCCTCAAATTATACACATCTCATTCGTGTCTCTCTTCAGCCTTCTGTTCCAAAAGAAAACAACCCTGGTTTGCTCAAATTTTCCCCACGCCATGTCCTCATTAACTTCTTAAACAACTAACAGTCTGCTGGTGGAACCCCATGGGTCAAGCAGTATGTACCTGTAGGGGGTTTCTCTGTAACTGCAGCATTTAATAGGATGGCATGGACTAGATGGGCTGAAGGGCCTGTATCTGCACTGTGGTACTTTATGACAAAGGATATATTCTACATTCTGTAATAATTTTCCTTTTGTACTACCTCAATGCACATACAGTACTGTGCAAAACCCTTAGGCATATATATATAATAGCTAGGCTACCTAAAACTTTTGCACAGTACTGCAGTAATTTTATGAATTGCACTGTACTGCTGCCACATAGACAACAAATTTCACAACATAAACAGGCGCCATTAAACCCGATTCTAATTCTGGTTGGTAAAAGGGGAAGGGAGAGGGGAGGGAGCTGGAAGCACCAGAGAGATTTTGAAATGACCAATGAACTAATTATTTGCCTGGTGCCTCAGGGCTGGGTGTGACTGCAGCTATGCCACCCCCCGCCCCCATCCCTGGCATTCCTTCTCTGCCACCTGCCCCACACCCCTCCTGCAGCGCTCCAGCCTTTCCTAACGTCCTCCCGCCAGGGTTATAAACTCACTCTCCGCTCCACATTGACAAATACAGAACTGTGCAAAATTCTTAGGCACCCTAGCTATGGGTCAATGGGAGCAGGCAGTTTAAATGGTTTTGGCATGGACTAGATGGGCTGAAGGGCCAGATTCTGTGCTGTATTTCTCTATGACTCTATGACTCTAGCTATATATGTGTGTCTAAAACTTTTGCGCTGTACTGTGTACGCGGCATAATCTGTTTTGGACCCGTACCGGCTGAACAATGTTGAGATTGAGAAATTGAGAGTTTCAAGTCCCCTGGTGTAAACGTCACCAACGGTCTGTCCTGATCCATCCACAAGGAGGTCACGGTCAAGAAGGTTCACCTTTGCCTCTACTTCCTCAGGAAGCTAAAGAAATTCAGCTTGCCCTTGTTGATTCTTACCAATTTTTTACCAATGCACTATAGAAAGCATTTTGTCTGAATGTATAAACAAGTGAAAATCTGCAGCTGCCGGAAATCCAAAGCAACACACACAAAATGCTGGAGGAACTCAGCAGGCCAGGCAGCATCTATGGAAAAGAACACAGTCGCGTTTCGGGCCAAAACCATTCCCCAGTCCTGCCGAAAAGTTTCGGCCCAGAACATCGACTGTACTCTTTTCTATAGATGCTGCCTGGCCTGCTGAGTCCCTCCAGGATTTTGTGTGTGTTGTAACCACTTGGTACGGCAACTGCCCTACCGGCGACCGAAAGAAGCTATAGAGAGCTGTGGACACAGCTCACACATCATGGAAACCAGCCTCACTTCGTTGGCTCCTGTCTACACTTCTCACTGCCTCCGTAAAGCAGCCAGCATAATTAAATACCCCACCCATGCCGGACATTCTCTCATCTCCCCTCTCCCCTTGGGCAGAAAATACAAAAGCCTGAAAGTTTGCAATCCCAGGCTCAAGGACAGATTCTACCCCACTGTTATCAGACTCTCAGATGGAACTTTTGTACAATAAGACAAACTCTTGGCCTCACAATCTACCTCATTATGATCTTGCAATTTATTGTTTACCTGCATTGCACTATCTCAATAGCTTTTATAGTTTATTCTGCATTGTTATTGTTTTCTCATGTTCCAGATTAATGCACTGTGTAATGATCTGATCTGCATGAACAGTAGGCACAACCAGCTTTTCACTGTATCTCGGTCTTGTGACATTAATAAACCAATTCCAAACCCAAATTCCTCCTGAGAGAAATTTCAACCCAGCTTATCCTCTTTGAATCACTGATATCCACGTTTACCTTCAGGGCCCAGGGGAGGACAGGAATATCCGGGATACTCTAAAACCAGGATGTCAATTTATTTTTAAAACAACAGTGCTTCAGAGTCTTCAGCATCCTTTAATAGAACTTCTTTTAATAGAACTGCAAGACATTACCATGGGAACCAAATCTAAACAATTGAGGCCATGGAAGATGCCTGGTCACAGCCATGGAATTTGCAGCTTTTACTTTCCCTTCTGTGTATTCCCAGAATAACAAACATGGTGTGTTTCTTCTCCACAAACTCTCCCACTCTCTCTCTTTTTCCCTCTCTCTCTCTCTCTCTCTCGATCTCTTTCTCTCTCCCCCTCTCTCCCCCTTCCTCTCCCCTCCCTCTCTGCTGCTCTCTCCATCCCCCTTCTTTCTCCCCCTTCTCTCTATCCCCCCCCTCTCTCCCCCCCTCCCCCTCTCCCTCTCCTCTCTCTCCCTCCCCCTCTCTCCACTCTCTCCCCCTCTCGCTCTCGCTCTCAATCTCTCTCTCTTTCCTCTCCCCCTCCCTCTCCCTCTCCATCACTCCCTCCCTCTCTCCTCTCTCTCTTCTTCCTTTCCCTCTCTCCCTCTCCCCCTCCCCTTCCTCTCTATCTTTCCTCTCTCTCCCTCTTTCTCAATCTCTCTCTCCCTCCCTTTCTCTCTCTCGCCCTCTGTCCCTCTCACTCCCTCTCCCCTCTCTCAAGCATGCAAGTACAGCAGGCAGTGAGGAAAGCTAATGGCATGCTGGCCTTCATAACAAGGGGAATTGAGTACAAGAGCAAAGAGGTCCTTCTGCAGCTGTACAGGGCCCTGGTGAGACCACAGCTGGAGTACTGTGTACAGTTTTGGTCTCAAATTTGAGGAAGGAC
Organism: Mobula hypostoma; assembly: GCF_963921235.1. Taxonomy (NCBI): domain Eukaryota; kingdom Metazoa; phylum Chordata; class Chondrichthyes; order Myliobatiformes; family Myliobatidae; genus Mobula; species Mobula hypostoma. Next base: position 180,448,655 of record NC_086103.1, read on the forward strand.
ATTCTTGCTATTGAGGGAGTGCAGCGTAGGTTCACAAGGTTAATTCCCGGGATGGCGGGACTGTCATATGTCGAAAGATTGGAGCGACTGGGCTTGTATACTCTGGAATTTAGAAGGCTGAGAGGGGATCTTATTGAAACATATAAGATTATTAAGGGATTGGACATGCTGGAGGCAGGAAGCATGTTCCTGCTGATGGGTGAGTCCAGAACCAGAGGCCACGGTTTAAGAATGAGGGGTAGGCCATTTAGAACAGAGTTGAGGAGAAACTTTTTCACCCAGAGAGTGGTGGATATATGGAATGCTCTGCCCCAGAAGGCAGTGGAGGCCAAGTCTCTGGATGCTTTCAAAAAAGAGATGGATAGAGCTCTTAAAGATAGCGGAATCAAAGGTTATGGGGATAAGGCAGGAACTGGATACTGATAGTGGATGATCAGCCATGATCACAGTGAATGGCGGTGCTGGCTCGAAGGGCCGAATGGCCTATTCCTGCACCTACTGTCTACTGTCTATTGTCTCTTCCTCTCCCTCTCTTTCTTCATCACTCCCTCCTCTCTCTTTCTCTCCCCTCTCACTCTCACTCTTTCCTTCATCCCTCTCTCTCTCCCCCCTCTGCCTCACTCACTCTCTCTCTCTCTCTCTCTTTCTCTCTCTCTCTCTCTCTCTCACTCTCCTGACTTCACCTACTACCTTTGCCTTCTGCACCCCTCACTTGCTTTCTCTGTAGTTGTAGCCAGATTGTATACAAGGGATAAGATATGCAAGTATATAATACAGTATATACCTACCCACAGGATAGACATCAATAAAATTGAAGGAGTGCAGAGAAACTTACAATGAAGACCTGAGTTAGACCGTAAAATAAAGGAGCAGAATTAGGCCATTTGGCCCATCGAGTCTGCTCTGCCATTTCATCATGTCTGATCAATTTTCCCTCTCAGTCCCAATCTCCTACATTTCCCCACCACCCCCACTCCATATTTCTTCATGTCCTGACCAGTCAAGAATCTGTCAACCTCTGCCTTAAATACTCATTGACCTGGCCTCCACAGCCACCTGTGGCAACAAATTCCTCAGATTCACCTGTCCCTAGCTAACGAAATTCCTCCTATCACTGTTCTAAAAGGATGCCCCTCTATTCTGAGGCTGTGTCCTCTGGTTCCAGATCCTGTCACTATAGGAAACATCCACTCTATCAAGGCCTTTCACCGTTTGGTGGATTTCAAAGTGATCACCCCTCAATATTCTGAATTCCAGTGGTTAGAGGCCCAAAGCCATCAAACACTCCTCATATGACAAGCCTCTCAATCCTGGAATCTCACCAGTGCTTTATAAAGCCTCAACATTACATCCTTGCTTTTATATTCTAGTTATAGGGAAAGGTTGAATAGGTTAGGACTTTAATTCTGAGACCATAGGAGAATTGATAGAGATACACAAAATTGTTTTTATATTAGTGTACTTAGCAATACGGCATGGAGTAGGCCTTTACAGCTCGTCAAACCTCACCACCTCAAAAACCCCCGATAAACCCAATTGACCGTAACCTAACCGGGGGACAATTTACAATGACCAATTAACTAACCTGGTCTGCCTTTGGACTGCGGGAGGAAACTGGACAAAACCTGTGCGTTTCATGGGGAGGACAACAGAGACTCCTCATGGAATGGTACCGGAGCTGAACTCTGAACTCAGTGGTGCCCCGAGCTGTAATAGCGTCGTGCTAGCTGCCACGCTGTCATGCTGCCCATTATGAAGGGCATGGATAGGGTGAATGCAAGCAGGCTTCTTCTACTGAGGCTAGGTGTGTCCAGAACTAGAGGTCAAGGGTTAAATGAGAAGGGTGAACATGAAGGGGGAAGAGTGTGGGTGGAAGAGTGGAACGAGCTGCCAGCAGAAGTGATGGATTCGTGTTTGATTTCAACATTTAAGAGATGCTTGGATAACTCCATGGATGGGATGGGTATGAAGGGCTATAGTCCTGGTGAAGGTCAACGGGACTGGGCAGAATAATAGTTCAGCATGGACTAGATGGGTCAAAGGGCCTGTTTCTGTGCTGTAATGTTCTATGACTCTATGACTATGTATATTTGTATAAAGAACCTGTTTTTCTCCCTACAAATGCCGTCAGACCTGCTGAATATGTTTCAAAATTTTCTGATTTATTTTATAAAAAACACTGGTTTGGTGTTGAGTCTGTTTCTGGACACGACACTTTTGGAAGTACTGTATATGGAGAGGCTGCAAGAGAAATTAATTAGGATGATCCACCCCAGGAGTCACCAGTCATGAGTTTGACCTTCGGATCTTAACAACGGACTTGCACAGACCTCCAATCCTGGTGACCATGGCCTAATGATTCCTTTGCCCCTTGTGACTCATTTGGGCTTCTACTATTGTGTGCAGTTCTGGTCACCGAATTATAGGAAAGATGTCAACAAAACTGAGAGAGTACAGAGAAGATTTACTAGAATGTTACCTGGGTTTCAGCACCTAAGTTACAGAGAAAGGTTGAACAAGTTGGGTCTTTATTCTTTGGAACATAGAAGGTTGAGGGGGGACTTGACAGAGGTATTTAAAATTATGAGGAGCGATAGATAGAGTTGACGTGGATAGGCTTTTTCCATTGAAAATGGGGGAGATTCAAACAAGGGGACATGAGTTGAGAGTTCAAGGGCAAAAGTTTAGGGGTAACATGAGGGGGAACTTCTTCACTCAGAGAGTGGTAGCTGTGTGGAATGAGCTTCCAGCAGAAGTGGTTGAGGCAGGTTCAATGTTGTCATTTAAAGTTAAATTGGATAGATATACGGACAGGAAAGGAATGGAGGGTTATGGGCTGAGTGCAGGTCAGTGGGACTAGGATACAGTAAGAGTTTGGCACGGACTAGAAGGGCCGAGATGGCCTGTTTCCGTGCTGTAATTGTTATTTGGTTATTTGGTTACCTTCAGTCTTCTGCCTTCAGGCTTCTACCTCCACAGTTCTCTGGACTTCCACCTTTGGCTTGGCCCTCAGGACTTCACCGGGTTTGACCTCTGGGCCTCAACTTCTGGACTCTCATGACGTAAAGGACATGCATTTAAAGTGAGAAGGGAGAAATTAAAATGTGTGGGGCATGCTTTTTATACAGTATGTGCCAGTAATGGACTCCCAGGAGTGGTGATGGAAGCAGATATGATAGTAGCATTTCGAAGTATTTTAGATAGTCACATGATTCTGCAGGGAACGGAGAGATAGAGATAATTTTCTCTGCATTTTATTCTGCAATGTGTTATTATACTACTTCAATGAACTGTGTAAGGACTTGATCTGTATGTACAGTATTCAAGACAAGCCTTTCACAGTAGCTTGGTGACAATAGAGCACCACAGTACCGTAGCAGTTAGCACAATGCTATTCTAGCTCGGGGCATAGGCATTTGGTGTTCGGTTCTGGTGTCGCTTTAAGGAGTTTGTACATCCTCCCCATTTCGTCCAGGTTCTCCAGTTTCCTCCCACAGTCCAAAGTCATAGCGGTTAGCAAGTTGCACACACAAAACCCTGGAGGAACTCAGCAGGCCAGGCAGCATCTATGGAAAAGAGTACAGTCGACGTTTCGGGCCGAGACCCTTCAGCAGGACTGGAGAGAAAAAGCTGAGGAGTAGAGTTAAAAGATAAGAGAGAGAACCACAAGGTGATGGGTGAAATCTGAAGGGGGTGAGGTGAAGTAAAGAGCTGGGAAGTTGATTAGTGAAAGAAATACAAGAGAAGGGGGAATCTGACAGCAGAGGACAGAAGGCCATGGAAGAAAGAAAAGGGGGGAGGAGCACCAGAGAGAGGCGATGGGCAAGCAAGGAGATAGGTGAGAGAGGGGAAAGGGGATGGGGAATGGTGAAGGAGAGGGGAAGTGGGGGGGCATTACCAGAAATTTGAGAAATCGATGTTCATGCCATCAGCTTAGAGAACACCCAGATGGAATACAAGGTGTTGTCCCTCCAACACGACCCCTTCAGATTTCACCTATCATCTTGTGATTCCCTCTCCCCTACCCCCACTTTTTAAATCTACTCCTCAGCTTTTTTTCTCCAGTCCTGCCGAAGGGTTTCAGCTTGAAATGTCGACTGTACTTTTTTCTGTAGATGCTGCCTGGCCTGCTGAGTTCCTCCAGCATTCTCTGTGTGTTGCTTGGATTTTCAGCATCTGCAGATTTTCTCTCCTTCGTGAGCCTATTCCCTGTCAAACCCTCTCAGAGTTAAACTGCTCACTTTTTTTTATAAAATTTTTCCAGGTCCCAGAATATGGGCCAGTCGTCCTCATTCTTAACATAAACACATAATGTTACAAACCCCAAATGACACAAGCAAACATTTTTTTTTCTTTGTTTTGTGACTGAGAAGACTCCTAGCAACCAGTAAGAATGCTGAACTTCAACACCACGGAGGGGAATGAGCAGACAACTGGAGGAGCATTGTTCTTGGATTTGTCTTGAATTGGGTTTTGTTATAAATTCCTGACAAAAATAACCACAAAGTTAAAAACAGGACATGTAGACTTTCCCTCTGAATCTCCCTCCGCTCCTCTTGTAACCTTCCCAGGGAGCCTGCCAAACTGCACTGAGATATTCTGAGAGCCTCCTCATCCTGGCAGTGTGATTGTCTGGTGTTGTAAACTGTGATGTCAAAGTGACCTGGGAATGACTTATTTTTAATATTTTTTAAAATTTATTTTAGAGATATAGCACAGAACAAGCCCTTCCAGTCCACCGAGCTGCACCGCACAGCAACCCATTGATTTAAGCCCTAGCCCTATCACAGGGCAATTTACAAAGACTAATTACAGTGCCTATAAAAAGTATTCACCCCACTTGGAAGGTCTCATGTTTTGTTGTTCCACAACATTGAATCACAATGGATTAAATTTGGCTTTTTTGACACTGATCAACAGAAAAAGACGTTTTCATGTCAAAGTGAAAACAGATCTCTACAAAGTGATCTAAATTAATTACAAATATAAAACACAAAATAATTGATTGCAGCAGTATTCACCCCTTTAATTTTTTTTTTTAGGCATCCGTTAGTCTCGTGGGACCATGGATTTGTTTCCAGGGAGCAGGCTTGGGCAAGGTTGTGTGGAAGACCAGCAGTTGCCCATGCTGCAAGTCTCCCCTCTCCATGCCACCGAAGTTGTCCCAGGGAAGGGCACTAGGGCCGATACAGCTTGGAACCGGTGTCGTCGCAGAGCAATGTGTGGTGAAGTGCCTTGCTCAAGGACACAACACGCTGCCTCAGCTGAGGCTCGAACTAGCGACCTTCAGATCACTAGATGAACGCCTTAACCACTTGGCCACGTGCCAACACACCCCTTTAATATGACACACCAAAACATCACTGGTGCAGCCAAATGGTTTAGAAGTCACGTAGTTAGTTAAATGGGGACCTATTTTTGGAGACCTGTATGCAGTCAAGGAGTTTCAATTGATTGTGGTAAAAATACACCTGTATCTGAAAGGTCCAACTGCTGGTGAATCAGTATCCTGGAAAAAACTACACCATGAAGAAAAAAAGAACTCTCTAAGCAACTCCACGAAAAGGTTATTGAAATGCACAAGCTAGGAGACGGATACAAAAAAACTTCCAAGTCGCGGAATATCCCTCGGAGTACAGTTAATTCAATCATCAAGAAATGGAAAGAATATGGCACAGCTGTAAATCTGCCTGGAGCAGGCCGTCCTCAAAAACTGAGTCACCGTGCAAGAAGGGGACTAGTGAGGGAGGCCACCAAGAGACCTACGACAACTCTGGAGGAGTTTCAAGCTTCAGTGGCTGAGATGGGAGAGATTGTGCATACAACAACTGTTGCCCAGGTGCTTCCCCAGTCGCAGCTTTATGGGAGACTGGCAAAGAGAAAGCTACAGTTTAAAAAAAACTCATATGAAATCTCAGCTAGAGTTTGCCAGAAGGCGTGTGGGAGACTCTGAAATCAGCTGGAAGAAGGTTCTATGGTCTGATGAAACCAAAATTAAGCTTTTTGGCCATCAGATTAAATGCTACATTTGGCAGAAGACGAACAACACACATCATCAAAAACACACCATCCCTGCCATGAAGCATGGTGGTAACTGTATCAGGCTGGTGGGAATGCTTCACTGCAGCAGGCCCTGGAAGGCTTATGAAGGTGGAGGGTAAAATAAATGCATCAAGATACAGGGAAATTGGGAGGAAAACCTGGTGCAGTCTGCAGGAGGACTGTGACTTTGGAGAAGATTTGTTTTTCAGCAAGACAATGACCCCAAGCATAAAGTCAAAGCTACACAGGAATGGCTTTCAAACAACAAAGTTAATATCCTGATGTGGCCAAGTCAGAGTCCAGATCTCAGTCCAATTGAGAATTTGTGGCTGGACTTGAAAAGAGCTCACAATCCCCATGCAATCTAACAGAGCATGAGCAGTTTTGTAAAGAAGAACGTGGAAAAATTGCAGTGTCCAAATGTGCAAAGCTGATAGAGACCTCTCCACACAGTCTCAAAGCTGTAATTGCTGCCAAAGGTGCATCTACTGAATACTGACCTGAAGGGGGTGAGTAATTATGCAATCAATTATTTTACATTTTATATTTGTAATTAATTTAGATCACTTTGTAGGAACTTTTTCTATTGATCAGTGTCAAAGAAATCAAATTAAATCCACTGTGATTCAGTGTTGTAAAAAACAATAAAACATGAAAACTTCCGGGGCGGGGGGTGGAATACTTTTTATAGGCACTGTAACATACTAACTTTGGACTATGGGAGGAAACCTACGTGCACATGGGGAAAATATACAAACTCCTTACATACAGTGCTGGAATTGAACTCCAATCTCTGATGCCTTGAGCTCTAATAGCACCACGCTAACCACTACACTACCATGGCGCCCCAGCCCACGGAGAGGAAAAATCTTATCTTAGGTCGACGAATCAAACGAACTCTGCGTGGAGCAAAAACCAGCAAAGTGACACAAGATAATGCTCCCCACAGAGAATGTAAATTAGAGGTCACTGAGCAGGGAACTTGAAATCCAGAGACACAAGCAATCCTGCAAATGCTGGGGCCTTGAGCAACCCAAGCAAAGACAAGAGATTCTGCAGATATTGTAAATCTAGAGCAATGCACACAAAATGCTGAAGGAACTCTGAAGGTCAGGCAGCATCCATGGAGAGGAGTAAAAAGTGAACAACAAAAGGTCTAGGCCCGAAACAAAGACCGTTCATTCCCCTCCGTAGATGCAACCCAACCTGCTGAGTTCCTCCAGCATTTTATGTGTGGACTTCAAATCTACTTTATTTTTTCCCTCTTATTTCTGGGACGGGAGCGTGGGGTATCAGCATTGCTGGCAAGCCCATTATTTATGGTCTTGGTCCATTTGCTCATTTTCAGTATCCGGACGTTGTCACGGAGACCAGCATTTATTGCCTATGCCGAACTGCCCTTGAGGAGGTTGGGGTCAAGCCATCTTCTTGTACTTCGGCATATCTTCTGGTGAAAGCTTCCCCGCCATGCTCATGGTCAGACTCATTGAAGGATCCAGGAGATATTTCCAAGTCAAGGTTGTATTTGAGATTCAGGTGTTCCTGTACTACTTCTTCTTCAACCCTATGAGGGCAGAGGCTGCCGACAGCAGTTCACCAGAGTCCTCTGTCCTGGGCCGGTCTTTCAAATTGTCTTCTGGCATAGCCCACCTTCTAGGTAAAAATCCTTCCTCTCCCAGGGATGAGGTCTTCGGAGCTTCTGTTGGCGTTTCTGTAGCTCTGGGTTTTTACGGGATGGGGTTGCTAGCTCCACACCTAACCCCCCCTCCTTTCACGACCGGGCTTGGGACCACCCATGGCAGAGTTCCTGTACACTTACTGCTATTTTAATTGCCCTCCCTATTCCCACACCACCACGTCTGGTGGTGCTGGCTCGAAGAGCCGAATGGCCTACTCCTGCACCTATTGTCTATCGTCTATTATCTGTCCTTGATCTCCTCCACTACCAGAGTGAGGCAGAACACAAACTAGAGAAACAGTGCCTCATATTCCACTGGGCTGGTCTAAAACCTGATGGAAAGGTCACTGAATTCTCCAATTTCCAATAACCTGTTCCCCCCTTTCCCTTCAAAGTTCAAGGATTCAAAGTATATTTATTATTAATGCATGTTTATAGAATGAGGCTCTGAGATTCAGCCATGAAACAAAGAAACACTATGGAACCTATTTAAGAAAACATCAAACATACGACACGCAAAAAAAAAAGAAAAAAAATGCACAAATGGCAAAAAGCAAGTGAGCAACATATAGATGATCAAACAGCAAACCAGGAGTCCAGTAGTATCCAGTCTAGTTCAGTTCAGCACCATGCTGCTAGGCATCCCTTTCTCTCTCCTCTGGATGTTCCCTGGCCTTCTCTCATACCCACTCCATTTCCAAAGCCCCTACTCTCAATTGCCTCCCATCACATTCCTTTTCCCCACCCCCACCTGCTCCATCTGCCCTACACCCACACGTACTACCATTGGACTCCCTCCCCATCTTTTCCCATCTGCCCTCCCCACCTCCTGCACTTGGTTCCATGCTCCCCCCTCCATCATCAGTAACCCTTCATCTCCCATCTTCTGTCTTCCCTCCATCTTCATCCTTCCCTCAATCACCTGACTCCATCTGCCAATCAATTCCTCCTCATCTGCCTCCACCCATCATCTCCCAGATCTCGTCCCACCCATCCCTCTCTCCTCTTCATACCTGATAACTCCCCTCTGCTCTGAAGGGCCTCAACCCGAAACGCCGACTGTCCCCTGCGGTCCACATATGCAGCCCAGTCCACCAAGCTAGAGGCCTGTCTGGGTGAATGAGTAGGAGGGAAAGGGCCTTGTTTTGTTGTTATTGTTGTTTGCGTCGTTCTGCTGAACATGGTGGGCAAGTTACATTGGTGCCAGAATGTGTGGCAACACTTGCCAGCTGCCCCCCCAGCACATCCTTAGGTTAGAGTTATGGAACACTACAGTGCAGAAGTAGGCCCTTTGGCCCATCTAGTCCCTGCCACACTATTTGTCTGCCTAGTCTCATTGACCTGCACCCAAGCTGGAGCCCTCCATTCCTCTCCCATCCGGGTGGGAGGAGAAGATGGCAGTGCGCGCAGCTCTCTGGTGAAATGATATTGTATCTGTTAAATAGGGGCCGTGGACAACTCTGATTTGATGGAGACAGATGTGAAAGCACAGAGGAACATCTGGAGAAATTTCTGAAACGCCGGTTCGTTGTTACTGCATGATCGAGAATCTCCGGAGGGAAGGCCCCAAAATCCCCAGCTTTGCCTGCTGCTGGCGACCGAGGCTAAGGTCAAAGCGTTCGGATAGAGATGGTGCTCGGTACTCGATGTCAGAGGGCTGATCGGAGACTTGAAGTTTTCGGATGACTCAGAGTCGGACTGTGGTTGGGCATGGCAGGGAGAGCTTTCTTCCTTCTCCCGTCTGCGTGAGATGTGGGACATTCGAGAGACTTTGAACTTTTTTACTGTGTCATGGCCTGTTCTTCATCAAGTTATGGTATTGTTGTACTGTTGTAACTATATGTTATAATTATGTGGCTTTTGTTAGGTTTTCAGTCTTGGTCTGTCCTGTGTTTCTGTGCTATCACACCGAATATTGTATCATTTCTTAATGCATGCATTACTAAATGACAATAAAAGAGGATTGCATGTCTTCATAATCTAATCTAATCTAATCCAGATTCCTCTCTACTGCTGAAATCAAACCTGCTTTCACCACTTCTGCTGGCATTTCATTCCACACTCTCACCAGCACTTGAGTGAAGAGATTTCCTCTCACGTTCCCCTTAAACATTTCACCTTCCACCCTTAACCCATGACCTCTAGTTCTAGTCTTACCCAACCTCAATGGAGAAAAGCCTGCTTACAATCACCTTATCCATACCCCTCATAATTTTGTATGCCTCCATCAAATCTCTCCTCATTCTCCTATGCTCCAGGGAATAAAGTTCTAACCAATTCAACCTTTCCCTGTAACTCAGCTCCTGCAGTCCCAACTTCATCCTTATAAATTCTCTCTGCACTCTTTCAAACTTATCAACATCTTTCCTACAGGTAAGTGACCAGAATTGCACACAATACTCCAAGTTAGACCTCTCCAATGTCTTTAACAACTTCAACATGACATCCCAACTCCTGTACATAGTATTTTGATTTCTGAAGGCCAATGTACCAAAATCTCTCTTTATGACCCGATCTACCTGTGATACCACTTGCGAGGAATTATGAATCTGTATTCCCGGACTCCTCTGTTCTACTGCGTTCCTTGGTACCCTACCATTCACTGTGTAAAAGTCCTACCCTGGTTTATCTTTCTAAAGTCCAAGACCAAGGGGATGGCTTGGTGGAGTAGGGCTTAGAGCAACTCTTACAACTCAGGGCATCAGAGTTTGGAATTCAATTCCAGCACCCTCTGTAAGGAAGTTTGTACATTCTCCCCATGAACTGTGTGGGATTCTTCCAGGTGTACTGCTTTCCTCCCACAGTCCCAAGACATACCGGTTAAACAATTAATTGGTCATTGTAAACTGTTCAGTGATTAGCTTAGGGTTAAATCGGTGGGTTTCTGGGCAGCACAACTCAAGGGCTTGTTCCATGCTGAATCCTTAAATAAATAAAAAATAAATTTAAAAATCTTCATCCTTTCCCTACAACTCAGGTCCTCAAGACCCAGCAACACCCTTGTAAATTTTCTCCGTACTATTTCAGTCTTTTTGATGTCTGTCCTATAGATAGGTGACCAGAACTGCAAACAATACTCCAAATTAGGCCTCACCAATATCTTATACAAACTCCAACATCACATCCCATCTCCTGTACTCAATACATGACTGTACTCAATTACGAAAAGGAGGGTCAATGTGTCAAAATCTCTCTTTGCGACCCTATCTACCTGTGATGCCACTTTTAAGGAACTATGGGTCTGTAACCTGAGATCCCTCTGATCTACTGCACCCTTCAGTGCTCTGCCATTTACCGTGTAAGTCTTACTCTGGTTTGTCCTTCCAAAGTGCAACACCTCATTCTTTAAATTCCACCTGCTATCTTTCAGCCCATTTTTCCAGCTAGTCCAGATCCTGCTGCAGTCTTTGGCAGCTTTTCTCACTGTCCCCATGCCCCCAGTCTTGGTGTCATCTGTGTACTTACTGATCCAGTTAACCACACTATCATCCAGATCGTTGATATAGATGACGAACAACAACAACAGACCCAGCACCGATCCCTGCGGCACACCACTAGTCACAGGCCTCTAGTCAGAGAGGAAATCATCTCCAACCAGTCTCTGGCTTCTCCCACAAAGCCAATATCTAATCTAATTTACTACCTCATCCTGAATGCCAAGCGACCGAACCTTCTTGACCAACATCCCAGGCGGGGCCTTGTCAAAAGCCTTGCTAAAGTCCATGTAGACAACAATCCACTGACCTGCCTTCGTCAACTTTGTCAGTAATTTCCTCAAAAAGTTCTATAAGACATGACCTACCACACACAAAGCCAGGCTGACTATCCTTAATCAGTTCCCTTCTGTCTAAATATTTATATGTCCGGTCCTTCATACTTGTCTGTATTAAATTCCATCTCCTCATATTCTCGTATCCTTGTTGGGGGATTTGAAACCAGAGGCAAGAGGGACCCATGTGTAATCTGTTGTTTGACCTCCTTGCCTCGGCTCGTGTATAAGCAACAGCCACTCAGTGATTGGCGACTGGCGGATTTAGTAGAAAATAAGGAAATGAATGCTCCCAGTATAAACAGTGCTGCTTTAATCCAGGAAAAGGCACAAAGTGAGCAGATACCAGTGAACTATTTTTGAATAAAATATAAATATACCACTTCACAATTGAAAAACATAATTAAAGATTATTATTGTTACTCTTTCCCCCTCCATTGAACATGATTCCTGCCCAGCCCAACTCTCGGGCTGATGAAGCGGACAGATCAGATTCGATTTTGGCCATTTTTCACTTCCTCTCTCGTTCATTTGTAATAATTTTGTAATTATTTATAGTTACGGTCGCAGAGACGCAGTAGGTAGAGTGACAGCCAGGTGACACAGTGCTGCAGCTGGGAGAGCCAAACTTTCTCAGCTCCAGCAACCCGAGTTCGATCCTGACCTCTTTAGACATGACAGCAGCTTTATTTCATTAGGAGTTTGAAGAGACTTAGTATGTCACCAAAGACACGCACAAATTTCTACAAATTTCTCAGTATTATTTATGGATTTATTTTATTATTCTATCCGCTCACTTTGTCTTCTTTTGCATATTGCTGTTTGTCTGTCTTTGTGTGTAGTATTTTATTGTTTCTATTGTATTTCTTTGTTCTACTGTGAATGCCTGTGAGTAAATGAATCTCAGGGTTGTATATGGTGACATACTTTATATGTTCTTTGATAATTATCATCGGCGGGAGGAGAAGATGGCAGCGCACCGTAGCGTGCGCACCTCTCCGGTGAAGTGATATCGTTTCTGTTAAATAGGGGCTGTGGACAATTCTGATTTGATGAAGACAGACGTGAGAAGCAGAGGAACATCTGGAGAAATTTCTGAAATGCCCGGTTCGCTACTGTTGTTACTGTGCGATCGAGAATCTTCCGGAGGGAAGGCCCCAAAATCCCCGGCCTTGCCTGCTGCTGGCGACCGAGGCTGAGGTCGAATCGTTCGGATGGAGATGGTGCTCGGTACTCGGTGTCGGAGGGCTGATCGGAGCTCGAAGTTTTCGGACGACTCTGAGTTGGACTGTAGTCGGGCATGGCAGGGAGAGTTTTCTTCCTTCTCCCGTCTGCGTGAGATGTGGGACTTCCGAGAAACTTTGGACTTTTTTACTGTGCCATGGACTGTTCTTCATCAAGTTATGGTATTGTTGCACTGTTGTAACTATATGTTATAATTATGTGGTTTTGTTAGTTTTTCAGTCTTGGTCTGTCCTGTGTTTTTGTGATATCACACCAGAGGAAATATTGTATCATTTCTTAATGCATGCGTTACTAAATGACAATAAATGAGGACTGCGTGTCTTCATAATCTAAAACTTACTTCGAACTTCGAACTTTGAACTCTGTCTGGGCCATCTTTCAAAGATGGCGATGTTCTGGTGAAGTCCCTGCAGGGGAGTGTGCTGCTTCAAGAAGATAACAAGCCTAATTTCCCCCAAGGAAAAGGGTTCTCCTAGCAACTGAACATTTAACATTCTTCTTGAGAAATGATTAAAATCTAACCCAGCAACGTTTATTCTAATTTGTCTACATCTGATTGTAATCCCAAGTGACAAGTATCATGAGGACAACAGCAAAACACAACCAGAGTGCAAATCTAAAGTTATAAGCTCAATTGTGTATTCATACATTATAGTCACATGCACTGAAATACAGTGAAACAATTTTGTTTGCATGCTATCCAGACAGATCAAGGTAGTAGAAAAAGGAAAACAGAATGCAGAGCATTATGTTACAGTTCAACATAGAGGTTAAACAGGCCCTTCAGCCCATCTAGTCCATGCCAAACCATTACTCTACCTACTCCCATCGACTTGTACCCGGATCATAACACACCATATCCCTCCCATCCATGCACCTAGCCACGTTTCTCTTGGTGGGGGAGTGCTCGGCAGCTTAGTGGTCAGCACAGCCCTTTACAGTACAGGCGACTTGGGTTCAAATCCCGCCACTGCCTGTAAGTAGTTGTACGTTCTCCTTGTGACCACGTGGGTTTCCTTAGGGTGTTCCGATGTCCTCCCAGAGTTCAAAGACATACTGGTTGGTAGGTTAATTGGTCACTGTAATTTGTCCCGTGATTAGGTTAGGTTTAAATCAGGGGATTACTGGGCGGCACAGCTCAGATTGCAGGAAATGACCTATTCCATGCTGTATCTCATTAATAAAAAAAATATGAAATCAAACTGACATCCACCACTTTCTCCGACAGCGCTAAATATTTCACCTTTCACCCTTAATCTATGACCTTTAGTCTCATCCAACGTCAGTGGGAAAAAAAACCTGCTTATGCATTACATTATAAAGAAAGTATAGTGCAGGTAGACAAAAGAAGTACAAGGGCCATGACAAGGTAGATTGAGAGATCAAGAGTGAATCTTTTACCTTACATTCATGTGGGATGACAGTGGGATAGATGGTGTTCTCGAGCATATCAGGCAATAAGACACAGGAGCACAATTCAAGTCAATTCAAGTTAATTGTCATTTAACTATGTACATAGAAACATAGAAAATAGGTGCAGGAGTAGGCCATTCGGCCCTTCAAGCCTGCACCGCCATTTATTATGATCATGGCTGATCATCCAACTCAGAACCCTGCCCCAGCCTTCCCTCCATACCCCCTGACCCCCGTAGCCACAAGGGCCATATCTAACTCCCTCTTAAATATAGCCAATGAACTGGCCTCAACTGTTTCCTGTGGCAGAGAATTCCACAGATTCACCACTCTCTGTGTGAAGAAGTTTTTCCTAATCTCGGTCCTAAAAGGCTTCCCCTCTATCCTCAAACTGTGACCCCTCGTTCTGGACTTCCCCAACATCGGGAACAATCTTCCTGCATCTAGCCTGTCCAATCCCTTTAGGATCTTATACGTTTCAATCAGATCCCCCCTCAATCTTCTAAATTCCAACGAGTACAAGCCCAGTTCATCCAGTCTTTCTTCATATGAAAGTCCTGCCATCCCAGGAATCAATCAGGTGAACCTTCATTGTACTCCCTCTATGGCAAAGATGTCTTTCCTCAGATTAGGGGACCAAAACTGCACACAATACTCCAGGTGTGGTCTCACCAAGGCCTTGTACAACTGCAGTAGTACCTCCCTGCTCCTGTACTCGAAACCTCTCGCTATAAATGCCAGCATACCATTCGCCTTTTTCACCACCTGCTGTACCTGCATGCCCACTTTCAATGACTGGTGTATAATGACACCCAGGTCTCGTTGCACCTCCCCTTTTCCTAATCGGCCACCATTCAGATAAAAATCTGTTTTCCTATTTTTGCCACCAAAGTGGATAACTTTGCCATATATACCATCAAATGAGACAATGTTTCTCTGGACGGGGGGGTAAAGCACAGTACTGCACATAACACACATGTAACACACAAGAACTTAGGGAAGTAAGGATTGAATCTACAAATGAATTGCACATAAACAAAGTGCATAAATTAAATATTGTAGGGTACAGTACAAATTATCTGCTGACACTTCGAACACGATGCAGCAAGGAGCTCAGAAGCCTACTGGCCTGAGGGAAGATGCTGTTGCCCATCCTGACCATTCTTGTCTTTATGCATTGGCGTCTCCTGGCTGATGGTAGAAAGTCAAAGAGGATGCTGGATGGATGGGTGGGATCCTTGATAATACTAGGGGCCCTGCGTTCGCAGTGCCCTTGATAAATGTCCCCAGTGGGTGGTAGGGAGACCCCTGTGATCCTCTCAGTGTTCTCACAGCCTTTCGCAGGGACATCCAGTCCAATGCTCTGTTGCTCCCACACCAGCTGGAGATGCAGCCTGTCAGGATGCTCTCAATGCTGCACCTGTAAAGTTCAGTTAAGATGGGGGGAGAGTGCGGAGGATATGGAGCCATGGCTGTGCCTTCTTATTCAGGGAGGTGATATTAAGGGACCAGGTGAGGTCATTTGTGAGGTGAACTCCCAGGAACTTGGTGCACTTAATTCTCTCTATCCTTGGAGTGTTCTCCGCCATTCAATCACGAGTGATTTATTATCCCTCTCAACACCTTTCCCCTGTAACCTTTGACACCATTTCTAATCAAGAACCTATCAACCTTTGCTTTAAATATACACAGTGATGTGGTCTCTACTGCCATCCATGGCAATGAATTCCACAGATTCACCACCCTCTGGCTAAAGAAATTCCTCCTCGTCCCTGTTCAAAAGGGACATACTTATATTCCAAGACTGTGCCCTCTGATCCTAGACTGCCCCACTATAGGAAAGATCCTCTCCGTTCCACTTATTCAAAATGAGTCTGGTGGAACATGCTCTCGAGCTTCTAACGCTCAGCTGGTCTGCAGTAAAACAAATCTGACACTTCACAATACTGAAGTTACACCTTGGGAGGAAATTAGCTCCATTGTTTCACTGAGAAAACAGGAAAGGAAGAGGAAGAGAGAACCAAAAGGGAAGGTTTGTTGTACGATAGTCATAGAATCACAGAACAATACAGCACGGATATGACCCCTTCAGCTCAACCAGTCCATGCCAACCCAGGTTCCGCCCAGCTAATCTACAATAGTGGGTATGACTGCGAGGCCGGTTTTCTGTTCTGGGTGTCAGATGTGGGATGTCCAGGAGACTTCCAGCCTCCCTGATGGCCACGTCGAGCTGCAGCTCCTTAGAGACCGAGTTAGGGAACTGGAGCTGCAACTCAGTGACCTATGGCTTGTCAGGGAGAGTGAAGAGGTGATAGACAGGAGCTAAAGGCAGGTAGTCACCCCGGGGCTACAGCAGACTGATAAGTGGGTGACTGTCAGGAGATGGAAGGGAGGCCGTCAGGTAACGAGCACCCCTGTGGTTGTCCCCCTTAACAATAAGTACTCCAATTTGAATACTGTTGGGGGTGGGGAGACCCAGCTGGGGGAAGCAACAGTGGCCATGCCTCTGGCACGGAGTCTGGCCCTGTGGCTCAGAAGGATAGGGAATGGAAGAGGATGGCAACAGTGATAGGGGACTCTATAGTTAGGGTGACAGATAGGTGATTCTGCAGGCACAACAAAGGATTGTACTTTGCCTCTCAGGTGCTAGGGTTCGTGATGTTTCTGAGTGCTTGCACAATATCCTGAAATGGGAGGGTGAGCAGCCAGAGGTCGTGGTACATATTGGTACCAGCGACATAAGTAGAAAAAGGGAGGAGGTCCTGAAGGCAGAATACGGTGAGTTAGGAAGGAAGCTGAGAAGCAGGATCTCAAAGGTAGTAATCTCGGGATTACTGCCTGTGCCACGTGACAGTGAGTATAGGAACAGAATGAGGTGGAGGATAAATGCATGGCTGAGGGATTGGAGCAGGGGGTAGGAATTCAGATTTTTGGATCATTGGGACCTCTTCTGGGCCAAGTGTGACCTGTACGAAAGGGACAGCTTGTACTTGAATCCAAAGGGGATTCAATCTAGTTAAGAAGAAAAGCTCATAAAAGCTTCAAGAAACTAGGTATGGTTAGAGCACTAGAAAATTACAATGTTGCCAGGAAGGAGCTGAATGGAATTAGGAGAGCCAGAAGGGGCCATGAGAAGGCCTTAGTGGGCGGGATTAAGGAAAATCCCAAGGCATTCTACAGGTATGTGAAGAGCAAGAGGATGAGCCGTGTGAGAAAAGGACCAATCAGATGTGATAGTGGAAATGTGTGCATGGAGTCTGAGGTGGTAGCGGAAGTACGTAATGAATACTTTGCTTCAGTATTCACCAGGGAAAAAGACCTTGGCAATTGTGCGGATTACATACAGCAGACTGAAACACTTGAGCATATAGACATTAAGAAAGAGGATGTGCTGGAGCTTTTGAAAACCATTAAGCTAGATAATTCACCGGAACCAGATGAGATATACCCGAGGCTACTGTGGGAAATGAGGAAGGAGATTGCTGAGCCTCTGGCGATGACCTTTATGTGATCAATAGGGATGGGAGAAGTACCAGATGATTGGAGGTTTGCAAAAGTTGTTCCCTTGTTCAAGAAAGGGAGTAGAGATAACCCAGGAAACTATAGACCAGTGAGTCTGACTTCAGTGGTGGGCAAGTTGTTGAAGATCCTGAGAGGCAAGATTTATGAGTGTTTGGAAGGACATAATCTGATTAGGGAGAGTCAGCATGGCTTTGTCAAAGGCTGGTCGTGCCTTATGAGCCTGATTGAGTTTTTTGAGGATGTAACAAAACACATTGATGAAGGTAGAGCAGTGAATGTAGTGTATATGGATTTCAGTAAGGCATTAGATAAGGTTCCCCATGTGAGGTTCCTTCAGAAAGTAAGAGGCATGGGATCCAAGGAGACATTGCTTTGTGGACCCAGAATTGGCTTGCCCACAGAGGGCACAGGGTGGTTGTAGATGGTTCATATTCTGCATGGAGGTCGGTGACCAGTGGTGTTCCACAGGGATCTGTTCTGGGACCCTTACTCTTTGTGATTTTTATAAATAATCTGGATGAAGAAGTAGAAGGGTGGATTAGTAAGTTTGCTGATGACACAAAAGTTGAGTCTGTTGTGGAGAGTCTGGAGGGTTGTCAAAGGTTACAGCAGGACATTGATAGAATGAAGAGCTGGGCTGAGAAGTGGCAGATGGAGTTCAACCCAGGTAAGTGTGAAGTGGTTCATTTTGCTACATCAAAATTGAAGACAGAATATAATATTAATGGTAAGACTCTTGGTAGTGTGGAGGATCCGAGAGATCTTTAGGTCCATGTCCATTGCATACTCAGAGCTGCTGTGCAGGTTAACAGTATTGTTAAGAAGGTGTATGATTTGTTGGCATTCATCGACTGTGAGATTGAGTTGAAGAGCCGTGAGGTAGTGTTACAGCTAAACAAGACCTTGGTCAGACCCCAGTTGGAGTACTGAGTTTAATTCTGGTCACTTCACTACAGGAAGGATGTGGATACTATGGAGAGAGTGCAGAGGAGATTTACAAGGATGATGCCTGGATTGGAGGGCGTACCTTATGAGAATAGGTTGAGTGAACATGGCCTTTTCTCCTTGGAGTGACAGAGGATGAGAGGTGACCCAATAGGGGAGTACAAGATGAGGGGCATTGATCATGTTGACTGCCAGAGGCTTTTTCCCCCAGGCGGAAATGGCTAATATGAGGGGCATAGTTCTAAGCTGCTTGGAAATAGGTACCGAGGGGATGTCAGGTGTAAGTTTTTCCCACACAGAAAGTGATGAGCGTGTGGAACGCACTACCGGTGGTGGTGGAAGCAGATACAATAGGGTCTTTTAAGAGCTTCTTAGATAGGTACACAGAGCTTAGAAAAATAGAGGGCTATACACTAGGGAAATTCTAGGCAGTTTCTAGAGTAGGTTACATGGTCGGCACAACATTGTGGGCCGAAGAGCTTGTAATGTGCTGTAGATTTCTATATAATCCCATTTGCTGCATTTGGAATCAGAATCACATTCAATTACACCAGCATGCATCATGAAATTTGTTGTTTTGTGGCAGCATTCTATTATACTTTATTGTCGCCAAACAATTGGTACTAGAATGTACTATCATCACAGCGATATTTGATTCTGCGCTTCACACTCCCTGGATTACAAAGATTAAATATTAAGAATAGCTAAAATTAGTAAATATTAAAAATTTAAATTATAAATCATAAATAGAAAATAGAAAAATGGGAAGTAAGGTAGTGCAAAAAAACCGAGAGGCAGGTCCGGATATTTGGAGGGTACGGCCCAGATCCCGGTCAGCATCCGTTCAGCAGTCTTATCACAGTCGGAAAGAAGCTGTTCCCAAATCTGGCCGTACGAGTCTTCAAGCTCCTGAACCTTCTCCAGGAGGAAAGAGGGACTAAAAGTGTGTTGGTTGGGTGGGTCATGTCCTTGATTACCCTGGCAGCACTGCTCCGACAGCGTGCAGTGTAAAGTGAGTCTGAGGACGGAAGATTGGTTTGTGTGATGTGCTGCGCCGTGTTCACGATCTTCTGCAGCTTCTTTCGGTCTTGGACAGGACAACTTCCACACCAGGTTGTGATGCACCCTAAAAAAATGCTTTCCACGGTGCATCTATAAAAATTAGTGAGGGTTTTAGGGGACAGGCCAAATTTCTTTAGTTTTCTCAGGAAGTAAAGGTGCTGGTGGGCCTTCTTGGCAGTGGACTCTGCTTGGTTGGTCCAAGTCAGGTCATTTGTGATATTGACCCCGAGGAACTTAAAGCTTTTGACCTGTTCCACTTGCACACCACCGATGTAAATTGGGTTGTGCTGTCCGTTACTCCTTCTGAAGTCAACAACCAATTCCTTCATCTTGCTGACGTTGAGGAATAGGTTATTGTCTTCGCACCATGCCACCAGGTTCTTAATTTCCTCTCTGTACTCAAACTTATCATTACCCGAGATACGGCCTACAATTGTTATGTCATCAGCAAACTTATATATTGAATTCGATGGAAACTTGGCTACACAAACAGAGCCGTTTACGAAAATTCCCAAATGGAAAACGAAGCCTACACTGCGACTGAAAAGAACAACCGCTAGACTTCAGAGTCAGTTGAATCGACAGTCCAATTTCCCAGGCAAGGCAGAATACAAGCAGGGAAGCGTTGCTGTGTCTAAGTCTGGGCAAGCACTACAACGGAAAGTATAGAGTTAAGTACTATCACAATGAAACAATAAGCAACTGACACGTGCATATACACCAGCATAATTGCCATATCCACTGCGCTGCCGAATCCGTGGTTGTGACAGGGACCCCCACCTCTGGGCGCAGCCCCCGAGGCACCACAAACCTGTGACCACTGGAAGTCCCGGGTGAGTGCTTTGTCCGAGATGTCCTTCGCCGGGATCCAAGTACGTTATTCTGGGCCATACCCTTCCTAGTGCACAAGGTACTGTACCGTACCACGTACACGGCGAGATGCCAGGAGGCGCCGCACCTTATAGACAAGGGAATCATCTACCAGGCGGGGAGAAGGGGGAGGCGGGGTGGCTGGAGCCAGGGAGAGGTAGTAACCGGCTTGAGCTGGGGAACATGGAATACTGGGCGAATCTTCAGTGATGCTGGTAGACCCAATCTAGAGGACACCTTGTTGACAGCCTTTTCTACTACAAACGGTCCCACGTAGCGCGGTGCAAATTTCCGGCTCTCGACTTTCAGGGGACGATCCCTTGATGCCAGCCAGACTTCTCCTGGCTTGAATGGCCTTACCTGTGGACGGAGCCGATCAGCTAGCCGGGAATGCTGTTTCTGGGCGTGCAGCAGAGAAGCCCTGGCTCGTCTCCAGAAGCGATTGTAGCGCTGAATCAGCTGTTCAGCAGCAGGAACTCCTACGTCAATCTCCTGATCTGGGAAGAGCAGGGGCTGAAATCCCTTCTGGCTTTCAAAGAGAGGCATGCCAGTAGAGGATGACTGGAGGTTATTGTGGGCGATCTCTGCCCACACCAATTGGGAGCTCCAGGATGTGGAGTTGGAAGAGGCAAGACAGCGCAAAGTTGTCTCAAACTCTTGGTTCACTCTGTCTGGCCATTAGATTGGAGGTGGAACCCAGACGAGAGACTCCTACAAGAAAGCAGAAAGCCTTCCAAAAGCGGGAAGTGAACTGCAGTCCACGATCAGACACTGATGGAGCCTGAACACATATTGAACCTCGAGTGTGGCAGTTTCACAAGCTGATGGGAGTTTGGGGAGGGCAATGAAGAGGGCAGCCTTGGAAAACCGATCCACAACGACCAAAATGGTGGTCTTTCCATTAGATGGGGGCAGACCAATGATGAAATCTACTGAGAGGTGGGACAAGGGGCGCTGGGGCACAGGCAGTGGGCATAACAGACCCGCAGGACGCTAGCGTGAAGTCTTGATCCGAGCGCAGGTGGGACAGGCCGATACACACTCGTGGAAATCCTGGAACATAGATGGCCACCAAAATTGTCTCTTCATGAACTCCCGAGTCCGTTGAATTCCCGGATGTCCAGCCAGCCGGGAGGAGTGACCCCATTCCAACACTTTGGAATGCACCACAGCAGGGACAAACAGCCGGTTGGGAGGTCCCCCATCCGGGCCTGGATCTGATTGTTGGGCAGTGCTCACCTCTGCCTCTGATCCCCAGATCACCGGAGCAGCGATACACGAGCGAGGAAGAATGGCTCTGGATCAGCATTGTCCTCAGATCCGTCGAACTGCCGGGAGAGAGCGTCGGCCTTGTATTCTTGCTGCCGGGACGATAAGTGAGGATGAAATTGAACCCACCGGGCATGACGAGAAATGAGTCTTTTAGCATCCTGAATATACGAGAGGTTCTTGTGATCTGTCCAGACCAAGAATGGATGCTCTGCCCCCTCCAGCCTGTGTCTCCATTCTTCTAGGGCCTTCTTGACAGCCAGAAGCTCCCGTTTCCCAACATCGTAATTCCTGTCGGCCGGAGTCAAGCGACAGGAAAGAAAGCCGCAGGGGTGCAGCCGGCTATCCGCAGACGAGCGCTGAGCAAGGACAGCTCCAATGCCGAGATCGGATGCATCCACCTCGACAATGAGTGGCTGACAGGGGTCTGGGTGTTGCAGCAGCGGGGCAGTGGTGAAACGTCGCTTTAGCTCTGAAAATGCTTGGTCAGCATCGTCCGCCCAAAGGAATCCTGCCAAGGCCTTTTTGGTTGGTACATTAATTGGAGCCAAGATAGAGCCGAAATTGCGGATGAACCGGCGATAAAAGTTCGCAAGCCCTGTGAAGCGCTGTACCCGTTTGACTGTAGGCTGTTTGGGCCACTCTGCAACTGCCTGAACTTTACTAGGGTCCATTCGGACACTGGATGGGGCAAGTATTTAGCCCCAAAACGACGTCTGGTCCTGATGGAATTCACATTTTTCAGGCTTGGCGTACAGGTTGTTTTCAAGAAACCGTCTAAGTACTCTCCAGACAGGCTGGACGTGCTCGTGGTGAGGGCGGGAATAGACAAGGATGTCATCTAAATACAAAAATTACTGGTTCAACATACCCCTGAGCACATCGTTAACCAATGCCTGGAATACAGCGGGAGCGTTGGCTAGGCATCACTGGGTACTCAGTGGCCATTTGAGGTGTTGAAAGCCGTTTTCCACACATCCTTCTCTCATGCCAATCGGATAGTAAGCATTGCGCAGACCAATTTTGGAAAGTATGGTTGCTCCCTGGAAATGTTCAGCAAGGCAAGAGGGTAGCGGTTCTTCGGTGATGTTGTTCAGGGGCCGATAATCGATGCAGGGACGGAGCTTCCCATCTTTATTGCTCACACACACAAAAAAAAGCAGCCCGCACCTGCCGGCGAGGTTGACGGACGGATAAACCCCATGGCCAATTCCTCCTTGATGTATCCTCCATGGCCACAGTTTCAGGACGAGAGAGGGAGAAGAGCCGGCCCCGGGGAAGACTAGTGCCAGGTAGGAGGTCTATGGCACAGTCGTATGGCCGGTGTGGGGGCAGGGGGGGTGGGCTTTCTTTTACTGAAAACGTCAGGGAGATCCGCATATTCAGCCGGAATCCCAGACAGGGCCACATCCTTAGCTGACACAGGAGAGGATTCATGGAACAGTGCTCGAGCTGGACCCAGACAGGTAGACGGGCATGCCGGTCCCCACACTCGGAGTACCTTAAGAGACCAATCAGTCCGTGGGTTACGTCGGGATAACCGGGGAGACCAAGTACCAGATAAGGTGAATTAACCAGACAGAAAGACATTTCTTCATGGTGGTTGCCTTCGAGCACTGGTTGGAGGGGTTGGGTGGAAAGGTGGATCTGGCCGGTTCCCAGAGGTCGACCGTCCAGCGCCTTGACGTTCATCTTTTCTCTTAATTCCCGAGTTGGAACTCCCCATCGCTGAGCGAGAGAGATGTCCATAAGATTCCCGGCTGCACCGGAGTCAATAAACGCCTGAAGTCCATGGGTCTGAGACCTCCACGACAAGGAAGCTGCGGGCATTGCAGAATTAGGGGAAGCTGTCCGAAGAGAGAACAGACCCGTCAGCTTCTCGCCTTCTGGTTGCATTTCAGTCCCACCCTATTTATATATGGTCATCCAGTAAGGAGGGGGGCACAGAGGGATGAGGATGTCCTTGTCAACTTGCTCCTGGGGCTGGCGAAAATTGCCATCCGTGGCTCCTGGAAAAGGGTGGCAGGAGGATTCCCCGGGCGGACCGCCTGGCTATGTTTAGGGGGTATGTTCGTGCTCGGGTGAATCTTGAAAAGGAATACGCACAGTCCACGGCGACCGTAGAGATGTTCCGGGACCGTTGGGCTCCGCGGGGTGTAAATGCCATCATTGATGAAGATGGTAATATATTGGTTTAACATGTATTGTCTGTTTGTAGTGAAGTAAATGTGTTAGTCAATCAACATACATCAAAGTTGCTGGTGAACGCAGCAGGCCAGGCAGCATCTGTAGGAAGAGGTGCAGTCGACGTTTCAGGCCGAGACCCTTCGTCAGGACTAACTGCAGGAAGAGTGAGTAAGGGATTTGAATGTGTTTTTGTACATATTGTATAGCACCGATATTTGTAATAAAGAATTTTGTTATATATAAAAAAAGGAATCCCCTCCCTACTGACGGGTATTCTCTTTTAGCGGACGCTTGGAACATGCCGCCCGGAAGTGTCCTGGATCACCACAGTAAAGGCAGGAACCTGTTCTCCGGCGCCGCTCTCGTTCCTCCCGAGACAGGGGCATGCTCCCCACTTGCATAGGCTCCTCCGTGGGCTGGTTGCTGGGTGGTGAGGGAGGGGGAAAGGGCGAGGAAAGAAGGTGATCAGGTAGGAAGTTTGAAACATTCTTTCCCTGCGCCACTCGTCAGCTCGAAGAGCCAGATTTATCTGGTGATCCAGACTATCCTCGCCCCGGACGGCGATCTGATGCCGGACCCCTGCGTTCAGTCCACGCTGGAAGGTAGTAATGCGAGATCACTCATTCCAACCCGTCTCTACTGCAAAGCTACGGAATTTAACTGCATAGGCTCTCATCGCTCCTTTGCCTTGGCGCAGGTCCAAGAGTCGGTGGGCAGCCTCCTGACCCCATATTGGAAGATCAAAAGCCCTCCTTAACTCCGCCACGAAATGTCGGAATGACTGGGCTGCGGGGTATCCTTGTTCCCGTAAAGTGTTGAACAGGCTGAGTGGAGGTCCGCCAAGTAGATTGATCATGTATGCCAATTTTCGTGCATCATCACCAAAACGACCAGGTCAGCTCGCAGCGCTGGGTAATAAAATTCCTGCAACCATCGAGATCACCAGAATATCTGCCTGGTGGTGGAATACTCGGTTCCTGTACGGACGTGGGAGTTTGCTCTGGTCCGGGCACGGGAGCGGGAGCACTAGTAGCCGAGATTGTCGGTGCAGCAGTTAAGGAGGATCTGCGAGATGCTGGGAGTGGGACTGAGGCGGCCTGAAGCTGCGAATTGAGCTGACGAGAATGTTAATGGTTGTCAGCTGATGCTGGCCGTTCACAGCAAGTTCGTGGACGGAGGCCCAGCTCGGAAATCGCAGACACTTGAGTCCGCTTGTCCGTGGTGGGCTGTTGAACAGCTGCGGCTATGGACGATACGCGTTCCTCCAAGTGAGACTGGGCTTGTCGGCACGAGACTATCTGCCTCATTGCCTCCGTAACTTCACTGAGAACAGATTCCATTCCCCGTAGCTTGTCTCCTACCTGACCAATGAATCTCACGGCCAAGGTCGGCTGCTCTCTCTCTGCTGGGTCCATCTTTGAGTTGGTCGAGACTTGCTGTCACCAGGTTCGGACGTGGCCCAAGCGCGGAGTGAGAGACACTGAAGCAAGTCGATAGTACACAGACTTTAATGTGAACAGTGGAAAGGGAAAAGAAAACAATAAACGCTAGGCCAAAACAGGGCCGTTAGGGCTGAAAAGAACAACTAAGAATAAAACCAATACCGCTTGTTGCCTCGACAGTCCAATTTCTCAGGCAAGGCGGAAAGCAGGCAGCGAAACGTTGCCGTGTCCAAGTCTCGACGTTGCAGTATCACAATGAAATAATAATTAGTTGACACGTGCATATTCGCAAGCGCAATTGCCGAGCCGAATCCGTGGTTGTGACAACGACAATGGCTAGTCCCTACTCTCTGCAGCATCTTTTGATCCTGTGTAGCAGCCCCCCACCCCACCCCACCCCTCCTCCGCTTTTTCACTTCCCTCAGCCACCTCGAAATCCCTCGAGCTGGTTCACAAAGTGCAATAGTATTGTTTTTATTTATGTATTTAGAGATACAGCTGAGTATCTCGCCCTTCCAGCCCAAGGAGCCTGTGCTGACCTGTTGATCTTTGGAATGTGGGAGGAAAACAGAGCACCTGGAGACACCAGCAGTCACGGGGAGAACGCACCAACTCCTGACAGACAGAGGGTGGGAACTGATCCAGCATCACTGGCGCTGTAATAGCGTTGTGCTAACCACTATACTACCATGCAGCAAAGTACCTATCGAACTGCTGCCTGAATGATACTACTGTACCTGCCTTTGGCAACTTATTCCATATACTTACCACCTTATGTGTGAAAAAGTTGCTCCTCAAGTCCCCTTTAGATCTTGACACTCTCCCCCTAAATCCATGCCCCGAAGTTTTGGACTCCAAACCTGCTTACATTTACATTTCTAAACCCCTCAAATTGTTGTATACCTCTACCAACTCTCCCCTCATTCTCCTACGCTCCAGGAAATAAAGTCCTAACCTGTTCAACCTTCCTCTATAACTCAGGTCCGCGGGTGTTTGTAAACTTTCTCTGCACTCTTTCAATCTTATTGATATATTTCATGCAGGCAGGTAACCAGAACGGCACTCAATGCTCCAAATTTAGCCTCACCAATGTCATAAACATCTCCAAGAGGACCACAACTGTTTGGAGGCTTGTGTGCCCCAATGACCCAGAGCTATGTTGGTTGGAGTCAGGGCTTTATGCTTTGGCTCTTGCTGGGGTCACCAGTTTCTAATAGGTCAAAGGGTAAAGAACAGACTAAAAGTAGTCCTCCGGTCCTCCAGGATCGGAAGTTCATCTCAGGACTAACAACCCTGTCTAGCCAAACAAAACTGTTATGGACACAGGAATGAAGAATCCCTCTACATCTGAGTACAACAGATTTCTGAGTCTCTACCCAGGATTTGCACGACTGACAGCAGTGACAACCAAGAGGAAACTAGTGACAAGATGAAGGAAACCCTGAATGCCACAAGAAATGGAGGATCTTCACTGCTGCCCTAAACATCAGCAGTGTAATGGACAGTGGTATGTATGTAAGTACTGTCTTATACAGCATTATCAGAATATACCAAGTTCAAGAGCTGGACCATGTGAGAGTGAAAGGAGATGAAAATTGGCAATGGAGATGATAACGTTGTCATTTTCTGCCCATTAGAATGCTGTGAGGTGGTCCACCACAATCCGAACTGATCTGTGGTTTTGAATGTCATTATGAAATTCCTGTTTTAAAAAAAATACTCTTTGAAGTGATTTTGTTTAGTTTGGCAAGCCTGTATCAAAAACTCCCAGTCGCTCACCTTTTCAAAGGCAAATCCTGACTAACCCATTGATCATTTTTGCCTTGGCAGCCCAGCTTCACTCTCCCACATAGCTTACTAACTGGATTTCCATTTCCCTCATTGTCAATGTTAGAGATCTGTTTTATTTTATTTTGAGATACAGTAGTGCAGTAACAGGCCCTTCTACACCAACAAGCCCAAATTTCAAAGTTCAAATTAAAGTTATCATCAAACTACGTATATAGAATGAAATACTACCCTGAGATTCATTTTCTTGTAAACATTCACAGTAGAACAAAGAAATACAATGGAATCAATAAAATACTGCAAACGCACAAATAAAGACCATCAAACTATGCAAATACAAAAAGGAACAAGTAATAAGATTGATGTGTTGTCTCCAGTGGTCCATTTTTGTCCTTAATCTTTCCAAGTATCCCTTTTAATCACCTTTGTAGTCTATCATCAGGACGGTTTGTCCAGAAGTGAAACATCAAACCTCCTTATTTGAAGAGCCCTCAATTTGTCTCAGCTATTTGTCCTGCATACTCCTTCTAAATGTTCCTGCATTGCATTCGTAATATCAGCAAAGCTCATTTTGGCTGGTTTGGTTGGAGGAGTTAAACTTTTAAGTGTACTGTATGCTCTTCCACCCATTGCACTCAGCAATACTGGCAGTCATTTTTCATCGGTTATTTCAAAATACTGCTCAGAGGGAGGAGAAGATGGCAGCGCCATTCAGCGCTGTGGCCGTTCCGAATTGATATCGATATGTGTTAACTAGGGGGCCGTGCACAATCCTGATTTGTTGGAGACAGCCGTGAGAAGCACGGAGGAACACCTGGAGAAACTTCTGAAATGCCCGGTTCGCTGCTGCTGCTACTGTGCGATCGAGAATCTCCGGAGGAGAAGGCCCCAAATCCTTGGCTTTGCCTATTGCCTGTTGTCGGGGCTGGGGTCGAAGGGCTCAGCAGAGATGGTGCTCGGTGCTCGGTGTCGGAGGGCTGGTCGGAGGCTTGGAGTTTTCGGACGGACTCGGAGTCGGACTGTAGTTGGATGCTTCCAGGATGCTGCATCAGCAAGTTTGCGGTGCTGGAGGTTCAC
This sequence comes from Mobula hypostoma, assembly GCF_963921235.1. NCBI lineage: Eukaryota > Metazoa > Chordata > Chondrichthyes > Myliobatiformes > Myliobatidae > Mobula > Mobula hypostoma. The sequence continues at coordinate 180,476,964 of NC_086103.1, forward strand.
CGTCTGTGTGAGATGATGGGACTTTCGAGAGACTTTGAGACTTTTACCGTGCCCATGGTCTGTTTTTTATCAAATTACGGTATTGCTTTGCACTGTTGTAACTATGTTATAATTATGTGGTTTTTGTCAGTTTTTAAGTTGGCTTGTCATGTGTTTCTGTGATATCATTCTGGAAAGACATTGTATCATTTCTTAATGCAAGCATTACTAAATGACAATAAAAGAGGACCGCGTGTCCTCATAATCTAATCTAATCTAATTCATCCAGTATACAGTAAAATTTATTCTCAGGCTACATACAAATCATCACACACAACCCTGAGATTCTTTTTCCTGTGGGCATACTTCGCAAATCTATAGAACAGTAACTGTAAACAGGAGCAATGAACAACGAACTGCAAACGCAAATATAAATATAACCATCCTTGTCTGAGGAGCCCTCAATTTGTTTCAGCTTTTTGTCCTGCATAATCCTTCCAAACGTTCTTGCATTGTGATCACAATATCTGCAAAGCTCGTGTTGGCTGGTTTGGTTGGAGCAGTTAAACTTTCAAGCAAACTACATGTTTTTCCATTCGGTTACCCTGTTGTGCAATTAAACATGTCTGTCTTTCTGATATGGCCAGCCTTTGCTGCTTTTATTAAGTTTATTATTATTATCATCCCGTATTCACTGTTTATGAACCTGTGGCTGTGCTTGTTGTTTGTTCATTTTGTCCATGTTCTGCCTTTTTTCTTAAACACCTCTCTCCCCTTCCAAAGAAAACATGCTGTGTTTCAACAAATAGGTCCCAGGTTTGTTTTAAAATTTCCGCACCACACTACTGTTATGTTTTGTAACTCCAGAAACTAATCAAAAGAAAAACACAGGATCCTGGATACGCTTTGTCAACTTGGTTTTTCTTATCTTTTTCTTAGTAATGTGCTCACATCTGTCACGACGGCATAATAAAGTATGCCATTCACATACTTCTTACATAAAACCCATAATGAATTATGTAAATAAACAAAGAATGCTTAATCAAACAATATATTTACAAATTATTTAAATATTACTGAAATATTAAAATCACTACACTCTCCAATGTGCATCTATAGAAGTTTGTCAAAGTTTTAGATGACATGCCAAATCTGTGCAAATTTCAAAGAAAGCAGAGGCACTGCTGTGTTTGTCTTGATATTGTCACAACCACAGACTCTGCTGCAGGGTCAATGTGGTATGCAGGTGGGCTATGCAACAGGTCTGGCTATTGCGCTCGTGAGTATGCACGTTCCAGCTGATCATTGTTTCATTATGGTGGTATTTAACTCCCTACTTTTTGTTCTCATTAAATTCCTCCTGTAATCAATAATCAGTTCTTTGGTTTTACTGATGTTAAGTGAGAGTTTGTCACTGGGGCACCATTCAACCAGATTTACAAAGGATCCTTAGATCGTTGGCAGTGTGTGGTATGGGACGTGTTCAATCACTCACCACCTGAACGTCTTTCAGATTTATTCCTCCACAAGTGGGTACAGAAGAATTCTTTGATCCTATATGGTTTGACTACATCAAGGCAAAGATAGGGCTGGGGGTTGACTCCATCGATTAGCTGTATCTCATGGTGACTCATCATTGCTAATGGGATCATGCTACACTGAGGCTTTAGAGGAGATGACTACTTCTGATGACTCATTAGAATGACATGGAAGTTTGGAAGTCCAGATTGAAGCCTGAAGGTTGATTGGAACTTTCAAAGTTGAGGGACAATGTCAGTACTTCCAGTTGAACTTTGTCTTTTTGTGTGTTTTTCCCCTTGCTGTCAGTCTGTGGTCTATTGTCATGTGCTCTTGTTTGCTTTCATGCCCCATGTGCTCCTGTCCCCGCTCCTGTTCTACTCCGGCCCCTGTATTACTGAGTACTCCACCTCTTACCTGTTTCTCATTATTACCTGTTTTACTGCCACTTCTATCTCATTGAGCTCCACCTATCATCTGCCTCTCTGTTTGTTGCTCAATGTGTTTCATTCCTGTGTTTTCACCTGTTTGTTGCCAGATTATGCCAGTGAATTTTCCTGAGCCTTTCCAGCATCTGTATCCGTACTCTGTCTGTCTGAATATCGACTCTGCCTGTTTCCTGATTCTGGGTTTTGGATTTCTCTGGATGTTTTGATCTCTGCCTGAACTTTGACGCTGACTTTGTTTGCACCTCGGGATTTGTTACTCAATAATATCACTGTGTGCACAGTACTGGGTCTGTGCTTTAGCGCCCTGACAGTACAATCTGGCAAGAATGGATCCAGCAGACCCCAGTCGTCTGAGAGCTGTCCTGGAACAACAGGGAGTGATACTGGGGAGACACCAAAACCAGCTGGACTCCGTGTTCAGGGCAGTGGAGTCGCTTTCTGCCAATGTAGCCAATCTTGTGGCCCAGACTCAGCCACTCCAGCTGTCCCAGAGCGCCCATCAACATTCTGCGACTGCACTTTCCGCCCTGCCCTCCGCATTCTCGCTTATTCCTCCTGTCCAAGAGGTCCATCTGCCTCCTCCAGAAAAGTACTCAGGTGAGCCTGGTATCTGCCGCTCTTTTCTTTCCCCGTGCCTCCTCATTTTTGAATTACAACCAACAACCTTTCCGACTGATCGAGCTGAGATGGCCTACGTCATCACTCAACCGTCGGGTCGGGCGAGAGAATCGAGAACAGCTGTCTGGGAGGCAGGCTCACCTTTCCGCATCAGTTTTCAGTTATTTTCTGAGGAGATGAGAAAAGTGTTTGATCGCTCCAAACATGGGAGAGAGGCTGCCTGTGAAATGCTGCACATGCACCAGGGGTGCAGGTCTGTGTCAGATTACACCATAGAGTTCCGGACCCTAGCCACCTCCAGCGGCTGGAACTCGGAGGCACAGTACAACACCTTCCTGAATGGCCTCTCTGAAGACATCAAAGATGAGCTGGTCACCCAGGATCTTCCTGCCACCTTTGAAGCCCCAGTGGATTTGGCCATCTGTATTGATGTTCGCCTTCAGCAGTGCTGCAGAGGGATGGGTTCCAGAGGGTCCCTGGGGGCACTGGGTGAGTTCCAACCTCCTCGTCAGTCTACATTGTCCCGCCGTTTTCCCCCATCTACAATTCCCGTTCCAGAGCTATGAAGGTTGACTGTACCCACCTGACGCTGACTGAAAGACAAAGGAGAATCAGCACCCGTTCCTGTCTGTACTGTGGCCAACCAGACCACTTCATCTCCACCTGCCCTGTAAAAGCCAAGAACTCACCAGTAGGATGAGGAGTACCGGTGAGCGTAACCCCTGTCCGGCCCTCCTGGACACCACTCCCTCTCATACCTGCTTCTCTGGAGTGGGGCGTCCAACAGCGAGCAGTCTCCATCTTGGTTGATTCTGGTGCGGAGGGGTGTTTTATCGATTCCAGCTTGGCTGCCCAGTGGGGATTACCCATGTCTGCTCTCCAGTCACCATTGGTGGCCAACGCCTTGAACAGTCAGTCAGAGACCGGCTAACATTACCCATGTCACAGCCCCAGTGAGTCTCAGTTTATCCGGCAACCATCATGAACAGTTAACCCTTTATGTTACTGACTCTCCTCAAGCTCCCATTGTCCTGGGCCATCCCTGGTTAGTTAAAAACACAATCCCCACATTGACTGGCTCAGTCACAAGATTGTAGGCTGGAGCCTATTCTGTCACTCCCACTACCTCCACCGTGCTCAAGTCCCCTTGCCTCCAAGCCCAGATCCCCCCCGAGGAATTTCCAGACCTTAGTGCCATCCCTCCTGAATACATGGACCTCAAGGCTGTGTTTAGCAAGTCCCGGGCCACTTCCCTACACCTCATCGTCCATATGATTGCACGATTGACCTCTTGCTTGGCACATCATTCCCAAGAGACCCTGGTCCCACATGGCCCTGAATTTTGTCACCAGTCTTCCCCCATCAGATGACAACACCATTCTCACAGAAATTGATCGTTTCTCCAAGTCTGTACACTTCATTCCTTTACCTAAACTCCCCTCTGCCAAAGAAACAGCCAAATTACTAATACTGCATGTTTTTAAATTACATGGTTTACCTGTAGATGTTGTGTCAGACAGGGGCTCTCAATTCACATCCAACTTCTGGAGGGCATTCTGTAATCTTCTGGGTGCCTTGGTGAGTCTGTCTTCAGGATTCTGCCCACAGACCAATGGCCAGACCGAGCGGGCCAACCAACTAGAGACAGTATTGCAGTATCTGGTCTCCCAGAACCCCTCTGCATGGAGTCAGCAGCTACCCTGGGCCGAGTACGCCATAAACTCTCATCCGTCCTCATCCACCGGTCTGTTCCCCTTTCGAGTGCTGCCTTGGCCACTAACCTCCACTGTTTCCTGCCCAGGAGGAGGAGGTTGGCATTCCATCCGCCGAGGCATTCATCCGCCGTTGTCAGCAGACGTGGAGGCGCACTGGCTCTGCCCTTCTCCGTGCCTCTGCTAGGATCAAGCGTCAAGCTGACCGCCATCGCTCCAAAGGATCATTACCGCCAGGGACAGCATGTGTGGCTTTCAAACCGAGACCTGCCTCTCAGGGTGAATTCCCACAAGCTTGTCCCCTGCTTCATCGGTCCCTTTCCCATTGCTAAAGTCATCAGCCCTGCTGCCGTCCATCTTAAGCTCCCCTCCACTCTCCACCGCCTTCATCCCACCTTCCACGTGTCCCGCATCAAGCCTTTCATTAGCCACCCCCTGTGTCCTGTCCCCAAACCCCCCCACCCGCACCACCAATGGCTCATCAATGGGTCAGAGGCCTTCATGGTGCGTCAACTGCTGGACGTTCGTCAATGGGGCCATGGCCTCCAGTACCTTGTGGACTGGGAGGGCTATGGTCCTGCTGGATCCCCACCCATAACATCCTGGACCCCTCTCTCATCAGCAACTTCCATCGCCAGCACCCAGCTCTGCCTGCTGTGATGCCAGGAGGCGTCTGTAGAGGGGGGAGTACTGTCAGTACCTCCAGTTGAACTTTGTCTTTTTGTGTGTTTTCCCCCTAGCCGTCATTGTGTGGTTTTGTATTGCCTTCATGCCCCATGTGCTCCTGTCCCCTCTCCTGCTCTACTCTGGCCCCTGTATTACTGAGTAACCATATAGCAATATAACAATTACAGCAAGGAAACAGGCCATCTCAGCCCTTCTAGTCTGTGCTGAACTCTTACTCTCACCTAGTCCCACCGACCTGCACTCAGCCCATAACCCTCCATTCCTTTCCTGTCCATATATCTATCCAATTTAACTTTAAATAACAACATCGAACCTGCCTCAACCACTTCTGCTGGAAGCTCGTTCCACACAGCTACCACTCTCTGAGTAAAGAAGTTCCCCCTCATGTTACCCCTAAACTTTTGTCCTTTAACTCTCAACTCACGTCCTCTTGTTTGAATCTTCCCCACTCTCAATGGAAAAAGCCTATCCACATCAACTCTATCTATCCCTCTCATAATTTTAAATACCTCTATCAAGTCCCCCCTCAACCTTCTACGTTCCAAAGAATAAAGACCCAACTTATTCAACCTTTCTCTGTAACTTAGGTGATGAAACCCAGGTAACATTCTAGTAAATCTTCTCTGTATTCTCTCTATTTTGTTGACATCTTTCCTATACAGTAATTCGGTGACCAAAACTGTACACAATACTCCAAATTTGGCCTCACCAATGCTTTGTACAATTTCAACATTACATCCCAACTCCTATACTCAATGCCCTGATTTATAAAGGCCAGCATACCAAAAGCTTTCTTCACCACCCTGTCCACATGAGATTCCACCTTCAGGGAACTATGCACCATTATTCCTAGATCCCTCCGTTCTACTGCATTCTTCAATGCCCTACCATTTACCATGTATGTCCTATTTTGATTAGTCCTACCAAAATGTAGCACCTCACATTTTTCAGCATTAAACTCCATCTGCCATCTTTCAGCCCACTCTTCTAACTGGCCTAAATCTCTCTGCAAGCTTTGAAAACTGAATTCATTATCCACAACTCCACCTATCTTAGTATTATCTGCATACTTACTCATCCAATTTACCACCTCATCATCCAGATCGTTAATGTATATGACAAACAACATTGGACCCAGTGCAGATCCCCGAGGCACACCACTAGACACCGGCTTCCAATCTGACACACTGTTATCCACCACCACTCTCTGGCATCTCCCATCCAGCCAGTACTCCGCCTCTCACCTGTTTCTCATTATTACCTGTTTTTCTGCCACTTATGTCTCATTGTGCTCCATCTTCTTCTTCTATTTCCGGCTGTTTAGACGCATCTAGCCGTATTACAGCCCTCCGCAGGATATATAATTAATTATAGAACTTCAAGGAACTCAAATTCTCGAATACAGCCTAGTCTCACGTATAAACTGAATGATAGACTCTTCAATCAGATGTTGATTCTCTTGATGGCCAAACAAAGATTTAATAGAAAACCAAAATAAATTTAAGCCAGATACCCTCTTGAACAACATGTTTCTTTCAATTTTCTATCGATCACAGCTCTGCAAAACATGCTGGACTGTCTGTGGACTACCACAGTCACATAATCCAGTAGGATGTTTTCCTATTATCTTTAAATAATAATTTAGCCCACAATGCCCCAAACTAAGTCTTGTAAATTTCACCATATCTCTACGACTTAAAAGGTAACAGTCTGAGACCTTTTTAACTAGTGGGTGACTAGAAAAATAATGCCTGCCCCTTAATTCATTTTTCCGATCCTCCTGCCACTTCTTCTCTATACCTTTTTTAATCCTACTTCTCAATTCTGCTCTGCCTAGGGGAACTCTAATTTCTACTTGCCTGCTCTGTAAGGAAGACTTTGCAATGCCATCCACAATTTCATTTCCCTCCACCCCAGCATGCCCAGGTATCCATGAAAATCTAACTGCACAACCCATCTTCCCTACTCTAAACAACACCAAGAGAATCTCATTAACTATGTCAGGATGAGCTTTTGATTTACTCCCTTTTATAGACTCTAAGGCAGCAGCAGAATCCGAACAGATGATAACCCTACGTGGTCGAGAGTCTTCTATCCACCATAAGGCCCAGAGGATTGCTAATAATTCTGTTGCAAAGACAGAAACACCATCTGAAACCCGGTGACCCATCTTAACTCCAAATTGAGACACATACATCCCAAATCCTGCCCTACTGCTCTCTGGGTCCACTAAGCCATCAGTAAAAATCTTTAGATAAGATCCCCATTTATTATTTAAGTATTCATTTGTGATCAACGCTGATGAAATTGCACTGCTTCCTTGAAGCTGAAAAAGGAGGAATAGGTCCACTTCTGGTTCTGGAGAGAGCCAAAAAGGGATGGGTGGCAAGCAAATTTGGTCAACTATGTCTTCCTCAGTCAGTTTCAATTTCACAGCCCAGTCATTAACCAAATCTAAAAATGGGTATCTTTTAATTTTACTTTGGCACTCCGACTTCCCCTGCAAAAGACACTTTGATGGACAGCTGTGATTGAATCCATTTAGTTTTACCCAATACTGCCGGCCCAACTGAATTCATCTTAAATACAGAGTCATTTCTCCCATCTCCACACATAATGCCGGGACTGATGTTGTTCTAAAAGCTCCACAACAGAGTCTAAGTGCTTTGGACTGCACAGTGTCTAGTTTTCCAAGCACTGCCGTAGCAGCGGAACCATAAGCAATACAACTGTAATCTATAACTGATCTAATCATAGCTAGATATATTAAGTACATAGTTTCCCGCCCTGCTCCCCAGTCGCATCCAGCAATACTTCTCATAACATTTAAAACTTTCTCACACTTTCCAATTGTTTTATCTATATGGACCCTCCAAGTAAGTCTTTCATCAAACCAGACACCTAAAAACTTGAATACCTTGACTCTTTCTAGTGGAGAATCATATAGACACAATTCACAATCAGGAATCTTTCTTCTAAAGCCAAAAATCATGTATTTAGACTTAGAAGCAGAAATCCTGAAACCCCATTTTTCAATTTTCAACTGATATTAAAACCTTTTGCACCTGCCTTAATATATACTTGATGTTTCTTCCTCTTTTCCAGATTGCACCATCGTCTGCAAACAATGATTTGCCAAATCCTGTCCCTACCTGATCAAAGATATCGTTTATCGTGACATTAAAAAGAACTGGACTAATGACACTTCCTTGAGGGGTACCATTATCTATTTTAACTGGCTTGGAGCTTGTTCCACCTATTATTACTTGAATTGTCCTTTCCTTAAGGAAATCTTTGATCAAATTAAACATTCTACCTCTAATTCCCGCATCATAGAGTTTAATTAATAAGCCATCCTTCCATAGTGAGTCATATGCTCTTTCAATATCTAGAAATACACTTACCATTACTTCTCTATTTTGAAATGCCTTTTTAACATCATGATCAAAAAGGGCAACAGATTCCATTGTTGATCTTCCAGTTCTAAAACCATTTTGATAGACAGCAAAATATCCCTTATTCTCCAAAAAATAAACAAGTCTGTTGGTGACCATTCGTTCCATAGTTTTACAAAGCACTGACATTAAAGCTATAGGCCGATACGAACTAGGACTAGACGCATCCTTACCTGGCTTTAAAACTGGAACTACCACCGCATGCTTCCATTCTACTGGTAATTTTCCTTCTTTCCACACTGAATTAAAGAATGCTAGAATTTCTATTAATACAGAGTCATCTAAATGCTTAAGCAATTCATAACACAGTCCATCCCTACCAGGAGAAGTGTTTGAACCTGATTGGACAGCTTCCTGCAATTCCTGAAGGGAGAAGAACAAATTTATGGAGCTATTATCACCCAAACTCCTGTCCAATTGCCAACTTTCCTTTAACATAATTTCCTTTCTCAAATCACCTAACTCTCCAGAACTGTGTAACGCTTGGAACACCTCTACAAACATATCAGCCTTTTCCTTATTGGTTACAGCTTCAACATCTCCTTCCAGCAAAGCTGGGATAGATGGTTTCCTGTATATCCCTGACGTTCTGTGAATGATCGTCCATAGCTGCTTTATAGGTGTCTCATGCCCAGGGTTCCACGAAAGCTTCTCCAACTATCCCTCTTTGCATTTTTAATTACTCTCCTTGCTACTGCTCTTTCATTTTTATACTCCATAACATTATCTAACACTGGGTACCTTCTTAATTTCCTGTAAGCTCTATTTCTGTTTCTTACTGCTATATCACAATTTTTATTCCACCACGGAACTAATGCTTGAGCCTTAAGTACATTCCATAGCAGAATAGTCAACTGAGCAACTTTATGAATTATAGAACAGAGGGATTCATTCCAATCGTCTATGGAGTCGTCACTATTAACCTCTTCTATTATATCCACAGCTTTCTCCCGGTACTCATCCCAATGGGCCAAAGAAAAATTATACCTAGCAGATCTCTCCTCAACTTCTACTATCAAATTTCTACCAAATCCACATAATATAGGATAGTGATCACTTCCTAGTGTGTATCTGTCCACAACATCCCATTCCCCAACTCTAGCCAAGTTTGAGGAAGTGATAGATAAGTCTAAGTGACTACAAGTATTTTTTACAAATATTAAATAGTAGGCCTCCGTCATTTAGCAGTACCATGTTGTATTTATCTAGAAACTCCTCTATTACCACTCCATTACCATCTTTACTTTCACTACCCCATATAGGATTATGGGCATTGAAATCTCCAACCTGGATTACTGGGGATCTTACCTTATTCATAATTTCATCCAAATCTGATAACATCATATTACCTGGATTATAAAAGTTAATCAAAGTTATTTGACCACGAGAGCTCCAAACCTCCACAGTCACAATTTCAAGGTTAGATTTAAAATCAAGTCTTCTAAACTGGAGTCCTGCTTTTATGAAAGTTGCACACCCTCCACCAGATTTACCTGTTCTGTCAGCTCTCAAACTATCATATCCAGGGATCACAAAATCTGAATGAGGCTTTAACCATGTCTCCTGTATACAGATCAAATCAGGCTTGTCTTTAGAAGTTCCAACAAATCTTTTTAATTCCTGACCATTTGCAGATAAACTTCTTGCATTCCATTGGAATATTAAAAACATCCAAATACTAATTATTGGCCTCTTCATCCACATAAAGCTCCTCTGTACTCTCTGATCCTGACAACTGGGAAGTATTCAGTGATTGTTTGTCTGTCATATACCCATGTAATTTTTCCGGTGAAATCTGTTTTATATCAAGGAATCTCTCTGCAGCTCCAACAACTACTTTTATCATATCCAACCTCTTGGCTGTAGTTTTAGCCCCGTCCAGTACATCAACAACAAACGCCAAACAAGACTCTTCAGTCATCAACAGCATGCCTGAAGGAACCATAGTTGGAGAACTCGGAATGAACTGACTCCTCATCAATCCAATCTTTTCTTTACTTATCCTTTGCTCTCTATCAACTTTCTTTACTGCTTCAGCATATGATATTTTTTGTTGGATACTAACATCCTGAATCTGATTTGCCTTACTAAAATACTCACATCCTCTGAACGCCGCTATATGGTCCCCTCCACAGTTACTGCATTTAGGCACCGCTGCCTTACATGCTTTAATATCATGATCCTCTCCACATTTCATGCATCTTCTTTTACCTCGACATGAACCAGCAACGTGTCCAAATCTCTGGCAATTATAACAGCGTAAGGGAGGCCTTATGTATTCTCTAACTTGATAAGACATGCACCCAAGATAGACTCTAGTTGGAAGAACATCACCTGCAAAAAACAGAAGAACAGGGGAATCCCAATTAACACTTTCTCTTGATTTTAATTGTTTGGCTTCAATCACTCGACTACTTTTAATATTGTCCAAAATTTCCTTTTCAGTCATGCCAGACCAAATACCATACACTACCCCCTTAACTCCCCTCCCTTCTTTCAGAGTAACACATTCCACTTTCACAACCAATTTCCCACCATTTTAGCACTGTTATATTGGTCAATATCTTTGCAACGAATTTTCAGCAATCCATTAGACAAAATCTTGGCCTGGAATCCTTTACCTATTTGGTTCTCTGATGCTGCTGCCACTTTCAAACGATTAAGGGCTCTAAATCCTCTTTCCCCTTCCTTCTGACCTTTAATTTTATACAGAACTATAATTTCCTCCAATTCACCCATTTTCCTCAATTTGTTGTCCCCCATTACTTCAGGTCTTTCACTTGATTCACCCCTTTTTGGCTACCCTTACTTCTGGAGTATTCCACAGACTCCCGCCCTCCCCCTTCAATCTCAACCCCCACCTCTCCCTTTTGCAGCCATAGGCTACAAACTAACCCTTTCCAAACTACTAGGCTCCTCCACGCCAAAATCTCCACCCACTCAATCCAAGTCCCCAGCCCAGCAGTTGGACCTTGTTTTCCACCAGCTGCTCAACACCAATTACAGCCTTTAATCGCCCATAGCAACTCCCCACCTGGCCGATCTTGTGCTCCATCTATCATCTGCCTCTCTATTTATTGCTCAGTGTAGTTCAGTCCTGTGTTGTTGCCAGATTGTGCCAATGAATTTTCCTGAGCCTTTCCAGCATTTGTATCTCTACTCTGTCTGTCTGAATATTGACTCTGCCTGTTTCCTGATTCTGGTTTTTGGATTTCTCTGGATGTTTTGATCTCTGCCTGAACTTTGATGCTGACTTCGTTTGCATCTCAGGATTTGTTACTCAATTAATATCACTGTGTCTGCGATTGGATCCCTGCTTCAGCGCCCTGACAGACAATGACCAAAACCCTGAATCTGCGAGTTCGCTGGGGATGTCGAATATCCAATATCTGCAAATACATGAGACTGCTGGAGGCTTCAGGCTGTGCTAGAATTAGAGGACTGTGCACTGTAAGTAAAATAAAATGGATTTCAAGTCTACCCACACATGCTGGAGGAACTCAGCAGGTCAGGCAGCAACTGTGGGGGTTGGGGGGGGGAATGAACAGTTGACATTTTGGGCCTTGACCTTTCATTGTCAACTATTTATTTCTGAGTTCCTCCAGCATTTTGTGTGTGGTGCTGTAGGTTTCCAGCATCTACAGAAGCTCTTGTGTTTAAGACCTTTTGATTTCCTCCAGCTCTTTGCTTGTGTTGCTCAAGACTCCCAGAATTTGCAGGATCACTTGTATCTCTGGTTTCAAGGCCCCTGTTCGGTGACCTCTAACAACTCTTCAACATAACATCCCAGCTCCTGTACTCAAAGCTGTGATCTATGACGGCCAATGTGCCAAAATCTTTCTTTATGATCCTATCTGTCTGTGACACCACTTTCAAGGAATTATGGATCTGTATTCCTAGACCTCAGTGTGTAAGTCACCATGTAAGTCCTACCCAGATTTGTCCTTCCAAAGTGCAACACCTCACACTTATCTGGATTAAATTCCATCTGCCATTTTTTTTTTGGCCCGTCTTTCCAGCTGCTCTGGGTCCTCCTGCAAGTTTTGCTATCCTTCCTCTCTGTCAATCCTTGTGTCGTCCACAAATTTGCTCATCTAGTTCATTATGTTATTATCCAGATTATTGATGTAGATGACAAACAACAACAGATTTAGCACCAATCCCTGCAGCACACCACCTTCATGCAGAAAGCCATGATCAGGCCCTTATAAGTATCCAAATACTTGTATATCCAGTCCCTTGGACTACCTTCCAATGGATTATCCACTACTGATGTCAGGATCACAGGACTATAATTTCCCAACTTGTTCTTAGAGCCTTTCTTAAACAAGGGTTGGCAGGCTAGGATTTCACCCCTATAGGAGACAAAGTAGACACATTATTGCTAAAAAAAAAAAAAGGGGGGGCATAACTCTAGTTGATGGGAGAAAAGTATAGAGGGGATGTCAGAGGTAGGTTTTTTACACAGAGTGGTGGGTGCGTAGAATGCCCTCCTAGCGATGGTGGTAGAAGTAGATACATTAAAGAAGCTCATGGTTATCAGAAAAATGGGGGATTATCTGGGAGGGAAGAGTTAGATTGATGTTGAAGTAGATTAAAAGGTAGATGCAACATCATGAGATGAAGGGTCTGTGCTACAATGTCCTATGTTTGATGTTCTATTATGGAAGTGTATGAGGCATAGAGAGGGTGAATGCATAGAGTCTTTTTCTCAGGGTTGGGGAATCGGGAACTGGAGGGCATACAGTAGGGTGAAGGTGAGCAGAGAGAGATTTAATAAGAACTTGAGGAGGAACTGCTTCACCCAGCCGGTGGTACACGTACAGAATGAGCTGCCAGAAAAAGCTTCAGGGGCAGCTATCACCCCTCCGCTGTCAGGCTCTTCATCCAGATGGATAACTTCACTCGCCCCACCACTGAACTGAGTGCCCAGAATTTATGATGTGATGGAACTAGGAACAAATGGAAAGGCAATTGGAAAAACATCCAGCAATAATCCAAAAAGTTGGTATATTCAAATAATTGAGCACCTTCCCTCCACTAATCCCATCTACATGGAGCACTGTCACAGGAAAGCAGCATCCATCATCAACGGCCCCCACACTCAGGCCATCCTCCCCCCTCGCTGCTGCCATCAGGACCCACACCACCAGGTTCAGGAACAGTTATCACCCCTCAGCCATCAGGCTCTTGAACCAGATGAGACAACTTCACTTACCCTATCACTGAACTGTCCCAAAACCTAGGGACTGACTTTCAAGGACTCTTCATCTCATGTTCTTGATATTTATTGCTTATTTATTTTTATTATTTTGTTTTATTTTGTACTTTCACAGTTTGTTGTCTTTAGCACATTGGTTATTTGTCCGTCCTGCTGGGTGTGGTCTTACACTAATTCTAGAGTGTTTCTTGTATTTACTGAGTACATCCACAAGAAAGTGAACCTCGGAGTTGTATGTGGTGACATATGTACTTTGATAATTACTTTACTTTCAGCCACTCAGCACACGTGTACCCTGTCTGTAGTCCCTGCCTTCTCTGCCTCCCCCGCTCCCCCACTCTCATCCTGTACAGTCACTTTTCATCTTTTATTGCTGCTGTTTCACATATTTATACGACTGCTTGTTCTATTATAATAGTGTCAGCAACATTATACTGTCTTACATAAACACGCACCTCACACTTTATGTCAGCCTGTCAACCTTTGGGCCATATCACTCAGGGACTTGTGTTAATATTATTTTTGTGACTGTATATACTGGATCCTTAAGGTTGTCATAGCTGGGGCAGTAGGTGGGGATAAGCTCCCACTACCTATTAAATGCGCCCAATAGCATGAGTCTCAGATAGCCTCTGACAAACAAGTCCAGCTCCTGGCCTTCACGAGTGGCTTATCTACTAAGCCCACCCGAACCGTTTCTAACAGGACAGGAGAAGGGGCAAAGGTGGGTTACTGACATTGTAAAACCAGTCACTTTGGGCAGATGGGGCTGGTCGGCCGTGGTTGGCAGCTCATCTAGGAGAAGGAGAACTGGTCTCAAACCTCCACTGCCTTGCGGCTGTACCCACTCGTGGGGAAGGCTTTGGGAGTAGACCCTGAGGGGAAAAATCCGGAGCTGGAGTCCCAAAGGCAGTCCTATGTCGAGTTCAACACTGACTGGCAACTCCTGCAACGCTGCTGTATTGTAATACAAACTGTATTGGCTTGCGTATCCAGACATCCAGGATGCAACTTCCATGGTCGACCCTGACCAATAGAGACCTCAGATGGTCTGTGTGGATCATAACTCTATGTGCTATGTATGAATAAATTTTGCCCTTTGGCCCCAGAGGAATGATGTTTCATTTAGCTGTATATAGGTGTATGATTGAATAACAATAAGCTTGAACTTGGGTGGGTACATCAATAGGAAATACTAAGAGGGATATGGGCAAATGCAGGCAAGTGGGACCAACTTAGATGGGTATCATGGTCTGTGTGGATCAGTTGTGGATCAATCGTATATCTTCTGTGATGTACGATTCTGTCTCCGTGACCTGAATGATAATTACAGGTTGGTTTCTTCCTCTGGTTCTTTTGTCTGTGTGTGCTCATAGCAATTTTTCCTTTTTCTGTATTTCATATATCCAGAAAGGTGCCAGAGAAAGGACCAATAACATCAAAAGGATCACACCCACTCTGTTCTTGGACTGTTTGTCCCACTCCCATCAGGGAGGAGGCTACATAGCATCCCCACCAGGACCACCAGACTCAAAAACAGTTACTTTCCCCAAGCAGTGAGGCTGATCAACACCTCCACCCACTGACCCACCCCTCCACACCCCCAACAACCACCACTTTATCATTTCCTGTCAGAGTCACCTTGTGTGCAGACACTCCTGTGCCTAACATCACTTTATGAACATACAATCAATCCACGGATATATACTATCTTATTTGTTTATATTTATTGTGTTTTTTTAAATTATTGTTTTCTTTATCTAATGTTTTTTTGTGCTACATCAGATCTGGAGTAACAATAATTTTGTTCTTGTTTACTGGAAATAGCATTAAACAATCTTGAACTTTAAATCTTGTTGTACATAGAACATGGAAATCTACAGCACATTACAGGCCCTTCGGCCCACAATATTGTGCCAACCATCTAACTTACTCTAGAAACTGCCGAGAATTTTCCTACCGCATAGCCCTCTAATTTTCTAAGCTCCATGTACCTATCTAACAGTCTCTTAAAAGACCTGTTTGTATCCACCTCCTCCACTGTCACCAGCAGAGCATTCTACACACCCAGCTCTCTCTGTGTGAAAACACCTGGAGGTACTTGTGTTTAGAACACGAAAGAGTACAGCAAAGGAATGAAGCTTTTGGGCCACAATGTCTGTGCCAAGCAAGATGCCAAGTTAAGCTAATCCCTGCTGTCTGCACATAGAACATCAAGCATAGAACAAAGATCATTACAGCAGGCCTTCAGGCCCTTTGGCCCACGACGACTGTGCCGATCCTGATGCCAGATGAGACAAATCCCATCCACCTGAACATGTTCTAATGTGTTTTTTGGAGGGAAGGAGAAGGTGTCTACCTGAACATGTTCTAATGTGTTTTTTGGAGGGGAGGAGAAGATGGTGCGACGCAGCGTGCGCAGCTGCTCCGAAATGATATCGTATTTGTTAAATAGGGGCCGTGCACAATCCTGATGTGATGGAGACGGACATGAGAAGCACGGAGGAACATCTGGAGAAACTTCTGAAATGCCCGCTTCGCTGCTGCTGCTACTGTGTGATCCAGAATCTCCAGCGGGGAAGGCCCCAAATCCTTGGCTTTGCCTATTGCTGGGGCTGGGGTCAAAGTGCTCGGCAGAGATGGTGATCAGTGTCAGAGAGCTGGTCAGAGGCTCGAAGTTTTCGAACGGACTCTGAGTCAGACTGTGGTCGGGTGCTTCCAGGATGCTGTATCGGCAAGTTTGCGGCGCTGGAAGCTCATGGCAGGAAGAGTTTTCTTCTTCAACCGTCTGCGTGAGATGATGGGACTTTGAGACTTCTTTTTACCATGCCCATGGTCTGTTCTTCTATCAAATTACGGTATTGCTTTGCACTGTTGTAACTATATGTTATAATTATATAGTTTTTGTCAGTTCTTTTTAGTCTTGATTTGTCTTGTGTTTCTGTGATATCATTCTGGAGGAACAAATTGTATCATTTCTAAATGCATGCATTACTAAATGACAATAAAAGAGGACTGCGTGTCCTCATAATCTAATCTAATCTAATGTTCCATATCCATCCATTCCCTACTTGTCAAAATGCCTGTGAAGTACTAGTGTTGTACCTTTTCCCACTGCCTCCCTGGCAGCACATTCCAGGCAACCACCACTCTGCACAAAACCTTCCCCGCATTTCTCTGTTAAAACATACCCCCTTTCAAAGAGGCAAGTTTTTTTTTAAACTTACCCCCTTCACACCTTCAATGGTTTCCCACACCATCCAGGCCATGCTCTCTTGCTACTGCCATCAGGTAGGAGGTACGGGAGCCCCAGGTTCAGAAACAGTTATTACCCTACAACTATCAGGCAACTGAACCAACATAGATAACGTCACTCACCCCAACACTGAGCTGTTCCCACAACCTATGGACTTACTTTCAAGGACTCTACAACTCGTGTTCTCAATATTACATATTATTAATTTATCTTTTATTAATGTTTTTGTGTTTTCACAAATTGTCTTTTACACATTGGTTGTCCATCTTTGTGTGTCATTTTTCTTTGATTCTACTGCATTTCTTTGTTCTACTGTGAATGCCTGCAAGAAAATTAATCTCGGGGTTGTATATGGTGACATATATGTACTTTGATGATAAATTTACTTTGAACTTTAAATGCCTTGTCTACACTCTGTAACTTACTAAAGTGCCAAAAGCAAGAAGCAAGCAGTTTTCCAAAGGATTTTCATTCCGACGGTAAAACTCTGTTGAAATGTCACATAAATCTCCTCCCTGAGGATGTTTAATCAGATCTAGTAGTCTGAGTTTTAAACATGCAGCTTGAAAGCTGGTAAAGTTGACACATGGGTTCTGTTATCTGGTCCGGCTTTGAAATGATCATATTTCAACTGGTGCTATGTTTAGATAACTTGTTAGGAGTTTGAGGAGATTCAATATGTCACCAAATACTCCTGCAAATTTCTGTAGCTATATGGTGGAGAACATTCTGACTGAACATAGAACAGTACAGGCCCTTCAGCCCACGATGTTGTGTCAACATTTTAACCTAGTCGAATCAATCTAACCCTTCTCTCCTGCATAGCCCTCCATTTTTCTGTCATCCATGTGATTAAAAATCTCTTAAATGTCCCTATTGTACTGTATCTGCCTCTACTATTACCCTGGCAGTACGTTCCATGTACCCGCCACTCTGTGCAATAGAAACTACCTTTAACATCCTAACTGGTTACATCACAGCCTGGTATGGAGACTCCAATGCACAGGACTGAAAGAGGCTACAAAGGCTCGTAGACTCAGCCAGCTCCATCAGAGGCACAATCCTACCTACTGTCGAGGACCTCTTCGAGAGGCAGTTCCTCAAGAGGTTGGCATCCATCACTAAGGACCCACACCATGCGGGACAAGCCCTTCGCTCATTTGCATCATCATGGTGGAAGGCACACATTCAATGTTTCAGGAACAGCTTCTTCCCCTCCCTATAGAACATAGAAATTTACAGCACGTTACAGGTCCCTTGGCCTACAATGTTGTGCCAACCATGTAACCTACTCTAGAAACTGCCTAGAATTTCTCTAGCAGCAGCTTTGAGTGCCCTATGGACACAGACTCCAAGATCTCTCATCCTCCACACTGCCAAGAGTCTTACCAATAATATTATATTCTGTCTTCAATTTTGACTAGCAAAATGAACCACTTCACACTTACCTGGGTTGAAGTCCATCTGCCACTTCTCAGCCCACTTCTGCATCCTATCAATGTCCTGCTGTAACCTCTGACAACCCTCCAGACTATCCACAGCATCCCCAACCTTTGTGTCATCAGCAAACTTACTAACCCACCTTTCTACTTCCTCATCCAGGTCATTTATAAAAATCACAGAGGGGTCCCAGAATAGATCCCTGTGGAACACTACTGGTCACTGATCTCCATGCGGAATACAAACCATCTACAACCACCCTTTGCCTTCTGTGGGCAAGCCAATTCTGGATCCACAAAGCAAGGTCTCTTTGGATTCCATGCCTGCTTACTTTCTGAAGGAGCCTTGCGTGGGGAACCTTCTCAAATGCCTTACTAAAAATCCATATACACTATGTCCACTGCTCTACTTTCATCAATGTGTTTTGTTACTTCCTCAAAGAATTCAATCAGGCTCATAAAGGACGACCTGCCCTTGACGAAGCCATGCTGACTCTCCCTAATCAGATTATGCCTCCCCAAATGCTCATAAATCCTGTCCCTCAGGATCTCCTCCAACAACTTGCCCACCAATGAAGTCAGACTCACTGGTCTATAATTTCCTGGGTTGCCTCTACTTCCTTCCTTAAACAAGAGAACAACTTTTGCAACCCTCTAATCCTCTGGTACTTCTCCCATCTAAACCCTTTGCGCTAAGGAGATGCTGATCAATATTAGGAAAATTTAAAATCTCCCATCACAACAACCCTATTATTATTGCTTCATTCCAGAATCTGCCTCCGTATCTGCTCCTGGATATCCCTGTTACTATTGGACAGTCTATAAAAAAACACCTAGTATAGTTATTGCCCCTTTCCTATTTCTATGTTGTTCCTTTTTTTGCACTGATTATTTATTTTGTAACTTGCAGTAATTTTGATGTCTTCACACTGTATTGCTTCCACAATTTTTTTTTTGTTTTCAGGACATGACTGGCTTTAGAATTGGAATTGGTTTAATATTGTCACTTGAACCAAAGTGTAGTGAAAAGCTTGTCTTGCATATTGTGAGGCCAGTCTCAGGTTCGAGGAGCAACACGTCTGGGTAGCCTCCAACCTGATGGCATGAAGATTAGTTTCTCTAGCTTCTGGTCATTTCCCCCCTCCCTTTTCTCTCTTCTTCCATTCCCCACTCTGGCCTCTCTCCTCTTCTCTTCACCTGCCTATCACAACCCCCTGGATCCCCTCCTCCTTCCCTTTCTCCTTATCCACTCTCCTCTCCTATAAGATCCCTTCATCTTCAACCCTTTACCTTTTCAACCTATCACCTCCCACCTTACTTCATCTCCTCTTCCCCACCCACCTGGCTTCACCTATCACCTTTGACCTTGTACTTCTCCTCCTTCTTATTCTAGCTTCTTTCCCCTCCCATTCCATTCCTGATGAAGGGTCTCGTCCTGAAACATCAACTGTTTATTCATTTCCATAGGTGTGGCTTGACCCGCTGAGTTCCTCCAGCATTTTCTATGTGCTATCTGGACACTATTCGTACAGATCAATTCATTACACCGTGCACAGAGGTAGTACAAGGTAATACAGAATAAAGGGCAACAGTTACAGAGAAAGGGCAATGCAGGTAGACAATAAGGTACAAGGTTGTGATGATGTAGATTGGGGGGGTCAAAAGCCCATATTATAATACTTAGGAGCCATTTAATTGTCTTACAACAGTGGGTTAGACGCTGCCCTTGAACCTGGCGCTATGTGATTTCAGACTTTTCTATCTTCTGCCTGAAGGGAGAAGGGAGAATGTCTGCGGTGGGTGGGTTCATTACATTGGCTGCCAAAGCAGGTGAGGAGGACGGACAGAATCCATGGAGGGGAGGCTGGTTTCCGTGCTGAGCTGAGCTGTGTCCTCAACCCTCTGCAGTTTCTTGCAGTCACCGGCAGGGTGGTTGCCACAAACCATGATGCATCCAGGTAATCGATCCATGCAAAATGAGCATATGCCACATTTCCTTAGCTTCCTGAGTAAGTAGAGAAGCTGGTGAGCTTCCTTGGTTATGATGTCTGCATGGTTGGACTAGGAAAGGCTATTGGTGATGCTCAACCCTCTCAAACTCAACATTGTTGAAGTAAACATGAGCGAGCAGTCGTGAAGTTTTGCTGACATCACATCAGAATCAGCTTTATTATCACTGGCATGTGTCGTGAAATTTGCTAACAGCAGCAGCAGTACAATGCAATCATGATAGTAATAGAAAAAAAAGAATATAAATAAATCAATCAATTATAGTAAATATATATATATGTGTATAGTGAATAGATTAAATATACAGTAGTGCAAAAACAAATAATACATATTTTTAAAAAAGGTGAGGTAGCATTCATGGGTTCAATGTCCATTTAGGAATCAGATGGCAGAGCGGAAGAAGCTGTTCCTGAATCACTGAGCGTGTGCCTTCAGGCTTCTGTATCTCCTACCTGATGGTAACAGTGAGAAAAGGACATGCCTGGGTGATGGAGGTCTTTAATAATGGACGTCTCCCTCCTAAGGCACTGCTCCTTGAAGATGTCTTGGATATTATGGAGGCTGGTGCCCAAAATGGAGCTGACTAATTTTACAACTTTCTGCAACTTCTTTCAGTCCTGTACAGTAGCCCCCCTCCCCGAACTAGACAGTGATGCAGCCTGTCAGAATGCGCTCCACAAAACAGCTATAGAAGTTTCAGCGTTTTAGTTGACAAACAGAATCTCTTCAGACTCCTAATGAAATATAGTCACTGTCTTGCCACCTTTATAGCTGCATTGAGATGTTGGGACCAGGTTAGATCCTCAGAGATCTTGACACCCAGGAGCTTGAAGTTGCTCACTCTCTCCACTTCTATGAGGATTGGTTTGTGTTTCCTCATCTTACCCTTCCTGAAGTCCACCATCAGCTCTTTCGTCTTACTGACATTAAACACAAGGTTGTTGCTGCGACACCACTCAACTAGCTGGTATATCTCAGTCCTGTATGTCCTCTCATCTCCATCTGAGATTCTATTAACAATGGTTAACAGACCACTAACAATCAGCAAATTTATAGATGGCATTTGAGCTATACCTCCCCACACAGTCATGGGTATAGAGAGAGTAGAGCAGTGGGCTAAGCACACACCTCTGGGTTGCACTAGTGTTGATCGTCAGCGAGGAAGAGATGGTATCACCAGTCCACACAGATTGTGGTCTTCCGGTTTGGAAGTTGAGGATCCAATTGCAGAGGAAGCTACAGAGGGCCCAGATTCTTATCAGTCTGTGGGAATGATGATGTTAAGCACTGAGGTATAGTCAGCAAACAGCATCTAGACATGGGTGTTTGTATTGTCCAGGTGATGTAAGACCAGCTGTTGAGACATTGAGATTGCGTCTGCTGTAGACCTATTGTGGCGACAGATAAATTGCACTGGGTCCAGGTCCTTGCTGAGGCAGGAGCTGATTCGAGCCATGACGAACTTCTCAAAGCATTTCATCACCATAGATATGAGAGCTATTGAGGGAAAGGTTGTTATCATGACGCCATTTCACTAAGCTCCCTATCTCCTTCCTGTACCTTGACTCATTATTCAGAATGAATTGAACCCACTTCAGCTGGCAGCTCGATCCACACTCGCACCACAATGACTTCACCAATTTTTGTTACATCATCCAGTCATTATTTGCCCTCTTGAAACAGAGGCTATGTTTAGCAATCCTGGCAGGATTATTAAAAGAAGTTGAGATCAATTTAAAAAAAAAACATCCAAAATATTCATCCCTAATGATCAGGCCAAATTGACAAGTTCTTCCCATAATTGTCCTGCCAAGATTCCCACTCTCCAAAAAAAAACCCTCAGTTTTAAGACTGAGTGTCATTCAGCTCTCTGTCTCCTTCCCATACTCGGTGACTCATCATTATTTGAGATATGGCCCATTATTATCTGCAAACTTGTAGATAGAGTGAGAACAGAATCTGGTCATGCAGTCCTGAGTGTGCAGGGAGTAGAGTCGGGTGCTGAAGATGCCACCTTGTGAAGCACCACTGTTTACGGTAATAGTGTTGGTGCTGCTGCCTGTCCTTACTGAGATCCTAGCAGTCTATTGGTCAGCATGTTGGTCAGAATCCAAGCATTAGCAGGAGATCTGTTGGATCGCACAGGTGTTTAAGAGAATGTATGAAGTTTCTTTTATTTTTACAAACATACAAAAGTTTATTCAATCACATAATACCATGAGGGGTTTACAAACTGTTAACAATTTCAAATTACAAGATGATTATTTGTTTATTTATCTACTTATTGAGATACAGCACAGATTAGGACCCTTCTGGCCCCTCGAGCCACACTGCCCAGCAATCCTAGACTAATCATGGGACAATTTATGATGATCAATTAAACTACCAGCCAGTACATCCTTAGGCTATGGGAGGACTGTCAGAGCACTCGGGAAACCCACATGGTCATGAGGAGAACATAATTCTGTAATTACAGGCAGCAGAAAGAATTGAACCTGGGTCACCTGCACTGTAAAGCATTGTGCTAAACACTACGCCCTTGTGCCACCCTATAGTATTGTCTACAAAGCACTACTGCCTGCTGCCTGGACCTGCGAATTGCCATCTTGGCCAGGCCCAGGAGCAAGACCCTCCTTTAGGGCTGGGAAGGAAGGGGGAAGACGCCAGAATAAAAAGGTGAGGGGAGGGGAAAGAATTTAGCTGGAAGATGATAGGTGAGGCCAGGTGGATGGGAAAGGTTATGAGCTGAAGAAGAAGGAAACTGATAGGAGAGGAGAGTTGATCACAGGAGAAAGGGAAGGAGGAGGGGACCCAGGGGGAAATGATAGGTAGGTGAAAAGAGGTCAAAAGTCAGAGTGGGGACTAGAGGAAGGGGAGGAGGGGAATATTATTTACCAGAAGGCACGAGCTGAAGCCATTGACTGACTTGGCAGAATGGGAATGCAAATTGGATTTAAAATGTTTGGCCACTTGTGGCGGATGGGCAGAGGTACTCAATGAAGCAGACCCTCAATTTACAGCAAGTCTCACCAATGAAGAGGAGGCCGCACTGGAAGCACTAGACAATAGCCAACCCCAGCAGATTCATGGGTGAAGCGTCGCCTCACCTGGAAGGACTGTTTGGGGCCCTGAATGGAGGTGAGGGAGGAGGTGTAGGGGCAGGTGTAGCACTTTGGCCACTTGTAGGGGATAAGTGATAGGAGAGAGATTAGTGGGGAGGGACGAATGGACAATGAATCACGGAGGGGGCGATTCCTGTAGAAAGCAGGGGGGAGGGAGGAGGATCCCACAAGATGATATACCATCTCCTGGCCACAGAAAGGATAAAATCAGAAACAGGTTTAATATCAGTGTCATATGTCGTGAAATTTGTTATTTTGTGGCAGCAGTATATTGCAATACATAATAATAAAAAACTATAATTACAAGAAATGTATATTTTTTTAATTTAAATTAGATAATGCAACACTGTAAGAAATGTATATGTGTGCGTGTATATATATATATTCAGATTTAAATTAATTAAGTAGCACTGTGAGGATCATGTTTTTTGATTTCTCAAGTGCCATCAATACCTTACAGCTCTCATTGCTGGGGGAAAATGTTCCGTTCAGTGCAGGCTGGCACTTCCATTGTATCCTGGATAATGGACTACCTGACTGACAGACCACAGTATGTGTGGCTTCAGAGCTGTGTGTCAGACATGGCTATGAGCATAGGGGACTTCATTGGCTCCCTTCGTGTTTACCCTGTATAACTCGGACTTTAGAGTCACTAAGTCATGTCATCTGCAGAAATTCTCCGATGACTCAGCAATAGTTGGGTGTATAAAGGGAGGACGGGAGAATGAATACAGCGCCCTGGTGGAGGACTTTGTCCAATGGTGCAAGCTGAATCATCTGCAGCTCAACGTCAGTAGGAGAAAGGAGATGGTGATGGAGTTTAGGAAGACTAAGCCTACACTGCTCCCTGTCACTATTGGTGGTGATGACGTGGATGTGGTGAGGCCCTACAAGTACCTGGGGGTGCACCTGGATGACAGACTTGAGTGGAGCACCAACACAGAGGCCGTGTACAAGAAGGGTCAGGATCACCTCTACCTCCTGAGGAGAGTGAGGTCCTTTGGAGTATGTAGGACTTTCCTTCACGTGTTCTACTAGTCTGTTGTTGCCAGTACAATCTTCTATGTGGTGGCGTGCTGGGGCAATGGCAATAATACAGGTGATGTCAACAGGCTCAATAAACTGATTAGAAAGGCTGGCTCTGTTATAGGAGTCAAACTGGACACACTGGAGGCTGAGGTAGAACAAAGGATCCAGTGGAAAATCCTGGCAATCCTGGACAATGTTTCTTACCCTCTGCATGCCACCTTGGCTGAACAGAGGAGCACTTTTAGTCATAGACCAAGACAACTACGCTGTTCTAAAGAGGTTATTCTTACCCTCAGCCATTAGGCTCTATAGTGAGTCAACTTTTTGCCGGGGAAGTGATGATCCTCTCCTGTTAGCTATTTTTTAATTCTTTTTACTTCTCTTCTAATATTTGTACATCTGTGCACCTGTAATGCTACTGTGACACTGTAATTTCCTTTGGAATCAATAAAGTATCTATCTTTCTGTCTAGTACAAAAAGAAATACATTCTCAAGTAGAACTAGGTCATTTGGTCCTTCGAAACTACTCCATCATTCAATCATCGTGGCTGATTTATTTTCCCTCTCAACCCCATTCTTCTGCTTTCTTCCCACAATATTTGATGCCCTGACTGATCAAGAACCTATAATGGGTTCATTGTCCATTCAGAAATCTGATGATGGAGGGGAAGAAGCTTTTCCTAAAGCATTGAGTGTGTGTCTCCAGGCTCCGGTACCATGTCTTTGATGACAACAATGAGAAGAGAGCATGTCCTGGGAGGACTGGGTTTCAGCAAACTGGCTCGGAGTCTGTCGTGTGCAAATCCGCTATGCAACAGGTCCCCAATGTGCAGGAGAAATTCCCTGCATAAAGGGACTTCCACTGGGGAAAAAAATTGGAGACCCAGAAAATTACGAGGGGTATAGATTGGATAAACGCAAGCAGGCTTTTTCCACTGAGGGTGGGTGGTACTACAACTAGAGGTCATGGGTTAAGAGTGAAAGGTGAAAAGTTTAAGGGGAACATGAGGGGAAACTTCTTCACTCAGAGGGTCACAAGAATGTGGAACGAGCTGCCAGCACAAGTGGTGATTGAGAGCTCAATTTCAACAATTAAGATAAGATTGGATAAGTACATGGGTGGTAGGGGCAAGGAGGGCAATGCTCCAGATGCAGGCCAATGGGACTAGGTAGTTTCAATGGTTCAGCACAGACTAGATGGGCCGAAAGGCCCGTTTCTGTACTGTACTTTTCTATGACTCTAAGTGTTGACGTGAAAGCTTTCACAGACGGAGCTCGTCCATCAGCACAGTTAATCGGTAATTAGCTCATACTCTGTCGGCTGCCTGTCTCCAACCATCTCTCACTTCTGTTTGCATGGATAAGTGTTTACAGCATATGGTCAATTAGAAGAATGAACTCCAAGTGGCTGAGGTCAAACTGTTGATTTTGTTATGAGGAGCCAAGCCAAAGCTAAGGAAAGTAAAATTAATGTAGCTTATATTTTAAAAAAACAACTAAATCAAAACTGCAAAGACTGCAAATTGTAAGGACACACAGCTCGGAAATCATTCTTCCCTGAGCTGGCTGTTAAGCTCCAAGTCATTGAGCATATTTAAAGCAACACACACAAAAAATGCTGGTGGAACGCAGCAGGCCAGGCAGCATCTATAGGAAGAGGTACGGTCGACGTTTTGGGCCGAGACCCTTCCTATAGATGCTGCCTGGCCTGCTGCGTTCCACCAGCATTTTTTGTGTGTGTTCCTTGAATTTCCAGCATCTGCAGATTTCCTCGTGTTTGAGTGTATTTAAAGCAGAGTTTGAGAGGTTCTTGATTAATCAGGTTATGGGAAGAAAGCAGGAGATTGGGGTTGAGAGGGAAAATAAATCGGCCATGATGATCGAATGATGGAGTAGACTCAATGGACAAAATGGCCTAAATCTGCTCCCATATCTTATAATTGACACTCCATTATTAATTAACACTCCATTTCTTTCACTTTCTACGCTGCCCTGCAGGGCGGCACGGTAACATTGCAGTTAGTCTAACACTATTACAACGTGGGAGACCTGGGTTCAATTCCCGCAGCTGTCTATAAGGAGTTTGTATGTTCCCCCCGTGAGCACATGGGTTTCTGCCAGGTGCTCCAGTCTCCTCCCACATTCCAAACAGGTCAGCAGGTTAATTGGTCACATGGATTTAAACGACCGTTGAGGGCTCATTGGGCTGGGAGGGCCCATTACTGTGCTGTAGCTCTAAATTTTTTAAAAGTCTCTTGACTGCAAGGGATTTGTTTAAAATTTATTACACACGGGACAATTCATATCTCTCAAACGCAAATATTTACCCAGATCTCTGTTTAATATCATAGACCACAGAGCAGTTCAGTTCAGCACAGCACAGCCCTTCTGCCTGTGATGTCTTTTTTGACCATGATACCAAATTAAAATGGACAACTGAAGCAAAAACAAAAGTCTGCTGAAGGAATTCAGCTGTTCGAGCAGCACCGTGAGAGGAAAGGAATTGCTGATGTTTTGGGTTAAAAACCCTGCACCAGGACCCTGAGGGAATTTAATTCATTTCCTCCCTATTCCACATTCCCGGGGAGATCGGAACCCTGAAACCCAGTCCTGATCTGCTGACTCCTCCAGTAGACTGATTACTGCTCCAGATTCCAGCATCTGTGGCCTTTTGTGTCTCTAATGGCCTGCATGAAATCTATATTCCTCAATCTATTGCCTATATGCCTATCTGAACACCTCTATTGTTCTCATATTTGCTTCCTCCACTGCTCCTGCAGCCTGTTCCAGACACCCTCCACTCTCTGTGGAGAAAAGAATCTTGCCGCATATATCTCAGGTTCAGAAATGCAAGGGGTTGTGTGGGTGCTGGAAATTCACTCCAGAATCAATGAAAGACCACACCCGACAGGACAGACAAACAACCAATGTACAAAAGACAACAAACTGTGGAGGAGAAGATGGCGACGTGACGCAACGCGCGTGGCCTCTCGGGTGAATGATATCTGTAATCTGCCAAGTAGGGGACCATGCACAATTCTGATTTGATGGAGACAGACGTGAGAGTACGGAGCAACATCTGGAAAACTTCTGAAATGCCCACTTCGCTGCCGCTGCTACTGTGTGGTAACCGGAATCTCTGGAGCAGAAGGTCCCGAATCCTCGGCTTTGCTTGTTTCAGCGGCCGGGGCGAGGTCGAAGGCGCTCAGCAGAGGATGGCGCTCAGGAGGCTGTATCGGAGAGGCCGGTCAGAAGCTCGAAGTTTTTCGATGGACAGACTCGGTGTCGGCTGTGGTGGGCTGCTTCCAAGGCATCGGCAGTTGTCGGTGCCTTGGAGGTTTATGGCAGGGAGTTTCTCCCTTTTGCCGCCCGCTATTGGGGACTCGGGAGTCGATCGGGACTTGAGACTTTTTTTACCGTGCCCATGGTTTGTTCTTTATCAAATTATGGTATTGCTTTGCACTGCTGTAACTATATGTTACAATTATGTGGTTCTGTCAGTGTTAGTCTTTGGTTTGTCCTGTTTTCTGTGATATCGCTCCGGAGAAACATTGTATCATTTCTTAATGCGTGTATGCATTTCTAAATGACAATAAAAGAGGACTGAGTGTTCTCATAATCTAAAAAAAAATACAAAATTTAAAAAAGAAGTAATCATTGTAATAATAATAATCTAATATTTAGAATGTGATATGAGGAATTTTTGAAAGTGAGTCCAGAGATTGTGGGAACAGTTCAGTGTTGAGGTGAGTGAAGTTGAGTGAAGTTACTTTGGTTCATGAGCCTGGGGTTGAGAGATAATAATTGTTCCTGAATCTGGTGGTGTGAGTCCCTAAGGCTCCTGAACTTTCTCTTCCTCATGGCAGAAGCGAGAAGAGAGCAAGACCTGGGTGGAGGGGGATCCTGATGATAGATGCTGCTTTCCTGTGACAACGCTTCCTGTAAATGTGCTCAATAGTGGGGAGGGCTTTACCCATGACGAACTGGGCTGTATCCACTCTGGTTCAAGAGCCTGATGTCTGTAGTGCGGTGTCCAGAATCAAACATAGAACTCTAACGTCTGAGTTTTTTCACAGCATGCTCACTTTTATATTTTGATATTTTATTTACCAAATTCATATTACTTTCGAACAATACTAGCCACCGCCCTGTGCTCTTTGGTCAGTGTGATCCCATTGCTGACCCTCTACCCTCAGGACCACATACTGGTGTATCTAAAGTTTTCTCTGGCTTAGTGCAGATCAAGTGGGTGACACGATGCTAGACTTTTGAAGGTGGTGATGAAGTAAATACAAGACATCCGCTCTCTTAGGGAAAGCACAAGAAACCGTCACTGAAAGGCAGTCACCAAGAATTCCAAAAGGGAACTCAAAAACAACTTGTTTACTATGAGGGGATGATATGTGGAATGGTTGATACAAATGGTATCAATGCATTCCAGGGGAGGCTGGAGATATACTTGGTATCCACTTTAATAGGTACACCTGTACACCTGCTTGTTAAAGCAAATATCTAATCGGTTAATCATGTGGCAGCAACTCAATGCATAAAAGCATGCAGACACAGTCAGCGATTCAGTGGTTTTTCTGACCAAACATCAGAATGGGGAAGAAACGTGATCTGAGTGACTTTGACAGTGGAATGATTGTTGGTGCCAGATGGGGTGGTTTGAGTATCTCAGAAACTGCTGATCTCCTGGGATTTTCACACACAACGGTCTCTGGAGTTTACAGAGAATGGTGTGAAAAATAAAAAAACATCCAGTGAGTGGCAGTTCTGTGGGTGAAACCACCTTGTTAATGAGAGAGGTCAGAGGGGAGGATGGTCGTGACTAGACTGCTGTCCCAGCAAGGACCTGGACCCATTGCAATTTGCCTGTCACCACAATAAGTCAACAGCAGACACAATCTCAATGGCTCTCCACATGGCTTTAGACCACCTGGACAACACAAACACCTACATCAGGATGTTGTTCATCGACTATAGCTCAGCATTTAATACAATCTTTCCCACAATACTGATTGAGAAGTTGCAGAATCTGTGCTTCTGTACCTCCCTCTCCAACTGGATCCTCGACTTCCTAACCAGAAGACCACAATCTGTGTGGACTGGTGATAGTATATCCTCTTCGCTGATGATCAACACTGGTGCACCTCAGGGGTGTGTGCTTAGCCCACTGCTCTACTCTCTGTATACACATGACTGTGTGGCTAGGCATAGCTCAAATACCATCTATAAATTTGTTGATGATACAACCGTTGTTGGTAGAATCTCAGGTGGTGACGAGAGGGCGTACAGGAGTGAGATATGCCAACTAGTGGAGTGGTGCCACAGCAACAACCTGGCACTCAACGTCAGTAAGACGAAAGAGCTGATTGTGGACTTCAGGAAGGGTAAGACGAAGGAACACATACCAATCCTCACAGAGGGATCAGAAGTGGAGAGAGTGAGCAGTTTCAAGTTCCTCAGTGTCAAGATCTCTGAGGATCTAACCTGACCCCAACATATCGATGTAGTTATAAAAAAGGCAAGACAGCGGCTATACTTTATTAGGAGTTTGAAGAGATTTGGCATGTCAACAAATACTCTCAAAAACTTCTATAGTTGTACCATGGAGAGCATTCTGACAGGCTGCATCACTGTCTGGTATGGAGGGGCTACTGCACAGGACCGAAAGAAGCTGCAGAGGGTTGTAAATCTAGTCAGCTCCATCTTGGGCACTAGCCTACAAAGTACCCAGGACACCTTCAGGAAGCAGTGTCTCAGAAAGGCAGCGTCCATTATTAAGGACCTCCAGCACCCAGGACCTGCCCTTTTCTCACTGTTACCATCAGGTAGGAGGTACAGGAACCTGAAGGCACAAACTCGGCGATTCAGGAACAGCTTCTTCCCCTCTGCCATCCGAATTCCTCAATGGACATTGAAGCTTTGGACACTACTTCACTTTTTTTTAAATATACAGTATTTCTGTTTTTGCACATTTTTAAAAATCTATTCACTATATGTAATTGATTTACTTGTTTATTTATTATTATTATTTTTGTTTTTATTTCCTCTCTGCTAGATTATGTATTGCATTGAACTGCTGCTGAGAAGTTAACAAATTTCACATCACATACCAGTGATAATAATAGTCTAATTCTGAGTGGTTCAAGCTGACAGGACAGTAACTCAAATAACCATGTGTTACAACGGTGGTGTGCAAAGGAGAATCTCTGAACACACAGCATGTCGAACCTTGAAGTGGACGGGATACAGCAGCAGAAGACCATGCCAGTTTCCGCTCCTGTACCTAATAAAGTGGCCACTGAGCGTAAATTAATCTCGATGCAAATGACGCATTTCACTGCATGTTTCGATGTACGTATGACAAATAAATGAATCTGAACCCTGGATATTGTAACTCTGTCTGCTCTCTCCCCCTGCCTTGCTCAAAGGAATGATGAAAGACCACAGTTGTTATTTTCAGGATTTGTGAGAGCAGTGAGTTTGTGGTCTTGCCCAGCCCAGTGACCGGCTGACCAGCTCAGCGAATCCCTTGAACAACAATGGCAGTTGTGGCCAGAGCTCTGTTCTGTCATGAAAGAAACATTTATTAGTGAAATGACCGAACAGTTAGTCACAGCTGTTTACCTCAGGCTTGTTCTCCTTGTTGAGGTCTGTGATACATCCACATGAGACCAAGCAACATTCTGGGGATCTTTTCCCTGACCACTTTTTTCCTATGGCTATGCCTCATCGGAATCTTGCTGTGAAGGATCAGCCTGAGACCTGGGCACACGTTAGAGTTTACATGTGGTTTAACCGCAGAACATACTTCTGCCTTCATGAGGGGGCTGAAGAGAGCTAGACTGTGCTGCCTTCCACAGTTAATCATGACCTTCTACAGACGTGCAGTAAAAAGCATCCTAACGAGTTGCATCACTGCATGGTATGGAAGCTGCACTGTGGCAGACAAGACAGGCGGTCAAAACTGATCAGTGCCACCAGCCTAGCCATCATGGAGGACATACAATAAATCCAAATAGCTGCTGGAAAGGGGGGCAGAAACATCATGAAGGATTCCACCACCCTACTCATAGACTGTTTGTCCCACTCCCATCAGGGAGGAGGCTATGTTGCATCCACACCAGGACCACCAGACTCAAAAACAGTTACTTTCCCCAAGCAGTAAGGCTGATCAACACCTCCACCCACTGACCCACCCCTCCACACCCCCAACCACCACTACTTTATCATTCCCTGTCAGAGTCACCTTGTGTGCAGACACTCCTGTGCCTAACATCACTTTATGGGCATGCAACCAATCTATGTATATAAGCTATCTTCTGTATTTATATTTATTGTGTTTTTTATTTTTCTGTTATTTATCTTATTGTGTGTGTGTGTGTGTGTGTGTGTGTGTGTGTGTGTCTTGTTTTGTGCTGCATTGGATCTGTAGTAACAACTATTTAATTCTCCTTTACACTTGGGTACTGGAAATAATATTAAACAATCTTCATTCTTGAATCTTGAACCAATAGAAGGTAATCTCCTTTGGAATGTGAACCTCTTTATCCCCAAGAAATTGTCCATTATTCGGTGAGACCGTGGTTAATCTGTAGCCCTAATCGGCGTCCCTCCACATCTCTCAATGAGTAGTATCTACCGGAGGGACAGAGCCCAGGTTTTGGAGCGTGTTGGTCAGTACTGAGAAGATGAAGATGTTGAACCCTGGGCTGTAATCACACAAACAGCAGTCTAATGTAGGTAATGTCATTGTCTCAGTGATCCAAAGCTGAGCGGAGAGCCAGTGAGATTACATTCACTATAGACCTATTGTGCTGACAGGCAACTTGCAGCAGGTCCAGACCCTTGCTTAGTGGGCCCGAGTCTAGATCTCAAATCTACTTCATTATGCCTTTGATAACTTATTGTTGGAACTTATTCGGTAAGTGTAACACTTTATTCTGTAATTGTTTCCCCTTGTACTACCTCACTGCTCTGTTGTAACGAAATAATTTGTTTGGAAGGCATGTAAAACAAAGTTTTTCATTGAACCCCAGAACAATAATCCAATTTACCAGTTTCCACGCATACCTGACTTGCACCCTGTGGATAGTGGACAGCCTTTAGGATGTCGAGAAGTGAGTCACTCACCACAGGAGATATACAGCCTCTGTATCTAGTAGTTTTGTACTAACTTTACTGCATGAATGAAGGCTGCTCTTCCCATTGTGCATATACTATCTGCTATAATGGAAGTTTGTGGAACACCAGAGAAGACGTATTCTACTTTCAGAGACGCAGAGGCCAATTTGTCCTATCAGATCCATTATGGCCCACTGAGGGAACTATTCTATCAATCTCATTCAACCCCACTTCTTCTGGGGGCCTCTTCGCCAAGCTCAGCTTTCTAACATAGCAGCTGACCCTTTTAGTGATCAAAGGGCTATGTTTGAGTAAGGTAAACTCCCAAACAGTAGTTTTTGTTCAGCTTCTTGCCATAAACAGGAGCCACTGTTCAGCTCTTAATGTAAATAGCAAACAAACAGCACTATCCGTAGAACACAGGATGCTAACCCACTGCATGAGGCTGGTTGCAGTGTAAGGCAATGGGATGATGATAATTGAGCTTGTATCAAATCAGACAACACTGGCTAAATTATTTAGTTCAAGGAAGCATGCACACCTGATCTATCAATACTTGGAAGATTTGTGTCCTCTGAGAGTCAGCATTAATTCACAGCATTAATTTTGGGTGTCTGGGAAGTCTGACACCAGAAGCTTTTAGATCGTATGTGTGAAAAGGTATCTGAAAAAATATCACATGCCTGTGAAGTCGCCAAGTGGCAGAAAGACAGCGTTAATTTAAGAGAACAGTCAAGTTTGTTGGGAATGGTCAAGAAACATCAATAAAAATGATAGAAATGAACTAGAATCCATTGGATTTCTGCAACTCTTGGTATATCCTTTTAGCTTATAGGAATTGTACCTGTGTTTTGAAAATCCTTTGTGTATTAGAAATCATTTGTGATTGGAAAATCTTTTATAAGATCGAAAACTTCTGTGAGCTTTAAACGTGTTTTATGAATTGCATATAAATTTAAACAGGTATCACTAGAAATAAGTGAACTGTGTTTAAATTACTTTGTCAGCTGGAAGTATCGCCTCCGTGGCAGAGAGGGCAGACCCACCACTCAAATAGTGGATGTTGACAGTTAAACCTGCCGTGGAGGATGAACAGAGAAGTGAACTAGTTTCTGAAGAGTGGGTGTATTCTTTCCCTTTTGAGAGGGTACCCATAGCTATCTATATCCAATAGGGCTTAAGAACTTTGTTTGAATTTAAAGCTCTGTGGTCAGCAAAACCAATGCCATCACAGCTAAAAGTTACTCCCTCACACATGGACATCATCTTCGCTCACTGGTTTCGATAGCTGTGGTGCATACAGCATGTTCCAATCACATCAGAATCAGGCTTATTATAACTGATAGCTGTGAACTTGTTTTAACGCAGCAATACATTAAATACACTAAAATATACACTGGAATATATATTTACAAAGATAGTGAGGTAGTGTTCATGGGTTCATTGTCCATTCAGTAATCACTGCACAGTGCAGTGCAGGAACAGGCCTTTGAGTAATATTATGCCAAATTAAATGCCCAATTCAACTAATCCCTTCTACCTACACAACGTCCATATTCATATTCATATGCATTTGACATGCTTCTGTGAAATTTGCCTCTACCACCACCCCAGGCAGCACATTCCAGGCACTCACATTCCCTCTGTAAAAAAAACTTGCCCTGCATATCTCCTTTGTACTTACCCCTCTCGCTTTAAATATACGTCCTCTTGTATGAAGCATTTCAACCCCAGGCAAACGATGCTGCCTGTCTACCCTTGTCAGTGCCTTTCATAACTTCTGTCATGTCTCTCTTCAGCGTCCACCGCTACAGAGCAAACAAAGTTCAAAGTAAATTTATTATCAAAGTGCATATCTGTCACCATACACAACCCTGAGCTTCATATCCTTGTGGGCATACTCTATAAATCCATAATAACTGTAATAGAATCAATGAAAGACTGCTCCAACTGGGTGTTCAACCAGTGTGCAAAAGAAAATAAACTGTGCAAATACAAACAGAAGGAAATAATAAATAATAAATAAATAAGCATTGAGAACATGCGATGAAGAGTTGAGGAAAGTGACTGTGGAAACACTTCAATGACGGGGCAAGTGAAGTTATCCCCTTTGGTTCAAGAGCCTGATGGTTGAGGGTTAATAACTGTTCCTGAAGCTGGTGGTGTGAGTCCTGAGACTCCTGTACCTTCTTCCTGGTGGCAGCAGTGAGAAGGGAGCATGACCTGGGTGGTGGGGGTCCCTGACGATGGATGCTGCTTTCCTGCAACGGCATTTCATGTATCCATGTATTCAATGTATTTCATGTATTTTTTAGATTATGAGAACACTCAGTCCTCTTTTATTGTCATTTAGAAATGCATACATGCATTAAGAAATGATACAATGTTTCTCCGGCGTGATATCACAGAAAACAAGACAGACCAAAGACTAACACTGACAAAACCACATAATTATTACATATAGTTACAGCAGTGCAAAGCAATACCATAATTTGATGAAGAACAGTCCATAGGCACAGTAAAAAAAAAGTCTCAAAAGTCCCCAAGTGGATCGACTCCTGAGTCCCCGATAGCAGGCGGCAAATGGGAGAAACTCCCTGCCATAAACCTCCAGGCACCGTCAACTTGCTGATGCCTTGGAAGTAGCCGACCCCAGCCGACCCTGAGTCCATCCGTCCGAAAACTCCGAGCCTCCGACCAGCCCCTCCGATACAGCCTCCCGAGCGCCATCCTCTGCCGAGCGCCTTCGACCTCTCTCCGGCCACTGAAACACGCAAAGCCGAGGATTTCGAAGCCTTCAGTTCCAGAGATTCCGGTTACCACACAGTAACAGCAGTAGCAAAACAGACATTTCAGAAGTTTTCTAGATGTTGCACTGTGCTCTCACGTCTGTCTCCATCAAATCAGGATTGTGCACAGTCCCCTACTTGACAGATAACAGATATTCATCACCGGAGAGGCCACGCGCGCTGCCGTCAATGGTGGGAAGGCTATTACTCCTGATGGACTGGGCCATATTCACCACTTTATTCGAGGTTTACCAGGATGCTACCAAGCAGTATCCTGGTAAACCTCTTCTGCACCTTCTCCAAAGCCTTCACCTCCATCCTGTAATGGGTTGACCAGAATGGACGTGGCTTAACCAGAGATTTATAAAGATGCAATATTATTTTCTGAATTTTGAAAATGCCCTGACTAATAAAAGCAGATTCAGATTCAAGTTCAAGTTCAAATTCAAGTTTAATTATCAATCAACCATACATGAATACAGCCAAATGAAACAGTGTTCCTCTGAGGCCAAGGTGCAAAAACACAGTACATACAGTCACAGTGAGAGAGTTACACATAGCACAAAGAACATATAGACATATAAGAGAGCAGTAAAATACAGTCACACAAAAAATATACATAGCCCAAGTCCCTGAGTGACGTGCTGTAAATTGATGGTGCACAGTTGTTACGGGTGAGAATAAGCAGTTCTCAACATGCATGCAATCCAGCCTGTCATTCCACTGATGGAACACTGGAGGGCAGCAGTGATGGGAGGGCCAGCCCCCAACCCAGCATGGACGCTGCAACAGGCGAGCTCACAGCTTGAGGCCTAGTCCTTGCCTAGGCCTAGTCCTAGTCCTTCCACGCAGCTACCCCGCTGTCTGTCTATCCAATAAACACGGGAAATGGACTTACAGAATTTTACGTTATCAATGTCAGGGTCTTGCAATCTCAAGAGAAACGCCTGAGACAATCCAAGACAATTCAGATTTATTTGTCACATGGGAACATAGAGTGAAATGCATTGTTTGCATCAACCAACACAATCTGAGAATATGCTGGATGACAGCCCACAAGTATTGCCACATGTTCCGATGCCAACATAGCATGTCCAGAATGTCCAACACACCAATAGCACAACACAGCACACAGAACATAGAACATAGAACACTGTAAACAGACACAGAACACAGACACAGATATAGAACATGGAACACAGGACACAGACATAGAACATGGGACACAGCA
Source organism: Mobula hypostoma (assembly GCF_963921235.1). Taxonomy (NCBI): domain Eukaryota; kingdom Metazoa; phylum Chordata; class Chondrichthyes; order Myliobatiformes; family Myliobatidae; genus Mobula; species Mobula hypostoma. The sequence continues at coordinate 180,513,610 of NC_086103.1, forward strand.
CACAGTACACAGAACATAGAACACAGACACTGAACACAAACATAGGACATGGAACACAGGATGCAAGTCACAGGATATAAGTCAGTACACAGAACGCAGAGCACAGACACAGAACATGGAACACAGGACACAGTACACTGAACATAGAACACAGACACAGAACACAGGACACAGGATACAGAACACAGGACATGGAACACGGGACACAGTACACTGAACGTAGAACATAGACACAGGACACAGGATACAGAACACAGGACATGGAACACGGGACACAGTACACAGAATATAGAACACAGAACACAGGATACAGGACAGAACATAAGACACAGAATACATCACACAGAACACAGGACATAGTACACAGAACATAGATCAGAGAACACAGGACACAGAATTCAGGACAGAGAATGCAAAACATGGAACACAGGACACAAGAGACAAGACCACAAGATACAAGACACGGGACACAGAACACAGGACATAGACACAGGACAGAACATAAGACACAGAATACATCACACAGAACACAGGACATAGTACACAGAACATAGATGAGAGAACACAGGACTCAGAATTCAGGACAGAGAATGCAGAACATGGAACGCAAGATACAAGACCACAAGATACAAGGCACAGAACATTGGACACAGGACACAGAAACGCAGAACAGAGGACACAGAACAAAACAATCTCCTTTCCTAACTTCCCACCTCACACACACACACAGGCATCCAACGCAGGACAAGCCACCTCCAGGCCTCTAGTTCTTGGCCCCGGGCTCTCAATCTTGCAGTCATTGAACATTCAACGTCCAATATCTGGCTGGGATGCATGCCTTATGCCTTCTTTACCACCCTAACAACCTGTGCAGCCACTTCTGGGGAGTGAGGCACTTGGACCCTAAGGTCCCTCAGTACATCAACACTGCTAAGGGTCTTGCCATTAGAGGCACTACACTGCTCAATGGTTCTGTAGTTGTCCACAACTCCAGAAAAGTCAACGTACTGTAGACTTTAGGATGTGGATGGTGCTGCATGAAGTCAAGTCTAGGTAACATATCCAAGCAACTCTGAACAAAATTGGTACAAGATTATAATTGTTACACATACCATTACTATTTTCTAAATGGGGAGAAAATTCAAAAATCTGAGGTGCAAAGTGATTTGAGAGTTCTTGTGCCAAATTCCCTAAAGGTTAACTTGTAGGTTGAGTCAGTGGTGAGGAAGGCAAATGCAATGTTAGCATTAATTTCAAAAGGATTAGAATATAAAGGCAAAAATGTAATGCTGAGGCTTAATAAAGTATTGGAGTATTGTGAGCAATTCAGGGCTCCTTGCATATGAAAAGATGTGCTAGCATTGGAGAGGGCCCAAAGGAAGTTCATGAGAGTGACCCCAGGAATAAAAGGGTTAATGTATGAGGAGCATTTGATGGCTTTGGGCCTGTTTCACTGGGGTTCAGAAGAATGAGGGGAGATCTCATCGAAATATATCGAATATTGAAAGGCCTTGATAGAGTGGTCATGGAGAGGATGTTTCCTATAGTGGTGGAGTTTATGACCAAAGGGCACAAACTCAGAATTGAGAGATTTCCATTTAGAACAGAGATGAGGAAGAATTTCTTTAACCAGAAGGAAGTTAATCTGTGGAATTCATTGCCATGGACAGCTGTGGAGGCCAAAACAATGAGTATATTTAAAGCAGATGTTGATAGGTTCTTAAACAAGAGAAAATCTACAGATGCTGGAAATTCAAGCAACACACACAAAATACTGGAGGAACTCAGCAGGCCAGGCAGCATTTATGAAAAGAGTACAGTCAATGTTTTGGGCCAAGACCCTTCGGCAGTGAATGTGTGGGTGGTTAGGAGCTGGCAAGGGCAAGTGTGGCAGTACTGTTGCTGCTACTTTACTGGTTAAAAGGCTTGGAGGTTCACATAAGAACAAGAAACAAGCTTAAAGCCAGACCATGTCAATTCAACACAGTTCTTGAATCTGGTGGGGTGAGTCTTTGGGCATACCTCCTGCCCATTGGTAGCTGCAAGAAGATGGCATGGCCTGGATGGTGGAGGCCTTCAGATGTTGCCTTCTTCAACAGGAAAAATTTTAATTAGGGAAGGGCAAATTATGAGGCTATAAGACTAGAACTTGCGGGTGTGAACTGGGATGATGTTTTTGCAGGGAAGTGTACTATGGACATGTGGTCAATGTTTAGGGATCTCTTGCAGGATGTTAGGGATAAATTTGTCCCAGTGAGGAAGATAAAGAATGGTAGGGTGAAGGAACTATGGATGACAAGTGAGGTGGAAGAAGGCAGCATACATGAGGTTTAGGAAGCAAGGATCAGATGGGTCTAATGAGGAATATAGGGTAGCAAGAAAGGAGCTTAAGAAGGGGCTGAGGAGAGCAAGAAGGGGGCATGAGAAGGCCTTGGCGAGTAGGGTAAAGGAAAACCCTAAGGCATTCTTCAATTATGTGAAGAACAAAAGGATGACAGGAGTGAACATAGAAACATAGAAACATAGAAAATAGGTACAGGAGTAGGCCATTCGGCCCTTCGAGCCTGCACCGCCATTCAGTATGATCATGGCTGATCATCCAACTCAGAACCCTGTACCAGCCTTCCCTCCATACCCCCTGATCCCTTTAGCCACAAGGGCCATATCTAACTCCCTCTTAAATATAACCAATGAACTGGCCTCAACTGTTTCCTGTGGCAGAGAATTCCACAGATTCACCACTCTCTGTGTGAAGAAGTTTTCCTAATCTCGGTCCTAAAAGGCTTCCCCCTTTATCCTCAAACTGTGACCCCTCGTTCTGGACTTCCCCAACATCGGGAACAATCTTCCTGCATCTAGCCTGTCCAATCCCTTTAGGATTTTATACGTTTCAATCAGATCCCCCCTCAATCTTCTAAATTCCAACGAGTACAAGCCTAGTTCATCCAGTCTTTCATCATATGAAAGTCCTGCCATCCCAGGAATCAATCTGGTGAACCTTCTTTGTACTCCCCCTATGACAAGGATGTCTTTCCTCAGATTAGGGGACCAAAACTGCACACAATACTCCAGGTGTGGTCTCACCAAGGCCTTGTACAACTGCAGTAGTACCTCCCTGCTCCTGTACTCGAATCCTCTTGCTATGAATGCCAGCATACATTCGCCTTTTTCACCGCCTGCTGTACCTGCATGCCCACTTTCAATGATTGTGTATAATGACACCCAGGTCTCGTTGCACCTCCCCTTTTCCTAATCGGTCACCATTCAGATAATAATCTGTTTTCCTGTTTTTGCCACCAAAGTGGATAACTTCACATTTATCCACATTAAATTGCATCTGCCATGAATTTGCCCACTCACCTAACCTATCCAAGTCACCTTGCATCCTCTTAGCATCCTCCTCACAGCTAACACTGCCGCCCAGCTTCGTGTCATCCGCAAACTTGGAGATGCTGCATTTAATTCCCTCATCCAAGTCATTAATATATATTGTAAACAACTGGGGTCCCAGCACTGAGCCTTGCGGTACCCCACTAGTCACTGCCTGCCATTCTGAAAAGGTCCTGTATATCCCATTCTTTGCTTCCTGTCTGCCAACCAATTCTCTATCCAGATCAATACCTTACCTCCAATACCATGTGCTTTAAGTTTGCACACTAATCTCCTGTGTGGGACCTTGTCAAAAGCCTTTTGAAAATCCAAATATACCACATCCACTGGTTCTCCCCTATCCACTCTACTAGTTACATCCTCAAAAAATTCTATGAGATTCGTCAGACATGATTTTCCTTTCACAAATCCATGCTGACTTTGTCCGATGATTTCACCGCTTTCCAAATGTGCTGTTATCACATCTTTGATAACTGACTCTAGCAGTTTCCCCACCACCGACGTTAGGCTAACTGGTCAATAATTCCCTGGTTTCTCTCTCCCTCCTTTTTTAAAAAGTGGGGTTACATTAGCCACCCTCCAATCCTCAGGAACTAGTCCAGAATCTAAAGAGTTTTGAAAAATTATCACTGATGCATCCACTATTTCTTGGGCTACTTCCTTAAGCACTCTGGGATGCAGACCATCTGGCCCTGGGGATTTATCTGCCTTTAATCCCTTCAATTTACCTAACACCACTTCCCTACTAACATGTATTTCCCTCAGTTCCTCCATCTCACTGGACCCTCTGTCCCCTACTATTTCCGGAAGATTATTTATGTCCTCCTTAGTGAAGACAGAACCAAAGTAATTATTCAATTGGTCTGCCATGTCCTTGCTCCCCATAATCAATTCACCTGTTTCTGTCTGTAGGGGACCTACATTTGCCTTAACCAATCTTTTTCTTTTCACATATCTATAAAAGCTTTTACAGTCAGTTTTTATGTTCCCTGCCAGTTTTCTCTCATAATATTTTTTCCCCTTCCTAATTAAGCCCTTTGTCCTCCGCTGCTGAACTCTGAATTTCTCCCAGTCCTCAGGTGAGCCACTTTTTCTGGCTAATTTGTATGCTTCTTCTTTGGAATTGATACTATCCCTAATTTCCCTTGTCAGCCACGGGTGCACTACCTTCCTTGATTTATTCTTTTGCCAAACTGGGATGAACAATTGTTGTAGTTCATCCATGCGATCTTTAAATGCTTGCCATTGCATATCCACTGTCAACCCTTTAAGTGTCATTTGCCAGTCTATCTTAGCTAATTCACATCTCATACCTTCAAAGTTACCCTTCTTTAAGTTCAGAACCTTTGTTTCTGAATTAACTATGTCACTCTCCATCTTAATGAAGAATTCCACCATATTATGGTCACTCTTACCCAAGGGGCCTCTCACGACAAGATTGCTAATTAACCCTTCCTCATTGCTCAATACCCAGTCTAGAATAGCCTGCTCTCTAGTTGGTTCCTCGACATGTTGGTTCAAAAAACCATCCCGCATACATTCCAAGAAATCTTCTCCCTCAGCACCCTTACCAATTTGGTTCACCCAATCTACATGTAGATTGAAGTCACCCATTATAACTGCTGTTCCTTTATTGCACACATTTCTAATTTCCTGTTTAATACCATCCCCAACCTCACTACTACTGTTAGGTGGCCTGTACACAACTCCCACCAGCGTTTTCTGCCCCTTAGTGTTATGCAGCTCTACCCATATCGATTCCACATCCTCCCGGTTTATGTCCTTCCTTTCTATTGCGTTAATCTCCTCTCTAACCAGCAACGCCACCCCACCTCCTTTTCTTTCATGTCTATCTCTCCTGAATATTGAATATTCCTGAATGTTGAGCTCCCATCCTTGGTCACCCTGGAGCCATGTCTTTGTGATCCCAACTATATCATATTCATTAATAACAATCTGCACTTTTAATTCATCCACCTTGTTACGAATGCTCCTTGCATTGACACACAAAGCCTTCAGGCGCGCTTTTACAACTCTCTTAGCCCTTATACCGATTAGAGATAAAGGTGGGAAGATGTGCCTGGAGGCTGTGGAAGTGAGCGAGGTCCTCAATGAATACTTCTCTTCGGTATTCACCAATGAGAGGGAACTTGATGATGGTGAGGACAATGTGAGTGAGGTTGATGTTCTGGAGCATGTTGATATTAAGGGAGAGGGAGGTGTGGGAGTTGTTAAAATACATTAGGACAGATAAGTCCCCGGTGCTTGATGGAATATTCCCCAGGCTGCTCCACGAGGCGAGGGAAGAGATTGCTGAGCCCCTGGCTAGGATCTTTATGTCCTCGTTGTCTACGGGAATGGTACCAGAGGATTGGAGGGAGACGAATGTTGTCCCCTTGTTCAAAAGAGGTAGTAGGGATAGTCCGGGTAATTATAGACCAGTGAGCCTTACGTCTATGGTGGGAAAACTGTTGGAAAACATTCTTAGAGATAGGATATATGGGAATTTAGAGAATCATGGTCTGATCAGGGACAGTCAGCATGGCTTTGTGAAGAGCAGATTGTGTCTAACAAGCCTGGTAGAGTTCTTTGAGGAGGTGACCGGGCATATAGATGAGGGTAGTGCAGTGAATGTGATCTATATGGATTTTATTAAGGCATTTGACAAGGTTCCACACGGTAGGCTTATTCAGAAAGTCAGAAGGCATGGGATCCAGGGAAGTTTGGCCAGGTGGATTCAGAATTGGCTTGCCTGCAGAAGGCAGAGGGTCGTGGTGGAGGGAGTACATTCAGATTGGAGGATTGTGACTAGTGGTGTCCCACCAGGATCTGTTTTGGGACCTCTACTTTTCGTGATATTTATTAATGACCTGGATGTGGGGGTAGAAGGGTGGGTTGGCAAGTTTGCAGACAACACAAAGGTTGGTGGTGTTGTGAATAGTGTGGAGGATTGTTGAAGATTGCAGAGAGACATTAATAGGGTGTAGAAATGGGCTGAGAAGTGGCAGATGGAGTTCAACATGGAGAAATGTGAGTTGGTACACTTTGGAAGGACAAACTCCAAGGCAGAGCACAAAGTAAATGGCAGGATACCTGGTAGTGTGGAGGAGCAGAGGGATCTGGGGGTACATGTCCACAGATCCCTGAAAGTTTCCTCACAGGTAGATAGGGTAGTTAAGAAAGCTTATGGGATGTTAGCTTTCATAAGTCGAGGGATAGAGTTTAAGAGTCACGATGTAATGATGCAGCTCTGTAAAACTCTGGTTAGGCCACACTTGGAGTACTGTGTCCAGTTCTGGTCGCCTCACTATAGGAAGGATGTGGAAGCATTGGAAAGGGTACAGAGGAGATCTACCAGGATGCTGCCTGGTTTAGAGAGTATGCATTATAATCCTTATTATCATAAGGGAGCTAGGACTTTACTCTTTGGAGAGAAGGAGGATGAGAGGAGACATGATAGAGGTGTACAAGATATTAAGAGGAATAGATAGAGTGGACAGCCAGCGCCTCTTCCCCAGGGCACCACTGCTCAATACAAGAGGACATGGCTTTAAGGTAAGGGGTGGGAAGTTCAAGGGGGATATTAGGGGAAGGTTTTTTACTCAGAGAGTGGTTGGTGCGTGGAATGCACTGCCTGAGTCAGTGGTGGAGGCAGATACACTAGTGAAATTTAAGCGACTACTAGAGAGGTATATGGAGGAATTTAAGGTGGGGGGTTATATGGGAGGCAGGGTTTAAGGGTCAGCACAACATTGTGGGCCGAAGGGCCTGTACTGTACTGTGCTGTACAGTTCTATGTTCTATGTTCAGGCAGTGTATCATATAGATACTACCAATGGTGGGGAAGGACATATTGGGTCGAGTCCATTACTCTCTGCAGCTTCGTAAGTGGCTGCGGATTCGAATTACTCTACGGGTAGACAAGCAATTCCATTTGGTAACTAAATTGCGAAGGCTCCAATGAAGTTGATTGGGAGAATAGAGTGGATTGAATGCAAGTTAAAAACACAAAATGCGGTCTGACCAGGTCAGTATCCAGCAAGGATCTTGGCTTTCACTTCTTCAAGAGTGAGAAGTCCATGAATCAGACTGGGAGCATAACCAAACCAAACTACAGGCAGCATGTAATGTACACTCAGTGGCCACTGTATTACGTACACATGTACACCTGCCGGTTAATGCAAAGATCTAATCAGCCAATCATGTGGCAGCAACTCAAAGCACAACAGCATGCCGACATGTTAAGAGGTTCAGTTGTTGTTCAGACCAAGCACCAGAATGGGGAAGGAATGTGATCTACGTGACTTTGACTGTGGACTGATGGTTGGTGCCAGATGGGGTGGTTTGAGTATCTCAGAAACTGCCGATCTCCTGGGATTTCCACACACAACAGTCTCTAGAGTTCACAGAGAATGGTGTGGAAAACAAAAACATACAGTGAGCAGCAGTTCTGTGGGCGACAACACCTTGTTAATGTGAGAGGTCAGAGGAGAATGGCCAGACTGGTTCAAACTGACAGGAAGGTGACAGTAACTCAAATAACCACAAATTACAACAGAGGTGTGCAGAAGAGCATCTTTAAATGCACAACACTCCTTAAGGTAAATAGGCTACAGCAGCAGAAGATCATGGACATATGCTCAGTAGCCACTTTACCTGGTACGCAAGGTAACTAATAAAGTGACCACGGAATAAAGCAGCACAAAAAGAGAGCAGAAATAATGAGGTAATGTTCATGGGTTCATTGTCCGTCAGAAATCTGAGAGCTGAGGGGAAGAAGCTGTTCCTGAGATGTTGAGTGTGTGTCTTCAGACTCCCGCCCCTCCTCTCTGTTGATAGTAATGAGAAGAGGGCATGTTAGTGAGTAATGAGAAGAGATCAGCGGTGTGCAGAAGAGCATCTCTGAATGCACAGCATGTCGAACCTTAAAGTGGAGGTACTACAGGAGCAGAAGATTATGAATATAATTCGTCCCGGTCCATTTCAAATGCTTCCATTTATTATCAGAGCATGTATACAGTATACAACCTGAAATATTTACTCTTCACAGACATCCACGAAAAACAGAAAAACCCCAAAAGAATGAACAACAGGAAAACATTAGAACCTCAACCCCCCTCTTCACGCTCCCCGCACAAGCTGCATCAACATATCAACCTCCCCCCTTCCCTCACCCATTTCAGCAGGAAGTGTCAATGCCCACCACCCACCAAGCACCCAAAGAGAGACCATGATCTGCGGACAACAAAAGCTATTGTTCGCCCGACAGTTTGACATGCCTCAGGCTCGCTCTCTCTCTCTCTCTCTCTCTCTCTCACTAACGAGGGACGGAGAGATATCACCCAATTCACAGTAAAAGGAGAGACTGACAATTGCTGTGATGGAGTTACTTACAGTCTGCCGCATCGCTTTTTGTTCCGAGATTTTCTGACTTGAGAATCGGCAGCAAACTCTCCCTTCCATCGAGAGAGAGAGAGAGAGAGAGAGAGAGAGAGAGAGAGAGAGTGATCACCCAATGATGCCTAATAAAGGGGATCTAATAAAGTGGCCAAAGAGTATAAAGTTCAAGGGCCACGTGGAGGTAGTTTGGGAGTTCAGAGTGGATTGAATGCAAGTTAAAACCCCAAACTGCAATCTGACCTTGTCAGTATCCAGCAAAGATCTTGGCTTTCACTTGCTCGAGAGTGGGAAGTCCATGAATCAGGCAGGGACCATAACCAAGCAAACCACAGGCAGGAGAAAATATATTTCCAATGGATAAAAGGTCTTAAAAGTCTCAGAATTCCACAGATTTGTGTAAACTTTAATTAGACACAGCAAGAGTGAAACCAGCCAAGCAAGTAAGATGCAGGAGAGGGGGAGCGGAATGTGTAGGGTCAACATCTGGCACACAGTGTCATGGCTGCATCTGAGATGACCGGTTTTAAGAATGTACTGTATGGTAGCAATCAGAGTCCATTATTAATTCTATTCAAATTACAAGTCTTGAGCTACGGCTTTACTGCAACCACGCATTGTGATCCCTGTGCGCCAAAGAAATTAGATTCTGTGAAGTTCACTGACTATTCCAGTTGGAATGATCCTCTCTTGCAGACACCGCACCCCACCTCTTTCCCCTTCAAGGGGTCAAGTGGTAAGTTTTTCCTAAGTGGCACTCAGGGAAAATCTACCACTTGGAGGGTCAAGGGGGTGGGGGCAGTATCTACAAGGAAGGACAGTTCAAATTTATTTTTAAAGTACATATATGTCGCTATATACTACCCCGAGATTCGTTTTCTTGTGGGCATTCACAGTAGAAAAGAGAAATACAATAGAATCAATGAAAAGCTACACACAAAGACTGACAAAAAACAATGTGCAAAGGGAAACGAACTGGAAATACAGAAATAATAAATAATGAATAAATAAATAACGGACTAAATAAATAGATAGACTGAGAGATAGATAGACAGATAGATATATAGACAGATAGATGGATAGATAGAAATCTCATCTCCTTCTACCCTAGGCCACGAACTTATCAATCACCCCTGATGATTTATTAACTGATGAATTATTAACTTCAAACTTTCTGCATAATCACTGAAAGAGTTGAACTGCACGTGCATGTAACGAGAGCTGTATAATGCACCTCCTTCTACTTTAGGCCACGAACTTACCAATCATCCCTGGCTGTGGACACTTTCTGGAGGTCCAAGATCCCTATGCTCCACGCCCGCTGGACTAAGTGTGTAAATGTAGGAGGGGACTATGTTGAGAAATAAATGTGCTAGGTTTTCTAAAACTGACTCCTTCTACCTTAGTCCACAAACTCATCAATCACCCCTCGCAGATGGATAGATAAATAAATATATAATACTGATAATAAGAATTGTGCAGTCTTTGAAAGTTAGCCTGTAGTTGTGGAATCAGTTCAGAATTGAGTTGAGTGAAGTTATGCATACTAGTTCAGGAGCCGGATTGTTGAAGGGTAATAACTGTTCCTGAACTTGGTAGTGTGAGACCTGCATCAGCTTCCCAATGGCAGCAGAAAGAAAGGAGCCTGACCTGGATGGTGAGGGTCCTCGATGATAATCGGAAGTCTGGAAGTTGAGACCCAATGACCATAGCTCTGGGCATGCATGTCTGCGAGATCACTGGGCAAGTCCGAGGCCTGATGTCTGCATGCTCTTGAGTCCAGTCGAGCATGGGAGCCTGGTGGGAGTCTGCCCTGGGGGTTGGAGGACTGTCTGTGTGTGCAAGAGTGCAGGGGTCGGTGGGGGTGAGTGGATGGGAGGGAGGAAAGGGGCTTGTTTTGCTGTTCATAAACACAAGAAATTCTGCAGTTACTGGTGTAACACCCTGGGAAAGGTTTCACTGATAACATAATGGTCTTTCTGTAGCAGCAGTGTTTGGGTTATGGTTTGAGATAGCAGGTGCTTTGGAATGTGAGCCGTCCAATGACGGGAGTGTGTTTTCGTGTTGTGTCCCTGACACCGGTGTGAGCTCGGTCTTTTGTTCGGCCGGAGATGAACGGAGAAGATACCGGAGAGAAGAGGTTGCAGGACACAACCCAGGGCGGAGCCATGACTCAACAAAGCCCAGGAAGATCGAAGAAGGATCAGCGAAGGGGAAGCCGTGAGCTCCAACTTGTGCACATTAGGCTGTTCCATTGAAATGGGCCCTTCTCTTTTTTTGCTCTTTCTTTACTAACCCTTTAGTCAGATTAAGACTCATAAAGCTAAATCATTGAATTGTTTGTGGTGTGCTGTCTGTTATTTTGTGGTAACACATCACACAGCGTCCAAACAAATGGAGGTTCGGAGGTTTTCCCCTCAATCTCACACACTTGGCCGGGCCAGAGATTGTCTTCCCTAGGCTTACACAGCTGACGGAACCGGAGCGTTTCACTGGAAATCTGGAGCAACACACACGAAATGCTGGAGGAACTCAACAGATCAGGCAGCAACTACGGAAGTGAATAAACAGCCAGCGTTTTGGGCCGAGACCTTTCGTCAGGACTGTTTACCATATCAGCACTCAGCGATGGGACCAGTGATGGTACTGAAACAGGAATCCGAAAAGAAGTTGGCAAAAAAAAAATGAACAGATGCAAATCAGATCAAATTCAGACTCACTTCTAGACTGGGAGTACATGTTGTCAGCTGTATTCTGTGAGCCAACAGTTAAGGTTAGAAATTTCCTGGAGGTATTACAAGAGCAAGGATGTTAACTGCTGGGGAAAGGCAGTTCACATCCTAATGGTGTTGTCATCTTTCAACATTTAAACCAGACACGAGCGGACACATGTGATAGAGCACGCTGAGGTTATTAATGGCAAAAGACTGCGAAGATCTCTCTTCCAGACTCACAAGAAAGAACAACAGCATTCCAAACCCCGTTATTTCTAGTCATAACCCAAACATTGCTGCTACAGAGAAACCATTACATTATCAGTGAAACCTTACAGCATGTTACACAAAGTAATTTTACAAAGTAAATTTATTACCAAAGTATACACTGTATAGATCACCATATAGAGTCATAGGGAAGTACAGGACACTTCAACCCATCTAGTCTGTGCTAAAACTATTTAAACAGCCTCGTCCTATCAACCTGCATTGGGACCATATCCTTCCATACCCCTACCATCCATATACCATTCCAAACTTCTCCTAAACTTTGAAGTTGAACTCACAAGCACCACTTGCGCTGGCAGCTCGTTCCACACTCTCACAACCCGCTGAGTGAAGAGGTTTCTCCTCATGTTCCCCTCAAGCTTTTCACCTTTCATCCTTACCCCGTGACCTCTGGTTGTAATCCCACCCAACCTCAGTGGAAAAACTCTCTTGAGGTCCATTTTCTTGCAGGCATTCACAGGAGAACACAAAATACAAACATAAACGATGAAAAACTAAAGGCCCAAATAATTTCTGAACGGGATGGCTTTCTTTGCCATTTCAGAGGTATTTAAGATTTGTCTATATGACTGATAGACAGCACGAAAACAATCCAATTCGTCTACGTCAACCTCTGAAATGGCAAAGGAAGCCAGGCTATTCACACATGCCTGTGTTTGCCCCAAATCCTTCTAACCCCTCCCTGTCCATATACCTCTCCAAATACCTTTTAAAGTTGTTTAAAAAGATTTGGGTGGCATGGTGGTGGTACCAGCAATCACCGATTGGGGTTCGATTCCTGCCACTCTTATTTGTTTTCTAGGTCGGTAGGGATGGTTCTGGGGAGAGATGGAGGCGTTAGGGGTCAGGTTAGGGTTTAGGGAAGAGATGAGGATGGAGTTAGAGGTTAGAGGCAGTCAACGAAGAGTTAAGGTCAGTGGCCAGTGTTCAGAGTCCTGGGCGAAGTGCTCTGCAGTCAAAGGCTAGCAATCCACAGGGGTCAGATCAGCAGGCACAGAGGACGCAGAATAGTGATAGTGATACCCTGATCAGCGAGTCCTGGGTTGGAGGTCTGTGCATACAGGACGTTTGAGTGTCCGTGAGCACCCCCATCAGGTCAGCAACTTCTATGGTTGGAGATCCATGAGAGGTCAAAAGTTGAGGTCAGAAGGTCAAAGTCCCATGAACGGTGAGTTGTGGGGTTGAGGTCAAAAGGTTAAAGTCCTGCAAGTGGCAAGTCCTGGGGTTGAGACCAGAAGGTCAAAGTCCCATGAATGACCAGTCTGGAAGTCAGGGCCTGACGGTTAAACTCTCATGATTGGCAAGTTCTGAGATAGTCAGAGGCCCAACATCTGTGAGTCCGAGAGTCCGAGGCCAAGGACTGGAGGTCCATTAGCAGCCTGTCATAGGATTAGAGGCCTGTATATGTGTGTGTGTGAGTGGGTAGTGGGTCTGTGGAAAGGAGGCTTGGTAGCAGTCTGGCTGGGGTGGGGGGTGGTGTGTGTGGTGGTGGTCCTGTGGAAATGTGAGAAAGGGGCTTCACTACCATGGCACCAATGATTGGTAAGGGTGTTGAAGGTTATTGGGAGAAGGCATGTGATTAAATAAATCTGGATCTGAATCTAACTGACAATCCGTTCGACAGAGCGGGTACAGGCATGACAGACCGAATGTGATTGATGATTGAAGGGTCTTGGCCTGAACGTCGACTATTTATTCCTCTTCATAGATGCTGCCTGACCTGCTGAGTTCCTCCAGCATTCTGTGTGTGTTGCTTTGTGTTTCCAGCATCTGCAGTCTCTTGTATTTAACGATCCACCGGTATTTATCTACTTGTGGCCTGGCACGGCCCGGAATGCAGAGATTTATCTTTCTCAGCTCCCTAGTTATTGGGAATGAGGAGATGAGGAGGAACTGCTTTTCCCAAAGGGTGGTGAATCTGTGGAATTCTCTGCCCAATGAAGCAGTGGAAGCTACTTCAGTAAATATATTTAAGACAAGGTTGGATAGATTTTTGCATAGTGGGGAAATTAAAGGCTATGGGGAAAAGGCAGGTAGGTGGAGATGAGTCCATGGCCAGATCAGCCATGATCTTATTGAATGGCAGAGCAGGCTCGATGGGCCAAATGGCCGACTTCTGCTCCTATTTCTTATGTTCTTATGAATGACCCACTGAATATCTAGCTGACCTGGATATCAAGATGACAAGTGAAAAGCCCTTTAATTATGTCCTTTATATCATCAATTTCCTGGTAACTGCCCTACCCTGACCCGGTGTATAAGACAGCAGAACTCCACCTCCCCCCCGAAAGCACAAAGGCTCAAATTAGTGAATGTTGATGGGATTTCCTTGTACAGAAAATTTCAGGAGCTCGTTCAGGGAATAGGAAACTCCAACTAATGCTCAGTACACTCAGCCAGCTCCATCATGGCAACGAGCCTCCCTGCCATCAAGGACTTCCCCGAAATTTGGTGCCTCAAAGAATGTGGCATCCATCATTACAGACCCTCACCACCCAGGCTGTGCCCTCTTCTCATTACTACCATCAGAAAGCAGGGGCCTAAAGACACACAATCAACGTTTTAGCAACAGCTTCTTCCCCTCGGCTCTCAGATTCCTGACAGATAATGAACCCATGAACACCACCTCACTATTTCTGTTCTTCTTTTGTGCTGCTTATTTTGATATACACTTCGTGGTCACTTTATTAGTTACCTTGTGTTGCCATGTGGCCAAGTGGTTAAGGCGTCAGTCTAGTGATCTGAAGGTCGCTAGTTCGAGCCTCAGCTGAGGCAGTGTGTTGTGTCCTTGAGCAAGGCACTTAACCACACGTTGCTCTGCGACGACACTGGTGCCAAACTGTATCGGCCCTAGTGCCCTTCCCTTGGACAACATCGGTGGCGTGGAGAGGGGAGACTTGCAGCATGGGCAACTGCCGGTCTTCCATACAACCTTGCCCAGGCCTGTGCCCTGGAAACCTTCCAAGCCGCAAATCCATGGTCTCAAGAGACTAACAGACCCTATAAAGATAAAGTGGCTACTGAGTGTATGGCCATGATCTTCTGCTGCTGTAGCCCATCCACTTTAAGGTGTGTTGTGTGTTTAAAAATTGCTCTTCTGCACATCACTGTTGTAATTTGTGGTTATTTGAGTTATTGTCAGCTTGAACCAGTCTGGCCATTCTCCTCTGACCTCCCTCATTAAAAAGGTGTTGTCACCCACAGAACTGATACTCACTGGATGTTTTTGATTTTCACCCCATTCTCTGCAAACTCTAGAGACCGTTATTGGGTGTATTTAAGGCAGAGATTGATAGGCATCTGAGTAGCCAGGGCATCAAAGGTTATGGTGAGAAGGCGGAGGAGTGGGACTAAATGGGAGAATGGATCAGCTCATGATAAAATGGCGGAGCAGACTCGATGGGCCAAATGGCCGACTTCTGTTCCTTTGTCTTATGGTCTTATGCGTGAAAATCCCAGGAGATCAGCAATTTCTGAGATGTTCAAACCACCCCATCTGGCATCGACAATCATTCCATTGTCAAGGTCACTTAGATCACACTACTTCCCCATTCTGATGTTTGGTCTGGACCTCTTCGCCCTGTGGCAGGGTAGCGTAATGGTTCGCACGACGCTCTACAATACCGGCGGCCTGGCTTCAATTCCTGCTGCTGCTTGGAAGAAGTTTGTTTGTTCTTCCTGCTGCTCCGGTTTCCTCCCACAGTCCAAAGACGTACAGGGTAGGTAGGGTAATTGTCCTGTCATTAGGCTAGGGATAAATCGAGGGTTGCTGGGCGATATGGCTCAAAGGCCCAGAAGGGCCTACTCCATGCTATACTTCAATAAATAAATAATGTATCGAGTTGCTGCCACACGATTGGCTGGTTAGATATTTGCATTAACAAGTAGCTGTACAGGTGTACTTAATGAAGCGGCCACTGACTGTATACTAATTTATAATATATTTTATGTATTGCACTGTACTGCTGCCACAAAACAACAAATCGTACAACATTTTTCAGTGATAATAGACCTGATTCTGGGCTAACAGGAAGGGTTAAGAAGATCAGCAAACGGCAGTATTACTGGAAGGGGATTGAAACCAGATGTCACAGGGAATTTTGAACAGATCTGTTTGTCTTAGTGTTGTAATAACAGCCTTATCTGCTCGCACGCTGTCTGCTTTTTCTGTTTAAACATTGCTGGGAGGTTTTGTGTATTTTTAAAAAGCGCGATCAGTTCATTTTGGGTCCTTTTCCAAGTCTGCCAGCACGGGGAAAAGGAAGACAAATGGAGTTCTGACTCCAGGCTGCTCTCAGTTCACAACTTAGGGGGTAATTTCAAAGGAGATGTGGGGGGCAAGTTTTTTTTACACAGAGAGTGGTGGGTGCTTGGAATGCACTGCCTAGAGTGGTGGTAGAGGTAGGTACACTCAGACCTTTTAAGAGATGCTTAGATAGGTACAGGCATGTGAAGAAAATGGAAGGATATGGAAACTATGTAGACAGAAGAGATTGGTTTAATTGACTATTTCATTACTAATTGGTTCAGAAAAAGATTGTAGGCCAAGCGGTCCATTCTGGAGCTGTACTCTTCAATCTTTCATCTTATTTTATTTATTTATTTGGAGATACAGCTCAGAATAGGCCCTTCTGTCCCTACAAGCCACACTGCCCACCAACTCCTGACAACCCCCGATTTAACCCTAGCCTAATCACGGGACAATTTACAATGACCAATTATCCTACTACCCAGAACATCTTTGGACTGTGGGAGGAAACCGGAGCACCCGGAGAAAACCCACACGTTCCACATGGAGGATGTACAAAGATTCCTACTAGCATCTGAACTCCGAACTCCAGCGCCCTGAGCTGAGCTAACTGCTATGCCATGCTCTAACTCTTTTAAAAGCAGACTGTGCTTTCAAGGAGGGTGCACGCTATCCTCCTGCAACCCATCCCCTGGAGCTCAGGACATCCCAAGGCAACTTGCATCCAAACCTTCAGATTCTGATTTATTTATCACGTGCACATTGAAACGTACAGTGAAATGAGTTGCCTGAGTTAACAACCAACACACTCAGGGATGTCCTGGGCGCAGCCCACACGTGTCGTCGCACATCCCAGCTCACAATGCTTGGCAGAACAATAGGCATCCGTTAGTCTCATGAGATCATGGATTTGCACCTTGGAAGGTTTCCAGGGCGCAGGCCTGGGCGAGGTTGTATGGAAGACCAGCAGTTGCCCATGTGGCAAGTCTCCCCTCTCCACGCCACCGATGTTGTCCAAGGGAAGGGCATTAGGACCCATACAGCTTGGCACCAGTGTCGTCGCAGAGCAATGTGTGGTGAAGTGCCTTTGCTCAAGGACACAACACGCTGCCTCAGCTGAGGCTCGAACTAGCGACCTTCAAATCACTAGAGGAACACCTTAACCACTTGGCCACGCGTCAACATTGGCAGAACAACACAGCACACAACAGGCAACAAAACAGCAAGAGCGAAACGAGCCCCGTTACTCCCTAACACCCGCAGGCATACTGTTTTCAGTCCTCCAACCCCAGGACAGGTCATCTTCGGCCTCCGTCCTCCGGCAGACTTGGGGATTCGCAGACATTGGCCCTTCAACTTCCTTGGCAGGCTCGCAGAAATTTGCAGACTTGGAGCACTGCCATTGGGTCTGGACTTCTGCCATTGGGCAACTCGTTAATTTAGATGCTCGTGGCACGTGAATGATGCTGAGAAATGTGGCCCCCTCATCATCCCGGGGTTGAGGGAACTTCAGAGGTCAGTTAAAAATCTGCCACTTTGGCAGCTCAGAATCAAAAGCATGTGTGTGCTATCACTGAAAAGTGCTGTGAATTTCACTGCTTTGCAGCAGCAGTGCTGTGCAATACTTAAAAAGAAATTACCGTAAGTTACAATACAAAATAGTTTAAAAAGTACCGCAAAAAAAAGAGTAAAATAGCAAGGTTCTTGAACTGTTCAAAAATTGGTCAGAAGTCGGTACGAGGATGTCAGGTTTCCTTTTCCAAAGGAGGTTAGAGATCCAGATGGGTTTCCCATTGCCATTTCATGGTCTTCCCTACTGTTCAAAGTCAAAGAAAATTTAGTATCAAATTACGTGCTGTATCTGCACAAATACCAAAACTAATGGGAAAAGGTAAAGTGATTCATTTTGGAACATCGAACGTGAAGGCAGAATACAGGCTTAATGGCAGGATTCTTAGCAGTGTGGAGGGACAGAGGGAACTTGGGGTCATGTCAACAGATCCCTCAAAGTTGCCACGCACTTTGATAGGACTGTTAAGAAGGTATGTGGTGTGTTGGCTGTACTCACTGGAATTTAGGAAAATGGGGTGGGATCTCATTAAAATCTTTCAAATTTTGAAAGAGCTAGATACAGTGAATGTGGAGAGGATGTTTCCCGTAGTGGGGAATTCTAGAACCGGAGGATACAGTCTCAAAACAGAAGGACTTCCATTTAGAACAGAGAGGAGGAAATCCAACCACAAACAAGAGAAAATCTGCAGATGCTGGAAATTTCTTTAGCCAGTGGGTGGAGAATCTATGGAATTTATTGTCAGAGGCAGCTGTGGAGACCAGGTTATTGGACGCATTTAAGGTGGATGTTAATGGGTTCTTGATTAGTCAGGGTATCGAAGATTATAGGCAGAAGGCAGAAAAATGAGTTTGAGAGGGACCTGGATCGGCCATGATGGAATGACAGTGGAGACTCAATGGGCTGAATGGCCTGTTTCTACTCCTATCCCTTATGGGCTTGCGGTCTTATGGTTTTCATTAGTCGGGGGATTGAGTTCAAGAGCCATGAGGTAATGTTGCAGCTCCATAAAGTCCTGATTAGATCACTCTAGGGGTTTTGCATTCAGTTGTGGATATTCAAACCTTACAGCGGGTACAGAGGAGATTTACCAGGATGCTGCCTGGACTACAGGGCATGTCTTATGATGATAGGTTGAGCAAGTCAGGGCTTTTCTCTTTGGAGAGGAGATTTGGTAGATGTGTACAGATAATAAAAGACAGATTGGTAGAGTAGATAGCTAGAGACATTTTCCCAAGGTGGGAAAGGTTAATACCAGGGCGTATAATTTTTAAGTGACTGGATGAAGGTTTAAGGGGGATGTCAGAGGTAAGTTCTTTACACAGAGAGTGGTGAGTACATGAAACACACAGCCAGGGTAGTGCTAGAGGCAGATACATTAGAGACATTTAAAAAACTCTTAGATTGGCACATGGATGATAGAAAAATGGAGGGCAATTCAGCCCACTGAGTCTTCACTGCCATCTCATTATGGCTGATCCCTTTTCCCTCTTAATCCCATTTTCCTGCCTTTTTGTCATAACCTTTGATGCCCTGACTAATCAAGAGTCTATCAACCTCCACCTTAAATACACCCAATACCCTGGTCTCCACAGCCACCTGTGGCAATGAATTCCACAGATTCGCCACCCACGGGCTAAATAAATTTTTAGAGGAAGAAAGGGTTAGATTAATCTTGGAACACACATCAAAGTTGCTGGTGAACGCAGCAGGCCAAGCAGCATCTATAGGAAGAGGCGCAGTCGACGTTTCAGGCCGACTGCGCCTCTTCCTATAGATGCTGCTTGGCCTGCTGCGTTCACCAGCAACTTTGATGTGTGTTGCTTGAATTTCCAGCATCTGCAGAATTCCTGTTGTTTGAGATTAATCTTGGAGTAGGTTTTAAGACTGGCACAACACTGTGGGCCAAAGGTCCTGTACTGACCTGTACAGTTCCTTGTTCTATGTTCTAACAAGATTCACCCTTGACACCTGTAAGAACTTGACATTACTTCTGCAATCAAAACAGTTCCTCATGATAGGAACAAAATATTTATCCCACAGGAAAATTCCATTAAAACTTGCCAGAAAAACAGATTGCTTCCATGTTTAGGAATTATTAAGTCAACTCCAAACTGCAGTAGGTCACAAGATATAAACACAAGAGATTCTGCAGATGCTGGAAATCCAGCGTAACACACACAACCTGCTGGACAAACTCAGCAGGTCAAACAGCATCTATGGAAATGAGTAAACAGTCAATCTTCAGATCCATTAAAGGATAAAGCTTACACAAAAGAAAAATAATTGGATAATAAAAGTCAAAGTGTTATCAAAATAGATGCAGTACATGTACAATATGTCATCACAGACTACCTTGAGATTTATTTTAAAGAACGACCAGAAGACAGCAGAAGAGAGCCAGGAGAAATGCAGCCATGGTTGCCACCACTACCACATATACATGTCCCACCTGCAACAGAGCTTGTGGGTCCAGGATAGGACTGTATAGTCATCAAAGATCTCACCGTTAAAGGAGTGGACATAGTCACCGGATTTCGATGGACAACCGAGAAGATTTACAGGAAAATGAAGAAATACAATAGAAGTTGTGGAAAGCTACACATAATCAAAGACTGGCAAGCAAAAGGAGGGGAATTGTGCAAATAATAAATAAATAGATAGATAAATAAATACTGCGAACATAAGTTGTAGAATCCGTAGGCTGTGGAACGAGGTGAGTGAAGTTATCCACACTGGATCAGGAGCCTGATGGTTGTAGGGTAATAATTGTTTCTGAACCTGGTCATGTGGGTCCTAAGGCTGCTGTACCTCCTGCCCGATGATAGCAGCGACAAGCTGATGATAGGGCAAAATTGTAGTCCACAGAAATGTAAAAGGAAGACAAAACTGAATAGGGTGAATACAGGACTGAAGGTGTTGTATTTGAATGCGTGCAGTCTACGGAATAAGGTAGATGAACTTGCAGCAGAGTTACAGATGACATTGTGGGCATCACTGAATCATGAATGAAAGAAAGTTATAGCTAGGAGCTTAACATCCAAGGATACACATCGTGTCGAAAGGACAGGCAGGTAGGCAGAGGGGATGGAGTGGCTCTGTTGGTAAAAAATAAGATCTAATCATTAAAAGGAGGTGACATAGGGTTGGAATCTGTTGAATCATTGTAGGTAGAACTAAGGAACTGCTAAGGTAAAAAGACCCTGGTGGGAGTTATACATAGACACCCAAACAGTAGTAAAGGTGCGGACTACAAATTACAACAGGATATAGAAAATGCATGCCAAAAGGGCAACATTGCAATAGTCATAGTGGATTTCAATATGCAGGTACGTTACATTGGGAAAAGCAGGTTGGAGCTGGATCTCAAGCGAGGGAATTTCTGGAATGCCTGAGATGGCTTTTTCAAGCAGCTCATGGCTGAGCCCACTGGGGATCAGTTATGCTGGATTGCGTGTTGTGCAATGATCCAGAATTGATTGGGGAGCTTAAGGTAAAGGAACCCTTAGGAGACAGTGATTATAATATAATAGAATTCACTCTGAAATTTGAGGAGAAGCTAAAGTCAGATGTACCAGTATTACAGAGGAGTAAAGGGAATTATAGAGGCATGACAGAGGAGTTAGCCAAAATTGATTGGAAAAGAACACCGGCAGGGATGATGGCACAGCACTAGCTGAAATTTCTGGGAGCAATTCAGATGGCGCAGGATATATACATCCCAAAGAGGAAGAAGTATTCTAAAGGAAGGATGACACAACCGTGGCTGACAAGAGAAGTCAACACCAACATAAAAGTCAAAGAGAGGGTATATAATGGAGCAAAAATTAGTGAGAAAAATGTCGTAAAGAAGGAAAAGATGGAATACAGAGGTAAGCTAGCCAATAATATTAAAGAGGATACCAAAAATTTCTTCAGATATATGAAGTGTAAAAGACAGGCGAGAGTAAATATCAGACCACTGGAAAATGAAGCTGGAGAGGTAGTAATGAGGGGGACAAGGAAATAATGGACAAACTGAAGAAGTATTTTGCATCAGTCTTCACTGTGAAAGTCACTAGCAGAATGCTGGACATTTGAGAGCACCAGGGGCCAGAAGTGCGCGAAGCTGCCATTACTAGGGGAAAGCTGCTTGAGAAACTGAAAGTTTTGTAAGTAGATAAGTCACCTGGACCAGATAGTATACACCCCAGGATCCTGAAGGAGGTGGCTGAAGAGATTGCAGAGGCATTAGTAATGATCTTTCAAGAATTAATTAATTCTGGCATGGTTCTGGAGGACTGGAAGAATACAAGTGTCACTCCACTCTTCAAGAAGGGAGAAGGTGGAGGAAGAGAAATTATAGGACAGTTAGTTTGACCTCAATGGTTGGGAAGATGTTGGAATCTATTTTTGAGGATGAGGTCTCAGGGTACTTGGAGGCACATGATAAAATAGGCCATAGTCAGCATGGTTTCCTCAAGGGAAAATCTTGCCTGACAAATCCGTTGGAATTCTTTGAAGAAATAACAAGCAGGACAAACAAGAATCGGTGGATGCTAGGTACTTGGATTTTCAGAAGGCTTTTGACAAGGTGCCACACATGAGGCTGCTTAACAAGCTACGAGCCCATGGCATTACAGGAAATATTCTAGTATGGATAAAACAGTAGCTGATTGGCAGTAGGCAAAGAGTGGGAATAAAGATGCATTTTCTGGTTGGCTGTTGGTGACTGGTGGTGTTCCACAAGAGTCTGTGTTGGGACCAATTCTTTGTACATTATATGTCAATGACTTGGATGACAAAATTGATGGTTTTATGGCCAATTTTGTGGACAATACAAAGATAGCTGGAGGGGCAGGTAGTTTTTTTTAGATTATGAAGACACGTAGTCCTCTTTTATCGTCATTTAGTAATGCATGCATTAAGAAATGATACATTATTTCCTCCGGTGTGATATCACAAAACACAGGACAGACCAAGACTGAAAAAACTGACAAAACCACATAATTATAACATATAGTTACATACAGTGCAACAGTACCATAACTTGATGAAGAAGTCCATGAGCACAGTAAAGTTCAAAGTCTCTCAAATGTCCCACATCTCACGCAGACGGGAGAAGGAAGAAAAACTCTCCCTGCCATGCCAACCACAATCTGACTCTGAGTCATCCGAAAACTTCGAGCTCTGATCAGCTCTCCGACACCGAGTACTGAGCGCCATCTCTGTCCAAACGATTCGACCTCCTTCTCAGTCGCCAAAAGCAGGCAAGGCTGGGGATTTTGAGGCCTACCCTCTGAAAGATTCCCGACCACACAGTAACGACAGCAGCGGACGAGCGTTTCAGAAATTTCTCCAGATGTTCCTCTGTGCTTTCACGTCCATTCTCCATCAAATCAGAATTGTCCACGGCCCCTATTTAACAGATACGATATCATTTTTCACCGGAGGGCTCCGCACACGCAGGAGCGCCGCCATCTTCTCCTCCCACCTCCTTTTGAGGAAGTAGAGAGGCTACAAAGGACTTAGATTAGGAGAATGGGCAAAGAATTGGCAGATGTTATATGCCAGTGTCAGGAAGTGTATGGTCGTGCACACTTGTAGAAAAATAAAAGGGTAGACTATTTTCTAAACTGTTTTTCTAAAATACAAAAAACTGAGGTGCAAAGGGACTTGGGAGTTCTTGTGCAGGATTCCCTAAAGGTTAATTTGCAGGTGGAGCTGTTGGTGAAGAAGGCAAATGCCAATGTTATCATTCGTTTTATGAGGACTAGAATTTAAAAACAAGGATGTAATGTTGAGGCTTTATGAAGCATTAGTGCAACCTCACTTGGAGTATTGTTAGCAGTTTTGGGCCCCTTATCTAAAAAAATGTGCTGACGTTGGAGAGGTTTCAAAGGAGGTTCGCAAAAATGATTCCAGGATTGAATGACTTGTCATATAAAGAGCATTTAATGACTCTGGGGCCCTTAGTCACTAGAACTCAGAAGATTGAGGGGTGACCTCATTGAAACCTTTTAAATGTTGAAAGGCCATGATAGAGTGGATGTGGAGAGGATGTTTTCTATGGCAGAAGAGTCTAAGAGCACAGGGCACAACCTCAGAAGAGAGGGATGTCCTTTTAGAACAGAGAAGAGGAAGAATTTCTTTAGCCAGAGAGTGATGAATTTGTGGAATTCTTTGCCACAGGTAGCTGTGGAGGCCAAATCATTGTGTATATTTAAGGCAGAGATTGATAATTTCTTGATTAGCCAGGGCATGGGGAGAAGGCAGGAGACTTGTGCTGAGTGGGTAAGTAGATCAGCCATGATGAAATGGTAGAGCAGACTTGATGGGCCAAATGGCCTAATTCTGCTCCTGTGTCTTCTGGTTTTGAAGTCTTATGACCAGAGTGAGAACAGAGCATGGCCTGGATGGTGGTGGTCCTTGATGATGGACGCTGCTTTCTCGTGGCAGTGTTCCTTGTAGATGTGCTCAATGGTGGTCTTTTCCCAGGGTGGACTACTTTTTAATAAACACAAGAGATTCTGCAGATACTGGAAATCCAAAGCAACACTCACAAAATGCTGGAGAAACTCAGCAGGTCAGGCAGCTGCTCTGTGGAAATGAATGAATAGCCGATGTTTCGGGCCGAGACCCTTTTTCAGGAATGCTTCTTCACTGCTTTTTGTTGGCTTTTCCATTCCGGGGCATTGGTGTTTCCATCCCAGGCGGTGATGCAACCAGTTAGGATACTCTCCACTGTATATCTATTGAAGTTTGTCAAACTTTTAGATCTCGTGCCAAATCTATACAAATTTCTAAGAAAACAGAGTTCATGTTGTGTCTTTTTTATAATGGCACTTATATGCTGCTCCCCGGACAGATCCTCTGTTGAAGCATTGACTACTGGCAAACTTCACACTGAAACTGTGGGTTCATCCCTCCTCCTGTCTTTTGCATTACTTATTTAATTTAATTTTTATTATATATATTTCTTATTGTAATTTATAGTATTTTATGTATTACACTGTAATGCTGACACAACATACATCAGTGATATTAAACACCAGATTCCGATTCTGAGAGACATCAGCTCCTCCATCTCCAAACTCTCCACCCTTTGCTATCGAAATCTCCTTATTTACAAACTTTTTTTTTTACGACACAAGTTCCCAACCACTTCAAAGGTTATGGTCTTGTTCTATTCTCTGGCACATAATGAAGAACTGAAGTCAATGTGATGCAAAGACATAAGCCCCTGAGGGAGTTGACTCACTGGAAAAGATGTACAGGAAATAGCTGAATGTTAAGTTGGGCTTTGCAATGCTTGGACTTCAGTGCAAGTCACTGTACCCAGTGCCAGGTGATTAAGGAGGGCAAATGTTAGTCTTCATAACATAGATAATTTCAGAGAAAAAAGATTCAGAAGAAACATTTTCCCAGTTTCCCGGTAGGTTCAGATTCTAGATAGGGACCATACGGTTGATGTTTCACATTACAGCGTCAGTGATTACAGATTGTGGTTCAATTCCTGCCGCTGTCTGTAAGAAATTTGTACCTTCCTCCCATGACCGTGTGGGTTTCCTCCAGGATCTCCGGTTCCCTTCCATAATCTAAAGATCTACAGTCAGGGTTAGGGTTAGTAAATTGTTATGTTGGCGCTAAAGTTAAATCCAACTTAATCGTGGACTTCAGAAAGGGTAAGTTGAGGGAACACACACCCAGTCCTCATCGAGGGATCAGAGTGGAAAGGGTAAACACCGTCCTGGGTGTCGACATCTCTGGAGATCTATTCCGGGCCCAACATATCGATGCAGTTACAAAGAAGGCATGACAGCTGCGAAATTCCATTCGGAGTTTGGGGAGATTTGGTATGTCTCCAAAGACACATGCAAATTTCTGCAGATGTATTGTAGAGTGCTTTCTAACTGGCTGCATCACAGTCTGGTATGGGGGGAGCACAGCACAGGATCGGAAAAAGCTGCAGAATGTTGTAAACTCAGTCAGCTCCTACATGGGTTTAAAGTTTAAAAGTTTTAAACTTTTTAAACAATTTTTACAGAATTATGAGGGGCGTAGATAGGATAAATGCAAGCAGGTTTTTCCCCCTAAGGTTGGATGGGACTACAACTAGAGGTCATGGGTTAAGGGTGAAAGGAGAGAAATTTAAGGGGACATGATGGGAAACTGCTTCACTCAGAGGGTTGTGAGAATGTGGAAAGAGCTGCCAGCACAAGTGGTCCATGTGAGCTTGACTTTGACATTTAAGAGAAGTTTGGGTAAGTACATGGATAATAGGGATATGGAGGGCTATGGTCCCAGTGCAGGTCGATGGGAGTAGGCAGTTTAAATGGTTTTGACATAGGTTAGATGGGCTGAAGGGCCTGTTTCTGTGCTGTATTTCTCCATTTACTTCTCTATGACTAAAATATATATATATTTACTGTAATTTACAGATTTTATTATGAATTTCAGTGTACTGCTGCTGCATAACAATGAATTTCATGACATGTGCCAGTGATATTAAACCTGATTCTGATTCAAGAATAAAGATTCAGAAGAAACATTTCCCCAATTTCCTGCTTGGTTCAGATTACTTATGACTAAAGCTGACATTAGATGATTTATATTTCCTGTTCTGCTTTCATCTAAGATGACGACACCATCACTAACTCACAAGGCCTTTCTCTTTCTGGGCTGTTTGAACAAGGGGCCTCAGGTTCAACTTTAAACCCAAGAGATTCTGCAGATGCTGGAAATTCAGAGTGACACACACACAATGCTGGAGGAACTCAACAGGTCAGGCAGCATCTATAGAGGGGAACAAAGAGCCAACGTTTTGGGCCGAGACCCTTCACTGAGATTTTGAGTGTGTTACTCACTAATAAATTGGTTTATTATTGTCACGTGTACCCAAAAACAGTGTGAAAATTTAAACTCGAGAGATTCTACAGATGCTGGAAATCCAGATTAACACAAACAAAATGCTGGGGGAACTCAGTAGGTCGGGCAGCATCTATGGAGCAGAATACAGTTTCGACATTTCGGGCTGAGATCCTTCATCAGGACTGTGAAGGGCCTTGGCCTGAAACGTCGACCGTATATTCCCCTACATAGGTTCAGGTTTCAACTTTGTCGCCTCTGCTGATGTTAAAATCCAGGTCAGAAAATGAGTAACAAGGATGTTAAGGGGAAGATAGGTAGCCTCAGTGAGCAGACTCTATAGATAGGGGCGATAGTCAGAAACTTTTTTTCCCATTGTAGGGATATCAAAAGTAAGAGGAACAGAGAGATCCTGTGATTTATGGCAAAGTTGCCGTGTCAGTTTGGTAGGGTTATTAAGAAGGCATAAGATGAGTTGGCCTTTGTTAGTCGGGGGACTGAGTTCGAGAGCTGTGAGGTAATGTTGCAGCTCTGTAAAACCCTAGACAGAGCACACTTGGAACAGTGTGTTCCATTCTGGTCACCTCATTATGGGAAGGAGGGGGAAGGTTTAGAGAGGGTGCAGAGGAGATTACCAGCATGCAGCTTGGATTGGAGAACGCGTCATGAGCATAGGTTGAGCAAGCTAGGGCTTTTCTCTTAGGAGAGAAGGAGGATGTGAGGTAACTTGATAGAGATGTACAAGATGATAAGAAACATAGATCCAGTGGACAGCCAGAGACTTTTTCCCAGGATGGAAATGGCTAGTATGAGGAAGCATAATTTTAAGGTTATTGGAGGAAAGTGTAGAAGGTTGTTAGAGGCAATATTTTTACACAGAGAGCGCTGGCGAGAGGAATGCATTGCCAGGGGTGGTGGGAGAGGCAGATATATTACAGCCATTTAAGAAACTCTTAGATAGGCACATGATGATAGCAAAAATGGAGGACTATATAGGAGGGAAGGATTAAGTTGATCTTGGAATAGGTTACAAGGTCGGCAAAATATCATGGAGTGAAGGGCCCGTGCTGTGCTGTAGTGTTCCATAAAGTAAGAGGGCACATGTTTAAGGTAAAAGGACTGAGGTTTAGTGGCGATTTGAGGGGAAAGTTACTTTTACACAGAGAGTTGTTGATATCTGGAAGGCGTTGAGAAGAAGGGGTGGAATCAGATACAAACACAATGTTTAAGGGTACTGAGACACTGAAATCGGCAAGTTAGGGAAGGATATGGTCCTAATGCCGGTAAGTGGGATTAGTGCAAATAGACACAAAGCCTGACATGGATGTAACGGGCTGAAGAACCTTTTCTGTGCAACTCTATGACTCTAAACAAAACTGCACACAATATTCCAGGTTGGCCAAAGTTCAAAGTAAATTCATTATCAAAGTGCATGTACAGTAGGTCACCATGCACAACCCTGAGATTCTTTTTCTTGCGGGCATACTCAATAAATCCAATAACCATAATAGAATCATTTGAAGACTGCACCAACAGGGAGAACAACCAAAGTGCAAGAGACAACAGTGCAAAACCAAAAAGAAAGAAAAATAATGAATAAAAATAATAAACAAATAAGCAATAAACACCAAGAACATGAGATGAGGAGTTCTTGAAAATGAGCCCATTAGTTATGGGAACATTTCAATGATAGGGCAAGTGAAGTTATCCCCTTTGGTTCAAAAGCCTGATGGTTGAAGGTTAATAACTATTCCTGAACCTGGTGGAGAAAATCCTGAGGCTTCTGTACCTTTTTCCTGATAGTAGCGGTGAGAAGAAAGCATGACCTGGGTGGTGGGGGTCCCTGACGATGGATACTGCTTTGCTGCAACAATGCTCCATGTAGATGTACGCAATGGTGGGGAGGGCTTTCCCGTGATGGACAGGGCCGTATCCATTGCTGGATTTTTCATTCAAGGACATTGGTGTTGTGATGCAGGCTGTAATGCAGCCAGTCACTGCACATCTCTCCACATCTTTGTCAAAGTTTTAGATATCATTCTGAATCTGCACAAACTTTTAAGGAAGTAGAGGCGCTGACATTGGAGAGAGTACAGAAGAGATCAATGAAAGTGATCCCAGGAATGAAAGTGTTAGCATATGAGGAGTGTTTGATGGCCCTGGGCTTGCAGGAGTTTACGAGGGGAATCTGATTGAAACCTACCGATTATTGAAAGGCCTGGATAGAGTGGATGTGGAAAGGATATTTCATATAGTGGGGGAGTCTAGGACCAGAAGGCACAGACTCAGAGTGCAAAGATATCCCTTTAGGACAGTGATGAGAGGAATTTCTTTAACCAAAGAACGGTGAGTCTGTGAAGTTCATTGCCACAGAGAGCTGCGGGGATCAGGTCATCGGGTATGCTTACAGTAGAGATTGATGGGTTATTGATTAGTAATGGTGTCAATGGTTACGGGGAGAAGGCAGGAGAATGGAGTTGAGAGAAATAATAAATCAACCTTGATGGAATGGAGGAGCAGACTCGATGGGCCAAATAGCCTAATTCTGCTCCTATGTTTAATGGTCTTATGGTCTCTCTCATCCCAGTGATTATCTAATGAACCTTTTAACATATTTTCATATGGTAGGGGCCATTCTGCCCTTTGAATCTATGCTATCTCCATCATAACTTTATCGCAATGGAATATCATTGACACATCATCCTGGTCTCCACTGACAGTCAAGTGGTGCTCCATATGCTTCCCTTGCTGTGCACTCTATTTTCCTTGTGGTGGGGGTGGGTGGTGCTGATGAGGGGAAGGAGGAGAGGTTGAAGGTGACTCGCAAATGCATACACAATTTTCACAGTGAGCTGACACTTCCCAACATTTTGATGCAATTATGAAGAAGGCATGCCAGCGGCTATATTCCGATAGACATTTAAGGAGATTTGGTTTGTCACCAAAGCCTCTGGCAAATTTCTGCAGATGTACCACTGGAAGCATTACCGTCTGGTACGGAGACCCAGATGCACAGAATCGGAAGGGGTTGCAGAGGGTTGTAATCTCAGTCAGCTCTATCATGGGCACTGGCCTCCCCAGCATTGAGGAGATCTTCAAAAGGTGATGTCTCAAGAAGGCGGTATCCATCATCAAGCACCCCACCACCTGGGACATGCCCTCTTCTTATTGGTACCACAAGGGGGAGGTTCAGAAGCCTTAAGATGCACACTCAATGTTTTAGGAACAGTTTCTTACCCTCCACCATCAAATTTCTGAATGGTCTATGAACCTATGAAGACTATCTCACTAATTTTCTCTCTTTTTGCACTGTTTATATTTTTTACAGTACCATGCAAAAGTCTTAGGCACATATATAGCTAGGGTAACTAAGATCTTGGCACAGTACTGCAGTGATTTTATGCATTACACTGTACTGCTGCCACAAAAAACACAAATTTCATATGTGAGTGATGATAAACCTGATTCTGATATGGGTCTCTATTAGGGACTGAGAGTGGGAAGGGGGCAGGGAGAGGGGAATCATCGTTGGGAAAAGAGAAGGGGAGAGGGGAGGGAGCAGGAAGCACCAGAGAGACATTCTCTGGTGATCAGTAAACCACTTGTTTCAAAGGCTTCAAATGATCTTGCCCGGTGTCTCAGAGCTGGGTGTGTCTGCAAACATGCCAACCCCCACCCTTGGCATTCCTTCTCTACCACCCGTCCCACTCCCCTCTCGCGGCACTCCACCCTCGTTATTCCCAATATTGTTTGCTCCCGCCAGATTTACAAACTCACTCTCCACTCCACAATGACAAATACAATAGTGTACGAAAGTCTTAGGCACCCTAGCTATCTGTATGTGCCTACGACTTTCACACAGTACTAGTATATTTTTTATATTAATTTATAGTATATTTTATTTTTTGCACTGTATTGCCGCAAAACAATAAATTTCTCGATATATAGGACATCGAGCAGTATAGTATGGGGGAAAGGCCCTTCGGCCCACAATGTTGTGCTGAATCAGCTAAAAAGTAAATCAAAAAGCCCCAAAAACTAATCCCTCCTACCTGCACAATGTCCATATCCTTCCAACTTCTTGATAGTCATGTGCCTATCTAAACGTCTCCTACAAGCCTCTAAAGTATTTCAGACAACACACATAAAAGTTGCTGGTGAACGCAGCAGGCCAGGCAGCATCTCTAGGAAGAGGTACAGTCGACGTTTCGGGCCGAGACCCTTCGTCAGGACTAACTGAAGGAAGAGCTAGTAAGAGATTTGAAAGTGGGAAGGGGGAGGGGGAGATCCAAAATATCCGAGAAAGTATTTCAGAATCAGGTTTATTATCACCGGCATGTGTCGTGAAATTTGTTAACTTAGCAGCAGCAGTTCAATGCAATACATAATATAGAAGAAGAAAAATAATAATAATAATAATAAATAAATCAATTACAGTATATGTATATTGAATAGATTGAATAAAATCATGCAAAAAACCAGAAATAATATATATTAAAAAGTGAGGTAGTGTTCATGGGTTCAATGTCCAGTTAGGAATTGGATGGCAGAGGGGAAGAAGCTGTTCCTGAATCGCTGAGTGTGTGCCTTTGGGCTTCTGTATCTTCCACCTGACGGTAACAGTGAGAAAAGGACATGACCTGGGTACTGGAGGTCCTTGCTTCTACCACGACACCAGGCAGCTCATTCCTGGCATCTACCACTCTCTGAGGAAAAAAATTATCCCTCACATTCCCTTTGAACCAACCCTCACCGTCACCTTCAATGCATGCCCTCTGGTGTGAGACATTTCAACCCTAGGAAAAAGATACTCCCTGTCTGCTAAATCCATGCCTTGCATATTCTTATACACCTCTATCAGATCTCCCCCCAGCCTCCACCGCTCTAAATTGTCCAGCCTCTAAACCAGGCAGCATCCTGATAAGCCTCTTCTGCACCTTCTCCAAAGCCTCAACCTCCTTCCTACAGTGGGGCAACCAGAAATGTATGACAATGACAATGACCTGATTCAGAATCTCATTCCACGATTAACAAACTCAGTTGCAAGTGAGCAGAATCCATGTTTCCTTTTTGAGCGTTAACAGTGAGCTTTTGTCTTCCCCGAACCTTGGTCCAGGCTTCAGTTTTCCATGCTGATAATTTCCCAGGTGCACCGTGCAATTCTCCAATCAAGCTGGCTGCTTTCACTGAAGCTTTGTGATTTTCAAGCAGACCAAATTGAAGAGTGCTCAATCTGCCCATCTCCCAGAACTCCATCAGGAATTTAGTAGACTTTCCATGCTCTGGGATTGGGATGATCTCATCGTTCTTTACATCCTTCGTTCCTCTCACAAGTTTCCCTTCATTGCCTCTCTGCCAACTCTGCTTCTTTCATCTGTTCTCTTACTGCAAAGAGTCCAAAAGAATTCTCATCTGGGATGCTGCCTGTGAAAAGAATTTTCTTTCTTACAAATATATAATTGTATGAGTCAAGACTGCTACTTCATCCATGTCGCCTGTGACTGATTTCTTTCTCACTCATCATGGGAACAATCCTTTGCCAAGACAAATGAAGAAGAGTAGTTATCCCAATTTGTCCTTGCCAGAATAATGACTGCTCCGATCTGATGTCCCCACACATTGTGTCAATCAGGAGATCAATCCTGTGGGAACCTTTCATTGAGACTCAGTGACAGGGTTCTTAGGAACAGAGGGGTCTTGGGATGCACGTACATAGATCTCTCAAAGGTGCAATTTGATAGGGTGATTAAGTATGTTGGCCTTCAATAGTCGGGGGATTGAGTTCAAGAGTGGTGAGGTAATATTGGAGCTCTATAAAACTCTGGTTGGACCACACTTGCAGTATTGTGTTCAGTTCTGATCACCCCAATATAGATAGGATGTGAAAACTTTAGAGGATGCAGAGAAGATTTACCAGGATGCTACCAGGGTTAGAGAGCATGTCCTTGAGGAAATGTTGAACAGGCTGGGAATTTTCTGGAAATAATTCACAAAATCTGTAGCTCAGGTGGTTGATGGTTGGGATGAGTTGTTCTCCGAGCTTGGCAGCTTACTTGCAAATGTTTCATCACCGTATAAGGAGACATCGTCAGTGCACTGTTAATTGTAGTGTGTCCTCTGAATGCCTGGCCTTTATACACTTATCAATCAGCTGACTGGACACCATTATGGAAACTCAGTTGTGATGAATGGAGGAAATCTCATCGTTGACTGGTTGTGTAACGAACTTTGTGTGTAGTTTGGGCAAATTTTTGACAGAAGTAGGTTACCATTCCCTCCTTCTGGGCAGTGACTCTTCAGAGATTGTCTGCCTGTCGTCAGTGGTCGCATAACCAGGACTTATGATACGCACCAGCTACTCAAACGCCCCACCTGCTCCCAAGGCTTCACGTGGCCCTGATCGGGGGGCTAAGCAGGTGCTACACCTTGCCCAAGGCTGACCTGCAGGCTAGCGGAGGGAAGGAGTGCCTTACACCTCCTTTGGTAGAGACGTACCTCCACCCCACCACAACAATGAAGAAATAGCTACCCTCTTTCCTACATACATCCCCAAAGTACTTCATTGGCACTTAAGACATTTGGTTGTCCTAAGGATGCCAGATGCAAATCTTCTATCATTCTATAATTTGATGTATTCAGAGAAAAAATATGGTTCTCTTTTAAGGCATAAAAATAGATGTTTTGAAATCGCTTTCTATCACATCAGACTTAGTTAAGCAAGATTACCAACATCAGAGACCCATACCATCCAGGCCATGTTCTCTTCTTGCTACTGCCATTGGGCAAGAGACACAGGAGCCTTAGGTCCCACACCACCAGATTCAGAAAAGTAAAGTTATTACCTCTCAATCATCAGGCTGTTGAGTCAGTGCGGACAACTTCACTCAACTCAACTCTGAACTGATTTCACTTTCAACTTAGTATTTATTTATTTATGTATTTATTAATTTGACTATTTATTGATTGATTGATTTTTGCATAATATGTCTTCTTTTGCACATTGGTTGTTTATTATTCTTTATGTATGTTTTTCCATAAATTCTTTTGTATTTCTTTACTTTTCCATAAATGTCTGCAAGAAAATGAATTTCCAGTTAGTATATGCTGACATACACTACATGTACCTCGATGATAAATATACTTTGACTTGACTTTGACTTTGAGTTAAATTGTTGTGACTTACCTTCCCCGGATAAGAGTCTCCAAACCCTCAGGCCACACAATGAGAGAGCAAACCAATGAGCTGTTGAGAGCTGGAAAGAATGTTGACTGATTGCAGGATATGCCCTCTTACACCGTATAGCTTACCTGCCCTTAACTAAAGAGCCAAATAGGGAGAATTTACCCAACTTCTCCTAGTTGTGTCCCTGAACTTTGCCCAAAACTCTGGATCAAGAGTATGGATGTTTCCGGTGCCCGTACGACAATGTTACATCCAAGGAAAATTCTCAAGTTAGTGTCATAAACATAATTACATTTTCCCGGCACTGTGAAGCCTCAGGTTATATGTTGAGTTTGGTGGTGTACATGGTTGCACAAGATTTACCATGACTTGAGAGAGGTATGGAAGATTATGCGAAGTTTGGGTAGGGTAGACAATCAGAATGTTTTTCCCATAACAATGATATCAAAGAGGAATAGGTTTAATGTGCCTCGGTAAAGCAGCCAGCATAATCAAAGGCACGACACACCATGGACATTCTCTTTTTGATAATTAATTTACTTTAACTCTATTTGTGGACATTTCGCTCACTTATTTTCAGTAGTCATTCTTTCAAGGCTAACGGCAGCATAGCAGTATTACAGAGCTGGCAGCCAAGGTTCAATTGCAATCGGGATTCAGTTGTAAGGAGTTTGTACATTCTTCTCGTGACTGCATGGGCTTTCTCCTACATTCCAAAAAGATATCTGGGTTAGTTAGGTGGCAGGGTGGAGATGCATCTCTATCAAAGGAGGTGCAAGGTGCTCCTTCCCTCCGTTTAGCCTGCAAGTCACCCTTGGGCAAGGTGTAGCACCTGCTTAGCCCCCCGATCAGGGTCACAGGAAGCCATGGGAGCAGGTGGTGGATGGTCGTAGGAGCAGTTGGTGCTATCACAAGTCCTGGTTATGTGACCACTGACGCCAGGCAGACAGTCTCTGAAGAGTATTGGTAATGGCTGGGTCACCCGTCTAGTAAAGACACTGCCCAGAAGAAGGCAATGGCAAACCACTTCTGTAGAAAAAATTGCCAATGACAACTATGGTCAAAAAAACATGATTGGTTTCATGACACAGCACATAACAAGTGAAGGTTAGAAGGTTAATTGGTCACATGGGCAATGCAGCCTCATTGGGCTGGAAGGGCAATCACCGTTGTGGGTGGTTCAGTCATTCTGGGTGTCAAGTCTGCCCAAGTGAACCAAGCCATGGGAACAATGAAGTCTTGACTTGCACTTCAGGATTGACATCAGCTAGCCAATGAGAATCACCCTTCCCTTGTAAATAATGCATTTTAGGACCATGAATTAATAAAGGTCTCCACATCTTCCTCATGCTCTGATAGTGAGTGACACAAAATGGAGGTACAAGAGATTCTGCAGATGCTGGAAATCTGAGCAACACACACACAAAATGCTGGAGGAACTCAGCAGGCCAGGCAGCACCCATTGACGGAAACTGACAGTCGAGATTTTGGGGTTGAGACCCTTCACCTTTCTGCAGAACTGATACTGCCTGACCGGGTCAATTCCTCCAGCAATTTTTTTGTGTTACTGAAAAGTAGTTGGCAACTTAGACTAACAAAGACGCGTCACTTATGAAAGACCTGACACTGTCCAAGTCAGTGTTTTGATTGGTTATATATTACATTTCTTAAAATAGCACAAACTGATACTAATTCGACCATGGTAAAGCTAATACAGCAACATAGCAGCTAGTGTAATGATTTACAGCACCAGCTGTGAGATTCCTGCCGCGTTCTGTAAAGGGTTTGAACATTTCCCTCGTGATCACGTGCATTTCCTTCAGGTGTTCCGGTTTCCCCCGCAAGTTCCAAAGACGAGTGGTAGGGTTACGTTTAGTAAGTTTTGGGCATGCTATTTTGGTGCCAGAAGAGTGGCAACAATAGTGAGCACAATGCTCACTATTTGATTTGACACAAACAACCCATTTCACTCCATGTTTCAATGTGCTGATACACGTGTGACAAATATATTTCATCACTTTAATCTCTTTAGCTCCCCCAGAATCTACCGCCTCAACGTTCCCTTGGGACAATGTATGGCAGCCAATTAACTCACTAACCCACATGCATTCAGCATATCAGAGTAAACCAGAGCCTCAAGAGTAAACCCATGTCATCACAGGGAGAACCTGCAAACTCCACACAGACAGCACCACAGGTTAGGATCGGAAAAGCTACAGGGGATTGTGGACCTCAGCCAGCTCCATCAAGGGCACTAGCCTCCCCAGCATTGAGCACATCTCCAAAAGGTGATGCCTCACGAAGGTGGTATCTATCATTGAGGACCCTGACTGTCCAGGATATGACCTCTTCTCATCATAACCATCAGGGAACAGATATAGGAGCCACTTCTTCCCCTCTGCCACCACGTTTCTGAACGGTCCATGAACCCATAAGCACAGCCTCACTATGTGAAGAAATGTGATCTGAGTGACTCTGACCGTGGAATGATTGTCGGTGTCAGACAGGGTGGCTTGAGTATCTCAGAAACTGCCGATCTCCTGGGATTTTCACACACAACAGTCTCTAGAGTTTACAGAGAATGGTATGAAAAAAAAACAAAATAACATCCAGTGAGTGGCAGTTCTGTGGGCGAAAATGCTTTGTTAATGAGAGAAGTCAGAGGAGAATTGCCAGACTAGTTCAAGCAGACAGGAAGGCGATAGTAACTCAAATAATCACGTGTTACAACAGTGATTGTGCAGAAGAGCATCTCTGAACGCATAACATGTCCAACCTTGCTACAGCAGCAGATGACCACAAACATACACCCAGTAGCCACTTGATTAGGTACAGGACATACTTAATGAAGTCGTCACTGAGTGTATCCAATATCCAGTCATTAATTGATATGGTGAAACATTTATTTTTATTATTACCATCATGATAATTTTTTTCAAAACTCGGCAGGAGAATTTGATTAAAGGATGATTTTTGTCAGTTAGATATTTGTAATCCAGGAGCTCCTGCACTCCTTTTTTATTTTGTATAATGACTTTGAAAGTGAGAGCCAGGCATCAGAAATTTGGTCTAAAGGTAAAGGTAGCGTTGTAGCGATGTGCTACACACAGCGCTAGAATAACCACACGGAGTCGGTGAGTTGGAGTTGCGATGAAAGAGGTTTATTCAAACTTCGCGGCCCGCTTTAAAGCCTTCCCGTTCCCGCCCTTTTTGCTGCCCGCCCTCTGCCTGCGCGCGCTGTTTCGTGAGCCGGTTCGTGGGCGCCAGAAAGTGGGTCGCCACATAACCCCCCCCCCCCCCCAGAGCCAGCGATACCTCCCCCAATGTCCACAGTCTGGATCGGCCTCTGTTTGGGAGGTCTGCCCCTGCGCCGCGGTGCCTGAGCCTGGACCGGTTGCGCCAAGTCCACATGGGCCGGTTTGAGTCGGTCCACTGTGAAAACCTCCTCTCTCCCCCCAATGTCCAGCACGAACGTGGACCCGTTGTTGCTGATCACCTTAAACGGCCCCTCGTAGGGCCGCTGTAGCGGTGCCCGGTGTCCGCCCCGTCGTACAAAAAGAAACTTACAGTTCTGCAGGTCTTTGGGTACGCAGGTTGGGCTCTGTCCATGCTGTGAAGTGGGTATGGGGGCCAGGTTACTGAGCCTCTCCCGTAGTCTGTCCAGGACTGCTGTGGGTTCTTCCTCTTGCCCCCTTTGGGCTGGTATGAACTCTCCTGGGACGACCAGGTACACCAACTTGGCCGACGAGGTGTGTAGATCCTCTTTGGGCGCCGTGCGGATTCCGAGCAGGACCCAGGGAAGTTCGTCCACCCAGTTAGGCCCCTCCAGGCGGGCCATGAGAGCCGATTTCAGGTGACGGTGGAAGCGCTCCACTAGTCCGTTCGACTGTGGGTGGTAGGCAGTTGTGTGGTGTAGCTGTGTTCCTAAAAGTCTGGCCATAGCCGACCACAGGCTGGAGGTGAACTGGGCGCCCCTGTCGGAGGTAATGTGGGCCAGTACCCCGAAGCGGGCTACCCAGGTTGCGATCAGTGCTCGGGCGCAGGATTCGGAGGTGGTGTCGCTGAGCGGGACTGCCTCTGGCCATCTGGTGAACTGGTCCATCATAGTTAGGAGGTACCGCGCTCCTCGCGACACTGGCAGGGGCCCCACGATATCCACATGGATGTGGTCGAACCTCCGGCGGGTGGGTTCGAACCGCTGCGGTGGAGCCTTGGTGTGCCGCTGCACCTTGGCCGTTTGGCACTGCATGCACGTTTTGGCCCATTCACTGACCTGTTTACGAAGTCCATGCCACACGAACCTGTTGGAGACCAGCCGGACAGTTGTCCTGATGGAGGGGTGCGCTGAGTTGTGAATGGACTCGAAAACCCGCCGGCGCCAGGCTGCTGGGACAATGGGGCGGGGTTGGCCGGTAGCTACGTCACACAGTAGGGTCCTCTCACCTGGGCCTACGGGGAGGTCTTGGAGCTGCAAACCGGAGACTGCAGTCCTGTAACTGGGGATCTCAGCGTCTGCCTGCTGTGCCTCTGCCAGCGCTGCATAGTCCACCCCCTGGGACAGGGCCTGTATGGTCGGTCTGGAAAGTGCGTCTGCTACGACATTGTTCTTTCCAGAGACATGCCGGATGTCCGTCGTGTACTCGGAGATGTAGGACAGATGTCGCTGCTGACCAGGGGTCGGACACCTTAGTGAACGCAAAGGTAAGCGGTTTGTGGTCTGTGAACGCGGTGAAGGGCCTACCTTCTAAGAAGTACCTGAAATGCCGGATTGCCAGGTATAGTGCCAATAGCTCCCGGTCGAAAGCACTGTATTTGAGTTCAGGTGGTCGTAGGTGTTTGCTGAAGAACGCCAGGGGTTGCCAGCGACCCTCGATGAGTTGTTCCAGCACTCCACCGACCGCTGTGTTGGTTACGTCCACCGTGAGGGCAGTAGGAACGTCCGTTCTGGGGTGCACTAGCATCGCGGCGTTTGCCAAGGCTTCTTTGGTTTTAACAAAAGCGGTTGCGGCCTCTTCGTTCCAGGTAATGTCCTTGCCCTTACCCGACATTAGAGTGAACAAGGGGCGCATGGTTCGGGCTGCTGGGGGGAGGAAACGGTGGTAGAAATTCACCATACCCACGAATTCCTGCAAGCCTTTGATTGTGTTGGGTCGGGGGAAGTGGCGGACCGCGTCTACCTTGGCGGGCAGCGGGGTTGCCCCGTCTTTAGTAATCCTGTGGCCCAGGAAGTCGATGGTGTCGAGTCCGAACTGGCATTTGGCTGGATTGATTGTAAGGCCAAATTCGCTCAGGCGGGAGTAGAGCTGGCGGAGGTGGGACAGATGCTCCTGCCGACTACTGCTGGCTATGAGGATGTCGTCCAAATAGATGAATGCAAAGTCCAGGTCGCGTCCCACCACATCCATTAGCCGCTGGAAAGTCTGTGCGGCGTTCTTTAGACCAAATGGCATTCGGAGGAATTCGAAAAGTCCGAACGGGGTGATAAATGCTGTTTTGGGGATATCGTCCGGATGTACCGGGATTTGATGGTATCCCTGGACGAGGTCTACCTTGGAAAAGATCCTTGCGCCGTGTAGGTTTGCTGCGAAGTCTTGAATGTGCGGCACAGGGTAGCGGTCTGGCGTTGTAGCCTCGTTCAGTCTGCGGTAGTCACCGCATGGTCTCCAGACCCCTGTTGCCTTGGGCACCATGTGAAGGGGGGAGGCCCATGGGCTGTCGGACCGTCGTATGATCCCTAATTCCTCCATCTTCTTGAACTCCTCCTTCGCCAGTCGGAGCTTGTCCGGGGGAAGCCTTCGAGCACGGGCGTGGAGGGGTGGTCCCTGGGTCGGGATGTGGTGCTGTACTCCGTGTCTGGGCATGGCTGCCGTGAACTGCGGTGTCAGTACTGATGGGAAATCCGCCAGGACCCTGGTGAATTCATCGTCGGACAGCGTGATGGAGTCCAGGTGTGGGGCTGGCAACTGTGCTTCACCCAGGGAGAACGTTTGAAAAGTCTTAGCGTGGACTAATCGCTTCCCTTGCAAGTCGACCAGCAGGCTGAGGGCTCGTAGAAAATCCGCCCCCAGGAGTGGTTGGGCCACGGCGGCCAGTGTGAAGTCCCACGTG
Source organism: Mobula hypostoma (assembly GCF_963921235.1). Classification (NCBI taxonomy): domain Eukaryota; kingdom Metazoa; phylum Chordata; class Chondrichthyes; order Myliobatiformes; family Myliobatidae; genus Mobula; species Mobula hypostoma. The sequence goes on from NC_086103.1 coordinate 180,553,356, forward strand.
AACCGGCTGGAGCTGAACTGTAGCCGCACCGTGCGGGTGCCGTAGGTTCGTATTGTGCTGCCATTAGCGGCCCTCGGGGTGGGTCCCGGTTCTCTGTTGCGGGTGTCGTAACTCGTTGGAGGTAAGACGCTGATCTCCGCTCCGGTGTCGACCATAAAGCGGCGTCTCGACTGCTTGTCCCAGACGTACAGGAGGCTGTCCTGATGGCCAGCCGCCGTAGCGATCGGCAGCGGCTGGGCCTTGGCATTTCCCGGGAATTTGCAGGGCGGTCTGCAGCGGCGGGCCTCTGTGCCCCACCGCTGGTGGTAGAAACACCATTGTTTGTTGGGCTCCTCACTCCCGTCGCCGGGTTTTGTAGGCTCTGCTGCCGGGCCCGGTCTGGTCTGTCGTTGGGCACACTGCTTGGTGATCTGTGCGACGGACGCCCCTCTCTCTTTCCTGGCATTCCACAGCACATCTGCTCGGGCCGCCACCTCCCGGGGGTCGCTGAAATCTGCGTCGGACAGCAGCAGGCTTATGTCCTCGGGCAGTTGCTCTAGGAACGCCTGCTCAAACATGAGGCAGGGTTTGTGTCCTTCAGCCAGGGCCAGCATCTCGTTCATTAATGCTGACGGCGGCCTGTCTCCCAAACCATCCAGGTGCATTAAGCGGCGTGCTCGTTCGCGCCGTGAGAGTCCGAAAGTCCTTATGAGCAGGGCTTTGAATGCTGTGTATTTGCCGTCCTCCGGGGGCGACTGTATAAACTCCTCAACTTGTGCAGCAGTCTCCTGGTCGAGGGAGCTCAGCACGTAGTAGTAGCAAGTGGACTCCGAGGTTATCTGCCGAATGTGGAATTGTGCTTCTGCTTGTTCGAACCATAAATGGGGTCGCAGCGTCCAGAAGCTTGGCAGTTTTAACGAAACTGCGTGAACAGATGCAGCGTCGGTCACCTCTGGTCCAAATATCGTTTGGGCCGTTGGGGTCACCAATTGTAGCGGTGTGCTACACACAGCGCTAGAATAACCACACGGAGTCGGTGAGTTGGAGTTGCGATGAAAGAGGTTTATTCAAACTTCGCGGCCCGCTTTAAAGCCTTCCCGTTCCCGCCCTTTTTGCTGCCCGCCCTCTGCCTGCGCGCGCTGTTTCGTGAGCCGGTTCGTGGGTGTCAGAAAGTGGGTCGCCACAGCGTGACATAATTTTGGTTTTGTTTGATAATTAGTACAATAAGATGGAGTCTCTACTTCACAATTTTCCTTGTTATGATCTTGCAGCTTATTGTTCACTTGCTCTGCACTTTCTCTGTAGCTATTATAAGACCATAAGATATAGGAGCAGAATTAGGCCATTTGGCCCATCGAGTCTGTTCCACCATTTCATCATGGCTGATTCATTTCCTTCTCAGCCCCATTCTGCTGCCTTCCCCTCCTGTCCCTTCATGCCCTGACCAATCAAGAATCTATCAACCTCTGCCTTAAAAATACATAAAGATCAGGCCTCCACAGCTGCCTATTGCAATGAATTCCACAGTTATACTTTACTCTGCATTGTTATTATTTTACCGTCAGCCAAATTTGGAGTATTGTGTGCACCGTTCCCGCGAAGCTGCATAGATACATGACCACGCAGTAACTGAAATGCTCCCTCGCACATAGCCTTTGTTGCCACACTGCTGGAATTGGACACAGTTACTAAGTTTACGAAACCTGAAAGATTTTCTTTGTTATACTGTATTTCATTATACCATTCAATTAATTTAAAAAAATCAAAAGTATATGAATTTTCAATTTTCATTCTAAATATTCATGGTATGCATATTACAAAAAAACATTTACAGTGCTGGGCAGTTTTCAGGCCGTGTAAAAATTTCCTGCTCAGAGCAATGGTTGATCTGTGCAGCAGTGAAGAAATTAGAGGGAACATTGATTATGTGCAGTTTTGGTCAGCTACCTGCAGCAGAGATATCAGTGATATGTTTCTGACAAAATTTACAAAGATATTGCTGGGACTCGAGGGCCTGAGTTATAGGGGAAGGTTGAATAGGTTGGGATTTTGTTCCCTGGAGCACAGGAGAATGAGGGAAGATTGATAGAGGTATACAAAATTGAAAGGGGTTTTAGGTGGGATAAATGCAATCAGGCTTTTTCCAATAAGATTGGGTGGGACCAGTACAAGAAATCATACATTCAAGGTGAAAAGTGAAATATTTAAGGGGAACCTGGGGGTCAACTTCTTCACTTAGAGGGTGGTGAGAGTGTGGAACGAGCTGCCAGTGCAAGTGGTGGATGCAGATTTGACTGTAAAACCTGGGAGAAATTTGGATAGATACATGATGGGAGGGGTATGAAGGGCTGTGGTCTGGGTACAGATTAATGGGACCAGGAAGATTAACAGTTTGGCACGAACTAGATGGCCTTCTCCTTCCTGTGCTGTAGCTCTCTACAACTCTCTTGTTCTACCTCACTGCACTGTGTAATGATCCGATCTGTACAAACAGTATTCAAGATGAGCTTTTCACTGTATCTTGGTACATGCGACAATGATAAACCAATCCCAATTCTTGAGAGTCTTAGTACAGGCTACTTTCCGGTAACGAACAGTTTCCACTATTACAGACTTCTGTATTGATTGTGACTATAAGTCAGGGAGTACACAAGATCACTCAATATAATAACCCTTCCTCCACATTATCCCACTGAATGACATCAAACGTATGTCAGAGTTACACATACGTTCAAAATAAATTTATTGTCGAAGTACATATATGTCACCACATGCAACCTTGAGATCTATATCCTTGCAGGCATTCTCAGTAAATCCATAGAATAATAACCATAACAGAATCAATGACAGACCACCAATCTTGGGCATTCAACCAGTGTGCAAAAGACAACAAAATACAAAACAAAAATAAGAATAATAAATAAATAACAGTAGATATTGAGAACATGAGATGAAGAGTCCTTGAAAGTGAGCCCATTGGTTGTGGGAACAGTTCAATGATGAGGCAAGTGAAGTTGAGTGTTATGCCCAGTGGTTCAGGAGCCTGATGGTTGAGGGGTAATAACTGTTCCTGAATCTGGTGGTGTGAGTCCTGAGGCTCCTGCACCTTCTTCCTGATGGCAGCAGTAGGAAGAGAGCATGGCCTGGGTGGTGGGCATCCCTGTGATAGTGTTTTGTGTAGATGTGCTCAGCGGTGGAGAGGGTTTTACCCGTGATGGACTAAAAGTGGAGAGAGAGAGAACTGGTAGGAACAAAGGAATGCATGCAATCAGACTTTAGAATTTAATAGTGTTATGGGAACTCATTTCTATGCACCAGTGTCTGTAAGTTAGACATTTGTAACCCAGGACAGCCTGTATATTTTGACCATATCAAAGACACCACATAAATGGAAAGTTCACTTTGTTGTTGGGTGTTTCGCAGACCACTGAAATGTTCTCTTGTTTCAAAGGTAAACCAAATATTCTTGGGACTCCAGCTTCAAAACAACAGATGGTTTTGTTTACGTGAAACAAATGGATGTGAAAGTTACTGTAACACAGGAACGAAGGTTAAGGTTCAATCCCCTGAGTCTATCCCAGCATTCGGTCAGAATGAAACTGATCCGTATCTTAATTCCATTAACCATTGAAGACTGGTATTAAATTTTGTCTAAGTATAATCAGAATCAGAATCAGGTTTATCATCACTAACATACAGTTTGTCATGAAATGTGTCGTTTTGCTGTAGCAGTACAGTGCGAGACATTAAAAGTTACTATATGTTACCAAAAAAAAGTGCAAGTCCTTAGTGATGGTTGCTGCCTTCTAGAAGCAGCAACTTTTGAAGGTGTCATTGTTGGTGGGTAGAGTTCTACCTGCAGTGGACCTGATTGGGTCTACACCCCTCTGCAGCCTCTGTGCATTGGAGCCTCCATACCAGATGGTGATGCAGCCAGTCAGAATGCTCTCTTTTATACAGCTGTGTAAGTATGCCCGGGTCCTTGGCGACGTACCAAATCTCCTCAAGCTCTTAATGAAGCATAGCCGCTGACGTGCTGTCTTGATGATTGTATCAATGTCTTGGGCCCAAGACAGATCCTCTGAGGTGTTGACTTCCGGGAGCACAAAGCTGGTCACCCTTTCCACCGCCAACCCTCAATGAGGACTGGTCACCGTTCTCTGACTTCCCCTTCCTGAAGTCCACACTCTCTTTAATACTGAGTGCAAGGATATTGTTCCAAAATCACTCGACCAGCCAATCCACCTCACTCCTGTACAGGTCCTCATCACCATCGGAGATTCCGCCAAGAATCAGAATCAGATTTAATATCACCGGCATATGTCATGAAATTTGTTAATCTTGTGGCAGCAGCACAATGCAATACATAATAATATAGAAAAAAACTGTGAATTACAGTAAATATATACACATTAAATAGTTAAATTAAGTAAGTAGTGCAAAAATGGAAATTAAAATGTAGTGAGGTAGGGTTCATGGGTTTAATATCCATTTAGGAATCGGATGGCAGGGTGAAGAAGCTGTTCCTAAGTCGCTGAGTGTGTGCCTTCAAGCTTTTGAACCTCCTTCCTGATGGTAACAATGAGAAGAGAGCACGTCCTGGGTGGTGGGGTCCATGGACTGACATGTCGGAATGAATCTACTGTCGCGATAAGGCCTCACACGTTGGAGGAGCAACACCTTATATTCCATCTGAGTAACGTCCAACCTCATGGCATAAACATCGATTTCTCGAACTTCCGGTAATGCCAACACCCTCCCCCCCCCCGCACCATTCCCCATTCCCTTTTCCCTCTCTTACCTTATCTCCTTCCCTGCCATCACCTCCCTTTGGTGCCTCTCCCCCTTTTCTTTCTTCCATGGCCTTCTGTCCTCTCCTATCAGATTCACCAATCAACTTCCCAGCAAATACTTTACCCCTCCCCCCTCCCAGTTTCATCTACCACCTTGTATTCCTTTCTCCCTTCTACCTCTGACTCCTCTTCTTTTTTCCTCCAGTCTTGATGAAGGGTCTCGGCCCAAAACGTCAACTATACTCTTTTCCATAGATGCTGCCTGGCCTGCTGAGTTCCTCCAGCACTTCCTGTGTGTTGCTTGGTTTGCACATAGCTGAGCCTCTGACGATGATCTTTGCATCACCAATAGGGATGGGAGAAGTAACAGAGGATTGGAAGGTTGCAAACGTTGTTCTTTGATCAAGAAAGGGAGTAGAGATAACCCAGGAAATTGTAGACCAGTGAGTCTTAATTCAGTGGTGGGCAAGTTGTTGGAGAAGATCCTGAGAGTCAGGATTTATGAGCATTTGGAGAGACATAATCTGATTAGGGATAGTCAGGATGGCTTTGTCAAGGGTAGGTCGTGCCTTACGAGCCTGATTGAATTCTTTGAGGATGTAAAAAAACACATTGATGAAGGTAGAGCAGTGAATGTAGAGTATATAGATTTCAGTAAGGCACTTGATAAGGTTCCCCATGCCAGGATCATTCAGAAAGTAATGAGGCATGGCATTCAAGGAGACTTTACTTTGTGGAACCAGAATTGGCTTGCCCACAGAAGGCAAAGGGTGGTTGTAGATGGTTCGTATTCTGCATGGAGTTGGTGAGCAGTGATGTTCCACAGGGATCTTTTCTGGGAACCTTATCTTTGTAATTTTTATAAAAGACCTGGATGAGGAAGTAGAAGGGTGGATTAGTAAGTTTGCTGATGATACAAAGGTTGGGGGTGTTGTGGATAATCTGGAGGGTTGTCAGAGGTTACAGTGGGACATCAATAGGATGCAGAACTGGGCTGAGAAGTGGCGGATGGAGTTCAACCCAGATAAGTGTGAAGTGGTTCATTTTGGTAGGTCAAATTTGAAGACAATATAATGACGGTAAGACTCTTGGCAGTGTGGAGGATCAGCGTCCGTGTCCATAGGACAATCAAAACTGCTGAGCAGCAGGTTGACAGTGTTGTTAAGAACGTATGGTATGATGGCCTTCATCAACCATGGGATTGAGTTCAAGAGCCATGAGGTAATATTGGTGCTATATGAGACCTTATTTAAACCCCACTTGGAGTACTGTGCTCAGTTCTGGTCACCTCACTACAGGAAGGATGTGGATACTATAGAGAGAGTGCAGAGGAAATTTACGAGGATGTTGCCTGGACTGGAGAACATGCTTTATGAGAATAGGTTGAGTGAACTTGGCCTTTTCTCCTTGGAGTGATGGAGGATGAGAGGTGACCTGATAGAGGTGTGTAAGACGATGAGAGGCATTGATCGTGTGGATAGCCAGAGGCTTTTCCCAGGGCTGAAATGGCTGCCACAAGGGGATATAGTTCCAAGGTGCTTGGAAGTAGATACAAGGGGAATGTCAGGGGTAGGGTTTTTACACAGAGAGTGGTGCATGTGTGGAATGCACTGCCAGCAAAGGTGGTCGAGGCGCATACAATAGAGTCTTTTAAGCGAACCTTAGATAGGTACATGGAGCATAGAAAAACAGAGACCTATGCAGTAGGGAAATCCTAGGCAGTTTCTAGAATTGGTTACATGATCGGCACAACATTGTGGGCCAAAAGGCCTGAAATGTGACATAGATCGCTATGTTCTATGTTTCCTCCAGGTGCTCCAGTTTCCTCGCACAGTTCAAAGATGGTTAGTGGATTAATTAGTCATTGTAAATTGTCCCGTGATTAGACTAGCGTTAAGTAAGTGGGTTGCTGGGCAGTGAGGCTTGTTGGGCCGGAAGGGCCGGTTCTGTTCTGCATCTCTAAATAAATAAATCTCAAACCACTGCAATTTGCCTGCCACCAAAACACGTGCTTGGCCTTTCAAAGACTCCCTGTGGTCTTTTAAGAGGGAACAGGGACAGAGATTGCATTATGGATAACACATTAAATCATCTGACTGTCTCAGAGAGAAAGCCATAAGATCAAAACGTTCCGGAGTATTTTATCGATAACTGATCTGGATTTTTACACCTTCAGGGGATCACATTAGCAGCAGGGAAGACGGGGTTGGTGGTGGGGGTTGCAGATAGGGGGGATCACACAAGCACCAGGGAAGTGGGTGGGAGGGGGATGGTGGACAGAGGTGGCGGGGGGGGGGGTGGGAAGAATTGTTCAGCGATGATCGTCTGACCAAATGGTTCAGACATCTCAATGATGCAGCTGTTTTCTCAGCTTGCCTGGCTGCTTGGTTGTCCACGCACAGGGTGACTTGGTATCCCTCACGCAAAGGCAGGAGTAGCTTCACAGTTTGGAAGCAGCTCCAAATTAGGGCAAAAACAGATACAGCAGGAGTAAGAAGGTGGGGGGTGAAGGGAGGGGCAAGTGTACAAGCTAGACGTCGACAGGTGAAGCCAGGTAGGTAAGTGAGGGAGATTTAGTAAGAAGCTGAGAGGTGATAGGTGGAAAAGACAAAGGGCCAAAGAAGAAGGAATCTGATAGGAGAGGAGAGTGGACAATGACTGTTTATTCATTTCCATAGATGCTGCCTGACCTGCTGAGTTCCCCCAGCTTTTTGTGTCTGTTTCTCTGGATTTCCAGCATCTGCTGAATCTCTTGTGCTTATGACAGCAGGAATTGCTGATTTAATGCTTTATCCTCATCACCCACTCTGATGGATTGGGGCTTCATTTCGGAATGCTGATGTGAAGGCGTTCAAATGAAGCTAGCAGCTTGGCCAGCCTCTGCATCAGTTCCAAGAACTGTGAGGCTTCTTTCTTTCCATAATTAATCATTTTGCAAACCCCCGCAGAGAGACGCAGTCCAAGTTTAAGCTGAATTTCTTCTGGAGACTCAAATAACGTTTGGCCATCTCATTTGTTTCGAATATTTTGAATAAGAAATAAATTGGGAAAATGGACCATGATCTTGGCAAGCAGGTTGAGAGAGAATCTAAAAACGTTTAACACAATCAGAGGCTACTTTATCAGGAAGTTCCTGCACCTAATAAAGTGGCCACTGAGTGAATATTTGTGATCATCTGCTGCTGTAGCCCACCCAAGTCAACGTTTAACGTGTTGTGCTCTTCTGCAAACCACTATTGTAACGTATGGTTGTCACCTTTCTGTCAGTTTAAACCAGTCTGATCTTCTCCTCTGACCTCTCTCATTAACAAGGCATTTTTGCCCACAGAAATGCTGCTCACTGGATGTTTCTTGTTTATTGCACCAGTGTCTGAAAACTCTGATGTGTGTGAAAATGCCAGGAGATCATCAGTTCCTGAGATACTCAAACCACCCCATCTGGCACCAACAATCATTCTACAGTTAACGTCACTTAGATCATATCTCTTCCCCCTTACGATGTTTGATCTGAAGAACAACTGAGCCCCTTGACAATGTCTGCATGCTTTTATGCATTGACTTCCTGTCACATGATTGGCTGTTCAGATATTTGCATTAACAAGCAGGTCTACTAGGTGTACCTAATAAAGCAGACACTGGATTTTAACTTGATAGGGACTGATTGGGAAGAGTCAGTCTGGTTTTATGCAGAGGAGAAGACGTCATAGAGTCATAGAGCACTCCAGCACAGAAACAAGCCCCTCAGCCCATCTAGTCCATTTTGAAGCTATTGTGCCGAATAATCCCAAGAACGTGCACTCAGACCACAGCCCTTCGTACCCCTCCCATCCGTGTACTTGACCAAATTTCTCTTAAATGTTGAAATCGAACCCTCATCCACTACTTCCACTGGCAGCTTGTTCCACACACACACCACCCTCTGAGTGAACTTCCCCTTCATGTTCCCCTTAAACATTTCACCTTTCACCCTAACCTACAACCTCGAGTCTCATGCAACCTCAGTGGAAAAAGGCTGCTTGCATTTATCCTACCTATACCACTCATAATTTCGTATAGCTCTGTCAAATCTCCCTCATTCTCCTACATTCAATGGAATGAGGTCCTAACCTATTCAACCTTTCCCCATAACTCAGGCCCTCAAGTCCCGGCAAAATGCTTTTAAGTTTTCTCTACACTCTTTCAATCTTATTGATATCTTTCCTGTAGGTAGGTGACCAAAATGCACACAATACTCCAAATTAGGCCTCAACATCATCTTATACAACTTCAACATAACATCCCAACTTCAGTACTCAATACTTTGATTTATGAAGGCCAATGTGCCAAAAGTTTTCTTTATGAGGTGAAGTAATGTTACAGCTATGTAAGACCTTAGCTAGACCCCACTTGGAGTACTATGTTCAATCATGGTCACCTCACTACAGAAAGATGTGGATACTATAGAGAGAGTGCGGAGGAGATTTACAAGGATGTTGCCTGGATTAGAGAATGTGCCTTGTGAGAATTACGTTGAGTGAACTTGGCCTTTTCGCCTTGGGGTGACAGAGGATGAGAGGTGACCTGATAGAGGTTTACAAGATGATGAGAGGGATCAATCGTGTGGATAGCTAGGGGCCTTTTTCCCTGGGCTGCAATGGCTAACACGAGGGGGCATAGTTTTAAGGTGCTTGGAACTAAGTACAGGGGGGATGTGAGAGTTAAGTTTTTCATACAAAGTGGCGGGTGCGTGGAATGCACTCCCAGTGACGATGGTAGAGACAGATACAATAGGGTCTTTTAAGAGACTCTTAGATAGGTACATGGAGCTTAGAAAAATAGAGGGCTATGTGGTAGGGAAATTCTAGGCTGTTTCTAGAGTAGGTTACATGGTCTGCACAACGGAAAGGCCTGTAACGTGCTGCAGATATCTACTTTCTATGTTCCATGACCTTATTTCCCTATGACATCACTTTCAAGGAATTATGGATCTGTATTCCCAGATCCCTCCGTTCTACTGCACTGCTCAATGCCCTACCATTACCATGTGAGTCCCACCCTGGTTGGTCCTCCCAAAATCTCTCTTTACAACTCTATCTACCTTTCTCAGAAATCGACTGAGTTTTTTTTGAGAAGGTAGCTGAGGTCTCTCATGCTCCACCGTAGAGGAAGACTCAGAATAAATGTGCAAGGAGTAAGAGGGGGGACCATCTCTCTAAAGTTTGGCCAGGTTTGCCTAGTGAGTTAGTCACTAAGTCTGAGATCGCTGCCCGCTGACCACTCACCTGGGCCAAATGTAGTGAGGGGGTCATAATTCCACATTCTAGAATACGGGAGACATTTGCCCCCACAAAACTACCTCAATTTAGACCGACCATTCACCCTGCCAATCAGCACATCCAAGGACGTGTGAATTGACTGGTTAAATCGGCCAATGTGTAATTCCTCCGAGTGTGTGGGTGAGGATTATAAGTAGCAGGGGGAAATGGGATTAATAAAGTCAAAGCGACATACAGCATAGAAATAGGCCCTTCAGTCCATCTAGTCCATGCTAACCAAAAACACAAGCGATTCTGCCAATGCTGGAAATTCAGAGTAACACATATAAAATGCTGGAGAAACTCAGCAGGTCAGGCGGCACCTATGGAAATGAATAACCAGTCAACATTTTGGGCAGAGAACCTTCATCAGGACTTGCGGCTCAGTCCACCCGGTGGACTGAGAACACGTTGGGCCAGAGCGTGGTGCCTGTGTGTCAGGAGTGACCCGTGTCTCAGAGAACCAGAAATTCCTCATTTCCCTCCGATACAGCAATCTTGCCCTGATGAAGCACCTTTGGAATATGAGGTTCTGTTCAGTTTCAACTTGGCTGTGAAGGCCAAGGACAATCACGTCATTGTGGGAATGGGAAGGAAGATTAAAAAGGCTGTCCACCAGGATATCCAGATGGCTGGGACGGATAGAGCAGAGGGAAAGGGTATCACATCAGACATATGGCGTGAAGGTACAGGTCTTCAGAATAGCGAAAGACATAATTGCAAAGGTCTGAAAGAATGTTAATTCCTCTCAAAATCCGAACACTTTTCAATTCTTCAAGGGAATATTAGTTTCCTACTTCTTAAATCTGGAATGTTCCGCTCCTCAGCACCTGGAGACATCAGCTAAATATTTCCAGGACTCTGCCGGAAAATACCGAATGATATCATCGACACCTGGAGTGTGGTTGTTGGAATGGGAGTTGTTGTCTCCTTGACGTTGGTGGTCATGTGAAGCTTTGTGACCTTTCCAAGTTCTATGGCAACTGCAACCCTGGAGAAACTGTCAGTTGGACAACAGGGACAACTTTATTCACCATATGCATTTACATGTACTAGGCATTTGCTGTGGTGTGTTAGTCAGGTTGAGACATGCAACAAAAAAACATTCAACATTTATAAAGAATAAAGGATTATATAAAAATAAAGTTAGAAGTTAAAGTATGGATATGCAATAAAATGTGCATAAAAACATGAATACCAGCATGTCTTTACAATGTAAACGGCACGATAAAATGCTGCTTTATAAACGGAGGGCGTCAGCCCGAAACGTCAACTGTTTATTCAATTCCATGGATGTTGCCTGACCTGCTGAGTTCCTCCAGCATTTTGTGTGTGTTGCTCTGGATTTCTAGTGTCTGTAGAGTCTCTTGTGCTTAGCATTATAAAAAATGGTTTAAAGTGTTTTCAGTGCAGTGCAGTGACGGGGATAATAGACAGAGAGGGTGGGGAGGCTAACTCGAATGGTTGATCAGATTAACTGTCTTAGGGAAAAATCTTTTAAGTTGGCATGGTTTTTGTTTAGTAGTCCTAGCGCTTTCCAGAAGAGAGCTTTTGGAAAAGGCAGTTTGCAAAGTGGATAGTGTCCACAATGATATTTTTTTTTAATCCGGTCTTTTTTCCTGGACGCATACAAGTCCAGCAGTATTGGTAGACTGTGGCCAATGACCATTTCTGATTACCTGACAGTTCACTGTAGTTGTCGTATATTGAAAGAGGATGATGCACCAAACCGGACAGTAATGGCTGTTGTGAGGATACTCTCTATGATGGCAGCGTAGAATTGCACCAGGTTGTAAGGTTAACTACGAGGGGTGATTGATAAGTTCAAAGCCTAAGGTAGAAGGAGTCAATTTTAGAAAACCTAGCGCATTTATTTTTCAACCTAGTCCCCTCCTAAGGTAGAAGGAGATGAGTTATACAGCTCTCGTTACATGCACATGCAATTCAACTCTTTGAGTGATTATGTAGAAAGTTTGAATAATAATAACTCAACTTCTTCTACCTTAGGCCACGAACTTATCAATCACCCCTGCTGTGGACCACTTTCTGGAGGTCCAAGACACCGACTTCTACAAAGAAGGGATCCGTATGCTCCACGACTGTTGGACTAAGTGTGTAAATGTAGGAGGGGACTATGTTGAAAAATAAATGTGCTGGGTTTTCTAAAATTGACTCCTTCAAACTTATCAATCCCCCCCACCCCCGTAAATAGCTGGCATTTTGAGTTGGTGTTTAAAAGTGTAAACTGAGTCTGTATCCCTTATAGTTTTAGGTTTTGACTTCCACAGTTTAGGAGCGTAGTTCAAAAAAGCTGACTTGCCAGTTATCGCGATTTTGTGATGTACTCTGGTCCCGGACTATCAGGAGCTTTAAAAGCAAGTTATGAGTTGAAGTTTATCAATAGATTGCTTTGGAAGGACTAACATCTTTTTGTCTTTTATTTTCATGTTTATTTTCTTATTTCATTTTCATGTTTGCACTTTATCCCATTGTAAAATACTTTGGACTACATTGCCTGTATAAAAAGTGTTCTATAAATAAGTTCATACTATGTTTTTATCTTTCCTCAACTCATGGAAGTAAAACCTGAGGTAATGGCACAGCCAAGCACATTCATTTCTCAATTGCTGGGAACTTTCGGACTATTCTAGTGGTGTTTACTATTGCGGCTTTCTAAAGATTTACATAAATATTGCTGTGCAACCCTGATTGTTTAATGATTTTGTGTAGTGACTTTGAGATGACCCCAATTGTAGGTATTACTATTGGGACGATGTTTACCCTGTTCGTGTTCCAAAGTCTTTCAATTTCCTCTTTCAATTCAGCATATTCCTGGTGTTTAACTCTTACTGATTTCTGTAAGTTATGTGTGTTTGGAATGGTTATATCTATTAAGTAACACATACAAAATGCTGGAGGAACTCGGCAGGCCGAATATCATCTATGGAAAAAAGAAGAATCGACGTTTCGGGCTGAAACCCTTCAGCAGGACCGCAGATCTACAGATTTTCTTTTGTTTGTGATATCTATTAAGTAAGTTGTTCTTGCTTGTTTATCCTGTATTAGTATACCTGGATGGATCGGCCTATCTGTAATGATAGATCAGTTGTAATATAATTTGTGGAATTCTGATTCTAAAACTGGATCAGGCTTGCATTTATAGTAAGGTATGGTTTCTTTTATGAGTTTGTATTTTAAAGCAAGATTTTGGTGAATGATATTTGCACTTGATTGTGATCAGATTGAGTTAAACTGCTGCAGGATCCTGTAAGGTGGTGGCTTGTTTCTGGTTTCTCTTGGCGTTTTCTGCATTTATCATTTTGAATTTGTTGGTCCTTTATTATGTTTTTTTGGTAATTTTTTGTCTTAACCACCTGGTCCTATATTGCCTGAAGGAACCCCTCTGTTTCTGGGAAGAGGTCTTCAACTCTGAACCAGACGTTCAACGCTTCCTTGTCAACATCTAGTTTGTTCAGATCGTGGGGATGTCTTCCATGAGGGGTCATGCTCGTCCATTGGTTAACTTTTTCTTCTGTAGTGATAATTTCTCCATTTCTCTGGGTTCTGCTTTCGTTTCAGGTTAGTGGTGTGTGCTTCTTATCAGAATTGCATATTATTATTATGTTAGGCCACAAGACATAGGAGCAGAATTGGGCCATTCAGCCCATCAAGTCTGTTCCGCCATTCCATCGTGGCTGATTTATTATCCCTCTCGACCCCATTCTCCTGTTTTCTCCCCATAACTTTTGACGCCATGATTAATCAAAAGCTTATCAATCCCCACCTTAACTATGCCCAATGACTTGGCCTGCACAGCTGACTGTGGTAAAGACTGTTTTCGGGAAGATGGAACAACAATTGCCATTGGTTGGGAGACCAGTCATTGCTTGGGCGTGTAATAAACCTGAATGGCTCTATGTGTGTGGTAGGAAAACAAGCGTAATTCATTCATACCAATGGTCAACCTCAGCTCAAGCTGACCCTGCTAGTCACACTGACTTAACATTTCCAAGTTTATGTTTCCAGTTTACTGGCATAGTCCTACAATTAGTCACCTCCTGCAAACAAATGTAACGAACTCCTTCATATCCCAGAAAACAGGACCGGACAGGGCAGAAGAGAAGGTTTGAACACAAGGAATTCTGCAGATGCTGGAAACGTGGAGCAACGCGCGCCGGTGTACCCAATGCCCAAGAACGGAAAAACCTACAAAGGTAGTGGATGCGACCCAGTCCATCACTAGTAAAGCCCTCCCCACCATTGAGCACATCTACAAGGAGCACCACCACAAGAAAACAGCATCCATCATCAAGGACCGCCCCCATCAACCTGGCCATGCTATCTTCCCACTGCTGCCATGAAGGAGGAAGGTACAGGAACCTCAAGTCCCATAGCACCAGGTTCAGGAACAGTTATTAATCCTCAACCATCAGGCTCATTAACCAGCGTGGACAACTTCACTCATCTCAACTCTGAACTGATTCCACAACCTCACTTTCAAGGAGTCGACAACTCATGTTCTGTTTTTTTTTTATTGTTTATTTGTTTGTTTGTTTGTTTCTATTTGCACAGTTTAGCTGCATCACAGCCTGGTTTGGAATTACCAATGCCCCTGAACGGGAAGTCCTACAAAGTAATGATGGATATGGCCCAGTCCATCACGGGTAAAGCCGTCCCCACCATTGAGCACATCGACACGAAGTGTTGTCGCAGGAAAGCAGCATCCATCATCAGGGACCCCCACCACCCAGGGCATGCTCCCTTCCCACTGCTGCCACCAGGAAGAAGGTACAGGAGTCTCAGGACTCACACCACCAGGTTCAGGAACAGTTATTATCCCTCAGCCATCAGGCTGTGCACCGGATTGCGGTAAGCTGCAGTGCATTTTAAAATTTAATCAGCTCCGTCATGGGCACTAGCCTCCATAGCATCGAGGACACCGTCGAGGACCAGTGCCTCAAAAAAAGCAGCATCCATCATTAAGGACCCTCACCACCCAGGACATGCCCTCTTCTCATTGCTACCATCAGGGAGGAGGTACAGGAGCCTGAAAGCACCCACTCAACGATTCAAGAACAGCTTCTTCCCCTCTGTCATCTGATTTCTGAATGGACATTGAACCCATGAACACTACCTCACTAATTTTTTATTTCTATTCTTTTGCACTACTTAGTTAATTTAACTATTTTCTGCATTGCATTGTACTGCTGCCACAAAGTTAACAAATTTCACAATATATGCCGGTGATATTAAAACCGATCCTGATTCTGATTTTGTGCACCTTTCCTGCAACAGTGTGACCAGAACTGAACACAGCGTTCTAATGCTGAGACACCAACAGCTTGCACAATTGCTACATAACATCCCAAATTCTATAGTCGGTGCCCTGACTGACAAAGGTCAGTGTGCCAGTTGGTGGAAAGAATAACCCCTTAAGTCCCCCTTCCCTGTCCAATATCATATAATAATTCTCCTCTTGGCTTGGTATGGCAATTGATCTGCCCATGACCACAAGCAATTGCAGAGAGATGTGAACACGGCTCAGCCTGTCATGGAAACCAGCCTCTTCTCCGCACGCTCAGTCTACACATCCCACTGCTGCAGTACAGCAGCCAGAATAGTGCTCAGTCACAGACTCCACCCAACCAGGGCGTTCTGTCTTTACCCCCATCCCGTCAGCCAGGAAATACAGACGACCAACAGCACGTCCCGCCAGGCTCAAGGACAGCTTCTATGCCAATGTTACAAGGATTGAATGGACATCTTATCCAATAGGGTGGAAGCTTGACCTCAATCTACCCATTATGACCTTACACCAGAAGACAGAAGCAGATTTATGCCATTCGGCCCATTGAGTCTGCTACATCATTCCATCATGGCTGATTTATTATCCCTCTCAACCCCATTCTCCTGCCTTATCCCCATAACCTTTGACACCCTTACAAATCAAGAATGTATCAACCTCCTGACAAAGGGTCTCGGCCTGAAACGTCGACTGCGCCTCTTCCTATAGATGCTGCTTGGCCTGCTGCGTTCACCAGCAACTTTGATGTGTGTTGCATGTATCAACCTCCACTGAAATATACCCAATGACTGGTCTCCACACCCATCTGTGGCAATGAAGTTCATAGTTTCACCACCCTCTACATAAAGGAATTCCTCCTCATTTCTGTTCTAAAGGGACACCCTTGTATTCTGAGGATGTGCCCTCTGGTTCTAGACTCACCCACAATAAGAAACATCCTCTCCCATCCATTCTATCTAGGCTTTAGTACTCTCCTGTTTACTTTTCAATATTTGATAGGTTCCAATGAGATCACCCCCCCATTCTTCTAAACTCCTGAGAACACAGGACCAGAGCCATCAAACACTTGTCATACGTTAATGCTTTCATTCCCGGAATCATTCTCATGAACCTTCTCTGAACCTTCTCCAATGCCAGCACACGTTTTCTTCGATAAGGGGCCCAAAACTGCTCACAATACTCCAAGTGTGGTCAGACCAATGCCTCATGAAGCCTACCTGTACTGCACTTTCTCTGTAACCGTGACGCTTTACTCTGTACCCTGTTACCTTTTCCCTTGTGCTTCCTCACGGTTCTGTTGGAATGAATTGATCTGTACGAGCGCTATACAAGACAAAGAGTTAGCCTTATTTGTCACGTGTTCAGCGAAACATCAAAATATACCACGAAGTGCGTCATTTGCGTCAAATCAAATCAGTGAGGATTGTGGTGGGCAGCCCACAAGGGTTGCAATGACTTCCGCATCAGTACAACATTCCCACAGCTCGCTAACTCACTAACCATAACTGTATGTCTTTGGAATGATTCCAGGAATGAGAGGGTTACCATATGAGGAATATCTGACAGCTCTTGGGCTGTATTCCCTGGAGTTCAGGAGAATGAGAGGGGATCTCGTAGAAACATTCTGAATGGTAAAAGGCCTGAACAGATTAGATATGGCAAGGTTATTTCCCATGGTAGGGGAATCTAGAACAAGAGGGCACGACTTCAGGATTGAAGGACATCCATTTAGAACAGAGAAATTACTTTAGTCAAAGGGTGGTAAATCTGTTGAATTTGTTAACACGAGCGGCTGTGGAGGCCAAGTCATTGGGTGCATTTAAGGCCGAGATAGATAGGTTTGATTAGCCAGGGCATCAAAGGGTGTGGGGAGAAGGCAGGAGAGTGGGGATGATTGGAAGAATTGGATCAGCCCATGATTGAATGCCAGGCAGACTCGATGGGCTGAATGGCCTACTTCTGCTCCTATATCTTATGGTCTTATAGAATGTGGGAATAAGTTGACATGGTCACGGGAAGAATGTACAAAGTCCTTACATAAGCAGCGGTGGGAATTGAATCCCGATGGGTTATCAGGAGCACCGTGAAGCACTGCGCTAATTGCTACACTACTGTGCTGCCTCACCTCATCTACTTCTTATTCTTCATCTTTTGAAGCTTGGTTTATTGTCCAAGTATCCATCTTGTACAATAAAATGGACTCTTGACCTCACAATCTATCTCATTATGATCCCGCTCATTATTGTCTACCTGCTCTGCACTGTCTCTCTAACTGTGACACTATTCTGTATTCTGTAATTGGTTTACCTTGTTCTACCTCAATACACCGAATGCAAGATCTGATCTGTATGCAAGACAAGGATTTCACTATATCTCAGTACATGTGGCAATCACTGTCCCCGTGGGTGCACAGCCGCACAATAACTGAAATGCTCCCACACACATAGCCTTTGTTGCCACGCAGCTGGAATAAAGACAGATGAGAATAAAATTTACTAAATATGAAAGATTTTCTTTGTTGTACTGTATTCCATTATACCTTCAATTAATAAATAAAACCAAAATTAGGTGATCTTTTCAATTTTCATTCTAAATGGGACGACACAGAGCATGGTGATTGTTTATTGCAATTTATTTATATTTGCATTTGCATACTTTGGTGTTTTCTGCACTCTGATTGATCTTTCATTGATTATAGTTGCTATTCTATATATTTGCCGAGTATGCCTGCTGGAAAATGAGTCTCAGGTTTGTATATGGTGGCATATATACACTTCGAAAATAAAATTTGAACTTTGAACTTTAATTAGGCTAGGGTTAAATCGAGGCTTGAAGGGCCAGAAGGGCAGATTCCGCACTGTATCTCAATCAAACAATCAATAAATAATATTCATAGCATGCGTATTACAAAAAAAAATTTAAGTGCCATGCAGTTTTCAGACCATGTAGAAATTTCCTGCTCAGTGCAATGGATGGTCGATGCAGCTGTATAAAGAATTAGAGGGAACATTGGCATTTCACCAATTTATTTGCTCACGATTACTTTACTCCCATCACTGAATCTTGTCGCAGTGCATTTCAGGATACAGAAACCCACTGCAGTCTTCTCACTAATACTGGAACGTGTTGAAGTTTGGCTTGTAGCCCAAATGTCCTGCAAAGAACTATAAATGGGGCTCTTTTGTGTGTCTCTCTCCTCACCTCCTTGGCAGTTCCAGAGTCACATCATGTCACCATGATAGATTTTGGTCAACTCTCGGCCAAATTTCCCTACACTCACTTTCCCAAGACAGAAAAAAAAACTCTCCCAGGCTTCCTTTTGGCTTTGTGTTAGAAATCAAATAAAACTTTGGACAAACTATACCATCCTCAGGGAAATGCCAGGAGATTAAATTCAAAGCAGTCTGCTTTTTAACTCTTTCTGCATTCTTAAAGAACGGGAGAAGGTAAAAGTCTAGTTGGCCACTTCTGTCCCACCCCTAAGCTCTTACAGAGCAGTTCAACTCTATTAAGCATTCATACCCATGGATGAATGAATGAATTTGCATTTATACTGAGCTTCTCAGGAGTTCATGATGTCTTGAATCCCCAATAAAGTGTCTTTTGAAACACAGGTCATGCTAGAAGCAAACGAAGGGTCAATGGGCACAGAGAGTCGACTAAATCACAGCATGATAATGACCAAACTGTCAATTATTTTGTCATTTACTCATCGATTCAAAAATATTTTTTTCTTCGAGTTATGCAGCATAGGAATAGGCCCTCTGGCTGTACTCATCTGTGCCAGCCTAGCTGTATAAGTTGTAAACTCGGTCAGCTCCATCATGGCCACTAGTCTCCCTGGCATCCAAGACATCTTGAAAAGGTGGCATCCAGCATTAAGGACCCCTATAACCCAGGACAAGCCCTCTTCTCATTGCTACCATCAGGGAGGAGGTACTGAAGCCTCAAGACACACACTCAACGATTCAGGAACAGCTTCTTCCCCTCTACCATCAGATTTCTGAATGGACATTGAACCCGTGAACACTACCTCACTACTTTTTTTCTTTTTATTTTTGCACGACTTATTTAATTTAACTATTTTATATACATGCTTACAGCAATTCACATTTTTCTCGATTATTATGTATTGCATTGTGCTGCTGTTTCACGACATATGCCGATGATTGTGAAGCTGCAGGAAGCTGTAAACTCAGTCAGCTCCATCATGAGCAATAACCTCCAAAGTAACCAGGATATCTTCAAAGAGTGGTGCCTCAAAAAGGCAGCATCCATCCCAAAGGACCCCCCACCACCCAGGATGTGCCCTCCTCTCTGTCCTGGGCAGTTACGTAACAGTCAATCCACGGACTCCTCCCAAGGATGCACACCAAGACAAACATGGAGATACGCTAGTAGACCAGTCGAAAACACGTAGTGCAAGGAGATGTCTGTAAATAAACACTGACAACCAACACATTCTAAGCTGCAGGCGTAAAAGATTAAAGATTAGCTTTATGTCCACACGTACACCGAAATATACAGCGAATTGTATCACTGTTTGTGATGGGCTGGGGGTAGCCCACAAGTGTCAGTATGCTTCGGGTGCCTATCTAGCATATCCACAGCTTACTAACATTAACCTGCATGCCTTTTTTGGAATGTAGGAGGAAATCGTGCAGTCACGGGGAGAACGTATAAACTCCTTACAGACAGCAGAGGAGTAAGAGTAAGCCGATTAGGGACTCTTCGCTGCCGCTGTGACGTGTCATCATCTTCCACCAGCTGCACTGCCGAGGTCTTGGTTGGATCAGTCTTTGTCCGGAATCTCCCCCTTGACCTTTCCACCATGGGTGACCTTACCAGGCGCTAAGCGCCTCACATCATCACGCTCAGGGTCTCAGAAGTTCACAAGCTTCTCCACCACAACAAGTTGGAACGTAAATAAAGCCATAGACTGTTTGGTATTGGTATTGTTGTACATATTTTATTTTAATCTGCAGAAGCCTGAAGTCCCACACCACCAGGTTCAGGAACAGCTACTTCCCTTCAACCCATAAACACAAGAAATTCCACAGATGCTGGAAATCCAGAGCAACACACACAAAATGCTGGAGGAATTCAGCACGTCAGGCAGCATCTATGGAGGAGAACGAACAGCCAAAGCACTTTGTGTGCGTTACTTCCCTTCAACCATTCAGTTCTTGAACCAACTGGCACAACCCTAATCACAACCTCAGTATAACAACACTGGCCATTTTGATAGTGTTTGCACTAAAATGGACTTCGTTCTTTTTTGTTTTCATTATGTTCTTTCTTGTAAAAAAAATGTGTATAATTTATATTTAGTTTTCAATTTGACTTCCCATTCCCATCCCAACATGTCGGTTCGCGGTCTCCTATACTGCCACAAAGAGGCCACACTCAGGTTGGAGGAGCAACATCTCACATTCTGCCTGAGAAGTATGAACACTAATTCCTCTGACCTCTGGTAATTTATCCCTTCTCCCCTTTCTCCCATTTACCATTCCCCCTTCTAGATCCCCTCTCACCCTTCCTCTATTCCTCATCTGCCCATCACCTCCTCCTCCCCTTTCTCCTATGGTCCACTCTCCTGTCCTATCATGTTGCTTCTTCTTCAGCCCTTTACCTCTTCCACCTATCACCTGCCAGCTTCTTA
Source organism: Mobula hypostoma (assembly GCF_963921235.1). Lineage (NCBI taxonomy): Eukaryota > Metazoa > Chordata > Chondrichthyes > Myliobatiformes > Myliobatidae > Mobula > Mobula hypostoma. Next base: position 180,574,389 of record NC_086103.1, read on the forward strand.
CTTCATCACCGTCTCCCAGCCACGCGCCTTCCCCGCCACCTGGAGTTACTTCTCACGTCCTACCTGCCAGCTGGTGATCTTTCCACACCTCCCACCATCCTATTCTGGCTCCTTCCCGCATCCTGATGAAGGGTTTCAGCCTGAAGCATTGACTGCTTATTCTGCTCCGTAGACGCTGCCTGACCTGCTGATTCTCCAGTATTTTATGTCTGTTGATCTGCAGAACCTCTTACATTTATGCGTTGCGTTGAACTAAGATGGACTTTGTTCCCTTTTTGTTAGAGCTGTGTCCTTTTTTGTAAAAATTGTGTAGAATGTATGTTCAGTTTATGTTTTACTTGTGAATTCTGCTTGCTTGGTAAGATGGCGGCTCACACAGACACAGCGGCTGAGCGAGGACCAATCAAAGGTGCATTTGTTGTGATGTATATCTTTTTTATGATCATAAGTCACTGCTGGATACAAAGAACATCAGGTTCTGCAGGTCTATCCCAGTAGCGAGTTGCTAGATAGCAATGGAACTGGACCTATTGTGTACCGTTGTTGTGTTGTCACCCGAACTTGCTGCGTATTGTTGTAGTGCTAGGAAGGTGCACGGTACAAGTGATCGCCTTGCATGTTTTACTCACAAACACGAGACCCTGTTGGACGTTGGTAATGTAGAATATTGCAAGCCCGTTTCACTGGTTCATAGGCGAGACCAGCGGTAGGGGAACTGTATTACCTCAGTTGTGGTCAGGACTAGGCCCTCACTGCTGGGGTGGCCTGTTGCAGTCACACGGGGGTGGAGATGCCAGAGACGGTGTGGGCAGGGAGCAGGAGCCTCTGTGAGCACGCCAGAATCTGTACTGGATTGGGGGCTGTCTCCTCCCATTGGTGCTACCCTCTGGTGTTCACCTTGGTGAAAGAACAAGCTGGAAGACAATGTTCCATCAATCAGCAGACAAGCCACTCAGGGACTTGGGCTATTTTACCTTTTTTTTTAATTTGTGACCATATGTTTTTCTGAAATTGTAATCATATGTGCTATTTGTGTGATGCACTATGTGCAGTGTGCTATGGTAACGTGTTTTGCGCCCTGGCCTCAGAGAAAAGCTGTTTTGCCTGGCTATACTCATGTATGGTTGAATGATAATTGAACTTGAACTCCATGATGCTGCTGCAAGCAAACTTTTCATTGCACCTGTGCTCATGTACCTCTACTGCCTTGCGTGTATAATACCTCTCATGGGGAAGGCTTTGGGAGTAAACCCCGAGGAAAATTCCAAAGCTGGAGTCCCTACATTGTGTTCAACGCTGACTGGCAAATCCTGTGACGCCAACGGTGCCAAACTGTGTCAGTTTCTGCCATTCTTTTGGATCCAGCCGTGTGGAGAGAAGGAGCCCTGTTGCATGGGCAACAGCCTTTTCCCCATGTCGTACTGCCCTGACTTGCATACTGGCTCGCATATACGTAGACAGCTAGAATGGATTATTCATGGCTGACCACAACCAACGGAGGGTCTCAGATGTGCGTATAACAATAAGTTCTACTTTGACTTTATTTTTAAAGCTAAAAGAGTATTCTTGTGAATCATGAGGTTCAATATTACTCTGTAAGTGACATATTGCATAATAATCTCCATGGGCTATTGGTGAAATAAATTACCAACTGACGTCATCAGAATCGGAATAGAATTACCCGTCATTACCACATGCCTCAGAGTATCAGTGCAGTTTGGGTTTTGATTTAATACCTTGTGCGTTAAGAAGGTGAGTCATTTTCAGCTCTGGGAAGGCTTAACGTTCCATGAGTCTTCAGGTTATAAAGATAAAGATCAGCTTTATTTGTCACATCGAAACACGCAGTGAAATGTGTCTCTGCATCAAATCAAATCAGTGAGGATTGTGCTGGGCAGCCCACAAGTATAACGGGCAAAAACGCTGCCCGATGCGCCACAAGGCGCGAAAAGAACCAATACGCTACCCGAAGAAATACTTCTTAAAATAAATAAGTATTGCAAAAAAGAGAACGAAACATTCAGAGATCTGCCAGCAGTGGTGAAGAAGCAGTTCCTAAACACTGTCTTCAGGCTCCAATACCTCCTCCCTCACGGTAGTAATGAGAAGTGGGAGGTTCTAATGACTAAATACAAGAGATTCTGCATCTGCTAAAAATCCGGAAAAAAAACACACACACACACACACACACACACAAAATGCTGGAGGATCTCAGCAGATCAGGCAAAATTCATGGAGGGGAATAAAGAGTCATTGTTCAAGGGTGAGAGCCTTCTTCAGGACGAAAGGAAGGGCGAAGAAGCTAGAATAAAAAGGTGGGGAGAGGGGAAGGAGGACAGGCTGGAAAATGTTAGTAGAGAGGGGAAGGAGGACAGGCTGGAAGGTTGGAAGGTGATAGTTGAAGCCAGGTGAGGGGGAAGGGTGGATGGGGTAGGGGGATGAAGTGAGAAGCTGGGAGGTGATAGGTGGAAAAGGTAAAGGGCTGGAGAAGAAGGAATTTGATAGCAGAGGAGAGTGGACCATGGGAGAAGGGGGAAGGAGGAGAGGAACCAAGGGGAGGTGACGGGCAGGTGAGGAGAAGAGAGGATGTAAGAGGGAGGCCAGAATGGAGAATGAAAAAAGGAAGAAGTGAGGGGAGGTGAAAGAAATTATTGCAAGTTAAAGAGAAATTGGTATTCATGTCGTTGGGTTGGAGGCTACCCAGACAGAATATGAGGTGTATCTCCTTTGACCTGAGCACGGCCTCATCTTGGAGGTATGAAGGCTGACATGTCGGAACGGGAATGGTTAAAATGCACACCCATCGGGAAATCCTCTCTGTTGTGGATGAAGGGAAGGTGTTCGACAAAGGTTATAGTGACGATTAAAGAAGGACAAAGAAGTTAAAAGCAGTGATTTGGGAAGAAATGCCAGAATTATTTCCTTGGCAACTGTAGACACAACAGTGGTTAACACAATACTTTACACTAAGGTACCATCAACACAGGTTCAATTCCGCTGCTGTTTGTAAGGGAGTTTGCATTTTCTCCCCATGACTGTGTGAATTTCCTCCGGGTGCTCCAATTTCCTCCCACAGTCCAAAGACGTTGGAAGGTTATTTGGTCATTGTAAATTGTCCCGTGATTAGGCCGTGATTGGGGGCATGAAGGGCCAGAAAGGCCTATTCCACACTGTATCTCAATAGAAAAATAGTCAGACAGGCAGACAGATAGATAGGTAGATACATAGATATGGGCACATGGCCAAGAGGTTAAGGCATTCAACTAGCGATCTGAAGGTCGTGAGTTCGAGCCCCAGCCAAGGCAATGTGTTGTGTCCTTGAGCAAGGCACTTAACCACACATTGCTCTGCAACGACACTGGTGCCAAGCTGTATTGGCCCTAGTGCCCTTCCCTTGGACAACATTGGTGTCGTGGAGAGGGGAGACTTGCAGCATGGGCAACTGCCGGTCTTCCATACAACCTTGCCCAGGCCTGCGCCCTGGAGAGTGAAGACTTTCCAGGCATGGATCCATGCTCTCACAAGACTAATGGATGCCTTAACATAGATAGGTAGGTAGATACAGTGATGCTAGAAAGTTTGTGAACGCCGTAGAATTTTCTCAATTTCTGCATAAATACGATCAGATCTTCACTTAAGTCCTAAAACTAGATAAAGAGAACCCAATTAAATAAATAACACAAAACAACATTATGCTTGTTCATTTATTTTTGGGAAAAATGATCCAGTATCACATGTAATTTCTGGAAAATGTATGTGAACCTCTGGGATAATGCCTTCAACAAAAGCTATTTGGAGTCAGGTTTTTCAATCAATGAGATGAGATTGGAGGTGTGGGTTGTAGAGGTGCCCTGCCTTACAAAAGAGCACGAAGTCAGGTTACTGACAGAGCCTGTTCTTCTCAAGAAAGATCTATTTTTGTGCATCATGCCTTCATCAAAACCACTTTCAGAGGATGTTAGAAGAAGAATTGTAGAGATGCCTGAAGCAGGAAAGGGCTACAAAAGCACTTCTAGAGATCTGAGTGTTCATCAGCCCATAGTAAGAGAAATTGTCTACAAACAGAGGAAACTCAGTACTGTTTCTACTCTCCCGAGGAGTGAACATCCTGCAAAGATCACACCAAGAGCACAACATGCAATGCTGAAGGAGGTGAAAAAGAACCCAAGGGTAACAGCAGAGGACCCGGCAGAAATCTCTAGAACTTGCTAAAGTCTCTGCTCACGTGTCCACTATAAGAAAATCACTGAACAAGAATCATGTTCATGGAAGGACACCATGGAGGAAACCACAGCTCTCCAAAAAAAGTATTGCTACGCGTCTCAAGTTTGCAAAAGACCACCTGGATGTTCTACAGTGCTTCTGGGACAATGCTCTGTGGACTGGTGAAAGAAAAGTTGAACTTTTTGGTAGAAATGCACATTGCTACGTTGGAGGGAAAAGGGCACCACACACCAACACCAAAACTTCATCCCAACTGTGAAGCGTGGTGGAAGGATGGTTTGAAGCTGCTTTGCTGCCTCAGGGTCTGCAAGCATTGAGGAAACAATGAATTCAAAATTGTATCAAGGCATTTTACCGGAGAATGTCAAGGTAACAGTCCATCACCTGAAGCTTAATAGAAGTTAGATAATGCAACAAGATAATGATCCAAATCAACAACAGAATGGTTTAAAAAGAAAAAAATTCATGTTTTGGAATGGCCGAGGCAAAGACCTGACCATAATTCTATAGAAATGTTGTGGAAGGACCTGAAGCAAGCAGTTCATAAGAGCATAAGAATTAGGAGCAGGAGTCAGCCATCTGGCCCATCGAGCCTGCTCCATCATTCAACAAGATCCTGGCTGATCTGGCCATGGACTCATCTCCACCTACCTGCCTTTTCCCCATAACCCTTAATTCCCCTATTATGCAAAAATCTATCCAACTTTGTCTTAAATATACTTACTGCTCCATTCCACAGATTCACCACCCTCTGGGAAAAGCAGTTCCTCCTCATCTCCGTCCTAAATCTACGCCCTGCAATCTTGAGGTTATGTCCCCTAGTTCTAGTCTGACCTACCAGTGGACACAACTTTCCTGCCTCTATCTTATCTATCCCTTTCATAATTTTATATTTTTATATGTCTTCTTCTCATAAGATCTCCTCTCATTCTTCTGAATTCCAATGAGTACAGTTCCAGGCGACTCAATCCCTCCTCATAGACTAACCTCTTCAACTCAGGAATCAACCTGGTGAACTTCCTCGTGTCTTACTTTTAGCTCTTGTCATCAAAATTCTTAGAAGTATCTTAGTGATATTACTCATTAAACTTATGTTCCTATATAATTCACTTTCTATTGCTCCAGGTTTCTTAGGAAGAGTGATAAATACTGATTTTTTCATCTCTTCTGTTATTATTCCAGTCTCATAAATGTCATTGATTAAATCAGTAAGGTACAAGAAACATGATATTGATGTTAAGGATACTATCAGAACGAGCTATTCAAGTGCAAAAAGGTTTGTTTGTTTTATCGACTACACAAAAGCATTTGTTAAAGTGAAGCACAATAAGTTATTTGAAATATTACAGGAAACTCTAGATTCGAAAGACCTCTGCCTAGTCAGAAATCTGCACTGGGAACAAACTGCGGCTGTAAGAATAGATGGAGAAGTGAGTCAGTTTACGAAAATCAAGAGAGGCATTAGACAAGGATGTGTTTTCTCCTGATTAGTTTAATGTGTACAGTGAAACAATATTACAAAAAATAAGACATTTTGGGAATCAAAGTTGGCGGTGAAAACGTCAATAATTTCAGATATGCAGATGACACTGTGTTAATTGCAAGTACGGAGGAAGAACTACAAAACTTAATTGATATAATTGTTGAAGAAAGTGCAAAAATGGGTCTATCTATCGATTGCAAAAAGACAGAACGTATCCAAAAAGAAGGAGAATCCTATCTGCAGGCTGAGAATAAATGGGGAAGACATAAAACAAATACAGGACCTTTGCTGTTTAGGAAGCTGGGTGACATCAGATGGCAGGTGCGACATGGACATCAAAAGAAGAATAGGGATGGCAAAGGACACCTTTACGAGAATGGAGAGTATACTGACCAACACTAAACTAGGCGTGACAACCCGCCTCAGAGTACTGAAATGTTACGTTTATCCAGTTATGTTGTATGGATCAGAATGTTGGAAAATACTTAGCAACATGAGGAAATGATTTGAAGCAGCAGAGATGTGATTTTTGAGGAGGATGCAAAGAATATCATGGATGAAACGAATATCTAACGAGGATGTCATGAACAGAGCAAGCACAAAAAGAGAAATAATGTATGAGATCATGAAAAGGCAACCTAACTTCATTGGACATGTGATTAGGAAAGAGGAGTTAGAATGCACAGTAATTACGGGAAAGATTGAAGGGAAGAAAGCAAGGGGAAGACAAAGACAAATGATGATGGAGACAGCAGCCAGAGAACTGGAAATGAATACCAATGAATTGATCCACTTGACCCGAAACAGGAGTGTGTGGGCCATGGCAGCCAAAGCTCAAACTGGGCACGGCACCTGATGATGATGATGATGATGGTGAACTTCCTCTGTACCGCCTCCAAAGCCAGTATATCCTTCCTCGAGTAAGGAGACCAGAACTGCATGCAGTACTCCAGGTGCAGCCTCACCAGTAGCCTGTATAGTTGCAGCATAACCTTCCAGCTCTTAAATTCAATCCCTCTAGCAATGAAGGCCAACATTACATTTGCCTTCTTGATAGCCTGCTGCACCTGCAAACCAAACTTTTGTGATTCATGCACAAGCACTCCTAAATCTCTCTGCGCAGCAGCATGCTGCAATTTTTTACCATTTAAATAACAAGCTGTTTTCAATTTTTCCTCCCAAAGTGGATGTCTTCGCATTTACCAACATTGTGCTCCATCTGCCAGACCCATGCCCATTCACATAACCTATCTATATCTCTCTGCAGACTCTCTGTACCTTGTGCACAACTTGCTTTTCCACTCAATTTAGTGTCATCGGCAAACTTAGATACACTACAGTCAGTCCCCTCTTCCAGATCGTTAATGTATATCGTAAACAGTTGTGGGCCCAGCATCGACCCCTGCGACACACTGCCCACCACTGATTGCCAACCAGAACAACACCCATGTATCCCAACTCCCTGCTTTCTATTAGTTAACCAATCCTTTATCCATGCTAATACATAAACCCCAACTCTTATGCAGCCTTATCTTATGGATAAGTCTTTTATGTTGCACTTTATCGAACACCTCCTGGAAATCCAAGTAAATAACATCCATCTGTTCCCCTCTATCCACAAAGAACTCCAGTAAGTTCATGTAAGAAAGCCCACCATCATCCCAGAGATGAAGCAGTTTTGTAAGGTGCAATAGCCTAAAATTCCTCTAAGCCACTGTGCAGGACTAAATTGGAAATGTTTGGTTGAAGTTATGGCTGTACAGGGGCTGTGCAACTACTGTACACCAGTTACTGAAAGCAAAGGTTCACATACTTTTTCCCAACAAGTACATGTAATATTGGATCATTTTTCTCAATAAATAAATAAATGAACAAGTATAGTGTTTTTGTAAACACGAAATAATCTGCAGATGCTGGGGTCAAAGCAACACTCACAACACGCTGGAGGAACTCAGCAGGTCGGGCAGCATCCGTGAAAACGATCAGTCGACGTTTCAGGCCGGAACCCTTCATCAGGACTGAAGAGGGAAGGGGCAGAGGCCCTATAAAGAAGGTGGGGGGAGGGTGGGAAGGAGAGGGCTGGAAGGTTCCAGGTGAAAAACCAGTAAGGGGAAAGATAAAGGGGTGGGCGAGGGGAGGCAGGGAGGTGATAGGCAGGAAAGGTGAAGAAGGAATAGGAAGAAGGGGAAAACACAATGGGTAGTAGAAGGAGGCGGAACCATGAGGGAGGTGATAGGCAGCTGGGGGAGGGGGCAGAGTGTCATAGGGATAGAGGAAGGGAAGGGGAGGGAATTACCGGAAGTTGCGGAATTCTATGTTCATACCAAGGGGCTGGACACTACCTAGTCGGTATATGAGGTGTTGCTCCTCCAACCTGGGTTTAGCCTCATCGTGGCAGTAGAGGAGGTCATGTATGGACATATCCGAATGGGAGTGGGAAGCAGAGTTGAAGTGGGTGGCTACTGGGAGATCCTGTCTGTTGTGACGGACGGAGCGGAGGTGCTAATGTTTTTGTGTTATTTATTTGATTGTACTCTCTTTATCTAGTTTTAGAACTTATGTGAAGATCAGATCACATTTTAGATCATATTTGTGCAGAAACAGAGAAAATTCTACAGGGTTCACAAACTCTCCAGCACTACTGTAGGTAGGTAGATAGCATGTTATCCAATAACGTAGTAATTACTTGTGTAAGCATAGGTTATTTTCCAAAATTACTGTTGACCAAAAATATATGTGGCAACGTATTTCCTTTGAATCAGTTTTGTAACTGTGACTGGCTCAGGCTAAGAGCCTCACTCACTAATTAGTCATCAGTTTCAGGGAATCTTGCTGCAATCAATCCTGCCTGACAAAGCTGGTTTTAATGAGTTTGGTATTGTCAACAGGAAATGGTGACTTCATGTTTAATGTGGAATTGTGGAACTGCAGCCCAGAAAGGAACTGAGTTATTAATAGAAAATACTTGCTCATTGATCTAGCGGTATGATTATCACAAAGGATGCAAGAGGTCCCAGATTCAATTCCTTACACTCAGTGGACACCCTTATCAGGTACACGTGTACACCTGGTCAATAATTATAATATCTAATCAGCCAATCACGTGGCAACAACTCAATGCATAAAAGCATGCAGACGTGGTCAAGAGGTTCAGTTCAAAGATTCAAGATTCAAAAAACTTTTTTGTCATTCTAACCATACATCAGCTCTGCAGGGCAGAATGAGACAGCGTTTCCCAGGGGCAGTGCAATCATAACATAACAAACGCAACACTAAATAATAAACATAACAATAAATAGTAAAACACAACCGCCACATGTCAGTTAAAATCAGTTATAAGTGTCCAGTGCAAGTTAAAAGTGTCCAAAGCAGAGTCAGGTGAAGCAGCTATTTAGCAGTCTGACTGCCTGTGGGAGGAAGCTGTTTAGTAGCCTTGTGGTTTTAGTTTTGATGCTCCTGTAACGTTTGCCTGATGGCAGAAGAACAAACAGTTCATGGAGAGGGTGTGAGGGGTCTTTAATGATGTACCGTGTCTTCTGGAGGCATCGACTCTGAAAGAGGTCTTGGACAGAAGGTAGGGAGACCCCAATGACCTTCTCTGCTCCCCTAACCACCCTCTGCAAGGCTTTTTTGTCGACAGCACTGCAGCTGAAGTACCAGGTTGTGATGCAAAAGGTCAGCACACTCTCAACCACGCCTCTGTAGAATGTAGTTAAGATGTTAGTGGGGAGTGATGCTTGTTTAAGCTTCCTCAGAAAGTGCAATCTCTGCTGGGCCCGTTTCACAATCCCAGTGGTGTTCCTGGACCAGGTGAGATTGTCCGAGATCTGCACCCCAAGGAACTTGATGTTTTCCACTCTCTCTACTGTGGAGCCGCTGATGCTGAGGGGTGTGTTCAGACCAAGCATCAGAATGGGAAAGAAATGTGAGATCAGTGACTTTGACCGTGGAATGATTGTTGGTGCTAGACAAGGTGATTTGAGTATCTCAGGAACTGCTGATCTCCTGGGATTTTCACACACACAACAGTCTCTAGAGTTTACTGAGAATGGTGCAAAGAACAAAAGAACATCCAATCAGTGGCAGTTCTGTGGGTGAAAACGCCTTGTCAGAAGAGAATCTCCAGCTAATTCAAGCTGACAGGAAGGTGACAGTAACCCAAGTAACAACGTGTTACAACAGTGGTGTGCAGAAGAGCATTTCTGAATTTCTGAAGTGGATGGGCTACAGCAGCAGAAGATCACAAACCTACACTCAGTGGCCACTTGATCAGGTACAGGGGTGTGTTTAGGATGATACTGTGTGGCCTAATGGATAAGGCGACCTTCGAGTTTGATGTGAACTTATCAGAGGATTGCTGTTTCGAGTTCTGGCATGGTCATTTACAGAGTAGACTCGATGGCCCGAATGGACTAATTCTGCTCTATCTGTATGGTCCATGACAAACTCGGCAGGTCAGAAAGCATCAATGGAGAGATTTTTTAATCAGAGTTCATGTTTCAGGCCAATAATTCACCTGTAGTGATCCCTCTCTGGCTTCAAGTCCAAATCTGAATCAGGTTTATTATCACTGACGTAATTACTCCTTCCCACATAGCCCTCCCCTCCAAGAGCACCTCAACCTTGTCGTGGCTTGGAGGCTTGCGTGCCTCAGTGACCTGGAGAGTTGTGTTGTCTGGAGTCAGGGCTTTATCCTTTGGCTCTGGGTAGGGTCATCCATGCCAAGCAGGCCAAAGGATAGTCTAAGAGTGGTCCGCTGGCCCTCCAGGTCAGGGCTAACAACCCTGACCGGCAAAACAAAATTTGTACATCTTGTACGCCTCTTTCAAGTCACTTCTCATCCTCACAGAAACAGCAATGAAGAATCCTTCTACATCTGAGTACAATGGTATTCCTGAGTTTCCACCTGGGACTTGCATGACTGACAGTAGTGAAAACGGAGAGGAAGCTACTGACACGACGAAGGAAGCCTTGAGGACTGATGAAGGTGGAACACAAGTGGTGTAACATGCAGTAAGTAAGTACATATCCCTCCATTGTTCTTTCATCCGCATGCCTATCTAATAATCTCTTAAATGTCCCTAATGTATCTGCCTCTCCCACCAGCCCTGGTATGTGTTCCATGCACCCACCACTCTCTAAGTGAAAATAAACTACCTCTGGCATCCCTCCTCTGCTTTCCTCCATTCTCCTTAAAACTTGACCCCTTGCACGAGCCATTTCCGCCATGGGGTAAAAGTCTCTGTCTGTCCACTCTATTCATGCCTCTTATCATCTTGTATGCCTCCATCATGTCACTTCTCATCCTCCATTGCTCCGAGAAAAAGCCTAGCTCGCTCAACCTCAAGACCGAAGCCTGGCAAACGTTGTCTGCACGTTTCGCTCTGACCTTGATACGGTACAAAGCAGACAAAGGGAAGTTAGACAGGGAACAAAAATAGCTCGGTGCAGAAATGACCTCATTATATAATATGAGTTTTGTTTCAAACAGATATGAAGAAAAAGGGCCAAGACTCGCAGCCAGTTCTGTAAACTAGTCCAGCTGTGGTCTTAAGCCTTAGAACATCATTGAAACTAGTTCAAATGAATTCACAACCCCTTTCAAAATTTCAATAGGCATTATCCCAGGGGACTGAACAGTAAATTCCATCTTTTAGCATCAAGTCCAACTTTAATATTGAAGGATTTGTTTTTTTTCACACATTTTCTTCAAGCCAGTCGAGATGAAGAAAGAGCCAAGTTGACTCCGTATTAGGGTCCTAGAAACAACTAGAAGAATGAAAAATAGTTCCAGGTACCATGATGGCCTCCATCAGTCAGGGTGAACCATGGATGGGTCATTTTAGCTACCTATGTACACCAGCCAGGGCAGTACGATATGGAGAGTGAGCTACTCCCCCTCTCCACGTATCTGATGAATCCAGAAGAATGGCAATGACCCATACAGTTTGGCACCAGCAGTGTTGCAGGAGTTGCCAGTCAGCATTGAATTCAACGTGGGACTGCCTCAGGGACTCCAGCTCTGGATTTTTCCCTCGGGGTTGACTCCCAAAGCCTTCCCCATGAGTGGGTACAGCCACAAGGCAGCGGACGTTTGAGATCAGAGTCTTCCTTCTCCTAGATCAGCTGCCAACCACGGCTGACAAGCCCCGTCTGCCAGAAGCTACTGGTTTTAAGGCACCAGTGACCCAGCTTTGCCCCCCTCTCCTGTCAGTAGAAACGGTTGCACTGGGCTTAGTAGCTAAGCCACACGTGAAGGCCAGGAGCTGGACTTGGTTGTCGGAGGCTACTAGAGGCATATGCCATTGGGTGCATTTAATGGGTATAGAGAGCTATTCCCAGTACCACCTCCCCTGCACCCCTCCATCTATAACAGCCTTAGGGGCCAGGTACCAAAGAAGACACTTTTTTCATTCATTTAGTGATACAACATAGAACAGACCCTTCTGGCCCACTAAGCTGCACCAGCCTGTAACCCACCTATTTAACACTAGCCTAATCACAGGACAATTTACAGTGACCAATTAACCCATGACCGATGACCTTAACCAAAGACAATTAACTACATCTTTGGACTGTGGGGGGAAACCGGAACACCAGGAGGAAACCCACGCAGTCACGGGGAGAACGTATAAGCTCCTCGCAGATGCTGCCAGAATGGAACTCAGACGCCCCGAGCTGTGATAGCATCGCACGAGCTGCGACACCCTTGCACGTAAACATTTTATAAACACTTTGTGCTTAAACATTTTATTCTGGTTTGATTTATTGGCTGTCTAAAGGAAGTATGCGTTATCTAGAAGCTTGAGGGCAAATTTGAGAATCACACTGTGTAATCCGTTTTACTGCAATGTTTTAAAAGCCATTGATCTCTTGTTTGGTACCCGGCAGAAAGAAAAAACAAGAGAACAAAGAAGTGTCCCTGTAATGACTCTCAAAGTTTTGCCGAACTCAAGCTAGGATTAATAATCAATAGATTAAAATTTGAAGACTAACGATTAGCTTTATTTGTCACGTGTACTCCGAAACATGCAGTGAAATGCGGTGTTTGCGTCAATGAGCAACGCAGTCCGAGGATGTACTGGGGGCAGCCCACAAGTGTCGCTACGCTTCTGGTGCCAACAAAGCATGCCCACAGCTTGCTAATACTGACCCATATATCCTTGGAAAATGGGAGGAAACCAGAGCACCCAGAACGGGGAGAATGTGCAAAATCCTTATAGGCAGCGACAGAACTGAACCCCCATCTGAGATCTCCGGCTCTGTAGTATTGCACTGACCATGATGCCACTCAAACTTTCATCCATGGGCATTTCACACGTGGGTAGCAGAATCAGAATCAGCATTAATATCACTGGCATTGTCGTGAAATTTGTTGAGTGCATTTCTTCAGGCTTCTGTACCTCCTCCTTGATGGTAGTGATGAGAAGAGGGCATGCCCTTGTTGATGGGGGTCCTCAATGCTGGGTGCTGCCTTTCTGAGGCATTGCCTTTTGAAGATGCCCTGGATTCTGAGGAGGCTGGTGATCATATGGAGCTGACTGAGTTTACAGCTTTCTGCAGCTTTGGCAAGGTCTAGCACCTTTACCTCAGTTCTTGGGAGCGGTCATTCTTTATGAATTGCTGAAAGCGTGGTTTGAGTTCATTTAAAACACATTTAGCCACATACGTGGCTAGGAAGGGTTTCTAGGGCCAAGTGCTGACAAATAGGACTATATCAGGAGGCATCTTAGACCATGTAAGGAGCAGAAATGGACCACTCAGACCATCAAGCCTACTCAACTATTTCATCGCAAACAACAGGAATTCTGCAGATGCTGGAAATTCAAGCAACACACATCAAAGTTGCTGGTGAACGCAGCAGGCCAGGCAGCATCTGTAGGAAGAGGTGCAGTCGACGTTTCGGGCCGAGACCCTTCGTCAAGACTAACTGAAGGAAGAGTGAGTAAGGGATTTGAAAGTTGGAGGGAGAGGGGGAGATCCAAAATGATAGGAGAAGACAGGAGGGGGAGGGGTGGAGCCAAGAGCCGGACAGGTGATAGGCAAAAGGGATATGAGAGGATCATGGGACAGGAGGTCCGGGAAGAAAGACAAGGGGGGGGGACCCAGAGGATGGGCAACAGGTATATTCAGAGGGACAGGGAGAAAAAGGAGAGTGAGAGAAAGAATGTGTGCATAAAAATAAGTAACAGATGGGGTACGAGGGGGAGGTAGGGCCTTAGCGGAAGTTAGAGAAGTCAATGTTCATGCCATCAGGTTGGAGGCTACCCAGACAGAATATAAGGTGTTGTTCCTCCAACCTGAGTGTGGCTTCATCTTTACAGTAGAGAAGGCCGTGGATAGACATGTCAGAATGGGAATGGGATGTGGAATTAAAATGTGGGGCCTACTGACTCTCACAGCTATCTGGACTATTCCTCTTCTCACCCTGTCTCTTGCAAAAACGCCATCCCCTTCTCGCAATTCCTCCGCCTCCGCCGCATCTGCTCTCAGGGTGAGGCTTTTCATTCTAGGACAAGGGAGATGTCTTCCTTTTTTAAAGAAAGGGGCTTCCCTTCCTCCACTATCAACTCTGCTCTTAAACGCATCTCCCCCATTTCACGTACATCTGCTCTCACTCCACCCTCCCGCCACCCCACTAGGAATAGGGTTCCCCTGGTCCTCACCTACCACCCCACCAGCCTCCGGGTCCAACATATTATTCTCCGTAACTTCCGCCACCTCCAACAGGATCCCACCACTAAGCACATCTTTCCCTCCCCCCCCCTGCATTCCGCAGGGATCGCTCCCTACACAACTCCCTTGTCCATTCGTCCCCCCCATCCCTCCCCACTGATCTCCCTCCTGGCACTTATCCGTGTAAGCGGAACAAGTGCTACACATGCCCTTACACTTCCTCCCTTACCACCATTCAGGGCCCCAAACAGTCCTTCCAGGTGAGGCAACACTTCACCTGTGAGTCGACTGGGGTGATATACTGCGTCCGGTGCTCCCGATGTGGCCTTTTATATATTGGCGAGACCCGACGCAGACTGGGAGACCACTTTGCTGAACATCTACGCTCTGTCCGCCAGAGAAAGCAGGATCTCCCAGTGGCCACACATTTTAATTCCACATCCCATTCCCATTCTGACATGTCTATCCACGGCCTCCTCTACTGTAAAGATGAAGCCACACTCAGGTTGGAGGAACAACACCTTATATTCCGTCTGGGTAGCCTCCAACCTGATGGCATGAACATCGACTTCTCTAAGTTCCGCTAAGGCCCCACCTCTCCCTCGTACCCCATCAGTTACTTATTTTTATGCACACATTCTTTCTCTCACTCTCCTTTTTCTCCCTCTGTCCCTCTGAATATACCTCTTGCCCATCCTCTGGGTCCCCCCCCCTTGTCTTTCTTCCCGGACCTCCTGTCCCATGAACCTCTCGTATCCCCTTTTGCCTATCACCTGTCCAGCTCTTGGCTCCATCTCTCCCCCTCCTGTCTTCTCCTATCATTTTGGATCTCCCCCTCCCCCTCCAACTTTCAAATCCCTTACTCACTCTTCCTTCAGTTAGTCCTGACAAAGGTTCTCGGCCTGAAACGTCGACTGCACCTCTTCCTACAGATGCTGCCTGGCCTGCTGCGTTCACCAGCAACTTTGATGTGTGTTGCTTCAACTATTTCATCATGGGTGATTTACTATCCCTCTCAACCCCATTCTCCTGCCTTCTCCTCGTGACCTTGGATGCCCTGACTAATCAAGAACCTATCAACCTCTGTCGCAGGAAAGCAGCATCCATCATCAGGGACCCCCACCACCAAGGTCATGCTCTCTTCTCACTTCTGCCATGAGGAGGAAGGTATTGAGACCTTGGGATTCACAGCATCAGGTTCAGGAACGTTAGACTCTCGAACCAAAGAGGACTAACTTCACTTAACTTCACTTGTGCCATCATTAAAATGTTCCCAAAACCAATAGACTCACTTTCAAGGACCCTTTATCTCATGTTCTTGATATTTATTGATTATTATTATTTCTTCTTTTTTGTATTTTCCCAATGTGTTGTCTTCGACACTTTAGTTTAATGCCCTCATTGGGGGTCTTTCATTAATTCTATTACGGTTATTATTCTATAGATTTATTGAGTATTCCCACAGGAAAATGAATCTCGGAGTTGTATATGGAAACATATATGTACTTTGAACTTTTAAGAGGTCTGACACCTATAATTCAATAAAAACATGATCAACAAACCAGCCCTATAAAATTCTAAAGATTCCACGGCATCCTCAGAATACTTGTGACCAGTACAGTACTTCCACTTTCCACTGTGAACGTTCCCGGAAGTTCTCCAAGCAAATTTAGCAACTGTAGTTCTAGATACACTCAGTGGTCACTTCATCACGTACACCTGTTCACCTGCTCGTTGATGCAAACATCTAATCAGCCAATCGCGTGGCTACTCAATGCAGACGTGGTCAAGAGGTTCAGTTGTTGTTCAGACCAAAGATCAGAACGGGGAAGGAATGTGACCTAATTGACTTTGACCATGGACTGATTCTTGGTGCCAGAGTATCTCAGAAACTACTGATCTCCATAGTCATAGTCATACTTTATTGATCCTGGGGGAAATTGTTTTTTGTTACAGTTGCACCATAAATAATTAAATAGTAATATGTAAATTATGCCAGGAAATAAGTCCAGGACCAGCCTATTGGCTCAGGGTGTCTGAACCTCCAGGGGAGGAGTTGTAAAGTTTGATGGCCACAAGCAGGAATGACTTCCTATGACGCTCTGTGCTGCATCTCGGTGGAATGAGTCTCTGGCTGAATGTACTCCTGTGCCCAACCAGTACATTATGTAGTGGATGGGAGACATTGTCCAAGATGGCATGCAACTTGGACAGCATCCTCTTTTCAGACACCACCGTCAGAGAGTCCAGTTCCATCCCCACAACATCACTGGCCTTACGAATGAGTTTGTTGATTCTGTTGGTGTCTGCCACCCTCAGCCTGCTGCCCCAGCACACAACAGCAAACATGATCGCACTGGCCACCACACACTCGTAGAACATCCTCAGCATCGTCCGACTGATGTTAAAGGACCTCAGTCTCCTCAGGAAATAGAGACAGCTCTGACCCTTCTTGTAGACAGCCTCAGTGTTCTTTGACCAGGGACTGATTGTTGGTGCCAGGGTATCTCAGAAACTGCTGAACTCCTGGGATTTTGACACTCAACTGTGTCTAGAGTTTTACAGAGAATAGCGCAAGAAACAAAAAGCAACCAGTGAGCGGAAGTTCTATGGGTGAATAAGCCTTGTTAATGAGAGAGGTCAGAGGAGAATGGCCAGACTGGTTCAAGCTGACAGGAAGGCAACAGTAACTCAAATAACCACGTGTTACAACAGCATCTCTGAATGCACAACACATCTAACCTTTAAGTGGAAGGTTACAACAGCAGCAGACCATGAACATATATTCAGTGGCCACTTTATTGGGCACATAATGAAGTGGCCACTGAATGTAGGTTTCTCCTGGTGACAGAGGCTCTGCGCAGTCTGGATCTGTTCAGATCATCAAACAATACCTCAGAACCAACTTTCACTGCGCTTAAACAGTAACAGATGCACAATAATCAAGCCTTCACGAGTCGCAAAGGGAATATAAGATTCACTTATTCAAGATGACGACTGATTGTGAGTTACTGGTTTGATTTGTGACTGGTTTTTTGGACAGCATGGCAGTGTAACAGTTAGCGCAATGCTTTACAGCGCCGGCAATCCTAGAACGGGGTCCAGCTCCCGCTGTTTGTACGTTCTCTCATAACCACATGGGTTTCCTATGGGTGCAGCAGTTTCCTCCCATATTCCTTCCCCTCTCCTCACCTTCTCATTTTGGCTTCAGATGCACTTCCTTTCCAGACCTGTAGAAGGGTCTCGGCCTGAAATCTCGACTGTTTATTCTCCTCCCTAGATGCTCCCTGACCTGCAGAATTCCACCAGCATTTTTGCATATGTTGCTCTGGATTTCCAGCATCTACAGAATCTCGTGTGTTTATGATAATCAAAGCCCCTTCGAGGGATGGCTGACCTGAAGAAGTTTAAATATTCCGTTCAATGGGGGGGTTAGTGCTTCTCTGTTGTGACCTCTGCTGCCCTCCAACTTTTCAATCATGTGCTCACCCAGACTCGCTACCACAGCCACATGTCCTTTAAATTCCAGGTAATTTCTCCCCTTTCCCCATTCCCTCTTCTTACATTGTCCATTCTGGCTCTCCTTTTCCCCTTCCCTTCTCATCATCTATCTATCACCTCCCTCTGGTACTCCTCCTCCTTCCCTTTCTCCTATGATCCACTCTTCTCTCCTATCAGATTCTTTTCCCTTCATCCCTTTACCTTTTCCACCTATCACCTCCCAGCTTCTCACCTCATCTTCCCTCCCTCACTCACCCGACTTCCTCCTCCCCCGGCTTCACCTATCATACGATGGCTCGAACTCCTTTCCCTCCTCCCACCTTCCTTTCGATCCTGACGAGGGGTCTCAGCCCCTTACATCAACTGTTTATTCCCCTCCATAGATGCCGCCTGACCTGTTGAGTTCTTGCATTCATTAAATGTTCCAGCATTTTAGAACACAGAACATAGAATAGTACAGCACACTACAGGCCCTTCAGCCCACAATGTTGTGGTGACCCTTAAACCCTGCCTCCCATATAGCCCACCACCTTAAATTCTTCCATATACCTGTCTAGTAGTCACTTAAACTTCACTAGTGTATCTGCCTCCACCACTGACTCAGGCAGTGCATTCCACGCACCAACCACTCTCTGAGTGAAAAACCTTCCTCTAATATCCCCCTTGAACTTCCCACTCCTTACCTTAAAGCCATGTCCTCTTGTATTGAGCAGTGGTGCCCTGGGGAAGAGGCACTGGGTATCCACTCTATCTATTCCTCCTATTATCTTGTACACCTCTATCATGTCTCCTCTCATCCTCCTTCTCTCCAAAGAGTAAAGCCCTAGCTCCCTTAATCTCTGGTCTTAATGCATATTTTCTAAACCAGGCCGCATCCTGGTAAATCTCCTCTGTACCCTTTCCAATGCTTCCACATCCTTCCTATAGTGAGGTGACCAGAACTGGACACAGTACTCCGGGTGTGGCCTGACCAGAGTTTTATAGAGCTGCATCATTACATCGTGACTCTTAAACTCTATCCCTCGACTTATGAAGGCTATCACCCCATAAGTTTTTTTAACTACCCTATCTACCTGTGAGGCAACTTTCAGGGATCTGTGGACATGTACCCCGAGATCCCTCTGCTCCTCCACACTACCAAGTATCCTGCCATTTACTTTGTACTCTGCTTTGGAGTTTGTCCTTCCAAGGTGTACCACCTCACACTTCTCCGGGTTGAACTCCATCTGCCACTTCTCAGCCCACTTCTGCATCCTATCAATGTCTCTCTGTAATCTTTGACAATCCTCTACACTATCTACAACACCACCAACCTTTGTGTCGTCTGCAAACTTGCCAACCCACCCTTCTACCCCCACATCCAGGTCGTTAATAAAAATCACTAAAAGTAGAGGTCCCAGAACAGATCCTTGTGGGACACCACTAGTCACAATCCTCCAATCTGAATGTACTCCCTCCACCACCACCCTGTCTTCTGCAGGCAAGCCAATTCTGAATCCACCTGGCCAAACTTCCCTGTATCCCATGCCTTCTGACTTTCTGAATAAGCCTACTATGTAGCTAGTTTTGTGTGTTGCTTAGGACTAGTCAGTTGTGGGCACGCTATGCTGGTGTTGGAAGTGTGGCACAACGTGTAGGCTGCCCCCTACACATCCTCGGACTGCGAACAGAGGAGAAGATGGCGGCGCGACGCAGCTCGTAGCAGCCACTCCGCTGGTGATGTCTGTTATTTGTCAAGTAGGGTGCCGTGCACAATCCTGATTTGATGGAGACGGACATGAAAGCACGGAGGAACATCTGGTGAAACTTCTGAAATGCCTGCTTCGTTGCTGCTGCTACTGTGTGGTCCAGAATCTCCGGAGGGGAAGGCCCCGAGTCCTCGGCTTTGCTTGTTGCTCGGCGACCGGGGTGGGGTTGAAGTGCTCGGCAGAGGATGGTGCTCAGAGAGGCTGTGTCGGAGGGCTGGTCGGAGGCTCTAAGTTTTCGGACGGGCTCAGGGTCCGCTGCGGTCGGGTGCTTCCAATGGTGCTGCATCGGCAAGTTTGCAGCGCTTGGAGGTTCACGGCAGGGAGAGTTTCTCCCTTCTACCGTCTGCGTGAGATGATGGGGCTATCGGGACTTCGAGACTTTTTTTTACCGTGCCCATGGTCTGCTCTTTATCAAATTACGGTATTGCTTGCACTGTTGTAACTATATGTTATGATGATGTGGTTTTGTCAGTTTTAGTCTTGGCTTGTCCTGTGTTTTCTTGTGATATCATTCTGGAGGAATGTTGTATCATTTTTTAATGCATGCATTTCTAAATGACAATAAACGAGGACTGAGTGTCCTCATAATCTAATCTAATCTAATATACGAACAATCTTCGAAACAAGTTTTTCACTGTAACTTGCTACATGTGACAATAATGAACCAACACATTGTTCACTGAATGCGGTGTGTGTTGGATCTTTGTTTATTTTCTGATCCTTAGGGTTCGTCCGGGAGTCAGGAATGGTGAGCAGTCTTAATTCTAATGACGGTATATTTTAAAGTCCAAACTAACGTACAAATACTAAGCAAACCAAATAAAGAGCTGAGAAACAAAGCGGAGAGCTGAATGAACAACAAAGAACGCAAGGATGAAAGAACGATGGTGCCTCTGAAAAATCCAACACTTTTATAGTTAAGACGAGGAAAATTCCTTAGATAAACTACAGCAATCAATAGTTGTACAACTACATCACATGGGTAATGTGCTAATACTTAGCCAACAAAAACAAGAAAGGTGATAAACCGTTAGTTTAACTGCTAACCCACTTTCTGCCAGTCAGCGGGGATGAACAACCACACACTGTGAAAAATACATGAGTTTGTTAAAGTACAGATGATTAAACCGCAACTTTAGTATTACATTAATTCATCTTGCAAAAAGTATTAAAATAAACAGTGGTTTCCAACATGTGACAGGTGGACAGAGGGCAGAAGGCAGCTTTTGACATGGTGGCCTCTGTCAGTCAGGGCATGGGGTTAAGAGATGGGACATTATTAGACAAGACAGTGGTGAGGCCACATCTGAAATTTTGTGTACAGTTTCTGATCCCTCCCCCCCCCCCCCGCTTATAGGAAAGACGTCATTAAGCTGAAAAGAGTGCATAGAAGTTGTACAGGGGTGCTAGCAGAAGTTGTTATAGGCAGAGTTTGTGCAGGCTAGGATTTTATTCCTCGGAGTGCACGAAACTGAGTGGTAACCTTAGGTGTATAAAATCATGAGGGGCACAAGTAGGGTAAATACACACAGACTTTTCTCAGGAGCTCTGTCCTCTCTTGCTGCTACTATTAGGAAGGAGGTTCAGGAGCCTTAGGACCCACACTGCCAGGACCAGGAACAATTATTACTCTTCAAATATCAGGCTCCTGAACCGCCATGGATAACATCACTCAGCTCAATGTGGAACTGACTCCATAACCTATGGACTTACTTCCAAGGACTCATGTTCTCAGTATTAGTATCAGTATTCTTTCCACCGATGTTACCTGTGGTTATTCCAGATTTTTGAATTTCTATTTCAGATTTATAGCATGTAGTGGGTGGCCTTCTCCAACACATAGAGCAGTATGGCACAGGGACAGGCCCCTTAGCCCATGATGTTATGACAAATCAATTAAATTAGTAATCAAATGGCCAATTAAACTTATCTCTGCTGCCTACACAATGCCCATATCGTTCCATTTCTCTCAATTCCATGTGCCTATCTAAATGTCTCTTAAAAATCCCTAATGGGTCTGCCTCTACCACCACCCAGGCAGTGCATTCCAGGCACCCACCACTCTCTATGAAATTTTTAAAAACCTGCCACTCACATCTCCTTTGAAATTACCCCCTCTCACCATCAATGTACGCCCTCCGGTATTAAACATTTCAACCCTGGGAAAAAAATATTGTCTGTCTACTCTATCTCTGCCTCTCACAATCTTCTAAACCTCAATCAGGTCTCCCCCCAGCCTCCGACTCTCCAGAGAAAACAAGCCAAGTTTGTGCAACCTCTCATTATATTACACGCCCTCTAATCCAGGCAGCATCCTGGTGGACCTCTTCTGCACCTTCTCCAAAACCTCAGCATCTTTTCTATAATGGGGTGACCAGAACTGTATGCAATTGTACCCAGATGTGGCCTAACCAGAGTTTTATAAAGCTGCAACATAACTTCCTGACTTTTGAATTCAAGCATGGATATGTCTTCTTAATCACCTCAACCTGTGTAAGGGAGCTATGTACTTGGACCCCCAGATCCCTCTGCTCTTAAGAATTTTGTCCTTAACAATGAAGAATTTGCCCAACCACATGCCTACAGATTTATGCTTTAAATATTTCCACACAAGGTAATTTTTTTTTAAAGGTACTGTATATTGCCAGGTTTACAAAGGGAATCTTGGCTAGTGTGGTGAAAGGAGACGGTGTAAATTAGCTGGAAGGATTATTTTACCCTGGCATTTCCTTCAGTGTGGAGTAGTTGTACTTTGCTAAGTGTTTCATTGACTGCCTATGCAGAATGTGAACCTGAAGGCACATTTTCCTTGTGGTATTTGGCTGCTGATTAGCCAAGACCTCAAATCTTTCCCCATCAAACTGTCTGCTTCGATTATGTTGCCATCTGCAAACCCATGGAGGCTGTCGTAACTATTAATGCCTCAGTCAGGATGCCCCCCACCCTCTCACTGTTTATGATGAATTGATCTCTGTGAATTGGCAGGATTTAAATTGTAGAAACTTGGCTCAGACACAAGCATCTCACCACTGAAACTGAGTGGTGCTCTCAGGCTGCACTCTGAGAGGCATAGGGTTTCCCCAGGCCGTTCAGCCCATTTGGACCATACTGACCAAGGCTGCCACACCAGATAGTCCCATTTGCCTGCTCTTAGCCTATATCCCCTTAATCCTTTCCTATCCATGTACTTATCCAATGTTTTTTTAACGTTATTGTACCTGCCTCTACCATTTCCTCTGGCAGCTCATTCCACATACCCACCTCCCTCTATGTGAAGCAGTTGCCTACCCGCCCCCCCCCCCCCAATCCCAGGACCTTCTTAAATCTTTTCCCTCACACCTTAAACCTGTATCTCTATTTACTGGTTCCCTTTCAAAGTTCAAAATAAATTTACCACCAAAATATTTATATATCACCATATACCACCTTGAGATCCATTTCCTTGCAGGCATTTACAGGAAAATAAAGAAATACTATAGAATTAATGAAAAGCTATACATAAAAAGACTGACGAACAATCGAAGTGAAAAAGAAGACAACGTGCAAATAAAATAAATAACACTGGGGATCAGAGGCTGAGACTCCAGCCTGACCTCCAACTCCCCCCACATCCCTGCCCCTAAACCTAATTTGACCTTTAACCCCCCACATCCCTGCCCCTGAACCCTAATTTGACCTTTAACTCCCCCACATCCCTGCCCCTAAACCTAATTTGACCTTTAACTCCCCCACATCCCTGTCCCTATACCTAACTTGACCTTTAACTCCCCACATCCCTGTCCCTAAACCCTAATCTGACCTCTAACTCCTCCACATCCCTGTCCCTAAACCCTAATCTGACCTCCACCTCCCCACATCCCTATCCCTGAACCCTAATCTGACTTCTAACTTCCTATATCCCGACATCACTCCTAACTCTCCTCTCTGTCCCCAAAACCATCCCTAGGAATTTAGAAAACAACTAAGTCTGATACACAATCTCGATGGAGGCCACAGCTCAGTACCATCTTGACCGGAAGTATCACTGAATGTCACTTTAGTTCACCTTTCTTTCATTCTGTGCTCCTTTGGAAGCCTGTCTTCTGGCAGAAGTTGGCAACAGGTCCTTCAGTGATCACCCAAAATCCAATGGAGAGTCAAAGCAAAGATCCTACAAGTGTCGGTCCAGTCCATGTCCTGGGTCAGATCCACGACCTTCTCACTCAGACACAATTGCACTGCCTACCAAGCCAACAGATGCTTCTCACAGTTTGGAATGCAAGAAGTTGAAGGTGCTGGAAAACCAAAATAAAAAATCAGAAAACAGCAGAAATACTCTTAGGTCAGACGGAGTCCCTCTTTAGAACAGAGATGAGGAGAATTTCTTCAGCTAGAAGGTGGTGAAGCTAGAAGGTCGTGACTGAAGGGACACGAGTAAGGGTGGTGCTGTCTGAGAGGGGTTGAGAAGGGTTGTTAGTTGAAGCTGGTTTGTCTGAAGGAGATGCAAGAATAAGATGAATGGGAGCAGAGGAGAGAGGGAAACACAAACAAAGCTGAAGTGATAGAGGGATTCATAGTCAGATCAGGCAAAGGTGGAGGGTCCATGTTTACTGTCCAATCCTGAACATAGTTGATTATGAGACGAGAGTAGTGACTTAACTCCCCCAACCATTGTTCAAAGTTCAAACTAAACTTATTGTCAAAGTATGTATATGCCTTGGGTAGTGGGGTGGAGATACGTCTCTATCAAAGGAGGAGTAAGGCACTCCTTCCTTCCACTAGCCTGCAGGTCACCCTTGGGCTCCGCGATCAGGGTCATGTGAAGCCATGGGAGCAGGAGGTGGTGGATGGTCGTACGAGCAGCTGGTGCAGATCACAAGTCCTGGTTATGCATCAGGCAGACAATCTCTGAAGAGTGCTGATAATGGCTAGGTCACCCAACTTCTACAGACACTGTCCAGAAGAAGGAAAAGGCAAACCACTTCTGTAGAAAAATTTGCCAAGAACAGTCATGGTCATGGAAAGACCGTGATCGCCCATGTCATACTACACGGCACATAACAAACGAACAATATGTCATCATATACTACCCTGAGATTCATTTCTTGCAGATACTCACAGTACAACAAATAAATGCAATAGATTCAATGAAAAACAACACACAAAGGCTCACAAATAACTAATGTGCAAAAGACAAACTGTGCAAATACTATATATAAATGATAGATAATTCAATAGATAGATTGATAGTACCGAGATGTGGAGTCCTTGAAAGTGAGTCCATTGGTAATGGAATGAGTTCAGGGTTGAGGTGACTGAAGTTATCCACCCTGGTTCAGGAGGCTGATGGTTGTAGGTCATCAATGTTCCTGAACCTGGTGGTGGTGTCTGTACCTCCTGCCTGATAGAAGCAGTGAGAAGAGAGCATGTCCTGGACAGTGGAAAGCCTTGATGATGGATGCTGCTTTCTTGTGGCAGCGCCTGTTGTGTGGGTCCTCCAGGGTGTTGTCACCACAGCGCTATTGGTTCCTTTTCTCCTTTACTGTCGCCAATGTGTTACAATGGAGTGGCCATTTTGGAAAGTGTGCAAGGATCACCACATTCCTGCTGCTCTGGCCCATGTTACCTTCTCTGCCCGTTGTTGTTTCAAAGTGGAATTCGATTATCACTGTCACACGTATCGAACTGAGATACGGTGAAAAGCTTGTTTTGCATGCTGCTCATACAGGTCAATGCACAGTGCATTTTAGATTAGATTATGAGGACACTCAGTCCTCGTTTATTGTCATTTAGTAATGCATGCATTAAAAAAATGATACAATGTTCCTCCAGTATGATATCGCCGGAACACAGGACAAACCAAGACTAAAACTGACAAAAACCACATAATTATAACACAAACAACAGGAAATCTGCAGATGCTGGAAATTCAAGCAACATACATCAAAGTTGCTGGTGAACGCAGCAGGCCAAGCAGCATCTGTAGGAAGAGGTGCAGTCGACGTTTCAGGCCGAGACCCTTCGTCAGGACTAACTGAAGGAAGAGTGAGTAAGGGATTTGAAAGCTGGAGGGGGAGGGGGAGATCCAAAATGATAGGAGAAGACAGGAGAGGGAGGGATAGAGCCAAGAGCTGGACAGGTGATTGGCAAAAGGGATATGAGAGAATCATGGGACAGGAGGTCCGGGAAGAAAGACGGGGGGCGGGGGGGGGGACCCAGAGGATGGGCAAGAGATATATTCAGAGGGACAGAGGGAGAAAAAGGAGAGTGAGAGAAAGAATGTGTGCATAAAAATGAGTAACAGATGGGGTATTATAACATATAGTTACAACAGTGCAAAGCAATACCGTAATTTGATAAGAACAAACCGTGGGCACAGTAAAAAAAAAAGTCTCAAAGTCCCGATAGCCCCATCATCTCACACAGACGGTAAAAGGAAGAAAACTCTCCCTGCCATGAGCTTCCAGCGCCACAAACTTGCCAGTGCTGTATCCTGGAAGCACCCGACCACAGTCCGACTCTGAGTCCGTCCGAAAAACTTCGAGCCTCCAACCAGCCCTCCGACACCGAGCACCGAGCACCATCTCTGCCCAGCACTTCGACCCCGGTCCCGGCTGCCAAGCAACAGGCAAAGCCGAGGATTCGGGGCCTTCCCCTCCGGAGATTTTGGATCACACAGTAGCAACGGCAGTGAAACAGACATTTCAGAAGTTTCACCAGATGTTCCTCTGTGCTTCTCACATCTGCCTCCATCAAATCAGAATTGTGCACGGCATCCTACTTGACAGTTAACAGATATTCATCACCGGAGAGGCCACGCGCGCTGCATCGCTCCGCCATCTTCTCCTCCTCCCATTGAGGTAGAATAAGGTAAAATAATAACAAAGCTGAATAAAGAGTAACAGCTACAGAGACAAAAGATATCTGCAGATGCTGGAAATCCAGAAGAAAACACAATAAATGCTGG
Source organism: Mobula hypostoma (assembly GCF_963921235.1). NCBI lineage: Eukaryota > Metazoa > Chordata > Chondrichthyes > Myliobatiformes > Myliobatidae > Mobula > Mobula hypostoma. The sequence continues at coordinate 180,600,967 of NC_086103.1, forward strand.
AGGAACTCAGTTGGTCAGGAACATCTGTGGAGAGGAATAAACAGTCGACGTTTCAAACCGAGACTGGAAAGGAAGGGGGAAGAAGACAAAACAAGGTGGGGAGAGAGGGAGGAGCACAAGTTGCAGGTGATAGGTGAGACCAGATGAGGGGGTAGGTGGGAGGTGAGAGGTGGAAGAAGTGAAGGGGTGGAAAAAAATCACCAGAAGTTAGACAAGTCGATGTTCATGCCATCAGATTGGAGGCTACCCAGAAAGGATGTGAGTTTTTGCTCCTCCAGCCCGAATGTGGCCTCATTGTGGCAGTAGAGGAGACTAAACTGACATGCCGGAATGTTGATATTTTCTCAACAGTTGACATCCTGGTGAAGGGTCTGGGCCCAAAATATCAACTGTTTTTTTTTTCCTTTCCATAGATGCTGCCTCACTTGCTGAGTTCCTCCAGCATTTTGTGTGTGTTGCTGTGTATTTTCAGCATTTTTACAATTCAAGAAAAACTCCAGCAAAAAACATTTCTTTAAGGGAGAAACACCTACTCGAGACTAAAACACTACTGAAGGTTTTGTGGACCTTATTAAAACACCCTTCATAATAATATCTATTTAGCATACATCACTGGGACCGAAAGCTCAGTTGTTTAATTTCAAAAATCAGCCGCAGAATTATTTGGAGAATTCTCTCTCTCACACCCACAAACAGAAATCCCCTTTTATCATAGAGAAAAAATACAATTTTCCTTTAGTTTACATCACAGGGATAAACAAAATGAATGAAGTTTCCTTAATCACAGCGGGAACATTAATTACATCAATAAATGCAAGATCCCCAAACAAACGGGCAGCCCAAAAGCTAAGAGCACGCGAAATTATTCAGTTGGTAGTTAAGCCACACATGAAGGCCAAGAGCTGGACTTGGTTGTCAGAGGCTATTTGAGATGGACACCATTGGGAGCATTTAATAGGTAGCGCGAGCTCATCCCTACTACTACCCCCCACTATGACAACCTTAACAAACCAATTGAATTCTAAGCAGGGACATTATTTCTGAGAAAATGCTGGGCACCTAGAGAGTTCAGAAAACAAGCAGGCGCATGCTTAGGGAGCAGATGAAGAGATAGGGACCATTTTTTTAGCCAGGGAATAGTGGCCAAGTTCATGGGTATATTTAAGGCAGAAGTTGATAGCTTCCTGATTGGTCAGGTCATCAAAGGATATGGCGAGAAGGCAGGTTTGTGGGGTTGAGTGGGATTCAGGATTGGCTACGGTGGGATGGGCTAATTCTGCTCCTATGTCTTATGGTCTTATCTGTAGGCAGATGTACATTTGAAATGGCATTGTGCAGAATTATTTGGTCAATTCTCACACACACACACACACACACACACACACAATCCATTCAGTCCAAGGATATTTCCGAGCGAGGATTATTTCTTTGTCCATCGATAATGAAAATGATAATGTTGTAGGAAAGCAGCATCCATCATCAGAGATCCTCACCACCCGGGCCATGCTCTTTTCTCGCTGCTGTCATCAGGTAGAAGGTACAAATGCCTCAGGACTCGCACCACCAGGTTCAAGAACAGTTACTACCCCACAACAAAAGAGGATAACTAACTCATCTATTGAGATGTTCCCACAACCATTGATCTCATCTTAAGGAATCTTTATCTTGTTATTTCACGCTTTCATTATTTATTGCCATTTCTTCATACTTGCATTTGCACAGTTTGTTGTCTTCGTGCTCTTGCTCTTTCATTGATTCTGTTTATAATTACTTTCTATAGATTTGCTGAGTATGCCCACAGGAAAATGAATCTCAGGGTTGAATGTGGTGACATGTATGTACTGTAATAATAAATTTCACTTTGAACTTTGAACCATCACCCTCGAAGGATTTCTTTTAAAGTAATGCGGTGGAGCAAAGGCGGATGTATAACTAAGAAGAGGATTCGTAACTCAGTGGCATTCACAATGGATTAAAATCAGTGTATTTTGGATCAGTGCAAGTCATGAGAGATAGTCTAGCTGTTGGTCACCCTCATATATTACAGAGTTAGTGGTGAGGGGTTATACACACTACATGGAACACTACAGCAGAGGAACAGGTCACAATGTCTGTACTGTTCATAATGCCAATTCAAACCACACATCTGCCTGCATATAGTCCATATCTCTTCATCCCCTCCCTGTGCACGCGCCTGCTTGTTTTCTGAACACTCTAGGTGCCCAGCATTTCCTCAGAAATAATGTCCCTGCTTAGCATTCAGTTGGTTCCTTAAGGTTGTCATAGCCAGGCGGGGTAGTGGAGATAAACTCCCACTGCCTATTAAATGCTCCCAATGACATGCATCTCAAATAGCCTCTGACAACTAAGTCCAGTTTAAGAACATAAAGAGATAGGAGCAGGAGTCGGCCATTTGGCCCATCGCGCCTGCTCTTCCATTCAATAAGATCATGGCTGATCTGGCCATAGACTCATCTCCATCTACCTGCCTATTCCCCAACTATGCAAATATCTATCCAACCTTGTCTTAAATATATTTACTGAAGTAGCTGCCACTGTTTCATTGGGCAGAGAATTCCACAGATTCACCACTCTCTGAGAAAAGCAGTTCCTCTTCAACTCCATCCTAAATCTACTCCCCCGAATCTTGAGGCTATGTCCCCTATGTCCCCTAGTTCTAGTCTCACCTACCGGTGGAAACAACTTTCCTGCCTCTATCTTACCTATCCCTTTTCATAATTTTATATATTTCTATAAGATCCCCTCTCATTCTTCTGAATTCCAGCGAGTACAGTCCCAGGCAACCTAATCTCTCCTCATAGTCTAACCCCCTCACCTCTGGAATCAACCTGGTGAACCTCCTCTGCACCGCCTCTAAAGCCTGTATACCTTTCCTCAAGTAAGGAGACCAGAACTGCACACAGTACTCCAGGTGCAGCCTCACCAGTACCTCGTACAATTGCAGCCTTTCCTCCCTGCTCTTAAATTCAATCCCCGTAGCAATGAAGGCCAACATCCCATTTACCCTCTTGATAGCCTGCTGCACCTGCAAACCAACCTTTTGTGATCCATGTGCAAGCACTGCCAAGTCCCTGCACAGCAGCGTGCTGCATTTTTTATCATATATTAGTAATCTGCTCTTTCATTTTTCCTTCCAAAGTGGATGACCTCACATTTACCAACATTGTACTCCATCTGCCAGACCCTTGCCCACTTGCTTAACCTATCTATATCTCTCTGCAGACTCTCCGTATCTTCTGCACTATTTGCTTTTCCATTCAATTTAGTATCATCAGCAAACTTAGATACATTACGTTCGGTCCCCTCTTCCAGATAATTAATATACATCATGAGCAGTTGCAGGCCCAGTACCAACCCCTGTGGCACACCACTCACCCCTGATTGCCAACCAGAGTAGTGCCCATGTACCCCAACTCTCTGCTTTCTATTCGTTAACCAACCCTCTATCCATGCTAATACATCACCCCCAACACTATACATCCTTATCTTATGGATAAGTCTTTTATGAGACACCTTATCGAATGCCTTCTGGAAGCCCAGCAGATTCATTTCTACTGGCAGCAGAAGGGGCAAAGGTGGGTTACTGGCACCTTAAAATCAGTCGCTTTGGGCAGATGGGGCTTGTCAGCCATAGCTGGCAGCATATTGAGAAGGAAGACTCTTATCTCAAACCTCTGCTGCCTTGTGTCTGCACCCACTCATGGGGAAGGCTTCAGGAGTAAACCCGGAGGGAAATATCTGGAGCTGGAGTCCCTAAGGCAGTCCTACATTGAATTCAACGCTGCCTAGTAAGTCCTGTGACGCTGCTGGTGCCAAACTGTAACGGTCTCTGCCGTTCCTTTGGATTCATCAGTTGTGTGGACAGGGGGAGTCTGCTGCACGGGTAACAGCTTGCTCTCCATATCGTACTGCCCTGGCTTGCATATCACGTACACAGCTGGGACTCCACATCCATGGTCAATCCCGACCAATGGAAGGCCTGCTTTTGCATTCAGTTATTTCACAGATAATGAAATAAACCAAATATTGTAAACACAGGAGATTCTGCAGATGCAGGAAATCCAGAGTAATACATATAAGATGCTGGAGGAACTCAGCAGGTGAGGCAGCATCTACAGAGGGAAATAAAGAGTCGACCCTTCTTCAGGATTGACTATCAAATCCTGAGCAAAAGAGCATTATCCTCCCATATTTCATGTCAAATATCCCAAATGAACCCCACATCCATCAATCTTAAGTATAATATTAACTGGCCCAACATCAACTACTATTTCTGGAGAAGTTCCAAACTTCAATATTGTTTAATATCATTTCCAATACACAAGTGTAAAGGCAAATGAAATAATTGTTACTCTGGATCTGATGGAACACAAAAATACACAATAAGATAAGGGAGGGAGGGAACGTCGACCCAGACCATGTGAGGCCTGCTTTGGGCATTTCCAGCCCTACAAGGCACAGATTGGAAGTCTGTGTGGGGCGCCTCTCCTCGCACAGACTAGAGCAATGTGTGATTAAGTGCCTTGCTCAAGGACACAGACACGCTGCCACAGCTGAGGCTCGAACTAGCAACCTTGAGATAACTAGACAAATGCCTTAACCACTTGGCCATGTGCCCAATAAGCTAAAGAACACTATAATAATAAAGAATCACAATAAACATAAATATATCAGACAGCTTATATACATAGATATGTCCATAAAGTGGTTAGGTGATTGACAGGAAATGATAAAGTAGTGGTGATTGGGGGTGTGGAGGGGTGAGTTTGAGGGTGGAGGTGTTGATCAGCCTTAATACTTGGGGAAAGTAACTGTTTTTGCTTTTGGTGGTCCTGGCATGGATGCTACATAGCTACAAGCCCTGATGGAAGTTGGACAAAAGCCCATAAGTGGAGTGGGTGGGATCCTTTATGATGTTACTGGCCCTTTGCCTTGCATATTTCTGTATATACGTCCTTGATGGCAGGTAGACTGATGCCAGTGATACGTTGGGGCTTCTACTGCCCTTTGAACGCAGATGTGTTTCTGAACTTCACCCTGAAAGATTTTGATTCTGCACCTTGATCTCAGACTTGCAAACCAGCAGAACTAATTTGTAAACACAAAAGAACCCTCTTCTGATTACTATCATCAGGGAGGAGTTACAGGAGATTGAAGCCACACACTCAATGTTTTAGGAACAGCTTCTTCCCCTCCACTATCAGATTTCTGAATGGCCCATGAACACGATGTCACCATTCGCTCGCTTTATGCATTACTCACTTATACATGTTTGCACTGTACCTGCTGCTGCATACTGTGTGTCATTGATAACAAACCTGATTCAGAGAATATGTAGATGCTGGAAATCTTCAGCAACACAGCCAAAACACTGAAGGAACTCAGCAGGTCAGGCAGCATCTATGGAAATGAATAAACAGTCAACGTTTCAGGCCGAGACCCTTCATCATGACCAGAAAGCAAGGCGTAGGGAGCGCAAGCTGGTGGGTGATAGGTTAAACCAGGTGAAGGGGAAGGTGGGGTGACAGAGGGAGGATGAAGTAAGAAGCTGGGAGGTAATAGGAGGGACAGGTCAAGGACTGAAAAAGAAGGAATCTGATAGGAGAGGACAGTGAACCACAGAAGAAAGGGAAGGAGGATGGTCATCAGATGGAAATGATGGGCAAGTGAGGTGAAGGGATGAGAGGGAAGCCAGTATGGAGGGTGACAAAGAGAAGAGGAGGGGAGAGAAATTATTGGAATTTAAGAGAAATTGATATTCATGTCATTAGGTTGGAGGCTACCCAGATAGAATATGAGGTCTTGCTCCTCCAAATTGAGTGTGGCCTCTTCATGGCTGCAGAGGAGGACATGGACAGACATGCTGGAATGGAAATCAGAAATTGAATTCAAATGGGTGACCACTGAAATTGAAATGGCTTCTATTTGCTCAACCTTTATTCCCATAGGATTCAAAAGGTCAGTTAAATCAGTCCTCTATATTCCGGGGAGTACAAAGCTACTCATGAGGTATCAGAACATGTTCCAAGCCTTCACTAGTAAGGTTCCCCAGATTTCTGTGCTTCATTGGTGACTGCATTGGTGCTGCTCCATGCACCCATGCTGAGCTCGACACCCTGCCCTCAAATTCACTTGCCCATTTCTGACTTCTCTCCCCTTTCTTGATCTCTCTGTCTCCATCTCTGAAGACAAGCTATCTAGCGATAACTGTTGTAAAACTACTGACACCCTCATCTATCTTGACTATACTTCTTCCCACCCTGTCATCTGTAAAAATGCCACTACAATGGTTGGTATATAGGCTTGTATGCAACATTTTGGACCAGTGGAAATGGTCCAGAAGGGTTGTATGGAAACTATTATTACCATTTTTCTTAACAACTAATTTCATTACTTAGCCTAATAGGTTAGATTTACCACAGTACATAATTATCTATTTAAATGTTTATTTTCCTTTTATATCATCTCAATGTGTACTTAAGAATGTATAAATAATTGTAGTTTTATATATATAAAAAAATGGAAAAGGTTATATGTGTGAAAAAAGTACATGATAATTGTGAATTCCTTATCCAAATAAAAATAAAATTAAAAAAAAATGCCACAGCCCTTTCTCATTTCCTCCGTCTCCACAACATCTGTTCCCAAGATGAAGTTTTCCTTTACAGAAAATCAGAGATGTCCCCTTCTTCAAAGAATGAGTTTTCCCTTCCTCTACCATTGAGGCCGTCCTCACCTGCATCTCCTCTATTTTCCAGACATGCGCCCTCACCCATTTTCCTGCCACCTTAACAGGAATAGAGTTCCTCTTGTCCTTACCTACCAACCCATGAGCTTCCGCACTCAGCATATCATTTTCCACAACTTCTGCCATCTTCAACAGGACCAAACACAGCTCTACCTTCCCCCACTACTGCCCTCGACTGTCCACAGGGATCACACTCTCGATGATTCCCGTATCTACTCGTCCCTCCCCAACAATCTCCCTCCTGGCACTTATTCCTGCAAGAAATGCTACACCTGCTCATTCACCTCTTCTCTTACCTCCATTCAGGGCCCAAACAGTTCTTCCAGACAAGACAACATTACATCTGCCGGGAATCTCTCAGGGTCATCTACTGTATCGAGTGATCCTGATACGGCCTCATCTACCTAGGTGACACCCGATAAAGACTGTGGAACCGCCTTCTCGAGTAGTTTTGCTCTGCCTGTAGCAAGCAGGATTCTCTACTGGCCAACCATTTTAATTCCAGTTCTCATTCCAACATGTCAGTCCATGGTCTCATCTACTGCAGTGATGAGGCCACTCTCAGGTTGGAGGAGCAACACCTCATATTCAGTTTGGACAGCCTCCAACTTGAAGGCATGAACTTCAATTTAGTTATAAGACCATAAGATATAGGAGCAGAATTAGGCCATTTGGCCCTTTGAGTCTGATCCACCATTTCATCATGGCTGATCCCATTTTCGTCTCAGCCCCAATCTCCTGCTTTCTCCCTGTATCCCTTCATGCCCTGACCAATCATGAATCTAGTATCCTCTGCCTTACATATACATGAAGACTTGGCCTCCACAGCTGCCTGTGGCAAAGAATTCCACAGATTCACCACCCTCTGGCCAGAGAAATTCCTCCTCGTCTCTTTTCTAAAAGTACATCCCTCTATTCTGAGGCTGTGTCCTCTGTTCTTAGACTTGCCTACCATAGGAAACATCCTCTCCACATCCATTCTATTCAGGCCTTTCAACTTTCGATAGGTTTCAATGAGGTCACCCCTCATTCTTCTGAATTCTTGTGAATACAGGCCCAGAACAATCAAACGCTTTTCATGACAGCCATTCAGTGCTGGAATCAGTTTTATGAACCTCCTTTGAACCCCCTCCAGTTTCAGCACATCCTTTCGAAGGTGAGGGGCCTGAAACTGCTCACAATACTCCAAGTGAGGCCTCACCAATGTTTTATAAAGCCTCAACGTTACATCCTTGCTTTTATATTCCACTCTTCTTAAAATGAATGCTAACATTGCATTTGCCTTCCTTACCACAGATTCAACCTGCAAATTAACCTTTAGGGAATCCTGCACAAGGGCTCCTAAGTCCCTTGCACCTCAGTTTCTTGTATTTTCTCTCCATTTAGAAAATCGTCAACCCTTTCATTTCTTCTACCATACACTTCCTGACACTATATTCTATCTGGAATTTATTTGCCCATTCTCCTAGATTTATCTAACTTCCGGTAATTTCTCCGCCCTTCTCCTTCTCTCTTCTTCCATTCCCCAATCTGTCTCCAATCCTACACCTTCTCTTCTCCTCATCTCCTTCTGGTGCCCCTCCTCCTTCCCTTTTTCCCAAGGTCCACTCTCCTCTCCTATCAGATTCTTTCTTCTTCAGTCCTTTATCTTTTCCACCTATCACCTCCCACCTTTTCATTTCATTCTCACCCCTGCTCCAACCACCTGCCCTCCCCCTCACCTGGCTTCACCCATTACAGTTTGGATTGTACTTCTTCCCCACCTCTCGCCTTCTTATTCTGGCATCTTCCTACTTCCTTCCCCGTCCTGATAAGGGGTCATGGCCCAAAACATCGACTCTTTTGGAACATGATGGAACGGTGGAGCAGACTCAATGGACTGAATGGCCTCATTCTGCTCTTATGTCTTATGGTCTTGGCTTCTCTGCTTACCAAAGGTTGCCCCTGTTTAGATTTTGATCTCTGTGAGCAATCTTCTGAGCAGGCAAAAGTGAATGAGGTCCAGGAGAGGTTATAGTAGTGATGAGCAAAACCAGAAATGATGATGGGATTGAATCTGCACTACTGTTCGTCTTCATATGTACTCACCTCCACCCTCATGCCGATGGCGATCAAGGTAAAATAAATCATATGAGCACTGGATTTTATTATGGTCTACTATCTCTAATGGGGTGTTAGGAGCTTCCGTAAGGTTGTCATAGGCGGGGAAGGTAGTGGATTCATAGCCAGGGGATGTAGTGGAGGTAGGGAAGAGTTTAAAAAGAAGAAAGCTTGATACAGCAGGCATCAGAAGAGTAGAGGAAGACAGAGTAGGAGGGCTTTGGCTCAACGGGGCTTAGGCGATAACGGGTCGAGGCAAGGTGAGGAATAGGAAGTATGTCTGTGAGGCCGGTGTTCTGTATTGGGTGTCAGATGTGGGATGTCTGGGAGGCTCCCAGCCTCCTGGACGGACACATCTATGCCATGTGCCTTGAGCTGCAGCTCCTTAGGGATCGAGTTAGGGAAGTAGAGATGCAACTCGATGACCTTTGTCTGGTCAGAGAAGGTGATAGAGAGGAGCTATAGGCAAGTAGTCACGCCGGGGTCTCAGGAGACAGATAAATGGGTAACAGTCAGGAGCGGGAAGGGCAAGAGTCAGATACTAGAGAGTACCCCTGTGGCTGTCCCTCTTAACAATAAGTACTCCTGTTTGAGTACTGTTGGGAGGACAGCCTACCTGGGGGAGCAACAGTGGCCGCACCTCTGGCACAGAGTCTCGCCCTGTGGCTCAGAAGGGTAGGGAAAGGAAGAGGAAGGCAGTAGTGATAGGGGACTCTATAGTTAGGGGATCAGACAGGCGATTCTGTGGACACAGGAAGAAATGTGAATGGTAATTTGTCCCCCAGGTGCCAGGGTCCGGGATGTTTCTGGTCACGTCCACGACATCCTGAAGTGGGAAGGTGCACAACCAAAGGTCGTGGTACATATTGGTACCATGACACAGGTAGGAAAAGGGAAGAGGTCCTGAAAACAAACTACAGAGAGTTAAGGAAGTTGAGAAGTAGGACCTCAAAGGTAGTAATCTCAGGATTACTGCCTGTGCCACACGACAGTGAGTATAGGAATAGAGTGAGGTAGAGGATAAATGCGTAGCTGAGGGATTGGAGCAGGAGGCAGGGATTCAGATTTCAGGATCATTGGGACCTCTTTTGGGGCAAGCGTGACCTGTACAAAAAGGATAGGTTGCACTTGAATCTGAGGGGGACCAATATCTTGGCAGGGAGGTTTGCTAAGGCAATTGGGGAGAGATTAAACTAGAATTGCTAGGGTGTGGGAACTGAACTGAAGAGACAGAGGAAGGGGTGTTTGGCTCACAGTTAGAGAAAGCTTATAGACAGTGCGAGAGGGAGGATAGGCAGGTGGTAGAGAAGTGATGCGCTCAGACCAATGGCTTGAGATGTGTCTATTTTAATGCAAGGAGTATCATGAACAAAGCAGATGAGCTCAGAGCGTGGATCAGTACTTGGAGCTATGATGTTGTGGCCATTACAGAGACTTGGATGACTCAAGGGCTGGAATGGTTACTTAGAGTGCCAGGCTTTAGATGTTTCAAAAAGGACAGGGAGGGAGGCAAAAGAGGTGGGGGAGTGGCACTGCTGATCAGAGATAGTGTCACGGCTGCAAAAAAGGAGGAAGTCATGGAGGGATTGTCGACTGAGTCTCTGCGGGTGGAAGGTAGGGACAGGAAGGGGTCAATAACTCTAGTGGGTGTTTTTTATAGACCACCCAATAGTAACAGGGACATTGAGGAGCAGATAAGGAGACAGATTCTGGAAAGGTATAATAATAACAGGGCTGTCGTGGTGGGAAATTTTAATTTCCCAAATATTGATTGGCATCTCCCTGGAGCAAGGGGTTTAGATGGGGTGTTTGTTAGGTCTGTTTAGGAGTGTTTCCTAACAAAATATGTAGATAATCCTACAAGAGGAGAGCTGTTCTTGATCTGGTATTGGGAAATGAACCTGGTCACGTGTCAGGTCTCTCAGTGGGAGAGCATTTTGGAGATAATGATCACAATTCTATCTCCTTTACCATAGCATTGGAGAGAAATAGGAACAGACAAGTTAGGAAAGCATTTAATTGGAGTAAGGGGAAATATGAAGCAATCAGGCAGGAACTTGGAAGCATAAATTGGGAACAGATGTTCTCAGGGAAATGTATGGCAGAAATGTGGCAAATGTTCAGGGAATATTTGTGTGGCGTTCTGCATAGATACGTTCCAATGAGACAGGGAAAGGATGGTAGAATACAGGAACTGTGGTGTGCAAAGGCTGTTGAAAATCTAGTCAAGAAGAAAAGAAAAACTTACGAAAGGTTCAAAAAACTAGGTGATTATAAGGCTAGCAGGAAGGAGCTTAAGAATGAAATTAGGAGAGCCAGAAGGGGCCATGAGAAGGTCTTGGTGAGCAGGATTAAGGAAAACCTCAAGGCATTCTATAAGTATGTGAAGAGAAAGAGGATAAGACGTGAGAGAATAGGACCAATCAAATGTGACAGTGGAAAAGTGCGTATGGAACCGGAGGAGATAGCTGAGATACTTAGTGAATACTTTGCTTCAGTATTCACTATGGAAAAGGATCTTGGCAATTGTAGGGATGACTTACAGTGGACTGAAAAGCTTGTGCATATAGACATTAAGAAAGAGGAAGTGCTGGAGCTTTTGGAAAGCATCAAGTTGGATAAGAGTCACCGGGACTGGATGAGATGTACCCCAGGCTACTGTGGGAGGCCAGGGAGGAGACTGCTGAGCCTCTGGCAATGATCCTTTTACCATCAATGGGGTCGGGAGAGGTTCTGGAGGATTGCAGAGTTGTAGATGTTGTTCCCTTATTCAAGAAAGGGAGTAGAGATAGCCCAGGAAATTATAGACCAGTGAGTCTTACTTCAGTGATTGGTAAGTTGATGGAAAAAATCGTGATCGGCAGGATTTATGAACATTTGGAGAGGCATAATATGATTAGGAATAGTCAGCATGGCTTTGTCAAAGGCAGGTCATACCTTACGAGCCTGATTAAACTTTTTGAGGATGTGACTAAACACATTGATGAAGGAAGAGTGGTAGATGTAGTGTATATGGATTTCAGCAAGGCATTTGATAAGATACCCCATGCAAGGCTTATTGAGAAAGTAAGGAGGCACGGGATCCAAGGGGACATTGCTTTGTGGATCCAGAACTGGCTTGCCCACAGAAAGCAAAGAGTGGTTGTAGAGAGTCATATTCTGCATGGAGATCAGTGACCTCAGGGTGTGCCTCAGGGATCTGTTCTGGGACCCCTACTCTTCATGACTTTTATAAATGAATTGGATGAGGAAGTGGAGGGATGGGTTAGTAAATTTGCTGATGACACAAAGGTTAGGGGTGTTGTGGATAGTGTGGAGGGCTGTCAGAGGTTACAACAGGACATTGATAGAATGCAAGACTGTGCTGAGAAGTGGCAGATGGAGTTCAACACAGATAAGCATGAGGTGGTTCATTTTGGTAGATCAAATATGATGGCAGAATATAGCATTAATGGTAAAACTCTTGGCAGTGTGGAGGATCAGAGTGATCTTGGAGTCCAAGTCCATAGGACACTCAAAGCTGCTACGCAGGTTGACTCTGTGGTTAAGAAAGCATATGGTGCATTGGACTTCATCAATCGTGGGACTGAGTTTAAGACCTGGGAGGTAATGTTGCAGCTATGTCAGACCCTAGTCAGACCCCACTTGAAGTACTGTGCTCAATTCTGTTAGCCTCACTACAGGAAGGACATGGAAACCATAGAAAGGGTACATAGCAAATTCACAAGGATGTTGCCTGGATTGGGGAGCATGCCTTATGAGAATAGGTTGTGTGAACTTGGCTTTTTCTCCTTGGAGCGACAGAGGATGAGAGGTGACCTGATAGAGGTGCACAAGATGATAAGAGGCATTGATCATGTAGATAATCAGAGGCTTTTTTCCCAGGGCTGATTTTGGCTAGCACGAGAGGACATAGTTTTAAAGTGTTTGGAAGAAGGTACAGAGGAGATGTCAAGGGTAAATTTTTTTACGCAGATAGTGGTGAGTGTGTGGAATGGGCTGCCAGCGGCGATGGTGGAGGCGGAAACGATAGGGTCTTTTAAGAGACTCCTGGACAGGTATGTGGATCTTAGCAAAATAGAGGGCTATGGGTAACCCTAGGTAATTTCTAAAATAGATGTTCTGCACAGCATTGTGGGCTGAAGGGCCTGTATTGTGCTGCAAGTTTTCTATGTTTCTATAAGCTCCCACTACCTCCTATGGCATGCATCTCAAAGAGCCTCTGACAACTAAGTCCAGTTCCTTGACTTTACATATGTCTTAGCTACTAAGCCTGGCAAAACCATTTCTAGTGACAGAAGGGGCAAAGGTGGGTTACTGTCACCTTATAACCTGTCACTTTGGGCAGATGGGACTCATCGACCATGGCTAATAGCTCATCTAGGAGAAGGAAAACTAATCTCAGACCTCAGCTGGCTTGTGGTTATACCCACTCGTGGGGAAGGCTTTGAGAGTAAACCCTGAGGGAAAAATCTGTAGCTGGAGTCCCTAAGGGTGTACTACATTGAGTTCAATGCTGACTGGCAATTCCTGCGATGCTGCTGGTGCCGAACCATATTGGTCTCTGCTGTTCCTTTGGATTCATCAGTTGTGCGGAGGTGGGGATCCAGCTGCATGGGCAACAGATTACTCTCTATATCATACTGTCTTGGCTTGCATATAAAGTAGATAGCTGGGACACAACATCTATGCTCAGCTCCATCCAACAAAAGACAGTGTTTGGAGTATCTAGGAAGGGTTAGCACCTACGGTGAAGGGGCTTATAGTGTTCATTCTGGGGCAGCTCACTCACCTTTGTGCCCCACGGGACACTCAGCTCTCACCTGTGGGTCCAAGTAGCTGTTTGTCTGTATGAAGGGTGGAAACATCCTGGTATACTAATTTGACAGGTGGATAAACCAGGTGAAGGTAGCCAGCAGGCCTCATACTGCAGTGAGATAGGGAGCTGCCTATGCTAGCTTTGGCAGAGTGGGCAGATGAGAACAACTGTGAGATCTAATGGCCAGGAAGGTGGTTCTGCAATGCTTTGTTGATGGCAAAGGGCAAGACAAGGCATGGTTATCCACTGCAACCAAGGAAAATCTCAGTTGTGATGACTACTCGTACACCGGACCCAGGCTTCTGAGGTTGAAAAAGAGGAACTGCCGTAGTGCAGCTGTTTTTCCACTTTAAAAAGTATCATTGTTGGATATGAAGGACGACCATCAATGTCTCTAAAGTGAGCAGTGAGAAACTATTAGCAAATTCTTTTGATGAAATTACAACAGAAGTGCAAGATGATCATGAAGAAACTATTAGACACTGGGGGAAAAACAGTGAAACTAAGGTGATTCGGATAGCATTTCTGAACAGAAGTTCACAGAGGTAAAATGGATGCAATGCTCTTACATTGCTGGAATCATTCATTTCAAATATGTACAAATTGATTTTCCTCCCCCGGTTTAAAATATTGTATTTAATAATTCCATCAACATTGGAGATATCAATCATATGATTTTCACTTAATCTAGTCATTCTAAACACATTCATTTCTTTCATTCTCAAGTATATACATACGCTCAGTGGCCACTTTATTAGTATCTCCTGAATCTATTGAAGTGTCTACTGAGCGCATGTTTGTGGTCCTCTGCTGTTATAGCCCATCCACTTTAAGATTCAACATGTTGTGCATTCCTTGCTCTTCTGCACACCACTGTTGTAATGTGTGGTTAGTTGAGTTACCGTCACCTACCTGTCAGCCAAACCATTCTCCTCTGACCTCTCTCATTAACAAGGCATTTTCGCCCACAGAACTGTCGCACACTGTTTTTGATTTTTTTTTTTTTTTGCACCATTCTCTGTAAACTCCGGAGACTTGTGTGCAAAGATCACAGGAGATCAGCGGTTTCTGAGATACTCAAAATACCTCATCTGGCACCGACAATCATTCCATGGTCAAGGTCACTTAGATCACATTTCTTCCCCATTCTGATGTTTGGTCTGAAAAAGTGAACCTCTAGACCATGTCTGCATGCTTTTATGCATTTAGTTGCTGCCACATGATTGGCTGATTATTAAAGGAACACTCACAATGCACTGGAAGAACTCAGCAGGTCAGTCAGCATCAGTTGAAAAGATTAGTCGACGTTTCGGGCTGAAACCCTTCGTCAGGACTGAAGGAAGAACTTTGGGGAGGGTTTGAAGAATGCTGGTAGTTGAAAAAAAGTAATTTGAAAGTCACAACAGACAGGATCTCCCGGTAGCCACCCACTTCAACTCTGCTTCCAATTCCCATTCAGATATGTCCATACATGGCCTCCTCTACGGCCATGATGAGGCTAAACTCAGGTTGGAGGACCAACACTTCATATACCGTCTAGGTAGTCTCCAGCTCCTTGGTATGAACATAGAATTCTCCAACTTCTGGTAATTCCCTCCCCCTCCCTTCCTCTATCCCTATTTCACATCACCTCCCTCATAGTTCCGCCTCCTACTACTACTGTGCATTGTTCTCCTGCCAATCACCTCCCTGCTTCCCCTCCCCCACCCCTTTGTCTTTCAAATTACTGTTTTTTTCAACTACCAGCATTCTTCAAACCCTCCCCAAAGTTCTTCCTTCAGTCCTGACGAAGGGTTTCGGTCCGAAACGTTAACTAATCTTTTCAACTGATGCTGACTGACCTGCTGAGTTCCTCCAGCACATTGTGAGTGTTCCTTTGACAACAGCATCTGCAGATTATTTTGTGTTGGCTGATTATTAGATGTTTACATCTACGAAGTAGCCACTGAGTGTATAAGGTCCAAAGTAACAGCTTTCCAAAAAGTCTAGAAACCATGACCATAAAGGATATGAAAAGTAGACACAAGGGACTACTACCACCATCATCCAAACTGATTTCCTAGATTCCGTAAAAAGGCTGCAAAAGTTAAGATGGCACAATTGCAATGAAGATGGGCAATGGATGCTGACTTTGCTGACAATATGTACTATACAGCCTTTGAAAATATATCTGTTGCCAAAATAACAAAATGATTCTTGTAGACTAAACAACTAGTCATTAAAAATGACACCAGCCAACTTGAATAATAGTCTCTCTTGTTGAAAGAAATCCACATGAATGCATCTCACACTTAGTCATCGAGCAAAACAGCATAGATACAAAACGTTCGTAGTGCTGGCCAGTCAGGCAGCATCTATGAAGGGAATAATCAGTTAGTATTTCAGGCTAAGTATCTGCAACAGGACCAGTCCTGATGAAGGGCCTTGGCCCAAGACATTGACTGTTTATTCTCCTCCATGGTTGCTGGCCAATCTGCTGAGCTCCTCCAACACTTCACGTGTGCTGCTCAAGATTTTCAGTATCTTCATGATCTCGTGTTTACGAATAGAAAAAATGCACTAAGTCCAACTAAGTCATGCCGACCATGGTGCCATACAGCTAGTCCCAATTTCCGATACTTGGCCCATTTCATCTTAAGCCCTGATCTTCTGTTAATGTAAATGATACTATTGTACCTACCTCAATCAATTTCTCAGGCAGCTTGTTCCGTATACTCACCTCCCTCTGCATGAAAACATTACCCCTCAGCTCCCTTTTAAATCTTTCCCTTCTCACCTTACACCTACACCCCAACACCACCAAAGAGAAAAGACTGTTACCACCCACCTTATCTATGCCTCTCAGAATTTTAAACATTTCTATAAGGGCGCTTTTGGAACATGCCAATGCACATCAGATCTTGCATCCATCCCAGTCTCCTGTTCCCAATAAAACCAGACAATAGAATTGGGCTATTCAGCCCAAGCCTGCACCGCCGTTCTATCATAGCTGATTTATTATCCCTCTCAACCCCGCTCCCCTGTCTTCTCCC
The DNA here is from genome assembly GCF_963921235.1 of Mobula hypostoma. Classification (NCBI taxonomy): domain Eukaryota; kingdom Metazoa; phylum Chordata; class Chondrichthyes; order Myliobatiformes; family Myliobatidae; genus Mobula; species Mobula hypostoma. The sequence goes on from NC_086103.1 coordinate 180,617,687, forward strand.
CATTGAAGTTCTTACTAATCAAGAAACTATCTACTTCCGCTTTAAATCTGCCCAATGACTTGGCCTCCACAGCCATTTGTGGTAATGAATTCCACAGATTCACAACCCGATAGCTAAAGAAATTCCTCCTCATCTCTGTTCTAAAGGGATGTCCTTTCTATTCCCAGGTTGTACCCTTTGGTCCTAGACTTCTTCCACTGCAGAAAACACATCTTTTCATAGTCATAGTCATACCTTATTGATCCCGGGTGGGGGGGAGAATTGGTTTTCGTTACAGTTGCACCATAAATAATTAAATAGTAATAAAACCATAAATAGTTAAATAGTAATATGCAAATTATGCCAGGAAACAAGTCCAGGATCAGCCTATTGGCTCAGGGTGTCTGCCCCTCCAAGGGAAGAGTTGTAAAGTTTGATGGCCACAGGCAGGAACGACCTCCTATGACACTCTGTGTTGCATCTCGGTGGAATGAGTCTCTGGCTGAATGTACTCCTGTGCCCAACCAGTATATTATGTAGTGGATGGGAGACATTGTCCAAGATGGCATGCAACTTGGACAGCATTCTCCTTTCAGACACCACGGTCAGAGAGCCCAGTTCCATCCCCACAACATCATTGGCCTTACGAATGAGTTTGTTGATCCTGTTGGTGTCTGCTACCCTCAGCCTGCTGCCCCAGCACACAACAGCAAACATGATTGCACTGGCCACCACAGACTCGTAGAACATCCTCAGCAACGTCCGGCAGATGTTAAAGTCAACTCTACCTAGACGTTTCATTATTCAATAATTTTCAATGAGATCTCCCCTCATTCTTCTAAAACTCCAGCCCCAGAGCCATCAAACACTCCTCATACTTTAACCCTATCAATTCCAATTCTCATGAACCTCCTCTGGACCCGCTTCAATGTCACTACATCCTTCCTTAGGTAAGGGACTGAAAACTGCTCACAATACTCCAAGTGTGGTCTGACAAACGTCTTATAAAACCTCAGCATTACATCTTTGCTTTTAACCAGTCATGCTTCCAAGCTGGGTACTGCAATGTACCCCTTCCCCCTTCAATCATTGTTAAATAATATTAAATTTTTCATTTGTTAATTGTACCAGGAGAACGGCAAAGTAGGGGATGCATCTCTGGGGAATTGCTTGATGTACAACTATTTTAATGAAAGATGAAAGTAGAATTTATCTTAAATGGAAAGTTTTAAGTGTGTACGTATTTTATTCTAAAGGTACAGTTCAGGAAAGCTCATGAGAGCTTGCGTCAGTTTATTTGGCAAAGAGTTCTATATTTCAGGCTTAACTTTTGCATTCACAATATAAAAGGTACACATAATCGTAGCCTGATATTATTTTAAAAATAGTAGTCGTAGTGCAATCACTCGAGTTGAGTATGATGTTCTACTAAGGGGTTGTCTATTGGTGGGTCCTTAGGTGGCTGTAGAGGCTAATCTCGGAAGGAAACCAGGGTTTTAGGGTCGAGGAAAAGGAAAATAGAAATAAGTTAAAGATACTGTGCAACAAAGATGGCAAGAAGGACAGGCAGGTGAATAGACAGGATAATTTCTGTGTGATAGAAATATAGCAAAATCGGTAACAGATACTGATCTAAATGTACTGTACTTAAATGCACGCAGCATTAGAAATAAAGTGGATGACCTTGTTGTACAGCTGCAGGTTAAAAGATATGACATTGTGGCCATCACTGAGTCATGGCTAAATGATGGACGTGATTGGGAGCTGATTGTCCAAGGATACACAGTGTATAGGAAAGATAGGAAGGTAGGCAAGGGGGGTGGTATGGCCCTGATGGTAAGCAATGATATCAAATCACTAGAAAGAAGGGACATAGGATCAGAAGAGGTAGAACCCTTGTGGGTTGAGTTAAGAAATGGCAAGGGTAAAAAGACACTAATAGCAGTTATATACAGACCTCCAAACAGCAGCTGGGATGTGGATTGTAAGTTACAGCTGGAAATAGAAAAAGCGTGTCAGAAGGAAAATGTCAAGATAATTATGGAGGATTTTAATATGAAAGTGGATGGGGAAAGTCAGGAAGGTACTGGATCTCAGGAGAGGGAGTTTGTAGAATGCTTATGGGATGGCTTTTTGGAGCAGCTTGTCCATAAGCCCACCAGGGGATCGGCTGTTTTGGATTGGGTGCTGTGTTAGTGGGAAAACTGAGGACTGGACAACTTTTACAAACTTACAGAAGGAAACTAAGAAAGTCATAAGGAAAGAAAAGAAGAATTATGAAAGGAAGTTGGCAATTAACATAAAAAAAGGATACTAAAAGCTTTTTTAAATATATGAAGAGTAAAAGAGTGACACGGGTAGATATAGGACCGATTGAAAATGATGCTGGAGAAATTATAATGGGTAACAAAGAGATGGCAGAGGAACTAAATGAGTATTTTGCATCAGTCTTCACAGTGGAAGACATTAGCAACATACCCGATAGCCAGAGGTCTCAGGGAATAGAATTAGGTACAGTCAAGATTACTAGAGAGAAAGTGCTTGGGAAGCTAAATGGACTAAGAATAGATAAGTCTCCTGGACCCGATGAGGTGCACCCACGGGTTCTGAAGGAGGTGGCTTTGGAGGTTGTGGAGGTATTGGAAATGATCTTCCAGGAATCAATAGACTCTGGCATGGTACCGGAGGACTGGAAGGTCGCAAATGTAGTTCCGCTGTTTAAGAAAGGAGGGAGGCAGCAAAAAGAAAATTACAGACCTATTAGTCTGACATTGGTAGTTGGGAAGTTATTGGAGTCGATCTTCAAGGACGAGGTTATGAAATACCTCGAGGTGCATGACAAGATAGGCCCAAGCCAGCATGGTTTCATGAAGGGGAGATCCTGCCTCACCAACCTATTGGAATTTTTTGAAGTAACCTCAAATACGATTGACAAGGGAGAGCCTGTGGATGCTATGTATTTGGATTTTCAAAAGGACTTCGATAAGGTGCTGCATAAGAGGCTGCTTAATAAGATGAGAACCCATGGAATTACAGGAAAGATATTGGAATGGGTTGAGCATTAGCTGATAGGCAAAAAGCAAAGGGTGGGAATAAAGGGATCCTATTCTGTTTGGTTGCTGGTGTTCCGTAGGGGTCGGTGTTGGGGCCGTTTCTTTTTACAACGTATATCGATGATTTAGATTATGGATTAAATGGTTTTGTGGCTAAGTTTGCTGATGACACCAAGATAGGTGGAGGAGCAGGAAATGTTGAAGAAATGGAAAGGTTGTAAAGAGACTTGGTCAGTTTAGGAGAGTGGGCAAAGAAATGGCAGATGAGATACAATGTTGAAAAATGTACGGTTGTACATTTTAGAAAAAATAAATAATTGGGCAGATTATTATTTAGATGGGGAGAAAATTCAAAAATTGGAAGTGCAAAGGGACTTGGGGGTCCTCGTGCAGGATACCCTAAAGGTTAACCACCAGGTTGGATCAGCAGTAAGGAAAGTGAATGCTATGATGGCATTCATTTCAAGAGGAATAGTGTATAAGAGCAAGGAGGTGTTGATGAGGCTCTATAGGGCACTGGTGAGACCTCATTTGGAATACTGTGTGCAGTTTTGGACCCCCTGTCTTCGAAGGGATGTACTGATGTTGAAGAGAGTTCAGAGAAGATTTACCAGGATGATTCCTGGAATGCAGGGGCTAACATATGAGGAGTGTTTGTCGGCTCTTGGACTGTATCATTAGAGTATAGAAGAATGAGAGGGGATCTCATAGAAACATTTCGAATGTTGAAAGGGTTGGACTGCATAGATACGGAAAGGCTGTTTCCCTTGGTGGGTGAGTCCAGGACAAGAGGCCACAGTGTTAGAACTAGAGGGTACCCATTTAAAACAGAGATGAGGAGAAATTATTTTAGCCAGAGGATCGTGGATTTATAGAATTCGTTGCCACATACAGCTATGGAGGCCCGATCATTGAGGGTGTTTAAGGAGGAGATTGATAGGTATCTAATTAGTCAGGCTATCAAGAGAAAAGGGGAAAAAGCCGGAAATTGGAACTAGATGGGATAATAGTTGAGCTCATGGTGGAGTGGCAGAGCAGACTCAATGGGCCGAATGGCCTACTTCTGCTCCATTGTCTTGTGATCTACATACAGTATTCTGGTGCAGTGTGGGCAAGAGTGGTGGTTAGGTCTATTGGTTGTTCAGTCTCTCCTATCACTGCTGCCATTTGTTCTTTGAGGTATAGTGGAAGTTGTTCTCATGTATGACAGCTCCTTTGTAAACAGATTTCCTCCAGGTGTATCTATTGCATGCACTATCTTCCCAATTTTTAGATGTAATGTAGAATTTCTTCAAGCTGGTTTTGATGTTAGCGTTAAAATACCTGTAACACCCTGGGAAAGGTTTCACTGCTAACGTAATGGTCTTTCTGTAGAAGCAGTGTTTCGGTTATGGTTAGAGATAACGGGTGCTTTGGAATATTGGAATATCAGCCATTCAATCCAGGGAGCAGGTTATTTTTATGTGCTTGACACCAGTGTGAGCTGGGGTCTTTGTTCGGCGGAAAATAAAGAGAGGAGACACTGGAGAGAACCGGTCGTAGGATTCCACATTCCACACAGTGGGGGGGGGGGGGGGCCATAATTCGATGGAGCAAGGTGCAGAGGTCTACTGAGGATCAGTGAATATGACTTTTGAAAGAGCTGAGCTCCAACTTGTGCACATTTGACTGTTGAATTATACTGGGGTCTTTTTGCTACTCTCTTTCTTTTCTTTACCAACCCTTTAGTTAACATTCACAAACATGATTCATTTAATCATATGCAGATGGCTGTGTTATTTCTTGGCACTGAGTTGTAACAGGGTAGCAGGTTACACAGCATCCACACCAACTGGGGTTTGGGGTGGGAGAGCCGTCTCAATCTCACGGATTTCGTGGGACCAGAGTGTGTCTTCCCTAGATGTACACAACCCAAGGAAACCGGGGGTTTTATACCCGTAAAAGCAATCAGCTAAAATAAAGGTCTAAGCTACTTACAAAGTGATCTGTAAGTCAAACTTAAATAAATGAAGGGATAAAAGAAAGATGGGTCAATATTTGCCATCATTAAAAGACAAAAGATATATCCGGAACTTGGCAATCACCTGCATTTGATAAATCTATTGAAAACTGAGGCTTCAATAAGCATAGGTTGTAGAGCTGCTTCACACCTGCTGCAACCTGGATTCAACCCCAACCTTCAGAACTGGGTGGAGTTTACACATTCTCCCCATGGCCACATACATTTGCCCTGGGTGCTCCAGTTTCCTCCCACATGCCAAAAGACAAATGAGCTGGGCAATGCCATTATTGTGTAGGCTAGGAGGAGAACCTGGGAAGAGCTGATGGGAATGTAGAAAGGAAAAACAGGATTAGTGTAAATGGTGCTCACTAATCAGCACGGATTCAGTGAACATATTGGCCCGTTTTCATACCATGACTTTAGAACAAATCAACTGATGTGGTGCATTTGAACTTGCAAAAAGACCTTCAGTGATGTACCAGAAGGGAAATCATTAAACAAAATTACAACACTCTGTATGTAATTAAAAGTCATTCAGTACATAAATAGGCTCTACGACCAAGCTTGTCGATGCCAACCAAGGTGCCTATCTCAAGTAGGCCTACTTGGCCCATATCCCACTAAACATTTCCTATCTGTGTGCCTTTTAAGTATTACAAATGCCCTTGCCTCAACCACCTTCTCAGTCGCACACACAGAATGCTGGGGGAGCTCAGCAGGCCTGGCAGCATCTATGGAAAAGAGCAAACAGTCAATGCTTCGGGCCTAAACCTTTCATCAGAATGAGAGGTCCTGAAGAAGGGTCGCGGCCCGAAGTGTTGACTGCTTACTCTTTTCCATAGATGCTGTCTGGCCTGCTGAGTTACTCCATCATTTTGTGTGTTAGTCTGGATTTTCAGCATCTATAGATTTTCTCATATTTGTAATACCACTTTCTTAGTCAGCTCATCCAATATCCCCACCACCCTCTGTGTGAAAATCTTACTCCTTGGGATCCCCTTTAAATCTTTCCCCTCTCCTCCTTAAGTCCATGCCCTCCACAGTTAGACTTCCCTACCCTGGGAAAAAGATCATGACTATTCACTGCTGTAAAGTTTCCACAGCCACCTGCTCCCCAATGAGAACAATCCCAGCCTATGCAGTTCCACCTTAAAAATCAAACCCAGCAACCACCCCGTGAATATACTGGCATAGCCTGAAGGTAGAATGGTTGAGCAAAATAGGGCTTCGTCTTTGGAGCAATAGAGAATGAGAGGAGACTTGATAGGGATATATAAAATCATATTAGGCATGGAGTGAACAGCCAGCAGCCTTTTGGGGTGAGTGGCCGAAAGTTTAGGGACCATGTCAGCAGGTTTTTTTTAAATAAAGTGGTGGTTGCCTGGAACACACTGCTGAAGGTGGTGGCACAGGTTAATACGATAGGGTCATTTACGAGATTCTTAAGATAGGCACATGGATGACAGAAAAATGGAGGGTTATATGCTATGTAGGAGGGAAGGTTAGATTGATCAGGGTTTGAGGGTCAGCACAACAATGTGGGCCGAAGGGCCTGTACTGTTTGTATTGTTTGAATAACGCAGTGAGCTGAAGAGCTTGTGCTGTACCGTACTATATTCTATTAGTCAATAGACAGTAAATAGTATCAATTAACAGGTTATTGTTTGGGTAGGAAACATGCTAGGACTAAGATAGACACAATCTATTTCAATGATCTACATGAGACAATCAAGTAGAATATATCCATGTTAGCTGGTAATACCCAGCTGAACTACAGAAAATAACAAATCCTTTACTAAAGGGCCACAGAAGCTTAGTTGCTGAATTGTCAGAGCACAACAGCACAGAAACAGGCCTCTCAGCCCACTCAGTCTGTGCCAACTTGTTTTCTAGTCACACCTACCCACATCCATAGCCCTCCATACCTCTCTCATCCATGGACTTCCCTTATATGTTGCAATTGAACCCGTATCCAGCAACTCCACTGGCAGCTCATTCCACACTCACACCACTCTCTGAGTGAAGAGGCTTCCCCTCGAGTGCCTCTTAAATATTTCACCTTAAACCTATGACCTCTATCTCTAGTCTCATCCATCCTCAGGGGATAAGCCCTACATGTATTTAGCCTATCTATAGCCCTCATAAGAGATAAACAGATTTTTAAGACATTAAGAGACCCAATATAAGTGCCAGGAAATTATACTGAGGTATTGAACTGCAAAAGGATCCAAGAACCTGAACATTTGTAAAAAACAGAAGGAAGCAAGCCAGAAATAATGCATTATGCTCCCCCTCCGGTCCTTCTCTACTCTTCAATAAGAACACCACATCCTATCCCCCATTTATAAATCAATCCTCATTTTAATCTGGTACATTGCAACTCTAAAAAACATTAAGAGAGCTGTTAAATATGGGAACTGAAGAAGGTAGCATGACATTGCATTTATGGTCTTTTCCATGAAGGCAATATTAACCCATTTTGTTTCAATAACCAGAGCTGTAGTCGATGGTTGCATTCCACTTCTTAAAAAAGTCTAGCCAGAAATATTAACCTGACTATATCATTTTAATGCCTAAAAGACCCGTACAATCAAACAGCCTTTGTTTAGAAAAAAATGCTCCAATTTCCTTTATTTTTCCACACTTGATTGATCAACAACAAGCCTGTGTTTTTGTAGAGCTTTTCATGACTTCAAGATGTCTCAAAGTTTCCTACAGATGAGGCAGTTCTACTACTTAGTTAAGGCTTCCAACTGTGAACTTAATGATTTATTAGTTAGCTGAAAAACCACAACATCTTTAAACATGAGCATCTAATGCTGTTTGTTGTGTATTTTTTTGTTATTTAAGATTTTACTTCAAATCCTTAAAGGATCAGCAGTGAAACCTTGAAAAGAAAAAGCACTTTGTAATGCCTTCCTGCAAGACATTTTTTAATTGACTATGAAGGAATAATGATTGGAGGTAAAGTACTCACCAAATGATATCTCCCATCTTTTCAACTTCCAATAAATCCACATAATTAGCATACAAAATTATCACTACAGACTTAAACAAGGCAACTTAATCTAGAACGTAACATTTTCTTGGCAAAGGCAGCCATGCGGAAACAGGCCAATTGGTCATTAATTTTACATGTCTCAGTACTAGGTGGGTTCTTGCTTCAGTGAGATGAACTATCGATTGTTTTTCCTTTATTATTAATGATGTACGAAGACATCCATTCCTCTGAGGAATACCCATCTCCAGTCTGCTATCATCATAATGATGCATCATCTCTGACTGCTGTCCACAGGGCTACAGTGATGTACCCAAAAGAACTCTTGGAGCTGTGCTTCATTTTCGGATAAAAATGGAAATGATTGGACCTTCTTTAATTATTTTTTTAAAAAATGGACTTTTCACAAGATTCACTTTAAAAGTCTAAATGTATGTATACAGAATCTTCTTTACATGTTTTAGCTTCCAAAAAAAGTTTCTATGTACATATTCTTTAAAAACTCGAACACTTGTCCTTTCCTGGAAAGATTTCTGAAGACTCAGCAGCACATCTTAGTCAGTTAAAAACTGCCATTCCCTTTCACGGTGGCTGCCCAGCCGTAATGTCTGTTGAACTGAGCTCAGGACCATCTTCGTTACTACTGTCCATATCTTGTTCCATGGCTGAATAGTGTACAGACTCTTCATCGGCAATCCGTTGGCTGGTAAAGTTTGTGATGTCCAGAAGACCACTGGGTTCGACCACTACATTTGAGCTGGACTGACTGGGTATGGAATACTGTGGTATAGACTAGGACAAAGAAAGAAATGGATCATAGAATCATAGCAATTACAGCACAAGTGTTCAGCATCTATGCAAGTACTAAATCTTTAAGTGCCTATTTATCTGCATCCAATATATTACCAAAATGTTTCAATGGCCACATTATCTAACTGGTCTTGTGTAGAAACCTATTCTAGTAACATTTTTGTTCATTCCTCCACAGTTGGGTAGTAAATAACCAGTACTCAGGACGTATAGCCATCTCAGTGCATTCTACAGCTTAAGCAGTAATTCTGAAGCAGTACAAGAAGCAAAAGTCCTACCATTGAGTCACAGCTGTCTCCTGTAATCTTGCCAACTAGATGTAAGACTGTTTCACTTCAACAACTTTACTCATTTTGAAAGCCCCAATTAGATTACTTGCTTAATTTTCAAGAAGCTTCAAAATTTTCATGCGATTCTCCATTCTCTCTGGGTTGTATAAGGTAACATATAGCATGTTTATTTGCTTTGAAGCTTTTCACTTTTGGTATATTTAATGTTTGTAATCTCTCCAATGTTTCATTTATAACAAGTTAAATGTACATGCTTTAAACTCACCACAGTCTAACCAGTGGTGACAAATACTCATCATCACCAGGATTTTTCTATCAATAATCAAATAAATATTTGGAATATTAATTATTAATTGAAGAAATTTCAATTAATCAATAATTCATTAATTGAAGTATTAATTCCCCAACAAGATAGTTGTTAAAATGTTTTTTAAACAGAATCTACACTGAACATTTGTGCGAGAGTACACCTCAAAAATACCATGGTTGTAGTGTAGTTATTTACAAACAAATTACTTTAACATAATTAGTGTAAAAACCATAATCTTATTAGCAAAATTCAGTTCTGTGCAACTACTTTTCCCACATTTTGCTAATTACCACACAATACCAGCTGATGAGGAAAATATATTGCATCTTTGCAATCATGGAATGAAATTAAAAGTCATGGCCTAAATTATAAGAAATTAGTTGCACAAGAATAGAACAAAAAAGTGTAAGTTTGTTGAAGAATCAAACGAGAAAGAAAAAGGGGAGGAGTCCTCTAAAAGGGTAGTTAAAAGGCAATGTAATTAATCTTTATTTCAATACCATTCTGATGGAATATCAAATTACTTGTTCCCTTCATAGCTCAACCATCATCCTGATGATCATTCATTTGCTTATTAATTTTTCTAAAACACCCAGATGATTATGCTCCATTTTGTGGTAAACATCGTGGGCGGAAAGGGCCTGTACTATGCTGTCACGTTCTACGTTCCATATTAAAATGTATTAACACCAAACCTTAACAGGCCAGTCTTGGTGCTGTTTTTTGTAGAAGGTTAACTTCCAAATACAGCTATTGAAAATAATCCCACTAACATTACAGTATTTTTATTTGATTTTACTTAGAGATATAATACGGAGCAGGCTGTATCAGCCCAACAAGCCATGCCACCCAGCACATACCTACTGCACCTTAGCCTAATCACAGAACAGTTTACAACGACCAATTAACATTTTATGTCAATTCATTTTTGGAATGTGTGAGGAAACGCACACAGGGTCTCTCTCTCTCTCTCTCTGCTCCCGACGGAAGGCCCCTACATTTGAATGATCTCTCTCTCTCTCTCCTTGAAGCTGTCGGAGGATGTTACCAAAGTTCTGGGTCTGTGGTTTATGGATTGGACTGTAGTTCAATTAGACTCTTACGATTTTGTGTTCTTACATTCTATGTTTTTGCTCACTCTTTCTTGTTGCCATTAGCGCAATTTGTTTTTTGCATGTGAGGGGTTGGTTTGATGCTCTTGTTGCCCTTTGCGCGATTTGTTTTTTTGCATGTGAGGGGTTTGATGTTTTTTGTTGCTGTTTGCGCAATTTCCTTTTTGCAAGTGGAGGGGTTGATGGTTTTCTCTGAATAGGTTCCACGTTTTCTTTGTTTTGTGGCTATCTATGGGAAGACAAATCTCAGGGTTGTATATTGCATACGTACCTTGATAATAAATGTACTTTGGTTCGTGGGGTGAACATATGAACTCCTTACAGACGGCACCAGAATTGCACTCTGACACCCTGAGCTGCAATAGCATCGCGCTAATTGCTACGCTACCATGATGCCCCATTATAGATAAGCTCCCCTGATATATTAATTCTCTAACAAGAAGGTTGTTAGAATGCTTTTGATACAGAATCCCCACTGAGAACTTGTGGGAGAGTTGTAGTGCAGTTATTCACAAAGAGCAAGTTACATTCATGTAATCGAAAATATAACCACTCTATTTTAGAAGGGAGGGAGAAAGCAAGAAAACTACACATCAATTAGCTTTACATCAGTAGCATGGAAAATGCTAGGAATTGTCATTAAGTGGCAAAAGGACACTAGACCAATAGCACTGGGTAGCGTTAGCATAGACTTACACAAGGGATAGCTTGACTGACAAACTTGCTGGAATTTCACTTGGAGGTTGAAACTATCTGAGTAAGGAGAAACTGATTGATACAGTGCATTTAGATGTTCAGAGCACTGTCAAATGGAGGAGCAACAAAGGTAATTTTTTAAAAGTGCATGGCATTCAAAATAACTCAAAGACATAGAACAGGAATAAAACAAAATGTCTATTTTCAGGCTGAGAAGTTGGTGTAAGCAGCAGAGATTGGTGTCCAGATTTTCACAACCTATATTAATGATTTGGAAAAGAGGATCATATCCACATTTGAACACTACACAAAGCTAGGTGGCAACATGAAGGACTTCAAGGGAAATACAGTGAATAAGTAAACAGGCAAGCACATGATAGACAGAATACAATGTGGAAAAATGTGAGGCCATTCAAGTTAATAACTGGGTGTCTGCATACATAAATCACTGAAAGGTCATTTCCAGGCATAGCAAGCAATTAGTTGGCCTTTAACATAAAAGAAGTTGAATACAAAAGTCATGATACCATGCTCCAAATGCACAGGATCCTGGCCAAACTACACCTGGAATAACATGTATAGGTCTGCTTTTGCCGAAGGAATGGTTCAAAGATTCACAGTATATTTATTATCAAAATATGTGCACAGAATATAACTCTGAGATTTGTCCTCCCGCAGGCAGCTACAAATGCGCATACAATTGAAACCGTGCAGCAAAGATGCACCAACTGATTCCTGCAATGAAAAGTTTGGTATACGCCATGAGATTACCAGACCAGGCAGAGATATCTAAGTTCAAGTCAATGGGTGACGTCACTGAAACATAAAATCTTTTACGGGATGAGGGGATATTGCCCCAGCTCGAGGAACATGCTTTATGTTTTACTCACAGTAGTTGGAAGAATACAAAAGCAGAATATCATTTTTATGAAGAGGCTTCAGAATATGAAACACAAAACTCCAGTCGGGTACACCAAATAATTAGGAAGGCACAGCCATTAGCGTAACAGTAACATAAGATGCCAGTGTCAGGGACACCTTGGATCAGGTCCACAACATTCTAAAAGGGGAAGGTGAACAGCTGGAAGTCATGGTGCCTATCGGCACCAATGACATAGGTAGGAAAAGTGAGGAGGTCCTGAAGAGAGGATTTAGTAAGGTTAAGTAGAAAGCTGAAAAAGCAGGACCTCCAGGGTAGTGATCTCTAGATTGATGCCTGTGCCACGTGCCAGTGAGTATACGAATAGGATGATTTGGTAGATGAATGCATGGCTGAGAAACTGATGATAGGGGCAGGGTTTGAGATTTCTGGATCATTGGGATCTGTTCTGGGTTAAGGCACAACTGGCATGACCTATACAAAAGGGACATGTTACACCTGAACTAAGATATTGAGATGTAGAATCCTTGTGGGTGAAGCTTAGAAATTGCAAGGATAAAAAGACCCCGATGGGAGTTACATACAGACCTTGGAACAGTAGCCAAGATGTGGGCTACAAATTACAATGGGAATAGAAAAGGCATGTCAATGTTACGATAGTCATGAGGGGTTTCAGTATGCAGGTAGATTAGGAAAATCAAGTTGGTGCTGGATCCCACGAGAGAGAATTTGTAGAATGCCTACCAGATGTCTTTTTAGAGCAGCTTGTGAATGAACCCACGAGGGGATCAGCTATTCTGGATTGAATGTTGTGTAATGAACTGGATTTGATTAGGGAGCTTAAGGTAGAGGAACCCTTAGAAAGCAGTGATCATCATATTATAGAATTCACCCCACAATTTGAGAGGGAGAAGCTAAAGTCAGCTGTATCAGTGTTACAATGGAGTAAAGGGAATTACAGAGACATGAGAGGATAGCTGGACAAAGTTGATTGGAAGGGAACACTAGCAGGAATGACAGCAGAGCAGCAATGGCTGGAGTTTCTGGGAACAATTTCGAAGGCCTAGGATAGGTACATCCCAAAGAAGAAGTACTATTCTAAAGACAGGATGACGTAACTGCTGTTGATAAGGGAAGTCAAAGCCAACATAAAAGCAAAAGAGAGGCATGTAACAGAGCAATCATTAGTGGGAAGTAAGAGGATTGGGAAACGTTTAGAAACAGAAAGCAACTAAAAAAGCCATGGGGGGGAAAAAGATGAAATATGAAGGTAAGCTAGCCAACAATATCAAAGAGGATACCAAATGTTTTTTTCAGATATATACCGTAAAAGACAGGCAAGAGTAGATCTTGGACTGCTAGAAAATGATGCTGGAGAGGTAGTAATGGGGGACAAAGAAACGATGGACAAAATGAATAAGTATTTTGCTATGGAAGACACTAGAAGTATGCCGGAGGTTCGAGTGTGTCAGGGGGCAGAAGTAAGTGCAGTTGCTATTACTAAGGAGGAGGTGATTGGGAAACTGAGAGGACTGAAGATAGATAAGTCATGTGAACCAGGTGGTCTACATCCCAGGATTGTCAAAGAGGTAGCTGAGAGATTGAGGAGGTATTAGAAATGATCTTTCAAGAATCAATAGATTCTGGTATGGCTCCGGAGGACTAGAAAATTACAAATATCACTCCACTCTTTAAGAAGGATGGAAGGCAAAATAAAGGAAGTTATTGGCAGTTGGCTTGACCTTAGTGGTTGGGAAGATGTTGGAGTCGATTGTTAAGGATGCGGTTTTGGGGTACTTGGAGACACATGATAAGATAGGACAAAGTCAGCATGGTTTCCTCAAGGGAAAATCTTGCCTGACAAATCTGCTGGAATTAGTTGAGAAAATAACAAGTTGGATAGACAAAGGAGAATTTGTGTATGCTGTGTATTTGGAGTTCAGGCCTTTGACAAGTTACTACACATGAGGGTGCTTAACAAGATAAGAACCCATGGTATTACAGTAAAGATACTAGCATGGATAGAGCATTGGCTGATTGGCAGGAGGCAAAGAAAGGGAATAAGAGGAGCCTTTTCTGACTGGTTGCCGGTGACAAGTGGTGTTTCACAGGGGCCAGTGTTGGGACTGCTTATTTTTATGTAGTATGTCAATGATTTGGATGACAGAATTGATGGCTTTGTGGCCAAGTTTGAGGACGATGTAAGACAGGTGGAGGGGCAGGTAGTATTGGGGAAGCAGGGAAGATGCAGAAGGACAGAGACATATTAGGAGAATGGGAAAAGAGTGGCAAATAGAATACAGTGTTGGGAAGTGTATGGTCATGCACTTTGGTAGAAGGAATAAAAGGGTAGACTATTTCTAAATGGAGAGAAAATTAAAAAATCAGAGCTGCAAAGGGACTTGGGAGTCCTTGTGCAGGATTCCCTAAAGGTTAATTTGCAGATTGAGTCAGTGGTGAGGAAGGCAAATGCAATGCTAGCAATCATTTCACGAGTAGAATATAAAATCAAGGATGTAATGCTGAGGCTTTATAAGGCATTTGTTAGACCACATTTGGAGTACTGCGAGCAGTTTGGGCCCTTTATTTAAAAAAGGAAGTGCTGACATCGGAGAAGGTTCAGAGGAGGTTCACAAGAAAGAACCAGGAATTAAAGGCTTATCATTTGACATTGGAGAGGGTTGAGAGGAGATTCACAAGAATGATTCCAGGAATGAAAGGCTTATCATATGAGGATTGATTGATGGCTCTGGCCTAGATAGAGTGCATGTTAACAAAATGTTTCCTATGGTGGGGGAATCTGAAGGTACAGTCTCAGAATAGAGGAATGTCACTTTAGAACAGAAATGAGGATGAATTTATTTAGCCAGAGGGTGGTGAATCTGTGGAATTCTTTACCAGTCAGCTGTGGAGGCCAGGTCATTGGGTGCACTTAAGACAGAGGTTGATAGGTTCTTGATTAGTCAGGGTGTGTAAGGTTACAGGGAGAAGGCAGGAGAATGGGGTTAAAAGAGAACTGGATCAGCCATGACGAAATGGCAGAACAGACTCAATGGGGCGAATGGCCTAATTCTGCTTCTAATGTTAACACTATTACAGTGCCAGCAACCTACATACAATTGTTCTCCGCATGACTGTGTGTGTAATTGGGCAACGTAGGCTCATTGGGCTGGAAGGGCTTGTTACTGTGCTGTACTTCTCAATAAAATAAATAAATCTAGAAACAGATGCCAATGTTCAAATTAAGGGGTAACCATTCAAGACTGAGAAATTTCGTCATCCAGGATACAAGAAGGGGAATGGAGGTCTAGCTGATCAAACAGTAGTCTCCTATAGCTGGATTACATCCAGAAGTAAAAAATCAAATCTACAGCTTTAAGGATTTTTGTTTCCGGCTATTCCTTACCAAGATTATGCTGTTAGATATTTTTGTATGCAGTAATGCATTTTCAGCAAAGTCAGCCACTTTAAAGGACTAACTTTATTTGCAATATACATTTACATGTATTAGGGATTTGCTATGATGTGTTGGTCAGGGTGCTGCATGCAACAAAAACAACATTCAACAATTATATAGCATAAAGAATTATAAAAATATTAGAAGTACAGATATGGAATAATAGATACCAGCATGTATTTGCAATGTAAACAGCATTATAAAAAGTGGTTTAAAGTTTTTACAGTAGTGACTGAGGTGGGGGGGGGGGGTGCGGGGAGAGAAGCTAACCGGAATGGTTAATCAGATTAACTGCCTGGAGGAAGAAACTTTTAAGATAGGGTGGTTTTTCTTTTACTAGCCTGATAGCGCCTTCGAGAAGGGATCTTTTGGAAAAGGCAGTGTTCAAAGCATGCAAAACATGAGCTAAAGCTTTTATTTTATATTGAGTGTGTTTGTGTCAGGCACAACAGGGGGAACACAAGTGGACAAGTAACTGAAGTGCAAAAGCCACCTTGAACCACCTACAACTGTACTCGGAACAGAACTTCAGGAATCATCATCAAGGACCCACGCCATCCAGGCCATGCCCTCTTCTCACTGCTGCCACTAGGAAAGAGGTACAGAAGCCATAGGACCCACACCACCAAGTTCAAATACAGTTATTACCCTTCAACCATTAGTCTCCTGAACCACCATGGATAACCTCACTCACCTCAGCTCTGAACTGATCATTCAGCACAACCTCTGGACTCGCTTTCAAGAACTCCACAACTCATGTTCTCAGTTTTATTACTTACTTATTTATTATTACTATTACTTGTTTAGTTTTGTATTTGTGCAATTTGACAGTCTTGGTTTGTATGCAGTTTTTCACTGATTCTATTGTACTTCTTTGTTCTACTGTGAATACCTGCAGGAAACTGAATCTCAGGGTAGTATTTGGTGATAAACATGTACTTTGATAATAAATGTTCTTTGAATTTTGAAAACTTGTCCCTGCAAAGTGCTGTTAACCTGCCTTAGGCTCTTTTCTGTCCTGGTGTCGCTGACATGTGATAGGACACAGCATCTGTGCATTATGTGCACATTAAGACTGTGTCAAGATTTTAAACAGATATACATATGCTTACCTGAATAAGAATATCTGCGGATATTTCATCAAACTTCTCCTGTGTTACATTCTGAATTTGAAGAAAATGGCTTTGAGTAGGTTTTCCAGATCCCTCTGCTGCCCTGGGTGGGAAGGTGTTCTCAGGGCTCTGTTTGCTCTCCTGTTCCTTGGCCGCGGATGCCGCAGCCACTTTTTGAAACTGACTTGAAGGAGCTGACTGCAGTGTGCTTACTTTCTGCACGGTAGGTTTCTTTTCTTTTCTAGCGTCTACATTGGAGGCTTCCTCATTCATTTCGATCTGGGCCTCCATCATTGACATCTTTAAAATATCTGTGTCCATTGACTTTTTGGAAGACTGCACCGTGTAATGGTTTGTTGCCAATACTGAACCCTCTGAGCTGCCACCGGCCGTTTTCATGATGGTAGTGGCTTGGTAATTTCCAAAACATATTTTGGTGACTGCTGCTCCTTGGGTTATGATGGGCGGATGTGCCTGAAAATGTCAACAGAAGCCCTACAATAATCATTAAATGGCAATGGGAGAACAGAGCACAACAGTCTGGAATTTTTTTTTTTAAATTAGTGTGTCAAACCACTTCCGATGAAGGGTTGCAACCGAAACGCTTATCCATTTTCCCCTTGACTATGCTGCTGCAAATCTGTAGGCAGAAG
Source organism: Mobula hypostoma (assembly GCF_963921235.1). NCBI lineage: Eukaryota > Metazoa > Chordata > Chondrichthyes > Myliobatiformes > Myliobatidae > Mobula > Mobula hypostoma. The sequence goes on from NC_086103.1 coordinate 180,635,039, forward strand.
GGATTAGTTTAGTTGGCCACTGAATTACTAACTTAGTTGGTTCGGTATAACACTGTGGACCGAGGAGCCTGCTCCTATGCTGTACTGTTCTATGCTCTAGCATTTTCTGTTCTCATTTCAGTTTCCAGCATTTGAAGTTTTATTTAGTGCTCTGTATCCCAAAGAGGAACGGAGCTTTATCAACCAGTCAATTGTCACGTTTGACCCTGGTCTGTACTCAAAAGTTTTAAGTAGGACTTTTAAACATGATCAAAATTGGACACAGCTCTTTTCCTTAATGTTATTCAGCAAGAGCTCCTGAAACTTGCTTGTGCACCAGTGTCCAGGGTTAGGCTTGGCTATGAAGCTGCCCACATATATTCAGATAGCCTCCCTACACTTTCACCAATTTTACACAGTTGAGCTGTCACTATACAAAGAATACAAGGATCCATGGTATTACATCTCAACAAGGGAGGGGAGAATTTAAAAAAAACTTTAACTGCATAAAGAAATTAAAGTATAGGCTGGTTTTAAAAAATAAATTTCTAATACAACTTAGCTAAGCTAAAAATCCTGAAATATTACTTCAGACATCCCTCTGGAGATTATTTTTTAATATTTCTTAAATCTAATCAGTCTTGGTTTTATTGGCTAAAATACTACAAGTTGATTTCTGTACAAGGCAAATTAAGTGTGAGTGAATACAAATAGAAAATGGAAGTCTTACCAGTGTGGTGGTATCAAAGTAATTTCGATTGTAATTCAGAACCAGGTGAGTCTTATCCACTGCACCAAACTGCATCTGTTCTGTCCCTACATTGCTAATTTCAGTCACCAGAATGGCTGATCCAGATAAACAGGAATGTATCACACTGGTGTAGTAAAGGACAATGAGTCTTTTGCTGAGAAAGAATAGAATCCAGAGGCACCTAATCTTCAGATCAACTCCCAAAGCAATTTTCCTAACCAAGGGTCAAAACAACCAATACTACATGAAAGTTAAAGGCCAGGCGCAAATGATGTAGAGCCGCTATTTGCATATTACACACAACCCTCTTCCCAATAAGCTAACATGAGCTGTATAGTCCTTTGTTCTTTCAACCTTGCACACCAACTTTCCCTTTTAAATCCATTTATGCTACTTACTCAGCTACAATTTAAGAGTTCAATATTCAACTCACTTTCAAGAACTCTACAAGAGTATTTGTTTATTTGTTTGTTGTTTATATTTGCAGTTTGTCTTTTACACATTGTTTGTCAGTCTTTGTGTAGTTTTTTTCATTGATTCTATTGTACTTCTTTGTTCCGTGAATGCCCACAAGAAAATGAATCTCAGAGTAGTGTATGGTGACGTGTACATTGATAATACATTCACTTTGAACTTTGAAATCACTTAGGTTAGTCATTCACTAGCTATAAACTGGCTCTATTGGTGGTTATCTTTCTTACAGCTTGAGTTTTGGACCCCTTATACGGAAGCATCTATGTATGTTCTACCTACTACTTCCCTTGTTACCTCTTCAATCTTCCTTGGTAATTACAACCATATAGACATCTTCCTATATTTTTGATGTTAATCCTTTGTATACAGTTGCTGAAAGAATAATTTGAAGAAAGCATGCTTCTAATTCTCCTAATCATACATGTGGACTATTGACTATTTAATGACTTCCTAAGTAGCACACTAAGTCTGGGAATAAACAATGAGGAATAGCAGTACAAAGCCTCTAGCCCATTAAAGATCTGTAGGAGTGTTAAAGCACTTCGCTGCCTTTTTACTTAAACATTATATTTTGGCTTTGAAATCCAAGTATACATCTTGGAAAGATAATACAATTCCAAGTGAGTAGGCTTACTTCATCTACTGTTGACACTATAGTCTTGGCAAAGCGGCTGCTACCATTCTCAGGCTGAACTGAAACTAATAAACAGTCCAGGGAGTTTTAAACTGGAATGAGTAGAGAAACCTTGAGCCAATTAGTGGAACGAGTAGAGAGCTAAAGACAAGATTTTCCGTTCCAGAACAGAAGGAAGAAATCTTAGAATTAAAAATTAATTTGGTTAAAAAGGGTTGTGAATACAGAATAAAATATCCCCAAAGACAGTTAAGTATTAAGTAAATGGGGTAAAAATATAGAGTTGGACATGAATAACAAAACAGCAGTAAAGTGAAACTAGGCCACATAAAAGTTCCAAGAATGCAGTAATATCATACATTAGTAGATGACAATGGTTGTAAACTATAGCAACATCTAGTTTAAAGCTTACTTTATTTAGAGACGCAATGCGGAATCCGCCTTTCGAACCAGTCTGCCCAGCAAACCCTAACAATCCCAATTTAACCCTAAGCCAATCATGGGACAATTTATAATGAGCAATAAACGTAGCCAGTTAGTCTTTGGACAGTGGAAGGAAACTGAAGCACCCGGGGAAAACCTACACATTTCACAGGAAGGACATATAGACTGCTTTCAGAGGGCACCGGGATTGAACTCTAAACTCTGTTGCCATGAGCTGTAACAGTGTCATTAACCACTAAGCTACCGAGGCACATTGAGGTCCAGAGATCTCGAGTGTAATTCCTCATCATCTGAACTCTTTCTAGTTTTACATTCACTTCCTCAAGTTCTTACTTAATTACCACTAGATAAACATGATCATTTTAATTGTGCTGAAGTTTAAATAATAATTAAACCTCTTCAAACTCCTTTGTTCAAGAATAAGTGAACTGAATTTAGTCAGAACAACAGCAGGTTTAACCTCATTTCTCATTTGAGTTAAAAACAAGATAAGCAAAGCTTTGGCTATTTATTGTGAAGGGTGGAATTTAGTCAGAGAGTGTTACTTGAAGACTTTTAAGATTTTATTTTAAAGTATATCCTGAACTCTATGGTCTGGTAGCATCAGAGTTCAGAGATCAATTCTGTCATTCTCCATAAGAAAGTCTGTACTGTACTTTTTTCCCATGAGCATGTGCGGATGCTCCGGTTTCCTCTTAACAGTCCAAAGACTTACCGGTTAGCAGGTTCATTCATCACTGTAAATAGTCCTGTGATTAGGCTAGGGTTTGATAGGGTTTGCTGGGCAGTATGGCTTGTTGGATCATAAACACCTGCTACCATCTGTATCTCTAAATAAATAATTAACTAGCCCAGTCCCCTTCCTTTGCTGGAGTCACTAAAGCAGTTATCGTTAATTTTTATAGTTTAGAAATATAGCACGGTAACAGGCCCTTCTGGCCCAAACAGCCTACACCGCCCAATAACACCCATGTGACCAATTAACCTATTAACCCGTACAACTTTGGAATGTGGGAGGAAACCGGAGCAACAGGAGGGAACCAGCACCGTCATGGGGAAAATGTACAAACATACAGAAAACGTATGAAAATGAACCCAAGTCGCTGGTGCTATAAAACATTATGCCAACTGCTGCACTACCGAGAGGTCCCTTGTTGACAGAAGTTTTGTTCAGGATTAAGAATGGAATAATGCAATGTTATTGTCTAACTTCTGTCTCCACTGAATAATGCTCCCTAATGGTAATGTAGGGTTTACGGACTGAACCATATACTCAAAACTATATTTGTTTTCTTTATTGAACAGGGTTTAAGACATGGGTCTGTGTATCACATCCAACAGAAATGTTCTCTTTTATCAATTTTCTGTGATTTTCAGCAAATATTTTATAACTGCTCTGTGATCCAGATCCAAGTTCTCCATGACCAAGTCCTAGCCCTAATTATTTTCCACAAGAGCTCGAATAGTTTTCCTGCCAGGGTGAGTTTGAAATGTATGCAAATACAAACCAAACATTTACAGCAATTTCCACTGATACTGGGCCTTCAAAAAGCTCCCCAACTCATGGTTTACAGCATGATAAAGACTTGAGAGGGTGTACATGATGATAAGGAGTATAGATTGAGTGGATAGTCAGACGCACACTCAAAATGCTAGAAGAACTCAGCTGGTCAGGGTAATAAACAGTTGACATTTTAAGCCAAGACACTTAATCGCAACATTCATGAGTCCTGGTGAAGGGTCTTGGCCCAAAATGTTGACCATTTATTCCCCTACATAGATGGCTACCTGACCTGCTGAGTTCCTCCAGCATTTTGGGTGTGTTGTTCTGGATTTGCAACATTTGCAGAAGCTCTTTGTGTTTACGACAGCCAATCTTTTTCAGAAATGCCTAATACAAGGGAGTATAATTTTAAGGTGATTGGAGGACAAGTATGAGGGAGGGAATTTCAAAGGTAAATTTTTACAGAGAGTGGTAGGAATGCAGAATGCCCGCCAGGGGTGATGTTAAAGCCAGATACATTGGGAACATTTAAAGGATTCTTAGATGATAGAAAAATGTAGCACTATTTAGGAGAGAAGAGTTAGATTGATCTCAGAGTAGTAGATAAGGTCAGCACAATATCATGGGCTGAAGGCCCTGAACTGTGCTAGAGTGTTTGATGTTCTGAAACATTCATAGCAATTAATGAGGATACATCACCTTCAGCATGAGTGCAAATGAGCAATTTCAAACAAGATGCTATCATTCACTCCGACCCCTGGCTTTCCTTAGACCACAGCAATGAGAAAAAGCTCCTCAAGTGTTAAACACTATATTCACCCCCTTATCATGGTATGGTGTTACCTGGCCAGGAAGGTGCTGCTCCGTTGAGACAGCCTGTTTTACGGCTAGCTGCGATTTATCCGGCTGATGCTGTGGATGCGGGGACTGCGACCGTGGTTTCTGTTGTGCTTGATGCAGCAGCTTTGGAAGCTGCTGTTGCGCTTTGACTGCTATCACCTGCACCATGGCTTGTGGTGCCTGGGTCATTGCTGTAGAGACTTGCTGCAGTGTCGGGGATTTGGTCTGTGCCATCTCTTGGGGTTGGTGCACTTGCTTCTCTTGAGGCTGTGCCGGTTGTATTGAGGTGTTTGACCTGTAGAAGAGACCAGTTTGTGGGTCCAATGTGTCACCCTCTTCTACTTCACTTTGTTCAGCCTCAGAGTCCTCCTGTTTGGCTGCAGAACTTTGCTCTGTAACTGTTTGTAATTTTATCGGGATCTGCATGGATAAGAATCAGACTTATTATCATTAGTATAGGCAATGAAATTTGTGGTCTTTGTTGCAGCAGTACATACATTGCATTAAAATTACTCTAAGTTACAACAATAATAAACTGTATTTAAAAAATAAATAGTGCCAATAAACAGCAAAACAGTGAGGTAGTGTTCGTGGACCACTCAGAAATCTAATAGTAGTGGGGAAGAAGATGTTCCTAAAACAATGAGTGTGTGCCTTCAGAGTCCTGTACCTGCTCAACAGTGGTCATCATCATCATCATCATCATCACCACTGAGTGTCGTGTTGTATGCTCTGAACGATCATGGTCTTTCCATGACCATGATTGTTCTTGGCAACTTTTTCTACAGAAGTGTCTTTCCAAGACGGGTGACCCCAGCCATTATCAATACTCTGCAGAGACTGTCTACCTGGCACCTGTGTTTGCATAACCAGGACTTGTGATATGCATCAGCTGCTCATATGACCATCCACCACCTGCTCCCATGGCTTCACATGACCCTGATCGGGGGTGGGAGGGGGTGTAAGCAGGTGCTACACCTTGCCCAAAGATGATCTACAGGCTAACAGAGGGAAGGAGCGCCTTACATCTCCTTTGGTAGAGACGTTTCGCTACAGGTAGTAATGAAAGGGCAGTACCGGATGGTGAAGGTACTTCAGAATGGATGTCACCATTTTGAGACATCGCCACATGGTCACTTTGGGAACAATCAACAGAAAAATGATGCGCATTAGTAGTCAAACTAATTAGGTTTTCCATATCTATAATCCATATAAGCCACTTTATAATGGAACGAACAGACCTTTGCAGAGAACTGTCAGCACACAATGTAAATGACTGAAGCACCCAGCAGCATCAGTGAGGAGAGAAATAGGTGATGGTTCAGTTCAAGTGTCCTTCATTAGAAATGGGAAAGTGAGAAACAAGGGTGTTTGGCTGGGGCGTGGGGAATATCAGAAAGAAGATAGGAAATTGTTGTAATATGGTGCAGACTGAAGTTGTTAGGGTATAAAGTGTTTTAAAGCCTGTATTTGCTGGAGTTCAGAAAAATGAGGGAGGGGGTTCTCATTGAAACCTATCAAATATTGAAAGGCCTTCAAAAAGTGGATGTGGAGAGGATGTTTTCTATAGTGGGGGTGTCTAGGAACACAGGACACAGCCGCAGAATACAAGGATATCCCTTTAGAACAGAGAGGAGGAGAAACTTCTTCAGCCAGAGGGTAGTAAATATGTGAAATTCATTGCCACAGACAGCTGGGGAGGCTAAATCAATAGGTATACTTAAAGCGGGGGCGAGTAGTTTCTTGATTAGTCTGGGCATCAAAGGACACAGGGAGAAGAACGGGATTGAGAGGAGGGATAACAAATCAGCCATGATGGAATGTGCCAAATGGCCCAATTCTGCTCCTATGACTTACAGTCTTAAAGGCAGGCGCTAAAAGCCAAACAAGAAGCAGATACCAAAGGCTAGACTGGACTAGTAGATATGGCAGAATTCCTACATCAAATGATATTAGATATTTAACTTCCATGATCCTTTCATCTGGTGCAAATAAAGAAATTTAATTTCAGAAATAGCCATAACTATTTGAAATCTGTAAACAGAATGGCCAGAGAAATTGGGTATTCACTTATAATTTTTGCTTTAAACAATTACTATCTTGTCTGCACCGGGTTGGAGGGTAGACTTTGTTCTGTTGGAGCCACAAAGCTGGAAGATTTGCCACTTGAACAGCCTTTCGTGTCTTTAAATGGTCACTAAATGATGTTGCTTGAGACCTGGTTATCAAAGTTTACATATAAAAACATGTGAAATGGAGCAAATCAGAGAGCAATTCTGCTAACAGGTTCACTGGTCATTCTTGTTCTCCAGAAGATACTAGTGCCATTCTACACTGCCAACATAGAGAGCATCCTCACATCAGCCATTACTGTCTGGTCTGGTATAGTATCCTCTTATAATATACAAAAACTACAGTGTACTGTCAAGTCAGCTGAAAAGGTCACTGGCTGCAGTCTACCATCAGTGCAGGACTTTTGTGTGTTCAGGACAAAAGCAAACTGCCTTTTCCAAACGCTACGCACACAAAAATGCTGAAGGAACTCAGCAGGTCAGACATCTATGGAAATGAATAAACAGGTGACATTACAGGTCGAAACCCTTTAAAAGGATTGAAGGGTCTTGGCCTTCCAAATGCTCCCTTATGTATTTGCGCACATTTTATTCCATATTTGCATTTTAAGCTGAAACATTATTTTTTTTAAATAATTCTTTATTCTGATAATTGTTCAATGTTGTTGCATGCTGTGCCAACATACCACAGTAAATTCCTAATACTTGTAAACATAGATGGTGAATAAAGTTGATCCTATATCCTTGTTGTTTTGAACACCTTACTATTTTCACAATGGCTGCATTTGGTTTATATCCGAGACCAACATCTGGTACAATATAAATCAAGTTTCTTCTTATTCCAGTCCATTACACTTTGACCGTGGAATGAATGCTGGTACCAGAGGGGTTGGGTTGAATATCTCAGAAACTGATAAACTTGCGGGATTTTCACACGTTTACAGAGAATGTAGTGAAAAACAAAAAAAGCATCTAGTGTGCTTCAATTTCTTCCCCCATTCTGATGTTTGGTCTTAAGAACAACTGAACCTCTTGACCATGTCTGCATGCTTTATGCATTGAATAGCTGCCACATGATTGGCTGATCAGATATTTGCATGAACAAGGTGTACAGGTGTATCTAATAAAATGGCCACTGAGTGTGTAATGACCCTACATGTCTGGCAAAATCCCTGCTTTATGCATTGCATAAACACTCAGTGAGTTGGGTATTGAAAATGATACACAGGCATACCTGTCGCCCAGCATACCACAGTGACAATTCAAAGATTCACGAAGTCAACAAGAAACAGGCTCTTCAGCCCAACTGTCCATGCCTATCAAGATACCCACCTAAACTAGTCCCATTTGCTCTAAACCTTTCCCACCCATTGCATAACATTTTCCAGTGGTCTGATATCCACTCTCACCTGTCTTTTACACTTTAGGTATCTGAAGAAACTTTTGGTATCCGCTTTAATATTATTGGCTAGCTTACTTTAGTATTGCATCTTTACCTTCTTAATGATCGTATTGCTCACATGCCTGACACCAGACTCCCAAAATACACACGTCATTTAAAAACACAAGAGATCCTATAGCTGCTGGAAATCCAGAGGAACAAACACAAAATGCTGGAAAAACTCAGTAGATCAGGCGGCATTTATGGAGAGGAATAAATAGTCAGCATTTCGGGGCAAGATCCTTCATCAGACACACAATTGCAAGTTGTATCATGAGAGATTACAAGGCAGATAGATCAAAACTTCCAAGGAACAGTAAAACATCACCAATGACTCCTGGCAATGTCTATCCCATGGCCACTCAAATATGCGTGCAGGATTCAGAGTGGCATTATGAATGATAAGGCTGTGAATTGGGGAGGGCATCTGGATCTAAGTGAACAGCAGTAGGAATAATACTACCCACCCACCTGCTCCCATCACACTCCTTGTGATCTATCAGTGGAAGAATCTGCAGTTCTCATATTAGCCTCACTAGCCATCTCAGAACCAGTGTGGAATAAGAACTCCGCCAATGATCCAGCTGACCAGCAGTTTACTGACAGCTCTGCTCCTCCTGTGAGAGCAATAAGTAATTCCAGTGGTAACTTGATGCAAGGAATGGGAAAAGTGAGCACTTCCAAAATTCACAGCAGTAAGTTCCAGTATATCACAGGAACCCAGGTTATCAGCTTATCAGAAACCATGACATATGGGCAGAATTAGGCCATTCGGCCTATTGATTCAGCTCAGCTCCACCACTCCCCTTTCAACCTCATTCTTCTGTCTTCTCCCTGTAGCCTTTGTCAATCAAGAACCTATCATCCTTCACTTTAAATATACCCATTAACTTGGCCTTCACAGCTGTCTGTGGCAATGAATTCCACAGATTCACCACCCTCTGGCTAATGAAATTCTTCCTCATCTGTTCTAAAGGAACATCTCTCTATTCTGAGGCTGTTCCTCTGGTCTTAGCCTCCACCATGATTGGAAATATCCTCTCTATATCCATTCTAACCAGGCCTTTCTATATTTCATAGGTTTCAGTGAGATCCCCCCCCTCATTCTTCTAAATTCCAGCAAGTATAGGCCCAGGGCCATCAAAACACTGCATAGGTAATTTAAAAAACACCACCAGCAGCACAATTTGCTGACAGGTTGGACACAGCATCTGCGACGAGTAATTACCTGCTGAAGAATGTGTGTGACAGCAATCGCAGAGGATACTGGGACTGATTTCACCCCTGTGGAATGCTGCGCTGTCTGTTGCTGTTGACCACTTGATATTAGTGATGTCAGTCCCACTTCACCAGAACCAGCGCCTGAACTGGAGACTACAGGCTTGATGCATTTACCTATGGTGTAAAGAATAGAAAGTCAATAACAGAACCAGTAATAAAAAGAAGCCAACAATATGATTCTGAAAACTGCACCAATGTACAGACTGAAACAGGAAGTGGGGGAAAAAAGTTCAAAAATTTCAAAGAAAATTTATCAAAGTACGTATATCACCATATACTACTTAGTGAGTCATTCGTCTTTAGTTTTTCACTGACTCCATTGTATTTTTGTGCTACTATGAATGCAAGAAAATTAATCTCAAGATAGTATATAATGACATATATGTACTTTGATAATAAATTTATTTTGAACTCTAAACAAAGACTGACAAATAACTAATGTGCAAAAGAAGATGAACTGTGCAAATACAAAAATAAAGTGAAAGTAGTAAAACTGAAATGTCTAGTTATTAATCCAAGTGTAAACTTTTTGCTTCATGCAATCCTCCTCACACTTAGTGCTAGCAGAAACATTCTCCCAGGAAACCACATCTGGTACATTTTCTAACTGGGTGATCTTGCTATTAAAGTTGTGAAGCTGTGACATGGTATTTGTCTCTGCAATTTTTGCCAAGTGCTAACGTAGAATATACAAAGGGCTATCAATATGGCTCTCCTTCATTATTCAAAAAAAGCATCACTGCACACTGACATGATTTGAGATGTATAGACATAGTTTAGCTTTATTTGTCACAAGTATATTGAAAAATCAAAACATATAGTGAAAATGTATAGTTTGTATCAATGACCAACACAACCTGAATATGTGCTGGGAGCAGCCTCCAAGTGTCACCATGCTTCCAGTGCTAACGTAATTTTCTTACAGTTTACTAACTCTAATCCATCAGTGTGGGATCTTGAGAACATCGTTGAAACTTGGAACAAGTTAGCACTCTGTCCAATAGTGGGAGAGTCTAAGACCAGAGGGCTCAGCCTCAGGATAGAGGGGAACATTTCTTTAAAACAGCGATGAGAAGGAATTTCATTACCAAGAGGGTGGTGAATCTGTGGAATTCATTGCTACAGACAGCAATGGAGACCAAGTCATTGAGTATATTTAAAGAAGAGTGTGATACGCTCTTGATTAGTAAGAGCATCAAAGGTTATGAGAAGCCAGAAGAATGTGGTTGAGAGGGAAAATATATCAGCCACGATCAAATGGTGGAGCAGACTTGATGAGCTGAATGGTTTAATTCTGCTCCTATGTCTTACGGTTTTATGGTACATGGGAGGCAACTGAAGCACCCAAAGGAAACTCATATGGTAATGATGACATCTAATTGAAAAACCAAACACCCATTAAAATTTCCAAAAGGACTAAGAAAACAATTCTGGAAAATCTCAGCAGGTATATAACATATGGAAGAAGGGAAAAGAAATTAATATTTCAGAGAGAACACCTTTCATCTAACCCTTCATCTGAAAGAGTTATAAAGGAACCAAAGACCTAGATCTACATGGACTGATCTAATGGAGGGTGGAAATAATGCAGCAGCTCACTGACCATGTATGGATTCTTCATTCAAAAATATTTAATGTCATTTCATGTACACATTTGCCCGACGCCAGCCCCCGAGGCCTGAGTCGACGTAGTAGTAGTAGTAGTAGTAGTAGTAATAACTGGTCTATAATTTCCTTTCTGCTGCCTTCCTCCTTTCTTAAAGAGTGGAGTAGTCATGTACACAAGTGTAAAGGAGAACTGAAATAATTGTTATTCAGGATCCAGTGCAGCACAAGTAAAGCACGAAAGATAAAGAACACAATAATAACTACAAAAGCAATAAATATCAATTCTTAATATAGCTTATATAAACAGATTGACTCTATGTCCATAAGGTGATGCTAGGCTGTATATAATTTGAATGACAGGAAATAATGAAGTAACGGTGGAGTTCTTGGATACAGGACCACTAGAAAATGAGGCAGGAGAAATAATAACAGGAAACAAGGAGTTGGTTGATGAACTAAATAAGTATTTTGCATCAGCCTTCACTGTGGAAGACACCAGCAGTACCCCTGATGTTGTAGTGTGTGAAGGAAGAGAAGTGGGTGTAGTTACTATTACAAGAGAGAAGGTGCTCAAAAAGCTGAAAGACCTAAAGGTACACAAGTTACCCAGACCAGGCAAACTGCGCCCTAGGATTCTGAAAGAGGTAGTGTTACAGATTGTGGTGGCATTAGAAATGATCTCTCAAAAATCATTGGACTCTGGCATGGTGCCAGAGGACTGGAAAATTGCAAATGTCACTCCACTCTTTAAGAAAGGAGGAAGGCAGCAGAAAGGAAATTATAGACCAGTTAGCCTGACCTCAGTGGCTGGGAAGATGTTCGAGTCAATTGTTAAGGGTGAGGTGATGGAGTACTTGGTGACACAGGACAAGATAGTATAAAGTCAGCATGGTTCCATTCAGTGAAAATCCTGCCTGAGGAACCTATTGGAATTCTTTGAGGAGATTACAAGTAGGATAGATAAAGAGGATGCAGTGGATGCTGTATATTTGGACTTTCAGAAGGCCTCTGACAAGGTGGCAGGTCTCAGCAGGTATATAACATATGGAAGAAGGGAAAAGAAATTAATATTTCAGAGAGAACACCTTTCATCTAACCCTTCATCTGAAAGAGTTATAAAGGAACCAAAGACCTAGATCTACATGGACTGATCTAATGGAGGGTGGAAATAATGCAGCAGCTCACTGACCATGTATGGATTCTTACCAAGACTGCTTACCAAGGTAAGAGCCCATGGTATTACAGGAAAGTTACTAACATGGTTAGAGCATTGGCTGATTGGTAGGAAGCAGCAAGTGGGAATAAAAGGATCCTTTTCTGGTTGGCTGCCAGTGACTAGTGGTGTTGGGACTGCTTCTTTTTATGCTATATATAAATGATTTAAATAATGGAATAGATGGCTTTGTTGCCAAGTTTACAGATAATACAATGATTCGTGGAGGGGCAGGAAGTGTTGAGGAAACAGGTAGGATGCAAAAGGACTTAGCTGGATTAAGAGAATGGGCAAGAAAGTGGCAATGAAACACTATTTTGGAAAATGCATAGTCATGCACTATGTTAGTAGAAATAAATGTGCAGACAATTTTCTAAATGGGAAGAAAATCTAATAATCTGAGATGCAAAGGGACTTAGGAGTCCTTGTGCAAACCAGCCTAAAGGTTAACTTCCAGGTTGAGTTGGTGGTGAGGAAGGCATATGTAATGCTAGCACTTATTTCAAGAGGTCTAGAGTACAAGAGCAGGGATGTGATGCTGATGCTTTATAAGGCACTGGTGTGGCCTCACCTTGAGTACTGTGAACAGTTTTGAGCTCATCTAATAAAAGATGTGCTGGCATTGGAAAGGATTCAGAGGAGATTCACAAGGATAATTCCAGGAATGAAATCATATGAGAGATGTTTGATGGCCCTGGGTCTGTACTCACTGGAACGCAGAAGGATGAAGAAGGATCTCATTGAAACCTTTCAAATGTTGAAAGGCCTAGACAAAGTAGATGTGGAAAGGATGTTTCCCATGGTGGGGAAGTCTAAGACAAAGGGCACAGCCTGAGAATGGGGAGGTGGGGGGGGGGGCGTCCAGTTTAAAAAGAGATATGGAGAAATTTCTTTAGCCAGAGGGTGGTGAATTTGTGAAATTTGTTAACGCAGGCAGCTGTGGAAGCCAGGTCATTGGGTATATTTAAGGCAGAGTTTGATAGGTTTTTCATTGGACATGGCGTCAAAGGTTACAGGGAGAAGGGCTGAGGAGGGGAAGAAAGGATCAGCCATGATTGAATGGTGGAGCAGACTCGATGGGCCAAATGGCCTATTTCTGCTCCTATGTCTTATGGTCTAAAGCCCTCCCCACCACCCAGGTCATACTCTCATCTTGCTGCTGTCCTCAGGAAGGTTCAGGTGCTTCAGGACCCACAACACCAGGTTCAAGAACATTTATCACCCCTCAACCATCAGGCTCTTGAACCAGAGAGGATCACTTCACTTAACTTCACCTGCCTCACCACTGAACCATTCCCATAACCTGTGGACTTACTTTCAAGGGCTCTTCATTTCATATTCTTGATACTTCTTGCTTATTTATAATTATTATTACTTTTTTTTCTTTTTGTATTTGCACAGTTTGACGTCTTTTATATAGTGATTGTTTGTCCCTCTTGTTTGGACAGTCTGTCCTTGATTCTACTGTGTTCTTGTATTGACTGTGAATGTCTGTAAGGGTTGTGTACTGTGATATATATGTACTTTGATAATATATTTACTTTGAACTTTGAAGAAACCACCCCTTAATTAAATTGTTTTTCCATTTCTTTCTTATTAATTTTTCTTTAGTCTATAAGTGAATAAATCAGTGCAGGCACAAAGTTCACTTTCAAAGTGTTTCTACTGGTGAGATCTAAATTGTCTTGGATCCCAATCCCAATTACAAAAAGATTAGATATGATCCTTCAAGTTCTTATTTTCTGTATATTGGGAGGCAATTTTACGTCGAAAGCAATGTATTTCACTGATTGTTTTGATGTACCTGTGACAAATAAAACTAATATATTAATGTTGTAGAGTTTGATTTTTAATCTTATATAGTTTGCTAGTTTCTTGGTTTAATGAAAACAGGCAGCGCCAAAAGGACTGTGCAACAAAAATTATAACCATCTGTTGATAGCGAGTGAAAGTTCAACATGAAGTGTGTTGAATGGTGTGCCAATTTTCTTCTGCCTACCAACTTAAAATTCTAGTCGATGCACAAAAGGAATTACACTAATAATCCCAAGGCATTAGAATTTCTGCATTTGCTGGAGGAGCAATTTTCCTGTCCCATACAGAAAATTTCCTGATTTCATCTTTGACAAATAGATCAGAAACATTTAATGTTGCCATTTGGTAACTTCTCAAACTGACTGGAAAAATGATATACTATAGCTTGATTCATACCAAATTATGCCTGAGGTTATATGCTAAAAAAAATCATCCCATTATAAAAACTATCCTTCCTTGTTTGCTTCCTACATTTTTATGCATCTGGCATTCATCTGCTTCAGACTTTTATCTGAACTGATTCCACAATCCACGGGTTCACTCTCAAGGATTCTACAAATCATGAGTTTTCATTATTTACTTATTTATTACTATTAGGTTTTTTTTGCTGTTGTGTGTGTGCGTGTTTCTCTAACACTGGTCCCTTTTTCCTACACTCAGTGCTTCTCCTAAACCATTTTGAAATAATGGCCTGTCCATTTCAAGTCCTGGCCAATGTGAATTAAGATTTAGTTAATTGAAGTATTAAAAAATATGGTAAGCAATTTGTCCAAGTTTACTCACCAAAGACCATTTTCCCAAGAGAAGGTACATACAGACAGATACAAAAATAAAAGTTGCTGGTGAATGCAGCAGGCCAAGCAGCATCTCTAGGAAGAGGTGCAGTCGACGTTTCAGGCCGAGACCCTTTGTCAGGACTAACTGAAGGAAGAGTGAGTAAGGGATTTGAAAGTTGGAGGGGGAGGGGCCAAATGCACCTCTTCCTAGAGATGCTGCCTGGCCTGCTGCGTTCACCAGCAACTTTTATGTGTGTTGCTTGTATTTCCAGCATCTGTAGAATTCCTGTTGTTTACAGACAGATACAGAAGTTTGGAGGCAGTAGGATAAACAAAAATGGGATTAATTGAAAGATACTGAATTTGCTTTTATTTTTATTGGACAATAGGGTGTCAATAGGGTAAACACAAGCAGGCTTTGTCCGCTGAGGTTGGGTGAGACTACAACTAGAGGTTATGGGCAAAAGGTGAAATGTTTAAGGGGAACATGAAGGGGAACTTCTTCACTCAGAGGGTGGTGAGTGTGTGGAATGAGCTGCCAGTGGAAGTAGTGGACATGGGTTTGATTTCAACATTTAAGAGAAATTTGGATAGGTATATGGTTGGGAGGGGTATGGAGGACTATGGTCTGGGCGCAGGTTGACTGGAGTAAGCAAATTAACAGTTTGGCATGGACTAGATGGGCCGCATGACCAGATTCTATGTACTGTTCTATGACTCTATGATGATAAAACAAACAAGCTGTTTAGGATTTTTTTTTTACCTTGGGATGGTGTAGAAATGTACTTTTGCATAGAACTTAAGGCTAATAATCATTGCCGAGAATAAAAATATTTTGAATCGGTGTGCCACCAGTAGATAAAGGGTTAAGAATTCAGTCTGATTATTGCTCATAAAGAATGCTCCTTTGGTAAAAATCTGGAGGATGCAGTGCTGTAATATTTCAGGACAGACAAGGGAGGTGAGTTGACAATAACATCACAGACATATCAATGAAATTAGAGTCATTTTTCAACAAATGCCAACTTAATCTTTTTTCCACTCACCTTCCATCCAACAGTAGTTCTCATGACATTGGACCACAAGACCCTACAGAGGATAGTAAAAACTGTCTAGAGCAGGGGTTCTCAACCAGGGGTCCACAGACCCCTCGGTTAATATTACGGGTCCATGGCATAAAAAAGGTTAGGAACCCCTGGCCTAGAGGATCACCAGGATGTCCCTCCTGCCCTATTTATGACATTTACTGGGAGCATTGCAGACAAAGGGTCCAAAGCATTGTTGAGGATCCCTACCACCCATCCCACAATCTCTTTGACCCACTACTGTCAGAAAGGAGGTACAGAAGCATCAGGACTAGGTCTGCCAGACTGGGTAACAGCTTCTTCCCTCAGGTTGTGAGACCATTGAATACCTTGCCACCACCGAGGTCTCGTCAGTAGGACAGAGATCCGTTTATCAGTGCTGCACTCTACATCCATTATGAATTGTATTGCATTAACTTATTTATGGTACTATTTTGTTTTATGTGCTGTGTGTGATACATATTTTGTGGTCTGGAAGAATGTTGTTTGTTTGATTGTATATATATGTAGTTAAATGACAATGAACTTGAACTTGATGAAAGCATTGGTACAAGCTGATATACAAGGTCTCAGCTTACCTTGAAGCATTTATTAGTAATTTTAAGAATTTAGTGTTGTTGAAGATTTCACACCTGAATCCAATTCGATTACAGAGTGTAGGATGTACGGCCCCAAACTTCTTGGCAGATGACAAGTAAAAGAAATCCCTGGCTGGCTTCTTCTTAACAAAAGGGTTTTATGTTTCATCAAAGCTTTATTAGACACACTCCCTCAAAAGGAACCAAAAGGAAGCATAAGTGGGTTAACACTAGATAGCAAGAGCTTTCTGAATCTCTACTGCAGCTGCATTATAAACTGGCACTGGATCATCTTACAAAGTTTCTAAGCTACTCAAGTTGTGACCTTCTGGTGAGAAGCTACAAACGTGACTGAAAGAGAGTACTTCTGTTTGGTCTGTGGTCCCTCTATAAAAGCCAGACAAATAAATAATGATCTCTTGAACTCTTAGCTTAAATTCCAGGACAGTTTTTTCAAACTCGAGTTTCAGTAAACACTTGCCAGAGCTGAAGTACTCAGAAGCCAGCTCCGAGTCCAAAGCAGTGATGGCTGGGCTTTCTGGAGACTGCCTCTTCTCCTGTGTCATCTGTATTGGGACTGCCATCTGACTGAGGTCAATAGTTGGTTGTCGAGGTTTAGACTCCAGCTTTTCTTTTCCTAAAGCAAATAACAAAACAAAAATTCTGTCACCCAACTCCATTGCTCATCAAGCCCAATTCAAACAAACAGCATGGAAGCAACATGCCTAATTGCCTAATCTCTTCAGTTGGAGTCACTTGGGTAACAATCTCCAGCAGGAATTCTTGCCGATTCTTTGAACCTTACAAGATAACCTTAATCACCATAGACCAATGATTGGTAGGGATTACTAGATACTGTTAACACCAATTCCTGCTGGGCTGTACATGTATGAGGGTTCATATGTTCACAATGTTCTGCAAGTGGAGAGAGTGAGCAGCTTCAAGTTCCTAGGTTTCAAGCTCTCTGATGAACCTGGTCCCAACATATTGATGTAGTTATAAGGAACTGGCAGAGGTTATAGTAGACACGTTGGTAATCATTTATCAAAACTCTTTAGACTCTAGGCAGGTCCCGGCTGACTGGAAGATAGCAAATGTCACGTCACTTTTTTAAAAAAGGATGTAGGCAAAAGACAGGCAACTATAGGCCAGTTAGCTTAACGTCTGTGGTGGGGAAAATGCTTGAAGCTGTCATTAAAGAACAAATAGCGAAACATTTAGAAAGGAGTGGTTCCGTTAGACAGATGCAGCGTGGATTCAGAAAGAGCAGGTCCTGTTTGACAAACTTACTGGAGTTCTTTGAGGACATAATGAGTGCAGTGGATAGAGGGGAACAGGTGGATGTTGTATACTTGGATTTCCAGAAGGCCTTCAATAAGCATAAGCACAAGAGACTTATAAATAAGATACGGATACATGGAGTCGGAGGAAATGTATTGGCGTGGATAGTGGATTGGTTAATCGATAGAAGGCAGAGAGTTGGTATAAATGGGTGTTTCTCCAGTTGACAGTCAGTGGTGAGTGGGGTGCCGAGGGGTTGGTGCTGGGCCCGCAGCTGTTTACCATTTACATTGATGATTTGGAAGAGGGGACTGTGTGTAGCGTAGCAAAATTTGCTGATGATACTAAACTGAGTGGAAAAGCAAATTGTACAGAGGATGTGGAGAGTCTGCAGAGGGATATAGGTAGGTTAAGTGAGTGGGCCAAGGTCTGGCAGATGGAATACAAGGTTGGTAAATGCAAGATCATCCACTTTGTAAGGAATAATAGAAGAGCAGATTATTATTTAAATGGTGAAAGATTGCAGCATGCTGTTGTGCAGAGGGACTTGGGAGTGCTTGTGCATGAATCGCAAAAAGTTGGCTTGCAGGTACAACAGGTTATTAAGAAGGCAAACGGAATTTTGGTCTTCATTGCTAGAGGGATTGAATTCAAGAGCAGGGAGGTCATGCTGCAACTATACAGGGTACTGGTGAGGCCGCACCTAGAGTACTGTGTGCATTTCTGGTCTCTATACTTGAGGAAGGATATAATGGCTTTGGACGCAGTGCAGAGGAGGTTCACCAGGTTGATTCCAGGGATGAAGGGGTTAACCTACGAGGAGAGATTGAGTCACCTGGGACTATACTCTCTGGAGTTCAGAAGAATGAGAGGGGATCTTATAGAAACATACAAAATTTTGAAAGGGATAGATAAGATAGAAGTAGGAAAGTTGTTTCCATTGGTAGGTGAGACTAGAACTAGGGGACATTGCCTCAAGATTTAGGGAAGCAGATTTAGGACGGAAATGAGGAAAAATTGTTTTTCCCGGAGTGGTGAATCTGTGGAATTCTCTGCCCAGGGAAGCAGTTGAGGCTTCCCCACTAAATATATTTAAGAAACAGTTAGATAGGTTTTTACATAGTAAGGGAATTAAGGGTTATGGGGAAAAGGCAGGTAAATGGAGCTGAGTTTAGGGACAGATCAGCCATGATCTTATTGAATGGCAGGGCAGGCTCGATGGACCGGATGCCCTACTCCTGCTCCTATTTCTTATGTTCTTATGTTCTAAAACAGGCAAGACAGCAGCTATACTTTATTAGTTTGAAGAGATTTGGCATGTCAACAAATACACTCAAAAACTTCTATAGTTGTACCATGGACAGCATTCTGACAGGCTGCATCACTGTCTGGTATGGAGCGGCTACCGTACAAGACCGAAAGAAGCTGCAGAAGGTTGTAAATCTAGTCAGCTCCATCTTGAGTACTAGCTTACAAAGTACCCAGGATATCTTTAGGGAGCGGTGTCTCAGAAAGGCAGCATCCGTTATTAAGGACCTCCAGCACCCAAGGCATGCCCTTTTCTCACCGTTACCATCAGGTAGAAGGTACAGAAGCTTGAAGGCACACACTCAGTGATTCAGGAACAGCTTCTTCCCCTCAGCCAACAATTCCTAAATGAACATTGAATCTTCGGACACTACCTCACTTTTTGTAAAATATACACTATTTCCGTTTTTGTACTTTTTTTAAAAACCTATTCAATATACCCAATCGATTTACTTGTTTATTATTATTATATATATTTTTTTATTTTTTTCTCTGCTAGATTATGTATTGCATTGAATTGCTGCTGCAAAGTTAACAAATTTCACGTCACATGCCGGGGAGAATAAACCTGATTCTGATTCTGAAGTATAAGAGTGATCAATATGACCAAGCGGCAGCAATATATATTATATTGCATGTACACTGGACAGCTCAGAATAACACACACAAAATGGTGGATGAACTCAGCATATTAGGGACGTTTATAGAGAGAGGCTTAAACAGTCAACTTTGAGTGCCCAAACCCTTCTGGGAAAAAAGGGTGAGAAGGTGGGGTGAGGGAAAAGAGTACAAGCCGGCAGGTGATAGGTGAGACCAATTGAGGGGAAAGGAAAGTGGATGGATGGGGAGGGGGATGAAGTAAGAAGCTGGAAAGTGAAAGGTGGAAGAGGTAAAGGGCTGAAGAGAAGGAATCTGATAGGAGAGACAGTGAACCATGGGAGAAAGGGAAGGAGGTGGGGCACCAGAGGGAGGTGATGGGCAGGTGAGAGGGGAACCAGAATGGGGAATGGAAAGGCGGGGGGGGGGGTGCAGAAATTACTAGAAGTTAGAGAAATTGATGTTCGTACCTTCAGATTGACAGGTACCCAAATGGAATATTAGGTGTTGCTCCTCCAACCCCAGTGTGGCCTCATCATGGCAGTAGAGGAAGCCATGGTCAGACATGTCAGAATGGGCATGGAAAGTTGCATTGAGAAGGGCAGCCACTGGGAAATCCTGCCTTTTTTGGTGGGCAGAATGAAGGTGCAGCTCAGGGTAATGTGTAGATGTTATGGAAGGGACATACAAGCCATTGAAATTTTAGAGCAGGGATTTGGCACAAAGACACCAAGTATAGGAAACTTTAAACAACTGAGGTAACATATAAATTAGGAGTAGATCATTGAGCCCCTCAAAAAATGCTTTACTATTTATTAAGATAATGTCTGATCTGATGATCATTTCATTTTCCGTTCATTGCCAGTAACCTTTTACCATGTTTCTCATCAAGACCATCTAAATCTGCTTTAAAATATTCAAAGATACTGTTTCAACCATCCCTCAAGGATAAGAGCTCCAACAACTGAGAACTTTGAAAGAAACTCTACCTGGTCCCCTTATTTCCTAGCAATGTCTCTTGTCACTGGAACATCGTTCACTGAATTAGAGAAAGTTAATAGAAGATATGATAAAAGGCTTCACATTAGAATTACTTAAGGTGAATTGTGAGAATATTGTTTACTCTGTCAAAGGAATCTGTGACAAGCTTTAATTTTCATGCATCAGCATTTGTATTTACCAACTATTTTTCCCTATAATCTATTCTGCACCCCCCCCCCCACCCCCACATTCCTGCCTAGGCTCCTTACACTTTACCACTAACTTACATACCAATATATAGTAGCCAGCTGACCTACCAAACAGCACATCTTTGGGATGTGGAGAGAAACCAGAACATCTAGAAGAATCCCATGTAGTCAAAGGGAGACATACAAATTCCAGAGGCCAGGATCGAATCTGGGTCACTGGAGTCGTGAGACAAGAGCTCTGCTAGCTTTGCCACAGTGCCACACATTTTTCATTATAAATGAGTCACAAATGCCTATTTCCCACACCTCCCCTATAGGGTTAGCCACAGCCTACTTCACCTCCCCAGCTGTAGCCATTATTATTTTGATACCTTCTCCTATTATTGCTTAATGGTCTACCATTGCTCCTAGTTTATATGATGTTCAAGCAAAACAATATTTGGAATGAAGAAATTCTGGAGCATCACACTGAACAGAGATGCATTTTTTTTAGTTTACAATTGTACCCAACTGCAGTTAACTGTCAATATAGTGACATTTATGGATAACTCTGTCCAGACTTAGAGAAATAATCAATTTCTCTCAATCATTAACATGTGCACCAAGGGGAAATCGAATGCAACCAAGATCTGATAACAAAGTACAGCATGCCACACCTTCAGAATGGAAGTGGAAGAACACCAAGAAAATATTGCTTAACCTGCAATTTTCCTTGGGAATTTACACAGTAATGGGCAAAGGAAAGAAGTAACAAGATACTCCAATCCACAGATTTATATTTTTTTGTCAAGTGTCAAACAGGGCTGAAAAAATAAACATAAGTTCAACCCTCATGATCAGAGAAGTATGGACCAGCACAGCTCTTTAAGATACAATCCATGATTTTAAAATTAGATGACAAAAACAAATGGGAAGTTTCAATAATGGGGAGTGGCGATAATGGAGACCTGGGAACTATGAACTGTTGAGTAATATAGTCAAGCTGGACAGGATAACTACTGCAGCAGTCCAAGATCAACAGTAGGAAGTCTGAAGTAGTTTGTCACAGTGATAGAATGATGCTGTGTACTTCATTCTCCAGGTGCAGAAGCTAAAACCTGGACTGTTGCAGGGAGAGTCAGCAAAACTGCCAGCAGTCTTCAATCATTGTGCCAATTCCTTCAGCTTTACAGATCAATAGAAACAACAGTAAAAATACTTAATATCAAGATGCAAACCTGTCTGTTGGAGCTCTAGCAGTGCTTTAATAGTGGAAGTGGCTGACTGCGATTCCCCAGAGACATCCTGGTAAATGATGGTGGGGCTGGTGTCCATGGAAACTTCATGTTCTGTCCAGTCCTGATTTCTTGATGAAATGACATGAACCACTTGCTGAGAGTCTGTAAAGGAACTCAAAGTTTATTAAAGTGGCAGAAACTCAATTTAAATTTTTGCTTTGCGAGGCAATCAACAATCCATGTGGTTAATTCTACAGCTGACTGTCAAATGTTTTCTCCCTCATTTCAAACCTTTAAAGCCCACTTGATAACAGGTGCACATTTCACTCATATAGACCAGAAGATTGCAGGCTATGGTTAGTTAACTGATCTCATTTGAGGTATGTTCAGCACTCTACAGCTTAGTGAATTCATAATTCCCCTCCATTGATACAGATGGAAAGTGTCAGTGAGTGGATGCTGACCCAACGGGATGATTAAACATTGCCCAAATCGCTCACCATTTTAGTGCAACAAGAGATTGTCTGAGGCACCTAGCATCTTTGTTAGCAATATTCTTTCCATGAATCAACACTCTTAAGTGAAGTAAAAATCTCTGTATTTACCCACTGTGTTGAAGTAACTTTGCAAAAGTTGCTAGACTTGCACAGAGCTGTCCAATAAATTGATCCAGAGAGACAAGGTGGAACTGCAGCAATCTAAATGGTAGAACATCATTAAGAACCCCCCATCACCCAAAAAAAAATGCTCTCTTCTTATTACTGCCATCATGGAGGAACCTGAACACACACTCAACATTTTAGAAACAGCTTCTTCCCCTCTACCATCAGATTTCTGAACGAACAATGAACCAACCTATGAATACTACCTCACTGTTTTTGCACTACTTATTCAATTTAAATATATATTTTCTATTGTAATTTATATTTTTTATGTATTGCACTGTACTATTGCCACAAAACCACATATTTCAGGACGTAAGTCAGTGATATTAAACCTAATTCTGATTGAGGTAAAAGCAGATTCTAAGAAGAGTACACAGGAGACAGAAGATGCTGGAAATCTCGAGCAACTCACAAAGCACTGGAGGAACTCAGTAGGTCAGGCATCATCTATAGAGGGAGATCAAAAATCAATGAAGAATGTTGATTTAAATGGACATTTCCCTCTATAGATGCTGTCTGACCCACTGAGGTACTCCAGTGGTTCGTGTGTGGCTCAAGGGCAACATTTTAACCAACACCAACTGCATAGAACAAGACAGGTGAAACATTAAAATTACCAATTGTTTATTTTACAGTATAACTTTAACAAAAGAAAATATAGCATTCCTACCGCCATTCTAAGTCTCCACACCTACCAACATAGTTGACATCTAATGGCTTTCCTTCCTCCACCACTCCAAAAAAGTTACAGTAAGACAGTCAGTTCTGGGATTAATCTTGCCGATAAATGTCAACATCCCACAAAGCAAAATGGGACAATAATGGATCACTGCACAGAAACTGGAGAATGCCAACTCGTCCCTTCTGTACATCCACCATTCATACAAACAGCCCGACTCCACTTAACACAATTAACAAATGGTCCCTCATTTTACTCCCAAAGGGCCCCACTCCAGTTTTAAGATCACAAATACTTCTTCCTGCCAAAAAAGTTCCTTAATATTTCAAGCAATTATAACATTTTAAACACACCAGATAGATTATGATTCCATCTTTCAACCTGAAGATTACAAATGGCAAGTTTATGGAATGTGCCCCTAAATATCCTTTGAATGCTGTTGTATTATATTGATGAATACATATTATATCTGATTCCAGAGCAATGCAGCTTTGCTCATGCAAGTTGCTAAAGTGATGCAGTAGTCCACATGGAGTCTAACAATGGCTTTCCGCAATTGAACTAAACACAAGAGATTCGGCAGATGCCGGAAATCTAGAGCAGCACATGCAAAATGCTGGAGAAACTCCTGACGAAGGGTCTCGACCCGAAACATTGTGTGTTTATTCCTTTCCATAGATGCCGCCTGGTTTGCTGAGCTCTCCCATAACTGAACTACCTTGTATTCCAGTCTCATGGTGACAGATGAGGATAAAAATTGTCCTTTTCTTACACTAGGTACAGCCGCACCTTATTCTCTGCTTCCAAATATCAACTTCAATGAAATTAAATTTTTAAACAGATCTGATACCCCTGATATAATGTTGTATGTTAACCGTAAATGATTAAGTATTTTCACCCCCTTGTATTTACCCAGTTTCTGATTACTCTTTGACATCTAACAAGGTTAGTGTAGTTTTTATGCTCTCCTATAAGGATCAAGGATCAACTGTATTCACCATATACAGTACTGAGCAGAAGTCTTATGTATACCAAGTGTGCCTAAGACTTTTACACAATACTTTAGTAATTTCATGTATTGCACTGTACTGCTGCCAAAAAAAAAATCATGACAGATGTGAGTGACGATAAACCTAATTCTGTTATGGGTCTCTATTGTGTATTAGTGTGGGAAGCAGCAGGGAGAGGGGAATCATGGATGGGAAAAGGGATTGCGGAGGGAGCGGGAAGCACTGGAGAGATATTCTGTAATAATCAATAAACCAATTGCTTGGAATCAAATTACCTTGCCTGGTGTCTTGGAGCTGGATGGCTCAGCACCCATGCCACTCCCACCCCCACTGGTACTTCTTCTCTGCCACCTACCCACACCCCTCCTGCAGTGCTGCACCCTCGCCATTCCCAATATCCTTAGCTCCCATCAGATTTACAAATTTCCTCTCCATTCCACGTTGACAATACAGTATTCTGTAAAAGTCCAAGGCACCCAAACAATATACATGTGCCCAAGAATTTTGCACAGTACTGTACTTGTATTAGGAATTTGCTGAGGTATGTTCGCATGAACGAAAAAAGCATTCTCACTCATAAAGAATTATATAAAGTTGGAGTTTAAAGTACAGATTAAATGTGCATAAATACCAGCATTTATTTACAATGAAACTAGCATTATAAAAAATTGTTTAAAGTGTTTACAATGCAGTGACTAGAGCAATAGATAGAGGAGGGTTGGGTTAGGGGACGGGGAGAGGCTAACTAGAATGGTTATAAGATGGTTAATATACCAACATTAAAGCTACAATTTAGGGAACTATCAAAGCACTTTGTTCCAGTATCCATTTTCTATAGTTTCCAAAATAGGCTTAATTTTGTTTGCTGCTCAAATATGCAGCATTTCTTCTAACACATTAACTGTCTGGTACAATTAATCCAGCTTTTACTGTAGAAAGGACCTGAAAGGCATTTGTATTTGTACATGTAAACAGTGACTAATATTTACACAGCAAGGGGACAAAAACAGCAAATTTATTTGTCATTCTCTATTTGTGATAGAGAATGGATTAGTAAATACATCTGTGCAGAAGGCAGGAGTACCAGGCTTCCCAGGATGCCTTGAACATTCTAGTATGATATGGCATACCAACCAGGAGTCAAAAAGGTTGAGAAGAAATCTAGCTGTAGTTTGGCTTGATCTGGCAAATGCATATGGTTCTGTTCCCCATGTCCTGATTGAGTTTGCGATGGAATTCCTATGGATTCCTGCTAAGGTGAGGAACTTTGTTATGCAGTACTACAACGATTTCCGGATGAGGTTTTCCACTCAGCAGTTTACAACTAGGTGGCAGAGCTTGGATGTTGGAATCCCAATGGGATGTGCGATTTCACCCATCCTTTTTGTGTTTGCCATGGAGGTCATTGTGAGGGCTGCAGAATCAGTGGGACCAAGTGCTGCACTTGATGACGGAGGGGAGTTACCACCAATACGAGCGTTCATGGACGATCTTACCCTTTTGGGTCCCAGCACAGAGGCAGTGGAAAATGTACTATCTGGACTCAAGGAGCTAATGGATTGGGGAAGAATGAAGTTCAAGACCAAGAAGTCAAGGAGCCTTGTTCTTAGGAGAGGAAAGCTGGTTGACTTTCATTTCACCCTTTGTGAAGAGGAGATTCCATCCATTCAGGACCAACCAGTTAAGAGCCTCGGGCGATGGTATACAGAGGAGCTGAGAGACACCAAGAGGATACAAGAGACAGGAGCACAGTTCAGCAGAGGTCTGATGTCTGTTGACAAGTGTGGCTTGCCTGGCAAGTTGAAGTTGTGGTGCTTGCAGTACGGACTGATGCCACGGATAATGTGGCCACTAACCGTCTATGAAGTGGCAATGTCCCACGTTGAGGCAATGGAACGGAAGATCAACAAGTATGTGAAGAAGTGGCTTGGAGTACCGAGCAGCCTCACCAATGTTGCAATCCACAGTAGCCAGACAAAGCTTACCATCCCAGTGCAATCCCTTGTTGAGGAGGTCAAGGTAGCCAAGGTAAGATCATTCTTGATGCTTCGAGACTCAAAAGACCCTGTCATCAAGAACACCCAGCCAAATGTGAAATCAGGCAGGAAGTGGTCAGCCTGTGTAGCAGTTGATGAGGCAGAGTCTAGATTGAAGCACAAGGAGACGGTTGGGGTTATCCAGCTAGGCCGCCAGGGACTTGGATGGACAACCCACAAGTGGTGGTCATCTTCTACAGGTAAGGAGCGCCGTGAGCTTGTAACACAAGAAATACGAGAGGTAGAAGAGGAGAAGAGGTTAGCTAAAACAGCTGGCCTGGCCAAACAAGGGGCTTGGACCCGGTGGGAAAGTGTTGAACAATGACATCTATCTTGGAATGTTCTGCGGCAGATGGAACCGCTCCGCATTTCTTTTCTATGCAGAGCAGCGTACGATCTGCTCCCAACACTTGCCAACCTCAGCACCTGGTATGAAGATACGACAGACAGGTGTGATGCTTGTGGCAAGAAGGGAACACTTCAACATATTTTGAGTGCATGCAGAGTCAATCTTTCCAGCGGCATGTACACTTGGAGACATAACAACGTTCTCAAAGTTGTAACAGAAGCGGTTGAGCAGAAAGTACTGCAGCACAACTTACCTCATGCCCCATGTTGCACAGAATATCGCATATCATTTGTGAAAGAAGGCTCCAAGTCAAGGGTGTACAGCACAGGCTCACGATCAAGTATACTTTCTTCAGCCAATGATTGGTGTGTCAAGGCTGACCTGGATGGGAAAGGCAGTTTCCTGGAGCAAATAGCTTTCACAACATTGCATCCAGATATAATCATATGGTCTGACACCAGCAGAGAAGTGGTTATTGGTGAACTCACAGTCCCCTGGGAAGACATCAATGAAGCCCATGAGCGCAAGTTAACCAAGTATGCAGAATTAAGGTCAGAGTGCAGAGACAGAGGGTGGAAGGCCTCATGCTATCCATTCGAAGTAGGCTGCCGCGGGTATATTGTGTTCACTCTCCAGAAGTGGCTGCGTGACCTTGGCTTCACTAGAAGAGAGATCAAGTCAACCAGCAGGGCTGTAGCTGAGGCAGCAGAGAAAGGATCAGCATGGGTGTGGACCAAGTATGTTCAGAGGGGCAGACAGTCAGACAGTGTATACATATCTTGCAAACCCTTCAATAGTTGCATAGACACCTGAAGAGCAGACTACCTGTTGGATGGAAGTGACTGATAGAGGCAGATGCCAAGTTTTTAAGCTCACCAGTGGGAGGTGGTGCTTTAGCATTGCTGGCCCACCACCTCGAGGGAGTCTTGATCATAAGCGGGCTGAAACTCCTGAAGGCAGGTGGCAGATCAACCGATGATCCCACTGGTGATAGCACAGGACAGTTAACATCTTAGTCCACGTGTATCTTGTAACTCTTGTCACATGTACCTCAAAACATACAGTGAAATGCATCATTTGCATCAAATTAAATCAGTGAAGATTGCACTGGGCAGGTTGCACATGTTGCCACACTTCTGCCGCCAACATAACGTGCTCACAACTCATTAACCCCACGCCTTTAGAATGTAGGAGGAAAACGAAAACCTGGTGAAACCCATACAGTCACAGGGAGGATGTACAAACTCTTTACAATGGTGAGAATTGAACCCCGATTGCTAATTGCTCGCACAACAATTAGGTTATGGGCTTTAGGGATGCTGGTTGAGGAATACGCAATGTTCCTTTGCAAAGTATAATGGAATCATTCACTTATACCTGAAACATTACATCACTCTCAATACTGGATTGGCCCATCCACATTGATTATATGCTCAGCTCACACTGACAGGGGCTGAACCCATAAATTTTGCATGGGCATTAAAAATGCTGACCTCGTTCCACATGAAAGATTAATACAAATTCTGACAAGGTTGGGAGAATGATGACTGATAGGTACTTTCAATGAGAAATCCATTGCAATGGAACCCCTTTATGCCAGGCATTTCCAGAGATGTGGCTCGTTAGCCCCCTGCTAACAGCCACTGCACTCAGTGATGAGAAAACCACCTTTCTCAGACTCTGCATGTCTAGGGTCAATATGACTTTAGTCCCGCCAAACCCATGAGACTGGGATGTCTTGCCCACCTAAACCCTGGTCTGTGTAACTTACTGCTCCCACGCAATCACCCATCGGCAAGAAATAACAGAGCATATACTGTGTTCAGTTATAAAGAAAGTACATTTGTAAATGTTAGCTTAACCGAAGAGTTACTAAAGAAAAAAAAAACAAAAGGGCCAATTATACTTAAACAGTCAAATAGGTTGGAGCTCAAATCTTCCACAAGCCGTTGTGTCTAATGTACTCATGGCACCAACTCCTATTCACTGATCCCTGGTAGAAATAGCCCTCTTGGGGACATTCCCACCAGATCAAATCCTACAGCCAGTTCTCTCAAGCTTCTTCTCTCTCTATCTCCCACTGAAAAAGACCTCAACCCACTCAGCATCCGTCATAAAAACCTCTCCCAAAGCATTCTCTAGAACCTTCTCCCAGTTCCACCTTCCTGACTAGATGACACAACATTCCTAAGCATCCTTTATCTTTAACAGTAACCCAAACACATTGCTTCTACGAAGACCATTACATGAAATACCCTACAACATTAGCAGTAAAATCTTTACCAGGGCATTACAACAAAATAAAGAAACTACTGTTTTTCACTTTGTACCAACCCTGACTAGTTGTTGTAGCCACCCACCAATACACAATCCCAACTTTCAAATATCCACCATACAACCTCATCACTACCCTGCATCTCTCAAAACTGCCTTCTATTCAGATATTTAAGTTGTGGAAGCTTCAGAGAGTGCTGAGTTTTACCAGAATGCTGTCTGGATTAGGCAGCATGTCTTATGAGGATATGTTGAACGAGCTAGAGGTTTTCCCTTTGGAGAGATTAGGAGGATGAGAGGTAATTTGATAGATAAGTATATGATAAGCAACATAAACAGAATACACAGTAAGAGATCTTCTCCCCAAGGAAGTCAGAGATCTTTTCCACAGGTCAAAATTACAATATGTTTGGAGGAGAGTATGGCGGGGTGGGGGTGGGGGGGCAATGTCAGAGGTAGTTTGTTTTTTTTATTATACAGAGTGTAATATTATACAGATTACTATACAGATTGTTACCAGAGGTGGTGGTAGGGGCAGGTACATTAGGAACATTGAAAAGACCTCTTAGATCCCTATATGAATGAAAGAAAAAGTGGAGAACTATGTGGGAGGGAAGAATTATATTGACCTTAGGTTGAAGGGTTGGCACATCATGGACTGTACTGTTCTATCTTCTATATCATTTACAATTATAGTTGAAGATAAATAGAAAACAATCAGCTTTGCTTTGGAGCATGGTTTCTGTTGCAGCAGTATATAACTTTGGATGCTTAGATTTAAAATAACTAGTGGCTCTGTAGATTAAATAAATCAACTTCACGCATGGTGCATGCCTAGTCCAAAGAAAATAACTACTAATAAGTTTCTGCTACCTTTGACAATGTAGTACAATATAGAAGGTAGCACCTTTGAAACCATCTATCAAGGAATTTTAAGGCAATGAGATGGTGACAAGAGATAAAGTAAGAATAAAAAAGTGCCAATAGAAGTATTTTCATCAACAGAAACCTCACTCAGAACAATAACTTATGTGCAACAGGAACACTTCCAAATTGTATCAAGAAGGGGAAATTCTACTTAAGAAATCCTGCAATTAAATCTTTTCAGACTTGGTCTGGAGGTAAATTGGGCCTGGAACAGAACCAAAGCATTAAAAAGACTGAGTTATCAAGCACCCACTATCCATCAATTCCAACTAAATAAGTTGGAGTATATAAAAACCTAGCAACTTACATGTAGGTGGGCAAGATAGTAAAATCCATACTGTTACGAACAAACACTGAGAACTATGTGAAACACAGTCCAAGGGCGCACATGACTTTCACTCTAAGAGATGTCAGACAGCCTGCCTCAGTAATCTCACATTATTACACTCTAGAACAGGAGTTCCCAACCTGGGGTTCACAGACCTCTCAATTAATGTTAAAGCTGCATGGCATAAAAAAAAATTGGAAACTCCTGCTCCAGATCAAGATGTGGTCTCCATGGTCTTTAGTGTTTATCAAAGATTGAAGACATCTTGCAAGTAACTCAATGTGACCAATCCTTTAAATATACAAAACACACTACTTGAAGATGACATTTTGCACACTCAAATAACATATAACCAGTTATACAAGAGAACTACCAGACTCAAAAACAATTGCTTTCCGCAAGCAGCAAGGCTGATCCATCAACTAACCTACCCATTCACCACCACTACTTCATCCTTTCCTGTCAGTCACCTTACGTACAGACACTCCTGTGTCCTGATGAAGGGTCTCGGCCTGAAACGTCGACTGCACCTCTTCCTAGAGATGCTGCCTGGCCTGCTGCGTTCACCAGCAACTTTGATGTGTGTTACCTGTACCTAGCGTCACTTTATGGACAATCAATCTATGTAGATGAAACTGGCTTATGTATCTATCTTATGCATTTATATTTATTGCATTTTTTTATGCTGCATGGGATCCAGAGTAACAATTATTTTGTTCCCCTTGACACATGGGTACTGGAAATGAAACTTGGAAAACTGCGAAACCTATGGCAGAGGAGCTGTGTGGCCTCAGCTGTTGCATGATCTACCCTCAAGACATAGGGTCACCTGTTGCAACCCGCAGTGTGGCGCGGAGGGTGTCCATGCTGGGTTGGGGGCTGGCCCCTCTCATCAATGCTGCTCTCCAATGTTTACTTGGTGGAAGACAAGCTGGATCATGCTAATCTGTGGCTGCACTAGCATGTGATGATCAGACTGCTGACAACATCCCATGCACCATCAATCTACAGAGCATGACAATCAGAGACTTGGGCTATATTATTTTTTTTCTTTGTGACTGTATGTTTACTGCTATCTTAATTATGTGTGCTATATGTGCCTTGTGCGGTGTGTGACTGTTGGTACTGTGTTTTGCATCTTGGCCCCAGAGGAATACTGCTTTGTTTAGCTGTATTCATGGGTATTCATATATGGTTAAATGGCAATTAAACTTGAACTTGAAACTTCACATCTGAAGAATCAGATTAAAACTGATTGCCTGCATCAAGTAGATAAAAGTATGCAAGAGAATTACGTTTCTGTTCACCCTGAAAGATGTGCTGATTTCTATTCCCATCAGAACCCATCCTATTGGAATAGTTTTACAGATTCAACAAGTGTACATGTACAAAATCGTATCATCTCCAGCATGACTGGAAGTTAAGAGTGTCAGTTTAAACAGAATAACTTAGTTGGAAAGGGGAGTATGGAACAAAAACATGAAAAGCAAGGCAATGTACAAAAACATTCAGTGAAAGTTTAATGATTTGTATAAAAAGAATCTATTCTGTATGAGCTGAAATGAATTATACTGTATAAACAAAAAGGATAAAAACAAAAACAGGAAGACAACCATATTACATGTTGTGAATCACATCCCATGTAGACTTACAAGGGGTGGGCAGATTTAAAAAATAAAAGGGACGGCACAATATCTGGACTTACTCAAATAATTATTTCGGGTTTTCTGTACCTCGATGTACGATCGGCTTTTGCCTAGTGCGACAATTAAGACAAAACAACAAGCAGGGGTTAAGGAAGACAAAGTTTTGCATTCAGAACTGCCTCAACAAAGCAAATTCCGCATTTATGAGGCACTCTATCTCCCTTTTCTTCAAAGAGGGCTCTTAAATTCCCCATTTATCAGTATTGAATACTATTCAATATCATTAAACAGAAGTTTGCTGCAGACTCCAGAGTCAATGGAGCCAAAATTGATGCTAGATTCACGTTAACTTTTCCACAAGATCACATTAAAATTTTAAACCATTGTCTTGCAACATTCTGAAATGAGAGGGAAAACTTTACCATTCTCTTCTGCCATCAACTACCAGGAGGTTTGAAGTAACATTTCTAATTGCATAATCCCTTGGGAGCCTTTAATGAGGGAGACTATTATGAAACTCCAAAAATGTAATGATAGAATCTTTCTAAATTGAAACAAAATGTCATTTCTTCAATCCCAAAACAAAACACTTTGTGAAATATTCCCAAAACAAAGCAAAAAAAGCTAGAAAAGAGGACATCAATATACAAACACTAGAAACCAATGACATTAAGCATTACTAGAGATGATGGATTCATTAAACAATGCCCAATAGTTACCCAATGTAAGATGAAATTAAAGTTTAAAATTTTAAGCTGCAACTAAAATTAAGTGTTTAAACAATTTCCTAAAAATCTACAGATTGAGTACTTTTGAAATTCCATTGTTCACAACCTGTTGTGCATTCTATCCCATCTGAATTAAACTGCCCTGATAAATTGAATTCTGCAAATGTGACTAAAATCCAATTAGGTCTTCAGTTGCACTTATTTAAACAAACATGTTTTGTTGATAGAACAACATAAATGAAAACAAATATAGTTTTTCCCCCAAAAAAACAATTACAAGTACTCAACTCACACCAAACACTTGAGAGAAATATGAGGAGATGTGGAAAGTGCGATATGTAGGCAAGTGGAGAAATGGTTGCATGCTACTTCTCAATTGAAGAAGAGGTCAGAGAGGAGAAAGGTTAGAAAACTTTATTCCAAGTCAAAGTGTGCAAACTAAAAAACCTCATCCAGTAATGAGAAATGAACTGCTGAAATTCCTTCAACAGACTAAGACTTTTACTGAGCTGCAAGAGATTCTGCAGATGCTGAAAATCTTAAGCAACACACACACACACAATGGTGGAGGAACTCAGTTGGTCAGGTAGCACTCATGAAGGGAAGTGAACAGTTGATGTTTTTGGCTGAGATCCTTCATCATCATTTATTGAGTATGGCAGTGAGAAAACAAATCTCACGGTTGTCTATGGTGACATATATGTACCTTGATAATAAATTTACTTTGAACTTTTTTGAACTTTGAAATGTCAATAGTTCATTTCCTTCCATGGATGCAGCCTGACCTGCTGAGATCCTCCAGCATTTTTTTTGTGTTGCCCATGTGTTTTACCACTGTTTTCTTGGAAGTCTCCATACACCCCACCACCACTGCTTTCCATGCCACGAAAAGGGCAGGCAACAGTCAAGTTCTATACTCCAATCAAGGGTGCATTTTAAACCAAAATGCAATTCCTACCATAGGTCAATAGGAAACACATTACTCACCCTCATATATCATAGTAATGGTCTATGTGGCATCCTTGCGATTTCCAATGTTAAATATAGGCAGTGGGACATGGAAGATGGAATGGAGACACACAGACAAGGGAAGTTTTGCAACCACCTGAATAATATTTTTAAAATAATTGCATTCAGCTATTAAATCTGTTATTCACACTTCAGCCTTGCTTCTTCTGAACCCTCAACCTGCCATCCTTGCAATACTTGTTAAATACATGCACAAACCTAACCAATTCCCATTTATAGAGTAGTGAGTTTGTACCTTGCGAGCTTTGTACAGAGTCACTGGAGGTAAGATTCCCACCGCTGCCCTCTGCAAAGGATTGTGCTTCTTCTTTCAGGCTACTTTCTTGACCAGGCGTGTTGCTCCCCTCTGTCACTCTTGAGACCTGCTGTAAAGTTTCACTCACTAGTTGGCGGGTCTGCTCACTTACCATTGTGGCCTGGAAAGCCACAGGCTTTGGCTTAATTAGAACCTGTAAGGTATACGGAGAAACAGTTCTTGTTACCACAGATGCAGCAGCATTTGGGCACTCATCACCGATCATAGGAAGTTATTGGTTTTCATGGTAATGCAGCAGTTAGTGTAACACTATTAAAGTGCCAGCAATCCAGGTTCAATTCCACTGGTGTCTGTAAGGAGTTAGTACATCCTCCCCGCGACTGTGCTGGTTTCCTCCCCCATTCCAAAAACGTACAAGTTAGTAGGTTAATTGGTCACATGGGTGCAACTGGATGGCACGGTTCATTGGGCCAGAAGCTCATGTTTCCATGCTGTATCTATATACAGGTGTCCCCCGCTTTTCGAACGTTCGCTTTACGACACCTCGCTGTTACGAAAGACCTACATTGGTTACCTGTTTTCACTAACAGAAATGTGTTTTCACTGTTACGAAAAAAGGCAACGCGTGCCTCGAGCACCCAAGCTCCTCCCCCGGAACTGCATTCTAGCCAGCATTGCTTAAACACGTGTGCTTTATGTCGATTTATTTTGAGCATCCGTTAGCAAGATGGGTTCTAAGGTATCGGAAAAGCCTAAAAGAGCTTGTAAGGGTGTTACACTTAGCGTAAAACGAGACATAATTAAGCATTTCGATTGTGGTGAACGAAGTAAGGACAAAGTGAGTTTGGCTTGTGGAAGCCTTCCACATCAGCCACAGATGACGACGAACCTCGACCTTCGACATCAAGGCAGGCAGACACAGAAGATGACCTGCCTGCCCTGATGGAAACAGACGATGATGAGATGACACCTCAGCGTCCCACTACCCCAACCCCCAACGACTCAGCCTAACACACCATCACCAGTGTGCTCGCTGTCTTCCCGATTCCAGTAAGTGATACTACACTGTACATACATTATTTCTACTTTATATAGGCTGTGTATTTTTGTGTGTTATTTGGTATGATTTGGCAGCTTCATAGCTTAAAGGGTACTGGATAAAGTGTTTCTGCCGAGAGCGCTTGCTTGAGATTTTGACTATGGTGGACAGTGCAATGATTGCAGAAAATAATTTCTATTTTATATAGGCTGTGTATTTATCATATCATTCCTGCTTTTACTATATGTTACTGCTATTTTAGGTTTTATGTGTTATTTGGCATGATTTGGTAGGTTATTTTTTGGGTCTGCGAACGCTCACAAATTTTTCCCAAATAAATAAATGGTAATTGCTTCTTCACCTTACGACATTCCAGCTTATGAACCGTTTCATAGGAACGCTCTACCTTCAGATGGCGGGAGAAACCTGTACTACTAAAACTCTCATGTTTGTTTGTCTGTTTGTGACCTCCAATTAGCGCAAACGGTGCATTACAGCGGCACTATTTTTAGCTAAATCGACTTAAAATGTGCTAACTTACAGAATGCAGTCAAGGTTCAGGGTTATATATTTGTTAAAAATTGCTCACTCGCCAAAATCAACAGCCCTTTCACCCAAGAGCCAATGTCAGCGATGATAGAAACTGTGACGCCACACCACGACGCATGCGCACGGCCAGCCTCAGAAGCGACTCACGATGCTCACAGTAGTGACACCAACCGGAGCAAAAAGGCAGGGCAGCTCTATTTTGAGCAGTCACATTCTGCTAATCACCATCAGCATGTGCAGGATTGGGACAGATCAAACTGAGACCCATCAATAAGAGATAATTAAATCTTATTGTAATGACATACTTCGAGACACCCATCAAACCCTTTGCTGCAGTCAAAGGACAGCGGTGACTATATCACATCCATTTAGGAGAGCGCCAACCACATCATCAAGAATAATCAGCATCCTTTGGTGTTACTGCTTCGTATCTTCTATCCAGCATTAGGGTAAAAAAATATGGTCAGCCTAATTATGCCGCGTGGAAAGAGAAGGGGGACAATATGGTCAAGAGGTGACGCCATGCATCGTCGGGAAGCGGCAAGGAGAGGGACAGAACAAGAATCAGATGAGGCCAGGGCCACATGACTCCAGGATCAAAGAGTCAGGACAAAAAAGATGAGAGAAGAAGAGACAGAGGAGGAGAGGCATGCACGTCTCCAAAATGACAACAATTGGCATAGAAGGAGGAGAGACGAAGAGACAAAGGAGCTGAGAAATACACCTCTCCAGGATCAGAGACAAACAACAAACAGCCAAAGAGATGAAGATATGGGAGATGAAAGGACTGCACATCTCAGAATAACAAAAACAGGCACAGGAGGAGGAGAGAGGAAGAGACAAAGGAGCAGGGAAATGCACTTCTCCAAGATCAGAGACAAAGAATAAACAGCAGAGGAGATGAAGAGACGGCGGATGAAAGGACTGCACATCTCCAGAATGACAACAAGAGGCACAAGGATGGTAGATCAACCAGAAATGATGCCATCAAAAGTGTCCTTCGTTAAACGAGGAGGAGCTGTATTTGCCTTGCTACGCGCATTCTTCTTTAATAAACTGAGCTTTTCTTATTCAATTTCCAAAGCAAAGCAATACCAATAGCATTCAGGAAAATGTAATGTTCATTCTGGTCACATCAGACTGCACTACCCTTCTCTCAAAGGGTGCCCCAACCGGTCACCCCGTTGTCTAGTCTCTAAATAAAAATAAGTCACAAGATGTCAGGAGTGATCAAAGGAATGGTGCTTAACTTTATGTGGATAATCTAACAGTAAAAGGAGAAGTGCCCATCTAATATGCAAACCATTTACCAAAAGTACACAAGACCATAAAGCAACATTTTACAGTAGTCCAATTGGGGTTAAATTTGCTTGCATGCTCTTTAGCCTGCTGGCCTCAGCATACATAGCTGAGGGAGACACTTTGTCTCCCAATAGGTGCCTGCAACCAGCCTTTTGTCCAGACATAGTTACATGGTCAACCTGAGAAGAGCTGCCCCCCAATTTCCGACAACCTCCTACAAAGATGGTGGCAAAGCAAGGCATAGGTTTCACTCAGTCCCCCTCCCCATACGTTAGCAAACACTTAATCCCCACTCATTTTTTATGACAATTAAATGATGCAAAATAAGTATTGCCTGAAACAGAGCACAAGAATATATATCTAAAATCTAAATGAAAATATTAAATATTTCTGAAGGCACTTTTCATCAGCAGGTAATTTTTGCATTTTGCTTCCCACTCACCTGCGTTTTCCCTTGCTGTCCATAGAGAATCTTCGTGGGGATGATTTTTGTAGTGGGCTGCACTGACGAACCCACCCCTTTTGGCTGAGCCACAATCATTTTAGTGATGGGCCTTGTTGCTGTGATAATTGCTGGCTTTGTCCCTGCAGGTACTGCCTGAATAGTCTTCTCACCCTGCCGGAAACAAAAGATGGAGAGGAAAGTAATAGAGAAAAAAAAGTAAATGCTTTGAAAACTGAAGTACACAGTTAAACTTAACACCATTAGGAGTTTGAGATTTGATACGTCACTAAAAGACTCCGCAAATTTCTACAGATGTACCTTAGAAAGTATTCTAACTGGCTGCATCACCGTCTGGTATGGAGGGGCCACTGCACAGGATCAAAAAAGGCTGCAGAGGATTGCAAACTCAGCCAGCTCCATCATGGGCACTAGCTTCCTCAGCATCCAGGACATCTTCAAAATGAAGCCTCAAAAAGGCATCATCCATCATTAAGGATCCTCGTCACTCAAGACATGCTCTCTTATTACTACAAGAAGGAAGGTACAGGAGCCTGAAGACACACACTCAGCATTTCAGGAATAGCTTCTACCCCTCCACCATTAGATTTCTGAATGGACAATGAACATTAGAGCATTTTGACAGGCTGCATCACTGTCTGGTAAACAGTGGGGGAAGGGGAGGTGCTACTGCACAGGATCGAAAGAAGCTTCAGAAGGTTGTAAAATCAGTTAGCTCTGTAGTATCCAAGACAACTTCAAGGAGTGATGTCTCAGAAAAGCAGCGTCTATCATTAAAAAACCCCCATCACCCAGGACATTCCCTCGTCTCATTGTTACCGTCAGGAAGGAGGTACAGAAGCCTTAAGGCACACACTCAGCGATTCAGGTACAGCTTCTTCCCCTCTGCCATCCGATTCCTAAATGGACATTGAACCCTTAAACACCACCTCACTCTTATTATTTCTGTTTTTGCACTACTTTCAATTTAACTATTTAATACGCATATATATACTTACTGAAATTGATTTACTTTTTTTCCTGTATTATCGCATATTGCATTGTACTGCTGCAGCCAAGTTAACAAATTTTTCGACATATGACCATGATATTAAACCTAATTCTGATTATTGGAACTTATAGTAATTTTTATGTAATGCATTGTACTATTGCCACAAAACAATAAATTTCATTACTTCAGAATAGAAGAACGTCTATTTAGAACAGAGATGACAAAGAATTTCTTTGGTCAGAGGGTCATGAATCTATGCCATTCATTACCACAAGGCTGTGGAGCGAAGTCATTGGGTATATTTAAAGCAGAGGCTGATAGGTTCTTGATTAATCAGAGTGTCAAAGGATACGGGGAGAAGGCAGGAGAATGGGGTTGAGAGGGAAAACAAATCAGCCATGATGGGATGGCGGAGCAGACTCGATGCTCTGAGTAGCCCAATAGCCCAATTCCGCTGTACCCTATGTTCTTAAATTTTAGTGATTATGATTTTGAACAGACCTGTATGTATACTTATTGCATGTAAAGTGCCAGAATAATTTGCATTTCAACTATGGCTTAGTCAGAAAGATATACTGCAGTCTCTGACTAGGTCATAAACAATAAGTACAGTTTCCAACATACCATGAAAACCAAATCATTTCCTCCTGTACTCAGCCTTTTTGACACAAACCATCTACTAATCAAACCTGCCACAGGAGATGAGCATCAATAGGCAGGATGGCTAAGTTTATCTTCCCTTTATTTGCCCATAAACTGCAAAGACTCTCCTTAACAAAAGAACAGACAAACACTAATGCTGATGAATTGTCAATGCACAAACCCAGCCATTACCTTCCTTAACAAAATGAACACACTTGCATTGCACCAGCTGCTCATTTCCTAGTTTTGTGGAACTTTAAAAGTTTTCTGTGACCTTCTCCAGAGTGGAGCGTGAGATTATTGTGGAGAAGCAGCATGATACTAAATGTCTGAGAGTTCAGTATGTACTTACCCCTGCATTTAACAACGTTGTGACTACATTTTTTCCTGGAATACCCTGGATCGTTGTTCCCTTCCCTGCAGTCTTCTGCACAACAATAACATTTGGCTTTGATGTCATAGAAGTCATTGGGATGGTTGTTATTTTTGTTGTTGTTCCTAATGGCAACACATTAATAAGGAATGTTATTGAAAGTAATTAGTCTAGCAAAAGAACATATTCAGTTGAATATTTATCACATTCTCCAAAGG
This sequence comes from Mobula hypostoma, assembly GCF_963921235.1. Classification (NCBI taxonomy): domain Eukaryota; kingdom Metazoa; phylum Chordata; class Chondrichthyes; order Myliobatiformes; family Myliobatidae; genus Mobula; species Mobula hypostoma. The sequence continues at coordinate 180,674,631 of NC_086103.1, forward strand.
AGGCAGGAAATTAAACACAGTTCAAAAACAAAAAAATTATAATGCAAACTACAAACACACATAAATCAAACATTATCACACTTGCACCTAAGACATAAGAAGTACAACACAATAGGAGTAAATTCATTTTGAAAGTACAATTATCAAAGTTAACAGAGTTCCAATTACTTTTTCTGGGAGCATTTTAGCCACGTGGATATTTTGTTGGAGTTATTATGTAAATGGTAGATCAAAGTCAACTAATCACTTGCAAAAAAACAAATGTGCAGGAAGACCTCAGTGGATTGAGAAGCATCTTTTTTTTTGGGGGAGGAGATGTGTTAGGAGAATGGTGATGTTTGGGGATGAAACCCTGTGTCAATCCACCAACACACACACACACACCCTGAGGCATGTAAACTGATTATAGCCCTCTTACTGAAACTTCTACAATACAGCAGGATTCCACACTTGAACTGGGTTAAGCTCTTAGAAGAGTTACAAGGTACTGATAAGGTACTGGAAGGCAATTTTCACTCAAGACATGTCAGCAACTCTCCACCCATTCTTTCCCTCAGATGTTAACAATTTACTACGGAGATATGATGTGCAGAAACCAGAGGATTAAGACTGATACAAATAAAAATTAGATGCCAGCTTGATTGCACAGCAAAACTTCCAACAGCATTACAAAGGACAAGTTTGACTGAGGATTTGTAAGTGTATCTAGGGCAACCCAAAGTATGTTTGCTTTATTTTAAAAACTAGCCTACACTTCCACCAATTCATTCAAGTATGAGGCTAGGGTCCAGAAGAAACAGCTCCTTAATTTTAAATACAATGCTTAGCACTGTGGAGCTGTGGACTTGGAAAAGGCTAGATGCTGCAGTTACATGATCAGCAATGAAGAAGTCCTTACGCAATCTGTTAGTGCCATCCTCAATACATACAGAAGCAGGGGGGGGGGGGTAAGGGAGAGAAATGATCATTAAGTAACATTTAAATATTGTTTTGGCCAAATCCTTGCAGGATGGAGGAAATGGTGAAATATTTAACTCTGGCAGTACTACATTGTATATTTGACAATGCGACATCTTCTCTGCTAAGGCAATAACTTCAAAATAGATTCTAGTGCGAGAAAGATTTCTTACTATTAGAATTCCAGTCCCCAACCAAATTTCCCTGCCCTGCTGGGTCATAGTCGAATCTTCAGAAATTTTCCTAGTTAATAGCTGTACAGGTGTAAACTAACCAGACACAATGCTGCTGCTGATAATCTTTCCGCCAAGAGATGTAGCGAGTGATTTTGGTACTACAGTGATGATGCTCCCACTTGTAGTTTTCATGTAGGTGGCAGATCCTGGAGATGCGGCCATACGGGCACTGATGGTGGGATTCAATGTAGGACGTGTATAAGTAGTTTGGGTACCTGTTATACAAGAGGACACATAAATATATATAATCACACGAAGAATGTAGAACATTACAGCAGAGCACAGGGCCTATGGACCCACAATAGCATACCAACCTTTTAACCTACTCAAAGATCAATCTAACCCTTCCCTCCCACATAGTCCTCCATTCTTCTATCATCAATGTGTCTTTCTAAGAGTTTCTTAAATGCTCCTACTGTATCTGCCTTGACCACTATCCCTGACAGCACACAGTGGTAGTTTTATGCTATCACTATGCATAAAACTATTTTTGGCATCCCCCTATAATTTTCTCCAATCACCTTATAGTTATGCCCTTCATGTTAGCCATTTTCACCCTAGGAAAAAGACTGGCTCTCAACTCATCTATGCATCATACCATCGTGTATTAACCATTTCTGCCCAAGGCAAAGGCGCTAGCTAGCCACTGGATCTATGCCTTTTAGACCTCTATCGCATTAGCTCTCATCCTCCTTCACTTCAAAGAGAAGTCTGAGCTCGCTGAACCATTCCTCATAAGACATGCTCTCCAATCCAAGCAGCATCCGGGTAAATCACCTCTGTACCATCTCTAAAGCTTCCACATCCTTTCTATAATGAGGTGACCAGAACTGAACACAATACTGCAAGTGTGGTCTAACTGGAGTTTTATAGAGTTGCAGCATTACCACAAGCTCCAATAAAATTTAAAGCACAAACCAACAACATCAATCATTTTCAAATCAAAAGATCACAAACAGGATTTGGACAGTCTGTTTAATGCTGTTTTAAACCTTCTGCAACAATTACCTGTTGGTGTAGTAACCAGTTTGGTTGTCATGATAGCACCATTGCTGCTAACTACCATGATAGGTGAAGTGCTCGTACTAGACATTGTGACCGGCTTAGGCAGAATTTTACTGGGCTGCATCTGCTGCGTTATTATCTTCACACCTGCCAAAAGCACAAGCAACAACTCAGGTTGTGTGTCAGTGGTTTAGGAGCATAACACAAAATCCTTCACTATTCAATAGATTTAACAGCAATGTTAACAGCAACAGTTAGTATTGTATTACAACAAAGCATGGAGTACAGATACAACCAAGCTGTCTTGAAAATAATTTCACTACGTAAGACAGTAACAACTTCACCCGGCAAAGATCTGTCACAAAAGGAAGAAATAGGATTGCTATTTCCCAAATCCATTATAGTTTTATTTAATTATTTAGAGAGACCAGACAGTACAGGCCCTTCTGGCCCAATGAGCCACACTGCACAGCAACCCATCATTTTAACCCTAGCCTAATCACAGGACAATTTACAATGACAAATTAACCTACTAATCAGTACATCTTTGGACTGTGGGCGGAAACCGGAGCACCGAGAAGAAACCCACTTGCTCATGGGGAGGATGTACAAATTATTTACAGAGGACGCTGGAACTGAACTCTGAACTTCAAGGCTCCTAAGCGGTAATAGTATCACTCTAACCACTATGCCATTGTAGTCAAATGGAAAATATAACAGGATGTGGACATTCATAAGACAAATTCCTTTTCATTTATAAGAAATAGAGAAACATTTACATTAAAAAGGGATGATTTGCAAATACAGATTTCCCCCGTTGACTGGCAGTTTGGACTATTTTACCTTAATACTGGAATTCTGCCAGACTCAGTATACCCACAATTAAAACTTTTCAACTTTATTTGGTTCAAATGCAGCCAAGACAAAAATGAGTGTGAAGTAAACCTCACTTTATAGGAAACTGTTAACGGCACTGATTCAAAAATAAGCTTCAAAAACTATTTCATTAAAATTCACATCGTCAGCAAAATAATGTTATGCAGTGAGGATACAAGTGAAAGGACTCGGCTTTGCTGTTGGACTTGTTGTGCTAATAACGAGTTAACCTACTGCACAAACCGATTGTGCTTTCCTCCCTTTACACCATCTTTTCTACTTGGTAATTATGTCATAAATGGAAGATGTGATGGACGCCATGGCAGCTGGAGGAAACATGAGCATGCAGGAACGATAGAACCGGATAGTTTTGTAGAACTAGCTGATCTGTTCCATATCTCCCTTTATAGGAGATTCAAAAAAAAATTCCCTTGCAATGTAAAGTGTTGGGAAACTCCCCACCATTCTCTTGCCCTCTATGTAAGTGGCAGTGAGGGAAGTAAGAGAACTAAAGCAAGTGGATGAGTCTGGACCAGGGACCAGAGGTTGGAGGCTCAATGTCTGTAAGTTTAGAGAGTCTGGGGCCGAGGACTGGAGGCTCAGAGGAAGCCTGTCCTGAGGTTGGAGACCTGTTTGTGAGGGGATGGGAGGGTAGGAAAAGGACTAGTTTTGTTGCTGTCTTGTTTTGTTCTGTTGTTCTTCTTGTCGCTTGTGTTGAACATTGTGGGTATGCTATGTTGGCGCCGGAACCTGAAATAGCAACACCCTCCAAGCATCATCTTGGGACCAGGGCCACGGCATGAGCGCAAAAATATGCCCTTAATACTGAATAAATTAAGAAAGAATAAAAGGAGCTTTACTTTCAGTTTTGTTCCTTCCCACCCCAGGTTTTCTCTTCTCCTTTTAAAGACATGTTCTTGTGCAAGGTAGTTTCATTTCAGATATTCATCCTTTATGGAGATCATGAAAACCTGATGATCACACACATGCACTTTCAACAAATATCTGGACAGTAATCAGAAAATGCTTGTTGATGATTCTATCTTGCATATTAATCAGAGGACAATAATACAATTGTTCTGGCTTTTAGAGGTGCAGTTCATTTTGTATGAACATCACTTCCTGTACATAAACTGTATTCTGTATCATTTCCTGCGCGGGTTGGTTTTGATTTGTTTTGAAGTGTACAGTGGAAACACATACATCTCCATCCACTCCTTATTTGCCTGTAAAATAGCACTATCCATGAGTCTTAGTCTTTGTTAATATTGGTAAACATTTGGTGGATATATTTTGAAGGAAGTATTTATGTTTAAGTTTATCCTTGCACCACAAGTTTACTCTTGTTTACTCTGCGTAGTTTTGAAGTGTGTGTGTATATTATCTTGGTTAACACTGGCTGTGAGAATAATTGACAGTATTAGTATATTCACTACGATTTTATATTGAATTCAATACGTGTTTTACTTGACTTCCTACAGTTTCACAAGTAAAGAGATCTCATTAAAAAGGCTGAAGAAAGCTTCTCTCTCAGATGATTTTTGAGAAAATGTTTAACTCATTGCATAGCTGTGTACATACATATACAGAGAGGGCAGTAGAGCCATTCTGCTGCTGTAAGATAACAAAATAGTGACCAACAACTCTTGGTCTACATGAGCAGGTATCAAAAAGGACTGTGCACTTTAACTACCTAGACTATGCTCTCAGGCTGTAAACCATTTACAAGCCTCAAATCCCAAGCACCTACATACAGCTTGGTCATAGTTTTGTATGATCTGAAATTGAGGGTCTAAAGGTATGCAGGATGTTAATACTGTTGGGTCATTAGGAAGTACATTCAAAATCACAAAACAGGATCTATTACTTGAGCTTTAAATTATTAGCAGCATGGAGTTGTAAATGTAGACCCATGAAACTCTTGACTAGAGCACCTAAATGGCTCTCAGAGTTTAAAAGACTTTAAGCAACACATTATTGTTTGTGGGAGTTAGAGGAACCCAGGTCAGGCAGGAGGAAAATGGACAGTCAATATTCAGGTCCACTGTCCATTTCTGACCATAGATGCTGCCCAACCCGCTGAGTTTCTCCAACTCCTTAGTGTTGCTGAAGATTTCTAGTATCTGCTGTTTCTTGAGTCTCCATTAAAAACCTTTAATATCTTTCTTCAGTTTTCCATTTGCAATTATGGGATAATTTTTGCGCCAAGTGGAAATACTTAATGAAGTCTCTGAAGGGGCAACACACTTAAAAATTTGGCACTTCATTAATAAAACTAAACTTTTCATCATTCTGAGATTGCTCATTCTAATGGGGGTGTTGAAGAACATCTAGCATTGATCTCAGCGTGATGAACTTATTGAAAACTTCAATCTTCAGAGTACAATTAAATGCCAAATTCTTCCAGAAAGTTCATATCAAGCATTCACACTATTAATTTTTAAATATAAAGAAGTGACATGATTGAAGAAAAACCTTTTCTCCAATGAATGTGACTAATGTGATAACTCTGCTAATCCACGATCTGATTGTTTAAAAACCCAGATGATGTCACTTCTGGCTCACAGGATGAAGTTTTCATTGCTCTTTAAAAACTCACTGAGGCCCTACTTCCAGCACCACTTACAATCTCACTGGGCCCCATAAAATCGTCAGTTACCTCAAAAAAAACTAACTTAACACTACTGTGAAATAGCTAAAATAAAAAAACAAATCAATAGTATGTTGTGATTATTAATAGGAATAACATCAAAAATCCCAACAATCCACAAATCCTACACCAAAAGGCAGACAGTGCCAGATTATCAGGGTTTTATTAGTTGAATTTATAAAACAGACAAAAAAAAAAGCATCCATATTATGGTTACTAATCAGCTACATCAGGCTTAGATGAAATCTTTACCACATTTTCAACCTACCCGACTCTTGCTTGATTTGAATGGTGGGTTTGACACCAGGCGAGGTCTGCGACTGCTGGGATTGCTGTTGTGGGGACTGGGAAACCTGTTGTGGCTGCTGCTGTTTGGGAAACTGGGTCAAGATCTGGGTTGGTGTTTTAGGAGACTGAAGCCTAGCTGCAGTGACTTTTACTGCAGTGCCAGATGCAGCTGTCAAAGGAGAAAAGGAGCAGTAGTTCAAAATTCAAACTAATTTACTATCAAAGTACATACGTTCAGTTTATTGCAGGCATTCACGGTTGAACAAAAGATAAAATAGATTCAATGAAAAATTACACACAAAGACAGCAAACAATGTGCAAATGACAAACTGTGCAAACACAGAAAGTAATAAATAAAGAATGAATGAATGGGAGATACTGAGAACACGAGTTGTGGAGTACGACTCCACAGATTGTTCATAATTTTGTTATTAAGTCCATAATTCTGTTATACGAAGTTGTTTAATTAAAGCAGCCCTGTAGCTCATATATTGATTATTTAAAAATACTGTAACAGACACTTATCCCAAAAAAAGACATAGTCAAAGACATACTGTAGCAAGTGCAACTTTAACTTTCCAGTGAAGCACTATCATAAGAGCTAGGTGGACAAAATAACAACCCACAGCATTGTTTAAAAAGTTCTGGAAGGTTTCAGCTCAAGTGTCCTGGACGACAGGTATCAATCAGGTAACAACCCATAAATAGAGGGAGTTTATTTCTCCCAATAGAACCATCCTGTTTTCCCATATTTCAGGCTCTCATCACTGATTAAAAGTAAAGTGCTTCAGACATTCAGGAGTTATAAACGATACCACATTTTAATACCTTACATCAAAAAGCACTATGCACAGTGCATTGTAGCTCACTTCACTAGATGCAATAGCCATCATATGGACAGGTCAATGAATGCCTACATTTCATTTCCCACCATGATAACACTAATGGGGAAAGCTAATAAAAAGCACAGGTTGAAATGCTTGTCATAACGAATGCCTAGAGACAAGCATCCGGAACTGGACGCAAAGCCACGCAGTTCAATCAATAAACTATGCATCTGCTCAATAAACAACTTTCCTGTGCTGTATTGTTCTAGGTCCAAACTTCATTTTTGCTGTTTGTGGTGTCATCCCAGTACTAATACAATCAGAATCAGGTTTAATATCACTGACACATCATGAAATTTATGTTTTGTGCCAGCAATGCATCGAAATACGTAAAAAAACACTATAACTTGAAATAAGAAATGTACATAAAAACTAAATTCAATTATTAGTGCAAGTAGTGAGGTAGTGCTCACTTTTGCTTACTTTTATTTGTGTATGTGAAATGACTCAAAATGAAAATTTGGAGGATATTTTTTAAATGATATATAACATGACTGCTTAAAACTAATACAATATTTCTATTACCTTGAGCTATCGTTGACATTACAACAGAAGATGTTGACGAAATCATAGACATAGCAGTGGCAGAGGATGAAGGAGTGCTGCCGACAGTAAAGGGCGGCTGCGTGGCAGTGATGACCATTGGCTGTCGTTGTGTGGTGGTGGTAATGACAGACGTTGGCACAAGTTTGGTGACAGCTGCATAATTATGAGACTTGGACAGAATATTGGGTACAAACGTTGAACTCGGCGATGTGGTTACAATTATCACCTGTTTTTTAAACAAATACAAAGAAAAATTATAAATCATTGAGTCATTATCCCACCTTTCATAACCTTAGGTGGTTCCAAAAATGTCTAAATAAAATTAAGTACATTTTAGAAATATAATCTCTGATTAAGCATCTATTAGAGTGATGCCTTGTATAAAGGTCTATTCTAATGAAGTTCATTATTGATTTTTATTTAGCTTATTAATAACAGCTCCAAGTGGTTAAACATTTTAAAAATATTAACAGTACTGAATCATGGGGAGGCATGGTAGCAGAGCAATTAGTGGAATGCTATAACAGCACCAGTGATCAGGGTTCAATTTCTGCTGCTGTCTATAAGGAGTTAGTATGTTCTCATAACTGCATGAGTTTCCTCTGAGAGCTCTGGTTTCCTATCATATTCCATAGAAGTTAGTAAGTTGGGGGCATGCTATGTCAGAGCTTGAAGTGTGGTAACTGAGGACAGGCCCCAGCACATCCTCGGACCGCGCCTGTCGTTGACGCATTTCCCTATTTCCATGAACTAGTGACAAATAAAGCTAATCTTTATTCTTATTATGAAATTCTCCAACAATCAGTTAAAAAATGAGCATTCAGTACTTAACAGGACCAAAATAAGGAAGCTTACAGGAGAGAAATAGGTGACGGTAGCTGACACTCATGCCACATTTGAATATGTTCCTGAATTGCCAGGCACAGAAGCCTCTTCACCAAGCTCTCAGAAATAGAATTGGTATAGATGAGTACATAGTGGTCAACCTGGACTTGCTGAGCTGAAGAACTTGCTTCTTGTGATATGACTATGAAACATGATTCATGTTATAAATGTCAAAGCCATTAAAAGTGTTCTACTTTTATCTGTTCATCAACAAAATGGGAGATACATTCATTATACTTCCCTAATTACCTGTGATAATCAACCACAAGTCAAAAGATGGTTCAGTTAGGGAAAGGATGGCAAATTTCCATCCTTGAAGGACCAAACTTTACTTGATGCTTCTTATCCAAAAAAGACAACCTAGTAATGTCAAAGCCACATACATCAAAGTTGCTGGTGAACGCAGCAGGCCAGGCAGCATCTATAGGAAGAGGCGCAGTCGACGTTTCAGGCCGAGACCCTTCGTCAGGACTAACTGAAGGAAGAGTGAGTAAGGGATTTGAAAGCTGGAGGGGGAGGGGGAGATCCAAAATGATAGGAGAAGACAGGAGGGGGAGGGATGGAGCCAAGAGCTGGACAGGTGATAGGCAGAAGGGGATACGAGAGGATCATGGGACAGGAGGTCCGGGAAGAAGCCACTAGTTTTCTTAAATTCAAGATTTGATTTTTAATTTATTGAACTTACCTCCAAGAGGACCACAACCTTGTCGTAGTGTTTGGAGGCTTGTGTGCCTCAATGACCTAGAGAGCTCTGTTGGCTGGAGACAGGGCCTTATGCTTTGGCTGTTGGTTGGGTCACCCATACCAAACAGGTTAAAGGGTAGAAGCAAGACTAAGAGTAGTTCACCATTTCTCCAGGTTCGGATGTTCAGCTCAGGGCTAACAACCTTGACTGGTCAAAAAACAATTGTTACGGAAACAGCAATGAAGAATCCTTCTATACATACAGAGATGGAGGACCTTCATTGCTGCACTAAACAACAGCAGCGTAATGTGCAGTAGGATATTGAACTTAAATGTCCCATGTATTGTATTTCCAAGTGCATGATCCAGAACCTTTCAGTTTAGTTTTTTATTGATTTAGAAATACAGCAGGGAATATGCCCTTCCAGCCTACCACTCTGAGCCGCCCAGCAACCCATTGATCTAACCCTAGTTTAATGAATTTACAATGACCAATTAACCTACTAACTGTATGTCTTTGGACTATAGAAGGAAACCAGAGCACCCAGAGGAAACCCATGGGAAGAACATACAAACTTTCTTACAGAGGACCCCAGAAATGAACTTCAAACTCTGCCTCCCCAATCTGTAACAGCATCATGCTAAACACTATGCTACCATGTCACCCTCACTTTGATTTTCAGGTAAGCTGCTGGACTAGTAGACAGATGCTAGAAATCAGAGATGAAAACTAAAAACTGCTGGGAAAATATCATCAGGTTAGATCACACCTGTGAAAAAAGAAAACACAACATTTCAGTACATGATCTTTCATCAGAACACAAACATTCTTGGTAGCAGACAAAGTAGGGAAGGACCAAATATCATCAACCTCTCCACCTTCTATGCTGCCAAAATTAACATGTCCTGTTAACATCAGGATTAACAGAACTTTCTCAGTTCTGAAGAAAGACACAGACCTGAAATGCTGGTTCTTTTTCTACAGATGCTGTCTGAACTGAGGAGTTTTCCAGCAGTTGATTTAATTCCATTAACTATTGTATATTACATATCCTTAGTTGGAGCATCTACAATTTAATTTGAGAATCCCTTTGAAGTTTTGTTCCCAATTCTTTTACCACTTCTCTTAAAAATATTTATTTCGAGATACAGCACAGATTAGGCCATTCCAACCCTTCAAGCTGTGCCGCCCAGCAACCCCTGACTTAACCCCAGCCTAATCACAGGACAATTTACAATGACCAATTAACCTTCTAACTGGTACATCTTTGGACTGTGGGAGGAAACTGGAGCACCCAGAGAAAATCCACGTGTTCCACAGGAAGTATGTACAAACTCCTTACAGAGGAATCTGGGACTGAACTCCGAACTTCAATGCCTCAAACTGTAATAGTGTCACACTAACAACTACGCCAATGTGACATCCATTTAGCCACGCTGAAGAAGGTTCTAAGGAAACCAGTTACACATTATTTTAAATCAATAAGATTGAACGAGTACAGAGAAAATTTACAACTATATTGCTGTGGCTTGAGGACTTAAGTTATAGTGAAAGGTCAAATAGATCAGGACTTCATTCTCTGGAGCATAGGAGAATGAGGGTAGATTTGACACAGGTATAAAAAGTTATGAGGGGTACAGACAGGGCAAATGCAAGTAGGCTTTTTCCACCGAGGTTGGGTGAGACTAGAACTAGAGGTTATAGATTAAGGGTGAAGGGTGAAATATTTAAGGGGAACCCAAGAGGGAACTTTTTCACTAAGAGGATGGTGCAAGTATAGAACAAGTGAAGTAGTGGATGTAGATTCGATTGCAAGATATATGAGAAGTTCATATAGGTACATGTATGGAAGGGGCATGGAGAGGTATGGTCCAGCTGCAGGTTAACGGGACTAGGCAGAATAACTGTTTAGCATGGACTGAATAGGCCAAAGGGTTTGTTTCTGTGCTGTAGTGCTCTATGACTCTATGGTTTTAATCATCTATCTGGCTCATCTGTTCCACAGGACAAAGCAACATTGCACGAACCTTACCAATTATTTGCAGTACTAAAGGTAAGCAAATCCGAATTAGTTTATTATTCTCACATGTATCGAGACACAGTGAAAAGCCTGTCTTTTGGAGTTTCTGGGAGGGACTATTGAAATCTTTTTCTATAATAAAGATACTGCACAAGTGATCATTGGGTACTTGCTGTGCATAGACTTCAGAATTATTTATTAATCACGCGTGCATCCAAACACACAGTGAAATGCATCACTTGTGCTAACAACCAACACGACTTACAGATGTACTAGAGACAGCCCGGAAGTGTCTCCACACATTCTGACGCTGACACACCATGTTCAGCAGAATGACACAAGCATGAACAGTAACAGCAAAACACACACACACACACACACCCACCCCTCCAAACCCAGGACAGCCTGCCTCTGGGACTCCAACCTCTAATACCTAGCCTGAACTCACAGACAACAGCCCTCCAACTTTGGGACATGCCAACCTATGTAATCTTGTTAACAAGAAATAAAACATGATAAAGCTTGTCTTGCACACTATTCATAAAGAGCGAATCATTACACCTTGCATGGAGGTAGAACAAAGTAAAACAATAAAAACAAGTTCTACTTAAAATGGAATTCCATTGCAGTTCCATTGTTCTCTCTCATTCTTTTGAAAAAAGTTACAACCCAAGACAACTGCAAAACAGACATACCTTCTGAGTAGTTGTGTTTGTTGTTTGGGTTGTGGGCTTTGTGAAAGTTATCTTCACTGGCGACATGTGCGAGGGAATGGAGTTTGCAATGCTCTGCATGATGTTGCTCACTTTTGGGCTACTTCCAACAGGAACTGCAATGGACTTGGCAACCGGTGTGGCTGACTTGGGAACCTCTTTCAGTACCACAGGGGAAGAACTTGATGAATTTGTACGCCTGCGTTTACGAGGTTTATCATCTTCATCAGCACAGCTAACACCTGCACATTAAAGAAAGGTAAGCCCCAAAATTAATGAGCTGCAGAAGAAATCCACTGAAATTGATATATTAAGAGCTTAATTTTCCCCCAGCATGTTGAAACTGCCAGTCTATACTCAGTGGCCACTTTATTAGGAACCTCCTATAATTTTCATGGCCTTCTGCTGCTGTAGCCCATCCATTCCAAGGTTCGATGTGTGGTCTGTTCAGAGATGCTCTTCTGCACACCACTGTTGTAATGCATGGTTATTTGAGTTATTGTCGCCTTCCTGTCAGTTTGAACCAGTCTGGCCTCTCCCATTAACAAGGCACTTTTGCCCAAAGACCTGCCACCCACTGGATGTTTTCGTTTGTTCTATAAACTCTAGAGCAGGGATTCCTAACCTGGGGTCCACGACTCTTGCTTCCTGGTATTGGTCCATGGCATAAAACCCCTGGTTTAGGCTGTTGTGTGTGAAAACCCCAGGAGATCAGCAGTTTCTGAGATACTCAAAGCACACCATCTGGCACCAACAATCACTCCATGGTCAAAGTCACTTAGATAGCATGTCTTCTGCATTCTGATGGCTGGTCTGAACCACAACGGAACCTCTTGACCATGACTGCATACTTTTAAGCACTGAATTGCTGCCACATGATTGGCCGATAGGATACTTGCATTAATGAGCAGATGTACAGGTGTAACTAATAAAAGGGCCACTGAGTGTAGTAATATATTTTCAGTTATTCTTTGGACTGAATGTGAATTTTTCACCAACACAGGAATGCCAAGTAACCTAACCATGAAGGCATCAGTATCAAATTCAACCTTCCTGCTTATACACTTCCCAAAGCAAAAGCTCGATGAATTGCAAACAGATTTGATGACTGGCCAAAGGGTAGCAATGGTAAATTATGCTGCTACTGGCTTTTCCTGCTGCACTTAGCTAATTCTGCAGATAACAGATCAAAAACCAGGATTGCTTAGCCTGCATTGCGAATATCACAACAGACATTTGACATTTTTAATAAATCATCAGGATTGCTTTATGATTACATTATCATTTCCTTGCATTTAAGTTGCATAATCTGTGCCAAATTAAGATTCCTCTGCAGTCTTAAGCACAAAAGTCTAGACAAACACGAACACAGTACAAGTATTACATCATTGGAGAAAACACCTTTCAACTGAGACATTAAACTGAGCAACTCCTAAAAAGATCTCATGACACCCTTTCAAGGCAGAGCAGTTTACAGCCTAGAGTCAATAGTTATCCCTCAATCAACATCTCTAAACGTGATTGCCTTGTCTTATCAGACAGTATATATGTGACTAGCAAGTCCCAAGTTCTGGAATTCAGTAAGATTCTGCATTTCACTTTCTTCTATTAAGATGTTTTTAAAACATAGCCCTTTGATAAGCTTTCTGGTCATCTCTCTTAATTTACTCTTCCATGCTAAAACATCCATAACAGTTTACAACAATGACAGGCAGCCATTCAGCCCATCGTACTAAAGCTGGATGCGGAGGAGCTAATGAACCGAATCTGACTGCCCAGCTCTGTCTGGCCTGATGAGTTATCATACAGAATCACCTGAACCTATTACTGTAGCTTTGAGAATGGTGCTAATTATTTACAAACATCACAAGCTGTTGCTTTTCTATTTGTTACTTTTCTACAAGTCAGAATAAACCTACATCCTCAGTCATTCATGGCTCCTCAGGAAACTAGTCCAACCTATTGAGACCTCACAAATTACAACGTTTACCTCCAGTGTTCCCAAGAAAATCACCATAGCCAATCCTTCCTCATATAATATTTTCTGCTTTGCGAGTCCTTTCAGAATCTTGTCTGGCACTATTATCTGGCTATAACGAGGACTTGGACAAACTTATTATCTCTGGAGCAGCAGAGGCTGAAGGGTGATCTGATAGAGGTTTATAAGATTATGAGAGACATAGATACAGCAGACAGACAGTATCTCGCGAAGTTCACGAGGATGATTCTGAGGAGCGTTTGGCAGCTTTGGGCCTATAATCACTGGAATTTAGAAGAATGCAGGGAAAATCTCATTGAAACCTACTGAATGTTAAAAGAACTAGGTACGGTAGATGTTGGAGAAGATGTTTCTTATGTTGGGGGTATCCAGAACTAAAGGGCACAGCCTCAAAATTGAGCGGCGACCTTTTAGAATAGTGGTCGCCAACCTTTTTAAGCCCAAGATCCCCTACCTCGGCTTTAGTGAAAGGCAAGATCTACCCACTAAATCGTTTAGAGAAAAAACAACTCAGATTGTACTTCCAACTTGAGGCCTTTTATTTGGGCTAATTGTATTTGAATTACATAAAATGCTTTTGTCAAACTTTCAAATTAATTCAACCAAGAAAACATTGTAACTAGAATATCAAACAGGCCATAACGGTCTTTCTTTAAGAATATTACAATACTTCATACCTTTTGTAGTAACTTCTACTTTGAAAAAGGACCACTCGACAACTTCATGTCCAAAGGAACAACATTACCTGGGACAGCAAAATCAATGTGGCGGAGGGGCTTATACAGACATGCACAGAAAAGACCGGAAGTAAAACCCCACAACCCCGGAAACAACCTCTGTTTACAAACAGCTTTCCATTGCGGAAGTATTGCTATATTACCATTACCCTAATTGGTATTAACTTATCTTTATAATGATCACATTACAACACTTCTCCCACTTTAAATTCCAACATTCCTCAAATGTAAAAGAACTGGGAAACAAAAAACAGTGGTGTCATTATCTTGCGTACCTCTGAAACTTATACTAGTGTCTAGGGTTGTCAACTTTCTCACTCCCAAATAAGGGACAAAAGTAGCAGTCAAATACGGGACACTTGTGTTTACCCCGAGAAAGACTACCATGACCACGAAGCCTTGAGCGGGCACCTGTGTGCGCATATGTGACGTGCGCATACGTGCGTACGCATGCATGTACGTGCCGATTTTTTTCTACAAATCCATTTTGGCTTAATCTTCCGTATTCTGTTAAGTGAAACTACACTGTACATACATTATTTCTACTTCATATAGGCTGTGTATTTATCATACCATTCCTGCTTTTACTATATGTTAGTGTTATTTTAGGTTTTGTGTGTTATTTGGTATGATTTGGTAGGTTATTTTCTGGGTCTGGGAATGCTCAAAAATTTTTCCCATATAAATTAACGGTAATTGCTTCTTCACTTTATGCCATTTCGGCTTACAAACGGTTTCATAGGAACGCTCTACCTTAGTGGGGGAAATACAGGACAAGGGCGGTCCTGTAAGGGACAAATCAATTTAGCCAATATACGGGATGTCCTGGCTAATACGGGACAGTTGGCAACCCTACTAGTGTCTCAGTAACAGTTTACCAATAGAAAACACCTGAAAAACGTGGCAGATTCAACATTCAGTCTAACAAAGGAAACTGTCCATTCAAATATTCAGTCTGTCAGGAGGTTTGCGAGGGCACTGTGCTGCAACAGATGAAAATTATGACATCTAAGTACAGGAGCCGTCTTACTGACAAGACACCTTATAGACTGTCTCAAACTGGCTGTCTGTAGTTATGAGCCAAATTTCAGGGAACTAGCAGAAAGTATTCAGCCCCAGTCATCACACTGAGTGCAACAGTCAATTTTTATTCATTTATTTTTCGTGTTGAAATAGAATTAAATAATGAAACATAGAATTAAAGGTGTTGTAATGTGAGCATTATAAGAATAAGTAATACTAATTATGATAGTATGTCCAGGTTGCGGGGTTTTACTTCCGGTCTTTTCTACCGCGGTGCATGGCGGGGGAGCTACACACATGTGCACTGGCAGAAAGAACGGAACTAAAACCCCGCAACCCGGAAACAATCTCTCTTTACAAACAGCTTTCAGTAGCCGAAGTATTGTTATATTACCACTATCCTAATTAGTATTACTTATTTTTATAATGCTCACATTACAACAGTATTTGTGTATTTATTTTTCATTTTTATCGGGATCTACTCGGAAAGTCTCAAAGATCGACCGGTTGGCGACCATTATTTTAGAACAAAGGAGGAATTTTGTTAGCCAGAAAGTAGTGAATCTGTGAATGCTCTGCCACAGACTAGGTGGAGGCCAAGTCCATGGGTATTTTTAAGGCAGAAGTTGATTGTATCCTGATCGGCCAGGCATCAAAGGACAAGGCGAGAAGGCAGGTGTATGGGATTGAGTGGGATCTGGGATTAGCCATGATGGAATGGCAGAGCATACTCGATAGGCTGAATGGCCTAATTCTGCACCTATGTCTTATGGTCTGTCCTTTTCCCAAGATTGAAATGTCTAATACCATTTAAGGTGAGAGGAGGTAGGTTCAAAGGAAGGGTATGGGGCAAGTTTTTTTTTATTATTATTATTAAACACAGAGAGTGGTGGGTGCCTGGAATGTGCTGCCTGGGGTGGTGATACAGGCAGAAACATTAGAGACTTCTAACAGACATTTAGATATACCCATGAATGTGTGAAAAATGGAATGATATGGACATTGTGTAGGCAGAAAAAACTAGTTAGCCATTTGATTACTAATTTAATTGATTTGGCACAACGTTATGGGCTGAAAGGCCAGGTCTTGTGCTGTACTGGTCTATGTTCTATACTCCATTATATCCAGTAAGGTGGCAACATGAATTGTAGACAGTAGTTTATTCATTTATTGAGATACATTATGCAATTGGCTCTTCCAGCCATTCAAACCACATCACCCAGCAACCCCTAATTTAGCCCTAGCCTAACACAGGGCAATTTACAATGACCAATTAACCTACCAACTGGTACGCCTTTGGACTCACACCCCACAGAGGAAATCCATGGGGTCAGAGGAAGAACGCGCAAGCTCCCTACAGACGGCAGCAGAAATTAAACCCGGGTCACTGGTACTGTAAAGTGCTGTGCTGTTACCCTATCATGCCACTCTAGGTGTAGTCTACCTTGGGGTTTATATAGTTGTAGAACAACCTCCTGCTCTTGCACTTTATGTCTGGATCAACACATCTGGCTGCTATTGGAAATAGATGCACTACATTGAAGTTTATGGGAGAGATCATTAGTCTTTTGCTATAATAAAGACACTGCACAAATTACCATTGGGTGCTAGCTGTACGTAGACTTCAAAATTATTTATTAATCACATGTATATCCAAACATACGGTGAAATGTATCAACACACACAAAATGCTACAGGTACTCAGCAGGCCAGGCATCATCTATGGAAAAGAGTACAGTTGACATTTCGGGCCGAGACCCTTCAGCTGGAAATAAGGTGTGAGAAAAAAAAGGGAATGGAGAATGATGAGGAGGAGGGAGGTGAGGATCATTTCCAGAAATTTGAGAAATCGATATTCATGCCATCAGGTTAGAGGATACCCAGAAGGAATACAAGGTGCTGTTCCTCCAAGCTGAGTGTGGCCTCATCGCAACATTAGCGGAGGCCATGGATAGACATATCAGAATAGGAATAGGAAGTGGAATTAAAATGGGTGGCCACTGGGAGATTCCACTTTTTCTGGCAGACACAGCATAGGTGCTCGGCAAAGTGGTCTCCCAATCTACCTCGAGTCTCACCGATATACAGGAAGCTACACTGGGCCATATGACCCAGCATCAATTTCTCGAACTTCTTGTAATGACCCCCGCCCCCCCCCCAACATTCCCTTTTCCGTCTCTCATCTTATCCCCTTGCCTGCCTTTCACCTCCCTCTGGTGCTCCTCCTCCCCCCCCCCCACTTTACTTTCTTCCATGGTCTTCTGTCCTCTCCCATTAGATTCCCCCTTCTTTAGCCCTGTATCTCTTTCACCATCAACTTCCCAGCTCTTCACCCATCTCCATCCCGGTTTTACCTATCACCTTATGTCTCTCCCTCCCCTTCCCCCACCTTTTAACTCTGCTCCTCATCTTTTTTTCTCCAGTCCTGCTGAAGGGTCTCGGCCCAAAATGTCAACTGTACTCTTTTCCATAGATGCTGCCTAGCCTGCTGAGATCCTCCAGCATTTTGTGCATGTTGCCTGAATTTCCGGCAACTGTAGATTTTCTCATGTTTGTGATTGAAATGCATCATTTGTGTTAACAACCAACACATCCTACAGATGTGCTGGGGCAGCTCACAAGTGTCTCCACACATTTTGGCACTAACACAGCATACCCACCATATTCGGCAGAACGACACAAAAACAACTAAACAATAACAACAACAAAAAGCCCCTATCCCACTATCCCATTCACACACACAAGACAGGCCACCTCTGGGACTCCAACCTCTAGTACCTAGCCTGAACTCGCAGACATTGGACATGCCAACCCATGCAATCTTGTGTTTACAGCAGCTGATTTCTGTGCTCTACATTGGGCCCAAGGACAAGGTTCACATATAAAATGAGACAAAGAGCACTCACTTTTCACATACACCGTGCTTCCACTTGGCAGTACAACAACATTGGAAGCAGGACTGGCGGGTCTGGGAGATTTGACCGTTGCTACACTTCCACTGGGTATAGTTGTTGAAGCTGGTGTGGGAGTTGTACTTGTGTATGAATAACACACAATCACTAGAAAGAAAAGCAAACCACATGAGTTATTTTAAACAAAAGCTCAGACATATCAAAAAAATTAAGAATGTTATTTCCACATCCTACACAACCATAAAAGCTCAGCAATGCCTCTAATTTCTGAGGAGGCTGAAGAGGACAGGACTATGCACATGTATGCTCATGTCATTCTACAGATGCACAGTAGAGAGCATCTTAACTTGCTGTATCACTGCATGGTACAGAAACTGCACTATAAGGCAAAATCCCCCAAACGCATCACTGCCAACAGCCTACTTGCCATTAAGGACATATCTACAGAAAAGTGCCAGTAACATCATGAAGGAATCTACCCATCCTACTCATGGACGTGTGGGCACGTGGCCAAGTGGTTAAGGCATTGGACTAACGACCTGAAGGTCGTGAGTTCGAGCCCCAGCCGAGGCAACGTGTTGTGTCCTTGAGCAAGGCACTTAATCACACATTGCTCTGCGACGATACTGGTGCCAAGCTGTACGGGTCATAATGCCCTTCCCTTGGACAACATCGGTGCCGTGGAGAGGAGAGGCTTGCAGCATGGGCAAGAGTTGAGTGAAGACTTTCCAGGCGCAGATCCATGGTCTCGCAAGACTAACGGATGCCTTTATTACTCATGGACTCTTTGTCCCACTCACATAAGAGAGAAGGTTTCGTAGCATCCATGCCAGGACCACCAGACTCAAAAAGTTACTTTCCCCATGCAGTAAAGCCGATTAACACTTCCACCTACCAACCCACCAACTCACCTTAGAGGCAGCCGTTGATCACAGGCGATCATGGGTTTGTACCTCTGGTGGACTATGTCCTCTCCAGGGTGCAAGCCTGGGTGGAAAGATTTGAAGAATCAGCTGTCGTCCATGCAGCAGATTCCCCCTCTCTGCATCACTGATGTAGTCCAAGGGAAGGGCAAGCACTAATACAGCTTGGCACCAGAGTCGTTGCAGAGGTTGCCAGAGTGAAGTTGTAAACAACATCAAGCTGTCTTAAGGATTTCAGATTTCTTCCTTGGGGTTTACTCCTAAAGCCTTTCCCATGGGTGGGTATGGCCACAAGGCACAGGTTGCCACCCAAGGCTGATGAGCCCCACCTGTCCAAAGCAACTGGTTTTGAGGCTCCAGTGGTCCGCTTTTGCCAGTTCTCGCCAGTAGAAACAGTTCTGCTGGGCCTAGTAGCTAAGCCACACGTGAAGGCCAAGAGTTAGACATGGTTGTCAGAGGCTATTACGGACGCACATCATTTGGAGCCCTGGAAGTTTATCCCCACTATCACAACCCAGCTATGACAACCTTAGGAACCAACCCACCCTACTGCACCTCATACTACCGCTGCTATATCAATTCCTGTCAGTCACCTAACGTCACTTTATGGACATATAACCAAATTGTGCATACAAGCTACATTACATATTTATAATTATTGTGATTTTTTAATAATTTATTCATCATCTTGTGTTTTTTTTGTACTGGATTGAATCCGGAGTAACAATTATTTCGTTCTCCTTTGCACTTGTGTACTGGAAATAACATTAAGCAAACTCGAATCTTGAAGTCTGCCATGGTTAAAGTGTTCATTTGGTGCCACCATATGACCAAAGTCTGCATTGCAATCAGCACAGTTCTGTACATCACCCAAAAGTACAATTCACCAAGTGCAATGTCCAATCACTCAGTTTGACTGCATTGCAAGTTTTTTAAATCAATAGAAATTTGCACCTTACTGTCTGCACTGTATTTTCTTTAAACTGTAACACTTTATTCTACATTTTGCTATTGCTTTACCCTTGTATTATCTTAATGTACCGATGTGAGGAAATTATTAAATTTAATATAGACATACAGAACGGTAGCAGGCCCTTCTGGTGCAATGAGCCCATGCTGCCCAATAACACCCATGTGACTAATTAACTTATTAACACCTACATCTTTGAAATGTGGGAGGAAACCCACATGCAGCCATGGGAAGAATGTAAAAACTCTTTACAGACAGCGCTGGAAAATGAACCCAGGTCGCTGGTACTGTAACATATTATACTAATTACTACGCTACCATGCCACCCATGAGCCGTAAGAACAGCATTTAAGACAGTTTTTCACTGTGTCCCAGTGTATGTGACAATAATAAACCAATCAATGATAAACCAATTTAATGTGTCATATCTTCAACTGCTTCCAAATCACCTCCAATCTGCTAATTAAATTTGCTGATGACACTACATTGATTGGCCTTATCTCAAACAATAATGAGGTGGCCTACAGGGAAGAAGTAATCTCTCTGACACAGTGGTGTCAGAAAAACAACCTCTCCCTCAATGTCACAAAAACAAAGGAGCTGGTTGTGGATTACAATAGAAATGGAGACAGACTAACCCCTATTGACATCAATGGATCTAGGGTTGAGAGGGTAAACAGATTTAAGTTCCCCAGCATCCACATCACCGAGGACCTCGTGGTCTGTACACACCAGCTGTGTGGTGAAAAAGGCACAACAACGCCTCTTTCACCTCAGACATTTGAGGAAATTTGGTATGGGTCCCCAAATCCTAAGAACTTTCTACAGGGGCACAATTGAGAGCATCCTGATTGGCTGCATCACTGCCTGGTATGGGAACTGTACCTCCTTTAATCGCAGGACTCTGCAGAGAGTGGTGCGGACAGCCCAGCACATCTGTAGTTGTGAACTTCCCATGATTCAGGACATTTACAAGGACAGGTGTGTAAAAAGGACCTGTAGGATCACTGGGGACCCAAGTCATCCTAACCACAATCTATTCCAGCTGCTACCATCCGGGAAGCAGTAACGCAGCATAAAAGCCAGGACCACCAGGCTCTGGGACAGCTTCTTTCACCAGGTCATCAAACTGATTAACTCACACTGATCTGCGTGTACTTTATATTACATAGACTGTTCTATTTATTATAAATTACTATGATTGCACATTGCACATTTAGATGAAGACGTAACAAAAAGACTTTTACTCCTCATGTATGTGAAGGATGTAAGAAATAAAGTCAATTCAATTCAATTCAAATGTCCAAGTTCCACTGTGTTTTGTCAGTACTTTCTCCATCATTGGAATTTTTGATATTCTTGCTTGAGTGAAATAGGAAAGGGGTATGCCAATCTGAAAGGTCATGAGGACCAAGTGCAGTACCTTGAAGGAACCCACCCACTCCTTCCCCGTCCCTGCCTAGCAGACATACTGGAGAATGTTTCAGACCCCAACATTGTCAAAAATAAGAGATAATGCTCTGGTCAGTCTTGAGTACGTTTTGATCCATCTTTTGCACATTGTCACAACATCCTTAATCTACAGGGCTACACAGTGGCACTGCTAGTAATCTGCTGCCTTGCAGCATGTTGAACAGGTCAGTATTTTCAGAGTACAGGACAGGTATGTTCCAGTCAGAAGGAAAGACAAAGATGGCAAGGGAAGAGAACCTTGGGTGTCGAGAGAGGTGACGAAATTAGTTAAGAGAAAAACGGAAAAGTATGTAAAGCTAAGAAGCTAGAATCAAACAGAGACCTGGAGTATTATAAATAAGCCAGAAAAGAATTCAAGAAAATAATTAGAAAAGGCAGGAGAGGTCATGAAAAGTCCTTAGCAAGTAGGATAAAAGAAATTCCCAAGGTATTCTATAGATACATCAAGAGCAAGTGGATAACTAGGGAAAGGGTAGGACCACTCATGGATAAAGGAGGGAGCATTTGCTTGGATGCAGAGGACGTGGGTGAGGTCCTTAATGAGTACTTTACATCAGTGTTTACCAAGGAGAAGGACGTGGAAGATATGGAAATCATTGCCAAGCATGATTTCACTGGGGCATTTAGAGGTAAAGGAGAAGGTAGTGCTGGGTATTAAGGTGGATAAGTCCACAGGGCCTGGTGGGATATAACCCAGGTTATTGACAGAAGAGATTGCTGGTCCTTGACCAATATCTTCACGATCTCTCTAGCCACAAGCGAGGTCCCGGAGGACTGGCGAATAGCTAATGTCATTCCCTTTTCAAAAAGGGAACCAGTGATAATCCTGGAAACTACAGACCGTTAAGTCTCACATCAGTGCTGGGGAAGTTACTGGAGAAAATTCTTAGAGATATAATTTATGAGCATTTGAAAAAACGTGGCCCAATTTGGAAAGCAGTATGGCTTTGTGTGGGCTAAGTCGTGTCCTACTAACTTGATTAAGTTTCTGAAGAGGTGACGATGGTGATTGTTGAAGATAGAGCTGTGGATGCTGTCTATATGGATTTTAGTAAGGCGTTTGACAAAGTCCCTCATGGAAGGTTCATGCAGAAGACTAAGATGCATGAGATGCATGGTGAATTGGCTGTTTGAATTCAGAACTTGCTTGATCATAGAAGACAGAAGGTAGTGGACAAAGGGACTTATTCTAGCTGGAGCTCTGTCATTTGTGGTATTTGCAGAGATCTGTACTGGGACCTCTGCTGTTTGTGATGTATATAAATGACCTGGATGAAAACATAGATGGGTGGGTTAGTAAGTTTGCAGATGATACGAAAATTGGTTGTGGTATGAATAGCTTAGAAGATTGGCAATACAGTGAGGAAAAAGATGAGTTGCAGATATGGACAGAGAAATTGCAGATGGAGTTTAACCCAGCCAAATGTGAAGTGTTGCACCTTGGTAGGTCACCTCGGTAAAGAGACAGTACTCTGTGAAGGGCAAGAACCTTTAAAGTGTTGATGAGCAGAAGGAACTTGGAGTCCAAGTTCATAGCTCCCAGAAAGTGGCTACATGGGTTGATAGGATAGTTAAGAAGGCAGTGGCATGCTTGCCTTTATTAGTTGAGGCACTGAGTTCAAAAGCCAGGAAGTTATGTTGCAGCTTTATAAAACTCTAGGAGTCTGCATCTGGAACATTGCATATAGTTCTAGTTGCTCGATTATAGTAAGGATGTTGAAGCTTTAGAGAGGATGCTGCCTGGATTAGAGGGCATGTACCATTACAAGAGGCTGGACAAACTTGGATTGTTTTCTCTGGAGCGGTGAAGGCTGAGGGGAGATCTAATGGAGGCTTCCAAGATTATGAGAGGCATAGATAGAGTAAATGACAATATCCTTTTCCCAGGGTTGAAATTTCTAATACCAGAGGGCATGCATTATAGGCAAGAGGGAGTAGTTTTAAAAGGAGACGTGATGGGCAAGTTTTTTTTTAATACACAGAATCAGAGAATGGAGGGTGCCTAGACTGCACTGCCTGGGATGGTGGTAGTGGCAGAAACATTAGGGATTTCAGAGACATTTAGATAGGCACATTATTGTGAGGGAATTGGAAGGATCTGGACATTGTAGAGGCAGAGGGGACTAGTTATGTTGCCCATTTGATTACTAATTTATTTAGATCGCAGAATGTTGTGCGCTGAAGTGCCTGTTCCTGTGCTGCACTGTTCTATGTTCTAAGCAAGTCCAAAGTTGAAAGAATTTATGAGAATGCTACCTGAACAATAAATCATATAGTTTGACATGAGCTAGAAGCAAAATAGAAAGACATTTATCAACAAGAGAAATGATATTGTCATTGCATTGGTCTAGGCTTGATTAGAATTCCTCCAAACTTGTCAGTATGGCAATCCACTATACCACTTAGGATACTTTCCTCTTTCTAAAAGGTAGGCCATTTCTTCCATTTAATAATTAAATGGCATTGAAAAAGCCAGTTACAATGTAGCAGAAAAAGCTCACCTTCTTTGTTACCAGTTTCAGCTGGTGATGGAAGAGTGGCATTATGGAGAGCTGCCACATTTGCTACTGCATTCGCTGTCACTGTGAATGCTGTCTGAGGAACCAGCCTGGGCATGAGGGGGACAAGTCGACGGCCTTCAATGGACCATTCAGCTGAGCTGTTAGGCCCAGACATGCTGCAGGTACAGATGAATACACAATGTTTTTGTCCAAATTACACTATTATTTTCATCTTTTACAGATCATGTACATCAGAGGTACCAACTTCAAATTAACACCTTATTGTTGAGAAACTTCAATGTGTAATGACAGACCATTATGAACAGAACCTTAAGCTCAAAAAAATGTTTTCATTTGTTCAATGCTTTTCTTTTCCTCCTTTTAACTGAAGTTTTTTTTTGCTTTTATTTATTTCTCTTCATGGTGCTCAAATATTTTTCTTCCAAACTGCATTCCAAATAAATTTATTATCGAAGAACAATACATCCCCGAGTTAAATAAGAAAAATAACTTTTCAAGATTCAGTAACATGATTCCTTTCCAACATAAATCTTATCTCAAAACTATTTAAAAAGTGAAAACATAACCTGTAAAGCCACCTTGTCAAACTTCATATTCTCTTCAGTAAAATTCATAACTCCCCATTCAGATATTTACCAGCCTGCTGATACTCTACCTGAAATGTCCACAATTCCTGCATCATACACTGTCCCCCCCCCATCCCCAAGCGCATACAACACACACAGATGCTACTCAATCTGCTGAGCTCCTGCAGCTGTTTTTTTGTTGCTCCAGATTCCAGCCATCTGGAGTCTCCTGCCTCCTCGACTGATATCCTAGCTTGGCAGCCTCCAGAACACCCATACAGGCATAGGCTGATTTGTCATGGAAAATTCTGGTCAGAAACATATGAGATTCTACAGATACTGGAGGAACTCCTTCCTCTCCATAGATGCTGCCTGACTTGCCAAGTTTCTCAAGCATTCTGTGTGTGAGATTCCGATCAGTCTTTTCCCTAGTAAAAAGTTCAATGTACATTTATTATCAAAGTATGTATACATTATACAACCTTGAGATTCGTCTCCTTACAGGCAGTCACAAAACAAAGAAACCACCAAAAAGAACATTAAGAAAGACTGTCAAACACCCAGTGGACAGAGAGAGGGAAAAAAATCATGTAAACAATAAAAGTAAGCAAACAGCATTCAGAACTGAGATTTTATGAAAGAGAAGTAACCAAGCATCACTGCAGCTGGAACAGGCCACAGCCTTAGTTCATCCACAAAGCCGCGTAAACGTCATAGGTACTCAAGCACCATACTCCATGCTGCCAGTTTAGCAATCCTAACAGCAGCTTTGTAAAATCTGGAAAACTTTTGCTGGTTCGTGCTACCATAGAGAGGTGCATTTCACGGATATTACCCACAAATACTGAGAAAAAATTTGCATCTCTGAAGCTGAACTGCCCATGCTGCAGTGAAACCACACATTCAAGAGCAAATTGTTGACTTTCATTAAGAAAGAAAGCCAAAATCTGCATGTTTAGAATTCTCTGGAAGGCAGGGTTTGCTAAGCCTACATGTACATTCAAGACAAGGGCAGTTTCCAAGGCACTGAGTAAATTAAGAAATGTTGAGACACAAATTAAAGCAGAAAATACTGGGATCACTCTGCATATAAGGCAACACCTGAACAGAGTTTAAGATTTTTCAACATTGCCCCATGTCTAATGAAAGGTCTTCAACCCAAAACATTACAGATGGTAGTGGAATCACAATTTATCTCTGTACACAAGACAATTCACAGTCCTTTTCTGGATAACAGAAAGTGCAAAAATAATAAATATACACCCCCTAGAACCCTCTCAAGTCCCAGTGATGTTACTGTTTAGACTTAAGATATAAAGGACTGCAAATTTCTGTAAAACTGCTCATTCATTCAAGCCAACTCCACATTTGCAAAACTTTCAGTCTCAACTAGACAGCTACTCTTGCAGTAACTGCAGGGTTCAATACAGAAAACATATTAATTTGCAGTTCTCATTGTAAACAAAATGATGATGCTATACACTGAATCGTGTAAATTTACTTTCCTCATAGAGAAACTGAGGTACTGAACAAGCAAACAGTACAAGTAAATTCTTGAATAAGTAATCACTCTGTAAACTTACTGATGTGCAATAGTCATCAGCCTTTCATCATTAACTGCCCTTCGAACTTCAGCACGGTGACGCTCTGTTGAAATGCTATTATAGAGGAAAGAAAAATCATCAGCATTCCCTGAAATTAAGGTTGTTTTGACTACTCCAGTGTTCTGGGAATGTTCTAATCTTTGTAAAGTATTATATCCAAAATTATCGTTTTTCTATTAATTCAGACAATGGTTCCAGATTTCATCCCGTTCTGATTGAGAATATTGGCATTTGGTCTAGCAGTGCCCCAATTTTCATTGTTCTCATCAGCCTTGGCCATTCCCAATTCTGAACGTACAAGACTGGATTATATACAATCACACACAGAAGTACACAATTTCTATTTCCCCACCTCTGATAAACCATTCCTCTATCAATTCTTCTACCAGCTTGTCAAATTTTGATAAATCATTCTCATGAAGCAATTTAGAAAGTTCATGATGGACAATAAATGTTCTCACTCATCTCGATTTCTTTCAGATACAATCTATATCCCTTTTCAACAGGACAACCTGCCTCCATGACTTCCCACCAAAAGTACATTCCAGATTCTAAACTTACGCTGCACGAAAAGGCTTACGCTCACAAAACTTCAGATTGTTTTGCCAATCACTTTCATTTTATGTCTCCTGCTCTTGAACCCACTTTAGAAATAGATCACGTTACACTTAGACAACCTTTTTTGCACTGCGGACTGGTTTAATATTGACAATACTCTTGCGGACCGGCCGACCCGGGGGGGGGGGGTTGGGTGTAGGGTTACCAATGGACAAGAGTAGCAGTCAAATACATTATGTTTACCCCAAGAAAGACTACAATGACCATGAAGTCTTGCGCGGGCACCAGTGCGCAGGCATGTATATGCCAATTTTTTCCACAAATCGTTTTTGGCGATTCTGTTTTTTGGGGGGGGGGGTAATCCCGACCGGAATATAGGTGATAAGTGGCTAATACACTCAATTTTGTTTCTAAAAGGGGTTATCTAACGGATTTAATATTAAACACACAGCGCATACTTTCCTCGCATGAATATAGTGATAAGTCAATTATCAGGGGAGGACAGGGGAGCTTGAAGTAAGTATTGAAGGAACTTCCAGTAGAAGTGGTAGAGACAACTTCGATATTATCATTTAAAGAAAAATTAGATAGGTATATGGACAGGAAAGGAATGGAGGGTTATGGACTGAGTGCAGGTTGGTGGGACTAGGTGAGAGTAGCGTTCAGCACGGACTAGAAGGGCAGAGATAGCCCGTTTCCGTGCTGTAATTGTTATATGGTTATATAAGTCAATAGCATCATAACATTTTAAGTAACGTTTGGATATTAAACACACAGCACATATTTTCCCCGTATGAACATATAAAATCATTGCAACACACCAATATCGCTGAATCAGTGGGAGCCCTGGGCTTGTTTCCCTGCAACAAGACGGTCCTATCGAGGGGTGATGGGAGACAGCGATACTCGAAGGGGGTTCCTTATGTCCAGTCGATTCCGCAATTTAGTTTTCATGGCATTCATTGCAGAGATATGTTGGAAATGGAAGCAACGTTTTCAGTGCTTTCGTGGCTATCTCAGGAATTTTAGCCTTGACTTTGATCCAGAATGCCGGCAGAGACGTTATGTCAAACATACTTTTCAGCCCGCTGTCATTTGCAAGCTCGAGGAGTTGATCTTCTTCCCGTGCTGACATGGATGATGCGCGGGTAATGAGCTCGCGGGCGTTCAAGCTCAACAGTGGGCGTGACAGGGAATGAGGAAAGGTGCAGCTGACTCATATTGTTTCATATCGCCAAATCATATCGTTTCCTCGCGGCCCGGTAGCACATGCTTTGCGGCCCGGTGGTTGGGGACCGCTAGTCTAAGGGACTTATTCCAGCCGGATATCTGTGATTAGCGGTATTCTGCAGGGATCTGGAATGGGGCTTCTCCTGTTGAGTATGTACATAAACGACCGAGGTGAAAATGTACATGGGTGTATAAGTTTGCAGATGATACAAAGATTGGTGGTATTGTGGATAGTGTAGAAGACTGGCGAAGAATACAGTGGAATATAGATCAGTTGCAAGTATGGGCAGAGAAATAGCAGATGGAGTTTAATCCAACCAAATGTGAGGTGTTGCACTTTGGTAGGTCAAATGCAAAGAGACAAGACTTAACAGTGTTGATGAGCAGAGGGATCTTGGGATCTAAGTTCATACCTCCCTGAAAGTGGCAGCACAGGGTGATTAAGAAGGCATCTGGCATGCTTGCCTTTATAACAATAATAACAACAACAACAACAACAGTAAATACTTTATTGATTCTGAGCGAGAAACTGCAAAGGATGTGCGTAGACAAATCCACTATCTCCAGAAACACACACAAAATGCTGGAACTCGGCAGGCCAGGCAGCATCTATGGAAAAGAGTACAGTTGACATTTCAGGCCGAGACCCTTCAGCAGGACTCAGCCCGAAACGCCAACTGTACTCTTTTCCATAGTGCTGCCTGGCCTGCCGAGTTCCTCCAGCATTTTGTGTGTGTTGCTCGGATTCCCAGCATCTGTAGATTCTCTTGTTTGTAATTTGATCCACTATCTCTTGGATTACTGACTACCTGACAGACAGACCCCAGTTTGCACTGCTGTCTGAGAAGGTGGTGAGTAGCACTGTCGTGATGAGGTCACAGTTAGAGTGGAGGAATAACAATTTATATTCCATTTGGGTAGCCTCCAACCTGATGGCATGAACATCAATTTCTCAAACTTCTGGTAATGACCCCCACCCCTCCTCTTTCACCATTCCCTATCCCCTTTTCCCTCTCTCACCTCATCTCCTTGCCTGCCCATTGCTTCCCTCTGGTGCTCCTCTCCCCTTTTCTTTCTTCCATGGCTTTCTGTCTCTTTCACCAATCAATTTACCAGCTCTTTACTTCATCCCTCCCCCTCCAGGTTTCACCTAACACCTTGTGTTTCTCTCTCCACTCCCCTCACCCCCAGTTTTTTAATCTTTCCCTAAGCTTTTTTCCTCCAGTCCTGCCGAAGGGTTTTGGCCCAAAACATCGACTGTACTCTTTTCCATAGATGCTGCCTGGCCTGCTAAGATCCACCAGCATTTTGTGTGTGTTGCTTGGACAAACTTGGGTTGTTTTTTCCGGAGTGGCAGAGGCTGAGGAGAGATCTAGTGGAGATTTTTTTTCCACAGTGGTGGTTTATAGAATGCACTGCCTAGGGTAGTGGTACAGGTAGAAGCATTAGGAACTTTTAAAGAGATGTTAGATAGGCAAATCAATGTGAGGAAAATTGAAAGATATAGGCATTGTGTGGGCAAAAGAGATTAGTTTAGTTAGCATTTGATTACTAATTTTGGTTCAGTGTAACACTGTGGGCTGAAGGGTCTGTTCCTGTGCTGTGCTGTTCTATGTTGTTTAAAACAAAAGAAGCACATGGGAGACGAGAGTGAAGACCAGGGATGTCATCAATAAAAAAGAAATACACATATTAGGAAAACAGAATTTTAGGAAATGTTACAAAAAAATCATTTACCTAAGAACTTTGGCCAATTCTCCAAGAAGATCCTTTTTTTCCTTAGTAAGGTCACCTTGTGCACGGAGTGCACTGATAGCACCAGCATAAGCTTCAAGTTCTAGAAGAGAAAAAAGAGAAATCGTAAGACTGTAAGATATAGGAGCAGGATTAGACCATTTTGGCCCATCAAGCCTACTCCACCATTCCATCATGGCTAATTTATTATCTCTCTCAAACCCATTCTCCTGCCTTGTCCCTATAAACTTTGATGGCTTTACTAATCTAGAACAGATCAATCTCCGCTTTAAATATATCCAATAACTTGGGCTCCACACCATCTGTGGCAATGAATTCTACAGATTCACCATCCTCTGGTTATAGAAATTTCTCATTTCTACTCTAAAGATACAACTTTGTATTCTGAGGCTGTGCCCTCTGACCCTATAGTTTCCCACTATTGGACACGTCCTCTCCATACCCACTCTATCAAGGCCCTCTCCAATGTCCGCACACCTTCCTTAGATAAAGGACCCAAAATTACTCACAATACTCTAAGAGCACTCTGACCAATACCTTATAAAGCCTCAGCATTACATTTTTGCATTTATATTCTAGTCCCCTTGAAATGAATGAATCATATTTGTAATCTACACATTTGCAGTCCAAAGAAAATTTGTTTTGTTACATCATGTTTACCAATCATCTTTCAGCCATACTTCAGATTTTTTATTCTGAAAAAAAAACATAACCAGTCTGAATTTTTTCAAAATACAATTTAACCATGCATACATTTGAAAATGAAGGATGCTGAGTGGGTATTAAATGCTTTAAAATCTCAGACCCATTTTTTTCATAGCACATGTCACAGAATACATTACAAAAACCTAAGCTTATCATTAAATACTCAGATAATTTACCATTCTGACCAAATTAAAAATCTACCAGGATTCTCATCTCCCAGTTGTTTAAGAGCTGAACATAGCAAAACATTAATTGGTCTATGTCAAATAATTACAGCATTAGTTTGATTTCAGAATAGAGTAGAACTTTGAAAAAGGATTTATTAGACACATTATCCAATTACATTTAATAAACAATTAAAATCAATCCCAATCTGCAGCTTTTGTTGGAACTATAATCTGCTTTTGAAGTTGTAAATTCCAAACAATCCAATTTGGTCTAGCAGCAGAGCAACATACCTAATGAAACAAAATTACTCACTTTGATTCAGAATATGCAAGAAATATGAAGTTGACAATGCTATTTTACAAAGTAAATGTATTTACTGCTCCAATTAATTTCCATCATTCCTTTCCTTGTCTATCCTTCCCCTGCATCTACTTTGGTCGTTATTCATGTTCCATCCACAACAGAAAATGTCAGACTGTTTAACATACAGCATACATTAAAGCCAAAGGCGATTATTTAATATCCAGACAAATTTACCATAGAGGATCAATGTGGGCCTAATCAGAAAAAAACTCACGATACTTATTCTGCTTTTCTTCCCAATTTAAGGGCACTGAAGCTGACTGCAATTTGTAACAACTCACCCAATAAAGATCTATCAAGTCTGCAGATTACATGCAAATATGAAAAGGAAGGGAAAATGTGACTCCAACAAAAAAGAAGAAAATAATTCACAATGATCTACCAAGCTTTCGGAGTATTCTCTTGCATTCATCCCTGCTGAGATCCAGAAGAGTCGGCCAAACAGCAGGCATAGCGATATATGTCGTGCTACAGGGTCAGCCCAACTCTGCAACTAAATTGGAGAGTGAGATTTAATTATTCTGCAACGTAACTAGACAGCACCAACACTCAAAATGAAAATTGCCATATGATTCTGAAAATGAAATACTTAAAATTCTAAAGTACTGTACACATGAATCAGGAAGTGCCATTCATAGAAACATAGAAAACCTACAGCACAATACAGGTCCTTCAGCCCACAAAGCTGTGCCAAGCACGTCCTTACCTTAGAAATTACCTAGGGTTACCCAGAGCCCTCTATTTTTCTACGCTCCATGTATCTATCGCTTAAAACACCCTATCCTATCTGCCTCCACCACCGTCACCGGCAGCCCATTCCACACACTCACCACTCTCGCTGACATCTCCTCTGTACCTACTTCCAAGCACCTTAAAACTCTGCCCTCTCGTGCTAGCCATTTCAGCCCTGGGAAAAAGCCTCTGACTATCCACACGATCAATGCCTCTCATCATCTTATACAACTCTATCAGGTCACCTTTCACCTTCCATTGCTCTAAGGAGAAAAGGCTGAGCTCACTCAACCTATTCTCATAAGGCATGCTCCCCAAACCGGGCAACGTCCTTGTACATCTCCTCTGCACCCTTTCTATGGTTTCCACATCTTTCCTGTAGTGAGGCGACCAGAACTGAGCACAGTACTCCAAGTGGGGTCTGACCAGGGTCCTATATAGCTGCAACATTACCTCTCGGCTCCTAAACTCAATCCCATGATTGATGAAGGCCAATGCACCGTATGCCTTCTTAACCACAGAGTCAACCTGCACAGCAGCCTATGGATTCAGACCCCAAGATCCCTTTGCTCTGCCACACTGCCAAGAGCCTTACCATTAATGCTATATTCTGCCATCATATTTTACCTACCAAAATGAACCACCTCACATTTACCTGGGTTGAACTCCATCTGCCACTTCTCAGCCCACTTTTGCATCCTATCAATGTCCCACTATAACCTCTGACAGCCCTCCACACTATCCACAAAACCCCAACTTTTGTCATCAGCAAATTTACTAACCCATCCCTCCACTTCCTCATCCAGGTCATTTATAAAAACTACAAAGAGTAGGGGTCCCAGAATAGATCCCTGAGGCACACCACTGGTCACTGACCTCCATGCAGAATATGACCCATCTACAACCACTCTTTGCCTTCTGTGGGCAAGCCAGTTTTGGATCCACATAGCTATGTCTCCTTAGATCCCATGCCTCCTTACTTTCTCAATAAGCACAAAATGTAACAAAAATCCAGCCTTCAACAGTATGACAAATAACATATCAGTAAAAAGAATGGCGTCTGTCAGTGATCTGCAATGGTGTCATAAGAAACATGAAATAGATACCAACAGCATTATTACATCTTGTCCAATGTAGGCTGAATCTTGAGAAAAACTGGAACCAAGACAGAATAAATGTGCTATTAGAAACAAAGAATGCTACTCAAAATCTGAGATAAATAGCTTGCTAAAAGGAATAACCTATAAAAACATGGGTGCCAGGCACCAGATTTGCAGCATTTGCACATTTCTTCACATTACATGCCTTCTTCAGTTAAACTGAAGACTTGGATTGTGGAGGAAAACCAGAGAAATGACAAACTGCCAATGCAACACATCTATTTGAAAGGGTGACAAAAAAGGCATGTAACCATATTAGCCCAACATCTATTATTGAAAATAACATTAGTACATTAACAAGATAATAGTTAAGATATTTGAAAAATTGTAATCCAATCAAGAAGAGTCAGCATGGCTTCATGATAGCCAGTCAGATGTCTGACAAACCAAGAACTTTTTGATGAGAGGAATGAGTAGATGTACCATCACTGGACTTCTAGAAGGCATTCAATAAGGTGGTTCATAAAAGGACAAGTCACAAATAGTGCAAGTTGTTAGAGGCAATATATTAGAATATATTGCTTCCTGACTATTAGTCAATAGGAGGATCTTAGTCAATAGCGAACCTTAAGGATCAGTGCTGGAATTGCAACCATTTACAACATATCAATGATTTGGTGATTATCCTAACCTGGTTGCATCATGGCCTGGTACAAAAACACCAATGCCCATGAACAGAAAAGGAACAGAAAGTGGTAGATACACCCGGTCCACCACATGTAAAGCCGTTCCCACCATTGAGTGTCATGGTAGCCATGGCAGCTTAATGGTTAGTGCGATGCTATTACAGTTGGAAGCGTTCCGGAGTTCAGAGCTCAATTCCAAAGTCCGTGAGGAGCCTGTACTTCCTCCCCATAGAATGTGTGGGTTCTCCCTGGGTGCTCCAGTATTCTCCAAGAGTCCAAAGACATACTCGGTAGGTTAACAACTGGTCATTGTAAATTCTCCTGTGATTAGGTTAGGGTTAATCGGTGGTTGCTGGGGCTGCAGGATTTAAAGGGCCAGAATTGCACTGTATTGTTAAATTTACATGAAGTGCTGCCACAAGAAAACAGCATCCATCAAAAAACTCCACCTTTCAGGCCTGAATCGGAATCGGATTTAATACCACTAGCATGTGTCATTAAATTTCTTACACAATCTTCTCACTATGACCATCAGATAGGAGGTACAGAAGCCTTAGGTTCTACATCACCAGGTTCATGAACCATCAGGCTCCTGGACCAGCATGGATAACTTCATTCATCACTACTCTGTACTGGTTCTACAATCTACAGACTAATTTTCAAGGACCCTACTAGATGCATTGTGCTGAAATCATCTACATTTCATCCAATCTAGTATTCTGTGCTCTGTATGCATCCAACATAGGACTTTAAGGTACAGGAGGATGACTAGTAAGAAGGTAGGATTGATCAGGGATAAAGAGGGAAATGTGCCTGGAGGCAGAGGAGGTGCAGTAGGTCCTTAACAAATAGTTTCAGTGTTCATCTGGGGAGGGACTTTGACAAATGCGAAGTCAGCATAAAACAGGCTAATGTTCTGGAGCTAAGTGTTGGAGCTTCTGAAAGACATTATGACAGGCAAGTCCCTGGGGCCAGATGGGATACACAGCAGGTCACTTTGTGAAGCAAGGTAAGAGACAGATGGGGCATGGACAATGATCTTTGCATCCACCCTGGCCACAGGAATAGTACCAGAAGATTGAAGGATGGTAAATCTTGTACTGTTGTTAAAAAAAAAATAGACAATCCTAGGAATTACAGACCAGTGATTTTTAGATCAGTGGTAGGGAAACTATGGCAGAAAATTCTTAGAGTTAGAATTTAATAGATCTCAATAGACAATAGGTGCAGGAGTAGGCCATTCAGCCCTTCGAGCCAGCACCGCCATTCACTGTGATCATGGCTGATCACCCACAATCAGTACCCTTTTCCTGCCTTCTCCCCATATCCCTTGACTCTGCTATCTTTAAGAGCTCTATGTAACTCCTTCTTGAAAGAATCCAGAGAATTAGCCTCCACTGTCTTCTGAGGCAGAGCATTCCACAGAACCACAACCCTCTGTGTGAAAAAGTTTTTCCTCAACTCCATTCTAAATGCTTTACCCCTTATTCTTAAACTGTGGCCTCTGGTTCTGGACTCCCCCAACATGTCTCCTGCCTCTAGCGTGTCCAATCCCTTAATAATCTTATATGCTTCAATCAGATCCCCTCTCACCCTTCTAAACTCCAGTGTACACAACCCCAGTCACTCCAATCTTTCAACATGAGACAGTCCTGCCATCCCGGGAATTAACCTTGTGAACCTACACTGCACTCCCTCAATAGCTAGAATGTCCTTCCACAAATTTGGAGATCAGAACTGTACACAATACTCCAGGTGTGGTCTCACCAGGGCCCTGTACAACTGCGGAAGGACCTCTTGGCTCCCATACTCAACTCCCCTTGTTATGAACGCCAACATGCCATTAGCTTTCTTCACTGCCTGCATGCTTACTTTCAGTGACTGATGAACAAGGACACCTAGATCTCATTGTACTATGAACATTTATGAACATTTGGAGAATCATAGTCTGATTAGGGGTAGCTTTGGGAGGGGTAGGTCATGCCTCAGGAGCCTAAATAACTTTTTTGCGAAAGTAACAAAATTTGATGAATGTAGAGTGGTGGATGTGGTGTATATTGATTTTAGTATGGCAGTTGCCAAGGTTCCCCATGGTAGGCTCATGCAGAAGGGCATGAGGCATGGGATCAGTATTGGCTTGCCAACAGAAGACAGAGGGCAGTAGCAGATGAAGTGTCTATCTGTAGGTCATTGAAAAGTGGTGTTCCTCAGGGATCTGCTCTAAGTCACCAATATGACTTGGATGAAGAAGTACATTAGTAAGTTGGCAGATGACATGGAGGGCGGTGGTGTTGACGGAACAGAAGGTTGCTGAGGGTTACAATGGGATATTGATAGAACACAGTTGTGCTGAGAGGTGGCAGGTGGAATTCAATCCATAAAAATGTGAAGTATTTCACTTGAAGGTGGAGGTTATTTGCAGAATTCTGTGGAGCAATCTTGGCCTCCAAGACCATTGATTCCTCAAATTTACAACAGAGGTTAATAGCGTTGTTAAGAAGGCATATGGTGTGTCAACCTTCTTTA
Source organism: Mobula hypostoma (assembly GCF_963921235.1). Lineage (NCBI taxonomy): Eukaryota > Metazoa > Chordata > Chondrichthyes > Myliobatiformes > Myliobatidae > Mobula > Mobula hypostoma. Next base: position 180,710,931 of record NC_086103.1, read on the forward strand.
GTCAGGGGACTGAGTTCAAGAGCCATGAGGTATTGCCGCAGCTCTATAAAACTCTGGTTAGACTATACTTGAGTATTGTGTTCAGGAAAGATGTAGAAGCTTTAGAGAGATTGCAGAGAGATAGAAACATAGAAAATAGGTGCAGGAGTAGGCCATTCGGCCCTTCGAGCCTGCACCGCCATTCAGTATGATCATGGCTGATCATCCAACTCAGAACCCTGCACCAGCCTTCCCTCCATACCCCCTGATCCCCATAGTCACAAGGGCCATATCTAACTCCCTCTTAAATATGCCAATGAACTGGCCTCAACTGTTTCCTGTGGCAGAGAATTCCACAGATTCACCACTCTCTGTGTGAAGAAGTTTTTCCTAATCTCAGTCCTAAAAGGCTTCCCCTTTATCCTCAAACTGTGACCCCTCGTTCTGGACTTCCTCAACATCGGGAACAATCTTCCTGCATCTAGCCTGTCCAATCCCTTTAGGATTTTATACGTTTCAATCAGATCCCCCCTCAATCTTCTAAATTCCAACGAGTACAAGCCCAGTTCATCCAGTCTTTCTTCATATGAAAGTCCTGCAATCCCAGGAATCAATCTGGTGAACCTTCTTTGTACTCCCTCTATGGCAAGGATGTCTTTCCTCAGATTAGGGGACCAAAACTGCACACAATACTCCAGGTGTGGTCTCACCAAGGCCTTGTACAACTGCAGTAGTGCCTCCCTGCTCCTGTACTCGAATCCTCTCGCTATAAATGCCAGCATACCATTCGCCTTTTTCACCGCCTGCTGTACCTGCATGCCCACTTTCAATGACTGGTGTATAATGACACCCAGGTCTCGTTGCACCTCCCCTTTTCCTAATCGGCCACCATTCAGATAATAATCTGTTTTCCTATTTTTGCCACCAAAGTGGATAACTTCACATTTATCCACATTAAATTGCATCTGCCATGAATTTGCCCACTCACCCAACCTATCCAAGTCATCCTCTTAGCATCCTCCTCACAGCTAACACTGCCGCCCAGCTTCGTGTCATCCGCAAACTTGGAGATGCTGCATTTAATTCCCTCATCCAAGTCATTAATATATATTGTAAACAACTGGGGTCCCAGCACTGAGCCTTGCGGTACCCCACTAGTCACTGCCTACCGTTCCGAAAAGGTCCCGTTTATTCCCACTCTTTGCTTCCTGTCTGCTAACCAATTCTCTATCCACATCAATACCTTACCCCCAATACCGTGTGCTTTAAGTTTGCACACTAACCTCCTGTGTGGGACCTTGTCAAAAGCCTTTTGAAAATCCAAATATACCACATCCACTGGTTCTCCCCTATCCACTCTACTAGTTACATCCTCTTATGAGGAAGCTACCTGGATCAGAGAACATGTCTTATAAAGAAAGGTTAAGCAACCTCGGGCTTTATGCCTTGGAGCACAGGATGAGAGGTGACTTGACAGAGCTGTATAAAATTATGAGAGACATGAAGTGGACAGTCAGTACCTTTTCCTCAGGGCTGCAATAGCCAAAACCGGAGGACTTCTGTTTAAGGTGAGTGGAGGAAAGTTTAAGGGAGATGTCAGTGGCCTATTTTTGTTTCTTTAACATAAAGAGTGGTGGGTGCTTGGAACACACGGCCAAGGGTTTCAAAAACTCTTCAATAGGCACATGATTGTAAGAAAAATGGGTTATGTTGGAGGAATGGGTTACACTGATCATGGACACAACAAATTCTACACATGCAGGAAACCTTGAGCAACGCATACAAAATGTTGGAGAAGCTCAGCAAATCCTCAGCAAGATCAATCATGGAATGGGTTTATATTGGTCGGTACAACATTATTGACCAAGGGACTTGCAGTATACCATACTATTCTATGTTCCATTGGGGAAAAACCATCACAGATTAGAAGATTGCTTTATCTGATCAGGACACAAGGGCAAACTTTGAGACTCAGCTTGCCTATCACTTCAGTTCCCCACTCCACTGTAACCTCTGTGTCTCTGACCTGTTACACTATTCAAAAGAAGTCCAATGTAAACTCAGGGTAAAGCACCTCACCTTCCATCTGAGCATCTTATAGTTCTCTGGAATCAATACTGAATTCAACAATTTCAAATAAACAAGTTTCCTGCATGTATCAAAATAGCCAGTTTTGATGTATGGTCATCCACCTTTAACATTAAATCAGATTTTCTGTCTCTACAGATGCCATCCAATCTAGAACACAAAACTCGATACACCAGTACAAGCCATGGGCCGAACACGATGCAAATCAAACTAAATTTCTTCTGCCTGCCAAGACCCTGGAGACTTCCATTCCCTGCACATGTATGTGTTTACATAAAAGCTTCTTAAACACTCCATCAGCCATTGGCAGCCATTGTAGCTACTACCACTGTATAAAAAAAAACCTTGCCTCGCACATCATGGGTCTATCACCCAGATATGGGTAAAGCCCACCAAACCATTGAGAACATCTACATAAACGCTATCACAGGAAAGCAGCATCAATCATCAAGGATCCCACCACTCAAGACTTGCTCTCTTTTGTTGTTGTCATCAGGAAGAAAGTACAAGAGCCTTAGGGACCACACCACAGATGATATTTCAGGCTGAGACCCGTCATTAGGGTCCTGATGAAGGGTCTTGGCCCGAAACATCGACTGTTTACTCTTTTCCATAGATGCTGCCTCTTCTGCTGAGTTCCACCAGCATCTTGTATGTGTTGCTTGAATTTCCAGTATCTGCAGACGTTTTCTTACAAGTTAAAAAAAATTAAGTTTTCTCACCTTTCCAGGTTCTGATGATAGGTCAATGGCTTGAAACATTAACTGTTTTTTCCTCCAGAGATTCTGTCTGACCTGAGTACGTCCAGCATTATCTGATTATACTCTAAGACGCTTTGCCTGCCAGAAAGGGTTTGGAGACCTCTTGACTACTGGTTCCGTTCATCCTCCAGCACAACAACGCGCATGCGTAATAACCAATGTTTACCTCCCGCTCGCTACGCGTCCATAGCGGCCTAGCTAAATGAACGGGGCGGAGACTTCGCTAGAGGAACCCTAGACGGTCCCAACAACAGCCGCCACCATCCGAACGGCGCCGCTCGTCCAGGTGAAGCCACGGCCGGTTCCAATACCCTGTCACAGAAAGGCCTTTGCCAACCTCTTGGAACATTCCAGAGGCCCGTAGCCGGAGACAGAAGCCACCTCACCTGGAGCAGTCGAGCTCGGCGCTTATCCTCCTGCAGGGCAGGGTCGTACAAACTCTCGGCATCCTTCGTTCTTTCTTCCCTCTCTCATAGGAAAGGGCTGAAGCGGTCCTCCGGTCTTTTTTCGCCGATAAAAACGACCCGCTTCGACGCTCCCGTTGCGGCTAATGCCGCCAACAGACAGTCGGGACCTCCAGTATCCCACCGTGCACGGCTCCGGCCTCCGAAGGGGGCGGGCTCAGTGCCGAAATTCAGGCAATCAGCTGCTCGGTTCTCATTCCGTCCTCTGTGTCGGACTATGTTGTATGGGCGACTCAGCGGGTCGGGTAGCTTCTGTGGAGAGATAGCTCAGTCACAGAGCAATACACCATGAATCTAGGCCTTTCGACCCAACCTGTCCATGTAACCCCGTGGATTTCGTCAGGGTGTTCCGGTTCAGAATCAAATCAGGTTTAATATCAGTGGCATATGTCGTGAAATGTTATTTTGTAGCAGCAGTACATAATTTTAAAACTATAATTTATATATATTTAGATATATACAGTATATATGTATTTATAGATATATATTCACATGACCTTGATACCAACAGACTAGCAGAGGGGAAAAGCGCCTTTCATCTCCTTCAGTAGGGACATATCTCCACCCTGCCACCCAATAAATATATATACATATCTGTGTGATTATAGAGAGAGAGACAGATAATTAAATAAAATAGTGCAAAAAGAGAGGAAAAAAAGGGGAAAAATGGTGAGATAAGGTACATGAGTTCACTGTCCATTCAGGAATCTGATGGAGGAGGGGAAGAAGCTGTTCCTGTAATGTTGAATGTGTATCTTCAGGTCCCTGTACCTCATCCTCGATGCTATCAATGAGAAGAGGGCATGTCCTGGGTGATGGTGGTCCTTAATGGTGGATGCTGCCTTTTTGAGGGATCACTTCTTCAAGATGTCCTTGGTGCTGGGGAGGCTAGTGCCCATGATGGAGCTAGTTGAGTCTGCAACTTTCTGCAGCTTTTTCTGATCCTGTGCAATGGCCCATCCATACCAGATGATGATGAAAACAGCTCTTCATGGTACATCTGCTGAAATTTAGGACAGTCTTTGGTGACAAACTCCTAATGAAATATAGCAGCTTTGTAATTGCATCAATATGTTGGGCCCAGGATAGATCTTCAGAAATGTTAACGTTCAGGAACTTGAAACAGCTCACACTTTCCACTGACCCCTTGACGAGGACTGGTGTGTTTCCCCTTGACTTCCCCTTTCTGAAGCTCACAATTCCTTGGTCATACTGACATTCAGTGCAATGTTGTTACTGTGATACCACTCAACTGTATAATCTATATCACTCCTCATCACCTGAAATTGTACCAACAATGGTAAATTTACAGTTGCCAATTAAGCTGTACCTAGCCACACAGTTGTGAATGTAGAGCAGTGGCCTTAGCATGCATCCTTGAGGTGTGTTGGTGCTGATTGTGTGCGAGGAGGAGATGTTATTTCTGATCTGCACTAACTCGTCTTCCAATAGAGAAGTCAAGGATCCCGTTGCAGTGGGTTTCCTCACACATTCCAAAGATGTAAGAGTCAGGGTTAATAAGCTGTGGGTGTGCTATGTTGGTGCCAGAAGTATGGCGACACTTGCAGGCTGCCCCCCAGCACAATCCTTGGACTGCATTGGTCAATGACACAAACGACACATTTCACTGTATTTTTCAATTTCCATGCAACAATTAAAGCTAATCTTTAAGGTGTGACCTTACCAACAATATATCCAACTGCCAACATAATTGCTCAGCGGAAAACAGGCTATGTTATCTTCGAGGGTAAACTGCTGCAACGTTCATGGATTCAGGGACTTGGACAATATTTTGTATGACTCTAGTGCAAAAGAGAAATAATATTTTAAAAAATGAGGCAGTGCTCATGGGTTCAATGTCCATTTAGGAACTGGATGACAGAGGGGAAGAAGCTGTTTCTGAATCACTGAGTGTGTGCCTTTAGGCTTCTGTACCTCCTCCTTGATGAGAAAAGAGCATGTCCTGGGTGACAGTGGTCCTTAATAATGGATGCCGCCTTTCTGAGGCACCACTCCTTGAAGACGTCTTGAATACTCATGATGGAACTAACTAATTTTACAACTCTCTGTAGCTTCTTTCGATCCTGTGCAGACAGTGATACAGCTTGTCAGAATGCTCTCCATGGTACATCTGTAGTTTTTGACCGTTTTAGGTGACAAACCAAATCTCCTCAAACTCCTAATGAAATATAGCTGCTGTCTCCCCTTCTTTATAGCTGCATTGATATGTTGGGACCAGATTAGATCCTCAGAGATCTTGACACGCAAGAACTTCAAATTGCCTCTCCACTTTTGATCCCCCTATAAGGATTGGTTTGTGTTCCCTCATCCTACCCTTTCTGAAATAGTTTGCTTCCATTATTTCTGTGTGCAGAGGCCTGATGGACCGAAGGGTCTGTTTCAGGCTGCATGATCCAACAACTATTGTGAAACCAAGGTGAGACACTCAGCTGTGTTGTAAATATGTGGGATTCATCATCATCATTATGTGCCCAGTTGTATGACATGGGCGATCATGGTCTTTCCATGACCATGATTGTTCTTGGCAAATTTTTCTACAGAAGTGATTTGCCATTGCCCTCTTCTGGACTGGCTTTACAAGGCAGGTGATCCCAGCCATTATTAATACCCTTCAGAGATTGTCTGCCTGATGTCAATGGTTGCATAACCAGGACTTGTGATATGCACCAACTGATCAAACAACCATCCACCACCTGCTCCCGTGGCTTCATGCGACTTTGATTGAGGAGCTAAACAGGTGCTACACATTGCCCAAGGGTGACCTGTAGGCTTGCGGCGGGGGTGGGGGGGGGAGGAGCGCCTTATACCTCCTTTTGGTAGAGACATCTCTCCACCCCACCACCCAGGATGTGGGGTTATCCTTGCAAGAAGTTTAAAGTATGTACCACAAACAGGAAGGGTTGCTTCTGAGTTTCGTGTTATTCGGTCTGTCAGAAAGTTAAATAAAAAAATAACTTTGGAATTACTGGTTTGGATATCCTAAGATTCAAGATTGTTTAATGTCATTTCCAGAACGCAAGTGTAAAGAAGAACAAAATAATCGTTACTCTGGATCCAATGCAGCACAAAAAAACACAATAAGATAAGGAACACAATAATAAAAAAACACAGTAAATATAAATACATAAGATACTCTATATACATAGATTGATTTTATGTCCATAAAGTGAGATTAGACAGAGGAGTGTCTACACAAGGTGACTCTGACAGAAAATGATAAAGTAGTGATGGTTGGGGGTGTGGAGGGATGGGCGGAGGTGTTGATCAGCACTGCTGCTTGGGGAAAGTAACTGTTTTTGAGTCTGGTGGTCTTGGTGTGGACCTCATAGCCACCTCCCTGATGGGAGTGGGACCAAGAGTCCTTGAGTAGGATGGGTGCAATCCTTCATGATGTTACTGGCACTTTTCTGGTACCTTTCTGTGTATATCTCCTTGGTGGTGGGTAGCCTGGTGCTGGTGATGTGTTGTGCAGTTTTGAGCATTGTAGAGACTTTCTGTGCACCGCAATGCAGTTTCTGCACCTAGCAGATATGCAGCATGATAGGATGCTCTCTTGCACATCTGTAGAATGACATGAGTATAGATATGAGTAGTCCTGCTTCTTCAGCTTCCTCAGAAAGTAAAAGCATTGGTGAGCTTTCCTGATTGTGTACAATGTGTTCTGGAATCATGAGAGATATTGTGAGACGTGCACTCCCAGGTGTTTGAAAGTGCTCGTGACTTCTTCTGCTATGTAGCCATATCTGATCATTAGAGGAACTAAGGTGGAGTGGGTCAGCATCTTTAAATTCCTCAGTGTTATTATTTCAGAGGACCTGTCCTGGGCCCAGTACGTAAGTGCAATTGTGAAGAAAACATCCTTCTACTTCCTTAACAGTTTGCAGATGTTCGGCATGACATCTAAACATTGACAAACGTCTATAGATGTGTAGTGGAGAGTAAATTGACAGGCTGCACTTCAGCCTTGATGGAAACTCCAATGCTCTTGAATGGAAAATTCTTCAAAGAGTAGTGCATACGGTCCAGTCCATCACGGGTAAAGCTTTCTCCTCTATTGAGCACATCCACACGGAGTGCCGTTGCAGGAAAGCACCATCCATTATCAGGCTCCCCATCATCCAGAACATTCTCTCTTCTCACTGCTGCCTTCAGGAGGAAGGTACAAGAGCCTCAAGACTCGCACCAACAGGTTCAGGAACAGTTATTACCTCTCAACCTTCAGGCTCTTGAACCAAAGGGGATAACTTCACTTGCCCCATCATTGAAAAGTTCCCATAACTAATAGACTCACTTTCAAGGACTCTTCATCTCATGTTCTCAGTATTTAATGCTTATTTATGTATTATTATTATTTCTTTCTTTTTGTATTTGCAGTTTGTAGTCTTCGGCACGCTGGTTGAACACCCAAGTTGGGTATCTTTCATTGATTCTTTTAGGGTTATTATTCTATAGATTTATTGAGTATGCCCACAAGAAAATGAATCACAGGGTTGTCTATGGTGACATATGTGTACTTTGATAATAAATTTACTTTGAACTTTGATGTAAAGAAGGTTGTGAGTGGTTCAAGATCACCTTAACTCAATAACTATCTCCTTTAGTAAAGCAGATAGTAAAATAAAATGAAGCATGAAAGTCTAGAGAGTAATTCATATACAGAAGTATAGTGTTAAGACCCAGCAACGCAGTTTATTATCGCTGACATTTACTGAGTGGCCACTTTATTAGGTACACCTGCCCGTTAATCCTACTATCTAATCAGCCAATCATGTGGCAGCAACTCAATAGATAAAAGCAGGTAGAGATGGTCAAAAGGTTCAGCTCTTGTCAGACCAAACATCAGAATGGGGAAGTGACTTTGACCGTGGAATGATTGTTGGTGTCACACAGGGTGGTTTGAGTATCTCAAAAACTGCTGACCTCCTGGGATTTTGATGCACAACAGTCTCCAGAGTTTGCAGAGAATCTTCATAACTTCCGCCATCTCCCACAGGATCCCACCACCAAACATAACTTTTCCTCCCCTCCCCGCAACTTTCCAGTTTCCACAGGGATCGCTCCCTACGCAACTCCCTTGTCCACTTGCTCTCCCCACTGATCTCCCTCCTAGTACTTATCCTTGCAAGTGGAACAAGTGCCACACCTGCCTCCACACCTCCCCCCTCACTACCATTCAGGGCCCCAGCAGTCCTTAAGAGTGAGGCAACACTTCACATGTGAGTCTGTTAGGGTCATCAACTGTATCCAGTGCTCCCAGAGTGGCCTCCTGTATATTGATGAGACCCAACGTAATCTGGGAGACCACTTCTTCGAGCACCTACACTCCGTCCGCCAGAAAAGATGGGATCTCCCGTAGCAACCCATTTCAATTCTACTTCCCTTTCGCAAACCGACGTGTCAGTCTATTGTCTCCCTTAACACTGTAATGAGACCACACTCAGGTTGGAGGAGCAACACCGTATATTCCATCTGAGTAGCCTCCAACCTGATGACATGAACAAAAATTTCTCAAACTTCTGGTAATCGCCCCCCCCCCCCACCATTCCCCATTCCTGTTTCCCTCTCTCACCTTATCTCCTTGCCTGTACATCACCTCCCTCTGGTGTTCCTGCTCCTTCCCTTTCTTCCATGGTCTTCTATCATCTCCTATCACATATCCCCTTCTCCAGCTCTTTATCTCTTTCACCAATCAGCTTCCCAGCACTTTACTTCACCCCTCCCCTCTCCTGGTTTCCATCTATCGCCTACCACCTTGTACTTCCTTCTCCCTTCCCTCCACCTTCTTACTCTGACTTTCTTTCCAGTCCTGATGAAGGGTCTCAGCCCAATACGTCAACTGTTTACTATTTTCCTTAAATGCTGCCTGGCCTGCTGAGTTCCTCCAGCTTTTTGTATGTATTACTTTGGATTTCCAGCATCTGCAGATTTTCTCATGTTTGTGAAAAACTATCCAAAGAGCAGCAGTTTTGTGGGTGAACTGCCTTGCTAATGAGAGAGGTGGTGAAGATAATAATTCAAATGTTTTCCTTCCATGGAGTATAACTGCTTTATAGACCTTCTCTCAAACCTTTGCCAATAAATCTCCTCAATGTATAGCACTAGTATAGCATCGACACTTCTCCGTGGATTGTCACCTTGTTGTGGTGGAGAAGCCTGTGTGGTCCTGTGATCCCGAGAGCGATGCCGTCTGGAGCTATGCTCCTGGTAGGGTCACCCATGGCGGTAAGGTCAAGGGTGAGGTTCCTGACAAAGAACAATCCAACCAATACCTCAACAGTGGAACAGGTGGACAAAGTTACTTCGAACTCAACGGCTGTGAAAGCGGATGAAGGCTGCAACAAATCCATCAGCTCCAATCGTCATGGTTTCCATGCCATTGGAATCAGTTGGTTGATTTGTGAAGTATCGTGTGCTTCTTGGAGTGCAACATCAAGTACATATTAAACAAATACACGCACAGGTGTCTTCGCTCTGTGGGCCACTTCTTCAGAACGAAGACCATCATCCTTGACCTTGAGGGATAGCCACGATGACGAGCATTGACATCATCAATTGGGAAACCAATGCCAAGGACAGGAAACTCTGGCAAGCCATCATCCGAGAGGGAACAGCAACTTTCGAAGCCAACAGATGTGCAGAATTAGAAGAAAAGAGAAGAAAATGGAAAGAGAGGCAACAACAACCAAAGCCCGATCTGCCATCTGGAACTACCTGTCCTGAATGCGGAAGAACTTTCAAAGCCAAGATTGGACTCATAAGCCACTTGAGAGCCCATAAGTAGATCAACAGAACGAAGTCCATCATCCTCGACCTCGAGGAATAGCCACGACGATGAGTACTGGTCTCATCACCCTTATTAATTCACTGTTTGGGGAAATAACAAACAAGTTGATAGGGTGGTAAAAATGGCATATGACATGTTCACCTTTATTGGTCAAGTTATTGAGTTTAAGATTCAGTACCATATACTCAATGGCCACTTTAGTAAGTACACCTGCTCATTAGTGCAGATATCTAATCAGCCAATCATGTGGCAGCAACTCAATGCATAAAAGCATGCAGACATGGCCAAGAGGTTCAGTTATTCTTCAGGCCAAACATCAGAATAGGGAAGAAATGTGACTTTCATGGTAGAATGATTGTTGGTGCCAAACAGGGTGGTTTGAGTATCTCAGAAACTGCTGATCACCTGGGATTTTCACACACAGCCACCTCTAGAATTTGATTAACAATGAGCTACCAACTTCCATTGTGTGTTTATTGTTACAATTTGTTCGGGCCAGAGGAGCAGGACAGGCTGACGTTCAGCTTGCTGCTCCACGAGGTTTACTCATCTCCGCACTGATCTGAGTCTGTGCCTTGCAACTAACAGGCTCCTGGATCAGTTGCAGTGATAACTGGCGTGTGGTTGTGGACTTACTTTAGTTCTGCATGTTAGTTGCTTACTTTCATCATTTGATCAATTAGTTTGTTTTCTGTATATTGAATGTTTGATGGTCTTTTTATAATGGGTTCTATTGGATTGTATATCTCAAGGTTCTATATAGTATATATACTTTGATAATAACTGTACTTTCAACTTTGAAATTATGCTAACATCTTGAAATCTTTGTTAATATAATTGTATAACACTCTAAAATTAATTGTGTTAATAAATATAATCCTTACATTTTCAAAATAATAAATGCACAACCTTTACTTTGAAATACTTTAGAGCTTCAAATGTGTTTACATTGTCAGCATTTCAAGTTATAACACTAACAAGTTGTAACAATAAACGTGGAATGGAAGTTGGTAGCTCATTGTTAATCAACCGCAAGTCCACTGAATGCGGACATGATCTAGCCAAAACCTTTTTTTTCTGCCATTGTGCCTGTCAAATTTTTTTCACTGCAACACTCGCAACACGCTGGAGGAACTCAGCAGGTCGGGCAGCATCAGTGGAAAAGATCGGTCGACGTTTCGGGCCGGAACGTCGACCGATCTTTTCCACTGATGCTGCCCGACCTGCTGAGTTCCTCCAGCGTGTTGTGAGTGTTGCTTTGACCCCAGCATCTGCAGATTATTTTGTGTTTAAGATTTTTTTCACTACCTGAAATTGGAGAGAGGAAGTGTTGCACAGGTCAGGAGAAGAGTTTAAAAAAAGAGTGTTCGCGGGGCGTGTTGTATTAGTGGCGGATCAATCGATTCGCAGAGAGGGCTTCGCACAGGTTGGGGAGAAGAATTCAAAAAAGGAGTGTTTCATGGGGCTCAGCACATTAGTGGCAGAACAATCAATTTGCGTTTCATTAGCAGGAGCAAATAAAAGTAAAGCAGTGTCAAAGCAGAGCGGCCATTGTGTGAGTGGACCAGTGTAGGAGGCTTTGGCAAGGAGGCACAGGTAAGTAGCAGGTAAGGTTTTTAATATAAAGTCACTAAATTACAGCTAATTAAATAAAGTAGGGATGATGCAGGATCAGGTGATGTGCTGTAGCTGCATGATGTGGCAGCTGGTGGACCCCAAAGTGTTTCCTGGTGACCACATCTGCAGTAAGTGTTGGCTACTCAAGCAACTCGGGCTCAAAGTTGAAGACATGGAAACAAATAATGTGGCACATCAGGGAGGGGAGAGTTACCTGGTTTCTTTGTTTCAGGAGGTTGTCTCACCTACTAGATTAGCTGCCTCAAATTTGGTCTGTGATCAGGGACAAGAGGGTGTGACTGCGAGTGAGGTGGGTAGTGGGGTCCAAGAGACAGTGCTGGAGGAGCCTCAGCCCCTAAGCTTGTCCAGCAGGTCTGAGATTCCTGCTCCCTGTGTGGATGAGAGTGAGGGCTATAGGAAGGATGAGCAACCTAACCATGGCACCATCGTTCAGGGAGCCATTCAGGAGGGGAGAGAGAAGAGAAATGTAGTGGTAATTGGGGATAGAGCATCCTGAAGGCTGTGTTGCCTGCCTGGTGCCCAGGTTCGGGACATCTTATCTGACCTGGAGAGGAATTTGCAGAGGGAGGGGAAAGATTCAGTTGCCATGATCCATGTGGATACCAACAACATAGGTAGAACAAGGAAAGAGGTTCTTCTGAGGAAATTTGAGCAGTTGGGACTAGATTAAAAAGCAGAACCAAAAAGCTGGTCCTCTTTGGATTACTACTGGAGCCACATGCTAATTGGCATAGGGTCAATAAGATTAGAGAGTTAAATGCATGGCTCAAGGTTTAGTGTGGGAGAAGTGGGTTTGAATTCATGGCACCAGTATTGGGGAAGGAAGGATCTGCACCAATGGGATGGGCTCCATCTGAACCATGATGGGACCTGGATCCTAGTGAATTGCATAACTAGGACTGTAGACAGAACTTTAAACTAAATAGTAGGGGAGTGGGTTCATCAGATTGGAGAAGTATGGATAAAGAAAAAAGAAAAGCATGGATAAAGATAAAGATAAAGAAAAAGTTAAAAAAGAGAAAAGTGAGAGTGGAGTAAAGAAAAGTCAAGTGGAAAAGAGTAAAAGGTTACAAGATTTTAAAAGCACAATGAGTGTAAGGGCACTTTATTTGAATGCCCATCGTGTTCAAAACAAGGTCAGTGAACTTGTGGCACAAATCGCAAGTATGATTTAGTGGCCATTACAGAGGTGTGGTCGCAGGGTGGAGAGGATTGGGAATTAAATATCCAAGGATATCAGGTAATAGGGAAGGATAGGCAGGAAGGTAAGGGAGGTGGTGTAGCGCTCTTAATTAAAGACGAGATCAGGGTGATAGTGAGAGACCATATAAGATCTAAGGAGCAGAATGCCAAATCCATCTGGTTAGCGTTAGGAGTAGTAAAGGGAAAAAATCACTGGTGGGAGTTGTCTATCAGCCGCCGAATAATAACATTTCAGTGGCACAGGCAATAAATAGAGAAATTTCTGGGGCATGTAAGAATAGAACATTTATCATGGAGCACTTTAACTTGCATACAGATTGGATAAATCAAGTTGATCGAGGCCGTCTTGAGGAGAACTTCATAGAATGCATCCATGATGGCTTTCTTGAACAGCATGTTACTGAAACTACAAGGGAACATGCTTAGATCTGGTCCTGTGCAAAGAGACAGGTAAAATTAGTGATCTTGTAGTTAGGGACCCTCTTGGAAAAAGTGATCACAGTATGATTGAGTTTCTCATACAAAAGGAGGGTGCAATAGTTCATCGAAAACCAGTGTATTATGCCTAAACAATGGAGACTACAATATGATGAGGGATTATTTGGCTAGGGTAGACTGGGAACACAGGCTAAATGTGGGACGATTGAGGAACAGTGGAGGACTTACAAAGAGATTTTTCATGGTGCTGAACAAATGTACATTCCAGTTAAAAGCAAGGACAGTAAGGTTGGGGAGGCCAGTCTTGGATAACTAAGGAAATTTAAAAAAAGGCATCAAACTAAAATCTCGTGCATACAAAGTCACCTAGAGTAGAGGGAAACTGGATGATTGGGAAAACTTTAAAAAGCAACAAAGAACCACTAAGTGAGCAATAAAGAAAGGGAAGCTAGATTATGAAAATAAACTAGCACAAAATATAAAAACGGATTGTAAAAGTTTTAATAATTATATAAAGCAGAAAGGTGACTAAAAGTGAACATAGGCCCCTTGGAGGACGAGAAGGGGAAATTGATATTGGGTAATGAGGAAAAGGAAGAGGGTTTGCATGACTATTTTGTGTAGGTCTTCACAGTGGAGGACATGTCTAACATGCCAAAGAGAGATGTTATGGATGTGAAGGGAGGTGAGGACCACAATACAATATCTCTCACTAAAGAGGTAGTGCTGAGCAAACTTGTGGGTCTGAAGGTAGGTAAGTCTTCTGGTCCTGATGGAATGCATCCCATGGTACTGAAAGAAATGGCAGAAGTTATAATAGAGGCTTTGGTGATAATTTTACCAAAATTCCCTGGACTCTGGGCAGGTCCCGGAGGATTGGGAGGCGGTGAATGTTACGCCATTGTTCAAAACATATGTAGGCAAAAGGCAGGTAACTATAGGCCAGTTAGTTTAACATCTGTAGTTGAGAAAATGCTTGAAGCCATCACTAAAGAAGAAATAGCGAGGCATCTGGAAAGAAACGGATCCATCAGGCAGATGCAGCATGGATTCCTGTTTGACAAATTTACTGGAGTTCTTAGAGGATGTAACAAGAGCAGAGTATAGAGAGGAACAGATGGACATTATTTACTTGGAATTTCAGAAGGTGCTCGATAAGGTGCTGCATAAAAGACTTATTCATAAGTTAAGGATGCATAGAGTTGGGGTGATATATTAGCATAGATAGAGGATTGCTTCACTAATAGAAGAGAATTGGGATACATGGGTGCTACTCTGGTTGGCAATCAGTGAGTGGGGTGCCACAGGGGTTGGTGCTGGGCCTGCAACTGTTCATGATATACATTAACGATCTAGAAGAGGGGACAGAGTGTAGTTTGCTAATGGTACTAAACTAAGTGGAGAAGCAAATTGTGCAGAAGGTACAGAGAGTCTGCAGAGAGAGAGAGAGAGATAAGTTGATAGGTTAAGTGAGTGGGGCAAGGGTCAAGCAGATGTAGTACAATATTGGTAAATGCAACGTCATCCACTTTGGAAAGAAAAATGAAAGAGCAGATTATTATTTAAATGGTAAAAAATTGCTGCTTGCTACTGTGTAGAGGGACTTGGATGTGCTTGTGCATGAATCACAAAAGGTTGGTTTGCAGGTGCAGCAGGCTATTAATAGGCAAATGGGCTGTTGGCCTTCATTGCGGGAGGGATTGAATTTACGAGCAGGGAAGTTACGCTGCAACTGTACAGAGTACTGGTGAGGCCGCACCTGGAGTACTGCATGCAGTTCTGGTCTCCTTAATTGAGGAAGGATAATACTGGCGTTGGAGGCAGTGCAGAGGAGGTTCACCAGGTTGGTTCCAGAAATGAGGGGGTTAGACTATGAGGAGAGATTGAGTTGCCTGCGACTATACTCGCTGGAATTCAGAAGAATGACAGGAGGTCTTATAGAAACATAAAATTATGAAAGGGATAGATAAGATAGAAGTAGGAAAGTTGTTTCCACTGGTAGGTGAGAATAGAATTAGGGGACATAGACGCAAGATTTGGGGGAGTAGATTTTGACGGAGATGAGGAGGAACTTCTTTTCCCAGAGACTGGTGAATCTGTGGAATTCTTTGTCCAATAAAACAGTAGAGGCTACCCCAGTAAATATATTTTTAACACCCTTGGAAAGGTTTCACTGCTAATGTAATGGTCTTTCTGTAGAAGCAGTGTTTGGGTTATGGTCAGAGATAACGGGTGCTTTGGAATGTGAGCCGTCCAATGATTGGGGGGTGTTTTTGTGCCATGTGCCTGACACTAGGGTGATCTGAGTCTTTTGTTCAGGGGGAGATGAAGAGAGAAGATGCCGGAGTGGAGCCATGATCTGACGAAGGCTGGGGAGATTGAAGGAGGATCGGCGAAGAGGAAACCGTGAGCTCCAACTTGTTTTTCTTCACTAACCCTGTAGTCAGATTAAGACTTATAACACTAAATTGTTTAATTGTATGTGGTGTGCTGTCTGTTATTTTGTGGTACTGATTTGTAACAGGGTAACACATCATGTAGCATCCACACAAACAGGGGGCGTTTGGCAATCTCGCCCTTTTGGCATTACATAGAGATAGTCTTCCCTAGACTTACACAGCCAACAGAACCTGTGGTTTACATATTTGAGACAAGGTTGTGTAGATTGTTGCATAGTAGGGAAATTAAGGGTTATGGAGAAAAGGCAGGTAGATGGAGGTGAGTCCATGGTCAGATCAGCCATGAGCTTATTGAATGGTGGAGCAGGCTCCACAGGCCAGATGGCCTACTCCCGCTCCTATTTCTTATGTTCTTATGTACTTGTGTTGTGAGCTGTGGTTTGTGTTTGATGTGTACGTTTCAAAAACACACTTAAAGTGCTGCATTGTTTTCAGGCCGTATAAAAACTTCCTGCTCAGAGGAATAGTTGGTCCACACAGCTGTAAGAAAAGAAGGAATGTTGGCAGTAGAACAGAGAGATTAGGGAATGCAGATCCATAAGTTTTTGAAAGTGGCATCACATATAGATAGGGTCATAAAGAAAGCTTTTGGCACATTGGTCTTCATAAATCAAAGTAATGAGGACAAGGGTTGGCATGTTTTGTTGATGTTGTATAAGAAGTTGGTGAGGCCTAATTTGGAGTATGGAGTGCAGTTTTGGTCACTTATCTACAGGAAAGATTTCAGCAAGATTTAAAGAATGCAGAAAACATTTACAAGGATGTTCCCAGGACTTGAGGATCCAAGTTATAACATATAACCATAAGGTATAGGAGAAGAATTAGGCCATTTGGCCCATCAGCTCTGCTCCGCCATTTCAGCAAGGCTGATGCAATTTTCCTCTCAGCTTCAATCTTCTGCCCTCTCCCCATATCCCTTAATGCCCTGGCCAATCAAGACCCGATCAACCTCGGCCTCCACAGCTGCCTGTGGTAAAGAATTCCTCAGATTAACCACTCTCTGGCTAAAGAAATTCCTCCTTCATCTCCATTCTAGAAGAACACCCTTCTATTCTGAGGCTGTGCCCTTTGGTCTTAGACTGTCCCATCATAGGAAACATCCTCTCCACATCCACTGTATCAAGGCTTTTCATCATTCTATACATTTCAATTAGGTCACCCCTCTGCTTCTGAATTCTAGTAAATACAGGCCCAGAGCCATCAAATGCTCTTCATAGGACAAGCCATTCAATCCTGGAATCATTTTCATGAATCTCCTTTGAACCCTCTCCATTTTCAGCACATCCTTTCTAAGATAAGGGGCCCAAACCTGCTCACAATACTCCAAGTGAGTCATCACCAGTGTAGACATCCCACCTCTCCCGGAAGTTCTGGGAGTCTCCCACATATTGATAGTGGCTCCCTGATGCCCGGAAATTATATACAATATCCCGGAAATAGATTTTTTTGAGAGGGAGAGGGAGAGCGAGCATCCTGATTGGTCTCTCTTCGCGCTAACAGTGGTCCCCAACCACCGGGCCGCGAGGAAATGATATGATTTGGCGATATTAGTCAGCTATACCTTTCTTCATTCCCTGTCACTCACTGTTGAACTTGAACGCACGCGAGGTCATTACCCGCGCGTCATCCATGTCAGCACGGGAAGGTCAACTCCTTGAGCTTGCAAATGACGGCGGGCTGAAAAGTATGTTTGACATAACATCTCTGCCGGCATTCTGGATCAAAGTCAAGGCTAAATATCCTGAGATAGCCATGAAAGCACTGAAAACGTTGCTTCCATTTCCAACATCATATCGCTGTGAAGCGGGGTTTTCTGCAATGAATGCCATGAAAACTAAATTGCGGAATAGACTGGACACAAGGAACCCCCTTCGAGTATCACTGTCTCCCATCACCCCTCGATGGCACCATCTTGTTGCAGGAAAATAAGCCCAGGGCTCCCACTGATTCAGCGATATTGGTGTGTTGCAATGATTTTATATATTCATACGGGGAAAATATGTGCTGTGTGCTTAATATCCAAATGTTACTTAAAATGTTATGATGCTATTGACTTATAGTTGACGTATCACCAATATTCCGGTCGTGGTTAACACCCCGACTCCCGATTGGCTGGTCTGAAAGAATATTGTCAATATTAAACTGGTCTACGGTGCAAAAAAGGTTGGGGACCCCAGCTAACAAGACGTATCAGTTTTCTCTGTGGGTAGGCTTTACAGTCGACCTCAAAAATAATGACAGTGTTGCTCGTTGCACTGTTTGCAACAGTGACTTTTCTATTGCCCATGGTGGATTAAAATGTAAAAGGCACGTTGAGGTGAGATTAACAGGTGTCATTCTTTCATTAGCATAGCTAACGTCATTTAAACTAGCTGGCCAGCTGCTAAGGAGCTATGCTATTGATGTCCTACGTGATGAGGCCAAACTCCCAGTAGACTTGCTGAAAGTTGTAATAGAGTAAACATGATAATACAATATAAGTACATATTTTAATGCCACATTTTCTGCATATACCCAACTTGGTTTACAGATTAGACAAAATCACTAAACAAAGTATTACATACACCCTTGGAGGTTGACGGTGGGGTGGGGGGAATGGGGTTGCGGGGGGTGGGGGTGCTACCTCCTTGAAATGAGTTTTTGCAGGGTGGGATGTCTGCCAGTGCTTTATAAAGTTTCCAACATTACATCCTTTATTTTATATTCCAGTCCTCTTGAAATGAATGCTTTCATTGCATTTGCCTTCCTCACCACAGACTCAAACTGCAAGTTAAATTTAGGGAATCCTGTACAAGGGCTCCCAAGTCCCCTTGCACCTCGGTTTTTTTATATTTACTCTCCATTTAGAAAATGGTAAGCCCTTCCATTTCTTCTACCAAAGTGCATGACCATACACTTCCCGACGTTGTATTCCATCTGCTATTTCCTCGCCATTCTCCTAATCTGTCAAAGTCCTTCTGTAGCCTCTTTACTTCCTCAAAACTATCTGTCCCTCCAACTATCTTCATATCATCTGCAAAAATTTGCAACGGAGCCATCAATTCCATCATCCAAATCATTGACATAGGATGTAAAAAGAATTGACCCCAACACAGACCCCTGTGGAACACTACCACGAGGAAATCTGCAGATGCTGGAATTTCAAGCAACACACATAAAAAATGCTGGTGAACGCAGCAGGCCAGGTAGCATCTATAGGAGGAGGTGCAGTCGACATTTCGGGCCGAGACCCTTCGTCAGGACTAACTGAAAGAAGAGCTAGTAAGAGATTTGAAAGTGGGAGGGGGAGATCCAAAATGATAGGAGAAGACAGGAGGGGGAGGGATGGAGCCAAGAGCTGGACAGGTGATTGGCAAAGGGGATATGAGAGGATCATGGGACAGGAAGCTTAGGGAGAAAGAAAGGGGGAGGGGGGAAAACCCAGAGGATGGGCAAGGAGTATAGTGAGAGGCACAGAGGGAGAAAAAGGAGAGAGAAAAAAAAATTAATAATAATAATACATAAATAAATAACGGATGGGGTACGAAGGGGAGGTGGGGCATTAACAGAAGTTAGTGAAGTCAGTGTTCATGCCATCAGGTTGGAGGCTACCCAGACGGAATATAAGGTGTTGTTCCTCCAACCTGAGTGTGGCTTCATCTTGAGAGGAGGCCGTGGATAGACCTATCAGAATGGGAATGGGATGTGGAATTAAAATGTGTGGCCACTGGGAGATCTTGCTTTCTCTGGTGGACGGAGCGTAGGTGTTCAGCGAAACGGTCTCCCAGCCTGCGTCAGGTCTCGCCAGTATATAGAAGGCCACATCGGGAGCACCGGACGCAGAATATCACCCTAGCCAACTCACAGGTGAAGTGTCGCCTCACCTGGAAGGACTGTCTGGGGCCCTGAATAGTAGTGAGGGAGGACATGTGTAGCACTTGTTTTGCTTACAAGGATAAGTGCTGGGAGGGAGATCGGTGGGAAGGGATGGGGGGGAACGAATGGACAAGGGAGTCGCGTAGGGAGCAGCAATCCCTGCGGAAAGCCGGGGGGGGTGGGGGGGAAGATGTGCTTAGTGGTGGGATCCCATTGGAGGTGGCGGAAGTTACGGAGAATTATATGTTGGACCCGGAGGCTGGTGGGGTGGTAGGTGAGGACAAAGGGAAACCTATTCCTAGTGGGGTGGCGAGAGGATGGGGTGAGAGCAGATGTGTGTGAAATAGGAGAGATGCGTTTGAGAGCAGAGTTGATGGTGGAGGAAGGGAAGCCCCTTTCTTTAAAAAAGGAGGACATCTCCTTCGTCCTGAAATGAAAAGCCTCATCCTGAGAGCAGATGCAGTGGAGAAGGAGGAATTACGAGAAGGGGATGGCATTTTTACAAGAGACAGGGTAGGAAGAGGAATAGTCCGGGTAGCTGTGAGAGTCCATAGACTTATAGTAAACATCAGTAGATAAGCTGTCTCCAGAGATAGAGACGGAAAGATCAAGAAAGGGGAGGGAGGTGTCAGAAATAGACCAGGTAAACTTGAGGGCAGGGTGAAAATTGGAGGCAAAGTTAATGAAGTCAACGAGCTCAGCATGCGTGCAGGAAGCAGCGCCAATGCAGTCGTTGATGTAGCGAAGGAAAAGTGGGGGACAGATACCAGTATAGGCTTGGAACATGGATTGTTCCACAAAGCCAACAAAAAGGCAGACATAGCTGGGACCCATACGGGTGCCCATGGCTACACCTTTAGTTTGGAGGAAGTGGGAGGAGCCAAAGGAGAAATTATTCAGGGTAAGGACTAATTCTGCTAGACGGAGCAGAGTGGTGGTAGAGGGAACTGGTTAGGTCTGGAATCCAAAAAGAAATGGAGAGCTTTGAGACCTTCCTGGTGGGGTTGGAAGTATACAGGGACTGGACATCCATGATGAAAATAAAGCGGTGGGGGCCAGGGAACTTAAAATCATCAAAAAAATTCAGAGCATGAGAAGTGTCACGAACATAGGTAGGAAGGGGTTGAACAAGGAGGGGGGATGCAGAAATGAGTTCGGTGAGGCAGGAGGAAGATGAGACAATGGGTCTACCTGGACAGGCAGGTATATCCCTTTTGCCAATCAATTTTCCAGCTCTTGACTCCATCCCACCCCCTCTTGTCTTCTCCCCACTTTCAAATCTCTTACTATCTCTTCTTTCAGTTAGTCCTGACGAAGGGTCTCAGCCCGAAACGTCGACTGTACCCCTTCCTATAGATGCTGCCTGGTCTGCTGCGTTCACCAGCATTTTTTATGTGTGTTCCCTGTGGAACACTACTAGTCATCAGAAGCCAGGCAGAAAAGGCTTCTTTTATTCCCATTCTTTGCCTCCTGTCAATCAGCCAGTGCTTCATCAATCCTTGAATCTTTTCTGTAATACCATGGGCTCATAGCTTGTTAAGCAGCCTCATGTGTGGCACCTAGTCAAAGGCCTTCTGAAAATCAAAGTACACAACTTCAACCAATTCTCCTTTGTCTATCCTGCTCGCCATTTCTTCAAAGAACAAAGGCTGTTGTAAATCTAGTGAAGAAGAAAAGAAGAGCTTACATAAGGTTCAAAAACTAGGTAATGATAGAGATCTAGAAGAATATAAGGCTTGCAGGAAGGAACTTAAGAATGAAATTAGGAGAGCTAGAAGGGGCCATGAGAAGGCCTTCGCGAACAGGATGAAGGATAACCCCGAGGAATTCTACAAGTATGTGATGAGCAAGAGGATAAGACATGAGAGAATAGGACCAATCAAGTGTGACAGTGGAAAAGTGTGTATGGAACCGGAGGAGATACCAGAGGTACTTAATGAGTGCTTTGCTTCAGTATTCACTACAGAAAAGGATATTAGCGATTGTAGGGATGACTTACAGCGGACTGAAAAGCTTGAGGATGTAGATATTAAGAAAGAGGATGTGCTGGAATTTTTGGAAAGCATCAAGCTGGATAAGTCACCGGGACCAGACGAGATGTACCCCAGGCTACTATGGGAGGCGAGGGAGGAGATTGCTGAGCCTCTGGTGATGATCTTTGCATCATCAATGTGGACAGGAGAGGTTCCAGAGGATTGGAGGGTTGCAGATGTTGTTCCCTTATTCAAGAAAGGGCATAGAGATAGCCCAGGAAATTATAGACCAGTGAGTCTTACTTCACTGGTTGGTAAGTTGATGGAAAAGATCCTGAGAGGCAGGATTTATGAACATTTGGATAGGCATAATATGATTAGGAATAGTCAGCATGGCTTTGTGAAAGGCAGGTCGTGCCTTACGAGCCTGATTGAATTTCTTGAGGATGTGACTAAACACATTGATGAAAGTAGAGCAGTAGATGTAATGTAAATGGATTTCAGCAAGGCATTTGATAAGGTACCCCACGCAAGGCTTATTGAGAAAGTAAGGAGGCATGGGATCCAAGGGGACATTGCTTTGTGGATCCAGAACTGGCTTGCCCATGGAAGGCAAAGAGTGGTTGTAGACGGGTCATATTCTGCATGGAGGTCAGTGACCAGTGGTGTGCTTCAGGGATCTGTTCTGGGACCTCTACTCTTCATGATTTTTATAAATGACGTGGATGAGGAAGTGGACGGATAGGTTAGAAACATAGAAAACCTACAGCACAATACAGGCCCTTCGGCCCACAAAGCTGTGCCGAACATGTCCTTACATGAGAAATTACCTAGGGTTACCCATAGCCCTCTATTTTTCTGAGCTCCGTATACCTGTCCAAGAGTCTCTTAAAAGACCCTATCGTATCCACCTCCACCACTGTCGCCGGCAGCCCATTCCACGCACTCACCACTCTCTGCGTAAAAAACTTACCCCGATATCTCCTCTGTACCTGCTTCCAAGCACCTTAAAACTGTGCCCTCTCGTGCTAGCCATTTCAGCCCTGGGAAAAAGCCTCTGACTAGCCACATGATTAATGCCTGTCATCTTATACAGGGTTAGTAAATTTGCTGAAGACACAAAGGTTGGGGGTGTTGTGGATGGTGTGGAGGGCTGTCAGAGGTTACAGCGGGACATTGATAGGATGCAAAACTGGGCTGAGCAGTGGCAGATGAAGTTCAACCCAGATCAGTATGAGGTGGTTCATTTTGGTAGGTCAAATATGATGGCAGAATATAGTATTAATGATAAGAGTCTTGGCAGCGTGGAGGATCAGAGGGATCTGGGGTCCGAGTCCATAGGATGCTCAAAGTAGCTGCGCAGGTTGACTCTGTGGTTAAGAACGCATACGGTGCATTGGCCTTCATCAATCGTGGGATTGAGTTTAAGGGCCAAGAGGTAATGTTGCAGCTACATAGGACCCTGGTCAGACCCCACTTGGAGTACTGTGCTCAGTTCTGGTCGCCTCACTACAGGAAGGATGTGGAAGCCATAGAAAGGATGCAGAGGAGATTTACAAAGATATTGCCTGGATTGGGGAATACCATGAGAAAAGGTTGATTGAACTCAGCCTTTTCTCCTTGGAGCGATGGAGGATGAGAGGTGACCTGATAGAGGTGTACAAGATGATGAGAGGCAATGATCATGTGGATAGTCAGAGACTTTTCCCCAAGGCTGAAATGGCTAGCACGAGAGAGCACAGTTTTAAGGTGCTTGGAAGAAGGTATAGAGGAGATGTCAGGGGTAAGTTTTCTTATGCAGAGAGTGGTGAGAGCGTGGAATGGGCTGCCGGTGACGGTGGTGGAGGTGGAAACGATAGGAGACTCCTGGACAGGTACACGGAGCTTAGGAAAATAGAAGGCTATGGGTAACCCTAGGTAAGGATATGTTCAGCATAGCTTTGTGGACCGAAGGGCCTTTATTGTGCTGGCTGTAGGTTTTCTATTTTTCTGTGTTCTAATTTCCTACAGATTTATCAGGCATGATTTTCCTTTGAGGAAACCATGCTGACTACGGCCTATTTTATTATGTGCCTGCAGGTATCCTGAGACTTCATCCTTCATCACAGACTCCAACATCTTCTCAACCACTGAGGTCAGACTAACTGACCCATAGTTTCCTTTCTTCCGCCTCTCTCCTTGAAGAGAGAGTAATATTTGCAATTTTCCAGTCTTCTGGAACCATTTACAGAATCTAGTGATTCTTGAAAGATCATCACAAATCCCTCCAAGACCTCTTTCAGAACTTTGGGGTGTACATCATCTGGTCCAGGCGACTTATCTACCTTTATGCCTTTCATTTACCCAAGAACCTTCTTTGTAGCTATGGTAACTTCACACACCTTCATGCCCCCCTGACACTGGAACTTCCACCATACTGGCTAGTGTCTTCCACAGTGAAGACTGATGCAAAATACTTATTCAGTTCAACCACCATTTTGTTGTCCCCTATTACTACCTCTCCGGCATTGTTTTCCAGCAGTCTGATATCCACTCTCGCCTCTCTTTTACACTTTATGGATCTGAAGAAACCTTTGGTATCCTCTTTATTATTACTGGCTAGCTTACTTTCGTATTCCATCTTTACCTTCTTTATAACTTTTTCTGGTTGCCTTCCATTGGTTTTTAAAAGCTTCCATATTCTCTAACTTCCTACTAATTTTTGCTCTGTTTTATGTCCTCTCTTTGGCTTTTATGTTGGCTTTGACTTCTCCTGTTAGCCACGGTTGTTTATCTTCTCCTTTGACTAGGGAGGGGTTGAATAGGTTAGAACTTTATTCCCTAGAGTGTAGGAGAATGAGAGGAGATTTGATAGAGGTATACACAATTATGAGGGGTATGGTTATCGTAAATGCAATCAGGCTTTTTCCACTGATGTTACAGGGAACGTAATGGGAACTTCTTCACTCACAAGGTGGTATGAGCGCCGACCGAGCTGACAGCACAAATGATGGATGCAGGTTCAATGTCAACGTTTAAGAGAAAGAATCTACCATAAGACAAAGGAGCAGAATTAGGCCATTCAGCCCATTTATCCACCTTCATCTTAAATACACCAAACGACTTGGCCTCCACGGCTACTTGTAGTAATGAGTCCCACAGGTTCATCACCTTCTGGCTAAAGGAGATGGTGAATCTGGCTAGGAAGTTACCAGTCAGGGTTGAACATAGGACTGCCTTAGGAACTCCAGCTCAGGATTTACTCCCGAAGACTTTCCTATGAAAGGGTGTAGCTGCATGGTAGTGAGGTTTGAGATCAGAGGTCTCCTTCTCCTCAGTGAGATGCCAACCACAGCCGATGTACCCCATCTGTCCGAAGCAACTAGTTTTAAGGCACCAGTAATCTGCCTTTGCCCTTCTCCTGTCAGTAGAAATGGTTCATCCAGGCTTAGTATCCAAGCCATACATGAAGGTCAGGAGTTGGACTTGGTTGTCAGAGGCTATTGGCATGCCAGCAGGTGTGGCCTGGAGGATGTGCATCTTCAGGGTGTGGCCCCGAGGATGAGCCAATTTCTTGCCCATTTTGCTGACTGAAGCATTGTGGGAGATTGAAACTTTGAGACATCAGATGGTGTACAATGTTGTCGAAAGAAAGCCCCCACACTCAAGTGATATCTCTCTCCCTCTCTCGATGGTGAACGAGAGTCTGTTGGTCCTCAAAGTAGGGAACTTGGACAAGCGGCGCAGCAGATTGCAACATCGAAACAGTGAGCTGTTGGCCTCCCCTTTCGTTGTTGCAGGAGTGATATCTCTCTCTCCCTCGGTTGTGAGAGAGAGAGCCTGCCTGAAATGATGAAGTGTTGGGTTGGACAGTTGTTTTTGATGATAAAGAACAGACCATGGGCGTGGTAAAAGTCTCAAAGTCTCTCGAAAGTCCCATCATCTCACGCAGACGGTGAACCTCCAGCACCACAAACTTGCCGATGCAGCATCCTGGAGGCGTCTGACCACAATCTGACTCCGAGTCCGTCCAAAAACTCTGAACCTCCAACCAGCTCTCTGACACCGAGCACCCAGCACCATCTCTGCCGAGCACTTCGACCCCGGCCCCGGCAACAGGCAAAGCCGAGGATTTGGGGCCTTCCCCTCCGGAGATTCTCGATCGCACAGTAGCAGCGGCAGCGAAACGGGCATTTCAGAAATTTCTCCGTGCTCCTCCGTGCTTCTCACGACTGTCTCCATCAAATCAGGATTGTGCACGGCCCCCTAGTTAACACATACGATATCATTTGAAACTGCTGCGCGCGCTGCGTCGCGTCACCATCTTCTCCTCCCTCCTCCTCTTTAATGAGATATTCATTAAAATCTAAGACAGTAGCACAATCCATATTTTGACAGGGATGAAGATAGCTAGACTGTGCACATCTATACTCATTTCATTCTACAGATGTGCAGTAGAGAGCATCCTAATAAGCTGTATCACTGTATGGTATGGAAACTGCACTGCTGCGGCCTGGAGTGCTCTACAATGGGTAGTTAAAACTGCTCAACGCATCACCGACACCAACCAACCCGCCATCAAGGACATATATACAGAAAGGTGCCTGGAAAGGACCAGTAATATCATGAAGGATCCAATCCACCCAGCTCATAAGACTGTTTGACCCACTCACATCAGAGAATAGCATCCACACCAGGACTACCAGATTCAAAAACACTTCCACCCACTGACCCACCTCTCCACACCCACAACTGCCACTGCATTATCACCGCTCGTCAGTCACCTTGTGTACAGACACTACTGTGCCTAGCATCACTTCATGGACATATAATCAATCTACGTATATGTTATTTTTGCATTTATATTTATTACGTGTATTATTATTATTATTATGTTCTTTATCTTATAGTGCTACATCGGATCCAGAGTACCTATTATTTCATTGTCCTTTACACTTACGTACTGCAAATGACATTAAACCATCTAGAGTTACACCAATTCAAAGAAATGAGCTTGATCATAGGTGTGATGAAATATTGCAGGATGTTTGAAACCTGAAAGAACAGAAACAGGTCAGGCAATGTGTGGGGAAGGGAGAAGGGGCGAAGAGTGGGACTGTGTCTGGAGAGTGGGGGCCGAAAGTGTTGTTGCCGGAAGATAACACAGAAACTCGAGCAGGCGACGTCAAAGCGCTGGATGGGATCGCAGGCAGCGTACGCGATGACGTAAGCGCGTTGGAGTACGCACGGTGTTCGACGGTTGGAGTTACGGCCTTTAATCACTTCACATTGAGCCCAAAGCGGCGGCGTTAAAACAAACAAAACCATTGTTTTGTTCAGTGTCGGGTAAAACGCCTAGCGAAGACAATGCCGAACTTCTGTGCGGCGCCCAACTGCAGCAGGAAGAGCACCAACTGCCCGGAGATCCCTTTCTTCAGGTTCCCCAAAGACCCCGCGAGGTGAGCGCGGTGGGTTGGGGGGTGGTGGTGTCTGCCTTGTTTCTGGAATGTTCCGCTGCCGCGGCCGAGTGGAGAAAGGATGGGGAAGGTTGACGAAAGGCTGTGGTGTTTCTCCAGTTCGTCTGTTGATCTTAGAGCCTGAGCTCGCCTCCGATTTCTTTGCCTCCGATTTCTTTGCCTCCGCCCGCAGGCCCGAGTCCAAGGGGAGAGGTGCGCATGCGCAGTGCTGTCTCTCTTTCGCCGCCTGTTCCGCTAACTCTGTCTGACGCTGTCCCACTTATATGCCCATGCCGTTCTCCAACCACTTTTATGCCCCTGCCCCTATATTTGCCTGTTGCCATCCAGGCAAATATCAGGGGGATGTCAGAGGTAAGTTTTTCGCACACAGAGAATTGGGTGTGTGGAATGCACTGTCAGCGACAGTGGTAGAGGTGGATACAATAGGGTCTTTTAAGAGACTTAGGTACGTGGAGCTTAGAAAAATAGAGGGCTATGTGGTAGGGAAATTCTAGGCAGTTTCTAGAGTAGGTTACATAGTCGGCACAGCTTTTGGGCCGAAGGCCCTGTAATGTGCTGTAGATTCCTATGATTCCAACCCATTTCCGCTCCTGTACCCCATGCCTTACTTGGTCACCCCATCCCTTCTCGTGTCTGCTCCCCCCTCTGCCCTGTCACCACGTCTTCCATTTCCTTGCACATTCCTGCACTTTCATGTCATTTTTTAAGGTATAGAGGGAGGGTGTTTAATCCACTGGCTCTCCCATGGCTGTTTTTTTCATAAGTTGCAACAATCCATTTAGGTTCATTAGAATCATAGAACACTTCAGCATATAAACAGGCCATTCAGCCCATCTGGTCCATGCCAAACTTTTTCTGCCTACTCCCATTGACCTGCACCTGGACTGTAGCCCTCCATTCCAGGTACCTAACCAAACTTCTCTTAAATGCTGTAATCAAACCCACTTCCACAGACAGCTTGTTCCACAGGCACATCACCCTCTGTGTGAAAAAGATCCTCCTCTGGTTCCCTTTAAATATTTCAGCCTTAACCCTAGTTCTAGTCTCACCCAAACTCAGTGGTAAAAAGCCTGCTTGCCCTAGTTCAGAAGTTCAAAGTACATATGTCACCATATACAATGTTGAGATTCATTTCCTTGTGGGCACACTCAGTAAATCCATAATAGAATAATAACTATAGTACAACCAATGAAAAACCTCAACAACTTAGGCGTTCAACCAGTTTGCTAAACACAATAAACTGTGCAAATCCACAAATAATAACTATTGAGAACACAAGATGAAGAGTCATTGAAAGTGACTCCATAAGCTGTGGGAACATTTCAATGATGGGGCAAGTGAAGTTGTCCCTTTTGGTTTAAAAGCCTCATGGGTGAGGGGTAATAACTCTTTTTGAACGTGGTGGTGTGAGTCCTGAGGCACCCGCACCTTTTTCCCAATGGCACCAGCTAGACAAGAGCATCAGAATCGTGTTTATTATCACCACCATGTGACATGAAATTTGTTAACTTAGCAGCAGCAGTTCAACGCAATATGATAGAGAAGAAATAAAATAATAGTAATAAATAATTACAGTATACTTATTGAATAGATTAAAAATTGTGCAAAAACAGAAATACTATATATTATAAATGTGAGGTAGTGTCCAAGGTGGAACCAACTAAATTTACAACCCTCTGCAGCTTCTTTCGGTCCAGTGCACCCCCTCCCCCACCCCGACATACCAGACAGTGATGTAGCCTGTCAGAATGGTATGTGTTCCTTCGTCTTGCCCTTCCGGAAGTCCATAATCAGCTCTTTCATCTTACTGATGTTGAGTGCCAGTTTGTTGCTGCAACACCACTCCACTAGTTGGCATATCACTCCTGTATGCCCTCTCACCACCTGAGATTCTACCAACAATTGTTGTATTGTCAGCAAATTTATAGATGGTATTTGAGCTACGCGTAGCCACGCAGTCATGTGTATATCGAGAGTAGAGCAGTGGGCTAAGCACACACCCCTGAGGTGCACCAGTGAGCAGTGTTGATTGTCAGCGAGGAGGAGATATTATCACCAATCTGCACGGATTGTGGTCTTCCGGTTAGGAAGTCGAGGATCCAATTGCAGAAGGAGGTACAGAGGCCCAGGTTCTGCAACTTCTCAATCAGGATTGTGCAAATGATGGTATTAAATGCTGAGCTATAATCAATGAACAGCATCCTGACATAGATGTTTGTGTTGTCCAGGTGGTCTAAAGCCGTTGAAGAGCCATTGAGATTGCATCTGCCGTTGACCAGTTGTGGAGAGAGGCAAATTGCATTGGGTCCAGGTCCTTGTTGAGGCAGCAGTTCATTCTAGTCATGACCAAACTCTCAAAGCATTTCATCACTGAAGCTCACATTATTCTTCTTAGGCACTGGTATAATTGTTGCCTTTTTGAAGCAGGTGGGAACTTCCACCCTTAGCCGTGAGAGGTTGAAAATGTCCTTGAATACTCCCGCCAGTTGTTTGGTTCAGGTTTTCAGAGCCTTACCAGGTACTCCATCGGGACCTTCTGCCTTGCTACGGTTCACTGTCTTTAAAGATAGCCTAACATCCGCTCTGAGACAGAGATCACAGGTTCATCAGGTGTTTCAGGGATCTTCAGAGCTGTAGTTGTATTCTCCTTTTCAAAGTGTGCCAGGCAATGAGGTCTAAAAATGCCATAACCCTTAGAGTTACCTGCCTCTCATTATCTTGGTCCATGGGATAAACACAAGCTGGGCCTGATCAACACTGGCTGGGATACCTGGGTGAGGGTGTCTAACGATTAAAGACCCGAAACACGTAATGACCCCAGGTTGCCTTACTGATGATGTGTCCCAGTGCACATCCAGTTCATTAAGCCACATGGTGTCAGACCAGATTAATGAAAGGCATCTATTAGATTAAAGTGACTCCAATTTGCCAAATGCTTTCTTTACGACCCTATCATTCTTTCCCTTCTTCAGAGGCCCATGATCTCTGCTGTGAATGTGGAAATGACCCATTATGCCAACTCTTCTGATATTTCTTTAAGTTTTTTTTTGGCTTCTAAATGTTTTTCCAAAGCAGATGGAAATCTCTTACTAGCTCGTCTTTCAGTTAGTCCTGACGAAGGGTCTCAGCCTGAAACGTCGACTGTACCTCTTCCTGTAGATGCTGCCTGGCCTGCTGCGTTCACCAGCAACTTTTATGTGTGTCGCTGGAAATTGTTTCCAGTTTGTGGGGATAAGAGTATTTATATATTTAAAAAATGGAATGAAAATTCATCCATAATTTGTCACTGACCTTCTATGAGAGCAACTGTACATAGAGTAAAGATGGCTTGCAGGGATATGAGAAAAATGCAGGAAGCCACCCGTTGGAGAACATATTCTCCAACAGGTGATCAGTTGGATCCTGGATTTCCTCACTTGCAGACCCCAGTCAGTTCGATTGGCAACAACATCTCCTCCATAATCTATCAGTTTAGGTGCACCACAAATCCCCTGCTCTACTCACTTTATACTTATGACTGTGTGGCTAAATACAGCTGCAAAACCAAATTTCAAATTTGCTGATGACACTACTGTTGTAGACTGAATCAAAGGTGATGAATCAGCATCTAGGAATGAGATTGAAAATCTGGCTGAGTACCTCTTACTCAGTGTCAGCAAGACCAAGGAACTGATCTCAAGGATTTAGGAGAAGGAAACCAGAGGTCCATAAGCCAGTCCTATCAGAAGTGGAGAGGGTTGGCAAGTTTAAATTCCCATGTGTTATTATTTCTGAGGACCTATCCTGGGCCCAGCACATGTGCAATTATGAAGAAAGTACTTCCTTAGGAGTTTGTGGAGATTCAGCATGACATCTAAAACTTTGACAAAATTTCTATAGATGGGTAGCGAAGAGTATATTGACTGCATCACAACCAGGTATGAAACACCAATACCTTTGAATTGAAAATCCGACAAAAGGTAGTGGATACAGTCCAGCCCATCACGGGCAAAGTCCTCCCACCAATTCATTCATTTTCTAGGATTCTGCATCTCATGTTCTCGATGTTAATTACATTTTAAAATTTTTATTTCTTTTGTATTCGCACAGTTTGTTGTCTTTTACACACTGGTTGAATGCCCTAGTTGGGCAGATTTTCATAGATTCTGTTCTGGTTATTTTTCTGTAGGTTTATTGAGTATGCACACAAGAGAATGGATCTCATGGTTGTATATGATGATGTAAATGTACTTTGATAATAAAGTTTACTTTGATCTTTGAACTTTATACTGGATCACTTTTGGAGTTGATAAACAGCCAAGCAAGAAATCTGGGATTTGACAGTATGGAAGTGGGTTGGTTGATGCCTTTTTTTTTGGTGAGGGATAAGGAGGGGTTGGAAAAGGTAATAACTTCTTCCTTGGAGAACAGAAAGTTTAGAGGTTACCCGTTTAAAGTTTCATAGGTGGTGAGAGTCTTCGGTAAGCTAGGTGAGGGGAAATTGTTCCCTGTGATATGTGGATCATAAGTTGGAATCATTGAACAATGATGTGGAAGGGTATAATTTTATCAGCATTGGACATACTGTTGAAGGAAGCAAGAGGAGAAATTGTTGGGGCAAAAACAAATAGCTTGAGGAACTCAAGCACAAAAGGTATTGAGGCTTCAGCAAGAGGAGATGGAGGCTAAGGTGAGATTTCTATTAAGTTCTCTTCCTTTCTTTTTTATCGCACAGGTAGAGCAGCAGAATTGGAACCCAGGCCATTGGTATGCTTCTCCTATACAAAGTGTGAAGTCAGGGAAACCTCCAGTATTCCTGATGACCACACCTGTGACAAGTGCATCCAGCTGCAGCTCCTGACAGACTGTGTTGGGAACTGCAGCTGGATGATTTGGGAGACAGGTTGACTTCCAAGAGTTACATGGAAGCAATTACTCCCAGATTGCAGGATGCAGATAACTGGGGACTATCAGGAGAGGGAAAGAAAATAAGCAGCAGTGCAAGGTAACTCTGTGGGCGTTCCTCTCAAACATCAGTTGGAGGAGACTACATAGCAGGGAACAGCCACAGCATTCAGGTCTCTGGTATTGAGTCTGGTTTTATGGTTCAGAAGGGATGAGGGAGAAGAGGCGAGCAGTAGTGTTAAGGTATTTGCTAGTTAGGGGGACAAACAGGAGATTCAGTGGATGAGGACGAGACTCCAAAATGGTATGCTGCCTCCCAAGTGCTAGGGTGAGATCATGCCAATAGAATTCTTAAGGGGACAGGTAAGCAGAGTTCATGGTCCAAGTCAGTACCAATGACATGGGTAGGAAGTGTGATGAGGTCCTGCAAAGAGAGTTCAGGGAGTTAGGTGCTAAGTTAAAGTGATCTCAGGATTGTTACCCTTGGCACTTGCCAGTGAGGCCAGAAATAGGAAGATAATGCAGTTTAATATGTGGCAAAGGAAATGGTGCAGGAGGAAGGGCTTCAGATTTTTGGTTCTTATGGGCTCCCTTCCAAGGTAGGTGGGACTTGTACAAACTGGATGGTTTGCACCTGAAATGAAGAGGAGGTGCCAATATCCTTGCGGAAAGCTTTTCTCATGCTGCACAATGGCAGGCTAGTAAACTAGAGTTGTTGGGGTGGGAACCAGAGTGGCAGGTCAGCAAGTGAAGTGGCTGGAGAAAATAAATGTTAAGTTTACATGCAAAGACAAACTGAAAGGCTGAGCATGGTGCGATTGATATTTTGGGTTGCATATAATTCACCGCAGAGTATTGTAGGTAATGCAGATGAACTTAGAGCATGGATAAGCACATAGATTTATGATGTTGTAGCCATTAATAAAACTTGTTTGCAGGAAGGACAGGACTGGCAGCTCAATGTTCCATGGAGAAGCCAGAGAATGGTAGTAGTTGGTTGCCTCTCTAACTGGAGGTCTGTGACTAGTAGTGTGCTGTAGGAATCGGTGTTGGGTCTGTTATTGTTTATCATCTACATCAGGAGTTCCCAACCGTTTTTTGCCATGGACCACTGCCATTAACCAAGGTTGGGAACTCCTGATCTATATTAATGATTTAGATGATATCGTGGTAAACTGGATCAGCAAATTTACAGATGACACCAAGATTGTGAGCATTGTCAACAGCAAGGAAGGATATCAAAGCTGCAGCTTGATCTGGACCAGCTGGGAAAATAGGCTGAAAAATGGCAGAGGGCATTTAATGTAGACAAATACGAAGTGTTGCACTTTGACAGGACAAGCTAAGGGTAGGACTGATACATTAAATGGTATGGCACTGAGATGTGCAGTAGAATGGGGACCTGGAATACAGATCCATAATTCTTTGAAGCTGGCGTCACAGGTGGTTGGGGTTGGAAAGAGAGGTTTGAGGATTGTGTGTGTACGCTCCTCTGCAGACTGCTGAGATCTGCTTGTTCTTCCAATAACAAGCATGCAACATTAATTTGCAGGACATGTCACTCAGGGACTTGGGTTATATATTTTGTGACTGTATGTTAACTTGCTATCTTGTATGTGCTATATGCGCCTTGTGCTGTATATGACTGTTGATACTGTGTTTCGCATTTTGGCCCTGGAGGAACGCTGTTTTGTTTGACTGTATTCATGTATGACTAAATGACAATCAAACTTGAAATAAAGTGTGGCACATTAGTCTTCGTAAATCAGAACCTTGTGTACCGGGTTTGGTTTGGTATGATATGTTTAGGTCACCATAACTACAGAAAAGATGATCAATAAGTTTTGAAAAAATGTGGGGAAAAATATTACAGAGATGTTGTCTGGCCTTGAGGACCTGAGTTAAAGGGAAAGGTTAAACAGGTTAGGACTTTATTCCCTTTAACATAGGAGAATGAAGGGAGACCTTACAGAGGCATACAAAATTGAGGGGTATAGATAGGCTTTATACATGTTGTGGGTTTCCCCTGAGGATAGGGTGGACTAGAGCTGATGAAAGGTTAAGTATTTAGGAGGAACTTAAATATTAGCTTATTGATTAGGACACTTGAGTATACGAGTGAGGAAGTCATGTTGCAGCTATTTCAAATTTTGGGGTTAGGCTAGAAAAACTTGTTGTTCTGGTCACCCTTTTACAGAAAGGATGTGGAGACCTTGGAAAGTGTTCAGAAGAGTTTACTAGAGTTCTGCCTGGATTAGAGAGTAGGACCTTCCTGGAGAGTTTGGTTAAATATGAGTAGGTTTCTCTGTAGGGTCAGAAGCTGAGGGGAGACTTGTTAAAAATAAGAGACATTAATAGAGTAGACAGTTTTTTTTCTCTCTGGGTAGAAGTATCAAGTATTAGAGGACGTGCATTTAAGGCAAGAGGAAATAAAAATAGGTTTGCATTTAGAGTGGTGGGTGCCTGGAACCCATTTCCAGGGGGTAGTAGTGAAAGCAGATCTGATAGCGACATTTAGAGGCTATTTGATAGATACATGAATATGCAATGAATGAAGGAATATGAATATGCAGACAGAGGATAGTTTAGTGGTGTTTGGCATGGACATGTAGGCCAGAAGGTCAATTCCTGTGCTGTACTTTTCAGTATTATATCTTTGAGGACCTGAAAATATACTGAAGCAAATTTTATTAATGTTTAGCAATATTAAGAGTTTTGATCAGAATCATTCTTTTTTTATATTAAACAGTTGAACTTGCCCTTTCACAGGCTGATATGGACTTTCTGTTATCAAATATCTGAATAAACATGACTCTTTATCAAAACCACAAAATCAGGAAACTTCATTCCTCCAGCTAATTGCCACCTTCTCAACATTTCGTGAATTTGTCTTGTGCTGTTTTTTTCCACTCTGACTATTCTCAACCCAGCCTGTTCTATTCTCTCCTCTCCTGGGTAAATTAGCCAACCACCTGGCTATGCTTTCTTGTGCTTCCATGCCTCCTCCCCCTTCAATAGGTTCAATTTAATGTTAGAGAAATGTATACAATATACATACTGAAATTCTTTTTCTTCGCAAACAGAGGAGTACCCCAAAGAATGAATAACAGTTAAATGTTAGAACCCTGTAGACCCCTCCCCCAGCTACTCCCTCCCACGCATAAGCAGCAGCAAAGTGACGCACCTCCCCTACAAGCAAAAAAAATCTGCACCCTCCAAGCGCACAAGCATGCTGCCAAAACATCAGTAAAGGCACAGATTTGCAGTACCCTAAAGACTACTTGTTCACCCAGTAATTCGACATACCACAGCCTCTATCTCCCCCCCCATACATCCTGATTCATTCACACCTTACTTTCTCTCATTTTAAATATTTTCCGAAGTATGAACTGAGGCCAAGTAAGAAGTGATCCTCAAGAAAGTTACCTTAAAGTTTGGGTTTAATTCACTTCCTGCTTACTGCACCACTTGGGTAATATTCCTTCTTTAAAATAAAAATAGGCAAAATCCAGAATATCATGGAGCACCACTGACCTGGGTTCAATTTCACTGTTATCTATAAGGAGTTTGTATGTTCTTCCCATGACTACATGGATTTCCAACGGATGCTCTGGTTTCCTGCCACATTGCAAAGACGTACGGATTAGTAGATAATTGCTCACATAGGTGTAATTGGGTGGCTGGAGGGCCTGAGACTGTGCTGTATTCCTGAGAAAGAAATCTCATCTTCAAAGCTGAGAAAGCAGTGGGAAGGGTTCAATAGTAACTTTTAACACATGAAATTTGTAAAACATACATGAAGAGGAGTATTTTTTTTTGCAGATATGGGAAAGAGTTACTACTTTGGGAGTCCCTTAGATCAATGATGACTTGCTTCCACTCAAGCGTTTTTTGTTCAAAGCTATATGGGAATGATGAGACCGATGTGGGAATTACAGGGATCTCACAGTTGAGGCAAGGCAAGACAGACTGGGCAGTTAGTTAGTTTGTGAGGTTAAGCTGTCCTTCCATAGCCGTTTGCTGAGTCCTGTCACAGATTAAAGATTTTTAAAATTTAAGTTTAGTTTTATGTCATATGGACATCAAAACACACAGTGAAATGCATTGTCTTTGCATCAACAATCAACTTAGCCTGAGGATGTGCTGGGGGCAGCCGGCGAGTGTTACCACGCTTCCGGCACCAACATACCATGCCCACAACTCACTAACCTTAACCATATATCTTTAGAATGTGGGAGGAAACCAGAGCACCCAGAGGAACCCCACACAGCCACAGGAAGAACGTACAAACTCCTTACAGACAAAGGCAGGAATCAAACCCCAATTGGCTCTTGTCTGTTACAACTAATTGCTCACTTACTAATTCTTTACTTTTGAGATTTTGTGTCTTGGCTGAGGGAGCTAACTTCCCAATTTATGCCTGCTGCTTTTATGTTACAGTGGAGAGTTGTCCCTTAGCTTATTTTCATCTGGTTTCAGTCTGTGCTTACATTTGTCAGTATTGATCATTCTGGGAGACACCTTTGATTAGTTGTTAACAAGCTCCTTGCTTATTTTAACATTCTCAGAGCATTTTACGAGACCATTAACCACCTCCTGAGTAGTCACTTCAAGGAGTTGCTTAAGACTATACACCAATTTCTTATATTCTGAAGTACTTTGCATATGAAAAAGTGTTCCCCAAGATTTCCAGCATCTGCATAATTTCTTGTGTCTATGATTTGCTGTTCCACTGTGAAATCTCTTTAAGATATGTATATCCTGAAGGCATTTAATCCTTCTCTTCTTTCGGAGTTCAATGAGACCCTCTCTCGCTACTCCCCTCTGTGGTCTCTGCTGTTACCTGACTCTTTGCACTTATTAGTTGGCAGCTTGTACTCTTCTTCCCCCCCCCCCCCAGCTTATTCTGGCTTCTTCCCCTTCCAGTTCTGATAAAGGGTCTTGGACCAGAACATCACCTCTGCATAGATGCTGCCAGTCTGCTGAGTGAATTCCTCTGGCACCTTGTGTCTTATAATCTGTGATGATTGCTTCAACCTGCTGAATACCACTGTCTCCCACACACCATTCTTCATTGAGGGCTGCTGGAGCATCACATCAAACACTCATATCCCTTTGCTTGGGCAGACCGCCAGTGCAAACTGCTTTACATTAAATTGATTGTGCAGACATGATACATTCAGCATATAAAATTATCTAGTGTAATACAAAATATTGATGAACAGAGCATTAATTATGGTGTTATACCAGTCCACAACTTTTAAGTATCAATTCTGCAACTTCAATAATAATTTATTTTATACTTGAAGTTCTGTTTCTGTCAGTTCAGGATTGTTGAAGGGTCTCAGCCCGAAACGTCGACCGTTGACTGTTTACTGTTTGCCATAGATGCTGCCAGGCCTGCTGAGTTCCTCCAGCACTATGTGTTTTGCTTTGCATTTCCGGCATCTAGATTTTCTCTTTTATCTGAGTGTGTCTGTGAATCCTCTGAACACAAGAGATTCTGCAGATGTTGTAAATCCAGAGCAGGTCAGGTACCATCTAAGGAGGTGAATAAACACTCGATGTTTATTTCCTGTTGACATTGCAGCTGTTCGCAAAATAGCGCTCTGTTTCGGTGAGTTGCAATTGAATGTACATTTGTTGGCGCGTAATCGTGGCGCATTGTGGTCTATCGGAGGACCGACCAGACCTCCCAGCCAGCATCTAGCGGGCGACGCGGCGATAGGAAAGACGCCTGTGCTTGCTTCAGAATCCTGTTCCCCGTTTTGGGGAGGTAAAGCTAGAAGGGGGTGGGGGGTAGAGGAGGATAATAATTTAAAATAAAACATGCCGAATTTCTGCGCGGCCCCGAATTGCAGCCGGGGCAGCACTAATTACCCGGACCTACCTTTCTTCAGGTTCCCCAGGGATCCCAAAAGGTGAGAAATGAGACTTGCTTTGGTTTCATCCAAGGCACCCAGCTCCCGGAAAGGTCATGACCTGGTGCAGGGAGGGTGCACGCAGTGGGGGGGAAGCTGCGGATTTCGAGCTCAGTAAGCGGGGATGGCGACTGCTGTTCGGGCCTGTGTTTCCACTTTCCGACGCTAGGCCTCGCCGTCCAAGGCGGACGGGATCGAAGAACGCATGCGCAGAGGCGACCACCCATTTCCCTCAGTCCCTTGTCATTCAACCCATCAAAGTAAAATGCAGCAAATTTTGCTGATACTGGAAGTAGACTATTAAAACAGTATATATCTGCAACGAGAAATGCTGATCATTTTGGGGCAGTATTTTTATTATTTTCACATATTTTTGTGAATTAGATGAAATATTTTCCTCTGCCTGGATGAATGAAGCTCATCAAGAAGTTTAAAACCATCCAGGACAAACAATCCACTTCATCAGCATCCTGTTTAGCTAAAATATTAGAGTAACCCAAACATAATGCTGGAGGAACTCTGCAGGTCGGTCAGTATCTCAGAAAAGGAATTTAAAAAAGTCAATGTTTCAGTCTGAGACCCTTCATCAGGACTCGTTTCACTTCAGCCCATTGTAACTACAGTGCAAACAGCCTAAAAATACACTGCTGTTACACTTTGACAACATCTGCCAAATCAACAAACCCTACCATCTAGAGATACTAGCCCAGCAGCCCCATTGAAACTGCAAGACCTGTGACTTGCACATCCTGACATGGAAATTTCTTGTTGTGGTTTAAATCCTGTCACTCCCTACCTAACAAAACTGTGGGAGGCCTTTGCCAGTATGCTGAAGCAGTTTGAGAAAATGGTGTGCAGCTATTCTTAAGACCATTTGATAATGGGCAATAAATCCTCGCCTTAATCTTCAAAAGGTGGTATTTCAGAAAAGTGGCATCTCTCATTAAAGACCCCCATCACCCCAGGTCATGCCCTCTTCTGATTGCTATTTTCAAGGAGGTGGTACAGAAACTTGAAGACAAACCCAACATTTTTGGAACAGCTTCTTCCTCACAGCCAACAGATTTCTGAATGGACAATGTACCTCAGTGTTTCTTTTGCTCTTTTCTTGCGTTACTTATTTAAAGAAGAAGAAGAAAGCCCTTAACTCCGAGTGGAGTCATCGGGGCGCCGTCATGACAGAGTTTTTTTTAGCAGGCTTTCTTATTTTTACGAGGCCGAGTTGCTAGCTCGACACTCAACCCAGCACGGATGGAAAGCGTACAAGGGAGCCGGCTAGATTCGAACTCGGGAGCCTTTGCTCCGAAGTCCAGCGCTGATGCCACTACGCCACCAGCCAGCACTACTTATTTAATTGTTATGTTTATTTATTTAGTTTTGTGATTTGTAGTTGTTTTTTATTATGTATTGCAGTGCATGACTGCTACAAAACAACAAATTTCACAATATATGCATGTGATATTAAATCTGATTCTTGAGACTAACATCCTGTAATGAATAAATTCTGCCATTAAGAAAGGATATTTAAGTTGCTGGGTTTTCCAAGATACCCTCCACCTAAGGGGTGCATTCCATCTGTTGTGATGCAGGAATTTTGGTGTAAGTTTTAATTTATTTTTAAGGATCTGAACAGCAGTGGCAGAGCCAGAATTTATTACCATTCTCTTAATTGCCCGTGTATACATCAAAACAAGAGTTGTCTGTATTAAATTCTGCATGTGCAATGAATGTTGGTCAAGATATCAAGGATAGCTCCCGTTGTATTGACTCATGCAGCAAGCTCTCTTCCTCCAACCGTGAGCAAACAGCACTTCGAGCTCTATAGCTTTCCCTCAGTTCCAGA
Organism: Mobula hypostoma; assembly: GCF_963921235.1. Taxonomy (NCBI): domain Eukaryota; kingdom Metazoa; phylum Chordata; class Chondrichthyes; order Myliobatiformes; family Myliobatidae; genus Mobula; species Mobula hypostoma. Next base: position 180,750,698 of record NC_086103.1, read on the forward strand.
TTTACCATGTACAGTACAAGAATCTGAAATGGACCTGGACCTACAACCTTCTGACTTTGAGATGGTATTATAAACCACTGAGTTACACCTGATGAGGTCGTTCAAGTCCAAATTCTCTATACTGTGGGAATTACTCTCTCCTCTTTCCCTATAGAATCTTCATCCTTAATGCACAATGTATATTAACATTTGAACTGTTATGAATTTTCCCTGAAATTTCCATTGACATTTCTGTGTTCTGAGCTCTGTGGGCATGCAATGCTATGTGTGTCAACACATCCTTGGATATGTTGGTTGTTAAGGCAAATGAACTGTTTTGATGCATATGTGATAAATAAATCTGAATGAACATGGTGCGTTTTCGTGCAAATCCTGGACACAATTGAAAAGGGTCCTTTTCTTTGGGATAATGCTGTTCCATTGATTGGGGTTGGCATCTTGAAAGCATTGCAATTTACTTTAATGTCATATTTGTGGCTGGAGAACATGTTGGCCAATGCTTTGTGTACTAAAGTGAATTCACTGATCCCAGTTAGGTAGTACTGTGACCTCTTGTGTATGATGTTCTCTGGTGGCTGTTGGGGCTAGTCCAGGATACACACATTCTGGTGCAGTGTAGGCAAGAATAAGTGGTGGATGTGGTTAGTGGTTTGTCTTGGTTGTTCAGTCTGTCCTTTTGCAGCTGTTTATTCTCATGTAGCACAGCTCCCCCTTGGAACAGATTTGCTCCAGGTATATCTATTGTGTGCAATGTCTTCCCAGTTTTTTGAAGTTAAGTTGAATTTCTTCAGACTGATTTTGATTCTATCTTTGAATATTTCTTTTGTCTACCACGGGCTTGCTGACCTTGCTTCAACTGGGAGTAAAGGATCTGTTTGGGGAGATGTGAGTTAGGTATCCGGATGACATGACCTATTCATCAGAGTTAGTGCTGCTTTATCACCAGAGATGCTGTTTGTGTTGACCTCCTCCAGTTCACTCCTCCAGGTGTTAGTGCACCTTCCGGCTGGTCCTCAAATCTTTCTTAAGGATCTTTGGTGGTATTACTCCAGGGCCTTTAGGTGCCTGGTGAAGGTGGTCCATGATTGAATTCCATACAGTAATTTAGGAAGGAAGACTGCTCTATAGACCAAAAGTTTTGTTTGGAGCTGTCTGTTACAAAGAATCTAAGACTGGCATTGATCGATTAAAGCTTCCTTGCTCTGAGGGCAACGTAGTCTCTCTGAGTTCAATTAGGCTATTGCATTTAGGCTGCTGGAGGCAATGGGGCATGCTCCACCTGTCAATGAGCGGGGAAGCAGTTGAAGCTTCACTAAAAATATTTAAGATACAATTAGATAGATTTTTACATAGTGAGGGAATTAAGGATTATGGGGAAAAGGCAGGTAGATGGAGCTGAGTTTACGGACAGATCAGCCGTGATCTTATTGAATGGCGGGGCAGGCTCGATGAGCTACATGGCCTACTCCTGCTTCTATTTCTTATGTTCTTATGTCATCTTGCATTTCATTCACACAATTGCTGCTTCCTTTTCTCCCTTTCTACCCCTACCCATGATCTATTTGAGTTTGTTGGTAGATATCCATATATCATCGGTGTATGTGGGAATGTGCTGGTAAGCAAGGAGACAGATGGAGGGAAAGGATTGATCCTGTTCTCCAAGATGGTGTTCAATCCTAATAGAAGCCAGTAGTAGAAACCCGGGTTTGCTTACTGCCTTTAGGATAGGAAGATGTTCCAAGATGCTCATGATTTCCAAAAGTGGGTTATATATTCATCCTTGTTTGGACTTTTCATGTAAGGTCATTGGTAATGGATGGATTTTAAAGTAGGGGCATGATTTGGACACCTTTCAGAGATAACAGGCTGAACAAATTCTCAGATCTTTACTTATAAGCTCAAAATCAGAGAGTTACACAGCATTACTTGGAAAGCAGAGAAACGAGGGGTAACCTTATAGAAATGTTTAGAAATGCGAGGCATAGATAAGGTGGACAATAGTATCCTTTACCCTCCAAGGTGGGAGAGACCAAACAAGTGAGCATAGATTTAGGGTGAGGAGAAAGATTTTTAAAGGGATCTTTTCACACAGAGGTTGGTGATTATATGGAATGAGCTTCCAGAGAAAGTGGATTGAAGCAGGTACAAAGTATCATTTAAGAAATACATAGATAAGTACATGGAATAGCAAAGGCTTGGAGGTATATGGGCCAAAGCAAGAAATCATGATTGGCTGGGTGGGTACTGTGATCAGCATGGATTGGTAGGGCACAAGGACCTGTATCTGTGTTGTACTGCTCTTTATAGTTGTTTCAGTCTATCCTGGGAGCAGTATATATCACTTTCCATAATTATATGGTTTTCCAGTCAATAATAAAGCTAATCTATAATTAGATTTTAACTAATAATAATCTGAATTCTAGAGCTATAGGCTTGCACCTTTTCACATGTACAGGGACACTCCTTGAAACAATTCCGTTTGCTATTTGAGAAAAGGAAATGCTTTTGATGTGGTTATTTAGTATGAATAATTTAAAATTTGAGAGATGTTGGGTAATATGAAATGTTGCTCTTGTTTGATGTAGGTGTCAGAAATGGGTGGAGAACTGTCGGAGAGCAGATTTAGAAAACCGTTCTGCTGAGCAGCTTCACAAACAATACAGGCTGTGTGCGAGACATTTTGAAGAATCTCTAATATGCACAAATGTAAGTTGGAATTTGTACTTTGAGCTTTTGAAAATTGCCACAGATATTTGGATTAAATTGTGCAGACCTAATAAAGATACCCAAGACTTGATGTTCTAATTTTATCGTTTGTGTATCGTCTTTTGATCCATCAGTGGGAATGATTAAGTTTACAGAAATTTAGGAGAGCAGATTATTGGGAAGATATATTCTCATACTTTGTTCTGTTTTACAGTTGACACAGAAATGCAAATAGAATATCATAATGCAATTCATCGCATTCTGCTTGTGCCTTTGGGTTACCTAATAATAAAAGAAACTATTGATTACTATTAATTTCTCTGATGGCGATGACCACTAACTTTCGTAGTAATCTATACTCTCAGTTTTGGACAGAATCAAGTAAACCAAAAGTGACCTGAGTTAGCAGGGAAAGAAAATGGAGAGTCAGAAAGGATGCACGGCATTCTTCCTCGTTGTTTCAGGAAGTAGAAAAAAGCACTAGTTATCATAGGAAAATGGTCAGGAGTGAGCTGTTCGGCCCTGCTGGTCTGTTCCATCATTCAATATGATCATAGTGATTCTTTCTCTTAAAGCTATTCGGCCCGTCTTGCCTGCTCCACCATTCAATACTGTCATAGTGATTCTTTATCTCAATCCTAAAGATCATCTCTCCCTCTTTTATGTTTAGCAATCAATCTGTCTCCTTGAATGTGGTAGGAAATACTACAACGTCACCATCTTTGAAAGAAGAAATTCCTCCTCTTCAGTCTTAAATGGCCTACCTGATATCCTAAAACTGTGATCCTCATTTCTGGACCCTCCGCCCTCTTCCCCCCCCAGCTGTGGGAAGTATCCTCCATTCAAGCTTGTCAAGACCTGTCAGAATTTTGTATCCTTCAGTGAGATTTTGTCTTTTTTTTCGTATGTCAGTGATTTGGATGAAGGAATTGATGGCTATATGGCCAAGTTTGCAGACGATGCAAAGATGGGTGAAGGGGCAGGTAGGGTTGAGGAGGCAAGGTGTAGGACTTAGACAGATTGGGGCAATGGACAAAGAAGAGGCAGATAGAATATAATGTAGGGAAGTGCATGGCTTTGCACTTTGGTGGAAAGAATAAAGGTGTGTAATATTTTCTAAATGAAAAAAATTCAGAAATCAGAGGTGCAGAGCGACTTGGAGGTCCTCGTGAAGGATTCCCTAAACATTAACTTGCAGGTTGTGTCAGTGGTGAGGAAGGCAAATGCAATGTTAGCATTCATTTTAAGAGGAGTAGAATACAAAAGCAAGGATGTAATGCTGAGGCTTTATAAGGCATTGGTCAGACTGCATTTGGAGTATTGTGAGCAGTTTTTGGCTCCTTATCTAAGAAGTTATGTGGTAACATTGGAGGGGGTGCAGAGGAGGTTCAGGAGAATAACCTCGGGAATAAAAAGGTTAACATGTGCGAATGTTTGTTAGCTCTGGGCCTGTACTCACTGGAATTTAGAAGAATGGTTGGGGGAGGGGAGGGATCTCATTGAAACGTATGGAATATTGAAAGATCTGTATAAGGTGGATGTGGAGAGGATGTTTCCTATAGTGGGGGAGTCTTGGATTAGGGGAAAGCCTTAAAATTGAGGGACGTCCATTTAGAACAGAGATGAGGAAAAAATTATTTAACTAAAGGGTGGTGAATCTGCAGAATTCATTGTTACAGATGGCTGTAGTCATGGCTATATTTAAAGTAACACACTCAAATCACGAAGAACTCAGCAGGCCAGGCAGCATCTGTGGAAAAGAGTATAGTCAACCTTTGGTCCCCACCTGGCACTCAGCTCTCACCTGTGGCTCCCCGTAGCTGTTTGCATGCGATAGCGGCCACACCCCGGGCAACGGCTTCGACAAGCCGGCTAAACCAGGTGAGGGTAGCCGACGGGTCTCAAACCCTCAGTGAGATAGGGAGTTGTCTATCCCGACATGTGAAGACAGACTCCGGCAGATTGAGCGGACAAAACCAATGGAAGGTCCAACGGTCAAGAAGGCAGTCTCTGCAAGCGTCGTGGAACGTGTAGAGCAGGACAAGACACAGAAGACGTCCTGGTCATCCACTGCACCTAGTCCCATCTCCAGCCGTCTCTACTCTGTCTTGCCACTGGACCCAGATGGGAATTGGGAAGAGAGAGTGAGGCTGACGCTGCGCAACTCTCCCTCACTTAAATCCAAATCACGCGCTAGTCTCGACACCATCATTATGGTGTCGAGGTCCTCATCGACATCAACGATGGACGAACAACATAGTCAACTGAAGGGATTCTGCACGAAATGTCGACTAAACTCTTTTTCCATAGATGCTGCCTGCCTGCCTTCTGAGTTTCTCCAGCATTTTGTGTGTGATACTTGGATTTCCAGCACCTGCTGATTTTTTCTTATTGGTTATATTTAAAACAGATTGACAGGTTCTTGATTAATCAGGCAACCAAAGGTTGTAGGGCGAGGTCAAGATAATGGGCTTTTGGTGGATACTACATCAGCCATCATGGAATAGCAGAGCAGACTAGATGGGCTGAATGGCCTAATTAAACAAAATTAAATCTGGTGATTACAGGCCCAGTAGGCCCAATGTCAGACAAGTGAACAACCTTGTACTGTATTCAATCACTCTTTTAGGTTATTAAACCAACAATGCACGCAGTTCTCCAGGTTGGTCTCACTCTGGCTCTACATAATTGTAGCAGTTATCCTTCCTCCATTTATCACCTTAAGTGCTTACTGCTCCTGAACATTTACTTTCAATGACTGATGGGTGGAGATAACCAGGTCCTTTTGTCCATCAACATTTTTCTATCTAAATAGTATGACGCAAATAATTTGCCTCTGTGCTTTTCTTACCATTGGATAATTGGGCTACTGTATATGCCTACTTACTTAACTTGTTTAACTTGTCTGTGGTCCTAGGGATTTGTGTGATGCTATTACAGTAAATTTGGAGTTCAGTTCTGATGTCTGTAAGATGCTTGTACATCCTTCTCCTGAGCCTGTGGATTTCCTCTCGATGCTGCATTTCCTCCCACAGTCCAGAGATATGTTGGTTAGTAGGTTAATTGGTCATTTAAATTGCCCTGAGATTAGGCCAGGGTTAAAATAGGTGGGTTGCTCATTGGACTAGAAGGGCCTATTCCTTGTCTTGAACCCCATTTGCATCCTTTGAACTTCCATTTCCATCCAGTTCTGTGTCACTGGAAAATTTAAAGAATTACATTCTATTCCCCCATCCAGATTGTTGATAAATATTGTGAATGGTTGAGGCCAAATCACTGATCACTATGCTGCCTAACAGGTTATCACTGCCACTTCTAAACAAAAAAGACCCTTTTATTCCTACTGTTTCCTATCTGCCAATAATTGTCTTTCAATCCATACCAGTATGTTTCCTTCAGTGCTTTAATTTTGACCGGTAACGTCATGAACTTTTAAAGATCTGAAAATCCAAATACACCACGTTCATTGATTCTCTTATCTATTATCATCTCAAAAGTTAAAACATAGGTTTGTTTGTTTGTTCCAATTCCCTTTCATAAATACACATCAACAATTTTTTAAAATATGCTGTGGTCATAGGCATTAGCTGTTTCCCTTTTTGTTCAATTTGGGTTGACTGGTTTGTACTTCCCTGATTTTTCTCTAATTACTGTGATTACATTTGTTACACTTTATCTACAGAAATTTTGAAAATGACAGTCCATACAATTAGTATTTCTGTGGTTACTTTTAGTACTTTAGGATACTGGTATCAAGTCCTACAATTACTAGTAATTTTTCTATCCATACTGACCTCTTAGACTTTTGATTTGGATTTGATATGACCACTCGATGTTTCAGGAAGACAAAATAATTCCAGATAGTCATAGACTCGTGCCAAGCTATTATTCTGTGTAGTCCCATCAACCTGCAGCCAGCTGCACCTCTCCCATCCATGTGTCTATCTTAAATTCACTTAAATGTTAAAATTGAACCTATATGCCGTCAACACACATAAAAATTGCTGGTGAACACAGCAGGCCTGGCAGCGTCTATAGGAAGAGGTACAGTCAACGTTTCGGGCCGAGATCCTTCGTCAGGACTAACTGAAAGAAGAGATACTTTATACTTTATTGTTGCCAAACAATTGATACTAGAACATACAATCATCACAGCGATATTTGATTCTGCGCTTCCCGCTCCCTGGATTACAGGGAGAGATTATAGTAAGAGATTTGAAAGTGGGAGGGGGAAGGGGAAGATCCGAAATTATAGGAGAAGACAGGAGGGGGAGGGATGGAGCAAAGAGCTGGAAGGTTGATTGGCAAAAGGGATATGAGAGGATCATGGGACGGGAGGCCTAGGGAGAAAGAAAGGGGGAAGGGGGAAGCCCAGAGGATTGGCAAGGGGTATAGTGAGAGGGACAGAGGGAGAAAAAGGAGAGAGAGAGAAAAAATATATATCATAACAACAAATAAATAACAGATGGGGTACGAAGGGGAGCATTAATGGAAGTTAGAGAAGTCAATGTTCATGCCATCAGGTTGGAGGCTACCCAGACGGAATATAAGGTGTTCCTCCAACCTGAGTGTGGCTTCATCTTGACAGTAGAGGAGGCTGTGGATAGACATATCAGAATGGGAATGGGACGTGGTATTAAAACGTGTGGCCACTGGGAGATCATGTTTTCTCTGGCGGACAGGGCATAGGTGTTCAGCGAAACGGTCTCCCAGCCTGCGTCAGGTCTCGTCAATATATAGAAAGCTGCATTGGGAGCACGGGATGCAGTATATCACCCCAGCTGACTCACAGGTGAAGTGTCGCCCATTTCACGCACATCTGTTCTCACCCCATCTTCCCACTACTCCAAGAGGAATAGGGTTCTCCTTGTCCTCACCTACCACCCCACTAGCCTCCGGGTCCACCATATTCTCCGTAACTTCCGCTACCTCCAACGGGATCTCACCACTAAGCACATCTCCCCCCCCGCCGCATTCAGCAGGGATCGCTCCCTACATGATTCCCTTGTCCATTTGTCCCCCCCATCCCTCCCCACTGATCTCCCTCCTGGCACTTATCCTTGTAAGCGGAACAAGTGCTACACATGCCCTTACACTTCCTCCCTTACCACCATTCAGGGCCCCAGACAGTCCTTCCAGGTGAGGCGACACTTCACCTGTGAGTCAGCTGGGCTGATGTACTGCGTCCGATGCTCCCAATGCAGCCTTCTTTATATTGGCGAGACCTGATGCAGGCTGAGAGACCGCTTCGCTGAACACCTACGCTCTGTCCGCCAGAGAAAGCAGGATCTCCCAGTGGCCACACATTTTAATTCCACGTCCCATTCCCATTCTGATATGTCTATCCACGGCCTCCTCTACTGTCAAGATGAAGCAACACTGAGGTTGGAGGAACAACACCTTATATTCCATCTGGGTAGCCTCCAACTTGATGGCATGAACATCGACTTCTCTAACTTCTGTTAATGCCCCTCCTCCCCTTTGTACCCCATCTGTTATTTATTTATTATTATATATTTTTTTCTCTCTCCTTTTTCTCCCTCTGTCCCTCTCACTATACTCCTTGCCCATCCTCTGGGCTTCCCCCCCACCCCCCCCCATTTCTTTCTCTCTAGGCCTCCCGTCCCATAATCCTCTCATATCCCTTTTGCCAATCACCTGTCCAGCTCTTGGCTCCATCTCTCATATTTGCTATATACCATAATTTCCATTGGCATCTCACTCCACACTCTTACCACCTTCTGAGTGAAGAAGTTCCCCTCATGTTCTCCTTAAACAGTTTGCCTTTAACCCTTAACCCATGACCTCTAGTTCTAGTCTCACCCAACCTATGGAAAATGCCTGCTTGCATTTAACCTGTCTATAGCCCTCATAATTTTGTACACCATTATCAAATCTACCCTCATTCTACTATGCTCAAGGGAATAAAGTTCTAACCAATCCAACCTTTCCCTATAACTCAGGTCCTCAAGTCTGGACAACACCCTTGTAAGTTTTCTAGATGCTGGAATCTAGTTTTAAAAAAATGCTGGAAGTACTCAGCAATTGAGTACCATCAATGCAGATACCAAGTGTAAGTTGACATTTCAGGTCAACCCTGCATCTTCACACTCCTGTACCACCAGCTTAATGGTAGCAATGAAAAGGGCATGTCCTGGGATTGGGGGTCCTTAATGACAAATGCTGCTTGCTTTTGTTGTTGTTGTTTTTAGGCATCGCCTTTTGCAGCTGTCCTCGTTGCAGCAACTTTTGCCCATGATGGAGCTGGCCGAGTTCACAACTTCTTAACAGCTTTTTCCAATCCCCAACAGCCATTCCTTCATACTAGATGGTGATACAACCAGTTGGAATGCTCTCCACAATACATCTGTAGAAATTTGTAAGGTGTCTTTGGTGAGATACCAATTCCCTCAAACTCCTAATGAAATGTAGCTGTAGTCATGACTTCTATGTAATTACATAGAACATAGAACTGTACAGCATATTACAGGCCCTTCGGCCCACAATGTTGTGCCGACCCTCAAACCCTGACTCCCATATAAGCCCCCACCTTAAATTCCTCCATATACCTGTCTAGTAGTCTCTTAAACTTCACTAGGGTATCTGCCTCCACCACTGACTCAGGCAGTGCATTCCACACACCAACCACTCTCTGAGTAAAAAACCTTCCTCTAATATCCCCCTTGAACTTCCCACTCCTTACCTTAAAGCCATGTCCTCTTGTATTGAGCAGTGGTGCCCTGGGGAAGAGGCGCTAGCTATCCACTCTATCTATTCCTTTTAATATCTTGTACACCTCTATCATGTCTCCTCTCATCCTCCTCCTCTCCAAAGAGTAAAGCCCTAGCTCCCTTAATCTCTGATCATAATGCATACTCTCTAAACCAGGCAGCATCCTGGTAAATCTCCTCTGTACCCTTTCCAATGCTTCCACATCCTTCCTATAGTGAGGCGACCAGAACTGGACACAGTACTCCCAAGTGTGGTCTGACCAGAGTTTTATAGAGCTGCATCATTACATCGCGACTCTTAAACTCTATCCTTCAACTTATGAAAGCTATCACCCCATAAGCTTTCTTAACTACCCCATCTACCTGTGTGGCAACTTTCAGGGATCTGTGGACATGTACCCCCAGATCCCTCTGCTCCACACTACCAAATATCCTGCCATTTACTTTGTACTCTGCCTTGGAGTTTGTCCTTCCAAAGTGTACCACCTCACACTTCTCCGGGTTGAACTCCATCTGCCACTTTTCAGCCCACTTCTGCATCCTATCAATGTCTCTCTGCAGTCTTCAACAATCCTCTACACTACCTACAACACCACCAACTTTTGTGTCATCTGCAAACTTGCCAACCCACCCTTCTACCCCCACATCCAGGTCGTTAATAAAAATCACGAAAAGTATAGGTCCCAGAACAGATCCTTGTGGGACACAACTAGTCACAATCCTCCAATCTGGATGTACTCCCTCCACCACGACCCTCTGCCTTCTGCAGGCAAGCCAATTCTGAACCCACCTGGCCAAACTTCTCTGGATCCCATGCCTTCTGACTTTCTGAATAAGCCTACCATGTGGAACCTTGTCATATGCCTTACTAAAATCCATATAGATCACATCCACTGCATTACCCTCATCTCTTTGCCTGGTCACCTCCTCAAAGAACTCTATCAGGCTTGTTAGACACGATCTGCCCTTCACAAAGCCATGCTGACTGTCCCTGATCAGACCATGATTCTCTAAATGCCCATAGATCCTATCTCTAAGAATCTTTTCCAACAGCTTTCCCACCACAGACGTAAGGCTCACTGGTCTATAATTACCCGGACTATCCCTACTACCTTTTTTGAACAAAGGGACAACATTCGCCTCCCTCCAATCCTCTGGTACCATTCCCGTGGACAACGAGGACATAAAGATCCTAGCCAGAGGCTCAGCAATCTCTTCCCTCGCCTCATGGAACAGCCTTGGGAATATTCCGTCAGGCCCTGGGGACTTATCCGTCCTACTGTGTTTTAACAAGTCCAACATCTCCTCTCCCTTAATATCACATGCTCCAGAACATCAACCTCACTCGTATTGTCCTCACCATTATCAAGTTCCCTCTCATTGGTGAATACCGAAGAGAAGTATTCATTGAGGACCTCGCTCACTTCCACAGCCTCCAGGCACATCTTCCCACCTTCATCTCTAACCAGTCCTACCTTCACTCCTGTCATCCTTTTTTTCTTCACATAATTGAAGAATGCCTTGGGGTTTTCCTTTACGCTACTTGCCAAGGCCTTCTCATGCCCCCTTCTTGCTCTTCTCAGCCCCTTCTTAAGCTCCTTTCTTGCTTCCCTATATTCCTCAATAGACCTATCTGATCCTTGCTTCCTAAACCTCATGTATGCTGCCTTCTTCCTCCTGACTAGATTTTCCACCTCACTTGTCACCCATGGTTCCTTCACCCTACCATTCTTTATCTTCCTCACGGGGACAAATTTATCCCTAAAATCCTGCAAGAGATCTCTAAACATCGACCACATGTCCATAGTACATTTCCCTGCAAAAACATCATCCCAATTCACACCTGCAATTTCTAGCCTTATAGCCTCATAATTTGCCCTTCCCCAATTAAAAAATTTCCTGTCCTCTCTGATTCTATCCTTTTCCATGATAATGCTAAAGGCCAGGGAGCGGTGGTCACTGTCCCCCAGATGCTCACCCACTGACAGATCTGTGACCTGACCCGGTTCATTACCTAGTACTAGATCTAGTATGGCATTGCCCCTGGTCGGCCTGTCCACATACTGTGACAGGAATCCGTCCTGGACACACTTAAACTCTGCCCCATCTAAACCCTTGGAACTAATTAGGTGCCAATCAATATTAGGGAATATTACTTCAATATGTTGGGCCCAGGATCAACCTTCAGAGATGTTGACAGCCAGGAACATGAAAATGCTCATCCTTTCCACTGCTGATCCCTCAAAGAGGTCTGATGTATCTTCTTTGATTTCCCCTTCCTGAAGTCTACAATCAATTCATATGACACTGGTTTGATGCTGACAGTATAGAGTTTATATGTTCTCCCTATAACTGTGGGTTTCTCTTTGGTGCTTTGGTTTCCTCTCAGATCACAAATCTTCACTGGTTGGTAGATTTATGTGCAACTATAAATTGCTTCTAATGTGGATGGATAGCAGAAACTAGGAACGTGGGAAGAAGAGATTACAAGGAAAATCATGGAGGGAGTTGGAGCTGGCCTATCTTCAATGAGCTGAAATGCCCTGCTTCTATGTCATATCATAAAGGTTAGCTTTATATGTCATAGGTACATCGAAACGTCCCAGGAAATGCATTGTTGGATCACTGTTTACTATGTCAGCCTGCAAGTGTCACCACACTTCTGGTGCCAACATAGCCTATCCAAAACTTACTAACCCTAACCCATATATCTTTCGACTGTGGAAGGAAATTGGAGCATTTGCAGGAATCCAACTAGGTCATGGGGAAAACGTATAAACTCCTTACAGACGGCAGGAATTGAACTCTGATCTTCCGACCTGTGGCGTTGTTAAAAGCATTACGATAAATGCTGTGCAACCCAGGAAATATATGAAAATGCTCATTTTCTGGGTCTGCTGCCGTGGATAAAAATAAAGCAACCTGACTTGTTCTACTGTATTAATTTCTGTTATTTATGAAGTAACTGGTGTAACACATGGAACTTTATTTTTCTGTTGTGAACCTATGATGCCGCAGCTGTCTTTAATCTGATTCCTCCATCTATTCAACCTTTTTTGCTTGCTTGCTTTTATATCCATCCAAATGCTGCTTAGTTCATATTGCAGTGACTTTGTACATAATTCTGTGTGAAGAGAGATCAATAGCATGTTAGTAGAGCCAGTAAACTATTTAGATTAGATTATGAGGACACTCAGTCCTCGTTTATTGTCATTTAGAAATGCATGACTAAATATATTGGATTCCAGTTAATTGTGGACACTTTGGAGCCAGTGCATTTGGCCTAAATAAGTGGCTGTCCCAATTAGCTGTAGTTTAAATTAAGTAGTTCAAAAGGTATAAAAAAAGACAAGCTCCTATTTAACTGAATAGCAAATTCTGAATTTAAATAAAATGCAGAATATATTAGAACACTACCTATATGAGTATACCAATACAATATATAGTGTTGTAATACAGTTATCGACAGAGGAATTCATCCACTTTGTGCTGCTGTGTTCATTTGATTGACTGTAAGTGAAGAAATCAGTGCAGATAATGGACTGTCTTCATTGCTTTCCTGCATGAAATAGCATCATAATGAAACAATAAATTTCCTGGCATCCTGTGAAGTTACTAGCTTTGATTCAGCTGTGACTACATCTTCATCACATGATCAAAAATCACTGATTTTTGAATTGCATCTGTCGGCCCAAATAGATAACATAAACACAAGCCCACTCAACTGACGCTATTTTAAAAACTGTTCGCTCTAAGCATGGTTTAGTGTCAAACAGTTTTATGAGTTTGAAAATGTTCAGTAACAGTCTCCTGACCCAATTGAGCGACATGTCCAAAACAGACGTCTGTCCTGATTAACCAATGGCCCAATTAACTGGAATCCACTGTACTAGCATTTTAGTGAATCTAGGATTTGAAATGTTTTTCTTCTGGTGAGCATTATAATCACTATATGCGTTATAATTATAGTGCCTGCAGCTACTGGAGAAAATAGTTGTTGCTTGACATAAAGGAAATATATGACATGAGTTAAAGTTTAAACACTTCTCTCCCTAGAGCCCTTACAGAACAGTCCTCAAGGATAATGCTGTGCCAACCTTGTTTGACTTGACAAGTCATCTCAATAAACCAGAAGGCAAACACAGAAAGCACAAGATGATAAAAGAGCTGGTAAGTTGTTGCTATGTAGTTGGCGTATCTTGTAAAGTTAACCTTTAAACTTGTTGGGATAACTAATTGTCTCTTCTTCCCTTATAGAGTGAGGAAGATCTGCTAAGGGTGAAGGCACCAAGAAGTAAGTACAACATCACATGGTCAGAGCACACTGAGTATTTTGAGCAGTTTTGGGCCCCTTATATAAGAAAAGTTGTGCTGGCACTGGGGAGGGTCCAGAGGAGGTTCATTAAAATGATTCTAGGAATGAAAGGGTTAGCATATGAGCAATTGATAGCTCTGGGCTTGTACTTGCTGGAGTGAGAAGATTGAGAGGGGATCTCATTGAAACCTATCGAAAATTGAAAGCCCTGAATGTGGAGAGGGTGTTTCCTATGGTGGGGGAGTTTAGGACCAGAAGGCACAGCCTCAGAACAGAGATGAGGAGGAATTTCTTTAGTCAAGAGGGTAATGAATTCTTTTGCCACAAACTACTGTGGAGGCTGTCAATGGATATATTTAAAGCAGAGGTTGATAGCTTCTAGATTAGTAAAGGTGTCAAAGATTACGGGGAGATGGTACGAGAATGGGGTTGAGACAGCTAATAAATCAGCCATACTGATGGAGTTGATTTGATTGCTTTTATGTCTTGTGCTGTAATGTAGATATACGTCTCGGGCAGTAATGTGGTTAAATTATATTTTCAAACAAATGCTTCTGGAGCTAGAATTTTTATGGTGTTTAACATTTTGTTGGAATATTACAATTTTTCTGTACTATTTACTTGTTTTTCAGATGTTCATTTCTGCTTACTTGTGACTGAACCATAAGCAAAAAGCCTTTATTTTGTAGCAATTTTTTAAAATAAAAATAATTTAAGTATTCCGAGGTTTGAGTCTAGTTTATAATAATATGGCTTGGGAATGTTATAAGTGAAGTGATTGAAGATGACTAGAAAAATAATTATGGGTACAGTGTGATTATGATCATTATGCATAAAGTGTAGGAAATGATTTGATACATAGCTCCAAGTGTTTGTTTTATGGGTTGGCCCTCTCTGTTGATTGCCTTGATAATAAAGCACACGATTTTTTTCTATAAAAGATCTTTTAAAAGGATCCATGGTGTCTCCTTTGCATTTTGACCTTAAATCCCACTGCCATAAATAGCAGGTCACGCTGAATAATTTGAGAAAATAGAGACCATTTGCTCTATCTGAAAACATTCCCAAAGATGTTAAACTGCTAATGTGACAACCATTTTTGGATCATGAATTCTATTGTTTTTCCCCTCTATGGACCATATCTAGATGTGCAATCTATGTGCTATATTTCTTGATGTCAAAATTTTATTGCTTTGAGCTATTCAGTCTGATCTTCTCTAACAGTTTAATAGTCCAGATGCTGAAAATATATGTACTACCAGAAATACCATTTTAAGCATACTTGTCACAAAGTTTAAATATTTTACATGCACCATTGTCTTTTACTGCTACAACTGCAGTGAATGCTTTTTTCCATTGTCAAACTTCCAATTACTGTTTTAAAATCAGTACTTAATATTCATTGATTTCAGTAGTAATTGTTTTAAAACTTAAGAACATATGCACGAATAGAACACACACCTCTCTCCTCAGACCTGCTGCCACTTAGTAAGATCATGCCTGAGCAAAGGCATGATGGTAACATAGCGGTTAGCATGTCACTATTACAGCTCAGGGCACTGGAGCTCAATTCCGATGTTGTCTGTAAGAAAGTTTGTATGTCCTTCCCTTGAGTGTGTGGGTTTCCTTTAAGTGCTCCCACGGTTCAAAGACCTACCGGTTAGTAGGTTAATTGGTCATTGTAAATTGAACCATGATTAGGCTAGGGTTACATGAGTGGTTTGCTGGATGGTGCAGCTCGTTGGGTTGGAAGGGTCTGTTCCGTACTGTCTCTAAATACATAAATAAATAAACATTGTGCTTGAAGGCACAAGATTCTGCTGATGCTGGAACCTGGAGCTAAAAACATACTGCTGGAGGAACAGTGACTCAAGCACAGTCTGGATCTAAAAAAGGACAAACTGCTGGAGGATCTCAGTGGGTTAAGCAATTCTTGGCCTGGTGAGTTCATCCAGCAGCTTGATTTTCCTGTCTGATTTCTATAGTTTCTGATTTCCATGTGATAAATAAAGCTATCCCAGTCTTAATGACTCATTAGAGAGTTTCATAGATTTTCTATTCTAAGAAATTCTCCTTCGTCTTGTTTCTTCATTCACTGAAGTATTTACTGACATTAAATTGCATAAATGTAACAATAAACCCTGTGGTTTTGATTTTTGAAACCACCTGCAGATGTTGAACTGTGCAGAATTTCACAGCTTTGAAATAATAGCAGTTTAGTTTTTCTTGCAGCACAGTTGAGTTTAGAAATTAAAGTTGACAGAAATTGAAATTCAGACAAAAAATTTAATTGAGTTTGGCAACTGTGCCACACTCAAGTAAGTTTTAAAAAGTGCCAGGGGAGTGCATCTAGCTCTAGAGTTTAAATTAATAGCTACCTTATCAATGAAAAATCTGCAGGTCCCATTAATACTGTCTTGTATTTTTAGTTCCTTGTTGATAACTTAAATAATAACAAGGTCATGGCTTTGAGGTGAGGTGGGAATTTTAAAAGAGGTGTGCAGGGCAGGTGGTGGTGGTGGTTTTTTTTACACTGATGTTGCTGGGTGTCTGGAATGTGCTGCCAGAGATGGTGCTCAAAGCAAATAATATAATGGAGTTTAAAAGGTAAATAAACCGACACATGAACGTGTCAGGAATGAGAGATACAGATAGTGTGTGTAATTGGTTTAGTTTGTTCTCATGGTTGGAACCAACATTGTGGATCCAAGGGTCTGTTCTGTTTTCTATAAGGGAAAAGAGATTGTGTAAAGACTTGGCAGATGGAGTATATAATGTGAGAAAAATTTGTAATTTTCCATCTTCACAGGAAAAAAGGAGTGAGGAATTTTCTTTTGAGTGAATCTTAGAATATTCCTCAACAACAGTGGAAACAGAATCAATGAATACTTTTGAAGCAGAGATGGATAAATTCTTAACAAGCAGTGGTTTGTCAATGATGGGTGAGAGCTTGAGGTTACAAGCAGATCAGCCATGATTTTATTAAAAGGCAGAGCTGGCTTGGGGTCTGAGTGACCAGTACCAGCTCCGAATTCATGATCCTGATGAAGGGTCTCAGCCCAAAACGTCAACTGTTTTGTCCTCTCCTTAGGTACTGCTTGTGAGTTCCTCCAGCATTTTGTGTGTTACTCTGGATTTTATTGTGTAAATTTAGATGTTTGTAGTAAAGATTTCACATTTCCTTTTTCTTCTTTAAGCTGATGGTGATGTCCTGAGAGGTCTACAGTGCAAACAGGAGGCAATCAACGAAATGGAAAAAACAGACCTGGAAGGTGCAACAGAAAACATTGAGGAATCTACTCTAATGGAAGAATCTTTGAACTTAACACCTGAAGAGAAAGGGAATAAAGAATTTCTCAAAGTTTTATTTGAAACTGTACTGCTATTGGGGCGGCAAAATGTTCCATTGGGAGGCTCTGCTGCTGAAAACGCACATAATTTGTGCAATACTCCCGATAACGTTCAAGCACTGTTGGAGTTCAGAATGAATGCAGGTGATGAAATTCTACGTAAGAGGTTTGAGACCACTGCAGTGAATGCAGTCTATTGCCCAAAGAGCCTGCAAAAAGACCTTCTGGATATTTGTGAAATGTGCATACGGGAAGAGGTGCTCAGAGAAGTACGTGACAGCAATTTCTTCTCCATCATAACTGACGATGTGATCAATATAGCAGGGGTTAACCATGTCTCTCTGTTGATTAGGTTTGTAGATGAATCCGATTCACTAAGGCAAGAGTTTGTTGGGTTCATACCATGCGAGTTAGATGGAGAGTTTTTAGCCAGCCGGATCCACGAGACCCTCACAGAAAAATGGGGACTGAATTTGTATTACTGTCGTGGACAAGCCTATAATGGCTCTGGGAATATGGCTTACAAAAAGCAAGTCGTCGTAGCTAGCATCTTACAACAGTGTCCAAAGGCTTTGTGCACTCCCTGCTCCTCCTACCCACTAAATATATGGATGGCAAAGTCCAGCCTGATATTTGGTATAAACCTGGTGTTAAGCTTGATGGAAAATATTGTCTCATTTTTCAGTTTATCACCTCAGCTCCAAAAAGTTTTTGAAGTTAGCATCAACAGTGTCTATCAAACGAATGAGAAATTGGCAAAAGAGCTGAAAAAGCTTTTCCAAATCAATTGGTATGAAAGGCATGACACTTTTGAGATTCTGGCAGATCTTTACGAAGTGTTGGTGACCTGCCTGGACGAGATCAGCTATGATACATGCGGTAGGTGGAATTCTGAGATATCGACCCAGGCCAGTATGCTGTCATCCACCATGCGAGATTTTGAAATTGTTGTATCTCTGATGGTCCTGAAGAATGTCCTCTCCTACACAAGAGCCTTTGGCAAAAACCTCCAGGGTCAAGCTTCAGACACCTATTTCGCCTCAAGCACTTTGACTGCTGTCCTCCATTCGTTGAATGAAATGAGGGACAATATTGAAGTATACCATGAGTTCTGGCTGGAGGAAGCCACCAACCTGTCCTTGAAAATGGGGATTGAAGTAAAGTTGCCATGGAGGTGCCGTCGGCAACCTCAAAATGAAGAGGTGTCCGAGGAGACCCCGGAAAATTACTACAAGGAGGCCATCACTGCACCATTTCTAGATCACGTAATTTTAGAAATTGAGGATATGTTCTCAGAGCAGCAGTTAAAGGCCCTCAAGTGCCTGTCGTTGGTGCCCTCTGTTATGGCACAGCTTAAGTATAACACTGGAGAGGAAAACATGGCTGATCTGTATAAAGATGACCTCCCAAATCCAGACACCCTTTCAGCAGAATTGCACTGTTGGAAGATAAAATGGAAGCACCGTAGCCGCGATGTCGAGCTACCCAGCACAATCTTCGAGACTCTTCGTCACCCGGACATCAAGTTCTTTCCGAACGTGTACACTCTGCTCAAAATTGTCTCTAACCTTCCGATCATCAAACTTGAAACTGACAAGTGTGATGTTGGCAGGAAGCGGCTTAAATCCTACTTGAAAGTCACTCCGGTTGAGGAGCGAACGGGCAGTCTGGCACTGATCCACATCAATTACGATGCAAAGCATGACTACGACATGATGGTGGATACCTTCGCAAAGTTGTACCCAGAGAAAATGCAACTGCCGCATGTGACAGATTCGGATAACGTGGAGGTAAACAATCATGGTGGCAACAGGGTAGAAATAAACAATTTGGGTACAGGTGCTGCTCCGTTGTACGAGGTTGATGGTGACTGTGTGGCACTGGTGAGCGGCATAGTGTTGCATCACCAGTCGCCAGGAACGATCCTGGAGGCCTGCCAGAACCCAGGCAAGAATGTCATAGAAGTGACCCAGCACCCAGTGGGGAGCACTGTGGAGCTGCAACAGCTTCCCGTCAGTGGCACTATGATAGTGACCCAGCATTCGACAGAACACCACCCTGAAGGGGTCCAGCAGGTGGGGAGCAACGTGGAGGTCCAGCAACATCACATCGAGGGAAGGGTGGTGGAGGTCATCCACCATCCGGAAGTGAATGGGGCAGAGCTGCAGCATCGCTCAGAGGTGAACGGTGTGGAGCTAGAGGACCATCAGGAGGAGGTTATTGAGGTGAGCCATCATTCGGAGATGAGAGCTGTAGAATTTGAACCAACGTTGGAGGAGGGTGGTATGGTGGAACTGGAGCACCACGTACAAGGTGTCGCTGTGGCACTACAGCACCAGGTCGACGGAAGTACGGTGGAGCTACAGCCTGAAAGCAACACAGTGGAGATGCATCGTCCTGAAGCAAGTGCCGTAGAGCTGAGCCACCACACAGAAGAGAGTGCTATGGAGGTTGATCATTACCCAGAGTCCAGCACTGCGGGCTTGCAGCAGCATCTGGCGCCCAGTGCCATAGAACTGCGACACCAAATCCAACCAGAGCCCATAACCACAGAGATCTTATGCCATGCAGAGACCCGAGAGGGAGAAGCACAGCACAGCCTGGAACCTGTCACTGTGGAGGTTCAGCATCCCCCCAATCCCAGTGAGGCAGAGTCACAGCACCATCCGGAGCCAAGACATCCAGAGCCTGCTGGTACAAATACACAACACCATTCTGAACCTGTTGCCATGGTCACCCAGCACCCCTCAAAACCTGTCACTACAGTGAGAGAGCACCACTTCAAGTCCACCTCTTCAGAGATACAACAGCATTCTGAGCCCAGTGCCATAGTAATTCAGAGCCACCCAGAGGTTGTTGCTGAAGAGATAGAGCACTATACTGAATCTGTCACTGCAGGATCTAATGCCGCTGTAATCCAGAGCTATCCTGAGCCTGTCACCACAGTGATACGGCAGCATCCTGAGCCTGTTACTGTGCAGATACATCAGCATCCGGGGCCTACTGTAATGGTAATCCAAAGCCGCCCAGGGTCTACAGTCACAGATCCTGCATCCAGTGCCTTGTTGATCCAGCAACACCCTAAGCCCATCACTACAGAGATACAGCACCATTCAGAGACTGGTGTCAGAGACGTACACCATCACCCAGGACCTAATGCACTGGAATTACAGTCACATCTAGGATCCGGTGAAGTGGTTGAGGTCTGTCCACAGGTAAGCACAGTGAAGTTAGAGCACCATTCGGTCGCAGGTGTTGTGGAATCCAGCACGGTGGAGCTGGAGAACTGTTCAGAGGCAGATGGAGGCACAGTGGAAGTGGACAGTATGAGTGCCTGTACTCAGGATGTTCATGAAGGAATAAATATTCTGGAAGTTAAAAATTCAGAAGAAAGCAATTCAGAAACGAACATTTCTAGTGTAAGTAATGTAAATAAGTCTGAAGTAGCTGTACAATAAAATGATTCCTTGTTCTACTTTGAGTAAATTTAATACAATCTGCATCAAAATCTCTGATTGGGCATGTTTAAATGAAGACTCTTGCATGGCTTTCCTCAGAGATGTTCATTAAGAGGGAAATATCATAATTCTGGAGTACTGTCATTCATTGTCGTATTTACTTAACATCTCTCTGCACCCACCTTTCCTTCTTGCTTTGCCTTACAATAGTAGAGAACTTAATGTCCATCTACAATTACTTGTGATTTTAAGCATTGGTGCCCTGGGCCAAAATGAACAATGAGGGAATCTTGCCAAAGACCCATTTACATGAAAGGCCTGCCCTGTGATTATTGAGTGCCGTGCTCTCTACTGATACTGTAATCACTAAGTTTATAAAAAGTTGATGTCAGATAAGGAACTACACTATTGAGTGACACATGAACAATGTGTTTGTTTATGTAAAATTCTCAGTGTTTTAAGTATATAGCATCCCTGCCTAGGTACATTTAGTGTTGAATTCGAACACCTTGAGCTGTGTGACTTTTCTTCAATGCTTTGTACCAGCTCATGCTAAGAATTACCAGGCTTACACAGTCATACATTGTGTTCTGAGCAATGGTGGGAGCTTCTTTGATTTTAGTCCTTCCTCCCCAAGTACTCCTCTCCCTACTCTGAATGTCCCAATTAGTGTGCAGACCACTTGACTGAACGTCTTGTTACCCTGGTTACTGTAGCTCTATGTTGCAATATTCAATCAGACTTGCCCAATGAGGTTTATTTAAACTTTATAACAATAACTATCTTTAAACATCTCATTCATTCTACGTTGTATATTTGAATAATAATTAAATAGACCATGCAGAGTGGGACCACTATGTTCTCAAACTTTTTGGAAATTTGTGGATATTTTCAGAAGTGACTGGTACATTTGTTACTTTTCCATCCTTCCACCAGCGATGTTTGACACATCATCAAAAAGGTTAAATGTGAGGAGGAAGAATTTTTTTTTTATCCTTGTAAGACCTATCCTCTTAACATTGGAGAAGATCTGTGTGCTGGATAATATGTCAAGACAAGAAGAGTTACTTAAAATCTTGGTCACTGGCATTTGTTTTCCATGCATATGTTCTCATTACTGTAAAAAGCCTAGAGAATTATGGGTTTTATACCCATTTATTGATGTTAGTGAGGTTATTTGAGGTGAATGGCGCATTTGGGGAAGGAAGGAATCTCCTGCAATTGCACAGTATTTTAATTGATTGGAATGTAATTAAATTCCATATTGCAGTGGGAATTGATCTGAAAGGTTTGCTAAAATAATTACTGGGAGAAGTACTTCTTGCTCCCTCAGCTTCCCTAGCTTAAATATCTCTTGACAATCATATGAATACACATTCAGCACTCATGCAAAATTAAGAATTTGTTTAACAAAGGGTTTGGTGGGGGAGCGGGGGAATCTGCAGCTAATTATTCAAATATATTCAAAATGTGTCCCTTATATTTTGAAGTTGCACCTTGGAGTTCATTTGAAAAATTATTTCTGCAAATTGAATGTCTTTTTCCGTCCTGAATACTTTTCTTTAATTCTTCCATCTGGGGAAAATGTTATTCTTCTTGTTTTGATGTTCCTTTAATTAAAATATTTGGTTTTCTTTACAATGGTCCAGGTGCAAGTGGGGTAAGCAACTGAGCCCACTTAATGACCATTGTTATGCTGAGCTAAGATTATATGCAACTTCCCAGTTTATGATCCAGGTTAGAATAGGGGATATAGTGAGGAAGTATGGGAACTGAGGTGTTCACTGTCTGCTGTAGATACTGACATTGCAGTGATTTCTCCACGTCTGATCGCATGGACCATTGATGTATTCATTCACACCAGTAAGCTCACAGTGAAAAGTGACACCTTGAAATTGGGCTGCTATTTATGGGATTAATTCCTAGCATGATTCTTGTTGACAGTTTAAAAAAAACAAAAATATTTTTTGTCAAATTATATTTTCCTCTTGGAGTTTTCCCATAATCATTAGTTTTTCAGATCTTGACAATTGACCTTAGAAATATACCAGCAATGTGGGGAGACCCTTGTTGGTTTAATAAAAAAAAATACACCATATTGAATTAGTCTGTTGGTGGGTGTTTGGAGAATTGTAAACACAAGCTTCAAATAAACTTCAAATTTAGCAGACCTATTTCCTCAGTGTTTGATGTTGGAAGGGGGTAGATTAGGTAAAGAGATCAGATAGTGTGCATAGAGAAGTCCTTTTGGGAAGCCCCTGTACCCATTTCTTGATGTGAACTTTGTGCTGCGGTTTTGTCAGCGTTGAATTTGATCTTATCCTTGATTGTTATTACCACTAGTTCATGTGTACCTCATTATTATTATTATTAGGGGGCAGGAAGCTTGACTGATTCAATTTATAAAGCTTCAGTGTCTGCCCATATAGAAATCAATTGGCTGATCAGAGAACAAATGTTAAACCTAGGACCAAATATTGTCTTGTGCAGTTCATTTTTATTCTAGTCCACAAGAGGGAGCTCCTTTCGCAATATAAATCAGTAGATTGGGCTTTTGAATGCAGTTTTCAGTGGGTTGGTTGATTCTTTCACAGGTCTGCTTGGTTTAATTTATTAACCTCTTTCTGTCATATAAACAGTTCACTTCATCAGTGGGCTCTGGAAATCTATTCCATTTGCTGTTTAAAGGTATTCATCTTATCATTCACTTGTTATAATGCTAGTTTCATGAATACCTGCTTGCCTACTAACTGATTAGAGTTAGAAATCAATTTCTGTGAAACAGTTTGTTGATCCTCAAACTTAGACTTGCACTCTATTGAAATACAGTTGAAAGGCTCCCCATATCCAAGGTCAAATTTATAAAATAAGATCCATTTGCAAGTTGCTTAAGCAGATTGGTGATGTGGAATGATTCCTTTGTAATGTTCTTTACAGCCTACTTGTCAAACATGTTTTAAAATAAATGGCATGGGCATTCTCTGCACTTCCACAATGGCTTAGCAGGTAAGGCAACACTTTGTGATGGAAGCAGACAAGGAAGGCTCATCGTATTTTTCATTCAGCTGATTAATTGACCATAGTTCTAACAAAGAGTTCTCCAATTATCTCCTGCATTCTGCATGGGGAATTGGTTTAGCTAAGGTTTTTCCATTTGTTGTTTAGGAGTTGCTTATTGATTATGGTGGGTGTTATTCTGCCTTAAGATACCGTCAAGGCTTCTGCTTAAATGAAGGCCATTTGTGAAAAGTACTGGAAGGAATATTTAAATGGTGTATAATTTGTCAATTTCAGGACAAGATGCCATTTATGAGTTTTTGTGTGTAAATATTCCCTGTTAAGATTAGTGGTGGGGGTGGGGAGGGTTGGGTTTGGTGTGGTGATGATGCTGGTTCTCTTGCTTATTGTTAGTAGTTAGTGGCAGAGTACAGATTGACATGTTCACTTCTGATAAATATAAGGCTGTTTTTAGTTTCAAACAGGAAAAAAGGGAATATCCTGGTGGGGATAAAATTTCCCTCTCCCCCTGCCCCTCCAAAAAAGGCATTGAATTTGATCTCTGCTGATGTTTTTAGAATGGGATTCGTTTCCCCCAAGCACATTGTGCTCCCTTTGAGAATGGCTGATTTTTTTTTTTCCCTTGCACCAACACAATTAGCTTTTTACATCAGAAATAAAATAAACAGCCTATATTTTCAAATTGCAAAGCTTGTTAGCTTATTGGTAAAGTTTGTTGGTCCGTTTTGTCTTTTTAAAAGAAAATATTTCAGAAACATACTAACAGCTCCTGGTGTAAGTATCGGTGATCATTTGTGTTGGTACTGATGTTTTCCTTAAGAATAGCTAGCAAGTTCATCACTTTACACACTGTGAGGGACGTTTCTTGTAAATGCTTTGCTACACGTTCTGTACTTCAGTGCACCAGTGACCCTCTCATTACAAGTACTTGAGAAAAACCTGCACTTGTTTAATCCTGTAACTTTTTTTCCCATTAATTATTAAGAACTTTGTCAGAATTGTTACCATTTGTGGTACGTAAATACAGTGGAATAAGTCACACTTCCGTGTTCTGTCTTATGTTCAGTGTTGCAAAAAACTATTGTTACTTAGGCTTATTTCTGCTGTCTAGATGTTGAATACGTGCAACTGTATTTTACAATAAATTGAACATGTAGAAGGTTGATGTGTTTTCTTTTCAGATGCCTCCCATGACTACCCTCTCCCAATCTTCCCCTTTCCTAGAAATAATGGAACTCTATTCTGTTGTAAGAGGCCTTTATCACATGATGTAGTTTGTTAAATGATTTGAAACTTGCCCTATCCAGACGTGCTAAATTCAACAAAAGGGGACATAATTTTAAACTGATTTGGAGGATCGTATGGGGGGTGGGGGGGTGTCAGAGGCAATTTTTTTCCCTACAAAAGTGGTTGTTGACTGGAAAGCCCTGCCAAGGGTCATAGTAGAGCCAGATACATTACGGACATTTAAGAGACTGTTAGATAAACACATGGTTGAAAGAAAAAATGGAGGGCTATGCAGGACCGAAATATTAGATTGACCTTGGAGTATGTTAAATGGTCAGCACAACATTGTGGGCTGAAGCACATGTTCTGTGCTGTAATGTTCTATGTATGTAACATTATCTCTTAACTGCCCCCGTTTCATCCTTCTTGATAGATTTGAGGATTGGTTGAGTGGAAATCTACTCCAGTTGAATATACAATTCAGAAGTCGTTACATGGCATCATATTCACAAGGCCAGTCGTACCCACCGTCCAATTTAAATGACAGGCTTCCTCCTTGCTATTCTATTGACCTTCCTCTGAGCTTCCAACCACATTATCTTGCCTTGGTTTATCTTTGTTCTAACCCTCATCCATATTGTTATTACCTCCAGTCTTGATGACCCTGATTCTGTTCTGGCCAATCTGCATACGTACTTGTTCAAGACTGCTGTTTGGTTCATAAGTGAAAGGATTTCAAACCTTTTCATTTCATATACTATACCTAAAGTGTTTCACTAGACAACTCAGTAATAGTTATTTTACTGATGATGATTTGGCTTCTCCCTTCCTTTCCAGTCCCGATGAAGGGTCTCAGCCTGAAATGTTGACTGTTTATTCTTTTCCATGGATGTTGCCTGACCTGCTGAGTTCCTCCGGCGCTTTATAGGCGTTACTCTTTCATTATATTTGCTTGTTAGGTCCATGAAAGAGTCACTCCTTGATCTTTCCTCCTATCTGTAATACCAAATTTGGAAAGTCTCAACTCAAATGACACCTTCCCTGAATTGGCAAAGAATTAACTCCTTGTGACTTTTGAATGTTTTCTGCACTAACTGTGGATTTTGTAATCCTGCCATCTTAGTGACAGAGTAGTCAACTGGTAGTAAGGTCCAGCTCAGCAGATGAAAGCCAGATTTGGGTGTTCAGGTTTGGGTTAACATATTCTTGCTTCTTTTGGATGTGTCAAGATCTGGAGGTCATACATTTGGGGTGAAAGCAGAAATATTTAAGGGGAATCTGAGAGGGATTTTCTTCACTCAGGGTGATGCAAGTTTGGTGGGAGCTGCCAGGAGAATTGATGGATGCTGGTTCATTTGTAACATTCTAGAGAAGTTAGGTACATGGATGAGAGCTATATAGAGGCCTATCGTACAGGTGCCAGTAGAAGTGATGAAGTAGAACAGTTTGGCATGGTCTAGGTGGGCCAAAGGGCCTGTTTCTGTGCTGTAGTACTCAATGACTATGTGACTATATTGGATTGTTTCCCCTCCCATGTTGGAGGTCAGTAGTCCAATGCAAGTATACTATGCCACAGAAACAGGCCTTTCAGCCCATCTACTCCATGCCAAACTATTAATCTGCCTAGTCTCATTGAGCTACACCTAGACCTTAGCTCTCCATACTCATCCTATCGATAGATAATCCAAATTTCTTTTAAATGTTGAAGTTGAACCTGTGTCCACCATTTCTGTTGGCAGCTCGTTCCATATTCTTACCACCCTCTGAGAGGAAATTCCCCCTCATGTTCTCCTTAAACATTTCACCTTTCACCCATAAGCCATGACCTCTAATTCTAGTCTCACCCAACCTCGGTGGGGGGGGAGGGTAAATGCAAGCAGACTATCTACACCCCTCATAATTTTGTATATCTCAATAAAATCTCCCCTCTCCAATATTCTTCAGAATAAAGTCCTAAACTATTCATCCTTTCCTATAACTCAGGTCCTGGTAACATCCTTGTATATTTTTCTTTCAATCTCATTGACATCTTTCCTGTAGGTAGGTGACCAGAACTACATACAATACTCCAAACTGGGTCTTGTCAACATCTTGTCACATTCAACATTCCACTCCTGTACTCAGTACATTGATTTATGAAAGCTAATGTGTCAGAGGTGTATTTTATGACCATACCTGTAATGCCACTTTATGGAATTATGGATCTCTATTCCTAGATCCCTTTGTTCTATTGCACTCCTCAGTGCCCTACTGTTCTGTGCAAGTCCTACCCTGGTTGGTCCTCCCAAAGTGCAAGACCTCAAATTCCATCTGACATTGCTTAGCCCATTTTTCCATTTGGTCCAGATCCTGCCGCAAGCATTAATGGTCTTTCTCACTGAGAACAATGCCCCCAATCTTGGGGTCATCCACAAATTTGCTGATCCAGTTTACTACATTATCGAAACCATTAATATTGATGATAAACAACAGACTCAACACTGATTCCTGTGGCACTTCACTAGTCACTGGCTTCCAGTCAGAGAGGTAACTATCTACCACCGCTGTAGCTTCTCCCATGAAGCCAATGTCATCCAATTTACTACTTTATCCTGAATTCCAAGTGGCTGAACCTTGACTAACCTCCCATGAGAGGACCTTCATCCCTTTCATCAGCTTCTCCCTTCATCGACTTTCCTGGTAACTTGAAAAGCTTCAGGATTGGTTAGGTACAACCTACTGTGCACAAAGCCACATTGACTATCCCTAATCAGTCCCTGTATCCAAACACTTGTATATCTGGCCCCTTAGAGTACCTTTGAATAACTTACCCACCACTGATATCAGGCTCACTGGCCCATAATTTCCTGACTTATTCTTAGAGCCTTAAACAGTGGAACAAAATTAGCTATCCTCCAATTCTCACCTGTAGCTAAGGATGTTTTAAACATCTCTGCTAGAGCCCTGCAATTTCTGCATTAGTCTCCCACAGGGTTCATGGAGATTTATCCACCCTAATTTGCCTCAAGACAGCAAACACCTCCTCTTCTGTGATTTGTATATGGTCATGGCCTCACTGCTTTGTTGCCTCACATCTATAGCTTCCCAAGTAAATACAAATCCAAAAAAAAACATTTAAGGTCTTCATCTTTTTTGTTTGGTTCTGCATATAGTTTACCATTTTGATTTTCCAGAGGACCAATTTTGTCCCTTGCTGTCCTTTTGTTCCTAATATACCCGTACAGTGCCTATAAAAAGTATTCACCCTCCCTGCCTCCTCTTGGAAACGGTTATGTTTAACTGTTTTACAACATTGAATCACACATTAATTTGGCTTTTTTGACACCGAACAGCAGAAAAACTCATGTCAAAGTGATCCAAATTAATTATGAATGTAAAACAATAATTGATTGCATAAGTATTCACCCCCTTCAAGTCAGTATTTAATTGATGCACCTTTGGCAGGAATCACAGACTTGAGTCTGTGTGGGTAGACCTCTATCAGCTTTGCACATCTGGGTACTGCAATTTTTCCTAATTCTTTACAAAACTGCTCAACCGCTGTCAGATTGCATGGGGATTGTGAGTGAACAGCCCTTTTCAATTCCAGCCACAAATTCGCAATTGGATTGAGGTCTGGACTCTGACTTGGCCACTCCAGGACATTAACTGTATTGTTTTTAAGCCATTCCTGTGTAGCTTTGGCTTTATGCTTGGGGTCATTGTCTTGCTGGAAAACAAATCTTCCCCCCATGTTGCAGTTCTCTTGCAGACTGCGTCAGGGTTTCCTCCAGGATTTCCCTGTATTTTGCTGCATTTATTTTACCTTCTACCTTCTACCTTCAAGCCTTCCAGGGCCTGCTGCAGTGAAGCATCCCCACAGCATGATGCAGCCACCATCATGCTTCATGGTAGAGGTGGCATGTTTTTGATGATGTGCAGTGTTTAGCTTATACCAAACATAGCATTTTGTCTGATGGCCAGAAGGCTCAATTTTGGTTTTATTAGACCATAGAACCTTCTTCCAGCTGATTTCATAGTCTCCCACATGCCTTCTGGCAAGCTAGCTGAGATCTTCATGAGTTTTTTTTCCCCAACAGTGGCTTCCTCCTTGCCACTCTCACATAACCTGCGCAACAGTTGTTTTATGCGCAGCCTGCTATCTCAGCCACTGTTGCCTGTAGCTCCCAGAGTTGTGATAGGTCTCTTGGTGCCTCCCTCACTGGTCCCCCTTCTTGCACGGTCACTCGGTTTTTGAGGACGACCTGTTCTAGGCAGATTTACAGCTGTGTCATATTCAAAGGTACATTTAATGTCAGAGAAATATATACAATATACGTCCTGCTTTTTCTTCACAACTATCCACGAAAACAGAGGAGTGCCCCAAATAATGAATGTCAGTTAAACATTGGAACCCCCCCCCCAGCTCCCCTCCCGCGCATAAGCGGCAGCAAGCAACAATCCCCCCCCACCATCAAAAAAAAAGCATCGGCACCCACCACCGAGCACTCGTGTAGCAAAAGCAACAGCAAAGCCACAGGCTTGCAGTACTCCAAAGACTACGCATTCACCCGGTCTTCAACATACCACAGATTCTCTCCGATTCTCTCTCATTCTCACTCTCTCAAGTGTGAAAGAGATGTCTCCGTTCCATATTCTTTTCTTGTTTCTATCTCCTGATGTGCTTTTCAATAAACTTTTCACAGAGTTATTTGGAGTGTTCTTTTGTCTTTATGTTGTAGTTTTTACTACAATCAATTGAAACTAGACATATATTCTAAATCCCTTCACCCAATCGCGCACGCACACACGCGCACGCACACAAACCTACACTTTACCCTCCCATCTTTGACCATCCTAGTACCCTATTCCTGTTTATCCGTCATATCCTATAAAAAACCCCTGTACCCCTTAAAAACGCCAAAAATACCCGGACTTGTGCTCTCTCACCCATGCCCAGCAACCCTTTTAATGTGAACTCCTGGACCCCCAACTCCCTTAGTTTAATTCTCATCATCTCTCTCTGTCTCCCATACTTCCTGCAACACAAAACTACATGTTCTACTGACTCCTCTTCCTGACATTCCTCACACAATCCTGTCTGGTGTTTCCCTATCATTTTCAATGTTTTGTTTAATGCACAATGCCCCAGCCTTAACCTAGTCCACACAATTTCCTCTCTTCTGTTTCCATTACCTACCCTAGTACCTACAACACTCTTTTGTATTTGATATAAATGCCTCCCTGTCCCATCTTTCTTGCCACATTCAGTTGACTTTTTCCCAGATTACACACTTAACCTCTGCTTTACTAATACTAATGTGCATTTCCACATTTCCTTTCTTTAACGCCCTCTTTGCCAACTCATCCACCCTCTCATTCCCCTTCACCCCTACATGTGCTGGAACCCATAGAAATTTTACCTGACCTCCCTGATTTGCAATTCTTGTAACTAACTGAAGGACTTCATAAAGTGCATCTTGCCGACTGTTTGTGTGAAAAGAGCTTAAACTTGCTAGAACTGAGGATGAATCTGAACATATCAATGCTTTGACTTGTCTGGCTTTCCGCACCCATTGCAACGCAACCAGCACCGCCAGCATCTCCACTGTAAACACCCCTAACTTATTAGATGTTCTTCTACTGATTCCAATTTCTTTTGCCGGTATAACCACCCCAAACCCTGTCACTCCTGTTTCAGGTTCCTTCGCACCATCCGTATAAATGTGAGTATAATCACTATACTTTTCCATCACATGACAGTTAAATGCATTTACCAAATCTGTTTTATATCTTTCTTTCCTTTTTACCTATAATAAATGCCAGTCTATGTCAGGCCATACAAGCTTCCATGGAGCTACAACCGGATAACTACTGAAGGACTTATCCTCAGATCAAACACTCCACATTCTTTCGCGATATCATTCCCTGCCCAACTAAAGGTATCCCTCTGAAACCTCCCATTTTCCCAGCACTCCTGCAACACTCCTTTAGCAGGGTGAGAATCATTGTGTCCCTGCAAGTTAGCCCAGTAGTTTGCCATCAGTTGTATCCTTCTTAGTTCCAAAGGCATCATTCCCATTTCTACCTGTAGGGCTGACACTGGTGACGTTTTAAAAGCCCCACTGCACACTCTCAAGGCCTGAGCCTGAATCACATCCAGTTTCCTTATGAGACCTAGCTGCTGATCCATATGCTATATTTCCATAGTCCAACACAGATCTCACTAAAGCCACATACATTCTCTTCAAAGCTGAACAACTTGCTCCCCATTCCCTACCAGTCAAACATCTCATCACATTTATTACTTCTTTACATTTCTCCTCGGCTTTCCTGATATGGTCTGCCCATGTTAATCGTGAATCAAATATAACTCCCAGAAATCAATTGAAACACACAGGTGATCTTCATTTAACTAATTAAGTGACTTCTAAAACCAATTGGCTGCACCAGTGATAATTTGTCATATTAAAAGGGGTGAATACTTATTCAGTGAATTATTTTGTGTTTTGTATTTGTAATTTAATTTGGATCACTTTGTAGAGATCTACTTTCACTTTGACATGAACGTCTTTCTGTTAATCTGTGTTAAATCCACTGTGATTCAATGTTATAAAAGAATAAACTTCCGGGGGTGGGGTTAATACTTTTTACAGGCACTGTAGATATCTGTAGAAGCCCTAAGATTCCCCTTCACCTTATCTGCTATAGCACTTTCGTGTCTTCTTTTAGCCCCCCTGATTTCTAAGTATTTTCTTGAATTACTTATACTTAAGTCCCTCATTTATTCCTGCCTGCCTATATCTGTTATTTACCTCTTTAACCAGGGCCTTTAGACTAATTTCCCATTCCTTCCTCAACCCTATCACCCTTTATTTCTCCTTTAGGTGAAAATATCCATTGATCTTGGCCTTGAATGTCTTCAATCATTCTTCATTCAAACTTTTTGGAAGTGCGAAATTTAAAGAATTCAGTCTTCTGAGAGAAGAAATTAACCCCCCCCCCCCGCATATTGTATTTAAGTGACTAAATCTCTTTTGTATGCATCTTGATTCTAGTCATCCTCTGCATCTACTCTTGTTAAGCTTACTTGGAATTTTACATGGCTCATTTGATAGATTTTCTCTGATATATCAGTAAAGATATCTTCGCCCAAGATATATTGCAGATGCTAGAAATCCTGAGCAACACACAGTAAATGCTGGAGGAACTCAGCAAGTCTGGCAGCATCTATGGAGCAAAATGAACAGTCGATGTATTGGGCCGAGGCCCTTCATTGGGACTGGAAAGGGAGGGGCCAGAATAATAAGGGTGGTGAGGAGTACAAACTGGAAGTTGAGGAGGAAGAAAGGTGGATGGGGAGGGGATAGGTGGAAGAGGTAAAGGCTGAAGAAGTAGTAAAATGGTAGTGAACCTGGGAAAAAGGGAGGGAGGAGGGGCACCAGAGGGAGGTGATGGGCAAGTGAGGAGAAGAGAATGGGTGAGAGGAGAGCTAAAAGCGAGGGGAAAATTGGGACAAATTACCAGAAGTTAGAAAAATCGATCTTTACGCCATCAGGTTGGAAGCTACCCAGACAGAATACGAGGTGCTGTGCCTGCAGCCTGAAAGTGGTATTGTGGCAGTAGAGGAGGTCGTGCATTGATATGTGGGAATGGGGATAGGAATTAAAACGAATGGCTACTGGAAAAGCCTCCCTTCTGTGGTGGATGGAGTGAAGGTGCTCAACAAAGTGGTACCCCAATGATGGTCTTTTCTTTTTTCTCACTTTTCTGCTTAGTAGGTTTTTTTTGTTACCACAAAATTTTTTTTTCAATCTTTAAGATAATGCTTTTTTTTGAGGCATTGTAAGTGTTGTTACTTCGATGTACTCATGTTATTTTTTCCTGTGTATAACAATAAAAAGATTTGAAAAGAAAGAACAAAGTGGTACCCCAATGATGGTGTCTGGAAGATTAAGGTGGTCATTTGCCATCCAGCTGCTCTCTTGTGGTTCTCTGCATCTAAAGTCATATATTATTACCCTAAAACTACAGTTGCACTAGGTCTAGAGGTTAGTATAAGCTATTCTCAGTGTTCCATCTGCTCAGTTTATTTTCCTCATTGACGTTTCCAGGACCAACCCTCTCTCTGACCAAGCTTTGTGCGGGAGCAGATCAAAGAAGGACATAACATCAGAACTGACAGGCAAAGAGAAAAAATTCAAGTGTAATCAGTGACTTCGAAAGAGCACCGTTAATAAACTGTGGAGTGAAATTTGGCCAACTGAAAAATATGTGAATCTAGCGTGTGTACAATACAACTCGCATCATAGGTTTTTGAATGGTATTAAATATATTTTGCTAATATATTTTTAAAACAGGTATTAGTAACATGTAAAACAGCATTCCATGACCTTATGGCTAAATAGTTACTTTTGAATCATAACACAGAACAGTACAACATTAGGAACAGGCCTATGCCTCACAATGTTGTGCCGAACAAAATTACCTAATCCTTTCTGCCTTGACCCTGGCCCACATTTCCCTATTCTCTGTAGATTCATGTGCCTAAGAGCTTCATAAACACCTCTCGTATCTGTTTCCTTCATAACCCTTGGTAGCACATTCCAGGCACACACTACAGAAAATGTTTTTTTTTAAACTTGCCTTGCACTTCTCCCCTCTTATTGTAAATGCATGTCCTCCAGTATTAGGCATGAACTCTGGCAGGGGTGGGGGGGAATGTCGTACTGGCTAGGCATGGGCAAGAGAATATCAGCTGTCTTTCCATTCATCTCATAATATTATAAACTTCTATCTGATCTGTATTTTGCCCAACCTCTCCTTATTGCATCTGTCCTGTAATCCAGGAAGCATCTCTTCTGCACTCTCTCCAAAGTCTTCACATTGTTCCTACGAGGGGTGATTGATTAAGTTTGTGGCCTAAGTTAGAAGGAGTCTATTTTAGAAAACCTAGCACATTTATTTTTCAATGTAGCCCCCTCCTACATTTACACACTTAGTGCAGCAGTCGTGGAGCATACGGATCTTGGACCTCTAGAAAGTGTCCGCAGCATGGGTGATGGATAAGTTCGTGGCCTAAGGTAGAAAGAGATGAGTTATACAACTCTCGTTACAAGCACATGCAGTTCAACTCTTTGAGTGATTATGCAGAAAGTTTGAAGTTAATAACTCATCTCCTTCTACCTTAGGCCACAAACTTATCAATCACCCCAATGCATTATTAACTGATGAGTTATTAACACCAAACTTTCTGCATAATCACTTCGATATGACCTGCAAGTGCATGTACAGAGAGCTGTATAATTCATCTCCTTCTACCCTAGGCCACGAATTTACCAATCACCCATGCTGTGGACACTTTCTGGAGGTCCAAGATAAAGTCTCCTTATCTCTTTCCTGCTTTTGACTGAGATCTTGTAATCCCTTCTGAAAGTCTGGATCTGTGATTAGTCTCTTGAATGACGACTATGCACCTGGCTGAATCTGAGAGGTTATGGAACAAAAAAAATTGAATTTGTTAATACATTTTTCATAAAATGCTTGAATAGCAGTTTTATTGCTTCCAGCTAAAGAGATGAAAGGTGGATGTCTGCTGCTTATGGAATATGACGAGCAACAACTCGTATTCTGTCTAGGTAGCCTTTAAACCTGATGGCAAGAATGTTAATTTCTCCAGGTAGTTTTTCCTTCTCTTCTTTTTCCTATTCCGCTCGCCCTTCCCTGTGCTTCCATTTGCACTCCCTCTTGCCTCTTCTCCCCACCTGCTTATCACCCCCCACCCCCTCCCCTGGTGGCCTCTTTCTTTCCTTTCTCCTATGGTCCACTCTCCTCTCCCAGAGAAGATTCCTTCTTCTCTAGCCCTTTACCTTTCCCCACCCATCTGGCTTCACCTATCACCTTCTAAATTTGCCTCCTTCCCCTCTGCCCCCACCTTTTTTATTCTGATACCTTCCCCCTTTTGAGTCCTGATGAAGTGTCTTGGCCTGAAACTTTGACTGTTTATTCATTTTCATAGATGTTACTTGATGTGCTGACTTCATCCAGCATTCTGTGTGTGTTACACTGGATT
Organism: Mobula hypostoma; assembly: GCF_963921235.1. Classification (NCBI taxonomy): domain Eukaryota; kingdom Metazoa; phylum Chordata; class Chondrichthyes; order Myliobatiformes; family Myliobatidae; genus Mobula; species Mobula hypostoma. The sequence continues at coordinate 180,785,554 of NC_086103.1, forward strand.
TCCAGCATCTGTAGAATCTCTTTGTGTTGCTTGGATGGACATGGAAAGAAATATTTCCACTTCAGATTTCAGATTTATATATTTATCAGCCAACACTACCCAAAGATGTTGGATTGTAACCAAGTAAACATGTTGAAATGCAAGGAATTGATAAGAAACCTTGCTCAGAAAGAGGTATAAACTTGTTCCCACAAGATGCAATTGAGCTAACAGCAAGGGAAACTTGTGGCTGTCTGAGAAAGAAAGGAGGAGGAGAAGAAAGCACTGATAGTGGAGGAATGAAAATGGGGCGAGGGAGGAGTGACTGACTATAATTAGTCAAGATAGCCAAATAGCCTTCCATCCAGGATTCTGTAAAGAAGAAAGACTTTATCTCTTAAATAATTCAATTTCAGCATAACCTAGAGTGAAGAACATAGAACAGTACAGCTGAGGAACAGGCCCCTCAGTACATGATGTTTATTCAACCATGATCCCAAATTAAACCAAACCAAACCTGTACTTACACATGTTCCATATCCCTCCTCTCTGTTAAATGCCTCTTGGACATCACTTTTAGGTACACCTCTACACCTTAATGCAAATATCTAATTAGCCAATCACATGACAGCAACTCAATGCATGCAGAGATGTTCAAGTGGTTTAATTTTTCCAGGCCAAATATCAGAATGTGGAAGAAATGTAATCTAAGTGACTTTGACTGCAGAATGATTGTTGGTGCCAGAAGGGGGGTGGTTTGAGTATCTCAGAAACTGCTGATCCCCTGGGATTTTCACGCACAACAGTTTCTGGTGTTTATAGAAAATTTGAGGAGAAAAATTCAGTGAGCAGCAGCTCTGTGGGCTTTGTTAATAGAGAGGTCAGAGGAGAATAGCCAAAATATAACCATATAACAATTACAGCACAGAAACAGGCCATCTCGGCCCTTCTAGTCTGTGCTGAACTCTTACTCTCACCTAATCCCACCAACCAGCACTCAGCCCATAACCCTCCATTCCTTTCCTGTCCATGTAGCTGTCCAGTTTAACTTTAAAAGACAACATCGAACCTGCCTCAACCTCTTCTGCTGGAAACTCATTCCACACAGCCACCACTCTCTGAGTAAAGAAGTTCTCCCTCATGTTACCCCTAAACTTTTGCCCTTTAACTTTCAACTCATGTTCTCTTGTTTGAATCTTCCCCACTCTTAATTGAAAAGGCCTATCCACATCAACTCTATCAAGTCCCCCCTCAACCTTCTACATTCCAAGGAATAAAGACCGAACTTGTTCAATCTTTCTCTGTAACTTAGGTGATGAAACCCAGGTGATGCTCAAAGCCGATAGGAAGGTGACAATATCTCAAGTAATCACGTTACAACAGTGGTGTGCAGAAGAACAACTCTGAATGCACAACACGTCAAATCTGGAAGCAGATAGGCCAGAGCGGCGGAAGATCATGAACATGCAGACATATACTCAGTGGCCACTTTATTAGGTACAGGGAGGTACTCATAAAGTGGCCATTGAGTGTGTATCACACACCACAAAAGACCCTGCAGAACAGCACTTGCCACAAACTTTCAAACAAAACAGCACCCCCTTCGAATGCACCGTTGGTCTTGTATGGCCAGTGGTATGTTTCAGGAAATGTGACAGGCAATTTATACACAGTAATGTCCCTCAAAATGGGATATAATAATCAGAATCCATTTTAATATCACTGATATTAAATGTTCTTTTGCAGCAGTAGTATATTGTAATACATAATAAAACTATAAATTACAGTAGGTGCAATATATATTAATTCAAATTCAATAAGTAGTGTAAAAAGAGAAAAAAGTAGGTAGTCTACAGTAATTCATTGTTCATTCAGAAATCTGATGGGAGATGGGAAGAAGCTGCTCCTAAAACATTGAGTGTGTGTCTTCAGGTTCCTGTACATCTCCTTGACGGTAGTGATGAGAAGGTGGCATGTCCTGGGTGATGGGAGTCCTTAATGATGGATGTTGTCTTTTAAAAGGCATCGCCTTTTGAAGATGTCCTCAACGCTGGGGAGGCTAGTGCCCATGTTGGAGCCAGCTGAGTTTGCAACTTACTGCAGCCTTTTCTGATCCTGTGCAGTAAATAAGTTTTACAAAATGTGAAATTGATCTGATTAGAGCTGCTATTTGAGGGGTAAAGTACACCACAGAGAATTTCCGTGCTTGTCTTTGAAATACGGTAATGCGACCTTTTTTAGATCCATGTTTCTGAAGTAATTACAGCAGTTTATTATGGCTTGCTGGGCTATTCAGAAGGCTAAGGGTCTAAGGTCACATATGGTCCAGACCAGGTAAGGATTTGGGGTTTCTTTCCCTGTAGGTCATTCCTAAAGTGAACCAGATGGCTGGTTATGCTCAATTTATTTAATTAGCTGAATTTAAATGGCCTGAAAGGTTGAGAATTTGAATTCATATCCCCAGTTTTTTCAACTGGACCCTTCGTATTACTAGTGTAGTGACATGACCACAATGTTACTGTCAACTTCTCCCTTAGTCAGACCCTCAGAGATAGGACACCTACCTTCACAACAGCTGGAGACTTGACCATGCCAGTGGGAGACATTGTCATGTGTCTCAACAGAATGAACAACATGCACAAAGTGCCGGAGGAACTCAACAGATCAGGCAGCATCAATGGAAATTAAACATTCGATGTTTTGGGCTGAGACCATTCACTGGATTGGAAAGGGAGGGGAAAGATGCCCGAATACGAATGTGAGAGGAGGACCAGCTAGAAGGTAAGGTGAGGTGAGGTGAGGTGGGTGGGGAAGGGGGGGGATGAAGTAAGAAGCTGGGAGGGGATAAATGTAAAAGGCAGAAGGCTGGAGAAGAAGGAATCTGAGTGGATCATGGAAGAAAGGAAAGGAGAAGGAACACCAGAGGGAGTTGATAGGCAGGCAAGGTTTTAGTTTCTTAGCAAGGAGATCCAAGGTGATTGGTGACTAGGCTCTACAGCATGGAATTAGTGTATGTGTGGATGGATATACATGTGGGCATGTTCTTACCTACAATCTAGCCATCTCACCACTCTTCTATTCCACCTCTCCTCTCTCCTCTTTGTCCCTACCCTCCCCCTCCTCAAATTCCTGTGCTCTCCCTTCACTATCCCTATCATTAAGCCCCCATTCTCTGACATCTCTTGCTATTGAGCAAATCTGAGAATCCTGGTTTTAGAGGCGTGTGTGTGTGTGTGTGTGTGTGTGTGGGGGGGGGGGGGGAGTTTAAAGTAAATTTATTATCAAAGTACATGTATGTAGGTCACTATATACTACCGTGAGATTCATTTTCTTGCAGGCATTCACAGTAAAATAAATAAATATGATAGAATCAGTGAAAAACTTCACACAGGCTGATTTACAACCAATGTGCAAAATAAGACAAACTGTACAAATACAGAACTAAGCAAACAAATAAGAACATGAGTTGTGAGTCCTTGAAAGTGAGTATACAGGTTGTGGAATCAATTCTGTGTTGAGGTGAGTGAAGTTATTCAGGCTAGTTCAGGACCTAAGGCTCCTGCAGCTCCTTCCCAATGGCGGCAACAGTAGCAAGAAGAAGGCATGGCCTGCATGGTGGATTGGAGGAGAATTCTCCGTGCATGCAGCACTCTCCTCACATGTCACTCACGCAAGAGCCCGAAGCTGACAAGTGAACTTCTACATTGAGTATGTGGTTTAAACAACAAAGGTTTGAAAGGCTACAGGACAGGACAAGTGAATTGCTTTTACAGAGAGCTTGCATGATCACACTGGCTCAATTTTAAAGTCATAATTGGAAAGGGTTGGTCATGATCACCAGTGCCCTGCTTCAATGTTTTAAGCTAAAACTTCCGACAGTTCCTTTCTCTATAGTTGCTGGCTTCCTCCAATGGATTGTTGCTCCAGATTTTTAAAGAATTAAAAGATTAAATGTTAACTTTATGTGTCACTTGTATATCAAAACAACGTAGTGAAATTCGTTGTATGCATCAAATCAGTGAGGGTAGTACGGGGGCAGACCACAAGTATCGACATGCTTCAGATGCCATTGTTTGGGGTGTCACGGTAGCATAGTGGTTAGCATGATGCTGTTACAGCTCAGGGCATCGGAGTTCACTTCCAGCATTATCTGTAAGGAGATTGTACTTTCTCACCATCAGCACGTGGATTTCCTTTGGGTGCTCCAGTTTCCTCCCACGTTCCAACTGGTTTGAGTTGGTAAGTTGTGGGCATGCTACGTAGGCAACAGAAGCATGGCAACACTTGCTGCTGCCAACAGCACATCCTCACTGATTGGATTTGACACAAATGACACTTATCAGTGCATGTTTCAATGGGCATCGAGTCATAGAAAAATACAACACAGAAAATAGGCTCTTCAGCCCATCAAGTTCATGCTGAGCTATTTAAACTACCTACTCCCATCGACCTTCACCGGGACTAGCCCTCCATACCCCTATCATCCATGTTAACTATCCAAACTTCTCTTAAACATTGAAATCAAGCTCACATGTACCACTTGTGCTGGCAGTTTGTTCCACACTCTCACAACCCTCTGAGTGAAGAAGTTTACCCTCATATTACTCTTAAACTTTTCACCCTTCATACTTAATACATGACCTCTATTTGTAGTCCCACTTAACCTCAGTGGAAAAAGCCTGCGTGCATTTACCCTATCTATACACCTTATAATTTTGTATACCTCTATCAAATCTCCTCTCAGTCTTCTACATTCCAAGGAATAATGTCCTAACCTTTTTAATCCTTCCTTATAACTTAGGTCCTCCAGATCTTGTAAAATCCTTGTAAATTTTCTCTGTACTCTTTAAACTTATTTACACCTTTCCTGTAGTAGGTGATCAAAACTGCACACAATACTCCAAATTAGGCCCTACCAATGTCTGAAACAACTTCAACATAATTTCCCATCTCCTGTACTCAGTACCTTGATTTATGAAGGCCAATGTGCCAAAAGCTTTCTTTACGACCCTATCAACCTGTGACCAACTTTCAATGAATTATGGACCTGTATTCCCAGATTCCCTTCGTTCTACCACACTCAGTGACAAATAAAGCTAATCTTATCTGTTGTCTAAATCTATACTGTGAAATCTATTGCACAAGAAATTGGGTGTCCTGAAAAAAAATCTGTGATCCTAAACTGTTTCTTCAAGCCTACAATCTTCTGTTGTGATGATACTAAAGAAAGTGTTGATTTTCATAACTGAGAATAAATGTTTGTTCTGTAAGTTAGGGTTTTTTTGTTCCTGATTATTGTGTCAGATCCATCTACTGGACAGTTCCAACAACATTTTCCTCTGAAACTAGACATAGGGGTGTACAGATACTCCTGTGCCTAACATTACTTCATGCAGATACAATCTATCTATGTAGATAAACTATCGTGTGTATTTATGTTTGTTGTGTTTTTAAAGTTACTATTGTGTTCTTTATCTTATTGTGATTTTTTTTTGCGTGCTGCATCTGATCCGGAGTAACAATTATTTCATTCTCCTTTGCGCTTGTGTACTGAAAATTACATTAAACAATCTTGAATCTTGAACCTCTCTTTCAAAAGCAGTTACTGTGTTTAATAAATAGATATTGGATTTGGAGAGATGGGCTGTTTAATATTAACCTTTGGCCTCCCAGCTGATGTCAACTGTCATTAGACAGCAGGGAAGCTGCATGTATCATTTTGAAAGCACCTACGCAGTGGGAGAGAAAGATGATACAGCGACGGCATAGGCTCAGCACACAGACTGTGTTTCAGACCACACAACACCTGGAATAGGTTGGAGCTATTGCACTCTGCTCTGCCGAGGGTGAGAGGGGCTGCCTGCAGAGATGGAAAACACAAGTTAAAGTCTTCAAACTTTAAAGCTGGTCATTAAGGTTAAAGAGGTAGGTTCATGAGACAAAGTGTTTTAAAGGATGCATGACCATACTTAGAACAGGAGGGTGCCACGATATCATTGATATACCATCTGCTGCCATTAATCAAGTGTATGTGCTCCTAAATATCTTGTTCATGCCTTTTCTGTCTTTAGAATTGATTATACTAATGCTGTTGTGTTGGGTCCTTTAATAAACTTGAAGCCAATTAAAACTCTCCTGTTCACATCTTAATTCTGTCCACTAGGTTCAGTTCACCTACCTTACCTGTGCACATGAGATGTCACCAAAGATTCATGCAAATTTCTATAGCTGTACCGTGGAGAGCATTCTAACTGGTTGGATCAGTTTCTGGTATGGGGGCGGGAGGGGCCATTGTACAGGATTAGAGAAAAACTGCAGAAAGTTGCAAATTCAGCCAGCTCCATCATGGGAAATAGCCTCCCCAGAATTGTGGACATCCTCAAAAGGCGATGCCCGAAAAAGACTGCATCCATTGTTAAAGATCCCCATTACCCAGGAGATGCCCTCTTCTCACTACTACCATCAAGGACAAGTTAAGGAGCCTGAAGGCACACATTCAACATTTTATGAACAGCTTATTCCCCTCCAACATCAGATTTCTGAATGGACAATGAACCCATGAAGACTACCTCACTTTTTTTTCTTTTTTGCACTACTTATTTAATTTTATTTATATATAATGTAATTTATAGCTTTTATTACGTATCACAATGTACTGCTGCTGCAAAACAACAGATTTCATGACATATACCAGTGATATTAAATCTGTTACTGGTTCCAGATAGATAATATATAGCATAGATCAGTACAGAAACAGGCTCTTTGGCCCATCTGGTCTATGCTGAACTATTATTCTGCTTCGTTGAAACACTCAGTTAACCAGGTTCCCTGTGGAAAAGAAAAGAAAAACTCTGTGGAAAAGCTTTCACATTTCAGATAGGAAACTACTTACTTTTGTAGTTTTTTGATTTTCATCTAAAGTTATGTGTACAGTACCCTTGCGTTCTATGTTCTATGACTATGATTCTGCAGGCTGAATGAAATACAGAGTCACACAACACTACAGCACAGAAATGGGCCTTTTGGCCCATCTAGTCTCTATGACCTATCAATCCCATTGATCTACACCCAGAACATAGCCCTTCATACCTCTCCCTTCCATGTAATTATCCAAACTTCTCATAAATGTTGACATCGAATCCATAGCCACCACCTCCACCAGCAGCTCGCTCCACAGTCTCGCCACCCTCTGAGTGGAAAAAGTTCCCCTTAAATCTTTCACACTTAATCCATGACCTCTAGATCTAGTCTCACCAAACCTCAGTGGAAAAAGTTTGCTTGTATTTACACTATCTATACCCCTCATAATTTTGTATAGGTCAATCAAATCTCCCCTCTTTTTCCTGTGCTCCAGGGACTAAAGTCCTAACCTATTTAACCTTTCCCTATGACTCAGGTCGTCAGGTCCTGGCAACATCTTTGTAAATGTTCTCTATCCTCGTTCAATCTTATTGACCTTTTCCCTGTAGATAGGTGACCAGAATGACACACAATTCTCCAAATTTGGCCTCACCAACAACTTCAAAATAACATTCCAATTGCTATACTCTATACTTTGATTTATGAAGGCCAATGTGTCAAAAGCTTTCTTTATGACCTTATCAACCTGTGACATCACTTTCATAGAATTATGGATCTGTATTCCCAGATCCCTCTGTTCTACCGCACTCCTCAATGCTCTCCCATTGACTGTGTGAAAGTCCTACTCTGGTTAGTCCTGTCAAAGTGCAGCACCTCACACTTGTCTACATTAAATTCCATGTAAGTACATGTTCAGTGCAGCATTGTGGGCCGAAGGGCCTGTACTGTGCTATAGGTTTTCTATGTTTCTATATATCTGCATACATGTGTTTCTCACAAGCACACTGCATGAATCAACTAACACAAAAGCGTCAATTCTTTCACTAAATCAGAAGGTTTTAATCCTCATTCAGGACTTGAGCAGAACAAGCTGAGCTGACAATGAAGAAGTACCATTCTATTAAAAACTCTTAGGGAGATTCAGAAAAGAGAAGAAAGACGCAACAGAGGGAAAAAATCACGTCTCTTGTTCTTTCGAATCTGTATTCCAAATGTTATTTTTAGAAGGATATCTTACCTAATTCACATTTGATTGACTCAATGTTAACGGCTACTCCTTGAATAAATTCATTCCAATTTGCCACAGTCACTCTCTGTGGGAGTGAGCTGTACTTTCCCACTCTTCTTCACAACTCCTTCTGGATTTAGTGTTAACTATTAATAAAAGAAAACAAATACAGCAATCTCGTACAATAGCTCATCTACTGGCTTATCTTGCTGATCTTACCCCATAGAGTTAGTGTCAGAAGACCATAAGACAGGAGCAGAATTAGGCCACTTAACCTGTCAAGTCCGCTCTGTCATTCTATCATGGCTGAGTTATTATCCCTCCAAACTCCATTCTCCTGTCTTCTGTCCATAACCTCTGATGCCCTTACAAATCAAGAACCTATCAACCTCCGCTTTAAAAATACCCAATGACTTGGCCTCCACAGCCATCTGTGGCAATGAATCCTACAGATTCATCACCTTCTAGTTAAAGAAATTCCTCCTCTTCTTTTTTCTAAAGGGACATCCTTCTGAGGCTGTGTTTTCTGGTCCTAGACTCTCCCGATATTGGAAACATTCTCTCCACATCCTTTCTATCTAGACCTATCAATAATCAATAGGGTTTAATAAGATCCCCTCCTTCCCTATTCTTCTAAACTCCAGTGACCCATCAAACGCTCCTCATACACTAACCATTTCATTCCCAGGGTAATTCTCATGAATCTCCTCTGGACTCTCTCCAATGCCAGCACATTCTTTCTTAGATAAGGGGCCCAAAACTGCTCACAATCTGACCAATGCATTATAAAGTCTCAACATTACATCCTTGCTTTTATATTCTAGTCTTCTTGAAATGAATGGTAACATTTCATTTGCTGTCCTTACCACCAACTCAGCCGACAAGTTAGATTATGAAGACACGTAGTCCTCTTTTATTGTCATTTAGTAATACATGCATTAAGAAATGATACAATATTTCCTCCGGTGTGATATCACAAAACACAGGACGGACCAAGACTGAAAAAACTGACAAAACCACATAATTATAACATATAGTTACAACAGTGCAACAATACCATAACTTGATGAAGAAGTCCGTGAGCACAGTAAAAGTTCAAAGTCTTTCAAATGTCCCACATCTCACGCAGACGGGAGAAGGAAGAAAAACTCTCCCTGCCATGCCGACCACAATCCGACTCTGAGTCATCCAAAAACTTCGAGCTCTGATCAGCTCTCCGACACCGAGTACTGAGCGCCATCTCTGTCCGAACAATTTGACCTCAACCTCAGTCGCCAGCAGCAGGCAAGGCCGGGGATTTTGAGGCCTACCCTCCGAAAGATTCCCCACCACACAGTAATGACAGCAGTGGACGGGCATTTCAGAAATTTCTCCAGATGTTCTTCTGTGCTTTCACGTCCATTCTCCATCAAATCAGAATTGTCCACGGCCCCTATTTAACAGATAAGATATCATTTTTCACCGGAGGGCTGCACACACGCAGGCGCGCTGCTCTCTCTCCTTCCACTTTAGTTAACTTTTAGTTAATTAAAAGTTAACTTTTAATTGGTTAATTATTGGTTTATTATTGTCACATATACAGTGAAAAGGTTTTGTTTAATGCCATTCAGACAGATCATTCCAAAGATTAGCTTTGTCACATGTGCATCAAAACGTCTAATGAAATGAGTTGTTTGCAATAAATCAAATCAGCAAGGACTGTGCTGGACAGCCTGCAAGTGTCTCCACACTGCTTGTCAGCATAGTGTGCCCACAACTCACTAATCTTAACCCCAACCCGTATGTCTTTGGAATGTGAGAGGAAACCAGAGCATCTGAAGGAAAACAACACAGTCATAGAGACTGATGGGTGAATGGAACACCAGTCTGCCTGGGATAGTGCAATACATTAGGGACAATTGGGTGTCCTAAAAAAAAAATCTGTGATCCTAAGCTGTTTCTTCAAGCCTACAATTTCCTGTCTTGTGACGGTACTAAATAAATTGTTGATTTTCATAACCTGGAATAAATGTTTGTTCTGTAAGTTAGGGTTTTTTTTTCCTGATTATTGGGTCAGATCCATCTACTAGACAGTTCCAACAACTGGCAGGTACATTAGGGACATTTAGAGACTGTTAGATAAACGCATGGATGATAGAAAAATGTAGTGCTATGTGGGAGGTAAGGCTTAGATTTAACCTAGGGTAGGTTAGAGGGTCAGCCCTATATCATGGGCCGAAGGACCTGTACTGGCTTGTACTGTTTTCATTCTTCTTTTATTGAGATACAGTGTGGAATAGGCCCTTCCAGCCCTTTGAGTTGCGCCGCCCAACAATCCCCCTATTTTAATCCTGGCTTAACCATGGGACAATTTACAATAACCAATTAGCCTTCCAACTGGTACGTCTGGACTGTGGGAGGAAACCAGAGCACCCAGAGGAAACCCATGCGGTCACAGGGAGAACATACAAACTCCTTACAGGCAGTGGCGAGAATGGAACCTGGGTTGCCTGTATTGTAAAACGTTGTGCTAACCACTACACTACCATGCCTGCCCTATTCTAGGGAATGTGAACAGTAATAGAGAAAGTTCAGTGCTGGCAGGCAATGAGGTTGACTGTGAGGTCAAGAATCTATCTTACATACAAGATCTGTTCTATGGTTATATAAATAATTCCAGTCCTGCATCTGTTGTCCATAATTCCCTAGACTCCACCTAACAGGGTATATGTCCCTTTCAATAAAATAATATTAATAAATTATGATTGTAAGAAGCAAATCTCCTTATCCAATTATCACTTTCTGAGGAGACAGAGGTGTGAAAGGCTCCCTGCCCCCCATTCTAACAACTTTCCACAGGAGCACCATCAAGTGTCCTGTCTGGCTGCATTATGTGGTACAGAAGCTGCAAGGCATCTGACTGCAAGACCCTACAGAGGATAGCAAAAACCGCCAAGAGGATCACAGGGTCTCCCTCCTCCCATTAGTGACATTTACCAGGAATGTTGTATACAAAATGCCTGAAGCATTGTTGAGGATCCCTACCACCCATCCCACAATCTCTTTGACCCACTACCATCAGGAAGGAGGTACAGGAGCATCAGGACTAGGACTGCCAGACTGGGTAACAGCTTCTCCCCTCAGGCTCTGAGACTAATGAATACCCTGCCATCTCCGAGGTCTCGTCGCTAGGTCAGTGAGCTGTTTACTGATTACCCGTGCTGTGCACTGCATGCATTTTAGAATTACATTTTATTAACTTATTTATGGTAATATTTTGTGTTATGTGCTGTGAGGGATATGTGCTTTGTGTGTGCACAGTAGTCTGGAGGAACATTGTTTTGTTTGGTTGTATATATGTACAGTCAGATGACAATAAACTTGAATTTTAGCTAGAACAGTACAGTACACTATAGTCTGTTTGGCCAACAATGTTGTGCCAATCTATTTAAGTCTACTCCATAATCAATCTAAGCCTTCCCCTCACACAATCCATAGCACTCCATTTTTCTTTCATCCATGCACTTTTCAAAGAGTCTCTTCAATGTCCCTAATGTATCTACATCTTCCACCACCCTGCCAGAGCAAACCAGTCACTCTCTGTGTAAAAAAAAGTCCATTTGACATCTCCCTTAAACTTCTGTTGGACCCTGATACCTTTGTAATCCAAAGGTTCTTCGGAAGTTCAGAATGAGACATAATACTTGTTGCTTACCCCCATTTTATTATATGTTACATGAACAAAGAACAAACAAGAAAGAGAAAGAGAGAGCTGAGAGAACGAATTAAAGAAGACAATGGAAAAAGCAGTCATGGGCGTTTTATACTCAGAGATTACACAAATTCTGGTCATAGCTATTAATCTTAGAGGTTTTCACAAATTTGGCATGTTATCTAAAACTTTAACAAACTTCTATAGATATACAGTGGAGAATATCACAGCCTGGTATGGAAACACCAATGCCCATGAATGGAAAAGTCTACAAAAAATAGTGGATAAAGCCCAGTCCATCACAGGTAAAGCCCTCCCCATCATTGAGCATATCTACATAGAGAACTGCCATAAGAAAGCATCATCAAGGACCCCACCACCCAGGATGTGCTCTCTTCTCGCTGCCGCCATTGGAAGGAGCTACAGGAGCCTCAGGTCTCACACCACCAGGTTTGGGAACGGTTGTTATCCCTCGACCATAAGGCTCATAAGCCAACATGGATAACTTCATCACCTCAACTCTGAACTGATCATTGAATACAACGTAATGTTTCACTTTCAAAGACTCTACCACTCATGTTGTCAACATTAATTATTAATTTATATATTTGTTATGATTTATTTATTATTATTTGTATTTTAGTCATTGCACATTTTACCTTTTGCACGTTAGTTGTTTGTCTTTGTGTGTAGTTTATCATTGATTCTATTGTGTTTCTTTGTATCTGTTGTGAATGCTGCAAGAAAATGAATCTCAGGGTAGTACATGTATACTGTATGTACTTTGATAATAAATTTACTTTGAACTTTAGAAAATAGCCAGACTCAAGTAGCATCACACCTGCTACTGAAAACTAAGAAGTTTCTAAAAAAAAATACAGAAGGCAACTACACTGTAATTACTAGAAAATTCATTGAACCATTACACAGATATAGGTGATTATATAAAACTACAAAGCAAACATAGGAAAGATAAACAACAAGAGAAATAATAATTCTACACCCCGATCCAACACTTCCATCCACTCTCATCAAACGGATGTCCATTGGTATTATAGTGAATTCATTATCATGGTACGTATATGTCACCATATACTACCCTGAGAATCATTTCCTTGCAGGCACTCACAGTAAATAGAAACACAATAGCACCAATGAAAAACCTCACGCAACAGAGATGGACAAATAACCAATGGTTAAAAGGCAACAAACTGTTCAAATACAAAAAGAAAAACAATTAACAATAGTAATAAATAAATAAGCAATAAATATCAAGAACACGAGTTTGTAAAGTCCTTAAAAGTGAATCCATAGGTTGTGGAGTTAGTTCAGTGCTGGATGAGTGACGTTATCAAGAAGCTGATGGTTGGGAGTAATAATTCTTCCTGAACCTGGTGGTGAGGTTCCTGAGGCTCCTGTACATGGTTTTTGATGGCAGCAGCAAGAAGAGAACATGGTCTGGATGGTGGGGGTCATTGATGATAGATGCTGCTTTCCTGTGATAGCACTCCTTGCAGATGTGCTCAATGGTGGGAGGGCTTTACCTGTGATGGACTGGGCTGTGTACACTGCATTTGTAGGAATTTCCTTTCAAGGGCATTGGTGTTTCCATACATATCATAGTGTGAAGCAACCAGTCCACATACTCTCCTCCACACATTCTACCATCAGGCAGGAGACTCCGATGCATAAAGACAAGAACGGTCAGAATGAGGAACAGCTTCTTCCCTCAGGCTAGTTGGCTTCTGAACTCCCTGCCGCATTGTGTCACCGGATAATTTGTACTGTACCCTACAATATTTAATGTATGCACTTTATTAAAAAGTGCATGATTCACTTTACTTTTCTAAGATATTGTGTGTTATGTATACTACTATGCTTTACACCCCGGTCCGGAGAAACGTCATCTCATTTGGTGGTGTAGATATATATAGTTAAATGACAATAATCTTGACTTGACTTGACTTGGCACGATTTGACTATAGAAGTTTGACAAAGTTTTAGATGACATGCCAAATCTGAGCAAACTTCTAAGTAGAAGTGCTACAGTATAATGGTAGTTACATGCTGGACCAGGAGAGATCCTCTGAAATGATAACACTCGTTGCCGCCCTTGGAAAAGCAGTTGAAAGACATTTAGACAGGTACGTTAGATAAGAAAGGTTTTTAGGGATATGGGCCAAATGTGAGAAAATGGGATTAGATTTGATAACGTGCAGGAGTTGGGCTGAAGGGCCTGTTTCTGTGCTATATGGCTCTATGAATCTAAGCCAGAACTTTGGGTATAATGCATCATTTAAATAACAGCACAGCACTCCTTCAATACTGGCACTGGGGCAACAGCTAAGCACCTGTGGGATTTGAACCCACAGCCTCTGACTCAAACACAATGGAACCACCCACTTAGCCACAGCTTTATGTTTTCACAGGAATTCCAGCTGCCTTCTTCAGACACGAGTGAACCTTACGCATCAACCTCACTGGTAACGCGACACCTCACCCTGGCATGACATGACTTGTCACCACCGGCACATCAGAGTCCATTTAAGTGTCAAGCAAGCAGGCCACGCCCCCCCCCTTTGTATCTCCACTCTCCTGGATGTAGAGGAGCAGGTGGTCAGGTCCTGTTTCATGTTTAACAGCTATCATTGCACCGAGGCTCCGGCTACATGGGAACATCTGTGGAATCCTGGAGGCCTCCTTCACCAAGCTGACTCACAAGTTTGGCTTCGAGTAACAATTAAAATCATAGTCATAGCATCACTGAACACTACAGCATAGAAACAGGCCTTTTTGGCCCATCAATTCTGTGCCAAACTATTATTCAGCCTAGTCCCATTGACCTGCACCTGGACCATAGCCCTCCATACCCCTCCTAACCACATAACTATCCAAATTTCTCTTAAATGTTGAAATCAAACCCACATCCATCACTTCCACTGGCAGCCCGTTCCACACTCTCAACACCCTCTGAGTGAAGAAGTTCCCCCTCATGTTCCCCTTACGCATTTTGCCTTTCACCCTTAACCCATGACCTCTTGTTTCCAGTCTCACCCAGCCTCAGTGGACAAGACCTGCTTGCATTTAAAAGAGAAAATTGTAGATGCTGGAAACCAAGCAACACACACAAAATGCTGGAGGAAATCAGCAGGCAAGGCAGACTGCATTTTGTTCCTCCAGCATTTTGTGTGTGCTGCTTGCGTTTACCCTGTCTCTGCCCCTCATAATTTTGTATATCAAATCTGCCCTTATTCTCCTGCGCTCCAGGGAATAAAGTCCTAACCAATTCAAACTTTCCCTCATTGGGAGGCTGAGGTAGTAGTGGGCCTTGCCAAAATTCAGAGTCATTATTCACGGATTAAAATAAGGTGCAGAAAGGAGGTTATTGAAGCCCAGAATAACCCTCTCACTTCAAATGGACAGCTGCGTCTCACCATTCACCATGAAAGAACCGATGTGCTTTCATGTAGAACTTATCATGTTCTCCAGACATCTAGAATATTTGATAACCAATGAGTCACTTGTTTTTTGAAGTGCAGCGCTTGTGAAGTAGACAAATTTTCTAGATGATCTTACGAAAAGGAACAAAACAAGGTTGCATTGCACGTCACGGAAGCCAGCTTCACCTCCATGGAGTACTCCACGATAAAGTGGCCAACGTAATCAAAGACCCCGCCCACCCCGAACATTCTCTCTTTTCCCTTCTCCTATCAGGTAGAAGATTGTTCATTCGTTCATCCATCGTGCAACAATGAGACCCACTCCAGACACCCGCGATTTGTAGGGGCTGGACTAGCCTGTGGGTATGCAGACGGCTGGAGTAGCCAATCCAGGCTCAAGAAGTTCTTTGGCAGTGTGGACTACAGATGGCAGCCATGTTGGGTTGAGGGTCGCTGGCCAGCCTACATCTCTCTGCTGCAATTATCCTTTCTGCCTTATGGGGGAAGGAGCGCCACTGAGCCCAACTCCGGCCGTAATGTTCCCACGAGTCTGAATTGATGCCAAAGGCTGATAGCGAAGCTTTTGTGTGTCTTTATAGTGTTTCCTTGGGCCTCCACAGGAGCTCTTTCCTTTCTGTAGTTTTCCATAAAGCAATCTCTTAGGCAACTGATGGTCCGGCATACGAGTTACGTGGCCTGCCCAGCGTAACTGGGACTGCATCAGTACAGTGTAGACACTGGGCTGGCCTGCCTTGGTAAGTACCTCAGTATAAGGGATTCTGTCTTGCCACTTAATATAGAGTTTTCTGAGGCAGACTGTGTGGAAATTGTTCGGTTTCTTGGCATGGCATTGGTACAACTGTCCATGTTTCGCAGGCGTAAAGCAGGAGTGGGAAGTACTATGGCCCTCTACCTTCAGCTTCATCTATAGACTTCTGTTCCAGATGTTGGTACATAAAGTCTGTCAAAGACTACACTTGCTTTGGTGATCCGGGCATTTACTTCATCATGAATGATAATGTTCTGGGACAGTGTACTGCCAAGATATGTGACCTTGTTCACTGGATTGAATCTCTGACCATTGGTTGTGTTGTTTGGCTATACGTATGATTTTCCTGGAACTGGTGGATGCATTACTTCTGTCTTCTTGGTGTTAATGGTAAGCCCGAAGTTGGTACATACATCAGAAATCCTGTCAACACAGTGCCGCATATCATCTTTTAAACCACCACTGAGGACACAGTCATCAACAAAAAGAAAGACTCTGATAATGTCTGTCATAATCTTAGTTTGTGCTTGGAGCTTCCTGAGGTTGAACAGTTTCCCATCGGTGCAGAATCTGATCCCGATGCTTACCTCACTGTCTCAGAAGGCAGCAGTCAACATGGCGGAAAACACCAGGCAAACTAGTGTCGGCGCCAAGACGCAGAGCTACTTGACGCCGTTCGAGACGGGAGGGTTTGGATGTCTCACCATTGTCTTCAACTTTAGCTTGCATGCCATGGTGATGAATTTTCTTGAGCATCCGTACTTTGCCATGATCTTCCACAGACCCTCTCTCCTAACAGTGCCAAAGGCCTTAGTCAGATCAACAGCTGGAGAACACGTCAGTGCTTCGTTCATGACCATTCTTTTGCAGCTGCCTTGCGACAAACACCACAGTGATAGTCCCACACTCTTTCCAGAATCCACATTGGCTCTCTGGTAGGAGTCCCTGGTCAAGATGTGATGTGGGATGGTTGAGAAGAAGCCAGACAAAGATCTTGCCTGTGATAGACAGCAAGGATATTCCCCAATAGTTGTTGCTGGACTGTCAGCTCCCCTTTGCTTATACAGGTGGATGATGGATGCATCTTTAAATTCCTGTGAAATCATCTCTTTCTCCCACATGAGTTGGAATATGGAGCTTTTCTGTTAGAACTGCACCACCTTCCTTGTAGGCCTCAGCTGGTATTGTGATCTGATCCAGGCACTTTGCTGCTAGAGAACTGATGAATCGCTTTCTGGGTCTTGGCTAAAGTCGATGGAGCATCCAGTGCATTATTGACAGGTAATCATGGCAGATGATTGATAGCTTTACCATTTATAGTTTAAGGACAATTTGCAATACTGTTAAAGTGCTCAGCCCACCTACGAAGAATTTTGTCTTTGTTAATGATCAGCATGTTCCCATCAACACTAGGAAGAGGGGATGATCCAGATGATGTGAGGCCATATAATTTTTTTAGTGCAATGCAGAAGTTCTTTAAATCATGCCTATCTGCATACACTTGGATCTTGTCAGCTTTATTGTTCAGCCGGGAATCCTGCATCTGGTAGTTTTGTTGTCTGGTCCTTTGTATGCTATTGAAGGTATACTTCTTTGAGACGGACTTCAGGTCACTGAGGAAAGCCTGGTGGAGACAAGGTTTTTCACCCAGCAGTTGTTTGATGGCCGACACAGTTTTTATCAAACCAGTCCTTGTGCCTTCCAGCAGCAGGCCCCAGAATCTCTGGCAGCAGTGTTGTAGATCAGCTCTCAAAGGGTTGACCAAACACTTTCCACATTCTAATTATCCAGAGGGATGGAGTTCAGGCGGTCTTCCAGAGAGTCAAAAAAGACTGTTTTATTTTGTTGCTTTTCAGCTTGAAGATGTCAATCTTCTTGAGGCCTTCTTTCATTGTGGGCAACTCATAGAAAACCTACAGCACAATACAGGCCCTTCGGCCCACAGAGTTGTGCCGAACAGGTCCCTACCTTAGAAATTACTAGGCTTACCTATAGCCCTCTATTTTACTAAGCTCCATGTACCTATCTAAAAGTCTCTTAAAAGACCCTATCGTATCCGCCTCCACCACAGTTGCCAGCAGCCCATTCCACACACTCACCACCCTCTGAGTAAAAAACTTACCCCTGACATCTCCTCTGTACCTACTCCCCAGCACCTTAAACCTGTGTCCTCTTGTGGCAACCGTTTCAGCCCTGGGAAAAAGCCTCTGACCATCCACATGATCAATGCCTCTCATCATCTTATACACCTCTATCAGGTCACCTCTCATCCTCCGACTCCTGGAGTTCGAATCCAGCCGGCTCCCTTGCGCGCTTTCCATCCGTGCTGGGTTGAGTGTCGAGCTAGCAACTTGGCCTCATAAAAATAAGAAAGCCTGCTAAAAAAAAGTGCTGTCATGACGGCGTCCCGATGACTCCACTCGGAGTTAAGGGCTTTCTTCTTTCTTCTCGGATTGGAAATGGACATTCAGTTTAGAAACAATGAGACAGTAGTCTGTCCATTATTCAGCATCAAACATAGATCTAGTCTCCCTTATATCCTGCCAATGTCTCTCTTCCTGACAATGTCGTAGTCAATTAGATGCCAGTGCTTAGAGCGGGGATTCATCTATTCAGTTTTGTTATGGGTGGGAAGGCAGAAGACAGTGTTGGTGATCAGCAATGCATGCTCGGTACATGTCTGAGGTAGTGGAAGACCTTTGCTGTTGCAGAGGCCAACACCATATTTCCCAGTGACTCTACTCCAAGAGTTATTGTCGGAAACTCCTCTTGAGTTGAAATCACCAAGGATGCTTGTCTGCATTGGGAACAGTGGCAATGACTGAGTGCAGTCCAGGCAGAAGATACGAAAGCCTGAAAACATGTACCACCAGGCTCAAGGATAGCTTCTATCCGCTATTATAAGGCTAGTGAGCAGTGAATATCGGTACATATGGCAATTTACAAATCAGGAACAGTATAGAGGGATATGGGCCAAATATAGGCAAACAGGACCTGCTCAGTTAGACACCTTGGTTAGACTATAAGAAATAGAAACAGAATTAGGCCATTTGGCCCATTAAGTCTGCTTCACCATTCAACTATGGTTGATTTATTTTCCATCTCAATCCCATTCCCCTGCCTTCTCCTCATAACCTTACTAATCAAGAACCTATCAACCTCCGCTTAAAATATACCCAATGATTTGGCCACCACAATTGTCTGGGGTGATGAATTCCACAGATTCACCACCCTCTGGCTAAACAAACTCCTCTTTATCTCTGTGCTAAAGGGACGTCCCAGGATGCTGCTTGGACTAGGTGTATAAGATGATGAGAGGCATTGATCGTGTGGATAGCCAGAGTCTTTTTCCAGGGCTGAAATGGCTAACACAAGAGGGCACAGTTTTAAGGTGCTTGGAAGTAGATACAGAGGAGATGTCAGGGATAAGTTTTTTACGCAGAGAATGGTAAGTGTGGAATGGGCTACCGGTGACGGTGGTGGAGGCGGATACAATAGGGTCTTTTAAGCGACCTTTGGGTAGGTACATGGAGCTTAGGAAAATAGAGGTCTACGAGTAACCTTAGATAATCTCTAAAGTAAGTACATGCTCGGCACAGCATTGTGGGCCAAAGGGCCTGTATTGTGCTGTATGGTTTCTATGTCGTATTCTGAGGCTGTGCCCTCTGGACCTAGACTCCCCAGTTATTGGAAACATCCTCTCCACATCCACTCTATCTAAGCCTTTCAATATTCAGGAAGTTTCCCCTCATTCTTCTAAACTCCAGTGAGTACAGACCCAGAGCCATCAAACACTCCTCATACATTAACCCTTTCATTCCTGGGATGATTCTCGTGAACCTCCTCTGGAACCTCTCCAATGCCAGCATATCCTTTCTTAGATAAAGGGCCCAAAACTGCTCACAATTCTTCACATGTGGTCTGACCATTGTCTTATAAAGGCCTCAGAATTACATCCCTGCCTTTATGTTCTAGTCATCCCAATATTTTTTGGAGCATCACTTGTCCTCATTTTATCCCTGCCCCTGCCCTCCCGCGATAAGATCCAACGTTACTTTAGCCTTTTTAATTATTCCTTTGTGCCCATCCGCAAACATTTCCATGCACCCCACTACAAAATGTGTCCGCTCACTCAACACAGGTCCTGAAGCCAGCTGCAGATCTTCAGTCTGTCCAAAAGGACAGAGGTGAAACACATTTGGCCAGGCTGTCACTCGGTGTGGAAGGTTGCTGTAGGTTACAAAGGGACTTTGACAGGATGCAGAGCTGGGCTGAGAAGTGGCAGATGCAGTTCAATATGGAAAAGTGTGAAGTGATTCACTTGAAGACAGAATGCAGGTCTAATGGTAGAATCCTTAGTAGTGTGGAGACGCAGAGGAATCCTGCAGTCCACGTCCCTAGTTGACAGGGTTGTTAAGAAGGCGTATGGTGTGTTGGCCTTCATTAGTCGGGGACTGAGTTTAAGAGCCGTGAGGTAATTTTGCAGCTTTATAAAACTTTTGTTAGATTAGATTAGATTATGAGGACACTCAGTCCTCATTTATTGTCATTTAGTAATGCATGCATTAAGAAATGATACAATGTTCCTCCAGTATGATACCACAGAAACACAGGACAGACCAAGACTAAAACTGACAAAAACCACATAATTATAACATATAGTTACAACAGTGCAAAGCAATACTGTAATTTGATAAAGAGCAGACCATGGGCACGGTAAAAAGAAGTCTCAAAGTCCTGAGAGCCCGTCATCTCACATAGACGGTAGAAGGGAGAAACTCTCCCTGCCATGAACCTCCAGCATCGCAAACTTGCCGATGCAGCACCCTGGAAGCACCCGACCACAGCCGACTCTGAGTCCGTCTGAAAATTTCGAGCCTCCGACCAGCCCTCTGACACCGAGCACCGAGCACCATCTCTGCTGAACGCTTCGACCCCGCCCCGGCCGCCGAGCAACAAGCAAAGCCGAGGATTTGGGGCCTTCCCCTCCGGAGATTCTGGATCACACAGTAGCAGTGGCAGCGAAACAGGCATTTCAGAAGTTTCACTAAATGTTCCTCCGTGCTCTCACGTCTGCCTCCATCAAATCAGGATTGTGCATGGCACCCTACTTGACAGGTAACAGATATTCATCACCAGAGTGGCCGCTGCGTCGCACTGCCATCTTCTCCTCTCCTTTTCTCTCCTTCCACACTTGTAGTATTGTGTTCAGTTCTAGTCGCCTTATTATAGGAAGGATGTGGAAGCTTTAGAGAGGGTGCAGAGGAGATTTCTCAGGCTGCTGCTTGGACTAGAGAACATGTCTTATGAGGATAGACTGAGCAAGCAAGGGCTTTTCTCTTTGGAGTGAAGGAGGATGAGAGGTAATGATAGAGTGTAGAAGATAACAAGAGGCATAAATCGAGTGGATAGCCAAAGACTTCTTCCCCAGGATGGAAATGGCTCATATAAGTGGGGCATAATTTTAAGGTGATTGGAGGAAAGTATAGGGGGTGTCAGAATGTGGGAAAATGTAAACACAGTGTTGCTAAGGAGATTTTTGATAGGAAGATCACTTTGAAAAGATGGGAACTAGGTTTTTACACAGAGAGTGGTGGGTCGTGCAGTGCACTGCCAGGAGAGTTGGTGATGGCAGATACAGTAGGGAGATTTAAGAGACTTTTAGATAGGCACATGGATGGATGAAAAATAGACTATGTGGGAGGAAAGAGTTAGATTGATTCTAGAGAGGGTTAAAATGTCGGCACAGCATTATGGGCCAAAGGTCCTGTACTGTGATATGTTGTTCTATGTATGGGCCTCACAGTAGTGTAGCGGCTAGTGTGACACTATTACAGCTCAGGACACGGGAGTTCAGAGTTCAATACTGGCACCTTTTGCAAGGAGTCTCTGTACGTCTTCCTCATGGAATGTGTGGGTTTTTCCCCGGATGTTCCGGTTTCCTGCCACTGTCCAAAAATGTACCAGGTAGGTTAATTCATCATTGTAAATTGACCTGTGATTGGGTTAGGATTAAATCGGGGTTGTCGGGGGTTGCTGAGTGGTGTAGCTCGAAGGGGCAGAAGGGCCTATTCCGTGCTGTATCACTAAATAAGTAAATAAATAAATGTTCAAACCATAGCCCCTAAAACAGTGCTCATTAAACGGACAGGCTCAGAACAATTTCTCCCCAAAGGGTAAACCTTGTCAAGAATCCTGTGAATGTGCTCCCGCGGTGTCTGCATGTATTCAGATTGTCAGAAAAGTATTACTTACCTTTTTAACTAAGGGCTCCTCGACTGCAACAGCAGAAACAATAAAACTATCAACGGTTCTTTGAACTACAACAGAAAGAGAAGATGAATCACTATTCATGTCTCATGTACAAACGTTTTTTTTTATATATTTTGCTTAAAGAGTTCATCCATTTGTTCACAGCCCCTCACTATTTTTCTTGGAAAACAGTGTAAGATTCCTATTAATAATCTGGGAATTCAAAGCTGGTGTTAAGGCCATAATTAATAAAACAAAAAATTGGACAGCTTAACCCCGAAAGTATAAATGCAATATAGTGTTGCTAAGTGGAGATATTTGATAGGGAGCCCACTTTGAAAGGGTGGGGACTAAGTTGTGATAATTAGACGCATAAAGATACAGGGAAGTTGATAGAGGGCAAAGTAACTTAAGTGTAATTGATGGCCGAATCTTAGACACAATTAACATGAAACATCTGGCCATTGGCAGCTAACTCAACAATAGTTAGAGAGGTGGGTGTGTGGAACACCCTGCTGGGGGTGGTGGTAGAGGCAGATACATTAGGGACATTTAACAGACTCTTAGATAGGCACATGGATGAAAGAAAAATGGAGGGCTATGTGGGAGGGAAAGGTAAGATTGATCTTAGAATAGCTTAAAAGGTCGGCACAACGTTGTGGGGTGCAGGGTCTGTATTGTGATGTAGTGTTCTGTCTTCTATGTTCAAACCACAACCCCTAAAACCCACAGCATTCATTAAATACACAAACGTGGCCCAGTTTCTTCCCGAAGGGTAAACCTTGTCAAGAGACTTGTGTGTGCGCTCCAGCAGTGTCTGCATGTATTCAGACTGTCAGTAAAGTATTACTTGCCTTTTTTTTAACTAAAGGCTTCTCAACTGCACTAGCAGGAACAATAAAACTGTCGACAATTCTTTGAACTACGACAAGAAAAAGGAGAGGAATCACTCTTCATATGGCACGTACAAACGTTTTTTTTGATATTTTTGCATGGAGAGTCTATCTTTTTGCTAACAGCTCCTCACTATTATCTCGGAGAACAGTGAAAGATTCCTGCTAATAAAATACCACGGCACAAGACTGGATAAAAGCTGTAGTAAACTCATTTAACTCCATCGTGGGCACTAGCCTCCCCAACATTAAGGACATCTTCAAAAGGCGATGCCTCAGAAAGGCAGCATCCATCATTAAGGACCCCCATCACCCAAGACGTGCCCTCTTCTCATTGCTACCATCAGGGAGGAGGTACAGGAGCCTGAAGGCACACACTCAATATTTTAGGAACAGTTTCTTCCCCACCTCCATCAGATTTCTGAATGGGCAATGAACCCATAAACACTAACTCACTTTTTTTTCTTTATTTTGCTCTTTTTTTGCACAACTTATTCAATTTTAAAAAATTGAACATCTCAGCACCAACTGCAGGAAAGTGTAAATGCAACGTAGTGCTTCTCAGTAGGGGTATTTGATAGGGAGCCCAATCTGAAGGGATGGGGTCTAGGTTGTGATAATGAGACACATAAAGATACAGGGAAGGTAGGTGGAGGGCAAAGTATTATAGGTATAATTGATGGCCAGATCTTAGACACTGAGATGTGACAATACATATGATGTATCTGTCCATTGGCAGCTCACTCAAGAACACGAGTTGTAAGGTGTAAGGCATTAAATGGGATGAGAGTGGTTTCCATAGACAAGATGGGCCAAAGGGCCTGTTCCCCTGTTGCATGACTCCCTGACTCTAAATGCATGCTTTATTAAAGATAATTTAATTGGTAAATTATTTCATCATCGTTAACATGTACTGAGGCACGGTGAAAAACTTGGTCTTGCGTGCTATGTTTACAGATCATTTCATTACAATGGTGCAGTGAGGTAGTCCAAGGGAAAACAGTAACAGAATTTATAGTGTTTTATTAATATTATGTATTGCACTGTGGGCACATGGCCAAGTGGTTAAGGCATTCGACTAATGATCTGAAGGTCGTGAGTGCGAGCCCCAGCCAAGGCAGTGTGTTGTGTCCTTGAGTAAGACACTTAATCACACATTACTCTGTGACGACACTGGTGCCAAGCTGTATGGGCCCTAATGCCCTTCCCTTGGACAACATCAGTGTCATGGAGAGGAGAGACTTGCAGCATGGGCCAACTGCCTGTCTTCCACACAACCTTGCCCAGGCCTGCGCCCTGGAGAGTGAAGGCTTTCCAGGCGCAGATCCATGGTCTCGCAAGACTAACGGATGCCTTTATTTATATTGCACTGTACTGCCGCTGCAAAACAACAAATTTCACAACATACGCCAGTGGTATTAAACCTGATTCTAATTCCCAGACCCCTCTGTTTCGATTTGACATGTACAGACTGGTGATACAAGCTGTCCTGGAGCCCGAGCCACACAATTACTCCCTTGTGACCAGCTAATCTACTAACCCATATATCTTTGTAACGTGGGAGGTAACTGGAGCGTTCGGAGGAAACCCACACAGTCAAAGGGAGAACATACAAACTCCTTACAGACAGTGGAGGGACTAAACCTGGGTCATGGGCGCTATAATAGCTTTGTGCTAACTACTACCCTATCATGCTGTCCATGATGAACATTTGGACATAAAAGCTAGTTGGACAGGTATCTGGATAGGAAAGGTTTAGAGGAATCTCAGTATACATCTTTTTCCTTGTGCTTGAGGTATAAGAGTGACTGGGCCAGCGATTGAATGAAGATAGTTTGACTGCTGCAGTGATACCAAGCTTTGGCTTTCAGAGATTTGTACCTATGAGTTATACAGCACAGAATAAATTGTGCAGCCCAACTCAACTATGCTGATAGAAGTGATTGCTTTGTGGCTAAGTTTGCAGACATTACAAAGGCAGGTGGAGGGGCAGGTAGTGCTGAGGAAGCAGAGAGTCCGCAGAAGGATTTGGACAAATTAGGAGAATGAGCAAAGTGGCAGATGGAATATAGTATAAGGAAGTGATAGTCATGCACTTTGATAGAAGGACTAAAGGTGGAGACTCTTTCTCAAATGGGGAACCAATTGAGAAATTGGAGGAGCAAAGAGACTTGAGGGTCCTCATGCAGGGTTCCCTAAAGGTTAACTTGCAGCTTGAGTCAGTGGTAAGGAAGGCAAATGCAATGTTAGCATTCATTTTCAGAGGTTTGGGTTCAATAGGTACATTTAATGTCAGAGAAATGTATACTCCTGAAAACCTTTTTCTTCGCAAACATCCACAAAAACAGAGGCGTGCCCCAAAGAATGAATGACAGTTAAACGTTAGAAGGTCGCTAGTTCGAGCCTCAGCTGAGGCAGCGTGTTGTGTCCTTGAGCAAGGCACTTAACCACACATTGCTCTGCGACGACACCGGTGCCAAGCTGTATGGGTCCTAATGCCCTTCCCTTGGACAACATTGGTGTCGTGGAGAGGGGAGACTTGCAGCATGGGCAACTGCCGGTCTTCCATACAACCTTGGTACCTGTGACAAGAATACGCCAATTTCAACACAAATAATGGCATTCAGTTCTGAGCCCATGTCTCAAGAAGGACTAAGTATACTGCTGGAAGAGCTCATCAGGTCAGAGAGCACATCTCTTCTTCTCCCTTCCCTCTGGCATCAGAAGGTGTAAAAGCTTGTAAACTCTTCCTCTGTAGCTGTTTAAGGTGATTAGACTCTAATTCCTTAGGAGTTTGTGGAGATTCGGCGTGATATCTAAAACTTTGACAAACCTCTATAAATGTTAAGGATAGCCAATGTTGTTCTGCTCGTTCAGAAAGGCTCTAAAAATGAAACAGGAAATTATAAACAGGAGAAAATCTGCACATGCTGGTAATCCAAAGCAACACACACAAAATGCTGAAGTAAACAGTCAACATTTTGGGCCAAGACCTTCTTCAGGCCAGGAAATTCTAGACCGGTGAGCCTAACATCAGTAGTGGGAAAGTTATTGGAAGGTAGTCCAAGGGACTGGATATATGAGTACTTGAATAGACAGGGACTGATTAAGGATAGTCAGCATGGCTTTGTGCATGGTAGGTCATGTCAGTCCAATTTTATAGAGTTATTCGAGGAAGATTTCCAGGAAAGTTAATGAAGACAAGGCAATAGATGATGTCTACATGGACCTCAGCAAGGCATTTGACAAGGAATGAGCTGCCAGCACAAGTGGTGCATATGAGCTCGATTTCAACATTTAATAGAAGAGTAGATACATGGATGTAGGATATGGAGGGCTATGTTTCCGGTGCCGGTCGATGGGAGTCAGCAGTTTAAATGGATCCTCATGGACTAGCTGGGCCGAAAGGCCTGTTTCTGTGTTGGTACTTTCCCATGACTCTTTGACTATGTGTAGTGGAGAGTTTATTGACTCGCTGCATCACAGACTGGTGTGGAAACTCCAATATCCTTGCATGGAAACTCCTACTAAAAGTAGTGGATGTGGCCCAGTCCATCCAGGTAAAGCCCTCCCAGCCATTGAGCACATCTACATGAAACACCATCACAGGAAAGCAGCAACCATCATCAGGGACTCCCACCACCCAGGACATGCTCCCTTCTCACTGTTGGCATCAGGAAGAAGGTACAAGATCCTCAGTACTCACACCAGCAGGCTCAGGAACAGTTATTGCCCATCAAAATTCACTCAGCTTCACTTGCCCCACCATTGAAATGTTACCAGAGCCAATGGACAGACTTTCAAGGACTCTCTATCTCATGCTCTCTATACTTGGGTTTTTAGCGCTGGAAGTAGTGACATTCCGACACGTCTCATTAGCGGGGCAGAAGCATGGTCGCATTGTTTATTCCAGGGACCAGCTGATTGCGTTTATGCCGGCCGGTTTAGCGAGCAGAGCGGCGGACACCCCTGCTGAAATCTGGAGGAAAACGCACAGAGGATGCAGAGGGGGATCACAAAGGCGAGGAAAGAGGACCGTGTCGAGACAACAGAGACTTATGGAGAAGAGGAGTTCGGTGGGTAATAAAATGGACGAGTTCACGGCGCTAGCCAGGCGTCAGAGAACATTTCGGGAGTGCAGGGTTATGTGTTTTACTGAAACGTGGCTGCACGAGGACATACCCAATCAAATCTTTTCCATGGCTGGCTTCCAGACCGTTCGGGCTGACTGGAAGTGCACTGAGAGTGGTAAGTGTAAAGGAGTTGGGGGCTTGCTGTTCTGGTTAACAACAGATGGTGCAATCCGGGTCATATTACGATCGAGGAACGTGTTTGTAGACCGGATATTGAACTTTTTGCTGTTGGACTCCGGCCATATTCCACCGAGATACAAGACTGGGCGTCACGGGAGGTTGTTCCTGCCTGTGGCCATCGAACTTTGCAGCTCCTCCCGTGGAGGGTCAGACACCCTGAGCCAATAGGCTGGTCCTGGACTTATTTCCATCTGGCATAGTTTGCATTTTGTTGTTTGATCATTTGTGGTTTTGGTATTGCTGTATTTGTGCTCTGTTCTTGGTTGGTGCAGCTGTGACAAAACCCAATTTCCCTCGGGATCAATAGAGTATATCTATCTATCTATCTACTTATTGCTTACTTTTTAATTGTTATTATTATTATTATTATTATTATTATTATTTCTTTATTTTTGTATTTACACAGTGTGCTGTCTTCTGCATTTGGTTGAATGCTCAAGCCTTTCATTGATTGTGCTGTGATTATTAATTATTCTATAGATTTTTGGTCACAAGAAAATGAATCATGGGGTTTGATATGGTGATAGACATGTACTTTGATAATAAATGTACTTTGAACTTTTCTTTGAAGAAGTAGTTGCAGAGAATGACAGAAGGAGGAATTTCTTAACCACGGGTGGTGAATCTGCGGAATTCGTTGCCGCAGACAACCGTGGAGGCCAGGTCATTGGGTATATTTAAAGTGGAGGTTGATAGGATGTCAAAGGTTATGGGGAGAAGGCATGAGAATGCGGTTGATGGGGATAATAAATCAGCCATTATGAAATGGCAGAGCAGACTTGATTGGCCAAATGGCTCAATTCTGCTCCTATGTCTTACGATCTTACAACATATAGCCTTGCCAATGGGCCAGAACAGTTCATGCTGCAAACAGCTCCCTGTGTTTATCTCACGTCTCATCATATCAGCAATATCTTATAACCTGTCCTTGAGCCTGGTGGTACGTGCTTTCAGGCTTCAGTATCTTCTGCCCGACGGGAGAGGGAGGAAGAGAAAATGTCAGCGGTGTGTAGGTGGGATCTTTGATTATGCTGGCTGCTTTCCCAAGGCAGTTAGAAGTGTAGACAGAATCGATAAAGGGGAGGCTAGTTTCTGTGACGTGAGTCCACAGCACTATGCAGTTTCTTGTTGTCACAGGCAGCGCAATTTCTGTACCAAGCTGGGATATATTTGGATAGGATGCTTTCTATGGTGCATCAATAAGAATTTCCATGGAATGTCAATAAAAATTGAGACTATGGTGACATGCCAAATTTCTTTAGACAAGTAAAACTGTGGAATTGATGGCTTTATTGTGAGGTTGTGGACAATACAAAAATACATGGAGGAGCAGATGGAGTGGGTGTGGAGAGGATGTTTCCTGTAGTGGGGGGTTCTAGGACTAGAGGGCAGAACCTCAGAATAGTGGGATGTCCCTTTAGAACAGAGATGAGGAGGTATTTCTTTAGCCAGAGGGTTGTGAATCCGTGGGATTCATTGCCTTGCCACAGACCGCTGTGGAGGCCAAGTCATTTGGTATTTTTATAGAGGAGGATGATAGTTTCTTGATTAGTAAGGGTGTCAAAGGTTACGGGGAGGAAGCAAGATAATTGGGTTGAGAGGGGTATTGAATCAGCCATGATGGAATGGTGGAGCAGACTTGACAGACTGAATGGCCTAATTCTGCTTCTATATCTTATGGTCTAAAGTTCAATTTTCAAAATTCAAAGTAAATTTATTATCAAAATACATATTAGTATATGTCATCATACCCAACCCTGAGATTCATTGTCTTGCAGGCATACTCAAATCTATAGAATAATAACTATAACAGTATCAGTGAAAGGCTTCACCAACTTGGGTGTTCAACCAATGTACAAAAATTTTAAAGGCGGCATACCAAATTTCTTTATACTCCTGAGTTGATATACCCTGAGCTGAGGTTTGAACTTGCATTTCCCGTGCACAAGGTGATGCTATTACCTTTGCACTATCTGTGAATTGCGGAGGTGGGGTTTGAACTCGTATTTCCCGATCAGCTCGGTTCTGCAGCGGCGTTCCTGCGGTGCATCGTGATTGTATGTCTTCCAATTCAAGAGGTGATAGCAATCCACTGTTGACGCAGTTTGATCACAATATGTGTGTGTGTGTGTGTGTCTTTGTGTGACTTTTTTTTCTTGCTATTTTGAATGTGCTGTGCATGTTTTGCACCCTGGCCCCAGAGGAACACTGTTTTGTTCAGCTGTATGGTTGAATGATATTTAAACTTGATTTGAAGTTCAAAGTTCAATAATCATAGTCATACTTTATTGATCCTGAGGGAAGTTGGTTTTCGTTACAGTTGCACCATAAATAATTAAATAGTAATAAAACCATAAATAATTAAATAGTAATATGTAAATTATGCCAGAAAATAAATCCAGGACCAGCCTATTGGCTCAGGGTGTCTGACCCTCCAAGGGAGGAGTTGTAAGGTTTGATGGCCACAGGGAGGAATGACTTCCTATGACGCTCTTTGCTGCATCTCGGTGGAATGAGTCTCTGGCTGAATGTACTCCTGTGCCCAACTAGTCCATTATGTAGTGGATGGGAGACATTGTCCAAGATGGCATGCAACTTGGACAGCATCCTCTTTTCAGACGCCACCGTGAGAGAGTCCAGTTCCATCCCCACAATATCACTGGCCTTACGAATGATCTAGGGCAATCTAGGGCATTCAACCAGCGTGCAGAAGACAATAAACTGAGTTTGTTGATTCTTTTGGTGTCTGCTACCCTCAGCCTGCTGCCCCAGCACACAACAGCAAACATGATAGCACTGGCCACCACAGACTCGTAGAACATCCTCAGCATCGTCCGGCAGATGTTAGAGGACCTCAGTCTCCTCAGGAAATAGAGACGGCTCTGACCCTTCTTGTAGACAGCCTCAGTGTTCTTTGACCAGTCCAGTTTATTGTCAATTCGTATCCCCAGATATTTGTAATCCTCCACCATGTCCACTCTGACCCCCTGGATAGAAACAGGGGTCACCGGTACCTTAGCTCTCCTCAGGTCTACCACCAGCTCCTTAGTCTTTTTCACATTAAGCTGCAGACAATTCTGCTCACACCATGTGACAATGTATTATAGGAGTACATACATGTCACCACATACAACCATGAGATTCCTTTTTTTCCTGCAGGCAAATCTATAGATGAGTAACTGTAACCAGGATCAATAGACAACAAACTGTTCAAATACAGATATAAATAAATAACGGGCATAAAATAACAAGATAAAAAGTTCTTAAAGTGAGACTGTTGGTTGTGGGGACACCAGAAGTAGAATGAGTGTAGTTATCCCCTTTTGTTCACGAGCTTGATGGGTGAGGGTTAATAGTTGTTCTTGAAGCTGGTGGTGTGAGTCCTGAGGCTCCTGTGCCTTCTACCTGAAGGCAGCGGCAAGAATTTGATCTGCAGTACTGATATTAGCAACTAACAATAAGGTAGAGGGACTGAGCAGATCGAGCAACATCTGTAGAGGAAATGGAATTGTTAAGGTTTCGAGAAACCCCGCAATTAGAAGCTCTGTAATTCCTGTAACACTCCAAGGAAAATTCAGCCAAAGTTATGTCAGAGCAGTGTAAATTAGAAAACTCTCACAGGATGAAACCTTAAGGCACGAACCTCTGTCATGCAAAGAAAAAGCAAGTCTTCCCAATTAATTAAGTTTACAGCTTCTCACCTTTGCTGAGTGAAAAGGAAGGGGAAAATATCACAAACGCAACCCACTTCCTTGTTACGCAGAGAGACATATCCAATGACAAAGAGCCTGAATACACAAACCCGTATCCTGAGTTATCTATGGATAGGATTAGCAAATTGCTCTGTAGAGCGCTGTGCATTGTTCTCGGGCTTTGAGTTGTGTACAGAATCCAAATTCTACTACAGTGGAACAAATGAGTCTCTGATATACAATGACAATAACTTCTATTCATAAACTGCCTCCAACATATCAGAAGGACGCATGGAACATTGTGTTCCGATTTGGTCATCCAGTGATTAAACCTGAAAGAGGGCAAAAAAGATTTACAAGGATGTCGCCAGGACTCGAGGGACTGAGTTATAGAGAGGGGTTTAGAGTGGCTGAGCCTTTACTCCTTGGGGTGTGTGTATATATATATAATGTGCCTAAGACTTTTTCATAGTACTGTTGTAATTTTATGTATTGCACTGTACTGCTGCAAAAAACAAATTTCATGACGTATGTGAGTGATGATAAACCTGATTCTGATCTGGGTCTCTGTTGTGGACTGAAAGTGGGAAGGGGGTAGGGGGAGGGGAATCATGGTTGGGAAAAGGAGAAGGGAGAAGGGAGGGAACAGGAAGCATCGGAGAGACATTAAACCAATTGTTTGGAATCAAATTGCCTTGCCTGGTGACTCAGGACCGGGTGTGTCTGCACCCGCACCACCCCCAAGCCCTGGCAATCCTTCTGTGCCACTTGTCCCACACCCCCCTTCCCACAGAGCTCCACCTGAACCATTCCCAACACCCGGTGCTCCCACCAGAGTTACAAACTTGCTCTCCTCTCCACATTGACAAAGACTTTTGCACAGTACTGTAGGTAAAATCACAAGCAGTGTACATAGGGATCCCACACATAAAATGCTGGAGGAACTCAGCAGGTCAGGCAGCATCTGTGGAAGGGAATACCGCCACATTCAATGTTCTACCTTTATCAATGTGCTTTGTCAGGTCCTTAAATAATTCAATCGGTCTCGTGAGGCACGGTCTGCTCCTCACAAAGGCACGTTGACTATTCTAATCAAACTATGCTTCTCCAAATGCTTGTAAAGGAGAGTTTTTCTTCCTTCTACTGTCTCCGTGAGATGATGGGACTTTCGAGAGACTTTGAGACTTTTCTTTACTGTGCCCATGGTCTGCTCTTTATCAAATTACGGTATTGCTTTGCACTGTTGTAACTATATGTTATAATTATGTGGTTTTTGTCAGTTTTAGTCTTGGTCTGTCTTGTGTTTCTGTGATATCATACTGGAGGAACATTGTATCATTTTTTAATGTATGCATTACTAAATGACAATAAACGAGGACTGAGTGTCCTCATAATCTAATCTAAATCCTGTCCCTGAGATTCTTCTCCAATTTGCCCGCTGATGTAAGACTCACTGGTCTATAATTCCCAGGGTTATCCCTACTCCCTTTCTTGAACAAAAGAATAACATTTGCCAACTTCCAATCATCTGATACTATTCCTTACTTTAATTTATTTAGAGATACCACACAGTAACAGGCCCTTCCGGCCCAATGAGCCCACACTGTCCAATTACACCTGTGTGACCAGTTAGTCTACTAACTCATATATCTTTGGACTGTGGGAGGAAACTGGATCACCTGGAGGAAACCAACACGGTCGCGGGGTGAACGTACAAACTCCTTACAGACAGCGGCAGGAATTGAACCTGGGTCGATGGCACTGTAAGTTACTATGCTACCGCGCTGCTCCTATAGCCAGTGAGGACGTAAAGATCATCAGCAAAGATGCAGCAATATCTTCCCTAGCTTCCCAATCCCTTCCCTAACTTCCCAATCTTCCCTCACTTCCTGAAACCCTCCCATATTCCCCAATCTCTTCCCTAATTTCCCAATCTTCCTTTACTTCCCAATCTCTTCCCACTCTTCCTGATCCCCTCCCACATTCCCCAATCTATTCCCTAACTTCCAATCTTCCCACACTTCCTGATCCTTTCCTATATTCCCCAATCTTCCCCACTCTCTTTCCTCACTTCCCAACTCTTCCCTCACTTCCCAATATTTTCCCACACTTCCCAATCTCTTCCCTCGCTTTCCAATCTCTTCCCACACTTCCAGTCTCTTCCCTCACCTCCCAATCTCTTCCCGCAATTCCCATTTCCTTTCCACATTTCCTAATCTCTTTCCATATTCCCCAATCTCTTCCCACACTTCATGATCTCTTCCCTTACTTCCCGATCTCTTCCCTCATTTCCCAATCTCTTCCCTTACTTCCCAATCTCTTTCCACACTTCCCGATCTCTTTCCTCGCTTCCTGATTTCGTCTCTCGCTTCTCAATCTCTTCCTTCATTTCCCAATCTCTTCCCTTGCTTCTCGATCTCTTCCCTTGTTTCCCAATCTCTTCCCACAATTCCTGATCTCTTCACACACTTCTTGATCTCTTCCCTTACTTTTGGGTTCAGGGAATACAGAAATCCACAGAATTAAAATTAATTGAATTGGTTCATTATTGTCACAGTGAAAAGTCAAGGTCATTTATTGTCACTCTTCAGCACAGGAGTGTAAAGGAGAACAAAATGATTGT
Organism: Mobula hypostoma; assembly: GCF_963921235.1. Taxonomy (NCBI): domain Eukaryota; kingdom Metazoa; phylum Chordata; class Chondrichthyes; order Myliobatiformes; family Myliobatidae; genus Mobula; species Mobula hypostoma. The sequence continues at coordinate 180,819,295 of NC_086103.1, forward strand.
TACTATGGAACCCATGAGCATAAAAAGCACAATAGACATACACTCAGTCACTGCTTTATTAGGTACACCTTGGAACCTGGTGTGGTCTTCTGAATGTTGATCCTTTTCTGCCTTTTGTAATAGATATATGTATAATATATGTTCTCTGTAATAATCTGTATGAGTCGCATACAACACAAATTGGGCTCACAGTAGCGAAACAGTTAGCACAACGCTATTAAAGCTCGGGGCGTCAGAGTTTGAAGTCTAATGCCAGCGTCCTCTGTAAAGAGTCTGTACGTCCTCCCTATGGAATATGTGGATTTTTTCCGGGTACCCCGGTCACCTCCCACAGACCAAAGACCGACTGGGTAAGTTAATTGGTCATTGTAAATTGTCCTGTGATTAGGTTAGGGTTAATCAGGGTTGTGGGTTTGTGAGGACAGCATGCTTTGAAGGGCTGGAAGGGCCTACTGCATGCTGTATCGCTAAATAAAGTTATATAAAATAAATAAAATAGATGCTAATCTTATGTATATATAGCCACACTCAACAGTTACTTGTCTATTGTGTTTTATAAGATTGCTTTATATTAACACTCATTGATCACTTTAGTAGGTACATCTGTACACCTGCTTGTTAGTGCAAATAAACAAATAAATAAACAGGTACACCTGTGCACCTCATTAACACAAATATCTAATCAGCCAATCACGTGGCAGCAATTCAATGCATAAAAGCATGCAGACATGGTCAAGAGGTTCACTTGTTGTTCAGACCAAACAGCAGAATAGGGGAACAAATGCGATCTAAGTGACTTTGATCATGGAATGGTTGTTGATGCCAGATGGGGAGGTTTGAGTATCCCAGAAACCGCTGATCTCCTGGGGTTTTCACATTCAACAGCCTCTAGCATTTACGGAGAATGGTGCAAACCAGCCCCCCCCCCCCCCAAAATAAATCTAGTGAGTGGCAGTTCTGTGGGCAGAAATGCCTTGTTAATGAGAGAGGTCAGTGGAGAATGGCCAGACTGGTTCAAGCTGACAGGAAGGTGACAGTAACTCAAATAACCACACGTTACAACAGCGGTGTGTGGAAGAGAATCTCTGAATGCACAGCACATCGCACCTTGAAGTGCATTGGTTACAGCAGTAGAAGAGCAATGAATTTACACTCAGTGACCCCGTTATAAGGTACAGGAGGCACCTAATAATGTGGCCATGGAATGTAGGTTCCTGGCCCTTATTTACCCATTGTTTAACGTAGTGCAGTCATGGGATTAACAGGGCACAACAACATTATTTCAATTGACTTAACATCACTTGTACAGCGCCTGAAATTCTATCCTCGGTAATATCCCCACCCTTTCCTCTTTGTCGGCCTCATCAGCGACGCTGTCATTCAAGATGTTTCAGGAAAACAAAGTTATTAAGGAATAAGAAAGAGAAAGGTCTCTTTGACTGAAGAATGTCCCAAGGCATGTTATACAACTATATGTCAATGATTTGGATGCTGGAATTGATAGCTTTGTGGCCAGGTTTGTGAATGATACAAAGATAGGTGGAGGGGGAGACAGTGTTGAGGAAGCAGAGAGTCCACAGAAGGACTTGGATAGATGAGAATGGGCAAAATCGGAACCCAAGGGCATAGGAAGAACAGACTTCAATGTAGAGATGGTGACGAGAGATTATGCATAATAATTCCAAAAGAGCATTGATGGTTCTGCCAAGCATCACCATGAGAAGTAACATTGTCAAAACTAGGACCATGTGACTAGCGCTAATCAAGCACCTGCTTAGATATTACCAGTAACACAGAACCCCTGTGCCTGTCTAAACAGAAACCACCAAGAAACTGCATTACAAAGAGCAAGTCACTCAAGAAAAACACGCTTTATAAGGCATTGGTCAGACCAAGTGTGGGGTATTGTGAGCAGTTTTGGGCCCCACATCTAAAAAGGACGTGCTGGCATTGGAGAGGGCCCAGAGGAGATTCATGAAAATGATCCCAGGAATATAAGTGTTAATGTATGAGAAGCAGTTGATGATTCTGGGCCTGAACTCGATGGACTTTAAAAGAGGAGGAGGATCGCATTGAAACATACTGAATATTGAAAAGCCTGGAGAGAGTAGAAGATATTTATGATATTGGGGGAGTCTAGGACCAGAGTACATCCCTTTTGAACAACAATGAGAAGGAATGTCTTTAGCCACAGGGTGGTAAATCTATGGAATTCATTGCCACAGGCAGCTGTGGAGGCCTTGTCATTGGGTATATATATTGATTTGTCAGGGTGTCAAAGGTTATGGGAGGAAGGCAGAAGAATGGTGTTGATGGGGAAAATAAATCAGCCATGATGAAATGGCAGAGCAGACTTGATGGGCTGAATGGCCTAATCCTGCTCCTATGTCTAACAGCACCTCATTACACAGCAGGATCCCACAAACATCATGTGATTACAACCGGATAATGCTCTAGGTCATGGAGTGCAGGCTCCCAGGAATTTCAATTCCGTTGGGTATCAGAGTAGGTCAAAGTCAGTGTAGCAGCAGTGTTACTGCACGGACTGAATGCTGCTCAGTTGAACACTATGTTAAGTGACATTGATTGAGGTCAGAACTTTTAGGAGAATTCCTCCATTCAGCTTCACAGGTACTGCTGCCAGTAAGTTTTCCCCTGCAACTGTGCATGTATGTACTTGTGCATCTGAAAACAACACTCAGCTTTGACCTTCACCTTTGACTCTGTGGTAGCCTCAGCCCAGTACATCACATGCACATCCCCCTCCACCATCAGTACTACCGAAGAGAGGCAACATCCATCGTCAAAGTTCCCCAACATGCCTTCTTCTGTGGGAACCTCAGTATAACAACACTATGACTATTTTGACAACTTTGCACTAAAAATGATTTTTGTTCTAATTGTGTTATTTCTTGTAAATAAATTTATATTGTATGTTTATGTTTTTCTCGTAGAGTGCTGCTTATCCGATGTTCCGTGCCTGTGACGCTGTTGCATGTGAGTTTTCAATAGCCATTTGGGACTTGGTACAGTATATGTGGTAGACGCATTCCCATGCACTGTCTTTCTTCTTCTCTTTCTCTCTTTTTTCTTTCTTTCTTTCTTTCTCCTTTGCCCTCTTTCTTTCCTTTTTTTCTTTCTTTCTCCCCCCTCTCTTTTTCATTCAACTTGACAGAAGCTGACATATTCCTGGCTCTCAACTGGACAATTCACAATGGTATGGTTACCAAAGTCTCCAGCAAATTTCTACGGATGTGGGCTGGAGAGCGTTCTGCCTAGCTGCATTGCCGTCCGGTATGGAGGCTCCAATGCACAGGATCCTAAGAAGCTTCAGAGGGTTGTAGACTCAGTCGGTTCCATCATGGGCACAAACATCCCCACCGTTGAGGACATCTGCAAAAGGTGGTGCCTCGAGAGGGTGGCATCCATCATGAAGTGGGCTCACAGCGCAGGGCATGCCCTCCGCTCATTGCTAGCATCAGGGAGGAGGTACAAGAACCTGAAGACCTACACTCAACGATTTAGAAAGAGTTTCTTCCTCTCCGCCATCAGATTTCTGAACTGTGCATGAACCTACGAACAGTGCCTCGTTGTTTCTCTTTCGCTCTGTTTATTTAACTTTTTTGTAATTTTTTATGTATTGCACTGTACTGCTGCAGCAAAACAACCCATTTCGCCCCTTATCAATGATAGTAAATCTGATTCTGCTCCCGGCTCAGTGGAGAAGTTAGAGCACTGAGCCAAACTGCAGAGAGTGTCAAAGGATGGGAAGTGCCCCACACCTCCGTGATGGGCTGTCAATGGGAGGGAGAGCCAGGGTGTGAGAAAACCAGACAGTGTGGATTGCAATGTGTAAACAGGAGGGAAGAAAGCAGTCAGACACAAGGCCACCACACTTCCCATTGTGTCCGCATAATGGCTCTCACTTAGGCTGTCGCATTGGAAGGTGAAAATTCTTTTACACCAAGGTAATCAGCTTGACCTACCACACGGCTTGGTGTCAAAGATACTATAATAATAATAATAATAATAATTTATGTATGAAACACTTTCTATACAAATAATGTACACAAAACACTCATGGGAAAGCAGTATCCATCATCAGGAATTCCCCACCACCCAGGCCATGCTGTCTTCTCACTGCTGCCATCCGGGAGAAGGTACAGGAGCCCCAGGACTCACACCGCCAGTTTCAGGAACAGTTATTACCCCTCAACCATCAGGCTCCTGACCAGTGTGGATAACTTCACTCAACTTCACTTGCCGCCACATTGAAATGTTCCCACAGCCAAAAGACTCACTTTGAAGAACTCGTCATCTCATGTCCTTGATATTTACTGCTTTTTATTTATTATTATTATTATTATTTCTTTTTGAATTTGCACAGTTTGTTATCTTTTGCACACCAGTTGAATGCTCAGGTCGGGGCGGACTGTCAGTGATTCTAGTATGGTTATTGTTGTACTATGGGTTACTTGGGTATGTCCGCAGGAAAATGAATCCAGGGATTGTATATGGTGATATATATGTACTTTGATAATAAATTTACTTTGAACTTTGAGCTGTGTCCTCAACTCTCTGCAGCTTCTGCAGTCACACGAGGAGCATTTGCCATACAAAGCCGAAATTGATCCAGTTTGGTGCCCCTGTAAAAAATGGTGAGGGTCTTCAGTGATGTGCCAGAGTTGAGGGATAGAGAGAAAAGTTCCAAAAGAAATAAGAATTGATGGAAAGCCTTGAGACCACCAAGTACGACTTACTGGTGAAAGATCTATTCAGTATGTGAATGGGGAAAGTGTGGTGGGAGGGCAGGCGGGGATAACGTGAAAGGCCTCTCAGCTGAGTAATCTGTAATGCTGAATTGCTCATTTTGATAAACCATTAAAACATTAGGCTCTTACAAAAACGGGCTGTTAGAAAACAATATATTGTGTGTATGTATTAGCCAGGACATGTTTCCATAGAAACTAATGCAAGGAAAATTTAGTCTTTGAAGAAATGAACATTTAAGTGGAATTATTCCTGGACAAAAGGGGAACACCTTGAGAGAATTTCTCAGCAGCAGACTCTTTGAGAGCGTGGGTGAGGTAGGGGAGACAACGAGGCTGGGGGTCGATGAAGGAGATGGAAATCTAAAACACCCCGCACAGCAACAGTTGATTGAAGTTGGTAAATACTAGGACCTTAGAAATATCAGATCTGAATCATGGTAGCAAGACAAATGGGTGGATTCGAATAGAGCAGTTTAAACACGCTCACATACAATACCATTCACACACTAAGCACTTCCAAATGATCTTATTTAGAAAACACGGACACACAGATAAACATTAATGTGGTAAATTTAGATTGTATTTTCCCTTTGAAAGAGACAACTATTAGTTACTCCCTTGAAGACTTGGATATCGAACAGGGAATGTTACAGTAAACACAAAATAATCTGCAGATGCTGTAAAAGATCAAAGCAACACTTTCAGTACGCTGGATGAACTCAGCAGGTCGGGCAGCATCAGTCAGAAATGATGAGTCGACGTTTCGGGCCAGAACCCTTCGTCAGGACTGAAGAATGAAAGATGGGGAAGGATTTGAAGAATGCTTGTACGTTCAGTTGAAAGACCAGTAATTTGAAAGACAAAGGGGTGGGGGAGGGGAAGCATTGACGTCATAGCCCTGAAAACAATGGGTAGTAGAAGAAGGAGGCGGAACCATGAGGGAGCTGGGGGAGGGGGCAGAGTGAAATAGGGATAGAGGCAGGGAGGGGGAAGGAATTACCGGAAGTTGGAGAATTCTATGTTCATACCAAGGGGCTGGAGGCTACCTAGACGGTATATGAGGTGTTACTCCTCCAACCTGAGTTTGGCCTCATCATGATAGTAGAGGAGGCCACGTATGGACATATCCAAATGGGATTGGGAAGCAGAGTTGAAGTGGGTGGCAACCGGGAGATCCTGTCCGGGGATGAGAGGGTTAACATATGAGGAACGTTTGTCCGCTCTTGGATTGTATTCCTTGGAGTTTAGAAGAATGAGGGGAGACCTCATAGAAACATTTCGAATGTTGAAAGGCATGGACAGAGTGGATGTGGCAAAGTTGTTTCCCATGATGGGGGAGTCTAGTACGAGAGGGCATGACTTAAGGATTGAAGGGCGTCCATTCAGAACAGAGATGCAAAGAAATTTTTTTAGCCAGAGGGTGGTGAATCTGTGGAATTTGTTGCCATGGGTGGCAGTGGAGGCCAAGTCATTGGGTGTATTTAAGGCAGAGATTGATAGGTATCTGAGTAGCCAGGGCATCAAAGGTTATGGTGAGAAGGCGGGGGAGTGGGACTAAATGTGAGAATGGATCAGCTCATGATAAAATGGCGGAGCAGACTCGATGGGCCGAATGGCCAACTTCTGCTCCTTTGTCTTATGGTCTTATGGTATGTGGTGATTTTACTTTGAACTTTGAACTCTGAACCCAAGGACATACTGGGCAGTCTGCAACTCACTAACCCTAACCCACACGTCTTTGGAATGTGGGAGGAAACCGGAGCACCCGGAGGAAATCCACATGGTCATGGGGCATGTAGATTTTCTTACACAGCAACACACACAAAAGGCTGGAGGAACTCAGCAGGTCAGGCAGCATCTATGGGAAAAAATACAGTCTACGTTTCGGGCTGAAACGTCAACTGTACTTTTTTTCCCATAAATGCTGCGTGGCTTGCTGAGTTCCTCCAGCGTCTTGTGTGTGTTACTCGGATTTCCAGCATCTGCAGATTTTCTCTTGTCTGAAACTCCTTACAGAGGCGGGAGTCGAATCTCAATCTTACAGCTGTCACTGCAAAGTGGTATGCTAACCGCTACGTTGCTGTGCCAGCCCACTTAAAGGCCAATTTATACTTCTGCGTACCCTACGCCATACCCTACGCCATAGCCTGACGTGCACCTCCCCAAAAATGTAACTACACGTCGCGGCGATGCAGACCGCAACAACTGTGATTGATCCGCTTGGTAGCATCGCATTTCCTCCTACGCTGCAATAGCTTCCCATTGGGCAACTGAAGGGCAGGGAAGGAACTCTGGCTGCAATGCTTTCCATAAAGCTTTACAGACCTCTAAAATTATAGAGGACCCTGTGCTTGACACCAGTTTGTAGCCAGCTGCCGCAGCCTGTTGACTTCCACCTGAAGCTAAAACTCGAATGGTGATTGCCAGTCTCTGAGTATACTGTGCGTACACTGATGCAAAATAAATGGTTGGAGATGATGAATGAAATCGTCAAATCTACCTGCCGACATCCGAAAATATTTGAAATGCATTGCCTTGTCCATGTCTCTCAGTGGCCGGACATGCACGGAAAATTCACCCTCCTTCAGTTTCAGTCACCATTGTTTGAAGTTTGAGTTTCTTCGTGTTGAGTTTCAACAGGAAGAAACTCAACACAGTGGCATAGAAACCCCACCGCCAACTAGCGTTTTGGCGGTGAATTGCAGAGTGACGCAGACACACCAACGCACAAGTATAAATCCTCACAATGGTGTAGGCCACTTGTGTAGGCTACGGCATAGGCTACTACACAGAAGTATAAATCAGCCTTTAAGTCCCCCTACGCCCCTGTCAGTAACTGTTCTCATTCCAGCTGAGAACTGCTTTACATGGCTTGCTGCACCTGGGATAGTTATCATGGCAAGGGTAGGTTAGGCACCTGCAGAAGCGAGCGTTGTAAGGAAAACGCAGTGGGAAATGAATTGACTGTGAGTGAAGGCAGTCTCTGACAGCAGGCAAGCAGGTTGCTTTTGCTCTGCGTTTCTGAGCCAGAACTTAACTGCAGTTACCACACCAGCTCACTTATTCTACTGCCTGTTTGCAATGTGCCAGCTTCCCTGATATATATTGACTGCCTGCAGCAAAATGGCATTAGCCTCGGATTAAAGTACTTGGGAATGCACTGATGGACAGGCCTGCATCTCCAAGGGAGATAGGGTGATTTACTGGTTAATAAACTCGATCAGTTATGTGCTAAGTCTGAATATAACTGGAAGGCGCTTATTAATGGAAAGCAGCTAGCAGAAAACATTTAGTACAATGTAATAATACAAAATTGTTTTTTGTCATTCCTCAGTTTACAAGTGTGAAGAAGAACAAAATAATTGTTACTCCAGATACAATGCAGCATAAAAAAACATAACAGAAAAAACATGATAAATATACACTCAGTGGTCACCTCAGTAAGTACCTCCTGTGTCTGATAAAGTGGCCACTGGGTGTATGTCAGAATCAGGTTTAATATCATTGGCATTTATATTGAAATTTATTCCTATATGGCAGCAGTACATTGCAATACATAATAATAAAGAACTCTAAATTACATCAAATACATATGCGTATATATTTAAAAAGTTAAATTAAATAAGCAGCGCCAAAAGAAAGAAAAATAATCGTGAGGTAGTGTTGATGGGTTCAACGCCCATTCAGGAATCTGATGGCAGTGGGATAGGAACCGTTCCTGAATCGTTGAGTGTGAGGTTCTTCTGTTGTAGCCCATACACTTCAAGGTTTGTAACGTGGTTATTTGCGTTACTGTCACCCTCCCGTCAGCCTGAACCGGTCTGCCCATTCTCCTCTCATTCACAAGCTGTTTCACCCACTCACTGAATTTTTATCTTTGTGTTTTTTTTCTGCACCATTCCCTGTAAATTCTAGGGACTACCGTGCGTGAAAATCCCAGATCAGCAGTTTCTAGGATGTTCGAACCATCCCATCTGGCACCAGCAATCATTCCATGGTCAAGGTCACTGAGATCACATTTCTACCCCATTCTCAAACACAGGAAAGTCTGCAGATGCTGGAAATTCAAAGCAGCACACACACACACAAAAGCTGGAGGAACTCAGCAGGTCAGGCAGCGTCTACGGAGAACAACAAACAGTCGACATTTTGGGCCGAGGCCCTTGATCGGGACTGAGAAGGGAGGAGAAGATGCCAGAATAAAAAGGTGGGGGAGAGGAAAGAGGCGATAGGTGAAGCCAGGTGGTGGGAAAGGTAAAGGGCTGGAGAAGAAAGAATCTGATAGCAGAGGAGAGTGGACCGTAGGAGAAAGGGAAGGGGGCAAGGACCCAGGGGAAGTAATAGGCAGGTGAGAAAAAGTAAAAGGTCAGTGTAGGGAATAGAGGAAGAGCAGGTGGGGGGGGGGAGAGAGAAATATGTTTACCGAAAAGAGAAATTGATATTCGTGCCACCAGGTTGGAGGGTACCAGATGGAACATAAGGTGTTGCTCGTCCACCCTGAGGGTGGCCTCATCTTGGCACAAGAGGGGGCCACGGGTCGATGTGTCAAAGCGGGAATGGGAATTGAAATTCAAATGCTTGGCCACCAGGAAATCCCACTTGTGGTGGATGTTGCGGAGGGGTTTGACGAAGCAGTCCCCCCCCCCCCTGTTTACGATGGGCCTCACCAGCGTGGAGGAGGCTGCAGCGGGAGAACTGGGGACAATAGACGACCCCAGCAGGTTTGCCGGTAAGGCGTTGCCTCGCCTGGAGGGGTGGTCTGGGGCCCTGAACGGAGGTGAGGGAGGAGGTGTATGGGCAGGGGTAGCACTTGGGCCGGTGGCAGGGATAAGTGCCAGGAGGGATAAATGGACAAGGAAATTATGGAGTGAACGATCCCTATGGAAAGCGAAGGCGGGGGGAGGTAAAGGTTTAGTGGTGGGATCCCTTTGAAGATGGAGGATAATGTGTTGAATGCAGAGGCTGATGGGGTGGTAGGTAAGGACAAGAGGGACCCTGTTACTGCGGTGGGAAGATGGGGTGAGCGTGGATGTACGGGAAGTGGAGGTGAGGGCAGCATCAATAGCAGAGGTAGGGAAACCCTTTGCTTTAAAGAAAGAGCGCACCTCTGATATCCTGGGGACAGATGCATTGAAGGCAAAGAAACTGAGAAAAGGGAATAGCATTTTTATAGGAGACAGGCTGGGAGGAGGTATAATCAAGATTCTTTCCCATTCCCCATTCCCCATTCCCTATTCTGATGCTTGGTCTAAACAACAACTGAACCTCTTGACCATGTCTGCATGTTTTTTATGTATTGAGTTACTGCATGTGATTGGCTGATTAGATATTCGTATTAATGAGCAGATGTACAGGTGTACCTAATAAAGTGGCCACTGAGCTTATATACGTACATAGACTGATGGTGATGCATAGAAACATAGAATACCTACAGCACAGTACAGGTCCTTCGGCCCACAAAGCTGTGCTAGACGTGTTCTTACCTGAGAAATTACCTAGAGTTACCCATACTCCTCTACTTTTCTGAGCTCCATGTACCTGTCCAGGAGTCTCTTAAAAGACCCTATCGTATCCGTCTCCACCACCGTCACCGGCAGCCCATTCCACACACCCACCACTCTCTGCGTAAAAAACTTACCCCGATATCTCCTCTGTACCTGCTTCCAAGCACCTTAAAACTGTGCCCTCTCATGCTAGCCATTTCAGCCCTGGGGAAAAGCCTCTGACTAGCCACACGATCAATGTCTCTCATCTCATGCGCGGAACATTAAGCTATCTTTGTCGCCTGCATTCTTGAAATCTCTTTCTCTGAATGTAATTGACACGGGAACATCATCAGTGATTAAGCAAAAGCAGATAATGCTGGAAGCAGTCGGCAGGTCAGACAGCGGGTGTGAAAAGAGAAGCAGTTCACGCTTCATATCTGGTATCCCTCATCGGAATTGAGTTTCCACATAAGTATCTCCATTCAGATCAAGCAACACACATAAAAGTTGCTGGTGAACGCAGCAGGCCAGGCAGCATCTCTACGAAGAGGTACAGTCGACGTTTCAAGCCGAGACCCTTCGTCATCTGCAGAGTTCCTCGTGTTTCCATTCAGATCAATTCCAGTTCCTACTGCATCTTGTACTTACTTTGGTCAATAGCTCAGCTGTCTGCTCAGGTGCACAGCATTAACACCATAAAACAAAGGAGCAGAAATAGGCCATTCAGCCCATCTAGTCCGCTCTGCCATTCCGTAATGGCTGATTTAATATCTCTTTCATCCCCATTCTCCTGCCTTGGCCCCGAAACCTGTGCCACCTTACCAGTCAAGAACCTATGAACCTCTGCTTTAAATACACCCAATGATTTTGGCTCCATAGCCAGCTATGGCAATGAATTCCACAGATTCACCACCCTCTGGCTAAAGAAATTCCTCCATCTTTTTTTTCCAAAGAGATGTCTCCTTGTATTCTGAGGCTGTGCCCTCTGGCCTAGACTCCCTCACTATAGGAAGCATGCTCTGCATTATCTAGGCTTTTTTTAATATTCAATAGGTATATCAGTATTCAATAGATAACACACAAAATGGTGGAGGAACCCAAAAGATCAGGCAGCAGCTGTGGAGAGGAGTAGATAGTCTCAGGTGGATGTTGAGGAATCTGGAGAACTTTTTTTTAAATATATTTATTTTTATTGAAGGAATTTTTTTTTAATATATTTATTTTTATTGAAGGAATTTTTTTTAATGTATTTATTTTTATTGAAGGAATGAATCTGGAGAACTTTGTTGAAGATCAGCAGGTGGCTTGTTCTGACTTTTCTTGGCTAACCCACACCCCATCACACCTGACAGAATGGTCGCGAATCTTACTTCCTAACCATGTGATCTTCCTGTGGGCCAGCAGACCTGCCTTTGAGACGTTCTCAGAATGTGAAAGGGTGGGAATAGTTTGGTTTGGTTTATTGAGAGATACAGCAGGGTGCAATGAAATTCCTCACAGCCGTGAAGTTCACAGAGAAAATTTGGTAATAATAAAAACAGTGACAAGTGTAAGCAACAATGTGAAACAAAGACTGCAATGCAGTCTGAAGTCATGTAGAAATAAATATTAGAGTGACAATAATGGAAGACTTAACACAGCACAGAAACACGCTCTTCGGTCCATCTACTCCATGGCAATCTATTATTCTGTCTAGTCCCATCGACCCGCACCTGGATCGTACCCCTCCCATCCACAAACCTACCAACGTTGCATCCACCACTTCCGCTGGCAGCTTGTTCCGCACTCTCATCACCCTCTAGTGAAGAAGCTCCCCCTCATGTTCCCCTTAAATATTTCATCTTTCACCCTTAACCAGTAAGAGGAGCTCTTGCACTACCATGGAATGGTCTCTCTTTGCGTCTTTTCATTGCATTAATGTCTGCCACAGGAAAGCAGAGTTCATCATCAGGGACCCCCTCCACCCAGGCCACGCTCTCTTCTCACTGCCGCCTCCGGGAAGGAGGTACAGGAGTCTCGGGCTCCGCACCATCAGATTCAGGAACAGTTATAATCCTTCAACCATCAGGATCCTGGAACCAGCGTGGATAACTTCACTCACTTCAACTCTGAACTTTCAGGGACTCTGCAACTCATGTTCTCAATATTATTAATTAATCTATTTATTTATTTATTATTTTTTAAAAATCTGTATTTGCACAACTTGCCTTCTTTTGCACTTTGGCAGCTTGCCAGCCTCGGTGTGTGTACTTTTTCATTGATTCCACTTACTTCTTTGTTCTGCTGTGAATGCCCGCAAGAAAATGAATATCAGGATAGTATGTGGTGAAATGTATGTACTTTGATTATAAATTGACTTTGAACTTTAGAAAATAGCCGGACTCAAGTAGCATCACACCTGCCACTGAAAACTAAGAAGTTTCTAAAAAAAGTACAGAAGCAACTATACCGTAATTACGAGAAAATTCATTGATGGACACCTCGGTCAGCATGGAGCAGATGGGCCGAGGAGCCGGGTTCCCTGTCTCTGTGACTCTACAGCTCTAAGAGACTGCAGATGCTCGAATCTGGAACAACACACGAGGTGCTGGAGTAACTCGGTGGATCGAGCAGCACCCATGCAGGGCAATGGATTGCCAATGTCCCTGGGTTGAGGCCCTTCATCTGTGCTGAAAGAGAGAAGGGAGATGGTCAGGATGCAGAGGTGGCGGGGAAGGGGTGAAGCAAGAGCTGGGAGGTGGATCCAGGTGAGGAGGGATGATAGGCCAAATGAGGAGGGGAGAGCAGGAACAGCAACAGAGGCTGCGAGGAGGTAGGTGGAGGCAACAAAGATGAGAAGAGGAGGGTGGATCATGGACAAAGAGAGGGAGGTAGGGAGAGGACCAGTGTGTGAGTAATGGGCAGATGGAGTGGGTGGAGGAGGGAAAAGATGGAGATGGAGGTCTGGTGGATAAGAAGGTGAAAGCAAAGGCCAGGAGGTGGGGGGTGGGGGTACAGCAGATACCAGGAGCTGGCGAATGCTCACAGCATCGGGTTGTAGACTACCCAACTTCTGGTCAAGAATTGAATTGACTTTATTACTTACATCCTTCATATACATGAGGAGTAAAAATCTTTACGTTACATCTCCCGTCAAAATGTGCAAGGTGCAATTTATAATAATTTATAATAAATAGTATGTATAACAGGGCAGTCAATATAACATAGAAATACAATTGTATCAGTATGAATTAATCAGTCTGATGGCCTGGTGGAAGAAGGTGTCCTGGAGCCTGTTGGTCCTGGCTTTTATGCTGCGGTACCGTTTCCCAGATGGTAGCAGCTGGAACAGTTTGTGGTTGGGGTGACTCGGGTCCCCAATGATCCTTCGGGCCCTTTTTACACACCTGTCTTTGTAAATGTCCTGAATAGTGGGAAGCTCGCATCTACAGATGCGCTGGGCTGTCCGCACCACTCTCTGCAGGGTCCTGCGATTGAGGGAGGTACAGTTCCCATACCAGGCAGTGATGCAGCCAGTCAGGATGCTCTCAGTTGATGCCAAGCTGCAGTTCCCATCAAGATTGTGTCTCAGACCTCATAGTTTTTTAGGTTCACAGGGATGGCTTTTGAGACAGGAGGGGAGCTCGGGGTCAGATTAGGGTTTAGGGAGAGGGATGTGGAGGAGTTAGAGGTCAGGCCTCCACTCTGAACTGAAATGCCGGTGACGTGGACGGGTGTTGAAAGACATCCATGAGTGTTGGGCTGTTCCGGGTGGGTGGATGTTAGGGTCAGATGTCCACGTGAGCAGGAGGCACGAGGGCCGGTCAGTCGGTGACCCTGGAGACTGGAGATCGGAGCCCGGCAGTCGATAGCGAAGATCGAAGCCCGGAGGTCGATTGGAATTCCGGAGGTCGGAAATGGGAAGCCCAGAGGTCTGTGCTGTTGGGAGTGGCCATGTAGGTGGATGGAAGAGAGGAACAGGGCTTGTTTTGCTGGTGTCGCTCTGTTTTGTTGTGTTCTGTGTTGTTCTGCTGAGAATGCTGGGTGTGCTGCGTGGGCGCCAGCACGTGTGGTGAGGTGACACTTGTGGCCCCCAGCAGATCAGCACAAACACTGTGATGCATTTCACTGTGTGTTTCGGTGTACGTGTGATAAACAAATGAATCTCAGTCCGAATCTGGAGGATGAGGTGCTGTTCCTCTAGCCTCGACCTGGCCGTGCAGGAGGTCGAAGGTGGAGAGGTCGGAGCAGGAATGCGACGTGACCCCAGTAGTCATGGTAACCTATTCAAACAAAAGAAAAGCTGGAAGCATCCCTGAACTTCAAGCAAAAAGAAGTAAAGATATTGCACTCAGTTCTTGCTTTTGCAGAGTCCTTTTATGTCAGTATGCTATAAATTAATGAGTCATTTATGTATAATTCACATTTTGTGTGTTGTCTGTACCTATGAGGCTGCTGCAAGCAAATTTTTCATTACACCTATAATTCACCATACTTGTGAATACAATAATAAACTTGATGTGAAGTTCCCCAGTCTAATTTCAACTTCCTTACTGGTCTAGGGGCATAATTCTGGTTTAGGATGTGAGAGGTCCTGGGTTCAAATCTGGGCAAGCCCTGAGCTCCCCTTTTGATAGGCTCCTGATTAGGAAGGGTGTCAAGGTTACGGGGAGAAGGCAGAAGAATGGGGTTAACAGAGAAAGTAAATCAGCCACAGTGGAATGGCCAAGCAGTCTTGATGGGTCAAATGGCCTAATTCTGCTCCCACCTCTTATGGTCTTCAATGGGCCTACAGATCACAGGTTTGTGACTGTGCATCCCATTGCTGTTTAAGTGTGATGAAGGAATCTCCCTCTGCCACCCCTTCCCCCTCTTTCAGTGGAGATGGGAGGTGAGGGGAGGGTGGAGAAATAAACTGGCCATCGCAAAGTTCAAGTAAATTTATTATTGAAGTATATATGTCACCACATACAACCCTGAGGTTTAATTTCTTGTAAGCATAGTCAATAAATCCATAATATAATAATGACCATAATAGAATCATTGAAAGACCACACTAATTTGGATGTTTAACCAGTGTGCAAAAGACAACTAACTCTGCAAATACTATAAAAAAGAAAGAATAATAAATATCAAGAACATGAGATGAAGAGTCCTTGAAAGTGAGTCCGTAGGTTGTGGGAACATTTCACTGATGGACAAGTGAAATTAAGTGAAGTTATCCCCTTTGGTTTAAATCTCCCCCTTTCTTTCCATTCCTGATGAAAGGTCTCAACCTGAAATGTCAACTGTTCATTTTCCTCTACAGCTGATAACTTGATCTACTTCCTGCTTGACCTGCTGGGTTTCTCCAGCATTTTGTGCGATGCTCAAGAATCGTGAACAGATAGCCCTGGTCCAGTTGGTGATGACTTGATCTACTTCCAGGTAAAATCTGTTTTTCAACTGCTAGCATTAAAGAAATTCCAGTTTCATGATCTTGACTAATGTATGGCAGTGTAGCGGTTAGAACAATTGCTTTTCCCAGTCATCATCCCCTGCTGGCTGTAAGGAGTTCAAACGTTCCTCCTATGACCCTCTGGGTTTCCTCTGGGTGCTCCTGTTTCCTCCCACATTCCAAAGACAGAAAGGGTAGGATTAGTATGTTGCGTTGTTGGCATTGGAAGTGTGGCGACACCCGCCTGCTGCCCCCAGCATGTCGTCGGACTGAGATGGTCGTTGATGCAAACTGTATGCTTCTATGCACAGGTGACAAATACAATTAATCTTTTTTAATCTTTCTTTTTTCTCAAACATAACCACAACGTGAAAATGTGAAGGGGGATCATTCTGCGGCCCCCCCCCACCAGCACAATACTTGACTCTGTTGGTTGTTGAGGCAAATGGCACATTTCACTGTAAGTTTCAGTGTTTCGATGTAGAACATAGATCATAGAATAGTACAGCACATTACAGGCCCTTCAGCCCACAATGTTGTGCTGCCCCTCAAACCCTGCCTCCCATATAACCCCCCACCTTAAATTCCTCCATATACCTGTCTAGTAGTCTCTTAAACTTCACTAGTGTATCTGCCTCCACCACTGACTCAGGTAGTGCATTCCACGCACCAACCACTCTCTGAGTAAAAAACCTTCCTCTAATATCCCCCTTGAACTTCCCACCCCTTACCTTAAAGCCATGTCCTCTTGTACTGAGTAGTGGTGCCCTGGGGAAGGGGCGCTGGCTATCCACTCTATCTATTCCTCTTATTATCTTGTACACCTCTATCATGTCTCCTCTCATCCTCCTTCTCTCCAAAGAGTAAAGCCCTAGCTCCCTTAATCTCTGATCATAATGCGTACTCTCTAAACCAGGCAGCATCCTGGTAAATCTCCTCTATACCCTTTCCAATGCTTCCACATCCTTCCTGTAGTGAGGCGACCAGAACTGGACACAGTACTCCAAGTGTGGCCTAACCAGAGTTTTATAGAGCTGCATCATTACCTCGCGACTCTTAAACTGTAGATGTCACAGTTTTCACAAACTTTGACAAACTACCATAGATGTGCAGTGACGTGTGTATTGAATGACTGCATCACAGCCTGGTATGGAAACACCAGTGCACTTGAATGGAAAATCCTACGAAAAGTAATGGATAAGGCCCAAACACAAAGAAATCTGCAGATGCTGGAAATCCAAGCAACACGCACAAATCGCTGGTGGAACGCAGCAGGCCAGGCAGCATCCATGGGAAGAGCAACTGTGCTTCTTCCTATGGATGCTGCCTGGCCTGCTGTGTTCCACAAGCATTTTGTATGGATAAGGCCCAGTCCATCACGGGTGAAGCCCTCCCACCGTTGAGCACATCTACATTAAACATTGTCACAGGAAAATGACCCCCACCCAGGTCATAATCTCTTCTCGCTGCCGTATCAGGAAATGTTATTTATTTATTTATTTATTGTGATACAGGCCCTTCCAGCCCTTCAGACTGCGCCTCCCAGTCACCCCCAATTTAACCCTGGCCTAATCACCGTGACAATTTACAATGACCAATTAATCTATCAACCATTACATCTTTGGACTGTGGGAGGAAACCCGAGCACCTGGAGAAATCCTACGTGGTAATGGGGAAAATGTACAAACTCCTTACAGACAGTGACAGGAAGGTACAGGAGCCTCAGGACCCACGTCGCCAGGTTCAGGAACAGTTATTACCATTCAACCACCAGGTTCTTGAAGCAGAAGGGACAACTTCACTTGCCCTATCACCACAACCAATGGGCTCACTTTCAAGGACTCTTCATCACATGTTCTCAATATGTATTATTTATTTATTATAATTTCTTTAGTATTTGCACACTTTTGCACACCGATTGTACACTACGTTGGGTGCGGTCTTTCATTGATTATGTTATGGTTATTGGCTTGATTGAGTATGCCTGCAAGAAAACGAATCTCAGGGGCCTGGAGCCTGGCCTTGCCCATCAGTGCTGCCCTCCTGTGTTCAAGTGGTGGAATGACAGGCTGGATGACATGCTTCTGTACACTGCCGGGAGACAGTAACATCATCAGTTGCTGGATTTGATGTGGTGACATGAATGTACTTTGAGTAGTTGTTCCACTCCCTTTGCAAGAAGGAGTTAATGAGTAAACCTTCCCTTCGCAAAAAATACTCGATCCACCTTGGTGCGGGGATTACTCGATGTTTTTGTGTTATAATGCTTTGATCATGGCAGCATAAAGTCTAAACTAATCTCTTCCTGTAAACAAGATGGGTTATCGCTTTAGCAGGGCCCATGAAGGTAGAGGTCTTATTCTCTGTAACATAATAAGCACTTCAAAGGGTGAGTAATGAATAAACAATTGAGGAAAGACGGCGGGTTAACGAGAGCGGGTTAACCGCCCAGGCCATGCTCTCTGCTCGGGGAACAGGAGCCTGAGGTCTAACACCACCAGGATCAGCGGTGATTACCATCCTGAACCAGCCGGGTCTTGGATAACATCACTCACCCCATCACTGAACACAACCTCTGGACTCACTTTCAAGGACTCCACAACTCATACTCTCAGTATTTGTTTGTTTATTTATTTATTTTTATTTAGAGATCCAGCGTGGCACAGGCCCTTCCAGACCACCGAGTCACACCACCCAGCACCCATCGATTTAACCCCAGCCCAATCACAGGACTTGGGTGGCAAACTGGAGATACGTCTCTACCAAAGGAGGTGTAAGGTGCTCTTTCCCTTTGCTAGCCTGCAGGTCACCCTGGGGCAAGGTGTAGCCCCCTGCTTCCTTCCCCCCCACCACCGATCAGGGTCATGTGAAGCCACATGACCAGGTGGTGGATGGTCATATGAGCAGCCGGTGCAGATCACAAGTCCTGGTTATGCGACCACTGACACCAGGCAAACAATCTCTGAAGAGTATTGATAATGGCGGGGGTCACCCATCTTGTGAAGACACTGCCCAGAAGGCAACGGCAAACCACTTCTGTAGAAAAATTTGTCAAGAACAATCATGGTCATGGAAAGACCATGATCGTCCACGTCATGTGACACGGCACATAATGATGGTGTCTTATTGAATGGTGAGGCAGGCTCGATGGGCCGGATGGCCTACTCCTTATGTTCTTATGACATGGCACATAATGATGATGAATTACGGGGCAATTTGTTGTTCCTTTCCGCGCCTTGTGGCGCATCGGGCAGCAACCTTGCCGTTCCTTTGGCATTTTTGTCAGTTTTTTACGAGGCCAATTTGCTAGCTCGACGTTCAGCCCAGCATGGGTGGAAAACGGCAGGGAGCCGGCCGGATTCGAACCCGCGGCCACCTGCCTCGATGTTCGGTGTGGATGCCACTACACCACTGGCCGGCTACAGGACACTTTACACTGGCCATTTTACCTGTCGATGGTCACGTCTTGGACTGGGGGAGGAAAGTGGAGTACCAGGAGGAAACCCACACGCCCATGGGAAGGAACGTACAAACTTGTTGCTTACAGAGAATGCCAGAACTGAATTCCAAACTCCAGCACCCCGAGCTGCAATAACTGTGTGCTAACAGCTACACTACCATGTATTTATAGTAGTAAGATATTATGATTAGAACTTGTTTCATTTTGTATTTGCGCAATTTGTCTTTGTAGCTTTTTCATTGTTTCATTGTACTTCCTTGTTCCTCTGTAAATGCCTGCAAGAAAATGAATCTCAGGGTGGTATATGGTGATATATATGTACTTTGAACTTTGAGCATTGTCATTAAGGAGAAATGGTGCATTTGTAAGCCTTGGAGATGCAAGAGACGGCAGATGCTGCAATCTGGAGTAAAAATAAATTGCTGGAGGAACTCAACAAGTCAGGCAGCATCTGTGGGGGGAAGGGCACAGTTGGAATTTCAGTTTGAAGCCCATCTGGACTGAAAGCAGAGAGGGGAGATGACTGATATAAAGGCTACAAGTCCATAAGACAAAGGAGCCGAATTAGAACTCTGTTCTTCTGCTTTCCCAATAATTTTTGACACCCTTACTAATCAAGAACCTATCAACCTCTGCTGTAAATATACCCAATGACTTAGTCTCCACATCATCTGTGCCAATAAATTCCACAGATTCACCATCCTTTGGCTAAAGAAATTCCTCCTCATCTCTCTTCTAAAGGGACATCCCTGTACTCTGAAGCTGCATCCTCTGGTTCTAGACTTCTCCACTACAGGAGACATCCTCTCCACGTCCATTCTATCTAGGCTTTTCAATATTTGATTGATTTCACTGAGATCCCTCATTCTTCTAAACTCCAGTGCCCACAGCCAACAAATGCTCTTCATATGTTAACTCTTTAATTCTTGGGCTCATTCTCATGAACTTCCTCTTGGACCTCTTCAATGCCAGCACATTCTTTCTAAGGTAAGGAGGAGGAGAAGATGGCGGCGTGACACAGCGCACAACGGCCACTCCGGTGAAATGATATCTGTTATCTGTCAAGTAGGGTGCCGTGCACAATCCTGATTTGATGGAGACAGACTTGTGAGCACGGAGGAACATCTGGAGAAACTTCTGAAATGCCTTCTTCGCTGCCGCTGCTACTGTGTGATCCAGAATCTCCGGAGGAGAAGGCCCAGAGTCCTCGGCTTTGCTTGTTGCTCGGCGGCCGGGGCGGGGTCGAAGTGCTCGGCAGAGAATGGTGCTCGGGAGGCTGTATCGGAGGGCTGGTCGGAGGCTCAAAGTTTTCGGATGGATTCAGAGTCGGCTGTGGTCGGGTGCTTCCAATGCATCGTCAGGGAGAGTTTCTCCCTTTTGCCACCTGCTATCGGGACTACCGGGAGTCGACTGGAACTTTGAGACTTTTTTTTACCATGCCCATGGTCTGTTCTTTATCAAATTATGGTATTGCTTTGAACTGCTGTAACTGTATGTTGTAATTATGTGGTCTTGTCAGTGTTAGTCTTTGGTTTGTCCTGTTTTTTTGTGATATCACTCTGGAGGAACATTGTATCATTTCTTAATGCATGCATTTCTAAATGACAATAAACGAGGACTGAGTGTCCTCATAATCTAATCTAATCTAAAAGTACACACAATGCTCCAAATGAAGTCTGACCAATAACTTGTAAAGAGGTGATTAGAAGAGATGGAACAGGAGTTGGCAGGCAATGGGTGTATCCAGGTGAGGAGGGGTGGTTGATAGTCCGGGAGGGGAGAGGTAGGGGCAACAATAGCATATGGTGGAATCTGGTAGGAGAGGAAAGTGGAGCATTGGATCAAGTGAGAAAGGTGGACAATTCAGGTAGGAACAGTGGGGGGAGAGTACCCAGTGGGAGATTTGAGATGGAGATTAGCGTTATTTGTCACATTTACGTTGAAATATTAAATCATACAATAATATGCATCTAAGCAACACCCATCAAAGTTGCTGGTGAACGCAGCAGGCCAGGCAGCATCTCTAGGAAGAGGTACAGTCGACGTTTCGGGCCAAGACCCTTCGTCAGGACTGACTGAAGAAAGAGCTAGTAAGAGATTTGAAGGTGGGAGGGGGAGGGGGAAGATCCAAAATGATAGGAGAAGACAGGAGAGGGAGGGATGGAGCCAAGAGCTGGACAGGTGATAGGCAAAGGGGATATGAGATAATCATGGGACAGGAGGCCCAGGGAGAAAGAAAAGGGGGAGGGGGGGGAAACCCAGAAGATGGGCAAGGGGTATAGTGAGAGGGACAGAGGGAGAAAAAGGGGGGACAGAGAAAGAATGTGTGTATATAAATAAATAACGGATGGGGTACGAGGGGGAGGTGGGGCATTAGCGGAAGTTAGAGAAGTCAATGTTCATGCCATCAGGTTGGAGGCTACCCAGATGGAATATAAGGTGTTGTTCCTCCATCTTTACAGTAGAGGAGGCCGTGGATAGACATGTCAGAATGGGAATGGGATGTGGAATTAAAATGTGTGGCCAATGGGAAATCCTGCATCTGTTATGCATCTGTTGTGTCTACGACCAGCATGGTCTGAGGATGAGCTGGGGTTCACCCCGCAAATGTCGACACTCTTTGGCACCAAAATGGCATGCCCACACAACTCACTAACCCTAACCTTTGCGTCTCTGGAATGTGGGAGGAAACCAGAGCATCTGGCGGAAACCCATACGGTCACAGGGAGAACGTACGAACTCCTCACAGCCAGCAGCGGGAAATGAACGCTGATCGCTGGTGCTTTAGCTCGTTATGCTAACGGCTGCACTGTCCAAGTGTGTGGGTGATGAGCAGATGGAGTAGGTGGAGGAGAGGAAGCAAACAGTGTGATGGGGGCTGACCTCACCTCAGCCTTCCTGTAGATCCAAAGCAGGGGATAATGGAGGCTGTGTAAAATGAAATTCAAATAGTCAAATATCTCTACGCTTGCGTACGGACTCTCCAAATGTTTCTGCTGTTACTTATTCTCCATGATCACAGTGAATGGCGGTGCTGGCTCGAAGGGCCGAATGGCCTACTCCTGCACCTATTGTCTATTGTCTATTGTCTATCTAGCTACCCAACATGTCCCATTTTTACTTGATGTACAGGCATCCCCTCTCTCTGATCTCCTAGTTTATTTACACTTGGGATACGGTCACTCTGGGTTCCTGGGTATCAACATCTCCGAGGAAACTCTCACCACGAAGAAGGCACACCAGCAGCTCTGATTTGTCTGGAGTTTGAAGAGATTTGGTGTGTCACTAAAGACTGGTACAACTTTCTACAGAGGTCTGGTGGAGAGCATTCTGACTGGCGGCATCACTGTCTGGTATAGAAGCTCTAATGAACAGCGGTGAAAGAGGCTGCAGGGGTCGTTCACTCAGCCAACTGCATCATGGGTACAACTGCATCATGGGTACAGCCCTCCCCACCATTGCGAACATCTTCAAGAAGATGTGCCTCAGGAAGGCAGCATCCATCATTAAGGACCCTCACCACCCAGGACATGCCCTCTTCTCAGTACTACCACCAGCGAGGAAGAACAGGAGCCTGAAGACACACACTCAGTGATTCAGACACAACTTCTTCCTGTCTGCCATCAGGTTTCTAAACAGTCATCAAACCCATGAGCATGACCTCGTTATTCCTTATTTTGCACTATTTACTTAACTTTGTAATTTATAGTTATTTTTATGTCTTTGCTGCCACAAAGCAGCAAATTTCAAGTTGTATGTATCAGTGGTAATAACCCTGATTCTGATTCTAATTCAGAAGTGGGGCTAGTACAACTATTACTATAAAAATACGACTACACTACTACGTAGAGTGATAGAATTGCAGAGACCCTTCAGCCTGCTGCATCAATGCTGACCATCACAACCATCCATATTAATCCCACTTGTCGCATTAGTTTCCTATCCCGTTATGCCCTGCTCATTCACGTGCCCGTCCAGATACACCTTGAATGTTATTACTGATTCTTCCTTCATCACCTCTTCTGGCAGCTCACTCAAGATACTAACTTCTCTGAGTGTGAAACATTTAGATTCACATTTAAACCTCCTCCCTCTCACTTTGAACTCGACTCGTTGACCATTAGGTAAAAACACCAGCTATCTATCACACCCGTGCCTCAGAGCCACCCTACCCCTGATACCTCAAGCCCTCCAATCCAGTCGATAGCCTTGTGAATCTTTTCTGCATCCTCTCTAGATTAATCACATCCTCAAAGTATTTGTTACTACAGATCTATTGCAGCATAAAAAACTCATGAGATCAAGAGCACAATAATAATCTAAAAACACATAAATATAAATACATTAAATGGCTTATATACATACATTATCCATAAAGTGATGCTAAGCTTATACATTGAAGACAAGTTTGCCAGATATCTGCTTCACCAACTGTCTACCTGTGTCATCACTTCCACAGAACTATCTACTTGTACCTGAGGTTCCTCTGACCAATAACACCTCCCAGGGTTTTATTTTTGTTTTGGTTTATTATTGTCACATGTACTGAGATACAGTGAGAAGCTTGTCTTGCACACTGTTCATGCAGATCAGACCATTACACAGCGTATTGAGGTAGAACAAGGTAAAACAATAACAGTGTAGAATAAAGTGTAACACTCACAGAGAAAGTGCACTGCAGGTAAATGATAATGTACCAGATCATAACAAGGTAAACTGTGAGACCAAGTCCTGATGAAGGGTCTCGGCCCAAAACATCGACTGCTTATTCCTCTCCGTTGATGCTGCCTGACCTGCTGAGTTCCTCCGGCATTTTGTGTGTCTTGCTCTGGATCTCTGGCATCTGCAGAATCTCGTGTTTGTGAGGCCAAGGATCCACCTTAAGGGTGTGAGAGGTCTGTTCAGGAGTCTGATGACAGTGGGCTGGAAGCTGTCCTTGAGCCTGATGGTGCAGTAGTGCATTCAGGCCTTTGTATCTTTTGACCGATAGAGGAGGGGAGCAGAGAGAGTGTCGGGGTTGGGTGGGGTCTGATATTATGCTGGCTGCTTTACTGAGGCAGAAAGAAGTGAAGACAAAGTCCACAGAGGGGCGGCTGATTTCCGTGATGCTGCACCTGTGCAAATGACAATGAACTCATCTTTGACACTGATGTTGACATCAAGACCCACAGCTATAAACAGCGATAACACAAACTGTACATTGAATATTTCCCACAGCTAGTGTGTGTTTATTATTGTCACATACCAAGATAGAGTGAAAAGATTATTCATACAGGTCAAAGCATTACACAATGCATTAAGTTAGGATAAGGTACCGTATTGTTTAAAAGACCTAATCACATATACTGTATATAGCTGGGGTGCCTAAGACTTTTGCACAGTACTGTATTTGTCAACGTGGAGCGGAGATCGAGTTTGTAAACCTGGCTGGAGCAAAGGATGTTTGGAACAACGAGAGTGGAGTGTCGTGGGAGGGGTGAGGGACAGGTGGCAGACAAGGAGTGCTGGGGTGGGAAGTGATGTGGGTATAGACACACCCAGCCCTGAGACTCCAGGCAAGGTCACTTGACGCCAAACAATTGGTTTATTGATCATTACAGAATGTCTCTCTGGTGCTTCCCGCTCCCTCCCCCTCTCCTTTCCATTTTCCCAACCGTGATTCCCCTCTCCCTGCCCCCTTCCCACTCTCGGTCCACAATAGAGACCCAGATCAGAATCAGGTTTATCATCACTCACATATGTCATGAAATTTGTTTTTTTTTGTAGCAGCAGTACAATGCAATACATAAAATTACTGCAGTACTATGCAAAGGTCTTAGACACCAAGCTATATATATGCGCCTAAGATATTTGCACAGTACTGTAAAACAATAATAATGCAGACTCGAGTCTGCTCTGCCATTCAATCATGGCTGATCCTTTTTTTAATCTCCTCCTCAACCCCAGTTCCCGGCCTTCTCCCTGTAACCTTTGATGCCACGTCCAATCAAGAACCTATCAATCTCTGCCTTAAATACACCCAAAGACCTGACCTCCACAGCTACATGTGGCAACAAATTCCACAAATTCACCACCTTCTGGCTAAAGATATTTCTCCGCATCTCTGTTTTGAAAGGGCGCCCCCTATCCTGAGGCTGTGCCCTCTTGTCCTAGACTCTCCCACCATGGGAGACATCCTTTCCACATCTGCTCTGTCTAGGCCTTTCAACATTCAAAAGGTTTCAATGAGATTCCCCCCCCACCCCATCCTTCTGAGTTCCAGCGAGTACAGACCCAGAGCCATCAAACGTTCCTCGTATGATAACCCTTTCATTCCTGGAATCATCCTTGTGAACCTGCTCTGGACCCTCTCCAATGCCAGCAAATCTTTTCTAAGATGAGGGGCCAAAACCTGTTCACAATGAGGCCTCGCCAGTGACGTATAAAACCTCAGCATCGCATCCTTGAGCCCAGTGGTACGGTACGTGCTTCCCGGCTTTTGTATCTTCTGTCACATCCAGAAATTGTTTTGGTCGTTGATGTGCAAACAGCACATTTCATTGCACTGTATGTTTTGATATGCATGTGACAAGTAAAGCTAATCTTCTCCCCGATGGGAGAGGGGAGAAGAGACAATGTCTGGGGTGAGTGAGGGCGGGGTCTGTGATTATGGTGGCAGCGAGAAGTGTAGACAGAGCCCAGAGAGGGGAGCCTGGTTCCTGTGATGTGTTGCAAGCAATTGTTTCGCTGCACCTGTGCGTACGTGTACTTGTGCATATGACAATAAACTTGACTTTGACATTGACATTGACAGCAAGACCCATGGCAGTGACAGAGATGAAGATACAATACAAACTGTATATTGTATACGTTTCCCACTGCTATCGTGTGTTTTCAACTGAATAGCTTCAGAACTGTAAAGGAAATCCCACCTTGGAATAATTGTATCTTTTTTTTACACTCGAAAACCAGACATTAACAATAAACATAAAGACATTTTTATCAAAGACTTCGTCTTTTTGTACTTCCAAACTTTCCTTTCTCTTAAACGAGAGTCATATTACCTTTCAGCTTGTCATCCCGTCTCTACCCCGCCAAGAACAGGAACCCTGTCACTCCCTTTAAGTTAAAACCTTTTTGTTTTCATTGTGAATTTCACTTTATGTTAGAAGTTCCAATAACATGAAATTATATTCTATGTCTAACACAGGAGTCTGTTATCAATTTTGCACTTCCAGGGAGTGATTTAAGATCTCTCTTCATCATCAAAGTCCTTATAAATTAAAAATCTTGTTTTGAAGTGCTTTGCCATTGTTTGGGTCTAGAGCTTCCCTCTAAATGCAATCCGCTCACTCTTCCATATTTCCTTTCTTTAATTTTAAACGAGGTTCATTAAAAATGTTTGTTTTTTTACTTGAGGTTGCAAGATTTAAAAGTTCAAAGTTCATAGTAAACTTATTACCAAATTACGTATTTGCCACAATATATTACGCTGAGTTTCATTTACTTATGGGCATTTATAGTACAGCAAAAAAAAACATTAGAATCATTGAAAAACTACACACACAAATTGTTAAGGACTCCATCGCCCAGGACATGTCCTCTCCTTGTCAGAGTGGAGGTACAGGAGCCTGAAGATACACGTTCAACGGTTCAGGAACAGCTTCCTCCCCTTTGCCTTCCGATTTCTATATGGACAATGAACTCATGAACACTACCTCACTGTTCCTTTTCTTCTTTTTTGCACTACTTTTTAAAAAATTTGACTGTAATTCACAGTTCCTATTATTATGTATTCCAATGTACCGCTGCCGCGTAACAACAAATTTCATGACCTATACCAGTGGCACTAAACCTGATTCTGATTCTGAAGACATACAAATGACTATCAATTTGTGGGATCACTTTTAAAAGTAAATAAGTAATTAATAATATTGGAAATATGATGTGTAGGGTTCTGGAAAGGGTGAGTGCGGAGGTTGTGGAATCAGTCCGGAGTTGGGGTGAGTGAAGTTACCGGTGCTGATGGTTTAAGGTTCCTGAACGTGGTGATGTGGGACCTGCTCCCGACGGCAGCAGCATGGTCAGGAAGGTGGGGGTCATTGGTGATGAATGCTGTGGACGGGGCTCTGTTCACGACTTTTTGCAAGTCTTCCTGTAAAAGGGCATCGGTGTTTCCATAATATGCCTCGATACAACCAGTCAGAATTCTCTCCACTGTGTATCTATGTAAATTTATCAAATTCTTAAATGACACGCCAAGTCTGCGAAAACTTCTAAGAAACGCGAAGAGATTATTGTGGAATCTTATAAATAGCAAGACGGGAGTAAACCAAACATCACAATTCAAGACAGTTGCTAAAAAAAAATCGGTCACAGGAGCTGTGCAATTATGGTTTGGACAGTGTTTGGAAAATCAAGTATCAGGATTTCTGTTCTAATTTCCAGACACTTCCTATCAGCATGTAAAGGGTCGTATCTTTCTAGCTGCCACGTTGTTTCAGGCAAGGCAGCCGCTCGGGGCGTACGAGTACCTCCCGCCCCGATGCCCCGACGCCCCGATGCCCCGACGCCCCGACGCCGCGTCGCCCCGTGTCGCCGTGAGTCCCGCAACTCGCCGTTTCCCTCAATGTGCTCGCTGCTACTGCAGCATCATTCTCGGTTGGTACCGGGCGCCTGGAGTGACCTTTTAAATCTTTACTTCTTATAAACTGCAAATTCTTTTCATTTGACTGCGGTTAGTTTACAGCAATTATTTGAAAGACTCAACAGCACGTACTGTATATGGTAATTAAAACGAGTGCCTTCACCCAAAAGGAGGGCTCGTCCGGGATTTGAACCCGGGACCTCTCGCACCCTAAGCGAGAATCATACCCCTAGACCAACGAGCCAGCTGATGCTAAAAATGAAGGCTGTACTTATGAGAAAATTATAACTGTACAGTGAGAGAGTTGATTAGTGAGATGAATGGGAACGGAAGGAAAATCATAGACACGACAGATTCTGCGGATGCTGGAAAGCCGGAGCGACACAAGTGCTGGAGGAGCTGGTGAAAATTCTCGGCCCGAAACGTCGACTGATTATTTCCCTCCATAGATACCACCCGCCCTGCTGAATCCTAATCTCTCTGCAGTACAAGGGGATAACTACACTCACTTGCCCAAGTATTGAGATGCTCCCACAACAAAAGATCTCACTTTAAGGACTCTTTATATCATTATCTCATGTTTTCATTTTTTATTGCTTTTTATTTATACTTGCATTTGCACAGTTTGTTGTTTGCTGCACTCTGGTTGATATTTAATTGATCCTGTATTAGCTACTATTCTATACATTTTCTGAGTATGCTCACAGGAAAGTGAATCTCTGAGTTGTATATGCTGACAATTTAATAAACTTTACTTTGATTGTGTGGCTAGGCACAGCACAAATGCCATTTATAAATTTGTCGATGGTACAACTGTTAGCAGAATCTCAGATGGTACAAGAACCAGATAGATCAGCTGCTTGAATAGTGTCACAGCAACAACCTTGCAACACCAACCTCAATAAGACCAGAGAATTGATTGTGGATTTCCAGAAGCGGAAAGGGTGAACATTTTCAAGTTTCCGGGTGGCGACATCTCTGAAGATCTGTCCTGGGCCCAACACATTGATGCAATTACAAAGAGGGCACAACTGTGGCTATATTTCATCGGAAGTTTGAAGAGACTTGATAAGTCACTGAAGGCACCAAGTTTCTACAGGTGTGTTGTGGAGAGCATTCTCACTGGTTACGTCACCATCTGGTATGGGGGGTGGTGGGGGAGGGCGATGGGAAGACACTGCACAGGATCGGAAAAAGCTGCAGAAAGTTCTGAACTCTGCTGGCTTCATCATGGCCACTAGCCTCCCCAGCATCAAGAACAGCTTCAAAAAGCAATGTTCAAGAAGGCAGCCTCCATCGTTAAGGACCCCCATCACCCTGGACGTGCCCTCTTCTCATTGCTACCATCAAGGAGGAGGTAGAGGGACCTGAAGACACACACTCAGTGTTTCAGGAACAGCTCCTTCCCCTCTCTCATGAGATTTTTGAACGGGCAATGAACACATGAACACTACCTCAGTATTTTCCCTTCCCTTCTTACTTAATTTTATTTTATATAAGCTCTTTATAGTATTTTTTATTATCATGTGTTGCCAAGCACTGGTGCCACAAAACAACAAATTTCATGACATATGCCAGTGATACTAAACCCGATTTTGATTCCTCCAGGAGGAGGACCTGTGCCCAGAACAAATGGTAAGTGCAGGGAAGAGACACGTCATGCCAGTTCCATCCTCCAGTGAGAGTCGATGTTTTCGGGCCAAGGCCCTTCATATGCCTGTAAGGTAACAGGAGGCACAGGCGTCTGTACAAGTGATAAAGTAGTGGTGTTTGGGGGCACGGAGGGCTGGGTTAGTGGGTGGAGGTGTTGATCAGCCTTGGGGAAAGTAACTGTTTTTGAGCCTGGAGGTCCCGGCATGGATGCTACATAACCTCCTCCCTAATGGGAGTGGGACAAACAGTCCATGAGCAGGGTGGGTGGGATCCTTCATGATGGCACTGGCTCTTTGTCAGCACCTTGTCCTTAATGGGAGGTAAAACAGGACAGGACAGCGCAGCACGGCACATCAGCAGGCCTTGCACCAATCACGATGTCAATTTAAGCCAATAAATCTACAGGTGGCTCATACACCCCCTCCCCCCACCTGCCCCCTTCAGTTTACTGAACGGTCCATGACTCCATAAATACTACCTCCTTATTCATTCTATTCACACTGTTTGTTATTTTATGTTATTGACACTCAACTGCTGTTGCAAAGCAACCAGATTCGCAACACGTGCGGTTGGCATGGTAGTGTAGCAGTTAGTGTAATGCTACTACAGCATTAGCAACCTGGGCTCAATTCTGTAAGGCCCTTGTACTTTCTCCCCGAGGCCGTGTGGTTTCCTCCCACGTCCCACATATAGCTGAGTGGTGGAGCGATCACTGGGGTCCAGTATGATGTTCTCCTGAGGGGCTGTCTGTTGGTGTGTCCTCAGGTGGCTGTGGAGACCAATCCGAGATCCACATATTCTGGTGCAATGAGGACAGGAGGGAGATGTGGCTGTGGCTAGTGACTGGGTTTTCTGGGAGTTCATTCTCTCCTTTCATTGCTGCCATTTGCTCTCTCCGGCACAGCAGAGATCAAAGTTCAAAGTTCAAAGTAAATTTTATGATCAGAGTACATACATGTCACCACATACAACCCTGAGATTCTTTTTCTGTGGGAATACTTAGCAAATACTATTTATGTTTATATTTACATACTATTTATTATAAATTACTATAAATTGCACATTGCACATTTAGATGGAGACATAATGTAAAGATTTTTACTCATGTATGTGAACGATGTAAGTAATAAAGTCAATTCAATTCAATTCAAGTTCAATTCAAACCTATAGAACAGTAACTGTAAACAGGATCAATGCACAACAAACTGTGCAAATGCAGATATAAATAAATAGCAATTAATAACGAGTACAGAATAACAATATAACAGAGTCCTTAAATGTGTGTAGCTATCTCCTTTTATTCAAGAGCCTGATGGTTGAGGGATAATAAATGTTCTTGAACCTGGTGGTGTGAGTCCTGAGGCTCCTGTACCTTCTACCTATGATCATTCTTGTGTAACGCAGCTCCCTCTTGGACAGATTTCCTCTAGGTGTATCTATTAAGTGAAATGTCCTCCCGGTGTTTAGATGTGATGTTGAATTTCTTCAGGCAGATTTTGATGTCATCTTTGAAACATTTGCTTTGCCCACTGGGGGCTCGCGAGGAGACTAGACTAATTGCTTACATGGGTGTAATTGGGTGGCGCGGCCTCTCTGGGCCAGAAGCATCTGTTACCGCGTTGCATCTCGAAATAAAACAGAATACGAGTCAGTGATATAAATCTGATTCTGGTAGTCCTGCTTTGATCTATCCTGAAGGATATGCATCTGTGCTGTGATCTTTGCCAGAGGAAGTTCACGAGAATGATCCCAGGGATGAAAGGGGTGATGTATGAACAGCATTTCATGGCTTTGAGCCTAATCTCACTGGAGTTTAGAAGGATGAAGGGTGCTGTGTATTTAACATTTAAGTGATATTTTGGTAATCTTGTATATATATTGTTAGATTAAACATTCTCATCCATATAAATAAATCATTACGAGTTATACTGTATGTCATAGGCAGCCGTTGATCACAGGGGATCATGGGTTTGTGCCTCTGGTGAACTGTGTCCTCTCCAGGGTGCAAGCCTGGGTGGGAAGATTTGAAGAATCAGCTGTCGCCCATGCAGCAGGTTCCCCCTCTCCGCATCACTGACGTAGTCCAAGGGAAGGGCAAGTGCTGATACAGCTTGGCACCAGTGTCGTCGCAGAGGTTGCCAGAGTGAGGTTGTAAACAACATCAATCTGCCTTAGGGACCCCAGCTCCGGATTTCTTCCTCAGGGTTTTACTCCTGAAACCTTTCCCATGGGTGGGTATGGCTGCAAGGCAGCAGAAGTTTAAAATCAGAGTTTTCCTTCTCCTTGGCGGGCTGCTGTCCAAGGCTGACGAGCCCCACCTGCCGGAAGCAACTGGTTTTGAGGCGCCAGTGGCCGGCCTTTGCCTCTTCTCTTGTCAGTAGAAACAGTTCTGCCGGGCCTAGTAGCTAAGCCGCGCATGATGGCCAAGAGTTGGACTTGGTTGTTAGAGGCTGTTAGAGACACACGCCATTTGGAGCACTTTATAGGTAGTGGGAGCTTATCCCAATGTTCCCTGTAGCTGTAACTCTTTATTCTGCATTCCCTTTGTATGTTGAGCAAATTTATGTCTTGCAGTGATCTGGATGGACAGCCAGCAGAACAAGGTCTTTCACTGTACTGCGTACATGTGATAATAATAAACCAATTACCATTCAGCAATTATATTCCCTGTAACAGCATCGAACCTGTTCCTTCACCCCCAAACTGGCCTTGTGGTCTGGTGCTCCAAATAAGTCTCTCCAAAATCCCATGGTGAAAATAATTGTCATAGGGGTCTGTTGTATATTGGTTTGCTTAATAGCGGAGTGGGTAAAGTGCCTAATTCCAGAAACAGAGAGAATGATAAGCCTTCCTTTTATGGGAGTCAGCCCTAGCGGGGATATTCAGGAAACTGTACAGGAAGCTGTTAAGTACAGTACTTATTCCCAAATCAAGGAAGTACATTTCAGAGAGCTACACAAATCTCCATTGTAGAGTGAAGACAATAATCCACTCTACAGCTTCCGGTGTGCCGTCCTATTCGTTCGCTCTGCGCCTAGGATTTGTGCAACCTGGTTGAATTAAATCTGCTATGCTCATTTGGAACCGCTTCACGGCTCAGGCGCTCCCAGACTCGGCTCCCTGTCTGGGGTGTGCTGGAGAGAATGACATCTACTTCTGCAGCAACCACCACAGGCTTGGAATGGCCAAAACCAATTAAATACTTAGAGCTATAGTGTCATAGAGTGCATAAGTAGGCCCTTTGGCCCATCTAGTCTGTGCCAAATTGTTATTCTATCCAGTTGACCTGCACCTAGACCACAACCCTTCATTCCCTCCCGTCCATGTACCTATCCAAACTTCTCTTCGATGTCACATCTACCACTTCCACTGGCAGCTTGTTCCACAGTTACACCATCCTCTGAGTGAAGACGTTCCCCTTTAAATATGTCACTTTTCACCTTTAACCTTCTAATTGTAGCTTCAACCCACCTCAGTGATAAAAAGCCTGCTTGCGTTTACCCTATCTATACCCTTGACCTTTGTATACCTCTATCAAATCTCCTCTCCTTCTCCTAAGCTCCGGAGAGTGATGTCCTAACTTTTCATGATGTCCTAACTTTTCAAGCTTCCCCTGTAAGTCAGGTCCTCAAGACCCTTATAAATATTCTCTGTACTCATTCAATCATGTGGATGTGGAGGGGATGTTTTCTGTGGTGGGAAAGTCTAGGACCAGAAGGCACAGTCTCAGAATAGAGGGACGTCAATTTAGCACAGAGATGAGGATGAATTTCTTTAGCCAGAAGGTGATGAATCTGAGGAATTCATTGCCACAGATGGCAGTGGAGGCCATGTCGTTGAGTATACTTAAGGTGGAGGTTGATATGTTCTTGACTTTTCAGAGTGTCAAAGGTTATGGGGAGAAGGGAGGAGTATAGAGTTGAGAGGGATAATAAATCACTCATGATGGAATGACAGAGTAACTCGATGGGTTGAATGGCCTAATTCTGCTCCTATGGTCTTACTGTTTTATGTGGTCAAGGAATTGCAGCCAATCTGCATGTAGCAGGGTCACACAATCAGCAGTTTTAAAGTTGTTTCATGGGATTGAAACATTGGGACTTAACAACATAAAAGAAGGAGGTCAAACCAGGGTAGGACGTTCACAGCGAACAGTGGAGCCATGGAGAGTATTGTAGAACAGCAAGGCAGCTTGGTTGCATTGGAGGGAGATGGAAGATGGCAGTAGTGAGAGAACAGCCAATTTCCCATCACCAGATTCAGTTTCTTACACCTCAACCCTGGCAACCTTCAGATAACAGATCCGATATGAAGAGCAGATCGGCAATGGATTTGAATTTGAATTGAACCAAAATGCTGGCGTCCATCATTAAGGATATGTCCGCTTCTCATTGCTACCATCAGCTACAAGAGCTTGTGGACTCACACTCAACATTTCAGGAATAGCTTCTTCCTCTCCACCATCAGATTTCTCAATGGGTCACGATCCCATGTACACTATCACAATCATTATTGTCTGCTCTCTTTTTGCATGACTTATTTTAATTTATTTGCATATAAATTTCTTATTGTAAATTACAGTTTTTTTATTATTATGTATTACAATGTACTACTGCTGCAAAACAACAAAACTTACAACACAGGCACACTGAGCTTGGAGGAATCTGATATGTCTACACCTGCCCTTACACTTCCTCCCTCACCACCATTCAGGGCCGCAGACAGTCCTTCCAGGTGAGGCGACACTTCACCCGTGAGTCGGCTGGGGTGATATACTGCGTCCGGTGCTCCCGATGTGGCCTTCTATATATTAGTGAAACCCGACGCAGACTGGGAAATCGTTTCGCTGAACACCTACGCTCTGTCTGCCAGAGAAAGCAGGATCACCCAGTGGCCACACATTTTAATTCCACATCCGATTCCCATTCTGACATGTCTATCCACGGCCTCCTCTACTGTAAAGATGAAGCCACACTCAGGTTGAAGGAACAACACCTTATATTCCGTCTGGGTAGCCTCCAACCTGATGGCATGAACATTGACTTCTCAAACTTCGGCTAATGCCCCACCTCCCCCTTGTACCGCATCCGTTATTTATTTATTTCTCTCTCTC
Organism: Mobula hypostoma; assembly: GCF_963921235.1. Taxonomy (NCBI): domain Eukaryota; kingdom Metazoa; phylum Chordata; class Chondrichthyes; order Myliobatiformes; family Myliobatidae; genus Mobula; species Mobula hypostoma. The sequence continues at coordinate 180,853,821 of NC_086103.1, forward strand.
TCCTTTTTCTCCCTCTGGCCCTCTGACTATACCCCTTGTCCATCCTCTGGGTTTCCCCCCCCCCCTTGTCTTTCTCCCTGGGCCTCCTGTCCCATGATCCTCTCATATCCCTTTTGCCAATCACCTGTCCAGCTCTTGGCTCCATCCCTCCCCCTCCTGTTTTCTCCGATCATTTCGGATCTCCCCCTCCCCCTCCCACTTTCAAATCTCTTACTAGCTCTTCGTTCAGTTAGTCCTGACGAAGGGTCTCGGCCCGAAACGTCGACCGTACCTCTTCCTAGAGATGCTGCCTGGCCTGCTGCGTTCACCAGCAACATTGATATGTGTTGCTTGAAATTCCAGCATCTGCAGATTTCCTCGTGTTTGCGAAACTCACAACATATGCCCGTGATATTAAACCTGATTCTGATTGTGACTCATCCTTTGATTTATCCAGTGTTCTTTGCCATCTGTGGTGGCAAATGCGCCGTGAAATACGGTTTGGTTAAATTCTTCAGGCAACGGTGAAAGGCTTGCCAGGAGATTTCATTCAACACTCCTTTCAGAAGCCGCGAATGGCAACTTGTCTCAGAATGAGATTTATTATCACTGACATTTGTCATAAAATGTGTTGTTCTGAGGCAGCAGAACAATGCAATACATAAAAAATACTACATATTACAGTAAGAATATATCAGAAAAAAATAGTGAAAAAGGAGAACAAAATTGTGTGCTCGCCTTCATGGGTTCATGGACCGTTCAGAAGCTGTTCCTAAAATGTTGAGTGTGTTTTTTCAGTCTCCTGTTCCTCCTCAGTGATGGTGCCAGTGAGAAGGGGGCTTCTCCTGGATGGCAAGGGTCCTTCATGATGGATGTCATGGCATTTTCATTCATAGCAAGAGGATTTGAGTACAGGAGCAGGGAGGTACCACTGCAGTTGTACAAGGCCTTGGTGAGATCACACCTGGAGTATTGTGTGCAGTTTTGGTCCCCTAATCTGAGGAAAGACATCCTTGCCATAGAGGGAGTACACACAAGGTTCACCAGATTGATTCCTGGGATGGCAGGACTTTCATATGGTGAAAGACTGGATCGACTAGGTTTATAGTCGCTGGAATTTAGAAGATTGAGGGGGGATCTTATTGAAACGTATAAAATCCTAAAGGGATTGGACAGGCTAGATGTAGGAAGATTGTTCCCGATGTTGGGGAAGTCCAGAACGAGGGGTCACAGTTTGAGGATAAAGGGGAAGCCTTTTAGGACCGAGACGAGGAAAAACTTCTTCACACAGAGAGTGGTGAATCTGTGGAATTCTCTGCCACAGGAAACAGTTGAGGCCAGTTCATTGGCTATATTTAAGAGGGAGTTAGATATGGCCCTTGTGGCTACAGGGGTCAGGGGGTATGGAGGGAAGGCTGGGGCGGGGTTCTGAGTTGGATGATCAGCCATGATCGTACTGAATGGCAGTGCAGGCTCAAAGGGCCGAATGGCCTACTCCTGCACCTATTTTCTATTTTTCTATGTTTCTATGTCACCTTCTTGAGGCTTCGCCTTTTGAAGATGTCCTTGATGGTGGGGAGCCTAGTGCCCATGATAGAGCAGGCTGGGTTTGCTCCCCTGCAGCTTTTTCTGATCCTGTGCAGTGGCCCTTCCATACCAGACGGTGATGTAACCAGTTGGAATGCTCTCCTCAGGACATCTGCAGAAATCCGCGAGAGTCTGCGGTGACACACCAAATCTCCTCAAATGCCTAATGAGATATAGCTGCTGACATGTCTTTTTCATAATTGCATCAATATGTTGGTCCCAGGATAGACACTCAGAGATACTGACACCCGGAAAATTGCAGCTCATTTTCTCTGGGTACTTACGCACTTACTTACCGCCCATTACGCCGCTGGCGTTTAGGGGAGCAGTGAAGGTCCTCCATCTCCAACAGTGTTCAGGGCTTCCTTCATCGTGTCAGTAGTCTCCTCTTGGCTTTCACTACTGTCAGTCATGCAAGTCCCGGGTGGAGATTCAAGAATGCCATCATGCACAGATGTAGAAGGATTCTTCAGTGCTGTTTCCGTAACAATTTCTTTTCACCAGTCAGGGTTGTTAGCCCCCTCCCCCACCCCGGAGGACCAGTGGGCCACCCTTTGTCTAGACTCTACCCTTTCACCTGTTGGCATGGGTGACCCTACCAAGAGCCAAAGCATAAGGCCCTGACTCCAGCCAACGTAGCTCTCCGGGTCACTGAGGCAAGCCTCCAAACTACGACAAGGGTGAGTTCCTCGGAGGATTTAATCTGGGTAGTCGGATTGTAATCTGATTGCTGCTGGATGCTCGGTGTAATGGGCAGGGTGTCCTGCTGACTGCTGTGCACCAACCTACACCTACTGGCTATATCCTGACCTACATTGTCTCATTTCTCTACACTTCCTTGGTCTATCAGCTGGCTTCGGTACCCATCACTCAGGGATGCCTGCAACCTTCCACTTACGGTCCTTCACTCCTTCCTACCCTCCCCCCACTGCACCCCATTCTCATCATTTCACTACTGATATCCGTTTGTACAGGAGACCCACTCTGCAACGTTCAGCAATAGCTTCTTCCCCTCTGTTAGCATATTTCTGAACAGTCCGTAAACCTGTGACCATCACCGCGACGTTCACTGTGTGTTTCAATGTATAAGACAAATAATGCGAACGTTTAACTTTAAAAGTATTGTTACAATGCTTTAAATAAAAGAAAGGTGTATTTATATAGCACCCGTCACAACATTACCTTAAGACACGGGAGCAAAATTAGGCCATTCAGCTGCACCGTTCCGTCATGGCTAAATTCTACCGCATTTCTTTATTTTCCTGTAAATGCCCGCAAGAGTATGAGTCTCAAGGTAGTAACAGATATGTACCTTGACTTTGACTTTTAATTTATATAGGTTGTCACAGTCTGCTTGTCACAACCTGGTGGGTCAAAGTGTCCAAGCTGTACTGGACTGTTCTATGCGCTATCTTCTAATAGAGTTCAAAAGGGAATAGTGTGACAGGTGCTGTATAAATGCATCTTTCTTTTATTTAACAGCATTGTAACAATATTTTTAAAGATAAAATTAGCTTTAATTGTTGCGTACTGTATACGTTGAAACATACAGTGAAGTGCATCATTTGTATTAACAATGAACACAGTCTGAGACTGTGCTGAGGGCAGCCCTCTGGTGTTACCACGCTTCCGGAATCAGCTTAGCATGCCCACAATTTACTGACCCTAACCGGTAGGTCTTTGGAGTGTAGGAGGAAACCCCCAAGGCCACGGAGAGAGCGTACAAACTCCTTACAGGCAGTGATGGCAATTGAGCCCCTGTCGTTGGCACTGTCTAGTGTTGCACTAACCATGCCACCTATGCCAGAAACATATGGATTATTGGTGAACTTGAATATTGGGAGTAGAAAAATGCTTGCTGTTAGGTTAAGTGTCACAGACTCACACAGAGATACACAGTCCCTTCAGCCCATTGGCTCCATGCTGACCCTTATTTCAGTAAGTGTTGTACCAGGTCATACCTGGGGGAGGTATGACCCGTTCAATAGTGATGGGCTGCACCTGAACCCAAGGGGGACCGATATTCTCACGGGCAGGTTTGTTAGAGCTGTTGGGGAGGGTTTAAACTAACTTGGCAGGGGGTGGGAACCGGAGTGAAGGGACTCAGGAAAGGACGGATAGTAAAAAAGTGAAGATAGTGTGCAGTCAGACTGTCAGGAAGGGCAGGCAGGTGATGGGACTTAGTTGCAGCCAACAGACTGAGTAGCAAATCATTAGGGATGCAGAATCAGAAAGATTAGCAAATACAGTCCTCAAGGTGTTGTATCTAAATGCGCGTAGTATGAGAAACAAGATGGATTATGTTATTGCAATATTACAGATTGCCTGGTTGCTATGATGTTGTGGCCATCACTGAATCGTGGCTGAAGGATGGTTGTAGTTGGGAGCTGAATGTCCAAGGTTACACATTGTATCGGAGGGATAGGAAGGTAGGCAGAGGGGGTGGTGTGGCTCTGCTGGTAAAGAATGGCATCAAATCAGTAGAAAAATGTGACATGGGATTGGAAGATGTTGGATCCTTGTGGGTTGAGTTAAGAAACTGCAAGGGTGAAAAGACATTGATGGCAATTATATACAGGCCTCCCAACAGTAGCTGGGAGGTGGACCACAGGTTACAACAGAAAATAGAAAAGGCGAGTCAACGGGGCAATGTTATGGTTGTCATGAGAGATTTAAACATGCAGGTCAATTGGGAAAATCAGGTTGGAAATTGATCTCAAGAGAGTGAGTTTGTTGAATGCCTAAGAGACAGCTTTTTAGAGCAGTTTGTCGTTGAGCCTACTAGGGGATCAGCTATACTGGATTGGGTGTTATGTAATGAACTGGAGGCGATTAGGGAGCTTAAGGTAAAAGAACCCTTAGGACCAGTGATTACAATTTGATTGTGTTCAACTTGAAATTTGAGGGGGAGGAAGTAAAGTCAGATGTAGCAGTATTTCAGTGGAGTAAAGGAAATTACAGTGGTATGAGAAAGGAGTTGGCCAAAGTAAATTGGAAGGAGCTGCTGGCAGGGATGACAGCAGAGCAACAATGGCATGTGTTTCTGGGAAAAGTGAGGAAGATGTAGGAGGTGTGCATTCCAAAAATGAAGAAATACTCAAATGGTAAAATAGTACAACCATGGCTGACAAGGGAAGTCAAAACTAATGTAAAAGCAAAAGAAAGGGCATACAACAAAGTGGGAAGATAGAAGATTAGGAAGTTTTTAAAAACTTACAGAGAGCAACTAAAAAAATCATTAGAAGGGAAAAGATGAAATATGAAAGCAAACTAGCAATTAATATCACAGTGGATAGTAAAAATTTTTCAAGTATGTTAAAAATAAAAGAGAGTGGATATAGGACTGCTTGAAAATCAGGCAGGAGAAATAATAACGGAGACGGGGAGATGGCTGATGAACTAAATGAGTATTTTGCATCAGTCTTCACTGTGGAAGACACTAACAGTATGCCTGATGTTGTAGTGTGTGAAGGAAGAGAAGTGGGTGCAGTTACTATTACAAGAGAGAAGGTGCTCAAAAAGCTGAAAGACCTTAAGGAACATAAATCACCTGGACCAGAGGAACTGCACCCTAGAGTTCTGAAAGAGGTAGTGTTAGAGATTATGGTGGCATTAGAAATGATCTTTCAAAAATCATTGGACTCTGGCATGGTGCCAGAGGACTGGAAAATTGCAAATGTTATTCCACTCTTTAAGAAAGGAAGAAGGCAGCAGAAGGGAAATTATAGACCAGTTAGCCTGACCTCAGTGGTTGGTATTATGTTAGAGTCAGTTGTTAAGGACGAGGTGATGGAGTACTTTGTGACACAGGACAAGAAAGTACAAAGTCAGCATGGTTTCCTTCAGGGAAATTCCTGCCTGACGAACATGTTGGAATTCTTTGAGGAGATACAAGTAAGATAGATAAAGGGGATGTAGTTGATGTTTTATATTTGGACTTTCAGAAGGCCTTACATAGGGTGCCACACATGAGGCTGCTTACCAAGTTAAGTGCCCATGGTATTACAGGAAAGTTACTGACATGGTTAGAGTATTGGCTGATTGTAGGAGGCAGTAAGTGGGAATAAAAGGATCCTTTTCTGGTTGGCTGCCAGTGACTAGTGGTGTTCCGCAGGGGTCGGTGTTGGGACCACTTCTTTTTATGTTGTATATAAATGATTTAGATGATGGAATAGATGGCTTTGTTGCCAAGTTTACAGATGATACGAAGATTGGTGGTGGGGCAGGTAGTGTTGAGGAAACAGGTAGGATGCAGAAAGACTTAGTCAGATTAGGAGAATGGGCAGGAAAGTGGCAAATGAAATACAATGTTGGAAAATGCGTGGTCATGCACTTTGGTAGTAGAAATAAATGTGCGGACTATTTTTTAAATGGGAGAAAATCCAGGAATCTGAGATGCAGAGGGACTTGGCAGTCCTTGTGCACAACACCCTGAAGGTTAACTTGCATGTAGAGTTGGTGGTGAGGAAGGCAAATGCCATGTTAGCATTCATTTCAAGAGGTCTAGAATACAAGAGCAAGGATGTGATGCTGAGGCTTTATAAGACACTGGTGAGGCCTCACCTTGAGTATTGTGAACAGTTTTGGGCCTCTCATCTTAGAAAAGATGTGCTGGCATTGGAGAGGGTCCAGAGCAGGTTCACAAGGATGATTCCAGGAATGAAAGGGTTATCATACAAGGAACGTTTGATGGCTCTGGGTCTGTACTCGCTGGAATTCAGAAGGATGAGGGGGGGATCTCATTGAAACCTTTCGAATGTTGAAAGGCTGAGACCAAGTAGATGTGGAAAGGATGTTTCCCATGGTGGGAGAGTCTAGGACAAAAGGGCACAGCAAGATAAAGGGGTGTCCATTCAAAACAGAGATGTGGTGAAATTTCTTTAGCCAAAGGGTGGTGGATTTGTGGAATTTGTTGCCACATGCCCTGTGGAGACCAGGTTGTTGGGTATATTTAAGGCAGAGATTGATAGATTCTTGTTTGGACATGACATCAGAGGTAACAGGGAGAAGGCTGGGAATTGGGATTGAGCAGGAGATAGAAAAAGAGGATCAGCCATGTTTGAATGGCGGAGCAGACTCGATGGGCCAGATTGCCTAATTCTGCTCCTATGTCTTATGGTCTTAAGTGTTCATCTTCCCTTTTCATCAAAAGTTGCTCCCCTGTGCTAACAAGGGATTGGCCCATTTAAAGAGCTGCCTTTTGGTGCCAGCTGATGACCTCACAGCCCCAATAGAGTATAAATTTACTGCACTGAAAGCTCCAGGTCTCCTTTGCTTTGGGGGCTCGATGGGGTGGTCACCGGCGCCACGAGAAGAGTGGTGCAGTAAGAGAGGGTCAGAGCGCACACTTTAGACAAGTATTTGTAACTGGGTGTAACTTGAAGGATTTACTGAATGTTTAGTGCCTGTCTTCTCCTGTGAATAGATAGTTAACATATCTACATAATAGGGGCAATCTATAGTTATAGTCATAGTCATACTTTATTGACCCCAGGGGAAACTGGTTTTCGTTACAGTTGCACCATAAATAATAAATAGTAATAGAACCATAAATAGTTAAATAGTAATATGTAAATTATGCCAGGAAATAAGTCCAGGACCAGCCTATTGGCTCAGGGTGTCTGACCCTCCAAGGGAAGAGTTGTAAAGTTTGATGGCCACAGGCAGGAATGACTTCCTATGACGCTCTGTGTTGCATCTCGGTGGAATGAGTCTCTGGCTGAATGTACTCCTGTGCCCACCCAGTACATTATGTAGTGGATGGGAGACATTGTCCAAGATGGCATGCAACTTGGACAGCATCCTCTTTTCAGACACCACCGTGAGAGAGTCCAGTTCCATCCCCACAACATCACTGGCCTTACGAATGAGTTTGTTGATTCTGTTGGTGTCTGCAACCCTCAGCCTGCTGCCCCAGCACACAACAGCAAACATGATCGCACTGGCCACCACACACTTGTAGAACATCCTCAGCATCGTCTGGCAGATGTTAAAGGACCTCAATCTCCTCAAGAAATAGAGATGGCTCTGACCCTTCTTGTAGACAGCCTCAGTGTTCTTTGACCAGTCCAATTTATTGTCAATTCATATCCCCAGGTATTTGTAATCCTCCACCATGTCCACACTGACCCCCTGGATGGAAACAGGGGTCACCGGTACCTTAGCTCTCCTCAGGTCTACCACCAGCTCCTTAGTCTTTTTCACATTAAGCTGCAGATAATTCTGCTCACACCATGTGACAAAGTTTCCTACCTTAGCCCTGTACTCAGCCTCATCTGCCTTGCTGATGCATCCAACCATGGCAGAGTCATCTGAAAACTTCTGAAGGTGACAAGACTCTGTGCAGTAGTTGAAGTCTGAAGTGTAAATGGTGAAGAGAAAGGGAGACAAGACAGTCCCCTGTGGAGCCCCAGTGCTGCTGCTCACTCTGTCGGACACACAGTGTTGCAAGCACACGTACTGTGGTCTGCCAGTCAGGTAATCAAGAATCCATGATACCAGGGAAGCGTCTACCTGCATCGCTGTCAGATTCTCCCCCAGCAGAGCAGGGCGAATGGTGTTGAACGCACTGGAGAAGTCAAAAAACATGACCCTCACAGTGCTTGCTGGCTTGTCCAGGTGGGCGTAGACACGGTTCAGCAGGTAGACGATGGCATCCTCAACTCCTAGTCGGGGCTGGTAGGTGAACTGGAGGGGATCTAAGTGTGGCCTGACCACAGGCCGGAGCAGCTCCAGAATAAGTCTCTCTAGGGTCTTCATGATGTGGGAGGTCTATGCCACCAGTCTGTAGTCATTGAGGCCGCTGGGGTGCGGCGTCTTCGGCACAGGGACGAGGCAGGATGTCTTCCACAGTACAGGAACCCTTCGGATCCTCAGGCCGCCAATTACCCAGTATGTCTTTGAGAAATGAGAGGAGACCAGAATTCACAGGGGGAATGTGAAAACTCCACACGAGTTGCTGGAGATGTGAGGTGATACTGTTATGAATTGTGCCAAATCTAAACTGATGGATCCTGGAATCCATAATTCCTTGAAACTGGTGTCACAGTTAGACAGGGTGGCAAAGAGGGCTTTTGCACATTGGCCTTGATGTGTCAGAGTACTGAGTACAGGAGATGGGTTGTTATGTTGAAGTTGTATAAGACGTTGGCTAGGACAAATTTGGAGTATTGTGTGCTGTTTTGGTTACTGACCTGCAGGAAAAATAGCAATAAGATTATAAAGAGAACAGAGAAAATTTACAGGGATGTTGCTGGGTCTTGAGGATCTGAATTATAGGGAACAGTTGAATAGGTGAGGACTTTAATCCCTGGAGTGTAGGGTAATGAGACGAGATTTGATAGAGGTACACAGAATTATGAGGGGTAAATGTAAACAGGCTTTTTCCACTGAGGTTGGATGAGAGTAGAACTAGAGGTCATGGGTTAAGGGTGAAAGGTAAAACCTGAGGGGGATGTTCTCTCCAGAGGATGGTGCGATGATGGAATGTGCTACCAGTGGCGTCGGATTTTTGAACCTTCCATATTGTAATTTATTTATTATTATTGTAATTTATAGTATATTTTACATATTGCATTGTACTGCTGCCACAAAACAACAAATTTCATGACATAAAACCTGATTCTGATTCTGATTTAGTGGAAGCGGATGTATGGAAAGATGTTGTCCAGGTGCAGGTTGATGGGATTAGGCAGAATAAGAGTTCAGCACAGACTAGAAGGGCTGAAAAGCCTGAAGAGCCTGTTTCCCTGCACTATGACTCTAAAAGCATTCAATATGAAACATAGGTGCCATTTGCAAGGCGCGTTGATATTAGCTCCCACTTGAGAGTGGAGTGGGAGAAAACGTGGAGAATTAATTTGTGGCTCCCTTCCACTTAAGCCAAATATCCTCTTATCGAGTAGTCGGAACTGGAACTGTTCCTATCAGTTTCCATTGGCCTTGGCTAATGTTATCCCTGGCTGAGTAACAGAACATTCCTGCAATGTGGATAGAGAAGATAGTGTCAAGTTCAGAGTTTATGGTCAAATACAGTATGCTCAGGTGTAATGAAACACTTGCAGCAACTTCACAGGAACATATAGGCAGCATTCAAAATAAAATCAGAAATATAAATTATACACAAGAAATAATATAATTAGAACTAAATAAAACAAAGTGTATTTTAGTGCAAAGTTGTCACGTGTTGCTAAACTGGGTTAGAATGTGGAACAGTATAGCTCCTGAACAGGCCCCTCAGCTCACAACTCTGTGTCAAACTAATAAAGTTCAAGTTCAAGGTAATCTGACTGTACATATAAAACCAAATGAAACAACGTTCCTCCGGACTACAGCACACCCACAAAGCATATATCACACAAAAATGTCCAACTAATCTAGTCCCTTCAGCCTACATAATAGACAATAGACAATAGACAATAGGTGCAGGAGTAGGCCATTCGGCCCTTCGAGCCAGCACCACCATTCACTGTGATCATGGCTGATCATCCACAATCAGTATCCAGTTCCTGCCTTATCCCCGTAACCTTTGATTCCGCTATCTTGAAGAGCCCTATCCATCTCTTTCTTGAAAGCAACCAGAGACTTAGCCTCCACAGCCTTCTGGGGCAGAGCATTCCATATATCCACCACTCTCTGGGTGAAAAAGTTTTTCCTCAACTCCATTCTAAATGGCCTACCCCTTATTCCTAAACTGTGGCCTCTGGTTCTGGACTCACCCATCAGCGGGAACATGCTTTCTGCCTCCAGCGTGTCCAATCCCTTAATAATCTTATGTGTTTCAATAAGATCCCCTCTCAGCCTTCTAAATTACAGAGTATACAAGCCCAGTCGCTCCAATCTTTCCACATATGACAGTCCCGCCATCCCAGGAATTAACCTTGTGAACCTACGCTGCACTCCCTCAATAGCAAGAATGTCCTTCCTCAAATTTGGAGACCAAAACTGCACACAGTACTCCAGGTGTGGTCTCACCAGGGCCCTGTACAGTTGCAGAAGGACCTCTTTGCTCTTATACTCAATTCCCCTTGTTATGAAGGCCAGCATGCCATTAGCTTTCTTCACTGCCTGCTGTACTTGCATGCTTGCTTTCAGTGACTGATGTACAAGAACACCTAGATCTCATTGTGCTTCCCCTTTTCCTAACTTGACTCCATTTAGATAATAATCTGCCTTCCCGTTCTTACCACCAAAGTGGATAACCTAACATTTATCCACATTAAACTGCATCTGCCCATATCCTCCCATCCTCCTGCATGCTCAAGTGTCTAACTCAGATTCTGATGAACCGCCTCTATTGTATTCACTGCCACCACCACCTCTGGTATCATATTCTGTGTAAAATACTTGCCCCTCACATCTCATGTACTAATGAAGGGCCTTGGCCCAAAATATTGACTCCTTATTCCTCTCCATAGATGCTGCCTGATCTGCTGAGTTCCCCCAGCATACTGAGTGTGTTTTGCTTTGGATTTCCAGCATCTGCAGAATGTCTTGTGTTTGAAAGAGAAATAATGTATGAAATCATGAAAAGGCAACGTAACTTCATTGGACATGTGATTAGGAAAGAGGAGTTAGAATGCACGGTAATTATGGGAAAGATTGAAGGGAAGAAAGCAAGAGGAAGACAATGACAAATGATGATGGAGACAGCAGCCAGAGAACTGGAAATGAATACCAATGAATTGATCCACTTGACCCGAAACAGGAGTGTGTGGGCCATGGCAGTCAAAGCTCAAACTGGGCACGGCACCTGATGGTGATGATGATAGAAACATAGAAAACAGGTGCAGGAGTAGGCTACTATAAGCCTACTGACTCTCACAGCTATCTGGACTATTCCTCTTCTCACCCTGTCTCTTGCAAAAACGCCATCCCCTTCTCGCAATTCCTCCGTCTCCGCCGCATCTGCTCTCAGGATGAGGCTTTTCATTCTAGGACGAGGGAGATGTCTTCCTTTTTTAAAGAAAGGGGCTTCCCTTCCTCCACTATCAACTCTGCTCTTAAACGCATCTCCCCCATTTCATGTACATCTGCTCTCACTCCATCCTCCCACCACCCCACTAGGAATAGGGTTCCCCTGGTCCTCACCTACCACCCCACCAGCCTCCGGGTCCAACATATTATTCTCCGTAACTTCCGCCACCTCCAACGGGATCCCACCACTAAGCACATCTTTCCCTCCCCCCCTCTCTCTGCATTCCGCAGGGATCGCTCCCTACACAACTCCCTTGTCCATTCGTCCCCCCCATCCCTCCCCACTGACCTCCCTCCTGGCACTTATCCGTGTAAGCGGAACAAGTGCTACACATGCCCTTACACTTCCTCCCTTACCACCATTCAGGGCCCCAAACAGTCCTTCCAGGTGAGGCATCACTTCACCTGTGAGTCGACTGGGGTGATATACTGCATCCGGTGCTCCCGATGTGGCCTTTTATATATTGGTGAGACCCGACGCAGACTGGGAGACCGCTTTGCTGAACATCTACGCTCTGTCTGCCAGAGAAAGCAGGATCTCCCAGTGGCCACACATTTTAATTCCACATCCCATTCCCATTCTAACATGTCTATCCACGGCCTCCTCTACTGTAAAGATGAAGCCACACTCAGGTTGGAGGAACAACACCTTATATTCCGTATGGGTAGCCTCCAACCTGATGGCATGAGCATTGACTTCTCTAACTTCCGCTAGGCCCCACCTCCCCCTCGTACCCCATCTGTTACTCTTTTTTATGCACACATTCTTTCTCTCACTCTCCTTTTTCTCCCTCTGTCCCTCTGAATATACCTCTTGCCCATCCTCTGGGTCACCCCCCCCATCTTTCTTCCCAGACCTCCTGTCCCATGATCCTCTCGTATCCCCTTCTGCCTATCACCTGTCCAGCTCTCGGCTCTATCCCTCCCCCTCCTGTCTTCTCCTATCATTTTGCATCTCCCCCTCCCCCTCCAGCTTTCAAATCCCTTACTCACTCTTCCTTCAGTTAGTCCTGACGAAGGGTCTCGGCCTGAAACGTCGACTGCACCTCTTCCTACAGATGCTGCCTGGCCTGCTGCGTTCACCAGCAACTTTGATGTGTGTTGCAGGAGTAGGCTATTCGGCCCTTTGAGCCTGCACCACCATTCAGTATGATCATGGCTGATCATCCAACTCAGAACCCTGTACCTGCCTTCCCTCCATACCCTCTGATCCCTTTAACCACAAGGGCCATATCTACAGAAACATAGAAAATAGGTGCAGGAGTAAAATGGACCTCAGTAAGACGCTTATAAACATCATATAGAACCCACAATCACCTCTAGCAAGAGCTAAAGAAGGGCTCGTCCGGGATTTGAACCCGGGACCTCTCGCACCCTAAGTGAGAATCATACCCCTAGACCAACGAGCCAAATCTCCTTTGAGCTTTTCCTCTCTTACTTTAAATGCATGCCTCTTAATATTCAACACCTCAACTCTGAGGAGAAGATACTGACTGCCAATTTATGCCTTGCATAATCTTATCAATCTCTATCAGATCTCCCCTCAGCCCCGCCAGTCCAGAGAAAACAGACCAACTTTGACCAAACTGTCCTTATAGCACATGCCCTCTAATCCAGGCAGTGTCATGGTAAACTTCTTCTGTACCCGCTTCAAAGCTTCCACATCCTCCCTATACTGTTCGCAGGTGTAGAACTGAGAGTTCCTTGGGAACACCGGATTGAGGAGATGTTTGGGCATAAGAAAGCCAAACACCAGGAATTGGTAGAGCAGTGCCAGAGATGGGATGGATGGCACCCTGTGAGCCTGTAGAGGATTTGCTGGCTGCTCACTAGGCAGAACCTACTGTCTCCTGATGCAAAGAAAAGGAGCCATCAGGACCATCCCAGAAGCTGCTGAGCAAGCCTCCAGATGGCTATCGATCAAGAGGTGTGACCTGTGGACCAACGCTGGTGGGACACAAGCAGGGGCCTGATCATCTACGGCTGGGCCGCCTGGGCGAGAGTTTCTGATGTGGAAAGACCCGAAACACCCGCTGTCCCCAGGTTACACCACCGATGATGTGTCCCAGTGTATCCTAGGATCTCAGCATCGTTCTGGAACATACCAAAGGGCTAAATAAAGTGTAATGGAGTCATAGAACACCACCACTCAATGCTCAGATAGGGCCATCTAGTCTGTCCACTGTCTCATGGACACAGAATAAGCACCTCACAAACAGGAAAATCTGCAAATGGACCTCAGTAAGACGATTATAAACGTCATGTAGAACCCAGCGAGAGGTAAAGAAGGGCTCGTCCGGTATTTGAACCCGGGACCTCTCGCACCCTAAGCGAGAATCATACCCCTAGCTTAAATAAACCAGCTTATTTAAAGTTCAGGCCGATTGGTCTCAATACCTAGGTTTCCGTTGAGACCAGATTATTTCGATGCTGAGAATCGTCTGGGACTTCCTTCAAATAGTGACACACTTGTAGCGACTCTCTTAAATAAATATTGACAGGACAGGGTCCTGGAGACGCACTAAAATGCTAACTCACTGCCGTGACCCTTGTAAATACCGTCCTACTCCTGGGGACTCCAGTAAATGCTGACACACTCCCCCCGGTATACATCAATGGACTCTCGGGAGCAGTTTGTCCCGGCTCTGGAAAAGTGTTTCCAGCTGTCCGAGTGAAATTGCTTCTTGTTACAGAAAACATTTCTTTTCAGAGACAGAATAAATTGCTGTCTCATTATCGCAATTTAATACACTGCCCTCCTACTACAGGATATTTCGCGTCTGGCGGGGGGGGGACGGGTGGAGAATTGAAGAGGGATTGATGAAACCACAGTCCATAAGACTTCGAAGCAGAATTAGGCCATTTATTTTTAAATTATTATTTGGAGATTAAGTGGGGAGAACGTACAAACCCCTTACAGACAGCGTCGGAATTAAACACCGATTTGTAATAGCCCCGTGCGGACTCCCTCCGCTATCGTGTCACATCATTCTGCCTATCGAGACTGTTCCCGCCATTTCATCATGGCTGATTTATTATCCCTCCTGCCTCTTGGTGACCACTGAAAATCCCGATATGGAGCTCGCGGTCTTGGTTAAGTTAATTATTCTGCTCCCTGGTCCCGGGATAAGGCAGGGTATGTTACTTAGTGAGGGATGAGCATTATGGTGGTGAACCTGTGGAATTCAATGCCACGAGTGGCTGCGGAGGCCAAGTCGTGTATACTTAAAGTGGAGGTTGATACGGTCTCCATTAGTAAGCGTGTCAAAGGTCACAGGAGAAGACAACAGAATGGGGGTGAGAAGGAGAAATAATCAGACATAATGGAATGGCAGGCCACTCTTGATGGGCTGAATGGCCTAATTTGCTCCTATGTCTTCTGCTCTTGTTGTAATTGATTGCATCACTATCTGGTAAGTCATAGTCATACTTTATTGATCCCGGGGGAAATCGGTTTTCGTTACAGTTGCACCATAAATAATTAAATAGTAATCAAACCATAAATAATTAAATAGTAATATGTAAATTATGCCAGGAAATAAGTCCAGGGCCAGCCTATTGGCTCAGGGTGTCTGACCCTCCAAAGGAGGAGTTGTAAAGTTTGATGGCCACAGGCAGGAATGACTTCCTATGACGCTCTGTGTTGCATCTCGGTGGAATGAGTCTCTGGCTGAATGTACTCCTGTGCCCACCCAGTACATTATGTAGTGGATGGGAGACATTGTCCAAGATGGCATGCAACTTGGACAGCATCCTCTTTTCAGACACCACCGTCAGAGAGTCCAGTTCCATCCCCACAACATCACACCGCACAGGATCGGCAAAAGCTGCAGAAAGATCTAAACTCAGCCGGCGCCATCATGGTCACTCGCCTCCCCGGCAATGAGGGCATCTTCAAAAGCCGATACCTAAAAAAGGTGCAACACACATCAAAGTTGCTGGTGAACGCAGCAGGCCAGGCAGCATCTCTAGGAAGAGGTACAGTCGACGTTTCAGGCCGAGACCCTTCGTCAGGACTAACTGAAGGAAGAGTGAGTAAGGGATTTAAAAGTTGGAGGGGGAGAGGGAGATCCGAAATGATAGGAGAAGACAGGAGGGGGAGGGATAGAGCCAAGAGCTGGACAGGTGATAGGCAAAAGGGATACGAGAGGATCATGGGACAGAAGGTCCGGGAAGAAAGACAAGGCGGGGGGGGGGGACCCAGAGGATGGGCAAGGGGTATAGTCAGAGGGACAGAGAGAGAAAAAGGAGAGTGAGAGAAAGAATGTGTCTATAAAAATAAGTAACAGATGGGGTACGAGGGGGAGGTGGGACATTAGCGGAAGTTAGAGAAGTCGATGTTCATGCCATCAGGTTGGAGGCTACCCAGACGGAATATAAGGTGTTGTTCCTCCAACCTGAGTGTGGCTCCATCTTTACAGTGGAGGAGGCCGTGGATAGACATGTCAGAATGGGAATGGGATGTGGAATTAAAATGTGTGGCCACTGGGAGATCCTGCTTTCTCTGGCAGACAGAGCGTAGATGTTCAGCAAAGCGCTCTCCCAGTCTGCGTCGGGTCTCACCAATATATAAAAGGCCACATCGGGAGCACCGGACGCAGTATATCACCCCAGTCGACTCACAGGTGAAGTGTTGCCTCACCTGGAAGGACTGTTTGGGGCCCTGAATGGTGGTAAGGGAGGAAGTGTAAGGGCATGTGTAGCACTTGTTCCGCTTACACGGATAAGTGCCAGGAGGGAGATCAGTGGGGAGGGATGGGGGGAACGAATGGACAAGGGAGTTGCGTACGGAGCGATCCCTGCGGAATGCAGGGGGGGGGGAGGGAAAGATGTGCTTAGTGGTGGGATCCCGTTGGAGATGGCGGAAGTTACAGAGAATAATATGTTGGACCCGGAGACTGGTGGGGTGGTAGGTGAGGACCAGGGGAACCCTATTCCTAATGGGGTGGCGGGAGGATGGAGTGAGAGCAGATGTACGTGAAATGGGGGAGATGCGTTTAAGAGCAGAGTTGATAGTGGAGGAAGGGAAGCCCATTTCTTTAAAAAAGGAAGACATCTCCCTCGTCCTAGAATGAAAAGCCTCATCCTGAGAGTAGATGCGGCGGAGACGGAGGAATTGCGAGAAGGGGATGGCGTTTTTGCAAAAGACGGGGTGAGAAGAGGAATAGTCCAGATAACTGTGAGAGTCAGTAGGCTTATAGTAGACATCAGTGGATAAGCTGTCTCCAGAGACAGAGACAGAAAGATCTAGAAAAGGGAGGGAGGTGTCGGAAATGGACCAGGTAAACTTGAGGGCAGGGTGAAAGTTGGAGGCAAAGTTAATAAAGTCAACGAGCTCTGCATGCGTGCAGGAAGCAGCGCCAATGCAGTCTTCGATGTAGCGAAGGAAAAGTTGGGGACAGATACCAGAATAGGCACGGAACATAGATTGTTCCACAAAGCCAACAAAAAGGCAGGCATAGCTAGGACCCATACGGGTGCCCATAGCTACACCTTTAGTTTGGAGGAAGTGGGAGGAGCCAAAGGAGAAATTATTAAGAGCAGAGCAGAGTGGTGGTAGAGGGGAACTGATTAGGTCTGGAATCCAAAAAGAAGCGTAGAGCTTTGAGACCTTCCTGATGGGTGATGGAAGTATATAGGGACTGGACATCCATGGTGAAAATAAAGTGGTGGGGGCCAGGGAACTTAAAATCATCGAAAAGTTTAAGAGCGTGAGAAGTGTCACGAACATAGGTCGGAAGGGATTGAACAAGGGGGGATAAAACCGTGTCGAGGTATGCAGAAACGAATTCGGTGGGGCAGGAGCAAACTGAGACAATAGGTCTGCCAGGACAGGCAGGTTTGTGGATCTTGGGTAGGAGGTAGAAACGGGAAGTGCGGGGTGTGGGAACTATAAGGTTGGTAGCAGTGGATGGGAGATCCCCTGAGCGGATAAAGTCGGTGATGGTGTGGGAGACAATGGCCTGGTGCTCCTTAGTGGGGTCACGATCGAGGGGTAAATAAGAGGAGGTATCCGCGAGTTGTCGCTGTGCTTCGGCAAGGTAGAGGTCAGTACGCCAGACTACAACAGCACCCCCCTTATCGGCGGGTTTAATGATAAGGTTAGGATTAGTGCGGAGGGAGTGGAGAGCACAGCGTTCCGAAGGAGTGAGGTTGGAATGCTCTATCCTTCTTTTTGGATTCCAGACCTAATCAGTTCCCCTCTACCACCACTCTGCTCTGCTCTTAATAATTTCTCCTTTGGCTCCTCCCACTTCCTCCAAACTAAAGGTGTAGCTATGGGCACCCGTATGGGTCCTAGCTATGCCTGCCTTTTTGTTGGCTTTGTGGAACAATCTATGTTCCGTGCCCATTCTGGTATCTGTCCCCAACTTTTCCTTTGCTACATCGACGACTGCATTGGCGCTGCTTCCTGCACGCATGCAGAGCTCGTTGACTTTATTAACTTTGCCTCCAACTTTCACCCTGCCCTCAAGTTTACCTGGTCCATTTCCAACACCACCCTCCCCTTTCTAGATCTTTCTGTCTCTGTCTCTGGAGACAGCTTATCCACTGATGTCTACTATAAGCCTACTGACTCTCACAGCTATCTAGACTATTCCTCTTCTCACCCTGTCTCTTGCAAAAACGCCATCCCCTTCTCGCAATTCCTCCGTCTCCGCCGCATCTGCTCTCAGGATGAGGCTTTTCATTCTAGGACGAGGGAGATGTCTTCCTTTTTCAAAGAAATGGGCTTCCCTTCCTCCACCATCAACTCTGCTCTTAAACGCATCTCTCCCATTTCATGTACATCTGCTCTCACTCCATCCTCCCGCCACTCCACTAGGAATAGGGTTCCCCTGGTCCTCACCTACCACCCCACCAGTCTCCGGGTCCAACATATTATTCTCTGTAACTTCTGCCACCTCCTACAGGATCCCACCACTAAGCACATCTTTCCCTCCCCCCCCCTGCATTCCGCAGGGATCTCTCCCTACGCAACTCCCTTGTCCATTCGTCCCCCCCCATCCTTCCCCACTGATCTCCCTCCTGGCACTTATCCGTGTAAGCGGAACAAGTGCTACACATGCCCTTACACTTCCTCCCTTACCACCATTCAGGGCCCCAAACAGTCCTTCCAGGTGAGGCAACACTTCACCTGTGAGTCGACTGGGGTGATATGCTGCGTCCGGTGCTCCCGATGTGGCCTTTTATATATTGGCGAGACCCGACGCAGACTGGGAGACCGCTTTGCTGAACACCTACGCTCTGTCCGCCAGAGAAAGCAGGATCTCCCAGTGGCCACACATTTTAATTCCACATCCCATGCCCATTCTGACATGGCTATCCACGGCCTCCTCCACTGTAAAGATGAAGCCACACTCAGGTTGGAGGAACAACACCTTATATTCCATCTGGGTAGCCTCCAACCTGATGGCATGAACATCGACTTCTTTAACTTACGCTAATGTCCCACCTCCCCCTCGTATCCCATCTGTTACTTATTTTTATGGACACATTCTTTCTCTCACTCTCCTTTTTCTCTCTCTGTCCCTCTCACTATACCCCTTGCCCATCCTCTGGGTCCCCCCCCCTTGTCTTTCTCCCTGGGCCTCCTGTCCCATGATCCTCTCGTATCCCTTTTGCCTATCACCTGTCCAGCTCTTGGCTCCATCCCTCCCCCTCCTGTCTTCTCCTATCATTTTGGATCTCCCCCTTCCCCTCCAACTTTCAAATCCCTTACTCACTCTTCCTTCAGTTAGTCCTGACGAAGGGTCTCGGCCTGAAACGTCGACTGCACCTCTTCCTACAGATGCTGCCTGGCCTGTTGTGTTCACCAGCAACTTTGATGCGTGTTGCTTGAATTTCCAGCATCTGCAGAATTCCTGTTGTTTGCGACCTAAAAAAGGTGGCACACCCATCAGCTAGCTCGGATTCAGATATAGTTACGACACCTACTTGGAAACATGCGGTAGAATGTGACATTTGTGTTAACAACCAACACCTGAGGTCGTGCTGGGGAGAGCCTGCAAGTATTGTCACGCATTCTGGTGCCTCACATAATGCCCACAATGCTCGGCAGGACCACATAGAACACAACAAGGAAAAAAACAAAGCCAGGAAAACAAGCCCCTTTCCTCCCTCCTACCCATACAGGCAAACAGACCTCCAAATTCGGGACAGTCCTCCAAGGTCTAGTTTCCAGTCTCCAAGATTCAGCCATTAAGCTTCAAAGTCCAGACTTCTGGTTGACCTTTGGCCACAGAACAACAGATTTCACGACATATACATAAGTCAGGGATAGTATAGGGTCTCGGCCCGAAACGTCAACTGTACCTCTTCCCAGAGATGCTGCCTGGCCTGCTGCGTTCACCAGCAACTTTGATGTGTGTTGCTTAAATTTCCAGCATCTGCAGAATTCCTCGTGTATAATAAACCTGAGTTTGGTTGCAATTCCTCTGAGATTGATTAGCAAAAGCTACAAAATTAAATCTGTAAGTCTGATTCTCATGTTAGAAGCAGAGCCTCCATCCCAATGGCTGTCCATCAATGAAACTTAGTATCTCGACAATAGAGTTACGAGGTAACAGACTTGATAGCTGCACTTGCTGTGGTGAAGATATCGTGCTCTTTACCCTGCATCTGAGCTGACAGCTGAATCACTATAATTAGACGGATGCAATACCAAAGATTACTGAGGAATTTGAATTTCACCCCTTCTGGAAATGATAACCCCTGAGTGGTTATGGGCTGGATAGCTTGCCCTGAGTCTCATGTGCCAGTGACAGGGATGCATGTCATAGATCAAGCTGCCTGCTAATTGCCATCTTATCTTTGGACTAAAGAGGGCCTGGGAGACAGAAGGATAATTAGTCTTCATTTGGCAAAGGGAAGGAGAAGGAGAAAGGGGGCAACAATTGTTAATATTTAACTTTTGTTATCGGTTTATTATTGCCATATGTACAGTGAAAAACTTGTCTTGCATGTTTATTTATTTACCTGTCTGTCTACCTGTTATTTATTTATATCTATCTGTTTGTTTACTTTATTCATTTAGAGATACAATGTGGAACAGGTTCTTCCACCCCAACAAGCTGTGTCACCCAGCATCCCACCTATTTAACCCAACCACCGGACAATTTACAATAACCAATTAACTTACTAGCCCATACCCATGTTGTGGGCACGTGCCCAAGTGGTTAAGGCATTGGACTAGCGACCTGAAGGTCGTGAGTTCGAGCCCCAGCCGAGGGAATGTGTTGTGTCCTTGAGCAAGGCAATTAATGCAAGACACTGGTGCCAAGTTGTATGGGTCCTAATGCCCTTCCCTTGGACAACATTGGTGTCATGGAGAGGGGAGACTTGCTGCATGGGCAACTGCTGGTCATACAACCTTGCCCAGGTCTGCGCCCTGGAGAGTAAAGACTTTCCAGGCGCAGATCCATGGTCTCGCAAGACTAACGGAGGCCTTTACTAACCCATACATCTTTGGAGGAAATTGGAGCACCCGGAGGAAACCCACACATTCCACGAGGATGGCGTACAGACTCCTTACAGGTGGCACCAGAATTAAACTCCGAACTCCCCGAGTCACTCAGCTACGCTACGGTGGTGCCCGTGGTATACTGTCCATACAGATCATTTAATTAGATTCTGATTCATTTAATTGTGTACTTGTACAGTATGTGTGAAACATACGGTGAAATGCGGTGTTTGCATTAACAACCAACACATCCAAAGGTGTGCTGGGGGCAGCCCACAAGTGTTGCCACACATTCCAGTGCCAATGTAGCATGCCCGCAATGTTCAGCAGAACGGCAACAATTCCAATCCCTATTACCGATCCATGTGTCGATCCATGGCCCCCTTTACCGCCAAGATGAGGCCTCTCTCAGGTTGGACAGCAATGAACCAATAATCATTGGACGATCAGAGGTGTAGAGGATCAGTAACTTGAAATTCCTGGGTGTCACTATCTCAGAGGACCCATCATGTAAATATACTTGTGAAGAGATCACAACCGCACCTCTACTTCCTCAGGAGTCTGCGGAGGTTCGGCCTGTCATCAAAGACCTTGGCAAACTTCTATTGATGTGTGGTGGAAAGTGTGCTGACTGGCTGCATTACAGACTGATATGGGAACGCCAACTTTCCCATCACATCTTTGAAATTACCTCCTCTCAATTTAAATGCATACCCTCTGGCATTTCTCTACCTCAGCACTGGCTACATCTTCTTGACCACATAAAACAATATGGTCATAAGACATAGGAGAAAAATTGAGTCATTCAGCCCATCTAGTCTGCTCTGCCATTCCATCATGGCTGATTTATTATCCCAATCAACTCCATTCTCCTGACTTCTCCCCATAAACTATGACACCCTGACTATCAAGAAACTATCAGCCTCTGGTTTAAATACACTCAGTGACCTGGCTTCCACAGTCGTCCATGGCAACGAGTTCCACAGACATCTTCAAAAGGCGATGCCTCGAAAAGGGGGGCATCCATAATTATGCACCTTTACTATCCAGGAGATGCCCTCTTCCCATTGCTACCATCGAGGAGGTGCAGGAGCCTGAGACCCTCACTCAACATTTTCAGGAACAGCTTCTTCCCCTCCGCCGTCAGATTTTCGTATGGATAATGAACCCATGAACACTACCTCATTATTTTTCCCTCTCTTTCTGCACTAGTTATTTAATTTACATATTCTTTTTATTGTAAGTTATAGCTTTCATTACTGGGCATTGCAATGTACTGCTGCCACAAAGCAACAACTTTCACAACATTTGGCAGTGATATTAAACCTGATTCTGATTCAGATTCACTGCACTTTAGCTAAAGAAATTCCTCCTCATCTCTGTTCTAAATGGACGTCCCTCTTTTCTGAGGGAAATAGACTCCCCCACTATAGGAAACGTCCTCTCCACATCCACTCTATCTAGGCCTTTCAGAATTTGATAGGTTTCAATGGGATCCCCACCTCCTTCTTCTCATACATTAACCCTTTCATTCCAAGAACCATTCTCGTGAACCTCCTCTGGACCCTGTTCAATGTCAGCACATATTTCTTAGATAAGGGCTCGAAAATTGCTCATGATACTCTAAATGTAGTCTAACCAATGCCTATAAAACCTCGGCATTTCATCTTTGCTCTTATGTTCTTGTCTTTTGAAATGAATGCTAATATTGTATTAGCCTTCCTCACCACTGACCCAACCTACAAGTTAACCTTTAGGGAATCCTGCACAAGGAATCCCAAATCCCTTTACACCTCTGATAGTTGGAATTTCTCCACATTCAGAAAATAGTCTACATCTTTATCACTTCTTCCAAAATGCATGACCATGTTCAGTAATTCCCTACGCTATAATCCATCTGCCATTTCTTTGCCATTCGCCTAATCCAGGTCCTTCTGCAGACTCCGTGTTCCCTCAGTTCTATCTGCCCCACCACTAAACTATGTACTGTCAGCAAACTTGGCCACAAAACCATCAATTCTGTCATCCACGCAAACACGAGGAATTCTGCAGATGCTGGAAATTCAAGCAACGCACTTCAAAGTTGCTGGTGAACGCAGCAGGCCAGGCAGCATCAATAGGAAGAGGTACAGTCGATGTTTTGGGCTGAGACCCTTCGTCAGGACTAACTGAAGGAAGAGCTAGTAAGAGATTTGAAAGTGGGAGGGGGAGGGGGAAAATCCAAAATGATAGGAGAAGACAGGAGAGGGAGGGATGGAGCCAAGAGCTGGACAAGTGATTGGCAAAGGGGATATGAGAGGGACGGGAGGCCCAGGGAGAAGGAGAAGGGGGAGGGAGGGAAAAAAAACCCAGAGGATGGGCAAGGGGTATAATCAGAGGGACAGAGGGAGAAAAAGGAGAGAGAGAGAAAGAATGTGTGTATATAAATAAATAACGGATGGGGTACGAGGGGGAGGTGGGGCATTAGCGGAAGTTAGAGAAGTCAATGTTCATGCCATCAGGTTGGAGGCTACCCAGACGGAATATAAGGTGTTGTTTCTCCAGCCTGATGTAGCTTCATCTTTACAGTAGAGGAGGCCGTGGACAGTCTGCTGGGAATGTTCTTTCATTGATTTTATTGTGTTTCTTGTATTTACTGTGAATGCCCAAATGAAAAAGAATCTCAGCATGGTATATGGAGAATATTTATTTATTTAGAGACACAACACGGCCCAACGAGCCACACGGCCCAGCAATTCACCAATGTAATATGGGTCTAATCACAAGGCCATTTACAATGACTAGTTAACCTACTAATCAGTACATTTTTGGATTGAGGGATGAAACCGTAGCACCCGAAGAAAATCCACATGGTCACAGGGAGAATGTACCATCTCCTTACAGAGGACGCTGGAATTGAACTCTGAACTCCAATAGCGCCGCGCTAATTACTACACTACCGTTAATCTCCCCACTTTAATCTTCTTTCAGCCATGACTCAGTGATGCCCACAGCATCATACCTCCCAACCTCTAAATGTGCTACAAGATCATCTACCTTATTCCATATAGTGTGCATTAAAATATAACACCTTCAGTCTTGTTTTCATCACCCTTTTCAATTGCCCCAATATTAGACTTTAACTCATCCCACTTGACTGCAATTTTGTCCCATCATCTGCCTGTATTGGCGCCCTTTGTAAACCTCCGACCTTAGATACAACACAGAGTCATGTCATTTGCAGAAATTGTCTGATGTCTCTGCAATAGTTGGGTGGATAAAGGGAGGACGGGAGGATGAATACAGCGCCCTAGTGGAGGACTTTGTCCAATGGTGCAAGCTGAATCATCTGCAGCTCAACATCAGAAAGACAAAGGAGATGGTGGTGGACTTTAGAAAGACTAAACCTGCACTGCTCCCTGTTACTATTGATGCTGAGGTCTTGGATGTGCTGAGGACCTACAAGTACCCGGGGGTGCACCTGGATGACAGACTTGAGTGGAGCACCAACACAGAGGCTGTGTACAAGAAGGGCCAGATTCGCCTCTACTTCCTGAGGAGACTGAGGTTCTTTGGAGTATGAAGGACTCTCCTTCACATGTTCTACCCCTCTGTTGTTGCTAGTACAATCTCCTATGCAGTGGTATACTGGGACAATGGCATCAACATGGGTGATGCCAACCGGCTCAATAAACTGATTAGAAAGGCTGGCTCTGTTACAGGGGTCAAACTGGACACACTGGAGGCTGTGGTAGAACAAAGGACCCTACGGAAAATCCTGGCAATTCTGGACAATGTTTCTCACCCCCTGCATGTCACCTTGGCTGATCAGAGGAGCCTTTTAGTAATAGACTAAGACAACTGCGCTGCTCCAAAGAGCGCGATATGGGATACTTCCTACCCTCGGCCATTAGGCTCTATAATGAGTCAACCTATAGCCAGGGAAGTGATGACCCCCCCCTTCCTGTTAGACTGTTTGAGGTAATTTATTTTTATTCTTTCTTGCTTCTCTTCTGATATTTGATTATTTGCATATTTGTGCACTTTTAATGCTACTGTGATACTATAATTTCCTTTGAGATCAATAAAGTATCTATCTATCTATCTATCTTTGTCTTTCCTGACAGACATTCTCACTAAAGACTGCCTCTGCTTGTATATCAACTGCCCCATCCTCAGCCCTGTCACTCCGTTTCCCATCCCCCTGCCAAATTTGTTTAAATTCTCCCCAACAGCTCTAGCTAACCTCCCTGCAAGGATATTGGTGCCACTCAATTTCAGGAGTAACCTGTCCATTCTGTAGAGCTCAGCTGAGATCTCAACGATTGAGAGATCTGAAATCCTGCCCCATGCACCAGCTCCTCAGCCATGTCGTCATCTGCCAAGCCATCTTCACAGGTACACGGCACAGGCAGCGATCCAGAGATTACTATCCTTGAGGTCCTACTTTTCAGCTTCCTAGATGACTCCTATATTCTCTCCTTGGGACCTCATCCTTTTCCCCACCTACGTCATTAATAGCAATATGTACCACAACTTACAACTGTTCATCCTCCTCCTTTAGCATGCTGTGCATGGGATCCGAGACATCCCTGACCCTGGCACCTGTGGGGCAACATACCATCGGGGTGTCTCTTTCATGTCACAGAATCTCCTGTCTGCTCCTCTAACTGTGGAATCCCCTATCACTACCATACTCTTCTTCTCCCCTCTTCCCTTCTGAGCCACAGAGCCAGACTTAGTCCCAGAGACCTGCGGCTTCCCCCTAGTTGATCAGCCCCTCCAACAGTATCCAAAGGGGTATACTTATTACTGAGGGGAACGGCCACAGGGGTGCTCTGTACTGGCTGCCTATTCCCTTTCCCTCTTCTGACAGTCACCCAGCTACCTGCCTCCTGCAACATCAGGGTTACTATCCCCCTTAGTTCTGATCCATCACCTCCTCATTCTCCCGTATGAGCCAAAGGTCATCCAGCTGCAGCTCCAGTCCCTTAACACAGTCTCTAAGAAGTTGAAGCTCGATGTGCCTTGTGCAGATGTGGTTATCAGGGAGGCTGAAGGTCTCCTAGAGTTCCCACATCTGACACAAAGAAAATTCCACTAATCCAGGATCCATTTTCAATGTACTAATAGACAAAGAAAAAGAAAAAAAAAACTTGCTGGAAACCAATTTAGAGTTTCCACCGAAGCATTCTTCTAGGGTGCATCACAACCTGGTATGGAAGTTGTCCTGTCCAAGACCGAAAGAAGCTGCAGAAGATCGTGAACACGGCGCAGCACATCACACAAACCAATCTTCCGTCTGTGGACTCACTTTACACCGCACGCTGTCGGAGCAGTGCTGCCAGGATAATCAAGGACACAACCCACCCAACCAACACACTTTTCGTCCCTCTTCCCTCCGGGAGAAGGCTCAGGAGCTTGAAGACTTGTACGGCCAAATTTGGGAACAGCTTCTTTCCAACTGTGATAAGACTGCTGAACGGATCGTGACCCGGATCTGGGACGTACCCTCCAAATATCTGGACCTGCCTCTCGGTTTTTTTGCACTACCTTACTTTCCATTTTAATATTTTCTATTTATGATTTATAATTTAAATTTTACTAATTACTATCCATTTGTAATCCAGGGAGTGGGAAGCGCAGAATCAAAGATCACTATGATGATTGTACGTTCTAGTATCAATTGTTTGGCGACAATAAAGTATAAAGTATAAAGCCTGCTGAGCGAAAGCTTCCTACTCTAACCCTGGCCCACTCACACAATAACTGCTCCCACAATGGCCATTCTGCCTACACTTTGCTTGTTCTTATTGGCCTTTACTAACACCCACCATTTCCCGCTCCGCAGACTGGTCCCAACAGGCCCTACTCGCTTTTAAAAATTGGCGCGTAAATTCCACGAGGAACTGTCTCCTACTCTCTCTACGATCTTCTGCTCCACAGACAAGTTCCGACAGGCCCCGCTTACTTTTGAAAACTGGCGCGTACGCTCCACAAGGAACTGTCTCCAACCGTCTCTGCGAATTTCTGCTCCGCAGACAAGTCCCAACAGGCCCTACTGGCTTTTGAAAATTCAGAAGTTAACAGGAGCACGTGAACCACCTGAAGTGAATGACCCACTCTTCTGTTTGCTTGACGTTTTGCTGTGTATTCACTCACTATAACCCAGGATATGTGGTAGCCAAATTGTGTGCGGCAAGGTGTCACTGACAGCAATGTGATAATAGTGATAATGGTTCTCTGATATTGTGTGAATGATGAATATTATCCCAAGACACAAAGGAGCACTCTGTTGTTCCTCAAGAGTATGCTGAGGAATCTTTCTCAGATGGAACATCATTTAAGCCCAATTTATACTTCTGTGTCAAATGTACGCCGTAGGTATGGCGTAGCCACGTACCCTACGCTGTACTCTACGCCGTAGCCTAACGCGCACCTCTCCCAAAATGTAACTACGCGTTGCAGCGACGCAGACTGCAACAACTGTGATTGGTCTGCTTGGTAGCATCACGTTTCCTTCTACGCATTTCCGGTTGCTTCTTCGTCTCTGCCATTTCAGAATTGAGGGAGAAGAGAGAACAACGTGACTTGAGCGTGAAAATGAACCAAACTGAGGAGAGGTTAATTGAGGAAGTCCGAAAATTTGTACATTTGTATGACTCTTCGTATTTGAAGAGTCGTACAAATATCTGAAATATTTGAAATGCATTTCCTCGTCCATGTCTCTCAGTGGCCGGACAAGCACAGAAAATTCACCCTCCTTCTGCCTCAATCCGTTCAATGGTCGCACACACCATCTCCTCCGACGTCTTCTCTCTTCTCTGCCTTGCAGTAATTTCAATAAAAGTAACTCTTGTTCAACATTTATCAGCTCCAACTCCAACATGATGCGCTCAGTTTCAATTGCCATTGTTTGAAGTACAGGAAGAAACTCAACACAGTGGCATAGAAACCCCACCGCCAACTAGCGTTTTGGCGGTGAATTGCAGAGCGACGCAGACACACCAACACACAAGTGTAAATGCTCACAATGGTGTAGGCCACTTGCGTAGGCTACTACGCAGAAGTATAAGTCAGCCTTTAGCGTTTCGCCAAGATACCAGTGGGGCTGAAGGACCTGTTTCTGTGCTGTGCTGAATGACAAATGTTAGAGTTATATTGTACATGCATATTTGACAACAAAATGAACCTTTGAACTTCTAATTTTATAAACTTATGAATCTGTGTTCTGGTAAATAGGATTAGTATAGATGGGTGCAGAGTGGAGATAAGTCTCTACCAAAGGAGGTGTAAGGCTCTCCTTCCCTCCACTAGCCTGCGGGTCACCCTTCAGTAGCGCCTGCTTAGACCCCCGATCAGGGTCACGTCAAGCCTTGCGAGCAGATGGTGGATAGTCATATGAGCAGCTGGTGCAAAATCATGTCCTGGTTATGCGACCACTCAATCAGTCAGACAATCTCTAAGGGCGATTGAAAATGGCTAGGGTCACCCATCTTGTAAAGACACTGCCCAGAAGATTGCCCAGGGTGCAATGGAAAACCAGTTCTGTGGAAAAATTTGCCAAGAACAATCATGGTCATGGAAAGCCCATGATCACCTATGTCATACAACACAACACATAATGAATGAATGATAGATAGATACTTGATGTTCAGTATGGACACAATGGGCCGAAGGGCCTGGTCCTGTACTTTAAGACTTGACTGTGTGACACTGACACCACTTTAAAGGTTTTATTGGTTATACTTGTCAATCATCATATATATTTAAATCCAGAAATGATTTAAAGGGTATGAAATTTAAAGGATATTAAATCCAGAAATGATAAAAGGAATTGCGACAGTAACTTGCACAGAAAATTGCGACTTGATAGAGGTGTATGAGATGAGAAGAGGCATTGATTGAATGGGCAGCCAGAGGCTTTTTCCCAGGATAGAAATACCTAATATGAGGGATATAATTTTAAGGTGATTGGAGGAAAGCATAAGGGATGTCAGAGGTGAATTTTTTACACAGAGAGTGACAAGGGCATGGAATGCTCTTGAGTGGTGGCAGAGGTAGATACACTAGAGACATTTTAGAGATTCTTAAGTAGGCACGTAGATGAAAGAAAATAGAGGGCTATGTAGGAGGGAAGGGTTAGATTGATCTTAGTGAAGGTTAAAATCTTAGCACAACAATTTGGAATGAAGGACCTCTACTATGATGTACATCCTATATTATATGTTTTTTTTAAAAGCAGGATTTTCTTCAAAATAGAGTCATGAGGTCTTTAGAAACTCAAATTCCTGGAGGAACTCAACTGGTCAGGCAGCTTCTATGGAGGGAATAAGCAGCTGACGTTTTGGTCTGAGACCCTTCATCAGGACTGGAATGGAAGGGGAAAAAAGCCAGAATAAGAGAATGGAGAAGGTGAAGGAGTACATATTCATAGTGATAGTCATATTTTATTGATCCCAAGGGAAATTGTTTTTCGTTACAGTTGCACCATAAATAATTAAATAGTAATATGTAAATTATGCCAGGAAATAAGTCCAGGACCAGCCTATTGGCTCAGGGTGTCTGACCCTCCAAGGGAGGAGTTGTAAAGTTTGATGGCCACAGGCAGGAATGACTTCCTATGACGCTCTGTGTTGCATCTCGGTGGAATGAGTCTCTGGCTGAATGTGCTCCTGTGCCCACCCAGTACATTATGTAGTGGATGGGAGACATTGTCCAAGATGGCATGCAACTTAGATAGCATCCTCTTTTCAGATCCCACCGTCAGAGAGTCCAGTTCCATCCCCACAACATCACTGGCCTTACAAATGAGTTTGTTGATTCTGTTGGTGTCTGCTACCCTCAGCCTGCTGCCCCAGCACACAACAGCAAACATGATCGCACTAGCCACCACAGACTCGTAGAACATCCTCAGCATCGCCCGGCAGATGTTAAAGGACCTCAGTCTCCTCAGGAAATAGAGACGGCTCTGACCCTTCTTGTAGACAGCCTCAGTGTTCTTCGACCAGTCCAGTTTATTGTCAATTCGTATCCCCAGGTATTTGTAATCCCCTGGATGGAAACAGGGGTCGCCGGTACCTTCGCTCTCCTCAGGTCTACCACCAGCTCCTTAGTCTTTTTCACATTAAGCTGCAGATAATTCTGCTCACACCATGTGACAAAGTTTTCTACCGTAGCAAAGCTTGAAGGTGTGGACAGATGGAGAGCAGAATCCCTTTCAATAGATGCAGCCTGTCCTGCTGAGTTTCTCCAGCATCTTGTATGTGTTATCTATGGAGGAAAATACAGTAGATGGTCTATTTTTTGGGATGAGGGCCATCAACAAGACTGAAAAGAAATAGCCAGTATAAAAAGGTTCTGATAAGGATTGGGGCAAGAGCTGGCATGTGATAGGTGGACCCAGGTGAGAGGGCGGTGATGGGCAAATGAAGGAGGGAGGGAGGGAGATTGAGAATAATGTGAGAAGCTGGGAGGTGACAGGTGGAAGTGACAAAGAGCTGAAGAGGGTGGAATCTGACAGGAGGGAACAGGAGACCATGGAATAAAGGGAAGGAGGTGGAGCGGGGGATTGGCAAGTGGGGGGTAGTAGAAGGAATGTGAGGGTGATGGGCAAATGGAGAGTATCGGGGGGGTGCGTGGAGAGGAAAGAGATGGAATGAAATAGTAAGGGCCCATTTCTAGATAGTAATTTTATAGATTAATTTTTAAATGGTGGCACTATTTTCATTTCTGCCTGACGCTTTGGGTGGGGGAAGATTCAAGCTTATTTATCATGTGTACATCAAAACATTCAGTGAAATGTGTCATTTGTTTTAACAACCAACACACCCGAGGGTCGCCACACATTGCGGCACCAAAAGAGCATGCCCAGCGTGCTCGGCTGAGCAACACAGATCACAACAAACAACCGATCAAACTCCATTCCTCCCTCGCACCCATGTCCATGCACAGCACTTTAGCCCCAGGACAGGCCTGCAGCGGACTCAGACCTGCAAACACCGGGCTTCAAACTCGCCAGCAGACTGGCAGAGATCCTCAGATTCGCTTCAGCCAATTGGCCTCCACTTCTGGACTTCCAATTCATCCCTGGGCCTTGATCCTTGGCATCGATTCCAGGACACACTAACTACCGAGCACCAGGCCTCGAAATCCAGACTCGCTGATGGTGAAAATCCAAACTCCGGTCTGATCAATTCATATATCCATGGGGGGGTGGGCAGGGGTCATCGGAACTCCTTCCTCCTGCCCACATGGAAGTCTGACTCTGGAGCCCGCCGACAACTCGCTGACCTGGTGGGGCTCTCGTCCGCCCTCTGCTCATTCAACATCTGACATCCAACCACGGATGTCTCTTGTCTGTATCGCCGGTCTTTGAATGCAAAGCGGAGACTTAGACTCTTGTCTGACCTCTGATTCTCCACAACACTGTTCCTAAACCCTAATTCCCCTATAAAACTAAAAATTACTCGCTGGGGTTTACACGAATGAGGAGGGATCTCATTGAAACCTATCAATGTTAAAATGCCTCATTCGAATGGATGTGGAGAGAATGTTTCCCATTGTGGGAGAGTCTAGAACCAAAGAGCACAGCCTGAGAATAAAGGGACATCCCTTTAGGAAAGAGATGGGGAGGAATTTTGTTAGCCAGAGAGTGGTGTATCTGTGGAATTTATTGCTAAGGAAGACTGTGGTGGCCAAGTCATTGGGTATATTTAAAGTGGAGCTTGATAAGTTCTTGATTAGTAAGGATGTCAAAGGTTACAGCGAGAAGGCAGGAGAATGGAGTTGAGAGGGATAGTAAATCAGCCATGACAGAATTGTGGAGTAGACTCAATGGGCCAAATGGCCTGATTCTGCGCCTGTGTTTTATGGTTTTAAAGCAGTTAAGTCTGAGCTGTGATTCAATGGCAGTCAATACTCAGCGCCATCTTGGAACTGTATGGAAGTCTGGAACTCATCGCCTGATAGGAGAGGTGGACATAGAAAGTAGACGGGTAAGCTGTAACATGCAGGGCCACAGACCCAAAGCTGCGTTAACTATCACTGGCGTCGATAACGTAGGCCGAACATTTCTGTGATCCCGAGACTCTGTGATGGTAACCTGAATTAGCCAGACATATCAAATAACTCACAACGACAAGACTGTGAATGAGTTTAAGGGAGATATGTAAATCTAAAGCACTGTAGGATTCGGAGTACAACCAGAGGCTCAAATTCTGAAGCTTGCTTTGATGCGGAATAAATTTCAAAGATAAGTAATGTACCTGCATCATCAAAAACAGCAATTAAATCCTTCTATTTCATAAACATTCTTTGTGTGCCCTGGTATGATTACAGAAGCCAGATTCCTCGTATCATGAGCTTAAACTGCTTAATGAAAGGCAAAGAGAGTGGTATTACAAACTCAACAGTAAGTGCTTGCTTTTTATTAACATTCCCAGAACTCGTCTTTGTAGCTATTGTGCCAAAGAGCAAAGAGGAGGGAAAAGGCTGGGTAGGTATTCATAAGTCTGGGACCGCCAAGAAACTGCAGAGATTTCTGGACACAGATCAGCACATCACCGATATGCCACCATCCAGAATGTGCCCTCTTCTCATTCGGATACACAGGAGCCTGAAGAACAACTCTCCCTCTTTTAGGAACAGCTTCTTCCCCTCCAGCGTTGATTTACGAACAGTCCACGAACCTTTGAATGCTGCCTCACCTTTTACTTATTTTTTATATTTCTTATTGTAACTTGTAGTAATGTTTTGTGTCTTGCACTGCACCGCTGCCACAAAATAAATTTCACAGCACACGTCAGTGATAATAAACCTAATTCTAATTCTGATTCTGATTTTGAAACCAGCCTCCCTCCATGGATTCCGTCTACATTTCTTGCTGCTTCTGTAAAGCAGCCAGCATAGTTAAAGACCCCACCATCCCAAACATTCTCTGTTCTCCATCCCTCTCATCAAGCTCAAAAGGCAGATACCACCAGCCCTCAAGGACAGCTTCAGACTCCTGAACAGACCTCTTGTACAATAAGATGGACCCCTGACCTCACGATCTACCTTGTTACTCCTCAGCCATCAGGCTCCTGAACCAAGCAACGCACGCAAAATGCTGGAGGTACTCAGCAGGCCGGGCAGCATCTATGGAAAAGAGTAAACAGTCGACATTTCAGGCTGAAACCCTTCAGCAGTCCTGATGAAGGGTCTTGGCCCGAAACGTCGACTGTTTACTCTTTCCCATAGATGCCGTCTGGCCTGCCGAGTACCTCCAGCATTCTGTGTGTGTTGCTTGGATTTACTTTACTTTATTGTCACCAAACAATTGATACTAGAGCGTACAATCATCACAGCGATATGTGATTCTGTGCCTCGCGCTCCCTGGATTACAAATCGATAGTAAATATTAAAAATTTAAATTATAAATCATAAATAGAAAATAGAAAAGGGTGAGTAAGGTAGTGCAGTATCTGCGTTCTTTCTCTCATTTGTGATTAAGCTCCTGAACCAGAGTGAATAACCCAAACACAGAACTGATTCCTCAATTTATAGACTCATGTTCTCAATATTTATTGTTATTTTTTTATTTATTATTATTTCCCTTTTTTTGTATTTGCACAATTTGTTGTATTTTGCACGTTGGTGATTTGTCCATCTTTGTTCTGGGCAGTTTTTCTTTGATTCTATTGTGTTGCTTTGTGAATGCCTACAAGAAAATGAATCTCAGGGTGGTAATGGTGACATTTGTGTTCTTTGATAATAAATTTGATTTGAATTTGAATTTGTTATGATCTTGCACTTTATTACTTACCTGCATTGCACTTTCTCTGTAGATTTTCCACGTTATTCTGCGTTGTTATTATTTTACCTCGTTCTGCCTCAATGCACTGTGTAATGATTTGATTGTGTAATGAATAATCTTTTCACTCCACCATGGTACATGTGACAATAATAACCCAATTCCAATTCTAGTTCAATTATCACTGAGTATAAAAGATGGGAGGTGGTGGTTGTACAGAACACTGGTGAGGCTGCACTTGGAGTACTGGGTTCAGTTTTGGTCCCCTGCTGTATGAAAGATGTTATTAAACTAGAAATAATGCAGAAAAGATTACCAGGACTCGATGGACTGACTTATAGGGAGAAGTTGTGCAGGCTAAGACTTTATTCCTTAAGAGGTAGGATACTGAGGAGCGATCTGCGCTACTGGGGTCACGGTAGCGTAGTGGTTAACACAATGCTATTTCAACCTGGGCTGGCGGAGTTTGGAGTTCAATTCTGATGTCATCTGTAAGGATGCCCACTTCATGGAATGTGTGGATTTTCTCTGGGAGACACACACAAAATACTGGAAGAACTCAACAGGTCAGGCAGCATCTATGGAAAAAAGTACGGTTGACATTTCAGCAAACATAGATGCTGCCTGACCTGCTGAGTTCCTCCAGCATTTTGTGTGCGTTGCTCGGATTTCCAGCATTCCGCAGATTTTCTCTTGTTTGTGATTTTCTCCGGGTGCTTTGGCTTCCTCCCACAGTCCAAAGATGCATTGGTTAGTAGCTTAATTGGTCATTGTAAGTTGTCTCATGATTAGGCTAGGGTTAAATTGGGGGTTTGTGGGCGGTGCAGCTTGAAGGGCTGGAGGGGGCTATTGTGAGCTGTATCCCAATAAATAAATAAATTATAGAGGTGCATAAAATCATGAGGGACATAGCTAGGACGAATACACTCAATCTTTTCCCCAGAGTTCAGGAATCAAGTACCAGAGGGCACAAGTTTAAGGTGACAGGGGTAAGATTTAAGAGGAACTTTTTTACCAAAGTGCGCTATCTATGTGAAATGATCTGCCTGAGGAAGCGTTGAGGCGGATACAAGAACAACTTTTAGAAGACAGTTGGACAGCTGCATGATGAACACAAGAGATTCTGCAGATGCTGGAAATCTAGAGTAACACGCACAAAATGCTGGAGGAACTCAGCAGGTCAGGCAGCATCTATGGAGGGGAATGTACAGTCGATGTTTCGGGCTGAGACCCTTCAGATGGTGCAGCGGGTAGAAACCCAGTTACGGACAGAAAGTACAAATTTGTGTGTGTTTTGTGCCCTCAGCCTCTCTCCCAAAATCCAGTTGCCCTCGGAAGGATGCCGATGAAGCTGCTGTAGGAACAATGCCACCCTGGAAAGAGTGCAGAAGAGATTTATGAGGACGTGGCCAGAACTCAAGGGACTGTTATGGAGGGAGGGTGAGCAGGATGGCAGTGTTTTCTTCAGAGTGTATGTGACAGAGGTGAATTTATCAGGCTGCATACAGGGGCTTGATAGAGTGAATGCACAGTTTATTTTTTTCCTGGAATTGGGAAAGAGGAATTAAGGTGCAAGGGAAGAGAATAAACAGGAACTCGAGGGGCAGAGGGTGGTCAGTGAGTTCCCAGAGGAAGTGATTGAGGCTGATGCATTAACATTGAAAATGTACTTGGACAGGTACATAGTTCTGTTTGGACAGATTTAGAAGAGGGATATGTGGGCAAATTGGACTAGATCAAAATTCAAATTTCAGAGTAAATTTATTATCAAAGTACATATATTTCCGAAAAAGCCGGAAACTGGAACTAGATGGGAGAATAGTTTAGCTCATGGTGGAGTGGCGGAGCAGACTCGATGGGCTGAATGGCCTACTTCTGCTCCATTGTCTTGTGATGTATGTCACCATATACAACCCTGAGATTAATTTTCTTGTGGACATTCACAGTAAGTATAAGAAACACAAAAGAATCAAAGAAATACCATTCCCAACAGTATGGACAAACAACCAACATGCAAATGACAACAAATTGCAAATACAAAAGGAAAAATAATACTAATAAATCAATAACCAATAAATATCAAGAATGTGAGAAGAAGAGCCCATGAAAGTGACTCCATAGGCTGTGGGAGCAGTTCAGTGATGGGGTGAGGGAAGTTATCCCCTCTGGTTCAAGAGCCTGATGTTGAGGGTAATAACTGTTCCTGAACCTGGTTGTGTGGTCCTGAGTCTCCTGCAGTTTCTTCATGAGCACAGGCAGTTGGGCTGAGGGTTCTGCCAAAGGGTCTCAGCCTGCAATGTCGACTGTCCTTTTCTCCATAGACGCTGCCTGGCCTGCTGAGTTCCTCCAGCATTTTGTGTGTGTTGCTCGGATTTCCAGCATCTGCAGGTGTTCTCTTGTTTGTGGGCTGAAGGTCCTCCTGCCATCCCTTATTACTCCATGACTCTATTTCCCTTGCTCTCTCAAAGAGAGATAAAGCTGCCATGGAAACTTTGATGATCTCCTTTGGTGTCCCCTTGGCAATTTGTCATCTTTTGCACGTTGGTTGTCTGTCTTGGTTTGTGTGTGGTTTTTCATTGATTCCATTGTGTTTCTTGTATTTACTGTGAATGCCCACAAAGAAAATGAATCCCAGCTGGCATATCTGTAAGTTGGTAATAAATCTACTTTGAATTTTGGTATCCTGTGCCCAGTTATGTGTGACTCAAAATGAGGGGCAGAGTCTATTTATTTTTATTTAGGGTCATTGCAGGGGGAAACATTATGAATTGTCAACAATTCCTTCCCCTGTGTAAATGCTGAACAACCTGCCAACATCCAACATTACAGCATAGTACAGACCCTTCGGTCCGTAATATTGTGTTGACCTTCTGACCCGGGATTCTTAAAACTTTCTTATGCCATGGACCCCTTTGCAGTCCAGAGAAGCCTATGGACCCCCTTCTCAGAATTATATGTTTAAATATATAAAATAAAATACATAGTATTACAAAAGCAATCAATTACATTAAAATAAAGTTATCAAAATATTTTAAAAGCGATGAATTGAAAGAAATGCTAGATTGTAGTTAGAGGTTAGTGAAAATAAAGGCATTTTTCCATCCAAGTTCACGGAACCCCTTTAGTCTATCCATTGAACATAGAACATAGAACATAGTAAAGCACAGTACAGGCCCTTCAGCCCACAATGTTGTGCCGACCCGCAAACCCTCCCTCCCATATAAGCCCCCACCTTAAATTCCTCCATATACCTGTCTAGTAGTCTCTTAAACTTCACTAGTGTACCTGCCTCCACCACTGACTCAGGCAGTGCATTCCACGCACCAACCACTCTCTGAGTAAAAAACCTTCCTCTAATATCCCCCTTGAATTTTCCACCCCTTACCTTAAAGCCAAGTCCTCTTGTATTGAGCAGTGGTGCCCTGGGGAAGAGGTGCTGGCTATCCACTCTATCTATTCCTCTTATTATCTTGTACACCTCTATCATGTCTCCTCTCATCCTCCTTCTCTCCAAAGAGTAAAGCCCTAGCTCCCTTAATCTCTGATCATAATGCATACTCTCTAAACCAGGCAGCATCCTGGTAAATCTCCTCTGTACCCTTTCCAATGCTTCCACATCCTTCCTATAGTGAGGTGACCAGAACTGGACACAGTACTCCAAGTGTGGCCTAACCAGAGTTTTATAGAGCTGCATCATTACATTGCGACTCTTAAACTCTATCCCTCAACTTATGAAAGCTAACACCCCATAAACTTTCTTAACTACCCCTTGGGAATCTGTGAACCACAGTTTAGGAACGTCTGTTTTAACCTCCTCTAAGATCAATCTAATCCTTCCCTCTTGCATATCCTCCATTTTTCTATAATGTGCTATAATTTTTTTAAGTGTTTCTTAAATGTCCCTACTTTATCTGCCTCTAATGTAGCCACCCCTGGCAGCACGTTCCATGTACCCACCACTCTCTGTGTAAAGAACAATCCTCTGACATCCCACCTATATTTTCCTCCAATCACCTGAAAATTATGACCGTTTTTATTAGTTATTTCCACCCTGGGAAAAGTTCCTGGCTGTCCACTCGATCTATGCGTCCTATTCCTCTGTCAAGTCACCTCTTATCCCCATTAGCTCCAACAAAAAAGCCCTAGATACCTCAACATATCTCCACAAGACAAGCCCAGGCAGCACCCTGGTAAATCTCCGCACCGTCTCTAAAACTTTCACGTCTTCCCTATAACGAGGCGACAAGAGCCCGAGCAGATTCTTTATTGCTCCGGATTCCAGAGTCTGCATTCTCTGGTGTTGTATTATTGCGCGTGGGACCTTGCTGTGCCGTTTCTCCTGCTACTTTACCACAGCGCCTGAACTCCATCCATTCTGAGGTGGGTTGAGATGTACTGAGGGGCGCTATCCACATCTCGGAGTCCCGTTTACCAGCGTTGCAGTCATGGAAGTTTCTACGATGCGGATTATTTTAAGGGGGGGGGGAGGGGAAAAAGTTAGAGAGAGGGATGAGAGTGACCGGTACATATCCAGGCAGAAATTCATCACTTACCGGCTTCATACTCTCGTCGGTTAAAGGGGGGGGGGGCGGGTGACAAGAGGAGTTACAAACGACGAGAATGAACCTTGCAAGAGAGAGAAAAAAGGAGAGAGAGAAGGGGGAGGGAGTGAGGAGAGAGAGAGGGGGGAGAAAGAGAGAGAGAAAGAGGAAAAATAGAGGAGAGAGAAAAGGGGGAAGAGAGGGTGAATGAGAGGGAGAGACAGAGTGAGGGTAAAAGGGAGAGGGGGAGATAGCATGAGGGGAAATGGAGAAAGAGAGGAAGAAAACGAGAACAAGGGAAAAAGAGAGAAAGAGCAAGGAAAGGAGAGAGAGAGAGAGAGAGTTAGATGAAGGGTGATTTATGTGGCCGAAATTCCAAGTTTTCAAGAGGAAATATTCTAACAGGCAAATTCCACATTCATAAAGATAACTCTTGCATGAATTCCAACCCTGACCGAGGACCTCAGGTAGTTTGTTTCTCAACTGTGATGTCCTTCCAGAAGGTGGTATCTTTTTTTTAAAAAAATGTATTTAATTCAGCGAATTAACTGCGGCGAGTTTGCGGATGCCGGTGAGTTAGTGGCTGGATTCGGGCTAGCGCTCAGTCCCGAGCCGCCACCCGCCCGTGCGACAAACTAACTCCACCCAGAATTTGTGTTTAATTTTTTTTAAAAAAGCAGGGAAACGAACAGGGCTGGCGCTTTTTTAAACGCTAAAGCGCTTTGTTATGCTAATATCGCCTGACATCATCCACTTCAAAGGAATTTGTGTAGTCGATATAACCAGGATCTGGCACTGGAGAGAGAGAGAGGGAGAGAACGAGAGCCGAAGTGTAATGGTATTCAGTGTAAGTCACAGCGGAGAGAGAGAGGAGAACGCGGCTGTGGATTTCAACAATAATCCTCAATTGATGGACTAATTCGGGTTAGAATTGAGTCTTTGCGCCTTTCCGAACTTTTGCGAGACACGTTCCCTGGAACTTAACAGGTAAGGAGAAAAAAGTTAGAAAGAATTTGCAAAGATTTTATTTTCCGTCCGGCTAAGCTAATCAGATTGCCACATCTGTCTTTTATTGCGCCCGTATCGATCACTCGCCGCTCTCTTTGAGAGGGACAATCGATTACAGTTCCGGTGCGCTTGTCCGCACGGTGCCCGCGAGTTTGACTGTAATTGACCAGTGACCTGGCTGTACTGACCGAGAATGGGCAGGGGGTTGGGTGAAGGCTTGAGGAGAGAGTGGAGTCTCTTAGAAACCAAGACTCTCACAAATCCGGTGTTCCGAACCCGAAGGGTCCCGATATCCGACTCGGTTAGGCTTAAACCAGTAAACTGAGATCTTGAAGTTGCGGGGAAGTCTGCCTTGCTTGAGGTTACTGTGGTGTGCGGACACGGAGAACCCTCTCAATGTGTTCCCGTTACCCTGATGTCCAACGGCGCTGAGCCGTAGCGATACTTCTTAAAGAGGGACAAACTACTCATCAGGTGCTTAAAACGCAAGAGATTCTGCGGATCATAAACACGAGATTCGGCAGATGCAGGAAATCTAGAGTAAATCGCGCAAATGCTGGAGGAACTCGGCAGCAAACGTCTCGGCTCGAAACGACGACTCTTTATAGATGCTGCCTGACGCGCTGAATCCTTTCCAGCATTGTGTGTGTGTGTGTGTGTGTGTGTGTGTGTGTGTTGGTCAAATTCTTTCCCATTCATTTTGCAGTTGCGATTTTAATCTACTGATCTATTACGTACGTGAACTGAAAGCCCTCCATTAGAAACGCGGCAGGCAGAGGGACAATATATATCGAGCAACACGCACAAAGTGCTGGAGGAACTCAGTAAATCAGGCAGCATCTAAGGAAGGGGATAATCAGCCGACGTTTCGGGCCGAGACCCTGGGAAGTAACGGGGTAGAAGGATGTGGCTAGATGCTGCCTGATTTGCCGAGTTCCTCCAGTATTTTGTGGGTGTTGCTCCAGATTTCCAGCATCGGCAGAATCTCTTGCGTTTACGATTATATGTTGACATGACCGGGACGGTGAAATAACAGCACGGAGAGCTAGATTCGAGCACGTCGAACTATCGGAATCTCTCAGACTACTATATCCTTGCTGGGAGAGTTGGTGATGGTTTTGAAGCCGTAGTGGCAGGGACAGAGAGCGATTGCAGATGACGGGAAGTGTTCCATCTGCCCCGAGGGGAACGACGCGGGGATCCCGCTGAAATTTCAGAGCGGAATGGTCTCCTCGTTTCGTTGTGGGCTGTGAGCGAGGGGCAAGGGTAGATTCCGCCCGGGACGGATCTGTGCAACTCCGGGGAATGAGGGGCCGGCTTCATTCCAGAAATAGGTGCCAGTTCCCCGATTTCTCCGCTCCATAACACAAGCTGTGTTGTAACTAAATACTTCAAAAGTGCAACGCACTCAAAATGCTGGGGTGACCCTGTACTGTATGTCAGGCAGCACTCATGCCTGACATGGCCGAGACCTTCATCAGAACTTGTGCAGATGCTGGGAATCTGAAATAAAAACGGAAAGGGCTGATCAGGAGGAGTTTCACCACAGAAGCTGCCTCACCTGCTGAGTGTTCCAGTATTTTTCCCGCTCGTATAATCGGCATTTTAACCCGTTCGCTGTCCTTTAAAGGTCCAGTGCCGCACCGAGGAAGGCGCCGTCCTTACAGAGCTTATTGCTCTCTCTCTCTCTCTCCGTCTGTCTCTCTCTCTCCCTCCATCTCTCTCTTTCTCTCTCTCTCTCTTTCTTTCTCTCTCTCCGTCCGTCTCTCTCTGTCCCTCCATCTCTCCCTCTCTTTCTCTCTCCCTTCTTCTCTCTCTCTCTCTCTCTCTCTCTCTCTCCTTCCCTCCCCTCTTATCTCCCTCTCTTCCTCTCGCTCTCTCTGGTGGGACCGCAAAGTTGCGCTCCGACCGCGGCCAAAGACTCAATGGCTTCCCCGTTCGCCCGGGAATTACGGAAATCCCATGGGATTACTCCCAAGCGCAGGGTACTTCCCCTGGTGACCTGGCAGGTATTTACGCTAACGGGAGATTTCAGAAACAAAGTAAGGATCTGAAATAAAAGTAGAGAACGCAGGAAAATCTCCATTGAGCTGAAAGTCACAGAGTACTTCCTTGCGAGCATTTACAGGAAAATAAAGGAATACAATAGAATTTATGAATTTGAGGCTGTACAGTCCTGTAGTGGGTAGCACAACAGTATTACAGCGCCAGTGGCCCGGGTTCTAGTCACTTCGCTGTCTGTAAGGAGTTCAACCTTTCTCCCCGTGACCACGTAGGCTTCCTCCGGGTGCTTCGGTTTCCTCCCGCATTTCAAAGACATACAGATTAGTGGGTTTGTTATTCACATGGATGCAATTAGGTGGCCCAGGCTTGCTGGGCGGATAGGCCTGTTACTGTGCTGTATCTCGGAATTTAAAAATAAACTACATTTAAATAAAGACTGACAAACAACCAATGTGCAAAACAAAAAGACAAATCGTTCAAGTCAGTAAAAAAAAATACTGAGAACATGAGTTGTATGGTGCTTGAAATTAGGCTGTGGTTGTGGAATCAGGTCAGGGTCAAGGTGAATGAAGTTATCCACTCTGGTTCGGGAGCCTGATGGTTGTAGGGTAATAACTGCTCCTGAACCTGGTGGTGTGGGATCTACCAGGAAAGCTGGAGAGAGTACAGAAGAGAGTTGTGAGGATGTTGCTGGGACTGGAGGGAGGTTGAGCAGGGTGGGACCATTTCAATGGACATAGACAGGGTGAATGTGTGCAGTCTTTTATCCAGGGCTGCGGAATTAAGAGCTATTTATTGGTTTTAGTTTATAATTGTGTTCTTTACCTTACTGTGTTTTCTTTTGTGCTTCACTGGATTATGGAGTAACAATTACTTCATTCTCCTTTACATTTATGTACTGGAAATGACATTGAATAGTCTTGAACCTGGAGGTCACAGGTTTAGGGTGAGAAGCTTCAAAGTTTAAAATTTTGAAATAAATCTATGATCAAAGTACATATATGTCATCATAGGGGTGTGTAGGCACGTGGCCAAGTGGTTAAGGCATTGGACTAGCGACCTGAAGGTTGTGAGTTCGAGCTCCAGGAACGTGTTGTGTCCTTGAGCAAGGCACTTAATCACACAGTGCTCTGCAACGACACTGGTGCCAAGCTGTATGGGTCCTAATGCCCTTCCCTTGGACAACATTGGTGTCGTGGAGAGGGGAGACTTGCAGCATGGGCAACTGCCGATCTTCCATACAACCTTGCCCAAGAGAGTGAAGATTTTCCAGGCTCAGATCCATGGTCTCGCAAGACTAACTGATGCCTAAAAAAAAGGGTGAGTGAAGTTATTCCCTCTGGTTCAAGGGGCTGATGGGTGGGGGGAGAATAACTGTTCCTGAACATGGTGGTGTGGGATTTGAGCCCAACCTAGAGGCTTATGAATTCCTTTGCCTATGGTGTGCCAATGTTGTGCATGTATGCAGTGAGCACTGCACGACCAGATAGTATTATAGATGGGATATTAAATCAAGGCCCTGTCTATACTCTTTATTATATGGTTTTGGTTGTTCTTGTCTTATCATCGTGCATATTTGAACTAGTAAGGACGATGAAGGTAGTGGGGAGAAGGCAGGAGAATGGGAGAATGATGAAGTGGTGGAACAGAATCGATGGGCTGAATATCCTAATTCTGCTCCCGTGCTGACCCTCTTCACCTCTGGATCAGAGCTGGAAAGGATCAGCAACTTTAAATTCCTTGGTGTTATTATCTCAGAGGACCCGTTTTGGGCCCAGCACATATGTACAATTATGAAGAAAGCATAGCTACACCTCTGCCTCCTTTGGAGTTCGTGAAGGTGTGGCACACCTGTAAAACTTTGACAAATTTATATAGATATGTAGTGCAGAGTATATTGACTGGCTGCGTCATGGCCTGGTATGGAAACACCAATGCCACTGAATAGAAAATTCTACAAAAAGTAGTGGATACAGTCCAGTACATCACGGGTAAAGCCCTCCCTGCTGTTGAGCACATCTACACAAAGCATTGATGCAAGAAAGCAGCATCAGTCATCTGAGATCTTGACCACCCGGGCCATGCTCTCTTCTCACTGCAGCCATCAGGATGAAGATACAGGAGCCTCAGGACTCACACCAACAGGTTCAGGAACAGTCATCACCCCTCAACCATCAGGCTCTTGAACCAAAGGGGATAACTTCACTCAACTTGACTTGTCCCATCACTGAAATGTTCCCACAACCTATGGACTCGCTTTGAAGGACTCTTCATCTCATGTTCTCAATATTTATTACTTACTTATTATTATTGTTTCTTCTTTTTGTATTTGCACAGTTTGTTGGCTTTTGCACACTGA
This sequence comes from Mobula hypostoma, assembly GCF_963921235.1. Taxonomy (NCBI): domain Eukaryota; kingdom Metazoa; phylum Chordata; class Chondrichthyes; order Myliobatiformes; family Myliobatidae; genus Mobula; species Mobula hypostoma. The sequence continues at coordinate 180,897,509 of NC_086103.1, forward strand.
TTGAATGCCCTATCGGTGCGGTCTTCCATTGATTGTATTTCCGTTATAGATTTATAGAGAATGCCTATTAATTATTATTCTGTTATAGATTTATAGAGCATGCCCACAAGAAAAAGAATCTCAGGGTTGTATATGATACATTATTTGTACTTTGATAATAAATTTATTTTGAACTTTGAACTTAAGGTTTTATGGTCATCATCATCATTATCTGCCGTGTCATATGACGTGGGCGATCATGGTCTTTCCATGACCATGATTGTTCTTGACAATTTTTTCTGCAGAACTGGTTTGCCATTGGCTTCTTCTGGGCAGTGTCTTCACAAGATGGCTGACCCCAGCCATGATCAATACTCTTCAGAGATTGTCCACCTGGCATCAGTGGTCACATAACCAGGACTTGTGATATGCACCAGTGGCTCATATGACCATCCACCACCTGCTTCATGTGACCTTGACTGGGGGCTAAGCAGGTGCTACACCTTGCCCAAGGGTGACTTGCAGGTTAGCAGAGGGAAGGAGAGCCTTACACCTCCTTTGGTAGAGACATATCTTCACCCCTTCACTCATGAAGGAGGATGAGAGGTGACAACAGAGGTGTATAAGAGACGTAGATAGAGTGGGTACCCAAAGACTTTCTTCCAAGGTGAAAATGGCTAATACCAGGGGGCATAACTTTAAGGTGCTTGGAGGGAAGTATTGGGAAGACACCTGAGGTGATTTTTACCCAGTGAGCAGTGGGTGTGTGAAATGTGCTGTCCGTGTTGGTGGTAGAGGCAGATACATTAGGGACATTTAAGGCATCATCCTCCATTCAAGTCTATGGATGATGCTGGCAGACTTGCTGATTTCCGCCAGTATTTTGTGTTTGTTGCTCAAGGTTTCCAGCATCTGCAGAATCTTGTTTCTGTTTTACTCCATCAGCGATGTTACCCAACATAGCAACACATCTCCTTGTACACAACTATAAAAGTCAAACCATATGTTCAAAGGATTGTTATCAAAAAAAAAACTGGCTTTAAGCCACATAGGTAGTTAATTGGGCAGACAACCAAAACCTCAGATAAAGAGATAAGTTTTAAGGAGGAAATGAAATGTATTTATACTACATTAACTTTCAAACCATGTGTGCGCAATGAAATGTATTTAAAAACTGTTCTGAATATAAAATAGAAGGCTACGCTTCAAGGCAGAGTTGAAGTAAATGGAACGTGACTGACTTGTTCAGGATAAGCCTTTGGATTCAGCTTAATGTACTTTTCTCTGTGTTATATGTTTTTTATGTATTTTTGTGCAAGTTGGACGAAGTACTTATTTATTTATGCACATTTTGTTCCATATCTATCTTTTGTTGGCTTTGAGGGTTCCGTGGCTCTTTGGCCTATATTTGCTGGAGTTTAGAAGAATGGTGGGGGAGCTCATTGAAACCTATCGAATTTTGAAAGGGCTTAGACAGAGTGGACGTGCCGAGGACATTTCCTTTAGTGGGATAGTCTAGGACCAGAAGGCACAGCCTCAGAATAGAAGGATGACCCTTTAGAACAGAGATGAGGAGGAATTTCTTTAGCTGGAGGGAGGTGAATCTGTGGAATTCATTGCTGTGGAGGTCAAGTCATTGGGTATACTTAAAGCGGAGGTTGATATGTTTTTGATTGGAAATGCTGTCAAAGTTATGGGGAGAAGGCAGGAGAATGGGGTTGAGAGAGATAATAAATCAGCTCTGATGGAATGGCAGAGTGGACTTGATGGACCAGATGTTCTGATTTTGCTCCTAAGTCTTATGGTCTTTACTGTCTAACTTTACCAGCTTTTATATATATATTTATACATAATTCTTTATAATTGTTGAATGTTCACAGCAAATTCACAATACATAATGTTGGTCCTTAACGGAATTATACAGTATCTTTACATTTGTTGCCAAAGATATGTAGAACTGGAAACCTTTTGTTGTTGATTCTGATATGGAGTTATCACTCCTCGTAGTCCTGATGCAGGGTTTGAAACCCTGAAATGTCAGCAGTATCTTTCTTTCCTTATAGATGCTGCTTATAACCATATAACCATATAACAATTACAGCAAGGAAACAGGCCATGCGGCCCTTCTAGTCCGTGCCGAACCCTTACTCTCACCTAGTCCCACCGACCTGCACTCAGCCCAATGCTTAACCCATTGAGTTCCTCTGGCTTTTTGTGTCTTGCTCCAGATTAATGACTCAATGTATTGAGTACAGGATGTTATGTTGAAGTTGTGTAAGTTCAAGTTCGAGTTTGATCATCGTTCAACATGTATACAGCTAAACAAAACAGCGTTTCACTGGTGCCAAGGTACAACACACAGTACATGCAATCACACCCAGCACATATGGTATCGATAGCACACACAGTCACAAGGTAATATTAGCACAAGTCCCTGAGTGGCAGGGCCTGAAGGTTGATGGTACATGGGATGTTGTTCTGGAGCCATGTTTCTGCAAGAACGAGCTTGCAGCAGTTCCTCATCTCGCAGTGGGTCAGCCACAGGCTAAGACAATGCAGCTTGTCTTCCAGGAATGACCACTGGAGAGAAGCCCAGACGGGAAAGCCGGCCTGCAGTGGCCAGCCCCTGGCCCAGCGCGGATTCCAGCACATCCGCCACACCTCTGCTCTCTCCCACACTGCCACACCGCCTCCGGCACCTCCTCCTTTGGTGGCCGCGGCGTTGAGGTCCTGGTCCATGCAGCTGCCCTGCCACCGGTCTCACCAATGAACTAAGCTTGCAGTATATTGTATTACCAACAGCATCTTGCAACCACAAGGAAGACATTTAAGGCAAACATTTGCACCATTTGTTGGACCCAGAGAGGCCAATGCAAGCAGGACGTATGATCATTGGCGAGGCCAGATTTAGAATATTGTGTGCAGTTCTGGTCAGCTACATGCAGAAAAGACATCAAGGTAACTGAAAGATGACAGAGAAAAACTTTAAAAGAGATTAACTTTATTTGTCAGAAGCACATTGAAACACAGTGAACTGCATCATTTTGTGTCAAATCAATTCAGCGAGGATTGTGCTGGGCAGCACATAAGTGTCTCCAGACTTCTGATACCCACGTAACATGCCCACAACTCACTGAGCCAAACCCCTACACCTTTGTAGTGTTGGAGGAAACCGGACCTGGAGGAAACTTGCAGAGAAACTTGGGGGGAACGTACAAACTCTTTAGAGGCAGCAGCAAGAACTGAACCTCGATTGTTTTGCCAGGACGTTGCTGGAAACCGAGAACCTGAGTTATAGGGAAAGGTTCAATAGGTTTGGAACTTACTCCCAGGAGCATAAAAGTACGAGGGGAGATTTGATAGAGGCATACAAAATTATGAGGGATTTAGATAGGGTAGATGCACGTAGGCTTTTTCCATTGAGGTTGGGTGACAGTAGACCCAGAGGTCATGGGTTAAGGGTGAAAGGTGACATATTTAAGGGGAACATGAGTGGGAACATCTTCACTCAGAGGGTGGTGAGAGTGTGGATCGAGCTGCCAGCAGAAATGTTGGATGTAGGTTCGATTCCAACATTTAAGCGAAGTTTGGATAGGTACATGGATGGGAGAGGTATAGGGGGTTATGATCTAGGTGTGGGTTGATGGGACTAGGCAGAACAATAGTTCAGCACAGACCAGATAGGTCAAAAGGCCTGTTTCTCTGCTGTACTGTTCTATGACTATGACTCTCCATAGTCACGACTGTTGGAATCTGGTGTTTAAAATCCAAAGTCCTTTTAGAAGTCAGGGACAAGGCACAAAACGTGTTGCTTCATGATCATTATATTAGGATTTGATAGAACTGAAGAAATTGAACATAGGGTGACAGGGAAAGCTAGGATCCAAGAACGGAAGGTGATACCTTGCACGAAACCCATAGGGACATTCTAATTTGTAGATACAGTAGTAATAATAATACAATTATAAAGTACCTAGTCAATACTGCAGTAAAAAAAAATGACCAATCACAAACAACTTTGTCACTTAAGGCAAAGTTTTCAGAGCTTTCCAGAATTATACTTTGGAGGCATATTGAACTGTTATGCATATTATAGCCACTAGGGGTCATGGTAGGCAGTTATTGTATATAAGTAATTATATAAAATATATAAAATATCAAGCCGTATCGGCCCTTGCCCTTCCCTTGGACAATATTGGTGTTGTGGAGAGGGGAGACTTGCAGCATGGGCAACTGCCGGTCTTCCATAGAACCTTGCCCAGGTCTGCGCCCTGGAGAGTGAAGACTTTCCAGGCGCAGATCCATGGTCTCACAAGACTAACCGATGCCTTAATTAATTAATATAAAATATAAGCAGACAATTAATTGTTAAACTACAAAGAAAATTATAATTAAACAGTTAGATCCAACACATAGACTGTTCCCAGTCCTGATGAAGTGTCTCGACCCAAACTGTCAGTACTATCCTTTCCATTGATGCTGCCTGACCTGCTGAGTTCCTCCACTGTTTTGTATGTGTTACTCTGGATTTCCAGCATCTCTTGTGTTTACATTTACCCTTTCTATAACCCTCATAATTCTGTATCCCTCTATTAAATCTCCCCTCATTCTCCTATGCTCTGGGGAATTAAGTCCTAATCATGAAACAATTACAAATTTACCTCTGTAACATCTTTATATTCATATTCTCCGTGACTGTGAGGGTATTCACAGTCTCGGAGAGTTCAAGATTATTGTTATCTGACTGTCCATACATACAACCAAATGAAACATAGTCATAGTCATACTTTATTGATCCCGAGGGAAATTGGGTACATTTCCCTCAAACAACGTTCCTCCAGACCCTGTTGCACCCACACATATATCACACACAGCACATAAACCAAAATGTTATCACATATAAGTTATAATACAATCCAAAATACATGCAGTGTGCAGCAAAGGTAAACAGTAAACAGCTCACTGTCCTAGTGACAAGACCTTGGTGGTAGCAGGGTATTCTTAGCCTGAGCGCCCAAGAGGAGCAGGGGTGAGCTGCCCTAATGACCATCCTCCAGTAGTATCCACATTTATGGTGATACAGTACTTTGAGAGGATGGTTATGGCTGGAATCAACACTTGACTGATCAAGGACCTGGACCCACTGCAATTTGCCAATCATCACAATAGGTCTTCAGTGGATGCAATCTTAGTGGCTCCTCACGTGGCCTTGGATCACCTGGACAATATTAATGTTACGTCAGGGTGCTGTTCATTGACCACAGCCCAGCATTTAACTCGATCATTCCTACAAGTCTGGTCAAGAAGCTCCAAAATCTGGGCATCGGTACCTCCCTTGGTATCTGGATCCTCAACTTCCTCACTGGAAGACCACAGTCTGCAGATTGGAAAAAAATATTTCCACCTTGCTGCTGAGCAACACACCTGCACCTCACCTGCCCATTGCTCTACTCTCTTTACACCCACGACTGTGTGTCTAGGCATAGTAAGACCAAGGAATTGATTGTGGACCAGAAAGGGTGAGGCAATGGCACCCACACCAGTTCTCATCGAGGGATAAATAGTGGAAAGCGCGAGCCATTTCAAGTTCCTAAATGTCAACAACTCTGATGATCCACCCTGGGCTTAACATATCGATGCAGTTACAAAGAAGGCACAGAGTGGCTATATTTCATTTGGAGTTTGAGGAGATCTGGTATGTCACCAAAGACACTCACAAATTTATACAGATGTACCATGGAGAACATTCTAACTGGCTGCATCACCGTCTGGTATGGGAAGACCACTGCACAGGATCGAAATAAGCTGCAGAGAGTTGTAAACCCTGTCAGTTCCATCATGGGTGCCAGCCTCCCCAGTATCCAGGGCATCTTCAAGGAGCCATGCCTCAGAAAGGAGGCGTCCATCATTAAGGACCCCCATCACCCAGGACATGTTCTCTTCTGATTGCTACCATCAGGGAGGAGGTACAGAAGCCTGAAGGCACACACTCAACAATTCAGGAACAGCATGTTCCCCTCTGCCATCAATTTCTGAATGGACATGGAACCCAAGAACACTATCTCACTCACAAAATAATCTGCAGATGCTGGGGTCAAAGCAACACTCACAACACGCTGGAGGAACTCAGCAGGTCGGGCAGCAACCGTGGAAACGATCAGTCGACGTTTCGGGCCGGAACCCTTCATCAGGACTGAAGAGGGAAGGGGCAGAGGCCCTATGAAGAAGGTGGGGGAAGGGTGGGAAGGAGAAGGCTGGTAGGTTCCAGGTGAAAAACCAGTAAGGGGTAAGATAAAGGAGTGGGGGAAGGGAGGCAGGGAGGTGATAGGCAGGAAAGGTGAAGAAGGAATAGGGGAAATCATAATGGGTAGAAGGAGGCGGAACCATGAGGGAGATGGTAGGCAGCTGGGGGAGGGGGCAGAGTGACATAGGGATAGAGGCAGGGAGGGGGAGGGAATTACTGGAAGTTGGAGAATTCTATGTTCATACCAAGGGGCTGGAGACTACCTAGACGGTATATGAGGTGTTGCTCCTCCAACCTGAGTTTAGCCTCATCATGGCAGTAGAGGAGGCCATGTATGGACACATCTGAATGGGAGTGGAAAGCAGAGTTGAAGTGGGTGGCTACCAGGAGATCCTGTCTGTTGTGGCGGACGGAACGGAGGTGCTCGACGCTATCTCGCTACTTTTTTTTTCTTTTTGCACTATTTATTTAATTGAATTTTTTTAACCTTCTGCAATTTAGTTTTTTTTTAAATTTTTATGCATTGTAATGTACTGCTGCCACATAACAAGAAACTTCATGACATTTGTCAGCGATATTAAACCTGATTGTGAAGAAGTTGTTTCCCCAGTCTGGGAGTCCGAGTCCTGATGCTCCAGTACCTCCGTCCTGGTGGTGGCCGGTCAGAGATCGTGGATCCTCAACAATCCCTCGAGTCCTCAGAAATGGGCCTTTCAGACCACAAAGTCTGTGCCATCCGCCTCCAATATCTCATTACATCAGGCAACTATATAAAGCTGTGACGTGGGTGCCATGCTTTTGTAGCCCGTGCTGACGTAATGTGAGAGGTTACCGAAGGAACTCGTTCCTGTTATGCTAACAAGACAATCCCTTCTTTTGTCCCTGCCCTGCATTTTTATTCAGTGGTGTTCATGTCCTCAGCAGGGAATGTGATCAGGATCTCCAATAAACAAACCATTGCTTTTTCTTAAAGGCAGGAAACTTTACACATCAGTAAGGTGATGAGCTGACAGATTGGCACATTAAATATTTCCTATCATGAATTGCAAAGCATCCAAACAATTTAATTCTCCTCTCCAATCAGATTTCTTCTTCTTCTGTCTCTTCCCTCTCCCACCTATCACCTCTCAGCTTCTTAGTTAATTCCCCCACCCCAACCGAAGCCACTCACCTGGTGTTATCTATCTCACCAAGTTAGTTTGTACAGTACTCGTTTCCCTCCTCCACCTGCTTATTCTGGCTTCATCCCCGTTTCTCCGGTCCTGATGAAGGGTATTAGCCCAAACCATCAACTATTTACAGTATTCCTCTCCCTAACAAACTGGAGGAACTCAGCAGGTCGGGCGGCATCCGTGGAAACGATGAGACCACAAACTGCCCGACCTGCTGAGTTCCTCCAGCGTGTTGTGAGTGTTGCTTTGATCCCAGCATCTGCAGAGTATTTTGTGTTTCCTCTCCATAAAGACTGCCTGATTTGTTGGATTCCTCCAGCATTTTGTGTATGTTACTCTGGTCTCCCAGCATCTGCACAATCTCTTCCGTTTAATTTGCTTCTCAGTTCTCATCAGTTTAAGTCTTGGCAAGCAAGAAATCAAGCTCATTATAACATCTTCATTGCTACTGCCTTTTAGAAGAGCCTTTCTCTTCCCCTGGTGTCTGTCAGGGGAAAAGATTCTGACTGTCTACCCTAGCATCTCATAATTTTAAAAAATCTCAGTCAGATCTCTCCTCAGCCTCCAGTGCTCTAGGGAGAATCGGAATCAGGTTTAATGTTACTGGCGTATGTCGTGAAATGCTTTGTGGCAGCAGTACATTGCAATACATAATTATAAAATCTATGAATTAATTGTAAGCATATATATTTAAAAAGTTAAATTAAATAAGAAGTGCAAAATAGAAATAAAAAAGTAAACACGAGGAATTCTGCAGATGCTGGAAATTCAAGCAACACACATCAAAGTTGCTGGTAAAAAAGTAGGTAGTGTTCATGGGTTCAATGAATTGAATTGACTTTATTTCTTACATCCTTCGCATACAGGAGGAGTAAAAATCTTTATGTTATGTCTCTGTCTAAATGTGCAATGTAGAGTAATTTGTCATAAATAGTATGTACAACATGACAGTCAATATAGCATAGAAATATAATTGTATCAGTGTGAATTAATCAGTCAGATTGCCTGGTGGAAGAAGCTGTCCTGGAGCCTGTTAGTCCTGTCTCTAATGCTGTGGTACCACTTCCTGGATTGTAGCAGCTGGAACAGTGTGTGGTTGGGATCCATTCAGAAATCTAATGGCAGGGGGAAAGAAGTTGTTCCTGAATCACTGAGTGTGTGCCATCAGGCTTCTGTACCTCCTCCCTGATGGTAACAATGAGAACAAGGTATCACCTAGGTCTTAGGGATCCTTAATGATGGATGTCACCTTTTTGAGCCATCGCTCCTTGAAGATGTCCTGGATACTATGGAGGCTAGTGCCCATGATGGAGCCGACTAATTTTACAACTCTCTGCACCTTATTTCGATCCTGTGCAGTAGCTCCCTCTCCTCATACCAGGCGGTGATGCAGCCAGTGAGAATAGTCATAGTCATACTTTATTGATCCCGGGGGAAATTGGTTTTCGTTACAGTTGCACCATAAATAATTAAATAGTACTAAAAGCATAAATAATTAAATAGTAATATGTAAATTATGTCAGGAAATAAGTCCAGGACCAGCCTATTGGCTCAGGGTGTCTGACCCTCCAAGGGAGGAGTTGTAAAGTTTGATGGCCACAGACAGGAATGACTTCCTATGACACTCTGTGTTGCATCTCGGTGGAATGAGTCTCTGGCTGAATGTAATCCTGTGCCCACCCAGTATATTATGTAGTGGATGGGAGACATTGTCCAAGATGGCATGCAACTTGGACAGCAACCTCTTTTCAGACACCACCGTCAGAGAGTCCAGTTCCATCCCCACAACATCACTGGCCTTACGAATGAGTTTGTTGATTCTGTTGGTGTCTGCTACCCTCAGCCTGCTGCCCCAGCACACAACAGCAAACATGATCGCACTGGCCACCACTGACTCATAGAACATCCCCAGCAACGTCCGGCAGATGTTAAAGGACCTCAGTCTCCTTAGGAAATAGAGATGGCTTTGAGCCTTCTTGTAGACAGCCTCAGTGTTCTTTGACCAGTCCAGTTTATTGTCAATTCATATCCCCAGGTATTTGTAATCCTCCACCATGTCCACACTGACCCCCTGGATGGAAACAGGGTTCACCGGTACCTTAGCTCTCCTCAGGTCTACCACCAGCTCCTTAGTCTTTTTCACATTAAGCTGCAGTGTGAAGCACATTAAGAACGCTCTCCATGGTACATTTGTAGAAATTTGCAAGTGCCTTTGGTGACATACCAAATCTCCTCAAACACCTAATATAGATATCATCCTGCCTTCTTTGTAACTGCATCGATATGTTGGGCCCAGAATGCAACAAACTGAGTTTGTCCAAACTTTGCTTATAGTTCATACCCTCTAATCCAGGCAGCATGTTTGGTGAACCACTTCTACACCCTCTCCATAGCTACCACATCCTTCCAGTAATGGTTGGTCATTTACATTAGCTTAACTTTGTCACGTGTACTTTGAATCATGAGGTGAAATGTGTCATTTGTGGCAATAACCAATGCCAGTCGAAGAATGCGCTGGGGGCAAATGTCACCACGATTTTGACGCCAATATATCATGCCAGCAACTGACTAAAGTACCAATTATGTTACCAATCTAAACTAATCTCATCTGCCGACATTCCCTCTAATTTTTTTATAGCTGTGTGGAACAACCATTGCTCTGAGCAGGAAATTTTTACATGGCTTGAAAACTGCACAGCACTTTAAATGCTTTATTTTATTGTTAAATACACATCAATCAAAGAAAAACCACAGCTCTCAACATATGTAAATGGTGTCTGACAGTCAAGATGACTGACAGGCACAATGGTAAAAGTAAAATATTTTGACTAGACAGCGTTGGCGTTCAGTGGGCTGACGGTTTATTGACAATGAACGCCAACATCCATTCTGTGTTCATTGTTACAATTTGTAACAGTGTTGTAACTGGAAACACTGACGATGTAACTATTTTGAAGCTCTAAAATGGCCTGCCAGTGGTGTAGTGGCATCGACACCAGACTTCAAGGCAGGTTCCCGGGTTCAAATCTGGCTGGCTCCTTGCATACGTTCCATTATGCTAGGTTGGGCACTGAGTTAGCAAATCGCCTTGTGAAAAAATACTAAAGAAATGTAAGGTTGCTGCCCAATGCACCACAAAGCACAGAAAGAAACAATAACTTTTATTATTAGAAAATTTATGGATAATATTCATGAACATAATTAAGTATTTGAGTACAGGCTATTTCACAATTATGTTAACAGACTTCAAAGTTCTCTTAACATAATATAAAATAAAATTCCAGCTGGGCGGCAACAAAGGCTATGTGCACGGGAGCTTTCCAGTTACTGACCAGTCACATACCCATACATCTTAGAGGAAACAGTGCTGACTGCTCTCTGCGTGGAAAACCTTGCCTCATAAATCTCCTCTCAACCCTCTCCTCCTCATCTTAACCCTATGGCCTTGAGTATTTAGATTAGATTAGCTTTGCTTGTCACATATATATCAATATCTATGTTGAAATGTGTCATTTTGTGCCAAATCAATTCAATGGGGATTGTGCCAAGAGTCTGCAGGTATTGCTATAGTTCTGGTGCCACTAAATCACCATGGTTTATCCTTATCAGTGATAAAGGATTAATGAGGTAGTAGATTATTGGGTCATTCAGAAATCTGACGGCAGGAGAGGAAGGAGCTGTTTCTAAATTGCTGAGCGTTTGTCTTCAGGCTCCCTGTACCTCCTCCCTGATGGTAGTGAGGTACAAGGACATTTGTTAGTGTATAAGGACACTGCCACTGTTGGACTGGATATGCTGTAGGTTGAGTACGAGTAAATCTACTGGAGGAACTCAGCAGGTCAGGCAGCGTCTGTGGAGATGAATAAACAGTCGACACAGCACTAGACTGAACTGAATTGAGCTGAAAAGAACATTGCCGGACTGTTAAAAAATGGCTTTGTGGTTTTATGTTTTATATTCTGCGTTTTCACTTTTCTTTGACATCTGTGTGATTTTTTTCCTGCATGTTTTTTTCGGGGAGGGGGTTGATATTTTTCTTCGAGCGGGTTCCATGGTGTTTCTTTGTCTTGTGGCTGTCGGTGGGAAGGCGGATCTCAGGGTTGTACGCTGCATAGATACTTTGATAATAAATGTACTTTGAATCTTTGAATTTCAGCCTGTGACCCTTCATCGGGGTAAACTGATGGAGGAAAGCAATGGGTCGAACAGTGTCTGCTGGAGGAGGGGATGTGTCGATGTCTTGGGTCAAAACCCTGCATCAGGACTGCTTCGTGTTCCAACATCAGTTTTATGGTCACTGACATACATTCTGAAATTTGTGGTTTTGTGGAAACTTTATAGTGCAAGATAGAAAAATAAATAAATCACAAAAATAGCTCCAGAGTGCAGAAAAAGGATTAATGAGGCAGTAGGCTCTTGGGTCATTCAGAAATCTGACGGCAGGAGAGGAAGGAGCTGTTTCTAAATTGCAGAGCGTTTGTCTTCAGGCTCCCTGTACCTCCTCCCTGATGGTAGTGAGGTACAAGGACATTTGTTAGTGTATAAGGACACTGCCACTGTTGGATTGGGTATGCTGTAGTTTCAGTACGACTAAATCCAAATGTAAGCATTGTGATTGTTGTTTTGTCCTACTCAGAGTGGTGATTTTAGAACATAGAATATAGAACAAAGGTGGCGTCCATCATTAAGGACCTCATCACCCAGGAGATGCCCTCTTCTCATTATTACAATCAGGAAGGAGGTACAGAAGCCTGAAGGCACACCCTCAGTGACTCAGGAACAGCTTCTTCCCCTCTGCCATCTGATTCCTAAATGGACATGAAACCCATGAACACTACCTTACTTTTATTATTTCTGTTTCTGCACTATTTTCAATTTAGCCGTTTAATACACATATACAGTGTGTATTAAAAGTATTCGACCCCCCCCTTGGAAGTTTTCATGTTTTATTGTTTTACAACGTTCCGTATTAAAGTGAAAACAAATTTTGACAATTGACTATTATTACATACAAGGTAATTGATTGCATAATGACTTACTCCACCCTTCAAGTCAGTATTTAGTAGATGCACCTTTGGCAGCAATTACAGCCTTGAGTCTGTGTGGATAGGTTTCTATCAGCTTTGCACATCTGCACACTGCAATTTTTCCTCATTCTTCTTTACAGAACTGCTCAAGCTCTGCCAGATTGCATGGGGATCGTGAGTGAACAGCCCTTTTCAAGTCCAGCCACAAAATCTCAGTTGGACTGAGGTCTGGACTCTGACCTGGCCACTCCAGGATATTAACTTTGTTGTTTTTAAGCCGTTCCTGTGTAGTTTTGGCTTTATGCTTGGGGTCATTGTCTTGCTGGAAAACAAACCTTCCCCCAAGTCGCAGTTCTCTTGCAGACTGCATCAGGTTTTCCTCCAGGATTTCCCCGTATTTTGCTACATTTATTTTACCCTCTAGCTTCACAAGCCTTCCAGGGCCTGCTGCTGTGAAACATCCCCACAGCCTGATGCAGCCACCACCATGCTTCACAGTACGGATTGTGTGTTTCTGATGATGTGTGGTGTTTGTCTTATGCCAAACATAGTGTTTAGTTTGATGGCCAAAAACTTCAATTTTGGTTTCATCAGACCATAGAACCTTCTTCCAGCTGACTTCAGGGTCTCCCATGTGCCTTCTGGCAAACTCTAGCCAAGATTTCATGTAATTGTTTTTTCCAACAGTAACTTTCTCTTTGCCAGTCTCCCATAAAGCTGTGACTGGTGAAACACCCAGGCAACAGTTGTATGTGCAGTCTCTCCCATCTCAGCCACTGAAGCTTGTAACTCCTCCTGAGTTGTCGTAGGTCTCTTGTTGGTCTCCCTCACTAGTCTCCTTGCACAGTCACTCAATTTTTGAGGACGGCCTGCTTTACACAGATTTACAGCTGTGCCATATTGTTTCCATTTCTTGATGACTGACTTAACTGTACTCCGAAGGGTATTCAGAGACCGAGAAATTTTCTTATATCCATCTCCTGACTTGTGCTTTTCAATAACCTTTTCATGGAGTTGTTTGGAGTGTTCTTTTATCTTCATGGTGTCAGTTTTACCAGGATACTGACTCACCAGCAGTTGGACCTTCCAGATACAGGTGTATTTTTACTACCATCAATTGAAACACCTTGACTGCATACAGGTCTCCAAAACCAGATCTTCAATTAACTAATTATGTGATTTCTAAAACCAGTTGGCTGCACCAGTGATGATTTGGTGTGTCATATAAGAGGGGGTGAATACTTATGCAATCAATAATTTTGTGTTTTATATTTGTAATTCATTTAGATCACTTTGCAGAGATCCATTTTCACTTTGACACAAAAAGAAGTATTTTTCTGTTGATCAGTATCAAAAAAGCCCCACTAAATCTACTGTGATTCAATGTTGTAAGACAACACAATAATATATGAAAACTTACGGGGGGGGGTGAATACTTTTTATAGCCTCTGTATGTATACTTACTGCAATTTATTTATCTATTTTCTTTCTATATTTATCATGTATTGCCTTGTACTGCTGCCACTGAGTTAACAAATATTAAACCTGATTCTTATTCTGAACATACATCACAGTTGCTGGTGAACGCAGCAGGCCAAGCAGCATCTATAGGAAGAGGCGCAGTCGACGTTTCAGGCCGAGACCCTTCGTCAGGAGTCTCGGCCTGAAACGTTGACTGCGCCTCTTCCTATAGATGCTGCTTGGCCTGCTGCGTTCACCAGCAACTTTGATGTATGTTGCTTGAATTTCCAGCATCTGCAGAATTCCTGTTGTTTTCTTATTCTGAACATTATTATTGTGTTCTTTATCTTATTGTGCTTTTTTTTGTGCTAAAGCAGATCTGGAGTAACAATTATTTTGTTCTTCTTTACACTTGAGTACTGGAAATGACATTAAACAATCTTGAATCCTCGAATCTTTGAAATGTTTTGGTTTGCAGCAGCAGCAGTACCAGGCCAAGACATGAAAATAACTTAAAATTCTAAAATAAATGTGAGGTAAAGGAATAGTGAGGTGGTGTTCACGAATTCATAGTCTGTTCAGAAATCTGATGGCAGAGAGGACAAAGCTGTTTCTAAAGCATTGAATGTGGATCTTCATGTTCCTGGATCTTCTCCCTGATGGAAGCAACAAGAAAAGGGTACATCTCAGGTGGTGAGGGTACTTTGTGATGGATACCATCTTGCTGAGGCTTTGCCTTTTGAAGATGCTCTTGTTGCTGGCGAGGTTTGTGCCTCTGAGGAAGCTGGCAGAGCCTACAGCCAGCCTCTTGCGACCCTGTGGATTGAAGCCTCCACGCCAGGACTTCAAATCATTTTTGTTGCTATCTTTAGCACAGAGTGTGACCAGTTTGCATTCATTCATGCCTGTGCTAATTTAACAGGTTGTTATCTCATTTACGCTAATGATTATGTTAACGATTGTATTAAAAGACTGTGAATGGGATCTTCTGTCAGAGTGGGTTAAAAATAGCACAGAGGAAGTAGAGATTGTTGTCTTTGTAAATGTCCAAACAATTGCATTCTCTATGGATATAATGAAAAGGACAGGAGGAAATGGGACCATTAATGGAGATGCAAGCAGCATATGGGCCTGTACTTGAAGTTCAAAAGTTGAAAGCTCAAAGTAAGTTTACTATCAAAATGCATATATGTCACCATATACAACCATGAGATGATTCTTCTTGTGGGCGTTCACAGTAAATACAGAAACGTAATAGAATCAATGAAAGACTGCGCACAACAAAGACTGACAAACAACCAATGTGCAAAAGCCAATAAACTGCATGCATACAGAAAAAGCAAAAAAAAACAAAATAATAGTAGTAAATAAATCACCACCACGATAGGTTCTTGATTAATAAAGGCGTCAAAGGTTACAGGAAGTAGGCAGGAGAACGGGGCTGAGAGGGATAGTAAATCATGATGGAATGGCAGAGCAGACACAATGGGCTGAATGGCCTAATTCTGGTTTTGGAACCTGCAGTAAAAAGCAAACAGCCGGAAGAACTGAGAATCAGAATCAGGTATATTATCATGGGCATATGTCATGAAATCGATTCAGTCCTGACGAAGGCTTCCGGCCCGAAATGTTAACTGATCTTTTCCACGGATGCTGCCTGACCTGCTGAGTTCCTCCAGCGTGTTGTGAGTGTTTTCATGAAATTGATTGCTTTGTGGCAGCAGTACAATGCAAGGCATAAGATATTCCACAAATTACAATAAGTATATACTCAGAATCAGAATTAGCTTTAACATTATTGCCATGTATTGTGAAATTTGTTATTATGAGGCAGAGGGACATTGCAATACATCATTATAAAAACTGTAAATCACAGCAAGAAGTATATGTGTACTTCGTAAGGCCAGTGATGTTGTGGGGATGGAACTGGACTTTCTGATGGTGGTGTCTGAAAAGAGGATGCTGTCCAAGTTGCATGCCATCTTGGTCAATGTCTCCCATCCACTACATAATGTACTGGGTGGGCACAGGAGTACATTCAGCCAGAGACTCATTCCACCGAGATGCAACACAGAGCGTCATAGGAAGTCATTCCTATCTGTGGCCATCAAACTTTACAACTCCTCCCTTGGAGGGTCAGACACCCTGAGCCAATAGGCTGGTCCTGGACTTATTTCACAATTTATTGACATAATTTACATATTACTATTTAACTATTTATTACTATTTTCTATTACTATTCTATTACTAGTTATTATTTCTATGACTATTACTATTTACTAATAGTAATATTACTATTACTATTTCTATGGCTATTTATTACTTATGGTGCAACTGTAACGAAAACCAATTTCTCCCAGGATCAATAAAGTATGACTATGACTATGTGTGTTAAATTAAACATGTAGAGAAAAATGAGAGGAAAAAGTAGTGAGGTAGTGTTGATAGGTTCAATGTTCCTTCAAAAATCTGATGGCAGAGGGGAGGAAGCTGCTCTTGAATCATTGAGAGTGTGTGTTCAGGCTTCTGTGCCTCCCCCCTGATGAGAGCAATGAAAGCCGGGCATTCCAGGGTGACGGAGGACCTTAATGATGGACGCTGCCTTTTTGAGGCATCACTCCTTGAAGATGTTCTGGATTCTGGGGAGGCCAGGGGCCTTGATGGACCCGACTGAGTTCACAGCTTTCTGTGGCCACTTTATTCCGGCAGAACGATACTGTAGTGGCTCCCACAACGCTTTACAGTACCAGCGACCCAGGTTCAATTCCTAACACTGCCTGTAAGGAGTTTGTAAGTTCTCCCTGTGACCATGTGGGTTTCCTCCGGGTGCTCAGGTTTCCTCCCACGGTCCAAAGACGTACTGGTAGGTTGGTTAATTGGTGATTATAAATTGCGCCATGATTAGGCCAGGGTTAAATTGGGGGATTGCTGGGCAGCGTGGCTCGAAGGGCCGGAAGAACCTACTCTGCGTTGTATCTCAATAAATAAACAAGAACATCCGTGCACCTTGTTAATGCAAGTATCTAATCAGCCAATCATGTGGCAGCACCTTGTTAATGCAAATATCTAATCAGCCAATCATGTGGCAGCACCTCAAGACAGGAGAGCATGCAGACATGGTCAAGAAGTCCAGTTGTTGTTCAGACCAAAGAAATGTGACTTTGAACATGGAATGATCACTGATTTTAGTATCTCTCCTGGGGTTTTCATGCAGAACAGTCTCTAGAGTTTGCAGAGAATGGTGCAAAGAGTGGGTAAAAATGCCTTGTTAATGAGAGAGGTCAGAGGAGAATGGCCTAACTGGTTCAAGCTGACAGGAAGACAGCAGTAACTCAAGTACCACGCGTTACAACAGTGGTGTGCAGAAGAGCGTCTATGAAAGCACAACGTGTCTAACCTTGAAGTGGATGGGCTACAGCTGCAGAAGGCGTGGTGTGCCTATTAAAGTTGCCACTGACTGTCTATAAAAAAATAATCCGTGCAAGAAGAGAGCAAAAGTAATGAGGTATTGTTCATGGGTTCATTGGTTAATGGTCAATGTTTCAAAACGCAGAAATATTGCTCATCCCTTTCCCTCCACAGATGTTGTTTGACCCCATGAAATCTCCCAGCTGTTTGTTATTATTCAGTTTAGTCTGTTCTCCCTGGAGAGTGGAGGTTAGGAGGGGATATAACTGAGGTATGTAAAAATATGTGGAGTATAGGTAGTGTTTTCAACAAGAAACTTTCTATAGATGTGTAGTGGAGAATATATTAACTTCGTGCATCACAACTTGGAATGGAAACACCCCAATGCCCTTGAATGAAAAATCCGACAAAGAAGTAGTAGATACTACTTAGCGCATCACTGGTAAAGCCCTTCCAACCTTTGAGCAAATCTACATGAAATGTTGTTTCAGGAAAGCAGTATCCATCGTCAGGGACCCCCACCACCCAGGGCATGCCCTCTACTCGCTACTGCCATCAGGAAGGAGGTACAGGAGACTCAGGACTCACACCACCAGGTTCAGGAGCAGTTATTACCCCTCAGCCACCAGGTTTTTCAACCAAAGGGGATAACTTCACTCAGCTTCACTCGCCCCATCACTGAAATGGTCCCACAAACTATAGACTCACTTTCAAGGACTCTTCACCTTATGTCCTCGATATTTATTAATTATTATTATTTCTTTCTTTTGTATTGCAGTTTGTTGTCTTCTGCAGTCTGATTGATTGTCCTAACTGGCAGTCTTACATTGATCCTGTTATGGTTATTATTATTACTCTATAGATTTATTGAGTATACCCACAAGAAAATTAATCTCAGGGTTGTATATGGTGACATATGTGCAGTTTGATAATAAATTTACTTTGAACTTTGTCATAGACAGATAAAACTAGAAGGCATAGACTTTTGTTAGTAAGTGTGGAGCACTTCCAGACTGAAAAATATTTTTTTCCCCAGAGCTATAATTGTTCTGAACCAATTGATCAAGCATCATCCATAAATTTGTTATACTGTATTGCTACCTTAATACTGGTTTTATGGTTGCTGGTTGGACTGGCTGGTTACTTGATTTTATTTATTGTTTATTTATTTTATTTGTTGTTTTATAGCATTGAGTACGAGAGTTACAAACTCATTTTCACTGTATTGGTGCATGACAAATTGTACTATGCAATGACAATGAAGATATTTCATTTTAATTTCATTTCATGTTGGGTTCCAGTGATCCCCATCCACCTCAAAGTTGGACGTTTTGAGCATTCAGAGATATCTTCTGCACACTACTGTTATAATGTGGTTATAACACATTCGACCACATTCCACCGTGATACAACACCTGGCGGCACAGGAGGTTGTTCCTGCCTGTGGCCATCGAACGTGCAGCTCCTCCCGTGGAGGGTTAGACACCCTGAGCCAATAGACTGGTCCTGGACTTATTTTCCATCTGGCATAGTTTGTATTTTGGTGTTTGATTGTTGGGGTTTTTTGTATTGCTATATTTACGCTCTATTCTTGGTTGGTGCGGCTGTAACGAAACCAAATTTCCCTCGGGATTAATAAAGTATATCTATCTATCTATCTATTTGAGTTACTCTCGTCTTCCTGTCAGTTTGAACATGTCTGGCCATTCTCCTCTGACCTTTCTCATTAACAAAGCATTTTGGATACCCTTAAGGTTAACCTCCAGGTTGAGTCGGTGGTGAAGAAGGTGAATGCAATGTTGGCATTCATTTCCAGAGGAATAGAGTATAGGAGCAGGGATGTGATGTTGAGGCTCTATAAGGCGCTGGTGAGACCTCACTTGGAGTACTGTGGGCAGTTTTGGTCTCCTTATTTAAAAAAGGATGTGCTGACATTGGAGAGGGTACAGAGAAGATTCACTAGAATGATTCCGGGAATGAGAGGGTTAACATATGAGGAACGTTTGTCCGCTCTTGGACTGTATTCCTTGGAGTTTAGAAGAATGAGAGAGATCTCATAGAAACATTCCGAATGTTGAAAGGCATGGACAGAGTGGATGTGGCAAAGTTGTTTCCTATGATGGGGGAGTCTAGTACGAGAGGCATTACTTAAGGATTGAAGGGCACCCATTCAGAACAAGATGTGAAGAAATTTTTTTAGTCAGAGGGTGGTGAATCTATGGAATTTGTTGCCATGGGCAGCAGTGGAGGCCAAGTCATTGGGTGTATTTAAGGCAGAGATTGATAGGTATCTGAGTAGCCAGGGCATCAAAGGTTATGGTGAGAAGGCAGGGGAGTGGGACTAAATGGGAGAAAATGGATCAGCTCATGATAAAATGGCGGAGCAGAGTTGATGGGCCGAATGGCCGACTTCTGCTCCTTTGTCTTATGGTTTTATGATCTTACGGACCCACAGAAGTGAAGTCGGTGCTGAAAATGTAGACCATAAGATATAGGAGTAGAGTGAGGCCATTTGGCCCATTGAGTCTGCTTCACCATTTCATCATGGTTGACACAATTTTCCCTTTCAGCCCCAATCTTTTGCCTTCTCCCCACATCCCTTCATGCCCTAATTAATCAACAATCTATAAAACTCTTCCTCAAATATACATAAAGAAGTAGCCTCCACAGCTGCCTGTAGCATCAAATTCCATAGATTCACCACTATCTGGCTGAAGAAATTCCTCCTCATCTTGGTTCTAAAAGGACACCCCTCTAGGTGTACTTTGGCCCTAGACTCCCCACCATAGGAAACATCTTCTCCACATCCGCTTTGTCAAGGCCTTTCAACTTTCAATAGGTTTCAATGAATTTCCCCTATTTCTTCTGAATTCCAGTGAGTACAGGTCCAGAGCCATCAAACTCTCCACGTATAAGCTTTTCAATCTTGGAATCATTTTCGTGAACCCCCTGCGAACCCTCTCCAATGTCAGCACATCCTTTCTTAGATAATGAAGGATCCCCGTGGTCAAGTACCGCAGCTGGCGGATCCAAGGACAGTGGTTGGTGACCCCTGGTGGGGGTGGAAGGTGTACGAAGTGTCTTGGCCTAAAATATCAGCGCTTCATTCCTTTCTACATATTCTGCCTGACCTGCTGGGTTCTGCCAGCATTTTGTGTGTGTTGTTTGTTTTGCTGTTGTCGTGTCTGTCTGGTAATCTGACTGCGTGTACTGGAAGCTGAGACATTTATATAATGGTACAATCGCACTATGGTTTGAGAGTAGAGAATTAGCAGGACAAGAGAATACAGGCTTGTCAGCCGAATACTGCGGACAGGCAACGCAAGAGATCCAGCAGATGATTGAAGCCCAGAGAAGCATCTAAAAAACGCTGCAGGAGCTCAACAGGTCAGATAGCACCTATGGAGAGGAATAAACAGTTAATGCTTTGGGTGGAGACCCTTCATCAGGACTGAAAATGAAGAGGGAAGAAACCAGAATAAGAAAGAGGCGGGGGGAATGGTAGGAGGACAAGTTGGAAAGTGATAGGTGAAGCCAGGTGAGGGGGAAGGTGGGTGTGGGAGGGGATGATGAAGTGAGAAGCTGGGAGTTGATAGGTGGGAAAAGGTAAAGGGCAAAAGAAAAATGAAGTGCCACCCACTTCAACTCTGCTTCCCACTCCCATTCAGATATGTCCATACATGGCCTCCTCTACTGCCATGATGAGGCTAAACTCAGGTTGGAGGAGCAACACCTCATATACTGTCTGGGTAGTCTCCAGCCCCTTGGTATGAATATCGAATTCTCCAACTTCTGGTAATTCCCTCCCTCTCCCTTCCCCATCCCTTTTTCACTCTGCCCCCTCCCCCAGCTGCCTATCACCTCCCTCATAGTTCTGCCTCCTTCTACTATCCATTGTGCTTTCCCCTATTCCTTCTTCACCTTTCCTGCCCATCACCTCCCTGCTTCCCTTCCCCCACCCCTTTATCTTTCCCCTTACTGGTTTTTCACCTGGAACCTACCAGCCCTCTCCTTCCCACCCTCCCTCCACCTTCTTTATAGGGCCTCTGCCCCTTCCCCCTACAGTCCTGACGAAGGGTTCCGGTCCGAAACGTCGACCGATCATTTCCACGGATGCTGCCCAACCTGCTGAGTTCCTCCAGCGTGTTGTGAATGTTGCAAAGAAAAATGAATCTGGCAGGAGAGGAGAGTGGACCGTGGGAGAAAGGGAAGGAGGAGGTCACAAGGTGAGAAGATAGGCAGGTGAGGAGAAGTGAAGAGAAGAGGTAAGAGGGTTGCCAGATTGGGGAAAGGAAGAAGAGGGAAGGGGGAGGAGGAGGAGGGGGAAAATGACAAGAAGTTTGAAAAATCGATATTCATCCCATCATCGTAAGGCAGTTCAGATGGAATATGAGGTGTTGCTTCTCAAGCCTGAGACTGGCATTATGCAGTAGAGGAGCCCATGGGCTGACGCATTGAAAAAACAGCAAATTATTAGATGTATTTCTTTAGGGCAGTATAAATGATTACCTGCCATTTGGTTATAAATCAGTACATTATCGTTACATAGAAACATAGAAACATAGAAAATAGGTGCAGGGGTAGGCCATTCGGCCCTTCGAGCCTGCACCGCCATTTAATTATGATCATGGCTGATCATCCAACTCAGAAGCCCGCCCCAGCCTTCCCTCCATACCCCCTGATCCCCGTAGCCACAAGGGCCATATCTAACTCCCTCTTAAACATAGCCAATGAACTGGCCTCAACTATTTCCTGTGGCAGAGAATTCCACAGATTCACCACTCTCTGTGTGAAGAAGTTTTTCCTAATCTCGGTCCTAAAAGGCTTCCCCTATACATATACAGAAGTTCAGTGAAAACTTCACTTTACAAGGTGTCTATACAGATCATTTTTATCACATCAGTACATCTGAGTTGTCAAAGGAAAACAATAACAGAATGCAGAATAGAGTGTTACAGTTACAGAGGAATTGCACTGTAGGCAGGCAGTAAGGTGCAAGACCATAACAAGGTAGATTGTGAGCTCAGATCTCCACTTTACTGTATAAGAGGTCCATTCTATACTGCGGTTTTGTAACAGCACGGTAGATGCTGTCCTCGAGCCTGGTGGGTGTCCATTCAAACTTTTGTATTTTCTGCCCAGTGGCACCAGGACTACACACGTCACCTCTAAAGCTTCTTTCTTGCAGCTATCCAGCTTCTCAACAAAACTCCCCCACGAGTAATACCCCGACTGTCCCTGCACAACATCCGTTAAAACGTCTTTCCTGCCCTCCTTGTTCTGTGAATAATTATTGAGCCGGTTCATGAGTTCACAATTATTTCAGTTTGATTATTGATGTTTGCGCACGTGACCACTCTGTTAATTGTAGACTGCTGCTGGCTGTTTGCACTATTGTCTTGTAAATAGTTGTTGCTATTGTGTTGTCTGTTATGGTATTGTCCTGTGTTTTATGCTTGCCACCAAACCACAATCAATTCAGGTATGTTTCACATCCTGGCAATAAAGGGATTCTGATTCAGAAGAGAGAATGTCCAAGGTAGGTAGGGTCTTTGATATACTGCCTGCTTTACCAAGTGTGAATGAAATATTTTAAAATTCATTGTGTGTTCTAGAAACATAGAAAACCTACAGCACAATACAGGCCCTTTGGCCCACAATGCTGTGTCGAACATGTACTTACTTTAGAAATTACCTAGGGTTACCCATAGCCCTCTATTTCTCTAAGCTCCATATACCTATCCAGGAGTCTCTTAAAAGACTCTATTGTATCCACCTTCACCACCGTCGCCGACAGCCCATTCCATGCACTCACCACTCTCTGCGTAAAAAATTTGTCCCTGACATCCCCTCTGCACCTACGTCCAAGCACCTTAAAACTGTGCCCTCTTGTGTTAGCCATTTCAGCCCTGGGAAAAAACCTCTGACTATCCACACGATCAATGCCTCTCATCATCTTATACACATCTATCAGGTCACCTCTCATCCTCGGTCGCTCCAAGGAGAAAAGGCCAAGTTCATTCAACCTATTCTCATAAGGCATGCTCCCCAATCCAGGCAACATCTTTGTAAGTCTCCTCTGCACCCTTTCTATAGTTTCTACATCCTTCCTGTAGTGAGGTGACCAGAACTGAGCATAGTATTTCAAGTGGGATCTGACCAGGGTCCTATACAGCTATAACGTTGCCTCTCAGCTCTTGAAATCAATCCCATGGTTGATGAAGGCCAACGCACCGTATACCTTCTTAACCACACAGTCAACCTGCACCACAGCTTTGAGTGTCCTATGGACTCAGACTCCAATATCCCTCTGATCCTCCACACTGCCAAGATTCTTACCATTAATACTATATTCTGCCATCATACTTGACCTACCAAAATGAACCACCTCACACTTATCTGGGTTGAACTCCATCTGCCACTTCTCAGCCCAGTTCTCTCCTGGTTCAGCTCAGGGTATTCGCAAACATAGGAGAAGACACACATGTTCAAGGCCACGGGAAGACACTATTAGAGCCAGTACAAATACAATACAGAAACAAAAACAAATCTCTATAGCAGTAGGTAGTTGGTTGGTATACCTGTTGCACCATTTTTTGCTGGCACTTAGGTCTCCTCATTGCTGTTTCCATAACAAATTTGTTTTACTAGTCAGGGTTGTTAGCCTTGAGCAGGACCCCCAAACCTGGAGGACAGGTGGACCACTCTTATTCTGGCCTCTACCCTTTGACCTGCTTGGCATGGGTGACCCTACCAAGAATCAAAGCACCAGCATAGCCCCCTGGGTCATTGAGGCACACAGGCCTCCAAACCCTACGACAAGGTTGTGGTCCTCTTGGAGGAGAGGTAAGCAGTAGCAGTACAAAGATCAAAATAATACTTTATTGTCGCCAAACAATTGGTACTAGAACATACAATCATCACAGCGATATTTGATTCTGCACTTCATACTTCCTGGACTAAAAATATTAAATATTAAAAATATTAAAAATAGTTAAAATTAGTAAATATTAAAAACATTAAATTATACATCATAAATAGAAAATAGAAAAATGGGAAGTGAGGTAGTGCAAAAAAACCGAGAGGCAGGTCCGGATATTTGGAGGGTACGGCCCAGATCCGGGTCAGGATCCGTTCAGCAGTCTTATAACAGTTGGAAAGAAGCTGTTCCCAAATCTGGTCGTATGAGTCTTCAAGCTCCTGAACCTTCTCCTGGAGGGAAGAGGGACGAAAAGTGTGTTGGCTGGGTGGGTTGTGTCCTTGATTATCCTGGCAGCACTGCTCCGACAGCGTGCAGTGTAAAGTGAGTCCACGGACAGAAGGTTGGTTTGTGTGATGTGCTGCGCCGTGTTCACGATCTTCTGCAGCTTCTTCCGGTCTTGGACAGGACAACTTCCATACCAGGTTGTGATGCACCCTAGAAGAATGCTTTCTACAGAATACTTACCATCCTCTAAATGAGCTGATCTGCAGAATGCTGACAGACTTTCATGTACCTTTCTCTTTCTCTCTCTGTCTAACTCTGACTCAACATACTGCCTTCCTAGCACCACTCACAGCTGTGAGCTAGACTGAGACAAAACTCTCTCCTTGCACCAAGAAGGTGTTCCTTTTGTACCCTTCAAAACCCCTTCACTGATATTTTTCCATGCATTTGGTACCTGCACCCGCACAATGAACTTGCTTTCCTCATAAAAACATGTTTTTCAACATTTTCCACTCTTTTGTGTAGACTTGTACTCCCTTAACTTTCTCCAAGCATTGTTTTATGTTTTCCAAAACGATCCCACTCCAAGCAAACAGCACTCTGGGTTCTGCAGTTTCCCCCACAATCTGAAGACATACAGGTTAGGTTTAATAAATGCTAGATCAGTACCGGAAATGTGGCAACACCTGTGGGCTGCCTCCAGCACTGTGTTGGTTGTTGACACAAATGACGCATTTCACTGTAGGCTTCAATGTACATGTGACAAACAAAACTAAGTATCAGAGTGGAGAACAGAGAGGAGGAGGAACTTAGCGCTGTGGAACTCTTCGGAGGCTAAGTCAATGCTATTTAAAATAGAGGTTGACAGGTTCTTGATTAGTAAGGGCGTCAAAGGTTAAAAGTTCAAGTTCAGGTTCGGTTTATTGTCATTAAATCGTATGCACGTACACAGCCAAACGAAGCAATGTTTCTCCGGACCAAGGTACATATAACTCACGCGAAACACACAAAGTGATATTACCACAAATAAGTTAACAAATAATGACATATATTCCAGAAAATTGACATTTAGCACAAGGGGCATTGTTGACACAAATTAAAAAGTAAAAGGTATATCGCTACTGGATCTTCATACGTGATGAGACCTGGGTGGTGGCAGGGAGTTCAGTAGCCTCACGGTCTGGGAGGGATAATGCTGTTTTCCACCCTTACTGTTTTTGTCCCAATGCTACGTTACCTCCTGTCTGATGGAAGGGGGGCCAGATGAAATTGTGGTACAGATGGGAGGGATCATTAACCATGCTAAGCTCCCTAGCTCCTGATGAGTATCTCGGATATTATGGGGAGAAAGAGGAGATTGAGGTTGAGAGGGGAAATAAATATGCCATAGAAAGCCTACAGGTTTTTTCACCCACTGTCAGAGTGAGTCTGGTATGGGAAAATCCATCACGGGTAAAGCCCTCCCAATTATTGAGCATATCTAATGGAATGTTGTCGCAGGAAAGCAGCATCCATCATCAGGGACCCCCACCACCCGGAACATGCTCTCTTCTTGCTGCTTCTATCAGGAAGGAGGTACAGGAGCCTCAGGACCTACACCACCAGGTTCAGGAACAGCTATTACCCCTCAACCATCACGCCTTGAGACAAAGGGGATAATTTCACTCAACTTCACTTGCCTCATCACTGAACCAATGAACTCACTTTCAAGGGCTCTTCATCTCATGTTCTCGATATTTATTGCTTATTTATTTATCATTATTATTTCTTCTTTTAGTATTGGCACAGATTGTTGTCTTCTGCACTATACTTGAACGCCCTAGTTGGGTGGTCTTTCATTGATTCTGGCATGGTTATTGTTCTATAGATTAATTGAGTATGCCTACAAGGAAGTTGATCTCAGGATTGTAGATGGTGACGTATATGTACTTTGATAATAAATTTACTTTGAACTTTTGAACTTTGAAAGTTGTTGAGGTAAAGTGGAGGTTTAAGTGAAATTGTTTCGGGAGGAATAATTGGAGTTCAGCATCTGTTTGACAATGTCACACATGGAAAGCAGTTTGCAAAAGTATAGAAACCATCAGACCCAGGAGAAATTGGTTAGCTGGATACAAAATTGGCCTCTTCGGAGGAATTGAGATTGCAATGTCAGCAAGTGATTCAGGGCTCAAAGCCAAATCTCTTTATGTAGCCAACGTGTCAATGATTGAGACACAAATGAAAGCGGAATGATATTTGCAGATGACACAACCTTGGCCATATGGCTAATAGGGAGCAACTTGTCAATGGAGGCATTAATAGAGCGGACAGAAAGTTGGCACATCAATGCACAAAGGCCCTTGGGGAGGACAAGCACATCGACCAAGTGCGTAATAAATGAAAGGATATTAAAGAAAATTATGGTGTTGGAGGGAAGGTAGGCTTCCTGGAATAGAGAACCTTGGAGAAACTGGTTAAGAAGCTGCACCTGCCCTTGTTGGCTGAGCAAATAGATGAGATCAGGAATGTCATACTAGGAATATTACCACCAGCACCCTTCTACCACAGAGGTCTCATCACAAGGGCAAGGGCAATTCACTGTTTGCTGTTTATCTGTGCTGCACAATTCACATGCATTTTGTGATATATTTTATGGTAATATTGTGGTATTATTTTGTTTTATGTTCTGCGTGTGATTCATGCATTGTGGTGCACTGCGGTCAGTCCCAACATGGTTGTATATAGTACAGTCAGATGACATTAAGCTTGAATATGAAATTGAACTTGTGAGGTAACGTTGCAACTCCATAAAACTCTGGTTAGACCACACTTGGGATACTGTATTCAGTGCTGGTCACCCCATTATAGGAAGGATGGGGAAGCTTTTGAGAGGGGGCAGGCAGAGGGGCAGAGACGCTGCCTGGATTAGAGAGTAAGTCTTATGAGGATATGTTGAGCAAGCTGGGGCTTTTCTCTCTGGAATGAAGGAGGACGAGAGGTGACCTGATAATGGCACAAGGTGATAAGAGGCATGGACCGAGTGGACAGCCAGAGACTTCTTCCCAGGGTGGAAATGGCGAATACGAGGTGGTGTAATTTTAAGGTGATTGGAGGAAAGTATAGGGAGAAAGGCAGAGGTAAGTTCTTTACAGTAGGTGCATGGAACACCCTGCCAGGGGTGGTGGTAAAGGTAGTTACATCAGGGGCATTTAAGAAACTCTTAGATAGGCACGCGGATGAATGAAAAATGTAAGGGCTATAAGGGGGGAAAGAGTTAAGTTGATCTTCCAGTAGGTTAAAAGGCTGAAACAGCATTGTGGCTGAAGGGTCTCTACTGTGCTGTAGTGTTCTATGTTCCATGATATAAAAAGGAAAGGAGGGCAGGTCGGTTTTCTGTATTAGAGAACCTTGGAGAAACTAGTTCAGAAGCTGCACCTGCCTTTGTTGTCTGAGGGAATAGATGAGATCAGAAACGTCATACCAGGTGTGCATTAAACACCAGTTAATGGTAAACTGAGGCTGCTCTAACCACCCCATCTAGGAAGGACATATCATCATCACAGATAGTCCAGATGCAGATTTCAGAATCACATTTAGATTTATTTGTAAGGCCATAAGACATACAGAAGGAGCAGAATTAGGCCATTCGGCCCATTGGGTCTGCTCCACCATTCCATCATGGCTGATTTATTATCCCTCTCAACCCCGTTCTCCTGCCTTCTCCCCATAACCTTTGACACCCTCACTAATCAAGAACCTGTCAGCCTCCACTTTAAATATACCAAATGTCCTGACCTCCACTGCCACTTGTAGCAATTAATTCCACAGACTCACTATCTTCCGGCTAAAGAAATTTCTCCTCGTCTCTTTTCCAAAGGGACATCCTTCTACTCTGAGGCTGTGTCCTCTGGTCCTTGACTCTCCTACAGGAAGCATCCTCTCCATGTCCTCTCTATCCAAGCCTTTTAATATTCGATAGGTTTTGATGAGATTCCCTCCCCCCATTCGTTTAAACTCCAGCAAGCGTAGGCCCACAGCCACCAAATGCTTCTCACACCTTAATACTTTCACTTCTGGGATCATTCTCATGACCTTCCTCTGGACCCTCTCCAGTGCCAGCACCCCCTTTCTTAAATAAGAGACCCCATACTCCAAGTGCAGTCTGACCAATGACTTGTAAAGCCTCAGCACTACATCCCAGCTTATCACAAGTACGTGGAAACGTCTGTCATTTGCGTTAACAAGCAACCCACCCAAGGACATACTGGGGGCAGCCCGCGAGTGTCAGCACACATTCCAGCGCCAGCATAGCTCGTCGACAGTGCTCAGCAGAATGACACAGAACACAACAGAACAGAACAACAAGAAGCAACAGAGAAAATCAGCAAAATAAGCCCTGTTCCTCCTTCGCACCCACTCACCTAGTCCTCTAACCCCAGGAAAACCATCTTCTTCAGCCGCCAGTGGATTCCGAGCCTCTGGGCCCTGACCTCCCCAGCGTACTTGCAGAGATTCACGGATCGGTCCTCGACTTCGGGACCTCTGATTGACTTTTGGGCTTTGATTTTCGGCAACGACCCAGGACACGCAGACGATGACAAATGTGGACCCTGGATGAGGTTCCGAAATCCAGGCCTCGAACGCTGGATTTGCCAATGAAAGGACTCTTAAAAACTAGGCCTCAAACTCCAATATAGGGGGATGAGATATAGGGGGATGTGGCTAGAACTGGAGAATTGTAGTTGGTAGGCGAGAGTGGCTGTTAGAACTCTCTCACTGCCATGGGTAGCGTAAACAGAGACCACCTTCCCATCCAAGAACGTTCTCCCTTCTCCAGTCTCCCATCAGGCATCCCACCCCACCTTCCTTTCCAGACCTGAAGAAGGGTCTCGACCCGAAGCATCAACTGTTTATTCATCTCCATCTATGCTGCCTGACCTGCTGAGTCCCTCCAGCATTTTGTGTGCGTTGCTCTGGATTTCCAGCATTTGCCCCATTTCTTGTTTAGAAGGTACAAAACCCTGAAAGCAAATACCACCATATTCAAGCACAGCTTCAATCCCACTGTTATAAAACTGAAAAACAGCTTCTTCCCGAGGACCGAATCATGCTACACCCCAGCTTGCCAATGGTCTCTGGGTGGGATGGTCTATCAGAGTCATTTGTTGCATGGAGATATGGAGAGTTTTAAAAAGTTACGCCATAGCGCACGCATTGTAAATATCTGATTTGTACAGACAGGAGCAGCAGCACAATCTCATTGTCTTGAGCAATGACAATAAAGTTTCATTTTATTCTATTCTTTTTACTTTAAACTATTATATATTAACTAGTGTTATCATCCCTCTGTTATGAAGAGATGGACTCTTGCCCTCACATCATACCTTTTTAAGACCTTTACTGTCTGCCTGCATTGCACTTTCTCAGTAACTGTAACACTTTATTCTGCTCTCTGTTATTGTTTTTCCCTTGTACTACCGCAAGGCGCTGATGTGATGAACTGATCTGTACGGATGCCACACAAAACAATTTTTTTCGGAGTAAATTGGTACATGTGACAATAATAAACCAATTTGCCAATTTAAATAGAAGTTAACATAAGACCATAAGCTATAGGTTCTGATCATTTCCCTCTCAGCCCCAATCTCCTGTCTTCTCCCCATATCCCTTCATGCCCTGACTAATCAAGAACCTATCAACCTCTGCCTTAAATATACCCCATGACTTGGCCTCCACAGCCACACATGGTACCAAATTCCACAGATCCACCATTCTCTGGCTAAAGAAATTGCTCCTCATATCCACTCTAAATGGACATCCCTCTATTCTCTGGTCTTAGACTCCCCCACTATAGGACACAAAATACTCAGCAGCTGCTGGGGTCAAAGCAACACTCATGGCCTCCTCTACCGCCATGATGAGGCTAAACTCATATTGGAGGAGCAACACCTCATATACCGTCTGGGTAGTCTCCAGCCCCTTGGCATGAACATTGAATTCTCCAACTTCTGGTAATTCTCTCCCTCTCCCTTCCCCTATCCCTATGTGACTCTGCCCCCTCCCCCAGCTGCCTATCACCTCCCTCATAGTTCCACCTCCTTCTACTACCCATTGTGTTTCCCCTATTTCTTCTTCACCTTTCCTGCCTGTCCCCTCCCTCCTTCGCCTCCCCCACCCCTTAATCTTTCCCCTTACTGGTTTTTCATCTGGAACCTTCCAGCCTTCTCCTTCCCACCCTCCCCCCACCTTCTTTATAGGGCCTCTGCCCCTTCCCCCTACAGTCCTGACGAAGGGTTCCGGCCCGAAACGTCGACCGATCGTTTCCTCGGATAATGTCCGACCTGCTGAGTTCCTCCAGCGTGTTGTGAGTGTTGCCCCGACTACAGGAAACATCCTCTCCAAATCTACCCTATTGAGACCTTTCAGCATTCGATAGGTCCCCTTCATTCTTCTGAATTCCAGTGAGGACAGGCCCAGAGCCAGCAAATGCTTCTCATATGATAAGCCTTTCAATCCCAGAATCATTTTCATGAATCTCCTCTGGACCCTCTCCAATGCCAGCACATCCTTTCTTAGATAAGGGACCCAAATCTGCTCACAATACTCCAAAATCAGAATCAGGTTTATTGTCACAAAAATGCCTTATGTTGTGAGATTTCTTGTTTTACTATAATTACAATAAGAAATGTATTAAAAAATACTCAGTACAAAACAATAGCAAAAAGTGAGATAGTGATTGGTTGGCAGGTGGAGATATGTCTCCACCAAAGGAGGTGTAAGGTACTCCTTCCCTCCACTAGCCTGCAGGTCACCCTTGGGCAAGGTGGAGCACCTGCTTAGTCCCCCCAGTCAGGGTCACGTGAAGCCATATGACCAGGTGGTGGATGGTCGTATGAGCAGCTGGTGCATACCACAAGCCCTGGTTATACGACCACTGCCACCAGGCAGACAATCTCTGAAGAGTATTGATAATGGAGGAGGATAGTGGATAATTGCAAAGGGAGGAGGAGAAGATGGCGGCACGACGGCAGCCACGCGGCCACTTCGGTGGTGATGTCTGTTATCTGTCAAGTAGGGGACCGTGCACAATTCTGATTTGCTGGAGACAGACGTGAGAGTACAGAGGAACATCCGGAGAAACTTCTGAAATGCCCGCTTCGCTGCCGCTGCTACTGTGTGGTAACCGGAATCTCCGGAGCAGAAGGCCCCGAAATCCTCAGCTTTGCATGTTTCAGCGGCCAGGGCAAGGTCGAAGGCGCTCGGCAGAGGATGGCGCTCGGGAGGCTGTATTGGAGAGGCTGGTCGGAAGCTCAGAGTTTTCGGACAGATGGACTCAGTGTCGGCTGTGGTCGGCTGCTTCCAAGGGATCGGCAAGTTGACGGTTCCTGGAGGTTTATGGCAGGGAGTTTTTCCCTTTTGCCGCCTGCTATCGGGGACTCAGGAGTCGATCGACTCAGGGACTTTTGAGACTTTATTTACCATGCTCATGGTTTGTTCTTCATCAAATTATGGTATTGCTTTGCACTGCTGTAACTATATGTTATAATTATGTGTTTCTGTCAGTGTTAGTCTTTGGTTTGTCCTGTTTTCTGTGATATCACTCCGGAGAAACATTGTATCATTTCTTAATGCATGTATGCATTTCTAAATGACAATAAAAGAGGACCGAGTGTTCTCATAATCTAGTGGCTGGGGTCACCTGTCTTGTAACTGCCAGAAGGCAATGGCAAACCACTTCTGTAGAAAAATTTGCCACGAGAAATCGCAGTCATGGAAAGACCCTTATTGCCCACGTCAAATGACACAGCACATGACGGTTCACAGTCCGTTCAGAAATTTAATGGAGGAGCGGAAAGCAGCTCCTGTACCTCTTCCCTTATGATAGCAATGAGGAAAGAGCATGCCTTGGAATGTGAGGGTCACAGTTCCCTCGAAGCGCGCGGCTTCGCAGTAACTGAAGTGCTCCCATGCACACGGCTGGAATAAAGGACAGATGAGGAAAAGTTTATGAAACAAGAAAGATTTTCTTTATTGTACTGTATTTTATTAAACCCTTCAGTTAATAAATAAGATCAAAAGTATGTGATTTTTCAGTTTTCATTCTAAATATTCATAGCTTTCATATTACAAAAAACACATTTAAAGTGTCCTGCAGCTTTTAGGCTGCGTAAAAATTACCTGCTCGGAGTAGTGGTTAGTCTGCGCAGTTGTTAAAAAAAAAGTAGAGGTAACCTGGTGAAGGTTCTTAATGATGGATTCCACCTTTCTGATTTACTGCCTTTTGAAGATGTCCTCTGTGGTGGGGAGACTTGTGTCCATGATTATTATGATTATGAGGACACGCAGTCCCCTCTTATTGTCATTTAGTAATGCATGCATTAAGAAATGATAAAATGATTTTCCAGAATGATATCATGAAAACACATGACAAACCGACTTAGAAAATAACAAAAACCACATAATTATAACATATAGTTACAACAGTGCAAAGCAATACCGTAATTTGATAGGAACAGGCCATGGCACAGTAAAAGTCTCAAAGTCTTTTGAAAGTCCCATCATCTCACGCAGACGGTAAACCTCCAGCGCCGCCAACTTGCCGATGCAGCATCCCGGAAGCATCCGACCACAGTCCGACTCCGAGTCCATCCGAAAACCCCGAGCCTCCGACCAGCTCTCCGACACCGAGCACCGAGCACCATCTCTGCCGAGCGTTTCGACCCCGGCCCCGGCAACAGGCGATACGCAAAGCCGAGGATTTCGGGCCTTCCCCTCCGGAGATTCTCGGTCACACAGTAGCAGCGGCAGCGAAGCGGGCATTTCAGAAGTTTCTCCAGATGTTCCTCTGCGCTTCTCACGGCTGTCTGCATCAAATCCGGATTGTGCACGGCCCCTAGTTACACATATGATGGAGCTGCCTGAGTTTACAACTTGGCTGCTTTCTACAGTGAACCAGGCTGAGCTCTTGTGTCACTAGAAGTTATTGTATGGAATCGAACTTTATATAATACCTCTCTAATGCCCTGTGGTGCTGTGGGGTTGGGGGGGAGGGGGTTACATACATGGACTGCAACTGCTTTATAATTGCCTGTAGTCATATGATTCGGGGCTTGTCATACGAGGAGCGTTTGATGGCTCTGGGTCTCTACTGACCAGAAGACGCAGCCTCAGAATAGATGGAAGACCTTTTAGAATGGAGATGAGGAGGAATTCTTTTAGCCAAAGAGTGGCGAATCTGTGGAATTCATGGCCACAGGTGGCTGTGGAGGCCAAATCATGAGCATATCTAAGAAAAAGGTTGATAGATTCTTGATTAGTTAGGGCATGGAGGGAGATTGGACCTGAGAGGGAAGATAGATCATCCATGATGAAATGTTGGAGTAGATTCAATGGGCCAAACGCCTGATTCTGCTCCTATATCTATAGTCTTATTGTCTTCCCTCCTACCAAACTGCACTACCCAACAACCCAGAGATTTAACTCTAGCCTAATCATAAGACAGTTTACAATAATCAATTGTCCTACTAACCGGTACGTCTTTGGACTGTGGGAGGAAACCAGAGCACCCGGAGGAAACACTCACACACACAGGAAGAACAAACAAGCTTTCTTACAGAGGACGCTGGAATTGAACTCCTAACTTCAACGACCCACTAACTGCTTCACTACCATGGCACCCACGCACACTCACTCCAGGTGGAAGTCTGTGCTGATAACACTGCTTCTGTTCTGAGCGAGAGAATCATACTAGTGATCGAAAAGCCGTCATCCAAGGTCCCTAACGTCCAGGCCGAGCCATCGTCTCACCGCGACCATCAGGCAGGAGGTACAGAAGCCAGAAGTCCCACAGCTGCAGGTTCAAGAACAGCTAATTCCCTTCAACCACTCAGTTCTTGAACCATCCAGAACAACCCCAATCACTACCTCAGATATGCAACACTGTGACCACAGACGTTTTGCGTTAATTGCATTTTTTTCTCTTGGAAGGATTGTGTATAATTCATGCTTAAGTTTTACTTGAGAATTCTCCCTACGTGATGCCCTGTACCTGTGATGCTCGTGCAGCAAGTTTTTCATTGAACCTGCGCATACAATACATTACTGTGCAAAAGTCTTAGGTAGAGAGTGGTGAATCTGTGGAATTCTTTGCCACAGGCAGTTATGGAGGCCAGGTCTCTGTGTATGTTTAAGGCAGAGGTTGATAGGTCAGGGAATGAAGGGATACAGGGAGAAAGCAGGTGACTGGGGCTGAGAGGAAAATTGGATCAGCCATGATGAAATGGCAGAGCAGACTCAGGCTAAATGGCCTAATTCTGCTCCTATATCTTATGGTCTTATGGTTTTAAGGTGCCAGTAATCCGCCTCTGCCCCTTCTCCTGTCAGTAGAAATGGTCCTGAGTGGAATGGACATTCAATCCCAGGCAACGGCACGAGAGACAAAAGGGATGGCCGTTGCTGAAATCTAGAGCAACAAGCAATCTGCTAGAGCTGGACTTGGTTGTCAGAGGCTGTTTGAGGTGCACATTGTTGGGAGCATCTAATAGGGAGTGGGAGCTTATCTCCACTACTCCCTCTCGCTGTAGCAAGCTTAAGGAACACCACTGTTAATATTGCCATTAAAATAAAGCAAAAAATCCAATCTCTGAATGTCAAACTACCAAGAGCTCAAGGTTTCAGTCTATTACACAAGTCAAAATATTAATTTAAGTCCGTTACGATCCACAAATAATATGTACAGGATTAGACCCATTCTAATCTCCACACAGCTCCAAGGGGCCACAACCTTGTCGCAGGGTATGGAGGCTTGTGTGCCTCAGCGACCCAGAGAGCTCTGTTGGCTGTAGTCAGGGCTTTGTGCTTAGGCTTTTGGTAGGGTCACCCATGCCAAATAGGTCAAAGGGTAGAGGTCAGGCTCAGAGTGACCCACCCATCCTCCAAGTTCAGGGGTTCAGCTCAGGGCTAATAACCCTGATTGGTAAAACAAAATTTTTACGGAAATAGCAATGAAGAATCCTTCTACATCTGAGTGTGATAGTATTCCTGAGTCTCCGCCCAGGACTTACATGACTGACTGTATTAAAATTCGAGCTTTTGACATGCTGAAGAAAGTTCTGGCCACCACCAGAGATGGATGACCTTCTTTGCTGCCCTAAATACCAGTGATGTAACAGACAGCAAATAGAGAGAGATCTCCACACAGCCCCATTAGAATCATCTCAGAATCTGAATCAAGGTTTATTATCTCTGACCTATGTCATGAAATTTGTTGCTTTGTGACAACAGTACAAGAAATAGATAAATAGTGGCAAAGAGGTATATTAAGGGAGTGCCCACGGGCCGCTTATAAATTTGATGGCAGAGGAGACGAAGTTGTTCCTAAAAGGTTGAATGTGCATCTTCAGGCTCCTGTAGCTCCTCCCTGATGGTAGTAATGAGAAGAGGTCATGTCCTGGACGGTGTGGGTACTTGATAATGAAACTTGAGGCATTATTTTTTAAAAAGATATCCCCGTTGGTGGGGATGGCGAGAATCATAGAGTCAGAGCGAAACATCACAGAAACAGCCGCTGCTAACCTGTTATTCGGCCTAGTCCTATTGACCCTCATCTGGACCACAGCTCTCCCTACCCCTCCAATCCATGTACCTATCCAAGCTTCTCTTAAATATTGAAATCAAACCCGCGTCCACCACTTCTACTGGCAGCTCGTTTCACACTCACACCACCCTCTGAGTGAAGAAGTTCCCCCCAATGCTCCCCTTAAATATTTCACCTTTCACCTTTCACCTATGACTTCTAGTCACACACAAGAGAAAATCTGCAGATTCTGGAAATCTGAGCAACACACAATATGCTGGAAGAACTCAGCAGGCCAGGCAGTGTCTAAAAAAAGAGTACGTCGCCATTTCGGCCCGAGATGCAGGCTGGCCTGCTGGGCTCCCCCAGCATTTTGTGTGTGTTACCACTAGTTCTAGTCTTAGTGAACCTCGATGGAAAAAGCCTGCTTACATTTACCCTAACTATACCCCACATAATTTTGATGGCTCCTTTGTCACCCCAATGAGAATCTCCCCAATCTCATGATCAGCTTCCAAACCAATCCTGAGCACCAGAATCTTCGGGATTTTATCGGGATGAAGAGCCCAAGCTTTCTAGGATCACTTGTGTGAAGAATTTTCTTTTTTAAATGGTTGCCCTCTCAGAGTCTTGAATCTTGCTGATCCCTGAATTATACTACTCTCCCCTTCCACCTGTGGCAGATACAATACTGAAACAGTAATTGGTCACTGGCGTTAACTGTACTCGGGGAGTGTCTATACAACGTTATTTGCTACATCTACAGAGCGCTGCCACAGGGAAGAAGCATCCCTCATCAAGGACCTCCACAATCCAGGCTATTCCTTCTTCTTGGTGCTGCCATTGGGCAAGAGGTACAGGAACACCGGTCCTACACCACCAGGCTCAGGAACCCTACAACCATCAGGCTCCTCAACCAGACCCGATAACTTCACTCACCTCAGCTCTGAACTGGTTCCACAACCTTGGGACTCAGTTTCAAAGACTCTACAACCCACGTTCCCTGTATTATTCAGTTTCTTATTTATTATTATTATTATTATCATTATGGTTTGTCTTTTTGAGTATTTGCACAGTGTTCGTTTGCACGTTCATTAGTAGTCAGTCTTCGTTTGGGTGTAGTTTTTCGTTGACTCTATTGTATTTTTTTGTTCTACTGTGAATGCCTGAAAGAAACTTAATCTCAGGGTAGTATGTGGTGATGTATACTTACCTTGAACTTTGAACAATAAGGTCGTTTTTCTTTGCTCTAGATTCCGGCATCTGCAGTCTTATGTCTGTGATTTTGATAGTAGCTTTTTCCAAGTTCTTGGGGAGAAGGGAGTTTTATCTTCCTCAGGATTACTACCTCCTTGAGGAGCTCAACAGAGCTTGGCCAATGTCCAGCAGGACAACGTCAAACACTATGAGCAGCCCACTCAGTTAGACGGCCCTTCGTCCCTTACAACTGCTTACTTTTATTTCCTTAGAGATACAGAGCAGAACAGGCTCTTCCAGCCCAGTGAGCCACATGGCCCATCAACCCTCTGTTTAACCCTAGCCTAATCACAGGACAATTTACAATGACCTACTAACTGCTACGTCTTTGGATTGTGGGAGGCAACCAGAGCAAGCTCACGCATTCCACAGAGAGATCGTAGACTCCTCACTGATGGGGTCAGAATTGAACTCTGAACTTCTGACGCCCCCAGCTGTAATAGCTGTAAAAGTAACATTAACAAATTTGCCGATGATACAAAGCTGGGTGGCAGTGTGAAATGTGAGGAGGATGTTATGAGAATGCAGGGTGGACTTGGACAGGCTGGGTGAGTGGGCAGATGCATGGCAGATGCAGTTTAATGTGGATAACTGTTAGGTTATCCACTTTGGTGGTAAGAATGGGAAGGCAGATTATTATCTAAATGGAGTCAAGTTAGGAAAAGGGGAAGCACAACGAGATCTAGGTGTTCTTGTACATCAGTCACTGAAAGCAAGCATGCAAGTACAGCAGGCAGTGAAGAAAGCTAATGGCATGCTGGCCTTCATAACAAGGGGAATTGAGTATAAGAGCAAAGAGGTCCTTCTGCAGCTGTACAGGGCCCTGGTGAGACCACACCTGGAGTACTGTGTACAGTTTTGGTCTCAAATTTGAGGAAGGACATTCTTGCTATTGAGGGAGTGCAGCGTAGGTTCACAAGGTTAATTCCCGGGATGGCGGGACTGTCATATATTGAAAGATTGGAGCGACTGGGCTTGTATACTCTGGAGTTTAGAAGGCTGAGAGGGGACCTGATTGAAACATATAAGATTATTAAGGGATTGGACACGCTGGAGGCAGGAAGCACGTTCCTGCTGATGGGTGAGTCCAGAACCAGAGGCCACAGTTTAAGAATTAGGGGTAGGCCATTTAGAACGGAGTTGAGGAGAAACTTTTTCACCCAGAGAGTGGTGGATATATGGAATGCTCTGCCCCAGAAGGCTGTGGAGGCCAAGTCTCTGGATGCTTTCAAAAAAGAGATGGATAGAGCTCTTAAAGATAGTGGAATCAAAGGTTATGGGGATAAGGCAGGAACTGGATACTGATTGTGGATGATCAGCCATGATCACAGTGAATGGCGGTGCTGGCTCGAAGGGCCGAATGGCCTACTCCTGCACCTATTGTCTATTGTCTATTGTCTATAGCATCGCGATACCGTTTAGTTCCATATGCATGGCTGTTATAGAAATTAGTTTTACTTGTCACATCTACATCGGAACGTGTCATTTTGTGTCAACGGCCAGCACAGTCTGAGGACTGGGCTGGGAGAAGCTCGCGTGTCGTCACGCTTCCAGCGCCAACAGGGCATGTGATCTTACACCTTATCGTCTACCTGCACACCCTTTCTCTGCAGCTGTTACACTTCATTCTGCATTCTGTTATTGTTTTACCTTGTTCTACCCCAATGCACTGTGTAATGAAGTATCTGTATGAATAGTAGGCAAGACAAGCTTTTCACTGTATCTCGGTATGTGACACTTAAAGGCCATAAGACCATAACATGTGGGAGCAGAATGAGGCCATTTGGCCCTTCGAGTCTGCTCTGCCATTTCATCATGGCTGATCCATTTCCCTCTCAGCCCCAGTCTCCTGCTTTCTCCCCATAGCCCTTCATACCCTGACCAATCAAGAATCTACCAACTTCTGCCTTAAATATAC
The DNA here is from genome assembly GCF_963921235.1 of Mobula hypostoma. Lineage (NCBI taxonomy): Eukaryota > Metazoa > Chordata > Chondrichthyes > Myliobatiformes > Myliobatidae > Mobula > Mobula hypostoma. Next base: position 180,936,739 of record NC_086103.1, read on the forward strand.
ATAAAGACTTGGCCTGCACAGCTGCCTGTGGCAAAGAATTCCACAGATTCACCTCCTTCTGGCTAAAGAAATTCCACTTCATCTCCATTGTAAAAGGACACCCCTCTACTTTGAGGATGTGTCCTTTGGTCTTAGACTCTCCCACCATCGGAAACATCCTCTCTACATCCGTTCTATCTAGGCCTTTCAACATTTGACAGGTTTCAATGAGATTACCCCCTCATTCTTCTGAATTCCAGCAAGTACAGGCTCAGAGCTATCAAACACTCATCATACGATAAGCCTTTCAACCCCAGAATCATTTGTGTGAACCTCCTTCAAACCCTCTCCAACGTCAGCACAACTTTTCTGAGATAAGGGGCCTAAAACTTCTCATAATACTCAAAGTGAGGCCTCGCCAATGCTTGATACAGTCCTAGCATTTCATCCTTGCTCTTATATTTTATGAGGAGATCCTGTTATGTGCAATATCTCTATATAAGAAATGATACAAGATCCAAACTTTGACTCACAAGGTGAATCTGCTCTGACATGGTTCAGTGCCTGACCTGCTCGCTCATAGCTGTTGACATCCCTTTAATCCTGTGCAGGTACTAATCACCAAACAGTAGTTTTAGTCACTATTACTGCAGCCTCTATGCCACCAGTAACACTTTATGGAGTCCATGGACCTCTTGCTTAATTGTATTAATTCACAGCATAAAAAAGGTCAGCAGCCCCTGCTCTGTGCTGACGTGGTGATCGAGAGAAGCGATAAGTGGAAGTCACCCCTTTCTTCCATGGTCCACTGTCCTCTCCTAGCAGATCCCTTCTTCTTCAGCCCTTTACCTCTTCCACCTATCTACTCCCAGTTTCTTACCACCCCACTTCCCATGGACGATCAAGTGCACGCATCCATTAACATGTAGGATGAGAGATGAGGATGTTGGGGATCTGAAGGTTATGTTTAAACCTGAAAGTAAAGATGGCTTACGTTGGAACAGCCCTTCTCCTCCACAGAACTGGACCGAGTATAACAGATTTAGCGACACACACAAAACGCTGGAGGAACTCAGCAGGTCAGGCAGCATCTATGGTTGTTCTCTGGCAAAGATGTGATTGGTAGGGGGGAAGCCTTCAAAGGGGAAATTTTGAGAGTGCAGAGTTTGTATGTTCCTGTCAGGATTAAAGGCAAATTGAATAGGAATAAGGAACCTTGGTTCTCAAGGGATATTGCAACTCTGATAAAGAAGAAGAGGGAGTTGTATGAAATGTATAGGAAACGGGGTAAATCAGGCGCTTGAGGAGTATAAGAAGTGCAAGAAAATACTTAAGAAAGAAATCAGGAGGGCAAAAAGAAGACATGAGGTTGCCTTGGCAGTCAAAGTGAAGGATAATCCAAAGAGCTTTTACAAGTATATTAAGAGCAAAAGGATTGTAAGGGATAAAATTGGTCCTCTTGAAGATCAGAGTGGTCGGCTTTGTGCGAAACCAAAGGAAATGGAGGAGATCTTAAATAGGTTTTTTGCGTCTGTATTTACTAAGGAAGCTGGCATGAAATCTATGGAATTGAGGGAATCAAGTAGTGAGACCATGGAAACTGTACAGACTGAAAAGGAGGAGGTGCTTGCTGTCTTGAGGAAAATTAAAGTGGATAAATCCCCGGGACCTGACAGAGTGTTCCCTCGGACCTTGAAGGAGACTAGTGTTGAAATTGCGGGGGCCCTGGCAGAAATATTTAAAATGTCGCTGTCTACGGGTGAAGTGCCGGAGGATTGGAGAGTGGCTCATGTTGTTCCGTTGTTTAAAAAAGGATCGAAAAGTAATCCGGGAAATTATAGGCCGGTGAGTTTAACGTCAGTAGTAGGTAAGTTATTGGAGGGAGTACTAAGAGACAGAATCTACAAGCATTTGGATAGACAGGGGCTTATTAGGGAGAGTCAACATGGCTTTGTGTGTGGTAGGTCATGTTTGACCAATCTGTTGGAGTTTTTTGAGGAGGTTACCAGGAAAGTGGATGAAGGGAAAGCAGTAGATATTGTCTACATGGACTTCAGTAAGGCCTTTGACAAGGTCCCACATGGGAGTTTAGTTAGGAAAATTCAGTCGCTAGGTATACATGGAGAGGTGGTAAATTGGATTAGACATTGGCTCGATGGAAGAAGCCAGAGAGTGGTGGTAGAGAGTTGCTTCTCTGAGTGGAGGCCTGTGACTAGTGGTGTGCCACAGGGATCAGTGCTGGGTCCATTGTTATTTGTCATCTATATGAATGATCTGGATGATAATGTGGTAAATTGGATCAGCAAGTTTGCTGATGATACAAAGATGGAGGTGTAGTAGACAGTGAGGAAGGTTTTCAGAGTCTGCAGAGGGACTTGGACCATCTGGAAAAATGGGCTGAAAAATGGCAGATGGAAGGACAAACCAAGGTAGAACATACAGGGTTAATGGTAAGGCACTGAGGAGTGCAGTGGAACAGAGGGATCTGGGAATACAGATACAAAATTCCCTAAAAGTGTCGTCACAGGTAGATAGGGTCGTAAAGAGAGCTTTTGGTACATTGGCCTTTATTAATCGAAGTATTGAGTATAAGAGCTGGAATGTTATGATGAGGTTATATAAGGCATTGGTGAGGCCGAATCTGGAGTATTGTGTTCAGTTTTGGTCACCAAATTACAGGAAGGATATAAATAAGGTTGAAAGAGTGCAGAGAAGGTTTACAAGGATGTTGCCGGGACTTGAGAAACTCAGTTACAGAGAAAGGTTGAATAGGTTAGGACTTTATTCCCTAGAGCGTAGAAGAATGAGGGGAGATTTGATAGAGGTATATAAAATTATGATGGGTATAGATAGAGTGAATGCAAGCAGGCTTTTTCCACTGAGGCAAGGGGAGAAAAAAACCAGAGGACATGGGTTAAGAGTGAGGGGGGGAAAGTTTAAAGGGAACATTAGTGGGGGCTTCTTCACACAGAGAGTGGTGGGAGTATGGAATGAGCTGCCAGACGAGGTGGTAAATGCGGGTTCTTTTGTAACATTTAAGAATAAATTGGACAGATACATGGATGGGAGGTGTATGGAGGGATACGGTCCGTGTGCAGGTCAGTGGGACTAGGCAGAAAATGGTTTGGCACAGCCAAGAAGGGCCAAAGGGCCTGTTACTGTGCTGTAGTTTCTATGGTTCTATGAATAAACAACCGACATTTTAGTCCGTGTTCCTTCATCAGGACTGGAAAGGAAGAAGCCAAGATAAGAAGTTGGGGGGAGGGGGGATGAGTACAAACTGGCAGGTGATAGGTGAGACCAGGAGAGGGAAAAGGTAGTTGGGTGGGGGATGGGGAGCAGGGTGAAGTAAGAAGCTGGGAGGTGATAGGTGGAAGAGGTAAAAGGCTGAAGAAGAAGGGATCTGATAGGAGAGGATAGTGGACCCTGGGAGAAAGGGATGACTTCCTATCGCTTTTCTTGATCACCGCATCAGTACAGAGTGGGGATTCCCAACCTTTTTTATGCTGTGAATTAATACAATTAAGCAAGAGGTCCATGGACTCCATAAAGTGTTACTGGTGGCATAGAGGCTGCAGTAATAGTGACTAAAGCTACTAGTTGGTGATAAGTACCTGAACAGGATTAAAGTCTACACGGACATGTTTCAGGTGGTTGTAGAACTTCACGCTGACTATACACACTGGATGGCGTGGTAGTGTAGCGTCAACTATAAGATCTTGATTCAACTTCCTCTGCTGTCTGTACAGAGTTTGTGAAACCCATGACCATGTGGGTTTCCTCCAAGTGCTCTGGTTTCCACCCACATTACAAAGATGTACAGGTTGGTGCGCTAACTGGTCACACCGTTGTAATTGGGTTGTGCAGGCTTATTGGGCTGGAAGGGCCCAGTATCGTGCCGTATAGAACATAGAATAGTACAGCACAGTACAGGCCCTTCAGCCCACGATGTTGTTCCGACCTTCAAACCATGCCTCCCATATAACCCCCCACCTTAAATTCCTCCATATACCTGTCTCATAGTCTCTTAAACTTCACTAGTGTATCTGCCTCCACCACTGACTCAGGCAGTGCATTCCACATACCAACCACTCTCTGAGTAAAAAACCTTCCTCTAATATCCCCCTTGAACTTCCCACCCCTTACCTTAAAGCCATTGTCCTCTTGTATTGAGCAGTGGTGCCCTGGGGAAGAGGCGCTGGCTGTCCACTCTATCTATTCCTCTTGTATACCTCTATCATGTCTCCTCTCATCCTCCTTCTCTCCAAAGAGTAAAGCCCTAGCTACCTTAATCACTGATCATAATCCATATTCTCTAAACCAGGCAGCATCCGGTAAATCTCCTCTGTACCCTTTCCAATGCTTCCACATCCTTCCTATAGTGAGGCGACCAGAACTGGACACAGTACTCCAAGTGTGGCCTAACCAGAGTTTTATAGAGCTGCATCATTATCCTGCGACTCTTAAACTCTATCCCTCGACTTATGAAAGCTAACACCCCATAAGCTTTCTTAACTACCCCATCGACCTGTGAGGCAACTTTCAGGGATCTGTGGACATGTACCCCCAGATCCCTGAACGATCTAAGAAAAGATGTGTTGGCATTGGAGCAGGGCCAGAGGAAATTCACAAGAATGAAAGGTATGAGGTGTGTTTGATGGCTCTGGACTTGTACTCAGTGGAGTTTAGAAGAATGAGGAGGGATCTCATTGAAAACTACTGATTATTGAAGGGCCTAAATAGAGTGACATGTTGAGGATATTTCAAACAGTGGAGGAGTCTAGCACTAGAGGGTACAGCCTCAGAAATTTATCTTCATCTCTGTTTGAAAGGGCCGTCCTGATGAAGGGTTCCGGCCCGAAATGTTGACTGATCATTTCCACGGATGCTGCCCGGCCTGCTGAGTTCCTCCAGCGTGTTGTGCATGAACAGGATCACAAGAGTCTGCAGAGGGTTGTAGACACAACCAGCTCCAGCACAGGCACAGGAGGGTTGTAGACACAACCAGCTCCAGCACAGGCGCAGGAGGGTTGTAGACACAACCAGCTCCAGCACAGGCACAGGAGGGTTGTAGACACAACCAGCTCCAGCACAGGCACAGGAGGGTTGTAGACACAACCAGCTCCAGCACAGGCACAGGAGGGTTGTTGACACAACCAGCTCCAGCACAGGCACAGGCCAGCCACCAACAAGGACATCTACCAAAGGTGGTTCCTCAAGAGAGCAGCATCTATCTTAAAGACCCTCACCATCCAGGAAACACCCTCTTCTCATTACTACTTTCAGGGAGATTACAGGAGTTTAAAGAGCCATACTCAACAACTTAGGATCAGCTTCTGTCATCAGTTTTCTGAATGGACCACGAACTATCTTCGCTATTCCTATTTATTTATCTATGTTTATTGTAACAAGTAATTTGTCACACCCGCCTTGTACTGCTGCCACAAAACAATAAATTTCACAACTTTACAGTATGATACACAAGTCTTAGGCACATATACCATATATACAGTAGCTAGGGGACAGGGAGAGGGGAATCATGGTTGAGAAAAGGGAAAGGGAGAGGGGAGGGAGCAGGAAGCACCAGAGAGACATTCTGTAATGATCAATAAACCAATTGTTTGGAATCAGATGACCTTGCCTGGTGTCTCAGGGCTGGGTGTGTCTGCAACTCTGCCCCAACGCTCCTTCTCTGCCACCTACCCCACACCCCTCCCATGGCAATCCACTCTCACCATTCCAACATCCTTTGCTCCCCCCCCGGATTTACAAGCTTGCTGCCTGCTCCAGGTTGACAGGTACAGTACTGTGCAAAACTCTTGGACAGCCTACTCATATAAATGTGTCTAGGACTTTTGCATAACACTGTATGCCTGTAACAATAAACCTGATTCTGGTCAAAGCTGGCCTTCAGTTAAACATTAGTGTTTAATATTCACTTCCTGTGCTCACAGGGTCAGTAAAGAACAAAAATATATTTATTTTGTTCTCCATTTCACCAAGAATACCTTAGAAAAAGGTGTTTTTAATTGAATAATACATTCTGGCTTAGAAGACCAAGGGAGGTTGTGTTCCAATTCAGGTTCTTTGACCTGAATCACTAGGTCTATTTCTCTCCCTACAGATGCTGCCTAGTTTGTTGAGCGTTTGCAGTGTTTTCAGCTTTGATGTCAGAATTCCAGCTCCTGCAGCCTTTAATTCTTTCAATTTCCACCAGGGATATTTCCAGCTCCCCAGGAGCAGTCATGATCCTTCTGTTTCTAAATTACAGAGATAAATAGTGCAGAAAGGATGAATGAGGGTGTGTTCATGGATTCATGGACCATTCAGAAATCTAAAGGCAGAGGGTAAGGAGCGGTCCTAAAGTGTTGAGTGTGGGCCTTCATGCTCCTGACAGTAGCAGTGATTAGGGAAAATATCCCGGACGATGAGGGTCCTTGATGGATGCTTCCTTCCTGAGGAACCACCTCTTGAGGGTGTCCCTAATAATAGGGAGGATGTGCCTGTCATGGGGCTAGCTGATTCTGCGACCATCTTCAGCCTTCATTCCAGGCTGTGATGCAACCAATGGGAATGCTCTCCACAGTACCCTCTTTAGAGATTTGCTAGCCTTTGGTGACATATCAAATCTCAAAATCTTAACGAAGTAAAGCGACACTAGCATTTCCTTTACATGCTCCCATCAGTATGTTGGACCCAGAACAGATTCTCTGAGATGTTGATGCTCAGGTACTTGGAACGTCTCACCCTTTCCACCGCTAACCTCTTGATGAGGGCAGATGTTTGTGTGTTCTTCCGATTTCCCCTTCCCGAAGTCCGCAATCAATTCTTTGTTCTTGCTGATGTTGAGTGAGAGGTTGTTGTTGTTGAGACAACTCTCAGCCAGCCAATCTAGTTCAATCCTGTCAGCCTCATCGTTGCCACCTGAGATTCTGCCAGCAACAGTTGTGTTATTGGTGAATTTATAGTTGGTAGAGCATCCCAATCTGGGGTCCACAAGCCCCTCAGTTTCTGGTAGGGGTCCATGGCATGAGAATGGTTGGGAACCCCTTGTGTAGAGAAAGTAGAGCAGAGGGATAAGCATGTATCCTTGAGGTGTGTCATTGTTGATCGTCAGTGAGGAGGACATGTTATTTCTGATCTGCACTGACACTATCCATTGACCCCTGATGATTTCAAGTCCCAATTCAGAGGTATTTGTACATGAGCTCACTGATTTGGCCAACATGATCACTTCGGGTTGTAAATTATCATGTTTGCCAAATCAGTGAGTTTGTGCTCAACCTTTGGAATGATAGAACATAGAACAGTTATAGGACACTACAGACCTTTTGGCCTATGATGTTGTGCTGACCTCTTAACCTACTCCAAGATCAATCTAACACTTCCATCCCACATAGCCCCCCCTCCCCCTTCTCTCTTTTTTCCATTTCCCATTCTGGCTCCCCTCTTACCTCTTCTCCTCTCCTGCCCAGCATGTACCTCCTCCTTCCCTCTCTCCCACAGTCCACTCTCCTACCAGGTTCCTTCTTCTTCAGCCCTTTACCTCCTCCACCTACTAAATCCCAGCTTCCTATTTCATCCCCTCTCCCCCACCCACCCACCCTCACCTGGTCTCGCCTATCACTTGCCAGCTTGGACTCTTTCGCCTCCCCGCCACATTCTTATTATGGCTTCTTCCCCCTTCCTTTCAAAGTTCAAAGTAAATTTTATTATCAAAGTACATATATGTCACCATATACAACTCCGAGATTCATTTTCCTGCGGGCATACTCAGTAAATCTATGGAATTGTAACTATAACAGGATGAATGAAATATCAACCAGAATGCAGAAGACAACAAACTGTGGAAATGAAAATATAAGTAAATAGCAATAAATAATAGAACATGAAATAACAAGATCAAGAGTCCTTAAAGTGAGATCATTGGTTGAGGGAACATCTCAATGGATGGGCAAGTGAGTGTAGTTATCCCCTTTTGTTCAAGAGCCTGATGGTTGAGGAGTAGTAACTGTTCTTGAACCTGGTGGTGTGAGTCCTGAGGCTCCTGTACCTTCTACTCGATGGCAGCAGTGAGAAGAGAGCATGACTTGTGCGGTGGGGATCTCTGATGATGGATGCTGTTTTCCTACGACAGCATTTCACATAGATGTGCTCAATGGTTGGGAGGGCTTTACCCGTGATGGACTGGGCCTAATCCACTACCTTTTGTGGGATTTTCCATTCAAAGGCACTTGTGTTTCCGTACCAGGCAGAGATGCAGTCAGTTAATACACTCTCTAGTACAAACCAATAAAAGTTTGTCGAAGTTTTAGATGTCATGCCAAATCTCCACAGACTGCTAAGGAACTTCAGGTTCTCAGCCCGAAACATCAACTGTTAATTCTTCTCCATTGAAGCTGATCTTTGGCATTTTGTGTGTGTAGGCCTCCACTTTTCTTTCATCCATGTGCCCTTTGAAGAGTCTCTGAAATATCTGTATGTTTGATGTGTGGCTCATGCTTGAATATATAAGTGAATCTCAGAAATGTTCCTGTGGTGTGCATGTCTCTACATCTGCACTGGGATATAGAATTGGACCAGGACTGTGCTTAAAGATAAAAAAAAACAGGAATTCATCCTTTTTTAACACAGCACATGAGTACTTTCCTCCAACTTCTGGTTGCTTATTATTTCAATTCCCTCCACAGATTCATCCCGTCATTTCTGGCACTGGGCACCGAGTGGATAAGGGATTGGTTCAGACTTGTGACGATTCATCTTCTGTTCGTTGGTTCAAACAGTATCAGAGGAATGAGACTGGCTGTTGGCTGCATTCTTGCCTCCGTCTGCGCCCTGCTGCTCAACTCGAGGTTCTGTCATGCCATTCGATGGCTGTGAGTATTGTTGTGTGCATGCATGCATCTCGCATATGTCACGTGTGAACATGTATGTTCAAAAGGTATGCATCCTGCATGAAGCATGTGTGTGATGTGTGTGTGCATAGTTCTATTTGTGTGGCTTAAGTCTGAATATAGAGTAATAGAATCATAGAACACTACATCTCAGAAAAAGGTGATTTGGCCCATCTAGTCCATGCTGAGCCATTCATCCGCCTAGTCCCATTGTCCTGCACCCGGACCATAGCCGTCCATACCCCTCTCATCATGTACCCATTCTAACTTCTATGTTGCAATCAAAATTACATCCACCACTTATGCTGGTCCCTCGTTCTACACTCTCACCACCCTCTGTGAAGAAATTCCCTCTTATGTTCCCTTTAAACATTTCACCTTTCACCCTTTATCTATGACCTCTAGTTATAGTCACAGCCAACCTCATTGAAAAAAGCTTGTTTGCAATTACCCTATCAGTACCCCTCATAAATTTGTCTACCCATGTATTAAAGAAATTTTGAAGATTTATTTGTCATATGTGTTTGCACATAAAAGGCAGAAGGAGCATTTTCTACCTGGAGAAGCTGTAGATGAAGTATTGTAGATGGATTGTTTTTGGCCTGTAAATTGGTGACCAATGGTGTTCTGCAAGGATCCGTTCTGAGACCCCATATCTTAGTGGTTTTTATATGTAGCTTGGGTGAGGAAGTGGAAGAGTGGGTAGTAACTCTACAGATGACATGAAGGTTGGTGGAGTTTTGGATGACATAGAAGGTTGTCATAGGTTACAATGGGACATTGAGAGGATGCAGAGCTGGACTGAGAATAGCAGATGGAGTTCAATCCGGAAAAGTTTGAAGTGATTCACTTTGGGAGATCAAACGTGAAGGCAGAGTACAGTTTTACTGGCAGGATTCTTAGCAGTGTGGAGGAACAGAGGGTTCTTGGGGCCCACGTCCATTGATCCTTCACAATTGCCATGCAAGTTGATAGGGTGGATCAGAAGACATATGGTGTGCTGACCTTCATTGGTCGGGGGACTGAATTCAAGAGACACGAGATAATGCAGCTCTATAAAACCTGGTTAGACCACACTTGGTGTATTGTGTTCAGATCTTGTCAACTCATTATAGGAAGGATGTGGAAGTTTTAGAAAGGGTGCAGAGGAGATTTACTAGGATGCTGCCTGGACTAGATAGTACATCCTATGAGGTTAGTTTGAGCAAGCTAGAGCTTTATATTTGGAGCAAAGAAGGATGAGAGGCAACTTCACAGAGGTGCACAAGTTGTTAAGAGGTATAGATCGAATGGATAGCCAGAGACTTTTTCCCAGGGTGGAAATGGCTAAAACCAGGGATCATCAAGGTGATTGGAGGGAAGTATAGGGAGGATGACAGAGTTAAGTTTTTCACAGTTTATGGTGGGTGTGTGGACAACCTGCTGGGTGTGGTGGTAGAGGAAGATACATTAGCGACATTGACGAGATTCCTAGATAGGCATGTCATTCATTTGCACCTGTACCTGGACCATGGACCATGGCTCTCCATACCCCTCCCATCCAAGCACCTATTCAAATTTCTTGAAAATGTTGAAATTGAACCTTCAATCACCACTTGTGCTGGGCACATGGCCAAGTGGTTAAGGCATTCGACTAGCGACCTGAAGGTCATGAGTTCTAGCCCCAGCCAAGGCAGCGGGTTGTGTCCTTGAGCAAGGCACTTAACCACACAGTGCTCCGTGACGACACTGGTGCCAAGCTGTATTGGCCCTTGCCCTTCCCTTGGACAACATTGGTGTCGTGGAGAGGGGAGACTTGCAGCATGAGCAACTGCTGGTTTTCCATACAACCTTGCCCAGGCCTGCGCCCTGGAGAGTGAAGACTTTCCAGGTGCAGATCCATGGTCTCGCAAGACTAACGGATGTGCTGGTAGCTCATTCCACACTCTCACCAACTTCTGAGTGAAGAAATTCCCACTTATGTTCCTCTAAAACATTTTACCTTTCACCCTCAACCTATGACCTCCAGCTCTAGTCTCTCCCAAGCTCAGTGGAAAAAACCCACTTCCATTTACCCCATTTATACTCCTCAAAATTTTGTATACCTTTATCAAACCTCCCCTCATTCTCCTATGCTCTGGGGAGAAAAGTCCTAACCTATTCAAACTTTCCCTAGTCCGGCAAATTTCTCTGTGCTCTTTCAAAGGATAGTAGGTGCCTCATCCAATGTCTTCCACTGCATTAATATAATATTCCACTCCTGTACTTTGATTTGTGATAGCCAATATGTCAAAAGGATTGGGGTTGATTGGTTAATGGTCTGGCCTGTGTAAGTAAGTGATCCCTAGTGTGTAGCTGAGTGTAGAATCCAAGGGGTTGTTGATGGGAATATGGAGAATATAAAATGGGAATCGTGTAAATGAGTGTCTGGTGGTCAGCATGAACTTGATGGGCACTCCATTAGATACACATGTACACCTGCTCATTAATGCAAGTATCAAATCAGCCAATCATGAGGCAGCAACTCAATGCATAAAAGCATGCAGATGTGGTCAAGAGGTTCAGTTGTTGTTCGGGCCAAACATCAGAATGGGGAAGACATGTGGTCTAAGTGACTTTGATTGTGGAATGATTGTCGGTGCCAGACAGGGTTTGACTGTCTCAGAAACTGGTGAACTCCTGGGAATTTCATGTACAATAGTCTCTAGAGTTAGAACATAGAACATAGAAGTTTACAGCACATCACAGGCCCTTCGGCCCACGATGTTGTGCTGACCATGTAACCTATTCTAGAGACTGCCTAGAATTTCCCTAGCCCATAACTCTGTATTTTTCTAAGCTCCATGTACCTATCTAAGAGGCTCTTAAAAGACCCTATCGTATCCAATAGAGAGAGAAAAAAAAATCCAGCAAGTGGCAGTTCTGTGGGCAGAGTGTTTTGTTAATGAGACAGTTCAGAGGAGAATGGCCAGGCTGGTTCGAGCTGACAGGAGGATGACAGTAACTCAAATAACCATGCGTTACAACAGTGGTGTGTAGAAGAGCATCTCTGAATACACAACACATCGAACCTTGAATTGGATTGGCTACACCAGCAAAACACCATGAAAGTACACTCTGTGGCCACTTTATTGGGTACACTAATAAAGTGGTAATGGGGTATACCAGCTCATATTTTCTGACCTCTCTTTACATCCGTCTCTGCTGTTCACACAACTAATCCCTCTAATATCCAGTTTCATACGCTCATTATGCTGGATAAATACGTTTATCTCAAGTTTCCTGTGGGATTTATTAATGACCATTTATTAATGGCCTTGTCTTTAGTGTTTGGCATAAAGCCAAAGAGTTTTGTATTTAATGTTTGGTCAGGTCCCACTTGCAGTATTGTGTGCTGTTCCAGTCTTCCCTTTACAGGAAAGAGGTTGAGGCTTTAGAAAGGATGCAGAAGAGGTTCACCCATCAGCCAGGACTTACCCCCTTCTCATGACCGCCATCAGGGAGGAGGTGCCTGGGGACACACATTCAACGTTTCAGGAACAGCTTCTTCCCCTTCGCCATCAGATTTCTGAATGGGCCATGAACCCATGAATACTACCTGGATTTTTGTTTAATGCTTTGCTCAATACGACTGCCGCACAGTGTAGTGCCTTACAGTACCAGCAACCCGGGTTCAATCCCCACCACTGCTTGTACGTTCTGTCCCTAACCATGTGGGTTTCCTCCTGGTGCTCCGGTTTCCTCCCACAGTCCAAAGACGTACCAGTTGGTAGGTTAACTAGTCCTGTGACTGGGCTATGGCTAAATTGCGGGTATTGCTGGGCAGCAAGGCTCGAAGGGCCAGAAGGCCTATTCAATAAATAAATATACAGCCAACAAATTTCATGATATATGCCGGTGATGCTAAACCTGACTCTGATTCGGGATTAGAGGGCATCACCTAGAAGGAGAAGCTGGACAAACTCGGGTTATTTTCTCCGGAGCATCAGAGGCTGAAGATTCGGAGACCCGACAGAAGTTCATAAAATCACAGGAGGTGTCGATAGGACTGATGGAGTCTTTTCCCCAATGTGAAATACTCGAGGATACGGCTTTAAAGTGAGAGGGGGAAAATGTAAAGGAGATGTGCAGGGCAAGATTTTTCCATGGACAGTGGTGGTGTTGGTAGCAGGTATGATAGTGGCACTTAAGAGACTTCTATATGTCGGCAGAGTAACGTAGGGAGGCTGGAGGGATATAGACCAGGTGAAGGCAGTTACATTTAATTTAATTTGGCATCATGTTCAGCACAGACATTGTGGGTCGAAGGGCCAGTTCATGTGCTGTACTATTCTAAGTTCTTTGTTCAATATTCTGTGTACTTTGTTCTTATTAAGGACATCAAAAGTTATGGGGAGAAGGCAGAAGGATGGGGTTTTGAGAGGGAAAAGAAATCAGCCATAATGGAATGGTGGAGCAGACTTGATGGACTGAAAGGCCTAATTCTGCCCCTATGTCTCATTGTACTCTATATGTTATGTTCTATGTTTTGTGTTAAATGTTCTGTTTCCATATAGGGCTCTGGCCAGGACTGGCTCCTCAATTCCCTTCAATCAGACACAGAACTGTAAGCACCTGGAGGGACTGGTCTCTGCGCAGCAGCAGCTTTGCCGAAGTAACCTGGACCTCATGCAGAGCATTGTCCAGGCAGCTAGAGAGGTCCAAAAGACCTGCCGGAAAACTTTCTCCGATATGAGGTGGAACTGTTCTTCCATTGAACTGGCTCCCTACTTCTCACCGGACCTGGAGAGGGGTAAGAATAATTGCTGAATTAGCTGAAGGACGTCGTGGAATCATTCAGCACGGAAACAGAGTCAACCATCCATCTATGCCAATCCAATACTAATCCCGATTTATTCTCCCCATGTTCCCGTCAGCTCTTCCCGGATGTTACTATTCTCCCGTGCTTAACCTACCAACCCGAATAACTTTAGGATGTGGGAGGAAGCTGGAGCCCCAGAGGAAACCCACATGGTCAATGGTAGAGCATGCAATCTCCACATAGACAGCATCAGAGATTAGTATTGAACCCAGATCACTGGAGATGTGAGGCAGCTAAGGTGACATCCTTCTATTCTGAAGCTATGCCTTTTGGTCATAGACTCTCCTACCATTGGAAACATCCTCTGTGCATTCATTCTATCTAGGTCTTTCAATATTCTATATGTGTCAATGACATTTCCCCTCATTCTTCTAAATTCCAGCGAGCACAGGCACAGAACCATCAAGTTAACCTCATGTGTAAACCCTTTCATTCCCAGGATAATTCTCATAGACCTTTTCTTGACCCTCTCCAATGCCAGCACATCCTTTCTTAAATAAGTGGCCCAAAACTGCTCACAATACTCCAAGTATGGTCTGACCAATGCCTTATAAACCATCTTATGTTACATCTATTAACCAATTGTTAAATACATCCATCAGTAACATCAACTCTCCCTCAATCATACCACCATTAACCCTTCCAAATGGCATCTCCACCATCTTTTCACAACCTCTTTACCAACCCTTCAAACATCCTCTCATCTACCCTTCAATTAGCCAACACATTCACCCTTCCATCAATTACATGTTGTTACTGGGATGCCATGTACTTGGATTTGCAGAAGGCCTTTGACAAGTTGTCATATGTGAGACTACTTAACAAGATAGGAGCCCATCGTGCCATCGTCTGCTCCACCATTTCTTCATGGCCAATTTATTGTCCATCTCAACTTCATTCTCCTGCCTTGTATCCTTTGACGCCCTGATTAATACACCTCTGACTTAAATATACCCAATGACTTGACCTGTACAACTGTCTGTGGCAATGAAATCTACAGATTCACCACTTTCTGAGATTTTCCTCATTTCAGATCTAAATGGACGTCCCCCTATTCTCAGGTTGTACCTTCTGGTCCTAGACTCCCCCACTATAGGAACCATCCTCTCCAAGTCCACTCTATCTTTCAGTATTCGATAGGTTTCTATGCAATTCCCCCCTATTCTTCTGCACTCCAGTGAGTACAGGCCTGGAGCCATCAAACACGTGGATAAGAGGCACTAAGACCCACAAACAGGTAGGGAATGTGTGGATGTAGGTAGATCACATACAGGCAGTATCCATGATCTCATGGTCAGCATAGCCATCAATGAATGGGAGTTACTGCACTGTGACGTTCTATTTTACTTCTTTACTTAGAGACACAGCATAGTTACAGGCCCTTCCAGCCCAAAGAGTCTGCACCATCCAATGACACGCATGTGA
Organism: Mobula hypostoma; assembly: GCF_963921235.1. Lineage (NCBI taxonomy): Eukaryota > Metazoa > Chordata > Chondrichthyes > Myliobatiformes > Myliobatidae > Mobula > Mobula hypostoma. The sequence continues at coordinate 180,951,877 of NC_086103.1, forward strand.
CCGACTAACCTATACGTCTTTGGAATGTGGGTGGAAACCCACACGGTCACGGGGAGAACATATGAACTCCTCACACTGAGTGACGGGAATTGGTCCAAGGTCGCTGGCGCTGCTGCTTGCTCTTTGCTCGAACAGGAGAACTCCTCTCAGAGGGCGGAGCAAGCGTGCAACGAGCTGCCCAGAGGCAGACGCGGGTTCAGTGGCATGGGCGCATGGATGGGAGGTGTTTTTAGGGGATTTACAAGGATGTTGCCGGGACTTGAGAAACTCAGTTACAGAGAAAGGTTGAATAGGTTAGGACTTTATTCCCTGGAGCGTAGAAGAATGAGGGGAGATTTGATAGAGGTATATAAAATTATGATGGGTATAGATAGAGTGAATGCAAGCAGGCTTTTTCCATTGAGGCAAGGGGAGAAAAAAACCAGAGGACATGGGTTAAGGGTGAGGGGGGAAAAGTTTAAAGGGAACATTAGTGGGGGGCTTCTTCACACAGAGAGTGGTGGGAGTATGGAATGAGCTGCCAGACGAGGTGGTAAATGCAGGTTCTTTTTTAACATTTAAGAATAAATTGGACAGATACATGGATGGGAGGTGTATGGAGGGATATGGTCCGTGTGCAGGTCAGTGGGACTAGGCAGAAAATGGTTCAGCACAGCCAAGAAGGGCCAAAGGGCCTGTTTCTGTGCTGTAGTTTCTATGGTTCTAAGTTCCAGGTCTAGGTAGATGGGACTAGACAGAAGATCGGGTTTCATGGACTAGATGGGCTGAAGGGCCTGCTTCTGTGCTGCAGTACTCTGTGACTCTGTAAGTGATTACCTGAGCTTCTCACCCCAGGTACCAGGGAGTCAGCATTCGTCCATGCTTTGTCCGCGGCTGCCATCAGCCACACGATAGCCAGGGCCTGTACATCAGGGGACCTCCCAGGCTGCTCCTGTGGGCCAGTTGCCTCTGAGGCCGCGGGGCCCGGATTCCGATGGGGCGGGTGCAATGACAACCTCAACTACGGGATCCTGCTGGGGTCCAAGTTTTCTGACTCGCCGATGAAAATGAAGAAAAGCAGGTCACAGGCAAACAAGCTGATGAACCTACACAACAGCGAGGTTGGACGGCAGGTAAAACTGGACAAGAAAAGTTTTCAAAAGCGTTGCTTTCTCAGAAATTTATTTATGATTATGATAGAACACTTGAAGCTGAACACAAGTATAATTTCAGACTACTTGTATCATGTAGAAATTTAGAGAAACAAGGAATTAACTTTTGTGGAATATAATGCATTTAATTCCGTAACGGTGCTGATGCTAAGCTAAAAATGTTTTGTTCATGATTTTCATTTGTACTTGATGTTTAAGGCTTCTCATTTAAGTGTCCCAACAATAATCAGCCAGCTTTGATGGATTCCAGTTGCCCTGATACTGTTTCTTCATGATTGTGATGCCCTGGTGAAACCTTTCACCTGCTCCTCAATGACAGTGCCAAGATTTGCAGGGAAGAGGTCAAAATGGGAATGCAGAAAATGAATCTTTAGTGACATGTTGCACTTCATGGATTTTTTAATGCTTAAAGCACGTTGACAATCAGTTGCACATAATCTGGTGCTCTGAGGATGCCAGGAAAGCCTTCCATGTGATTTTCTCTGGCCCCACTAGAAGTTCTTCAAATTGCCTGTCACCGATGACCTGTTTGATTGGTGGAACAACAAAAATGCCTTCCTTAACCTTGGCAAGGGATATTCTGACTTGAAATATGAATTGAGATAACAAATATAGGTGACTTAAAAAATAGTGCATGATGGGGAAATTTCAAGGTGATTTTCATGATCAGCAGCCCAAAATCCATAAGATACACCCAAAAGTATTCAGGAAGCAAAATCTTTGTTATTCAGTGTAACTAATGAAGGACGTAGTTATTGGTGCAGCATTTCTACATTTTTTTTAGATTATGAGACCACTCGGTCCTCTTTTATTGTCATTTAGAAATGCATACATGCATTAAGAAATGATACAATGTTTCTCCGGAGTGATATCACAGAAAATGGGACAAACCAAAGACTAACACTGACAGAAACACATAATTATAACATATAGTTACAGCAATGCAAAGCAATACCATAATTTGATGAAGAACAAACCATGGGCACGGTAAATAAAGACTTTAAAGTCCCTGAGTCGATTGACTCCCGAGTCCCCGATAGCAGGCAGCAAAAGGGAGAAACTCCCTGCCATAAACCTCCAGGCACCGTCAACTTGCCGATGCCTTGGAAGCAGCCGACCACAGCCGACACTGAGTCCATCCGTCCGAAAACTCCAAGCTTCCAAACAGCCTCTCGAGCGCCATCCTCTGCCGAGCGCCTTCGACCTCTCCCCGGCCGCTGAAACACACAAAGCCGAGGATTTCAGGGCCTTCTGCTCCGGAGATTCCAGTTACCACACAGTAGCAGCGGCAGCGAAGCGGACATTTCAGAAGTTTTCCAGATGTTCCTCCGTGCTCTCACGTCTGTCTCCATCAAAACAGAATTGTGCACGGTCCCCTACTTGACAGATAACAGACATCACCATCGAAGTGGCTGCGCGCACTGCTGTCGCACTGCCATCTTCTCCTCCATTAAACCATTTGAGAAATATTACAAAGTATGTTCATTTCTGTCACGTAATGATGCTGAAAAAAGAATTCAGCCTTTATATTGAATAGACTTTACTGCAATACACTTGTTACTGGTCTTCTAAAGCAATTAATTGACAAACTTAAACCCATTCAGAACGCCACTGCTAAACTTTTAACCAAAACCAGGATGAGGGAGCATATTACTCCATCTTAACTCCTCTTCACTGGCTTCCTGTATCTTTTAGAATGATTTTAAAGTTTTGTTACTCGTTTTAAAGCTCTTAATGGCCTGGGACCGGAGAACATCACAGAATCACTTTTGTTTTATAATCCTGCTCAAGATCTCAAGTCTTCTTCCGCTGGTCTCTTAAATTTAAACAGTCCCCCTCAAAAGATATTTGGCAGCTCAGCTTTTTTTGAACTATGCTCCTAAACTGTGGAATTCAATATCCAAAACTAGAAAGGATGCAAACTCAGTTGACACTTTTAAACACCAGCTCAAGCCTATTTATTTAACCTTGCTTTTAATTAACATCTTTTTATCTTTAACTTTCATGTTTGTACCGTATCCCATTGTAAAGCGCTCTGAACTGCACTGTCTGCATGAAAAGCGCTCTGTAAATAAAGTTATATTATTGTTATTATTAATCTTTTTTATTCTGCCACTTCCAGGCCCTCAGGGCATCGGTGGAGGTGAAGTGCAAGTGTCATGGAGTTTCAGGCTCCTGCTCGGTTAAGACCTGCTGGAAAGGGCTGCAAGAGCTCAGCAGCATCGCCCAGGACCTGAAGCTGAAGTATCTGTCGGCCACCAGGGTGGTGCACCGACCCGTGGGCACGCGGAAGCAGCTCGTCCCCAAGGACATTGACATCCGGCCCATCCGGGAGAACGAGCTGGTGTACCTGCAGAGCTCGCCAGACTTCTGCACCAAGAACGTGAAGCTGGGCTCCAACGGGACGCAGGAGAGGTGAGGCGATGAACTTAATTTCATTTAAGTGATACGGCGCAGAACAGGCCTCTCTGGTCCAGTGAGCTGTGTCGCCCTGCAACCATCAGGAGAGGGAAGGGAGATAGGCAGCCAGTGCAGAGTACTCCTGTGGCCGCTCCCTATCAAAAATAAGCACACTGTTTCGGATACTGTTGGGAAGGACAAACTACCGAGGAAGCCGCCGTGACTAAGTCTCTGGCACTGAGTTTGGCTTGAGGCTCAGAAGGGAAGGGAGGAGAGCAGGGGTGATAGGGGATTCCATAATTAAAGGAGCCGAAAGGAGATTCTGTGGATGTGAAAGAGACACCAGGGTGGTATGTGGCCTCCCAGGTACCAGGGTCAGAGATGTCTCGGATCGCGCCCATGGCTTTCTGAACAGTCAGACGTCTTGGTACACATTGATACCAACAACATAGGGGAAAAGGGAGGAGGTCTTGAAGAGAGGATATAGCAAGTTAGGCACTAAGCTGAGAAGCAGGATCTCCAGGTTAGTAATCTCTGGATTGCTGCCCGTGCCTCATGCTAGTGAGGGTAAGAATAGGATGATCTGGCAGGTGAATCTGTGCCTGAGAAAGTGGTACAGGCGGCAGAGGTTCAGATTTATGGATCGTTGGGATCACTTCTGGGGAAGGTATGACCTGTACAAGAGGGACAGGATACACCTGAACCTGAGGGGAATTAATATCCTTGTGAGCAGGTTTGGTAGGGTTGTTGGAAAGGGTTTAAACTAATTTGGCAGTGGAATGGGAACCGGAGTGTTAGGACTGAGGGTGGTGTACAATTAGATGCAGTGTGCAGTGAGACTGGAAAAAGAACAGGCAGATGACAGGGAAAAACTACAGTCAATGGGATGAGTTACAGTGTAACAGGGGGCCAAAATCAAAAAGGGTGAAGAATACAAGAGTGAAGGTGTTATATTTGAATGCACGCAGTACATGGAATAAGGCTGATGATATTGTAGTGCAGTTAGAGATTGCTAATTGTCTGTGGGCAGCTCTGATTCGTGGCTGAAAGAAAGTGTAGTTGGGAGCTTAACATCCAGGAATTCACATTGGATCAAAAGGACAGGCAGGTAGGCAAAGGGGATGGAGTGGCTATATTGGTAAAAAATGAAATCGAATCCTTATAAGTTAGGTCTTTACTCTTTGGAGCGTAGAAGGTTCAGAGGAGACTTAATAGAGGTGTTTAAAATTATGAGGGGGATTGATAGAGTTGACGTGGTTAGACTTTTTCCATTGAGAGTGGGGAAGATTCAAACAAGCGGGCATGGGTTGAGAATTAGAGGACAAAAGTTTCGGGGTAACATGAGGCTGTGTGGAATGAGCTTCCAGCAGAAGTGGTTGAGGCAGGTTCGATGTTGTCGTTTAAAGTTAAATTGGATAGATATATGGACAGGAAAGGAATGGAGGGTTAGGGGCTGAGTGCAGGTTGGTGGGATTAGGTGAGAGTAAGAGTTCGGCATGGACTAGAAGGGCCGAGATGGCCTGTTTCCGTGCTGTAATTGTTATATGGTTATATGGTTATGTGACAAAAGATCGGAAGATGTAAAATCCTTGTGGGTAGAGTTAAGAAACTGCAAGGATAAAAATACTCTGATTGGAGTTTTGTACTGTATAGACTTCTGAACAGTAGCAAAGATGTGGCCTACAAATTACAATGGGAGATAGAAATTGTATGGCAAAAGGGGAACGTTATGTTAGTCACGCGGGATTTCAATATGCAGGTAGATTGGGAAAATTCTGTTGGTACTGGACCCCAAGGGAGGGAATTTAAAGAATGGCTATGAGATGGGTTTTTAGAGCAGCTTGTGATTGAGCCCACTAGGGGGAAAGGCAGTTTTGTTTTGGGCGTTGTATAGTGAACTAAATTTGATTAGGAAGCTTAAGATAAAGGAACCCTTAGGAGACAATGATCATAACATGATAGGATTCATCCTGCATTTTGAGAAGGAGAAGATAAAATCAAATATGTCAGTATTACAGTGGAGTATAGGGAATTACAGAGACATGAGAGAGGAGCTGGCCAAAATTGATTGGAAGGGAACACTAGCAGTGATGATGGAAGAACAGCTTCTGGGGGAAATTCAGAAGTGAATGTCCTATTGGATGGACTCTCAACCACCCACCTTCCCCGTCACCTGGCTTCACCTATCACCTGCAAGCTTGTACTCCCCCCTTCCCCTTCCCCAATTTCTTATTCTGGCTTCTTCCCTCTTCCTTTCCAGTCCTCATGAAGGCTCTTGGCTCAAAATATTTAGTGTTTATTCCTCGCCATGGATCTGCCTGCTTCTCCAGAATTTGTATGTGTTGCTCTACATTTCCAGTATCTCTTGTGTTTACACTGAGTTAATAGTTTTCATAGCCTTTTTAAGCCTTCTAAACACTTCTTTGGTGTCCAAGTCAAATTGAGTTTATTCTTATATGGACATATGGACAGGACAGCTCTACAATGGCCAGTCAAAACTGCCCAACACATCTCCAGGACAAGCCTACCCGCCATCAAGGACATACATACAGAAAGGTGCCGGAAAAGGGCCAGTAGCATCATGAAGGCTCCCACCCACCCTGCTCATGGACTGTTTCTCCCACTCCCATCAGGGAGGAGGCTACGTAACATCCACACCAGGACCACCAGACTCAAAAACAGTTACTTTCCCCAAGCAGTAAAGCTGATCAACACCTCCACCACCACTACTTTATCATTTCGTGTCAGTCACCTTATGTACAGACACTCCTGTACCTAGTGTCACTTTATGGACATACAATCAATCTGTGTATATAAGCTACCTTATATATTTATATTTTTTTTGTATTGTGTTCTCCATCTTACTGTGTTTTTTTTGCGCTGTATCGGATCTGGAGTAACAATTATTTCATTCTCCTTTACACTTGTGTATGGGAAATGACATTAAGCAATCTTGACCTTAACCTTGACCTTGAAGATAAGGGAGGTACAAGGGCAAAGAGAAGACTTGCAGTGTGTCTCGGAAATGTAGATTCAGAGAACACAGAGCACATAAAGTATACATGTGTTAGACAAGACAATAAATGAAATACTGTAGGTTATAGTGAATTGGCTGGAACTGAACACAATACTTGAAGGGATATCTGGAGCGGTAATTGATGACCCTCATTAGACCAGGTGAAGGATCTCATCCCAAAACATTGTCCATTTCTTTCCATAGGCATTTCTCTTCAGCATCAAGGATATGCTCTCTCTCACTGCTACTGAGGGAAGGAGGTACAGGGGTCTCAGGACACACACCATCAGGTTCAGGAACAGTTATTGCCCCATTATCATCTTGCACAGATGGGATAACTTCACTCACCCCAACATTGAACTGTTCACACAAACTATGGACTCACTTTCAAGCACTTCTCATCTCACGTTCTCAATATTTATTGCTTATTTAGATCATAGACCATAAGACCATAAGACATAGGAGAAGAATTAGGCCATCAGACCCATCATGTCTGCTCCACCATTCAATCGTGGCTGATCCTATTTTCTGTCCTCCTCAGCCCCAGTTCCTGGCCTTTTCCCCGTAACCTTTGATGCCAGGTCCAATTAAGAACCTATGAATCTCTGCCTTAAATATACCCAACAACCTGGCCTCCACAGCTACATGTGGCAACAAATTCCCCAAATTCCCCACCCTTTGGCTAAAGAAATTTCTCTGCATCTCTGTTTTGAAAGGGCGCCCCTCTATCCTGCGGCTGTGCCCTCTTGTCCCAGACTCTCCCACCATGGGAACATCCTTTCCACATCTACTCTTTCAACATTCAAAAGGTTTCAATGAGATCCCCCCTCACCCTTCTGAATTCCAGCGAGTACAGACCCAGAGCCATCAAACATTCCTCGTATGATAACCCTTTCATTGCTGGAATCATTCTTGTGAACCTTCTCTGGACCCTCTCCAATGCCAGCACATCTATTCTGAGATGAGGGGCCCAAAACTGTTCACAATACTCAAGGTGAGGCCTCACCAGTGCCTTATAAAGCCTCAGCATCACATCCTTGCTCTTGTATTCTAGACCTCTTGAAATGAATGCTAACCTGGCATTTGCCTTCTTCACCACCAACTCAACCTGCAAGTTAACCTTTAGGCTGTTCTGCACAAGGACTCCCTAGTCCCATTGCTCTCAGATTTTTGATTTTCTCCCCGTTTAGAAAATAGACCACACAATTATTTCTACTACCAAAGTGTATGACCATGCAATTTCCAACATTGTATTTCATTTACTTATTTATTCATTTCATTGTATTTCATTTATTCTTCTTATCATTTATATTTTTTGTTTCTTTCTATTTACTATGAATGCCCACAGGAAAATGAATCTCAATGTAGTATTGAACTGAATTGACTTTTCTACTTATATCCCTCATATACATGAGGAGTAAAAATATTTATGTTAAGTCTCTGTCTAAATATGCAATGTGCAATTTATAATGAATATTATGTACAACAGGATAGTCAATATAACACAGAAATACAGTTGTGTCAGCATGAATTAAGCAGTCTGGTGGCATGGTGGATATGGTGTCATATCTGTACCTTGATAATAAATTTACTTTGAACTTTGGCTCTGATGGTGTCTGAACCACTGAGTCCCTCCAGCATCTTGTGCATTCTTCCAGATTCCTGCATCTGCATCTCTCTTCTGTCTCCTGAACTAGCACTGCCAGCCACGGTGGTAGAGGGGGATACAATAGGGTCTCTTATGAGACTCTTAAATAGGTACATTGAGCTTAGAAGAATAGACTAGGGAAATTCTAGGCAGCTTCTAGAGTAGGTTACATGGTCGGCACAACATTGTGGGCCGAAGGGCCTTTAATGTGCTGTAGATTTCTATTTTTCTATGTTTCTAAAATGCTGGAGGAACTCAGCAGGCCAGGCAACATCAGTGGAAAAGAGTAAACAGTCAACGTTTCGGGCCAAGATGGATCTTCAGGACCCTCTTGGCCTCGTTTCTTTGTTGGAACAACTGTATACCTCTTTGTAAATAAACTCAGAGTGCAAACAGGAAAAAAACAGTTCGCAAGAAGGGTTTTTTTGTGTGAAGAGGCCATTAGCAACTCTTTGTCACTTAGTCGTAATTTTACAGCGATACCCAGTGGCTGCTAAATCACTCACTGGAAATAATGCATTAGTTAAAGCTTTTGTGTGATTAACAAGAGACTTCTCTAAGTGCTGATGGATATCCTGTTCCTTACTTTGTCAGAGGAGAAACCTATATGACTTTAAAATGCTGTCAGATCTTTGTCTGTTGACAGCAACTGAGCATTTCACTTTTCAGCACCTAGATAGCTCACCTTCTCAATCAGAATCAGGTTTAATATCTCCGGCATACATCGTGAAATTTGTTTCGTATATAGTTAAATTAGTAGTGCAAAATTAAAAATAAATTAATATGTCCATTCAGAAATCTGATGGCAGAGGGGAAGAAGCTGTTCCTAAAGCATAGAGTGTGTGCCTTCAGGCTCCTGTACATCTTCCCTGATGGTAGCAGTGAGGACAGGGGATGGCTTGGTTGATGGGGGTCTTTAATGATGGATGCGTCTTTTTGAGACATCGCTCCTTGAAGATGCTCTGGATACCATGGGGCCTTCCTGATACCTTCCCCCGACCCCCCATAGAATATAGAATATAGAACAGCCTAGCACAGCACAGGCCCCTCGGCCCAGAATTTCGTGCCGACCTTTCAACCTTCTCCAACATCAGTCTGACACTTCCGTCCCACTTAGCACATTTTTCTATCACCCATGTGCCTGTCTAAAAGTTTCTCAAATGCCCCTAGTGTACCTGCCTCTACCACCACCCCTGACAGAGCATTTGTGTACTCACTACTCTCTGTGTAAAGACTCTGTGTCTCCCCTATACTTTCCTCCAATCACCTTAAGATTATGCTCCTTGTATTAGCCATTTCTACCCTGGGAAAAAGGTGATTGCTGGCCACTCAATCTCTGCTTTTACCATCATGTACACGTCCATCAAGTCACCTCTCATTCCCCTTCACTCCAAGAGAAAAGTCCTAACTTGTTCAACCTGTCCTCATAAGACATGCTCTCTAATCCAGACAGTTTTCTGGTAAATCTCCTCTGCACCCTCCCTAAAGAGGGTCCAATTAGAGACACATTAAATCACACCAGTCACCACACACTTGGCTGGAAATTGGCTTTGAGGGTCTTCCTGAAGGAAGAGAGGTAGAAGGGTTTAGAAAAGAAATTCCAGACCTTCAGGTGTTGAACATTAAAATGATGCCCCTTCCAGTCCCTGAGGGATGGAACGTATGAGAACTCAGTTGAAGGAACACTGATATCTCACAGAGTTGTACAGGTGGACTGGGTTACAGAAAAAGAGAGAGTCAATATATACCACGGGTTCGGTTATATTCAGTTCTGGTCACCTCATTATTGAACGAAGTGGAAGGTTTAGCCTGTAAGACCATTAGATATAGGAGCAGAATTAGGCTATTTGGCCCATCGAGTCTGCTCCTCCATTTCAACCCTCTCAGCCCCAATCGCCTGCCTTCTCCCCGTATCCCTTTATGCCCTGACTAATCAAGAATCTATCAACTTCTACCTTAAATATATCCAATGACTTGGCTTCCACAGCTGCCTCTGGCAACAAATTCCACAGATTTTCCACTCTATGTCTGGCTAAAAAAATTCCTCCTCAACTCTGTTCTAAAATCTGAGGTGCGAAGGGACTTGGGAGTCATTCTGCAGGATTCTCTAAAGGTATACTTGCAAGTTGAGTCAGTGGTGAGGACATCAACTGCAATGTTAGTGTTCATTTCAAGAGGACTAAAATATAAGGGAAAGGATATAATGCTGAGGCTTTATAAGGCATTGGTCAGAACACACAGAGTATTGTGAGTAGTTGTGGGCCTCTTTTCTAAGAAAGAATCTGCTGATATTGGAGAGGGTCCAGAGGAGGTTCACAAGAATTATCCAGGAATGAAACGGTTGATGTACAACAAGTATTTGATGGCTCTGGGCCTGTACTGGCTGGAATTTAGTAGAATGAAAGGGCATCTCATTGAAACCTATCAAATATTGAAAGTCCTAGAAAGAATAGATGTGGAGAGGATGTTTCCTAAAGTGGGTAAGTCTAGAACTTGAGGTCACAGTCTCAGAATAGAGGAACTTCTATTTAGAATAGAAATGAGAAGGAATTTCTTTACGCAGAAGGTAGTGAATCTGTGGAATTCATTGCCACAGATGGCAGTGGAGGCCAAGTTATTGTGTATATTTAAAGTGGAGGTGGATAGGTTCTTGATTAGCAAGAGGGTTAAAGATTACAGGGAGAAGATATGAGAAAGGTCTTCTGATAGTGAAACTGCATCAAGAATTTATAGGTGACAATTCAAGGAAATCTTGCAACCCAAGGGGCATTAAGAGAGGATAGGATAAAAGACTATTCACTAGCACATATGTTGGAGGCTAAGAAGGAGGCTCCACCATCCAGACCATGCTCTCTTCTTACTGCTGCCATCGGGCAGGAGGTACAGGAGCCTTAGATCCCACACCAGCAGGTTCAGGAATAGTTATTACCCTTCAACCATCAGGCGTCTGAACCAATGTGGACAACTTCTCTCACCTCATCTCTGAACTGATTCCACAACCTATGGACTTACTTTCAAGGACTCTACAACTAATGTTCTCAGTATTATTGATTTACTTTTTAAATTTATGATTATTAATATATTTTTTATTTGCACAGTCTGTCTTTTGCACATTGGTTGCTTGTCCGTCTTTGTGTGTAGTTTTTCATTGACTTCATTGTATTTCTTTGTCCTTCTGTGAGTGCCTGCAAGAAAATGAATCATGGGGTTGTATATGGCGACATGTACACACTTTCATAGTGAATTTATTTTGGACTTTGAACTCCATGAACACTAGCAGGACAACTCCTTCTTGTGTCTGGATCAGTAGTGTTGCCGCGTGTGGGTCTTTGGAAGGCATATGACATGCCTGCCTTTATTTTGGGTTCAAGAGTCAGGAAGAAATGTTGCAGCCTTGTAAAACTCTAGTCAGACCACATCTGGAGTATTGCCATACAGTTCTGGCCGCTCCATTAGATGAAGGATGTCGAGGCTTTGGAGGAGGTACAGAAGAGGGTTACCAGGATGTTGCCTCTTGGATTAGAGGGCACGTGCTATAAAACAAGAGGGTGGAGAAACCTGGGCTGTTTTCTCTGGAGCAGTGGAGCTGAGAGGAGATCTGATGGAGTTTTATAAGATTATGAGATGCATAGAGAAGTAGACAGGCAGTATCTTTTTCCCAGGGTTGAAATGTCTAATACCAGATGGCATGAATTAAAGGTCAGAGGGGGTAATTTCTAAAGAGATGTGAGGGGCAAGTTTTTTTTTTACAGAGAATGGTAGGTGGTTGGAATATTTTGCCCTACTTATTTAATTATTTATATACATTTCTCACTGTAATTTACAGTTTTTATTATTATATATAGCACTGTCCTGCCGCTGCATAACAACAAATTTCACGACAAATCCTGACGATATTAAATACGATTTTGATTCTAATTCTCAGTCTTTTAAGCTAAGCACTGTATAGATAGACACATGAATGTGAGGAGAGTGGAAAGATATGGACATTGTGTAGGCAGAAGGGATTAGTTTCGTTGGCCATTTGATCACTAATGTAATTGGTTAGGCACAACATTGTGGGCCGAAGGGCCTATTCCTGTGTACTATTCTGCGTTCTATCTCATATAATGATGAGCTGGAGTACAGGAAGGAGCGAGAGCTTAGTGACATAGTGTCGTGAAAACATGGTTTCAATGTGAAGAAACAAAAGAGCTGGTCATTGAGGTCAGAAAGGGACGCGGTGAACACACTGCGTCTTCTTTTTCAGTACCTTATCCTGCATTGCTATTCCTTTACATTGTTCTATCTTAATGATCTGATCTGTATGCAAGACAAGCTCTTCACTGTATCTCAGTACACATGACAATAATAAACCAATACCAAGAACTAAGAACTGCAAGAACCCCATCTTGTCTGATTATCAGCCACATATAGAAACTAGCACATTTTTTCATAGACTCCAAAACAATTACTTTCCCCAAGCAGTAAGGCTGATCAACACCTCCACCCACTAACCCAACCAACCACACCCCCAACCACCACTACTTTACCATTTCCTGTTAATATCACCATATGTAAGAGTCTCCTGTGCCTAGGGTCACAGGGACACCTTATGGACATACAGTGCCTATAAGGAATATTCACCACCCCCCCCCCCGGAAGTTTTCATGTTTTTTTGTTTTACAACATTGAATCACAGTGGATTTAATTTGGCTTTTTTGACACTGATCAACAGAAAAGACACTTTCACGTCAAAGTGAAAACAAATCTCATCAAAGTGATCTAAATTAATAACAAATAGAAAACACAGAATAATTGATTACAACAGTATTCACCCCCTTCAAACCAGTGTTTAGTAGATGCGCCTTTGGCAGCAATTACAGCCTTGCGTCTGTGTGGATAGGTCTCTATCAGCTTTGCACATCTGGACACTGCAATTTTTCTCCATTCTTCTTTACAAAACTGCTCATGCTCTGTCAGATTGCATGGGGATTGTGAGCTATGTCCCCTCTAAGCTGTGTGCGTGTGCGCGCACACACACGTTTTCAACCAGCGCACAAATTAATGTTTGCACAAAGGGTTAGTTACCTAAAATAATGTAATAATTAATAATTATACTTATAGAAAATAATCTTTTAGCTAAATGTTTCTGTTAACTAGTTAGTCAGTTTTTCAAATGCCACAATGCACGTCACTAATTTACGTCACCTCACCTTTCCTGTTCCGGTTTGTACAGCTGCATCACGGCGGCAGCCATCTTTGGCAGACAGTGTTCATATCGTAAAGTTTACAAAGATCTGTTTCAAATCCTGTAGATAGCTTACTAAGTTTTCATTGAAAAAAATATTGATTCACTATGTCGAATTCAAAAGAAGCAAAGGGTGTGAAGTGCAAAAGAACTGCAAATTTGTTTAAAGTTGAATGGCTTAACAAAATAGTAGAAACTGCTACACCAAAAGCTCATGAGGTCATGAACGTTCAGCTAGGAGAAATATTTATGTATGATTCGGAAACTGGAGTTACCTGTTTGTATTGTTGTGATGCGAAAGTTGCTGGAGAACTTGCTAGTGGAAAGAAGTGGGATGATATTTGGAAACTTGACTTTTTGAAGCGACATTTGGCAAGTAAATCACAAGTATTTATAAATAGTCTTTGTGTTCATCTAGAAGAAAGGTTTCCTGAAGATGAGGTACAAGAATGGTCAGCTTTTGATTTCTCCGCAATTGCAGATTGTGACTTCACATTTGGTGATGAACAAGTTAATGCCTTTTGTCTAAAATATCATGATTTTCTAGCTGAAAATACTTTAATAGTTAGACAGTTTAATGATTTCAAATTTTCCGTGCAAGAAAAAATTAAATCCAAACTGATTTCAAACTTTGCTCAAATGGTGGCATTTGTACTTCAAAATGAACAGTTTTGCGACCTTGCACAGTGGTTGGACATTGGGGGAACCTTTCTTGTGTCCAGTGCGGACTGTGAGCGAGGTTTTAGCCTAATGAATCAACTCTAAAACAGGCTGAGAAACTGTTTAGGTGAATGTCATTTGGATATGTTAATGAGAATCAAAAGCTATCAATTGGATGGCAGTTCTATTAGTCTAGATAGAGTTTACAAAGAATGGGTAAATGCCAAAGACAGGAGAGAGTAAAAACAACTGAGTGACCTAAATATATATGTTATTTTGTTGTTATTCTGTGCAGTTTTATGTCAAATATTTTGTAAACCTACATAAACTGTGCCATGTGTGCATCCAGTGTGCACATACTTTTGTCACAGGAAAAGATTTGTACAACATAAGATTTTTGCACACACTGTCTACTAAAAATTAGAGGGAACGTTGATTGTGAGTGAACAGCCCCTTTCAAGTCCAGCCACAAATTCTCAATTGGATTGAGGTCTGGACTCTGACTTGGCCACTCCAGGACATTAATTTTGTTGTTTTCAAGCTATTTCTGTGTAGCTTTGGCTTTATGCTTGGGTTCATTGCCTTGCTGGAAAACAAATCTTCTCCCAAATTGCAGTTCTCTTGCAGACTGCATTGGGTTCTTCTCCAGGATTTCCCTGTATTTTTCTGCATTCATTTTACCCTCTACCTTCACAAGTCTTCCAGGGCCCACTGTAGTGAAGCATCCCCACAGCATGATGCAGCCACCACCATGCTTCACGGTAGAGATGGTGTGTTTTTGATGATGTGTGGTATTTGGCTTATGCCAAAAATTCAATTTTGGCTTCATCAGACCATAGAACCTTCTTCCAGCTGACTTCAGAGTCTCCCACATGCCTTCTGGCAAACTCTAGCCAAGATTTCATGTGAGTTTTTTTCAACAGTGGCTTTCTCTTTGCCATTCTCCCAAAAAAGCTGCGACTGGTGAAACTCCTGGGCAACAGTTGTCACATATGCAGCCTCTCCCATCTCAGCCACTGAAGCTTGTAACTCCTCCAGAGTTGTCATAGGTTTCTTGGGGACCTCTCTCACTAGTCCCCTTCTTGCACGGTCACTCAGTTTTCAAGGACAGCCTGCTCTAGGCAGATTTACAGCTGTGCCATATTCTTTCCAATTCTTGATGATTGACTTAGGATATTCCAAGGGATATTCAGTGACATGGAAATTTTCTTGTCCTCACTTGTGCTTTTCAATAACCTTTTGCAGAGTTGCTTGAAGTGTTCCTTTCTCTTCATGGTGTAGTTTTTGCTAGGATCCAGATACAGGGGTATTTTTACTACAATCAATTGAACCACCTTAACTGCATACAGGTGATCTCAATTTAACTAATTATGTGACTTCTAAAACCAATTGGCTGCACCAGTGACAAATTGGTGTGTCATATTAAAGGGGGTGAACACTTAACGCAATCAATTATTTTATCTTTTATATTTCTAATTAACTTAGATCACTTTGTAGAGATCTGTTTTCACTTTGACATGAAAAAGTCTTTTTTCTGTTGATCAGTGTCACAAAAGCCAAATTTTATCCACTGTGATTCAATGTTGTAAAACAATAAGCTACGAAAACTTCCAAGGTGGTTGAATACTTTTTATAGGTACTGTTATGTATTTAAATATATTGCGTTCTTTATCTTAATTGTGTTTTTTTTTGTGCTGTATTGGATACGGTGTAGCCTTTATTTCATTCTCCTTTACACTTGTACAGGAAATGTTATTAAAGAAGGTGAATCTTGAATGAGTTTTGTTAAATTCGGTGATTAATTAAAACAACCAAGAGGTTAATGTATTCCTGTGCTGACTCGGTGTCGTTGTAATGCATGTCTGCAGTGAGCATTACACTACCCGAGAAGCTTAAAGATCAGAAGTTAAGTCAAGGCACTGACTATTCTTTTCTTTTTGGTATTTTTGGTCCTTATTATTGTCACATCATTAAAGCGGTACTTAATTAGTCAGGTCGTCAAAGGTGATGGGGAGAAGGCTGGAGAATGGGGTTGAGAAAAATAATAAATCTTTCTCTGCTTGATCCGCTCCGCAGACAATGCAACAAAACGTCGAACGGCAGCGACAGCTGTACCCTGATGTGCTGCGGCCGCGGTTACAACCCATACACAGAGAAGGTGGTCGAGCGTTGCCACTGCAAGTACCACTGGTGCTGCTATGTGACCTGCAAGAAATGCGAGAGGATGGTGGAGAGGTACGTCTGCAAGTGAGCCTGCCCCCTCCCCACATCCTACAACCCCCTCCCCTCTCCCCCCCCCCAACTCCCCACCACCCCTTGAGAACAACCCTCGGCGATACTGGCAGAACCAAAGAAGGGCACTCAGTCCACCTTTGACGGCTCAGCGTGCATCAGCTTCCAATGCCACCTCTGCAATGTGTGCACGTATGGAGATACTTGTGCTCCCCCAAGGATGGGTATCTCTCCTTCGAACATCTACTTGCACAACTCACTGGATTTTCAAGAGAACTATAGAGGAGGTGACTTTTATCGATCATCATTTGTCCTTCTATGGTGAGTCCCCCACTTCCTGCATGTTTCCGCCTACTCACTCTCCCTCTTGAGAAGACCACCTTTCCGATCCAAAATCCCAAATGCTGTTGCTTTTCCCGAAGAAATGAGTGAGTAGTCGCATCTGATTGCTGAGAGACAGAAGGTATTGACATTTGGGATTGGCGTGGGCGAAACTTGGGGGAGATACACGTTCCTGACCCCCATTGGCAAACTTATGCCTAACATCAGGAAAAGGAAAATGGGAATTTAATTCCATGCTGCCTTCTGTTTCCATGGAGACTTTCCCAAATGCAGGAATTGGAAGTCCACAAACAGGTATTGGATGAGCTTCTAGACTTTGGCAATATGTTGTTTGGGATTTCCCACATCCCCCGTGACAAATATACTGTATATATTTTTTGTATTACTGGCTACAAAATAATTTTTTCAAAATCTGAAAAAAATTACTATTTATGAAACTTTAGAATTGTACTTTTTGAGACTTTAAAAACAGAAGCGTTTGTGAAAGCAATGTCCTATTTTTTTTCAAAAGACTTTTAAATAAATAAATAAATCTTTAAAAATATTTCACATTATTCCTCCTCTTAATACTCAAAACTAATTGTTGCATCAAAGTTTACTTTAATAAGCAAACCTATTCTCTTTAATCTTTCTGCATTGTTCTTCGTTGCAGTGGGACCTCCAGTAGCAGACCCACATGAATACTCTTTGACAGAGAGGAAATTCTAACTAAGCCCAGCTCTAAAGTCAAAGTAAATTTATTATCAAAGTACATGTATGTCACTAAATACTACCTTGAGATTTATTTTATTGTGGGCATTCACAGTAAAGACAAAGAGACACAATAGGATCAGTGAAAAATGACATAATGTATTTATTTATTTTTATTTATTGCGATATAATGTGGAATAGACTCCTTGAGCCACACCACCCAGCAACCCACCGATTTATTCCTAATCACGGGAAGATTTACAATGAACAATTAACCTACTAACCAGTATGTCTTTGGGATGTGGGAGGGAATTGGAGCACCTGGAAGAAACCCACGTGGTCATGGAGAGAACGTACGAACTCCTTATAGACAGCAGCGGGAATTGAACCCGGGTCGCTGGTACTGTAAAGCGTTGTGCTGGCCACTACACTACCATGCCGCCCAAAGACGGACAACCAAGCAACGTGCAAAAGACAACAAAGAGTTCAAATACAAAAAGAAAAACAAAGTAATCATAATAAATTAATGTGTCCTCAAAGTTATTTATAACTTGAGTTGTAGAGTCCTTGAAAGTGGGTCCATAGGTTATGGAATCAGTTCATTGTTGGGGTGAGTGAATTCACCCACTCTGGTTCAATGACTTAGTTCTATTCTGGCCAAGTCAAGTCAAAGTGAAGTTTATTGTCACATGGACCAGTGCACAGACACAGTGAAAATCATACATGGGCAACATCACAGGCACACATCATCTTATAAGCAGCATTCACAAGGAAAATATGAATTACACATAAATTATACATAATTTTTACAATAATGGATAGAATTAGAACAAAATATAATGAACACAAGAGGTTTAGCAGATGCTGGAGATATTGAGATCCTCCTTGGCCTGAAGTTCCCCTCTGTTACATACGTGGGTTATGACCAAAGGAAAAGTGGCTGGAGTCGCTTAGCACTTTCCTGCAAGAGTGTTTATTAGGTGTGTCAAATATCAGGCTTACAAAAATTTGTGAAAGTTAGTGAAAAGAAAACTGCCAATATTTACAAAAAGATATCTACCAGAGAACGCAATAATAGCTCCATATTTATACTTGGCCAATGTGAACTCCTGACATGCCCGATCTCTCTCTCCTACCGAGAGCAACCACCCCTGTTTATTTGGCACCAGGACATACCATGTTTAATTACCACAAAGTTAACTTAAGACTACACATGAATTAGAAAATGATGCACCCCACAATGTAGTTACAATCATATTACAAAATGAACCGAACTGTCTACCTTAAATACAGTATTCATAAGAACATAAGAAATAGGAGCAGGAGTCGGCCACCTGACCCGTCGAGCCTGCTCTGCCATTCAATAAGTAAGATCATGGCTGCTCTGGCCATGGACTCATCTCCACCTACCTGCCTTTTCCCCATAACCCTTAATTCCCCTACTATGCAAAAATCTATCCAACTTTGTCTTAAGTACATTTACTGAGGTAGCCTCCACTGCTTCATTGGGCATAGATTCACCACTCCTTGGGAAAAGCAGTTCCTCCTCATCTCTGTCCTAAATTTACTCTCCCAAATCTTGAGGCTATGTCCCCTAGTTCTAGTAACATATTCATACAACATATACCCATTTACACATCCCCATTACCAAACAAATGGAATATTCTGCTGTGTGTGGTGGTGGGAATGGAACCTTGAAGCCAACCCGAGTTCATCAGCTCGGTTTAGGACCCATTATGAGAACGTACCGGGGAAGACAATGAAGTGCGCACACTCAGCGCAAGGACAGCAGGATAACAAGGCAATGATTGTGTGTGTGTGTGTGTGTGTGTAAGGCGTGTGTTTACTGAGTGCTCTCTGATACATTACCACCCTCCACAGGTGCTGCATGACTTGTCGAGTGGAATGTTTGAAGGAAAGTAGCTGTTTTTGAAACAGGTAGTGTGGGGCTTCAGGCTCCTGTACCTCCTGCTCACTTTTTAAAAATTTATCATGGAATAGGCCCTTCCTCCCCTTTGAGCCGCGCCACCCAGCAATCCCCCAATTTAACCCTATAGCCTATTCCCAGGACAATTTACAATGACCAATTAACCCACCAACCGGTAAGTCTTTGGACTGTGGGAGGAAACCAGGGGACCTGGAGGAAGCCCATGCGGTCTGAAGGAGAACATACAGACCCCTTACGGACAACAGCCGCGGGTGCCGGTACTGTAAAGCATTGTGCTATCCATTATGCTACTATGCCACCCCAGTGATGGCAGCTACGAGAGGAGAGCAGGACCTGGACATTCCTCACATTCGAATTGCCATACCAGACTATGATGCAACTAGTCACGATATTTTCAAGATGAATTTGCTGTCGTGTGCACAAGTGCGATGAGATACAAGTACAATGAAAAACTTGCAGCAGCATTGCAGGCATGTAGGGACAGATAACACACAGAATATGAATTGTACATATATTCTATAGGTCAGTAGTAGCTTGCTCTCCATATTGTACAGCCCTGGCTTGCATATCTAGACAGATAGGATGCAACATCCATATTTGACCCTGATCAAGGAGGCCTTCATATACAAGTTAGTGAAGAGAAAAAAAGACAATCTCATTCTAGTTCAGAATACTGTTGGATTGCCTCTATTGTTTGCATGATTTGTGTTTCTTTTCCTCTCTTTCTCTGCACAGTGTTGGTTGGTCTTTCTTTTTTTAATTGGGTTATTTGGGTTTCTTGCTTTATGGCTGCCTGTAAACAGACAAATCTCAAGGTGTACAATTTATACATTCTTTGACAATAAGTGTGTTTTGAATACCTCAGTGCAAAAAGCAAAGACACAAACAGCGACAAGTCTTTTGTAGTGCAAGTGGTGGTCCGTAGTGTTCTGTTGCAGAGGTACAATGAACATTGTGCAGTTCGATTCAGCAGCCGAATGGTTGAAGGGAAGTAGTTGTTCCTGAACTTGGTGCAGTGGGACGTCTCCTTCAGTACCTCCCGCCCAGTAGTCGCATTGAGAAGAGGGCATGACCCAGATGGTGGGGATCTTTGACGATAGATGCTGCCTTCTTGAGGCAGCACCCACTGTAGATGTTGTCAGTAGTGGGGAGAGTGCAAGAAACTGCAGAGAGTAGTGGACACAGCTCATCTCATTATGGAAACCAGCCTCCCCTCCATGGACTCTGACTACCCTTCCTGCTGCCTTGGGTAAAGTGCCAGCATAATAAAGGACCCATCTCCTCTCTTCTCCCCTCTCCCATCAGGCGAAGATACGAAAGCTTGAGAACATCAAGAACAGCTTCTACCCCACTGTTGTCAGACACAGATAGACCTCTTGTACGTAAAAGATGAACTTTTGACCAGACAATCTACCTTATCATGATCCTTGTACCTTATTGTCTACTTGCTCTGCAATTACCCTGTGACTGCAGTAATGTGCAAAAGTCTTCAGCATTATACATAGCCAGAGTGCCTAAGGCTTTTGCACAGTGCTGTAATTGCATTAATGAGCAGCTCTACAGGTGTACCTAATAAAGCGGCCACTGAGTGTTTTTTTTTGGGTCAGGTGATGCTCTTTTTTGTAAAAAGTGTATAATTTACAGTACTGTGCAAAAGTCTTAATCACATACATATAGATAGATAGATATACTTTATTGATCCTGAGGGAAGTTGGGTTTCGTTACAGCCGCACCAACCAAGAATAGAGAGTAAATATAGCAATACAAAAACCACAAACAATCAAACAACAAAATGCAAACTATGCCAGATGGAAAATAAGTCCAGGACCAGCCTATTGGCTCAGGGTGTCTGACCCTCCACGGGAGGAGCTGCAAGTTTGATGGCCACAGGCAGGAACGACCTCCCGTGACGCCCAGTGTTGTATCTCGGTGGAATGTGGCCGAAGTCCAACAGCAAAAAGTTCAATATCCGATCTTCAAACATGTTCCTCGATCGTAATATGACCCGGATAGCTAGTGTGCTAGCTTTGCTCAGAACTTAACACTGTAACACTATTTGTAGAGGTCAATTCTCTGAGTCTAATCACATATTCAAAGCTAGTGTGCTAGCTTTGCTCAGAACCTAACACTGTAACATTATTCGTAGAGGTTGATTCTCTGATTGGAGATCTAGTGATGTGTCGCAGGGACTGGTCCTGGGTCTGTTGTTGTTTATAATCTATATTAAAGATTCCGGTGATAATGTTGTAAACTGAATCTGCAAATTTACACATGACACCAAGATCGAGGGCATAGTGGATAGTGAGGAAGGCTATCAAAACTTGCAGTGGGACGTGGACCAGCTGGGAAAATGGACTGAAAAAAAAAATGGCAAGTGGAATTTAATGCAAACAAGTGTGAGGTGTAGTTTGGGAGGACAAACCAGGACAGGGCGTACTCCTCAGAGTTGGGGCATTGATGAGCGTGGTAGAATAAAGGGACCTGGGAATTCATTATCCATTATTCCTTGAAGGTGGCGTCACAGGTAGATAGAGTCATAGAGAGAGCTTTTAGTACATTGGCCTTCAGAAATCAGGGCACTGGGAACAGGAGTTGGGATGTTATGCTGAAGTTGTATAAGACATTGGTGAGGCCTAATCTGGAGTATTGTGTCCAGTCTTATTGACGGATTTCAATAAGACTGAAAGAATTCAGAGAAAATTTATCAGGATGTTGTTGGATCCTGTGGACCTGAGTTAAAAGGAAAGGCTGAATAAGTTAGGACTTTCTAACCTGAAGCACAGGAGAATGAGGGGAGATATCCAAAATTATGAGGGGTATAGGTGAATGCATGCAGGCTTTTTTCTCTCAGGGTGGGTGAGACTAGGACTAGAGGTCAAAGGGTTTAGGGTGAAAGGTGAAATATTGAAGGGAAATCTGAGGGAATTCTACTTCACTCAGAGGGTGGTACGACTGTGGAACAAGCTGCCAGTGGACATGGTAGATGGGGGGGGGGGGTTGAATTGTAACATTTAAAAGAAGTTTGGATATGGATGGAGGACTATGGTCCAGGTACAGGAAGATGGAAGTAGGCCCAGGAATCCAGTGGCCCGGATGGACTAGATGGGCTGAAGGTTCTGCTTTTGCGCTGTAGTGCTCCATGACTCCATAACTATCCTCTGCATTCTGCTACTGCTCTTCCTTTTGCACCAGCTCCATTTTGAAAGGATATCAAGCAAACATCCAAGGTGTTTCACTCTACCTCGGCACCTGCGACAATAATAAACAGATTTACCAAATACCAATTTACATACATGGCGCACTTGGAGTATTGTCAACAGTTTTGGGCCCCATTTCTCAGAAAGGATATGTTGTCATTGGAGAGAATCGAGAGGAAGTTCATGAGGATGATTCCAGGAATGAAGAGGTTAACATATGAGGAGCGTTTGGCGGCTTTGGGCCTGTACTCACTGGAATTTAGAGGATTCGGGGAGGATCTCATTGAAACTTACCGAATGTTGAAAGGACTAGGTAGGCTGGATGTAAAGAGGGTGATTCCTATGATGGGGGTATCCAGAACTAGAGGGAACAGCCTCAAAATCGAGGGGCGACCCTTTAGAACGGAGGTAAGGAGGATTTTTTTTAGCCAGAGAGTAGTAAATCCGTGGAGGCCAAGTACATAGGTATTTTTAAGGCAGAAGTTGATTGTTTCCTGATCAGTCAGGGCATCAAAGGATATGGCGAGAAATTAGGTGCATGGGGTTGAGTGGGATCCAGGATCAGCCATGATGGAATGATGGAGCAGACTCGATGGGCTGAATGGCCTAATTCTGCTCCTATGTCTTATGGTCCTAGGGTCTTAAGATTGAACCTGGGTCATTGGAGCCATAAGCTAGCAGCACTACCTGCTACAACACTAGGGCACCACGGCAGCGTAGTGGTTAGCACAACACCACTACGGCTCAGAGTCAGAGTTCAAAGTTCATTCCCAGCATCCTCTGTAAGAAAGTTTGTACATTCTTTCCATGGGTGGGTTTCTTCCCACAGTCCAAAGACGTACCGGTTAGTAGGTGAATTGTTCATTGTAAATTGTCCTGTGATTAGACTAGGTTTAAAATAGGTGGGTTGCTGGGTGGTGTGGCTCATTGGGGCAGAAAGGCCTGTTCTGTACCGTATTCAAAATAAAAGTAAAAATCAATAGTTTCAATCTGAATCAAATTTAGAGGGAACTGTCCTGAACTATGTAGAATTGCAATGGATTGATGAATTACTCCTCAGTTCCAAACTGTGTGGAATCCCAGCTCCACCAGACCATAGTTAGCAGTAAACAGTTAACAGTTAACCATTTCCTATACTGGGAGAGTCTAGGACCAGAGGGCACAGCCTCAGAATATAAGGACTTCTCTTTAGGAAAAAGTTGAGGACGAATTTCTTTAGCCAGACGGTGGTGAATCTGTGGAATTCATTGCCACAGATGCTGTGGAGGCCAAATTATTGGGTATATTTAAAGCAAAGGTTGATAGATTCTTGATTAGTATGGGCATCAAAGGTTATAGGGAGAAGATGGGAGAATGGGGTTGAGAGGGATAGTAAATCAGCCACGATAGAACAGCAGAACAGACTCGATGGGCTGATTGGCCTAATTTGCTCCAGTGTTTTATGGTCTTAAACATTGGCAAAGTTATTCAAATTTCCCTTTGCAGAAGCTGTTTTTGAAATGTAATTAGGAGAGGAACTTGGGAGTTGGAGAGACCAGGAAGGCGCAAGCCAATGTCAACAGATGAAGAAGGGTTAAAAAAGCAAAAACTGGATGGAATGAGTGACGCAAGGATGGTGTGTCTGAAGAATCAAAAAGAATAATTATTTGAAAAGCAGGGTGAAGATCAATGTGCAGACAGCTGTGAGACCCACTGTGGGAGGGTAAATACTCTCATTGTAGAGTCATACCGTTGTAGAGAAAAACAGCATGGATACAGGCCCCTCGGCCCAACCAGTGCATGCTAACCATGGTAGCCACTCAGCTAGTCCCAATTTCCTGCCTTCTGTCCATATCCTTACAAATTCCATCCCCTCCATGTACCTATTGCTTCTTAAGTACATAGACAAAGGAGAATTGGTTGATGTTGTGTACTTGGATTTTCAGAAGGCCTTTGACAAGGTGCCACACATGAGGCTGCTGAACAAGTTAAGACCCCAAGGTATTACTGGAAAGATCCTAGCACGGATAAAGCAGTGGCTGATTGGCAGGAGGCGGAGAGTGGGAATAAAAGGAGCCTTTTCTGGTTGGCTGCTGGTGACTAGTGTTCCACAGAGGTCTGTGTTGGAACAGATTTGTTTTACGTTATATGTCAATGATTTAGATGATGGAATTGATGGCTTTGTTGCAAAGTTTGCAGACAATACGAAGGTAGTCAGGGAGGGGCAGGTAGCCTTGAGGAAGTAGTGAGGCTACAGAAGGACTTAGATTAGGAGAAAGGGAAAAGAAATGGCAAATGGAATACATGTTGGGAAGTGTATGGTCATGCACTTTAGCAGAAGAAATGAAAGAGCTGACTATTTTCTAAATGGAGAGAAAATACAAAAAAACTGAAGGGCAAAGGGACTTGGGAATCCTTGTGCAGGATTCCCTAAAGATTAATTTGCAGGTTGTGTCTGTGTTGAGGAAGGCAAATGCGATGTTAGCATTCATTTTGTGTGAACTAGAATATAAAAGCAAGGATGCAACGCTAAGGCTTTATAAGGTATTGGTCAGATCACACTTGATGTGTTGTGAACAGTTTTGGACCCCCTATCTAAGAAAGACTGTGCTGACATTGGAGAGGGTCCGGAGGAGGTACACAAAGATGATTCTGAGAACAAAAGGATTATCGTATTAATGAGGAGCATTTGATGGCGCTGGGTCTTTCCCTGCTGGAGTTTAGAGGAATGAGGGAGATCTTGAACGTTGAAAGGCCTCGGTAGAGTGGATGTGAAGAGGATGTGGAGAGGATGTTTCCTATAATGGGGTAGTCTAGGACCAGAGGATACAGCCTCAGAATCGAGGGACATCCATTTAGAATGTAGATGATGAGGAATTTCTTTAGCCAGAGGTGATGAATCTGTGGAATTCAGTTCCGCAGGCATCTTTGGAGGCCAAGTTATTGGACGTATTTAAGGCAGAGGTTGATAGGTTCTTGATTAGTCAGGGCCTGAAAGGATACAGGCAGAAGGCATGAGGTTGGGGTTGAGAAGGAAAGTGGATCAGCCATGATGATTGAGTGATTAGCTGAATGGCCTAACTCTGCTTCTATCTGTTATAGTCTCATGCGCCTTAGTTTTGGACACCCCTACCATGGGGAAAAGACTGGTACTGTCCATCTCATTGAGATTGAGAGTGAGTAAATGGTGTAGGTTTAATATTTTCACCAAAAGGTACATTTCTTCACTGAAGATCTCAGAATGAGAATCAGAATCAGAAATTTGTTTTCACTGAAAAATAGTACTGTGCAATAGTCTTAGGCACCCTAGCTATATACATGTGCCTTGGACTTTTGCGCTGTACGGTATGTCGTGAAATTTGTTGTTTTGTGACTGCAATACTGTGCAATACATTTTTTTTAAATGCTATAATTTACAATAGGAAAGTGCAAATAGAGAGGGAAAATAGTGAGGTAGTGTTCATGGGTTCATGGACCATTCAGAATTCTGATGGTGGACTGGAAGAA
Organism: Mobula hypostoma; assembly: GCF_963921235.1. Classification (NCBI taxonomy): domain Eukaryota; kingdom Metazoa; phylum Chordata; class Chondrichthyes; order Myliobatiformes; family Myliobatidae; genus Mobula; species Mobula hypostoma. The sequence continues at coordinate 180,977,877 of NC_086103.1, forward strand.
GCGGTTCCTAAGACATCCATTGTGCATTTTCAGGGCCTCCCCCCACCCGACAGCAGAGAGAAGAGGGCATGCCCTGGATGGTGAGGGTCCTTAATAATGAATGCTGCCTTCTTGAGTCTTTTGAAGATGTCCTCGATGGTGGGGAGGGTTGTACCTGTGATAGAACTGGCTGTGTCTACAACCCTCTGACACTTCTTGCAATCCTGTGCATTGGAGATCCCTCACCAGTTGGTGATGCAACCAATCAGAATGCTCTTCACCATACATCTGTGAAAATTTGCTAAGGCCTTTGGTGACATACCAAATCTCCTCAAACTCCTAGTGAGGTACGGCCACTGGCATGCCTTTTTCGTGATTGCATCCATATGTTGGGCCAGGGATAGATACTCTGAGGTCCCTCGATGAAGACTGGAGCATATTCTCCCAACTTCCCCTTCCTGAAGTCCATATTCATTTCCTTGGCTGTGCTGATACTGATTGCAAGGTTGTCGTTGAGACATCACTCAATCAGCTGATCTATCCCAGTCCTGTAGACCTTCTCATTACCATCTGAGATTCTGCCAACAACAGTTGTGTCAATGGCAAATTTATAGATGGTGTTTGAGCCGTGCTTGGCCACACAGTCGCGAGTGTAGCGACAGCAGAGGAGCGGGCTAAGCACGTATCCTTGATTGTTAGCGGGGGGATGTTATTACTGATCCACACTGTCTGGATATGACTGGAGGGAATGTCTGAATGGTCTAATTCTGCTCTTATGTCTTATGGTCTGATGATATGGTGTCTCGATGAGGAAGTCAAAGATCCAGTTGTTGAGGGAGGTACAGAGGCCCAGGTCTTGGAGCTTGTTGACTAGAACGAAGGGGATGACAGCATTGACTGCTGATCTGTAATCAATAAACTGCAGCCTGACATAGGTATTGCTGTTGTCCACATGGTCCAAGGCCAAGCAGAGAGCCAGTGAGTGAATGCATCTGAATGCACCTGAGGACACATACTCAATGTCTCAGGATCAACTTCTTCCTCTCCGTCAGCAGATTTCTGAATGGTCATTAAACCCATGAACTTGACCTTACTATTTCTTATTGTAATTTATAGCTTTTATTATTATGTATTACAATGTACCGCTGCCACAAAACAACAAGTTTCACGCAATACAATTTTGGTTGTCCACCGTATCCGACGATGACAGGAGACCTGTGCGGGAGAGCTTTTAAACTGGAAAAGCCGTTGCACTGGGACAGTGCCACTCTCTTGACTCAGATGTCCAGGTCCAGTGGTACAGGCAAGTGGTACAAACTGGGGTCTTCCTTGGCTGCAGTGGATGATCACGAGACCTTCTGTGCCTGGTCATGCCCTTCGCTCTCCACGGAGAACCGCCTTCCTAGCCATTGGATCTCACTGTAGATCTCATCGACCCATTCTAGAATAGACATGTCCCTAACTCACTGGGATATGAGGCCTGCAGCTACCCTCACCTGGTTTAGCCCACCTGTCAAAGCGGTGTACAGGGCTTGGTCACTGTCACATGCAAACAGCTACTTGGAGCCACAGGAGTCTGGTGGGGACCAATGGTGAGTGAGCTGCCCCAGAATGGACAGGACAAGCCCCTTCACCAGAGGTGCTACCCCTCCCTGGACATACAGTATACCAGTGATATTAACCCTGATTCCGAGGTGGTGCAAGATACAAATTAGCCAGAGAAAGTGGCTCACCTGAGGACTGGGAGAAATTCAGAGTTCAGCAGAGGAGGACAAAGGGCTCAATTAGGAAGGGGAAAAAAGATTATGAGAGAAAACTGGCAGAGAACATAAAAACGGACTGTAAAAGCTTTTATAGATATGTAAAAAGGAAAAGACTGGTAAAGACAAATGTAGGTCCCCTGCAGACAGAAACAGGTGAATTGATTATGGGGAGCAAGGACATGGCAGACCAATTGAATAATTACTTTGGTTCTGTCTTCACTAAGGAGGACATAAATAATCTTCCAGAAATAGTAAGGGACAGAGGGTCCAGTGAGATGGAGGAACTGAGTGAAATACATGTTAGTAGGGAAGTGGTGTTAGGTAAATTGAAGGGATTGAAGGCAGATAAATCCCCAGGGCCAGATGGTCTGCATCCTAGAGTGCTTAAGGAAGTAGCCCAAGAAATAGTGGATGCATTAGTGATAATTTTTCAAAACTCGTTAGATTCTGGACTAGTTCCTGAGGATTGGAGGGTGGCTAATGTAACCCCAATTTTTAAAAAAGGAGGGAGAGAGAAACCGGGGAATTATAGACCGGTTAGCCTAACGTCGGTGGTGGGGAAACTGCTGGAGTCAGTTATCAAGGATGTGATAACAGCACATTTGGAAAGCGGTGAAATGATCAGACAAAGTCAGCATGGATTTGTGAAAGGATAATCATGTCTGACGAATCTCATAGAATCTTTTGAGGATGTAACTAGTAGAGTGGATAGGGGAGAACCAGTGGATGTGGTATATTTGGATTTTCAAAAGGCTTTTGACAAGGTCCCACATAGGAGATTAGTGTGCAAACTTAAAGCACACGGTATTGGGGGTAAGGTATTGGTGTGGGTGGAGAATTGGTTAGCAGACAGGAAGCAAAGAGTGGGAATAAACGGGACCTTTTCAGAATGGCAGGCGGTGACTAGTGGGGTACCGCAAGGCTCAGTGCTGGGACCCCAGTTGTTTACAATATATATTAATGACTTGGATGAGAGAATTAAATGCAGCATCTCCAAGTTTGCGGATGACACGAAGCTGGGCGGCAGTGTTAGCAGTGAGGAGGATGCTAAGAGGATGCAGGGTGACTTGGATAGGTTGGGTGAGTGGGCAAACTCATGGCAGATGCAATTTAATGTGGATAAATGTGAAGTTATCCACTTTGGTGGCAAAAATAGGAAAACAGATTATTATCTGAATGGTGGCCGATTAGGAAAAGGGGAGGTGCAACGAGACCTGGGTGTCATTATACACCAGTCATTGAAAGTGGGCATGCAGGTACAGCAGGCGGTGAAAAAGGCGAATGGTATGCTGGCATTTATAGTGAGAGGATTCGAGTACAGGAGCAGGGAGGTACTACTGCAGTTGTACAAGGCCTTGGTGAGATCACACCTGGAGTATCGTGTGCAGTTTTGGTCCCCTAATCTGAGGAAAGACATCTTTGCCATAGAGGGAGTACAAAGAAGGTTCACCAGATTGATTCCTGGGATGGCAGGACTTTCATATGATGAAAGACTGGATCGACTAGGCTTATACTCGCTGGAATTTAGAAGATTGAGGGGGGATCTTATTGAAACGTATAAAATCCTAAAGGGATTGGACAGGCTAGATGCAAGAAGATTGTTCCCGATGTTGGGGAAGTCCAGAACGAGGGGTCACAGTTTGAGGACAGAGGGGAAGCCTTTTAGGACCGAGATTAGGAAAAACTTCTTCACACAGAGAGTGGTGAATCTGTGGAATTCTCTGCCACAGGAAACTGTTGAGGCCAGTTCATTGACTATGTTTAAGAGGGAGTTAGATATGGCCCTTGTGGCTACAGGAGTCAGGGGGTATGGAGGGAAGGCTGGGGCGGGGTTCTGAGTTGGATGATCAGCCATGATCATAATAAATGGCGGTGCAGGCTCGAAGGGCCGAATGGCCTACTCCTGCACCTATTTTCTATGTTTCTATGTTTCTAAATCAGGGCTCTTGAATTAGAAGGGGACAGGCACCGTGCAGAGATTAATCTGTTGGGCTGTCGGAGAAGTGTGAGGTGGTACACTTTGGAAGGATAAACTCCAAGGCAGAGTGCAAAGTAACTGGCAGGATACTTGGTAGTGTGGAGGAGCAGAGGGATCTGGGGGTACATGTCCACAGATCCCTGAAAGTTGCCTCACAGGTGGATAGGATAGTTAAGAAAGCTTATGGGGTGTTAGCTTTCATAAGTCGAGGGATAGAGTTTAAGAGGCGCGATGTAATGATGCAGCTCTATAAAACTCTGGTTAGGCCACACTTGGAGTACTGTGTCCAGTTCTGTTCGCCTCACTATAGGAAGGATGTGGAAGCATTGGAAAGAGTACAGAGGAGATTTACCAGGATGCTGCCTGGTTTAGAGAGTATGCATTATGATCAGAGATTAAGGGAGCTAGGGCTTTATTCTTTGGAAAGAAGGAGGATGAGAGGAGACATGATAGAGGTGTACAAGATATTAAGAGGAATAGATAGAGTGGACAGCCAGCGCCTCTTCCCCAGGGCACCACTGTTCAATACAAGAGGACATGGCTTTAAGGTAAGGGGTGGGAAGTTCAAGGGCGATATTAGAGGAAGGTTTTTTACTCAGAGAGTGGTTGGTGCGTGGAATGCACTGCCTGAGTCAGTGGTGGAGGCAGATACACTAGTGAAGTTTAAGAGGCTATGAGACAGGTATATGGAGGAATTTAAGGTGGGGGGTTATATGGGAGGCAAGGTTTGAGGGTCGGCACAACATTGTGGGCCGAAGGGCCTGTACTGTGCTGTACTATTCTATGTTCTATGTTCCATCTGAAGTATTGGGAGTGCTCCCTACTAGAATTGGTAGAGCAGCTGATATCAAAGAGTTCAAACAGAGCCAAGGAGGGAACATGCCTCAGGGAAGCCCAGAGTGAAAGAGCAAGTAATGTACAAGTTCCTCCCAACCCAAAGGTGCAGACGTCACACGGGTGATCAGTAGTAGTGAGATCACTTGTACCGAGTATGATGTTTGTTTTATTTATTTATTTAGAGAACAGTGCGGAACAGGTCCTGCAGGCCCAAAGAACCATGCTGCCCACTGACCCACCAATCTAACCCGAGGTTAGTCACAGGACAATTTACAATGTCCAATTAACGTACTAACCAGTACATCTCTGGACTGTTGGCAGAAACCGGAGCATGTGGAGGAAACCCACACGCTCACGGGAAGGACATACAATCTCATTACAGAAGACGCCGGAATTGAACTCCGAACTCCAGAATTCTCTGAGTTGTAATAGCGTCGTGCTAACTGTGGCGCCCTAAAGGGCTGTCTGTCGGTGTGCCCTCAGGTGGCTGTAGAGGCCAATGTGGGATCCACATAACCAGGATGTTAGGGTGGATGACCTTAAGAACATAAGAACATAAGAAATAGGAGGAGTAGGCCACCTGGCCTGTCGAGCCTGCCCCACCATTCAATAAGATCATGGCTGATCTGCCCGTAAACTCAGCTCCATCTACCTGCCTTTTCCCCATAACCCTTAATTTCCCTACTATGTAAAAATCTATCTAACTGTATCTTAAATATATCTAGTGAAGAAGCCTCAACTGCTTCCCTGGGCAGAGAATTCCACAGATTCACCACTCTCTGGGAAAAACAGTTTCTCCTCATCTCTGTCCTAAATCTTCTCCCCTGAATCTTGAGGCAATGTCCCCTAGTTCTAGTCTCACCTACCAATGGAAACAACTTTCCCACTTCTATCTTATCTATCCCTTTCAAAATTTTGTATGTTTCTATAAGATCCCCTCTCATTCTTCTGAACTCCAGAGAGTATAGTCCCAGGTGACTCAATCTCTCCTCGTAGGTTAACCCCTTCATCCCTGGAATAAACCTGGTGAACCTCCTCTGCACTGCCTCTGAAGCCAGTATATCCTTCCTCAAGTATGGAGACCAGAACTGCACACAGTACTCCAGGTGTGGCCTCACCAGTACCCTGTACAGTTGCAGTGTGACCTCCCTGCTCTTGAATTCAATCCCTCTAGCAATGAAGGCCAACATTCTGTTTGCCTTCTTAATAACTTTTTGTGATTCATGCACCGTAAGTTCAAGTTCAAGTTTAATTGTCGTTCAACCATACACGTGGATATACCCAAATGAAACAGCGTTCCTCCAAAGTACAAAACACAGTACTGACAGGCATACACAGCACAAGGCACATATGGTATACATAGGCACACAAGGCACATATAGTATATATAGCTAGGGTGCCTAAGACTTTTGCACAATACTGTATATGCACGTATAATTATAACAGAAGTAAAACTTACAGTCACAAAAGCTAATATAGCCCAAGTCCCTGAGGTCATGACCTGCCAATTGATGGTGCATTGGATGTTCTGGAGCCACTGATCCAGGGAGAACACCTGTGTGCCTTTGTTTAATGAGGGGAGATAGATGCATGGGCAGCCACCGCACGTAGTCCTTGACAGATTGGGGGTCAGGGCACGGAATGCAAGATGGCTGGAGAACTCCATTGCTGCAGCCTTCCTCCGCCTTCACTGCGGTTGTGATGTGTCATCATCTGCCGCCCGCTTCACCACTGAATTCTTGGTTGGATCGCTCTTTGTGTGTAACCTCCCTCTTGACCTTCCTGCTGTGGGTGACCCCACCAGCAGCTATGTGCCAGATGGTTAACCTGAAGACGGCAGTTTTCGCGGGATCTCAGGAACTCACCAGCCTCTCCACCACGACAATATGTGGAGAAGGTAATCCAAAAAAAAAATGAAATTAATCAAAGGCATAATGGTAAAGTACTTTAACACTGGAAGTTGGAATAACTTTGACATCTTAATCAAGTGGTACATTTCAAACTGAAAGATTAAAGATCTTAAAGATGACCTTAATTTGTCACATGTACATCGAAATACTGAACACAGAGAAATGCATTGTTTTTGTATCAACAACCAACACTGTCCAAGGATTGTGTTGGGGGCAGTCTGCGAGAGTTGCCATGCTCCTAACACCAACATAGAATGTCCACGACAAACAGTGCAAATACAAAGAGAGAAAAATAATAATAATGAATAAATAAATAAGCAATAAACATCGAGACCACGAGTTGTAAAATCCTTGAAAGCGAGTCCTTAGGTTGTGGGATCAGTTCAGTGTCGCCACTTCATTTCTAATTCGTGGTCATCTCTTAGTTCCTTTGCCCCATTTTTGGTATCTGTGATGTCAGCTAGTTGCATCTCATTACTTCTACGTGAAAACCTCTTTGTCGCTCCATGGGAGTTCCTCCAGCATAGTCCAATATGATGCTGCAGGGTTCAAGCCAAGTTCAAGTTTATTGTAGTCATAGGCAACGCAGACACAGAGTATGAAGTTGCATTTTTCACCAGCAGTACAGTACATACAAGACAAGAGCAAACTTAACATAAACTTAAATTAACATAGGTGAATTGTACATGTTTTGACAAAGGTGGCAGGATGGAGATACGTCTCTGCCAAAGGAGGTGTAAGGCACTCCTTCCCTCCACTAGCCTGCAGGTCACCCTGGGCAACGTGTAGCTTCTGCTAGAGCCCCAGTCAGGGTCACATGAAGCCATGGGAGCAGGTGGTAGATGGTCGTATGAGCAGCTGGTGCACATCACAAGTTCTGGTTATGTGACCACTGACAGAGGGAGACAATTTCTGAAAACAACAGGAATTCTGCAGATGCTGGAAATTCAAGCAACACACATCAAAGTTGCTGGTGAACGCAGCAGGCCAGGCAGCATCTCTAGGAAGAGGTGCAGTCGACGTTTCAGGCCGAGACCCTTCGTCAGGACTAACTGAAGGAAGAGTGAGTAAGGGATTTGAAAGTTGGAGGGGGAGGGGGAGATCCAAAATGATAGGAGAAGACAGGAGGGGGAGGGATAGAGCCAAGAACTGGACAGGTGATTGGCAAAAGGGGATACGAGAGGATCATGGGACAGGAGGTCCGGGAAGAAAGACAAGGGGGGGGGAACCCCGAGGATGGGCAAGAGGTATATTCAGAGGGACAGAGGGAGAAAAAGGAGAGTGAGAGAAAGAATGTGTGCATAAAAATAAGTAACAGATGGGGTACGAGGGGGAGGTGGGGCATTAGCGGAAGTTAGAGAAGTCGATGTTCATGCCATCAGGTTGGAGGCTACCCAGGCGGAATATAAGGTGTTGTTCCTCCAACCTGAGTGTGGCTTCATCTTTACAGTAGAGGAGGCCGTAGATAGACATGTCAGAATTGGAATGGGATGTGGAATTAAAATGTGTGGCCACTGGGAGATCCTGCTTTCTCTGGCGGACAGAGCGTAGATGTTCAGCAAAGCGGTCTCCCAGCCTGCGTCGGGTCTCGTCAATATATAAAAGGCCACATAGGGAGCACCGGACGCAGTATATCACCCCAGTCGACTAATCAGACCTAATCAGTTCCCCTCTACCACCACTCTGCTCTGTCTAGTGGAATTAGTCCTTACTCTTAATAATTTCTCCTTTGGCTCCTCCCACTTCCTCCAAACTAAAGGTGTAGCTATGGGCACCCGTATGGGTCCTAGCTATGCCTGCCTTTTTGTTGGCTTTGTGGAACAATCTATGTTCCGTGCCTATTCTGGTATCTGTCCCACACTTTTCCTTCGCTACATCGACGACTGCATTGGCGCTGCTTCCTGCACGCATGCAGAACTCGTTGACTTTATTAACTTTGCCTCCAACTTTCACTCTGCCCTCAAGTTTACCTGGTCCATTTCCGACACCTCCCTCCCCTTTCTAGGTCTTCCTGTCTCTGTCTCTGGAGACAGCTTATCCACTGATGTCTACTATAAGCCTACTGACTCTCACAGCTATCTGGACTATTCCTCTTCTCACCCCATCTCTTGCAAAAACGCCATCCCCTTCTCGCAATTCCTCCGTCTCCGCCGCATCTGCTCTCAGGATGAGGCTTTTCATTCTAGGACGAGGGAGATGTCTTCCTTTTTTAAAGAAAGGGGCTTCCCTTCCTCCACTATCAACTCTGCTCTTAAACGCATCTCCCCCATTTCACGTACATCTGCTCTCACTCCATCCTCCCACCACCCCACTAGGAATATAGTTCCCCTGGTCCTCACCTACCACCCCACCAGCCTCCGAGTCGAACATATTATTCTCCGTAACTTCCACCACCTCCAACGGGATCCCACCACTAAGCACATCTTTCCCTCCTCCCCTCTCTCTGCATTCCGCAGGGATCGCTCCCTACGCAACTCCCTTGTCCATTCGTCCCCCCCATCCCTCCCCACTGATCTCCCTCCTGGCACTTATCCGTGTAAGCGGAACAAGTGCTACACATGCCCTTACACTTCCTCCCTTACCACCATTCAGGGCCCCAAACAGTCCTTCCAGGTGAGGCAACACTTCACCTGTGAGTCGACTGGGGTGATATACTGCGTCCAGTTCTCCCGATGTGGCCTTTTATATATTGGCGAGACCCGACGCAGACTGGGAGACCGCTTTACTGAACATCTACGCTCTGTCTTCCAGAGAAAGCAGGATCTCCCAGCGGCCACACATTTTAATTCCACATCCCATTCCCATTCTGACATGTCTATCCACGGCCTCCTCTACTGTAAAGATGAAGCCACACTCAGGTTGGAGGAACAACACCTTATATTCCGTCTGTGTAGCCTCCAACCTGATGGCATGAACATCGACTTCTCTAACTTCCGCTAGGGCCACCTCCCCCTCGTACCCCATCTGTTACTTATTTTTATGCACACATTCTTTCTCTCACTCTCCTTTTTCTCCCTCTGTCCCTCTGAATATACCTCTTGCCCATCCTCTGGGTCCCCCCTCTCTTGTCTTTCTTCCCGGACCTCCTGTCCCATGATCCTCTCGTATCCCCTTTTGCCAACCACCTGTCCAGCTCTCGGCTCCATCCCTCCCCCTCCTGTCTTCTCCTATCATTTTGGATCTCCCCCTCCCCCTCCAACTTTCAAATCCCTTACTCACTCTTCCTTCAGTTAGTCCTGACGAAGGGTCTCGGCCTGAAACGTCGACTGCACCTCTTCCTAGAGATGCTGCCTGGCCTGCTGCGTTCACCAGCAACTTTGATGTGTGTTGCTTGAGACAATCTCTGAAGAGTATTCATAATGGCTGGGGTCACCCTTCTAGTAAAGACACTGCTCAGAAGAAGGCAACGGCAAACCACTTCTGTAGAAAAATTCGCCAAGAACAATCATGGTCGTGACAGATGGAAGACAATAATCACCTGTGTTATATGAGATGGCACATAATGATGATGGCATGTAATGACAGCGGAAAAGCAGAACAGAGGAAGAGAAACGGGCCTTTCTCTTTGGAGTGAAGGACAATGAGAGCTGTATGAAATAATAAGAGACATAGAAAGAGTGGACAGCCAGAGACTTCCCCCCACAGGGCAGAAATGGCTAACACATGGGGTCATAATTTTAAGCTGATTGGAGGAAAGTGTAGGAAAAGTGTAGTTTTTTACACGGAGATAGAGACATTTAAGAGACTCTTAGAGAGGCACATGGACGATTGAAAATGGAGGGAATTGTGGGAGGGAAGAGTTAGATTGACCTTGGAGTAGGTCAAAAGACACGGTGATCTGAAGAGCAGTACTGTAATGTACATTCTTTGTTATGCTCCATCACGGGCACAACCCTCCCCACCATCGAGGACATCTTCAAAAGGCTGTGGCTCAGGAAGTTGGCTTCATTTTCCTCATCACTGAACTGTTCCCACAACCTATGGACTTACTTTCAAGGACTCTTCATCTCACGTTCTCGATAACTATTGCTGATTTATTTATTGTTATTATTTCTTTCTCTTTGTATTTGCGCAGTTTGTTGTCTTTTGCACTCCAATTGAATGCTCAGGTTGGAGCGATCTTTCACAAGAAAATGTTTATGGTGACATATATGAACTTTGATAATAAATTTACTTTGAACTTAAGGACCCTCACCATCCGGAACATGCTTTCTTTTAGGAACAGCTTCTTCCCTCGCCACCATCAGAACAGGCAGGATGAATGCATGAATACTACCTCATGTTTCCCATGATGGGGGAGTCTAGTACGAGAGGGCATGACTTAAAGATTGAAGGGCACCCATTCAGAACAGAAATGCAAAGAAATTTTTTTAGTCAGAGGGTGGTGAATCTATGGAGTTTGTTGCCACGGGCAGCAGTGGAGGCCAAGTCATTGGGTGTATTTAAGGCAGAGATTGATAGGTATCTGAGTAGCCAGGGCATCAAAGGTTATGGTGAGAAGGTGGGGGAGTGGGACTAAATGGGAGAATGGAGCAGCTCATGATAAAATGGCGGAGCAGACTCGATGGGCCAAATGGTCGACTTCTGCTCCTTTGTCTTTATGGTCTTATGGTCTTTATTCCTCTCTTGGATTAGATTAGATCTTGCACAGTTTATTTAATTTTGTTACTTATAGCAATGCAAAGTTGGCATTATTTAGATAGAACTGAAATATAAAAGCAAGAATGTAATGATGAGGCTTTATAAGGCATTGGTCAGACCTCATTTGGAGTATTGTGAGCAATCCTGGGCTTCTGGTCTAAGAAAGGATGTGCTGGCATTGGAGATACTCCGGGGGAAGTTCACGAGAAGGACCCCAGGAATGAAAGGGCTGGCGCATGAAGAGCATTTGATTGCTCTTTCCTGTACTCACTGGAATTGAGAAGAATGATGAGCGACCTCATTGAATCCATACAAAAATTTGGCCGTACAAGTCTTCAAGCCTTCTCCCGGAGGGAAGAGGGATGAAAAGTCTGTTGGCTGGGTGGGTCGTGTCCTTGATTATCCTGGCAGCACTGCTCCGACAGCGTGTGGTGTAAAGTGAGTCCAAGGTCGGAAGATTGGTTTGTGTGATGTGCTGCACCGTGTTTACGATCTTCTGCAGCTTCTTCCGGTCTTGGACAGGACAACTTCCATACCAGGTTGTGATGCACATTTGCCGCTTTCTTAAACAAATAAATCCCATTGTGGCAGAGAACCCTCAGCAGAGCCAGTTCAGTAACTCTCGCCCACCAGGCAAGTCTCAGGTCGAGATCCCAGAGACCATTAAATCATGAAAACGATCAGAATAATCACTTCACAACATTCACAACATTTATGCCCAGAGGAAAGGACTGTTTGTAATGTTTTTCTTGGCGTTAATCAAGACCATTGGAAGAATGTTAAATAATCATTCGTTCATTTAGAGTTGTGTCCACTTCTATATTAGCAAGAATCAATACTGAGGAACAAAGATCAACTCCATTCACAATCTCCAGTATAGTGCAAAAGTCTTAGGCACAGTACTGTAGTAATTGTATGTACTGCTACCGCAAAAAAAAAATTTCATGACTTATGTAAGAAAAAGAATTTCAGGATGTATGTTGTATACATTAAATATACGTATTGAAACCTATTGATAAACCTGATTCTGATCTGGGTCTCTATTGTGGACTGAGAGTGGGAAGGGGGCAGGGAGAGGGGAATTATGGTTGGGAAAAGGGAAAGGGAGAGGAGAGGGAGTGGGAAACATTAGTATCCTGCTTGATACTATCGGCTAGTTTGTTCTCATATTTCATCTTTTTCCTTCTTATAGCTGTTTTAGTTGCCTTTTTTTGGATTTTAGAAGCTTCCCAAACGTCCAACTTCCCACTCACTTTTGCTACCTTACATGCCCTTTCCTAGGCTCTTACACAGTCCTTAACTTTCTTTGTCAGCCTCGGCTGCCTACTCCTGCCATTTGAGAACTACTAATTCTGTGGGACGTATCTATCCTGCACCTTGTGAACTATTCCCAGAAACTTCAGCCATCTCTGCTCTGCCGTCATCCCCGCCAGTATCCTCCTCCAATCCACCTGCGCAAGCTCCTCTCTCATGCCTCTGTAATTCCCTTTATTCCATCGCAATACTGATACATGTGACTTCTGCTTCTCCCTCTCAAATTGCACTATGAATTCAGTCATATTACAATCAATGGCTACTTAGGGTTCCTTTATGTTAAGCTCCCTAATAAGATCTGGGTTATTACACAACACCCAATCTAAGATAGCCTTTCCCCGAGTAGGCTCAAGCACAAGCTGCTCTAAAAAGCCATCTCAAAGGCATTCAACAAATTCCCTCTCTTGCGATCCGACACTGACCTGAATTTCCCAATCCTCTTGCATATTGAAGTCCCCCATTACAATTGTGACATCATCTTTATGACGCCTTTTCTAGCTCCCTTTGCAATCTCAACCCCACATCTTGCCTACTATTTGGAGGCCTATATATGATTCCCAGAACACTTATTTTTTAACCTTGCAGTTTCTTAACTCCACCCACAAAGATTTGATATTCTCTGACCCTATGGCACCCCTTTCGAAAGATGTAATTCCATCTCTTACCAATAGAGCCACACCATCACCTAGCCTTCCTGTCTGTCCTTTGATATTAAACTCCCAACTACGGCCTTCTTTCAGCCGCGACCCAGTGATGCCCACAAGGTCATACTAACTGATTTCTAATTGCGTCTCGAGTTTGTCCACCTTATTCCGAATACTATGTGCATTTGAAGACAGCAATTCATTCCTGCATTCTTCGGCCTTTTCAATTTTGCCTCTGTGGTACAATTTAACTCTTTGCTCTGTCTGCAGTTGTACCCAGTCATTGGCTTGTCCTTCCTTACGTTCATATTACACCCATCACCTACTTGTAAACCTGCTGGCTCATCCTCAGCTCTATCATACGGGTTCCCATCCCACTACCATATTAGATTAAACCACTCCCAACAGATCTAGCAAAGCTGCCCGCAAGAATATTGGTCCCCCTTAGATTCAAGTGCAACTCATCCCTCTTGTACAGGTCATACCTACCCAGAAGAGTTCCTAATGACCCAGAAATCTGAATCCCTGCCCCCTGCTCCAATTCTTCAGCCCTGCATTTACCCATCTCCTCATTCTATTCCTATCCTCACTGTCACGTGGCACAGGCAGCAATCCTGAGATTACTACCATTGGGGTCCTTCTTCTCAGCTTCCTTCCGAGCACCCTGTACTCTGTTTTCAGGACCTCCTCCCTTTTCTATGTCATTGGTACCAATATGTATGACTTTTGGCTGCTCACCCTCCCTGTTCAGAATATTGTGGATGCGTTCGGAAGCATCGTTGACCTTGGCACCAGGGAGACAAACTACCATCCATGTTTCCCTTCCGCGTCCACAGAATCATCCGTCTGTTCCCCTTTTACTGCTACCCTCCTGAGCCACGGGACCAGACTCAATGCCAGAGCCAGGGCTGCTGTTGCGCACCGCAGGTAGGTTGTACCCACCCCCCGCCCCAGCAGTAATCAAAATGGAGTACTTATTGTTGAGGGGATGGCCACAGGGGTGCTCTCCACTACCTGATGTTCCTCCTTCCCTCTCTTTTTTATCTGTTACCCAGTACAAGGCAGCCCACTTGATTGGTACCCCTTCCACAAGCATCCAATCCCTCCACCATCGATGAACAGTCGGAGCAGTGTGTACTATCTACAAGGTGCACTGCAACAACGCACCTAAGTTCCTTAGTCAGGAGCTTCCAGACCCACGACCACTACCACTTAAAAGGACGAGAACAGCAGATACCTGGGAACATCATCACTTGGAGATCCCCCTCCAAGTCACTCACCATCCTGACTTGGAAACATATCACCATTCCTTCCTTGTCACTAGGTCAGAATCATGGAATTCCCTCCCTAACAGCAGTGTGGGTGTACCTACACCTCGGGGACTGCCGCGGTTCAAGAAGGCAGCTCATCACCACCTTCTCAAGGGCAACTAGGGATGGGCAGTAAATGCTGGCTTAGCTGGTGACGTCCATATCCTGCAAATGAATAAATAAAATTTATCTGTCTCCTGTAGCCTTGGGGTAACTACCTCTCTGTAGTTCCTGACTACCACTGCTTCACTTTCCCTAACAAGCCTTAAAGACAATCGCTCAGTTAGCACTCACATCTACAGTGATGAAATGTTTCGAGAGGTTGGTCGTGGCTAGAATGAACTCCTGTCTCAGGAATGACCTGGACCCACTGCAATTTGCCTATCACCACAATAGGTCTACAGCAGATGCAATCTCAATGGCTCTTCACATGGCCTTAGACCGCCTAGATAATGTAAACGCCTATATCAGGATGCTGTTCATTGACTATAGCTCAGCATTTAACACCGTCATTCCTATAGTCCTGATTGAAAAGCTACAGAACCTGGGCTTCTGTACCTCCCTCTGCAACTGGATCCTGAACTTCCTAACCAGAAGTCCACAACCTGTGCGGATCAGTAATGACATCTTCACTTTGCTGACAATCAACACTGGTGCACCTCAGAGATGTGTGCTTAGCCCATTGCTCTACCCTCTCTACACCCTGACTGTGTGGATAGGCATAGCTCAAATGCCATCTATAAATTTGCTGATGATACAACCATTGTTGACAGAATCTCAGATAAAGATGAGAGGGCGTACAGGAGCGAAATAGTTGAGTGTTATAGCAGCTGTAGCCTTGCACTCAACATCATATAACCTTATAACAATTACAGCACGGAAACAGGCCATCTCGGCCCTTCTAGTCTGTGCCAAATGCTTACTCTCACCTAGTCCCACCGACCTGCACTCAGCCCATAACCCTCCATTCCTTTCCTGTCCATATAGCTATCCAATTTTATTTTAAATGACAATATCGAACCTGCCTCAACCACTTCTGCTGGAAGCTCGTCCCACACAGCTACCACTCTCTGAGTGAAGAAGTTCCCCCTCATGTTACCCCTAAACTTTTGCCCTTTAAGTCTCAACTTATGTCCTCTTGTTTGAATCTCCCCTACTCTCAATGGAAAAAGCCTATCCACGTCAACTCTATCAATCCCCCTCATAATTTTAAACACCTCTATCAAGCTCCCCCTCAACCTTCTACGCTCCAAAGAATAAAGACCCAACTTGTTCAACCTTTCTCTGTAACTTAGGAGATGAAACCCAGGTAACATTCTAGTAAATCTTCTCTGTACTTTCTCTATTTTGTTGACATCTTTCCTATAATTCGGTGACCAGAACTGTACACAATACTCCAAATTTGGCCTTACCAATGCCTTGTACAATTTTAATATTACATCCCAACTCCTATACTCAATGCTCTGATTTTTAAAGGCCAGCATACCAAAAGCTTTCTTCACCACCCTATGCACATGAGATTCCACCTTCAGGGAACTATGCACCATTATTCCTAGATCCCTCCGTTCTACTGCATTCTTCAATGCCCTACCATTTACCATGTATGTCCTATTTTGATTAGTCCTACCAAAATGTAGCACCTCACATTTATCAGCACTAAACTCCATCTGCCATCTTTCAGCCCACTCTTCTAACTGGCTCTCAAGAACAGCTTCTTTACCTCTGCCATCAGATTTCTAAATGGATATTGAGCCAATGAACACCACCTCACTACATTTTATTCCTATATTTTTGCACTACTTATTTAATTTAACTATTTAACATAATATATACACCTGCAATAATTCATTTTTTCCTTTATATTTCTCACATATTGTACTGCTGACACAATGTTAACAAATTTCGTATCATATGCTGGTGATACTAAGCCTGATTCTGATTCTGATTCTGTGATGATCAATAAACCAATTGTTTGGAATCAAATATGGTGTCAGGGCTGGGTTTCCCTGCCCCCACATTACCCCTCTGTCCCTGACACTCCTTCTCTGCCACCCGTCCCACACCCTTCCCATGGCACTCCACTCTCACCATTCCCAACATCCCTTGCCCCTGCCAGAGTTACAAACTCGCTCTCCGCTCTACATTGACAAACACAGTACTGTATTGTTTTTCAGCGCAGTATCCTTGCTGTTCCTAGTAGTGCACTCTCCTGGACCGAGATCTCAGATGTTGTTCCCGGGATTTGTTGGAGCCACTCTCCTAATCCAGGTGTCAAAGCTCCAAATGCTCACGTCACCGCCAGGATTACTCTGGCTTTAACCTTGCACATCCTCTCTATCTGCTCTTTCAAGCCCTGGAATTTCTCCAGCCTCTCATATTCTTTCTTCCTGATGCTACTCTCGTTGGGAATTCCCTCATCTATTACTATTGCTTTCTTCTGTTCCTTGTCCAGTCTCACTATGTCTGGTTGGTTGGCTGGTACCTGCTTATCAGTCTGTATTTGGAAGTCCCACAGGATCTTAGCTTTGTCATTCTCCACTCCTCTCTCGAGTGTTTCCCACTTGGACTTGGGGGTGTCCGATCCATACTCAGCACAGATGTTCCTGTACACAATTCCTGCAACTTAGCTGTGCTGTCCCTGCCTGCATCTTGCTCCATGCTACTATGTGCTGGATGGTTTCAGTGGTTTCCTTGCACAGTCTGCATCTTGAATCTCGTCTGGGGTGATAGACACCTGCTTCTATTGCTCTTGTGCTCAGCGGCTGTCTTGTGCAGCCATGAGCAGCGCCTCTGTGCTGTCCCTCAGCCCTGCCATTTCCAGCCATTGGGAGGACTTTCTTATATCAGCCGCCTCTGATATCTGGCTGTGTGATACATCCCGTGCAGTGGCTTGTCCTGCCATGGCCTCTGGGCCCCAGCTCTTCCTCACCAACTTCCATTTCCATGTCCCCTGCCTGCTGTCTGAGGTATTCTTCTGGCAGGTCATCACTAGGGCCCATCTTCCTGACATACACATGAATGTTTTGCATTTCTTCCAGGACTGTGGCCTTGTCATTTCCAAGTCCCTATCCTCCTCTATTCCAGAGGGTGTACAGTGGCTCAACATTGGACTTTGGATGTATAGTTAACACAAAATACTCTGCAGATGCTGGGGTCAAAGCAACACTCACAACACGCTGGAGGAACTCAGCAGGTCGGGCAGCATCCGTGGAAACGATCAGTCAATGATTTGGGCCGGAACCCCTTTGTCAGGACCCGAGAACTTCTGAGGACTTCCTGACGAAGGGTTCCGGCCCAAAACATTGACTGATCGTTTCCATGGATGCTGCCCAACCTACTGAGTTCCTCCAGCGTGTTGTGAGTGTTTGATGTATAGTTAGTAGTTTCTGGGTCCTGATGTCAGCGGCTTCCAGTTCGTTCCTTTGCCAGCATGCTATTGTGGCCAGGTATCTGATGACTGGTAGGGTAAATGTGTTGATGGCTCTTATATCATAATAAAGGTGGCTCTGAACTACATATACAGCATATATATATGTGTGTGTGTGTGTGTGTGTGTGTATATAGATCATACATACACACACACACACATATATATAATCTATAAGATCATGGCTGATCTGACCACAGACTCATCTTCACCTACCTGCCTTCTCCCTATAGCCCTTAATTCCCCTACATCTGAGATCTCGGTCTGGGAGAGTGCAGTAGCAGGAAGAGCGAGGATACACTGCCAAATCCTCAAGCTCCCAAGCCTCTGGTAGAGGACCCGAGATTGAGGGAAAAATACACATACACACCACCCATAACGGGTGGGGGAAAATATATTCTCTGGAGTGGCCAAGTCAGAGTCCAGACCTCAATCCAATTGAGAATTTGTGGCTGGACTTGAAAAAGGCTGTTCACTCACAATCCCCATGCAATCTGACAGAGCTTGAGCAGTTTTGTAAAGAAGAATGGAGAAAAATTGCAGTGTCCAGATGTGCAAAGCTGATAGAGACCGATCCACACAGTCTCAAAGCTGTAATTGCTGCCAAAGGTGCATCTACTGAATACTGACTTGAAGGGCGTGAGTAATTATGCAATCAATTATTTGTGTCAATAATTCAAATAAATTTACACCAATTTGTAGAACCTTGTTTTCACTTTGGCACGAAAGGATCTTTTCTGTTGATACATTTAACTAATTATGTGATATCTAAAACCAATTGGCTGCACCAGTGATGATTTGGTGTGTCATATTAAAGGGAGGAATAATTTTGTGTTTTATATTTGTAATTAATTTAGATCACTTTGTAGAGATCTGTTTTCACTTTGACACAATTAGTCTTTTTCTGTTGATTAGTGTCAAAAAAGCCAAATTAAACCCATTGTGATTCAATGTTGTAAAACAATAAAGAATGAGAACTTCCAAGGGGGTGAATATTTTTCATAGGCACTGTATATGTGCCCAAGACTTTTGCACAGTACTGTGCATTTATATGCATTAGAAATTTGTTGTGGTGTGTTGGTGTGACATGCAACATAAAAACAACAGTCAACGATTATAAAGAGTAAAGAATTATATAAAAATTGAGATTTGATTAGATTAGATTATGAGGACACTCAGTCCTCGTTTATTGTCATTTAGTAATGCATGCATTAAGAAATAATACAATGTTTCTCCAGTATGATATCACAGAAACACAAGACAGACCAAGACTAAAACTGACAAAACCACATAATTATAACATATAGTTACAGCAGTGCAAAACAATACCGTAATTTGATAAAGGCTGCCTTCAGGAAGGTGAACCCATGAAAAGCATCTGGACTGGACGGGATACCTGGCTGATATGTTCATTGAGATCTTTAACCTCTCGCTTTGGCAGTGTGTGGTATCCACCTGCTTCAAGTAGGCTTCAATTATACCAGTGCCCAAGGAGAGCATGGCAAGCTGCTTCAATGACTGTCGCCCAGTTACTCTCATATCCACAGTGATGAAGTGTTTTGAGAGGTTGGTGATGAAACATATCGGCACCTAACTGAAGAGGCACCTTGGATCTGCTCCAATTTGCCTTCCAAAGCAACAAGTCCACAGCAGATGGCATTCCATTGGCTCTTCGCTCAATCCTGGTACATCTGGACAGCAAAGATGCATACATCAGGATGTGCTTTATCAATTACAGCTCAGCATTCAATACTATCATCCCCTCAAAATTAATCAATAAGCTCCGAGACCTTGGCCTCAATGCCTCTTTGTGCAACTGGATCCTGGATTTCCTCACTTGTAGACTCTGGTCAGTTCAGGTTAGCAACAACATCCACTTCAGAATCACCATCAGCACAGGTGCACCAGGAGGCTGCGTGTTTAGCCCTGCTCTACTCAGTTTACACTTAAGTGTGGCTAAGCACAGCTCCAATCCCATATGGCCAAGTAGTTAAAGCGTTCGTCTAGTGATCTGAAGGTCGCTAGTTTGATCCTCAGCTGAGGCAGCGTGTTGTGTCCTTGAGCAAGGCGCTTAACCACACATTGCTCTGTGACGACACCGGTGCCAACCTGTATGGGTCCTAATGCCCTTCCCTTGGACAACGTTGGTGTCGTGGAGAGGGGAGACTTGCAGCATGGGCAACTGCTGGTCTTCCATACAACCTTGCCCAGGCCTGCGCCCTGGAGAGTGAAGACTTTGGTCTCGCAAGACTAACAGATGCCTTTAAACTACCCTTTGCCTTTAAAACTGCACCAATTCTCTTAGGTACACTTTTGTGTAGTTTTGTAAGCAAACCCGTTGTTCCAAGTATCTTGGAGAATTTGCTGCAGGCTTTTGCTGACACACTTGCTTCTGTGTCTCCAGGTAATCCCAGCCAGCCTCAATGATGTTGAGATCAGGGCTCTGTGGAGACCATTCCATCTGAAGCTGTATAAAATGTATGCCTTTTGCATAGTACTGTAGAACTTCAGGACAATTGCTGTTCTGTGCGCTCTCTGTCCCTATGTGCCTGTGATTGTGTTGCAAGTAAGCTTTTCATTCTACCTGTGCTTCAACACACTTGTGCATATAAGAATGAACTTGATTTAAAGATCTAAAGATCTTAAAGATTAGCTTTATAAAGATTAGATTTATTTGTCACATGTACATCAAAACAGTGTGGGCATGTGGCCAAGTGGTTAAGGCATTGGACTAGCAATCTGAAGGTTGTGAGTTCGATCCCCAGCCGAGGCAGCGTGTTGTGTCCTTGAGCAAGGCACTTAATCACACATTGCTCTGTGACGACACCGGTGCCAAGCTGTATCGGTCCTTGCCCTTCCCTTGGACAACATTGGTGTTGTGGAGAGGGGACACTTGCAGCATGGGCAACTGCTGGTCTTCCATACAACCTTGCCCAGGCCCGCACCCTGGAGAGTGAAGACTTTCCAGGTCCAGATCCATGGTCTCACAAGACTAATGAATGCCTACATAAAGATCAAAACATTGAAACATACAGTGCAATGCGTTATTGCATCAACAGCCAACACAGTCCGAGGATGTGCTGGTGGCAGCCCACAAGTGTCGCCATGCCAACGTAATGTGCCCACTACTTATTGATCTTAACCAGCATGTCTTTAGAACGTGGGAGGAAATAAGAGCGCCTGGGGGAAATCCATGTAGTCACAGGGAGAACGTACAAACTCCTTACAGACAGTGACAGGAATTGAACCCATGTCACTAGCTCTGTAAAGCGTTACGCTAACCATGCCACCTGAGCTGTAAAAAATTCTCTCTGTATTTTGTATTTGGCAGATTGAAGCCAATTTTAACATGGGTTAGATGAAAAGTCTTTATACTATATCCACGTCAGTAGACGGGTTTGGCAATTCCAACACATGGGGATACAAGAGGCTGCAGAGAGTAATGGACACAGTCCAGTCCACCACCAGCACATCCCTCCCCACCACTGACAGCATTCGTTGGAGGCACTGCCTCAAAAAGGTGGCACTGTTATCAGAGATCCCCACTCCCCGGATGCCATCATTTCGCTGCTACCATCGGGCAGGCAGTACAGAAGCCTGGAGTCTCACAATACCAGGTCCAGGAACAGCTAGTACTTCCCTTCAACCATTTGGTTTCTGAACCCACCTGCATAATCTTAACCCGACGTCAGCAACGGAACATACATCGTGTGAATGTATGTATGCCCACAACAATAAACTTAGAGTCATAGAATGCATAGGCAGGCCCTTCGGCCCAATAACCCGTGCTGACCATGAGGCTCACCCAGTTAGTCCCAATTTCCCGCTTTCAGCCGATATTCCACAAAGCGCTGCCCCTCCATGTATCTATCCAAATGCTTCTTAAATTATACTATTGTAAGTACCTGCATCCATCATTTTTTCTGGCACCTCATTCGACACTTGCATCATCCCTGAGTGAAGAAGATCCCCTTTAGGTTTCCCTTAAATATTTCATCTTTCACTCTTAACCCATGACCTTTAGTTCTAGTCTTACCCTACTTCAGTGGAAAAAGCCTGCATTTCCCCCATCTATACCCCTCATAATTTTGTGTACCTCTATCAAATCTCCCCTCATTCTCAAGTGTTATAGGTGCCCCCAAAGGATGTGAGACTGGGAAGATGAAGAAATGGATAACTGGATTTAGAGCAATGTGGAAGTGAATTTGAGTGTGGGAGTGGGGAAAGGGCTGATAACTTGGTAAGTTATCAAAAGTGACATTTTGAGAGTACAAAGCTTGCATGTGACTGTCAGAATAAAAGGTAAAGGTACAGGTGTAGGGAAGCTTGATTTTCAAAAGACATTGAGGCCCTGCTTACGAGAACAAAAGGAGGTGCATTGCAAGTATAGGCAAGTAGGAATAACCGAGGTGCTTATGGAGTATAAGAAACTCAAGAGAACATTTGAGAAAGAAATCAGGAGGGCTAAAAGAAGGCATGGGTTTGCCTTAGCAGACAAGGTGAAGGAGAATCCTAAGGGATTCTACAGATATTTTCAGAGCAAAAGGATTGCAAGGGACAAAATTGATCCTTTGCAAAATCAGAATAGTAATCCATGCATGGAGCCAAAAGAGACGGGGGAGATCTTAAATGGATTTTTTGCATCTATGTTTACTCAGGAGACTATTGGCACAGAATCTGTAGAATTGAGGCAAACCAACATCAACTTCATGGACTCTATACAGATTACAGAGGAGGAGGTGTTTGCTGTCTTGAGGCAAATTAGGGTGGATAAATCCCCAGGGCCTGACAAGGTGCTCCCTCAGACCCTGCGAGAGTCAAGAGCAGAAATCACCAGGGCCCTAGCAGAGATATTTAAATCATCCTTTGCAACAGGAGAGGTACCAGAGGACTGGCGGATAGCCAATGTTGTTCTGCTGTTCAAGAAAGGCTCTAAACATAAACCAGGAAATTATAGGCTGGTGAGCCTGACATCAGTAGTGGGAAAGTTATTGGAAGGTATTAGAGATTCTTAGAGATAGGATCTATAGGCATTTAGAGAATCATGGTCTGATCAGGGACAGTCAGCAAGGCTTTGTGAAGGGCAGATCATGTCTAACAAGCCTGAGTTCTTTGAGGAGGTAACCAAGCATATAGATGAGGGTAGTGCAGTAGATGTGATCTATATGGATTTTGGTAAGGCATTTGACAAGGTTCCACAAGGTAGGCTTATTCAGAAAGTTAGAAGGCATGGGATCCAGGGAAGTTTGGCCAGGTGGATTCAGAATTGGCTTGCCTGCAGAAGGCAAGAGGGTGGTGGTGGTGGGAGTACATTCAGATTGGAGAATTGTGACTAGTGGTGTTCCACAAGGATCTGTTCTGGGACCTCTACTTTTCGTGATTTTTATTAACGACCTGGATGTGGGGGTAGAAGGGTGGGTTGGCAAGTTTGCAGACGACACAAAGGTTGGTGGTGTTGTAGATAGTGTAGAGGATTGTCAAAGATTGCAGAGAGACATTGATAGGATGCAGAAGTGGGCTGAGAAGTGGCAGATGGAGTTCAATCCGGAGAAGTGTGAGGTGGTACACTTTGGAAGGACAAACTCCAAGGCAGAGTACAGAGTAAATGGCAGGATACTTGGTAGTGTGGAGGAGCAGAGGGATCTCGGGGTACATGTCCACAGATCCCTGAAAGTTGCCTCACAGGTGGTAGGGTAGTTAAGAAAGCTTATGGGGTGTTAGCTTTCATAAGTCGAGGAATAGAGTTTAAGAGTCACGAGGTAATGATGCAGCTCTATAAAACTCTGGTTAGGCCACACTTGGAGTATTGTGTCCAGTTCTGGTCACCTCACTATAGGAAGGATGTGGAAGCATTGGAAAGGGTACAGAGGAGATTTACCAGGATGCTGCCTGGTTTAGAAAGTATGCAATATGATCAGAGATTAAGGGAGCTAGGGCTTTACTCTTTGGAGAGAAGAAGGATGAGAGGAGACATGATAGAGGTGTACAAGATAAGAGGAATAGATAGAGTGGATAACCAGCGCCTCTTCCCCAGGGCACCACTGCTCAATACAAGAGGACATGGCTTTAAGGTAAGGAGTGGGAAGTTCAAGGGGGATATTAGAGGAAGGTTTTTTACTCAGAGAGTGGTCGGTGCGTGGAATGTACTGCCTGAGACAGTGGTGGAGGCAGATACACTAGTGAAGTTTAAGAGACTACTAGACAGGTATATGGAGGAATCTAAGGTGAGGGCTTATATGGGAGGCAGGGTTTGAGGGTTGGCACAACATTGTGGGCCGAAGGGCCTGTACTGTGCTGTACTATTCTATGTTCTATGTTCTATGTTAGGTATTCAGAAGGACTGGATATATGAGTATTTGAATAGACATGGACTGATCAAGGGTAGTCAGCATGGTTTCGTGCATTATAGGTCATGTCTAACCAATATTATACGTTTTTTTTGAGGAAGTTACCTGGAAAATGGATGAAGGGAAGCCAGTGGATGTCTGCATGGACCTTAGTAAGGCATCTGACAAGGTCCCGCATGGGAGATTGGTCAAGAAGATTCAGTCATTTGGCATTCAAAATGTGATAGTAAATTGGATTAGACTTCGGCTTTGTGGAAGAAGACAGAGAGTGGTAGTAGATGGTTGGCTCTTTGTCTAGAGGCCTGTGACTAGTGGTATGCCACAGGGATCGGTGCTGGGTGCATTGCTGTTTGTCATCTATATCAAAGATCGAGATGATAATGTGGTTAACTGGATCAACAAATTTGCGGATGACACCAAAATTGTGGGTGTAGTGGACAACGAGGAAGACTATCAGATCTTGCAGCGGGATTTGAACCAGCTGGAAAAATGGGCTGATAAATGGAAGGTGGAATTTATTTGCAGAGAAGTGAGAGGTGTTGCATTTCAGTAGGACCCACCAGGATAGGTCTTACACAGTGACCAGTAGGGCACTGAGGAGTGTGGTAGAACAAGGGGATCTGGGAATACAGACACATAATTCATTCAAAGTGATGTCACAGGTAGATAGGGTCGTACAGAAAGCTTTTGGCACATTGGCCTTCATACTGAGTACAAGAGATGGGATGTTATGTTGAAATTGTATAAGACATTGGTGAGGCCTAATTTGAAGTATTGTTTGCAGTTTTGGTCACCTATCTACAGGGAAGACGTAAACAAGGTTGAAAAAGTACAGGAAACATTTACAAGGATGTTGCGGGACTGGAAGACCTGAGTTATGAGGAAAGATTGAATAGGTTAGAACTGTATTCCTATGAACATTAAAGACTGAGAGGAGATTTGATAGAGATATTCAAAATTATGAGGCGTATAGACAGGGTAAATGCAAGCAGGCTTTTTCCACTGAGGTTGGGTGGGGCTACAGCTAGAGGTACATGGGTTAAGGGTGAAAGGTTAAAAGTTTAAGGGGAACATGAGGGGATAGTTCTTCAGTAAGAGGGTTGTGACAGTGTGAAATGAGCTGCCAGCACAAGTGGTGTATAATTCAGCATTTAACAGAAGTTTGGATAGGTACATGGATGGTAGGGACATGGAGGGATATGGTCCCAGTGGAGGTTGATGGCAGTAGGCAGTTTAAATGGATCAGCTCAAGCTACTTGGGCTGGAAGGCCCGTTTCTGTGCTCTATGATCCTATGACTCAACATCATATATATCTCCTTCCAATCACCTTAAGATTATGCCCTCTCATATTAGCAATTTCTGCCCTGGGAAAAAATACTCAGCGTGTGCCTCTTATCATCTCCTACCTCTTTCAAGGTGCCTCTCATCTTCCTTCGCTCCAAAGAGAAAATCCCTCACATGCTCAACTTATCCTCATAAAACAGCTCTCTAGTCCAGTCAGCATCCTGATAAATCTCCTCTGCACCCCCTCTAAAGGTTCCACATCCTTCCTAAAATGAAGCAATCAGAATGAACACGATATTCCAAGTGTGGTCTAGAGTCTTGAGGGGATAATGCAGAGTTTTTTTTTGCAATAGTGTTAAGAAAGTTGCTGGATCTCTCCATCAACGTCTGGCAATTAAACACATGCCAAGGACTGCAGTCATGGATATTAGCAAGACGATGTCGATTTATTTTGCATGTGCCTTTGAATCCCTCTCTCTCTCTCTCTCTTGCACATTGGCCACAACACAGCTGGGGACTGTTTATTAGCAGGAAGTTTGTTCATAAAACAGAAATCACAGCAAAGAACCCAGCACATTGGGAAAGGCTTGGAAGAGCAGCCAGGGCTTAGAAATTCTAACACATAGTTGAACATTTATGAGGATTTTATGAGGATTTCCCTGTAGAGTTTAATCTGTAAACCAATTGGCAGTGAAAGCCAGGGACATAGAGTTACATCAGAACTTTTCCTTGATTTGTAAAGACTTTCATAATCAAATCATAAATGATTGCTATTAAACCCTTCCGATAAGGAGTTAAACCTAAAATTTATTCCGTGATATCAAATGGATATGAAGTTGGAAATGTAAGTAGCTTAGTATTTAAAAAGTTTCTAATTTGTAAATATCTGAAAAAATGAAAATAAGTTCAGGTATATCTGATAAAATTAAGACTGAATGGGAAAGGGAACTTCAACTTCGTTTACCTACAGAAAAATGGGAAAAAAATTTTCAATTCGTTAACCTGTCCTCTATGTGCTAAACATACATTGATACGATTTAAGTGGTACAAAGGACTCATATGTCTAGAGATAAATTAGCTCATTTTTATTCACATATAAGCCCTATTTGTGATAGATGTCATTCTGAAGTTGCTTCCTTGGATCATATGTTCCAGTCTTGCCCTTTTTTGGATAAATATTGGAAAGATATCTTTGATATTATTTCTACAGTTTTGTGTATTGATTTACAACCTCACCACATTACTGCAATTTTTGGGTTACCAATAATGGAAAATACTTATCCCCTTCAGCCTGCCGGATGATTGCATTCCTTACATTAATGGTTACAAGATCTATCTTATTGAATTGGAAAGAGGTCAATCCTCCTACTACATTTCAATGGTTTTCTCAAACTATATCTTGCTTAAATTTAGAGAAAATCAGAAGTGGTGTCTCTGATCCTCTGGTTAAATTTGAAGAAACTTGGAGACCATTTATTCAACATTTTCATATGATGTAGTTTGACCTTTTTTGAATCCTTTTTTTAAAACTAAAAATATATGGATAGAGGAGTGGAGTTAACGACATTAATGATCGTATCCAATGTAATATGTTAGCCCGACTTTGTTTTAGTTTTGTTAAGTTTAGTTTAGTTTTGCTTAGATCAATTTAATGTGTTTTTTTTTCTAGTTTGGGTTTTTTTTTAAAGTTTCTTTTCCATTTATCATTTACCATGTTCAATTATATTTAGAGTCGGGGAGATCTAATATACTTGTACTATCAGCAATTTTATATTTGCAAATGTTAGCTATTAATAATGTAATCCCATTCTCTGTTTATCAATATTATTGTTATGTTTATAATTTTGAAAATTAATAAAAAGACTCAAAAAGAAAGATTTGCAACGATTGATGTTTCTGTCAAGGTCACTGCCTATTGTTCTTCCCTTATCTGCCGCTCTCAAAATGGACTGTCTTCTCAGGGAACCTCAGAGGGCAGTTTAGTCAACTACATTAATGCATCTGTAGTCATATATATATATGCTGATAAATGAGTTGATTTTGTTCATTAAATGTTAATTATTTTATGCAGGACACACAGAGGAACTCAGCAGGTCAGGCAGCATCTATGAAAAAGGCACAACAGAGCCTCTTTCACCTCAGACAGTTGAAGAAGTTTGGTATGGCCCCCAAATTCTAAGAACTTTCTATAGGGGCACAATTGAGAGCATCCTGACTGGCTGCATCACTGCCTGATATGGGAACTGTACTCCCCTCAATCGCAGGACTCTGCAGAGAGTGGTGCGGACAGCCCAGCACATCTGTAGATGTGAACTTCCCACTATTCAAGCCATTTTCAGAGACAGGTGTATAAAAAGGGCTTGAAGCATCATTCGGGACCCAAGTCATCCCAACCACAAACTGTTACCATTGGGAAACAGTACCGCAGCATAAAAGCCAGAACCAATAGGCTCCGGGACAGCTTCTTCCACCAGGCTATCAGACTAATTAATTCCTGCTGATGCAACTGTATATTGACTATCCTGATGTACATAATATTTATTATAAATTACTATAATAGTGCATTACACATTTGAATGGAGACATAACGTGAAGATTTTCGCTCCTCATGTATTTGAAGGACATAAGAAATAAAGTCAATTCAATTTCAAATTCAAATTCAAGAGTAAACAGTTGAGGTTTCAGGCCGAGACCCTTCATCAGGACTGAGGGGGAAGGGGGGAAGATGTCTGAATTAAAAGGTGAGGGGAGGGGAAAAGAGGTTAGCAGGAAGGTGATAGGTGAAGCCAGGTAGGTGGAAAAGGTCGAGGACTGGAGAAGAAAGAATCTGAAGGGCGAGGAGAGTGGGCAATAGGAGAAAAGGAAAGGAAGGAGGGGACCCAGGGGGAAGTAATAGGCAAGTAACAGAAGTAAATGGTCAGAGAGGGGAATAAGGGAAGGGTGGGGGCAGAATTTTGTTCATCGGAAGGAGAATTAGATATAAATACCATTAGGTTGGCGGGTACCCAGATGGAACATAAGGTGTTGCTCCTCCAACATGAGGGTGGCCTCATTTTGGCTCAAGAGAAGGCTATGGAACAACATGTCAAAATGAGAATGGGATTCAGAATTAAAATGTTTGGTCACTGGGAAATCAACTAGTGTGTAGGTGCTCGATGAAGTGACCCCAGCAGATTCGCAGGTGAAGTACTGCCTCACCTGGGAGGACTGCTTGGGACCCTGAGTGGAGGCGAACGGGCACTGAGGCTGCCTGCAGGGATGAGTGACAGGACGGAGATTAGTGGGGAGGAATGGGCGGACAAGGGACTTGCGAAGAGAGTGAACCCAGTGGAAAGTTGGGGGGAGGGGGGATGGAGGGAGGTAAAGACGTGTTTAGTGGTGGGATCCCTTTGGAGATGGCGGAAGTTGCGGATGACAATGTGTTGGATATGGTGGCTGATGGGATGGTAGTTAAGGACAAAATATCTATCAATATTTAATAGTGGGAAATGGAGGAGATGCTGGTGAGGGCAGCATCATTAGTGGAGAGAAGGAATTCCACTTCTTTAAAGAAGGTGGACATTTCTGATGTCCTGGAATGGAAACTGCATCCTGAGAACAGGTGCAGCAGAGGTGAGGAAACTGAGAAAAGAGAATAATTTTTTTTTTACAGGAGATAGGGTGGGAAGAGGTATAGTTGAGATAACTTTGGAAATCAGTAGATTTATAAAAGATGTCAGTTGACAGTTTGTCTCCAAAGAAGGAGATAGAGAGATCAAGAAGGGGGAGGGAGGTGTCAGAGAAAGACCAAGTGAATTTAAGGGTAGGGTTGAAGTTAGAGACAAAGTTGATAAAATTGACAAGCTCAGTATTGGTGCATGAAGCAGTGCCAATGCAGTCCTCAATGTAGCGGAGGAAGAATTGGGGAGTATAACTGGGCTAGACTGTCAAACATAGACTGTTCTACATAGCCAATGAAGAGGTACGCACAACATGGGCCCATGTGAGTGCCCCTGGCTACCCCTTGGGAGTGGAGGAAGCGGGAGGCGCTGAAGGAAAAATTGTTCAGGGTGACGCCCAGTTTTGCCAGACAAGGGAGGGTGATGGTGGAGGGGCATTGGTTGGTTTTTCTGTTAAGAAAGAAGTGGAGAGCTTTGGGGCCTTCCTGATGGGGGATAGAAGTGGATAAGGGCTAAACATCCATGGTGAAGGTAAGGTGGTCAGGGCCAGGGAATTGAAAGCTACTGAGAAGACCAAGGGCACGAGAAGCATCA
The DNA here is from genome assembly GCF_963921235.1 of Mobula hypostoma. Lineage (NCBI taxonomy): Eukaryota > Metazoa > Chordata > Chondrichthyes > Myliobatiformes > Myliobatidae > Mobula > Mobula hypostoma. The sequence goes on from NC_086103.1 coordinate 181,007,565, forward strand.
TGGACGTGGGTGGGAAGGGACTGAATCAAGGGGGATAGATTGGCATCGAGATACAAGGACATGAGCTCAGTGGGGCAGGAGCAGGCAGAGACACAGCACGGTAACAAATTCTTCCAGCCCAATGATCCTATGTCGCCCAAGTACATCCAAATGACCAAATATCCTACCATCAAGATGTCTTTGGAATGTGGGAGGAAACCCATGTGGTCACGGGGAGAATGTACAGACTCCTTACAGACAGTAGTGAACCCGGGTCGCTGGCGCAGAAAAGTGTTGCGCTAACCACTACACTACCGAACCACCCACAAGTCCAACGTGGCTGTGATAGAGTGGAGGGATAGGTAAATACCAAAGAATGATTAGGTAATGATCAATCACCTTATGAACACTTCAGCTTACTGTTGTTGGACAGGTCAGAAAGAAACCCTACCCAGCAACAGGTGACGTATTGGATATTGTCCTCTATCTGGCCATATGGAAGGAACATCTCAAGGTATAACTAAATATGGGAAGGATAGCGTAGGGGATAAAATATTCGAGAGAAAGGGGAAGGTGGCAATATAAGGAACTAATGTCGTATCCAGGCTAGCTTTGGCAGAAAATAATTATAACTAACCAATGATGATTTTACATCTAATAGTATATTAACATGTGATCAAAACTATTCTAGAACTGTCTTAACTCGAGTAATCGTAAGATTTCCTGTGGACGTAATGATCAATATTATAAATTGTGAAGAATTGTGATTCGGGGGAGCGTAGTGTCTGGACTGGCTCTTTGGGAGATCAGTCTGTAACTTCCCCCATAGCATGCTATGAATAAAGAGTAAAGTTTGAGAAAGGATTTATTGTGTGATTGTGTTTGTGGTATCTGCGCTCTTGCATCGGGTCGATCCGCCTTGATAGTTGGACTTCAGGAAGGGAAAGTCTGGAGAACACACACCAGTCCTTATTGAGAAGTCAGCAGTGGAAAGGGTGAGCAGTTCAAGGTCCTCTTCTCAAAGGATCGATCCTGCACCCAACACATTTATACAATCAGGCAGAAGACATGCCAGGGGCTTTAGAAGGCCATTAGACCATCAGATATTGGAGCAGAAATAGGTCATTCATCCCATCGAGTTGCTCTGCCACTTGATCATGGCTGATCCATTTCCCTCTCAACCCCAGACTCCTGCCTTCTCTCCATCACCTCTCAAGCCCCAGTTTATCAAGAATCTATCAACCTCTGCTTTAAATACACTCAATGACTTGGCCTCCACAGCCACATGTAGCAACAAGTTCCACAGATTCACCACCATATGGTTAAAAAAACTCTTCATCTCCATTTTAAATGGACGTTCCTCTATTTTGAGGCTGTGCCCGCCAGTCCTAGACTCCCCTATTGTAGGAAACATCCTCTCCACATCCACTTCTTCTAGGCTTTTCAAAATTGGAAGGTTTCAATGAGATCCCCCCCCCCCATTCTTCTAATTTCCAGTCAGTACAGGTCCAAAACAATCATATGACAAGCCTTGCAATCCCAGAATCATTCTCATGAACCTCCTTTAAACCCTCTCCAATGTCAACATATCCATTCTTAGATGAGGGTGCTAAAACTGCTCACAGTACTCCAAATGAGGCCTCACCAGTGCCTTATAAAGCCTCAGCATTATATCTTTACTTTTATTTTCTAGACTTCTGGTAATGAGTGCAAACATCACATTTGCCTTATACACCATCAACTCAACATGCAAGTTACCTTTAGGGTTAAACCAACACTAATACAAGCCATTACCAATTCTTTCCTGTACACCAACTCTACCTGACCATCTATTTATTGGGATACAACGCGGAGTAGGTCCTTCGAGGTGTGCCGCTCAGCAAATCCCTGGTTTAACATTAGCCTAATCACAGGACAATTTACAATGACCAATTAACTTACTAACTGGTACGTCTTTTGGCCTGTGCGAGGAAACCCAAGCACCCAGAGGAAACCTACACGGTCAAGGGGAGAACGTACAAACTGCTTACAGACAGCGGTGGGAATTGAACTGGGATCGTTTGTTCCGTAAAGTGCTGCGCTAACCACCACGCGACAGTTCCACCACAACTTTTTGAACTTTCTCCCATTTAGAGAATAGTCTGTGCTTTTATTTCTTCTACCAAAGTGCATGGCCATACACTTCCCGACACTGTACTCCATTTGCCACTTCTGTGCTCATTCTCCCAATCCATCTAAGTCCTTCTGCAGACTCCCTGCTTCCTCAACACTACACACCCCTCCACCTATCTTCGTATTGTCTGCCCGCTTGGCCACAAAGCCAACTGTTCCGTTATCCAAGTCAATGACATAAAATGAAAGAAAAACCCTGAGGAAATCCTCTACCTCTTTAGAAGTATGAGGAGGAATGACATATCACCAAAGACTTACACTATTCTATAGATATACTATGGAGAGCATTTGGACTGGTTGCATCACCACCTGGTATGGGGGCTCCGATGCAGTGTGGCATCTTGAAGGTACGTGCCCTCTACTAGGGAGGAGATAGTGAAACCTGAAGACACACTCTATCATTCAGGAACAGACCACCATCAGACTATTGAACGATCCATGAACATATAAACAGTACCTTCTTATTCCTTCTTTCACAATATTTACTTATCTTGTAATGTATAGCAATTGTACATCTTTGTTCTGTACTGTTGCTGCAAAACAACACATTTCACCTCATTGCAGTACTGTGCAAAAGTCTTGGGCACATAATAGCTAGAGTGCATAAGACTTTTGCACAGTTCTATAGTACTTTTATTACTGTACTGTCCTGCTACCACACAAAAAAACTATTTCATGACGTATGTGAGAGTCAGGACACTGAAGCAGGGATCTAATCACAGACCCAGTATCATGCACACAGTAATATTAATTGAGTAACAAATCTCAAGGTGCAAACAAAGTCAGCATCAAAGTTCAGGCAGAGATCAAAACATCCAGAGAAATCCAAAAACCAGAATCAGGAAACAGGCAGAGTTGATATACAGACAGACAGAGTACAGATACAAATGTTGGAAAGACTCAGGAAAATTCACTGGCACAATCTGGCAACAAACAGGTCTGTCTATCTGTCTGTATCTTGTTTTACGGCGGTTGGCATCCAGCTTAATGGTGTATTACCGCCACCCTCTGCTCCAGAATGTGCACTAGACATACATTCTAAATCCCTTCACCCAGTCTCACATACACACACACACACACACAAACCTACACTTCACCCTCCCATCTTTGACCATCCTAGTATCCTATTCCTGTTTATTCGTCATATTCTATAAAAAACCCCTGTACCCCTTAAAAACGCTAAAAATACCTGGACTTGTGCTCTCTCACCCATGCCCAGCAACCCTTTTAATGTGAATTCCTGCACCCCCAACTCCCTTAGTTTAATTCTCATCATCTCTCTCTGTATCCCATACTTCCTGCAACTCAGAACTACATGTTCTACTGACTCCTCTTCCTGACATTCCTCACACAATCCTGTCTGGTGTTTCCCTATCATTTTCAATGTTTTGTTTAATGCACAATGCCCCAGCCTTAACCTAGTCCACACAGTCTCCTCTCTTCTGTTTCCATTACCTACCCTAGTAACTGCAACACTCTTTTGTATTTGATATAGATGCCTCCCTTTCCCCTCCCTGTCCCATCTTTCTTGCCACATTCGGTTGACTTTTTCCCAGATTACACACTTAACCTCTGCTTTACTGATACTAATGTGCATTTCCACATTTTCTTTCTTTAATGCCCTCTTTGCCAACTCATCCACCCTCTCATTCCCCTTCACCCCTACATGTGCTGGAACCCATAGAAATTTTACCTGACCTCCCTGATCTGCAATTCTTGTAACTAACTGAAGGACTTCATAAAGTACATCTTGCCAACTGTTTGTGTGAAAAGACCTTAAACTTGCTAGAACTGAGGATGAATCTGAACATATCAATGCTTTGGATGGTCTGGCTTTCTGCACCCATGCAACAAACAGGTGAAAACACAGGACTGAACTACACTGAGCAATAAACAGAGAGGCAGGTGATAGGTGGAGCACAATGAGACACAGGGGGGAGCAATACAGGTAATCATGAGAAACAGATGAGAGACGCAGTACTCAGTAATACAGGGGCCGGAGTAGAGCAGGAGCGGGGACAGGAGCACATGGGGCATGAAGACAAACAAGAGCACATGGCAATACAAAACCACAGACTGACAGCTAGGGGGAAAACACACAAAAAGACAGAGTTCAACTGGAGGTACTGACAGTGAGTGATGATAAACCTGATTCAGATGTGGGTCTCTGTTGTGGACTAAGAGTGGGAAGGGGACACGGAGGGGGGAATCATGGTTGGGGAAAGGGGAAGGGAGAGGGGAGGGTGTGGGAAGCACCAGAGAGACATTCTGTAACAATCAATAAACCAATTGTTTGGAATCAAATGGGCTCGCCTGGTGTCTCAGGGCTGGGTGTGTCTGCACCTGGGCCATATCCCACCCCCTGCATTCCTTCTCTGCCACCTGTCCCACATCCCTCACACAGTGCTCCACCCTCACTATCCCCAACATCCTTTGCTCCTGCCAGATTTTAGAACTTGCTCTCCACTGTATGTTCACAAATACAGTACTGCGGAAAAAGTCTTAGTCACCCTAGCTAAATACTGTCAATGTGCCTAAGACTTTTGTACAGTTCTGTATGTCAGTGATAAGTGTTGTAATGTGAGCATTATTAAAAGTAAGTTAATACTAATTAGGATAATGGGAGAGGGTTTACTTCCATTCTTTTACTTCCGGTGTGATTTGAATATAGTGTTCCTGCCACGCTGTACGGGTTCTGAAAGCCTCTGTACATACATAACAGTTTTGACGTTCGAGATAAAGCTGTTTCTTTGGACATGAAGTTGTCGAGTGTGCCTTTTCAAAGCAGAAGTTAGCACAATGAGAAACCTGATTCTGATTCTGAAAAGGATTGAGTACTGTGATAATCTGATGGTTTTCTGGTGGCCAGGAATAATGGTAGCTTTTGAAACTGTAAGGACTGCTGAAAAGGCTCATGGGGATGTTGCCAAGTCAAATCAGCGAGGATTGAACTGGGCAAGTGTTGCCAAGCTTCCAGTGCCAACATTGAATGCCATAACTCACTAACCCTAACCATATGTCTTTGGAAAGTGGGAGGAAAATGGAGCAGATGGAGGAATAGGGAGAACATACAAACTCTTGACAGTTAGCAGCGGGTATTGAACAGTAAATGATGAAAGTTGGCTCTGTGAAGTGATTGCCACCCTGTGTTATGTGCTGTTGAACTGAAAGTCTCCTGATTGAGAGGCCAGGGAGATTATCCACAGCTGAAACCTGCCCAGCACGCTGGTGAATCTCAACATCACCACTTCACAAACCTCTGGAAATTACTTCACAGGATTCCTGGGATGTGTCAGAAGGAATGTGCTGGCATTTATTAGCCCTGGGTCTGTGCTTTTAAGTGATAAGCAGTTCTGATGGCAGCAGAGAATATTCCAAGCTCATGTGTGTGTTTCAAACAAGAAACATGTACTGGCAGGAATAATACCTTCATTCTTGTGGTTTCTACAGCAATTAAATATGTTTCCAAAGAACCCAACATGAAGCACGCACCACAAAGTTCCAGGACAGCTTCTATCTTGCTGTTATAAGACAATAAGCTGAACTCATTATTTTTAATAGATCAGTCGTAATACTGACTCTGACTCCAAAGCCGGATCAGGCTTGTATTTATAGTAAGGAACGGTGTCTTTTATGAGTTTGTATTTTAAAGCAAGATATTGGTGAATGATGGTTGCCGTTTGAATGTGCCTAAATAATCAGACTGAATTAAATTGCTGCAGGACCCTGTAAGGTGTTGGGTTGCTTCTGGTTTCCATTGGCATTTCCTGCATTTATCATTGCGAATTTGTTGGTCTTTTATTACGTATTCTTGATAATTTTTTGTTAACCACTTGACCCCAAAATCTACCCCTTGCACCTTCTCGTTAGCCTGCACTGCACTTTCTCTGTAACTGCAACATCATGCTCAGGGACCACTTTATTCATTAACCCCTGTGCTGCTGCAGAGCGTCCACTTCAAGGACGTGTCATGTGTTCAGAGAAGCATCACTGTCACAACGTGTGGTTACTGGATTTGCTGCTACCTTCCTGTCAGCTTGAACCAGTCTGGCCATTCTCCTCCGACTCCGCTCATTAACAAAGCATTTTCACCCACAGAACTGCTGCTCACTGAATTTTTGTTTTGTTTCTCACACCATTCTCTGTAAACTCTAGAGACTGTTGTGCCTGGAAATCCCAGGAAGTCAGCAGTTTCTAAGATACTCAAACCACCCCTTCTGGCACCAACAACTGGTCCACGGTCAAAATCACTTAGGTCACATTTCTTCCTCATTCTGATGTTTGAGCTGAACAACAACTGAGTCTCTTGACCATAGAGTCACAGAGTCATAGAGAAGTACAGCACAGAAACAGGCCCTTCTGCCCATCTAGTCCATGCCAAAGCCAGTTAAACTGCTTACTCCCATCGACCTGCAGCGGGATCATAGCCCTCTATACCTCTTCCATCCATGTACCTATCCCAGATTCTCTTAAACATTGAAATTGAACTTGCATGAACCTCCTGTGCTGGCAGCTCATTTCACACTCTCACCACCCTCTCAGTGAAGAACCTTCCCCTCATGATCCCCTTAAACTTCTCACCTTTCACACTTAATCCACGAGTTCTGCTTGTGGTCCCACCTAACATCAGCTTGCATTTACCCTATCTATACCCCCCATAATTTTGTATACCTTGTCTGCATGCTTTTATGCATTGAGCTGCTGCCACATGATTGGCTGATTAGATATTTGTATTAACAAGCAGGCGTACAGGTGTACAGGTGTTCCTAATAACCTGAGTGTATATTCTGCATTCTGTTATTGTTTTCCCCTGTATTACCTCAGTGCACTGACATGATGAAATGATCTGTACAGACAGTACACAAAGGATGGGTTTCATTGTACCTTGGTACATGTGACAATAATAAAATAATTGGCCAATTTGCAACATTTTACCAATTAACCCAAGAAGCATTTGTAACCAACAGGAATTCTGCAGATGCTGGAAATTCAAGCAACATACATCAAAGTTGCTGGTGAACGCAGCAGGCCAAGCAGCATCTATAGGAAGAGGCGCAGTCGACGTTTCAGGCCGAGACGAGGACGTCCTGACGAAGGGTCTCGGCCTGAAACGTCGACTGCGCCTCTTCCTATAGATGCTGCTTGGCCTGCTGCGTTCACCAGCAACTTTGATGTATGTTGCAAGCATTTGTAACATAGTGATTCTCAGCCAATGGGAAATTAAGACACATTGATATACTGTTTGTAAGATCTTGAGGTGGTATTGGAACAAAGTTTGCTGAAGCTGGGGTTGAGTTGTTCTCCAGTCTTTATTCATCGGAGCGCAGAAGGTTGAGGGGGGACTTGATAGAGGTGTTTAAAATTATGAGGGGGATTGATAGTGTTGACGTGGATAGGCTTTTTCCATTGAGAGTGGGGGAGATTCAAACAAGAGGACATGAGTTGAGGGTTAAAGGGCAAAAGTTTAGGGGTAACATGAGGGGGAACTTCTTTACTCAGAGAGTGGTAGCTATGTGGAATGAGCTTCCAGCAGAAGTGGTTGAGGCAGGTTCAATGTTGTCATTTAAAGTTAAATTGGATAGCTATATGGACAGGAAAGGAATGGAGGGTTATGGACCGAGTGCAGGTCGGTGGGACTAGGTGAGAGTAGGAGTTCAGCACGGACTCGAAGGGCCGAGATGGCCTGTTTCCGTGCTGTAATTGTTATATGGTTATATAAGGAGACATTGTCAGTGCGCTGTTGGTTGTGGCGTGTCCTCTGAATGCTTGGCCTTTATATTGATCGCTACATTGGAAGATCAACTGTGATGCGGGGAGAAAACCTCCTCACTGGTTGGTTGTGTGGCGAACTTTGTGTGTTGTGGTCTGGAATTTTGCCCGCATTGGCTCATAAGTAGGATCGAGGTCCATTTGTTCGTTTACAGAATTGTTTGTGGATAAACACACTTCTAGGAAATCCCTTGCGCCATGAATTTCACTGCTTCCCAGTCAATTTTGTGCCCCTCTTGATCTTCATGGGTAGAGACTAGGAAGAGTTGGTCATGTCAGGTGATGTTCGTGTTGCTAAGACTTTAGCATAGTTCTGTATCTGTGAGGGGTAGAAAGTTGTGGGCATGTTGTATTGATGCTGGAAGTGTGGTACTTGGGGGTTGCCTGTCCCCTCCCTGGCACATTCTCAGACTGTGTTGGTCGTTGACTCAAACGACACATTTCACTGTCTGTTTTGATGTACATTCGACAATTTAAAAAAAAGCTAAAGCTAATACTTTCGTGGGGTTATGAGATGTGGTCAGAGAATCCTGGGCAAGTAATTACAGTGCTTAGGTAGGTGTGGGGGGGGGCGCACAGTGTTGGCTCTGTGCTAATGTTTGAGAGAATTGGTGTTTAGAGGAACACACACGAAGAGCTGGAGGAACTTGACACGTCAGGCAGCATCTGTGAGCAGGAGTAAACAGTCAACGTTTCAGGCTGAGATCCTTCATCAGGATCTGACCCCAGCGCTCCTCGGTGCATTGGCTGCTATCACAAACTATACATCTCACTGAATGTTTCCACTTATGTGTAATAAATAAACCCTAATCTGATCTGATCCAACTTGCCGACTTCCTCCAGCATTCTCCGTGTGTCGCACAAGATTTCCAGCATCTGCAGATTCTCTGGTGTTTATAGTGTTTAGAGGAAGTGGGCTCTGATTAATGGGGCATTTGTTAAGCAGCCTCTTTGTCCTGAATAGTGTTGAGTGTCTTGAGAATTGTCCAAGCTGGAAAATTACTAAGACATAAAATTATTAAAAAAAGATGCCCTGTTGACTAAAGGAGACTCCTTTGAGAAGTGCGTCACATAGAGTTATAGAATAATATAACTCTCCAACCCACCTCATCTATGCCAAACAAATTGTCCATCTAATCTAGCCTATTTGTCCCTGTTTAGTCATTATTCTTCCAAGCCTTTCCTATCTCTTTGGAGAGAAGGAGGATGAGAGGAGACATGATAGAGGTATACAAGATAATAAGAGGAATAGATAGAGTGGATAGCCAGCGCCTCTTCCCCAGGGCACCACTGCTCAATACAAGAGGACATGGCTTTAAGGTAAGGGGTGGGAAGTTCAAGGGGGATATTAGAGGAAGGTTTTTTACTCAGAGAGTGGTTGGTGCGTGGAATGCACTGCCTGAGTCAGTGGTGGAGGCAGATACACTAGTGAAGTTTAAGAGACTACTAGACAGGTATATGGAGGAATTTAAGGTGGGGGGTTATATGGGAGGCAGGGTTTGAGGGCTGGCACAACATTGTGGGCTGAAGGGCCTGTAATGTGCTGTACTATTCTATGTTCTTTGTTCTATGTTCTACCCATGTACTTATGATGGCATGAATATTAATTTCTCCTTACAGTATGTTTTTTGCTCCCCCTTCCCTCTTCTTCTATTCCCTCCCTGGCCTCCTATCTCTTCTCCTCATCTACCTGTCGCCTTCCCCTGATACCCCTCCTTCTTCCCTTTCTCCCATGGTCCACTTTCCTCTCCTATCAGATTCCTTTTTCTTCACCCCTTTTTCTTTTCCACCTATTACCTCCCAGCTTCTTACTTCATCCCCCCTCCCCCACCCACTTGGCTTCACCTATCACCTTTTAGCTTGTCCTCTTTCCCCTTCCCTCAACTTTTTACACTGGCACCTTTCCCCCTTCCTTTCCAATCCCGATGAAGGGTCTTGGCCCAAAATGTTGACTGTTTATTCATTTCCATAGGTGCTGCCCGACTTGCTCAATTCTGCCAGCCTTAAGATAGAGGAGCAGCATTAGGCCATTTGCCCCATCAAATCTGCTCTGCCATTTTGTCATGGCTGATCCATTTCCCCTTCCACTCCTGCCTTCTCCTACATCCCTTCATGCTCTTGATTAAGAATATATCAATCCCTGCCTTAAATATACCCAATGACTTGGCCTATACAGCAACATGTGGCAACAAATTCCACAGATTTCTCACCCTCTGGCTGAAGAAATTCCTCCTCATCGCCATTCTAAATGGATGTCCTTCTATTCTGAGGCTGTGTCCTCTGGTCTTAGACTCTCCCATCTTAGGAAACATCATCTCCCCATCCACTCTACCTAGGCCTTTCAACATTTGACAGGTTTCAATGAGATCCTTCTTCATTCTTTTGAATTCCAGTGAGTACAGACCCAGAGCCATCAAAAACTCCTCACATAAGTCTTTCAATTCCGGAATCATATTCATGAACCTCCTTTGAACCCTCAAGTATGTCAGCACATCCTTTCCTAGATTTGAGGGGCCCAAAACTGCTCACAATGCTCCATGAGACTTCAGCAGTGCCCTGCCTTAAATAAGCCTAATTATTTGGCTTTCACAGCTGCCTGTGACAACAAATTCCATAGATTTGCCACTCTCTCTTCCTCATCTCTGTTTTAAATAGATGTCCCTCCAATCTCTCCACAGACTTTTCAATATTCAATGTTTCAATGAGATCCACATTATTCAAATCCAGAGCAACACACACACACACACACACACACACACACACACACACACACCTTTTGTGTTCGATACTCTGGATTTCCAGAATCTGCAGAATCTCCTGTGTTTATCACTAAGCAGGTTTTAAACCTTGTCTCCATTGATGATGCCCGACCTGCAGAGTTCCTCCTGCATTTCGTTGTGTTACATTTTACCTGCTTCGATCACTTCCTCTGGCAGCTCATTCCATCTACCCACCAGTCCCTACGTGAGTAAGTTATCCCTCAGGTCCCTTCCCCTTCCATGTTTTACCTGCTTCAATCACTTCTTCTGACAGCTCGTTCCATCTACCCACCAATCTCTACGTGAATAAGTTGCCCATCAGGTCCCCCCTCCTCTCACTTTAAATCTGTGTCCACTATTTTAATTTATTAATTTTATTTAGAGATCTGCACAAAACAGCCCCCTCCACCACACCAACAAGCCTCACCACCCAGCAAACCAGCTATTTAACCCTTGCCTCACCACAGGACAATTTACAATGACCAATTAACCTACTAACCGGTACGTCTTTGGACTGTGGGAGGAATGGGATCCTGAACATCAATGCCCCTAGCTGTAGTAGCATTGTGCTAACCACTACACTATGATGGCTCGAGCTTTTAGTTCCCTTTCCTCGAGGAAAAAAAAGTGTTTATTCACTCTATCCATGCCCCTCCAATCTGAGCAGGGCCTCATTGTGGCAGTAGAGGAGGCTGTGGACTAACATCTCAGAATGGGAATGTTGACTTGGAGATATATCACTGTTCCTTTGCTGTCACTGGGTCAAAATGACCGAACTCCCTCCTCACCAGCCCTCGGAGCACCTTCACCAGAGGACAGCAGCACATCTCAGCCCTATATTCTCAGGGCCAGTTGGGGATGAGCGATAAATGCTGACTTTTCCGTTGTTGTCAAAACATTCCGAAAACTCAATTAAACAAAATTAATGAAGTTTAATCTATCAAAAGTCCTTGTAAACCAATACAAGCTTCAAGAATGAAGATTTTTTTTCTTGCCATTCTTCAGTACACGAATGTAAAGGAGAACAAAATGTTTGTTACTCTGGATCTGATGCAGCCCAAAAAACCAAATGCCTTGACTCTGGTTGTCCTATACAATAAAATCCACACAGTGCAGTCATGAACACTAGAGATTCTGCAGAAGCTGGAAATCAGATGATTAAGACCATAAGTTCTTGTGTAACACACACAAAGTGCTGGAGGAACAGTCAACTGTTTACTTCTCGCCATAGGTGCTGCCTTACTTGCTGAGTTCATCCGAACTATGTGGTATTCTTTGAAGTCCTTTACATCACAGTCTCCAGTCTACAGTGTTTAGTAAATGGCTGTTCTTCATGAAACATACCACTTCCGGTAGCAGATAGACCACCCTAATGTTCAAAATCAGAATCAGGTTTATTATCACATACATATGTCATGAAATTTGTTGTTTTGTGGCAGCAGTACAGAGTAATACATGATAAAGTATAAATTGCAATAAGAAATATACCATACATGTATACAGTATAGATAGATACAGTACCATGTAAAAGTCTACGGCACATACTGTTAATGTGTGGCGCGTGGCCAAGTGGTTAGGGCATTGGACTAGTGATCTGAAGGTCGTGGGTTCGAGCCTCGGCCGAGGCAGCGTGTTGTGTCTTTGAGCAAGGCACTTAACCACACAGTGCTCCAGTCTACCCAGCTGAGAATGGGTATCAGCAAAAATGCTGGGGGTTAACCTCACGATAGACTGGCATCCTATCCGGGGGGAGGGTGGGGTGGGGGGGGGGGAGTCTTGTACTCTCAGTTGCTTCACGCCACGGAAACCAGCATAGGCACCAGCCTGTTGGGCCACAAGGCTCGTGACAGGCTTTAATCTTTAATAAACATACTGTATATATAGCTAGGGTGCCTACACTTCTGCACACTACTATATTTGTCTACTTGGAGTGGAGAGTGAGTTTGTAAATCTGGCAGGACCAGAGGATGTTAGGAGTGGCGAGGGTGATGTGCTGCAGGAGGGGTGTGGGACAGGTGGCAGGGAAAGAGTGCCAGGGCGGGGTCACCAGGCAAGGTCATTTGATTCCAAGCAATTGGTTTATTGATCATTACAGAATATCTCTCTGGTGCTTCCCGCTCCCTCCCCTCTCCTTTCCCCTTTTCCCAACCATGATTCCCCTCTCCCTGTCCCCTTCCCACTCTCAGTCCACAATAGATACCCATATCAGAATCAGGTTTATCATCACTCACATATGTCTTGAAATTAGTTTTTTTTGTGGCAGCAGTACAGTGCAATACATAAATTTATGACAGTACTGTGCAAAAATTTTAGGCACCCTAGCTATAGAAATATACATACACCTAAAAATTTGCTGAGTTCTGTGTATGGACATATAAAAACTAAATAAATTAAATTAAATGAGTAATACAAAAAGGGGGAAGAAAATACTGAGGTAGTATCCATTGGTTCATTGCCCATTCAGAATTCTGATGACAGAGGGGAAGAAGCCGTTCCTAAAGCATTAAGTGTGTGTCTTCAATCTCCTGTACCTCTGCCCTGATGGTAGCAATGAGAAGAGGTGATGGGCCTCTTAATGGTGGATGCTGCCTTTTTTGAGGCTTTGCCTTTTGAAGATGTCCTTGATGCTGGCCTGTGCCATGAGTAAATCCATCCAGTCTCACTGTGTCAGGGGAGTTTGCCGGGCAGGAAGCCGGGACCACTCAGATATGGCATTTGCTTCTGAAAGCCCTTCTATCCCTGAAACGGTTAAATATATATAACCCTCTTCACTGCGTGTTGCTGGATGACGTCGCCAAGTTCTCACTCTATCTTGTGAAATCTACAGCTGGTCTATAAAACTTCCCACAGAGCTCTGGATTGTAAAAAGAGCGAAAATATACAACTTATCTGTTTTGCTTACAAACCAGGTTCCTGTGGAAAGCTTTACACTACAGCCACAGAATGTAGGTTAAGATGCTATCACTGAGTTGCAAAACAGAATGATCTCATCTTAACATACTTTCTGTGGCTAGAGTACAGATCTTTCATGTCTCTTCCTACCATGACATCCTACAGGCTTTCATAGACCTGATGGAAGATCAGAATGAAATAAAATGACATGAAGATGAAACCACAAGGAAGGAGAAGACCGGGGGCTTCATCAACAGTCATGTCCTCCTGTACCAAGCACAGGCAGGGGTGATACAATGCTTCATGCTCCCATTCAACATCAAGTTTTTATCAATTCCTGTCCACCCTTACCAGGTTTTGTATAGAAAACAACCTATCTGGGTTCATCAAGATTTGGTACAGTGATTGCTCTGCTTGAGTTGGCAAGAAACAGCAGGGAGTTGTGGACACAGTTCAGCTTATCACTTAAACCAGCCTCCACCCTACGGAGTCTGTCTGTGCTTCCCAGGGCCTTGGTAAAGTAGCCAGAATAGTCAAAGACCCAACCCACCTCGGACGTTCTCTCTCCTTCCCTCTCATGTCGGGCAGAAGATACAAAAGCCAGAAGGCATGTACCAGCAGGCTCCAGGGCAGCTTCTATCCCACTGTGATAACACTATTGAACAATAATCCTTAGTTTGATAAGATGGACAGTTGGCCTCACAATCTACCTTGTCACGCCCCTTGCAACTTATTGACTGCCTGCACTGCTCTTTCTCTGTAGCTATAACATTTCATTCGACATTCTGTTATTGATTTCCCTCAATGCTCTGTTGTGATGAAATGATCTGTATGGATGGCATGTAAAACAAAGTTTTCGACTATTCCTCCGTACACTTGACAAACCTACAATGGGATCCCACCACCAAGCACATCCTTCCCTCCCCCCACTTCCTGCTTTCCGCAGGGATCGCTCCCTACGCGACTCCCCCCACTGATCTCCCTCCTGGCACTTATCCTTGCAAGCAGAACAAGTGCTACACCTGCCCCTACACCTCCTCCCTCACTACCATCCAGGGCCCCAGACAGTCCTTCCAGGTGAAATGACTCTTCACTGGTGAGTCTACTGTTGGGGTTATCTACTGTATCTGGTGCTCCCGGTGTGGCTTCCTGTATATTGGTGAGACCGGATGCAGATTGGGAGACCACTATGCTCGGCCCGCCAGAAAAAGTGGGATCTCCCGGTAGCCACCCATTTTGGTTCTACTTCCCATTCCCATTCTGACATGTCAGTCCACGGCCTCCTCTACTGCTGCGATGAGGCCACACTCAGGTCAGAGAAGCAACACCTTATATTCCATCTGGGTAACCTCCAATCTGATGTCATGAACATAGATTTCTCGAACTTCTAATTGCACCCCCCCTTCACCATTCCCCATTCCTGTTTCCCTCTCTCACCTCATCTCCTTACCTGCCCATCACCTCCCTCTGGTGCTCCTCCTCCTCCTCCTCACCTTTTTTCCAGTCCTGCTGAAGGGCAGCTGGAAACATCGACTGTGTTGATGGGGATCCCTCATGATGGATGCTGGCTTTTGAAGATGTCCTTTCCGTAGATGCTGCCTGACCTGCTGAGCTCTTCCAGCATCTTGGGCCTGTTCTCATGTGACAATTTATTTACTTGGAGATACAGTGTGGAAGAGGCTCTTCCAGCCCAACCAGCACCCACCTATTTCTCTCCAGCCTCATCACAGGACATTTTACAATGACTAGTTAACCTACTGACTGTTACTTCTTTGGACTGTGGGAGGAAATGGAAGCACCCGGTGCAAACCCACATGTTTATGGGAAGCATGTATAAACTCCTTACAGACGGCCCCAGAACTGAACTCTGAGGTCCCGCAAGTTGTAAGAGCACTGCTCTAACCACTACACTACCAGGGCACCGTACAATAATAAACCAATTTACCCAACACATACCTCAAGAATTATGACCTCCAAGACCAACAGATGATTGAGGTTGCCACCATTTCCACCTGCCCCTGCGGACTACCCTCTGGTCTTTCCCCAGTGCAGCTTCTAAATCCTGGAACTCCCCCTCGACCACTCTGTGGGAGCACCTTCACCAGAAGGGCCACACAGTTCAAGGAGGCAGCTCCGAATCGAGTTGAATATCACTGGCATATGTTGTGAAATTTGTTGTTTTGTGGCAGCAGTACTTTGCAATACATAATAAAAAATCTATAATCTAAAAACTATAAATTATAATTAAGAAATATATTTAAGGAGAGCAAAAAGAAAGAGAAAAAGTAGTGAGGTTTTGTACATGGATTCATTGTCTGTTCAGAAATCTGATGATGGAGGGGAAAAAGCTGTTCCTAAAACATTGAGGGTGTGTCCTCAGGCTCCTGCACCTCCTCCTTGATGGTAGCAATAAGAAGAGGGCATGCCCTGGCTGATGGGGGTCCTTCGTGATGGAAGCCGTCTTTTGAAGGTGTCCTGGATGCTGGGGAGGTTAGTGCAAATGATGGATCTGGACGAGTTTTCAACCTTCCATAGCTTTTTCCAATCCTGTGCCATGGACACTCCCGATCAGACAGTGATGCAATCAGTTAGAATGCTCTCCACAGCACATCAGTAGAAATTTGTTACCTTGTCAAGGGGAGCTGGGAGAGCCAAGAAGCCTCTTCCCTAATCCGTAATATGGAAATCCATGCATTGAATAGAAACATTTTGAAGCTTAAAGATTTCTTTTTGCCCTACTGCAGTTTGTACTACGATACTCTGCACCATTCTGTTGTTTCGCTTGTGGGCTGCCCCCAGCACATCCATGTGTGTTGGTTATGTTGGGTCAGACTGTATAGTCATTATTCTCTTTGCAGTTTAACAATTTATGCTTGCTAGTATTTCATGCATGTAACTGCATAGAATATTTCCTGGTGGTCACAGTACGTATATGCAATTGTTCAATTGTTTATGCATGTTACTATTTAGTATGTTTCCTAGTGGTGACAGCTCTTTGTGTGGTTCCGAGATTATTATTTGAATAATGGCTATCTGATTGGTTAACTCTTACCTACAAATTTGAATGGAATGTTTCTTATCTATGGTTTAAGAAGGGCTGAAACATCATTTTTTTTTGTTCTTTGTTCTTAGCTACTAGACTCTTGGAACTCTATGTTTCCAGTACTCTTTTTTTTCAACTGTTGTTTAATAAAATTTTCAGGTTTTTACGCCTCTTTCTTGACTTCTGAAAGAACCTTAGATCATAACGTCGGATTCCAACAGATGTTAACACAAACAATGCACTGCATTTTGTGTTTCAATGTACATGTGTGAAGTAAATCCAAAACTGAATCCCCTGTATTTATTATCACCACGTACACCGTTTATTCCGTGAGCTTCACACGAGCAAAGAATTTCTTTGCACGCAGGTTAGTATGAACTCCACCATGGATGGTCCCAAGGCTGGCTGCGAGGGTTGGGCCAGGGGCTAGCAACCCCATCCCATAAAAACCCAGTGCTAAAGAAACCCCAACAGTAGCTCCAAACACCCCATCTGTGGGAGAAGAAGGATCTTCAAAGATGGGCTACACTTGAGGACAGTTTGAGAGACTGGCCCAGGACAGAGGACTCTGGTGAGCTACTGTCAGCGGCCTACGCCCCAGTAGGGGTGATGGGTTTACGTGGAGGGCTGGTGTATATAACAACAAATTAATCTGAACCCCAGTCAGAATCTGAATCACCCCATTTCATTCTTTAACAAATCACCATCACTCAATCCTATTCCCATTCCCAATTATGGTAATCAAGATGATCACAATAATTCGAGTGTTAAAGTCTTCACTGAGGATGGTGAAAGTCTGGAACGAGCTGCCAGTGGTGGATTCGTGTTCTTTTTTAACATCTAAGAGAAACTTGGGTAGGTACATGGGTGGGAGGGGTACAGAGGTCTATGGTCCAGATGTATTTTGATGGGACTAGGCAGATTAATATTTTGGCATGGAGTAGATGGGCCAAAGGGCCTGTTTCTGTGCTTGTTTGTTCTCTGACTCATTTTCAGTACACAAGTTTAAAGAAGAAAATAAATGTAACTCCGATCTGATGAAGCCCAAAAAAAAAACACAATAAGATAAAGGGCACAATACATAAGATAGCTTATACACATAGAACAATTATATGTCCATAAGATGACTTTAGGTACAGGGGTGTCTGTACATAAGGTGACTGACACGAAATGATAAAGTAGTGGTGGTTTGGGGGTGTGGAGGGGTGGGTTAGTGGGTGGAGGTGTTGACAAGACTTGGGGAAAGTAACTGTTTTTGTATCTGTTGGTCCTGGCATGGATGTTACGTAACCTCCTCCCTGATGGGAGTGGGACGAACAGTGGGTGAGATCCCTCGTGATGTTACTGGCCCCTTTCCAGCACCTTTCTGTACATTTGTCCTTGATGACAGGTAGGCTGATGCCAGTGATGCATCAGGCAGTTTTGACTCCCCATTGTAGAGCACTCCGGGCCGCCGCAGTGCAGTTTCCGTAAATACAGTGATGCAGCTTATTAAGATGCTCTCTACTGCACATCTGTAGAATGATGTGAGTATAGATGTGCACAGTCCAGCTCTCTTCAGCCTCATCAGAGAGTAAAGGTGTTGGTGAGCTTTCTTGATTGCGTACAGTGTGTTCTGAGACCAGTCATTGAAAGTGGGCATGCAGGTACAGCAGGCGGTGAAAAAGTCAAATGGTATGCTGGCATTCATAGCAAGAGGATTCGAGTACAGGAGCAGGGAGGTTCTACTGCAGTTGTACAAGGCCTTGGTGAGACCACACCTGGAGTATTGTGTGCAGTTTTGGTCCCCTAATCTGAGGAAAGACATCTTTGCCATAGAGGGAGTACAAAGAAGGTTCACCAGATTGATTCCTGGGATGGCAGGACTTTCATATGATGAAAGACTGGATCGACTAGGCTTATACTCGCTGGAATTTAGAAGATTGAGGGGGGATCTTATTGAAACGTATAAAATCCTAAAGGGATTGGACAGGCTAGATGCAGGAAGATTGTTCCCGATGTTGGGGAAGTCCAGAATGAGGGGTCACAGTTTAAGGATGAAGGGGAAGCCTTTTAGGACCGAGATGAGGAAAAACTTCTTCACACAGAGAGTGGTGAATCTGTGGAATTCTCTGCCACAGGAAACAGTTGAGGCCAGTTTATTGGCTATATTTAAGAGGGAGTTAGATATGGCCCTTGTGGCTGAAGGGATCGGGGGTATGGAGAGAAGGCAGGTACAGGGTTCTGAGTTGGATGATCAGCCATGATCATACTGAATGGCAGTGCAGGCTCGAAGGGCCGAATGGCCTACTCCTGCACCTATTTTCTATGTTTCTAAAGAAGATTGTGCAAGATGTGCATTCCCTGAAGTTTGAAACAGCTCACAGTTTCCACTGCTGGAATGTCACCAGATAGAGTTAAGAATTACCAGAATACCACCTTGACATACTATTAGCTGTATGTGTGAATTAACAGATTTCTCAAAAATCTTTTGAATTTTAATTAAATGCTGTGATTAAGTAATGTGACCTAAATGCTCGTGTATTTCTGTGCCTACACTGCGTCGATGTTGTGCACGCACTCAGTGAGCTCTGCTCTACTGGAGAGTCTTCGAGATGAGATATTAAGTCAAGTCCCGGTCTATCCTAAACACAAAAGACCCTGCAGATGCTGGAAATCCGGAGTAACACACACACAATGCTGGAGGAACTCAGCGGGTCTGAACAGCATCTATGCAGGGGAATAAAAAGTTGATGTTTCAGGTCGAGACCCTTCTTCCTCACTGGAGAGGAAGAGGGAAGAAGTCAGAATAAGAAGGTGAGGGGAGGGGAAGGAGGACAAGCTGGGGAGTGATAGGTGAGACCAGGTTAGGAGGAAGGGTGGGTGGGCGGAGGAGGGGAGAAGTGAAGTGAGAAGCTGGGGGGTGATTGGTGGAAAAGGTAAAGGGCTGAAGAAGAAGGAATCTGATAGGAGAGGCGAGTGAATTATGGGAGAAAGGGAAGGGGGAGAAGTGCCAGAGAGAGGTGATGGGAAGGCGAGGAAAAGGTGTAAGAGGGGATCCAGAACGGGGAATAGAAAAGGATAGAAGGGGAAGGGGGGAAAAATTACTGGAATTTGGTGAAATTGATGTTTATGCCATCAGGTTGGAGGCAACACAAGCGGAATATGAGGTGTTCCCCCTCCACTCTGAGAATGCCTCAACATGGCAGTCGAGGAAGCCATGGATGGACATGTTGGAATGGCTATTAAAAAATGGGACGTGTTAGGATTGGAATTCAAATGGTTAGGCACTGGGAAATCCTCCCTGTGGCAGACAGAGCGAATGTGCTCAATGAGGCTGTTCACCAATCTACGTTGGGTCTCACCGATGTAGAGGAGGCTGCGTCGGGAGCACTGGATGCAGTTGATGACTCTGACAGACTTGCAGATGAAGTTGCTTGCCTGGAAGAGCAGGTTGGGGCCCTGAATGGATATGAGTGAATCGACTGGTGTAGCACTTACATAAGAACATATGAAATAGGAGCAGGAGTAGGCCATCCGGCCCATCGAGCCTGTCCCGCCATTCAATAAGATCATGGCTGATCTGTCTGTAAACTCAGCTCCATCTACCTGCCTTTTCCCCATAACCCTTATTATGCAAAAACCTATCTAATTCTTTCTTAAATATATTTAGTGAAGAAGCCTCAACTGCCTCCTTGGGCAGAGAATTCCACAGATTCACCACTCTCTGGGAAAAACAGTTTCTCCTCATCTCCGTCCTGAACCTTCTCCCCTGAATCTTGAGGCAATGTCCCCTAGTTCTAGTCTCACCTACCAATGGAAACAACTTTCCTACTTCTATCTTATCTATCCCTTTCAAAATTTTGTATGTTTCTATAAGATCCCCTCTCATCCTTCTGAACTCCAGAGAGTATAGTCCCAGGCAACTCAATCTCTCCTCATAGGTTAACCCCTTCATCCCTGGAATCAACAGTGAACCTCCTCTGCACTGCCTCCAAAGCCAGTATTAGAGGGGAGGGAAGAATGGACAAGGAAATCATGGACAGAGTGACCCCTGTAGAAAGTGAAGGATTGGGGTGGGGGCAGGTAGGCGAAGATGTGCATGGTGGTATGATCTCGTTGACGATGGTAGAAGTTGCGGAGAACCATGTGCTGGGGTGGTAGGGAAGGAAAAGAAGAATTCTAACCTTGTTAAGGAGGCTCGTTTAAGCACAGGTGTCTGTGAAATGGAAGAGGTGCAGGAGAGAGCAGTGTCAATGGTGGAGGAAAGGAAACCCCAATCTTTGAAGAAAGAGGACATCTCAGATATTCTTGAAAGGAAAGGCTGATCCTGAGTAAAGAGGCGACAGAAACGGAGCAACTGAGGAAAGGGGATTCTATTGTGTTTCTTATATTTACTGTGAATGCCCACAAGAAAATGAAACTCAGGGTTGTATATGGTGACATATATGTACTTTGATAATAGATTTGCTTCGAACTTTGAATGGCATTTTATTAAGTCACAAGATGGGAAGAGATATCTGTGGGAGTCAGTGGGTCCGAGTTATGCGACCAGGCAGTTTCTAAAGAGTCCTGATAATGGCTGGGGTCACCCATCTTGTAAAGACACTGCCCAGAAAAAGGCAATGGCAATCCACTTCTGTAGAAAAATTGGTCAAGAATAATCATGATCATGGAAAGACCATGATCGCCCTTGTCATAAGACATGGCACATAAACTACCAAACAGTAGGCTCCAGAGATGGAGACAGAGAGATCAAGAAAGGGGAGAGAGGTGTCAGAAATAGACCAAGTGAGCCTAAGGGCAGGGTAGAAGTTGGAGGTAAGAGTGATGAAATTGACGAGCTCAGCATTGGTGCATGAAGCAGCAGCAATGCAGCGCAGCAAGAGTTGGGAAGCATTACCAATCAACCTGGCTAAACTTTTTTTTGGGTCACAAGCAAGAGAAAATCTGCAGACGCTGGAAATCCAAACAACACACACACAAAATGCTAGAAGAACTCAGCAGGTCAGGCAGCATCTGTGGAAAAAAGTACAGATGAAGTTTCGGGCCGAGACCCTTCACCGGTCCTGCTCTGGGGTCTCAGTCCAAAATGTCGACTGTATTTTTTTCCATAGATGCTGCCTGGCCTGCTGAGTTCCTCCAGCATTTTGTGTGTGTTGTTTTTTTTTCTTTTTTTTGGTATTGGTTTATTATTGTCACATCATAGTGTATATTTGAAGGTACTTGATTAATCAAGGTGTCAAAGGTTATAGGGTGAAGGTAGGAGAATGGGGTTGAGACAGATAATAAATTAGCCATAATCAAATGCCTCCAAGAGGACCACAAATTTGTCATTGGATTTGGAAGCTTGCGTGCCTCAGTGACCCAGAGAGCTACGTTGGCTGGAATCAGGGCTTTATGCTTTGGCTCTTGGGAGGGTCACCCATGCCAAGCAGGTCAAAGGGTAGAGGACAGACTAAGAGTGGTCCACCGGTCCTCCAGGTTCAGGGGTTCAGCTCAGGGCTAACAACCCTGACTGCTCAAACAAAATTGTTAAGGAAACACCAAATTAGAATCCTTCTACATCTGAGTGTGATGGTATTCCTGAGTGTCCACCCAGAACTTGCATTTCTGACAGTAGTGAACACCGAAAGGAAGCTACTGATATGATGAAGGTAATCCTGAACACCATCAGTGACTGAGGACCTTTATTGCTGCTCTAAATGCTAGCGGTGCAACAGGTAATAAATAAGTAAGTAAGTAACTTTTTTTTCTGCAAACAATTCCATAAACAGACATGTAGACCTTGATCCCATTTATATGCTAATACCGGCAAAATTCCAGTCAACGCACAAGGTTCACCCAGCAGCTAATCAGCAACAAGGCACCCTCCCTACATCACAGCTGTGCTTCCATAATGATAACTAATCAACTGATTGATAAGTACACAAAAGCCAAGCATTGATGTCCCCTCGTTCGGTGATAAACCGTTTGGATGGTCAAGATCGGAGACAAACTCAACCCAGCCATAAGAAAGTATGATCAAATAGCAAAATGGATTTGATGGACCGAATGGCCTAATTCTGCTCTTATGTCCTATTGTCTGCTTTGACAATAATAAAGCAATCAGCCGGTGGAACCTTTGTGAGTCAGAAGCTGGATGCAAAGGACTAACCCTTCAGTGTGGTACAAAGCGATCTCTGTAACCCAGAGACTCAGGCTAATAGCCCAGAAAATGTGAGTTCAAATCCCACCCTGAAAGTCATAAAAGTTCAACTCATTAAAAAAATTCTACCAATAAAAAAACTGACATCAGTAAAAGTGATTGTGAAACAGTCGGGTTATTGTAAATCCCAATGGCTCACTAACAACTTTCCTTTTTGGAAAAGAAGAAAGAAGAACAAGTTCCATTTATATAACACATTTTAAGATCCAAGTTTGTCACAGGAGTGGAATTAAAAATAACCAGAGAGGATTATTTGCACAGGTCACCAGAAGCAGAACGTGGCGGGTGCATAGAACACTCTGCTGGGGGAAGTGTTGGATGCGGGTACAATTACTGCTTAAGAACAATTTAGACGCCTCCTCTCCATCGAGGACATCTCCTAAAAGCAATGCCTCAAAGAAGCGCCATCCATCATTAAGGACCACCATTCACCAATAACGTGCTCTCTTCCCATCAAGGAGGAAGCATAGGAGACATAAGACCCATACTCAATGCTCTAGGAGCAGCTTCTTTCCCTCTGCCATCAGATTTCCAAACAGATAATGGATCCACGCACACTTCCTCACTATCGTTCTTGCTCTCTCTTTTTGCATTACCCACTGTAATTTATAGTTTTTTATTATTATATATTGCAATGTACTGCTGCAAATTTTACATTGTAAAAGGAGGAGGAGGAGAAGATGGCGACGCGACTCCGGTGAATGATATCTGTAATCTGTCAAGTACAATGCTGTGCACAACCCTGATTTGATGCAGACAGATGAGAGAGAACGGAGGAACTTCTGGAGAAACTTCTGAAATGCCTTTTTCGCTGCCGCTGTTACTGTGTGGTCCAGAATCTCCGGAGGGGAAGGCCCCGAATCCTCGGCTTTGCTTGTTGCTCGGCGGCCGGGGCGGGGTCGAAGCGCTCGGCAGAGATGGTGCTCGGTGCTCGGTGTCAGAGGGCTGGTCGGAGGCTCGAAGTTTTCAGACGGACTCAGAGTCGGCTGTGGTCGGGTGCTTCCAATGCATCGACAGTTGTCGGTGTCTGGAGGTTTATAGCAGGGAGAGTTTCTCCCTTCTGCCATCTGCTATCGGGGACTATTGGGAGTCGATTGGAACTTTGAGACTTTTTTTTACCATTCCCATGGTCTGCTCTTTATCAAATTACGGTATTGCTTTGCACTGCTGTAACTATATGTTATAATTATGTGGTCTTGTCAGTGTTAGCCTTTGGTTTGTCCTGTTTTTTTTTGTGATATCACTCTGGAGGAACATTGTATCATTTCTTAATGCATGCACGCAATTCTAAATGACAATAAAGGAGGACTGAGTGTCCTCATAATCTAGTATGCCAGTGATATTAAACTGATTCTGAATGTAAAGCACTTGAGAATGGGAGGCTAGGGACCCATGTACAGGCGGATGTGTTCCATGTCCCATGTTCTATGTTCTGCACACCAGTGGCCACTTTATTAAGAACACCTATACACCTCACGAATGCAAATATATAATCAGCCAATCATACGGCAGCAACTCAATGCATAAAAGGTTTAGCTCTTGTCCAGACCAAACATCAGAATGGGGAAGAAATGTGAGCTAAGTGACTTTGACCACGGAATGTTTGCTGGTGCCAGATGGGGTGATTTGAGTATCTCAGAAACTGCGGATCCCCTGGGATTTTCATGCACGGAGATTCCAGACTTTACAGAGAATGTTGCAAAAAACAAAACACATCCAGTGAGTGGTAGATCTTTGGAAAAAATGCCTTGTTAATTAGAGAGGTTAGAGGAGAATGGCCAGACTGGTTCAGGCTGACCGGGATGGTAACAGTAACTCAAACAACAACACACACAAAGTGCTGGAGGAACTCAGCAGGTCAGGTCAGACAGCATCCACGGAAATGAATAAACAGTCGGCATTTTGGGCCGAGACCCGTCTCCAAGAATGGAAAGGAAGGGAGAAGATGCCGAAGTGTTACAGCACGTTTTTACAGTGGCTTGCAGACGAGCATCTCTGAACACACACAATACATCAAACCTTGGACCATAAGACCATAAAGCACAGGAGCAGAAGAAGGCCACTTGTCCAACTTGTCATGGCTGATATATTATTCCTCTCAACACCATTTTTCTGCCTTCTCCCTGTAACCTTTGATACGCTGACTAATCAAGAACCTATCAGCCTCTGCTTTGAATGTACTCAATGACTTGGCTCCCACAGCCGTCCGTGCCAATGAATTTCACAGATTCACCACCTTCTAGCTAGAGAAGTTGAAGCGGATGTTCTACAGCAGCAGAAGACCACACCAGATTCACCTCCTGTACTTAATAAAGCGGCTACTAAGTGTGTGTTACAGTCATACCCTTCAGCTATGACCAGTTACTACCCTACAACCATCAGACTCCAAAACCATCATGGATAACTTCATTCACTTCAAGACTGAACTGAGGACCCTGCTGGTTCCTCAGATCGGTTACTGATGAATGCCTTTAATATTCATTTAGAACTGCATAGAGTTCACAGAGAGTGAGAGTCTCCTAGGATAACTTTATCATGATGGATTGTGAAAAATGATACATCAAAGTGAGATGGCTGACAAAACATCAGAGTAGCAGGCTTTCTGAAATTATTTGATCTGACCACTGGCTCCCATAAAACTCCACCGGATGATAGGCCACTGTTAGTGTTGTAAGGCCAGGCGTTGTCAGGTGGGTGACCAGCAGGGCTCCATCAGCCAAATAGGCTTGTGGGTCTCTGCAAATGACTCTTGGCTGAAACCCTCAGCCTCCACACTATATCCTGGAACCTGGCACCAGGTTACTCTCCCCAGCAACGTAAAGGGATGGGGGTCAGATCCAAGCAACACACGCAAAACACTGGAGGAACTCAACAGGCCAGGTGGCAGCTATGGAAGAGTTTCGGGCCAAGACCCTTCAGCAGGACTGGAGAAAAAAAGATGAAGAGCAGAGTTAAAAGGTGGAGGGGAGAGAGGTGGAGGGAGGGAGAGACACAAGCTGATAGGTGAAACCAGGAAAGGGCGTGTGGGCAAGTAAAGAGCTGGTAAGTTGATTGGTGAAAGAGATACAGGGCTAGAGAAAGGGGAATCTAATAGGAAAGGACAGAAAACCATGGAAAAAAGGAAAGTTGGGGGGGTGGGGAAGGAGCACCAGAGGGAGGCGATGGACAGGCAAGTAGATAGGGTGAGAGAGGGAATAGAGGATGGGGAATGGTGAAGTGGGGGGGGGGGGCCCTTACCAAAAGTTCGAGAAATTGATGCTCGTGCCATCAGGTTGGAGGCTACCCATGCGGAATATAAGGTGTTCTTCCTCCAACCTGAGTGTGGCCTCATCGCGACAGTGGAGGAGGCCATGGATTGACAGATTGGAATGGGAATGGGAAGTCGAATTAAAATGCGTGATCACTGGGCGACCGGCGTAGGTGCTCGGTGGAGCGGTCTCCCAATCTACGCCGGGTCTCACTGACATACAGGAGGCCACACCAGGAGCACCGGACACAGTATATGACCCCAACAGACAGACAGGAGAATTCCCATTCCCATTCTGATATGTCCCAACCATTTTAATTCCACTTCCCATTCCCATTCCGCCATGTCAGTCCATAGCCTCCTCTACTGTCGCAATGAGGTAGGAGGAACAACACCTTATATTCCATTTGGGTAGCCTCCAACCTGATGGCATGAACATTGATCTCTCGAAATTCCGGTAATGGCCCCCCCTCCACCATTCCCCATCCTCTTTTCCCTCTCTCACCTTATCCCTTTGCCTGCCCATCAACTCCCCCTAGTGTTCCTTCTCCTTTACTTTCTTCCATGGCCTCCTGTCCTCTCCTATGGGATTTCCCCTTCTCCAGCCCTGTATCTCTATCATCAATCAACCTCACAGCTCTTTACTTCACCCCTCCCCCTCCTGGCTTCACCTATCACCTTGTGTTTCTCCCTCCCCTCCTCCCACCTTTTAACTTGACTCCTCGTCTTTTTCCAGTCCTGCAGAAGGGTCTCGGCCCGAAACGTCGACTGGGCTCTTTTCCAGCAATCTGCGTGTGTGTTGCTTGGATTTCCAGCATCTGCAGATTTTCTCTTGCTTTGGGCCAAGATTCAAGTTTGTTTGTCATGTATACGTAGAGAAATATAGTTAAATACAGTACTGTGAAAAAGTCTTAAGCACATCTATGTAGCTAGGTTACCCAGGACTTTTGCACAGGACTCTATTTGTCAACATGGAGCAGAGAGCGAGTTTGTAAACCTGGCGGGAGCAAAGGATGTTGGCAATGATGAGGGTGGAGCACCGTGGGAGGGGAGTGGAACAGGTGGCAGAGAAGGGGTACCGAGGGAGGGATACGACCTAGGTGCAGACACACCAAACCATGAGGCATCAGGCAACGCCATTTGAATCCAAACGTTGGTTTATTGATCATCATCTCCGGTGCTTCCCACTTCCTCCCCTCTCCCTTCCCCATTTCCCAACCATGATTCCCCTCTCCCTGCCCCCTTCCCACTCTCAGTCCACAGTAGAGACCCAGATCAGAATCAGGTTTATAATCACTCACATAAAAATTGTTTTTTTTGTGGTAGCAGTACAACACAATGCATGAAATTACTACAGTTACTATGCAAAAGTCATAGGCGTCCTAGCTATATACCGTATATGTGTCCAAGGCTTTTGCACAATACTGCATATGAGAGACTGACCATTACAGAACATCTCTTTGGTGCTTCCCCATCCCCTCCCTTCCCCTTTTCCCAACCAGGATTTCCCCCGCTGCTCCATTCCTATTCTCAGTCCACAATAGAGGCCCATATCAGAATGAAGTTTATCATCACTGACATATGTTATGAAATTTGGTGGGGTTTTTTGTGGGAGCAGTGCAGTGCAATACATAAAGTTACTAAAGTTTTGACCTCAAGCTTTTTTTTAAATCTGTCATTGAGAACATCTGTGCGGAGACTGTTCCAGGGAGGCAGCATCGGTCATCAATCCCCCCACCACCCAGGACGTGCTCTCCTCTCACTGCTGCCATCGGGAGGGAGGTGAGGGAGCCTCAGCACTCACATCACCCGCTTCAGGAACAGTTGAATAGATAGATAGACAAATGGATACTTTATTGATCCCAAAGGAAATTACGGTGTCTCAGTAGCATTACAAGTGCACAGATATACAAATATCAGAAGAGAAATAAGAAACAATAAAAAAAAGTTACCTCAAGCAGTCTACAAGAGGGGGTGTCATCACTCCCCCAACTTTCGGTTGACTCATGGCTGAGGGTGCCTCATATAGTGTTCTTGGGAGCGGCGTAGTTGTCTTAGTCTATTACTAAAAGTCCTCCTCTGTTCAGCCAAGGTGGCATGCAGAGGGTGAGAAACATTGTCCAAATTGACAGGATTTTCCACTGGGTCCTTTGTTCTACCACAGCCTCCAGTGTGTCCAGTTTGACCTCTATAACAGAGCCAGCCTTTATAATCGGTTTATTGAGCCTGTTGGCATCACCCGTGTTGATGCCATTGCCCCAGCACACCACCGCATAGAAGATTGTACTGGCGACAACAGATGAGCAGAATATGTGAAGGAGAGGCCTACGTACGCCAAAGGACCTCTGGCTCCTCAGGAAGTAGAGTCGACTCTGACCCTTCTTGTACACGGCCTCTGTGTTGGTGCTCCAATCAAGTCTGTCATCCAGGTGCACCCCCAGGTACTTGCAGGTCCTCTCCACATCCACATCATCACCACCAATAGTAACAGGGAGCAGTGTAGGCTTAGTCTTCCTAAACTCCATCACCATCTCCTTTCTCTTACTGACGTTGAGCTGCAGATGATTCATAGAAACATAGAAAATAGGTGCAGGAGTAGGCCATTCGGCCCTTTGAGCCTGCACCACCATTCAGTATGATCATGGCTGATCATCCAACTCAGAACCCTGCACCAGCCTTCCCTCCATACCCCCTGATCCCCGTAGCCACAAGGGCCATATCTAACTCCCTCTTAAATATAGCCAATGAACTGGCCTCAACTGTTTCCTGTGGCAGAGAATTCAACAGATTCACCACTCTCTGTGTGAAGAAGTTTTTCTTAATCTCGGTCCTAAAAGGCTTCCCCTTTATCCTCAAACTGTGACCCCTCATTCTTCCCCGACATTGGAAACAATCTTCCTACATCTAGCCTGTCCAATCCCTTTAGAATATTATACGTTTCAATAAGATCCCCCCTCAATCTTCTAAATTCCAAAGAGTATAAGCCTAGTTGATCCAGCCTTTCATCATATGAAAGTCCTGCCATCCCAGGAATCAATCTGGTGAACCTTCTTTGTACTCCCTCTATGGCAAGGATGTCTTTCCTCAGATCAGGGGACCAAAACTGCACACAATACTCCAGGTGTGGTCTCACCAAGGCCTTGTACAACTACAGTAGTACCTCCCTGCTCCTGTACTCGAATCCTCTTGCTATGAATGCCAGCATACCATTCGCCTTTTTCACCGCCTGCTGTACCTGCATGCCCACTTTCAATGACTGGTGTATAATGACACCCAGGTCTCGCTGCACCTCCCCTTTTCCTAATCGGCCACCATTCAGATAATAATCTGTTTTCCTGTTTTTGCCACCAAAGTAGATAACCTCACATTTATCCACATTAAGTTGCATCTGCCATGAATTTGCCCACTCACCCAACCTATCCAAGTCACTTGCACCATTTGACAAAGTCCTTCACCAGGGCGCTGTATTCACTCTCACGTCCTCCATTTATACACCCAACTATCGCAGCGTCATCAGAGAATTTCTGCAGATGACATGACTCAGTGTTGTATCTAAATTCCAAGGTATACAGAGGAAACAGGAAGGCAGCCAATACAGTCCCCTGTGGGGCCCAAGTGCTGCTTATAGCCATGTCTGACACACAGCTCTGAGGCTGCACAAACTGTGCTCTGCCAGCCAGGTAGTCTATTATCCAGGATACAATGGACGTGCCAACCTGCATTGAACGGATCTTTTCCCCCAGCAATGAGGGCTCTAAGGTATTGACGGTGATGCACTATCAATTACTCCAAAAGACTGGAAGTAGGGTAAATACTGAAAGGCTTTTATTAACAGTAAAATGGGACCTCGTCCATGCAGTGTATCTGTCCCTGGACTGAGAGAAGGAGCAGTGGCCCAATCGCCTTTATTCAGGGGTCTGTGGGAGGAGCCATAGGGGCAGTCAGCAGAGGGGCGTGTCCAGCCAGGTAACCCAGTTACAACATATATATATGGTTTACCACAGACGGCACTTAAGAAATCAAAAAAACATGACCTTCACAGGCTACTACCCCTCAACCATCAGGCTGTTGAACTGGAGGGGATAACTTTACTGACACCACGTCTGAAATGTTCCTACAACCTACGAAGTCACCCTCAAGGACTCTTCATCTCATGTTCTCAATTTTGCTTATTTATTAAATATTATTATTTTGTTCAATCTTTTCTATTTTTGTATTTGCCTAGTTTGTTGTCTTTTGTACGTTGGTTGCTTGTCAGTCCTATGTGTGGTTTTTCATTGCTTCTTTTGTGTTTCTTTGTACTTACTGTGAATGCCTGCAAGGAAATGAATCACAGGGTTGTATGTGTGTACTTTGAGAATAAATTTTCTTTGAACTTTGAAAAAGACTGTGCACCTTCATCCTATCTGTGACCTCATGATTTTGAACACCTCCACAAGCCATGATGAATTGGCGGAACAGACTACGAGCCAAAATGCCTAATTCTATTTCAGTGGCTTAAAGTCTTTATGAATCTGCTTGTGTTGATTGCACAGCTTTTAAGAGCAGTGCAGAGCTCGTGAGCCAGCCTCCGGTGTGACAAGAAATTGCTCTAACACATGTCAACGTTCACTGAGTTCCCTTGCCATGGGAGGGCTGCAGCTCATTCATCACGGCCCAGTCAGACCGCTGGATCCAGACGCAGGTCACAGGATTCAAACCAGCAGTTAACATTTCCCCACGTCCCCATCCTCGCACACACCTCCCCCACCTCGATCAAAGGTTGTCCTTTACAACGGAGCTGAGCAGATGATCTCTGTGGGTAACACTTACACAAACACCTCTCCTGACTGAGCAAGGGGAGAGAGGGAGAGACCGCATTTTGTCTTTTATGACTGCTCTTACTTCTTGTCCCTGTTATTCTTGCCTGTTCCTTCCTGCCAGTGTTGCACCTTGTGGCATTGGGCAGCATTTTTGCCATTTCTGTAGCATTTGTCTGTTTTTATGAAGCCGATTTGTTAGCTTAATGCTCTACCCAGCACAGGTGGGAAGCATGCAAGAAGCCAACCGGATTCGAATTTGGGACTATTCGACTGATACCACAACACCACTGGCCGGCTTTCCTACTAATGGATGTAGACAATATAATATCACAAGCTGAGAAATGGGAAGAATATTGGAATTACATTCAGTGGCCACTTTATTATATAGGTGACTTGTGTGTATTTGCAACCTATCCTAGTACTTAATCAGATAGAGCATTTACCTTGACTCTCGATGCTTCATGCTCTGAATGTGTCTTTATTTCTCATTCTCGCTTCCATGCTCCCTCACATCACGTTGTCCTGTCCCAGACTGATGACATCATCACCATACCTAGCAAGTGTCAAACTATATTAACAATGCTTACCATTTCAATACATGACAGTGACCAGAACTGCACGTGATAATCCAAATTAGGCCTCACCAATGTCTTATACAACTTCGACATAATGTAATGTGTCCAATGTTGTTAAATGCTGCAAAAGTCTCTGTCCCCATCCTCAGGCTGTGCATTCCAGATTCTAAACAGTCCCCGGGTGATTTTCTTCCCCTTAAATCCCCTCGCAATGTCTACCACTTACCTTAAACTTATGTCTTCTGGTTTTATCTTTCCTGTCTGTGCCCCTCATCAATTTATATGCCTTGAAGATTGCATGCAGTGTCTGGGGAAAGAGAAAGAGACAAATCAGAGAATTGTGTTTCAGGGTCCACCATCAGCAAGTCTGGAGGTTGAGGCTTAGTATTCGAGGATCCATCACCGGCGACTGGTGAGTCTGGAGCTTGAGGCCTAGAGTTCAGGGATCCATTATTGGCGATCTGAGCTTGAGGCCCGGTGTTTGGAGTTCTGCTATCGGCAAGTCCAGAGTTAGACGTCTAGTGTTTGTGGATTCATTATTGGCGAGTCTGGAGTTTGAGGCCTAGTGTTCAGAGCTTTGCCACTGACGGGTCCAGAGTTAGAGGTCTAGTGTTTGGGGATCCATTATTGGCGAGTCTGGAGTTTGAGGCCTAGTGTTCAGGGATCCATAATTAGCGAGTCTGGATTTGAGGCCTAGTGTTCAGAGCTGTGCCACTGACGGGTCCAGAGTTAGAGGTCTAGTGTTTGGGGATCCATTATTGGCGAGTCTGGAGTTTGAGACCTGGTGTTTGGAGTTCTACTATCGGCGAGTCCAGAGTTAGAGGTCTAGTGTTCAGGGATCCATAATTGGCGAGTCTGGAGTTTGAGGCCTAGTGTTCAGAGCTGTGCCACTGATGGGTCCAGAGTTAGAGGTCTAGTGTTTGGGGATCCATTATTGGTGAGTCTGGAGTTTGAGGCCTAGTGCTCAGGGATCCATTATTGGCAAGTCTGGATTTGAGGCCTAGTGTTCGGGAATCCATCATCGGCGAGTCTGAACTTGAGGCCTAGTGTTCAGAGTTGTGCCATCGGCGAGTCCAGAGTTAGAGGTCTAGTGTTTGGGGATCAATTACTGGCGAGTCTGGAGTTTGAGGCTTGGTGTTCGGGGATCCATCATCAGTGAGTCCAGCGTTTAAAGCCTCGAGATCAGCAGTTGGCATGCCCTGGGATTGAGGGTCGAATCAGAGAGCCAATTCTGTGAATCTTGCAAGTCCACTGGGGAGGTCGAAGTCTGCAGGTCCACATCAATGCCTGCTGGAGGGTGGAGACTGGATTCTTGTCCTGGGGTTAAAGGACTGTGTATGTGTGTGGGATTGAGAAAGAGGGCTATTTTTTGCTGTTGTTGTTTTGATGTGTTTTGCTGTGATCTGAGTTGTTCTGCTGAGCATTGTGAACACACTACGTTGGCGCCAGAATGTATGGCAACACTTGCAAGCTGCCACCAACACACTCTTGGGAATGTTGGTTGTTAACACAAATTGCACACTGTATGTTTCGATGTGCACGTGATAAATAAATTTGAGTCTTGAACCATGAGCTCTCTCAAAGAGCTAGAACAACCATAATGGCCTGAATGGCCAACTTGTGCTTGCTTCAATAATACAGTGACATTTACCATCTCATTGCTGTGTTTGCCTGAGCTGTACTTAAAGTGATTTATTCTGTCTGTTTATATCCCGAGTACAGCATGCTTAGATTTATTGGCGGTTATATTAAAGTCTAGAATTTTCCAAATGGTTAGTTTCACTGTGTCCCTGGAAATGCAGACACTTTTGTTTGATCTTGTATCGTGAGAATTGTGGACAATCTTGGAATATTATGAACAGTTTTGGGGCCGTTATCTGAGAAAGGATATACTGCTATTGGAGAGGGTCCAGAGGAGGTTCACAACAATGATTCCGAAAAACAAAAGATTAACGTATGATGAGCATTTGATGGTTCTGGGTCGGTACTCACTTGCATTTAGAAGAATGCCGGGGATCTAACTGAAAACTATCGAATATTGAAAGGCCTTGATAGAGTGGATATGGAGAGAATGTTTCCTTTTGCGTGGGAGTCTAGGACCAAAGGGCACAACCTCAGAACCGAGGGATACCAATCTAGAACAGAGATGAGGAGGAATTTCTGTTAGACATTGGGTGGAGAATCTGTGGAATTCATTGCCGCAGACGGCTGTGGAGGCCAAGTCATTGGGTATATTTAAACTGGAGGTTGATGGACTCTTCATTAGTCAGGGTGTCAAAGGTTATAGGGAGAAGGCAGGAGAATGGGGTTGAGAGGGATAGTAAATCAGCCATAATGGAATGTGGAGCAGACTCAATGGGCCAAATGGCCTAATTTTGCTCCCATATCTTATGGTCTTGTAGTTTTGGATATATTTCATAGGTTTGAGAGCACTGGTTTTCTTTAGGGTTTATTTGATTTCTGTAGAATCAGAGGATTGTGGAATCATTCAGCCTGTCTAGTCTGTGCTGGTAGAGAGTGGATCAAGTCTGACTGAGTAGATCAAATGGAGCATAGACTGGAAGTCCTTGTGCATGATTCTCTAAAGGTTAATTTGCAGGTTGAGTCAGTGATGAGCAAGGCGAATGCAATGTTCACATTTATTCTGAGAAGACTAGAATATAAAAGCAAGGATATAACGTTGAGGTTTTATAAAGCACTGCTGAAGTCTCATGGAGCATTGTGAGCAATTTTGGGCCCCTTAATCTAAGAAAGGATATGCTGACACTCAAGAGGGTTCAAAGGATGTTCACGAATATGTTACTGGGATTGGAAGGTTTATCATATGAGGAGAGTTATTGATGGCTTTGGGTCTGTACTCACTGGAATTCAGAAGAATGAGGGAGGATCTCATTGAAACCTATCGAAAGTTGAAAGGCCTAGATAGAGTGGTTGGGGAGAGGTTAATTCCTATGGTGGGGGAGTCTAAGACCAGAGGGCACACCCTCAGAATAGATGGACATCCATTTAGAATGGAGATGAGGAGGAATTTCTTTAGCTAGAGGGTGATGCATCTGTGGAATTTGTTGCCACAGGTGGCTGTGAAGGACAAGTCATTGGGTATATTTAAGGCAGAGGTTGATAGATTCTTGATTGGTCAGGGCATGAAGGGATACGGGGAGAAGGCAGGAGATTGGGGCTGAGGGAGAAATGGATTACGAAATGGTGGAGCAGACTCGATGGGCCAAATCACCTAACTAAGCACGTATGGTCATATGTTGTATAGATTGTATGGACAGCCAGAGACTTTTAGTCTACGGATTGACTTCAAGAGCCACAAGGTATTGTTGGAGCTCTATAAAACCTTGGTTAGACCACACTTGGAGTATTGTGTTCAGTTCTGGTCACCTCATTATAGGAAGGATGTGGAGGCTTTAGAGAGGGTGCAGAGGAGATTTTCTAGGATGCTCCCTGGATTAAAGAGGTTCTCTTATGAAGATAGGTTGAGCGAGCTAGGGCTTTTCTTTTTGGAGGGATGGAGGATGAGAGGTGACTTGATAGAAGAGTATAAGATTATGAAAGGCATTGATAGAGTGGACAGCCATCGCCTTTTTCCCGGGGTGGAAATAGCTAATACAAGGGGGCATAATTTTAAGATGACTGGAGGAAAGTATAGGGGGTCTCAGCTTGAAATGTCGACTGGAGAAAACCCTCCACAGATGCTGCCTGACCTACTGAGTTCCTCCAGCATTTTATGTGTGTTGCTGTGGATTTGTAGAATCTCCTGTGTTAATGTTACCAAGGAGCTGGCTGCTGGGCATGTTTTGATTGGCTGGCTTGCAGCGAGTGCCCATGATTTCATTGGACAATTGGCCCTCCTTGGCCTGTTTCTCCGGGCTTCAACTCCGTAAGCACAAAGGTATGTGAGCTGTGAGAAGCCTAGAGGGAGTGGGGGGGGGGGGGGGCGGGGTGTGAATATTCAGGGATGTTTGCTCTTCATGTTGGAGGCAGCCATGTATCGGTGATAGAATTCTGGCCTTCCTGTCAGGGAGGGTGATGTCGCAGTGTGATGAGTTTTATTTGTT
Organism: Mobula hypostoma; assembly: GCF_963921235.1. NCBI lineage: Eukaryota > Metazoa > Chordata > Chondrichthyes > Myliobatiformes > Myliobatidae > Mobula > Mobula hypostoma. Next base: position 181,043,054 of record NC_086103.1, read on the forward strand.
ACATGTACATGGAAACATACGGTGAAGTGCGTCATTCTGCGTCAACGGCCAACACAGTCAAGGATTATGCTGGGGACAGACTCCTGGTGCCGCTGTGTACATACATCTATTGATGCTTCTGGACGCATCTTCAGTGATGTTCCTGGAATCATCGGGTGTTTCGGGTCTTTCAACATCATACACCCTCCTCCAGGTGACCCAGCCGGGGCTGATCAGACCCCAGCTTGTGTCCAGATGGCTATATGATTATGATTATGAAGACACGTAGTCCTCTTTTATTGTCATTTAGTAATGCATGCATTAAGAAATGATACATTATTTCCTCCGGTGTGATATCACAAAACACGGGACAAATCAAGACTGAAAAAACTGACAAAACCACATAATTATAACATATAGTTACAAACAGTGTAACAATACCATAACTTGATGAAGAAGTCCATGAGCACAGTAAAGTTCAAAGTTTCTGAAATGTCCCACATCTCACGCAGACAGGAGAAGGAAGAAAAACTCTCCCTGCCATGCCGACCACAATCCGACTCTGAGTCATCCGAAAACTTTGAGCTCTGATCAGCTCTCCGACACTGAGTACTGAGCGCCGTCTCTGTCCTCCTTCTTGGTCACCAAAAGCAGGCAAGGCTGGGGATTTTGAGGCCTACCCTCCGAAAGATTCCCGACCACACAGTAATGACAGCAGCGAATGGACATTTCAGAAATTTCTCCAGACATTCCTCTGTGCTTTCACGTCCAGCTACTTATGACTCCATGGCTCCCCTCTTTTGAGCCACAGCCATCCTGAGGCCCTCTCTGCCTCATCGGTGGTACTGCGGATGGCTCTCCTCTTCCTCTCTCCCTCGATGTCCAAAATGCTGAAGGCTCTAACTAAAGAACGGGCTACGAATCCCCTACAACCAACCTCCACTGGGAGACACCTCGCTCTGCATCCAGCCTGCTGACAGTTGCTGACCAGTCCTGCGTACTTGGAGAGCTTCCTTTCAAAGGCCTCTTCCAAGCAATCTTCCCATGGGACTGTCAGCTCCAGCAGCACCACTTGCTTAGTAGCCTCAGACACTAGGACAATGTCTGGTCGCAGGGTGGTGGCTGCGATATGGTTGGGGAACTTCAGCTGCCCTTCGAGGTCCACCAACAGCTGCCAGTCCCTTGCAGAGGTCAGAATGCCTGCAGATGTTCTTTCCCAATAGAGCACAATTTACTAATCCTAAACACCGGAGATTCTGCAGATGCTGGAAATCCAGAGTAACATACACCAGACATCCCACCTCTCCTGGAAGTTCTGGGAGTCTCCCACATATTGATAGCGACTCCCTGATGCCTGGAAATTATATACAATATCCCACAAATCGATTTTTTTGAGAGGGAGAGCGAGAGCAAGCATTCTGATTGGCCTCTCTTCGTGCTAAGTAGACCTATCAGTTTTCTCTGTGGGCAGGCTTTGCAGTCGACCTCAAAAATAATGACAGCGTTGCTCGCTGCACTGTTTGCAACAGTGACTTTTCTATTGCCCATGGTGGGTTAAAATGTAAAAGACATGTTGAGGTGAGTTAGCATAGCTAACATTATTTAAACTAGCTGGCTGGCTGCTAAGGGGCTACCCTATTGATGTCCTGCGTGATGACGCCAAACTCCCTGTAGACTTGCTTAAAGTTGTAATAGAATAAACATGATAATATAATATAATATATGTACATATTTTAATGTTACATTTTCTGCATATACCCAACTTGGTTTACAGATTAGACAAAATCACTAAACAAAGTATTACATACACCCTTGGAGGTTGACCGGTGGGGGGGGGGGGTGGGATATGGGGTTGTGGGGCGGGGGAGCGGGGGTGCTACCTCTCTGAAATGAGTTTTTGCAGGGTGGGATGTCTGACACACACACAATGCTGGAGGAACTCAGCAGGTCAGGCAGCATCCATGCGGTGTCAAAGATTTGAGCTGAGACCCTTCATCAGGACTTCCTATCCCTAACCTGCACGTCTTTGAAATGTGGGAGGAAAGTGGAGCACCCAGAGGAAACCCCAAGTGGTCTCGAAGAGAATGGACAAACTCCTCAGAGACAGCAGTGGGAATTGGGCTGGCACAGTACGGTACCATAGTGGTTAGACAATGCTTTATAATATCCACCACTTCTGTTCAGTTCCCACAGCCCACTGTAAGGAGTTCGTATGTTCTGCCCGTGGCCATGTGTGTTTCCTCTGGGTGCTCTGGTTTCCTCCCACAGTCCAAAGACCACCGGTTGATAGGTTAATTGGTCATTTTAAGTTGTCCTGTGATTAGATTAGGGTTAAATTACGGGTTGGGCACGTGGCCACATGGTTAAAGCATTCGTCTAGTGATCTCAAGGTCGCTGGCTCGAGCCTCAGCTGTGGCAGCGAGTTTGTGTCCTTGAGCAAGGCACTTAATCACACATTGCTCTAGTGTCTGTGCAAGGAGAGGCGCCCCCACACAGACTTCCAATCTGCGCCTTGTAAGGCATGAAAATGCCCGACACACGCCTCTCGTGGTCTGAGTCGACGTTCCCCTCCTAGGGGTTACTGGGTGGTATGGCTTGAAGGTGATTTCGTGCTGTATCTCAATCAATCAACCAATCAATAAATAAATAAACCCCGTTCACCAGCGCTGTAAAGCATTACCTAAGTACAGCACTACAGTGCCGCCGCCCCGTGCTGAGAAATAGGCAGCCGGGCTCTGGAAATAATGCTGAGGCAGTGTGTGGGCAGGGTGGGGTTAGAATTGGACATACAGGCCCTTCACTCCATCGAGCCTGTGCCAGCCAATCCCTTCTGTGTAAAACAAAGTTTCCTCCCCTCGCTAATCCAACACTAATCCCATTATTTTTAACACCCGGGCCAATAGAGTGTCTGTTGTTTGGCAAGTGACCCCACGTCGAAACCAGGAACAACTATCACTTGAAAGATATTCCAAAGCATGTATGTGTGTTATGGGGATAGTATGTAACAAATTGTGTGGTATCCTGGTCACCTACCTACAGGAAAGATATCAAACAGATTGAAAGAGTGCAGAGACAATTTACAAGGTGTTGTCAGGACTTGGGGGCCTGAGTTATAGGAAAGGTTGAATTGGTTGGGACTTCATTCCCTGCAGCACAGGACAATGAGGAGATGTGATGGAGGTATATAAAATTATAAAAGGTGTAGTTAGGGTAAATGCAAACAGGTGTTTTCCACTATGGTTGGGTGACACTAGAATTAGAGGTCATAGGCTATGGGTGAAAGGTGAAATGTTAAGGAGAACACAAGAGGGTGCTTCTTCATTTAGATGGTGGTGAGAGGGTTTGATTTCAACATTTAAGAGATGTTTGGATAGGTATATGAATGGAAGGGATATAGATATAGAACATAGCACATTACAGGCCCTTTGGCCCACAATGTTGTGCCGACCCTCAAACCCTGCCCCCACCTTAAATTCCTCCATATACCTGTCTAGTAGTCTTTTAAACTTCACTAGTGTATCTGCCTCCACCACTGACTCAGGCAGTGCATTCCACGCACCAACCACTCTCTGAGTAAAAAACCTTCCTCTAATATCCCCCTTGAACTTCCCACCCCTTACCTTAAAGCCATGTCCTCTTGTATTGAGCAGTGGTGCCCTGGGGAAGAGGCGCTGGCTATCCACTCTATCTATTCCTCTTATTATCTTGTACACCTCTATCATGTCTCCTCTCATCCTCCTTCTCTCCAAAGAGTAAAGCCCTAGCTCCCTTAATCTCTGAACATAATCCATACTCTCTAAACCAGACAGCATCCTGGTAAATCTCCTCTGTACCCTTTCCAATGCTTCCACATCCTTCCTGTAGTGAGGCGACCAGAACTGGACACAGTACTCCAAGTGTGGCCTAACCAGAGTTTTATAGAGCTGCATCATTACCTCGCGACTCAAACTCTATCTCTTGACCTGTGAAAGCTAACACCCCATAAGCTTTCTTGTGGAGGGCTATGGTTCAGGTGCAGGTCAATGGGACTAGGCAGTTAATATTTCAGCATGGACTAGATGGGCCAAAGGGCCTGTTTCTGTGCAGTAGTGTTCTTTGACTTCTATGCCTAATATTGAATGTGTTCACAGCAGAGATCAAAATTCTTTCTAATAATCAGTGATTCACCACACAGTTTTCAGCTTATTTACAGATAGATTATCAAACCAGGACCGGGCTCAGAGACAAACTGTTCTCTTTGACAAGAAGCCTTTTTGTCAGAGCTCAGGCCGACCTGTCAAGTGCTGCAGCCTCTGAAGTTAATCCTCCATCTGACCGTCCAGGCAGGGTGTGGGCTGAGAGGTGGCTATTAGAAAATGGGCCTCGTTGTTATGACAACTCATTCCGAATAAAAGAAAGGACAAAGCAATCAAAAGTCAGAATATTACTCAGAGAAACAGAGACAGGGTGAGAGTTTTATAGCGGGAAGGATATATCGGTAGTAAGCTTTTTATTGTCCTTGGCCAAACTCCCATGGTAACCAGCAAAATGCTTCCTTGGCAAGTCCCACATGAGTCATGTTTGATCATTCTCTGAAGAATGTTTTTTTACCTTTGCGCAGGCAGGGATTAGCAAAATAACTCAAACAGTGAAGTTTAACAAAAGCCTTCGAACGCAAAATGGTCTGTTGACCGAGGAGACAGATTTTCACATAATTTTCCTCAGTTGTTAATATTGAAAAGGTATCTAGATGAGTACTTGAATGAGCGAGGCCTTGTGTGAGTCCTGGTAAATGGGCTTGACATTGATAGGTGCTTGTTGGTGGGTCGAAGAGACAGTTTCTATGCTTGATGCCGTGATGACCCTTGGAAATTTTGACAGATGCACCTTAGGAAGCATTCTGCCTGGATGCAGAATGACTCAGTACGGCAACTGCTCGGCCCATGACCACAAGACACTGCAGAGAGTCGTGGATTCAGCCCAGCACATCATGGGAACCAACATCACCATCCATGGACTCTGTCTACACTTCTCGCTGCCTCCACAGAGCAGCCAGCATAATCACAGACCCCACCCACTCTGCACATTCTCCCCTCTCCCCTCACCAGGAAGGACAAAAGTCTAACAGCACATACCACCAGCCCAAGTTTCTATCCCACTGTTAAAACTCCTGTTATAATATTACCGTGATGAAGCTCTTGAGAGGTTGTTCTGGGCTAGAATTAACTCGTGTCTGAACAAGGACTTGTACACGCTTACGGGTCTGCAGTGGATGCAGTCTTACTGGCTCTCCATTTGGCCTTGGATCATCTGGACAATAGCAATATCTACGTCAGGCTGCTGCTTATTGATTACAGCTCAGCATTTCATATACCCACAGCACTAATCAACAAGCTCCAAAATGTGAACCTCCCTGACCTGCCTTTGCAACTGGATCCTTGACTTCCTCATTGGGAGACCGGTCAGTGTGCATCAGAACATAACATCTCCTCCTTGCTGGCAATCAACACTGGCGCACCTCAAGGAAGTGTTGAAAGTTGAAAGTGGGCATGCAGGTACAGCGGGCGGTGAAAAAGGCGAATGGTATGCTGACATTCATAGCAAGAGGATTCGAGTACAGGAGCCGGGAGGTACTACTGCAGTTGTACAAGGCCTTGATGAGACCACACCTGGAGTATTGTGTGCAGTTTTGGTCCCCTAATCTGAGGAAAGACATTCTTGCCATAGAGGGAGTACAAAGAAGGTTCACCAGATTGATTCCTGGGATGGCAGGACTTTCATATGATGAAAGGCTGGATCAGCTAGGCTTATACTTCCTGGAATTTAGAAGATTGAGGGGGGATCTGATTGAAACGTATAAAATTCTAAAGGGATTGGACAGGCTAGATGCAGAAAGATTGTTCCCGATGTTGGGGAAGTCCAGAACGAGGAGTCACAGTTTGAGGATAAAGGGGAAGCTTTTTAGGACTGAGATTAGGAAAAACTTCTTCACACAGAGAGTGGTGAATCTGTGGAATTCTCTGCCACAGGAAACAGTTGAGGCCAGTTCATTGGCTATATTTAAGAGGGAGTTAGATAAGGCCCTTGTGGCTAAAGGGATCAGGGGGTACAGGGAGAAGGCAGGTATAGGGTTCTGAGTTGGATGATCAGCCATGATCGTAATGAATGGCGGTGCAGGCTGGAAGGGCCGAATGGCCTACTCCTGCACCTATTTTCTATGTTTCTATGAAGCTGTTCAGCCCACCCCTCTCCTGTCTTTACATTCACGACTGTGTGCCCAGGCACAGCTCAAACACTGATGATGAATTTGCTGATAACATCACTGTTACTGGTAGAATCCCAGGTGGAGACGAGGAGGCGTACAGAAGCAAAATAGATCAGCTGGTTGGATGGTGCCACAACAACAACCTCAGACTCGACGTCAGTAACACCAAGAAATTGACTGTCAACTTCAGGAAGGGGAAGTTGGGGGAACACACACCAGTCCACCTCAAGGGATCAGTAGTGGAAAGGGTGAGCAGCTTCAAATTCCTAGTTTGCTTGTGTGTTTGTTTTTTTTAAGATTATGAGGACACTCAGTCCTCATTTATTGTCATTTAGAAATGCATGTATTAAAAAATGATACAATGTTCCTTCAGAGTGATATCACAGAAACACAGGACAAACCAAGACTAAAACTGACGAAACCACATAATTATAACATATAGTTACAACAGTGCAAAGCAATACCATAATTTGATAAAGAGCAGACCGTGGGCACGGTAAAAAAAAGTCTCAAAGTCCCGATAGCCCATCATCTCACGCAGACGGTAGAAGGGAGAAACTCTCCCTGCCATGAACCTCCAAGCGCCGCCAACTTGCCGATGCAGCACCATTGGAAGCACCCGACCGCGACAGACTCTGAGTCCGTCTGAAAACTTCGAGCCTCCGACCAGCCCTCCGACACGGAGCACTGAGCACCATCTCTGCCGAGCACTTCGACCCCGCCCCGGCCACCGAGTAACAAGCAAAACCGAGGACTCGGGGCCTTCCCCTCCAGAGATTCTGAATCACACAGTAGCAGCAGCAGCGAAGCAGGCATTTCAGAAGTTTCACCAGATGTTCCTCCGTGCTCTCACGTCCATCTCCATCAACCCAGGATTGTGCACGGCACCCTACTTGACAAATAACAGACATCACCAGCGGAGTGGCCGCCGCGAGCTGCGTTGCGCCGCCATCATCTCCAAAGTTGTGAACATTTCTGAAAATCTATCATGGGCCCAACACATTGATGCAATTACAGAGAAAGCATGTCTGCCACTATATTTCATTAGGAGTTTGAGGCAATTTAATATGGCACCAAAGATTCAAGCAAATTTTTACAGATGTGCTTTGGACAGTATTCTGACTGGTTCCATCATCGTCTGGTATGGTGGAGTTAATGCACAGGATCGGAAAAGGCTGTAGAGAGTTGTAAACTCTGCCAGATCCATCGTGGGCATCAGCCTCCCTACCATCAGTACACATCTTCAGACGGTGATGTCTCCATCATTTAAACACCCTCACCACTCAGGAGATGCCCTCTTCTCATTTCTACCATCAGGGAGGAGGTACAGGAGCCTGAAGACACACACTCAATGTTTTAGGAACAGTTTCTTCCCCATGGCCATTAGATTTCTGAACGGACAATGAACCCATGAGAACTAACTCACTATATTACTCTGTTTTCGAACTATTTATTTATTTATTTGTTTGTTTGTTTATTTATTAATTATTGTTACCTGTAGCATATTTTATGTATTGCACTATACTGCTGTCATAACAAAAACGCAAATTTCATGACATATGTGAGTGATGATAAACCTGATTCTGATATGGGTCTCTATTGTGGACTGATAGTGGGAAGAGGGAAAGGAGAGGGGAATCATGGTTGGGAAAAGGGGAAGGAAGAGGGGAGGGAGCAGGCAGTAACACAGAAATGTTCTGTCATGATAAATTAACCAATTGCTTGGAATCAAATGACCTTACCTGGTATCTAGGCTGGCTGGTGGTGCAGTGAGATCAGCACTGGACTCCGGAGCGAAGGTTCCCGAGTTCGAATCCAAGTTGGTTCATACCCCGAGCACGCTTTCCATCCATGCCGGGTTGAGTGTCGAGCTAGCCACTCGGCCTCATAAAAAATACAAGGGTCGAGTCAGGAACGTTCATAATGTGACCCGGTTAATCCTGACACCATGTGCCAGACAAGAATGGCTGAATGTCTGGTACAACACACTTAAAAAAAACCTGGTGTCTCAGGGCTGGGTGTGTCTGCACCCATGCCACACCCCACCCCTGGCACTCCTTCTGTGCCACCTGTCCCTCACCCCTTCCGTGGCACTCCACCCTCACCATTCCCACATCCTTTGCTCCCACCAGATTTACAAACTTGCTTTCCGCTCCACATTGACAAATACTGTACTGTGCAAAAGTCTTAGGCATTCTAAGTACATGTGACTAAGACATTTGCACAGTACCGTATGTCAGTGATATTCAACCTGATTCTGATTCTGATACAGGTCAGTAATAATAAGTCAATAATAACTTGAAACACAAGAGAAAATCAGCAGATGCTGGAAATCCGAGCAACATACACAAAATGCTGGAGGAACTCGGCAGGCCAGGCAGCATCTGTGGAAAAGAGTGAACCCAACCTCCATCCTGCACTCAAATTTACCTGGTCCACTTCTGACACCTCCCTCCCCTTTCTTGATCTCTCTGTCTCTGTCTTTGGAGACAGTCTATCTACTGATATGGTTCCGGAAAACTGGAAAATTGCACATGTCACTCCACTCTTCAAGAAGGGAGAGAGGCAGAAGGAAGGAAACTATAGGCCAGTTAGTCTGACCTCAGTGGTTGGGAAGATGTTGGAGTTGATTATTAAGGATGAGGTCTCAGGATACTTTGAGGCACTGATAAAATAGGCCAAAGTCAGCATGGTTTCCTCAAGGGAAAATGTTGCCTGACCATATCTGTTGGAATTCTTAGAAGAAATAAGAAGCAGGATAGAGAAAGGTGATTTCGTGAATTTGGATACTGCACATGGAGCTGCTGAACAAGCTACGAGCCCATGGTATTACAGGAAGGATTCTAGAATGGATAAAGCAGTGGCTGATTGGCAGGAGGCAAAGAGTGGGAATAAAGAGAGCCCTTTCTGACTGGCTACAGGTGACTAGTGGTGTTCCACAGGGGTCTGTGGTGGGACCGATTCTTTTTACAGTATATGTCAATGATTTGGATGATGGAATTGATGGCTTTGTTGCAACGTTTTCATATGATATGAAGATAGGTGGAGGGGCTGGTAGCTTTGAGGAAGTAGAGAGACTACAGAAGGACTTAGACAGATTAGGAAAATGGACAAAGAAATGGCAGATGGAATGCAGTGTTAGGAAGTGTATGGTCATGCACTTTGGTAGAAGAAATGAAAGGATTGACTATTCTCTAAATGGAGAGAAAATACAAAAAAAAAACTGAGGAGCAAAGGGACTTGGGAGTTCTTGTGCAGGATTCCTTAAAGGTTACTTTGCAGGTTGAGTCTGTGGTGAGGAAGGCAAATGCAATGTTAGCATTCATTTCAGGAGGACTAGAATATAAAAGCAAGGATGTAATGTTGAAACTTTATAAAGGACTGGTGAGGCCTCACTTGGAGTATTGTGATCAGGGTTGGATCCCTTATCTTAGAAAGGATGTGTTAAAACTGAAGATGGTTCAAAGGATGTATACGGAAATGATTCCAGGATCGAGTGGCTTGTCATGTGAAGAGTATCTGATAGCTTTAGGCCTGTATTCAATAGAGTCCAAAAGAATGATGGGGGACGTCATTGACACCGATCGAGCGGTGAAAGGCTTGAAAGAGTGGATGTGGAGAGGATGTTTCCTAAGGTGGGGAGTCTAAGACCAGAGGACACAGCATCAGAATAGAGGGGTGTCCTTTTAGAACAGATCTGAGGAGGAATTTCTTAAGCCAGAAAGAGGTGAATCTGTGGAATTCTTTCCTAAGGCAGCTGTGGAGGCCAAGTCTTTATGTATATTTAGGCAGAGGTTGATAGATTCTTAATTGGTCAGGGCATGAAGGGATATGGGGAGAAGGCAGGAGATTGGGGCTGAGAGGAAAACTGGATCATCCTGTCACTTGTAAAAATGCCCTTCTCTCAATCAGAAACAGAATAATAATTAGGTTTATTATCATTGGCATGTGTCATGAAATTTTTTTAACTTAGCAGCAACAGTTTAATACAATATATTTCAAAGGTTTCAAAGGTACAATTTAATGTCAGAGAAATGTATACAATATACATCCTGAAATGCTTTTTCTTCACAACCGTCCACGAAAACAGGGGAGTGTCCCAAAGAATAAACGACAGTTAAAAAGTACCCCCGCAGCTCCCCTCCCTCCCACACGTAAGCGACAGCAAGCAACAACCCCCCTCCCTCCACTGGCAAAAAAAAGCATTGTCACCCACCACTGAGCACTCAAGCAATAGCAAAGAGACAGACTTGCAGTTACCCCAAAGACTCCACGTTTCACCCAGTATTTGACACACCACAGGTTCTCTCTCTCCCTAATATGGGAGAAAGAGGTGCCCCCATTTTCACAGCGAGCCGGGAGACATAACAAACAACTCGCTGATTTACGACGTTAAAAGTCCGTTCTGTCGCTTGTTTCTCGAGCTCTGTGCCCAAAGATCTGGGCACACAGCGTAGATATTCCAACTCCCCTGATGACACACAGGTCTCCTGCTGTGACACTGACCCTCAATCCACCTGTCTCCAGAGCCCTGAACTCCTAGGCCTCCAAATCCGAGCCGAACTCTTAGGCCGAGCTCTTGGCATGCTGAACCACAACGGCTGGTTATGAAACCCTGAGAGAAGGTCCCATTCCCACAAAGAACTGTAGTCAGAATGTAACTCCAGATCAGGGTCTTCAAAAGAAGTCTGAAAGGGAAAAATAAAGATATTAAAGATGGAAGTAGAGCTATTTCTGAAGATGCACGCAAAGGAGTTGCCATTTAGCCCCCATCATCACTCCACTACATACTACAGAAGATGAGAAAAAAACAAATAAATACATCAATAAATAATAATAAATCAATCAATTACAGTATACATATATTGAATAGATTAAAAATCATGCAAAAGCAGAAATATATATTTAAAAAGTGAGGTAGTGTTCACGGATTCAATGTCCATTTAGGAATCGGATGGCAGAGGGGAAGAAGCTGTTCCTGAATCGCTGCGTGTGTGCCTTCAGGCTTCTGTACCTCCTACCTGATGGTAACAGTGAAGGTAATTTGTAGGCTGGTTCTCAAGATGGAGCTGACTAAATTTATGACCCTCTACAGCTTCTTTCAGTCCTGTGCAGGAGCCCCCCCTATACCAAAGAGTGATACAGTCTGTCAGAATGTTCTCCACGGTATATCTATAGAGGTTTTTGAGTGTATTTGTTGACATGCCAAATCTCTTCAAACTCCTAATGAAGTATAGCACCTGTCTTGCCTTCTTTACAACTGCATCAATATGCTGGGACCAGGTTAACTCCTCAGAGATCTTGACACCCAGGAACTTGAAACTGCTCACTCTCTCCACTTCTGATCCCTCTATGAGGATTGGTATGTGTTCCTTCGTCTTACCCTTCCTGAAGTCCACAATCAGCTCTTTTATCTTACTGACATTGAGTGCCAGGTTGTTGCTGAGACACCATTCCACTAAAAGCAACATACATCAAAGTTGCTGGTGAACGCAGCAGGCCAGGCAGCATCTATAGGAAGAAGCGCAGTCGACGTTTCAGGCCGAGACCCTTCGTCAGGATGTCCTCGTCTCGGCCTGAAACGTCGACTGCGCCTCTTCCTATAGATGCTGCCTGGCCTGCTGCGTTCACCAGCAACTTTGATGTATGTTGCTTGAATTTCCAGCATCTGCAGAATTCCTGTTGTTTGTTACCATTCCACTAGTTGGCATATCTCACTCCTGTACGCCCTCTCGTCACCACCTGAGATTCTACCAACGATGGTTGCATCATTGGTAAATTTATAGATGGTATTTGAGCTATGCCTAGCCACACAGTCATGGGTATATAGAGAGTAGAGCAGTGGGCTGAGCACACACCCCTGAGGTGCACCAGTGTTGATCGTCAGCACGGAGGAGATGTTATCACCAGTCCGCACAGATTGTGGTCTTCCGGTTAGTCAGTTGAGGATCCAATTGCGGAGGCAGGTACAGATGCTCAGGTTCTGCAATTTCTCTATCAGGATTGTGGGAATGATGGTATTAAATGCTGAGCTATAGTCGATGAACAGCATCCTGACATAGGTGTTTGTGTTGTCCAGGTGGTCTAAAGCCATGTGGAGAGCCATTGAGATTGCGTCTGCTATTGACCTATTGTGACAATAGGCAAGTTGCAGTGGGTCCAGGTCCTTGCTGAGGCAGGAGTTCAGTCTAGTCATGACCAACCTGTCAAAGCATTTCATCTCTGTCGATGTGAGTGCTACCGGGCGATAGTCATTAAGGCAGCTCACATTATTCTTCTTAGCACTGGTATAATTGTTGCCTTTTTGAAGCAAATGGGAACTTCTACTCGTAGAAGTAAGAGGTTGAAAATGTTCTTGAATACTCCCGTGGGTTGGTTGGCACAAGTTTTCAAAGCCATACCAGGTACTCCATTGGGCCTTTCATTTTGCAAGGGTTCACCATCTTTAAAGACAGCTTAACATCAGCCTCCAAGTCAGAGCTCACAGGGTCACCGGGTGCAGTGGGGTCTTTGGAGTTGTAGGTGTATTCTCCCTTTCAAAGTGAGCATAGAAGGCATTGAGTTCATCTGGTAGTGAAGCATCGCTGCCATTCATGCTATTGGGTTTCACTTTGTAGGAAGTAATGTCTTGCAGACCCTGCCAGAGTTGTCATACATCCGATATTGCCTCCAACCTCGTTCGAAATTGTCTCTTCGCCCTGGAAATAGCCCTCTGCAAGTCATACCTCGTTTTCTGCTACAGACCTGTTTCTCAATTCCTCTGGAGTCAATTTCTCGATTTCTCAAGTCCTGACGAAGGGTTCCGGCCCGAAACCTTGACCCATCATTTCCACTGATGCTGCCCGACCTGCTGAGTTCCTCCAGTGTGCTGTGAGTGTTGCTCTTGATCCCATCATCTGCAGATTATCTTTTGTTCTCAATGCCTCTGTCTTTGCCGCCTCTGCTCTTAGGATGAGGCTTTTCATTCCAGAATGAAGGAGATGTCTTCTTTCTTCAAAGAAAGGAGCCCTCCATTTTGCGCATGTCTGCTCTCACCCCATCCTCCTGCCACTCCACCAGGATAGGGTTCCCCTTTGTCCTCACCTACCACCCCAGCAGCCTCCGTGTCCAGCATGTAATTCTCCGTAACTTCCGCCATCTCCTACAGGATCTCACCACCAAACACATCTTTCCCTCCCCCCACTTTCCGTTTTCTGCAGGGATCGCTCCCTACGCGACTCCCTTGTCCACTTGTCCCTCCCTACTGATCTCCCTCCCGGCACTTACCCCTGCAAGCGGAACAAGTCATCCACGTAACAAGCCAATTTATGCTCTGTCCCTTTAATAGTAATTCCCCTGATATCTTCATTTTGTCTGATGTATTGAGCTAATGGTTCCAGATATAATGTGAAGAGTAGCGGTGACCATGCACAACCCTGTCTCGTGCCCCTTTCTAGAGTAAAACTATTTGATAAATATCCATTGATTTTAATCCTAGCAGTAGGATTGTCATATAGTGCCTGTATGGTTTTAATAATTGTGTCATGTAAACCAAATCTATGTAAAACTCTTGTAAAGAAAATTCCAATTAAGCGAATCAAATGCCTTTTCAGCATCCATGCTTATCACTATTGCTTCAATTTTATTTTTTTGTATATGATCCATAATGTGAAGTGTCCTTCGTATATTGTCTTGTGTTTGTCATAGTCATAGTCATACTTTATTGATCCCGGGGGAGATTGTTTTTCGTTACATTTGGCATTGTTGTACAAAACATGTCTGATCATTATGTATCAGTGTGGGTAGAAACTCTTCTAATCATTTGGCCGTGATGGAGGTAAATAATCTATAGTCTACATTAAGAACAGATATTGGTCTAAATGACCCACGTTCCATTTTATCCTTGCCTTCTTTCGGTATAGCTGAGATTATCATCTCCTTCCAGCTGGGGGGCATTTGCACCTCTTAGAGCCCAGTTCAGTGTGGGGGGTAAAACAGGAATTAACTCATTTTTAAATTCTTTATACCACTCTGCCATATATCCATCTGATCCTGGTGACTTGATTAATTTAAGCCTACTAATTGCAGTTTCTAGTTCAGCTTCAGTTATGTCAGCAGTCGTCATTCTATTTTGTTCTTCCCTTAAAGTGGGTAACTCTATAGAATTCAGGAAGGTGTCAATTTGGGTCATGCTTCCCCCTGGAACTTTGGAATACAGAGTTTTGTAAAACACTTCAAAAGCTTCTTGAATTTCACTTAGCTTATTTTTTATCACTTTTGTTCTTGGATCCCTAATTCTGTGAATTGTATTTCCTGCTATCTTTTTTTCAGTTTCCATGCCAGTATTTTCATAGATTTAGATCCAATTTCATAGTGTCTCTGTTTCAGAAACATTAGATTTTTCCTGATTTCTTGTGTAGCCAAACTATTAATTTCATTCCCAATTTTTAAAATTTCCTCTAATGTATCCTGTGTCAAACTCAATTTGTGTTTTTTTTCTAGTTCCTTCATCTTATTTTGTAATTCCTCTAATGCTTTATTCCTTATTTTTTTCTTATATGAAGATATCGCTATAATTTTCCCTCTTAAGACAGCCTTCAGAGTATCCCATAGAATGGGAAGTGAAACCTCTCCATTATCATTGAATTCAAAGTAAAGACCAATTTCTTTTTTAATTTGTTCCTTAAAGTAGGGATCATTGAGTAGACTTGAATTTAGGTTCCAAATAGTATTCTTTGGTTGTAGGTCAAAATCAACAGATAAATGTATAGGTGCACGGTCACTTACATCTATTGTCCCAATTCCACAGGTGATTATTTTGTTTTTGTCTTTTCCAAATGTTATGAAATAGCCTATTCTTGTATAGATAGAATGGGAGGCAGAATAATGGGTGTAATCCCTTCTGTCGCAGAAAAGATCCCTCCATATATCGATTAGACCAACATCCTCAAAAAGTGTGTTAACTTTCTTATGTAAGGACTTTGTTTCATAGGTTTTTCTATTGGAAGAGTCTAACTTTTGTTGTACAGTAATTGTAAAT
This sequence comes from Mobula hypostoma, assembly GCF_963921235.1. Lineage (NCBI taxonomy): Eukaryota > Metazoa > Chordata > Chondrichthyes > Myliobatiformes > Myliobatidae > Mobula > Mobula hypostoma. The sequence goes on from NC_086103.1 coordinate 181,058,296, forward strand.
TTAAGTCTCCCCCACATATCAAGAGACCTTTTGTTTCCGTTACCATAATACTAGTAATTTTCTGGAAGAAACTAATATCACATCCTGGAGGTGCGTATATATTCAATAAAGTAACTGGATTTCCGTCTATATTCCCCCTTACTAGAATATACCTGCCCTCCTTATCTCCCATTTTGAATACTTTTTCAAAATTTAGCTTGCTTGACCATGGCCTCTTCTACCGCTGCGATGAGGCCTCACTCAGGCTGGAGGAGCAACACCTTATATTCCATCTGGTTAGCCTCCAACCTGATAGCATGGACATCAATTTCTCCAGCTTGTGGTACTTGCCCCTCCTTCTCCTTCACCATTCCCATCCCCCTTTTCCTCTCCTTACCTGCCCATCACCTCCCTCGGTGTTCCTCATTCTTCCCGTTCTTCCACGGTCTTCTATCAGGTTCCCTCCTCTCCAGCCTCTTATCTCTTTCACCAGTCAAGTTCCCAGCACTTTATTTCACCCTCTTCCCCTCTTCTGATTTCACCTTTTACCTACCACTTTGTACTTCTTCCTTCCCTCCCCGTCCACCTTCTTACTCTGACTTAGAAACATAGAAACATAGAAAACCTACAGCACAATACAAGCCCTTCGGCCCACAGAGTTGTGCCGAACATGTCCTTACCTTAGAAATGACTAGGCATACATATATCCCTCTATTTTTCTAAGCTCTATGTACCTATCCAAAAGTCTCTTAAAAGACCCTTTCATATCTGCCTCCACCACTGTTGCCGGCAGCCCATTCCACACACTTACCACTCTCTGTGTAAAAAACTTACTTCTGACATCTCCTCTGTACCTACTCCCCAGCACCTTAAACCTGTGTCCTCTTGTGGCAACCATTTCAGCCCTGGGAAAAAGCCTCTGACTATCCACACGATCAATGCCTCTCATCATCTTATACACCTCTATCAGGTCACCTCTGATCCTTCGTCGCTCCAAGGTGAAAAGGCTGAGTTCACTCAACCTGTTTTCATAAACCATGCTCCCCAATCCAGACAACATCCTTGTAAATCTCCTCTGCACCCTTTCTATGGTTTCCACATCCTTCCTGTAGTGAGGCGACCAGAACTGAGCACAGTACTCCAAGTGGGGTCTGACCAGGGTCCTATATAGCTGCAACATTACCTCTTGGCTCTTAAACTCAATCCCACAATTGATGAAGGCCGATGCACTGTATGCCTTCTTGAACACAGAGTCAACCTGCGTAGTGTCCTATGGACTCGGACCCCAAGATCCCTCTGATCCCCCACACTGCCAAGAGTCTTACCATTAATACTATATTCTGCCATCAGGAGGGAGGAGAAGATGGCGGCACGACGCAGTTCACAGCGGCCACTCCGGTGGTGATGTCTGTTATTTGTCAAGTAGGATGCCGTTCACAAACCTGATTTAATGAGATGGACGTGAGAGCACGGAGGAACATCTGGTGAAACTTCTGAAATGCCTGCTTTGCTGCCGCTGCTACTGTGTGATCCAGAATCTCTGGAGGGGAAGGCCCCGAGTCCTCGGCTTTGCTTGTTACTCGGCGGCCGGGCTGGGGTTGAAGCGCACGGCAGAGGATGGTGCTCGGAGAGGCTGTGTCGGAGGGGCTGGTCGGAGGCTCGAAGTTTTCGGACGGACTCAGAGTCCACTGCAGTCTGGTGCTTCCAATGGTGCTGCATCGGCAAGTTGGCGGCGCTTGGAGGTTCATGGCAGGAAGAGTTTCTCCCTTCTGCCGTCTGCGTGAGATGATGAGGCTATCAGGACTCGAGACTTTTTTTTTACTGTGCCCATGGTCTGCTCTTTATCGAATTATGGTATTGCTTTGCACCGTTGTAACTATATGTTATAATTATGTGGTTTTGTAAGTTTTAGTCTTGGTTTGTCCTGTGTTTTCTTATGATATCATTCTGGAGGAACGTTGTATCATTTTTTAATGCATGCATTTCTAAATGACAATAAATGAGGACTGAGTGTCCTCATAATCTAATCTAATCTAATCTAATATTTGACCCACCAAAATGAACAACTTCACACTTATCTGGATTGAACTCCATCTGCCACTTCTCAGCCCAGTTTTGCATCCTATCAATGCCCCGCTGTAACCTATGACAGCCCTCCACACTATCCACAACACCCCCAACTTCTCATCCTTTTTTCCAGAACTGGTGAAAGTTCTGGGCCTGAAAGATTGACCATTTATTCATCTCCATAGATGCTGCCTGACCTGCCGAGCTCCTCCAGCATCTAGTGTGTGTTGCCATAGTAATCAGATTCTGACTGATTCTGATTCTTGATTGCCCTCCTATAATACTCCAACTCACCGTTATTTGAGATTCGGTCCACTATGGTGGAGCCATCAGCAAACTCATCGATGGATTTAGAGCATCTGCTCTTGATTTTGTTAGATCCCCAAAACCAGACAAGGTTTTCCCTTATGGTCCTCCACCAGACCCATTTTAGAATCTATTTCCACTGCTCTTTCAGACAATTCCTTCCAGAATATAACAGCCAACAGCACAGAATACATTCTCCTCATCCCGGCCTCCAGCCCCCATGCCAACTATCTTTAGGCCTTTTCATCAAGTTACCAACCCAGTTGCCAGTGGAAACATGTCTCCCTTATTGACTCTGTTGGAACCCTGCAGAACATTGGGATTACGTTCTGAAATAACACAGAAAGGCATTCCAGAAGCATTTTTCTGGGATAATCAGTGGCAGAACAGGGAAGGAAGGATGCCAGTTCTGATTGGAAGTGTTCCTGGCAGTTCTGAAGCTGACCTCCCACCTTGCATCAACACTGTCCTCCATTCTTCTGCCACTGGGATTCGTTCTCTTCTGCTCAGTTGAGAACCTGTTGGTTGTAAGGAAATAGCTGATCCTGAACCTGGTGGTGTGCAACTTCTGGCTTCTGCACCTCCTGCCCGATGGTAGCAGTGAAAAGATGGCATGGTCTGGACGGTGGGGATCCTCGATGGTAGACACTTGATGGAGCAGTAGGTGCTGTCAGTAATGGGGAGGGTTGTGCCTCCGTGATGGGTCAGGGTGGGTCGACTATTCTCTTGTGTTTCTTTGCGTTGAGTCAAGAATCTAATAGCTTTATAATCAGAGCAACACATACTGGAGGAACTCTGCAGGCCAGGAGGCATCTATGGAGAGGGATAAACTGTCGACATTTCAGGCCACGGACTGTCACCAGATTGGAAATGTCCCTAATGTATCTGCCACTACCACCACCCCAGGCAGGGTTTTCCATGCACCCATCACTCTCTGTGTAAAAAACTTACCTCTGACAGCCTCCCCCCTATACTTTCCTCCAAACTCCTTAAAATTATGTAACTCCTCTGTTCTACAACAACCCTCAAGACCTTATTGTTCACTGTGAGTGTCTTATCCTGCTTTGATTTAACACATTGCTTGACAGAAGGTTCAAAAGGCAAGGGAGCATGTAATTAACCTGAGAGGTGAGAGATTTAAAAGGGACATCAAGGCTTCTTTACACAAAGGGACTTTGGATTTGGAACGAGCTGCCAGAAATAGTGGTTGAGCAGATTAGTGACATTTCAAAGCCATCTAGATAAGTATTTGGAGAGGAGAGGTTTTATTATTATTATTGAGGAACAGGCCCTTCTGGCCCTTTGAGCCATGCTGGCCCGCACCCCTCATTTTAACCCTGGCCTAATCACTGGACATTTTACAATGACCAATTAACCTACCAACTGGCACGACTTTGGTAGGAAACAAGAGCACCCGGAGAAAACTCACACGGTCACGGAGAAAATGTACAAACTCCTTACAAGCAGTGGTGGGGATTGAAGCCGGGTCACCTGTTCTATAAAGCGTTGTGCTAACCACAGTGGAATTCATTGCCACCGATGGCTGTGGAGGCCAAGTCATTGAGTATATTTAAAGCGGAGGTTGATAGGGTCTAGATGGCCAAGGGTGTCAAAGGTTATGGGTTGAAGGCAGGAGGAATCCCGCCTAGAGGGTTTGTGCCAGAACGCGGTGGATGGGACTAGATTCTGGCAACACGCCCAGCATGGATGAGTCCAGCTGGAAGCTCTGTTTCTAAAGCAGCATGATAGTGGGTCACTATTACAGGGGCAGCTGTGAGATCAGGGTTCAATTCCTGATGCTGCTGATAGGAGTTTGTATGTTTGCCCCGTGACTGTGTCAGTTTCCTCTGCATGCTCGCATTGTCTCCCACAGTCCAAAGGTGTACAGGTTAGGACGAGTGAGTGGTGAGCATGCTGTAAGGCCATAAGACAAATAAGCAGAATCAGGCTAGACCCACCATCGAATCTACTCCACCATTCCATCATGGCTGATTTATTAACCCTCTCAATCCCATCCTCCTGCCTTCTTCCCATAACCTTTGACACCCTTAGTCGTCTAGAACCTATCAACCCCTGCTTTAAGTACACTCAATGACTTGGCCTCCACAGCCATCTGTGGCAACAAATTCCACAGATTCACCACCTTCCGAGTACAGAAATTCCTCTATTTCTGGTCTAATGGGACATCCTGATATTGTGAAGCTGCCTTCGAAATGGTCACTGAATAATCAGTATTTGTGAGAACACCAGGAACAACTTGATTGTTCTTTATATAAGAATAATTTCATGGAATCATTCGTAACCTCTCTGATGGTGGTGTCTGAAAAGAGGATGCTGTCTAAGTTGCATGCCATCTTGGACAATGTCTCCCATCCACTACATAATGTACTGGTTGGGCACAGGAGTACATTCAGCCAGAGACTCATTCCACCGAGATGCAACACAGAGAATCAAAGGAAGTCATTCCTGCCTGTGGCCATCAAACTTTACAACTCCTCCCTTGGAGGGTCAGACACCCTGAGCCAATAGGCTGGTCCCGGACTTATTTCCTGCATAAATAATTTACATATTACTATTTAACTATTTATGTTTTTATCACTATTTATTATTTAAGGTGCAACTGTAACGAAAACCAATTTTCCCCCGGGATCAATAAAGTATGACTATGACTATGATTATGACTATCCATCTAAGAGATTTGATGCAGCCTCAGTTTAGTATGTTGTTGTCAGTATCAGCAATGGTAATTTCTGTCAGTCCTCCGCACATGTTTTTATGTTTCTCTCTCTCTCTCTCTCTCTCTCTCTCTCTCTCACACTACCGATGTACCATGGAGAGCATGCTAACCGGTTGCATCACTGTTTGGTCTGGTGGCAGGAGGGGTTGGGGAATCACTGCACAGGATTGAAATAAGCTGCAGAGAGTTATAAAGTTAGTCAGCTCCATCATGGGCACTAGCCTCCGTCGTATCCAGGACATCTTCAAGGAGCGATGCCTCAGAAAGGCAGCATCCATCATTAAGGACCCCCATCACCTCTTCTCATTGCCACCATCAGGAAGGGAATACAGGAGCATGAAGACACACACTCAATGATTCAGGAACAGCTTCTTCCTCTCTGTCATCTGATTTCTGAATGGACATTGAACCCATGAACACTACCTCTCTACTTCTTTAATTTCTGTTTTTGCACAACCTATTTAATTTACCTATTTAATATGTACATACTGTATGTGGGCATGTGGCCAAGTGGTTAAGGCATTCGACTAGTGACCTGAAGGTCGTGAGTTCGAGCCCCAGCCGAGGCAACGTGTTGTGTCCTTGAGCAAGGCACTTAATCACACATTGCTCTGCGACGACACTGGTGCCAAGCTGTATGGGTCCTAATGCCCTTCCCTTGGACAACATCAGTGTCGTGGAGAGGGGAGACTTGCAGCATGGGCAACTGCTGGTCTTCCATACAACCTCGCCTAGGCCTGTGCCCTGGAGAGTGAAGACTTTCCAGGTGCAGATCCATGGTCTCGTAAGACTAACAGATGCCTTTACTTTACTGTATATATATATATATTTACTGTAATTCAGATTTACTTTCTCTATTACTATGTACTGCATTGTACTGCTGCCGCAAAGTTAACAGATTTCACGACACATGCCAGTGATAATTAACCTAATTCTGATTCTGATTCTATTAGTATAGCTCGGACCACCGAGCACGTCCCAGGGCCCTGCTGTAGGCAACGCATAATGAAGGCAAGCTAACGTGACCCTACACTCATTACGCTGGTGCCAGAAATGTGCCTACACTTGCGGCAGCCCAACACAATCCTTGCTGATTTGAACTGACGCCAACGGCGCATATTGCTGTATGTTTTGATGTGTAGGTGACGAGTAAAGATAATCTTTCTCTTAATCAATGACTCTGTGATGTACAGTACCAAGAGGAAATCTGGGTAGGATTTGGTGGAAGGTATCTAACACCAGTTAGGTAGGTCTGTACTTACAAAGCAATAAACTGTCTGTTCCCACTAAGCAGGAGCCTGGTGCCTGTATTGAAAATCATTTTAAAATTCTTTCTATGTTCTTTTCTGATTCAGTTCAGGGCACTTGCAAGGGAGGCCCTGCACACGTGTTAAACACTTCATTTGAACTAGCACATGTTTACTTATTGAGACAGACCCTTCCAGCCCTTTGAGCCGCACTGCCCCGTGACACCCGATTTAACCCTAGCCTAATCCCAGAACAATTTACAACGACCAATCAACCCACCCACGGTACGTCTTTGGACTGCGGGAGGAAATCAAAGCACCCATGCATTCCACCGGAAGGGTATACAGATTCCTTACAGATGAAGAAGGAACTGAACTCTGATCTAACGCCCTGAGCTGTACTACGGTCCCGTGGCAGCCACAATACAGAAAGAAAATTAAATGTCTACAGCAACCGCAGCACAGCCACCAAGATAACACCTAGCGTCCACTAAACAAGCTTATCTGCGGAATGCCGACATGTTCCACACAGCCTTTCCACTCTGTCTAACTCTGACTCACTATATTCCCTCTTGTTCGATATACTTGCCCCTCACCTTCTCCAACTCTCAGCACTAGCTCCCGCCACGACCAAGCCAAAGACAAGGCTCACCCCAAGACAAAGAAAGTTCCCCTTTTTATACCCTTCAATACCCCTCACACTCGTACTTTTCAAAGCTCAGGAGGTTCAAAGTCAATTTATTATCAAAGTGCATACAGTATTTGTCACCCTGAGATTCACGTTCTTGCGGGAATACACAGTAAATCGAAGAATTATAATCGAATCAGTGAAAGACCATGCCCAACAGGGTGGACAAACAATTAGTATGCAAATGACAACAAAAGTGCAAATACACAAAGGAAGAAATAATAATATTAAATAAATAGGCCATAAATATTGAGAACATGAGATGAAGAGGCCTTGAAAGTGAGTCCATAGGTTGTGGGAGTATTTCAGTGATGTGATGAGAGAAGTTGACTGAAGTTATCCCCTTTGGTTCAGGAGCCTGATGGTTGGGCGGGGGGGTGGGAGGGTAATAACTGTTCCTGAACCTGGCTGTGTGAGTCCTGAGGCTCCTGTACCTCCTCCCCGATGGCAGCAGCGAGAAGAGAGCATGGACTGGATGGCAGGACTGTTGATGATGGACACTGCTTTCCTGCGACAGTGCTCCATGTAGGGCTTTACCTGTGATGGACTGGGCTGTAGCCACTGTTTTTTCTAGAAATTTCTGTTCAAGAACATAGGAGTTTCCATACCATCCCTTGATGGTACCACCTCATTATCTCTTACTACCTCCAGACCAGACAGCATGTTTCTCACTGTGTTCCACTATCATGCCTGCAGACTTGAACTTCCTTGACCCCCTCAGAAATTTGTGTGGACTGGTTCTCTTATACTTTCTCAAAACAATCTCACTCCAACAGCAATTTTGTCTTGCAGACTTAGCCTATACCAAGCAGCATGGGTGGTGGGGTGGAGATACGTCTCTACCAAGGGAGCTGTAAGGTTTTCCTTCCCTCCGCTAGTCTGCAGGTCACCCTTGGGCAAGGTGTAGCACCTGCTTACCCCCACCCTGATCAGGGTCACGTGAAGCTATGGGAGCAGGTGGTGGATGGTCGTGTGAGCGGCTGGTGCACATCACAAGTCCTGGTTATGCGACCACTGATGCCAGGCAGACAATTTCTGAAGAGTATTGATAATGGCTGGGGTCTTCCGTCTTGTAAAGACACTGCCCAGAAGAAGGCAACGTCAAACCACTTCCATAGAGTTTGCCAGAACAATCATGGCCATGGAAGGACCATGATCACCACGTCATATGACACGGCACATAATGAGGATGATGACTAAGGGAGAACTACCGCTAAGTATATTTTTCCCTACCCCCGCCTCCCTCTCTGCTTTCTGCGGGAATCGCTCCCTCCGCCATTCCCTTGTCCGTTCATCCCCCTCCACTAATCTCCCTCCAGGGACTCATCCCGGCAAACAGCCCCAGTGCCGCACCTGTCCTCACCCCCACTCGGGGCCCCAGACAGTCCTTTGCGCCTGCGTCGGGGACTGCTTTGTCGACCGCCTCCACAACATCTGGCACAAGCCCGGTAATTCCCATTCCCCTTCTTGGTCTGACACGTCGATCCACGGCCCCTTCAAGTGCCAAACTGAGGCCACCCTTAGGGTGGAGGAGCATCACCTTATATTCCATCTGTGTATCCTCCAACCTGATGCACAAATATTGATCTCTCCTTCCGGTAAACAAACACCTCCCTTCCATTATTCCCCACTCTGATCTTCTACTTCTTCTCATCTGCCCATTACTCCCCCCTGGGTCCCCTGCTCCTTCCCTTTCTCCTATTGTCAACTCTGTTCTCGTATCAGATTCTTTCCTCTCCAGCCCTTGCCCTTCCCCATCTACCTGGCTTCACCTATCACCTTCCAGCTAGCCTCCTTCCCCTTTGGGATCTTCCTCCTTCCTGCTCAGTCCCGAAGAAGGGCCTCGGACTGGAAAGCTGACTGTTCGGTCACTTCCATAGATGCTGCCTGGCCTGCTGAGTTCCTTTGTACGTGCTGCACCGGATATCCGGCATCTGCAGACTTCCTTGCGTTTGTGATCACATTTAACCCTTTCCTTGCAATCCCAAAATACATGAGGATTGAATTAAGACCTAAGTGTCCACCAAAAATTACGCTCAGGTTTTGAGCGGCTAAGCCAAACCAGGGAGAAGTCCTCCCCAGTGAATGAGTCAATCTCGGCAGAGGCGTAAACTCCAAAGGCTGATTGTGGCTACAGACAATTAACTCTCAAGAATTGTTTATTGTTTATCCAAGAAATAAAATTACGATAAAGACGATGCTCGACACAACAGTACAACAGTTGTTTATGAGATGTAAATATCTGAGCAAAGGAAACCCAGTTAAAATTAAAGATGTAAACTGTAGCATTGAACCATCCTGGACAAACTGAAAACAAGTACAGATGTCATACAACCGAAAATCTACAGATGCTGCAAATCCATGCAACACACAGACACACATAAAATGCTGGAGGCCAGGCAGCATCTGTGGGAAAAACTCCAGTTGCCGTTTCAGGCCGAGACTCTTCGGCAGAAGTTCTGACCTGCTGAGTTCCTCCAGCAATTTTGTGTGTGTTACAAGTACAGGTGTGTTTATGTATCCACTCATCCATTGGGAATTTCAAACTGTGTCCAGCTGGGATAGGACACCGTGAAGGCACAAGCGAGTGGAGATGCTTGAATCCGCAACAACAGACAAGATTTTGGCTGTGAAGCAAAGAAGCAGGCCAGCCAGTGGTGTAGCGCCATCAGCACCAGACTTCGAGGTGAGTGTTCCCAGGTTTGAATCCAGCCTGCTTTCCATCCATACTGGGTTGAGCATCGAGCTAATAACTTGGCCTTATAAAAAACAGACAAAATGCTAAAGAGATGGCAAAGTTCTCACTCAATGTGCCACAGGGTGCGGAGAGGAACAGCAACAACGATAGATATAGGTCCTTCTTGCAAGTACCATCAAGGAGGTGGATCGCCACGGTAACGTAGCAGTCAGCGTGACGCTATTACAGCTTCGGGCGTCGGTGATTGGAGTTCAGTTCCAATGTCCTCCGTAAGCAAGTTTGCATTTTCCTTCCCATGTGCGCATGGGTTTCCTCCAGGTGCTCTGGTTTCCTCCCACAGTCCAAAGCTGCACCCGTTAGTGAGTTCATTGGTCACTGTAAATTTTCCCATGATTAGCCTCAGGTTAAATCGGTGGGTTCTCAGGTGGTGCGACTCAAAGGGCTGGACGTGCCTGTTCTACACTGTATCTTCACATAAATAAAATACAAGAGTCCACTCCACCAGGTTCAGGAACAGTTATTACCCTCCAACCATCATACTCCTGAATGACCATGAATAACTTGAATGACCTGGAAGGTGGGGAGGAGAAGATGGCGGCGCGACGCAGCGCCCACAACCGCTCCGAAATGATATCGTATTTGTAAGTAGGTACCGTGCACAATCCTGATTTGATGGAGACAGACATGAGGAGCACAGAGGAACATCTGGAGAAACTTCTGAAATGCCCGCTTCGCTGCCGCCGCTACTGTGCAATCGAAAATCTCCGGAGGGGAAGGCCCCAAATCCTCGGCTTTGCCTATTGCCTGTTGCCAGGGCCGGGGTCAAAGCGCTCAGCAGAGATGGTGCTCGGTGCTCGGTGTCGGAGGGCTGGTTGGAGGCTCAAAGTTTTCGGACGGACTCGAGTCGGCTGTGGTCGGGTGCTTCCAGGGTGTTGCATCGGCAAGTTTGCAGTGCTGGAGGTTCATGGCAGGAAGAGTTTCTCCCTTCTACCGTCTGCGTGAGATGATAGGGCTATCAGGACTTTGAGACTTTTTTTTACCGTGCCCATGGTCAGTTCTTTATCAAATTATGGTATTGCTTTGCACTGTTGTAACTATATGTTATAATTATGTGGTTTTTGTCAGTTTTTTTAGTCTTGGTTTGTCTTGTGTTTCTGTGATATCATACTGGAGGAACATTGTATCATTTCTTAATGCATGCATTACTAAATGACAATAAAAGAGGATTGCGTGTCCTCATAATCTAATCTAATAATCTAATTTCACTCACCTCAACTCTGAACGGATTCCATGAGCTACACACTCACTTTCAAGGACTCTACAACTCATGTTCTCTATTTCTTTTTTGAACAATTTCTCTTCTTTTGCACATTGGTTGTTTGTCAGTCTTTCTTTATATATTGTTTTTCATGAATTCTATTGTGTTTCTTTATTTTCTTGTAAATATCTGCAAGAAAATGTATCTCTTTATAATATATGGTGACATATGCATTGGCAAACCTTGAGACTCAGGGTCTGGGTCTATATGTATTTTTTGTGACCTTATATTTTGCTGCTATTGTGATTAACTGTGCTATCTGTGCCTTGTGCTGTGTGCTGTTGGCACTGTGTTTGGCACCTTGGTCCCAGAGGAACGCTGTTTCGTTTGGCTGTATTCAGGGGTATGGTTGAATGACAATTAAACTTGAACCTGAACTTCAATAATACATTTACTTTGTCTTTGACTTTGGTCCAACTGCTCCATCCCAACCAAGACACCCATCCAAGTTGGTCCCATTTGCCTATGTTTGGCCCTTATCCCTCCAAACCTTTCCGATCCATGTACGCTTTCAATTTTGTTAATGTACCTGCCTCAAACCACTTTATCTGACAACTCATTCTATATATTGACCAGGCCCTTCGGCCCAGCTCGTTCATGCTGACTAAGATGCCCATCTGGGTGGGTTCCATTTACCTATGTTTGGCCTGTATAGAACATAGGACTGAATGGTTAGTTAGGTTCAAGGAGCTTCCTCCTGTTCCCAATTCATTCAGCTTTCACTATGTGTAAACATAAGGACCATTGTTGTCCTGATGACTGATGGTTCTGGACCAGTCATTCAGAGGATCATAATATTCTGTACTTTGTCTAATCACGTTTGTCCAATCCTTGTGGGCCACTGTACTGAACCAAGCTGGTAGTTGGCAGTTTTTTGTGTTATGCAAATCCAGATTACGTTCAAAATTCAATGTAAATTTATCATCAAAGTACTTAAACTTGAGCATAGAACAGTACAGCACCAGAACAGGACCTTCGGCCCACAATGCTGTGCTGAACCCATTAAATTAGTAATCAAATGGCCAATTAAACTAAACATGTCTGCCTACACAATGTCCATATCCTTCCACCTCTCTCGCATCCACGTGCCCATCTGTTCCTGCTTCTAGAACCACCCCAGGCAGCATATTCCATACAACCCTCCCCAACTCTCTGTGCAAAAAACTTGCCCTTGACATCTCAATAGTTCAGTGGCTTCATTTTATATTAGAGAATGTATACAGTATACAACCTAAAATTCTTGCTCTCTGCAGACATCCATGAAACAGAAGAAAAACCCAAAAGAATGAATGACAGGAAAACGTTAGAACCCCAAAGACCCCCTTCCCCCCTTCCAAGCCCAAGCAGCAGCAAAGCATCAACCATTCTCCTTCCCCCTACCCGCCTCAGCAGACAGCATCATCCCCACCCCCCCCACCACCCACCATGCAGTGAATAGCAAGCCTCCAAGGAGACCATGATCGAGAGTCCATCAAAACCCACTGTTCTCCCCAACAGCTTGACAGCTTGACGTTGAAGTTGCCCCCTCTCACCTTAGATGCATGCCCTCTGGTGTTAGACATTTCAACCCTTGGAAAAAGGTACTGTTTGTCCACTCTCTCCATGTCTCTCATAATATTAAAAAGGGAGGAGAAGTTGGTGGCGTGATGCAGCGCGCGCGGCTGTTCCAAATGAATATCGTATGTGTAACTAGGGGGTCCGTGCACAATCTGGATTTGATGGAGACCGCCGTGCGAGTACGGAGGAACACTTGGAGTAACTTGTGAAATGCCCATTTCGCTGCCGCTGCTACTGTGCAATCCAGAATCTCCGGAGACGAAGGCCCCAAATCCTCGGCTTTGCCTATTGCTTGTTGCCAGGGCCAGGGTCAAAGCGCTCAGCAGAGATGGTGCTCGGTGCTCGGTGTCAAAGAGGTGGTCGGAGGCTCGGAGTTTTCAGATGGACTCGGAGTCGGACTGTGGTCGGATGCTTCCGGGATGCTGCATCGGCAAGTTGGTGGTGCTGGAGATTCACCGTCTGCGTGAGATGATGGGACTTTCGAGAGACTTTGAAGTGCCATTGTCTGTTCTTATCAAATTACGGTATTGCTTTGCACTGTTGTAACTATATGTTATAATTATGTGGTTTTTGATAGTTTTTAAGTCCGTTTGTCGTGTGTTTTCGTGATATCATTCTGGAAAAACATTGTATCATTTCTTAATGCATGCATTACTAAATGACAATAAAGGAGGACTGCGTGTCCTCATAATCTAATCTAACCTTACAGGGGTTCCCACCCTGGGGCCAGATGGCCCCTTGCTTAATGGTATTGGTCCATGGATAAGAAAAGGTTAGGAACCCCTGCTCTATCAGATCTCCTCTCTGCCTCTGCCACTCCAGAGAGAACAACACATGTTTGTCCACCCTCTTGTTACTGCACATGCCCTCTAATCCAGGTAGCATTCTCGTAAACTTCTTCTGCACCCTCTCTAGAGCCTTGACATCCTTCCTATAATGGGGTGATCATGATATCCCTCTCAACCTTTCCTATACAAACTTCCTTTAAATGTTCTCATTGAGTCATAGGGAGATAGAGCATGGCAATGTGTCCTTCAGCTCGAGAGAAAACAGCCCATAGGACCTTATGATTAATGATGTATCTCTGACGTATGGTTATTTCCATGACTTGGGACATAAATAGTCCAGTGCTTCCACCATGGTGCCAGTCTTGGTTCAGGTGGCAGCACTTTTGCCTTTGAGTCAGAAGGTTATGGTTCAAGCCCCACTCCAGGAAGTTCAAACAGGGGGACATACACTCAGCAGCTATTTTATAAGGTACAATTGTACAACAGCTGTGTAATGCAAATATCTAATTAGCCAATCATGTGGCAGCAACTCAGGTCATGAAAGCATGCAGATGTGGTGAAAAGATTCAGTTGTCATTCAGACCAAACGTCAGAATGGGGAAGAGATGTGATCTAAGTGACATTGACTGTGAAACGATAATTGGTGCCAGATGGGGTGGCTTGAGTATCTCAGAAACTGCTGATCTCCTGGGATTTCCACGCACAAGTTTACAGAGAATGGTGCAAAAAACAAAAAAACATCCAGTGAGCAGCAGTTCTGTGGGTGGAAATGCCTTGTTCATGAGTGAGGTCAAAGGAGAATGCTTCAACCTGCCAGGAAGGTGTCAGTAACGCAAATAACCATGTGTTATAACAGTGTTGTTGAAAGAAGCATCTCTGAATGCACAGCAAGTCAAATCTTGAAGTACATGGTGCACAACAGCAGAAGACCACAGGAGATACCCAATAAAGATGACACAGAATGTAGTCACAAGACCATAGACCATAAGACCACAAAACATAGCAGCAGAATTAGGCCATTTGACCCATCGAGTCTGCTCCACCATTCAATCATGGCAGATTCTTTTTTTCTCTCCTCAGCCCCACTCCCCTGCCTTCTCCCCGTAACCATTGATGCCATCTCCAATCAAGAACCTATCAGTGTCTGCCTTAAATACACCCAACGACCTGGCCTCCATAGCTGCCTGTGGTAAGAAATTCCACAAATTCACCACCCTCTGGCTAAAGAAATTTCTCCACAACTCTGTTTTAAATGGACACCCCTCTATCATGAGGCTGTGTCCTCTTGTCCTAGACTCTCCCACCATGGGAAACATCCTTTCCACATCTACTCTGTCTAGGCCTTTCAACTTTCGAAATGTTTCAATGGGACCCTCCCTCCATCGTTCTGAATCCCAGAGCCATCAAACGTTCCTCATATGATAATCCTTTTATTCTGGAATCACCCTTGTGAACCTCCTCTGAACTCTCTCCAATGCCAGCACATCTTTTCTTAGAGGAGGAGCCCAAAACTCTTCACAATACTCAAGGTGAGGCCTCACCAGTGCCTCATAAAGCATCACATCCCTGCTCCTGTATCCTAGGCCTCTTGAAAGGAACACTAACAAGGCATTTACCGCTCTCATTGCCGACCCAACCTGCAAGTTAACTTCTAGTGTGTTCTGCACAGGGACTCTCAAGGACTCACAAGATTAAAGTTGTTATTTAAAACTGAGTTACAGCAGAATTTCTTCTTTCAGGGAGTGGAGTCCTCCACACCAGAAGCTGTGGAGGTTGGATTGCTGGGGGTGTTTTTACACAGGAAGCAGACACATTTTTTGAGGGAAAAAAAAATCAGATCTGTGCTCCAAACTTTGCCAGCCTCTGTGAAACAGAGACCTCCCAAGGACCCAAATGTTCCAAACGTGCTCAAAAATAGCAGAGGTCAGCGATGTTGCAACAGGCTGGGCTGCTCCTGACTCTCACCCCTCTGATGTTATCCGGATCTGGTCTATTCTCCAGCTATGCCTCTCAATTTGGGATTGTTTAATGTAACGTTCAGTACACAAGTACAAAGGAGAACAAAATTATTGTTACTCCAGATCCTATGCAGTACAAAAAAACCACAATAATAATAATAAAAACACCAAACATAAATACTTAAGATAGCTTATATACATAGATTGATTATATGTCCATAAAGTGACGCTAGGCAGAGAGTGTTTGTACATAGGGTGACTCTGATAGGAAATGATAAAGTAGTGGTCGTGGGGTAGGTTAGTGGGTGAAGGTGTTGATCACCCTTACTGCTCGGGAAAAGCAAATATTTTTTGAGTTCTGGTTTACACTACGTAGCCTCCTCCCTGATGGGAGTGGGGCAGACAGTCCGTGAGCAGGGTGAGTGGGTTCCTTCACGATGTTACTGGCCCTTTTCCGGCACCTCTCTGTGTGTACGTCCTTGATGGCGGGTAGGCTGGTGCCGGTGATGTGTTGGCTACCCTTCCTGTATCCCGAGCTGAACTCCACCGTGACATTCCAGCTAATTAAACCAAAACACGTGCCGTCCCTGTAAGGTCTCAAGAAAAAAGCCTAGTGACAGCTTTGATTGTAAAATAAATAAGGCTTACAGTGGATTAATTCATGGCGATCCACCGTGCTCTCTTCAATAATGGCAGCCCAAGTGTACGGCCAGGGAGGGTTAGGCAATGTGGGAGAGCAAGTGTACATTTAGTCTCATCAATCATACGTTAACTGCCTGCTCTCCTACCACTGAGCAAAGCACTAAAGGCATTGGCTTCAATGAAGTCGACACCATGGCACAAACGGAGCCTTTAAGCACACTCCAAATAAAACCTGTCGCCTCACTCGATACTTTCTCAAGCAAATATCTGCTTTGAATGGCACACTATGACATCTTGAGCGAAGAATGCTTGGAATGGCAGGCAGGTTAGAGATGGCAGATTGCCACCAGGCTGAATCAGCAGGTTCTGAAGAGTTAATGACTGGCTTGGAGACTTTGACATTAACCAAATTTAATTCTGGTTTTCAGACCCTGTCGTGGGCCCGCTCTTGGCCCCCTGCCCCTCCAAATTACTGGGCCGTTCCACCAGAGACCTGGAGGATGCTGGTGCTTTCCTGAAGCAGTGGGAAATATAGAGTCTGAGTTAACAGAGGGGAGGCTGGTTTTTCTGATGGACTGGGGTCCTCAGACCCTTCCGTTAAAGGTAGGTGTCTATGGTCTATGGCATAAAGAATTGTGCTGTTAGGCCACCCTTTAACCTCCTTCACTCCAGGAAATATCCTGTCCACATCAGGCCTATCTAGGCCTTTCAAAGTTTGATTGGTTTCAATGAGGTTTCACTCCCCCGCGCCCCCCCCCCATTTTTCTAAACTCCAGTACTTATTTATTTAGAGGTACAGCGTGGAACAGACCTTTCCGGCCTGCACCACCCAGCAACCCACTGATTTAACCCCACCTTATCACAGGACAATTTACATTGCCCAGTTAACCTATTAACCAGTAGGTCTTTGGACTGTGGGAGGAAACCAGAGCACCCGGAGGAAGCCCATGCCATCACGGGGAGAACGTACACAAAATGAACTCTGAAATCTAACTGCTACACAACTGTGGCTCCCCCCAAAAACAGGCTCAGGTCCAACAAACACTGCAGCTCCCTTACCAGAACAGTACTGTAAACTGTGCAAGGTTCTGGCCCCACCACTGATAATCTGCAGCGCATTTTACCAACCAAAGGACCATTTATTTTCAATATTTCCATTAGCTAACCAATGTTCTATCCATGTACTGTGTTTGTAGGTTAATAATGATAAATACTTTATTGATCCTGAGTGGGTAACTCTTTCATTACAGCAGCAACATTTATAAACACACTTAACACTGTGCAGACTTAACTAATAAAAAAGTACAGAATAATAATATTCACAATAGTAATTTACCAATGCGCAATAATTTGTAATAATGTACAATAATAATGTATGAAATAATAAAGCAGACTACTGTACTATGATGTGCGTGGCTTGAAGGTCCAGAAGGACCTATTCCACACTGTATCTCAATAATATTGTTTAAAATTGTATACTCACACTTATCACAAAGTATAGAAACATAGAAACATAGAAAATAGGTGCAGGAGTAGGCCATTCGGCCCTTCAAGCCTGCACCGCCATTCAGTACGATCATGGCTGATCATCCAACTCAGAACCCTGTACCAGCCTTCCTTCCATACCCCCGATCCCTTTAGCCACAAGGGCCATATCTAACTCCCTCTTAAATATAACCAATGAACTGGCCTCAACTGTTTCCTGCGGCAGAGAATTCCACAGATTCACCACTCTCTGCGTGAAGAAGTTTTTCCTCATCTCAGTCCTAAAAGGCTTCCCCTTTATCCTCAAACTGTGACCCCTCGTTCTGGACTTCCCCAACATCGGGAACAATCTTCCTGCATCTAGCCTGTCCAATCCCTTTAGGATTTTATACGTTTCAATAAGATCGCCCCTCAATCTTCTATCGCAGTCACCCTATCACAGAGGATGTAATGTTGAGGCTTTTTAAGCCAATGGTGATTCTCATGTGGAGTACTGTGAGCAGTTTTAGGCCCCTTATCTAAGAAAGGATGTGCTGACATTGGACCGGGATCACAGAAGGTTCACAAAAATGATTCTAGGACTGAAAGGCATGTCATATGAAGAGTGTCTGATGGTTCTGGGCCCCTACTCACTGGAGTTCAGTAGAATGAGGGGGACTCTCATTGAAATCTATCGAATGTTGAAAGGCCGAGATAGAGTGGATGTGGACAGGATGTTTCCTGTGGTGGGAGAGTCTAAGATCAGAGGACACAGCCTCAGAATAGAGGGGTGCCCTTTTCGAGTGGAGATGAGGAGGAATTTCATTAACCAGAGGGGGTGAATCTGTGGAATTCATTGCCACAGATGGCTGTGGAGGACAAGTCACTGGGGATATTTGAAGCAAAGATTGATGGATTCTTGATTGGTCAGGGCATGAAGGGATGTGGGGAGAAGGCAGGAGACTGGGCTGAGAGTGAAAGTGGATTAGCCATGATGAGATGACAGAGCAGACTCGATGGGCCAAATGGCCTAATTCTGCTCCTGTAAGTTGTCAGGTCAAATCATGCTGCTGAACTTGGGAACCTGTGCCAGGTGAATGCAGGTGCAGCAATGGTGCAGCTGCAGGGACCTGCAGACTGCCAAGTCTCTTCGAGGGATGCTGACCCTGAAGGTGTTTCAGTCTCTTCAACATGAGGTCAGTGAGACCCTCTCTCACCACTCCTCCTCTGTGACCTTAGCTGCCTTCTGACACTTCAACTACACTCTTACCCAGACCTGCTACCACAGCCACATATCCTTCCAGAGAAATTGATTTCACCGCCATCTTGTTCCACATGGCTTCCAGCTCCACTTTCAGACCTCAGAGTCTGGACCCACTGTGAACCCTAGGTACCTATCCGATTCCTTCTTCTCCAGTCCTTTACCTTCTCCACCTTTCCCTTCCCAGCTTATTATTTCATTCCCCATCCCCATCCCCATCCCCATCCACCTGGCTTCACTTATCACTCTTCTAGTTTATCTTCCTTCCCCTCCCACAACCTTCTATTTCTGGCATCTTCCCCCTTCCTTTCCAGTCCTGATGAAGGGTCTCAGCCAAAAGCTGACTGTCTATTCATTTCCATAGACCCTGCCCGATCTGATGAGTTCCTCTGGTACTTTATGTGTTGCGGTCTGAAATATCAGGGAGGCTACAGTTTGGGTCCTTCTACGAAGAAAAGGCATTTCAGGATGTATATTGTCTACATTTCTCAGACATTAAATTGAACCTTTGAAGCTACTCTCAGAGTAGAAGGGAATCCCTCTAGAACAGAGGTGAGGAGGATGGCAGTGAATCTGTGAATCTGTGGAATTCATTGCCACACGCAGCAGTGGAGGCCACCTCAGTGGGTATCGTTAAAGCAGAGTGTGATAGGCTCTTGATTAGTCGGGACATCCAAGGTCACAGGGAGAAGGGAGGAAAATGGGGTTGAGAGGGATAATAATCAGCTATGATGGAATGGCAAAGGAGACTCAATGGGTCAAATGGCCTAACTCTTCTACCATGTCTTATGGTCTTATGAAGTCCTCTGTTTTTTTAGGTGAATGCAGAAATGTGAAGAGCAAATAGTCTTGTGTCCTGCCCAGCCTTTCATGGAGCACCTTAAGTCAGGGTTTCTCAGCCTGGGGTCCACAGACTCCTCAGTTAATGGTAGGAGTCCACGGCATTAAAAGGACTGGGAACCCTTGCCTTTACTAGACCGAAGGCTGTGGTATTACTCTGCACTTCTGGAGCTTCTACTTCTTAAATGCAGTTCTCATTACTCAAGCTCCTTCAGCTTAATATGGTAGCAAGCGGTCAGCACCATGTATTACAGCGCCAACGATAAACAATCAGTTCAATTCCCTACGCTGTCTCCATTTCACTCCCCTGAATATACCTATCTAAACGCCACTTCCTCTGACAGCTCATTCCAGGTACCCACTAAACTCAGGGTAAAGGAGTTACCCCTCCAGTTTCTTAAAATTCTTTCCCTTCTCTTATGCCCTTCAATTTTGGGCTTCACAACTCTGGGGAAAAGACCATGACTTCATCCATTCACCTCATGAATTTAAGAACTTCTATGTGGTCACTCTTCACTCTCCTACACTCCAAGGGTAAAAAGAGCCAACATGGCAAACCCCTCCCTTAAACTCAGACCCTCGAGTCCAGGGGTTCCTAACCTAGGGTCCACGGACCCCTCGGTTAATGGTAGGGATCTATGGCATAAAAAAAGCTGGGAAGCCCTGCTCTAATCCTTGTGAATTTCTTCTGCATCCTCTCACCAATGTTCTTCCTTTAACAGGCTGATTGAATCTGTACACAAGACTCCAAGTGCAGCCTCACAAGTGAGATATATGACAGCAACATGATATATATCCCTGCTCCTGAGCACATTGGCCTGACTGATGAAGGTCAGCATGTGAAACACCATCTTCAACACCACCACTCCACAAGGTGGCGGTGTCAAAGATGAGAACGTGTGTTTAAGGTGAGAAGGAGGAGGTTTAGAGGCGAACTGAGGAGGACATTTTTCATCTGGTTGGTTGGGGGGGGGCAGTATGGTTGCAACTTGGAATGTCCTGCCCGAGGGGGTGTGATGCATTATGGGCACAGCCTTTCTGACCAACGAGGCCATCTTCAACAGGTAACGCCTCGATGAGATGGCGTCCCTCATTAAAGACCCTCGCCACTTTGGATGTGCCCTCTTCTCGTTATTACCATCAAGGACCCACGCTTGATAATTCAGAAACAGCTTCTTCCCTTCCAACGTCAGATATCTGAACGGCCAGTAATCATGAAGACTACCTCATTATTCCTTTAGTTTATTAATTTTTATGATTTATAGATTTTTATGTCTCTGCACGGTACTGCTGCCACAAAACAACAAAATTTCACATCAGACATCAGTGATAATAAAAGTTCAAAGTTCTAGGTATCTGACGCTGTCTGTAATGAGCTTAAACGTTCTCCCCGTGACCGTGTGGGTTTCCTCCAGGTGCCATGATTTCCTGCCACAGTCCAAAGACGTGCTGGCTGGTAGGTTCACTGGACATTGTAAACTGTCCTGTGATTAGGCGAGGGTTAAATTGAGGGTTGCTAGTACTGTAGTGTGGCTCAAAGGGTCGGGAGAGATAGATAGGTAGACATACTTCATTGATCCAGAGGGAAATTGGGTTTCGTTACAGTTGCACCAACCAAGAATAGAGTATAAATATAGCAATATAAAACCATAAATAATTAAATAATAATATGTAAATTACGCCAGAAAATAAATAAATAAATACATTTATTATCAACATAGGTCAACCAAATCCTACCCTGAGATTCATTTTCTTTCAGGTATTCACAGTGAATAGAAAGAAACACAAGAGAATCACATGCAACATAGGCGGACAGACAGCCAATGTGTAAAGACTACAAATTGTGCAAATACACAAAGGAAAAGAAGAAAAAAAAAATCAAGAATAATAATTAAATAAGCAATAAATAGAGAATATGAGTTGTAGAGTCATGGAAAGTGTTGATGTCTGATGATCAGTTCTGTGTTGAGGTGAGTGAAGTTACCCACACTGTTTCAGGAGCCTCATGGTTGAAGGGTAATAACTGTTCCTGAACCTGGTGGTGTGGAGCCTGAGGCTCCTGTACCTCCTTCCTGATGGCGACAGGGAGAAGAGAGCCTGGCCTGGACAGTGAGGGTCCAGACATTAAAGAAATAACTGAATGAGTAGTCCATAGACAGCTACTGACATAATGTGGGCAAACGGGAATAGTGCAGGAAGATACTGCAGGCCGCTTAAGTGTGGAGGAGTTGGAATTGGTTTATTATTGTCACATAGACAGACTGACCGACACACGGACAAACGCAGTGCCCAGGCAGATTTCTAGAGTCACAGACACAAGAAAAGCTGCAGATGCTGGAAATCCAAAGCAACGCACACAAAATGCTGGAGGAACTCAGCAGGCCAGGCAGCATCTATGGAAAAGAGTAAACAGTTGATGTTTTGGGCCGAGACCCTTCATCAGGACTGGAAAGGAAGAGCGAAAGTCAGAGTAAGAAGCTGGGGGAGGGGAGGGAGAAGTGCCATGTGGCAGGTGATTGGTGAAACTGGGAGGGGGGATGAGTGAAGTAAAGAACTGGGAAGATGACTGGTGAAAGACATAAAGGGTTGGAAGAGGAAGATAGGACAGAAGGCCATGGAAGAAAGGGAGGGAGGAGGAGGAGCACCAGAGGGAGGTGATGGGCAGGTAAGGAGACAAGGTGAGAGAGGGAAACAGAAATGGGAATGGTAAAGGAGAGGGGAGGTCAACGATTACCTGAAGTTCAAGAAGTCAATGTTCATGCTATCAGGTTGGAGGCTACCCAGACGGAATATGAGGTGTTGCTTCTCCAACCTGAGTGTGGCCTCATCGTGGCAGTAGAGGAGGTCATGGACTCACATGTCAGAATGGGAATGGAAAATGGAATTAAAATGAATGGCTACAAATCTACTTGTGTGGCCACTTTCAGTGAGCTATGGACTTAGACAGATAGACAGACAGACAGGTAGATAGATAGGTAGCTAGCTAGATAGATAGATAGACAGATAAACTGACAGAAAGACAGATAGATAGAAAGATAGACAGACAGACAGATAGACAGATGGGTGAAAAGATAGATACACGGATATACAGATAAACGGATAGATGGACAGACAGAGTAAGTGATGGATAGATAGAGATGCAGTAGCTGGGAGAAGCTGGTGGACAGGGACCTGACCTTCTTGGTCTGGCAGTTTCTGTTAGTACCATTATCCATCTGTAACTGGCAGTGAGTTCATTTCCCTTCTGGGGCAACACCATTTTCTCTGAAAACATTCCTGCCACGTGGAAAATGGCCACACAGTGAGCGCTGAAACAAAGCACTTCATGGCAGTTCAGGAAGTACCCTGCCAAGCGAAGGCTTTGACTTCCTTTTCTTGCAGTGGCATCTTAGCTGAGCTGAAATATTTCATCTTGAACTGATTATCTCTGATAAATGAAGAAGGCCCCTGCTCTCATGAAAACCACTTGCTGGGCTCAGGGGAGATGGATGATTTCCGCCAGCCCTCGCAACGGTGGCGCCAGTCCATCAGCTCCGGCTGGAGGGCAGACCTCACATCCAGGGCTTCTTCACCTCTCAGAACCCTTCATCATTCCTTCTAGACATTGAACTTCACCCAACGCAAGCCGTGAGCCATCACTGTTACACAGAAGGAGACGAGGAAGTCAATGCGGAAAGCATTTCCATATGTGGGTAAACTGCGAGCGGTTAATTGAACACATTTGGATAACTGACGTGGCAAGTGAGGGTTGAATTGTCTGAATTGTTTCACCAACAGAAACTCCATCTCCAACAAGAGGAATTGCAAACTGGTAAAGCAAATACCAAAGAGAGTTTGACTGATTCTCCTCCTCCTTATTCTGGCTTCTGCCCCCTCCCAGTCCTGATGAACGGCCTCAGCCTGAAATGTCGACTCTTATTCCCCTCTATAGATGCTGCCTGAGCTGCTGAGTTCCTCCAACATTTTGTGTGTGTTACTCTTTTTGCCCAACTTCAGGATGAGTTGCCTGAATGGTTCACCAATGGGAAAAGTGCCGTCACAAAAAAGGCGTAACAGTGCCTCCACGTTCTTAGAAGTTTGGACAAACTTGGCATGTCACCTGAAACTTTGATAAACTTCTGTGGATGCTCAGAGGAGACTATCCTGACTGGTTGTAGAAAGGAAGATAGATACTTTATTGATCGCAAAGGAAACTGCAGTGTCACAGTAGCATTACAAGTGCACAGATATACGTATCACAGTCTGGCATGAAATGGAAAAGTTTGAAGAAAATGGTGGATACAGCCCACTCCATGACGGGAAAAGAACTCCCCACCATTGAGCACATCTACAACAAGCACTGCCGCCAGAAAACAGCATCCATCATCCAGGAAGCTGACCGTCCAGGCTGTGCTCTCTTCACACTGCTGCCATTGGGAAGGAGGTACAGGAGTCTTAAATCCCACACCAGCAGGTTCGGGAACAGTTAATATCTTACAAGCATCAGCCTTCTGAACCGGTGTGGATAACTTCACTCATCTTAACACAAAACTGATTCCACAACCAATGGATTTACCGTTAATGATTCTACAACTCATGTTCTCATCATTATATATTTATTTATTTATTTTGCACTTTGGTTGTTTGTCAGTCTTTGTTTGTGTGTAGTTTTTCATTGATTCTATTGTATTTCTTTGTTCTCTGTGAATGCCTGTAAGAAAATGAATCTCAAGATATTACATGTATTTTGATAATACATTACTATATTTATACTCTTGTTCTTGGTTGGTGCAACTGTAACGAAAGCAAATTTCCCTCGGGATCAATAAAGTATGACTATGACTATGACTACTTTGAACTTTGAACAATAGAAACACCATCTCCAATATGAGGGGTTACTAAATGGTGAAAAAAACACCTACCTTGTTATCCTGGCTTCTTCCTCCTTCTTCTCCAGTCCTGGTGAAAGGTCTAAACATTGACTGTTTACCCCCCTCCATCGGTCTGGACTTACAGCATCTGTAGAATCTTCTGTGTTTATTCTGTTTCTCCATTCCTCAAAATCCCTCGACGTCCAGAAATCCCTGTATTTGTTACCCCTGGCTTTCACCTGGGAAGGAACAAGTTGGCCCTAAGTTCTCTCCATCTCTTCCTTGAATAATTCCCTCTCTGCAGGCGGAGACTGACCTCCAAATATTGGTCCAAGAGCCATGAGGTAATGTCAGAATCAGAATCAGGTTTATTATCACTGGTGTGTGACGTGAAATTTGTTAACTCAGCAGCAACAGTTCAATGCAATACATAATCTAGCAAAGAGAGAGAAAAATAAAATAAAACATAATAAATAAGTAAATCAGTTATGTATATTGAATAGATTATTAAGAAATGTGCAAAAACAGAAATACTGTATATTAAAAAAGTGAGGTATTGTCCAAAGCTTCAAAGTCCATTTAGGACTCGGATGGCAGAGGGGAAGAAACTGTTCCTGAATCACTGAGTGTGTGGGTTCAATGTCCATTTAGGAATCAGACGGCAGAGGGGAAGAAACTGTTCCTGAATCACTGAGTGTGTGTCTTCAGGCTTCTGTACCTCCCACCTGATGGTAACAGTGAGAAAAGGGCATGCCTGGGTGCTGGAGATCCTTAATAATGGACGCTGCCTTTCTGAGACACCGCTCCCTAAAGATGTCCTGGGTACTTTGTAGGTTAGTGCCCAAGATGGAGCTGACTAGATTTACAACCTTCTGCGGCTTCTTTCGGTCCTGTGCAGTAGCCCCTCCAAACCAGACAGTGATGCAGCCTGTCAGCATGCTCTCCATGTTACAACTATAGAAGTTTTTGAGTGTATTTGTTGACATGCCAAATCTCTTCAAACTCCTAATAAAGTATAGCCGCTGTATTGCCTTCTTTATGATGCATCAATATGTTGGGACCAGGTTAGATCCTCAGAGAACTTGGCACCCAGGAACTTGAAACTGCTCACTCTCTCCACTTCTGATCCCTCTATGAGGATTGGTATGTGTTCCTTCGTCTTACCCTTCCTGAAGTCCACAATCAGCTCTTTCGTCTTACTGACGTTGAGTGCCAGGTTGTTGCTGTGGCACCACTCCACTAGTTGGCATATCTCACTCCTGTACACCCTCTCGTCACCACCTGAGATTCTACCAACAATGGTTGTATCCGTCAGCAAATTTGTAGATGGTATTTGAGCTATGCCTACCAACGCAGTCATGTGTATACAGAGAGTAGAGCAGTGGGCTAAGCACACACCCCTGAGGTGCCCCAGTGTTGATCGTCAGTAAGGAAGATATGTTATCACAGATGCCATGGGTAGCTGGAGACACAGGAGACTCCAGATGCTCAGTTGTGGAGGAAAAGACTCTCTGCTGGAGGAAGAAATCTGTTATGGAATTCTTTGCCACAGAAAGCTGTGGAGGTCAAGTCACTGGGCATATTTAAAGCGAAGGTTGATAGGTTCTTGATTAGTAAGGGTGTCAAAGGTTACAGGAAGAAGGCAGAAGAATGAGATTGAGAGCAATAATAAATCAACCTTGATGGAATAGCAGAGCAGATTGGATGGGCTGAATGGCCTAATTATGCTCCTATGTCTTATGGACACTTTCAGGGAACCATGTACTTGCAGTTCAAGGACTCTCTGTTCCACTAAGGAGTTAATACAGGTTACAGCTGTGATGCCAGCATGGCATGTCCACATCAGATCTTCGACAGACACTGCCTAACCTGAAAAGCTTCATGGAGCAAGGGCTAATGGTGCGATGGTACATATTTAATCCCTGTATTTCACCTTATCAAAAATGGATCAGCACTGAACACCACAGACAGGTGTGGAGGCCAAGTCACTGGGCATATTTAAAGCAGAGGTTGATAGGTTCTTGATTAATAAGGGCATCAAGGGTTATGGGGAGAAGGTGAGAGAATACAATTGAGAAAGGATAATAAGTCAGCTATGGTGGAATAGCAGAGCAGACTCGATGGGCTGAATGGCTTAATTATTATGCTCTTATGGTTGACTGACTTTCAAGGACTCTTCATCTCTTGCTCTTGACACTTATTGCTGACTTGCTTATTTATCTATCTATCTATCTATTTATTTATTTATTGTTTCTTTCTTTTTGAACAGCAAAGTTGGCATGGTCTTTCCTTGATTCTATTTTAGCTATTATTCTGTTTTGGATTTATTGAGTTGTCGTGCAAGACAATGAATCTCAGCATTGTATATGGTGACATATACTGTATGTACTTTGTTAATAACTCTACTTTGAACTTTGATCAATGGACCCGATTTCTGGGAAATGGACCAGTTTGTGCCACATTGCGTCCATCATACACACAGGTGCTCTGGAGAGCCTGGCCTGGAGACTCCAGACGCTGGATTCTGGAGCAATGATCCATCTGCTGGAGGATCTCAGTTGAGCAACATTCAACATTTGTTGAGTGGAGGGGGGACGGAATTGCTGTAATTTTGAATCAACTCCTTGAAATCCTTGAAATTCTCCTTGAAGGGAGGAGAAGATGGCGGCGCGACGCAGCTCGCAGCGGACACTCCGGTGGTGATGTCTGTTATTTGTCAAGTAGGGTGCCGTGCACAATCCTGATTTGATGGAGACGGACGTGAGAGCACGGAGGAACATCTGGTGAAACTTCTGAAAAGCCTGCTTCGCTGCTGCTGCTACTGTGTGATCCAGAATCTCCGGAGGGGAAGGCCCCAAATCCTCGGCTTTGCTTGTTGCTCAGCGGCCGGGGCAGGATCGAAGTGCTCGGCAAAGATGGTGTACGGTATTCGGTGTCGGAGGGCTGGTCGGAAGCTCTAAGTTTTCAGACGGACTCAGAGTCTGCTGCGGTCGGGTGCTTCCAACGGTGCTGCATCGGCAAATTTGCGGCGCTTGGAGGTTCATGGCAGGGAGAGTTTCTCCCTTCTACCGTCTGCGTGAGATGATGGGGCTATCAGGACTTGAGACTTTTTTTACCGTGCCCATGGTCTGCTCTTTATCAAATTACGGTATTGCTTTGCACTGTTGTAACTATAAGTTATAATTATGTGGTTTTGTCAGTTTTAGTCCTGGTTCGTCCTGTGTTTCTGTGATATCTTTCTGGAGGAACATTGCATCATTTTTTAATGCATGCATTTCTAAATGACAATAAACGAGGACCGAGTGTCCTCATAATCTAATCTAACCTAAAAAAAATCCCCCTCACCAATGTTTCTGAGTTCCTCCAGCAGATTGTCTGATGCCCCAGACTCCAGTGTCTACAATCTTTTGTGTCTTCTTGCAGGGGTTCAGTCCAAGACTCTGCATATCCTGGCGTCTGCTTCTCTAGTTGCAGGTCAGGTGTCTTGGGGAAGTGGGACCGGGCTGGGTTGTTGCAGTCTGACTCCTGTTTGCAGATATGAACCGTATCTGTCAACACAGAGATAGGAACTGAGCTTGGTCTTTGGGAGATCGGGTTACACTTGTACAAGACCACACTTGGAGTACTGTGAGCAGTTCTGATTGCCCAGCTAGAGGAAGGATGCCATTAAGCTGGAAAGAGTGCAGAAAAGATTCGCGAGGATTGAATTTAGTTGAATTGAATAGACTTTATTACATCCCTCATATACTGTACATGAGTAAAAATCGTTACGTTATGTTGCTGTCTAAGTGTGCAATGTGCAATTTATAGTAATTTGTAATAAGTAGTATGTACAACAGGACAGTCAACATAACATAGAAATACAATTGTGTCAGCATGAATTAATCAGTCTGATGGCCTGGTGGAAGAAGCTGTCCCGGAGCCTGTTGGTCCTGGCGTTTATGCTGCGGTACCGTTTCCCGGATGGTAGCAGCTGGAACAGTTTGTGGTTGGGGTGACTCGGGTCCCCAATGATCCTTCGGGCCCTTTCCACACTCCTGTCTTTGTAAATGTCCTGAATAGTGGGAAGCTCACATCTACAGATGCCTTTTTCACCACGCAGCCGGTACGTACAGACCACGTGAGGTCCTCGGTGATGCTTATGCTGAGGAACTTAAAGCTGTTCACCCTCTCAACCCCAGATCCATTGATGCCAATAGGAGTTAGCCTGTCTCCATTCCTCCTGTAGTCCACAACCAGTTCCCTTGTTTTTGCGACATTGAGGGAGAGGGTGATGACTTCTTCTCTGAAGGCTGCTTCATTATTATTTGAGATCAGGCCAATCAGATGTTGCAGTGACTGGAGTTATAGAAATCACAGAACACTACAGCACAGTACAAAATGTTGTGCTTACCTTTTAACCTCCTCTAAGATCAATCGAACCTTTCCTTCCTACTTAGCCCAACGTTGTTCTTTCATCCATGAGTCTACCTAAGAGCTTTTAATATCCCGAATGTGCTTACCTCTACCACCAATCCCAGCAGGGCATTTCATACACCCACCAGTCTCTGTGTAGAAAATCTACCTCTGACATCCACCCTATACTTTCCTCCAGTCACCTTAAAATACTGACCCTGGTATTATGCATTTCCACCCTGGGGAAGTCTCTGACTGTCCACTCGATCTATATAAGGAAAGAGCACATACTGTATAACAGAGAACAGAGAACATAGAACAGTACAATATAGGAACTGGCTCTTCAGCCCACAATGTTGTGCCCAACCAATTAAATTAGTAATCAAAATGGCAACTAATCCCTTCTGCCTACACAAATGGACATACTTTTCAACATTCCTCACATTCATGCTCCTTCCTAAATGTCTGTTAGAAGTCCCTAATGTGTCTGCCTGTACTACCACCTCGAGCAGTGTGTTCCAGGCACCCATCATTATTATGTTCCCGCTGCTGCTTGTAAAGGAGTTTATATGTTCTCTCCGATTTCCATCCACAGTCCAAACGCGTACCAGTTGATGGGTTAATTGGTCATTGTAAATTGTCACATAATTAGGCTAGGGTTAAATCCGGGGTAACTGGGCTGTGCTGTTCAAAGTGCTGGAAGTCTGTTCCACACTGTTACTCAATCAATCAATCAATAAATAAATAACTCACATCTCCTTACCCCCTCTCACCTGGGCAATCATGGTCTTTCCATGAGCATGCTTGTTCTTGGCAATTATTTCTGCAGAAGTGGTTCGCCATTGCCTTCTTCTGGGCAGTGCCTTGGCAGGATGGTGACTCCAGCCGTTATCAATTGCCCATGGAGATTGTCTGCCTGGTGTCAGTGGTCTCAAAACCTGCACTTGTGATAGAGTAGAGAAGTCTAAAACTAGAAGGCAGAGACTTAAGGTGAGAAGAGACAGATTAAAGGGGTCTGAGGGACAGGTTCTTCCACACAGAGGGCGGTGAGTGTGTGAAATGAGCTGCCAGAGAAATGGTTGTGGTGCAGACCAATAATATTTAACAGACACTTGGTTTTGGAATTGGTTTATTATTGTCACATGTACTAAGAACAGCGAAAAGCTTGTCTCGCATTCTTTTCATAGAGCATTGAGTCATTACACAGAGCATTGAGCTAGAATAAGATAAAAAACGATACAGAATAAAATATAAAAGCTTCTGAAGAAGTGCAGTGCAGGTAAACGATAAAGTGTAAGATCACAGGGAAGTGGACTGTGAGGTCAAGAGTCTATTTTATTATTCAAGAGCCTGAAAGTAATGTGATTGAAGCTCCAACCCCTGCACCCCTTCCTCCTCCCCACCGACCTCTGCTCACACCCAGCAGCCCTGCAAACTTAAGCCCACCGAAACAAGACCAATTGGTCAGTTCTCTCAGTGACAATGGGATCCTGCTGTGTCCAAGATGGCAGCAGCACCGGGAGCCACAGTGGTCAGCGCAATGCTATTACAGCAGCAGCAAGCCAGGTCCAATTTCTGCTGTTGTCTGTAGGGAGCTTGGACATTCTCTCCGTGACCATCTGGGCTTCCTTCGGGTGCTCTGGTTTCCTCCCACATTCTGAAGATATCTGGGTTAGTAGGTTAATCGGTGTAATTGGGTGGAACGGGCTCACTGAGCCAGAAGGTCCTCATTGAGTCATAGAAAAGCACAGCCCTTCGGCCCATCAAGTCCATGCCAAACCACTTAAACTGCCTACTCCCATTGGTCTGCACCTGCACCAAAGACCTCCATACCCCTACCATCCTTGTACCTATCCGAACTTCTCTTCAATGTTGAAGTTGAGCTTGCATTCGCCACGTAAAGCTAAAACCCTAAAGCTTTCTACGGTGGCCTGGGACGAGAGACGCGGGCACGTTTGTGGGAGACGGTCAAGGGCTCTGAGAGGCAGAGCCTCGCTCCCCAGATGTATAAGATCGCTGCCGCTGGGTACGTCGAGTGATTTGGGAGTTCTAATTTTTAATCTGGGTTGAGATCTGTGGGAGATGTTTATGCAAGGATCTTACAGAACATGTTGCAAGCTGGAATATTCATAGTAAATACTCTGTATTCCCCCGGACAGACCTCATTAATCACAGTCGGATCATTTAATTTTTACCTACCACACAGCTCTCTACTTAAAACCAAGTTTTATTTAAACATACTGAGTCTCCACCACTCTTGGGTTGCCGAATTTCCAGAATAACCCCGGAGTCTCCAGGAGTTGGATATTAATCTTCAGCACTCGGCTGTGGGGGGACCCCAGAGAGAAATCAGAGAGGTTTTCACAAAACGTTTAACGTTTGCTGAGAACACTTCTGTCTATTAGTTAAAACAATATTGGACCTGGGAAAGGAGATTGATTGATGACGCAGCTGGGTAAGAAAAATTCTGTGACCCAGTGACTATCTGAGTCCGGACGTGGCGCATTAAATGTGCAGCGAAATGGGCTTCGGGGCAGGCGTGGAACTCTGTTCCCTGTAAAGTCCCTGTCATAGAACAGGCTTTACAGACTGTAGCATACCCTTCACTCACAGACCATGCAACAGAAAAGAATCAGGTTTAATATTACAAGAAGAAATAACATTCTTACAATAAGAAATATATAAGGCATAAATAAGTAGTCCAAAAATAGTGAGGTAGTGTTCATGGGTTCATTGTCCGTTTAGAAATCTGATGATGAAGGGTAAGCTGTTGCTAAAACATTGTGTATGTGCCTTCAGGCTCCTGCACCATTCACAACACGCTGGAGGAACTCAGCAGGTCGGGCAGCATCCGTGGAAACGATCAGTCAACGTTTTGGGCTGGAACCCTTCGTCAGGACTATAGGGGAAAGGGGCGGAGGCCCTATAAAGAAGGTGGGGGGAGGGTGGGAAGGAGAAGGCTGGTAGGTTCCAGATGAAAAACCAGAAAGGGGAAAGATAAAAGGAGTGGGGGAGGGGAGGGGAGGCGGGGAGGGGATAGGCAGGAAAGGTGAAGAAGGAATAAGGGAAAACACAATGGGTAGTAGAAGGAGGCGGAACCATGAGGGAGGTGATAGGCAGCTGGGGGAGGGGGCAGAGTGAAACTGGGATAGGGGAAGGGAGGGGAAGGGAATTACTGGAAGTTGGAGAATTCGATGTTCATACCAAGGGGCTGGAGACTACCTAGACGGTATATGAGGTTTTGCTCCTCCAACCTGAGTTTAGCCTCATCATGGCAGTAGAGGAGGCCATGTATGGACATATCTGAATGGGAGTGGGAAGCAGAGTTGAAGTGGGTGGCAACCGGGAGATCCTGTCTGTTGTGGTGGACGGAGCAGAGGTGCTCGACGAAGCGGTCCCCCAATCTGCGTCAGGTTTCACCGATGTAGAGGAGGCCGGATGCAATAGATGACCCCAACAGACTCACAAGTGAAGTGTTGCCTCACCTAGATGGACTGTTCGGGGCCCTGAATGGTGGCAAGAGAGGAGGTGTAGGGACAGGTGTAGCACTTACGCTTACAGGGATAAGTGCCGGGTGGGAGATCCGTGGGGAGGGACGTGTGGACCAGGGATTCACGGAGGGAACGATCCCTGCGGAAAGCGAAGGGGGTAGAGAGGGAAAGGTGTGCTTAGTGAGAAGAGGGGATATCCTGGGTGATAGGTGCTCTTAATGCTGGATGTTGCCTTCTTAAGGCACCGTCTTTTGAAGAGGTATTCAATGCTGGGGAGTCTCAGTACAGAACAGCACAACAAAGTGCAAGCCCTACGGCCTACAATGTTGTGCCGACCTTCTAATCTACTCCAAGATCTCCTCCCTTTCCAGACCTGGTGGAGGGTCTTGACCCAAGGCATCAGCTGTTTATTTCCCTCCACTGATGTTGCTCAAGCTGCTGAGTTCTTCCTGCATTTTGTATGCATCGTTCAGGAGAATTATGCCTGTGATTTTCCATTATGTTTGAGTGACCAACACCACAGGAACCAACGTCCCTTCTCCTTACCTGTCCATCACCTCCCTCTGGTGTCCCTCCTCCTTCCCTTTCTCCCATGATCCACTCACTCCTCCTCTCAGGTTCGTTCTTCTTCAGCTCTTTACCTCTTCCACCTCTCACCACAGTTTCTCACTACCCACCTTCCCCCTCACCTATCATCTGCCAGCTTGTATTTCTTCCCCTCCCTCTACCTTCTTATTCTGGCTTCTACCCCCCCCCCCAGCCCTGATTGAGGGTCTTGCCCCGAAATATTGATGCTGCCTGACCTGCTGAGTTCCTCCAGCTTTTGTGAATTGCTTTGGATTTCCAGAATCTGTAGAATCTTGTGTTTGTCTATAGAACACTGTGCAGGCCCTTTGGCCTACATGTAATGCCCACCTTTCAACCTACTCTGAGATCAAACTAACCCTTCCCTCCCACATTGCCCTCAATTTTTCTTTCATCCATGAGCCTCCCTATTGATATCTGCCTCTACCACCACCCCTGGCAGTGCTTTCCTTGCACCGACCTCTCTCTGTGTTAAAAACCGACCCTGAAATACCTTGTATTTTCCTCCAAAAACCTTAAAGGTTTCTCATCATTATGTGATGCATCATATAACTTAGGCTATCCTGGTCTTAACCATGATTGCTTTTGGCAGATTTTTCTACAGAAGTAGCTTAACATTGCCTTCTTCTGGGTAGTGTCCTTACGAGATGGGTGATCCCAGCCATTATCAATACTCTTCAGGGATTGTCTGCCTGGCATCAGTGGTCACATAACCAGGACTTGTGATGTGTACCAGCTACTCATATGACCATCCACCACCTGGTCCCACGGCTTCATATGACCCTG
This sequence comes from Mobula hypostoma, assembly GCF_963921235.1. Taxonomy (NCBI): domain Eukaryota; kingdom Metazoa; phylum Chordata; class Chondrichthyes; order Myliobatiformes; family Myliobatidae; genus Mobula; species Mobula hypostoma. The sequence continues at coordinate 181,091,953 of NC_086103.1, forward strand.
ATTGGGGGACAAAGCAGGTGCTGCACCTTGCCCAAGGGTGACCTTCAGGCTAGTGAAGGGGAGGGTTTTACACCTCCTTTGGGAAAGATGTATCTCCACCCTGCCATCTGTTTCTCCACCAGCCATTTCTGCCCCAGGAAAAAAGTCTCTGGCTGTCCACTTTATCTATGCCTGTTATCTGTGTATTGTCTTTTAAAAACTGTACAGTACCTGCCTCAACTACTTCCTCCAGCGGCTCCTTCCACATACATATCACTCTTTGCTAAAAAGTTGCCCTTAATCTATTAAAAGCATCTAAATACTGCAATGTGTTAAGTTGAAAGGTGAGGGTCATTTTCTTAGGCTTCTTGTGAGTGTCACTGTTACAGAGGATAGAACGGGAAATTAGATTAGATTTGTTTTATTTGGCACATGTACAGTACATCAAAACATACAGTGGTATGAGTTGTTTTGTGTCCATTAGACATAGAAGAATTAGGCCATTTGGCCCATTGAGTCTGCTCTGACATTTCCTCTAGATGGAATACAGTGTTGGAAAATGTATGATAATGCATTTTGGTAAAAGAAACAATAATGCAGACTATAATCAAAATGGGGAGAAGGTTCAAACATCAGAGATGCAAAGGGCCTTGGGAGTCGTTGTGCAAGACTCCCAGAAGGTTAATTCACAGGTTGAGTCTGTGGTAAAGAAGGTAAATGCAATGTTGGCATTTATTTCAAGGGGAATAGGATATAAAAGCAAGGAGATAATGCTGAGGCTTTATAAGACACTAGTCAGGCCACACTTGGGAGTATTGTCAACAGTTTTGGGTCCCATATCTCAGAAAGAATGTGTTGTCATTGGAGAGTCCAGAGGAGGTTCATGAGGATAATTCTGGGAATGAAGAGGTTACATATGGGCCTGTACTCACTGGAATTTAGAAGAATGCGGGGGGGATCTCATTGAAACCTACAGAATGTTGAAAGGACTAGATAGGGTGGATGCAGAGAGGATGTTTCCTATGGTCAAGGTATCCAGAACTAGAGGGCACAGCCTCAAAATTGAGGGGTGACCTTTTAGAACAGAGGTAAGCAGGAATTTTTTCAGTAGAGAGTAGTGAATCTGTGGAATGCTCTGCCACATAGTGTGCTGGAGGCCAAGTCCGTGGGTATATTTCAGGCAGAAGTTGATCGTTTCCTGACCAGTCAGGGCATCAAAGGATATGGTGAGAAGGGAGGTGTATGTGGTTGAGTGAGATCCTGGTACAGCCATGCCGGAATGGCAGAGGAGACTTGATGGCCTAATTCTGCTCCTATGTCTTATGGACTTTATTCCCTGGAGCGTGGGAGAAATAGGGGAGATTTGATATAGGCATACAAAATTATGAGGAGTATAGATAGGGCGAATGCACAGCCTATCCACAAGAGCAAGTAATTTTTCTACTGAAGTTGGGTAAGACTTATAAGTCATAGTTTAGGGGTGAAACTTGAAATATTTAAGGGGGAACGAGCTGCCAGTGGAAGTGGTGGCTGCAGGCTCAATTTCAACATATGAGAGAAGTTTGGATTGGTACGTGGATGTGAAGGTAATGGAGGACTATGGTCTGGGTGCAGGTCGATGGGACTAAGCAGAATGTCAGTTCAGCACAGACTAGATGGTCCCTAAGAGCCTTTTTCCGTGATGTGGTACTCAAGCCAGAGAAAGCAATCAACATTTTTCCCAGCAACACCCACACAAGACCAACTATTTTTTTAAAAAGCAAGAAACCACACAAGATATGGTAAAACAATATTTTATTTTGTTTTGCTTACCAAGACGATTTTCATTGACACTTCAATCATCAGCAAGAATGTGAATACAAATTGCAAATGATTACAGCCTTTTACTGTTTGCAGGAGTAACAATTTAAATAAACACTGCATATTTTTTCCTTAATAAATAGAGACCTTATAAAAGGGTTTACCAAAGTGAGGGGGAAGGGTGAACGTAACTACAAATCAGCAGTGATTCTGGCAGACCTAGTGCCACTATAGTTGAATGGAGAAATTTAGAACCAAACTCAACTTGCTTGGACACAAGAGATTCTGCGGTTGCTGGAAATCCAGAGCAACACACACAAGATGCTGGAGGAACTCAGCAGGTCACGCAGCATATATGGAAATGAGTGAACAGTCAACATTTCAGGCAGAGATCCTTCAACAGGGCCTTCATTTCTACAGACACTGTCTGACCTGCTGAGTTTCTCCATCACTCTGTGCTTGTTGCTCTACTTGTTTGGATATTGTTCTGTGGACTTTGTCTCTGCCTTCCTCTGATAACCAAGTACATCAGCTCCGTAGAATATTCGGAATGAATTCATCATTGCTGGAAAGGGTGCACTAATCAGCTCACGGCCACTGGCTTACCTTCACTTGGGCTCATGGCTTCAGGCTCTTCCAAACATCAAATAGCCATGTGTTATCACTTGATCTGATCGAGGCAGCACTCTGTGACCCCACATTTTCTGCTTCTACGCCATACACAGACAAGCAAGCAGCTTTGTAAGTGGAAATGATACAAGTATCCTTGGGGTTCCCACATTCCAAGCCCCATCCGTATCTTATTCCCTCACTCTCAGTGTTATAAAATAAAGTGGTGGCTTCCACTAAGTGAGCCTCAGACTGGTGAGAATTGGTTCCCACACATATCAAGGTGGCGTTTAGGAGAACTTCTACAAGGCAAAGAAGCACACCTCTGGAAGGACAACTATTTGACGAAGGGCTGGATGGCTGCACTCACTCTCAAGGAACTGTGGGACAAAGTATATTGCATTAAAGCCACCAATTTGCACGGCAGGATTCCGCCACGGGCAAGGTGACAATGTTGGTGGAAGGACACTTGGCACTGGTAAGAATGCTCTACCTTTCTCGGAAGTATCACTATTTTAGGTATTGGGAGCTAGATACTTAGAGCTGGGAGGCATTTCCATACAACAGGAAGATGGACTTGTATCTGATCGCAAGGGTGGGATCTTCAGCAGGCGACACTTTCCACATACTGACCCATAATTGCAAGGTTCTTGTGATTAGGTGAATGCCAAGAATGAGTTTTGATGGACTAATTCCTTAACTCTGCCATGGATGGTCCCATCTGTGAAAGGAGGAGGGCTGTGCATGGGGCTAGCAACCCCATCCCATTAAAAATCCAGTGCTACAGAAGCTCCAAAGACCTCATCCCTGGGAGAGGAATGACAAGATGGGCTGCGCCTGGAATAACTTGAAAGGCTAGCCCACGGAATAGGACTCCAGCAAGCTGCTGTCAGCGGCCTATGCCCCAGTTAGGGGCGATGGGCTTAAGCAAGTAATTCTCTGCTGTTGACGAGTCTCGCTGCTTCTTGTTCTTATGTCGTTTTGTTACCAGAAAAAACCTGCTTGTAAAATAAACAATATTCTTGTTATGTAGGAGTTCGTTGGAACTGGCCATTGCTCCCTGAGTGATGGCTCAACTTTCAGCTTGGAGTCAAGCACAGACATAATAGGCCTGGTTGGGAAATAGCAGAAAGTGTCCATGATATGGTGAGGGAGAAGGCTAGTTATACACCAGGCAGGATAAGATTATCCAGACCACCCTACATTGTGTGAGTTCTACCCTGCCAGCTTAGTCTTTATGCAAAACATGACAGACATTATATTATTTGCTGTAAGAAAGTTTACCAGAAATAAATCTTTGGTGCGGCAGTAAAAGCCAGGCGCAATGATTTATCTAAAAATATCCCCAGCTCATTTGTAATAAACTCAAGAGGTTGTGCGGAGGCTGGAAATCCAGATTAGCACACACAAAATGTTGGAGGAACATAGCAGGGCAGGCAGCATCTATGGAAAGGAATAAACAGTCAACATTTCAGACTGAGACCTGATGAAGGATCTAGACACCAAACATTGACTGTTTATTCCCCTCCACAGATGTTGCCTGAGCTGCCAAGTTCCTCCAGCATTTTGTGTGTGTTGCGTGTGTACTAAGAAAGGTTAATATAATTGCTAGTAGAAGTTTAACCCCCAGAACTGATGCAAAGAGTAAGGAAGTCATGGTGCAGGAGTGACACACTAAGCCAAAATAAGGGGTATAACACAAATTCAAAGAGAGGCCTCCGACCCTTTACTAATGCACGTGCCCTTCTCAACACTTAAAAGTAACACACCAACACATAAAATGCTGGAGGAACTCAACAGGTCAGGCAGCACCTAGAGCCAACATTTTTTTGGTTATGGACCAAAGCAAGGGCTCCGTAGACCCCAGGTTGGGAACCCCTAATCTAGAGGAATAAACAAATGATTTACTGAGACCCTTCATGAGGACTGGAAAGGAAGGAGAAAAACCCAGATATGGAGTTGGAGGCTTCCTCCCCCTTCTTTTCTAGTCTTGATGAACAATCTTGGCCCAAAATGGTGACTGTTTTTCTTTCCATAGATGCTGCCTGACCTGCTGAGTTCCTCTAGCATTTTGTGTGTTGATGTGTTACTCTGGATTTCCAGCATCTGCAGAATCCCTTGTGTTTCTCAATACTCAGCCTATCTAATTCATCCAGCTTTCTAGTAGCTTTTATTTTTCCTCAGTAAACCAGTATAAAGAGGTAAATGACAAATTTAAAGATAGTGAGGGGGAAAAATGAGAACAAGTGCTATATTTTATGTAGGGTGTGCACTATATATATTGTAGGTGCACTGTAGTTCAGAGGAACGCTGTTTCATTTATGTACAGGTCAGATGACAATAATCTTGAACTTGGAAGGAACAATTTACAGTCTGGATTTCATGTCATACTTACCATTCTGAACACTCTGTGATCTCTGTCCCTTGTGCCCAGCTTCACTAGACAAGACTGTGGCTCACCCTAACCCAACTAGGCTTTTAGTCCATCTGTTATTTATTTACTCCTTTGAGTTTCTTAACTGGATAAGTTGGTGCTTTGCACCTAGATTCATTTACACTGGAGAAGATTGTGATTCCACCCTAACACCTAAATCCTACAAAGGGTAGTGGATTAAGGTCTAGTCTAGCAGGGGTAAAGGCCTCCTCACCATTGAGCACATCTATACGAAGGGTTGTTACAGGAATGCTCTGTTCTCGCTGCTGCCATCAGGAAGAAGGTACGGGAGCCTCAGGACCACACCACCAGGTTCAGACACAGTTATTACCCCTCAATCATCGGGCTCTTGAACCAGAGTGGATAACTTCACTCACCCCATCACTGAACTATTCCCACAACCTATGGACTCACTTTCAAGGACTCCTCATCTCATGTTCTTGATATTTATTGCTTATTTATTATTTATTATTATTTCTTTATTTTTGTATTTGCAGAGTTTATTGTCTTTTGCACACTGGTTAGACACCCAAATTGGTGTGGTCTTTCATTGATTCTATTATGGTTATGATCCTATTATGGATTTATTGAGTATGCCCGCAAGAAAATGAACCTCGGGGTTGTATATGGTGACATATATGTACTTTGATAATAAATTTACTTTCAACCTTGAACTCCAACTAGACTTCCATACTCCTTTAAGCTAACTGTTTAACATGATAAAAACTGTCATTTGGGTTGTGTACATAAATGGGCCAAATGTTCCCAATGACTAAGTTCAAAACAAGTACTAACGTTCTCTGTTTAAGAATTTTAGTCCTGGTGAAATGGAGTTTTTGAGAAAGTTCAATAGACACTACTGAATGTATGTGAAATTATTGCAAATATTACAAAGGAAGCTGATCCAGTTCCTAACTCTACCATGGATGGTCCCAAGCCCAACTGCAAAACCAGGAGGGTTGTACATGGGGCTAGCAACCTCATCCCATTAAAGCCCAGAGCTACAGAAACACCAACAGAAGCTCCAAAGGATCTTTAAAGATGGGTTGCACCTGGGGACAAAAAAGACTGGTCCGGGATAGAGGACTCTTGGCGAGTTACAGTCAGCAGTCTATGCCCCATTAGGGTCGATGGGCTTAAGAAGATGAAGATCGTGTTCCTAGATGCAACAGTTCAATTTTCCACTGATGGGGGTTACGTTCTATCGCTATGGAACATTTAAGCCAAAAGCAACACAAGCCCATTGGTATCTGAACTAAGAATTGAACACACTGTACTAACACATAGAACTGCTCCGTCTCCAACTGTGTGATGCAATTAAAAAGTAACCTCTGGTTTTGGATTCGAGTGACAGATGCCCAAGTATAGGTGCAGGTGACAGCAAAGCACAGAATAGTGGGGTTGGCACAAACCACAGACTGAGATCTTCAGAGTTTTACCAAAGTGATCCCAAAGACAAGGTGCAAGTCCATTTCACTTGGCAGTGTGGATTAGCTGAACAGTTCCTCTGTCTGCAATGGGCAACTAACCAGTGATTTTGGTGTGCAAACTCAGGAGTCTAATCAAATAATATCAGTGCATGGTATTAGTGAACCCCACCATAGATGGTCCCAGGCCCAGCTTCAGAAGAAGGAGGGCTGGGCATGGGCTAGCAACCCCATCCTGTAAAAAAACAGAGCTACCAAAGCTCCAGCCACCTTGTCCCTGGGAGAAAAGGAGCTTGGAAAATAGGCGACACCTGGGGACAATTTGAAGGACTGGCCCAGGACCGATGACTCTGATGAGCTGCTGTCGACAGCCAATGCCCCTGTAGAGGTGATGGCCTTAAGAAGAAGAAAGTATTTCTATTGAGACAAAAGATATGAAATGTAACATACTGATACCATTGACAACTGTCTTATCCGTCTCAGTGGAGCGGCAAGGTATGCACATATATATTTTATGTGTGAACACCAAGTGTAGAGGGCTGTTGGGTCCAGTCTCCACGGATAAGTACTTATTCCCAAATGGCTGCTTGGAAAGCCTTGAGCACCAAGGCCATCGATAAGTACTTTCCCCCAATTGAAAGCCTTGAGCACCAAGGTTCACAGCAAACAGCATTCAGACAAAGATGTATTTAAATTTGATACGAGCAGCCGACCCACAGAATCATATGCATTAAAGGACCACAAACAAATAATCACATTCATAATGCCAATACTTTTAAAGCAATAAAAAAACACACCAAATTAACTTATGAAATTCAAATCAGCGCCATGGTGAAATGTCATACTCAACAGTGCTACGCCATGGGAGAGGCAAATGAAATTGCACAGAGGTCCCACAGGCAGAACGTACTCCCTTATCTACACTTGCCCCAACCCTGAACAGAAGCAAACCATATCTTCTTTATTCAAAAACAGGGCCCTCTGACCCCAGTGAATGGAACCTGGGATGAAAACAGACCAGACAGCTAAGTTAGAAAAGTTTTGGAAGATTCTAAGTGAGGAAGAGGAGATTAATCTTCATAGACTATAAAACTAGTTAATACTTGAATGTAATTAAATTCAATTCTCCAGACCCTATACTTTGGCAATGCAGTGGTTTGTTCATTAGAACTTTTCATCCTCAGGAAAGTTGTGTTTTTAAAGTAAGGTTGGGGGGGGGGCAAAAGAGGGAAAGGGGAAACAAAGATGGATTAAATTTGTTGTACGAAGTAACAGGAGCCATTAATCTCGACGAAAGAATGTCTTTGCTATATTAGCAAACTTATTCCAGTGTATCTTAAGTTCAGCTGGTACAACATTCTGTGCAGTTCAAATCTCAGTGGACAACATAAATTATGATTTAATTATAATTTTAAAAAAAGGTTCTTGAGGGAGACATCCAGAAACAAACATATTCTGTCCACAAACTCACTTGGAGGGCAGCAGAGCTGCAGTCAGTATCACCTGTGTAAAGGAGGTATAAATCAGTGAGTACTGAATCTAACACTACGTAGATAGCACAGGTAGGCAGCAGTTCTAGGGACAACGCACCTGTCAATTGAATTCGGGTATTATTTCCTTAACCCACTTCATCAAAACAAAAACTCCCAATGAGGTTGAGATTGGGTGCCTCTTGCTGGCTGAGGCTCCTCTGCTACTGGACAGCAATACCGGTCAATGAGTTGCCGTCTGAAATCTATGAAGGTCAGGTTTGCCCCGAGGTGCCGGAATTCTGGGTGGTGTCCCCCCCCCAACCTGAAGTGTGTAATTTTTGCGTGGGCAGCCGCGGTGCTGGTTAACGAGTTGTCACCAGAAGTCTCTATGAAGGTCAGATTTACCCCGAGGTGCTATGAGCCCAATAGGAATTCCAGACGATGCCCCCGCCCCCCCACCCCGACTTGACATGTGCGATTTTTGTACAGGCAGTCACGGTACTGGTTAATGAGTTGTCACTGGAAGTCTTTATAAAGGTCAAATTTTACCTGCCAGGAGGGCTGGACCAACTATCTATTTTAAATCTGTATTTCAGAGGTTAGATTGAGAAGCAATTTTTTTTGGGGGTGTGGTTAGTAAAACAAGCGCAAGGGAAAGAAAATGAACAGCTCACATCAATTAAGTCAACAGACAAGTCAGTGTCACACATCCACAGCCTTTTATATCACCAAATGCATAGGGGCATTTCATGCACTTTCCTGTATTCAGTTCCTAGGTGGCTGTCGAGTTGTGAAGGTTCGGATAGTTATCAAAGCAGGTCAACAATACCTGAGACTGTGCAATTGTGTAGTCAAAATGTAGGGGAGCAATATTCGGCCAATTAAATTAAAACTATTTCCTTGAAGTTTTCAACTGCATGGAGAAATAGCTCTCAAAGTGGTTTCCACCAAACGACTGACTTTATTTTTTATTTTCCAATTACCTATTGCAAAGGATAAACGAAACCTGAACCAGAAGTTGTTCGGCAGGACTTCATCAGAAGCCTGCAGCAAGCCCCCATCTCTGAGAAATGTCAGGAGCTCAGAGGTTCTGCATCAGGTTCAAAGAAATTCAGCTTGGAGTCATTGCACATAAGTTACTTGGCAGACACAGCCGGTTGTCATTTCTTGGTAGCTTCCTGGGTTGATGTATTTTCGGCATGAGGGCGGTCTTCACTGAGGCATAGATGCTGTGCTGGCTGGACAACATTAACACAGCTGAAGGCCTGATCTCGTACCCTCTCGGCATTATGCTCAGCGCTCCTCTCAGTCCCAGGAATATAATCCTGGGTTCACTGGGAAAGGGGGGACCAATTGACTGACTCCTGTTTAGTTGAAGACTGGGCAAGTTTATCTGCATACAAAGGTTGGTAGATACAAGCATGCAGCCATGGATAACATGAAGTTATTCTGCAAAGCCATGGATCGAGATGCATTTGCTCTGCCCCTTCTCACATCTCTATGTATGATTCTTTCATTTTCTCTCAGCCTCTCCATTTCAATGCAACACCCATAATCTCATATCAGCAAACTCTCTCAGAAAGTGCAACTTGGCTTTTCATTACGGCTCACAGGTCTTTGTTGTGCTTTGACCTGAGTGTCTCACTTCTCTGAGCCTTTGCGATGTCGCCGGAAACTTGAGACGTTCTCGTTCAGTGCATAGATCCTCCGGGAGAACTCCTCAAACCCTTCGGCATCGAGCTCGCCCAGAACCTGGTCATCGCTCTCCACGGCCACGGCTTGGTCAACAGGGATACAGAATCCTTCCAGCTGTTCTTCTGAACTGAAGCCTGTGGCTTCCATTCCAATGATTTCCTCGGCCCGCTCCACCGAGCAGAAGATGCCTCCACCTTTAGGGTGGCCAAAGTCACCTGAGTGCGGGCTGCTGGACTTAGCGGCGGGTGCGCTGGGCAATGTCATCCCATTTACCCCAGCAGAAACTGGCTGTGACCGGGACGCTTCATCAACAACACCATTTTCATTACCGTGCACGCCATTCTTAAAGGTGTCACACACTGCCCCCTCCTCTTTGAAGGAGCTGTCAGGTACCTCCAGCATTGTAGAGGTGTGCACCTTGCACACGTCCGTCGGCGGTGGCTCTGCTTGACATGCTGCTGCATTGTGGCTCGGGGCCAGATCTTCTTCCAAACACCCGTGCGACTGCCTCCAAGCTTTGTCTGGAGAGGGGATTCCACCGCTCTGAGCCTGCACCTCCGACCCTACTGGCACGATGGCCATTTGCCTCCGAGGAGCAGGAGTGGCACTGGAGAGAGGCCGATCACTTGTGAGAAAATAAAAAATTACTTGTTAACTTGGGAATGTAACACAGACACCAGATCATATTTTCATCCTCTGCATAAATTCAGCCATCACCATCAGGGTCCTGAACCAGCATGCATAACTTCACTCTCCCCATTACTGAACTGATTCTACAACCTATGGACTAATTTTCATGGATTCTACAACTTATGTTCTCAGTTTGTATGTATGTATTTATTTACTTTACAGTGCATTCCGGTTTATTGAGCCATTGGTTAATTGGTGCATCCGCTTATTTGGGACACTCTGAAAGAACAAAAACTAACCAAGAAAATAGCCAGGTTCCCTTTGTTTATTTGGGACACTCTACCGCTTAATTGGGACAGCAGACTACTGCTGAACAGTTTCTAACTAGCTTCAGATGTGAGCACTTGTGTGGCCATTAGACACTACACCGTGTTTAGAGTGAACAGTTTTTAAATAGCTTCAGTTGTGCGTGCTTGTGTTCGAAAACCAGCGATTTTGATACTGATTTTAGGTGAGAAATAAATAGTTAAGACAAAACGAAACAACTTCACTACTTCAAAAAGTTAATAACTATGAAGAATTTAAAGGTATTGACAACCATCTTGAATGTTATAATGAAAACGAAGACTTGGAGGATGCAATTGTCAAAAATTGTATGATGGTTGTTCATTTTCTACACCAGGTGTCTACACTGATTTTGTTCATTTACAGTCAATCAAAAGAACATGGCAACACAACTCCTCTGTCGATAACTACTGGGAACTAATACACAGTTTTACAGTACTGTAGTACTATTGGTAGTGTCCTAATATTGGTATGTTTGTATTGATAGTGTCCTAATTTGCTCTGTATTTCATTTAAACACAATTTGTTACTCAGTTAAATGATAGTTCGTCTTTTTTATACCTTTCTAACTATTTCCATGAAAAATAAACTCTTCTCAGGCTTCCAGCCAGGTACAGGTATCAATTTTAACAGGTGTTTTGTTGACAGACTCTGCCATCTTCATCAGGGATGATGCCTGGGCATGTCTAGTCCAGTGGAACTTAGGCCTCTCCTCAAGTCCTCTATGTAGAAATTAGCAATAGCCGGCAACATGGCCACTCCGTCCATTTGTTCATAGTAATTCCCCTTATAGAGGAAATACGTTGATGTAAGGGTGTGTTCAAAAAGGTCACGGTACCCTTATCAAACCCAGGAGGACCAAGCTCTCCTTAATGGGAACTCTTGTGAACAGGGGCACCACCTTGAAACTGACCACTGTGTCCTTCGGGGTCAAGCTGGATGTTGGTTATCATTTTTATGAAGTTGTTCAAATTTGTGATGTGATGCTCACAGCCCCCAATGAGGTAGCAGGTCAGAGAATCAATTTCACTGGTGATAGGTTTCCGGGGGGAGCCTTGTATGTCTTAGGGAGTCCCTAAAGTTTTGGTGATACTGGCAACACTGGCACTTGAGGAGTGGGCTCTGAGTTCACTGCCCTTATGGCCCAAATGCTTCTTCAGATATGTTGATGACACCTTCGCAGTAAGGCCTCATGGACTCCGGGCACTTCAATAGTTCCACGACCATCTGAACAGTATACATCAATACAATTTATGATGGAGATGGAGAAGAATAGTTGCCTCCCATTCCTGGACATTTTAATACAATGCAAACTGGATGGTAGCCTTGGACATGGCGCCTATCAGAATACAATCACCTGGACTTGTACCTCAACCATAACAGGCACCATCGCACCTTCCAACATAGAGTAGTTCTTTCTACTTTGATTAACTGTGCGAAAACTATCTTGGACATGGAGAGTCTCCTTGAGGAAATAAGACAATTATGCCCGACACTAATACAGAATGGCTACATGGTGAAGGAAATCAACAGGGCTCTTAAAAGGGCCAACGAGAAAACCAGGACACCTAACGAGGAGGAACCTGTCGCAACCACCTCTCTTCCCTATTTCTGCAGCTTCTGGATCGATCGCCAGAAATACCAGATTAATACCATCCACAAACCTGTAAGGACGCTCAAATCACAGTTTATGCAGTCAAAGATGACCTGATGTTTACAGGATTCCCTGTGAATGCTGCGTAGTGTACATCGGCCAAATGGGACACACAGTGGGAACTCGTACCAAGGAGCACAGGAGGTGTTACCATTTGGGTTACCCAGAGAAATCAACAGTAGCAGAACATTGCATTTGCAATGGCCATAGGATTAACTTCAACGGCACCTAACTATTGTGCCGTGCCAATGGCTTTTGGGATCACCTGGTGAAGGAAGCCATTGAAATAAAACTAGAGGAAAAGAACTTTAACAAAAATGAAAGTCTCGCTTTGAGTAAGAACTAGAATTCAATTATAAACAAGGCATGATAGTGGAAACCTGATTGGATGAGGATTAACCAATCAGGAAGGACGAATGATGGGGGTATAAATACCACTGGACTAGACATGCCAAGGCATCATCCCTGATGAAGATGGCAGTTTGTCATCGAAGAATCAGTTAAAATCAATACCTGTACCTGCTGGAAGCCTGAGAAGAGTTTATTTATCATATATACCAGGAAAACACTAGATCCTATTTCCATGAAACTTCGGCTAATTGGGGCAAAATGCACTGGTCCCTATGTGTCCCAATTAACCAGAATTCACTGCATTTTGTTTTCATTTCTTTTTTGTAATTGCACAATTTGTTGTCTTTTGAACATTGATTGTTTGTGCATCTTTGTCGTGTGCAGTTTTTCATTGATTCTATTGTGTTTCTTTGTATTTACCGTAAATGCCTGCAAGAAAATGAATCAGGTTAGTATATAACGTATATGTACTTTGATAATAAATTTACTTAGAAATTTGAATTGTATCTTTATCATTTAAAACAAAACTACACCACCTCTTACGGGCATTAAGATATCCCACAGCTTTTCTAAATTGATAGGTATCAAGGAGAGAAGAGACAGGTTTAGCAGCCAATACTCTTGAGTTACAGTACACTACAGCACAGAAACAGGCCCTTCAGACCTTGTTGAACTGTTATCCTGACCAGATCCACTGACCCACACCATAGTCCTTCACACCCTGTGAGTCCATGTATTTATCCAAACCTCTCTTTAAAAAATTAGTCAAACTTGCACCCGCCACTTCTACTGACAGCTCATTTCACACTCTCACCACCCTCTGAGTGAAGAAGTTCCCCCTCTTGTTCCTCTTAAACTTTTCACCTTTCACCCTTAGCCTCTAGTTCTTGTTCTAGTCTCACCCAAGCTCAGTGGAAAAAGCTTCATCAAATCATATTTTTATCGTCTGTACAATCTGCATTTAAAATAAAACTATGCCAATTCTTACAGAAACGCTGAAGCTTGACTTAAATTCAAGTTCAAGTTTCACACATAAAAGTTTTATGTGTGTTGCTGGAAATTCCAGCATCTGCAGATTTCCTCGTGTTTGCGTTTTCAAGTTCAAGTTTACTGTCATTCAGCCATATACATGTACACAACTACACGAAACAATGTTCTTCTGGACCAAGGTGCACAACACCGTACATATAACACACACAACACATGAAGTAATATTACCACAATAAATTAACAAATAATAAAATATATTCCAGAACATATAGTTTCAAGGAGAGTGGAGACAAGTTTAGCAGCTGATTCTCCAGAGACAACTTATTAGGTATGTTTGCCACTTTAAGCAGGAGATCTGTGAAAGGACAGATGTGGACCAGCACAGATAATTCTGGATGTGGAGGTTGGTAGAAATAGAGAGAAAGGAACAGAAACAGAAGGCCATAAACATGAGAAAGTCTGCAGATGCTGGAAATTCAAAGCAACACACATAAAATGCTGGAGGAACTCAGCAGATCAGGCAGCATCTACAGAAATGAATAAACAGCCAACGCTCTGGGCTGAGACTCTTCTTCAGAACTGGAAAGGAAGGGGCAAGATGCCAGAATAAAATGGAGTGGAGGAGGGGAAGGAGGCTAGCTGGAAGGTGATAAGGTGAAGCCAGGTGGGTGGGAAAGGTTAAGGGCTGAAGAGGAAGGAATCTGATAGGACTGGAAAGAGGATCATAGGAGAAAGGGAAGGAGGAGGAGACCCAGGGGAAAGTGATAGGAGAGGAGAAGTAAAAAGTGTCCAAGCCTGGTCAGCATTGGCTAAATTTTCACTGACTCCAGCTTCCATGCTGTTGCTTGACTATGTTATCACCCAAAAACAATGAAAGATCCACAAAAGTGTGAAGAAAGCAGTAGGGTAGCACAGTAGCATAGTGGCTACTTAATGCTTCACAGTGCCTAAGATCAGGGTTCGACCATTCTTATCAGTCCTTAGTGGCTGTAACTCCTTAGAGTTGCTGTCTGTAATGAGCTTATAGGCCCTCCCTGTGACTGCCTGGATTTCCACTTGGTGATCCAGTTTCCCACCACATACCAAAAAAGCGTTGGGGTTGGGGTTAATAAGTTATGGCCATGGTACGTTGGCGCTGGAAGCATACAACACTTGCGGGTTGCCCCCAACACTTCTCGGACTGTGTTGGTTGTTGACGCAAGCATTGTAGGTTTTGATGTGCAGTACTGTACAAAAGTCATAGGCACATTTATATAACCAGGAAGACTAAGAGTTTTGCAAAGAACTGTGGTCATTTTATGTATTGCATTCTAAAAAAAAAACAAATTTCATGACATATGTGAGTGGTGATAAACCTGATTCTGATATGGGGTCTCTGTTGTGGATTGAGAGTGGGAAGGGGGCAGGTTGGGAAAAGGGGAAGGGAGAAGGAAGCACCAGATAGACATTTCGTAATGATCAATACACCAATTGTTTGGAATCAAGTGACTTTGCCTGGTGTGTCTGCAGACATGCCACCAACCCACCCCCACCCCGGCACTGTTTCTCTGCCACCGACCCGTCCCACACTCCTCCCGCCGCGCTCCGCTCTTTCCATTCCCAATATCCTTTGCTCCAGCCGGATTTACAAACTCACTCTCCACTCCACCTTGTCAAATACTGAACTGTGCAAAAGTCTCAGACACCCTAGCTATTAGACTTTTACACAGTACTATACATGTGACAAATAAAGCTAATCTCTCATCTTTCAATCTTGGAATGTAGGAGATTGAGGGGGCAACCTATTAGAAGTGTTGAAAATTATGAGAGGCATTGATAAGATGGACGGTAAGAGTCTTTTCCCCAGGGTAAGGGAGTCGAAAACTAGCGGACACAGAGGGTAGCACAGTAGCGTAGTAGTTAGCACAACACTTTACCGTATCAGCGACCCAGGTTACATTCCTGCCGCATCTTGTAAGGAGTTTGTACGTTCTCTCCGTGACTGCGTGGATTTCCTCCGGGTGTTCCGCTTTCCTCCCAAAGTCCAAAAACGTACGGGTTGATAGGTCAATTGATCATTATAAGTTGTCCCGTGATTAGGCTAGGGTTAATTTGGGGGATTACTGGGCAACACAGCTCAAAGGGCCTATTCTGTGCTGTATCCTAATAAGTAAGTGATGTTGTGGGGATGGAACTGGACTCTCTGACGGTGGTGTCTGAAAAGAGGATGCTGTCCAAGTTGCATGCCATCTTGGACAATGTCTCCCATCCACTACACAATGTACTGGGTGGGCACAGGAGTACATTCAGCCAGAGACTCATTCCACCGAGATGCAACACGGAGCGTCACAGGAAGTCATTCCTGCCTGTGGCCATCAAACTTTACAACTCCTCCCTTGGAGGGTCAGACACCCTGAGCCAATAGGCTGGTGCCGGACTTATTTCCATCTGGCATAATTTACATATTATTATTTAATCATTTATGGTTTTATATTGTTAAATTTATACTCTATTCTTAGTTGGTGCAACTGTAACAAAACCCAATTTCCCTCGGGATCAATAAAGTATGTCTATCTACCTATCTATCTAAATAAATTTAGGGTGAGAGGGAAAAATTTTAAAGGGGCTCAAAGGACAACTTTTTCATGCAAAAGCAGCTGCCAGAGAAAGTGGTTGAACAGGTGCACTTAAGAAGCACTTGGACAGGTACATGGAGGGGAGGGGCCTGGAGGGTCATGTGCTGAATGCAGGAGATTGGGGCTAGCTGGGTGGACAACATGGTTGCTCATGGACTCTTTGGGCTGAAGGGCCTGATATTTGTCCTGTATTGCTCTTCGACTCTTCTCAGTCTTCCAAATATCCAAGCCCTTATTTTAAGGCAAGTTTGTCAAATTTTGAACTTTCCAGCCAGAAAACACTTCTCTTCAATATCTGTCCAAATATTTCCAAGGATTAGAGAGTATTTCTTATGAGGATTGGTTGAGCGAGCTAGGGCTTTTCTCTTTGGAACGAAGAATGATGAGAGGTGACTTGATAGAGGTGTACAAGGTAAAGCAAACAGACTTCTTCCCAGGGTAGAAACAGCTAGATTGATCTTAGAATAGGCCGGTATAGCATCGTAGGCCAAAGGGTCTGTACTGTGCTGTAATGTTCTATGTTTTATTTCCAAGGAAAGCAATGGTCAAATATTAATGAAAAACAGATTAATTTGAAAGTGAGAGAGAGAGAGTGAAAGTGTGAGAGAGAGTGAATGGGAAAGAGAGAGAGAGTGAGTGAGAATGCGAGAGAGAGAGAGAGTTTGAAAGAGAGTGGGAGTGGGAGGGAGAGCATGAGAGAGAGTGAGTGAGTGTGAGAAAGTGAATGAGAGAGGGATGGAGAGGGAGGGGAGGGTAAGAGAGAGAGGGGAGGAGGAAAGGGGGCAGAAAGAGAGAGAGAGAGAGAACGACAGAGAGAATGCGAGAGAATGACAGAGAGTGGGAGAGAAAGCATGAGAGAGAGTGATGGAAAGAGGGAGGGAGGAGAGGGAAAGAGGTAGTGTGGGAGGGGAGGGGGAGAGAGGACAGTGAGGGCCTGCAGAAATAATGTGGAACTGCTGGATCTAGTAGTTTCCTTTGGGATAATAAATGCATATGTTTTGATCTTCCAGGTTCCTTAGATTCTAGTACAATTCCTATGGATTATGCAACCTCTCCAACCTCTAGACTTGTTATTTTTGGTATCACTGTAAGCTTCTCCTTTCAATCTAATAATACCTTTAATTCTCTGGATGGCCACAAAGTGTCAGGGAACAAGGTTAAAACAATTCTTCTGTGCACACAGCATCCCAGGATTCACTTTCCATGTAATTTCCTGACAATTGACCCAGAAGATAGGAAAATCTGCAACCACGGCATTTTTCTTGGGTGGTACGATGAAGGGTTTCGGCCTGAAACATTGACTGTTTATCCCTCTCCACAGAAGCTGCCTAACCTGCTGAGTCCCTCCAGCATTTTGTGTGTTTCTTGGGTAGTATCTGTGTGAATTCTGCTTTATCAGTTCAGATAGAGGTGGTTGTTCTGTGGAAATGAATCTGATGGCATCACTGAACTATCGAAATTCAAATTATGAACTCAAGCTTGACACAGTAGTGTAGTAATGCCTTACAATGCCAGGGATCAGCAATTCCTTCTGTTTATCCATTCCCCCATGATCACCCAGGGTGCTCCAGTTCCCTCCCACATTCCAAAGATGTACAAGTTAGAGTTATTAAGTTGTGGGCATCATATGTTGGTGCCACTTGCGGGCTGCCTCCAGTATACCTTCAGACTGTGTTGGTCATCGACACAAATGATGCATTACACTGCTTTCAATGTATATGTGATGAATTAGCAACTCAAGCTAATCTTCATCTTTAGAGTTAACCTTATCAGTTCAGAAAGAGGTAGCTACTGAATCGGATGTCATCACCGTACTGCAGGAATTCGGATTATGAATTCAAGCTCACTTTTATCACTTTTGCTCAATATACTCTACAATCTTTAAGTAATGTTACTGGCATAAAAGCAGTAGCTTTAAATTTAAAAAAAAATACATACTTTGGCAATTTTATGTCTGTTCCAAAGGATGTAATACAAGGACTCCACTTATAAAACTGAACCATGCTGGCTCACTAGATCTTTACTCAAAGAACACTTGGCATAATTTTTATTCACATAATCTTTGGCAGAGGGGTTTGACAGAAATTGTGTTGTTTTAGTTTCTTGTTCACTGGTCTGCATAACTCTTCAAAATTATCACACAAAAACTCTCTTTTTTAATTTAAATATATCAACCTCCCACAGACGGACTGGACAAACCAAAATCAATACTTCTACCGATCAAATATCTTCCCATAAATCATAAGTTAACTAGAATCAGATGAAGTCACATCAATCTTATTTTGAGAGAATAACAAAAGAAAATTCCACAGCACTTTTAAAACACTGAAGGAAAGAAAAAGCACCCAGAATATGAATTTACATAGCTTAATTTCAATTTAAACTTAGACCAGTACAGCACAGGAATAGGCCTTTCAACCCACAATGTTGTGCCGAACCAAATAAATTAGTAATCAAATGGCCAACTAAACTAAACCCTTCTGCCCACACAATGTCTATAACCTTTCATTTTTTCCACATACTTGTACTTTATACCTTATTGTTGCCAAACAATTGATACTAGAACGTACAATCATCACAGCGATATTTGATTCTGCGCTTCCCGCTCCCTGGGTTACAATATTAAATATTTAAAATATTATAAATAGAAACATTAGTAAATATTAAAAATGCAAATTATAAATCATAAATAGAAAATAGAAAAATGGAAAGTGAGGTAGTGCAAAAAAATCGAGAGGCAGGTCCGGATATTTGGAGGGTACGGCCCAGATCCAGGTCAGGATCCGTTCAGCAGTCTCATCACTGTTGGAAAGATGCTGTTCCCAAATCTGGCCGTACATTCATGTGCTTATCTAAATGTCTCTTAATAGTCCCTAATGTATCTGCTTCTACCACAACCCCAGATAGAGGTGGTTGTTCTGTGGAAATGAATCTGATGGCATCACTGAACTATCGAAACCACTCTCTGTGTAAAAAAAATCTTACCCTCACATCCCCTTTGAAATTACCCGCTCTCACTTTAACTGCATGCTCTCTGGTATTAGACATTTCAACCCTGGGAAAAAGGTACAGTCTGTCTACTCTATCTCTGCCTCTCATAATCTTATAAGTTTTATAAGTGCAAATATTACTTGGAATCTCCAGAACTGAAATAACTTCAATTTCTTTAAAACAGGGTAATGACTTTGCATTAATAAGAGAAGATTATAGATGCAGTGACAAGGTTAACCACATTTCAGTGAAGCAGACTGAAAACTTTCACACAACAGCATTTGAACTGAATTATACATTTAGGCCTTTCAGACATGGGTTGTGTCTGGAATATTTTGTGTAAGATGGGAGGAGAGCTACATGTCTGGTTTTGAGAGTGTAAACAAGCTGAGATAATACACTTAAAGAAATGAGCCTTTCAGAATTGTTCCAAGGTGTGGGGCAATAATTAAATACAGGGGATTCTGGTTAACTCTCAAAGAACAAAATCAAAAACTGTTCCCACAACCTAAGGACTCACTTTCAAGGCCTCTTCATCTCATGTTCTCGATATTTACTATCTATCTACCTATCTATCTATCTATCTATTTATATTTATTTATTATTTCTTTTATCTTTAAAAGGTTTGTTGTATTTTTAACAATGGTTGATTGTCCATCCTGTTAGGTGCGGTCCGCATTACGGTTCTTGGATTTATTGAGTTTGCCTACAAAAAAATGAATTTCAGGGCTGTACATGGTGCCTTTGATAATTAATTTACTTCGAACTTTCAACTTTAATTGGGAAAAAGGCCGGGATTCTCTTCATTTACTTGGGACATTATGCCGCTTAATTGGGACACAAAGAGTGTTGCTGAACAGTTTCTAACTCGCGTCAGTTGCGTGCACTTCTGTGGCCGTTAGACAAACACTGTGCTTAGAGTAAAACAATTTTTAGTTAGCATCAGTTGTGTGAGTTTGTGTTCAAAAGGCAGTGATTTTTATCACTGATAGTTGGTGAGAAATAAGCAGTAATACAATTCAGAACTGCTTTTCCCACTGCGGTTTCAAGCAGTCAGGCTTGGAGATGCCTGAAAAGGCTAGATTGAAAATGAAGATTTGGAGAATGCAACTGTCAAAAGCAGTGTATGAAGGAAGTCCATTATCTGCACTAGGTGCCTGTGCTTGTTTTAGATCATAGAAATCTACAATACATTATAGGCCCTTCGGCCCATAATGTTGTGCCCACCATGTAATCTACTCTAGAAACTGCCAGAATTTCCCTACTGCATACCCCTCTACTTTTCTAAGCTCCCTGTACTTAAGAGTCTCTTAAAAGACCTTATTGTACCTGCCTCTACCAGCGTCGTGGCCATGCATTCCACGCACCCACCACTCTCTGTGTGAAAAACTTACCTGACGTCCCTTGTACCTACTTCCAAGCACCTTAAAACTATGCCCCCTTGTGTTAGTCATTTCAGCCCTGGGAAAAAGCTGTTGACCATCCATACGTCAATGCCTCTCATCATCTTACACACCTCTATCAGGGCACCTTTCATCCTCCGTGGCTCCAAGGAGAAAAGGCCAAATTCACTCAACCTATTCTCATACGGCTTGCTTTCCAATTTTGTTCAATTACAGTCAATCAAAAGAACACGGCAGCATATATTGGATGAATTCTAGCAACTAGTACAGTTTCGTAATACCGTATTAGCATTGGTAGTGTTCTAATTTGCTCTGTATTTCATTTAAACAGCTAATTTGTTACCAGTTAAAGAGTTTTTGCTTTTTTATACCTTTTTAACTATTTCTATGAAACATCAGCTAACTGGGGTAGTCAAACAATTGGTCCCAATGTGTCCCAAATCCACTGTACTTTTGAAGCACAGTTACTGCTGCCATGTAAGAGCAGCAACCATCCACAAAAAGAAATGTAAAAACGACCAGATAATCTGTTATTTTGAGGTACCCAATGAAACTGTGCCACCCATGTGACCACTGAGCCTACTAATCCATATGTTTTCGGAACGTGGGAGGAAAATGGAGCACCCAGAAGAACCCTACGTGGATTTAAAGCTAGGTCACTAGGGCTGCAGTAGCATTATGCTAACTGTGTCGCCCATACTGTTGAGATGCTAGTCCAAGGTACACCTCAGCTCTCCTATCAGATTCCTTCATCAATCTTTTACCTCTTCCACCTATCACCTCTTAGTTTTTCATTTCATCCCCCCTCCCCCACCCACCCGCCCAGTCTCACCTATCAGCTGCCAACTTGAACTCCGTCCCCTCACTCCATTTTCTTATTCTGTCTCCTTCCTTTCCAGTCCTGAAGAAAGATATTGTCCTGAATGGTCGACTGTTTATGTCCCTCCATAGATACTGTCTGGCCTGCTGAGTTCCTCCAGCATTTTGTATGAGTTGCTCAAGATTTCCAGCATCTGCAGGATCTCTTGTGCTTATAATATAACAATCTGACCTACTACACTTAATTGACCAATATAGTCCGATTCCAACAGGAGAAGGAAAAAGGCGGGTTACTGGTAGCTTAAGACCAGTCGCTTCAGACAGATGGGGCTCGTCAGCCGTGGTTAGCAGCTCATCTAGGAAACTGAAAACTCTGATCTCAAACCTCTGCTCTTATGGCTATACCCACTCATGGGGAAGGCTTCGGGAGTAAATCCCGAGGGAAAAGACTGGAGCTGGAGTCCCTAAAGCAGTCCTACATTGAGTTCAATATTGACTGGCAACTCCTGCGATGCTGCTGGTGCCAAACTGTATTGGTGTCTGCTGTTCCTTTGGGTTTATCGACTGCATGGAGAGGTTGAGCCTGCTACATGGGCAACAGTTTGCTCTCCATGCTGTTCTGTCAAGCCTTGTGTATCTAGACAACTAGGATGCAACATCCATGGTCAACTCTGACTGGCAGAGAACCATACCTTAGTCTAATTCTCCACACTAGTTTATCTCAGTGTTACCTCAGTAATAGCTATAATGGTAGGAATTAACATAACAAGTGAGTCTTGTTTATGTAATGTGACTAGAATGGTTCTTTAAAGGAAAAGCCAAGATAAGAATTAGGATTATCAGTTTTAATAATCCTACAATTAGAAGCACAGCTATTTTATCAGTGGAAATTCATGACCTACACCAGGATACTGTAAGAAAGCAATTATAGTTTCTATTTTTTGAAAGGGCTAGTGAAATGTAGAGAGAAACTTTATGTAAAGTTAATTGTTTTAACCTGTAAAAAGCATTTCAGAATGTATATTGTATACATTTCTCTGACATTAAATTTGACCTTTGAACCTTTGTAGATGTTCATGTATAGTGTAGGGATGTGTATGGTCGTGCACCTTGGAAAAAGGAATAAAGGCATATACTATTTTCTAAATAGGCAGAAAATTCAAAAATCAAAGGTGCAAAGGGAAATGGGAGTCCTCGTGCAGGATTTCCTGAAGGTTAACTTGCAGGTTGAGTCGGTGGTGAGGAAGGCAAATGTAATGTTAGAATTCATTTCAAGAAAACTAGGATGTAAAGGCAAGGATGTACTGCTGAGGCTTTATAAGGCATTGGTCAGACGACACTCAAGAGTACTATGAGCAGTTTTGGGCCCTTTATCCAAGAAAAGATGAGCTGACATTGAAGGGGGTCCAGAAGAAATCCACGAAATGATTCTAGCAATGAAAAAAGGTTAAAGTATGAGGAGTGTTTGATGGCACTATGCCTGTAGTCACTGGTGTTTTAAAGAATGGGGGCGAGGGTGGAATCTCATTGAAACCTATTGAATATCGAAAAGTCTAGACAGAGTGGATGTGGAGAGGATGTTTCCTACTGCGTGTGAATGTAGGACCTGAGAGCACAGCCTCAGAATAGAGGCACATCCATTTAGTACAGAGATGAGGAGGAATTCCTTCTGCCAGAGAGTATTGAATCTGTTGAATTCATTGCCACAGACGGCTGTGGTTGCCAGGTCATTGAGTGTATTTAAAGCAGAGGTTGATAGGTTCTTGATTAGTCAGGATGTCAAAGGTTATGGGGGGGGGGGAAGGCAGGAGAATGGGGTTACGAGGGATAATAAATCAGCCATGATGGAATGGTGCTGCAGACCTGATGGGCCAAATGGCTTAATTCTGCTCCTGTGACCTTTGCTCTTATGAGTCCTCTCTCTTCATACCCCACTCCCGGTACACAAAGGATTCAAGAATATGAAAGTTGTTATAAAAATAAGATGGGCTCTTATTGTATGAGGGAACATTAATAATAAGTTCCCTTTGCACTAAGATGGAGTATTGACTTCATAACGGCAGAGCAGACGCAATGGGCATAATGGGCTCATTCGACTCTTATGCCTTACTGTCTTGTCTACTTGCACTTCATTTTCTCTGTAACACTTTATTCTGCATCTTGCTATTGCTCTCCCTTGTACCACCTCACTGCACCGTTGTAATGAAATGATAAAGATGGATGGCATCCAAAACGAACGCTTGTTACTGTACACGTGACATTAATAAACCAGCTTCTAATAGTCATGCTTGGGAATAGGTTTAGGGAGGGCTCAGAGTTCAAGTTCAAAGTAAATACATCATCAAAGGACATGTATGTCACCATATACAACACCAAGTTTTAATTTCTTGCAGGCATACTCAATAAATCCAATAACCGTAATAGAGTCAATGAAAGAGCAGATCAACAGGGCGGACAATCAGTGTAGAAAAAGCAAAAGATTACGCAAATACAAATAGAAAGACAAAAAATTATAGTAACTTATTAAATAGACATAGCCATTCCAAACACACACAGCATAGAGAAACCAGTAAGTGAAAAACACCAGAAATATGCTGAATTAAAAGAGGAAATTGAAAGACTAGGGAACGTGAACAGGGTATACATTGTTCCAACAGTAATATCTACAAATGGTGTCATCCGAAAGTCCCTACACAATAGTATTAAACAATTAGGCTATACAGCAATATTTATGTAAATCTCCATAAATCCTCAATACTGGACACCACTAGAATAGAACATAGAACATAGAATAGTACAGCACAGTACAGGCCCTTCGGCCCACAATGTTGTGCCGACCCTCAAACCCTGCCTCCCATATAAGCCCCCACCTTAAATTCCTCTATATACCTGTCTAGTAGTCTCTTAAACTTTACTAGTGTATCTGCCTCCACCACTGACTCAGGCAGTGCATTCCACGCACCGACCACTCTCTGAGTAAAAAACCTTCCTCTAATATCCCCCTTGAACTTCCCACCCCTTACCTTAAAGCCATGTCCTCTTGTATTGAGCAGTGGTGCCCTGGGGAAGAGGCGCTGGCTATCCACTCTATCTAATCCTCTTATTCAGAATAGTCTGAAAGATCCTAGCAATTGAGAAATGAGTGTGCTTGGCTATGCAACTCTAGCCGAGATCTCTAGATAAAAATAGAACTTAATTGTATATATAGAAATCAACTTGAGCTGAGAAAAAAAAATCAAGAAAATGAGATGAAGAGTCCTTGAGAGCGAATCCATAGATTGTGGGAACATATGGTCAAAGGAAAAATAAATCCAGTTTCATAATGCTCTGCATTCAAAGAAAGGAAATTTAATGAAAGCTCCTTTCTGGAAAAACTATGATGTTACACTGGGCAAAAATAGAAAATCGGGTTTTTACAGGAAACTTTCTTTCCATATGCGCCTCTGAGACATAAGGCTGTGTGTTCAATTGCCAGTCTGACTGAAGCACTGAGGGCCGCATGGTAAGTAGCTCCAGTTCTTGATGAGTTTTATAAAATCGAGGGCCCACTTTTTACACTCTGAAGAGAACACACTGACCAAGGGACAGATCTGCTAATCAGGAATAGACCTGCTCTGCTAGTCATGAAAACAATTCTTATCTGGTCACCATTTTATTTTCACTTAGAGATACAGTGCAGAACAGGCCCTTCCAACCCAATGAGATTAAATATAGTACTGTGCACATACATCCAGCTACGTGCCTAAGACTTTTACACAGTACTGTATATTATGTCTTTCCAATTACCAAATAACACTTAATACCACCGAGTTAATACAAAGCGAAGTCCTCTTATTTCTTTCTCCTATCTCCTTATCCTGCTCATTACCTCTCTCTGGTGCTCCTCCTGCTTCCTTTTCTTCCATGATCTTCTACACTCTCCTAGCAGACTCCCCTTCCTCCAGCCCTTTCACCAATCAGCTTCCCCGCTCTTTACTTCACCATTCCCCCCTCTCCCGGTTTCACCTATCACCAACCACCTCATGCTTCTTCTTCCCCTCCATCGACCTTCTTGCTTTGACTTCTTATCTTTTTTTCCAGTCCCCATGAAGGGTCTTGGCCTGAAACGTCGACTGTTTATTCCTTTCCATAGATGCTGCCTGACCTGCTGAGTTCCTCCAGCATTTTGTGTGTGTTGCCTTGGATTTTCTCATGTTTGTGGTACTCATATTTCTGTTTCTCAACCACCTTCCTGTTTTAACCAAGATAGAGAACTGTGCAAAAGTCTTAGGCACCCTAGCTATATATGTGCCTAAGACTTTTGCACCGTGCTGTATTTAACCCAGGCCTAATCACAGAAAAACTTACAATGACTAATTAACCTAGGAAAAAATATGTCTTTGGACTGTGGGAGGAAACTGGCGCACCCAGAGGAAACCTACGGATGCCACACAGAGGATGCCGGAATTGAACTCTGAACTCCGACCTTGATGAACTTAGGGGTTTGATTTGCACAAATTTCTGCAACATTGCCCACATTACTACAGTAATGTTAATTCTAAAGGTCCTTTAATACAAAGGTACTATTTACTTTGATAATGAAATTATTATCAAAGTATGTACACTCAGTGACTATTTTATTAAGCACACCTGCTCATTAATGCAAATATCTAATCAGCTGATCATGTGGCAGCAGCTCAATGCATAAAAATGGTCAGGAGGTTCAGTTGTTGTTCAGACCAAACATCAGAATGCAGAAGAAATGTGATCTAAGTGACTTTGACCATGGAATGATTGCTGGTGTCAGACAGGGTGGTTTGACTATCTCAGATACTGCTGATCTCTTGCAATTTTCATACACAACAGTCTCTAGAGCTTACAGAGAATAGTGCGAGAAACAAAATCAGCCAGTGAGTAGCAGTTCTGTGGGCGAAAATGCCTTGTTAATGAGAGAGAACAGAGGAGAATGGGCAGACTGGTTCAAGCTGACAGGAAGGTGACAGTAACTCAAATATCCATGTGTTGCAACAGTGGTGTGCAGCCAAGCATCTGTAAACATAGAGCACGTTGAATCTTGAAGTGGACGGGCTATAGCAGCTAGAGACTAGAAACGTACACTCAGTGGCCACTTTATTGGGTATAGCAGGTACCTAATAACGTGACCACTGAGAATATATGTCACCATATACTACCTTGAGATACATTTTCTTACAGACATTTACAAGAAAATATAGTAGACAATAGAATTTATGAAAAATACTACATAAACAAAAACTGACAACCAATGTGCAAAAGAGACTAACTTTGTACATTCTTTGAAAGTGAGTCTGTGGTTTGTGTAATCAGTTCAGAGCTCAGGTAGGGAAAAGCCTTCAAGAAGCTGGTGGATACAGCCCAATCAATCACAGGAAAAGCCTCCGTACCATTGAGTGCTGCCACAAAAAAAGCAGCATCCATTGTCAGAGAGCCCAATCATTCAGGCCAAGTACTCGTCTCACTGCTGTCATCGGATACGAAATTCAGGAGCCTTGGGTCCCACACCACCAGGTTCAGGAACAGTTAATTCCCTTCAACTACAAGCTCCTGAATTGGACTGGATAACTTCACTCACCTCAACTCTGAACTAATTCCACAACCTATGGACTCACCTTTAAGGACTCTACAACTCATGTCCCCAGTATTATTTACCTACTTAGTTATTAATTATTATTAATTTTATTATATTTGCACAATTTGTTTTAATTTGCACATTGGTTGTCAGTCAAGATTTACAGGACTGTGCAAAAGTCTTAGGCACAGATATATGTAGTTAGGGTGCCTATGACATTTACAGAGTACTGTATTTGTCAACGTGGAACGGAGAGCCAGTTTATAAATTTGGCTGGTGCAAAGGATGTTGGGAATGGCAAGGGTGGTGTGCTGTGGGAGAGGTGTGGGACAGGTGGCAGAGAAAGCATGCAAGGGGCGGGGGTTGGCGAGGGTGCAGACACACCCAGCCCTGATACACTAGGCTAGGTTATGTGAGTCTAAAAATGGGTTTATTGATCATTACAGAATGTGTATGTATGTGTATATATATGTGCCTAAGACTTTTGCACAGTACTTAAGAGTATAGTTTTTCATAAATTCAATTGTATTTCTTTATATTCTAGAAATGCCTGCAAGAAAATGAATCTCAGAGTTGTATATGACGACATATATGTATGCTGATAATAGGTTTACCTAGAACTTTGAGAGAAATTCTAAGCAAATAGAAGTGAGTAGAGTGTCACAATAGCGTAGTGGTCAGCACAACGCTATTACCGCTTGGGGCATCAGAGCTCAATTCTGGCAGTATGAATTCAATCATATTATGATGACTGCTTCCTAAGGGTTCCTTTATGTTAAGCACCCTAATAAAATCTGGATTATTACACAATACCCAATCTAAGATAGCCTTCCCCCAAGTAGGCTTCAGCATAAGCTGTTCTAAAAAGCCATCTTGTAGGCATTAACAAATTCCCTCTCTTGCAATTCGATACCAGCCTGAATTTCCCAATCCCCTTGCTTATTGAAGTCCTCCATTACAATTGTGTCATTACCCTTATTTCATGCTTTTTCCAGCTTCCTTTGCAATTTCAACCCCATATCTTGGCTACTATTTGGAGGTCTATATATGATTCCCATAGTGGATTTTTTCACTCTTGCAGTTTCTTAATTTCACCCATAAAGATTTGACATTCTCTGACCCGACGTCACCTTTTTCTAAAGATGTAATTCCATTTATTACCAACAGAACCCTTCTTTCAGCCACGACTCAGTGATGTCCACAACGTCATACCGAACAATCTCTAATTGCGCCATGAGTTTGTCCATTTTATTCTGAACACTACGTGCATTTAAATACAGTACCTTCAGTCCTGCATTCTTTGCCCTTTTGAGTTTTGCCTCTGTGGTACAATTTACCTCTTTGCTCTGTCTGTGTTTGTACCCAGTCATTGCTTGTCCTTCTTTAAACTCATGTTATAATAACATGGTTGTCATGATGGGAGAGTTTAATTTCCTCAATATTGATTGGCATCTCCTTAGAGCAAAGGGTTTAGATTGGGTGGAAGGTTTCCTGACACAATATGTAGATAAGCCTAGAAGAGGAGAAGCTGTACTTGATACGGTATTGGGAAATGAACCTGGTCAGGCATCAGGTCTCTCAGTGGGAGAGCATTTTGGAGATAGTATCATAATTCTATCTCCTTTACCATAGCGTTGGAGAGGGATAGGAGCCGACAGATTAGGAAAACGTTTAATTGGAGTAAGGCGAAATCTGAAGCTAATAGGTGGGAACTTGAAAGCATAAATTGGGAGCAGATGTTCTCAGGGAAATGTACGGCAGAAATGCAGCAAATATTCAGGGGATATTTTCGTGGTGTTCTGCATAGGTACGTTCCAATGAGACAGGGAAAGGATGGTAGGGTACAGGAAGTCTCGTGTACAAAGGCTGTTGAAAATCTAGTCAAGAAGAAAAGAAAAGCTTACGAAAGGTTCAAAAAACTAGGTAATGATAGAGATCTAGAAAATTATAAGGCTAGCAGGAAGAAGCTTAAGAATGAAATTATGAGAGCCAGAAGGGGCCATGAGAAGGCCTTGGAGAGCAGGATTAAGGAAAACCCCAAGGCATTCTACAAGTATGTGAAAAGCAAGAGGATAAGATGTGAGAGAACAGGCCCAATCAAGTGTGACAGTGGGAAAGTGTGTATGGAACCGGAGGAGATAGTGGAGGTACTTACTTTGCTTTAGTGTTCACCATGGAAAAAAACCTTGGCAATTATAGGGATGACTTATAGCGGACTGAAAAGTTTGAGCATATAGACATTAAGAAAGAGGATGTGCTGGAGTCTTTGGAAAGCATCAAGTTGAATAAGTCACCGGGACCAGAGTCTGACTGAATCTTTTGAGGATGTGACTAAACACATTGATGAAGTTAGAGCAGTAGATGTAGTGTATATGGATTTCAGCAAGACATTTGATAAGGTACCCCATGCAAGGCTTATTGAGAAATTAAGGAGGCATGGGATCCAAGGGGACATTGCTTTGTGGATCCAGAACTGGCTTGCCCACAGAAGACAAAGAGTGGCTGTAGACGGGTCATATTCTGCATGGAGGCCGGTGACCAGTGGTGTGCCTCAGGGATCTGTTCTGGATCCCCCTCTCTTTGTGATTTTTATAAATTACCTGGATTAGGAAGTGGAGAGATGGGTTAGTAAATTTGCTGATGACACAAAGATTGGAGATGTTGTGGATAGTGTGGAGGGCTGTCAGAGGTTACAGCGGGACATTGATAAGATACAGAACTGGGTGGAGAAGTGGCAGATGGAGTTCAACCCAGATAAGTATGAGGTGGTTCATTTTGGTAGGTCAAATATGATGGCAGAATATAGAATTAATGGTAAGACTCTTGGCAGTGTGGAGGATCAGAGGGATCTTGGGGTCCGACTCCATAGGACACTCAAAGCTGCTGCGCAGGTTGACTCTGTGGTTATGAAGGCATACGGTGCATTGGCCTTCATCAAACATGGAATTGAGTTTAAGAGCCGAGAGGTAACGTTACAACTATATAGGACCCCGGTCAGACCCGACTTGGAGTACTGCCCTCAGTTCTGGTTACCTCACTACAGGAAGGATGTGGAAACTATACAAAGGGTGCAAAGATTTACAAGGATGTTGTCTGGATTGGGGAGCATGCCTTAGGTTGAGTGAACTCGGCCTTTTCTCCTTGGAGCGGCGGAGGATGAGGGGTGACCTGATAGAGGTGTATGAGAGGCATTACTTGTGTGGATAGTCAGAGGCTTTTTCCCAGGGCTGAAATGGCTAATATGAGAGGGCATAGTTTTAAGGTGCTTGGAAGGAGGTACTGAGGAGATGTCAGGGGTAAGTTTTTTACACAGGGAGTGGTGAGTGCATGGAATGGGCTGCAGGCAACGGTGGTGGAGGTGGATACGATAGGGTCTTTTAAGAGACACCTGGATAGGTACATGAAGCTTAGAAAAATAGAGGGCTATGGGTAACCCTAGCTATTACTAAAGTAAGTACATGTTCGGCAAAATATTGTGGGCCGAAGGGCCTGTATTATGCTGTGGGTTTTCTATGTCTCTATGTTTCTATATTACACCCATCATCTACTTGTAAACTTGCTGGCTCATCCTCAGCTCTATCATACTGGTTTCCATTCCCCTGCCATATTAGTTTAAACCACTCCCAACAGCTTTAGTAAACCTGCCTGCAAAAATTGGTCCACCTCAGACTCAAGTGCAACCCGGCCCTTTTGTACAGGTCACACCTGCCCCAGAAGAGGTCCTTATGGTCCACAATCCCTGTCCCCTGCTCCAATTCTTCAGCCACACATTTATCTGCCACTAATTCTATTCCTATCCTCACTGTCACATGGCAAAGGCAGTAATCACAAGACCACTACCCTTGAGACCCTGCTTTTCAGTTTCCTTCCTAACTCCCTTTATTCTGTTTTCAGGACCTCCTCCCTTTTTCTACCTATGTCATTGGTACCAATATGTACCATGACTTCTGGCTGCTCATCCTCCCTTTGTAGGGTAGACTTTGTGCTTTGGAATGAGCTGCGGTTATGAAAGGCATCATCGGCACAGTCTGGCTTGTACGATTGAGCAGGAAGCTATTCCTCCATCTGTGCACAGCAAAGTCTGATTATATGCACCAAGTGGCCAATGAATGTGTCTCCAGAACAGTCTCAGAGCTTCATAGTCACACAAAGCATGCAAGCATTCTGTGGTATTTGAGAGATGTGATAAAATGCCACGTCACTGCAAGGATTTCTGACAAGGTGTAATATTTTTTCAAAAATGAATTTGGCTCCACTCTTACCTACTTAAATGCTGACAGAAGTGGCTGACTCCATTAGGGAATGATTATAATAATGATCTATTGTGGATAAAATAATGTGCTCTACAATAAAGCACACTTGGTAATCATTTGCATTTTATGAATAAAAGATTAAAATATAGTACATAGAACATTACAGCACAGTACAGGTCCTTCGACCCACCATGTTGTGCCAACCTTTTAACTTACTCTAAGATGAATACCCTGACTCCTCAAACCTTGTCCCAACAATCAGCAGCCATGGGCTTCTCTAAGCAAACAACAGGAATTCTGCAGATGCTGGAAATTCAAGCAACACACATCAAAGTTGTTGGTGAACGCAGCAGGCCAGGCAGCATCTCTAGGGAGAGCTACAGTTGACGTTTCAGGCCGAGACCCTTCGTCAGGACTAACTGAAGGAAGAGTTAGTAAGAGATTTGAAAGTGGGAGGGGGAGGGGGAGATCCAAAATGATAGGAGAAGACAGGAGGGGGAGGGATGGAGCCAAGAGCTGGACAGGTGATTGGCAAAAGGGATACGAGAGGATCATGGGACAGGAGGTCCGGGGAGAAAGACGGGGGGGGGTGGGGGGGAACCAAAGGATGGGCAAGGGGTATAGTCAGAGGGACAGAGGGAGAAAAAGGAGAGTGAGAGAAAGAATGTGTGTATAAAAATAAATAACGGATGGGGTACAAGGGGGAGGTGTGGCATTAGCGGAAGTTAGAGAAGTCGATGTTCATCCCATTCCCATTCTGACATGTCTATCCACGGCCTCCTCTACTGTAAAGATGAAGCCACACTCAGGTTGGAGGAACAACACCTTATATTCTGTCTGGGTAGCCTCCAACCTGATGGCATGAACATCGACTTCTCTAACTTCCGCTAATGCCCCACCTCCCCCTCGTACCCCATCCGTTATTTATTTATATACACACATTCTTTCTCTCACTCTCCTTTTTCTCCCTCTGACTATACCCCTTGCCCATCCTCTGGTTCCCCCCCCCATTGTCTTTCTCTCTGGACCTCCTGTCCCATGATCCTCTCATATCCCCTTTGCCAATCACCTGTCCAGCTCTTGGCTCCATCCCTCCCCCTCCTGTCTTCTCCTATCATTTTGGATCTCCCCCCCCCCCACTTTCAAATCTCTTACTAACTCTTCCTTCAGTTAGTCCTGACGAAGGGTCTCGGCCTGAAACGTCGACTGTACCTCTTCCTAGAGATGCTGCTTGGCCTGCTGTGTTCACCGGCTCCTCTAAGCAGCTGCCTAGCACTCTGAAAATTAAAATAAATGATGCCCACAAAGCAGGAGAAGGCTATAAGAAGATAGCAAAGCATTTTCAGTAGCTGTTTCCTCAGTTTGTAATGTAATTAAGGAATGGCAGTTAACAGGAACGGTGGAGGTCAAGTTGAGGTCTGGAAGACCAAGAAAACATTCCCAAAGAACTACTCGTAGGGTTGCTAGAAAGGCAAATCAAAACCCCCGTTTGACTGCAAAAGACCTTCAGGAAGAGTTAGCAGACTCTGGAGTGGTGGTGCACTGTTGTACTGTGCAGCAACACCTGCACAAATATGACCTTCATGGAAGAGTCATCAGAAGAAAACCTTTCCTGCGTCCCCACCACAAAACTCAGCATCAGAAGTTTGCAAAGGAACATCTAAACAAGCCTGATGCATTTTGGAAACAAGTCCTGTGGACTGATGAAGTTAAAATAGGACTTCTTGGCCGTAATGAGCAAAGGTATGTTTGGAGAAAAAAGGGTGCAGAATTTCATGAAAAGAACACCTCTCCAACTGTTAAGCACGGGGGTGAATCAATTATGCTTTGGGCTTGTGTTGCAGCCAGTGGCACGGAGAACATTTCACTGGTAGAGGGAAAAATGAATTCAATTAAATACCAGCAAATTCTGGAAGCAAACATCACAAGCTGAAGATGAAAAGAGGATGGCTTCTACAACACGATAATGATCCTAAACACACCTCAAAATCCACAATGGACTACCTCAAGAGGCGCAAGCTGAAGGTTTTGCCATGACCCTCACAGTCCCCCAACCTAAACATCATCGAAAATCTAAACATCATCGAAAATCTGTGGATAGACCTCAAAAGAGCAGTGCATGCAAGACGGCCCAAGAATCTCACAGAACTAGAAGCCTTTTGCAAGGAAGAATGGGCAAAAATCCCCCAAACAAGAATTGAAAGACTCTTAGCTGGCTACAGAAAGCGTTTACAAGCTGTGATACTTGCCAAAGGGGGTGTTACTAAGCACTGACCATGCAGGGTGCCCAAACTTTTGCTTCGGGCCCTTTTCCTTTTTTGTTATTTTGAAACTGCAAAAGACGGAAATAAAAAAGTAATCTTGCTTAAAATATTAAAGAAATGTGTCTTTAACTTTATGCCTTTTTGAATTCAGGTCATCTTTAACTCGCTTAGCTATTCACTGTAACAGAAATTTTGACCAGGGGTGCCCAAACCTTTGCATGCCACTTGGGGACATAATTTTAAGATGACTGGAGGAAATTACATTGGGATGTCAGAGGTAAGATTGTTATACATAGAGAGTAGTGATTATGTGGAATGTATTGCCTTGGGTGGAGGCAGAGTAGATATATTAGAAGGATTTAGGAGACTCTTAGGCACATGGATGAAAGAAAAAATGAAGGCCTATATGGGAGGGAAGTGTTAGACTGATCTTGGAGTGGGTTAAAAGGTTGGCACAACATCAAAGGCCGAAAAGCCCATGCTGTACTGTAATGTTCCACACTCAGTAGTCACCTTATTAGGTACACCTGTATATTTGCTCATTAACGCAAATATCTAAGCAACCAATCATGTGACAGCAACTCAAAGCATAAAAGCACGCAGACATGATCAGAAGATTCTGCTGTTGTTCAGACTAAACATCAGAATGGGGAAGAAATATGATCAAGGAGTCTTTGACCATGGAATGACTGTTAGTGTCATATGGGGTGGTTTGAGTATCTTGGGAACTGATCATCTCCTTGGATTTTCACACACAACAGTCTCTCGAGTTTGCAGAGAATGGTGAGAAAAACAAAACAAAAAAATCCAGTGAATGGTAGTTCTATGGACGAATACACCTTGTTAATGAGAGAGACCAGAGGAGAATGGCCAGACTGGTTCAAGCTGACAGGAAGGCAACAGTAACTTAAATAACCACGTTACAACAGTGGTGTGCAGAAGAGCATCTCTGAATGCACAACATATTTAACCTTTAAGTGGAAGGTTACAACAGCAGCAGACCATGAACATATATTCAGTGGCCACTTTATTAGGTACCACTTGCACCTAATAAAGATGCCACTGAGTGTATGTTGTATGTTCACACATACAGTGAGATCTGAAATTTAAACTGTAATTATGTGAAAGGATTACAACTAAGTATGTGAAGGAAAAAAACTGGTGGGAGAGATTGTGAGATTGGAACTAGACTAGATGTCCCTGGAACAGGTCCTGGGTCAATAGGCTGAATGGCCTCATTCACTGCTGCAACCATTCTGTGATGCTGGTGGTTCTTGGAAAGTGATGTTACAATAGATAGGTAGAAATATACAAAACACATGAGATTCTGCAGATGCTGGAAATCCAGAGCCAGTCTCTTTCGGAGGATCAGAGGTGGAAAGGATTAGTAACTTTAAATTCCTTTGTGTTATCATTTCAGAGGCCCAGCATGTAAGTGTAATTACAAATAAAGCACAGCAGCACCTCTACATCCTTAAAAGTTTGTGAAGATTCGGCATGACATCTAAAACTTTGACAAACTTCTATAGATGTGTGGTGGAGAGTATACTGACTGGCTGCATCAGGGCCTGTTATGGAAACACCATGCCCTTGAATGGAAAATCCTGCAAAATGTAGTGGATACGGCCCAGTCTATCACGGGTAAAACTCTCCCCTCTACTGAGCAAATCCACGCGGAGTGTTGTTACAGGAAAGCAGCATCCATCATCAGGAACCCCCACCACCCAGGTCATGCTCTCTGCTTGTTGCTGCCATCGTGAAGGAGGTACAGAAGCCTCAGGACCCAGACCACCAGGTTCAGGAACAGTTATTACCCCTCAATCATCAGGCTCTTGAACCAAAGGGGTAACTTAACCCATCACTGAAATGTTCCCACAACCTACTGACTCCATTTCAAGGTCTCTTCATCTCATGTTCTTAATATTTATTGCTTATTTGTTTATTATTTCTTTCTTTTTGTGTCGGCACAGTTTGTTATCTTTCGCACACTAGTTGAACCAGTTGGTGCAGTCTATTGATTCTATTATGATTATTCTTCTAGTATGGATTTATTAAGTATACCTGCAAGAAAGTGAATCTCAGGGTTGTATATGGTAACGTATTACGTATCTTGATAATAAATTTACTTTTAACTTTGAGTGTAACACACAGAAAATGCTATAGGAACTCAGCAGGCAGTATCTGTGAAGAGGAATAAACAGTCACTGTTTCAAACCCACTTCATTAGGACTCACCAATATTTTAACCTACTCCAGGATCAATCTAACCCTTCCCTGCTATATAGCCCTCTACTTTTCTATGCTGATGAAGGGCCTTGGCCCAAGACGTCAACTCTTTATTCAGTTCCATAGAGATATACAACCAAGGCTTGATTTATTTAGCCGAGATGAACCACTAGTAACGATCAAGATTATGAAGGAAAACCGAGAAAAGGCGTTGCAGGAAACTGCTCTCAGTGGTAACGAGTTCAAGATAGAAGGAAGAGGTGTTAGCTGTACATCTTTGCACGAAAAACTAAACTCAGTTTAATACGTCGCCAGCCACTGAAAGAAGTTATTTAAAAGGCCATTATTTTCATTTTGGAGGGAGAAGTAATTGAGGGAAAGAGGGGGAACTTGTTAAGGTACAAGGTTGCTGGCAATCTGACTGATTTTACAATTTTTTTGTTTTTTTCCCCCATGGCATTTTAAAAGTAAAATATGCTAAACTGATTCAGAATCAGAATCAAATTAAAGATCAGTGACATATGTGTTGAAATTTATTGATTCCAATTATGTCCATAAGTCATAGGAGCAGAATTAGGCCATTAGGACCGTTGAGTTTGCTCCATCAGGGCGGATGCTATGTATTTATTTATTGAGACACAGTGTGAAATAGGCTGCTCCAACACAATGAGCTGTGCTGCCCAGCAATTCCCAGACTAAGCCCTAATCTAATCACAGGACAATTTACAACGACCAATTGATCTACCGACCGGTATGTCTTTAGCCTGTGGGTGGAAAGCAGAACACTTCCTCAGGAGTCTGCACAGGTTCCACATGTTATCGAAAACCTTAGCAAGCTTCCATAGATGTGTGGTGGAAAGTCTGCTGACTGGCTGCATTACAGACTGATATGGGAACATTAATGCCTTTGAGTGGAAAACCCTACAAAAGATAGTGGATTCGGCCTAGTACATCATTGGTAAAAGCCTCCCAACCATCTACATGAAACATTGCCATAGAAAAGCAAGATCCATCGTCAAAGATCCTCACGACCCAGGCCATGCTCTTTTCTTGCTGCTGCTGCATTAGGCAGAAGCTACAGGAGCCTCAGGACTCACACCACCAAGTTCAGGAACAGTTACTACCCCTCAACCATCAGGCTCCTGATCAACAGGGGATCACTACACTCACTTAAGGACTGCTATATTGTTATTTCATGCTTGTTGTTTATTACTATTTATTTATATCTGCATTTGCATAGTTTATTGTCCACTGATCTTGTTTACAGTTACTGTTCTATAGATTTGCTAAGTATGCCTGCAGAAAAAGAATCTCAGGGTTGTATGTGGTGACAATGTGTGGACTCTGATAATAAATTTTACTTTGAACTTTAATCCCAGAGGACATACAAACTCCTTACAGACAGTATTCCCCTCCACCCCATTCACCTGCATTCTGCCCCATAACCTTTGATGCACTTACTAATCAAGATCCTATCAAACTCTGATTTAAATATACCCAATTACAAACAAGAGAAAATCTGCAAATGTTGGAAATCCAAGCAACACATACAAAATGCTGGAGGAACTTAGCAGGCCAGGCAGCATCTATGTAAAAGAGTACAGTCAACGCTTTGGGTTGAAACCCTTCAGCAGGACTGAACCTGCCCCTGTACCTCCACCTTCACTACCATTCAGGGCCCCAAGCAGTCGTTCCAGGTGAGGTGACACCTCACCTGTGAGTCTGCTGGAGTCATCTATTGTATCCGGTGATCCTGGCGTGGCCTCTTGTATATTGGTATGACCCGACATAGATTGGGGACTGCTTCAACAAGCACCTATGTTTCGACTGCCAGAAAAAGCTGGATCTCCCAGTGGCCTTTCACCAATCAACTTTCCAGCTCTTTACTTCACTGTCCCCCACAACCTCCCGGTTTTACCTATCATCTTGTGTTTCTTCCTCCCCCCCCCACCTTCTAACTCTAACTTCTCATCTTTCTTTCCTCCAGTCCTGCTGAAGGGTCTTGACCTGAAACGTTGCCTGTACTCTTTTCCACAGATGCTGTCTGGCCTGCTGAGGTCCTCCAGCATTTTGTGTGTTGTTTAAATATACCCATTGACTTGGCCTCCACAGGCATCTGTCGTATTAAGAGCTCATCCATTTTTGATAAGGCATAATGCAGGGATTCGATACGTACCATCGCACCATTAGCCCTTGCTCCATGAAGCTTTTCAGGTTAGGCAGTGTCTGTCGGAGATCTGGTGTGGACATGCCATGCTGGTATCTTAGCTGTAAATACAAAATAAGTTTATTGTTTCCTGACAGCCATAGTTTTCAACACTGCACATATTAGCTTCCTGATATTAGCTTTCTTTGTATAGTTTTTCGTAAATTCTATTGTTTTTTTTTATTTCCGTAAATGCTTGCAAGAAAATGAATCTCAAGGTAGTATATGGTAGCTTACCTATTTTGATACTAAACTTACCAAGCTACTTTGAAGATCCTTGAAGCTTTTATAGGATTTATACAGTACTGATGCCACAAAAAAAAACATTTTATGTGCGTGATAATAAATCTGATTCCGATATGGGTCTCTTTTGTGGACTGAAAGTGGGAAGGGGGCAGGGAAAGGGGAATCATGGATAAGAAAAAGGGAATGGAGACGGGAATAAGCGGGAAGCACCAGAGAGACGTTCTGTAATGATCAATAAACCAATTGTTTGGAATCAAATTACCTTGCCTGGTGTCTGAGGGCTGGGTGTATCTGTACCCATGCCACCCACGCACCTGTTTGTCTGCCCTCCTGTGGCACTCCACCCTCGCCATTCCCCACATCCTTTGCTCCCAATGGATTTACACACTTGCTGCCTGATCCACATTGACAAATACAGTACTGTATGTTAGAGATATTACACCTGAAATCTCAAACAGTCCATTACAGTCCTACAGAACTTTTCTGTGGAACATTCTGACATGTCAGTCCGTTGCGAACCACAGATGATGAGCCCCAGCGGCCCAAAGTGACCGGTTTTAAGGTGCTAGTAAGATGCCTTTGTCCCTTCTCCTGTCAGCAGAAATGGTTCTGCTGGGCTTAGTAGCTTAGCCACATGTGAATGCCAGGAGCTGGATTTGGTTGCCAGAGGCTACTAAATGGGAGCATTTAATAGGTAGTGGGAGCTTATCCCTACTACCTCTCCCGGCTATAGCAACCTTATACTTTAACTGTAACCTTATACTCTGCCGAATAAAAACCAGCTACTGTATTATCTATAAGCTGATCAATCACATTGTGAAGTCATCCACTGGATGTTGAGATAAACTTGCCTGGATGTTTTAAAGATGGAGATTACAAACTTGTTGATGCACTTACAATGGCTCTTAGACTGGTCATAGAGTCGTACAGACTTGCAGCCATAAAAGGCCCTTCAGTCCATCTAGTTCAAGCTGAACTATAACTGTGTCAAGTCACATCAGCATGTAGCTGGACAATACTCCTCCCAACCATGTACTTATCCAAACCTCTCTCAAATGTTGCAATCAAATCTGTATCCACCACTTCCGCTGGCAGCTCGTTTCACACACACACACACCAACCACTGACTGAAGAAGTTCCTCTTAAATATTTCACCTTTCACCTTTAACATATGACATCTACTTCTAGTCCCACCCAGCCTCAGTAGGAAAAGCCTGCTTGCATCTACCCTATCTATACCTCTCCTAATTTTGTACATCTTCATCAATCTCCCTCAGTCTCCTGCGCTCCACTCTACACTGGTATTTCACCTTCTCCTCACCTTCCATTAAAGGCATATCTTAATTGTGTACGGGGGTTTCGTCTCTTATGTTACTGCGTAGGCTAATTAAAATGGCTTCCTTGTTATGTTATACTTGGGAATGCTTCTTTGTTATGTTAAACACTGAGAAAGTTTTTGCGCTAGCAGCTTGTTTTAGGTTAGGAGTGTGATAAGAATATGTTATGAACAAATTGGGATAGTTGTTATGTTTTTGACATATTTGAAGATACTAAATGCGCGGGGTTTTGGGGGAGAAGGCGGGGGAGAGAGAGAGACAGAAGATGGACCAGGTGCTGTGATGTCCGCTAACGGGGTTGAGCATCCACACAAACTAATTACCCAGTTTGGCGGGGCCGAGGGCTGTTTCCTTAGATGACAGCGAGCCAAGCAACCCTGAGGGTGGCCAGGGGGGCTACAACTGATAATTACAAAGGGCAGAATTATCACTTTCATCCCATCTTCTCACACCGAAGAGATTGCCTCCATTTTGGAGACCAAGTCATTGGGTATACTTAAAGCAGGGGTTGATAGGCTCTTGATTAGTCAGGGCATTAAAGGTCATGGGGAGAAGACAGGAGAATGGGGTTGAGAGGGATAATAAATCAGCCATGATGGAATGGTGGAGTGACCTAATTCTGCTCCAATGTTTCATGATCTTAGTTTGCCACATTCACCACTGGCTAGGATGAGTGCGTGGAACCAATTTGCAGGTGCTCCCAGTACAGTGCTTTGCATATGCCGACCTTCCACTATTATAGTTCTTAATGTACTAACGCATAGTTTATAACTTCCCAAACTACTCCGACAAGAAAAATTTCCTCTTCTAATAACTTCTCTCTCCTTGTAATGTACTTTAGTTATGACTCCCAGAGGCAATATTATTGAGCAGCTATTGTTATTGGAGTTATCTTCAACTAGAATAACTCCACTTTTTGGCAAGAAAGTAAAGGGGATGCTTTCAGAACGAGGTCTTCAAGATATCCGTTAAGTAATAAAAAATCAAACATGTGTTACACTGTTTCCTAAATTTCAAAGCCTGGTTAGTTAAAACAGCCAAACATCTGCAGTTAGGCTACATAATTATAAACATAAGCTGCAGCGACGTTAGAAAATCCATCTCAGTAGGGTGGCTTTAGATTGGATTCAATGTTAGAGCAGGCTAAGCAGACAGAATTGGTACCAAGCTTGAAGGGAGCAGGTAGGGTAATAATGAAGTTTGGCTTTGAACAGGGTTTCAATTGCTCAATTCACTTGCATCGATGCTCAAACAATGATGGTACAAGGCTCCAAACCAGGATACAGTTAAAATCCATATAGATATACCAGTGGGCATAAGTTTAAGGTGACCGGAGAAAAGTATGGGGCATGGGGGGAGACGTATAGCTTTCCTTTGCCTCTTGTACGCGTCATGAAATTTGTGGCATTGTGGCAGCAGTATGATATAAGTTACAAGAAATATAGACTACAAAGGACGAATATTGCGGTAGTATCCACTGACCATTCAGAAATCTACCCAAATAAATCCCAATTTCTTGCATTCGACCCAATTTCCTTGAAAAACTCATTTTGCATATTCATGGTAGTGTAGTGGTTAGTACAATGCTTTACAGTACAGGTGACCTGGGTTCAATTCCCACTGCTGCCTGTAAGGAGTTTGTACATTCTCCCAGTGACCACATGGGTTTCCTCCGGATGCTCTGATTGCCTCCTACAGTTCAAAGACATACTGGTTGGTAGGCTAATGGGTCATTGTAAATTGTCCTGTGATTAGGCTAGCATTAAATTGGAGGATTGCTGAGCAGCGTGGCTCCAAGGTCCGGAAAGACCTACACTGTGCTGTACCTCAATAAATAAACAAACAAGAAGTTCTAGTATATAATCAATGAAAACTAACACAATTTCCTAAACAAGTGAAAAAATCAGCAATTAACAAGAAAAATGTACAGAAACCTAATACAAGAGGGCAAAATTTTATAGTGTTTGGAGAAAAGTATGGAAAAGTTTGAAAGTCAGCAGTAAGTTTTTTTTTTACACATAGAGTTGAGTGGTGGGACGATGAAATGCTTTGCCAAGGGTGATGGTAGAGGCAGATACATTAGGGGCATTTAAGGCACTCTTAAATAGGCACATGGATGATAGAAAAATGATGGGCTAAATAGGAAGGAAGAGTTAGATTGACGTTAGAGTAGGTTAAAAGGTCAGCACAACATCATGGGCCAAAGGACACGTACTGTGCAGTACTATTCTATGTTTTACGCTCCACAAATCAAACAACTACTTCTCAGTCAGAAGTCACAAATCCTGCCCCGGTGGCCAAAATGGTATTCACTATACCAGTTACAAACATGACCTCATGTCCCTTTGAGACATGGAGATACATAGCATAGAACTAGGCCATTCAGCCCAACTTATCCATGCCAACCAAGATGCCCATCTAAAGCTTGTCCCATTTGTCTCTGCTTGGCCCATCTTCCTTTAAGTTAGAGTCTAAACCTTTCCAATCCATGTATCTTATCAATTTTGTTATTCTATTGTACCTGCGTTAACCACTTCCTGCAGCAGCTCACTCTGTATATGCATTACTCTGTGTGTGAAGTTGAAGCTTGGTGCTCCTTTCCCACTCACATTATGGATAAGAAGGCATATGATATGTTGACCATCATTACTTGAGGTACTGAGTTCAAGTTACAAGGTAATGTTGCAGCCCCATAAAACCCTGGTTAGACCACACTTGGGAGTATTGTTTTTAGTTCTGCTTGCTTTATTATGAGAAGGATGTGGAAGCTTTAAAGAGGGTGCAGAGGAGAGTTACCAGGATGCTGCCTGGATTAGAGAGCATGTCTTATGACAATAGGTTGAGCGAGGTAGGACATTTCTCTTTAGAGTAAAGGAGGGTGAGAAGTGACTGACAAAGGTGTATATGATGATGAGGCATAGATTAAAAATTAAAAATAAAATTAGTCAGCTCTAGCATGGGTATGAGTTTCCGTAGTGTCCAAGATATCTTCAAGGAGCGGTGCTTTCAGAAGGCAGCGTCCATCATTAAGGATCCCCATCACCCAGGACATCCCCTCTTCTCCTTGTTACCGTCAGGAAGGAGGCACACACTCAGCGATTATGAACAGCTTCTTCTCCTCTGCCATCCGATTTCTAAATGGACATTGAACCCATGAAATATCTCACTATTTTTTTTTGCACTACTTATTTTAACTATTTAACAGTATGTGTGTGTGTGTGTATTTGTGTGTGTGTGTGTGTATTTGTATGTGTGTGTGTGCGTGTGTATGTGTGTGTGTGTGTGTGTGTGTGAGTGTGTGTGTGTATGTGTAACCTTCAGTTTTTTTCTCCATACTTATTGATCATGTATATCATTGTACCGCTGCCATAAAGCTAAACTACTTCATGACTTATGCTAGTGATATTAAACCTGACTCTGATTGTGATAGAGTGGATAGCCAGTACCTTATTCCTTGGGCGGAAATGGATAATACGAAAGGGCATAGTTTTAAGGTGATTGGAGGAAAGTATAGGCTGGAAACTATACTTAATTAAGAAAAACATTGAAGGTCCAAGTATTTTAAAATCTGAAGTTTGTAATGGAATAAATAAGATGATGAAAGGAAAGGCAGCAGGTTCTGATGAATTACTAATAGAACAAATTATTGCCCTTGAAGATTATGGAATTGAAAAACTTACTGATTTAATCAATGACATTTATGAGATTGGAATAATACCAGAAGAGATGAAAAAAATCAGTATTAATCACTCTTCCTAAGAAAGCTGGAGCAATAGAATGTCAATTACATAGGACCATAAGCTTAAAGAGTCATATCACCAAGATACTTCTAAGAATTTTAATGACAAGAGCTAACAGTAAGATACAAGCTGAAATAGGCAAAGAACAATGTGGTTTTGTGAAAGACAAAGGTACAAGAAACGCAATATTGATGTTAAGGTTACTATCAGAACGAGCTATTCAAGTGCAAAAGATTTGTTTGTTTGTTTTATCGAATACACAAAAGCATTTGATAAAGTAAAGCACAATAAGCTATTTGAAATATTACAGAAAACCCTAGACCCAGATTCGAAAGACCTCCGCCTAATCAGAAATCTGTACCGGGAACAAACTGCTGCTGTAAGAATAGATGGAGAAGTGAGTCAGTTTACAAAAATCAAGAGAGGCATTAGACAAGGGTGTGTTTTCTCCCCTGATTTATTTAATGTGTACAGTGAAACAGTATTACAAAAAATAAGAGACATCTTGGGAATCAAAGTTGGTGGTGAAAACATCAATAATTTCAGATATGCAGATGACACTGTGTTAATTGCAAGTACGGAGGAAGAACTACAAAACTTAATTGATATAATTGTTGAAGAAAATGCAAAAATGGGTCTATCAATTGTAAAAAGACAATGTATGGTGATATCCAAAAAGGAGAATCCTATCTGCAGGCTGAGAATAAATGGGGAAGACATAAAACAAATAAAGAACTTTTTCTACTTAGGAAGCTGGGTGACATCAGATGGCAGGTGCGACTTGGATATCAAAAGAATAGGGATGGCAAAGGACACCTTTACGAGAATGAAGAGTATACTGACCAACACTAAACTAGGCATGACAACCCGCCTCAGAGTACTGAAATGTTATGTTTATCCAGTTATGTTATATGGCTCAGAATGTTGAACGATATCTTGTAACATAAGGAAACGATCTGTAGCAGCAGAAATGTGGTTTTTGAGAAGGATGCAAAGAATATCATGGACGAAATGAATATCTAACGAGGATGTCATGAACAGAGCAAACACAAAAACAGAAATAATGTATGAGATCATGAAAAGGCAACGTAACTTCACTGGACATGTGATTAGGAAAGAGGAGTTAGAATGCACAGTAATTATGGGAAAGATTGAAGGGAAGAAAGCAAGAGGAAGACAAAGACAAATGATGATGGAGACAGCAGCCAGAGAATTGGAAA
Source organism: Mobula hypostoma (assembly GCF_963921235.1). Classification (NCBI taxonomy): domain Eukaryota; kingdom Metazoa; phylum Chordata; class Chondrichthyes; order Myliobatiformes; family Myliobatidae; genus Mobula; species Mobula hypostoma. Next base: position 181,136,245 of record NC_086103.1, read on the forward strand.
TGAATACCAATGAATTGATCCAGTTGACTTGAAACAGGAGTGTGTGGGCAATGGCAGTCAAAGCTCAAACTGGGCATGGCACCTGATGACAATGATGATAGGCTGGACATCAGAGGTAGGTTTTTTTTTTACACAGAGACTGGTGGGTGTGTGGAACGCTTTGCCAGGCTGGTAGAGGCAGATACATTAGGGACACTTAAGAAACTCTTAGATAGGCATACAACAATGGAGAGCTACAGTGGTATGCAAAGGTTTGGGCACCCCTGGTCAAAATTTCTGTTACTGTGAATAGCCAAGTGAGTAAAAGATGACTTGATTTCCAAAAGGCATAAAGTTAAAGATGGCACATTTCTTTAATATTTTAAGCAAGATTACTTTTTTATTTCCATCATTTACAGTTTCAAAATAACAAAAAAGGAAAAGGGCCCGAAGCAAAAGCTCGGGCACCCTGCATGGTCAGTACATAGTAACACCCCCTTTGGCAAGTATCACAGCTTGTAAACCCTTTCTGTAGCCAGCTAAGAGTCTTTCAATTCTTGTTTGGGGGATTTTCGCCCATTCTTCCTTGCAAAAGGCTTCTAGATCTGTGAGATTCTTGGGCCGTCTGACATGCACTGCTCTTTTGAGGTCTATCCACAGATTTTCAATGATGGTCGGGGAACTGTGAGGACCATAGCAAAACCTTCAGCTTGCACCTCTTGAGGTAGTCCATTGTGGATTTTGAGATGTGTTTAGGATCATTATCCTGTTGTAGAAGCCATCTTCTTTTCATCGTCAGCTTTTTTACAGACGGTGTGATGTTTGCTTCCAGAATTTGCTGGGATTTAATTGAATTCATTCTTCTCTCTACCAGTGAAATGTTCCCCATGCCATTGGCTGCAACACAAACCCAAAGCATGATCGATCCACCCTCATGCTTAACAGTTGGAGAGGTATTCTTTTCATGAAATTCTGCACCCTTTTTTCTCCAAACATACCTTTGCTCATTACGGCCAAAAAGTTCTATTTTAATTTCACCAGTCCACAGGACTTACTCCCAAAATGCATCAGGCTTACTTAGATGTTCCTTTGCAAACTTCTGACGCTGAATTTTGTGGTGAGGATGCAGGAAAGGTTTTCTTCTGATGACTCTTCCATGAAGGTCATATTTGTGCAGGTGTCGCTGCACAGTAGAACAGTGCACCACCACTCCAGAGTCCTGAAGGTCTTTTGCAATCAAACGGAAGTTTTGACTTGCCTTTCTAGCAATCCTACGAGCAGTTCTCTCGGAAAGTTTTCTTGGTCTTCCAGACCTCAACTTGACCTCTACCGCTCCTGTTAACTGCCATTTCTTAATTACATTACGAACTGAGGAAACAGCTACCTGAAAACGCTTCACTATTTTCTTATTGCCTTCTCCTGCTTTGTGGGCATCACTTATTTTAATTTTCAGAGTGCTAGGCAGCTGCTTAGAGGAGCCCGTGGCTGCTGATTGTTGGGACAAGGTTTGAGGAGTCAGGGTATTTATAAAGCTTTGAAATTTGCATCATCTGGCCTTTCCTAACGATGACTGTGAACAAGCCATAGCCCTAACAAGCTAATTAAGGTCTGAGACCTTGGTAAAAGTTATCTGAGAGCTCAAATCTCTTGGGGTGCCCAAACTTTTGCATAGTGCTCCTTTCCTATTTTCACTCTAAAATTGTACAAAACAAAAATAATACACTAACCTTGCCTAAAATGTAATGTTTCATCTTTAACTTTATGACTTTTGGAGATCAGTTCATCTTCTATTCACTTAACTATTCACAGTAACAGAAATTTTGACTGGGGTGCCCAAACTTTTGCATGCCACTGTATGTAGGAGGGAAAGTTGGATTAATCTTAAGAGTAGGTTAAAGGGTCAGCACAACATCCTGGGCCAAAGGGCCTACTGTGTGATGTAATGTTCTATGTTCTATGCTTTTGCACCTATGGATGTGGAGGCCTTGGAGAGGGTACAGAAGAGGTCAACAAGATGTTGCTTGGATTGATGAGTATTGGCTGTAAGGAGAGGGTGGACCAGTTTGGATTGTTTTCTCTGTAGCATTGGGGGCTGAGCAGCAACCTAGCTGAAGCACCGGGAACAAAGATGGTCTGCTTTCCCAAGATGGAAATGGCAATTAAGACCATAAGACATTGTAACAGAAAAGCCCACAGAGTCTTCTAGTCCATCATAGCTGATTTATTTTCCTTCTCAACTCATTCTGCTGCTTTCTCCCCGTAACCTTTGACACAATTACTAATCAAGAACTGATAAACCTCCACCAATGATTTAGCTCCAGAGCTGTCTGTTGCAATGAATTCCAGATATTTAACATCTTTTCACGAAAGAAATTCTTCCTCATCACTGTTCTAAAGGGACGTCCTTCTATTCTGAGACTATCCCCTCCGGTCCTAGACTCTCCCACTAATGGAAACAACCTCCCTATGGCACATGATCTAGGCCTTTCGAAATTCAACAGGTGTCAATAAGATCCGTCATCATTCTTCTAAACCATAGTGAGTACAAGGCTCTGAGCCATCAAACGGTCCTCATACACTTTCATTGCCAAGACCATCCACATAAATCTTGTTTGGACCCATCTCTAATGCCAGCACATCTCTGGATATGGGGCCAAAACTACTCACAGTGCAGTCTGACCAATGCCTTACAAAGCAACTGGATCATGTCCTTGCTTTTATATTCTAGTCTTCTCAAAATGCTAGCGGGCATAGCTTTTAAGGTGAGGGGGGAAGCTTAAAGGCAATTTGAAAGGCAAACTACTATTGAAAACAGAGTGGTAGGTACCTGGAACACCTGGGAGCAAATGCGAAGGCAGAGTTTAAGAAACCTTCAGACAAGACACATAAACAGGGATGGAACAGAGGATTATGGACCATATGCCAGGAAATGGATCAGTTAAAGTAATAAAATCAAAGCACAGAAACACACCCTTTCAGCTTATCTAGTCCATGCCAAACTATTAATCTACCCAGTCTCATCGACCTGCATCTGGACTATGGCCCTTCATATACCCCCACCCCCATCCATGTTCCTATCCAAATTTCTCTTAAATGTTGAAATCAAAACCACATCCACCACTTGTGCTGGCAGCTCGTTCTGCACCCTCACCACCCTGAGTGAAGAAGTCCCCCTCATGTTCCCCTTAAACATTTCACCTTTCACCCATGACCTCTAGTTCTAGTCTCACCCAAACTCAATGGAAATAGTCTGCAAACACGAGGAAATCTGCAGACGCTGGAATTTCAAGCAACACACATAAAAGTTGCTGGTGAACGCAGCAGGCCAGACAGCATCTCTAGGAAGAGGTACAGTCGATGTTTCGGGCCGAGACCCTTCATCAGGAAATAGTCTGCTTGCATTTACCCTATCTATACCCCTCATAAATTCGTATACTTCTATAAAATCTCCCCTCATTCCCCTACACTCCAGGGAATAATGTCCTAACCTATTCAAACTTTTTCTAGAACTCAGGTCTTCACGTCCCAGAATTCACAGCACCTCTCTGCGTTAACCTCCAGTCCATTACACAATTCATTTCCCTTGCCATTGGGGTGTTGCTAATAGAAGATTCAAGATAGTTTAATGTCATTTCCAGTACACAAGTGTAAAAGAGAACAAAATAATTGTTACTCTGGATCTGACGGATGGGTGGAGTTAGTGGGTGGAGGTGCTAATCAGCCTGATTGGAGAAAGTAGCTGTTTATGAGTCTGGTGGTCCTGGTATGGATGCCATGTAGCCTCCTCCCTGATGGGAGTGGGACAAACAGTTCATGAGCAGGGTGGGTAGGACTCTTCATGATGTTACTGGCCCTTTACTGGCACCTTTCTGTATGTATGTCTTTGATTACAGGTAGGCTAGTGCCGGCAGTTTTGGATACCCATTATTGAGCCTTCCTGTCTGCCACTACCATGCAGTGATACAGCTTTTAGAATGCAGTTTACTGTGCATCTGTAGAAGGATGTGAGTATAGATGTGCAAAGTCCAGTTCTCTTCAACCTGTGTAGAATGTGTTCTGAGACCATGAAAGGTTGTGCAAGGTGTCCACTCCTGGAAGTTTGAAACTGCTCGGCATTTCCACTGCTGTGCTGTGTAAAAGGGGGTATGAGTGGTGTGGGTTCTCCTGAAGTCAATAACCTTTGTCTTCAATAGTTTTCTCCAGTAATATACTCAAAGGTAATTGCTCTGCTCCACCACTGCAAGGTCAAAACCCTGGAGTTCCCCACTTCATGTTGGGAAGTAGAAGGCAGCAACCAGCACACAGCAGACAGAATAGGCAATAAATATATCCATGCTCAGCAAGTTCCATGATAAATCACCTATCAGGCCATTGCAAACTACTTGAGCACAGTGTCTATTTAATCTACAACTTATTTCTGGCAGAGCTCCTGAATTTAGTTACAGGGTCAGTTAAGAGTTGGCAGGGTTACTCACAAAGGAATGATTTGTTGCATCTAATTTTCTGAATAGATTTTACACCAGAATCTGCTCTAGGAATTCACTCTTCACATCAGCATTGAGATGCACTGTTAGCAGTCCCTCCCCACCAATGAGCACATTTACAAGGAGCACTGCCATAAGGAAGCAGCATCCATCATCAAGGACCCCAACCATCCAGCCCATGCTCTCTTCTTGTTACTACCATTAGGAAGGAGGTGCAGGAGCCTTAGGTTCCACAGCACCAGGTTCTGGAACAGTTATTACCCTACAACCATCAGGCTCCTGAATCATTGTGGGTAACTTCTCTCACCTTTACTATGAACTGATTCTACAACCTGCAGACTATCTTTGAAGAATTCAACAATTAAGTTCTCAGTATTATTTACTTTTTACTTGCACATTTTGTCTTTTTTTCACATTGGTTGTAAGTCATTCTTTACTTATGTACAGTTTTTCAAAAGTTCCATTGTATTTCTTTATGTCCTGTAAAGGCCTGCAAAAATGAATCTCAAGGTAGCATATGATAACATATACACAGAACAAAAGAGCACAGTACGGTCCCTTCGGTCCACAATGTTGTACAAACTGTTTAACTTACTCCAAGATCAATCTGATCCTTCCCTGCCACATAGCCAAATTTTGTGAGATACAGGTCCTGAGACGACATTGGATTGTGCATAATTGGAGGTCCAATAAAAAGAAGTTATGTTTAAGTAGAGCGGCCATTGTGAGAGTGGGTCAGTGTTAGATTGGGAGTTGAGGCTTTGGCTCATCAAGGCTTCAGAGAAGGGAGGCATAGGCTGTAGGTAGAATTTTTTGATTATTTATTATTCCTTTCCTTTTTATTACACATGGTAGAGCAGTGGGGATGCTAGGCAGGACAGTGGAATGCTCCTCTTGCAGGAAGTGGGAAGGCAGGGAGACATCCAGTATCCCCGGCGACTATTCCTGCAAGAAGTACATTCAGCTGCAGCTTCTAACAGACCATGTTAAGGTGTTGGGAGCTAGAGCTGGATGAACTCTGGATCTCTTGAGAGGCTGAGGAGTTGATAAACAGGACATGCAGGGAGATAATTACCCCCAAGATGCAGGACACAGATAACTGGGCGACCATAAGGAGGGGGAAAGAGGATAGGGTGCCAATGCAGAGCATCTCTGTGGCTGTTCCCCTCAACAAGTAAACTGTTCTGGATACTGTTGGGGAGATGGCCCAGTACAGGAAAGCCACAGTGGTCAGATCTCTGGTACTGAATATGGCTTTGTGGCTCAGATGGGAAGGGGCGAGAAGAGGTGAGCTATAGTGACAAGAGGGTTCTTCAGTTAAGGGAACAGAAAAGGGGTTCTGTGGACAAGAACATCTTGGATCGAGTCTACAGCATTCTTAAGTGGGAGGGTGAGCAGCCAGAGGTCATGTGTGTAGGAGGGGTGATGAGGTCCTGTAAAATTAGTTCAGGGAGTTAGGTGCTAAGTTAAAGGACAAGACCTCCAGGATTGCTAGCCATGCCACATGCTAATGAGGCCGGAAATAGGAAATCATACAGTTTAACATAAGGCTAAGGAGATAGTGCAGGAAGGAGGTCTTCCGATTTTTGTATCATCGGGCTCTCTTCCAGGGAAGGTTTGCTAGTGCAACATTTCCCAGTTTGGGGGGGTGGGTGGGGGTGGTGGTTAAACTAGAGTTGCAGGGGGATGGGAACCAGAGTGCCGGAGCAGATAGTGGAGGGCTTGTGGAGAAACATGTTGCTAAGTCTACAAAGTCACAATTCAAAAGGTCAAGCATGGTAGCACTAATGTTCTGAGCTGACTATATTTCAATGTAAGGATTATTGTAGGAAAGGCGGATAAGCTTAGGGCATAGATCAGCACGTGGAATTATGATATTATAGCCATTAGTGAGACTTGGTTGCAGGAGGGGCAAGGCAGGCAGCTCAGTGTTTCAGGGTTCTGCTGTTTTAGATGTATAGCAAGGAGGGATTAAAGGGGGAGGGGTGGCTTTACTAGTCAGGGATAGTCACAGCAGTGCTCAGTCAAGACAGACTGGAGGGATAGCCTAGTGAGACTTTATGGGTAAAACCAAGGAATAAGATAGGTATGACCATGTTAATGGGGTTATATTATAGACTACACAACATTTAGAGAGATTGCAGACTGTTGCAAGAAACATAACGTTGTGATAGTAGGTGATTTTAACTTTCCACATATTGACTGGGTCTCCCATACTATAAAATAGCTAGATGGGAAAGAGTCTGTCAAATGTGTTTAGGAAAATTTCCTTAATCAGTACATAGAAGTTCCAATTAGAGTGAGTGCAACTCTAGATCTCCGATTAAGGAATGAGACAAGGCAGGTGACTGATACTTGTGTAGGGGAATGCTTTGCATCTAGTGATCATAATGCCATTCGTTTCAAGGTAATTATGGAAAAGGATAAGTCCTCGGGTTGAGATTCAAAATTGGAGGAAGGCCTATTTTGATGTTATCAGACAGAATTTGGCAGCTGTGGATTGAGACAGGTTGCTTTCTGGCAAAAGTGTATTTGGTATGTGGGAGGCCTTCAAACATGAAACTTTGAGAGTACAGAGTTTGCATTTTCCTGTCATAACAAAAGGCAAGGATAACAGGTTTAGGGAACCCTGGTTTTCTAGAGGTATCGGGGCCCTGGTTAAGAAAGAGAAGGTATAGGCAGGAAGGAACAAATGAGATACTTGAGGAGTATAAGAAATCAAGAGAACACTTAAGAAGGAAATCAAGAGAGCTAAAAGAAGGCATGAGGTTGCTGAGCAGACATAGAGACATAGAAATCTACAGAACATTACAGGCCGTTTGGTCCACAATGTTGTGCCGACCAGGTAACCTACTCTAGCAGCTGCCTAGAATTTTCCTACTGCATAGCCCTCTATTTTTCTCATTTCCATGTACCTATCTAAGAGTCTCTAAAAAGACCCCATTATATCCGCCTCTACCACCTTCACTGGCAGTGTATTCCATGCATCCACCACTCTCTGTGTGAAAAGTGGAGGAAAATCTCAAGGGCTTCTACAGATATATTAAGAGACAAAGGATAACAAGGGACCACATTGGCAAGTTATCTACATGGACTTTAGCAAGGCTTTTGATAAGGTCCCTCCCGCAAAGGAGGTTGATCAAGAAGGTTCAGTTGCTTGGCATTTGAGATGGGATAGTACATTGGATTAGATGTTGGCTTAGGGGGAGAAGTCAGAGTGGTTGCCTCTGACTGGAGGTCTGTGACTAGTGTCGTGCTGCAGGGATTGGTGCTATATCAATGTTCTGGATGATAATGCGGTAAATTGGATCAGCAAATTTGTGGATGACACCAAGACTGGGGGTGCAATGTGCAGTGGGGAAGACAATCAAAGCTTGCAGTGGGATCTGGATCAACTGGAAAAACTGGCTGAAAAAAATGGCAGATGGAATTTACGAAGGGTCTCGGCCCGAAACGTCGACTGTACCTCTTCCTAGAGATGCTGCCTGGCCTGCTGCATTCACCAGCAAATTTGATGTGTGTTAGATGGAATTTAATGTTACTGTCTATGTGAATATACTCCGACTGCAACAGATGCTGTGACTTTTCATACAGCACTATTTACAAATTTAATGCTAAAAATACTTTTCAAAACCACAAGAAAGTCTTTTAAAGTAATTAGAATATGAGCTACTGTTTAGAAACAACTGATACTGCAATTCCCAATACCTGAGTATCTCCAACATTTTGTATGTGTGACCCAATACCACAATTTTTTTGCCTAAATGTAATGAAAAGTGGCACCGTAGTGTCATGGTTGGTGTACCACTAATACAGCCCCAGCAACCTGGGTTCAATCCCTGCAATGTCGCAAGGAGTTTGTACATTCTCCCCATGACCTCCAGGTGCTCTGCTTTCTTCCATGTTCCAAAGATGTATCAGGTTAAGGTTACTAAGTTTTGGGTATGCTGTGTTGGCCCTGGAAGACTGGCAACACTCGCGGGTTACCACAGCCACATGTTTGGATTACATTGTTTGTTACCACACACAACACATTTCACTGTATGTTTCAATGCACATGTGACAAGTAAAGCTAAACTTAAATGGTCATAAGCGTGACCTTTGTTGCACTGTACAAACTGAAGTAGAAGATGAAAGGTGCACATTGTAGTAAGTCCAAATTCTTTTCCAGGCCTCGATTTGCATTTGTGGTAGCTTGTTTTAATTTTAAATTCCAATTACTCAATTTAATTTCCCTTTCTGCCAGTATCCATGTGTGCTCTTCCTCCCCCTCCAATATCCAACTCCATATTGTCAGTTCTTAACTAAAACAAAGCTGGTGATTGATGTTGAAAGTTTAAAGCAGACTCATCCTTTATGTGCTCTTCAGCCTGACCCTGACTTTGGTGGGCAATCATCACTCCTCCAGAACACGACAGTTCCTTGATTTGCCGTTGAAGGAGCAGAAATCCCAGTGGACTAGTAAGGTGATGAATTACTTTTGTACAACCATAGGCTGCATGGCACATCAAAAAAAAAATTGTGAAGGAATAGATGAAGTACATCTAGTGACAGTTAACTTAAAAATAGCAGAGCTCTGGTGCTTTGATAATACTATGATGTAGTGCAAATTAATTGTATTCCGCTCAAGGTTGCAAAGTTGAAGTTGGGAGAGGTTGGTGGAATTTTGTTTCCTATAATTAACCCCCTGCCCTTCTTTCTGCTGCTCTATGGAGTTGTGGGAAGGGCAGATTATCATATTTCAACACTCCCATGCTCATATCTAATTTTCCCCCCTTCTGGTCCCAAAACCTCTCAAGTCCCTGCAGTTCACTTCTCATGGACCCTTAACTTTCACTGTCACCTGGATGTGCTTCAGGCTGTAAGACCTTGCATTGTCTGACCTGTGGCAATCATGGAGACAACAGGTACACCATCCAAATGAAAAGAGGACCTGCAGTTGACTACTCAGTAAGAGACAAAGAAGATACTTTCACTACTGAGATCCTGTTTCTAATAATGATTGACAGATTCACATGCAAGGACTTTTGACAACTCATGTTCTCAGTATTATTTTTTGAAATTTGCATAATTTGTCTTCTTTTGCAGAGTGGTTATTTGCCAGTCTTTGTTTATGCATATTTTTTGTAATTCTAATGTATTTCTTTATTTTCCTGTATATACCTAGAAATAAATGAATCTCAAGGTAATCCTGAAGAAGGGTCTCAGCCTGAAATGTTGACTGTTTATTCCTTTCCATTGATGCTACCGGACCTGCTGAGATCCTCCAGTATCTTGTGTGTGAATTTCAAGATAGTATATGGTAACATACAGTGCATATAAAAAGTATTCCCCCTACTTGGAAGTTTTCTTGTTTTATTGTTTAACAACATTTGATCACAGTGACTTAATATGGCTTTTTTTTTGACACTAATCAACAAAAAACTCTTTCGCGTCAAAGTGAGAACCAATCTCTACAGTGATCTAAATTAATTACAAATATGACACACAAAATAATTGATTGCTTAAGTATTCACCCCTTCAAGTCAGTATTTAGTAGATGCACCTATGGCAGCAATTACAGCCTGCAGTCTGTGTGGATAGGTCTCTATCAGCTTTGCACATCTGGACACCGCAATTTTTCCCCATTCTTTACAAAACTGTTCAAGCTCTGTTAAATTGCATGGGGATTTTGAGTGAACAACTCTTTTCAAGTCCATCCACAAATTCTCAATTGGATTGAGGTCTGGACTCTGACTTGGCCACTCCAGGACATTAACTTTGTTGTTTTTAGGCCATTTCTGTGTAGCTTTGGGTTTATGCTTGGGGTCATTGCCTTGCTGGAAAACAAACCTTCTCCCAAGTTGCAGTTCTCTTGCAGACTGCATCAGGTTTTCCTCCAGGATTTCCCTGTATTTTGCTGCATTCATTTTACCCTATACTTCATAAGCTCTCCAGGGCCTGCTGCAGTGAAGCATCCTCACAGCATGATGCAGCCGCACCATGCTTCATGGTAGGTATGGTGTGTTTCTGATGATGTGTGGCGTTTGGCTTACACCAAAAATAGTGTTTAGTCTGAGAGCCAAAAAGCTCAATTTTAAATTCATCAGACCATAGAACCTTCTTCCAGCTGACTTCAGAGTCTCCCACATGCCTTACCTGAGTTTTTTTCAACAGTGCCTTTCTCTTTGCCACTCTCACATAAAGCTGCAACTGGTGAAGCACCTGGGCAGCAGTTGTTGTGTGTGCAGTCTCTCCCATCACAACCACTGAAGCTTGTAACTCCTCCAGGTTGCAACAGGTCTCTAAATGGCCTCCCTCACTCGTCCCCTTCTTGCACGGTGACTCAGTTTTTGAGGACGGCCTGCTCCAGGCAGATTTACAGCTGTGCCATATTCTTTCCATTTCTTGATGATTGAATTAACTGTACTCCTAGGGATATTTGGTGACTTGGAAAATTTGTATCCATTTTCTGTTTATTGTGGTTTTCAATAACCTTTTTGCAGAGTCGCTTGGAGTGTCCTTTTGTCTTTATTGTGTAGTTTTTGCCAGGATACTGACTCACCAGCAGGTGAACCTTCCAGATACAGGTGTATTTTTGCTACAATCAATTGAAATATCTTGACTGCACATGGTGATTTCCATTTAACTAATTATGTGAATAGTTTTTATTGGCATTGTATATATACTTTGATAATGAATTTACTTTTGTCTCCTTTGTCTAATAATGAATGGAACATAAGGAGAGACTCCATTGTGGCAAGTACTTAACCAACCCAGGATCCTGCATACAATCTCAAACTTAATGCATTGTTCTATTCCAGTATCATCACACAGTGTACATGTGTGGGCACTTTCAAATTCAATTCAGTTTTAATTACCATTCAACCATACATGAACGCCCATGAATACAGCCAAATGAGAAAGCATTACTCCGGGACCAAGGTGCAAAACACAGTACCAACAGTCACACACAGCACATACAAGGTCGCAATCTGCAATCAATCACAATGTAGCTTGTCTTCTGCCGAGCAAACACTGGGTGGGGGCAGCACTTACTCCAGACTGGACGCCGCACCACACCATCCCTGTTGGAGAGCACTGGCTTTGATGCCTCTCTCCTGGCGGTTGTAAACAGGTGACACTGTGGCTTGAGGCCTAGTCTTTACTATGACAGAAGCCACGCAGCTCCCCCACCGTCCATCCCTACTGCCCGCCAATAAATCAGTGAATGCCTCTGTGTATGTATATGCATGTGCATGTGTGTCTGTATTGCATTGCATTACTGTAAATGGGTGCTTGGTGGTTGGTGCGGAGTCCACTAAGCCAAATGCTTCTATTTTATTGCATCTATTTTATTTCATTTATCATCATCGGAGCTACGCAATAACAATGTTAAAGGCCGGACAGCACTAAATGATGAGGTCCCCATCAGGAGAGCCTACAGGTGCTGCCTTAGTCCTTAGTTTCCAGTGTCTGAGCCAATGCAATGTTAGCATTCATTTCAAGAGCTCTCGAATACAACAGCAAGAATGTGATGCTGAGGCTTTATAAGGCACTGGTGAGGACTCACCTTGAGTAATGTGAACAGTTTTGGGCTCCTCATTTTGGAAAAGATGTGCTGGCATTGGAGAGGGTCCAGAGGAGGTTCACAAAGATGATTCTGGAAATGAAAGGGTTATCATACGAGGAACATTTGATGGCTCTGGTCTGTACTCGCTGGCATTTAGAAGGATGAGGGAAGATCTCATTGAAACCTTTCAAATGTTGAAAGGCCTACATAGAATAGATGTGGAAAGGATGTTTCCCATTGTGGGGGAGTCTAGGGCAAGAGGGTTGAGGGTCTAGGCCTCAGGACTGAGAGAGAGTCTAGGCCTCAGGATTGAGGAGCGCCCATTTAAAACAGAGATGCAGAGAAATTTCTTTAACAAGAAGGTGTTGAATTTGTGGAATTTGTTTCCACAGGCAGCTGTGGAAGTTAGGTTGGTGGGTGTACTTAGGCAGAGATTGATAAGTTCTTGATTGGACACGGCATCAAAGTTTATGGGAAGGCGGCCGGGGAATGGGGTTGAGGAGGGGAGAAAAGGATCAGCCATTACTGAATGGTGGAGAAGACTGGATGGGCTATATTCTATTCCTAAATCTTATTGTCTTATGGTCTAACTCAGTGGGAATTGGAGCACCTCAAAAAATGGCCACAGAGGAGAGGCCTGCAGAATAGTAACACGGGGTGGCACGGTAGTGTAACAATTAGCATAATGCTATTACAGTGCCATTGACCCTGGGCTCAATTCCTGCCACTGGCTTTAAAGAGTTTATACATTCTCCCTGTGGCTGACTAGGGTTCCTATGGTGTTCCAGTCTTCTCTCACATTCCAGTGACGAACAGGTGAGTTGGTTTATTGACCAACTCAATGGTAGAATTGGGTGACACCGGCTCTTTGGGCCAGAGGGCCTTTTCCATGCTGGATCTTATAAAGATTAGCTTTATTTGTCACACATACATCAAAACATTGAAACATACAGTGAAATGTGTCATATTGCTTGCTACTGGGGGCAACCCATAAGTGTTGTCAAGCTTCCAGTGCCAAAATAACATGCCCACAACAAATATATAATAAAAACCTCTAAGTAATAAAGCCATAAAGTAATAAAAATAATAACATTGGCAGCTATGTCCCTGCAAAAGACCAGCATGACTACAGGCATTCCATGAGAGGTGAGCCTGGCTCTGGGTAGTTTTGAGTAAATCCTGCTTGACGACATACCCTTGAAAGCCTCTGGGATGTCTAATCCCATATGATGTGCTGTATAATGACACTCAGTGGCCATGTTATTAGATACAGGCGATACCTAATGAAATGGCCATTGAGTGTACGTTCATAACCTTCTGGTGCTGTAGCCCACTTCAAGATTTGATGTGTTGTGTGTTCAGAGATGCTTTCCTGCACACCACCGTTGTAATGTGTGGTTATCTGAGTTACTGTTGCTTTCCTGTCAGGTTGACAGAATTGAATATTCCTGGACTGTTTTGATGTTTTTTTTTATTCTGTATTTTTCTCTCATCTTTTTGCTATTTGTGTGTGATCTGTATTTCTTTTTGCGCATTGGGTGTTTGATCTTTTTCTTTGTATGGTTTCCATGGTTTTCTTTGTTTCATGGCTGTCTGCAGGAAGATGAATTGCATACATACTTTGACAATAAATGTAATTTGACTTTGTACCAGACTGGCCATTCTCTTACTAAAAAGGTATTCTGCCCATTGAACTGCTGCTCACAGGAATTTTGTTTTATACTTTGCACAATTCTCTGTAAACTCTAAAGACAATGGTCTGTGAAAATCCCAGGAGATCAGCAGTTTCTGAGATACTCAAACCACCCTGTCTGGCATCAACAATCATTCCATGGTCAAAGTCACTTAGATCACATTTCTTCCCCATTCTGATGTTTGGTCTGAACAACAACTGCATGTTTTTATGCATTGAGTAGCTGCCACGTAATTGGCTGATTAGATATTGGCATTAACGAGCAGGTGTAAAGTGTACCTAATAAAGTGGCCACTGAATATATATACTACTGCCATTGTTGCGAAGGCCTAAGTTAAAATCATTTACTGAAAAAAAAATCAAACGGAGGATCAAATAGCCATGCACAACTGACTGATCATTCAAGGATTAGCTCCTTGAGTGCTTTAGTGCTGTCAGCTGTCCATTGCTAGCTGCCAAGCATGGTGCTACCCTTTCACAAGGAAAATTTGAGTTCAGTTTGGAAATTATAAATTACATGCAAAAGAATACAACTAAAAAGTCATTATAATTAACAGTATGCAGAAATATTTCCCACCGCCAGCCAAGTACAGTACCAATATTTGTAACTGAGCAACAAATTTAAAAAATAATTCATTTTTCAATCCACAATATACTGAGTTATGAAGGGGTAGCACGGTATTGTAATTGCTCGTGCAATCGCTTTACGGCACCAGCAATCACTGATCAGGTTTCGATTCCCGCTGCTGCCTGTAAGGATTTTGTGCATTCTCCCTGTGACTGCATGAGCTTCCTCTGGGTGCTCCAGTTTCACCCCACATCCCAAAGATGCATAGGTTAGGGTTAGTAAGCTGCGGGCGTGTTATGTTGGTGCCAGAAGTGTGGCCCCAGCATGATCCTTGCTGATATTGTTTGATGTAAATAACCCATTTCACTGTATGTTTCAATGTCCATGTGATAAATAAAGCTATTTTTTAAACAAAATCTTAAATGGCAAAATGAAATAAGGCAAAAAAACAAAAACATTTATGATTTTGCACAGAGCTCTAATAAATTGATTTGATTTTTTAACACACACACCCAGACATCCAGTGGCCATTTTATTAGATGTACCTGTACATCTGCTCATAAAAGCAAATATCTAATCAGCCAATCCTGTGACAGCAACTTAATGCAAAGAAACATGCAGACATAGTCAAGAGGTTCAGTTCTTGTTCAAACCAAATATCAGAATGGGGAAGAAATGTGATATAAGTGACTTTGATCGTGAAATGATTGTTGGATACCCAGATGGGGTGGTCTAAGTATCTCAGAAACTACTGATCTTCTAGGATTTTCATGCATAAAACTCTCTAGACTTCACAGAGAATGGTGCAAAAAACAAAAACAAAAAAATTGAGCAGCAGTTTCTGTGCATGAAAATGTCTTGTTAATGAAAGAAGTCACAGGAGGATAGCCAGACTGGTTCAAGCAGACAGGATGACAACAAATAACTCATATAACTATGTGTTTCAACAATCGTGTGCAGAAGAGCATCTTTGAACGCACAACACATTGAACCTTGAACTGGATGGGCTGCAGCAGCAGAAGACCCCCAGCCCAAGTTCCGTTCCTATGCCTAATAAAGTGGCCATTGAGGTGCACAGAAAATTGGTCCTTGGCTTTATGCAGTCTTGTTAACTGGAAATGATAAGAATGCTTGTTCACTTATCTGGAGCACTTAGTCCATCAAGGTATGAAAATTAAAGGATTTAATAATCTTTGGAATGGATATAACACTTCTACTTATGGAAAGTACACCTGCATAGAAACGTGCCAAAATGCTTCATGCAATGAACTATCCTCAGGATTGTCTTGAGTATTGGGGAAAAATATCTTTTGCCATCAATAAGTTGCTAGGAGATGAGTGTCTAATTTTTTTGTTGACAGAATTAACTAAGGCAGGTATATGGCCATGACAACCTGGAGAAATTCATGATCATAGAATCTTTAACAGCCATCTACTCAAAAAACAGCAAACTGGACCCCACCCACAGACTGATGCTTTCATAAATGCTGAAGGCCGTTCATTTTAAATCCTACAACATTGTTTCTTTAAAACATGAAAAACATTAGGTAAAGGGAAACAGTAGATTCTGGAAATCTGAAACAAATTCAAGATTCAAGATCATCTTCTTGGAAGACAAGATGGCGGCGCGACGCACTGCGCAGCGGCCACTCCGGAATGAATATCCTGTTATTTGTTAAGTAGGATGCTGTGCACAATCCTGATTTGATGGAGATGGATGTGAGAAGCACGGAGGAACATCTGGCGAAACTTCTGAAATGCCTGTTTCGCTGCCGCTGCTACTGTGTGATCCGAAATCTCCGGAGGGGAAGGCCCCGAATCCTCGCTTGGCAGCTGGGGCCAGGGTCGAAGCGCTCAGCAGAGATGGTGTACGGTATTCGGTGTCAGAGGGCTGGTCGGAGGCTCCAAGTTTTCGGATGGACTCAGAGTCGGACTGCGGTCGGGTGCTTCCAGGGTGCTGCATTGGCAAGTTTGCGGCGCTGGAGGTTCATGGCAGGGAGAGTTTTTCTTCCTTCTACCGTCTGTGTGAGATGATGGGGCTATCGGGACTTTGACACTTTTTTTTAACCCTGCCCATAGTCTCTTCTTTATCAAATTACAGTATTGCTTTGCACTGTTGTAACTATATGTTATAATTATGTGGTTTTTGTCAGTTTTAATCTTGGTCTGTCTTGTATTTCTGTGATATCATACTGGAGGAACATTGTATCATTTCTTAATGCATGCATTACTAAATGACAATAAACGAGGACTGAGTGTCCTCATAATCTAATCTTAAAAAAAGATTGCTTAATGTCATTTCCAGTACACAAGTCGAAATGAGAACAAAATAATTGTTACTCTGGATATGATTCAGCACAATAAAACAATAAGATAAGGAACACAATAATAATAAAAACACAATAAATAAAAACATGTAAGATAGCTTATATAGATTGATTGTATATCCATAAAGTGGTGGTTGGGAGAATGGGAAGGGAGAGGGGAGGGAGCAGGAAGCACCAGAGAGTCATTTTGTAATGATCAATAAACCAATTGTGTAGAATCAAATGATCTCGCTGTCGTCTATGGAAACAGCCCTTGGCCCCGCCAAACTGGGTAATAAGTTTGTGTGGATACTGTGTGATGTACCCCACCTCGCCCAAATGACAGCCAATACACCAGATACAATTAAATGATTTACAGTTTATAGATATTACTGGAACTATATAATTAATAGAAAATAAAATATAAAAGGAAAATAAAAGGCGCCACACTTATCAAAGTTCAATCTCTTTGTGCACAAACAGTTGGAGCTCAGGACCCTTCTTCTTCACCCTGCGACCCCTCGGACCACCTCAACCGGCCGCCTGGGACCAACAATGGTGGTCGACCAGACGCTCCACACGAGTCCGTCTCCGTCTCCTCTCCTCACCGAACGCCCTCCTCAGGTTCCGACCCCATCAGCAGACTCACAGCACCTGGTCCATCCTCTGTCTCTCTCTCCCGCCTTCTCCCCCCAAAACCCCGCGCATACAATCTCTTACAGACACCCTACAGGCATAACAACTAACCCAATGGGTCACTTGTCCTCTTATCAGTAGATAATCCAAAACAAACTGCCAGCGCAAGAACTTTCTCAGCGTTTAACATAACAAAGAAGCATTCCCAAGTATAACATAACAAAGAAGCCATTTTAATTAGCCTACACAGTAACATAAAAGACGAAACCCCCTTACACTTGGTATCTCAGGGCTGGGTCTGTCTGTACCCATGCCACCCCAGTTCCTTGCACAGCTTTTCTGCCACCTGTCCCACACTCCTCCCACGGTGCTCTACCCTCGCCATTCCCAAACTCGCTCCCTGCTCCACGTTGACAAATAGCACTGTGCAAAAGTACCTAGCTCTATATATAACTAGGGTGCCTAAGATGTTGCACAGTACTGTAGATAGTACCGCCAAGAGTTCTACATGCAAATAACAGCATTAATGCAGTTCAACACTGTTACATCAAAGTTGCACTGCAGGGCCAACTATTCAAAACCATCTCAGCCAATACTCTCTCCATCAAAGTTCAAAGTAAATTTATTATCGAAGTATGTATATGTTACCATATCTTACATTGAGATTTTTTTTGAGGGCATTTACAGGAAAATAAAGAAATACAAAGGAATTTATGTAAAAAAAAACTACACATAAACAAAGACTGACAAATTACCAATGTGCCAAAGAAAACTGACAAAGAGTGACCGGGCAACACACACAAAATGCTGGAGGAACTCAGCAGCATCTCTGGAAAGGAATACACATTAGATGTTTCAGGCTGAGACCCTTCATCAGGACTGGAAAGGAAGGTGGGGGGGGGGGGGAATCCCAGAATAAAGAGGTGGGGGAAGGGGAAGGGGAAGGAGTACAAGCTAAAAGGTGATTGGTGAAGCCAGGTGGGTGAGGAGGGGGGATGAAAGGGGAAACTGGGAAGGGATAGATGGTAAAGGTAAAAAGGCTAGAGAATGAGTAGACCATGGGAGAAAGGGAAAGGGGAGCACCAGAGGAAAGTGAAAGGCAGCTGAGAAGAATAGGTTAGAGGCCAGAGTGGGGAATTGAAAAAGAAGGAAGAGGAGAGGGGGAAACATTACCGGAAGTTGGAGAAATCGATGTTCATGCCATCAGGTTGGAGGCTACCTAGATGACATATGAGATGTTGCTCCTCCAATTTGAGAGTGGCCTCATCGTGGTAGAAGACATGTCAGAACAGGAATGACAGGAATTCAAATAGTTGGCCACTGGGAGATCTCACTTCTTGCAGATGGAGCAGATGCACTTGATGAAGCGGTCCCCCAATCTACATCGGGTCTCAATGATGTACAACGGACAGGAGCACCAGATACAGTAGATGAACCCAACAAATCTGCAGGTGAAGTGTTGCTACACCTGGAAGGACTGTTTGGGGCCCTGAATGGTAGTGAGGGAGGAGGCGAATGGGCAGGTGTACCTCTCTGCAGCTTGCAGGGACAAGTGCCAGGAGGGAGGTTAGTGGGGAGGGACAAATAGAGAAGGGAAACACAGGTGGAGCAATCCCTGTGAAAGGAGTAGAGTGTGGGGGGGGGGGTCAGAATGCAAAGATGTGTTTGATGGTAGGGTTCCATTGATGATGGCAGAAGTTGCAGATAATGATGTGTTGGATGTGGATATTGACAGTGTTCCACCAGCTAAACAGATTAGCCTCAGGCCTTGCCTCATACACCTGCAGCTCAAATAGTCATCCATGTTTTTGTTCATTCTAGACATTGCCGTTCCAATGCAGTTCTGTCTGTCCTTCCACTGTCCAACCCTCATAACTGCCATCAAATCTTCTCTCATACTTCTATTCTCCAGGGAATAAAGTCAATCTACAATGTCCTCAAGTCCCAGTAACATCCTTGTGACTTTTCTCCGCACCCTTTAAATCTTAGTGATAACATTCCTGTAGCTAGGTGACTAGAACTGCAAACAATAATTCAGATTTGGGCTCAACCATGTCTTATACAACATCTCAACTCCTGTACTCAGTAGGTTGATATATGAAAACAACATCCAAGAACTCTCTTTATGACCCTATCTATCTGTGCCACCTGTACCTCTGACTACGTCACCAGTCCTAATCGTTCTTTGATTTTGTATCTGATTTCAAGATGCTTTTCAATGCAAGAGTTATTTAAGCAGTGGCTGATTGCTTCACAACAGTGGGATGTTCTCATAACCACTGCAAGATGAGCATAGTTCCTGTGCACGTCAAAAGGGGTTAATATGGCATCATCAACAAGACTCAGAGGACAAGGTAAAAGTAGAGAAATCTGGTAAAACAAAACCTTAATCACAACTTACATAAAGGTAAAGTTTGTGTTCCAGTATTTTCATTCTGTGTGCGTGGGTTGGTAAAGGGATTTGGTTTGCTGTTGTTGCTTGTATGTTGGCTGCATATCATCTTGCTAAACACAGTGGGCATGCTATGTTGGTACTGGAATGTATAGCGACACTTTGCGGGCTGCCACCAGCATATTCTCAGATTGTGTTGGTTGTTAGCACAAACAACACATTTCACTGTATGTTTCAATGCACACGTGATTAGAAAAATCTGAATCTGAAGCAATCCACACATACACACAAAATTCTGGAGAAACTCAGCAGGTCAGGCAGCACCTATGGAAAGGAGTAAACAGTCGATGCTTCGGGCCGAGACATTTTTTCAGGACTGAGAAGCAAGAGGGAAGATGCCAGAATAAAAAGGTGGGCGGAGGGGAAGGGAATGAATCTGAATCTGTCACAATCTCTTGCAGATGTAAAACATGTATATGTGATTAATAAATAGAGGAACATGGAGGACTATGACCAGTGGTGTACCTCAGGGATCTGTTTTGGGACCCTTACTCTTCATGATTTTTATAAATGACCTGGATGAGGAAGTGGAGGAATGGGTTAGTAAATTTTCTGATGACACAAAGGTTGGGGGTGTTGTGGATGGTGTGGAGGGCTGTCAGAGGTTACAGCAGAACACTGATAGGATGCAAAACTGGGCTGAGAAGTGGCAGATGGAGTTCAACCCAGATAAGTGTGAAGTGGTTCATTTTGGTAGGTTAAATATGATGGCAGAATATAGTATTAATGGTAAGGCTCTTGGCAGTGTGGAGGATAAGAGGGATCTTGGGGTCCGAGTCCATAGAACGCTCAAAGCTGCTGCACTGGTTGATCTGTGGTTAAGAAGGCATACAGTGTATTGGTCTTCATCAATCGTGGAATTGAATTTAGGAGCTGAGAGGTAATGTTGCAGCTA
Source organism: Mobula hypostoma (assembly GCF_963921235.1). NCBI lineage: Eukaryota > Metazoa > Chordata > Chondrichthyes > Myliobatiformes > Myliobatidae > Mobula > Mobula hypostoma. Next base: position 181,156,810 of record NC_086103.1, read on the forward strand.
TATAGGACCCTGGTCAGACCCCACTTGGAGTACTGTGCTCAGTTCTGGTCGTCCCACTATAGGAAGGATGTGGAAGCCATAGAAAGGGTGCAGAGGAGATTTACAAGGATGTTGTCTGGATTGGGGAGCATGCCTTATGAAAACAAGTTGAGTGAGCTCGGCCTTTTCTCCTTGGAGCGACAGAGGATGAGAGATGACCTGATAGAGGTGTATAAGATGCTGAAAGGCATTGATCATGTGGATAGTCAGAGGCTTTTTCCCAGGGCTGAAATGGTTGCCACAAGAGGACATAGGTTTAAGGTGCTGGGGAGTAGTTATAGAGGAGATGTGTGGGGTAAGTTTTTTACACAGAGAGTGGTGAGTGCATGGAATGGGCTGCCAGCAACAGTGGTGGAGGCGGATACGATAGGGTCTTTTAAGAGACTTTTGGATAGGTACATGGAGCTTAGAAAAATATGGGGTAGCCTAGTAATTTCTAAGGTAGGGACATGTTCGGCACAACTTTGTGGGTTGAAGGCTTGTATTATGCTGTAGGTTTTCCATGTTTCTATAAATATAATGCAATCTAAATCAAGTAAGTACAAATTATAAGACTATAAGATATAGGAGCAGAATTCAGCCATTGAGTTAGCTCCACCATTCCATCATGGCTAATATTTTATCACTCTCAAATCCAATCAATTATCATTCAAACTGCAGATGGGTACAGTCAAAAGAGACAGCGTTCCTCTGGGACAAATTTCATTAACATACGTTCAAAATAGTGAGAAAAAGAAACAAGTATCATTATGCAAGAAAACACGTATGTAGTCCAAACCCTGAATGACATTCTCTTGCTTTCGCTCCATAATCTTTGACTAATCATGAACCTACCAACCTCTGCTTTAAATATACCCAATGACTTGGCTTCCACAGCCATCTGTGACAACGAATTCCACAGATTCATCATCATCTAGCTAAAGAAATTCCTCCTCATCTCTGTTCTAAAGGGATGTCCTTCTATTCTGAGGCTGTACTAAATCTAATAAATCTAAATCTAATATAATCATTGCCAAGAATTAATTTCTATATAATGGCCTATAACTAACTTACAAAACACATTAATATTATTCAATACTTGAGATCTTTGTCCTTTAGGTGAACTTCTCTGGTTAAATTCTCCCGAGGTAGGGCTGTGTAAAGTTTGCCCCCAGTTAACAGTGCACGGCAATGAGGTAATTTTAAAGCTGAGATTTGCAGCTTTTACGGAAGGATTCGGTGATGGGAACGCGTATATCAGCTCACCAACGCAAGCAGCTTCAAAAAACAGCAATGAGGTGGGAAACAAAAAGCAGTGAAAAGTAATACTTCCACAGGACAGGGATGATACAAGTCCATTCAATACCATGGTTTTGTCTCCATGAATAAACAGCATCAACGCATTCATTTCACAATTGAAGAAAGAAATCATAAAAAACTCCAAGATTACGATAGTATTTCACATCATTTCAAAGAGTGGCTTAAGGTTTTTAAGATTTACTTTAGGGCAAAATGGGGAGGAAGTTGGTTTAATTCCTATCGCTGGGGGAGTGACTAGTTTCATAAAAGGGAAGACTGTGCAGACGTTATTTTAAATTACTAAGGACTTTATTTTATTGAATCCAGCGTGCACAAATATAAAAATCAGTCGACAAGATGACAAAGAATGCTGAACACCAAAAAGAGTACAATTAGCAGTGATTGCATTCCCTCCGAACAAAGAGATGAGAAGTGAGCAATGGCTCGAAAATTTCTCCCACACAAGAAGAGGGGTGGAGTGTTGGATGCCATTCAAAACACGATAGAACAAACAACTGCCTGGATTAGAAGCTTTGTTCGGACCCTGGCTCTGAATAGTGACATCTGTGGTATATAAAGAGCAATATGTAAGCCATATTCAGATAAAACCAACAAACATATGTGTCTATTTTTACACACACGCATCCAAATTGGGCAACCTTGTAATTTCAATCATTCTTTTACAAATTTAGACTTTCTAAATGCCACCTACCTAGATGACATTTCATCGTCTCATTCTTATCAATCTACCTTCAACTGTAAGGGGTCTCAGAAGAGATGGCAGAGGGTGGTGGAGGGGGGGGGGTTTGAAGAAATGGTGGATGGAGCAAGCAAGTTATGTTTGACCCACAGGGACATTTGGAAAAGCTTGCTCCTCCATGATCTTTGCTTGGAATCTCTCAAATTCAACAAATTCAAAGAAAAAGATAAAGACAGAGATTAGTCAAAGTACATTTATTATCAAAGTATGTATAATTTATCCAATCTTGAGATTAGTCTTCTCACAGGCAGCCACAAAACAAAGAAATCCAATATAACCCTTTGAAAACAAATAAGAATGTCGAACACCCAACGTGCAGAGAAAAAGAAAGGGAAAAAAACGCAAACAATAAAAATAAGCAAATAGCATTCAGAACTGGTTCACAAAAGTGAGTTCACACTGTGATAGTTGCAGGTCACAGCCACAGTTTGGTGCAGAGCTCAGTAAACTTTGTGGAGTAACAAGTAAACCACATGAAGCAGTGATTTGAACTGGCCTGAACAATCTAGCTCAGCGCTTAAATTGTCCAGAACTTACTCTCAGACCTGGACCCAGCCACTTCGATACATTCTAGGGCCAGTGCCCCACCACCTCAATTTGCCTGTACCCAACTTTTCTCAATCAGTTCAGCGCTTAAGTCAATCAAACCTCAGGTCTTTCCTCGCTCTCAGGCCCAGGCCTGTGCCTGGGACCCGCCAGCTGGACGCGTCACCTCTGTACGCCTCAGTTCTGCCAGATCAAATTGCCTCCAAATTCACTCCAGGATTGGCCAAACATTGGCTTGTTCCCCACTCTCCGAGCCGGACCCCATTGCCTTGATTCAGCCTTTACACACCACGGTGAAACCACCCTGCACCTTCAAGACTTCAGTTCCCAAGGCAAGAACGCCAGGTTGTATAGGCGGCTTGAAAGCTCAACTCCAATGAGGTAGTTACAGTCTGTTGCTTGCAGTGATTAGTTTTATTTGTTACATATATATCAAAATATATAGTGAAATGCGTTGTTTGTGTCAAATCAAATCAGCAAAGATTGTGCCGTGGGTAGCCATAGATGCTGCCACACTTCAGGTGCCAATATAGCATGCCCACAATTCACTAACCCTAACTATCTTTGGAAGGTGGGAGGATCTGGAGGAAACCAATATGGTCACGAGGAGAACGTACAGACCTCTTACAGAGAACGGTGGACATCAGATGCTGATTGTCCAGCTGGTATTATAATAGCGTTATGCTAACTGCTATGCTATTGTGCTGCCATACTACATTGAGTCAAATTCTAATATACTCAAGGTTGAGTGAATAGTCATGTGCACAAGTACATGCATACACAGGTGTAAGGAAACAATGAACTGAGAAAGCCATGAAGATTAGGCACCATCTTCTCAACCATAAAAATGATACCAAAAGAAAGGAAAACGAAGGCTTGAGAAATAAAGGCTTTCATTGGCTGGACAGTCTTGAGCCACTGGCCACCATCTCAGGATAAAGAACCAATTACTTTGGACTGAAACATGGAAACATTACTTCACCTAGAAAGCTGTGAACCACTAAAATCATCTGCCTCATATAGATGCTCAATTATTGAATACACAGAGGAAAATGCAAGATTCATGGACACTAAGATTTATTTATTTACTTATTGAAATACTGCATGGAATAGGCCCTTCTGGCCCTTTGAGATCTGCTGCCCAGCAACACCCAATTTAACCCTAGCTTAAACACAGTACAAGTCATCGACTAATTAACCTACCAACCAGTACGTCTGTGAACTATGTGAGGAAACCGGAGTACCCGGAAGAAACCCATGTGGTCATGGGGAAAATGTACAAACTCAAAACAGACAGTGGCAGGAATTGTACTCTAGTCACTGGTACTGTAAAGCATTGTGCTAACCACTACACTACCCTGCCACCATCCATAGCCCTCCATTGTCCTGTGGAAGGGTCTCGGCCTGAAACGTTGACTGTATTCTTTTTCATCGATGCTGCCAGGCCAGCTGAGTTCCTCCAGCATTTTGTGTGTGTGGCTTGGATTTCCAGCATCTGCAGATTTTCTCGTTTGTCTACATTAAATCTACTGTGATTCAATGCTGGAAAACAATAAAACACAAAAACTTCGAAGGGGAGGGTGAATTTTTTTTTTATCGGCACTGTAGCTTCTCCATTTTTTTCATTCATGTTTATCCAAGAGTCCCTTAATATATATCTGCCTTTACTACCACCCCGGTAGGGTGTTCCGAACAGCCACAACTCTCTATGTAACCATACTTACCTCTGACTGCCCCACCCAACTTCTACTCCAATCACCACTGCCTGGGGTGATGGTAGAAGCAGAAGCATTAGGGACTTTTAAGAGATATTCAGATAGGCACATGAATGTGAAGAAAATAGAAGAATATGGACATTGCATTAGCCCCGCACCCCCATCCCTGGATGAGGGTCATGTGAAGCCACGTCAGCAGATGGTGGATGGTCGTATGAGCAGCCGGTGCAGATCACAAGTCCTGGTTATGTGACCACCGACACCAGGCAGACAATCTCTGAAGTACTGATAATGACCGGGGTGAACCATCTTGTAAAGACACTGCCCAGAGGAAGGCAATGATAAACCCCTTCTGTAGAAAAATTTGCCAAGAACAACAATGGCTCCCATCATACAACATGGCATATAATGAATGAATGAATGTTTTATGGTCTTAATTGATTTTTAATATGAGATCAGCACGATCTTACTGTTGTCCTGTATTTGCAGAACGGTGATATTTAGTACTTGCAGACAATATCCTGTTATCCCGTGGGCCAAAACAAGCAGAATGGGTGCCAATTTTCATCAACAGATTCAAGCCTCGCAGGCAGTAACACGTATGCTGATTAGTAAATTGGTTAACCTCTACTTTTTGAGTCACTGGTAACAGCATGGATGAATGACAATCCAGATGTGAGAGGTTGAGTGGGAGGGAGGGATGGGAACGATGTTTGTTTCGCTGTTGTTGGTGCTGGAATGTGTGGCGGCACTTGTGGGCGGCCCCCAGCACAATCTTGGGTATATCAGTTATTAATGTAAATGGCGCAGTTCACTGTATGCTTCCATATACTTGTGATTAATAAATCTCTATCAGAAGATGTCACAATTGTCTGAGGGTGCAGAACAAGGGCGTCCACTCAACCTTACAAAACATTTCTGATTCCCATAAACAACATCTTCACCCATCCTATTTGCGAGCATAATTAACAGTAAATTAATCAAATAAACAATACCCTTGCAAGGAATAAAAATCATCTTTTACAGCTTTGTTTTCCTCCATAGTAAAGTGGCATATAAATAGAAAGTTTTGAATAACCAGGTAATTCACTAAAACTTCTTTACTTGCATGGGAAATTAATAAATTCCATTCATTATGTTGACGGAAAAAGTCAAAGTAATCCATGATTCACAAACACCTGAAAATTAGTTAACTCTATCATGGGCACTAGCCTCCGTAGTATCCAGGACATCTTCATGGAGCAATGCCTCAAAAAGGCGGATCCATCATTAAAGGATCCCCAGCACCTAGGTCCTGCCCTGCTCTCATTGCTACCATCAAGAAGGAGGTACAGAAGCCTGAAGGCACACACTGAACGATTCAAGAATAGCTTCTTCCCCTCTGCCATCAGATTTCCGAAGACATTGAAGGAGGGGCCTGTATTGTGCTGTAGGTTTTCTATGTTTCTGTGGTTCATAGACACATAGAAAATAGGTGCAGGAGTAGGCCATTCGGCCCTTCGAGCCTGCACCACCATTCAGTATGATCATGGCGGATCATCCAACTTAGAACCCTGTACCAGCCTTCCCTCCATACCCCCGATCCCTTTAGCCACAAGGGCCATATCTAACTCCCTCTTAAATATAGCCAATGAACTGGCCTCAACTGTTTCCTGTGGCAGAGAATTCCACAGATTCACCACTCTCTGAGTGAAGAAGTTTTTCCTCATCTCGGTCCTGAAAGGCTTCCCCTTTATCCTCAAACTGTGACCCCTCGTTCTGGACTTCCCCAACATCGGGAACAATCTTCCTGCATCTAGCCTGTCCAATCCCTTTAGGATTTTATACGTTTCAATAAGATCCCCCCTCAATCTTCTAAATTCCAACAAGTATAAGCCTAGTTGATCCAGTCTTTCATCATATGAAAGTCCTGCCATTCCAGGAATCAATCTGGTGAACCTTCTTTGTACTCCCTCTATGGCAAGGATGTCTTTCCTCAGATTAGGGGACCAAAACTGTACACAATATTCCAGGTGTGGTCTCACCAAGGCCTTGTACAACTGCAGTAGTACCTCCCTGCTCCTGTACTCGAATCCTCTTGGAGATGTCAGGCCCCTCGGCTCACAATGCTGTGCTGAACATGTACTTCCTTTAGAAATTACCTAGAGTTATCCACAGTCCTCTATTTTTCAAAGCTCCATGTACCTATCCAGGAGTCTCTTAAAAGACCCAATCGTACCCACCTCCACCACCGTTACTGGCAGCCCATTCCACGCACTCACCACTCTCTACATAAAAAACTTACCCCTGACATCTCCTCTATACCTACTTCCAAGCACCTTAAATCCTGCCTCTCAGGATCTTCTCCATCAACTTACCTACCATGAAGTAAGACACACTGATCTATAATTTCCTGGACTATCTCTACTCCCTTTCTTGAATAAGGGAACAGCATCTGCAACCCTTCAAACCTCCAGAACCTCTCCAGTCCCCATTGATGATGAAAAGATTATTGCCAGAGGCTCAGCAATCTCCTCCCTCGCCTCCCACAGTAGCCTGTGGTACATCTCATCCGGTCCCGGAGACTTATCCAACTTGATGCTTTCCAAAAGATCCAGCACATCCTCTTTCTTAAAGTCTATATGCTCAAGCTTTTCAATCTGCTGTAAATCATCCTTACAATCACCAAGATCCTTTTCCGTAGTGAATACTGAAGCAAGGTATTCATTAAGTATCTCTGCTATCTCCCGTGGTTCCATACACACTTTTCCACTGTCACACTTGATTGGTCCTATTCTCTCACCAAGGCCTTCTCATGGCCCCTTCTGACTCTCCTAAGTTCATTCTTAAATTCTTAAAACCTATGACCATTACCTCACAACTTTTTTATTTCTATTTTTTCACTACTTCCTCAGCTTTTTTTCTATTATCATGTATTACATAGTACTGCAGCCGCAAAGTCAACAGATTTCACAACATATGCCAGTGATATTAAACCTGATTCTGATTTGAAGATCAATGCTCTGGAAAATGTGGTATGCAAAACAAGATTTTCACTGTGCCTCCGTACATGTGGCAATAATAAATCAATTTACAATATTTCCATTTTATATAATCTGCACCAGGTAAGGAGGGAAAGGGGGAGGGAGGAGGAGGGAGAGGGGAAAGGGGAGGGGGAGAGGGGAGAGGGGAGAGGGAGGGGCAGAGGAGGGAGAGGGAGGAGGGGGGAGAGGGGAAAGGGGAAAGGGGAGGGGGAGAGGGGAGAGAGAGAGGAGAGGGGAGGGGGAGGGGGAGAGGGGAGGGGGAGGGGGGAGGGGAGAGTGGAGAGAGGGAGGTGAGGGGAGAGGGGGGGGAGAGGGAGGGGGTGGGGGAGAGAAATATCTAGCAGTTGGTAATTTAGTTTTTGAATGTGCTAGAAACCAGGTTTTTCATCACAGTATAGCAAACACCAGTCAGCTTGCTGGGACTAAAAAGCAGTTGGATTGGTGCGATAATTCACTTGGTTTTGGAAAGTCCATCTTCAACAGGTCAAAATTTCTGTTCTATCTTTGGATAGAGATATAGAGGTAAAGGGCTGAAGCTGGGAGGTGATAGGTGAAGCTTTATCACCTGTCACTGTGTATATCAACCCTCTCCCCTCACCTGGTCTAATGTATCACCTGCCAGCCTGTACAACTTCTCCCCCACCACCTTCTTATTCAGGCTTCTTCCTCCTTCCTTTCCTGACCTGATGAACAATCTCATCTTCAAACACTGTCTAATTATTCCTCTCCATGGATGCTGCCTGACCCACTGAGTTCCTCCAGCATTTTGTGTGTGTTGCTCTGCAAAACCTCTTACATTTATGTTCCTTAATTTTGAGCTACCTTCACACATCAAGACTTTCCTTCACCGAGCAAAGCATAAAAATCAGGATACTTTTATCACTTACAAGTACTGCACAACTCATGTTCTCAGTATTATTTGTTTCATTATTGTAATTATTTGTTTTTTTTTGGTATTTGCACAGTGGTTGTTTGTCAGTCTTTGTAGTGTTTCATTGATTCTATTGTATTTTTCAGTTCTGAAAAGAAAATCAATCTCAGGGTAGTATATTGTGACATATATGTACTTCGATAATCAATTTGCTTTGAAGTTTGAACTCATAAAATTGCCCAACTCTCTGCCAGTTCCAAAACTTCAAATATTTAAACATCAGAATATTGCAATGATATCACCTAACTCAAGCCAGATTCCGGAAAAAAAAAACATTAAAATGGATAAGTTGGTTATTTGGTACTATCCACCACATCTTCAAGAAGCAATGCCTCAAAAAGGCAGCGCCTATCATTAAGGACACCCTTCACCCAGATCATGCCCTGTTCTCACTGTTACCATCAGGAAGGAGGTACGGGAGCCTGAAGACACACACTCAATGATTCAGGAACAGCTTCTTCCCCTCTGTCATCCGATTTCTGAATGGACATTGAACCCATGAACACTATCCTGCTATTTTTTATTTCTGATTTTGTACTTAGTTCATTTAACTACTTAATATATGTGTGCATGTCCATCACGAGCGATGAGGACCACTGACATCCTTGGATGGGTGTGTTTGTGATGTTTGTGAGTCTGATTAAAGTAAGGGAGAGTCGTTAACACACACACATACATACATATACACACTTACTGTAATTCATTTTCTTTCTACTATTATGTATTGCATAGAACTGCTGCCACAAAGACAACAAATTTCCCGACACGTGCCGGTGAAATTAAACCTGATTCTGATTCTTCTTGGGACAAACTCAGAGGAATATGGGAAGTAGATTATCAATTAGGCACGAGAAGAGAATAAAGGAAGATGATACATCACAAAGTGCTTTGAAATTTGTTGGCCAACCAGAATGTTCAGAAGTTCAAAGTTCAAAGTACCTTTATTATCAAAGTATGTATACCATAGACAACCTTGAGATTCACCTTCCTGTAGGCAGCCACAAAACAAAGAACTACAATAGAACCCACGAAAAAAAGCTGCACATAATAAAGACCTTCAACATCCAATGTGCAAAAAAAAAGAACAAATCGTGCAAACAATAAAAATGTAAACAAAGAAAACAAACAGTGAGTGCACAGCCAAGGAGCCAGTTCAGCACTGATGCCAGTAAAGCCTCAAGGAATAGCGAGCTGAACACCAGTTTGTCCTTTGCCCTTGGCCTCGACACCTTAAACTTTTTTAACTGGCTCAGCACTTAACTTGGCTAAACATCTCAGGCTTGGGTGCCACTGTGTCAATCCAGCCGGAAGTTTCAAAGTGTTTAGGAAGCAATAAGGTGGGTCTATTACAGAACCACAGTATATCCACATTTGTGCTAGTCATTCCTTTGTCTTTAATCTATTCAGAAAGTAAAGCATAACTTTCATCCTCCTTGCAGTTTAATAATTCACTGGCCTTTACATTTGCTCTATTTTCAGATTTTGACCAAGGCTGCATTAAGATTTTAGTCCACTTTACATTTTATCCTCTCTTTGAGACTACACAGGCTCCAGTTTATAGATGTGATTCTGAAATTCGATTGCTTGGTTTATAGAGCATGATTGCACAGAACTGATTGTATCCCTTAAAAATGTCGCAAAATTTCACATGCAGAATGAGTAATTTTGAATTCTATTAATGGTCTTGTAAGTAAATAGAGCAAGCATTTTTGCACAGCGTACCAATACTTCTGCATTTTGCACAGCGTTAGCATGGTAGCGTAGTAGTTAGCGCAACGCTATTACAGTGCCAGTAACCTGGGATAAATTTGAACCGTTGTCTGTAAGGAGCTTGTATGTTCTCCCTGTGACCACACAGCTTGTCTTCCTTTGCACATTGATTGTTTGTCAGTGTTTGTTTGTATATAGTCTTTCATTGACTCTGTTCTACTGTGAATGCATGCAAGAAAATGAATCTCAAGGTAGTAAATGGTGACATATAAACTCAGACTCTACATAACGCTACTGCACATAGCACTGATTTGTTACATGGTGGTTATTCAATTCTTCATTGAAATTTTTTTGAATGACAAAAATTCATTTTAAACACTTAAAACTCCCTATGAGTGGCTGCCATTACAGTAAACATTCAATCAGCCAATGAGAGTACTTTATCTATGCTTCGAGCCACTCACACCCAATCATATATTAATTCACGCTCTGCCTGCCCCACATGTGTAAACGTTCTGCTCTCTTGCCAATTTATTCCATTTTTTTTCACCCATAATGTCTGAAAAATAGCCTGCAACTTCCAGTGAGGGTAATACATCTAAGGTGTCTAGGAAAAGCATTGGCATGGATGTGAAACTGCAAGCGATACGGTGTTTGGAAGATGGTGAACGTCAGGTTGATGTTGGCACCTCTTTGAAATTTGCAATGTTCATTGATAATGACCCAGACTGAGAGCGAAGCAATAAGGCAAAGGGAGGTGTTCTCGACATGATTTCCTGCTCCTGAGAACTGCTTCATGAAAGGAAACTTAAGAAAAGGCAGTGAAATCTCGATGCCTACTTGAAGAAGCCACCAAAGTTAGAGAAGGATCCACAGCCTGGTCCTTCCTCTAAGATGTAACCAGCACCCGCTTTCCTCCGCTGATGTACAGGTTAGGCCTATTTGCATGTTTGTTAGTCCACATATTACTGTGTATACATAAAATAATATTTCATAAATCTTGGGTTAGATTTTTTTTTATCAGGCACACATGTCCATTTCGTAATGTTATAATGTCCCCATAGAGTGCTGATTTACATAGCGCTCCACCTCCAAGGAACTCATCCTCAGCATTAAGCAGGGTCTGAGTGTACATACTTCGATAATAAATTTACTTTGAGCTTTTGAACATTGAATGCTTAGTTTGATGGAGGCAAGGTATAACACTGAATAATAGGACTTATTTCAAGCACTTGTAAAGCATAAACCATATCAACTGTAAAAGTTGTTTCTACTGAACGATTTATACAATTTCAGAGTGGCGCACAGAAATATAGGTCACTCCACAAATATGCAGGAGGATCATTCTCCTATGTTATGAAACAGAACTTGAGTCAAAGAGCAAACTGACTAAGTGCATAAGCAAAGACCCTTCACAGATGAGTGAATTGATATCTGTTTGAAGATGAAAGAGCAGCAGGATTTAAAACACTTGATAATAATGACAGTCTATTTAAATGGAAAACACCATCTGGCAGGTGCCACAGAGGTTTTGTGCAATTGTATGCTGTATTAACAGCTTAGTCTGCATACTCATTTCCGCTGTAGAAAGCTTACATTATATAAATAACAGCCAAAATACAGCAAGATTCTCATTCTGAAAGACCCAAATTGATAATCTGCCTTAAGGAAAAACTTCCCACATGCCCCAAAAGATGAAAACCAAAATGATTTGCAATCAGATTTAGATTTCTCCTGCTGTTATTAATGGTCACAGTTCAAGCATTTTTAATTAGCAGATTACAGTACGGATTTTCTCCTCTCATCATAAAATCATCATCTAAAGTTTATATAGCTGTTTAACTCAGGGTAGGACAAACACAAGTAGGACTTTTCCACTGAGGTTGGGTGAGACTAGAACTACAGGTCATAGGTTAAAGGTGAGATGTTTAAGGGGAACATGAGTGAGAACTTCTACACTCGGAGGGTGGTGAGAGTGTGGAACAAACTGCCAGATGATCCTAAGTCCATGGCAGTGGCGTCTTACTTGTTAAATACAGCCCAGTTAAATTCTTACTTCTAAATGTACATGCCTACTTCTTCAGTATTACCAAGAGGACATGGCCACAATCGTCATGAAGAGACATTGGAGATGGATTAGTCATGTGATGAGAAGAGAGGCTAACTCCATCACAAAGACAGAACTTCACTGGACCCCTGAAGGGTGGAGGAAACTTTGGAGACCAAAGACAACTTGACACCATACTGTAGAGGCAGAAATGAGGACCTTGAACCACCTGGGGCACAACGGAGAACATGGCCAAGGACAGACAGGGATGGACAACCTTCATTGTTACTCTAAATGCCAGCATAGTAACAGGCAGTAAGTTAACTAACTTTTAAATGTAGGATTTGTAGGATCAATGATCAATTCAGATAGATGCTTTAATCTCAAGTTTGAGCTGCTTGCTACACCAGATATAGCAGAATAACTGCGTATTAGTACAGATGAGTATACAGAGACAGAGTCATCCAGCGTGGAAACAGATCTTTAAACCTGATCAACAGGAATTCTGCAGATGCTGGAAATTCAAGCAACACACATCAAAGTTGCTGGTGAACGCAGCAGGCCAGGCAGCATCTATAGGAAGAGGCGCAGTCGATGTTTCAGGCCGAGACCCTTCGTCAGGACTAACTGAAGGAAGAGTGAGTAAGGGATTTGAAAGCTGGAGGGGGAGGAGGAGATGCAAAATGATAGGAGAAGACAGGAGGGGGAGGGATAGAGCCGAGAGCTGGACAGGTGATAGGCAAAAGGGGATACGAGAGGATCATGGGACAGGAGGTCCGGGAAGAAAGACGGGTGGGGGGGGGTGACCCAGAGGATGGGCAAGAGGTATATTCAGAGGGACAGAGGGAGAAAAAGGAGAGTGAGAGAAAGAATGTGTGCATAAAAATGAGTAACAGCTGGGGTACGAGGGGGAGGTGGGGCCTAGCGGAAGTTAGAGAAGTCAATGTTCATGCCATCAGGTTGGAGGCTACCCAGACGGAATATAAGGTGTTGTTCCTCCAACCTGAGTGTGGCTTCATCTTTACAGTAGAGGAGGCCGTGGATAGACATGTCAGAATGGGAATGGGATGTGGAATTAAAATGTGTGGCCACTGGGAGATCCTGCTTACTCTGGCGGACAGAGCGTAGATGTTCAGCAAAGCGGTCTCCCAGTCCGCTGAGACCGCTTTGCTGAACATCTACGCTCTGTCCGCCAGAGTAAGCAGGATCTCCCAGTGGCCACACATTTTAATTCCACATCCCATTCCCATTCTGACATGTCTATCCACGGCCTCCTCTACTGTAAAGATGAAGCCACACTCAGGTTGGAGGAACAACACCTTATATTCCGTCTGGGTAGCCTCCAACCTGATGGCATGAACATTGACTTCTCTAACTTCCGCTAGGCCCCACCTCCCCCTCGTACCCCAGCTGTTACTCATTTTTATGCACACATTCTTTCTCTCACTCTCCTTTTTCTCCCTCTGTCCCTCTGAATATACCTCTTGCCCATCCTCTGGGTCACCCCCCCCCCGTCTTTCTTCCCGGACCTCCTGTCCCATGATCCTCTCGTATCCCCTTTTGCCTATCACCTGTCCAGCTCTCGGCTCTATCCCTCCCCCTCCTGTCTTCTCCTATCATTTTGGATCTACCCCTCCCCCTCCAGCTTTCAAATCCCTTACTCACTCTTCCTTCAGTTAGTCCTGACGAAGGGTCTCGGCCTGAAACGTCGACTGCGCCTCTTCCTATAGATGCTGCCTGGCCTGCTGCGTTCACCAGCAACTTTGATGTGTGTTGCTTTAAACCTGATGCCCACACTAAACAAACACCATTTGCATTAATCCCACTTTAATCTCACCACATGGCCTACTCCCGTGATGGTAATGGATACGGCCCAGTACATCATGGGTAAAGCCCTCCCCACCATTGAGCATATCCACATGGAGTGTTGTCGCAGGAAAGCAGCATCCATCATCAGGGACCCCCACCATCCAGGCTTTGCTCTTTTCTCACTGCTGCCATCAGGAAGAAGGTACAGGAGCCTCAGGACCCACACTACCAGGTTCATGAACAGTTATTACCCCTCAACCATCAGGTTCTTGAACCAAAGGGGATAACTTCGCACACCACAGCATAGAATTGTTCCCACAAACTATGGGCTCACTTTTAATTACTCCTCATCTCATGTTCACTATATTTGTTGCTTATTTATTTCTCTTTTGTATATTTGCAGTTTGTTTTCTGCACATTCATTGTCTGTCTGTCTTGCTTCGGGCAGTCTTGCATTGATTTTATTGTGTTTCTTTGTTTAATTACTGTGAATGCCTGCAAGAAAATGAATCTCAGAGTTGTATATGATGACATGTACATAATTTGAACATAAATTTACTTTGAACTCCCACCTCCCCGCCACCACAGGTTCTACCACTAAGAGCAATTTACAGTGACAATTACCCTACCAACCTGGTGGGGAGTAGGCAGCACAGTGACATAGGAGTTGGTGCAGCTGCAGTTGCCGATCATGGTTCGGTTCCTGGTACTGCCTGTGGGGAGCTGGTGCACTCTCCCTGTGACCATATCCATTTCCTCCAGCTGTTTTGGATTCCTCCACATTCCGGAGACGTTTGTTGGGGTTGGTGAGTTTTGGACGTGCTGTGTTGGCACTGGGAGTACTGCGACACTTGCAGGCTGCCCAGCACAATTCTCACTGATTTGATTTGATGCAAAAGATATATTTCACTGTATGTTTTGATGTACATGTGACAAAGTGAGCTAATCTTAATCTTTTACCAGCCCACATGTGTTTGGGATTTTATTTAGAGATACAGCATGGAAAAGGCCTTTCCAGCCCTTCGAGCCATACCACCCAGTAGCCTCTGGTTTAACCCTAACCTAATCATGGGACAATTTATAATGACTAATAACCTACTAGCCAATACATCTTTGGACTGTGGGAGGAAACTGGAGCACCCAGAGGAAACCCACACATTCCATGGGGAGGACAGACAAACTCCTTACAGATGATGCCAGGATTGAACTCTGAACTCCGACGCCCCAAAGTGTAATAGTGTTGTGCTAACCACTAGGCTACATGTAATGTGGTGGGGACACTGAAGCAAATGGGTAAAATACAAGCAAGCACAGGGAGAGTATGAAAACTCCATGCAAACATCAGAAGTCAGGATCAAAGTTGGCTGTCCTAGTTGTCCCACTGTGCCTACTTCATCTGGCTAAGCATTCAGCTTTCGAGGGACGTCAGCTCAACTTTGCAGAAGTTCAAAGTTCGAAGTAAATTTTATTATCAAAGTACATGTATGCCACCATATACAACCCTGAGACTCATTTCCTTGTGGGCATACTCAGTAAATCTATAGAATAGTAACTATAACAGGATCAATGAAAGATCAACCAGTGCAGAAGACAACAAACTGTGCAAATGCAAATGTAAATAAATATCGAGAATGAGATGAAGAGTCGTTGAAAGTGAGTTTGTTGGTTGTGGGAACAGTTCAATAATGGGGCAAGTGAAGTTGAGTGTAATTATCCCCTTTTGTTCAAGAGCCTGATGGTTGAGGGGTAGTAACTGTTTCTAAACCTGGTGGTGTGACTACTGAGACTCCTGTACTTTCTACCTGATCTAGATTTGCTGATGTGATAGAGAATAGGGGGTAGTGGAGGGGGGCAGGGGGATGATGCCTTAGTGATCAGGGAGAATGTCACAGTTGCGCTCTGAAAGGACATCGTGGAGAGTTTGTCCAGCGAGGACATATGTGTAGAGCTCAGGAATAAGAAAAGGCACAATAACTATGATGGGGTTATACAACAGGCTTCGCAAAAGCCAGTGGGAGATTTGTCAGCAGATCATAGGAAGATGCAGACACGGTAACGTTGTAGTAGGTGATTTTAACTTCCTCAGTACTAATTGGGACTCATGTGATCTTGCAACATCGTTGCTAGGATGCAACATCCATGGTCAACCCTGACCGACAGAAGCCTGTGGTCCCAGAGACTTAGAGAGAACAGAATTTGTTAGGTGCATCCCAAACGGATCTTGAAACGATCCATGGATGGTTCAGCCATGAATGGGAGGAGAAGATGGCGGCGCAACGCAGCTCCCGACTGTCACTCCGGTAGAGATATCTGTTTTCTGTCAAGTAGGGTGCCGTGTACAATCCTGATTTGATGCAGACAGATTTGAGAGCACGGAGGAACATCTGGTGAAACTTCTGAAATGCCCGCTTCGCTGCCGCTGCTACTGTGCGATCCAGAATCTCCAGAGGGGAAGGCCCCAAATCCTCGGCTTTGCTTGTTGCTCGGCAGCCGAGGAGAGGTCGAAAGCGCTTGGCAGAGGATGGTGCTCAGTGCCGGAGGGCTGGTCAGAGGCTCGAAGTTTCTGGACGGACTCAGAGTCGGCTGGGGTCGGCTGCTTCCAATGCATCGGCAAGTTTGCGGCGCTTGGAGGTTCATGGCAGAGAGAGATTCTCCCTTCTACTGTCTGCGTGAGATGATGGGGCTATCGGGACCTGAAACTTTTTTTTACCGTGCCCATGGTCTGTTCTTTATCAAATTACAGTATTGCTTTGCACTGTTGTAACTATATGTTATAATTATGTGGTGTTGTCAGTTTTAGTCTTGGTTTGTCTTTATTTTCTGTGATATCTTTCTGGAGGAACATTGTATCATTTTTTAATGCATGCAATTCTAAATGACTATAAACAAGGACTGAATGTCCTCATAATCTAATCTAAACTAGGGAAGGGGACGTGCTAGACCTCGTAGTGGGGAATGAGCCTGGCTAAGTTGATCGAAGTTTGTGTGGGGACGGAGAGACAGTGATCAAATCTCTAAGTTTTCAGATAGTTATTAACAAGGATAAGATTGTTCCTTGTGCAAAAGCACTAAATTAGAAGGTTGATTACAGCAGCACTAGAGAGGACCTGGGTAGTGGTTGTTGCAAATGCATGTCCAACATGTGGGACTCTTAAAGGCCAGCATGCTGCCATGAGGATGAGAGATTAAGGATAGAAAGGCTCTGGGGACTCTAGTCAAAAAGAAAGTAGATGCAAGGTTGAGAAAGCTAAAACCTGACACAATCCTTGAGGAAAACAAAAGCAGTAAAAAACTTCCGGCATTAGTTATGGTAGAAGGGGCCGTGAAATGTCCTTTGCAAGTGGAATTAAGGAGAAGCGAACATAGAACAGTACAGGCCCTTTGGCCCACGATGTTGGGCCAAGCTTTTAACCTACTCTTAAGATCAATCTAACCGGTCCTCACTAAACAGCCCTCCACTTTTCTATCACCCATGTGACAATCTAAGGTTTTCTTACATTTCTTAAATGTCCCTAATATCTTTACCTCCACCACTACCCCTGGCAGGGTGTTCAACATATTCTACCACACTCTGTGTAAAAAAACCTACCTGACATCCTTCCCGTACTTTCCTCCAATCAGCTTAAAATTATCCCTCATGTATTAGGCATTTCCACCCTGGGCATTTTGTGCAATATTAAGAGCATGGGGATCTCTAGCGTGCGTGTAGCGCAATGCTTTACAGCGCCGGTGATTGGGTTTCAATTTCCGCCACTGTGAGGAGGTTCTCCATGTGGGTTTCCTCTGGGAGAAGTTCAAAGTTCAAAGTAAATTTACTATCCATGTCACCTGGAGATTCATTTTCAAAGTTCAAAGACTATGTATTATCAAGGTACATATATGCCAATATATACTACCTTGAGATTCACGTTCTTGCAGGCATCCACAGTAACTACAAACAAACACAACAAATCAGTGAAAAACGACACACAATAAATATGCAAAAGACAACAAACTGGGCAAATTCAAAAAGCACAAAAGAGACAAAATAATAATAATAAATAAACAATTAAGTATCAATAACATGAGTTGTAGAGCACTTGAAAGTGAGTCTACAGGTTGTCGGAACAGTTCAGTGTTGAGGTGAGTGTAGTTGAGTGACGTTAACTGCTTTGGTTCAAGAGCCTGATGGTTGAGGGGTAATAACTGCTCTTGAAGTTAAGGCTCTACCGACCGAACATGTGTGACAGCTTCTGGTACTCAAATTGATACAAAGTTTGACTAAAAGCATCACTAAAAATACTTTTTCTGTGGTAAACTGTGTTCAATTATCACGCAAACAGTGAAGGGGTGAGCGATGGCGAGGCAAGTTCATAGGATGAGCCAAGACGATGTGTTGCAGTTGGAATGCCTGTACAGTCAGGCCAAGTGGAGGCTGGATCGCTCTGGGCACCAAAATAAGTTGAGGCCTGGGCAGAGAAGTTCCGATGCTTGTTCAGTTGGCCCAAGAGTGAGGTTGGATCGCTCTAGTTGTTGAGCTGATCTGAAGAGTTTGAAAGAGGCTTCAGATTAGGCAATGGAATCTGGGCCTGGAGCGAATTGCTGGGGAGTATGGTCTAGGCTCGGGGCCGTATGCAGCAGCAACGCGCTGTTTAGGCTGGCCCAGATTGGAGACGAGGGCTGATTTTGCTCGCTTTCCGCGATCTTCACTCCTTTCACCAGGGCTCCAAAGCCTTTCGCTATTCTGTTGTTGGTTCAATTTAAGTGCTGGCCCAGACGGACTGAAAAGACAGGGTGTCGGTCGGGACAAGAGCCGATTTTGCTTGTTCTTCGTGACGGTTATTGCCACAGACTGATTTGGCTGCTGTGCTCTGTGCCCGTTAATATGATGAATTGATAAGCGTGGCTTTAGGCCTACTCAGGGTTATGAGGATCCAATTTTGGTTTGGAATGCTTCAATTGTTTGCATGATTTGTATTCTTTTTCTTTCCCTTGCGCATCAAGTATTGATCTTTTATTTTTTAATTCTTTTTTCTTTTAATTGGGTTCTTTTGGGTTTCTTATTTTGTGGTACCTGTGAGCAAGAAAATCTCAAGGTTGTATAATTTAGATAATAAATAAATCTTGAAAATTGAATCTTGAAGTGTGAGACCTGAGGTTTCTGTACCTCCTTCCCGAAGACAGCAGTGAGAAGGGAGCATGGCCTAGAATGGGTTCCTAACCTTTTATAAGCCATGGACCAACACCATTAAGCAAGGGGACCGTGGATCCCAGGTTGAAGCTGGTAGATGAAAGGGGTCCTCAGTAATGAATGCTGCCTTCTTGTGGTGGTGCTCCTTATAAATGTGCTCAATGATGGGGAGGGCTTTATCTGGACTGGGCTGTATTTACCACTCTCTGTAGACCGGGCATCAGTGAAAGTCATGGTGCAAGCATGCAAGAGAATTCCTAGAAGCACAGTTTCCATGAACAGTTCTGGAAACAAACATGTAGACCGTGATCCTATTTATGAGCCAACGTGGACAAAACTCCAGACCACAACGCTTCGTTAAGAGCACCAAATTTCTTGGTGTTCACCTGGCGGAGAAACTCACCTGGTCCCTCAAAACCAGCTCCATAGCAAAGAAAGCCCAGCAGCGTCTCTTAAACACAAAATACTCTGCAGGTGCTGGGGTCACCTCCGCTCCATCCGCCACAACAGACAGGATCTCCCGGTTGCCACCCACTTCAACTCTGCTTCACATTCCCATTCGGATATGTCCATATATGGCCTCCTCTGCTGCCATGATGAGGCTAAACTCAGGATGAAGGAGCAACACCTCATATACCATCTGGGATGTCTCCAGGCCCTTGGTATAAACATTGAATTCTCCAACTTCCGGTAATTCCCTCCCCCTCCCTTCTCCCATCCCAGTTTCACTCTGCCTCCTCCCCCAGCTGCCTATCACCTCCCTCATGGTTCTGCCTCCTTCTACTACCCATTATGCTTTCCCCATTCCTTCTTCACCTTTCCTGCCTATCCCCTCCCCCATCCCCCATCCCTTTATCTTTCCCCTTACTGGTTTTTCAGGATACTCTCCACTATAGAAGTTTGTCAAAGATTCAGGTGACATGACAAATCTGCGCAAACTTCTAAGAAAGCTGTTGTGCCTTTGTCAAACTGCAAGCAATGAGGTACGTTGGAGGACTCCCCATGGGTCTAGTTGCTAGTGCTCCTATAAGCAGGATTAGGGGAGTGAGCATGTGATGAGAGGGAACATGTGTGAAATGGTGTGTTGGCAAGGTGCTGACAAACCAAACAGAACCCATACCACTAGGGATAGGAGATTTAAAAAGATCTCCCTTTGGTGAAAGGGTGAAGGAAAAGAAAGGAATACTTTCAATTGAAATACTCCTTCCTCCTTTGAACCACAAACAGGTTATTGCTACTATTATTCATTGCAATGCCGAGATGGCTGGGAATCATTTCACATTACGAAAGCTCCCTTGCACATATCCTCAGCTATTTGCAACACTTTCATGTCATGAAGTCAACAAAGTAGAATATGTGCACCAGAACACTACATGTATCTTTAGTGCTGCTGTTCTTTTTGGGCTGAATTTATTTGACATCTTGCCGAGAATAAGCAGACCCCAAGGCTCACAGCTCTGAAAGATGGAAATGTATTAAGTGACAAGAGGCGTTACATAAAACAACAGGTGGTTATGTAGAGGAATGCTCTTAAAAAGTGATCATGGTTTGCAGACGGACTCATGCAGATTTAATTGCAAATAACGTTTCCCAAGGAAATCCCAGGGAACAGCTTTGGCTTGTTCAACTCCAATAATAATTCTTTTTTCTTTTCAAAATCTTTCTGCAATAAAGGAAGCCTTATACTTTCACTGTCAGCAGTCCAAAACTATTGGGAGTTCCTGACATCAACAGCAAGCAGGGAAAAAAAAACCGAGATATCCGAGTCCCATAAAACTTTTTCCCGCAAAAGGACCGTGTACAAGTGGAACTTCCACAACTGTTTTTGAATTCACTGAGTTCAAAGCACCAGCTATTGTCAAAATGTAGATTTCTGCTCAGCCCAAATGACTCAAAGTTGCTGCGCAAATTGATAGTGGTGCAGAAGGCCTATGATGTGTTGTCAACGGAATGGATTCAAGAGCCACGAGGTTTTGTTGCAGCTTTACACAGAGATTGGTGAGTGTGGGGAATGAGTTGCCAAGGGTGGTCATAGAGGCAAAGTTTCAAAGTATATTTATTATCAAATTATGTATGCAGTATATAACCCTGAATTTGTCTTCTCACAGACAACCACAAAACAAAGAAACACCATGGAACCCGTTCAAAGAACATATCAAACACCCAGTCTGCCCTGATCAAAATCACACAAGATAGCAATAAAAAAAGGAGTAACCAGAAACACATATAATATGAACTGTAGAGTCCAATCCACAAGCCGCACTGATTAAATACATCATACATTCGGGGCATTTAATAAACTCTTATGATAGGTATGTGGAAGATAGAAAAATGGAGGGGTAGAAAAGGAGGGAAGGGTTAGATTGATCTTAGGTCAGCAGTACATTGGGCGCTGAAGGGCCTGTATTATGTTGTTGTGTTCGCGGTTCTATGTAACTCGATTTGTAGAAACCCAAGTACTGAAGTGCCTTGATGTTTCTGCTGTTATGATTAATTAACCATAAACAAACAAAATCAGCTACTGTGCACATTAACATTCAACTGATCCAACAGTAAATTTGCATTAGCCTCTGGAGCTCAACATCTCATTTTATTCCACAGACACATCTACAAGAAGTGCTGCCACAAGAAAGCGCCACCTATCATCAAGGAACCCCACCATCTAGACCATGCTCTCTTCTCACTGCTGTCATCATGAAGAAGGAACAGGAGCACCAATCTTCCTTCACATACGTTACTATGGCAATTATAGCAAGGAAGAGAAAACACAAAATCTTGATATGAGATATTTCGAAAGAGGAATGGTGCAATTTAAAATAGAGATGGGTAAACCAGCAGGTTGGTGTTTAGAAGGATAATGATAGGGATTTGGTATTGGTTTATTATCAGACTCCAAGACATAGGAGCAGAATTAGGCCATGCAGGCCATTGAATCTGCTCCACCATTCTATTTCTGTTCTAGTGAATGTCTCTCTATTCTGAAGGTGTGCCTTCTGGTCCTAGACACTCACACTATTAGAAACATCCTCTCCATATCCACTCTGTCTAGGCCTTTCAATATTCTGTAGGTTTCAATGAGATCCTCCCTCATTGCACAAAATTCTAGTGAGTACAGGCCTAGAGCCATCAAACACACCTCATTCATTAACCCTTTCATTCCCGCAATCACTCTTGTGAACCTCTTCTGGATCCCCTCCAATGCCAGTATATCCTTTCTCAGATATAGGATCCAAAACTGCTGACAATACTCCAAATGCAGTCTGATCATCCTAAACCCATAACCTCTAGTTCTAGCTCACCCAACTTCAGTGGAAAAAGCCTGCTTCTATTATGAATCCTGACGAAGGGTCTCGGCCTGAAACGTCGACTGCACCTTTTCCTAGAGATGCTGCCTGGCCTGCTGCGTTCACCAGCAACTTTTATGTGTGTTGCTTCTATTTACCTTGTTTATACTCCTCATAATTTTGTATATCTCTATCAAATCTCCTCCTATTCTCCTATGCTCCAGAGAATAAAGTTCTAACCTATTCAATCTTTCCCTTTAAGTCAAGTCCCGGTAACATCCTTGTAAATTTCTTTTGTATTCTTTCAATCTTATCAATACCTTTCTTGTAGGTAGGTGATCAGAGCTGTGCACAATACTCCAAATTTGGCCAAATAAGAGTTGAATTATTTAGTCTGGCATTTATATAACAATCAGGTGAGCGGTTACACAACAGCGACTTTTCAAGTTCAATCCACAGACTGTTTGAGCTAGGGCTGGAGATAAGAGGATCACAGGTCAGACTCAGCGTCCTGGAGTTAGGCAAGGCCGACAAAAATAAATCAAAGTGTACAGACTTTTGATTGTTTCCCAGCAACTCCTACTGAAAGTGCACATGTGTGGATGCTAGATTCAGGCAGAATAGGGTTTAGGCAGACTGTGCAATCTGTTTACCCTATACGAGCCACCAAATAGTTATTAGCAGGAGGAATCCTGCCCAGTACACATTCTAGTCAGGGATTAGGGGAGGGGAGGATGGGCAGGTTGGGTCTTTTTTCAATTAGGGCATAGCAGAGAGGGGTGAGCAGTAAGGTAGAGTGAATCACTCAGTCTTTTCCCCCGGGGTTGTCGAATCAAGACCAGAAGGTACAGGTTTGATTTAATAGAAACTTAAGGGACAATAGATTCACCTGCAGAAGAAGACAGGGCGCAATGGTGGTGTAGCAGTTAGCGCAACGCCATCACAGCTTGGGGCGTTGGAGGTCGGAGTTCAATTTGCAGCCATCTATAAGGAATTTGCACATTCTGCCTTGACTGAATGGATTTCCTTCAGTTTCCTCCCATATTCCAAAGAGGTACTGGTTTTAGGTTAATTGGTCATTTAAATTGTCCTGCGATTAGGCTAGTGCAGGGGTTCCCAAACAGTTTTTATGTCGTGGACCAATACCATTAAGCAAGGGGACCTCAGCCTGGGAGCCCCTGGGCTAGTATTAAATAGGAGACCTGCTGGGTGGCACAGGTCGAAGGGCCAGAAGGGCCTTTTCCGAGCTTTATCTCAAAATATACACATTTGCTTTATTTGACACAAGTACATTGAAAAATCAAAACATACAGTGAAATGCTTTGTTTTGTGTCAATTCAAATCAGTGAGGATTGTTCTGAGCAGCCTGCAAACAGGATACCCACAACTCACTAACCCTAAACATACAACTTTAGACTGTGGGAAGAACCTGGAGCACGTGAAGGAAACCCATGCGGTCATGGGAAGAACATACAAATCCCTACATACAGTGGTGGGAATTGATCCCAGTCAGTGGTGCTGTAAAAACCTTACACTAACCGCTGTGCTACAGTGCCACCCTGATCGGAAATCAATTGAACACCGCACATTAAGCAGACTACAATCAAGGGTTACAACCATGTTCACCAACTCTGTTCAGAGACAAAGAAAGCCTCATCGTGTGCCCTCAATGAAAGAAGATTTTAAAATGCTGTTGAGTAAGGCAGGCTATGTCGATTACTCCCTTAGTTTGGCCAATACATGAGACGGAGTCTCAACATCACGATAGCACCTGCCACAGCTCAGCTCTGTTGTGAGAAGTTATCTCAAACACAAGTTATAAATAAAAATTCATCTCCACTTGGATAGCACTTCAAAGAATATGTGCTGTTAATGGCCTCCAGCCAGCTGTCTGGGATCAATTTTAAACAGTAAGGGAGAAAATGATCACTAAAACAGTTTTAATATACACATTTTTGCTTGAAACCATCACAATCTTCGCCTTTAATATAGAAAACAAGCAAACGATAGCATACTAGCTGCGTTCACAGTTTGTTGTTGCGGTTAGGAAGCAAGGTGCAATATTCCCCTCAGGGGTTCAGCAATCGCCTGTGGAAAAGCCAAGAGTCCTCAGTGGTTAAAATGCCCCTCCAGCTAAACTAGAGAGATGGTGGTAGGAGATGGCTTTTCATCTGGAACTGCTGTTAGGAGCACGTATCTCGAAGTTGTGATGGGTTATGTTTTGTGACCAATTGTTCAAGATTCAAGATTGTTTGATGTCATTTCCAGCGCAGAAGTGTAAAAGAGAATGAAAGAATTGTTACACTGAATCTCATGCTGCAAAAAAAAAACGCAATAAGATAAAGGCAAAATAATAATTAAAAAACACTATA
Organism: Mobula hypostoma; assembly: GCF_963921235.1. Classification (NCBI taxonomy): domain Eukaryota; kingdom Metazoa; phylum Chordata; class Chondrichthyes; order Myliobatiformes; family Myliobatidae; genus Mobula; species Mobula hypostoma. The sequence goes on from NC_086103.1 coordinate 181,181,494, forward strand.
AATATAAATATATAAGATAGCTTATATACGTAGATTGATTGTATATCCATAAAAAAATGCTAGGCACAGGAGTGTCTGTACATAAGATTCAAGATTCATTTATTATCAAAGAATGTTTAAATTATACAACCTTGAGATTTGCTTGCTCACAGGTAGCCTCAAAGCAAGAAACCCAAAAGAATCCAATTAAAGAAAACAAAGAATAAAAATTAAAATAAAAGAGCAACACTCGATATTCAAGAGAAAGAAAAAAAAACAAATCATGCAAATAATTGAAATGAACAACAGCATTCCGAGCCAAAATTGAGTCCTTAAATCCAAAACCCGGAGCAGCCTAGGGTAGGGCCAAAGCCTTGCTTATCAGTTCATATTAGTGGGCATGAAACACAGCATTCAGGGCAGTCTTCATAGCCTCAGCACCCGGAGATAATCATCGCGGAGAACGAATGAAATCGGTTCTCTTCCTGACTGACACCCTGACTTTTCAGTCTATCTGGGCCAGCATTTAAATTGACCCCATGACGGAACAGCAAAGCCTCCGGCGCTCTGGAGAGGTGAGTGAAGATCATGGACTGTGAACAAAATCGACACTTGACTCTGATCTGGGACGGCGTTTACATTGTCTAGGCAACACATCGTACTTCGCACTAGGACTGGGGCACTACTGCTGCAAAATGCTCTGGGCCTAGACCATGTAGCCTAGCAACTTGCTCCAGGCCTGGATTCCGCTGTCCAGCCCTAAGCCGCTCTCAAGCTCTCCAGATCAACTAGGCACCCTGAGCAATTCAACTTTGCACCCAGGCCAGTTGAATGAGCAGCAGAACTTCTCTGCTGGGTCCCAACCTCTCCTTTCAATGCCTACAGTGATCCAACCTCGCACCCAGACCAGTTGTTTGGGCATCAGAACTTCTCTGCCTGGGCCCCGACTTCTCTTTTGGCACCCAGAGCGATCCAACCTCGGTCTCAGGCAGTTGTTCAGGCACCAGAACTCCAACTGCAACGATTCTGTAACACACCATTTCTGCTCATCCTCCGAACTCACCTCGCCTTCACAGTTATCAGCGATAATTTAACACAATTTACCGCAGAAAAGGTATTTTTAGTGATGCTTTTAATCGGATTTTTAAAATCTTTTTGACTACCAGAGCTTTCACACCATCTTAAGCGTAAGAAAATGACAGGAAATGATAAACAACATTAATTCTGCAGATGCTGGAAATTCAAGCAACACACATCAAAGTTGCTGGTGAATGCAGCAGGCCAAGCAGCATCTGTAGGAAGAGGTGCAGTCGACGTTTCAGGCCGAGACCCTTCGTCAGGACTGCTTGGCCTGCTGCGTTCACCAGCAACTTTGATAGGAAATGATAAAGTAGTGGTGGGGATGGGGGCTGGTGTTGAGGGGTGGGTTAGTGGATGGAGCTGTTGATCAGCCTTACTGCTTGGCGAAAGTAACTGTTTCTGAGTCTGGTGGTCCTCGTGTAGATGCTATGTGGCCTCCTCCCTGATGAGAGTGGGACAAACAGTCCATGAGCAGGGTGGCTGGGATGCTTCATGATGTTACTGGTCTTTTTACTGGCACCTTTTTATATACAGTACATGTCCTTGATGGTGTGTAGGCCAGTGCTGGTGCTGGTGGTGTGTTGGGCAGTTTTGACTTCCCATTGAAGAGCTTTCCTGCTCGTTGCAGTACAGTTTATTACATAGGCAAACTGGCAGATACCCCCACCAACACTACAACCACTCCTCTCCATCCTTCAATCCCTCCCATGCACTGCTACTTGATGCCAACACACCTCATATACCTACACTGACACAGTCACTGTCCCACTGCTACCATGAAGGATGCCTCTGGCCATAAGTCCCTTTGTCACTTTATCATGTCCCATCAATGAAAATGTACATTGGTTTCATATTTTTTTTATCGAGTGCAATCATGAAAAATAGCCAGATCAGAAACGCTGATCAAGTCAACTAGTTCTCAAAGAGAACTCTGATAGGCCAACCAGATGGTTCACTGCGGTTTAGCGATAAAACACAAAAAATCATATGTACAATTTGTTGTGTTCTTTATTCTTATTGCATTTGCTGTATTGGATCCCGAGTAGCAATCATTTACTCTCGTGTACTGAAAAACAAACTCCACCATGGACAGTCACAAACCTGGCTGAGGGAGGAGGAGGGTTGGGCATGGGGCTAGCGATCTCATCCCATAAAAACCCAAAACTACAGAACCACCAACAGAAGCTCCAAAGCTCCATGGGAAAGGAAGAATCTTCGCCTAGAAAACCTATGAAGTCATGTGGTGAAAGCAGAAGGCACAGGGCCGATCATTCTTCAGTCAGGACAAAGGACTCTAGAGAGCTGCTGTCAGTGGTCTATGCCCCTGACGATGGGCGATGGGCTTAGGGAGAAGACTGAAGAATGTATAATCATTTCCTTCGCAGAGGTCAAAGTTCAGGTAGACATCTAACAAAAAAAAATGGGGCTCAGCTCTGGGACAGTGCAATCAGAAGTTACATTCAAAGGGATGGAGAGAAGATGGAGGCCCAGTAGCAATGTTCCCTCTAATTTTTTTTTACAGCTGCACAGACCAACCATTGCTTTTTGTAACATGCATACTAGGAAAATTGAAAAATCACATACTTTTGATTTTAATTATTAATTGAAGGGTATAATGAAATACAGTTCAACAAAGAAAATCTTTTGGGTTGCGTTCAGCGGGCCAGCGGTTTATTAACAATGAGCTACCATTCTGTGCTCATTGGTATAACTTGTAACAGTATTGTATCTTGAAACACTGGCAATGTAAATATGCCAAAGCTCTAAAATGTTTAATTGCAAAGTATTTCAAAATTATGTTAACATAATTTCAAAATATATTAATATTATATAAAATAAAATTTCAGCTGCGTAGCAATAAAGGCTATGTGCTTGGGAGCATTTCCGTTACTACACGATCATGCACCCGAGCAGCCGAGAGGGAATAGTGGCCAGTAAACATAATGCTATTACAATGGCAACTGTAAGATTGGAATTCAATTCCTGCTGCTATCTCTAAGGAGTTGGTACGTAGGCTGGAGATCCCTCAATATATTTATTAAGGGTAGCTTTTTTTTTAGTAAACACTACAGGTACTTTAAAACAAATGGCTCTGAAAAGTCTGAAATCATCATTATGAGGTCTGTCCAGGCAGGAGGCAGGAGGGCCAGTGATCCCATAGGCAGGAGAGCCAGCAAGTCCAGAGTTTGAGGCCTGGAGATTGGGGTCCCGCCATCAGTAAGCCTGGGGTCAATACCGAAGTCGGAAGGTCAATCGGAAGTCTGGAAGTCGAGGCCCAATGAACAAAGCCCTGGGTCTGAAAATGCACTGGTTAAGTATAAGGCCCGAGGTCTGTGACTCTGTGGCTCCACTGCAGGCTGGAGGCCCACAGGAGGCTTGGCCTGGGGTTGGAGGACTATCTGTAATGTGAGTGGATAGCTGGGAGACAGGACAGAGGCTTATTTTATTTTTCTTGTTGCCTGTGTTGTTTTGGTGCACATTGTGGGCATAGTACGTCGGTGCGGAACGTGTGGTGACAATGGCAGGCTGCCCGCAGCACATCTTTAGGTAGTGTTAGTTAACACAAATGAAGCATTTCACTGTACGTTCTGATGTATATTTAATAAATAAATGACTCCAACATGATGCTATTAGCAAATTCTATTAAACATGTAAGGATGCAGTTGCTCAGTAACACACACACACACACACACACACACACACAATGCCGGAGGAACTCAGCAGGTCAGGCAGCATCTGTGGCGGGGATTCCCAAATTCGGGTCCATGGACCCTCTGTTTAATGGTATTGGTCCTAGCATTAAAAAAGGTTGGGAACCCGTGATCTATGGAAATGAATAAACTGTTGACGTTTTGGGCCGTGAGCCTTCATCAGGACTCAGTAATTGTCTTCCAACCTCCAGGATATAAACGGAAACAGCTAGGTTGTGATTTCGAAGGAAATGCTGATAATAAATCTAGATGAACACTGATTGAAACACCAGCTCTCTCTGCTGGAAGAGTTTGAGCCATAAATTCAAAACTTCAAAAATAAAATGCACTGCATGTGTCAGTTCTGGCTCAGCAGTAACTTGCTTGCTTGTCAGAAGATTGTTGGTTCAAGACCACTCTAGGGACATGAGCACATAAATCTAGAGACATCGTTTTTTTTGGCTGCATCAATAAATGCAAATTCCCTTTTACTTTACAGATAGACTTAAAAGAGCAGTAGTTCGAATACTCGAGTATGATGTTCTCCTGTGAATGCCAGTGTGTGAGCTTGTTTAATGTGGGGAGGCTGATGCATTTGGGCAGCCACCACACTGTCCTTGACAGATCAGGATCAGGGTCCAGTGGCGTGGAGTGCAAGACAACTAGGGGCCCTCCATTGCCGCAGCCTTCCTCTGCCTTCACTGCTATTGTAAGGTGTCATCATCTTCCACTTGCTCCACCATTGAGGTCTTGGTTGGATCACTCTTTGTCCGGTACCTCCCCCTTGACCTTACTCCATGGGTGACCCTACCAGGAGTTAAGCTCCAGACAGCATCACTCTTGGGACCTCAGGAACTCACAGATCTCGCCTCCACAACAAGGCGACGATCCTCAGAGACAGGACTTAGAATATCCTATAGTACACCCTGGGAGAACTATAATGATGAATAGTTTATGGTTTATAAGGCATTGGTCAAACTGCAGTTGGAGTATTGTGAATAGTTGTGGGCCCCTTATCTAAGAGAGGATGAAGTTCTGATGAAGAGCCTCAGCCCAAAATGTCAACTGTACTCTTTTCCACAGGCGCTGCCTGGCTTGCTGAGATCCTCCAGCATTTTGTGTGTGTTGCTTGGCTTTCCAGCATCTGCAGATTTTCTCTTGATTGTGAATTGATCCAACTTAATGGATCAGTGGGTAGAGAACCTGTGGAAATCTTTGCCACAAATGACTGTTGGGGACAAGTCATTGAGTACATTTGAAGCAGAGGTTGACAGGTTCTTGATTAGTCAGGGCTTCAAAGATTATGGGAAGAGGGGAGAAGAATGGGGACGAGAGGGATAATAAATCAGCCATGATGGAATGGCGGAGCAGACTTGATGGGTTGAATGGCCTTAACTTGAAAACATGACTGTAAAAGCCTCCATCTATAAGAACTCTCACTTTTAGCAATAAGTCCCATCATGTCAGATTATATTAAAAATCTAGTCAATCGAAATTTCCTTCTTTTCTCTGAGGGGACAGAAGGACCACCAAAGAAATCAGTTTGAGGAAGCTGACTGTGTGCAATCTGTCTGCTACATTTCTTCGTACTAAATGAGTCCTGGCTCCTCAAATTTACTTCATTGGCTGTAAAGCCCTTTGGATCATGAGAGGTGCAAACAAGACGCATACCTATGCTTCCTGTTCATGGGATTATGTGGAACCAACTCTCAGGCTCTGCCTCACCTCGGACATAAACAACACTCGAAGTTTCAAAGGTATTTGTAGGAAAAGGAAAAGAAATAATTCTTTCACTCTGTTGTGCTCTTCTGATGCTTAACATTCCCAAGGCAACAAAGTTTGCTTGCTTCATTTCAAGGATCAGCTTTATACATTTACATATATTGGGAATTTTCTGTGGCATGTCAACTATCAAGAATAAAAAAAATATAAAAAATAAAGTTAAGAGATTAATGTATGGATATTGAATAAAATGTGCACATGTAAGTTTTCTATGTACATAAATACCAGCATGTACTGTATTTATAATGTAAACAGCATTATAAAATATGGTTTAAAATGTTTACAGTGCAGTCCAGTGACTGAGGGGGTGGGGCAGGGGCTAACTAGATTGGTTGATCAGTTAAACTGTATGTGGGAAGAAACTTTTAAGATAATAACATTTTTGTTTTAATAGCCCAGAGCGTTTCCAGAAGGGACCTTTGGAAAAGGCAGTGGTGGGCAGTGCCCCGCAATGATTTTTCCCGCCTGCTTCTTTGTACTGGACTAAGAATACGACAGGAATATAAAAGGAAGAGAAATAACACCACTATCTCTTTCACTTGGTTGTGTACCTCTGATGACTTACACTCTCAAGAAAGAAATTTCGGTTATTTTTTTATTCAGAGCTACAGCACAGAACAGGCCCCTCTGGCCTAACCAGCCGCACAGCCTAGCACCACCTACTTAACCCTAGCCTAATCACAGGATAATTTGCAACGTCCAATTAACCTACCAACAGTCTTGTCTTTGAACTGTGGGAGGAAATTGGAGAAAATCCACATGCTCCTGGGGAGGAATCTACCAACTTCTTACAGATGGCATTGGAATTGAACTCTGAACTCCAATCCCTGTGCTGTAATACTGTTGTGCTAACCGCTACGCCAGTGGACCTCAACCTCTGGGCCACGGACCAATACATTGCCCAAAGAATGCAGTGGTACAGTGGTAGTTGGAATGCACCCAGCACATCTTTAAGAAATCTTTAAAAAAAAATAAACAAGCTAATTAATTAGGTGCCGCCCGGCACGTAATTAATTAGATTGCTTGTTTCGTCTTTTTTCTTAAAGATGTGCTGGGTGCATTCCGGCTACCGCTGCATCGCTGCATTCTTCGCGGCAATGTATCGGCCCGCAGACTGGAGGTTAGGGACCACTGCGCTACGTTACTGTGGCACCTTACTTTAACTAAGTAGTATTCATACAAAGGGCAGCAGAGTATTAGCAGTATTCACACAAATAGCATAGACACAATTAGCATACATACAGTATTCACACAATAGCAAACTGCAAACAGCAGTGGGGTACAGAAGAAAAAAAGTATGAGGATAAATTGAACCTACAAGCAATCTCAAGTGGTCTAAGGTTTCATTTCTTGATTGTGTCACTTGAAAAAAAAAACAAGGTAAATAGTCGCAGACATACCAAGAAAATTAATAGCAGCCTTTTTATCAAGTCTAGACTGCGCCATTTGGGAAATTACAATCCAATTGAAAATATACATAAGAACACCAACAAGCAGGTGGCTGTTTTCAACCATCAAGATATTTCAAAACACAACCTTGGTTTAAATATAAGATCATGAATGTACACAGTGAACAAATAAGCTTTGAAAATGAAAAGGTTTCACCAATTTTTGATATTCTAATTGTGCAAGTAAATGCAGAGAATTTTCAGGCTTCTTCACAAATAAAAACAAGTAATATGCAAAGATAAAGAGACGAAGCATTTCTTCATATAGTAATATGGGGCGGCACAGTAGTGTAGTGGCTAGTGTAACGTTATTACAGCGCCAGTGACCCGGGTTCAATTCCACTGCTATCTAGGCGCTCCGGTTTCCTCCAATATTTCCAAAGATGTTAGGATTAATATGACATGGGCATGTCATGTTGTTGTCAGAAGAATGGCAACACTTCCAAACTGGCTGCAGCACATCCTAGACACAAGCAACACATTTCACTGTATATTTCGATGCACATGTGCCAAATGAAGCTGTAATTTCCGTTACAGGAAGGGTGCAATAGTACTGCGAAGGGTACAGGGGAGTTTTACAAGGACGCTGCCAAAACGAAAACATTTTCGTTCTGAGGAACAAGTGGGTAGGCTGGGACTTCTTGCTTTCCAACCTAGCACACTGGGTACACAAGGTCAACTACCTCTAACAGAGAGGACAGATTTAACTGGTAGAGACCACATTAAACCATATGTAAACCTCAGAGCATCCAACAATATGCAAGAACTCTAAAGGAATTGCTCCTCATTGCTGTTCTAAAGGGATATCCTTCTATTCTGAGGATGTGCCTTCTGGTCCTAGACTCCCCCGCTAGAGGAAGTATTCTCTCCACATCCACTCTTATCTAAGCCTTTCAATATTCGATAGGTTTTTCGAAGAGATGAGGAGGAATTCTTTAGCCAGAGGGTGATGAATTGCCACAGATGGCTGTGGAGGCCAAGTCATTGGGTATATTTAAATTGGAGGTTGATAGGTTCTTGATTAGTTAGGGAGTCAAAGGTTACCAGGAGATGACAGGAGAATGGGATTGAGAAGGATAATAAATCAGTCATGATGGAATGGTGGAGCAGACCTGATGGGCAGAATGACCTAATTTTGCTCCTATGTCTTATGGTGTTATGGTTCTCAGCAAATTAACAATTAGAGTGTCACGACAGTGTAGCAGTTAGCGTGACGTTATGACAGCTCTGGGGTCGGGAATTCGGAACTCAATTGCGACATCATATGTAAGGGTTTGTATGTTCCATGCTGTGAATGCATGGGTTTCCTCCAGATGCTCCAGTTTCCTCCCACATCCCAAAGACGTACCGGTTAGTAGGTTATTTGGTCATTGTAAATTGTCCTGTGATTAGGCTAGGGTTAAACAGATGGACTGGTGGGCAGTGTGAGTCTGTACCTCTAAATAAGCAAATAAATTGAGAAATTTGCTCCCCTCACCTAAGTCTTTTGTAGGGGGTGTGGGGTGGGGTGCGGAGGGTGAAAAGGTTCCTGAGAGACAGATGGAAGCTGACACCTTCACATTTTAAACGTGCCTGGCTGAGCGCTTAAAGGACTACAACAATTGAGAAATGGGATCAAGCCATACAGCTGGTGTTGACACTAAGAGCTAAGTGATTGATTCATGTCGCCACCTGATGTATGAGCTATGAGGGAGGGAAAAGGTGGGGGTGGAAGAGGGGAATTTCCACCTTTATGTGCAATGCATAATTTAGCTTACCCTGAATTTCCAAACCTCTACAGTTTTGGGGGAATGTTGTGTTTGGGAGGGGGATGATGAAAGAAGGGGTTGAGACCACTACCCTTCAGCGCTCGATTACAGTGAAAATTTTAAGTATTTCCTCTGCATAAGTACTGTGAACAGTGAAGGGTGAAAAGACCTTTTGACATCAATGGGGTAATGTGTCTTGGAGTGATGGCTGACAGTACCAAAATGGTTTCAGATACACACACTGACAGGAAACCAATACTGTAACGTGCAACTCAGAAGGTGACCCGACACTTGACTGTTTTGAAGTCACGCAGTTGAGAACCAACTCCAAGAGACCCTCCACACTTCCTGGGCTTTGAACCAAACACAGTATAACTGTAACCTAAATTTTAAAATGTTCCCAATGGTACTTTATAGCCAGAAACAAAAGACCTATAAAAAACATAACATCCTACAATCTGAAGACAGATGATTGATTTCAAAGACCTGCTCCTGAACGGGTCAAAACCAAAGCAGAAAGAGGCTGAGATGGAATTACACTGGTTAAAAGGAGCAAACTATTGTAAATTTTACAAAACGTTTGCAAAGTTCCCTGCCCAAAGTTGTATGACCATGGAACTCAGTACCAAGTTTCCAGTCAAGATGACGCCAAGCTGTGCTCTCCATCTCGGTTGTAGCTCAGACTTAGCTGTTCTATTTAGGTTCATAGGGATAGTTTTGGGGTCAGAGAGGGGAGTGAGGGCAAATCCATACTCATGTCTTTCTACAGATGTGTAGTAGAGAGCATTCTATCATCCATGTGCCTATAGTTCTACTGTTATTGTTGCTTGTTCCTTAAAGTTGGTAATGGGGACAGGCTCCTGATACCCATGCAGAGAACTAGACTAAATCGCTCACTGGACTCTGCTATTATTTATTCTCCTCTTGTTTGTATAACAAGATTAACTTTCTATTCCTTACTACCTCTTAACATCAAGAAGGCTTCACTCAATATCAAGACAACAAAAGAAATGACAATTGACTTCAGGAAGACAAATGGTCCTGAACAAACCCCACTATTCATAACCGGTGAGGTAGTGGAAAGGATCTTCAGTTTTAAGTTTTTGGGGATGAACATCACCGAGCAGCTCTCTTGGTCTTTCAACATTACCCTGATAGTAGGGAAGGCATAACAGTGACTATACTACCTATAAAAGAATTTCAGGATGTATATTGTATGCATTTCTCTGACATTAAATGTACCTACTGAAACCTACTGAGGTGCTTCAGGAGACTAATCTGCTTCAAAAATTGCTGGCCAACTTTTGTCAATGTGTGATACAGTTTGGCACCAGCAGCGTCGCAAGAGTTGCCATTGCAAGAATCTCAGCCCGAAACATCGACTGTAGTCTTTTCCATAGATGCTGAGTTCCTACAGTAAACATACAGTAATACAGCATATACAGGCCTCTCCAGTCCACCTATTTAACCCTAGCCTAATCACAGGGCATTTTACAATGACCAACTAACCTACAGTACGTCTTTGAACTGTGGGAGGAAACCAGAGCACCTGGAGGAAACTCACACAATTCAAAGGGAGATTGTACAGATGGTGCCGAGATTGAACTCCAAACTCCAGAATGCTCCAGACAGTCATAGTTTTGAGCTAAACTGTTACGCTACTCTTGTTTAACTACGTCCTATTAAATATTTCTATGCTATCAGCCCTAGCCATTGCTTCTGATACAGATTCAGATTTATTTATCACATGTACATCAAAATATAGAGTGAAATGCAGTGCAACACACATACAAAATGCTGGAGGACCTCAGCCTATCCGCCCACAGGGGTTTGAGCCGAGGTCCTTTGTCAACTTCAGAGACCGATACGATTTGACACCAACAGCATTGCAAGAGCTGCCAGTCAGCACTGAACTCAACATAGGACTCCAGCTCCATAACTTTCCTTAGGAGTTTATTCCTGCACCCTTCCCTATAAGTTGGTATAGCTGCAAGCCAGCAGAGGTTTGAGATCGGAGTTTTCTTTCTTCTAGATAAGCTGCCAACCACGGCTGACGAGCCCCATCTACCCGAAGCAAGTGGCTTTAAGGTGCCAGTAACTTGCCTTTGCCTCTTCTCCTGTTGGTAGAAATGGTTCAGTCAGGCTTAGTAGCTAATCCACATGTGAAGGCCAGGAGCTGGACATAGTTGTCAGAGGCTATTTGAGATGCACTGGGAGCATTTAATGGTATTCTTTGAAACAAGGATGCAAACAAATGCCACATCGCTTTACTCTACAGTACAAAGTGTGAACAAGGCTCTCCATTTGTCAGGGCCGAGCACAGATGTTGCATCCTAGCTATCTACGTGATATGCAAGTCAGGGCAGTACAATATGGAGAGCAAGCTGTTGCCCATGTTGCAGACTCCCCCTCTCCATGCAGCCAATGACTCCAAAGGGACAACAGAGACCAATACAGTTTGGCACCTGTGGCATCGCAGGAGTCGCCAGTCAGTGTCGAATTCAATGTAGGACTGCCTTAGGGATACCAATTCTGGATTTTTCCCTTTGGGTTTACTCCAGAAGCCTTCCCAATGAGTTGGGATAGCCGCAAGGCAGCAGAAGTTTGAGATCAAGAGCTTTCCTTCTCCTAGATGAGCTGCCAACCACAGCTGATGAGCCCCATCTGCCGTGAACGACTGGTTTTAAGGCAGTGGTAATCTGCTTTTGCCTCTTCTTCTGTCAGTAAAAACTGTTCTGCTGGGCTTAGAAGCAAAGACACACGTGAAGGCCAGGAGCTGGACTTGTCAGAGGCTACTTGAAATGCACTCTATTGGGAGCATTTAGTAGGCAGTGGGAGCTTATCTTCACTACCACCTCCCCCCAACTATGACAAGCATGACCCTTCTATTTAGCGGCTGCTGGTAATAGTGCAGAGGACTCTCATCACGTCAACCAAAAACAATGTATTCACTTTCACAACTAACAGCAACTTACAAATACTTTGCAACCACTTAAAAGATGACTGTTCTATTCCTCTCCGTGGGACAGGAATTCCATTACAGACGACAGAGGTTAAATGGAATGTCACCACATCTGGATTTGCTCTAATTCGTTATCGACTTCCCCTTCAGGACAGAAAATAACTCACAATCTAAATGAGTTGCAAAATTTGTAAGCTGTAAAGCCTATACGGAGTTCCGCGCATGGTGTTAAATAGCTTCACAGCTGCAGTTGCTTCACAGAAGTACGCATTCAACTTTGAACTTCAGGATCGTGATCTGGAAAGCTAAGCAGTGGAGGTGTTAATCGGAATGCTGAAGTGCTTGCGAAGCACTTCGACATTACAGACGTCACCAATCACACCTTCTCTACTTGACCCCCAATACCACAGCACAAAAATTCAGAATGAAATTGAAGGAGAACAAAAATTCAAAGACTGACTGTGTACATACAAGGTGAGAGGAGAGAGAAAGGAGTGGGGAAAAGAAAGAGAAAGAGAGAGGCAGACAGACAGAGTGAGAGACAGGACAGGGACAGAGAAAGGAGTGGGGGGGAGAGAGAGAAAGAGAAGGAAGAAAGAGGGGGAGAGAGAGGGGAGGGGGGAGAGAGAGGGGAGGGGGAGAGAGAGGGGAGGGGGAGAGAGAGGGGAGGGGGAGAGAGAGGGAAGGGGGAGAGAGGGAAGGGGGAGAGAGGGAAGGGGGAGAGAGGGAAGGGGGAGAGAGGGAAGGGGGAGAGAGGGGGGAGAGAGAGGGAAGGGGGGAGAGATGAGATGGGGAGGGAGAGATGAGATGGGGAGGGAGAGAAGAGGGGGAGGGAGAGAAGAGGGGGAGGGAGAGAAGAAGGGGAGGGAGAGAAGAGGAGGAGGGAGAGAAAAAGGGAGAGAAGGGGAGGGAGAAGAAAGGAGGAGAGATGTGGTGAGAGAGAGGAGAGGGGGAGAGGGATGAGAGGGGGAGAGGGATGAGAGTGGAAGAGAGATGAGAGGGAAGAGAGACACGAGGGAATGGGGAGAGAGAAGAGAGGGGGAGGGAGATGAGAGGTGTAGAGAGGAGGGGGAGAGAGACAAGAGGTGTAGAGAGGAGGAGAGAGGTGAGGGGGAAAGAGAAAGATGAGGTGGGAGAGAGACAAGACAGGGAGATATGAGGGGGGAGAGAGAGAACAGGAAATGTAATGAGGGGGGAAGAGAGGAGAGGGGCAAGAGAGCAGAGAGAGGAGAGATTGCAAAATATTAAATAGAAGTAAACTGAATATCACTTCGACGTCAGTGAGGAAAATAGATGCAGAGCATATAAATATAAACTAGTGAGAATCAAATCTAAAACAAGCAGGAAGAATGACCTCATACACCGATAAATGTTGGCAATAAACTGGGAGCTAGGACAAGAACTTAAAAATTCTGAAGTGCCTTTAAAATATTATTAGATGCTACAAACATTCAGATATCAGAGAAATTAACTTAAGTTGACCCGATGGGCATCCTTGGCCTTCGTTTTCTAGTCTTCATAAAAGATATTAATTGGGAGATGCTCCATTGGTCGGGGTTGACCATGGACGTTACATCCTGGCTGTCAAATAGTCGATACACAAGCCAGGGCAGTACAATATTGAGAGCAAGCTGTTTCCCATGCCGCAGGCTCCCCCTCTCTTTATGCATGTGCCAAATCCAAAGGAACACCAGAGACTGATACAGTTCGGCACCAGCAGCATCGCAGGAATTGCCAGTCAGCGTTGGACTCGAAGTAGGACTGCCTTAGAGAATCCAGCTCTGGATTTTTCCTCTGGGCTTACTCCCAAAGCCTTCCTCATGAGTAGTTATAGCCACAAAACAGCAGAGGTTTGACATCAGAGTTTTCCTTCTCCTAGGTGAGCTGCCAACCACAGCTGATAAGCCCTATCTACCCGGATGATAAAAGACATTACAGTTGCTCATTATTAAAGATGATAGTTTTAGAATCATTACAAAGCACATTTAATAGAACTTTACATTTAAAATTAACACATGGGGTGAAACAGCAATGTTGCAAAATGGTCTAGCTATTGTACCAACAATAACACTTTCAACATGCTGCAGTTTATGGATTATACTGCCAGGAAAGGACCAGTATACTCTGCACTTCATGGACCAGTTACACAGATGCTACTCCTGCTAGAGTATGCTGGAGTGTGAAGAAAGATCAACGTATAATCATTCTCAGACGAGCTCCAGCAATTCATCAGCGCACTGACATCCTCAACATGTACTTGCCAGCACATATATTCAGCTGTGCATATTTATCTGTCAAAATATCCCAAGAGGGGCACATAGTTTCCCTTTTATCTGTGCAAGCAGAAGTCTTCCACATATTGTAATATCCGTTACCTCAATTTTTATTGTGAAATAAAAATATCAAAATCTTTTAAGGCTGATGAGATAAAGGCACTAGCTGATGTGGCTCTTAGTCGAGAAAGACCAGAGTCCGATTCGATCTACATGCCAAGCCTAATTATTTAACTGGCCAATTCCAGCTGAAGTTCACTGGGTTTTACAAGTTCAAGTTCATGTTTCTGGTCATCTGACTGTCCTGGTGACGAGAACTCTGTAGGGTCTTGCAGTCCGATGCCTTGAAAGTTGTTAGGATGGGGTTTGGGAAGCCTTGACGCCTCAGTCTCCCCAGAAAGTGCCGATGCTGCTGTGCCTTCTTGACGAGTAAAGAGGTGTTGTGAGTCCAGGTTAGATTGTCCATTATGTGCACTCCAAGGAACTTTATGCTCTTCACTCTCTCCATGGCAGAGCCATTTTAAGGTGTTTATAGAGTATTGGTACGTAAATGAGAGAAGCTGATATGCACTGGTGACGTTCAGGAATAGGAAACAACCTAACTGCTGGCCTTTCAGTGGGCTTTATTTAAATACACTGAGGGAAGTTTGGAATTTATTTTGCAATTGATGGTCAATGCAAAGTTAAACATAGGTATTACATGGTTAGGATATACAGGTTTCTCCTGCCATCTGAAGGTAGAGCGTTGAATGTCGTAAAGTGAAGAAGCAATTACCATTTATTTATATGGGAAAAATTTCTGAGCATTCGCAGACCCAAAAAATAACCTACTAAATCATGCCCAGTAACACATAAAACCTAAAATAACAGTAACATATAGTAAAAGCAGGAATAATATGATAAATACACAGCCTATATAAAGTAGAAATTCTTTTCTGCAATCATTGCTGCACTGTCCACCGTAGCGAAAATCTCACGCAAGCGCTCTCAGCAGAAACACTCGGCGCAAGTGCTCTCGGCAGAAACACTCTCTCCAGTAACCTTTAAGCTATGAAGTTGCCAAATCATACTAAATAACACATAAAAATACACAGCCTATATAAAGTAGAAATAATGTATGCACAGTGTAGTATCACTTACTGGAGTCGGGAAGACAGCGAGCACACTGATGATGGTGTGTTAGGCTGAGTCGTCGGAGGTTGGGGTGCTGGGACACTGAGGTGTCATCTCATCGTCGTCTGTTTCCATCAGGGCAGGCAGGTCAACTTCTTCTACGTCTGCCTGCCTCGATGTCGAAGGTCGAGGTTTGTTGTCTGCTGTGGCTGATGTGGAAGGCTTGAAAAACGACAGTATGCTTGACTGCTTAGCCTCACGCATTTTTCTATCATACAGTTCTTTGTAAGCACTCAAACCATCCTGCAAATATACCCTAAACCTACGTACCCTTGCAAAATTAAAGTCGTACTTTTCTGCAATCATTGCAGCGAAAATCTCACACAATTGCTTCACGTTCAGTTCCTGGACGACTTCACTTTCGGTCCGTTTGCTACCGCATTCAGTTTCGTTTGTTATCCTTTCCTCTGCCAATTGCATCAGCTCTTCATCTATCAGTTCTTGGTCATGGGATGCCAAAACCTCTTCAACATCATCTTCGTCAACTTCCACAAGCCAAACTCACTTTGTCCTTACTTCGTTCACCACGATCGAAATGCTTAATTATGTCTAGTTTTACACTAAGTGTAACACCCCTAAGAGCTCTTTTAGGCTTTTCCGATACCTTAGAACAGGGGTCCCCAACCTTTTTTGCATTGCAGACCGGTTTAATATTGACAATATTCATGCGGACCGGCCAACCCGGGGGGTGGGGGGGGGTGGGGGTGGGAATACGTTGTGTTTACCATGAGAAAGACTACAATGACCATGAAGCCTTGCGCGGGCACCAGTGCGCATGCGTGACTTGCGCATGTACGTGCCGATTTTTTTTCTACAAATCATTTTTGGGGATTCTGTTCTGGGGGGGGGGAGGGGGGGTGTTAATCACGACCGGAATATAGGTGATGTGGCTAATACACTCAATTTCCTTTCTAAAAGGGTTTATCTAACGAATTTAATATTAAACACACAGCGCATATTTTCCTCGCATGAATATAGTGATAAGTCAATTATCAGGGGGGCTTGAAGTTAGTGTTCAACGAATTTCCAGTAGAAGTGGTAGAGGCAGGTTTGATATTATCATTTAAAGAAAAATTGGATAGGTATATGGACAGGAAAGGAATGGAGGGTTATGGGCTGAGTGCAGGTCGGTGGGACTTGGTGAGAGTAGCGTTCGGCACGGACTAGAAGGGCAGCCCGTTTCCGTGCTGTAATGGTTATATAAGTCACTTATAAGTCAATAGCATCATAACACTTTAAGTAACGTTTGGATATTAAACACACATCACATATTTTCCCCGTATGAACATATAAAATCATTGCAACACACCAATATCGCTGAATTAGTGGGAGCCCTGGGCTTGTTTCCCTGCAACAACATCAAGGGGTGATGGGAGGTAGCGGTACTCGAACGGGGTTCCTTATGTCCAGTCTATTCCGCAATTTACTTTTCGTTGCATTCATCGCAGAGATATGTTGGAAATGGAAGCAACGTTTTCGGTGCTTTCGTGGCTATCTCAGGATATTTAGCCTTGACCTTGATCCAGAATGCCGGCACAGATGTTATGTCAAACATACTTTTCAGCTCGCCGTCATTTGCAAGCTCGAGGAGCTGATCTCCTTCCCGCGCCGACATGGATGACGCGCGGGTAATTACCTCGCGTGCGTTCAAACTCAACAGTGCGTGACAGGGAATGAGGAAAGGTGCAGCTGACTCATATCGCCAAATCATATAGTTTCCTCGTGGCCCAGTAGCACATGCTTTGCGGCCCAGTGGTTGGGGACCGCTGCCTTAGAACTTATCTTGCTAATGGATACTCAAAATAAATCGACTTAAAGTACAGATGCTCACAGGCACATGTTTAGAAACATAGAAAATAGGTGCAGGAGTAGGCCATTCGGCCCTTCGAGCCTGCACCGCCATTCAGTATGATCATGGCTGATCATCCAACTCAGAACCCTGCACCAGCCTTCCCTCCATACCCCCTGATCCCTTTAGCCACAAGGGCCATATCTAACTCCCTCTTAAATATAGCCAATGAACTGGCCTCAACTGTTTCCTGTGGCAGAGGATTCCACAGATTCATCACTCTCTGAGTGAAGAAGTTTTTCCTAATCTCGGTCCTAAAAGGCTTCCCCTTTATCCTCAAACTGTGACCCCTCGTTCTGGACTTCCCCAACATCGGGAACAATCTTCCTGCATCTAGCCTGTCCAATCCCTTTAGAATTTTATACGTTTCAATCAGATCCCCCCTCAATCTTCTAAATTCTAAAGAGTATAAGCCTAGTTGATCTAGTCTTTCATCATATGAAAGTCCTGCCATCCCAGGAATCAATCTGGTGAACCTTCTTTGTACTCCCTCTATGGCAAGGATGCCTTTCCTCAGATTAGGGGACCAAAACTGCACACAATACTCCAGGTGTGGTCTCACCAAGGCCTTGTACAACTGCAATAGTACCTCCCTGCTCCTGTACTCAAATCCTCTTGCTATAAATGCCAGCATACCATTCGCCTTTTTTACCGCCTGCTGTACCTGCATGCCCGCTTTCAATGACTGGTGTATAATGACACACAAGTCTCGTTGCACCTCCCCTTTTCCTAATCGGCCACCATTCAGATAATAATCTGTTTTCCTGTTTTTGCCACCAAAGTGGATAACTTCACATTTATCCACATTAAATTGCATCTGCCATGAGTTTGCCCACTCACCTAACCTATCCAAGTCACCCTGCATCCTCTTAGCATCCTCCTCACAGCTAACACTGCCGCCCAGCTTCGTGTCATCCGCAAACTTGGAGATGCTGCATTTAATTCCCTCATCCAAGTCATTATTATATATTGTAAACAACTGGGGTCCCAGCACCGAGCCTTGCAGTACCCCACTAGTCACTGCCTGCCATTCTGAAAAGGTCCCGTTTATTCCCACTCTTTGCTTCCTGTCTGTCAACCAATTCTCTACCCACATCAATACCTTACCCCCAATACCGTGTGCTTTAAGTTTGCACACTAACCTCCTGTGTGGGACCTTGTCAAAAGCCTTTTGAAAATCCAAATATACCACATCCACTGGTTCTCCCCTATCCACTCTACTAGTTACATCCTCAAAAAATTCTATGAGATTCGTCAGACATGATTTTCCTTTCACAAATCCATGCTGACTTTGTCCGATGATTTCACCGCTTTCCAAATGTGCTGTTATCACACCTTTGATAACTGACTCTAGCAGTTTCCCCACCACCGATGTTAGGCTAACCAGTCTATAGTTCCCTGGTTTCTCTCTCCCTCCTTTTTTAAAAAGTGGGGTTACATTAGCCACCCTCCAATCCTCAGGAACTAGTCCAGAATCTAAAGAGTTTTGAAAAATTATCACTAATGCATCCACTATTTCTTGGGCTACTTCCTTAAGCACTCTGGGATGCAGACCATCTGACCCTGGGGATTTATCTGCCTTTAATCCTTTCAATTTACCTAACACCACTTCCCTACTAACATGTATTTCGCTCAGTTCCTCCATCTCACTGGACCCTCTGTCCCCTACTATTTCCGGAAGATTATTTATGTCCTCCTTAGTGAATACAGAACCAAAGTAATTATTCAGTTGGCCTGCCATGTCCTTGCTCCCCATAATCAATTCACCTGTTTCTGTCTGTAGGGGACCTACATTTGTCTTAACCAATCTTTTTCTTTTCACATATCTATAAAAGCTTTTACAGTCAGTTTTTATGTTCC
The DNA here is from genome assembly GCF_963921235.1 of Mobula hypostoma. NCBI lineage: Eukaryota > Metazoa > Chordata > Chondrichthyes > Myliobatiformes > Myliobatidae > Mobula > Mobula hypostoma. Next base: position 181,200,338 of record NC_086103.1, read on the forward strand.
CTGCCAGTTTTCTCTCATAATCTTTTTCCCCCTTCCTAATTAAGCCCTTTGTCCTCCTCTGCTGAACTCTGAATTTCTCCCAGTCCTCAGGTGAGCCACTTTTTCTGGCTAATTTGTATGCTTCTTCTTTGGAATTGATACTATCCCTAATTTCCCTTGTCAGACACGGGAGCACTACCTTCCTTGATTTATTCTTTTGCCAAACTGGGATGAACAATTGTTGTAGTTCATCCATGCGATCTTTAAATGCTTGCCATTGCATATCCATAAGCAATGCCGGCTAGAATGCAGTTCCGGGGGAGGAGCTTGGCTGCTCGAGGTGTGCGCTGCCTTTTTTCGTAAAAGTGAAAACACCTTCTGTTAGCGAAAACAGGTAACTAATGTAGGTCTTTTGTAACAGCGAAGTGTTGTAAAGCAAACGTTCGAAAAGCGGGGAACACCTGTATTACAGATTTATTACATATATATAGTATAAATAGTTAATTTAAATAAGTAGTGAAAAAATAGAAACAAAAAAGTTGCGAGGTAGTGTTCATGGGATGTCTACATATATATACACACACACATACATACTTACTGTAATACACATTTTCTATTGTTATGTATTGCATTGTACTGCTGCCACAAAGTTAACAAATTTCATGAAATATGGTAGTGATATTAAACCTGATTCTGATACCTAAGCCCTGTTATCGTGAAAACACTCAGACCCAGTACCTATGCCAGTGCTTGAGTAATAGAATTGAGCAATGCGGCAGAGCGAGACTACATTCTCAGGAATTACTGCCTTCAGAGACCAAATGTGGAGGATATAAGCAAACAAACACACATCCTCCAATTGCATAAAGCTTCAGTACCAGAGTATTTTGACATGGGACCATAGAAATGTCAGTGAATTATGACTCTTCTACAAGACAGCAGGTAGCTAGAAAAATTAAAATCCTACTGGAGGAAATCAAAAGTTCACTGTTCAAAGTAAATTTACTACCAAATTCCATATACGTCACCTCTTACTACCCTGAGATTCATTTTTTTGCTGGCATTCAGCAAGGAGCAAAGAAATATAAAGGAATCAATGAAAAAGTACACACAAAGACAGACTGACAAATAATGTGCAAAAGAAGACAAACTGTGCAAATACAAAACAAATAATAATAACAATAAATAATTAAGTAAATAAGTAAATCAGTTCAGGTAGCACCTATGGAGGGAAATGGACAGCTGACATTGAGAAACGACAACAGTTCATTTCCCTACACAGATGTTGCCCGATTCGCTGAGTTTTTCTAGTTGTTTGCTTTTTGCTCTAGATACCAGTATCTGCAGTCTCTGAGTAGGTAGAAGATGCTGTCTACTTGCACATTTGGTTAAACGCTATCCACATCAGAATGATGCACTCATACACCCTAATATAGAGTATGCGAAAATGGAGTGTTCAGATCCAGTGTTCCTTTGGGGGTGAAGGTAATAAAGCAGAAGGTACCAATGGCCAAGTTGAACTGAAGATTGGCTCTTTCAGAGGAAGATTTATACATCCAATCTATCAGTTTGAACATGGGCTCAATGTGCAGGAGACGGATGACGAAGGTCATCAGTAGTCCAGGCCTCTGTTCGGGGTTGAATGTCAAGACAGCAGGAGGCGCAAGGATTGGTCAGTCGGCCTTCCCAGAGTTCAAGCCTGGGATTTGGGATTCTAGCCAATCGGGAGGTTGATACTGAAGATCGGAGCCTGAAGGTCGCTCAGTAGTCCGGAAGTTGAAGCCTGAAGGCCCAGATATCCGTCCTGGAGGTTTATTTTATTTAGAGATAAAGCACCGAGGGGGCCCTTCCAGCCCACCGAGTGGCGCTGGCCAGCAACCCACTTATTTCACATGAGCCTAACTGCAGGACAATTTACAACGACCAATACAAGTCTTTCCACTGTAGGAGGAAACTGGAGAGAACTGTCCTGTGTGGGTGGTGAGAGGGAGAGAGGAAAAGGGCAGGGCTTGTCTGTGTGTAGGTAAGAGAGAGAAACGGGGCTTGTTTTTCTATTGTTGCTTTATTGATTGCTGTTTTTTGTGTTGTTCGGCTGAACATGCTGGGCCAGCTATGTTGGCGCCGGAATGTGTGGCAACACCTGCAGGCTGCCTCTAGCACATCCTTAGCTTGCGTTGGCCGTTGACACAGATGACACATGTCACTGTGTGCTTCAATGTACGTGTGATAAAAAATTCTGAATCTGAATCTAAGAATCATTGCTGATAACTCTTAAGCGGCTTCCTACCAATCTCACACCAAATTGCTCATGTCTCTCCAAAATATACTCAAGATGGAATGCACATCTTACATGAGGTAAAGTATTATTTTGGTGGGAAATAGAAACTGAGGCAAACTGGCCTTGGAACACTCACAGTTCACAACTGTCAAGGATAAGCTTTCATAGCCAACAAAAACAGTAAGCTGATACATCCCACGTATCAAAAAGTTTTAAAAGTCCATCTAGAATAATCAACGTCTGTAAAGAAGCTGAATGTTTGAATATCTGTTGCTGATTAACTGTGGTACAGCACAGAACCTTAGGTTACCACCTAGATATGACAGGCGGATCAGACTGTATCACTATCAAAATGTACACTGTACACTGTTTTTAAAAAGAAAATTTCAAAATTTGGATCTGAAACAGAGCTCCCAAGAAAGGGAGACCAAGAGATGGCATGGTCTCCACAGAGCCGTGATCTCACATCATTCAAGCTGTCTAGGATTACCTAGAGAGACAGAAGCAAATGAGACAGCCAAAGTCTGCAGAAGAACTGTGACAAGTTCTCCAAGATGCTAGGCATGACTTACCAGCCGATTTCCTTATAAAATTACATGAGAGTGTACCTAAGAGAATTGAAAAAGCAAACACGAGGAAATCTCCATATGCTGGAATTTCAAGCAACACACATAAAAGTTGCTGGTGAACACAGCAGGCCAGGCAACATCTCTAGGAAGAGGTACAGTCGACGTTTCGGGCCGAGACCCTTCGTCAGGACTAACTGAAGAAAGAGCTAGTAAGAGATTTGAAAGTGGGAGGGGGAGGGGGAGACCAAAATGATAGGAGAAGACAGGAGGGGGAGGGATGGAGCCAAGAGCTGGACAGTTGATTGGCAAAAGGGATATGAGAGGATCATGGGACAGGAGGCCCAGGGAGAAGGAAAAGGGGGAGGGGGGAAAAAACCCAGAGGATGGGCAAGGGGTATAGTCAGAGGGAGAAAAAGGAGAGAGAGAAAAAGAATGTGTGTATATAAATAAATAATGGATGGGGTACAAGGGGGAGGTGGTGTATAAATAAATAACGGATGGGGTACGAGGGGTAGGTGGCCCCAGACAGTCCTTCCAGATGAGGTGACACTTCACCCGTGAGTCAGCTGGGGTGATATACTGTGTCTGGTGCTCCCAATGTGACCTTCTGTATATTGGCGAGACCCGACGCAGACTGGGAGGTTGTTTCGCTGAACACCTACGCTCTGTCCGCCAGAGAAAGCAGGATCTCCCAGTGGCCACACATTTTAATTCCACGTCCCATTCCCATTCTGGTGTGTCTATCCATGGCCTCCTCTACTGTAAAGATGAAGCCACACTCAGGTTGGAGGAACAACACCTTATATTCCATCTGGGTAGCCTCCAACGTGATGGCGTGAATATTGACTCCTCAAACTTCCGCTAATGCCCCACCTCCCCCTCATACCCCATCCGTTATTTATTTATATACACACATTCTCGCTCTCCTTTTTCTCCCTCTGTCCCTCTCACTATACCCCTTGCCTATCCTCTGGACTCCCGCCCCCCCCCCAAATTTTCCTTCTCCCTGGGCCTCCTGTCCTATGATCCTCTCATATCCCTTTTGCCAATCACCTGTCCAGCTCTTGGCTCCATCCCTCCCCCTCCTGTCTTCTCCTATCATTTCGGACTCCCCCTCTCACTTTCAAATCTCTTACTAGCTTTTCTTTCAGTTAGTCCTGACGAAGGGTCTCGGCCCGAAACATCGACTGTACCTCTTCCTAGAGATGCTGCCTGGCCTGCTGTGTTCACCAGCAACTTTTATGTGTGTTGCTAAGAGAATTGACGCAGTTTTAAAGCCGAAGGGTAGTCACACCAAATGCTGATTTGATTTAGTTTCTTTTTACTCTTTGCTGCTCTTTATAGTAATCTTTTTGGTATTTAGATACTTTTCATTATTTTTGAAAGCATTGGCACTTTACAGATTTTTTTACGTGTGCCTATGACTTCTGCACATTACTGTACATTCATAGAACATTACTACACAGTACAAGCCCTTTGGCCCACATTGTTGTGCCAACCTTTTAACCTACTCAAAGATCAATCTAGCTGTTCCTTCCTACATAGCCCTCCATCATTTTTCTTTCACCCATAACAACAACTCTGTTATTTTTTCACCTTTCCAAAATCTGCTTCCCAATCTGCTCCTCTGTATCACTGCTGCTACCAGGGGGCCTACAGAATACCCCCAATAGAGTAACTGCTCCCCTCCTGTTCCTGACTTCTACCCAGACTGACTCAAAAGAGGATCCTGCTACATTACCCACCCTTTCTGTAGCTGTAATGGTATCCAGTAATGCCACCCCTCCTTTCCTTTTCTGCCCCCTCTCTATCCCTTTTAAAGCACTGAAATCCAGGAATATTGATAATCCATTCCTGCCCTGGTGCCAGCCAAGTCTCTGTAATGGCCACTACATCATAATTCCATGTATGTATCCAAGCTCTCCGTTCATTACCGTTGTTCCTGATGCTTCTTGCATTGAAGTACACGCACTTTAGCCCTTCTACCTTACTACCTTTACACCCTTTATTCTGTTTCTCTTTCCTCAAAGCCTCTTTATATGTTAGATCCAGCTTTACTCCATGCACTATACTTGTAGTTCTTGCATGACCTTTATCCTCCTCCACCTCACTATCTGCCCTAACACTCTGGTTCCCCCCCCCCCCCCCGCAAACCTAGTCACCCTAACCATGGACTTTTTACTCTCCTCCCATCCGGTAGGTGCTAGAGGAGCCTCCGCTCCCACACCAGCAGGCACAGGAAGGGCTTCTTCCCTGAGGCTGTGACCCTGCTGAACCTCACATCACAGCGCTAAGCAGTAATGCACCCATATTGTACTGTCTCAGTACTTTTATATTTGTGTGCTGTAGCACTTACTTTTTATTCGCAGTTATTTTGTAAATAACAATATTCCTTGGATTTCTGGTTCGATGCTAACAACATTTCATTGGCTTCGTATCCGTACTCAGCACAATGACAATAAAGTTGAATCTAATCTAATACAGTACTGTGCAAAAGTCTAATGCACATATATATGCATATAGCTAGGGTGCCTGAGACTTTTGCACAGTACTATAGTACTATCAACATACATATAAGTCAGTACTATAGTAGTAAATATAGCAGTATCGCACTGTACTGCTGTCGCAAAAAAGAAGCAAATTTCAGGACATGTGAATGATGATAAACTTGATTCTGATATGGGTCCCTATTATGAACTGAGAGTGGGAAGCGGGAACGAGAGGGGAGGAACGAGAAGCACCAGAGAGACATTCTGTAATGATTAATAAACCAATTGTTTGGAATCAAATGATGTGTCTGCACTCATGCCAAGCCCACTCCTGGCATTCCTTCCCTGCCACCTGCCGCACACCCCACCGATGGTGCTTCACCATCACCATTCCCAACATCCTTTGCTCCTGCCAGGTTTACAAAGTCAAATACAGTACTGTGCAAAAGTCTTAGGCAATCTAACTCTATATATGTGCCTAAGATTTTTGCACAGTACTGTACATATGTATTGATGCTGATACAAGTGTTCGAAGTTATTTCAAATTACATCCACTGCTCTTTTCCATAACCAACATACCAGGAATTCAAAGTCTAAGTAAGTTTACTAACAACATACATACAAGTCACATATACAACCCTGAGATGAATTTTCTTGCAAGCATTCACAGTAAATACAAAGGAATATAATAAAATTAATGAAAAACTGCACATGAACAAAGAACAATCAACATGCAAGACAACAAATTGTGCAAATACAATAATAAATGATAATAATAAATAAGTAATAAATATTGAGAACGTGAGTTGTAGATACTTCCCCACCCACAGAGTTGCTTGCTTCACTTGCTCTTGTGTTCTCACCATCATGCCTACCTGTGCAATATTTTTGTTTAGTAGATAAACTCCATATTCAAACTGAAACTTCTCTCCTCCTCTTGGATACAGAGGGAACCTATGAAAGCAAGCACACAGAGAACCTAGAGTTAGAGATATCTGGGGAACCAGCACTGTAAATGGTTTCAAAACACTCTTCAGTGGTGTAAAACACAATAAAGCTTTTCTATGATGACATTCAATGGAAAATAAAATGCTAATGTAGTGACTCAGTAGAAAATACGCGCACTTGACAGACATTTGGCGGTAATGTGTTTGTCATTGCCAATAACTGGACTCAGAACACACACATTCAGTTAGGCACGCAATCATACTTTAACTGGATGCAGAGCACACATTCACTTACAACTAAATCATACTTTATTTTACTTGTGCACAAAGAGAACAGCATGACCCAGTCACCACACTGTTAATCTGCAAGATCTCTAAGGGCCAAATGGCCTACTCTTGCACCTAATGTCTATTGTCTATTATTGTGTACTTCAAAATTATGTCCTTAATAGTAATTTTTTTAATGCTGCATCAGATCTGGAGTAAGAATCATTTTGTTCTCCTTTACACTTGTGTACTGGTGAATAACAATAAACAATCTTCAATCTTTCCTCCCTTTAATGGTTAAAAGATATTGCTTTGACAGATATACCAGAGTGACAAGGGGGCCAATGAGAGGGTTATCGAGAAGGAATGCGATCACATATTTATGCCTCTTCAGCACAAAGTTGTGACATATCCAAGACACTGGAAAATAGTTTAAGAATAATGACTGCTCTCCCCCGCAAATGAATACGTTCTGGAACGGCAAATAAAAAATGACTGCAATACAATTTGAACAAAATGAAAACAAACGTGTGCCAAAACAGTGAACAGGGAAGGGTTGTTTGACTGGTAAGGTCCATTTGTTTCACAAGCGGACACATCAGACTCTGGCCAATCAAACGGCCACCTCCAAGCTCAGAAGGCCGTCAGTCTTCTCAAAACTGTCCAGAAATATTTTTGACAATCTTGAACAGATTTTACAGACAACAATTAAAAAATGTCAAGAGGATCACTAGGGACTTCTTTCCCCCTATTTGTGACATTTACTGGGAACACTGTAGACGAAGGGCCTGAATCATTGTTGAGGATCCCTACCACCATCCCACAATCTCTTTGACCCACTACTGTCCGGTAGGAGGTACAGGAGCATCAGGAGCAGGACTGTTAGACTGGGTAACAGCTTCTCTCCTCTGTCAGACTAATGAATGCTCTGCCACCACCAATGTTTCATTGTTGAAGAGATCTTTACTGTTTATCTGTGCTGCACACTACATGCATTTTGCATTCTATTTTATTAACTTATTTATCGTAATATTTGTTTTTTTGTGCTGTGTGTGATACATCTTTTGTGGGTGCAGTGTGGTCCGGAGCAGCCTTGTTTCATTTAGTTGTATATATGTACTGTCAGATGACAATAAACTTGAATTTGAACTTGAACTTTAATACATGCCTGAATCACAGAAAAGATACCATTCTACACTGTCTTCAACTTTTCCCATTTATGGCTGCAAAGGGAAATCAATATCAGGTTCATTGTCGCTGATATACATTATGTCATGAAATTTGTTGCTTTGCGGTAGCCATACAGTGCAAAGACATAAAATCATTGTAAATTACAAAATAAATAATGCAAAAAAAATCTTCTTTAGATGACAGTGCAGAGTATCCTGACTGGTTGCATCACAGATGGGTATGGAAACACCAATGGCCAAGAACGGAAAGCCTACAAAAACAGTGATACCACCTAGTCCATCTTAGGAAAAGCCTTCCCCACCATTGAACACATCTACAAGGAGCACTGCCACAAGGCAGCAGCATCCATCATCAAGGATGCACACCATGCAGGTCATGCTCTCTTCCTGCTGCTGCAGGAATTTTAGGTCTCACACCACCAGAGTCTCAACTTGAGATATCAACTGCACCTTTGGCTCCACCAATGCTGCTTGACCCACTGGCTGGAATGAAGTGTGTTTGAGAAATAAAATAGAAGGCAAACTTTCAAAGGTTAACAATGTTTTTCCCATCTGCCCCCCTCGACACATAAATGCTTTCACAGCCCCACAAGTAACATTAATGAGTCTTGCTCAAGTCTTACCCTGACCTAAAAATTGGATTTAAACAACTATAGAACTTCACTATTAATCTAACATTCCTCCTCCTGTACTCCAACAGAAGTTGCAAAGGCAAAGGAAAATTCCTTGAGGAATTAAGGAATATGCTGAGGACCATTTAAAAACCTTTGCTTACTGTACCTGCTACTAAGCAATAGCCACACAAGGGATTTAAACTTCTGTTCAGTCTTCACTGGTAAATAGAACAGAGAACAGGCACTTTAGCCTACAACATTGTGCCGATCTTTTAACCTACTCTACAATCAATCTAATCCTTCCCTTCCACATAGCCTTCCATTTTTCCTATCATCCAAGTGCCAATCTAAGAATCTATCAAATGTCCCAAATCTACAACCACTTCTGGCAGCACTTTCCATGCACATACCACTCACTGTATAAAAACCTAGCTTTGATTACTTTCCTTCAATAACTTTAAAATTATGCCCCTCTTGTGTTAATCATTTCCGCCCTGGGAAAAGTTCTCTGGCTGTCTACTGTGTCTATGCCTCTTATCATCTGATACACCTCTATCAAATCACCTCTCATCCTCCTTTATTCCAAAAAGAAAAGCCCTAGCTTGCTCAACCTATCCTCGTAGGACATGCTCTCTAATCCACAGCATCCTGGTAAATCTCCTCTGCACCCTCTCTAAATCTTCCACATCTTTCCCATGATGAGGGGACCAGACAGAACTGAGCACAGCTCTCCAAGTATGATAAAGGGACATGATAATTCATTGGGCATGCTGTCCAAAAGTTTAAAATAAATAGGAGCCATGCATTTCTTTTTCTCAGTGGGAAGTTACAAAACAGATGGCGTCAGATGTTACCACAACTTAAGCATGTTTCACATCGAAGACTTGCTTCGAAAAATATGGACACTAGCCTCCTCAGCATCGAGGAAATCTTCACAAGGCGATGCCTCAAAAAGGCTGCATCCATCATTAAGGACCCCCGTCACCCAGGACATTCCCTCTTCTTATTTCTATCCTCAAGGAAGAGGTACAGGAGCCTGAAGTCACACACACAATGCTTTATGAAGAGGTTCTTCCCCTTCATCATCAGATTTCTGAATGGGCAATGAACCCATGTACACTGACTCAATATTTTTATGCTCAATGTTTCCACTTCTTACATAATATTTAAATATACTTCTTATTGGAATTTATAGATTCTTTAATTATTATGCATTACAATGTCCTGCTGCTGCAAAACAATACACTTCACAACACATGCCAGTGATATTAAACCAGATTCAGATTCTTCTCAGGCTGCATGATGGAGTTTTCACTAATTTGAGAAAATTCCTTAACTCCACCAACACCAATGCCCGGGAACAGAAAAGTCGACAGAAAGTGGTGAACACACCCCAGTCCATCACAGGGAAAGCTCACCTCATCAATGAGCACATTTGCATGAAATGCTGCCAGAAGAAAGGAGCATCCATCATCAAAGACCCCTACCATCCAGACCTTGTTCACTTCGAGTGGGGTCTGACCAGGGTCCTATATAGCTGTAACATTACGTCTTGGCTCTTGAACTCAATCCCATGATTGATGAAGGCCAATGCACCGTATGCCTTCTTAACCACAGAGTCAACCTGCGCAGCAGCTTTGAGTGTCCTATGGACTACTTCTCAGCCCAGTTTTGCATCCTATCAATGTCCCGTTGCAACCTCCGACAGCCCTCCACACTATCCACAACACCCTCAACCTTTGTGTCATCAGCAAATTTACTAACCCATCCCTCCACTTCCTCATCCAGGTCATTTATAAAAATCACGAAGGGTCCCAGAACAGATCCCTGAGGCACATCACTGGTCACCGGCCTCCATGCAGAATATGACCCCTCTACAACTACACTTTGCTTTCTGTGGGCAAGCCAGTTCAGGATCCACAAAGCAATGTCCCCTTGGATCCCATGCCTCCTTACTTTCTCAATAAGCCTTGCATGGGGTACCTTATCAAATGCCTTGCTGAAATCCATGTACACTACATCTACACCTACTGCTCTACCTTGGCAGAAGATACAAAGATAGGTGGAGGGGTATGTAGTACTGAGGATTATTTATTTACTTTTTTATTATTTGTACAATTTGTCTTCTTTTGCCTGCCTTTCTTACAATATGGATAGTTTTGCATAAATTATAATGTACAGTATTTCTTTATTTTCCTGTAAATGAAATGATTCTTAGGTTACATGTTTGTACTTTGATAATAAATTTACTTTGATTTTAGTCATTCTTTCAATCAGCTTACATATGTGCCCCTAGTTATCGCCCACCCCCCCCACCTCCTAAGCCCAAGGGAGGCATTACAGAATCCATTAGAGGAGTATGGCAATTAAATAAATGAGTAGGTGGTAACTGATGGCCCTCTTTATGAAGGAGCTGCATGTTTAACATTTTTTTCCAATTACAGCATGGGTAATGAAGATTTCATATTCAAAGTTAATTGCTATTGGTGACGCTTATCACTAAGGTAGTGTCAAGTTCAATGTTACGACGCTGCTGGAGTAGTTTGGGGAAACGGGATTTATTTATTGATATACAGTACAGAACAGGCCCTTCTGGCCCCTCGAAACATGCCTCCCAGCAATCCCCCCATTTAATCTGAGCCTAATCAGAGGCCAATTTATAATGACCAATTAGTCTATTAATCAGCACGTCTTTGGACTGTGGGAGGAAACCAGAACACCTGGAGGAAATCCACAAGATCACAGGCAGTGGTGGGAATTGAACCAAGTTTGCTTGTACTATAGAGTGCTGTGCTAATCACTATGCTACCATGCTGCACCAAGTAAACCAGCCTCAAGGAGAAGAATTACTAATTACTTCCGAAGGATTTGGGTACGCTTGGCTTAAAGAGCTTATTCTTTAATAGGGAAGCACAGTAGTGCAGTGGTTAGTACATCGCTTTACAGCACCTGCTGTTCGATTACTGCCATTTTTTGTCAAATCAAGTATTGTCATTTAATTGTATACATGTATATAACCATTATAAGGTATATAGAAATGAGAAAACACTTCTCTGAATCAGGGTGTAAAGCACAGTAGTACACATAACACATATAAACATGATGTTAGGAAGGAAAGGATAAAACTTACAGATGAATATCACATATATAACAAATTAAAGTGCATTCATATTAAATTATTGTAAGGTATGAAACAGATTAACCAGTGACACCGAATGTGATGTGGATGGGAGTTCAGAAGCCTAGTGGCCTGGGGGAAGAAACTGTTTCACAAACTGACCCATCTCATTTTTATGCATGGTAGTCTCCTATATAACCATATAACAACTACAGCACGCAAACAGGCCATCTCAGCCCTTCTAGTCTGTGCTGAACTCTTACCCTATCCTAGTCCCACTGACCTGCATTCAGCCCATAACCCTCCATTCCTTTCCTGTCCATATAGCTATCCAACTTAACTTTAAACAACAACATAGAACCTGCCTCAACCACTTCTGCTGGAAGCTCATTCCACACAGCTACCACTCTCTGAGTAAAGAAGTTCCCCCTCATGTTACCCCTAAACTTCTGTCCTCTAATTCTCAACCCATGTCCTTTTGTTTGAATCTTCCCCACTCTCAATGGAAAAAGTCTCACCACGTCAACTGTATCTATCTCCCTCATAATCTTAAACACCTCTATCAAGTCCCCCCTCAACCTTCTACGCTCCAAAGAATAAAGACCTAACTTGTTCACCCTTTCTCTGTAACTTACGAGATGAAACCCAGGCAACATTTTAGTAAACCTCCTCTGTACTCTCTCAATTTATTGACATCTTTCCTATAATTCGGTGACCAGAACTGTACACAATACTCCAGATTTGGCCTTACCAATGCCTTATACAAATTCAACATTACATTCCAACTCTTATGTTCTCTCAGTGACTGAAGGTGCTCTGGTTCCTCTCACATTCCAAAGACACAGAGGTTAGAGTTAGCGAGTTGTGGGCATGCTATGATGGTGCCACTACTGTGGCGACACTTGTGGGCTGCCCGCGGCCCCCCACAGCGCAGTCCACACTGATTTGATTTGATGCAAATGACGCATTTCACTCTATACTCAAAGTTCGAAGTAAGTTTATTATCAAAGTACATACATATCACCATATACAACCCTGAGATTCACTTTCTTACAGTAAATCCACAGTAGAATAATAACCATAATAGAATCAGTGAAAGACTACACTAACTAGGTGTTCAATCAGTGTGCAAAAGAAAACGAACCATGCAAATATAAAACAAAAGAAATAATAATCATTACTAAATCAGCAATAAATATCAAAAACATGAGATGAAGAGCCCTTGAAACTGGGTCCACAGATTGTGGGAACATTTCAATAATGGGGCAAGTGAAGCTGAATGAAGTTATCCCCTTTGATTCAAGAGCCTGATGGTTCAGGGGTAATAACTGTTCCTGAACCTGGTATAGTGAGTCCTGAGGCTCCTGTACCTTCTTCTTGAAGGCAGCAATGGGAAGAGAGTATGACCTGTATGGTAGGTATCCGTGATGATGGATGCTGCTTTCCTGTGACAACACTTTGTGTAGATGTGCCCAGTGGTGGAGATGGACTTAACCATATCACTATTTTTGTAGGATTTTCTATTCAAGGGCATTGGTGTTTCCATACCAGGCTGGGATGCAGCCAGTCAATGTACTCTCCTCCACATCTAGAGAAGTTTGTCAAAGACTTAGATGTCATGCTGAATGACATCTAAAACTTTGTTTTGATGTACGTGTGATAAATAAAGCCAAATTTTAATTACACTGTTGAGTCTGAGTCTGCGGCTTCTGTTGGTCAGAGTTGACCATGGATATTCTGCCCTAGCTGTCTAGATATGCAAGCTTGGGCTGTACGACATGGAGAGCAAGCTGTTGCCCATGCAGCAAGCTCCCCTGCTCCACGCATCTCATGAACCCAAAGGATCAACATAGACCGATACAGTTTGGTTGGTACCAGTAGCATCGCAGGAGTTGCCAGTCAGCATTAAACTAACGTAGGACTGCCTTAGGGACTCCAGCTCCGGATTTTTTTCCAGGGTTTACTCCTGAAGTGGGTATAGCCACAAGGCAGTGGAGGTTTGAGATCAGTTTTCCTTCTCCCAGATCAGCCGCCAACCGTGGCTGATGAGCCCAATCTGCCTGAATTACAGTGTTGCAATAACAAATACATAAGTCAGCCAAAAGAGGGCAAATTAGTGAGGTAATGTTCATGGGTTCATTGACCATTCAGAAATCTGATTATGGAGTGGAAGAAGCTGTTCCTGAAACATTTAGTGTGTGGTAGGAATGAGAAGAGGGCAGGCCCTGGGTACTCAGCAGAGGTCACCCATACCGTACTGTACTAAAGTTTTAGGCATAAATATACAGCTAGGGTACGTAAGACTTTTGAATAGGATTGTATTTGTCAACACCAAGCGGAGAGCGAGTTTGTAAATCTGGCAGGAGCAAGGGATATTAGGAATGGCGAGGGTGGAGCACTGTGGGAGGGGTGTGGGACAGGCGACAGAGAAGGAGTGCCAGGGGTGGGGTGCAGTGCAGGTGCATACACACCCAGCCTTGAGACGCCAGTCAAGGTCATTTGATTCTAACAAGCAGTTTATTGTATCAAACAGTAGTAGATCGTCAGCTGGACTTGCTGTGTTGTCTAGAAGATCTGAGAAGCTTCTTCAGTTCTGATCCATGGTGGCTAGTTTTCCGGCTTATAAACTCTGTGAGCTGTTTACAGCAATCACATGACCCTCACCTTTAAACAACTCACAGAGATTATAAACCGGAAAACTACCCACAATGGATCAGAACTGAAGAAGTCTCGCAGATAAGTGGTGAAACATCTTCTAGACAACACAGCAAGTCCACTTGTCTTGGTTTATTACTGACTGATATTCAATGATCTGGATGACTGAGAATCTTCATAGACAAATTGGTTCTTGATCATTGCAGAATGTCGCTCTGGCGCTTCCTGCTCCCTCTCCTCTCCCTTTCCCCTTTCCCAACCATGATTCCCCTCTCCCTGTACCCTTCCCACGCTTAGTCCACAACAGAGACCCATATCAGAATCAGGTTTATCATCACTCACATGTCAAATTTTTTTGTGGAAGCAGTACTGTGCAATATATAAAATTATTACAGTACTGTGCAAAAATCCTAGACACCTTAGTTATATATATGTGCCTGAAACTTTTACACAATGCTATATATATGTAGATATAGGATTAATTTCAGATCTCTAGGGGGTAATCACTCTCTCTTAATCCAGTACTGCTAAGGAACAAGGGGTGATCCCCACAGGCTGGAAACCACTCAGCTCCCCATCTCCCCTTAAAAAAAATGAATTTGGTGTCAGCTCATGTAACAAAAGGAATTCACTAATAATTTTGTTTTTCATTTCTCACTGCAATAAAGTAAACTTTCCCATGTCGAACAACTTGAGGCTCACCCTTCCAGGAGACTGTGTGTTTGCTTTAGTATGGCCTCGAATGTTAAAGGGGCACTGTGTACAAAGTCTGGCCCTGAGTTGAACCTGGCTAATTCATCACCTGGCATGTTTAATTGGTAGCACGCACTGGAGTTTTAAACTGTACGGAGGAGCTTGCTGTAACAATGCATGCTTTTTACGCAAAATAGCACAGAATTGGGGAATACAGTTCCATGGCCTTTTTTTTTGTAGCAGGAAAAGGATACTGGACCAAATCAGCCCACCTCTTAAGAAAACAAACTACCTCCTTGTTAAGATTTGAAAATTTTTACATCTTTTCATTTTAAATGGAGCCTACATTCAAGGGTCAAGATTGTTCAATGTCATTTCCAGTATACAAGTGTAAAGGAGTTAAAAATACTGTAATTGTTACTCTAGATCCGATGTTGCACAAAAAAATCACATTGAGATAAAGAATGCAATATTAAACCAAAAATATAATAAATATAATTGGATAAGACAGCTTATATACAGTACACAGATTGATTGTATAAAGTGACTCTAGGCACAGGAGTGTCTTTATATAAGGAGACTGACAGGAAATGATAAAGTAGTGCTGGTTGGGTGGGTTAGTGGGTGGAGGTGTTGATCAGCCTTACTGTTTGGGGAAAGCAACGGTTTTTGAGTCTGGTGGTCCTGATGTGGATGCTAAGAAAGCTCCCTGATGGGAGAGGAAAAACAGGCCATGAGCAGGGATACTACAAAGGGTTTGTTTTGATTCTCAGTGGACACCAGTTAACTGGGCCACATCAGGACCAGTACATTTTGGACCAATTAAGCAGCTGACCCAATTAGCTGAAGTTTCATGGAATCAATTAACAGGTATAAAAAAGACAAACTACCATTTAACTGAGTATCAATTTATGTATTTAAATGAAATATAAAGCAAATTAGAACACTATCAATATTATAAAACTGTGTTTTAGTTCCTAACATTGATGGAGGAATTCATCTGCCGTGTTCTTATGATTGACTATAAATGAACAAAATCAGCGCAGACACCTAGTGCAGATAATGCACTAACTTCATACAATGCTTCACATGACTGCACCATCCAAATGTTCATTTTCATTTTAATATTCAAGATGATTGTCAATACCTTCAAATTCTTCGCAATTCCTAACTTGCTTAAGTAGTGAAATTGTTTTATTTTTACTCTCAGCTGTTTCTGGCATCACTTGAAATTGCGGTGAGCAGAACAGTTCCAAATTGCCTTACTGCTTATTTCTTCACTAACTATCAGTGACAAAAATCACTGCTCTTTGAATACAAGTACATGCAACTGATGCTATTTAAAAACTGTTTGCTCTAAGCATGGTGTAGTGTTTTATGGCCACACAAGTTCACGCGAGTCAGAAACTGTTCAGCAACAGCCTCCTATTGCAATTAGGCAGTATATTATCCCAAATAAATGAAGGGAACTCCGGCTATTTTCTCAGTGAGTTTTTGTTCTTTAAGAGTTGCCCCGATTAACTGATGATCCAGTGAACTGGAATTCAGTGCAGGATAAAACAGAAGAGTGCAATGGGTTGTGATAGTGGTAGAAATCACTAGCCGAAATGATAGACCTGTTGATGACAGATAAAATGCTCAAATGTACTTTCAAACTTGCAGTCAGACATACTTGGCAGTATGCCATTTCTTTCAGTGTGCTCCTAGGTGCAGTCTCCTGGCAGAAGCAGTCCCCAGGTGGTCAGCAACCTTGTCCCTGGATGTCATTTGCTGATTCCCTGAGGGTAAAGTACATATGATGCCGAGCTGCAGTCAACATCGAGGTTGCAACTCAGACTTAGTTGTTTGTAAGTTCATAGTGCTGGCTTTAACTTGGCCATGGGCAGTCCTAAGCCTGGCTTCAAAAAGAGGGCTGAGCATGGGGCCAGTAACCTAATGCCAAAAAAACCTTGTGTTACAGTAATGTCAACAGATGCTCCAAAGACCTCCTTCCTAGATATACCAAGAAGATGGGCAACAACAGAATGAAACATGAGGACTGGTCTGGAACAGAGGACTCTTATGAGCTATTGTTGGCAGCCTATGCCCCAGTAGGCATGATGGGGCTCAAGAGGACTAATAAAAGGTATGGTTTTGGGGACAGGGAGGGGAGTTAGGGGTCAGGAGTTTACGGACAGGGATGTGGGAGGAATTAAGGCATGCCTAAGTCTCCAGTCCTCTTTTGAAGGCCAGCAATGCAGACGTGGGACATCCCTGTTCACAAGTTGGACCAGCAGACCAGTGTGGATGAGTCTGATTCCCTCCAAGCAAACAATGCACGTTTCAATGAATCTTGAATCTAAATTGGGGGAAAGTCAGAGATCCAGAGGGCTAAGAAACTTGCAACTGTGCCTTCTGAGGTGCGAATACAGTTGCAACCTCCCACCACTGAGCACACTGGGTGAATTGACTCATTTCAGTTGCTCATGGTACTGCGAACTGCAAAGGGGTCTGGAGACACCTGGACTGCAGAGCTTCAGCATCTATCATCAAGGACCCCGACCATCCAAGCTATGCTCTCTTCTCACTGCCACCGTCGGGAAGGAGGAACAGAAGCCTTCGGTCCCACACTACCAGGTTCAGGAACAGTGATTACTCTTCAACGATCAGGCTCCTGAATCAGCATGGATAACTTCACTCACCCAACACCGAACTGATTCCACAACCTACAGACTTGTGTTCAAGGACTCTATAACTCAAGTTGTCAATACTTCTCAGCCCAAAACGTCAACTGTGCTCTTTTCCATAGAAGCTGCCTGGCCTGCTGAGTTCCTCCAGCATTTTGTGTGTGTTGCTTGGATTGCCAGCATCTGCAGATTTTCTCTTGTTTCTCAATATTTATTATGCATTTATTATTATAATTTTGTATTTGCACATTTTGTTAACTTTTGCACAATGGTTCTTTGTGTGCAGGTTTTCATTGCTTCTATTGTCTTTATTTGTATCTACTGGGAATACCCACAAGAAAATTTATCTCAGGCTAGTATATGGTAGCACATATGTATTTTGATAATAAATTTACCTTGAACTCTGATGCTCAGTAAGATTCCTTGGGGAATGGGAGCTGAAGAGATGGTACGTAACCACAGACAATTATAAAATGTTGTAATAATAACAACAACATCTGTGTGCCCTTGGTGGACTTGACTCGCAGATGGTTGGCATTAAATTACCTCTAGTGATGGACTTTTTAAACCTCTGCATTAACGTTAAGCATTTTGAGAGCCACCATCTGCACCCAGTCTCAAAGCTTAATTTGATTTCATTTAGAGACATAGCATGGTAATCGGTCCTTCCAGCTAACAAGCCCGCAAAGCCCAATTATGCTCATGTGACCAATTCACCTACTAACCCCTATGTCTTCGGAATGTGGGAGGAAAGCAGAGCACCCAGAGGAAACTCACATGGCCACGGAGAAATCTGTTACATGAAGTTCCTTTATGTGCATTCCTTAAAAAAATATATTACGGTCAATTGAGGAAGGGTAAGAGGATTGAAGTAGCAAATACCTGTTTCTAAAATGTGCTTTACACTGTATCCTTTGCATTTTTTTTAGTACAAGCTTCCAATTAGTATGTATGAGATTATCTGTTGTAGTTTAAATGTGGGTGTTAATTTTCAGCAAGAACTGAAGAAGTAATGAATTTTATAAACTCCTTACAGACAACGGAGGGACTGAACTCAGGCTGCTGGCGTTGTAATAGCATTATGCTAACCGCTACGCTACAGTGCCGCCGCACAAAGAATACTTCTTTGAAAAGAACTTCTTAACATATTTCACAGTATGGGTTAATAGTCTGGGGGAAGTTACTAGCCTAGTGGGTGCAAGTAATCTTAATTAGTTAGGAAATTGTCTGCAATCGAAATTACTGTTTTTGCTGAAAACCAGAGGCTGAAGTAGAATGATAACATTTTCTTTGGTTTGAACCCAAGTTTCCTAATTGACAGTAGAGACTGAAAACCTTCCTGGTATCCATCATGAAGGAACCATCCAGGACATGCCCTCTTCTCATTACAATCATCAGAGAAGTGATACAGGAGCCTGAAGGCACACTCTCAATGTTTTAGGAACAGCTTCTTCCCCTCCGCCATCAGACTTCTGAACGACAATGAAGATAGAGTGGATGTGGAGAGGATGTTTCCTATAGTGGGGGAGTCCAGGACCAGTGGGCACAGCCTCAGAATAGAAGGACTTCCCTTTAGAACAAAGGTGAGAAGGAACTTCTTTAGCCAGAGGGTGGTGAATCTGTGGAATTCACTGCCACTGGCAGCTATGGAGGCCAAGTCATTCTGTATATTTAAAGCGGAGGTTGATAGATTCTTGATTAGTCAGGGTGACAAAGGTTACTGGGAGAAGGCAGGAGAATGGGATTGAGAGGGATAATAAGTCAACCATGATGGAATGGCAGAACAAACTTGATGGGTTGAATGGCCTAATCCTGCTCCTCTATCTTATGGACCTATTACTGACCAAACCTTTCAAAGTCTGTACTATTAGAGCAAAATTGAGTGTCAGCAAAAAAAAATCTGAAATGTTTACTGTTTTCCCTTCCATGGATGCTGCCTCACCTGATAATGTTACTAGCATTTGCTATTATGTTGTCTGCTCCAGTAGAAATTGTTCTATTCCAAGTTTCAAGCTTTGGGAATGTAAGCCACTTGGAAACCGAGCGACACTTTTTCTCACTCCTATAACAACCATCACAATGGATCCCTTGCTTGAAACAATAAAACCAAGCCAGACGAGGAGGGATGTGATATAGAACATAGAACACCACAGCAAAGTACAGGCCCTTTGGCCCACAATGTTATGCCGACTCTTTTACCAACTCCAAGTTCAATCCAGAACAATCCAAGAACTTTGAAGTCACACAAGGTATGCAGGCATTTTGTGATATTTGAAAAATGTGATAAAATGCCACAAGGCTTTCTGACATGGTGTCATATATTTTTCAAACCTACATTTGGGTCTACTCTTACTTAAATATTGACAGAACAGGCTGAGACAGTTCCGGGAGCATTATAAGAATGATCTACAATATATTCACCGAATTATGTTCTACACAAAAGTTCACTCAGCAATCATTTGTATTTTATTAATAGAAGATTAACATATAGTACAGGGCACAGGCTTGGAAAATGCAACGCAACGGACTTTTAACACCATAAGTCAGCTAGTTGTCTGTTATGTCTCCCCTCTCGCTGTGAAGTGCGACACCTCTATTTCCCTTATTAGGGAGAGAGAGAACCTGTGGTAAGTCGAATACCGGGTGAACTAGTAGTCTTTGGGGTACTGAAAGTCTGTGTCTTTATTGTTGCTTTGCTGCATGCTTAAGTGCTCAGTGGAGGATGCCAATGCTTTTTTGCTGGTGGGGGAGTCATTGCCTTGCTGCTGCTTGTGCATGGGAGGGGGGAGTTAGCAGGGAAGCTTTGCGGTTTTAACATTTAACTGTTATTCATTCTTTGGGGCACTCCTGCGTTTCCGCGGATGTTTGCAAAGAAAAATATTTTCAGGAAGTATATTGCATACATTTCTCTGACAATAAATGTACCTATTGAAACCTAGAATATTACAACATAGTACACATTCTTTGACCCACAATGTTGTGCCAACTGTTCAACCTATTCTAAGATCAATCTAACCCTTCCCTTTCACATAGCTCTCCATTCTTTCTATCATTTATGTGCCTATCTGAGAGTTCATTATATGTCCCTGAAGTATATGCCTCTACCACCATCACTGGATGGGTGTTCCATGCACCCACCTCTCTCTGTGTAAAAAACTTAACTCTGACATCCCTCCTATACCTTCCTCCAACCACGTTAAAATTATACCCCTCGTATTAGCTATTTTCACCCTGGGAAAAAGTCCACTCTATCCAGTTCAAGCTCAGTTTATTGTCATTCAACTGTACATATGTACAGTGGCACGCAAAAGTTTGGGCACCTCGGTCAAAATTTGTTACTGTGAATAGTTAGGTGAGTAGAAGATTAACTGATCCAAAAGTCATTAAGTTAAAGATGAAACATTCTTTTCAACATTTTAAGCAAGATTAGTGTATTATTTTTGTTTTGTACAATTTTAGAGTGAAAAAAGGAAAGGAGCACCATGCAAAAGTTTGGGCGCCCCAAGAGATTTGAGCTCTCAGATAACTTTAACCAAGGTTTCAGACCTTAATTAGCTTGTTAGGGCTATGGCTTGTTCACAGCCATCGTTAGGAAAGGCCAGGTGATGCAAATTTCAAAGCTTTATAAATACCCTGACTCCTCAAACCTTGTCCCAACAATCAGCAGCCACGGGCTATTCTAAGCAGCTACCTAGC
This sequence comes from Mobula hypostoma, assembly GCF_963921235.1. Taxonomy (NCBI): domain Eukaryota; kingdom Metazoa; phylum Chordata; class Chondrichthyes; order Myliobatiformes; family Myliobatidae; genus Mobula; species Mobula hypostoma. The sequence continues at coordinate 181,221,499 of NC_086103.1, forward strand.
ATTTGGAAAATTAAAATAAATGATGCCCACAAAGCAGGAGAAGGCTGTAAGAAGATAGCAAAGCGTTCCCAGGTAGCCATTTCCTCAGTTCGTAATGAAATTAAAAAATGGCAGTTAACAGGAACGGTGGAGGTCAAGTTGAGGTCTGGAAGACCAAGAAACTTTCCGAGAGAACTACTCGCAGGATTGCTAGAAAGGCAAATCAAAACTTCCGTTTGATTGCAAAAGACCTTCAGGACTCTGGAGTGGTGGTGCGTTGTTATATTGTGCAGAGACACCTGCACAAATATGACCATCATGGAAGAGTCATCAGAAGAAAACTCTTCCTGCGTCTTCACCACAAAATTCAGCGTCAGAAGTTTGCAAAGGACCATCTAAACAAGCCTGATGCATTTTGGAAACAAGTCCCGTGGACTGATGAAGTTAAAATAGAACTTCTTGGCTGCAATGAGCAAAGGTATGTTTGGATAAAAAAGGGTGCAGAATTTCATGAAAAGAGCACCTCTCCAACTGTTAAGCACTGGGGTGGATCGATCATGCTTTGGGCTTGTGTTGCAGCCAGTGGCATGGGGAACATTTCACTGGTAGAGGGAAGAATTAATCCAATTAAATACCAGCAAATTCTGGAAGCAAACATCACATTGTGAAAAAGCTGAAGATGAAAAGAGAGTGGCTCCTACAACAGGATAATGATCCTAAACACACCACAAAATCCACAATGGACTACCTCAAGAGGTGCAAGCTGAAGGTTTTGCCATGGCCCTCACAGTCCCCCGACCTAAACATCATCGAAAATCTGTGAATGGACCTCAAAAGGGCAGTGCATGCAAGACAGCCCAAGAATCTCACAGAACTAGAAGCCTTTTGCAAGGATGAATGAGCGAAAATCCCCCACACAAGACTCTTAGCTGGCTACAGAAAGTGTTTACAAGCTGTGACACTTTCCAAAGGGGGTGTTACTAAGTACTGACCATGCAGGGTGCCCAATCTTTTGCTTCGGGCCCTTTTCCTTTTTTGTTATTTTGAAACTGTAAAAGATGGAAATAAAAAAGTAACCTTGCTTAAAATATTAAAGAAATGTGTCATCTTTAACGTTATGCCTTTTGGAAATCAGGTCATCTTTTACTCGCTTAGCTATTCACAGTAACAAAAATTTTGACCAGAGGTGCCCAAACTTTTGCACACCACTGTATACCACCAAATGAAACAATATTCCTCCGGACCAAGCTGCACAACATAGTACATAATAACTCACACACTTAATATAAAATAATATTACCAGAAATCAATTAACAAATTATAAGGTGCTTTTACAACACAAGTTAAAAAGTAAACAGTTTAACGTTACTGGCGCTTCATACGTGATGAGACCTGTGTGGTGGTAAAAAGTTCAGTAATTTCACGTCCTGAGAGAAAAAGCTGTTTTCCATCCTAACAATCCTTGTCCTAATGCTACAGTTCCTCCTGTCTATGATAGGGGGTAGAAAAGATTGTTGGACAGATGGGAGCGTCACTGACAATGACCTATCCCTCTTATAATCTTGTATACCTTTATCAAGTCACCTTTCATCCTCCTTTGCTCCAAAATCTGCTGGAGGACCTCAAGCGCATTGATGAGGGAGAAGGAATTGCGGACATTGTGGGTCAAAACCCTGCAACAGCACTGAGTTCCTCTAGCAGGTTGTTGCTCTGTTTCCCAGATCGATGGGTCACAATCTTTCAGGAAACCAATACTCACATGAATTACTGGATGTGAATTATTATTTCTACAGACAGCCACCATGTTCCATGCCATCCAAAAACCTTTCTTCCTGATTTACAAGGGAAATTCCATCGAACCTTCTCTATCGATTCCTTCAAACATCCAGTTGAAGTGTTTAGTTGGAAACATCTCATTTTAGAATTCTCACTTGAAATCTTTATCACTATTGAGGTGGGGCCTCACTGTCACTAACAGCAAGGGTCATTAATAATGAGGAACTATTGCAGGATCATTGCAGCACAGTTAAATTTATTATCACTGGCATACTACCAGTGGGTGGCCGGTTGGATACGTCTCTACCAAAGGAGATGTAAGGTGCTCGTTCATTCTACTTGTTCTCAGGTCATTCTTGGGCAAGGTGTAGCACCTGCTTAGCCCCTCTGATCAGGGTCACGTGAAGCTTTGGGAGCAGGCGGTGGGTGGTCGTATGAGCAGCTGGTACATATCACACATCCTGGTTATGCAACCACTGACCTTAGGCAGACAATCTCTGAAGAGTGTTGACAATGGCTGGGGTCAGCCATCTTGTAAAGACACTGCCCAAATAAAGGCAATGGCAAACCACTTCTGCAGAAAAATTTGCCAAGAACAATCATGGCCATGAGATCATGATCACCTACGACATGGCACATAATGATGATGACACAGTATATTATGAAATTTGTTGTTTTGCAACAGCAGTACAGTACAATACATAATAAGTAACTGTAAGATAAAATAATATTAAAAAATAAATAATTTCTGTCTTCACGCTCCTGTACCTCCTCCCTGTTGACAGAAATAAGAAGGTGACATACCCTGGATGGTGCAGGTCCTTAATTACAGACGCCACCTTTTAGAGGCATTGCTTTTTCTAGGTGACCTGGATGCTGGGGAGGCTAGATGGAGCTGGCCGAGCTTACAACTTTCTGCAGCTTTTTCCAATCCTGTGCAGTAGCTACACCCCCCCCCCCACCACCCCCCTCATATCAGACAGTAATACAACCAGCTAGAATGCTCTCCATGGTACATCTGTAGAGGTTTGCTAGAGCCTTTGGTGACATACCAAATCTCCTCAAACTCCTCATGAAGTATAGTCACTGTTGTGCCTTCTTTATTATTGCATCAATATGTTGGGGTCAGGAAATCCTCAGAGATGTTGACAACCAGTAACTTGAAATTGCTCACCCTTTCCACTGCTGATCCCTCTGATAAGGACTAGTGTGTGTTCCCTCGACTTCCCTTTGCTGAAGTCCACAATCAGTGAATAGCTTGGTGTGTACCAAGTACCAATTGTTAGACGACAATAACTATAAAGTATTAAAGTACTAAGTACCATACAGACAGATCATTCCATACACAAGAAACCACAAAGGAAAGCAATAACAATGCAAAATCAATGTATCTTATTGGTATTGATTTATTATTGTCACAAGTGTCAAGGTATAGTGAAACCTCTTCTTGCATGTTGTTTCAAAGCCTTTTTCACGTTCCTCTGAAGCCCTTCCAGGAACCAGCCTTTGAACTGACCTAATGATGGACTCTCCTAGCCTATAAAGCTAGTTACATAAATTGTTACATAAAGAGTCTGCTTCTGTGAACTTCACTATTAATAAATTAATAAGCCATCGACGTTTATTTAGTTAGAGATACGGGGTCTCCAGCCCAACCATGTGGTGTGGTGCCCAGCAACCCATCTAGCGTAATCACAGGACCAATTAATCTACTAACCGGTACCTCTTTGGACTGTGGGAGAAAACCCACGCGGACAGAGGGAGAACATACAAACTCTTTACAGATGGCACCAGAATTGAACCCCGAACTCCAGAATGTCCTGAGCTGTAACAACATCATGCTAGCTGCTATGCTACTGTGGTGCCACAAATTCTAATTCAGTATCATCCATGATTATAAACTGCTGTACTTTGGTAGGAACAGCAGAGTGTAGAGGAACTCTCTATTAGGATTAGCTGAATCAAGACATTAGGTATGTGTAAGTGTTGTTGGCTCACTGGCACTACTACTGTACCCTATAAGATAATCCTCCTGGCGGTAATAAAAGTGCCTTGAAGACTATAAACACCAGTAGTTACAACTTGGGAGTTTCTTTACTACACTTCCCTTCTTTAAATTAATAAAGAAGTTGACTGAAAGTGGATAGAACCTTATGGTCCTTAACAGAAAACAAATGTTTCTTTGGGACAACAAAGTGTTTACAAAAATTATGGATTGACATTTTATGAATCCTTAGCCACATTAGCCTGTTCCTTCAATATATTGCCGTGGTGCCTGTTATTTATTATTGGGAAATAACAATCAATTTCACTCAGAAAAATTTCAGTGTTATTTCAAAGTTTTCATCAATTATTAAACTGGCCTTCACTTTAACGATTATTAGGTCACTGTCTTTTCTGATACAGATCCACACTTAGAAATAAGCCTCAGATGTGGTGCCCCTCCACCTTCCCTTTCTCCCATGATCCATCCTCCTCTCCTATCAGATTTCTTTTTCTTCAACCTTTTACCTTTTCCACCTATCTCTTCTCAGCTTCTTACTTCATCCCCCCTCACCAAGCTTCACGAATCACCTACCAGCTTGAATTCCTTCTCCTCCCCCACCTTCTTATTCTGGTGTCAATCCCCCCTTCCTTTCCGGTCCTGATAAAGGGTCTCAGTCCAAAACGTCAACTGCTTATTCCTCTCCATAGATGCTGTCTGACCTGCTGAATTCCTCCAGCATTCTGTATGTGTTCCTCAAGTGTGGAATAACCTTTTCAGTCTCATCTTCTCCATCATCTCCCCCTCACTTGATGTAGATTCTTTAATATTTCACAAAACCACAGATGCCACGGTAGCACAGCAGTTAGCATGAAGCTATTACAGCTTGTAGCGTTCCGGATTTCAGAGTTCAATTCTAGTGCTGTTCTGTAAGGAGTCTGTATGTCTCCCGGTGGATTGTGTGGGCTTTCCTGGGTGCTTCAGTTTCCTTCCATAGTCCAAAGATGTACCATTGTACAACTGGTCACTGTAAATTGTTCCGTGAATGGGTTAGGGTTAATCGTGGTTGTGGGGTGATGTGGCTCAAAAGGCTGGAAGGGCCTATTCTGTGCTGCATTGCTAAAATAAATAAAAAAAAAAAAAAAAAACGGCAACAGTTGAACAGAAAAGAGCAAACGCTCTCAACATCTGGCCATGCTTATACTTCAGACAGCAATGTATATTGGCACTGAGGGTAGAAAGTAGAGAACTTGTTCCATTACCCAACACCGGCCATCCATCAACATGACAAATAGAAAGAAACAACCAACAGAAAAGAAGTGGTTGCTGCTTACATCAGGGAAATGATTTGGAAACGTTTCAAAGGAGAAAACCAACTGGCTTATGATACCCTTCAATGAAGAAAATCTGGTACCTTTTTATTCAGTCTGGTCCAAAGCAACTCCAGCTCACATATTGAACATGGATGTCTTTTAACTTCCTTCTGTAATTCCCCAGAGTTCAAAGTAATGATACTTGGGAATGGGCAAGAAATGATGAATTTGACAGAGACAGCCACATCAAGAGAAGGAACTATTTAAGAACATTAAAAAAAATGGATGGTGTAGTAAAGGATGTGAGGGGTATGGAGGGCTATTGTCCAGGCACAGGTCAATGGGATGAGGCAGATTAATGGCTCAGCAGAGACTAGATGGGATGAAGGGCCTGTTTCTGTGTAGTTGTGTTGTATGACTCTAAATGCAAGAGATTCTGCAGATGTCGGAAATCCAGAGTAACACACACAAAGTAGTGGGGGGGACTCAGCAGGTGAGGCAGCACGTATGGAGGGGAATAAGCAGTTGATGCTTCAGGCCAGACCCTTCAAGATTGGAAGGGAAGGGAGAAAGAAGGAAGATATAAAGGGGGGGTGGAGAAGAGGAAGGAGTACAAACTGACAGGTGATAGGTGAGATCAGGTGAGGGGGAAAATCGGAGGGTGGGTGGGTGAGAAGAGATGGGGTGACAAGCTGTGAGATGATAGGTGGAAGAGGCAAATCGCAGAAGAAAAAGAAATCTGATATGAGAGGAGAGTGGACCATGGGAAAAAGGGGAGGAGGGTCTCCAGAGGGAGGTGATGGACAGATAAAGAGAAAAGAGGTGAGGGGGAGCGAGAATGGGGAATGGGAAAAGAGAGAAGGGGCGAAGTTAGAGAAATTGATTTTCATACATGGACTGGCTTGCCTACAGAAGGCAAAGAGTGGTTGTAGATGGGTCATTTTCTGCATGGAGGTCGGTGACCAGTGGTGTGCCTCAGGGATCTGTTCTGGGACTCTTACTCTTTGTGATGTTTCTAAATGACCTGAATGAGGAAGTGGAGGGATGGGTTAGCAAGTTTGCTGATGATACAAAGGTTGGAGGTGTTGTGGATAGTGTGGAGGGCTGTCAGAGGTTACAGTGGGACATTGATAGGATGCAAAACTGGGCTGAGAAGTGGCAGAAGGAGTTCAACCCAGATAAGTGTGAAGCGGGTTTATTTTGGTAGGTCAAATATTATGGCAGAATATAGTATTAATGGTAAGACACTTGGCAGTGTGTAGGATCAAAGGGATCTTGGGGTCTGAGTCCATAGGATGCTGCGCAAGTTGACTCTGTGATTAAGAAGGCATATGGTGCATTGGCCTTCATCAATCGTTGAACTGAGTTTAAGAGCCAAGAGGTAATGTTGCAGCTATATAGGACCCTGGTCAGACCCCACTTGGAGTACTGTGCTCAGTTCTGGTCGCCTCACTACAGGAAGGATGTGGAAAGGAAAGGGTGCAGAGGAGATTTACAAGGATGTTGCCTGGATTAGGGAGCATGCCTTATGTAAACAGGTTGAGTGAACTCGGCCTTTTCTCCTTGGAGCGACAGAGGACGAGAGGTGACCTGATAGACGTGTATAAAATGATGAGAGGCATTGATCATGTGGATAGTCAAAGGCTTTTTTCCGGAGCTGAAATGGTTGCCACAAGAGGACACAGGTTTAAGGTGCTGGGGAGCAGGTACAGAGGAGATGTCAGGAGTAAGTTTTTTACTCAGAGAGTGGTGAGTGCGTGGAATGGGCTACCGGCAATGGTGGTGGAGGCGGATACGATAGGGTCTTTTAAGAGACTTTTGGATAGGTACATAGAGCTTAGAAAAATATAGAGGGGTAAGCCTAGTAATTTCTAAGGTAAGGACATGTTCGGCACAACTTTGTGGGGCCAAAGGGCCTGTGTTGTGCTGTAGGTTTTCTATGTTTCTATGTTGAGGCTACTCTGACAGAATATGAGGTGTAACGACCCACTCAGCTACCACCACGTTTTGCCATTCAGTAAGGTCAATACCAATTTCTTACAATGGCGTCACTTTCCTGCGCTGATCCCATATCCCTCAATTTCCATGATGTTTAGAAACTTTTTTTTCCTATCCTGAATATACTCAGTGACTGAACCTCCACTGCCCTTCTAGGTAGGCAATTCCACGGAAGAAATTTCTTTTGCAGTAGTTTAGCAGTTAGCACAACACTTTACAGAGTCAGATGGAAGATCGGGGTTAAATTCTCACTGCTGTCTATAAGGAGTTTGTACATCCTCCCCTTAACCATGTGGTTTTTGTCTGGGTGCTCCGATTTCCTCCCTCTTTCCAAAGACGTACGGTCAGGGTTAGCAAATTGTGGGCATGCTATTTGGCACCAGAAGTATTGTGACACTTGCAGGCTGCCCAGCACTAACCTGACTAATTTGATTTGATGCAAAATGACACATGTATGTTTTGATGTACGTGTGACAAATAAAACTAATCTAATAATCCTGAATGGACGCACCACACTTTGTTCCTGACATCCCAGCCAGTGCATGTATTAGGAATAGACATTTTGATAAGATCAGCCCTGTTTCTTCTAGACAAGAGTGCATGGACCCTGTCTGCTCCAGCTCTCCTTGCAGGAATCAATCCAGTGTATCTATGCTGCATTCCCTCTGGTACAAGTAACTGACCAGGTCAACATTCCCTGTATATCACACATGGTCAGTGATGCTGGGCAGGCCACAATGACTGCATGCCCGACAGTGGTCTCCCAAAGCATTCAACACCCCAAGGGAAGAGATTAGGTGAAATATGTAGTTAAGTATCAGGTTAATGAATGTAAAATGTTTAAGGGGAACATGAGGGGGACCTTCAATCAGAAGATGGTACGAATATGGAAAGAACTGCCCATATTAGTGATGAATGCAGGTTTCAGAGAAACTTGGGTAAGTACCTGAATGGGAAGGGTATGGAGGGCTGTGGTCCATGTGAGGGTTGATGTTATCTTAGGCAGGATAATGATTCAGCATGGGATCGATGGGCTGAAGTGCCTGTTTCAGTGCTGTAGTACTCATGACTCTATCAGTGGGGAAAGGAAAAGATTCAAGATCACATTTAAAACCTCCTTGGCAAAATATTATAAAATCCTCACTGACTACTAGGAATCTCAAATGTGAACCTCAAACGCATGCATCAGGTGTACACAGAAGCTCTGATTAAATGGTGCAAGAGCACCAGCTCACAAACTAATGCTGGATTAGGGTGTAGTTTTGTTATCTTTCCTGTAGTTCGACTTTCCTATGTTTGCTTATAATCTTTGATATAATCACTGATTCTGTATTTTCTAGAAGCTGCTCTGGTTTTCTGCAGCAGCAATCACACCAACTGAATTTGGCTATTTCATAGGTTAATTGTTATCAGTGGATACTGTTTATCTCTAGACTGGGTATGAGACAACCACGACTTCTTCTAGCTCCTGACACATTTGAGAAAGAACAGTGAATCAGGCAGCTCCAAATTCCTAAGTTGTGAAGTAAAACAACTCATCTTTGGCCCCAATCTACCCAATTGCGAGATGACATAATATTCCAGAAGGAGTCTCACCCTTGACTTACATAAAGGGCGGTATGGTAGTGTAGTGGTTAGCACACTGCTTTACACTACAGGTAACCTGGGTTCAATTCCCACTGCTGCTGGTAAGGAGTTTGTACCTTCTCCCTGTGACAGCTTGGGTTTCCATGCATAAATTGTCCTATAATTAGGCTAGGTTGGTTCCTAAGGTTGTTATAGCCGGGGGTGATGGTGGGGATAAGCTCCCACTGCCTAGAAAGTGCTCCAAATGGCATGCGACTCTTACAGCCTCTGACAACCACGTCCAACTCTTGGCCTTCATGTGTGGCTTAGCTACTAGGCCCGGCAGGACTGTTTGTACTGACAAGAGAAGGGGTAAAGGCAGACCACTGGTGCCTCAAAACCAGTTGCTTTGGGCAGGTGGGGCTTGTCAGCCCGCCTAAGAGGAGGAAAACTCTGATTTTAAACTTTCACTACCTTGCGGCCATAGCCACCCACGGGAAAGGCTACGGGAATAAACCCCAAGGAAGAAATCCAGAGCCAGTGTTCCTAATGCAGTTTGATGTTGTTTACAACTTCACTCTGGAACGACACTGGTGCCAAGCTGTACTGGTGTTTGCCCTTTCCTTGGACCTCATCAGTGACGTGGAGAGGGGGAACCTGCTGCCTGGGCAACAGCCGGTTCTTCAAATCTTCCTGCCCAGGCTTGTGCCCTGGAGAGGATACAGTCCCCTGGGATCGACGGCTGCCTACTATTTAGGCTAGGATTAAATTGGTGGCTCGAAGGGCTGGAAGGGCCCATTCCACACCGTATGTCAATAAATAAATAAATAGATAGATAGATAACTGGAGTGAGGCACCTTGTTTCTTGTGATCAGGTTCTCTTGCAATAAAAGTTTACATACTTGTTTGTACAGCTCTATCGAGTCACACAGATGCACTGATAGAGGTGTTCAAAAATGATAGGAAGCATACATCGAGATCAGCCAGAGAGTGGTGATAGACTATGCAAGAGGGAAGGATTGGACTGATCTTAGAGAAGCCATTGCTGGAGCGGACTTGGAGGCAATTCAGTGTGGCAGAACCAAGGCGCAGCAGAGTGGAGGTGGTGGGGCCTGCTCCTGAGCCCAAGAGTGAAGAAAGACCTGAGGTTTGATTGATTTAAGCATCGGGCCAAATCAGAAAGGTCAGGTATAGGCAGAATCGAGGAGGCGGGCACCAAGCCTGACAGCATATCGAAGTGGCAGGTCCGAGAGCGAGGAACACACCAAGGTTTGGTCGATTTAAGCACCGGGCCGGAACAAAAAGGCCAGGGAGTCAAGGCCAGAGGTGACAGATAGGCCAGTTCACCTCGCTGCTCCATGAAATTATGTGACTCTGTGCTGAATCGAAGCTGTGGCCTGTAAGCGGTTCTAAATGCTATTTGCTTTCTTTTATCTTTTGCACAATTTGTTTCTATTTCCTGCACATTGGTCTTCAATTTTTTTTGAAGGGTTCTGTTGGATTTGTTTGTTTTGTGGCTGCCCATAAGGAGACAAATCTCAAAGTTGTATATAGTATACATAGTTTGATAAATGTACTTAGAACGTTGAAAAGGTCAGCACAACATTGTGGACTGAAGGGCCTGTACTGTGCTGTAATATTCTGTGATCTATACTGCATGTTCTCCTAAAGACTTTCTGTACATGCACATTAACTTTCAGTGTTTTGTGCTCAAGACAAAAATACAGCTTCATGTTTTTCTCTTGGAGTAGATGACGTCACATTTTACCAGATTATATTCCGTTTGCCTTGTTCCTGTCAAATTATTGGAAGGGTAATTCATGTAAAAATTCCTGAATTAGAGAGCTTTTTTTCTGAATAGATGGCAAAACCAATGAGATTTTTTTCTCTGTGCATTGTACAATTAAAAATAAAAAACAATTCCTTTTAAGTAAACTTATAAAATGCACAAAAGGAACTTTATGCATCAATTGCCTCAACAAAGTGCATATCTACTTTACAAAATATTCACAGTACATTTAGCAACCACAACTTCCAACAAATTAACCCACGGATTTAAATTGTGTCAAGAGCCCGGCTTTACTAATCTCACTGTTGGTTTTTGGTTTGAGCAACCAAAACTAGAAGTACTGCCCAGTGCTATTTCCCTGTGGTTGTGTACACTGCTCTCCTTCAAGTATGAAGGTAATTGCTCCATTAGCAATCCAATCATTTCTAATTCAAACTGCAGCAGAGTGCTCCAATCTCTAGAAACAAATTTAACGTAACCTTTCTGCTGATTATATTTTAAATTCATGCCCCAGTCGTAATCTCCCCAACTAGAAGAAATGGGCTTTCCCCAAGCACACCATAAAAACAATTTATAACTTTAAAACAGCTATTTGTCTCAACCTTTGCCAGTTCAGTGGTTTTACCCTCAATGTCATCAGTTTCAGAGATTCAAGATGGTTTTTATGTCATGTCCAGTACGCAAGTGTAACGAGCATAAAATGATTATTACTTTGAATCCTATGCAGCACAAAACATAATCAGATAAAGAGCACAAAAATTAAAAAAAAACTCACAATAATTATAAATACATAACAACACACACAAAATGTTGGAGGAAATCAGCAGGTCCGGCAGCATCTATGGAGAGGAATACACAGTCGACATTTCAGGCCAAGACCCTTCTTCAGGGGAGAGTTGCCAGAATAAAAAGGTAGGGGTGGAGAGGGGAAGGAGGATAACTAGAAGGTGATAGGTGAAGCTAGGTAGGTAGGAAAGGTAAAGGGCAGGAGAGGAGAGTGGACCATAGCAGAAAGGGAAGGGGGGGGGAACCTATGGGGGTGGGGCAGGGTGATAGGCAGATGAGAAGAGGTAAGAGGCCAGAGTAGGGAATAGAAGGGGGAGGGGGGAGAAATATTTTTTTTAAACCAGAAGAAATTAATATTTATGCCATCAGATGGAATATAAGGAGTTGTTCCTCCATCCTGAGGGTGGCCTCATCTTGGCAGAAGAGGAAGCCATGGACCAACATATCGAAAATAAATACATAAGAGAGCTTACGTACACAGATTGACTGTATGTCCACAAAGTGACGCTAGGTACAGGAATGTCTGTACATAAGGTGACTCTGACAGGAAATGATAAAGTAGTGGTGATTTGGGGGGAGGGGGGGCTGGTGTGGTGTGGAAGGGTAGGTTAGTGGGTGGTGTTCATCAGCTTTACTGCTTGAAGACTTTTTTTCAGTCTGCTGGCCCTGACATGGATGCTATGTAGACTCCTCTCTAATGAGAGTGGGACAAACAGTCCAACAGCAAGGTGGGTCAGATCCTTTAAGATGTTACTGGACCTTTTCTGACACCATTCTGTGTATACGCCCTAGATGGTGGGTAGGTTGGTGCTAGCGTTACATTGGGCAGTTTGTAGAGTCTACCAGTCCATCACAATGCAGTGATGCTGCGTATTATGATGCTCTCTGCTGTGCATCTGTAGAATGGCTTAAGTATAGATGTGTATAGTCCAGCATACACTAAACGTTTCAGGAATGGTTTCTTCCCCTCTGCCATCAGATCTCTGAACAGACATTGAATCTATGAACACTACCACACTACCTACTTTTTCTCTTTTTGCACTACATATTTAACTTTAAAAATATATGCTTACAGAATTTACAGATTTTATGTATTACAATGTACTGCTGCCGCATAACAACAAATTTCACGACATATGCCCGTGATATTAAACCTGATTCTGATTATACGTCATTCATCAGTGATAATTTGAAAGCAAATAAGTAGTTTCTCCTAGCACAGAGTGATGAGAAAGAATCTTCTTTAAGTAACAAACCTTAACATAGTCCATGCTAGTCCATGAATGAGAAAGCACTGGCATGTTCCTGATGGAAATCTGTGAACTTTGCATTCCAATTTCAAGTGAATGAAATTGCTAAAAAACATCGCCAAGTTTAATTCTGGGATGAGAAGCCACTTTGAATTGAAAAGTAACTTGTCGGAAACAAAGTTCAAGTTCAAAGTATATTTATTATCAAGGTATGTGTACTATATACAACCTTGAGATTTGTCTCCCTAAAGGCAGCCAAAAAACATTCAAACCCATTAAAAAAGAATATCGTCAAACACCTAACGTGCAGAAAAAACAACAGTGCAGCCTAGAGACGTCGCCCAAAATTGCACAATTCCGCTATAGAGGTAACAGAGGGGGGAAATGCTTAACAACACAAAACTTGCTGAACTTTCCACCTTCCTAGAAGAAATTCAGTTCAAGTTTATTGTCAGCCAAACATACACAAATGTATACTGACAAATGAAACAACGTCCCTTGGGACCAAGGTGCACAACACAGTACATATCACTCACACACATAACACATAAAGTAATATTGCCACAAATAACCCAACAGATAATAAGCTCCACTTATGACACGTTAAAAAGTAAACAGTATAACACTACTAGCGCTTCATATGTGATGAGCACTGGGTGGTGGTCGGGAGTTCAATAATCTTACGGCCTGGGAGAAGAAACTGTTTCATATCCTAACAGCAATGTCCAAATGCTACTGTACCTCCTGCCTGATGATGGGGGGCGGGGGGGGTCAAAGAGATTACTGGACAGATGGGAGGGATGATTGACAATGCTAAGGGCCCTGCTCCTGATAAAGATCTTGGATGAATGGAAGAGAGACCACGAGTACCAGATGCAGCCGGTCAGGACACTGTCAATGGTGCTCCTGTAAAAACTGGTTAGACTGAAGGGAAGTGGGGCAGCATCACTCACCTCAATTTCCTCAGGAAATTAGAGGCGCTGCTGCGCTTTCTTGACTAAATGCCATGTTTTCAGACCTCACAACTGATCAACGTCAACACTGCAGCCCGTAGTGGAGAACGGGAACAACGAATTGCTGGATGTACATCGCAGATACCTGGGAGTCGTTAGAACGGTCTCTCATGATTGAGGTCAAGAGCATGCAGTTTATAACAGTTTTAACCTAGAGATCAGATTGCAACCTTGTGCTTAATCCTGGCATGGACTATTTAAAATTATTAATGTGCTTTGCTTTTGTTTTCTGGTTTAGATTATTTTCTGCTGTTGGTGTATTCTGTTGCCCTTGATGTGAGAGGACATTCATGCATTAATTTAAGACATTTCTTGCCACGGTTTTGACTCACAAAATAATCTGCAAGTCATTATCTAGAAATTCGATGCCTTCTTGCATGTGTTAGTTGATAGTTCCATTAAACATTCTTTAACCAAGGTAGTTCAGTGGTTAGCGTAGCGCAATTACAGCGCCAGCGACCCAGGTTCAATTCCTGCCGCAGTCTATACGTTCTCTCCCTGACTACTTGGGGTTCTTCTGGGTCCTCCGGTTTCTCCCACACTCCAAATTCATGCGGGTTACGAGGGTAATTGGTCACATGGGTGTAACTGGACAGCACGGGATTGTTGCGCTGGAAAGGCCTATTATCGTGCTGTACCTCTAAGTAACATTTTTAAAATAAAAAGTCATTTTAGTAAAAATAAGATGGCCTCCTACTTAAAATCCACTTGATGTTTTCATTTTTTTTCTACAATTACCTTGCATCAAAGTGAACCCACCCCATAGTGCTATGAACATTTCAGATATCCGAAGGCAAACAATTAATTTCCTAACACTTCCCAAAGTCAGATGTCAGTTGCTAAGTTTAAAACAAAGGAAAACAGATCATAAATCAAGTCACAGGTTCAAGTGCAGCACCTATCTTCTCAACCCTATGTAAGTTTATAACTTTGTAAAACAAATGGATGTGTTATTGTTAATTTGGCTGCACGTGCCAAACTTGCATTATACGCGCTCTAGCAATTTGGGGCTATTAAAACATTTATCTTCAATACAATAGTCTAATAAAATGTATTATAATCCAGTGCATGATGTTAACTGGCATCAGCTGGTCTCTATTACAGAGGACACATCTGGTTTGCATCCCAACTGCTCATTTAGAGTGATATCATAAATGCGGCATGTGTAGAACACATATCTCTGAACTTAAATACAATTTGGTTTATGAAACCAAGTATTTCTTTCTTGTTTTCGGTGACAAGTTATCACAGGTGCAGATCTCACCCGGCATGTGCAAACTTTAAAGACATGGGAAGAAATAACAGTGGAACAATTACAAGAGGGCAACGAGGAACAAGCATAAATGTTTAAGAGCTTGCAAATTACAAAGTGCCACAATATTTATATAATAACAAATACTGTGAAGTTCTGCATTAATCTCCTTGAAAGACACATTTACTTGCAGGATTGTAGATGCAGGGGAGTTTGTGGAACAGCAGGAGATGACTCAATAGTAAGGAAGTCTAGGACCATAGGGCACAACCAGAAAGAACAGAAGAATGCCCCTTTAAAATGGAGATGAGGAGCAATTTTGGTATCCATCACTAAGGACCACTGTCACCCAGGACATGCCCTGTTCTTATCGCTACCATCAAGGAGGAAGTACAGGCACCTGAAGTCACACAATCAACATTTCCACCATAAGATTCTGAATGGATTCTGCAAACTCCCATGCATTTACAATGCCGGATGTAAACATGTCTTTCATGAACACTTCTTCAGATTTTTTTTCTATAAACAGCAAATTTTACGACGTATGCTGGTGAAATTAAACCTGATTCTGATTCTGAATTTTTGTGTGGTGAATCTTTGAAATTCATTGCTACTGACGGCTGTGGAGGCCTGATCCTTGAGCATGTTTAAAGCAGAGGTTGACAGGTTCTTGATTAGTCAGGGCATCAAGGTTATGGGGAGAAGGCAGAAGAATGGGGTTGAGAAGGATAATAAATCAGACATGATGGAATGGTGGAACTGACTCAATGGCCTGAATGGCCTAATTCTTCTCCAATGTCTTATGGTCTTATGCATCAAAAAGAACAAATGAAGAAACAAAATTGAAGGTATAAAAAAACCATCAACAACAAAACAGCTTTGTGTACTGGTTATGGCAACTGCTTTACAGTGCCAGTCATCACCAGTCGGGGTTCAATTCCCGCCACTGTCTGTAGGAGTTTGTACAATCTCCTTGTGTTAAGTTGGACAGTCTTTTTCTCCAGAATTGGGGAGTCTAAAACTAGAGGGCACAGGTTTAAGTTGAGAGAGGAAAGATTTAAAAAGGGGATCTAAGTGCACGTCTTAACTACATGGAGATTAAAGATTAGCTTTATTTGTCAAATGAATATTGAAACATACAGTGAAATGCCTCATACATAAGATACTGAAGGAACTCAGCAGGTTAGGCAGCATCTATAGAAATGAATAAACAGTTGAAGTTTCAAGCCAAGCCCTTCACCAGGACTGTATGTATATTCATTTCTGTAGATGCTGCCAGACCTATTGAAGTCCTCCAGCTTGGTTTCCTTGGCTGTGTAAGTCTAGGAAAGACAATCTCCGGCCCCGCCAAACTTGTGAGAATGAGGCATTGCTTAATCCCACCCCAAACCCTGGTTTGTGTGGATGCTGTGTCATTTGCTACCCTGTTACAAATTAGTGCCACAAAATAGTTACAGCTACATAGGACCCTGGTCAGACCCCATTTGGGAGTACTGTGCTCAGATCTGGTCACCTCACTACAGGAAGGACGTGGAAGCCATAAAAAGGGCGCAGAGGAGATTTACAAGGATGCTGCCTGGATTGGGGAGCATGCCTTACGAGAATAGGTTGAGTGAACTCGACCTTTTCTCCTTCGAGCGATGGAGGATGAAAGGTGACCTGATAGAGGTGTATAAGATGATGAGAGGCATTGATCATGTGGATAGTCGGAGCACTTTTTCCCAGGGATGAAATGGCTAGCACGAGAGGGCACATTTTTAAGGTGCTTGGAAGCAGGTACAGAGAAGATGCCAGAGGTAAGTTTTTTATGCAGAGAGTGGTGAGTGCGTGGAATAGGCTGCCGGCAATTGTGCTGGAGGCAGACACAATAGGGTCTTTTAAGAGACTCCTGGATAGGTACATGAAGCTTAGAAAAATAGAGGGCTGTGGGTAACCCTAGGTAATTTGTAAAGTACGTACATGTTCAGCTTAGCATTGTGGGCCGAAGGGCCTATATTGTGCTGTAGGTTTTTCTGTTTTTCTAAGTTTCTAATAAAGGCAGTACACTGCATATGATTAAAAGAATTATATTTATGAATCTTAACTGAAGGGTTAGTAAAGAATAACAAGAAGGGCCCATTCTAATTAAACAGTCAAATGTGCACAAGTTGGAGCTCATCTTGAACTTCTCTGTCACTCATGCGCTGGGCCCTCAGTCAACATGAAAGCACACACCACCTTCCGAACGTTGCTCGCAATCCATCTCGAACAAACGGGTCTCCCACTGGATCGTACGCTACGACCAGTTCTCCACATTATCTTCTCCTCTTGAACAAAAGCCCAAGACCAACCTCATAGCCCCTCACCAAGAAAAACCTCCAGCTAATTGGATGGCACACATTCCACATCATCTCTCATCTTCAACAATAACCCAAAAAGGCTGAAAGCAGAACAAACAGCTCTTACAGAGCTGCTAAATGAGATGCCCACAGCATAACAGTAAAGATGTAAGCCAGTTTATTACACTCTGAATTTCTGCAGAATCTCGTGTTTGCGATATGCTCATTTTGCGACAGTGACCAACACAATCCGAGGTTTGTGCTGAGGGCAGCCCGCAAGCGTTGCTACGTTTCTGGCGCCAACGTAGCAAGACCACAGCTCCCTAACCCAAACACAAACCCTATCTATACACCTTTGAAATGTGGGAGGCATCCAGAGCACCCAGAGGAAACCCACATGCTCATGAAAACATACACAAGCTACTTCCAGACAGCAGTGGGAATTGAACCCTAATCAGTGATCATTTGCTAAATGCTCTGTATATGGAACGAGAATTTGAGCTAGATACTAAAGAATAACATAATTTCTATGGGTATGAAGCTCAAGAGTGTTGTGGTGCTACGTTCATTCCACACTAACATATGGAAGTGAACTTTGGACAATATCAAAGCAAAATGATGACAGACTCGAAGCTGCAGAAATGTGGTTTTTGAGAAGAATGGTGAAAATATCGTGGAAGGACAGAGGAACAAATGAGGAAGTGCTACGGAAAGCCAGAATAAGAAGAGAGCTGATATCATCAATCAGGAAACAGCAGCTGGAATTTCTGGGATGCGTATTGACAAAAGAGAAGCTCAAACATTTTGCAATAATGGGAAAAACTGATGGAAAAAAAAGTCGCGGTCGACAGCTCATGACATTCATGAGTTACATCAAGGGATGGAAAAAGTTTTGAAGCACTTATTAAGACTTCTCAGATTAAAGACAGACGGAAGACCATGATTGCCCATGTCCTACGACACGGCACATAATGATGATGATGATGCCAAAGGTGGGTACAATAACAATGCTTAAAAGGCATTCGGACAGCTTCGGGGATAGGGGATACATAGGGGATGGCACTGCTGAGGTAGACAGCTTGGTTGGTATGGTCAAGTTTGGCTGAAAGGTCCATTTCCATACCCTATTACTATCATATCATGTTTTCGTTTCAGAATCAGATTTATTTATCACACGTATATTGAAACGTTTGTTGTCTTCTGCACACTGGTTGTTTGTCCATCTTGTGTGTGGCTTTTCACATACAGTATTGTTTTTCTTTGTATTTATTGTGAATTCTTGCAAGAGTTGTATATGTCCTTTGATAATAAATTTACTTCAAACTTTGAGCCCAAGAATGTGCTGGGGGCACATCACTGGTTTCAGAGAACCCGTAGTGTGCCTGTCCCAAGTGGTTAAGATATTAAAAACATAACCAAACCTCGCTTTGAAATCATTATTTCATTTTCTCTGGAAAAAAAAGATAGATGAATGCACATGAAAAATAACATAATGCATAACTTGGGCTCCCTCTGAGGCCTCTGCTGGTCAGAGTCGACCATGGATGTTGGGTCCTAGCTGGCTAGATACACAAGCCTGGGCAGTACGATATGGAGAGCAAACTGTTGTCCATGTAGCAAGCTCTCTTTCTCTGTGCACCTGATGAACCCAAAGGAACAGCAGTGACTGTTACAGTTTGGTACCGGCAGCATCGCAGGGGTTGCCAGTCAGCATTGAACTCAATGTAGGACTGCCTTAGGGACTCCAACACTGGATTTTTCCCTTGGGGTTTACTCCCAAAGCTTTCCCCAGGAGTGGATATAGCTGCAAGGCAGCACTGGTTTGAGATTGGAGTTTTCCTACTCCTGGATGAGCTGACAACGGCTGATGAGACCCATCTGCCCGAAGTGACTAATTTTAATATGACAGTGACCCGCCTTTGCCCCTCCTCCTGTCACTAAGCACGGTTCCACTGGGGTTAGTAGCTAAGCCACATGGAAAGCCGAGAGCTGGACTTGTTTTGTTACAGGCTATTTGAGGTGCACGCCACTGAAAGCATGAAAGACAGTGGGAGCTTGTCCCTTTTTGCATCCCTGGCTGTACCAACCTTAAGGAACCAATATGGGCTCCATTTGCCACATAACTACAGAATGCTCAAGATTGTGGGAAGCTCCCTTGGTTGTTTGTTGTCATGGCGTCAGTGATGGGCCGAGACAGCTGGAACACACTGTGTAATGTATGATGACAGTAATTCTGAGAAACTGATTGCAATTCCATCAATCCCAGTTCCCTGAGATATAATCAAATGATCAGCAAGATTAGAAGCCAGCATGTAAAAAAATGAGACTTTCATTAACATGTATATGTAGACATGTTTCATGTAGTCTGTTAATTATGGTTCAGATGGCATCGTGGTAACGGTTTTGCAAGCCTCAACGCGGGATGACACTGCAGCGTACCAACTGGCGTAACGCTATTACAGCGCCAGCAGTCAGGGCTCAATTCCCGCCGCTGTCTTGTAATGAGTTTGTACGTTTTCCCTATGATTGCGTGGGTTTTCTCTGGGTGTTCTGGTTTCTTCCCACATTCCAAAGAAGCGCAGATTAGTAGGTTAATTGGTCACATGGGTGTAATGGGGTGGCGTGGGCTCATTGGACGCAAAGGGCCTGTGCCGTGCTGTATCACTGAGTTAAAAAAAAACAACAAAAAGCGAGACAACCAACAAAACTAAGTTGTCTTCTTCTTGTTGGTATAAAATGCAGCATGCTGGAAACACTCGGCAGGTCAGATTATCATCTGCGCTTTGAGATCCAAAGTTAATGCTTCAGGTTACTTCAGGTTCTGATAAAGATCTGCAGTCTGAAGTGTTAACTGTTTCTTTCCATCGATGCTGCCTGACCCCCTAACTGTTTCCAACATCAAAAGTTTCTGCATTACTGTTGGGTACAGAGAGGCAACTGCACAGGACTGAAAGAAGCTGCAGAGAGTTGCGAATTTAGTCAGCTCCATCTTGGGTACTAGTCTACAAAGTACCCAGGACATCTTCAGGGAGCGGTGTCTCAGAAAGGCAGCATCCGTTATTCAGGACCTCCAGCACCCAGGACATGCCCTTTTCCCACTGTTACCATCAGGTAGGAGGCACAGAAGCATGAAGGCACACACTCAGCGATTCAGGAACAGCTTCTTCCCCTCTGCCATCTGATTCCTAAATGGACTTTGAATCTATTCCTAAATAGACATTCACTTTTTTAAAATACTGTTTCTGTTTCTGCACATTAAAAAAAATCTATTCAATGTACTTATAGCGCAATTGATTTACTTATTTATTATTGTTATTTTTTAATATTTTATTTATTTTTTTCTCTCTGCTAGATTATGTATTGCATTGAACTGCTGCTGCTGAGTTAACAAATTTCACGTCACATGCCGGTCATAATAAACCTGATTCTGATTCTCATCTTTTGTTCTGGTGTTGTTATCACAGGGAAATATTCACCAAAAATTAAAAACGACCAATCCTCCTGCACATAGTATTGCTGGAACTCCAACTGTTTAAATCACATACAGCAGAGACAGGTTTCAAATGCCACCTGTGTCAGTAAACAAGCAATTAACTTAACAGCAAACTCCCTACAGTTAGCAAGCTGAAAGGGATTAGTACATTCTCTCCATGACCATGTGAGATTCCTCCAGGTGCACCGGTTTCCTCCCACATTCCAAAGATGTACAGTTTGGGTTAGTGAGCTGTGGGCATGCTACGTTGGCAACAGAAGTGTGGCAGGCTAACCTGTACGTTTTTGGAATGTGGGAGGAAACCGGGAAACTTGGAGGAAGCCCATGTGGGCATGGGGAGAACATAAAAACACCTTACAGAGGGAATTAAACCCAATTGCTGGCACTGTAAAGTGCCATGCTAACCACTACGCTACTATGCTGTCCCATCAACAAGTTGATTCAAAATCAGAACAAAGTTAACATCACTGGCATATGTCATGAAATATATTGTTTTGCAGCAGCTGTGCAATGTAATACATAACACTAAAATAATTATAAATTATAGTAAGAAATATACATAAAAAGAGAGAAAAAAAGTAAGGTAATGTTCATGGGTTCCTTGCCCATTCAGAAATCTATAGGAGAGGGGAAGAAACTGTTCCTGAAATGTTGAACATGTGTCTTCAGGCTCCTGTACCTCTTCCTTGATGGTAGCAATAAGAGGGCATGTCCTGGGTGATGGGGGCCCTTAACGATGATGCTGCCTTTTTGAAGCACTGCCTTTTGAAGATGTTCTTGATACTGGGGATGGAGCAGGCTGAGTTCTCTGCTGATGTTAAGAACTTAAAGGAAGGAGAACAAAGGATGTAGCTGGAGTGTATGTGCATAGCAGCAGGGGTGGGATGGGGAGATAGGTATTGTTTAAAGCAAGGCTTCAAAGAAAGTTGGCAAAAACACTTATTTAAGACCTAGACACCCGACCTAAAATCTATATAGTTGTTTTATTCAAGACAGTAACATTATAATACAAAATAACGCTGCATGGTATGGCATCTCTCTATGCTTGTAGAGAGGGAAAATTGAGTCAGATAGTTGGAACGAGAGAGAGTGGTATATTAGGCTCCACCACCTACGAAGCATAAGGAATGCTAATGGGTCTGTTTTCTGTTCTCTCAACACTAGACTGACTGCCAAGTTATTCTGTGTCAGTAGACTTGATGAGGGTAAAATAAACGCGTGATATATATTGAAAGTTACTTAGGTTTTCAGAAAAATCCTTCTCTTTTCAAAAAATCTGACTGTAGATATTATTGCCTAACTTACTTCATCTGGAAGTTCCAAACTGGCATTTGCAGCTTCCAGTGTAGCTAGTCCTTGATTAATGTCAACTTTTAACATCAAACAACACTATGGGAGTCAGAACTGAAGGCTTTCAGTGACCCACCACTGGCTGAAGCCAGATCATATACTGGGAGATGTGGACCTTGCGTCTTTTGCCAAGTATCTGCATTAGTGGCCTGCAAAACTGGTTTTCACTGTACCTTGGTGCATGCGACAATAATAAACCAGGTTACCAAGGACAGAAACAGGCTCGTTGACCCATCTAGTCCACGCAGAAATTATTCTGCAAGGTTCCAACGAGCTGCACCCGGACAATATCTCTCCATACCTCTCCCAGGCATGTACTTATCTAAACATCTCTTAAATGCTGCAATCCAACCCCAATGCATCACTTACTTTGGCAGCTTGTTTCACACTCGCAACGCCCTCTGAGTGAAGAAGTTTCCCCTCAGGTTGTCCTTAAATGTTTTATCTTTCGTCTTGCACCTGTAGTTCTAGCCTCGTCCAACCTCACTGGAAAAAAGGTGCTTGCAGTTACACCCTCACCATTCCCAACAGTCTTTGCTGCGCCAGATTTACAAATTCGCTCTCCGTTCCACGATGACAAATACAGTACTATGCAAAAGTCTTAGGCGCCCAAGCTATAAATCTGTGCCTCAGGCTTTTGCACAGTACTGTAAGTATGAACAAATGAAAAGGGCCATGAAAATTGATTGAGGAGGAATGGGACAGTAATTGTAAGAAACACAACACCAGCAATATTCCAATCATTTCACCTTTCCAGCAGCTTGAAGAATGTGGATTTGAAAAGAAAGTTAAAGAATGAGAAATAATAAATATAACTTCCTTAAAATTGTGATTTTATATTGAAAAACACAAAAATAAAGTGGGACATTTAGATGCCCTGGCAAGAAGATCCAAGTGAGACTACCTACATAAACCTTAGCCATGTTCAAAGATGTCCCCGCTTTACTGGAAAGAAATGACCAGAAATGTGATGCTGGAAGGGTTCCAGATCTTTGAGGCAAGAACATCTCATGAGATGCCATAGGGCTCCAGACTTGTGCCTGTGATCAATCAAACCTCTCAATTAGTCATCTCTGTCGAAAGTGAACCCTGTAAAATGGGACACAGCCTCAAAGTAACAATCTAATGTTTTAGCTCACCTTAAAGAGAATCAGTACTAAGATTCAGCCGGCTTCCAAGTTAGAAGGTTACAGTTTAATTTCCATTCTTAAATTCAACAACTCAGATGGCACTCTAAGGTAGGACTGAGAGACTGATGCAGTCAAGCATCAAGCCAGGGCCAATCTGACTCCTTAGGAGACTGCTAATGAGCCCCTTCTGCTTTCAGAAGTGTAGCAATTCTCCCTACTGACCTGTGATCGTATATTTCTTACTCAAAATATCTGAAAGACAGATCTACACACAGTAACATCTTTCACAACTTCTGGACATCTCAGAACATTTTAAAGACAATGAAGTATTTACTGTACATAATAATGTAGGAAATGTGTGGTCTTTCTCTCATAGCAATCTGTGGGAGCTTGCTGTGTGCATATTGGCTGCTCTGTTGAATTAAACTGAATTGACTTTATTTCTTACATCCTTCATATACATGAGGAGTAAAAATCTTTACGTTACATCTCCATCTAAATGTGCAATGTGCAATCAAAGTAATTTATAATTTATAATAATTAGAACAGTCAATGTAATATAGAGTACACTCAGATCAGCGTGAGTTCATCAGTCTGATGGCCTGGGGGAAGAAACTGTCCCAGAGCCTGTTGGTTTTGGCATTTATGCTGCGGTACCACTTCCAGATGGTAGCAGCTGGAATAGATTGTGGTTGGGATGGCTTGGATCCCCAATGATCCTACGGCCCTTTTTACACACATGTCCTTGTAAATGTCCTGAATCATGGGATGTTCACAGCTACAGATGTGCTGGGCTGTCCACACCACTCTCCACTGAGTCCTACGATTGAGGGAGGTACAGTTCCCATTCCAGGCAGTGATGCAGCCAGTCAGGATATTCTCAATTGTGCCCTTGTAGAAAGTTCTTAGGATCTGGGGGCCCATACCAAACTTCCTCAACCATCTGAGGTGAAAGAGATGCTGTTGTGCCTTTTTCACCACACAGCTGGTGTGTGCAGATCACGTGAGGTCCTTGGTGATGTCGATGCCGAGGAACTTGAAGCCATTTACCCTCTCAAACCCAGATCCATTGATGTCAATAGGGGTTAGCCCGTCTCCCTTCCTCCTGTAGTCCACAACCAGCTCCTTTGTTTTTGCGACATTGAGAGAGAGGTTGTTTTCTTGACACCACTGTGTCAGGGAGATGACTTCTTCCCTTTAGGCCACCTCATTATTGTTTGAGATAAGGTCAATCAATGTAGTGTCATCGGCAAATTTAATTAGCAGATTGGAGCTGTGGGTGGCAATACAGTCATGGGTATAGGAGTAAAGGAGGTGACTCAGTATGTAGCCCTGAGGGGCTCCTGTATTGAGAGTCAGAGGGGTGGAGGTGAGGGAGCCCACTCTTACAACCTGCTGGCAATCTGACAGGAAGTCCAGGATCCAGCTGCACAAGGCAGGGTCAAGGCCAAGATCTCTGAGCTTCTTGTCGAGCTTGGATGGAATTATGGTGTTGAATGCTGAGCTGTAGTCCAAGAACAGCATTCTCACATACGCATTCTTCTTCTCCAGATGTGTAAGGATGGTATGTAGAGCAGTGGCTATTGCGTCATCTGTCAATCGGTTGTGTCGGTAGGTAAATTGTAGGGGACCAGTTTGGGTGGTAGCAGGCTGCAGATGTAATCCTTGACCAGCCTCTCAAAGCGTTTGCTTATTATTGAGGTGAGTGTGACAGGACGCCAGTCGCTCAGACATGTTACCTTGGTCTTTTTTGGTACAGGGACAATGGTGGATAACTGGAAGCAGGAGGGCACTCTACACTGGGAGGAGAGATTAAAAATGCCTGTAAACATACTTGCCAGTTGTGCTGCGGACATCCTAAGCACTCACTCTGGGATGCCGTCCGGTCCCGCAGCCTTGCAACTGTCCACTCGTTGGAAACATCTACGTACCTCAGCCTCAGAGATGACCAGGTTGCAGGTTGTAGCGGTGGCTTTCCTCAGAGGCTCAGAGTTAGTGACATCAAACTGAGCATAAAAGCGATTGAGCTCATCTGGGAAAGAGGCTGCAACGTTGGCGGTACCACAATGTTTGGCTTTGAAATCTGCGATGGTATGAACCCCCCACCACAAGTCACACAGGCTATTCGTTGTGAACCTTGACTCAGTCTTGTCCGTGGATTGTTGTTTCGCAGCCTTGATAACTTTGCGCAGATCATAGCTGCTTTTCTTGAGCTCTAGTTGATCTCCAGCAATGTAAGCTCGATGTCACGCTGTAAGTGTTGCTTGCATGGAACTACTTGGAACTATTGATCCAGGGTTTCTGGTTTGGGTAGACCCTGACCGACTTCTGAAGAACAACATCGTCGATGCACTTCCGGATGAAGCACATGACTCCATCAGTGAACTTGGAGACACCCTCATCACGGAAGACATTCCAGTCGACGTCATCGAAGCAGTCCTGCAGCATGGAGACTGATGGCCGCCTCTTGTTTCAGCTTCTGCCTGTATGTCAGCAGAAGCAGGATCGAACACCGATCTGATTTTCCAAAAGCTGGGTGAAGGAGAGCTTTGTAAGCGTTGCAGAAGGGAGTGTAACAGTGGTCAAGTGCCTTATCTCCATGAGTGCTCACCTGGATGTGCTGACAAAACTTCAGAAAGACTTTCATTGGCAACAGTCGATTAAAGTCAAAGATGAAGGCAGCCTCTGGTTGTGCAGTCTCCAGCGTGTTGATGGTCTCGTACAGTTCCTTGAGAGCCAGGTCAGTATCAGCCTGCGGCAGAATGTACACCGCTGTGATGATGACAGCTGTGAACTCCCTAGGCAGCCAGTCGGGTCTGCACGGCAGCACCAAGTATTCCAGGTCTGGGGAACAGAAGGATTTGAGTGCATGCACATTCTGGGGGTCGCACCAAGCATTGATGACCATGAAGCATAACCTTCCTCCTTTACTCTTCCCAGTGAGGTTTTTCAACCTGTCGCTCCGGAAAAGGGAGAACCCACAGGGCTCGATGGCATGATCCAGTATCTCCTCCATCTGCCGGGTCTCCACGAAGCACAAAATATTGCATTCCTTTGTTTCCCACTGAGAGGAGATTCTGGCTGTCATTTCACAAAGCTTGTTATCCAGGGACTGAACGTTAGCCAGGAGGATGCTAGGGAGCAGCGGTCGATATGCACACTGTCTCAGCCTCACCAGGACACCGCCCTTCTCCCTCACCTCTGGCACTTCTTCCAAGGTAGTGGCGGTGTAAGAGATGGGTCTCCCATGGATCGCACAAGCAGGGGACCCTAGTGTAGGAAAGGCGGCACATAGAGGGTAAATGCCATCTTTCCAATGTTCAGAAGGGTCAGTACAGGTTTCCCCCGCCATCCGAAGGTAGAGTGTTCCTATGAAATGGTTCATCAGCTGGAAGGTTGTAAAGCAAGGAAGCAATTACCATTTATTTATATGGGAAAAATTTGTGAGCGTTCGCAGACCCAAGAATAACCTACCAAATCATGCCAAATAACACATAAATCCTAAAATAACAGTAACATATAGTAAAAGCAGGAATGATACGATAAATACACAGCCTATATAAAGTAGAAATACTTCTCTACAATCATTGCCGCGCTGTTCTCCGTAGCGAAAATCTCACCCAAGCGCTCTCGGCAGAAACACTCTCTCCAATAACCTTTAAGCTATGAAGCTGCCAAATCATACCAAATAACGCATAAAAATACACAGCTTATATAAAGTAGAAATAATGTTATGTACAGTGTAGTATCACTTACTGGAATCGGGAAGACAGCACAGAGCACTCTGATGATGGTGCGTTAGGCTGAGTAGTTGGAGGTTGGGGTGGTGCAGTGGCCTCCACCCTCTGGGCTGCCGACTGATACCGATCCACGAAGAATGCAGTGGTGCAGTGGTAGCAGGGACGCACCCAGCACATCTTTAAGAAAAAAGCCGAACAGGCTAATTAATTAGGTGCCGCCTGGCAGATAAATGTCGGCCCAGATCAGAGACGACGCAATCGGCAATCGCCTCTGATCTGGGCTGACACGTATGTGCCAGCTGGCACCTAATTAATTAGCTTGTTTATTTCGGCTTTTTTCCCTCAAAGAAGTGCTGGGTGCGTCCCAGCTACCACTGTACCCCTGCATGCTTCGCGAATCATTATCTGTCCACGGCCCGGAGGTTGGTGTGGTGGGACACTGAGTTGTCATCTGTTTCCATCAGAGCAGGCAGGTCATCTTCTTCTATGTAGGCCTGCCTCGACGTCGAAGGTCGAGGTTCGTCATCTGCTGTGGCTGATGTGGAAGGCTTGAAAAACGACAGTATGCTTGCCTCGCGCATTTTTCTATCATATAGTTCTTTGTAAGAACTCAAACCATCCTGCAAATATGCCCTAAACCAACGTACCCTTTCAAAATTAAAGTCGTACTTTTCTGCAATCATTGTAGTGAAAATCTCACGCAGTTGCTTCACGTTCAGTTCCTGGACGACTTCACTTTCAGTCCGTTCGCTACTGCATTCAGTTTCGATTATCCTTTCCTCTGCCAATTGCATCTGCTCTTCATCTATCAGTTCTTGGCCATGGGATGCCAAAACCTCTTCAACAAATCTTCGTCAACTTCCACAAGCCAAACTCACTTTGTCCTTACTTCGTTCACTGCGATTGAAATGCTTAATTATGTCTTGTTTTACGCTAAGTGTAACACCGTTACAAGCTCTTTTAGGCTTTTCTGATACCTTAGAACTCATCTTGCTAACGGCTGCTCACAGGCATGTGTTTTAAGCAATGCCGGCTAGAATACCGTTCCGAATCCAGGGGAGAGCGGCTGCTCGGGGCGCGCACTACTTTTTTTCGCGCGCTGCCTTTTCTCGTAACAGTGAAAACACCTTCTGTTAGTGAAAACAGGTAACTAATGTAGGTCTTTCGTAACAGTGAGGTTTCGTAAAGCGAACGTTCAAAAAGCGGGGGACATCTGTATATCGTATCTGATGTGACTATCAGCTACTTGAACAGAAAATGCTAAGAAATTAGTAGTCTACTGTAGATTTGGAACGGAGCTCGCAAGATGGCCGCCATACGCCGCGCCTTCTTGGTGAGGAATACAGCACGGAACAGGCCCTTCTAGCCTAAGGAGCTGCACCACCCAGCAAACCACCTATTTAACTCTAGCCTACTCACATAATTACAGTGAAAAATTAACATGCAAACTGGATTGAGGGAGGAATTCGGAGAACCCAGAGGAAACCCTCGCGATCATGGGCAGGGCGTACAAATCTCTTACAGAGGATGCCAGAATTGAACTCTGATCTCTGACGCCCCGAGCTCTAAAAGCATCAGGGCCCCCCAGACTTTTTCTTACAAGCCCACAAAATCAGAAGAAATTAAGCTCCTTTTGTGTATCAATGATATATGATTCCAGTTCCGATTCGGGTGGTAAGTTTCATTTCAGCGTGCTTTGAAGTTTCCCTTGAATTTCAACCTGGTTGTGTATTTCTATTTTCCAAAGCTCCTGAAGCTGATGTAGTATCAAAGTGATGTTTTATGAGGATTTTCAAAATTGTGCCTTTCACCTTACATCCGTGCTGCAGCTTTTTACAGGACTTCAGGGGAAGAGAAACTTAAAGAAAGGGAAATGGAGAAGTTATCGGCTCTGCAGCTGTAACACTGCACCATTTATTGGAAGACTTGCTTTCCAAAGATTACCAAAACAGTTAAAGGATATTAATGTTCTTTCTGAAATGTGGTAAAACCAAACGCATTTTGTAGTGCTACGGTAGCGTAGTGGTTAGCACGGCACTATTACAGCTCGAAGTGTCAGAGTTTGGAGTTCAACTCCAGCTCCTCTGTAAAGAGTTTGAATGTTCTTCCTCTGAGCACATGGATTTCCTCGCACAATCCAAAGATGTACCAGTTAGTAGGTTAATTGGTAATTGTAAATTATTCTGTGACTAGGGCTAAGGTAAAATCTTTAGGTTGCTGGGGGGTGTGGCCAGAAGGTCCCATACCACACTGCATCTCTAAAAGAATAAATAAAAAGGCCGGAATACCTCACCATGAAGGAAATACACATCTCTGCAGAACATCCTTCAATTTATAATATGGTCAAGGAAGTAAGGGAACAAATTGTACTCTAGAGCACAGATCCCATCCACCGTGCTCATTGTCCCACTCCCATTAGGGAGGAGGCTATGCAGGATCCACACCAGGACCACCAGTCTCAAAGACAGTTACTTTCCCCAAGCAGTAAGGCTGATCAACACCTCCACACATTAACCCACCCCTCCACACCCCCAACCACCACTACTTTATCATTTGCTGTGAGTCACCTTACATACAGACACTCCTGGGCCTAGCATCACTTTATGGACATACAATCAATCTACGTGCTATATATAAGCCACTGGTCCCCAACCACTGGGGCTGCAGACCGGTACCAGGCCGCAAACCATGTGCTACCGGGCCACGAGGAAACAATATGAGTCAGCTGTACCTTTCCTCATTCCCTGTCACGCACTGTTGAACTTGAACAGAGGGTTGCCAACTGTCCTGTATTTGCAGGGACATCCCGTACATTGGGCTAAGTTGGTTTGTCCCATATGGGACCGCCCTTGTCCGTATTTCCCTCGCTAAGGTAGAGCATTCCTATGAAACCTTCCGTGCTGAAATGGCGTGAAGCGAAGAAGCAATTACCATTACTTTATATGGGAAAAATTTTTGAGCATTCCCAGACCCAAAAAATAACCTAACAAATCATACCAAATAACACATAAAACCAAAAATAAACAACACTAACATATAGCAAAAGCAGGAATAATATGATAAATACACAGCCTATATAAAGTAGAAATAATGTATGTACAGTATAGTTGGGAAGATGAAGGCAAAACCGATTTGGGGGGGGGGGGATCGGAACGTACGCGCATGCGCACAGGTGCCCGCGCAAGGCTTCATGGTCATGGTAGTCCTTCCTGGGGTAAAGTGTCCCGCGATTTGACTGCTACTTTTGTCCCTTATTTGGGAGTGAGAAAGTTGGCAACCCTAACTGTAAAAGACATGTTGAGGTGACTTTAACCCTACTTGAACACCCTCCCCAGTCGGCCGGTCCGTAAGAATATTGTCAATATTAAACCGGACCGCGGTACAAAAAAGGTTGGGGACCCCCGATATAAGCTATCTTATGTATTATATTTACTATTTTTTTCATTATTGTTGTATTCCTTATCTTATTGTTTCAGATCAGGAATAATAATTATTTTGTTCTACTGTGTAAAGTGTCCTGGAAATGACATTAAACAATCTTGAATCTTGAGGTTCAATCTTGAATTGGAGAATTCAAGGAAACATCAGGTTAACCCGGTATTGCTAAGTGCAAAGAGAACCATTTATCACTGTTGCAAAGTAAAGGAACCTCCTTCGAACGATGTGGACTAGATTCAACTGTTAGACAGCCTCCTTGAATTGAGCCTTCAAAATGCAAGATAAATTAGTACTCTTTGAAGAATTGTCGGCACTGCTCAGTCCAAAATGTTTAATTTATTTACATACCAGTGAAGTTACTGCAGCTGGTTTGGTTTTAATAAGCCCCTGATGTTATTGTGAATCCTTCACATCAGAAGAGACATTAATAAGAATTTCATTTAAAAAAACCCTGTCACCATCAGTGGCCATGCCACAAAATCAAACAGTTATAAGATGGATGTTCGGGAGAGGATGGAATATCCAAAGATCTTTTCTTCTCTAGCCTGCCTAATTAATCATGCTTTATAGAGCCTCTGACACTGAACAATAGGTCCTCAATGTGGTTACATGTGAGCTAGTTGGGGAGCAGCAAGAGCATCAAGCCTTCCTGTTCAGTTCTTGCTGCTCTGCTTTCTAATCCCAGATTTGAACTCGTGCTCAAACTGCTTGCTCAGGAGCCAGACAGACCCCCAATCACAGTGCCCTTTTTGCCATTGACCACAGCTTAATGTCATTCTGTTTGTCCCACTCCCATCAGGGAGGAGACTACATAACATCCACTCCAGGCCCACCAGACTCAAAAACTGTTACTTTCCTCAAGTGGTAAGGCTGATCAACACCTCCACCCACTAACCTAACCCTTCACACCCCTCACCACTACTACTTTATCATCTCCTGTCTGTCACTTTATGAACAGGCACTCTTGGGCCCAGCATTATTTTATGGACATACAATCAATTTATGTATAGAAGCTAGAACGAGGGGTCACAGTCTGAGGATAAAGGGAAAGCCTTTTAGGACCGAGATGAGGAAAAACTTCTTCACATAGAGAGTGGTGAATCTGTGGAATTCTCTGCCACAGGAAACAGTTGAGGCCAGTTCATTGGCTATATTTAAGAGGGAGTTAGATATGGCCCTTGTGGCTAAAGGGATCAGGGGGTATGGAGGGAAGGCTGGTACAGGGTTCTGAGTTGGATGATCAGCCATGATCATACTGAATGGCGGTGCATGCTTGAAGGGCCGAATGGCCTACTCCTGCACCTATTTTCTATGTTTTTTCTATGTTTTCTATCTTATGTATTTGCATTTATTGTTTTTTATTATTGTGTTCTTTACCTTATTGCGTTTTTTTTTGCTGCATTTGATCTAGAGAAACAATTATTTCATTCTCCTTTACACTTTTTACACAATTCTATTGTGTTTATTGTATTCACTGTGACCATATACAACCATGAGATTCATTTTCTTTGCAGGCATTCACAATTTATTGGTAATAAAGTTACTTTGAACTTTGTACTTGTGTACTGGAAAAAACATTAAACAAAACTGAACTTCGTACGCATCACAGACCAGGACATGTGATGCCCCCAATGCGACACAAGAGAGTTTGCAGATGCTGAAAATTTGGAGTAACACATAAAGAGCACTGGAGTGATTCAGGCAATCTCACTCTGGATTTTCAGCATCTGCAGAATCTTGAGTTTATAATTTGCTGCTCCGCCCATAGACCCTTTGAAGTTTGCCTACCCTGAGGAAGTTTAAATCTTCCCTTCAACGGGAATTGAGTAAAGCCCACTCTCACTGCTTCCCACAACCGCCTTGATCTCTGTTGCCCCCCAATTCTTCAACCATGTGTTTGCTCAAACACAGTCACCTATCACCTGCCAGCTTGAACTCCTTCCCTTCCCCACCCCACCTTCTTATTCGGCTTTTTTCCTGTTTCCTTTCCAGTCCTGACGAAGGGTCTCGGCCCGTAATATTGACTACTTATTCACCTCCCTAGAAGCTGCCTGACCCGCTGAGTTCTTCCAGCATTTGTATGTGTTGCTCTAGATTTCCAGCATCTGCAGGATCTCATTTTTCCTCTGGAAGAAAATGGACAGTTGACATTTCAAGTCAGGCCACTTCAATCAGTCCCATTGAAGGGTCCGAATTGAAATGCCAAATGCTCACTTCCTTCCAGAGCTGCTAAGTTCCACCTCACTTTCCTTGTGTTGTTTATTAAGCACCCAATACACCATACCGTTGCCCTGACTCTATATATCTCAACAAGATAGTCATCATCATTTTGTGCTGTGACGTTGGAGTTTGGAGTTCATTTCCGGCACCGTCTGTTCGGTCATGCATTATGTGCTGTGTCGTATGTCGTGGGAGATAATGGTCTCATGACCATGATTGTCCTTGGCAAATTTTTCTACAGAAGTGGTTTGCCATTGCCTTCTTCTGGCTAGTATCTTTATAAGATGGGTGACCCCAGCCATTATCAACACTCTTCAGAGATTGTTGGCCTGGCATCAGTGGTTGCATAACCAGGACTTGTGATATGCACTGGCTGCTCGTACAACCATCACCACCTGCTCCTGTGGCTTCATGTGACCCTGATCAGGGAGCTAAGCAGGAGCTACACCTTGCCCAAGAGTGACCTGCAGGCTAATGGAGGAAAGGAGTGTCTTACACTTCCTTTGGTAGAGATGCTTCTCAACCCGCCACCTAAACAAATTTGTGATTACTCCAGTATTCACCCATAATACCTTACAACTCATTCACAACTCTGCCACTTTCAATTAATCCCAGATCTGCACTGATTCTATTTTACAGTCACAAACAAGAAAAAATCAGCATATGTAACACACACAAAATGCAGGAGGAACTCAGCAGGCCAGGCAACATGCTCGGAGGTAGATATGTATGAATGTGATGTTTGCAAGAATTATTGTTTGTGTGCAGCGACCAGTGATCATCCTATGAAAAAGAAAAGATAACAAGTCATGCAGAATCTGACCTACTATCTAGATTTACTGCATGCAATGCATGGCTTCTGGATTTGGAGGTCTGTGTGAGCTTGTTGAGTCAGTACCTGGGAAGATCACCAGAGAGTTCTTAGGCCCTCTCCCTGAAGCCTCTGACAACTTTACACTGGAGATACCATTGGGGTTCCTGTCAGTTTTTGATAATCATAGACATTTAACATTTATAGAGTACTTAATATTATATGGTATATATGCCAAAGTAACCATCTGTGAAACACATTTGCCACAGGCAGCTGTGGAGGCCAAGTCTTTATGTATATATAAGGCAAACATTGATAGGTTCTTGATTGGTCAGGACATGAAGGGATACGGGGAAAAGGCAGGAGATTAGGGCTGAAAGGAAAATCGGATCAGCCATGATGAAATGGCAGAGCAGACTCGATGGGCCAAATAGCCTAATTCTGCTCCTATATCCTAGATCTATGGAAAAAAGCACAATCGACGTTTTGGTCTGAAATCCTTTGCCAGGACCATTTTACAGTCACTAGTTTTGAAATGTAGCCGATTTTAATACAACAATATCAGTGGTTTTCTCACTACTTGTGGCTCTAACATAAGCCGTCTTGTCCTTGCACTCTGAAGTGTACACAAATCGTTGCTCCTTCTCTGCAGACACCAGAGACTGCTGGCAACTACATCCTAAAGTTCTGATTGTAGGGTTTCAAACTGAAATGCAAGAACATAACATAAGAAAATAAGCAAGAGTCGACCATCCGGCCCATCGAGCCTACTCTGCCATCAATAAGACCATGGCTGATCTGGCCATGGACTCAGCTCCACATACTCGCTTTTTCCGAGACTAGAACTAGGGGACGTAGCCTCATGATTCAGGGGTACAGATTTAAGGTGATGAGGAGAAACTGCTTTTCATGGAGAGTAGTGAATGTGTGGAATTCGCAGCCTATTCTGAAGCTCCAAAAGGCAACACCAGGCACAAGGGCAGCTTCCATCCTGTTGCTGAACAGTTCCCTAGTACAATAAGAAGGACACTTAACCTCAATGTACCACTATCTTTTATTGCTACCATTTTCCCTTGTAGAGTTCTCTTCACACTGCTACCATCAGGCAGGAGATATACAACATAGAAACCTCAGGACTCACACCACCAGGTTCAGGAACAGTTATTACCCCTCAGCCATCAGGCTGTTGAATCAGCATGGGAAACTCCCCTTATCACAACTGAACTAATTCTATGACTTACAGACTCACTTTCAAGGAATCTTTACAACTCATGTCCTCAGTGTCTTTATTTGCACAGTCCGTCTCCTTTTTCACATTAGTTGTTTGTCAGTCTTTGTTTATGTATAGTCTTTTGTAACTTCTGTTGTACTTCATTTTTCCCCTGTAAAAGCCTACAAGAAAAGGAATCTTGAGGAAACATATGGTAACATATGTGTGCTTTGATAATAAATCAGGATAGCAGCATCCATCGTCAAGGACCCCCACCACCTAGGTCACACTCTCATACCGCTACAGTCATCAGGAAGAAGGTACAAGAATCTCAGGACTTACACCACCAGGTTCAGGAACAGTTATTACCCCTCAACCATCAGGCTCCTGAACCAAAGGATACAACTTTACTCAACTTTTTGAGCCCTATCAATGAAATGTTCCCACAACCTATCAACTCACTTTCAAGGACTCTTTATCTCATTGTGTTCTTGACATTCACTGCTTGTTTGTTTGTTTGTTTGTTTGTTTATTTATTTATTTATTTAAGTATTTGCAGAGTTTGTTGTTTTTTGCACTCATAGTCATACTTTATTGATCCCGGGGGAAACTGGTTTTCGTTACAGTTGCACCATAAATAATAAATAGTAATAAAACCATAAATAGTTAAATAGTAATATGTAAATTATGCCAGGAAATAAGTCCAGGATCAGCCTATTGGCTCAGGGTGTCTGACCCTCCAAAGGAGGAGTTGTAAAGTTTGATGGCCACAGGCAGGAATGACTTCCTATGACGCTCAGTGTTGCATCTCGGTGGAATGAGTCTCTGGCTGAATGTGCTCCTGTGCCCAACCAGTACATTATGTAGTGGATGGGAGACATTATCCAAGATGGCATGCAACTTGGACAGCATCCTCTTTTCAGACACCACGTCAGAGAGTCCAGTTCCATCCCCACATCACTGGCCTTACGAATGAGTTTGTTGATTCTGTTGGTGTCTGCTACCCTCAGCCTGCTGCCCCAGCACACAACAGCAAACATGCTCGCACTGGCCACCACAGGCTCGTACAACATCCTCAGCATCGTCCGGCAGATGTTAAAGGACCTCAGTCTCCTCAGGAAATAGAGACAGCTCTGACCCTTCTTGTAGACAGCCTCAGTGTTCTTTGACCAGTCCAGTTTATTGTCAACTCGTATCCCTAGGTATTTGTAATCCACCTATCTCTTACACCATACCACGGGTCTATCTTTGCCCCGAGGTACTTTTCAATATTTCCTGGTGGGACAAACTGTATGTTCTTCCCCTCCAGGCTCCATTCCTCCTTCGCGTTATACAAGTAGGTCTTCCTTTCACATTCATAGTAAAAACCTTTCATCTTTCTCACATTCACACTCACACTGTCTTGGAACGTCCAATTTGGTGCAGTCTTTCATTAATTTTATTATGATTATTTTCTACTATGGATTTACTGAGTCCATCCTTCATCATAGATATACCATTAAATTATAATCAGTTAAGTACTTAATCTATTTCACACTTCTATCTGCTTATTTCTTACTCTTTCTGTTCCTCCTTCCCAATGGCTATTTAGTATTTCTCCCCACAACCGATATTGGCATGCAGCAATTTAAAATCATCACTAAATATTTTAAAAACTCTGCCCAATCAGTTTGTATTTTTCAATTCAAACTTAGTGAACGCACTAATAAAGAAAAATCCTTATGGTTTGCAGTAAGGTGGGAACATTGCCAGAATAGTACACT
The DNA here is from genome assembly GCF_963921235.1 of Mobula hypostoma. NCBI lineage: Eukaryota > Metazoa > Chordata > Chondrichthyes > Myliobatiformes > Myliobatidae > Mobula > Mobula hypostoma. The sequence continues at coordinate 181,257,678 of NC_086103.1, forward strand.
GATGCGATGGACTTGCTACACTTCAAACAGATGCTCATTTCTGGAGACCCGAGAGACTGCAGCTGTTGTAATCTGAACCCAAATTAAAGCTACTGGAGAGAAACAAAGAGCTGACATGATGGGACAAAACTTTCATCAGAACTTCACCTTAGAGGTGAAGGTCTTGGGTATATTTGAAGTGGAGATTGACAGATTCTTGATTAGTCAGGGCATCAAACATTATGGGGAGAAGGTAGCAGAATAGGATTGATGGTAATAATAAGTCAGCCTTGATGGAATGGCAGAGCAGACTCATTCGTTCCTATGTCTTATGGTCAACCCAAAACATTAACTGTTTATTTCTCTTCGCATACGCTGCTGGATATGCTGAATTCTTCTAGTCAACACACACAAAATGCTGGAGGAACTCAGTATGCCAGGCAGCATCTGTGGAAAAGAGCACAGTTGACATTTCAGGCCGCCATGGAGGCTCTCAGCCTGAAATGTTGACTACTCTTTTCCATAGACGCCACCTGGCCTGCAGAGTTCTTCCGGCATTTTGTGTGTGTTGCTTGGATTTTCAGCATCTGTAGATTTTCTCTTGTTTGTGACTGAATTCTTCCAGTAGCTTGTTTGGGTGCTCATCATTGAAAACTTCAGCCTGATTGCTTTCCCCTTCAGCAGAACAGAGCAAAGCTCAGAAACAGGGCCTTCGACCCACAGGGTCAGGCTGAACCTAATCTTTCCTGTCTGCACATGGTCCACATCGCTCCATTCTTTGCATATCCTAGAGCATCTTAAACATCTCCATCATATGTTCCTCCACCACGACAGTACATTCCAGGCACCCACCACCTTTAAGCATTAGGCATACTTCTAGTGTAAGTTCCCAGTTGTCTGTCTATTCCCCTCAAACTTAAAAAAATCTACAAACTGAAATGTATGAATTAAGACATTAAGTAGCCAAGAGCGTAAGTGAATGAGGGGAGATTTAATAGAGGTATACAAAATTATGAGGGTTATAGATAGGATAAACGCAAGCAGGCTTGTTCCACAGAGGCTGGGTGAGATGAGAAATAGAGGTCATGGGTTAAGGATGAAAGATGAAACTTCTCAGGGGAACCTTTTTGCTCAGAGGATGGTGAGAGTGTGAAACAAGCTGCCAGTGGAAATGGTGGATGGCAGCTTAATTTCAAATTAAGAGAAGTTTGGATAGGTACATGGATGGGAGGCATATGGACGTCCAGATGCAGGTCACTGGGACTAGGCAGAATAAGACCATAAGACAGGAGCAGAATTAGGCCATCTGGCCCATCGAGTCTACTCCACCATTCAATCATGGCTGATCCTTTTATCTCCCTGTAACCTTTGATGCCATGCCCAATCAAGAACCTATCAATCTCTGCCTTAAATACACCCAATGACCTGGTCTCCACAGTTGCATGTGCCAACAAATTCCACAAATTCACCAGCCTTTGGCTAAAGAAGTTTTGCTGCATCTCTGTTTTAAAAGGACGCCCTTCTATTCTGAGGCTTTTCCCAGACTCTCCCACCATGGGAAATATCCTTACCACATCTACTCGGAAACATCCTTACCACATCTACTCTGTCCAGGCCTTTCAACATTCGAAAGGTTTCAATGAGATCCCCCCTCATCCTTCTGAATTCCAGCAAGTAGAGACCCAGAGCCATCAAATGTTCCTTGTATGATAACCCTTCAATCATCCTTGTGAACCTCCTCTGGACCCTTTCCAATACCAGCACATCTTTTCCAAGATGAGGGGCCCAAAACTGTTCACAATACTTAAGGTGAGGCCTCATCAGTCCCTTATAAAGCCTCAGCATCACAGTCTTGCTCTTGTATTCTAGACCTCTTGAAATGAATGCTAACATGGTATTTGCCTTCCTCACCACCGACTCAACCTGTAAGTTAACCTTCAGGGTGTTCTGCATAAGGACTCCCAAGTCCCTCTGCATCTCAGATTCCTGGATTTTCTCCCCATTTAGAAAATAGTCCGCACATTTATTTCTAGTATCAAAGTGCACAACCATGCATTTTCCAACATTGTATTTCATTTGCCACTTTCTTGCCCATTCTCCTAATCTGTCTGTCCTTCTGCATCCTACCTGTTTCCTCAACACTACCTGCCCCTCCAACAATCTCTGTATCATCTGCCAACTTGGCAACAAAGCCATCTATTTCATCATCTAAATCATTTATATACAGCAAGAAAGAAGTAGTCCCAACACCGACTCCTGAGGAACACCACTAGTCACTAGCAGACAACCAGAAAAAGATCCTTTTATTCCCACTCACTGCCTCCTACACACATGGTGTAACCATGTTAGTAACTTTCCTGTAATACCATGGGCCCTTAACTTGGTAAGCAGCCTCATGTATGGCACCTTGTCAAAGGCCTTCTGAAAGTTCAATTATACATCATCCATTGAATCCCCTTTATCTATCCTACTTGTAATCTCCTCAAAGAATTCCAACAGGTTTGTCAGGCAGGATTTTCCCTGAAGGAAACCATGCTGACTTTGTCCTATCTTATCCTGTGTCACAAAGTACTCCATCACCTCATCCTTAACAATTGACCCTAACATCCTCCCAGCCACTGAGGTCAGGCTAACTGGTCTATAATTTCCTTTCTGCAGCCTTCCTCCCTTCTTAAAGATTGGAGTGATGTTTGCAATTTTCCAGTCCTCTGGCACCATGCCAGAGTCCAATGATTTTTGAAAGTTCATTTCTAATGCCACCACAATCTCTAATGCTACCTCTTTCAGAACTCTAGGGTGTAGTTCATCTGGTCCGGGTGACTTATATACCTTTAGGTCTTTCAGCTTTTTGAGCACCTTTTCTCTTGTAACAATAACTGCACCCACTTCTCTTCCTTCACACGCTACAACATCAGGCATACTGCTAGTGGCTTCCATAGTGAAGACTGATGCAAAATATTCATCTGATTCATCAGCCATCTCCTTGTCCCCCATTATTATATCTCCTGCCTCATTTTCTAGCAGTCCTATATTCACTCTCATTACTCTTTTATTTTTAACATACTTGTAAAAACTTTTACTAATAATAATTCTAAGAATAATAGTTCGGCACAGATTAGATTGGTTGAAGGACCTGTTTCTGTGCTGTAGTATTCTATGACTGTGACTAGCAACAGAAATAGGCCATTTAGCCCTTCAAGCCTGCTCTGCCATTCAGTAAGAGCAATGTAGGAGCATTGTCAGCCAAGATAGTTCAGCTTTATGCTCTTTTCCTCATGGCATAATCTCATAGTTGTATTCTGCAGACATACTTTGACAAAAAATGTATTTAGATTTCAGATTAGTTGGTTATGTACACCAGGGTGGAACCAAGTTCCTTACTTGCATGAAGCACTCAAATTAAACAGTATACATTGCAAATAATAAATACAATATTGAGTGCTAAATTGACAATGAAAGAATAAATGAGAGAGGTAGAATTAAGAGTACAGGAATATGGCAGCACAGTATGTGGGAGGGATAAGTGTGAAAGAAGTGGCCAGTTCAGAAGTCTGTTTGCAGTGGGGAGGAAGGTATTCTTAAAGTCTGGACACCCTGGCTTTTTGAGCTCATGCATCTTCTGCAGAAGGCCATATGAGTAAGCACTGTAGATGAAGACCAACAAGGATGAGGGCTGGTATACCATTGCATCCAATCATGCCAAATAAACTGATTCCTAAGCTCCAGAACCTGGACCTTAGCACTCAGATCTGCAGCTGGATCTTCAACTTCCTCACAGACAGGACCCAGGCTGTAAAAATAGGGGACAAGCTCTCCTCCACAATCACTCTGAGCACCGGTGCCCCACAAGGGTGTGTACTCAGCCCCCTGCTGTACTCACTGTACACCCATGATTGTGCAGCCAAGTTTCCATCAAACTCAATATATAAGTTTGCTGATGACACAACAATTGTAGGTCGTATCTCGGGTAATGATGAGTTTGAGTACAGAGAGGAAATTAAGAACCTGGTGGCATGGTGCGAAGACAATAACCTATCCCTCAACGTCAGCAAGACGAAGGAATTGGTTGTTGATTTCAGAAGGGGTAGCGGACAGCACGACCCAATTTACATCGGTGGTGCGCAAGTGGAACAGGTCAAAAGCTTTAAGTTCCTTGGGGTCAATATCACAAATGACCTGACTTGGTCCAACCAAGCAGAGTCCACTGCCAAGAAGGCCCACCAGCACCTTTACTTCCTGAGAAAACTAAAGAAATTTGGCCTCTCCCCTAAAACCCTCACTAATTTTTATAGATGCACCATAGAAAGCATTCTTCTAGGGTGCATCACAACCTGGTATGGAAGTTGTCCAGTCCAAGACCGGAAGAAGCTGCAGAAGATCGTGAAAACGGCGCAGCACATCACACAAACCAATCTTCCGTCCTCAGACTCACTTTACATCGCATGCCGTCAGAGCAGTGCTGTCAGGATAATCAAGGAAACGACCCATCCAGCCAACACACTTTTCGTCACTCTTCCCTCCGGGAGAAGGTTCAGGAGCTTGAAGACTTGTACGGCCAGATTTGGGAACAGCCTCTTTCCAACTGTGATAAGACTGCTGAACAGATCCTGACCCAGATCTGGGTTGTACCCTCCAAATATCCGGACCTGCCTCTTGGTTTTTTTTGCACTACCTTACTTTCCATTTTCTATTTATGATTTATAATTTAAATTTTTAATATTTACTATTGATTTGTACTCCAGGGAGCGGGAAGCGCAGAATCAAATATCGCTGTGATGATTGTTCGTTCTAGTATCAATTGTTTGGCGACGGTAAAGTATAAAGTATAAAGCATCCCCAGATCAGCCAGTCTCTTGTGGAATCAGCAGGATCAGAATTCCTTGTGGGCTGGAGGAACAAGGGCTGCTGGTACCCTGGGTCCAGGGGTTCAAGGTTTGGAGTTTGGGGTCCCGTGATTGGCGAGTCCTGGAGTTGATACTGAAGATGTAAGCCCTAAGGTCATCCAGAAATCTGGAAGTCAAGGACTAATGTTTGTGTGCCTGTGAGTCCAAAGGAGACTGGAGATCTGAAGACGGCCTGAACTGGATTTGGACAACAGACTTTGTACAGGGGTGGAGGGAAGAGAGGAAAGGGGCTTGTTTTGCTGTTGTTGTTTTCTTGCTTGTTGTGTTGTTTTTTTGTTGTGTCCTGTGTTGTTCTGCTCAGCATTATGGGCATGCTCTGTTGGTACTGGAATGTGTGGTCATATTTGCGGGCTGTCCCTAGCACATATTTAGTTTCTGGTGGTCGTTAACATAAACGGCACACTTCACCATGTACATCTGATAAATAAATGAATCTGAATCTGAAGGTGCAGAGAAAAGGGAAGGAGGGCCTTTGATGATAACTCTTGGTTCTCTTACTGATGAGAAAAATAACTGACACAGAGCTCCAAAGACACTCACTCTTCTGAAGAAATTTTTCTCATTTTAAATGGGTGCACCACCTCAAAAGTTTTTGCCTAAAATTTCAATCTGTGTCCCACCCACAAAATCTTTTCTTCGTTTGCACCTAGCAAGATAGGACGGGAAGGCAATAGTAATTCAAATATGCGTAGAAGAGCATCTCTGAACACATTGAACCTTGAAGTGGATGGGCTACAGCAGCAGAAGATCACAAATATACACTCAACACACATCAAACTTGCTGGTGAACGCAGCAGGCCAGGCAGCATCTGTAGGAAGAGGTGCAGTCGACGTTTCAGGCCGAGACCCTTCGTCAGGACTAACTGAAGGAAGAGTGGTACCTAATAAAGTGGCCAGTGAGTGTACATTAATGTTAAAAATGAACTGTACTCTATAGCTTTTTTTCAACGACTCCTAAATATCCCAGACTTCTTTATAGCGAATGAAATATACCTGCTGTATTCACTATGGTAATGTTGAAGACATGCCAATTGAGAAAACATTCTTCATAAATAATCTGAATCAGAATCAGGTTTATTATCATAGACATGTGTCATGAAATTTATTGTTTTGCAGCAGTAGCATATTGCATAAATAAAAGATTTACCATAAGTTACAATAAATAAATCAAAAAATAAATAAATAAACAAAATAGTGAGGTAGTGTCCATGGACCGTTCAAGAAATCTGAGGGTGGAGGGGAAGAAACTACACCTAAAATGTTAAATGTGTGTCCTCAATCTCCTGTACCTTCTCTCTGATGCTAGTCATGTGAAGAGGGAACGTCCCGGGCGGAGAAGTTCCTAATTATGGATTACCCAACCTTTCCAACTCGGCCTGGCGCTTAAATCGATCAAACCCTGGGTCATTCCTTGCTATCCACACTTCCACACATTTGTTACACAAGGCAAGGTGATTTCCTAGCCTTTAGTATTTGGATCCCATTAGCTCACTCCTCCATTCCCACACTCTTCAGCCAATGCAAAGGAAGAGATGAAAATTACTTCGTAGATTGACAGATTACGCCTATCTTCTAAATAGGCAATCATGTATTTTGTTGACATTCAGTGAATTATATGATACCATCTCCCAGAGACCTCAAGAAGTCTGGTAATCATACATCCCATGTAAAGAAAATAACTGTTTTCACACATTCCAGGCTGGACTGATATGACATTATTGCACCTCCCTCAAAAGCAGCCCTTATTTTTTTTAAATGCTAAGTTACTGATTAATCTTACTTCAGAATGTCTGCAACAAAGATTCACGTACACCTGGACAGATCAGTACAAAAATTAAAAAAAAAATAACACAGGAGATTATCTATTTTGTCTCTCCACAAACATGATCACTACTTGATAAGAGACAGGGCTTTATGATCTTTAACTTGACAAACAAATCCTGTGTATAATCGGTTTCATGTCCACAACTAGCATTGCTTACTAAAACCTACAAATCAACATTATCTCCAAATAACTGAAAGAAGCTCAGAGTGGATCATTCAGAGATGTGTAACAGTGGCTACTTTATCGTGTACCCCCTGTACTTAATAAATATACGGGAAGAAGGCAGGAGACTGGGGCTGAGAGGAAAAATTGGATCAGCCATGATGAAATAGCAGAGCAGACTCGATGGGCCAAATGACCTAATTGTTATGATCTTTATTGTGTATCTCCTGTACTTAATAGAGTGGCCACTGAGTGTATGTTCGTGGTCTTTTGCTACTGTAGCCCACCCACTTCAAGTTCAAAGTTTTGTGTGTTCAGAGATGCTTTTCTGAACACCACCGTTGTAACACATGGTTATTTGAGTTACTGTCACTCTCCTGTCAGCTCAAACCAATCTGGCTGTTCTCCTCTGACCTCTCTCAGTAACAAGATGCTTTTGCCCACAGAACTGCCATTCAATGGTTGTCTTTGTTTTTTGCACCATTCTCTGTAAACTCTGGAGACTGCTATGTGTGAAAATGCCAGATTATCAGTTTATGAGATTCTCAAGTCACCCCATCTGGCACCGACAATCATCTGCTATCAAGGTCACTTAGATTACAGTTCTTTTCCATTCTGATATTTGATCTGAACAACAACTGAACCTCTTGACCATGTCTGCGTGCTTTTATGCATTGTGTTGCAGCCAAACACATGGCAACACTTGCGGGATGTTCCCAGCACATCTTTGGACTGTGTTGATTTTTGACACAAACGGCACAGTTCACTGTATGTTTTGATGATTATTTGATAAATAAAGCTAAAATTTATCTTTAATAACATCCCTTATAAACTTGGAATTGATTCTATTTCTTTGAGTATTAAATAGGATATATGTATGGTGCATATGGAGTAATGCAAGAGAACACTTAGGATAGGAATCAGGAAGGCAAAAGGAAGGCATGAAGTTGCTCTAGCAGACAAGGTGAAGGAGAATCCTAAGGGATTCTGTAGGTATGTTAAGAGCAAAAGGATTGCTCGGGACAAAATTGGTCTTCTGGAAGACCAGAATGATAATCCATGTGTGGAGCCAAAAGTCCCTTATAACTCAGATCCTCCAGACCCAGAAACATCCTTATAATTTTCTCTGCACTCTTTCAACTTAGTTTACATCTTTCCTGTAGGTAGGTGGCCAAAACCACAAACAAAACTTCAAATGAGGTCACACCAACATCTTATACAACTTCAATATAACATGAACAACAGGAATTCTGCAGTTGCTGGAAATTCAGGATCTTGGCCTGAAACGTCGACTGCACCTCTTCCTAGAGATGCTGCCTGGCCTGCTGCATTCACGTTCAACATAACATCCCATCTTCTGAACTCAGTACATTAATTTATGAAGGCCAATGTGCCAAAAGCTTTCTTTATGACCTAATCTACCTGTGACGCCACTTTCAACGAACTATGGACCTGTATTCCCAGATCCCTTTGTCTACCACACTCCCCAGTGCCCTAACATTCACTGTGTAAGACCTACCATGGTTGGTCCTAAACCTCTGCATCAAGTTCCATCTGCCATTTTCCAGCTAATGCAGATCCCTCTGCAAGCCATGATAGCCTTCCTTACTGCCTACTACACAACCAATCTTGGTGTCATTGCAAATTTGCTGATCTAGTTGACAAACATTATCATCCAGATCATTGATACAGATGACAAATAACAAAGGACCCAGCACTGCTCCCTGCAGCACACCACAAGTCACAGGCCTCCAGTCAGAGTGGCAACCCTCTACAACCACTCTCTGGCTTCTCCCACAAAGCCAATGTCTGATCCAATTTACTACCTCATCCTGAATGTCGAATGACTGAAACTTCTTGACTAGTCTCCCATGCAGGACCCTGTCAAAATCCTCACTAGTCCACATAGACAACATCCACTGCCTTCCCTTCATCTACTTTCCCGGTAACTTCCTCAATACAGCCGACGTACCGTGGACGAAGCCATGCTACTATCCTTAATCAGTCCATGTCAATCTGAATATTTATATACCTGGTCCCTTAGAGTGCCTTCCAATAACTTTCCCACATAAGGAAAGATTGAATAGATTAGGACATAAACAGGTGTAAATTTTGACAAATGTTGCCCACGTACTCCAGGATTGAAAACCGTGTTGGTTGAATAGAGGGAGCAACTGGCATGTATTGTGCTATCTCCTTACAAAATATAGTGCCTCTGATAGAACACATCAAACAACATGTCTACATCATATCCAATTGTCAACACAAGAGTTTAACGAAGTGATCAAAGTTCAAGGTAAATTTGTTATCAAAGTACATATATGTCACCATATAGAACGATGAGATTCATTTTCTTGCAGGCATTTCCAGTAAATGCAAAGAAACACAACAGAATCAATTTAAGGAAGTGCACCAGATGGATAAACAACCATTATGCAAAAGACAATAAATTATGCAAATACAAAAGGAAAAAAGCAAAAATATCAAGAACATGAAATGAAGAGTCTATGAAAGAAAGTGAGATCATAGGTTGTGGAAACAGTTCAGTGTTGGGGTGAGTGAAGATGATTGACGTTACCCCCTCTGGTTCAAGAGTATGATGGTTGAGGGGTAATATTATGTAGATTCTGGGAGAAGCGTACTTACATTTCTACGGATCTTCTCGACCATGGGGTCCCAACCTTTTTTAATGCCATGGAGCCCTACCATTACCTGAAGGGTCTGCGGACCCCAGGTTGGGAGCTCCTGTTTTAGACCAAGCAAAAAATATCTAGGTGCCATCCAGGTGTTGGGATTTTTTAAAAATTTATTACAGCAGACATTACAATTCCCTGAATATTTGACCACTGGTTTTCTTCAAGAGCAAGGTCATATTATTGGCACTGTGTTCACTGAATTATACTGAATGCCAAAGCAATGCAGTTTCACAGGAGATCAAACTACAGTGATATGCACATATTGCAATAATTTATATAATCACCACAGTAGAACATTTCAGTTAATTTGAGTGATAAGCAAACATTACTTCATTCTCTCTGCAAGTTGTCGTACAGCAGGTCTTGGGATAATTACTATTGTTTCCAATATAAGTGATTGGTTTAGTAATCGCAGATTCTGACTTGAGGCGTAAGAGTTTAAACATCCGCAAAGAGAATTCTCAAAGGGAATAGATCATTTTATTAAACAACTGAAACGACATCAAAAACTGGTCTTCTTTCCCTGACCTTTCTCTGTTTTCATATTCCAGTTGTAGAGAACAGTTCACTATTGCTTAGGGAACAGCAAACGTCACATATACCCTCAAAACAGTGGAGACAGATATAGACTTCAGGAGAAATGCATCTCCTCTCTGCCCATTCATCATCAACAACTCTACAGTCAGCAAGCAGGTTCCTGGGCAGAACCTCATGGGAGAAGCATATCTCCTTCATTAACAAAAAGACTTGGCAAAGGATGTATTTCTTTGAAGCAGTTGGTAAAACTCCACCTTCACCAAAAGATACTGGTGCAATTCTACACTGTCATCATAGAGAACATCATCACATCAGCCATTACCGTCTGGTCTGGTGCAGCATCTCCTCACAATATACAAAACTAGTGAACTGTCACATCAGCAGACAAGGTCATTGGCTGCACTCTAACATCACTGCAGAACTTGTATATGTCCAGGACAAAGACGCAGGCAGGAAAAAAATCTCTGGCAACGCTACCCACTGTACAACCTGCTTTTTACTAAAGATCTCTTCTGGAAAGCGCTATAGCACTATTCAAACAAAAACTTCAGGTTATCTTCCCCCAGGCAGTTAATCTGAGCAACCATTCAACTTCGACGCCCTCCCCCACCACTCCCACCCCTCCTATTACGCCAGTCACTGCACTGCACTTTAAACCACTTTTTATTCCATCGTCGAGTCTGCAGAAGGACTTGGATAGATTGGGAGAATAAGCAAAGAAGTGGCAGGTGGAATATAGTGGATGGCCATGCACTTTGGTAGAAGGAATAAAGACATAGACTATTTTCTAAATGGGGAGAAAATTCAAAATTCAGTCATGCAAAGTGACTTGTGAATCCTCAGGCAAGATTCCCTAAAGGTTGTGTATGTTGCTTCCCTAAAGGTTAACTTGCAACTGAGTCGTTCATCTGTATTAATTTCTGGAGAACTAGAATATAAAAGCAAGGATATGAATCTGAGGCTTTATAATGCTTTGGTCAGACCGCACAGAGTAATGTGAGTAGTTTTGGGCTGCTTATCTAAAAAAAGATGTGCTGGCATTGGAGAGGGTACACAGCAGGTTCATGAGAATGAAAGGTTTAACAAGGAGCGTTTGATGGTTCTAGGCCTATACTCAGTGGAGTTTAGCAGAATGAGTCGGTGTCTCATTGAAACCTATACAATATTAAAAGGTCCGGATAAAATGGATGTGGAAAGGACCCACATATCCTATAGTGTGGTGAAATCTAGAGCCAGAGGGCACAACCTCAGAATAGAGGGATATTCCTTCAGAACAGAGATGAGGAGGGATTTCTTTTGCCAGAAGGTGCTGAATCAGTGGAATTCATTGCTAGAGATGGCTGTGGCAGTCAAGTCAATGGGTGTACTTAGGGTCATATTTGTGCTTGCAACACTGTATGTCCGACAGAGTGATCAGCAGCACTGGGGCTCCACAGGGGACTGTCTTGTCTCCCTTTCTCTTCACCATTTACACCTCAGACTTCAACTACTGCACAGAGTCTTGTCATCTTCAGAAGTTTTCGGATGACTCTGCCATAGTTGGATGCATCAGCAAGGGAGATGAGGTTGAGTACAGGGCTATGGTAGGAATCTTTGTCACATGGTGTGAGCAGAATTATCTGCAGCTTCATGTGAAAAAGACTAAGGAGCTGGTGGTAGACCTGAGGAGAGCTAAGGTACCAGTGAGGATGCTGTCCAAGTTGCATGCCATCTTGGTCAATGTCTCCCACCCACTACATAATATACTGGGTGGGCACAGGAGTACTTGCAGCCAGAGACTCATTCCTCCGAGATGCAGCACAGAGCGTCATAGGAAGTCATTCCTGCCTGTGGCCATCAAACTTTACAACTCCTCCCCTGGAGGGTCAGACACCCTGAGCCGATAGGCTGGTCCTGGACTTATTTCATAATTTACTGGCATAATTTACATATTACTATTTAACTATTTATGGTTCTATTACTATTTTTTATTTATGGTGCAACTGTAACGAAAACCAATTTCCCCCAGGATTAATAAAGTATGACTATAACTATATTTGCTAGATTCTTGATTAGTCAAGGCATCAAAGGTTATGAGATCAAGGAAGTAGAATGGGGTTGAGAAGAATAATAAATAATACATCAGCCATGATGAAATGGGGGAGCAGACTGGATGGGCTGAATGGCCTAATTCTGCTATCTCTTATGGTCTAACTTCATTTTTTTTTAATATAATTCTTTATTACCAAGCGACTAGGAGACACTTGGACAGAAGACAAAACGCTTTGGCACAGTAAAAGTTTGGATCATCAGCACAACACTACCACCCCGCACCCTCCCACCACCCCATACTCAACTCCCTGGACTCGCATGACTGTACGGCCAGATTCTGCTCTAGCTCCATCTGCAGGTTTACATTATGATGGGCCATACCTTAAGTAAAGGACATTCCAAGTATAGGATGGAGAAAAAGAGTTCATTAATATGGTGTCATGACAGCAAAACAAGAGAGCTGGTCATTGACTTCAGAAAGGGGGCAGTGCACATGTTCCTGTCTGCATCAACATGTTGAGAATGAGGGTTGAGAGCTTCATGTTACTAGGGCTGAACGTCACCAATAATATGTCCAGGTCCAACCATGTATACATTGGTGAGCTTTCTTGGTATGCCAGGTATACCAAAAAGATCACCAACGCTCTTCTCCCTTAGGAGACTAAAGCAATTTGACATGACCCTGTTCGCTTGTAACAAATTCTTAACAATGCACCAAAGAAAGCATCGTATCTGGATGTATAATGGCTAGGTATGGCCACTGCTCTGCACATGACTGCAGAGGGTTGTGGACATTGTGGAAACGAGCCTCACACTCTGTTTATTCTTCTCTCTGACTCTGTAAAGCAACCAGGTTAATCAAAGACCATACAGTACATTCTCCCTTCCCCGCTCTCCTAACAAGCAGAAGATACAAAGGCTTCATAGCATGTACCAGCTGCCTCAAGGATATATTAAGACTATTAAATAGTTTCCACGTAGCGTAAGATGGTCTCCTTCCCTGCATTGCTGTTACATTTTATTCTGCACTCTGTTACTGCTTTACCTTGTGCTACCTCAATGCTCTGTATAATGATCTGATCTGTAAGAACACTGTGGAAGACAAGCTTTTCAATGTATCTTGATACATATGACAGTAATAAACTAATTCCATCTCCAAGGATTTAAATCCTTTAAGAACAAGTTGAGAGAGGGTTTCAAAGTTAAGGTCATAGGTAGTAGAAATCACGGCTACCAACTATGGCATAATTGAGGATGAACAAGCCTCTAGTAATGGAACAAAAATAGCTTGAGATGGGGTGCCATTTTCAGATTCCACATGAAGTTTACTGATATCAGATGGTCAAAGGCAGACAACAAGCTAGAAGATTCTCTGCGAGTATTGATAAAAGAGAAAACAGCCAACAGTCACCATCAACTGTTGCTTTAAGTTGTAAAATTCAGCCAGCTCTATCAATAATTAAATTAATTTATTTTTGATGGTACTATCTTAGGAAAAAATGTCAACCTGAACTCCCAATCTTCAAGATTCACCTCAACTGAAGAGACTGGCTCTCAGGTTAACATGGCTCTCGAAAGAGAGGAGCAGAAACAGTAGGTGTTGCCATTGTCACAGCCTCCAATATTGAAAAGCCATTCGCAAAACCCTACAACTTGGAAATAGATTGCTCTAACATCAGGTCCAAGCTAAATCTTGCTAGTTAAGCTATGTAGTGTAATTGTATCATATACATTCCAAAGTTCAAAGTAAATTTATTATCAAAGTACGTACTAAATGTCACCTTATACTACCTTGAAATTCATCTTCTTGAAGGCATTCACAGTATAACAGAGAAATACAATAGAACAGATGGAAAACTACACAAAAAAAAACTGACAAACAACCAATGTGCAAAAGACAAGCAACTGTATTTGAGTCCTGATGAAGGGTCTTGGTGTGAAACACTGACTGTTTACTCTTTTCCATAGATGCTGCCTGACCTGATGAGTTCCTTCAGCATTTGCTGTGTGTTGCTCTGGATTTCCAGCATCTGCAGATTTTTGTGTGTTTGTGACCAGCTGTATTTATCTTTTACACATACATTTTTTGGATGATGGGGTGGAGATATATCTCTACCAAAGGAGGCCCTTCTCTCCACTAGCCTGCAGGTCACCCTTGGGCAAGGTGCAGCACCTGCTTAGCACCCCCGATCAGGGTCACATGAAGCCATGGGAGCAGGTGGTGGATGGTCGTATGAGCAGCTGGTACATATCACAAGTCCTAGTTGTGCGACCACTGACACCAGGCACACAATCTCTGAAGAGTATTGATAATGGCTGGAGTGACCCGTCTTGTGGAGCCACTTGTAAAGAAGGTGGCAAAAGCAAACCAAATCTCCAGATAAATTTGCCAAAAACAATCAATGTTATGAGACCATGATCGACCACGTCATACGACATAGCACATAATGCTGATGATGATAACATACATTTATCTTTGCTTTAGGTAATTACCTGACTAGTTTGCAGGAATTTGAGGGTTGATACAGCAATAGTTATAAACAGTAAACCACACATTCCAAACCTTCTGCTGGAAACAATTTCTCTAACCATATCTGTTACTAATTGAACTCATCATCAACCAGCAGAAATACTTTCTAATTCTGAAGACAGGCACTAGATCATCCTTAACCCTGGGAATGTGGAGCAAGCCAGAGCTGCAAGGAGTCAGCAGTGTAGCATAGTGGTTAGTGCAAAGCTTTACACCACCGGCAATCACCAATTGGGATTCAATTCCTGCCACAGTCTGTAAGGAGTTTAAAAACGCAAACACGAGGAAATCTGCAGATGCTGGAACTTCAAGAAACACACACAAAAGGCAGCATCTATAGGAAGAGGCACAGTCAACGTTTTGGGCCGAGACCCTTCGTCAGGACTAACTGAAAGAAGAGATAATAAGAGATTTGAAAGTGGGAGGGGGAGGGGGAGATCTGAAATGATAGGAGAAGACAGGAGGGGGAGGGATGGAGCTAAGAGCTGGAAAGTTGATTGGCAAAAGGGATACAAGGCTGGAGAAGGGAGAGGATCATGGGACGGGAAGCGTAGGGAGAGAGAAAGGGGGAGGGGAGCACCAGAAGAAGATATAGTGAGAGGGGCAGAGGGAGAAAAAAGAGAAAGAAAGGGGGAAATTTTTAAAAATAAATAAATAAATTAATAAATTAATAAGTAAATAAGGGAAGGGGTAAGAAGGGGAGGAGGGGCATTAAAATAAGTTAGAGGAGTCAATGTTCATGCCATCAGGTTGGCGGCTACCCAGACGGAATATAAGGTGTTGTTCCTCCAACCTGAGTGTGGCTTCATCTTGACAGTAAAGGAGGCCATGGATGGACATATCAGAATGGGAATGTAATGTAGAATTAAAATATGTGGCCACTGGGAGATCCTGCCTTCTTTGGTGGACAGAGCGTAAATGTTCAGCGAAATGGTCTCCCGGTCTGCGTCGGGTCTCGCCAATATATAGAAGGCCACACCGAGAGCACTGGGAGCAGTATATCACCCCCATATATATCTCACTATATCTTCCTCTGGTGCTCCCCTCCCCTCTTCTCTCTCCCTAGGCCTCCTGTCCCATGATCCTCTCCCTTCTCCAGCCTTGTATCCCTTTTGCCAATCAACTTTCCAGCTCTTGGCTCTATCCCTCCCTCTCCTGTCTTCTCCTATCATTTCGGATCTCCCCCTTCCCCTCCCACTTTCAAATCTCTTACTCTTTTTCCAGTTAGTCCTGACGAAGGGTTTCAGCCCGAAATGGCGACTGTAAGGAGTTTGTATGTTCTCCCCATGAATGCATGTGTTTTCTCTGGGTGCTCAGAGTCCCTCCCACAGTCCAAAGACAAACTGGTTAGGGGTAGTAAGCTGTGGGTCATGCTATGTTAGTACTGTAAGTGTGGTAACATTTGTGTACTGACCCCCAGTACACCCTTGGACTGTGTTGGTCGTTGATGCAAATTACATATTTCACTGTATGTTTCGATGTACATGTGACAAATAAAGCAAATCTTTAATCTTTAAAAAGATTCTCTGATCCCTCTGGCTGGAGGCTTGTGACTAGGGATTGGCACTGGGTCCATCACTGTTTGTCATCTATATCAACCACCTGGATAATAATGTGGTAAACTGGATCAGCAAATTTGCAGAGGCCACCAAGATTGGTGGTGTAGTGGATAGTGAGGAAGACTATCAAAGCTTTCAGCAGTATCTGGACCAGCTGGAAAACTGAGTTGAAAAACTGCAGATGGAATTTAATGCAGACATGAGTGCGGTATTGCACTTTGGGAGAATCATCTAGGGTAGATCTTACGCAGTGAGCGGTAGGGCACTGAGGAGTGTGGTAGAACAGAAGGACCTGGGAATACACAGCCATAGTTCCTTGAAAATTATGTCATAGGTAGATAGGGCAGCAAAGAAAGCTTTTGGCACATTGTACTTCATAAATCAATGTACTGAGCACAGAAATTGGGATGTGATGTTGAAATTGTATAAGGCGATGGCGAGCCCTAGTTAGAAGTATTGTGTGCAGTTTTGGGATTTTATTCCCTAGAACATAGAAGACTGAGCAGAGATTTGATAGAGGTATACAAAATTACGAGGGATATAGATAGGGTACATGCAAGGAGGTTTTTTTCCAGCGAGGTTGGGTAGGCCTACAACTAGAAGTCATGGATTAAGGGTGAAAGGTGAAATGTTTAAGGGGAGATTCTACATTCAGGGAGTGGTGACAGTGTGGAACAACCTGCCAGCACAAGTGGAGGATGCAGGGTCGATTTCAACATTGAAGAGAAATTTGGATAGGCACTTGGATGGGAGGTGTATGGAAGGCTATGGTCTGGGTGCAGGTTGAGGGGACTAGGCAGATTAATGGTTCAGCACAAAATAGATGGGCAAAAGGGTCTGTTTCTGTGCTGTAGTGCTCTATGACTTTATTCTCTCAATAACCACAACTTCTGGTAACACACCGGTGGAACTTCCACTGGCACCTTTGACAAATCCCAGAAGAAAGCTGTCACCTTTGATAAATCCCATAATTAAGACTCTGGGAAGCTCAGCAGGTAGCTCAGGCTCTGGAACTGAACCAAACACAATTCATTGTCTCCAAGTGCAAACTGGAGGTTCGGTTGGAAACCCACTATCTGAAGAATTACTTCTATGACCAGTAATGCCAGTAATTTACTAGGCTGTGTCCGATTGGAACCTGTGATTCTCATTTTGATGGTGTGTCTTTGGGCCGATTGAGTGATCTGGAGCTTTGCTGTCTTCAGGTGAGTCAGTGAGGTTTGGAGCGGAGTGTGTGGCCTGGAGATGGGGTGAGCCCATGATGAACTCCATTGCTTCTCTCCGATTGAGGTGCTGAACAAGGTTGAAGTCGATAAGGATGAAAGCGGAGGACGGGTGCCTCTCTGTGTTTGACCAGTTTTCCTCTCCCTCTCGTTAGCTGCTGTCAGAGGAAAGTGCAGAAGTCTTGGGATACACATTGCAAGGATTGATCGGTGAGGCTGTGGAATTGTTTTGGGAGACTTTGAGGTTCATGTTGCATGTGTTTCTGGATTTTGGTTACTCTTTTTTTGCTGTTTTTGAGTGGTTTGATTGATACGGACTGGGGCACTGAACTGAGCGAAGCTGAACACTACCGGACCCCTGATTTGATGTTTGATATTCTGTGTTGTTCACTTGCTTTTTGCCGTTTGCACAATTCATTCTGTTTTCATGTGTTGGCTGTTGGACATTTTCTTGAATGTTTCTTTGTTTTGTGGCTGCCTGCGGAAGACGAATCTCAGAGTTGTATTCTGTATACATACTTTGATAATAAACGCACTTTGAATCTTAACTCAAATAACCATGAAGTAAAGATTGACGAAGAAAAAATCTGACAGAATTGGAGGGATATTAAGATGGGTTAGACAGGGGAAATCAGGGATAAGCAAGAAGCAATTGTACACCTGCTGGCTGGAGGATGTTTCAGATGGAGGGGGCAAGGCAGTCCAGAGAACTGCAAGACAAAATTTTATTTATCAACTTCCCAGCTCTTTACTTCGCCCTCTCTCCCCCTCCCAGTTTCACCTATCACCTGCCATCTTGTACTTCTTCCTCCCCTCCCCCCACCTTCTTACTCTGACCTCTCCCCTTCCTTTCTAATTCTAATGGATTTGGCTTGAAACGTTGACTGTTTATTCTTTTCCATGGACGTTACCTGGCCTGATAACTTCCTCCAGTATTTTGTGTGTGTTGCTTTGGATCTCCAGTATCTGCAGATGTTCTCGTACTTATTCATCCTTATTGTTATTTAGAAATCAAGCACAAAATAGGTCCCTCCGGCCCACCAACCTGCACCAACCAGCAACCCACCTATTTTAACCCTAGCCTAATCACAGGACAATTTACAGAGACCAATTAACCTACTGACCAGTACATTTGGACTCTTGGAGGAAACAGCAGCATCTGGAGAAAACCCACGCTTTCATGTAAAGGACATACAGAGGATGTCAGAATTGAACTCTGAACTCCAATGCCCGAGCTGTAATAGTGTCACGCTAACCACTACACTACCGTGGCGCCCGAAGTTATATTCTGCTCAAGCTGGAGAACTACCTAAGCCAGGCAACTCCGCAAGGGACATGAACTGTTAACTTTTCAGATCAATGACCTTCATCATACCAGGGAATATGACCGAGTTTGTATATATAAATCTAACCGTAACAATTATTCTTTTAGTGCAGATACTCCCATTGAGTGTTTGCAGCGGTCAGACAGTGATAATCCCCCTCACATCATAAATGAACAGATATTTGAAAGGCTGGCTCTGTTATAGGAGTCAAACTGGACATACTGGAGGCTGTGGTAGAACAAAGAACCCTACAGAAAATCCTGGCAATTCTGAACAATGTTTCTTACCCTCTGCATGCCACCTTGGCTGAAGAGAGGAGCATTTTCAGTAACAGACCAAGAGAACTGTGCTGGTCCAAACAGCGCTAAATGAGCTTACCAATGGCTATTCGGCTCTATAATCAGTCAACTTATAGTTGGGGAAGTGATGACCCTCTCCTGTTAAACTGTCATTAACCTGTTTAAGTTCTGTTTACCACACCTTGTTATCGTGGACACACTGTGCAATATTATCATCACTTATCTGGACAGTGTGAATGTACACCCATTACTGTATAATAAATATTATAGCAAATTTTGCACTACTACCACCTTAGCTTGAACTTGGACATCTTGTAATTTTGATGTGTAATTCTTGTGCATCTTACTTTTAAGGTAACATACTTTTTATTTTCATATTTCTCTTCTAATATCGTATATCTGTACACTTGTAATGCTACTGTGACACTGTAATTTCCTTTAGGATCAATAAAGTACCTATCTACCTATTAAACCAGTCACATATGAGGAGAATTCATGCAAGACTTCCACAGATTCTCGTCCTGTTTGATACACCTTCTTGAAACTGGTTTTTACATCGGTTCCCTATGAAAAGAAGCCACATCTGTGTTGGCATAATATTGTTACTATAATCACAAATTGTTCTGGTTTTAGCTTTGGCTGGAAACTCTATTCAGTGTGAACAGTGTGTCATAAAAGCACTTGCCTGCTACAAAACAAGGAAATTCAGAACGAGGTACATGATGCCTAGGACGGTTTTGATTAAATACAATGGAATATGACACAATGTGATTGCACGGTTTTGAATTTCAGCCAATTTCGGAGGCTTGCACCTTTGAAGTTCCCAAGCTGGTTTCCAAAAACCCCCATTACTTCATCACTCCGAATCTCTAATTTCCTCCATCTTGCAGCCTTCCAGATCTCTGTGCTCCTCCAATTCTAACCTCATGCAGGCCTTCAATTTTAATTATTCCCACTTGTCTTGAGCTCCAGAATTCTCTCTGCACAGATAGTTCAGGTGAATGAAAACTATCACTGTGGAATCAAGAATTAGAGGGCATAGATTTAAGGTGAGGGAGAAAGATTTAAAATTGACTTGAGTGGCAACTTCTATACACAGACAATGATGTGTATATGGAATGAGCTGGTACAGAAACATCAATAACATTTAAAAGCTACTTGGACTGGAAATATTCATAACTACATCAAAGAACAAAGTTCAAAGTAAATTTATTCTCAAAATACATATACATCAGCAGAAACCATCCCAAGGTTCATTTTCTTGCAGGCGATCACAGGAAATCAAAGAAACATAATAGAATCAATGAAAGACTGCACCCAAAAGGATGGACAAACAACCAATGTGCAAAAGACAACAAATAATGCAAGTACAAAAGAGAGAGAGAAAAAAAAATAATAATAATAATAAAAAATAAATAAGCAATAGATATCGAGAACATGAAATGACAAGTCCTTGAAAGGGAGTCCATAGGTTGTGGGAACAGTTCAGTGAAGGGGGGAGAGAAGTAATCCCCACTAGTTTAAGAGCCTGATTGTTGAGGGGTAATAACTTTGAACTTAGAACTTTAAAGCTCCGCTGAATTACCCCAAAATATTCAATGAGCATCTGAAACCTATTAGATAAGGGGATATAGGAATCACTTTCCATACTTTGGTCACTAGGCTTCCACAAATGTATATCTGTAAGGTGTGGTGGTAGACAGTGGATATTCAACAAGGTTGGAAATTCTATCTATATATTTTTATTACCTCCATGTTCTCATGTTCACATCAAGGGAGCTACAAATAGTAACGCACACAAAAATAAGTAATCTTGAGATTTTAAGATATTCTTCCACAATTTAAAAAACTCAGCCTTTTAAACTAGATTTGGCACTGGTCCTCAGTGAAGTTATGAACATCTCAAGCTGGTAAGGCATCATGGTCAAGCTGGTAGACCAACATCTAAAGTTCAAATGATCACTTCGACAACAGACTTAAGGACATTAACTTGTATTCTATCACAGAAGCAAGAGAGATTAGTTAAATAAATTTCAATTAATAACATTACCAATAGTGTCTAAGAAAATACATGCCCCCTTACAGTGTGCATTTCCTATGGGTGCTCCAGTTTCTTTCCAAAAGGGTTAGTGAGATGTGGTATGTTATTTCAACGCCAGAAACACGACAACACTGCAGGCTGCCCCCAGCACAATACTTGCAGATTTGATTTGGCATGAGCAATGCAATTTGCTGTATGTTTCAATGTTTTGTTGTATATGTGATCTACATAGTCTTTATCTTTACATGGCGGTATGGTAGTGCAGCTGTTAGCACAAGGCTTTACAGTGCCAGCTATAAGATTGGGGTTCAACTCCTGATGTTATCTATAAGGACTCTGCACGTTCTCCCCATGACTGCATGCGTTTTCTCTTGGTGCTCCCTCCCATATTCCAAAGGCATACAGGTAAGGGTTAGCAAGTTGTGGACATACTGTGAGGCAATTCTTTAGCCAGAGGGTGGTGGAATCTGCGGAATTCATGGCCACAGGCGGCTGTGGAGGCAAAGTGATTGGGTATATTTAAAGTGGAGGTGATAGGTTCTTGATTAGCAAGGGCGTCAAAGGTTACGGGGAGAAAGTAGGAGAATGGCATTGAGAGGGAAAATAAATCAGCCATGATGGAATGGCAGAGTTGACTCAATTGTCCGAATAGTCTTATTATTATGGTCTTACTGTATCAGCAGGAAAACATTCATATGTCACTCTTAAAATGGGATCTTATTCAAGACTATCAAATATTCAATGGCCTAGATAGAGTGGACATGGAGACCAACACTGGAGGGCACATCTTCAGAATAAAAGGACATCACTTTGGTATAGAGATGAGGAGGAATTTCTTTAACCAGAGGGTGGTGAATCTGTAGAATTCATTGCCACAGATGGCTGTGGAGGCCAAGTTACTGGGTTTATTTAAAGTGGAGGTTGACAGGTTATTGATTAGTCAGGGCATCAAAAGATACGAGGAGAAGGCAAGAGAATGGGGTTGAAAGGGAAAATAAATTAACCACAATGAAATGGTGGAGCAGAACTGATGGGCTAAACGGCCTAATTCTGCTCCTAAATTTTATTATTTTATGCTGCATAAAAGCATTAGCAACACTTGCGGGCTGCCCCTAGCACATCTTGGACCGTGTTGATCTTTGGCGCAAACAAAACATTTCACTGTGCATTTCAATGTATATGTGACAAACAAAGCAGGTCTTTCAAATCTCTTACTATCTCTTCTTTCAGTTAGTCCTGACGAAGGGTCTCAGCCCGAAACGTCGACTGTACCTCTTCCTATAGATGCTGCCTGGCCTGCTGTGTTCACCAGCAATTTTTATGTGTGTTGCTTGAAATTCCAGCATCTGCAGATTTCCTCGTGTTTGAGATCTTTAAATCTCTTTACATCTCATTCACACATCCTCAGGGAAAGGAATCTGCAGCCCTCATTATTTCTACCCGATGTGTTAATCCAGTTCCAGAAGCATAGCTCTCCCCTTCAAAATGGCCCAGTGAGCGTTGCTTCAGAGGACAATTAGGGACAAATACCACTGTAGCCAGGAATGCCATGTCTTGCAAACAAACAACTACATTACTCTATGCGTATGAACCTTATTTAGTCACTCCTGGCATTTGGATTTTTAGCATGTGTACCCTGGGAATAATAGAAAAGGTGTTGAAAGCTGTTAATGGAGTTATTAAAAGGACAGCCTTGGTTCAGAATATCAAAGTAATACGGTAAGCTGATGGTATCTGTCAGCGAGGCACTTGAACCGTCTAGTAGGTTTCACTGTTCATTCAGCACTTTTCAAACCAACACCAGTCACCAATCCAAGATAAAAGCTAATTTCATTTCAAAATATACAAATAGTAGACATCTACCAAAAAGATTCTAGACAAAAAGAAGAAATCCCATATTTCTTCCTGTTCAAGCTAGATTCCTGCTCTCCTTTGTCTTTGAAAGGCCATTTGACTTGAAAGACGTCCAGATGTACTGTCAATGTTAGTAACTGGTTGTCTACCTCCCAAAGTGGCGTGCAATTAATTCCTAGAATGGAATCCTCCTTCAGTCTCAGAACATTATCTTGTGGGTGTTAAGCAAACTTTCATCAGTGCCATGAAAAAGTACATTCCAAAAATATCTATATACTTCAAGAAAGGAACAACAGTCTCCGCTTAGGCAGCAATACAATGGCTCACCATGTGGTCAGCATCACCCATGACCTGCCCATACCTGACCGAAGTTATTTAAACTAATCTTCCTGCCTTTCAGAATCAAAGATCTTTTGTTTCCCACTGTTTCCATAGGATCTGAGAGAACAAATTTGGAATTGGAGACTTCCACAGATGAGGCAGATAGTGCCTGTTGGCATCGAAGTAAGTTTAATTTGTGAGATGGGAGACTCTATCTACAGCCTATGAATGGCCCCTGTGCTCTTAATGTGTTGCCTCAAGGTTCACAATTCGATCCAGAATGCTTCTTCTCAAGGTGTTGGAAAAGCATCATCAACACAATTTAAACTAATGTTTCTGTACTGAGAGAATCATGGAACATAGAACAATGTAGCACAGTACAGGCTCTTCGGCCTACGATGTTGCGCCAAACTTTTATCTTCTTCATGATCAATCTAATGCTTCTCTTCCACATAGCCCTTCATCCATGTACCCCTTTAAGAGTCTCTTAAATATTCCTAATGATATCTGCCTCAACCCCGGCACAACATTCTATACGCCCACACCACTGTTCATGTAAAAAAAAACTTACCTCTGATATCCCCCTATACTTTCCTCTGATCACCTTAAAATTATACCCTCTTGTATGAGCCAACTCCCTCCTGGGAAAAAGCCTCCGGCTGTCCACTCGATCTATGCCTTTTATCAACTTGTACAACTCTATCATCACCACTCATCCTGCTTCTGTCCAAACAGAAAAACACTAACTCACTCAATCTATCCTCATAAAACATTCTCTCTGATCCAGGCAGCCTCCTGTAAATCACCTTTGCACTCTCTCTAAAGATTCCACATCTTTCCTATAAATGAGATGAGCAGAACTGAGCCCAATATTCCAAGTGTGGTCTAACCTGGGTTTTATAGCACTGCAACATTACCTCACAGCTCTTGAACACAATCCCCTAAGGAAGGTCAACACACCATACATCTTCTTAACAACCCTATCAATGTCTCCAGCAACTTTTGAGGGAGGTATGGACATGGACCACAAAATCTCCCTGTTCTTCCACGCTGCTAAGAATCCTACCATTAACTCTGTATTCTGCCTTCAAATTCGACCTTCCAAAGTGAATCACTTCGCCCTCCCCTGGGTGGAACTCCAACTGCGACTTTTCAGCCCAGCTCCGCATCTGGTCAATGTCCCACTGTAACCTACGACAACCTTCTACAATATCTACAACTCCACTAATCCTTGCGTCATCTGCAAACTTACTAACCCATTCGTAATTGGTTGGTATGACGTTGTGGGGATCACTGAGTTGTGGCTGAAAGAAGGCCATATTTGGGAGCTTAACATTAAAGGATATACTGTGTAACAAAAGGACAATCAGGAAGGCATAGGTGGTGGTGTGGCTCTATTGGTATGAGATGGAATTACATCTTTAGAAAGAAGTAGAAAGAAGTAACATAGGGTCAGAGAAGGTTGAATCATCATGGGTGGAGTTAAGAAACTGCAAGGGTAAAAAAATCCTTATGAGAATCATATATAGGCCTCCAAATAGTCGCCAAGATATGGGGCTGAGATTGCAAAGGGAGCTGGAAAAGGCTTGTAATAAGGGTAACGACACAATTGTAATGGAGGACTTCAATGCGCAAGGGGATTGGGAAAATCAGGTTGCTGTTAGATCACAAGAGAGAGAATCTGTTGAATACCTACGAGATAGCTTTTTAGAGCAGCTCGTGCTTGAGCCTACTTGGGGAAAGACAGTCTTAGATTGGGTATTGTGCAATACCCAGAACTTATTAGGGAGCTTACTGTAGAGGAACTCTTAGGAGACAGTGATCATAATGTGATTGAATTCATACTGCAGTTTGAGAGGGAGAAGCACAAGTCACATGTATCAGTATCACAATGGAATAAAGGGAATTACAGAGGCATGAGAGAGGAGCTTGCCCAGGTGGATTAGAGGAGGATACTGGCAGGGATGATGGCAGAGCAGAGATGGCTGAAGTTTCTGGGAATAGTTCACAAGGTGCAGGATAGATATGTCCCACAGAGGAAGAAGTTCTCAAATGGCAGGAGTAGGCAATTGTGGCCAACAAGGCCAATTAAGAACTGCATAATAGCCAAGGAAAGGGCATATAAGGTAGCAAAGGTAGCAAAAGTGAGTGGGAAGTTGGATGATGGGGAAGCTTTTAAAATCCAGCAAAAGGCAACTAAAAAGCTATAAGGAAAAGATGAAATACGAGGGCAAACTAGCCAATAATATAAAGCAGGATACCAAAAGATTTTCAGTTATATAAAGAGTAAAAGGGAGGTGCGAGTTGATATTGGACCACTGGAAAACGATGCTGGTGAGATAGTAATGGGGGACAAAGAAATGGCAGATGAACTAAATGGGTACTTTGCATCAGTCTTCACTCAATATATCAGTTTGCTGATGACACAACAATTGTAGGCCGTATCTCGGATAATGATGAGTTTGAGTACAGAGAGGAAATTAAGAACCTGGTGGCATGTTGCGAAGACAATAACCTATCCCTCAACGTCAGCAAGACGAAGGAATTGGTTGTTGACTTCAGAAGGAGTAGCGGACCGCACGACCCAATTTACATCGGTGGTGCGTAAGTGGAACAGGTCAAAAGCTTTAAGTTCCTCGGGGTCAATATCACAAATGACCTGACTTGGTCCAACCAAGCAAAGCCCACTGCCAAGAAGGCCCACCAGCACCTTTACTTCCCGAGAAAGCTAAAGAAATTTGGCCTGTCCCCTAAAACTCTCACTAATTTTTATAGATGCACCGTTGAAAGCATTCTTCTAGGGTACATCACAACCTGGTATGGAAGTTGTCCTGTCTAAGACAGGAAGAAGCTGCAGAAGATCGTGAACACAGCGCAGCACATCACACAAACCAATCTTCCGTCCTTGGACTCACTTTACACTGCACGCTGTCAGAGCAGTGCTGCCAGGATAATCAAGGACACGACCCACCCAGCCAACACACTTTTTGTCCCTCTTCCCTCCGGGAGAAGGCTCAGGAGCCAGATTTGGGAACAGCTTCTTTCCAACTGTGATAAGACTGCTGAACGGATCCTTACCCGGATCTGGGCCGTACCCTGCAAATATCCCGACCTGCATCTCGATTTTTTTTTGCACTACCTTACTTCCCATTTTTATATTTTCTATTTATGATTTATAATTTAAATTTTTAATATTTACTATCGATTTGTACTCCAGGGAGTGGGAAGCGCAGAATCAAATATCGTTATGATGATTGTACGTTTTAGTATCAATTGTTTGGCGATAATAAAGTATAAAGTATACTGTGGAAGACATTGGCAGCATGCCAGAGGTCTATGAATGTCAGTGTGAGCAGGAGTCGAATGCCATTGTTATTACAAAGGACAATGTGCCAGGCAAACTGAAAGGTCTTAAGATAGATAAGTCACCTGGACCAGATGGACTACATTCCAGAGTCCTGAGAGAGGTTGCTGAAGAGATAACTGATGCATAGGTCATTATCTTTCAAGAATCACTTGAGTCTGGCACGGTCCCTGAGGACTGGAAGATTGCAAATGTCACTCCAATCTTCAAGAATGGAGGAAAGCAAAAGAAAGGAAATTATAGGGTAGTTAGTTGGGGAAGTGTTGGAGTCTATTATTAAGGATGAAGTTATGAGGTACTTGGAGACTAATGATAAAATAAGTCAAAGTCAGCATGGTTTCTGTATAGGAAAATCTCATCTGACAAATCAGTTAAGAGTTCTTTGTGGAAGTAACAAGTAGAGTGGACAAATGAGATGCAGTGGATATTATTTACTTGGATTTTCAGAAGGCATTTGATAAGGTACCACATATGAGGCTGCTTAGCAAGATAAAAAATCCGATTGCATTACAGGAAAGATAATGGAATGGATAGAGAAATGGTTGACAAGCAGGAGGCAGTGAGTGGGAATAAAGGGGGCCTTTTCTGGTTGGCTGCCAGTGACTAGTGGTATTCCTCAGGAGTCAGTATTGGGATGACTACTTTTAACGCTGTTTGTCAATGATTTGGATAATGGAATCGATGACTTTGTGGCAAAGTTTGTGGATGATATGAAGATAAGTGGAGGGCTAGTTAGCGCTGAGGAAGCAATATGATTGCAGCAAGGCAAATTGTAAGAATGGGCAAAAAAGTGACAGATGGAATACAGTGTTGGGAAATGTATGATAATGTATTTTGATAAAAAGAACTATTATCTAAACGGGGAGAAAGTTCAAACATCAGAGGTGGAGAAGGAATTTGTAGTCCTCGTGCAAGACTCTCAGAAAGTTAATTTACAGGTCTGCAGTAAGGAAGGCAAATGCAATGTTGGCATTTATTTCAAGGGGAATAGAATATAAAAGCAAGGAGATAATATTGAGCCATTATAAAACACTAGTCAGGCTGCACTTGGAGTGTTGTCAACAGTTTTGGGCCCCATATCTCAGACAGGATGTGTTGTCATTGGAGAGAGTCCAAAGGAGGTTCACGAGGATGATTCTGGGAATGAAGGGTTTAACATATGAGGAGCATTTGGCAGCCTTGGGCCTATGCTCACTGGAATTTAGAAGAAACCTATCGAATGTTGAAAGGACTAGATAGGGTGGATGTGGAGAGGATGTTTCCTATGGTGGGCGTATCCAGAACTAGAGGGCACAGCCTTAAAATTGAGGGGCAACCCTTTAGAACAGAGGCAAAGAGGATTTTTTTTAGCCAGAGAGTGGTAAAACTGTGGAATGCTCTGCCACAAGCTGCAGTGGAAGCCAAGTCTGTGTGTATATTTAAGGTGAAAGATGATTGCTTTCTGATTGGTCAGGGCATCAAAGGATATGGCAAGAAGGCAGATGTATGAGGTTGAGTGGGATCTGGGATCAGCCATGATGGAATGGTGGAGCAGACTTGATCGGCCGAATGGCCAAATTCTGCTCATATGTCTTATGGTCTTATTAATAAAATTCACAAAGAGTAGAGCCCCAGAACAGATGCCTGTAGAACACCACTGGTCACAGACCTCCAGGCAAAATACACTCCATCCACAACCACCCACTTGCCTTCTAGGGTGGAGCCAACTCTGATCCACACAGCCAAATATCCCTGGATCCCATGCCCCCTGACTTTCTGAATGAGCCTACCACAGAGAACCTCATCAAATGCATTATTAAAATCCACGTTCACCACATCCACTGCTCTACCTTCAACAGTGTGTTTTGTTATATCCGCAAAGAATTCAATCAGGCTTGAGAGGCCTGACTTGCCCCTCATAAAGCTGTTCTGACTATCATTATCACTTCTCTTAGCATTTGTAAATCCTGTCACTTTACCCACCACTTAAGTAAAACTCACTGGACTATAATTGCCAGCGTTATCCTGACTCCCTTTCTTCAACAAAGGAATAACATTTGCCACCCTCAATCATCTAGTACTACTCTTATGGCCAGTGAGGATGAAGAAATCATCACCAAAGTTGCAGCAATATCTTCCCCTGCTTCCTGTGGTAACCTGGGACATATCTATCCTATTTTTCCAAAAGTGCCAGCTCTTTCTGTTTCTAGTTTTCTATGTACAAACTTGGACCAAGCTCAGATGACGCCCTGTAGTTTCAACTAAGGACGAATAACGATGATGCAACAATGAAGGAGAATTGAAATCCTTAAAAACAAAACTAAGCAAAATAGATTGGTTTCAAGTTACTGAAAGCTGCAAGGATCAAACCTTTCACTTACACAATGCATCAAACAGAACAATGGATTCCTTTCAACACCACTGTAAGTTTATAGGATTTATTTTGTTTAGGATTTTTTCCCTCCACTGTACTGCACAATGGGAGCTTTGTAGGACAATGGCTATACAGTTTGATTCTAACACAATAATACCAATCCCAGTTAAACTCATTTCCTACCATGATAACAAGAGTAGCAGTAACTAAAGCAAGCATAAAAAGGGCAATAAGAGGAGCAATAGCTGGTACTTTTAACTGAGCCAATACTTTTACACCCAAAGGCATATCATTAGATATCTAAAAATTTCCATTACAAATATCAGGTATTCCACTTACCTAGATATTAAATCACAAATATCTGCTGGTAATTTGGACAGGTGAGCATTTTCCTCTCCTAGATAATTGCTGTCATTAACTGGAAGCACTTTGATGCAAAGTTAAACCTAAACACACATAGTACGGTAGCAAAGTGGTTAGCACAACGCTTTTACAGTACAGACAACCTGTGCTGATTCCTGCCGCTGCCTATCAGGAGTTTGTACGTTCTCCCCGTGTCCGTGTGGGTTTTCCCTGGGTGCTCTGGTTTCCTCATGCAGTCCAAAGGCGTACTGGTTGGTGAGTTAGTTGATCATTGTAAATTGTCTCATGACTAGGCTAGGATTAAATTAGGGGATAACTGGGCGGCTCAGCTCAAAGGGCTGGAAGGGTCTGTTGCATGCTAAATCTCAATAAAAATAAAATAGAAAAACCTACAGCCCACAACCTATAAACTCACTTTCAAGAACTCTGCAAGTCATGTTCTCAGCATTATTTATTTGCCTATTTGCATAATTTGTCTTCTTTTGCATATTGATTGCCAAGCTTTGTGAAAATTTTTCATAAATTCTATTGTATTTCTTTATTTTCCTGTAAATACCTGCAAGAAAATGAATCTCAAGGTAGAATATAGGGACACACATGAAATGTTGGAGGAACTCAGAAGGTCAGGCAGCATCTGTGGAGAGGAATAAACAATCATTGTTTTGGCTGGGACCCTTCATCAGGTCTACAAAAAAAATCCCTAAAGTTCAGAGAGTTTTGCTATTCTCTGCTATTGAAACTGGTCATTGGCGATCAGTGAACAAAAAGAAAATTGATGTTCATTTTTCTGCTTTATATTACACATTTCTGCAGATTTCACTTCAGAAATTAAAAGGTCATGCAATCGCACTGAAGGTTGCAACACAGTGGCATAGAAACCCCACTGCTAACTAGCGTTTTGGCGGTGAATTGCAGAGCGATGCAGACATACCAACGCACAAGTATAAATGCTCACAATGGCATAGCCCACTTGCATAGGCTACGGTGCAAGCTAGTAAGCACAAGTATAAATCAGCCTTAAGCCTTCCTTCCTACATAGCCATCCATATGCCTAAGAGTCTCTTAAATGCCTCTGATGTACCTGCCAATGCCCATAAGAACAAGAGCACAATTAGACCATTCAGTCCAGCAGGTCTGCTCCACCATTCCTGGTTGATTATCCCACTCAACCCCACGCTCCTGCCTTCTCCCCGTAACCTTTGACAATCTGATTAATCAAGAACCTATCAATCTCCACCTTAAATATGCCCAGTGACTCGGCCTACACAGCTGTGTGTGGGATTAAATTCCACAGATTTATTAACCTCTGGATAAAGAAACTTCTCCTCATCTCTGTTCTAAATGGACATCCTTCAATTCTGAGGTGTGCCCTCTGGTCCTAGACTCCCCCATTATAGGAAGCACCCTCTCCATATTCACTTTAACCAGACCTTTCAGTATTCGATAGGTTTCAATGAGATTCCCCCCTCATTCTTCTAAATGCAAATCCATACAGGTCCAGAATTAGCAAACATTTCTCATGTGTAAACACTATCATTCCTGGGATCATTCTTGTGAACCTCCTCTGGACCCTCTCCAATATCAGCACAACTTTTTTTAGATAAGGGGCCTAAGACTGCTCACAGTACTCCAAGTGCGGTCTGTCTGACAAATGCCTTATAAAGCTTCAACATTACATTCTTGTTTTTGGATTCTAGTCCTCTTGAAATGAATGCTAACATTGCATCTACATTCTTCACCACTGACTCAACCTTTAGGGAATCCTGTACAAGGACTCCTAATTCCCTCTGCACCTCTGATATTTGAATTTTCTCCCCATCTAGAAAATAGTCCATGCCTTTTTATTTCTTCTGTCAAAGTGCATTACCATGCACTTCCTTACATTATATTTCATCTGCCACTTCTTTGCCCATTTGCCCAACCTAAGTCCTTCTGCAGACACTCTGCTTTGTCAACACTACCTGCTCCTCCACCTCTCTTCCTATTGTCCGCAAACTTGGCCACAGTTCCTTCATTCAAATTACTGACACACAATGTGAAAAGAAGCGGTCCCAACACTGACCCCTGCAGCACACCACAAATCACTAGCAACAAACCAGAGAAATCTCCCTTTATTCCCACTCTTTGCTTCCTGCCAGTCAGCCAATCTTCTATCCATGCCCACAAGAAAATCTGCAGATGCTGGAAATGCAAGGTAACACACACAAAATGCTGGAAGAAAGGAATAAATAGTCAACGTTTCATGCCCAGGAGCACTAGGGTGTCCTGATAAAGGATCTCGGCCCAAAGCTTCAACTGTTTATTCCTTTCCATAGATGCTGCCTGGCCTGCTGAGTTCCTCCACCATTTTGTGTGTTGCCTTCTATCCATGCTAGTATCTGTACTGTAACACCATGGGTTCTTATCTTGTTAAGCAGCCTCATGTGCGGCACCTTGTCTAAGACCTTCTGAAAATCCAAGTAAACAATATCTACCGACTCTCCCTTTGTCTATCCTGCCTGTTATTTCTTCAAAGAATTCCAACAGATTTATCAGGCAATATTTCCCCATTAGAAAACCATGCTGACTACGGCCCATTTTATCATTTGCCTCCAAGTACCCCAGGACCTCATCCTTAATATTGTACTCCAAAATCTTTACTGAAGACAAGCTAACTAGCCTATAATTTCCTTCCTTCTGCCTCCCTCCCTGCTTAAAGAGTGGAGTGACACTTGTAATTTTCCAGTCCTCAGGAACCATTCCAAAATCGAGTGAGTTTTGAAAGATGGGTGGTAGGGATATGGAGGGCTATGGTCCCGGTGTAGGTCAATGGGAGTAGGCAGTTTAAATGGTTTGGCACAGATGAGATGGGCCGAAGGGCATGTTTCTGTGATGCACTATTCTATGACTATAACTGCTAGTCTCTCCACAATGTCTTCAGCCAGCTTTCAGAACCCTGGGGTATAGACCATCTAGTCCTCATGTGTCTGCTATGTTTTCATCATGTATTGAATTGAGTTGAATTAACTTTATTTCTTACATCCTTCACATACATGAGTAAAAATCTTTACATTATGTCTCCGTCTAAATGCGCAATGTGCAATCATAATAATTTATAGTAATTTACAATAAATAGAACAGTCAATATAACTCAGAAATACACTCAGATCAGTGTGAGTTAATCAGTCTGATGGCCTGGTGGAAGAAGCTGTCCCGGAGCCTGTTGGTCCTGGCTTTTATGCTGCAGTACCATTTCCCGGATGGTAGCAGCTGGAATAGATTGTGGTTCAGGTGATTTGGGTCTCCAATGATCCTTTGGGCCCTTTTTTCACACCTGTCTTTGTAAATATCCTGAATCATGGGAAGTTCACAACTACAGATGCGCTGGGCTGTCCGCACCTTCTGCAGAGTCCTGCGATTAAGGGTGGTACAGTTCTCATACCAGGCAGTGATGCAGCCAGTCAGGATGCTCTCATTTGTTCCCCTGTAAAAAGTTCTTAGGATTTAGGGGCCCATACCAAACTTCCTCAACCGTCTGAGGTGAAAGAGGCATTGTTGTGCCTTTTTCACCACACAGCTGGTGTGTACAGTCCACGTGAACTCCTCAGTGATGTGGATGCCGAGGAACTTAAAGCTGTTTACCTTCTCAACTTTAGATCCATTGATGTCAATAGGGGTTAGCCCGTCTCCATTCCTCCTGTAATCCACAACCAGCTCCTTTGTTTTTGCAACACCGAGGAAGAGGTTGTTTTCTTGACCCCACTGTGTCAGAGAGATGACTTCTTCCCTGGAGACTACCTCATTATTGTTTGAGATCAGGCCAATCAAGTGTCATCGGCAAATTTAATTAGCAGAGTAGAGCTGTGGGTGGTGACACAGTCACGGGTATAAATGGAGTAAAGGAGGGGACTTAGTGCATAGCCCTGAGAAGCTCCTGTGTTGACAGCCAAAGGGGTGCAGGTGAGGGAGCCCACTCTTACCACCTACTGGAGATCTGACAGGAAATCCAGGATCCAGTTGCACAAGGCAGAGTCCAGGCCGAGGTAATACTAATTGGGGAAAAAATTCTGCTCAGTGGTATTCAGACTAGCATTATGACAACAGAGATGATGGAACGACTGGAAGGGAGTTAAGCAAAAAGGGCTGAGAATTAAAGCTAGTTACGACCAGCTGCATTTGTATGTAAGTAGAGCTACGGATTCAGATGCTCCTATCAAAGACAGCACAAAATTTGAAATAGATGCGGTGCATGTTGAAAGATAGAAGTCATGGTACAGGAACAGGAACAGAAGTTGTTACTCTAAATTCTCCAACTTTGAATGTACAAGAATGGCTGTGGTCATAACACCCACAATACACATAAAACTAAATATTACCACAAATAAGTTAATAAAGTAACGGGTAAACTCTAAGTAGCTTATTGTACTAGTGACGAGGCCTTGGTGGTGGCAGGGTATTCATTAGCTTCACAGCCTGAGGGAAGAAGCTGTTACCCAGCTTTAATCTTTAATCTTTTTACTCTTTAATCCAAGAGTAAAATGGCCAATAAGGTCTGCTTCCAACATAAAATAGAAAAGATTTATATTGAATCTACTGAGCTGGACAGATGAGTAACGGAAAGCTACAGTGGTGCTGTTCTTTCTTTCCACAGTCTTTGCAATACACACCACCACAAATAACAAAGTCATATGTGGCAGTCGTTCACCTTAAAGGCCATCAAACTTTCCTGGAAGATCATAGCTAAACCTGCACCTTAGTCCATTTTCCTATCTGATCTCTGTATCCTCTGGATTTCATATCTAGCAACACAAATTTATAACATAGCCATTCTCTGTCATCAATGGCCATGAAACACACTTCAAAAGTTTGTGAACGATTGGGGTGAACTGTGAATCAAATTCTTCATGAGCTGAGCGATGAAGTATTATTGTTGGCAGAGGTCAAAGAATTTAAGGTCGGTTTTGCACTAGCTCAGATGTATGTGGTTTTATAAAAGAGATTTATATTGTGCAAATATATATTTCGTCCCATTGGCTTGCAATTCAAGTCCAGTGCAAACCACAGGGATCATAGGGCATTGGGTGTAGGTTGGTCTTCTCCCTTCAAATCCTTTCTCAGCCCACATTTATCCAGGCCATTCATACTGGGAAGACTGGAGCTCTCATCTCAAGTGAAGGAAATATTCACTCAGCGGTAAGCTGGTGGAGAAGCTGGAAATAATGGCAAAGTAAATTTATTATCAAAGTTCATTAAGTGGCCACTTGGTATACAGTAATGTACAAAAATCTTAGCTATATATATATATATATATATATATATAGAGCTAGGGTGCCTAAGACCTTAGCACAGTACTGTATATTATGTCTTTCCAGTTACCAAATAACAAACACTTAATACCATTGAGCTAATACAAAGCTAAGTATTCTTATTTCTGTTTCCCAACCATCATTCTATTTTAACCAATGTACAGTACTGTGTAAAAGTCTTAGGTGTCTTAGCTACTATATATATGGGCCTAAGACTTTTGCCAAGTACTGTATGTTCGTGGTCTTCTGTTGTAGCCCATCCACTTCAGGGTTAGACAATGTTGTGAGTTCAGAGATGCTCTTCTACACACCACTGTTGTAACATGTGGTTATTTGAATTACTGTCACCTTCATGTCAGCTTGAACCAGTCTAACCATTCTCCTCTGAACTCCCTCATTAACAAGGTGTTTACATCCACAGAATTGCCACTCACTGGCGGTTTTTTTTTTCGGTTTTCGCACCATTCTTTGTAAATCGTGTGAAAATTCCAGGGAATCAGTAGTTTCTGAGATACTCAAACTACTCATTCTGACACCAACAACCATTTTACGGTTCACTTTTAAAGACTCTACAACTTATGTTCTCAACATTTATTACTTATTTATTATTATCTTTTCTTTTTGTATTTGCATAGTTTCTTGTCTTTTCAACATTGGTCTTTCAATACTTCTATTGTGTTTTTTTCTATTTACTGTGAAATTAATCTCAGCGTAGTATATGGTGACGTACATGTATTTTGAAAATAGATTTACTTTGAATATTGAACATTGAAGTCACTTAGATCACATTTCTCCTTTCTTTCTTTTCAAATCTTTTTAATGTTATATTATACAGGAAAAATAACGAGTGCATTGAAGTAACAACACTTACAATGTCTCAAAAAAGACATTATCTTAAGGATTGAAAAAAAATTTTGGGATAACAAAAAAAACCTATTAAGCAGAAAAGTGAGAAAAAAAAAAGAACCCATTAGGTGTACAACCCCGGAGCCATGCGTCATACAAAAAGCTTCTAAAAGTAAACATCAAACCCCCAGCAAGAAAAGAAAATATACTAAAAAAATTCACAATTAGATCATGGAAAAATTATATTAACTCAAATGATAATAACGAGCAAATGAGCCCCACCTTTTCTCAGAATCAAATAAAGGTTCAAAGGTTCAACTTCTAATTTTCTCCAAACTAAGACATAGCATCACTTGAGAGAACCATTGTGACAAAGTGGGAGCTGATGTATCCTTCCACTTCAACAAAATGGCCCTCCTAGCTATCAATGTAACAAATGCAATAACATGTTGGTCAGACACAGAAATACCATGAATATTTGAGGAATTATTCCAAAAAGCACAGTTAATTTATTAGGTTGTAAATTAATTTAAAGTGCTTTAGAAATTGTTGAAAAAACCGACTTCTACAACTGTTCCAATATAGAACAAGACCAAAACATGTGTCAGTGTAGCTATCTCAGTTTTACATCCATCACAATGACTATCAACATTAGAAAAGATTTTAGAAAGACTCTCCTTTGTCAAATGATAACGATGTATAATTTTAAATTGAATCAATGAATGGCTAGCACAAATTGAAGAAGAGTTAACCAATTTCAAAATCCGCATCCAATCCTCCGTCATAAATTAAGTTCCTTTCCCCAATCCTGTTTAATCTTAGATAAAGGACGCTTATCCCATTGTAATAATAAATTATAAATTCTTCCAATAGAACCCTTAATCAAAGGATCCATACTCATAATAGTATCTAACAGGTCAGCCTCCAATACGTAAGGAAAATTACTTAAATATTTTTGTAAAAAATGTCTAACTTGAAGGTATTGCAGAGAGTGTGAGTATGAAGCTCACATTTCTTTCCCATTCTGCACAACTGAACCTCTTGACTATGTCTGCATGCTTTTATGCATTATGTTGCTGACACATGATTAGCTGATTAGATATTTGCATTAACAAGCAGGTGTTCAGGTGTACCTAATAAAGTGGTCAGTAAGTGTATATGTTACCATATACTACATTGGGATTCATTTCCTTTCAGGCATTTACAGGAAAATAAAGAAATACAATAGAATTTATGAAAAACCATAGATAACAAAGACTGACAAACAATGGGCAAGAAAAGCCAAATTGTGCAAATAATATTAAATAATGCTGAGAACGAGTCCTTGAAAGTGAGTCTATAGATTGTGGAGTCAGTTTAGCAGTGAGGTGAGTGAAGTTATTTACACTGGTTCAGGATAGTAAAGGTGCTATTTGAAGTAACAATTTTCCACACAGAGGAGATGAGTTCATGTTCGAGTAATGCTTCAGAAATTTTTTGAAAAAATATTTCCATCGATAAGGCAGGAGCAGATTTAATGTGCAGAGGAAGGAGCCTTACCGACAGCAGTATTGGCATGTTTACTTGGAATACGAAACCCAACTTCTGGTTAGCTTGAAACCGCAAAGATTTCTGATCCAGTTATGTAATAGCTTTGCCAAGAAGACATTCTCGCGTAAATTGTTGGTTAGGTGGAGGCCATTCTAAAGAATATATTTTACTTGGAATCCTAATTTTAGCACTCTATTTCAGAAACAGCCTTGGAAGAAAAGTAACTGTTATTTGTTTGTTTTTTCAAATCAGCAAATTCACACAACTGAATGAAATTTCCAAGTTCAGGGTAAATTTATTATCAAAGTATACAACTTTGAGATACTTGCAGACAGCCACAAAGCAAAGAAACACAACAGAAGCCATTAGAAACCTCACACAATAAAGACCAACAAACATCCACTGTGCAAAAAAAAACAAATCGTGCAACAATTAAAAAAGTAAACAAAAATACACAGATCATAAACTGCAGAGTCCCCGAAAATGAGTCCGAACCACCAAGCCTGTTTAGCTGTCCAGCTTCACAGTGCTGAACAGACTGGTTTGTGTTCGCTCTGTGGAACAATCGCCACACATATTGGGAAATTATTTCACGTTCAAACTACCGCCAGTTTCCACTTCACTAGCATGGAGGAAATAACTGAAGAAAAAAAAACTTTTTGTAACAATACAAACCTTCTTAAGCCTTTCAGGACTCTGAGCATCTCCTGGTGAAATGCGAACTGAATGATCAGCTTACACAAATGTCTTTGTACACATTTTATTTATGGAATTCAACCAAAGCACTAATGTAATGTATGAACAACAGATAAAATTAGAAAGTCTACATTGATTCTTATAATGAGTATTATAATGACTTCTTCCAAAGGCAAAGTACAAATGCTGTCCATAGACGTTTTTAAGTTTAGTGTTTAAGACTGTAAGAGAGGAGCAGAAAAAGGCCATTTGGGTCATCGAGTCTGTACCACCATTCCATCATGACTGATTTATTATTGGTCTCAATCCCATTTCCTTCCTTCACCCCATAACATTGAATGCCATTACAAATCAAGAATTTATCAACTTTAGCTTTAAATATACCCAATGGCTTGGCCTCCATGGCCATCTGTGGCAATAAGTTCCAGGTTCACCACCTTCTGGCTAAAGAAGGTTCTATATTCTTCCACTACAGAAAACATCCTCTTCATGCCCACTCTATCAAGGTCTTTCAATATTCGATAGGTTTCAGTAACATTCCACACCCCCTCCCAGTTCTTCTAAATTCCAGTATCATTTCCAGGATCATTCTCGTGAACCTTCTCCATTGATTAAAGTTGACTAGTTCCTGGAAATAATTGTGCAAGTATATAAATGTGCTCAGTTTGGATGAGAGAGAGGTGAAGGCTTGTGCCCACTCCTTGTGATTCCTGCCATTTTAAATTCTAATTCAAGACCTAGCTGAGATTCCTTGCTAAATGTTTATTTACTCTGCAATATTGGCACAAAATGCAGCCCATATTCATGAGCCTTGACTATTTCTTTAAACTTATATAGAACATTATAGCACACTACAGGCAGTTTTTCGATCATCCATGTGCTTATCTAAGTGTTTCTTAAATGACCGTAATGTATCTGCCTCTACCAGCACTCCAGTAGGGCGTTCCACTCACCCACCACTCTTGTGGGGAAAAAAATTCTCCAAATAGC
Source organism: Mobula hypostoma (assembly GCF_963921235.1). NCBI lineage: Eukaryota > Metazoa > Chordata > Chondrichthyes > Myliobatiformes > Myliobatidae > Mobula > Mobula hypostoma. The sequence goes on from NC_086103.1 coordinate 181,296,391, forward strand.
TTAAAATCTTGCCCCCTCGTATTAGGTTTTCCTGTATTTTTTGTTAATCATTGAATGTTTCACTTACTTAGAAAATTATGCAAATCTGCTTTGATTATATACTACAATTTGAACAAGCAAGATGAATTTTAGAGGGAACGTGAGGCACTATAGAAGACTGAAATAGGCTGCAGAAAGTTGTGAACTCAGCCAGCTCCATCATGGGTGCCAGCCTCCCCAGCATCCAGGACATCTTCAAAAGGCGATGTCTCAAAAGGGCCATATCCATCATTAAGGACCCCCATCACCCAGGACGTGCCCTCTTCTCATTGCTGCCATCAGAAAGGAGGTACAGAAGTCTGAAGGCACACCCTCAATGAATCAGGAATGGCTTCTTCGCTTCTGCCATCAGATTTCTGAATGGACGTTGAATCCATAAACACTACCTCACTACTGTTTTTTTCTCTTTTTGCACTATTTACTTAATTTATCATTTTAAATATATATATTTTTGCTATAATTTACAGTTTTCATTATGTATAACACTGCACTGCTGCTGCATAACAACAAATTTCATGACAAATGCCAGTGATATTTAACCTGATTCTGATTCTGAATTGGATCAAACACAGTCCTGCTGAAGGGTCTTGGCCTGAAACACCAACTGTACTTTTTCCCATAGATGCTGCCTGGCCTGAGTTTCTCCAGCTTTTTGTGTGTGTTGCTTGGTTAGATTTCTGAATGGTCCACGAATACTAACTCGTTTTCCCTTCTTTGTACTCTGTATTTTTTGTATCATATAGTAAATTTTATGTCTTGCAGCATACTGCTGCCACAAAGCAACAAATTTCATGACATGAGCATACAAGCTGATAAGAGGCAAGGTGTAGCAGTTACTTGAAAGCAAACCAGAACCGCTGAGAGACTGAGTATGGGAGTTGTCACTGTGTGATGCGCTTCCAAATACTGACTTTCAAGTTGAAAAAAAAGTACCTTTGATCCTTGATTATGAAACCGGTAAAAATGAATGATCTTATAGCGATAAAATATTAACAAAGCTAAGTAACAAATTAAGAATAATTAGTGTTCAAGTTAGCCTAATTAAGCAGAGATCACAAATACGCGGTTAATAAAAATATATCATTCCCTGGCTGCCTCCCTATCAACTAAACCAAACTAACTCCCACAAAGCTTGAATATGTAATTATACTCACTTGCTTCTACGACTCCCCAACCTACGTTACATTTTATTGTAACCCATAAAAAAACGTGCAGCACAAAATACAATACAGAGAGAAAACAGATACATGTCTTCTGCTTGGGGAAACCCAGTGCAGCCATTTCCAAACTGGGAAAACTTGCTGACATTAAAGTGGTGAAAGTGATGGAAAAAGAATGAGGTTAAGATTCTAAGTATTTAGATTGACCATTCAACCAGGCAGAAATACAAATGGAATTTAATCCAAAGAAATGCAAAATATTGTACATTGGTCAATAAAACATGCATCAGAAACAAGAGTTGATTTATGGTTTGATGTCATATTCAGTGTTGGCAGTCTAGGAATAAACTGATTCGGTCCACTTCTTCTTTGAAAGCCATATAAATCAATAACTTTGGTATGAAGTTCTATTCCATTCGTTGCGTAATGCAAGCGGACTTTGAAATGGGCAGGGAAGTAACAACAGACATGATGCTTTCAGTGTCTAGACATCGTGGCACAGTATTTGAAAGAACTGCTCAAATCCTGTGATATTTAGCCAGAAATGTAGTGGGTAAATCTAGAGGTCATTCCAAGAATGCAAAGAGTGGTGGTAAAAAAGACACTAGGGACATTCAGTGAGATTCTGGTCACTATGCCACTAAAAAGATGCAAATACTTTGGGTGTATTACCAAAGTACAGCAAGTATATCAATACTCTTGAAGTAGAGGAACTTAATTGGACTGCATAAATTATTAAATGTAGACATGGTAAATACAATATTTTTACAGAAGCAGGAAATTAGGATGTGTGTTTGAAACTGGAGTGGGTTTCAATACGATGGGAATAATCTAAAAAAAATCACCGTTGTTGTGTTTGCATAGAAAGCTGTAGTTTTTGCAGCTGACAGACACAGTCATGTTAGGAACATTGAGGTTGAAGGTTTATATATTTTATTTACTTTGTTTTTTTTCTTATTGGAAGATTATTTTACTAAATATTTAAAATATAAATAGTTAGCTGCTTCTGCAGCACATACAGGGTTTCTCAAGGGCAAATGGGTAAAGAAGTTCCTAAGAATGGGGAGGGGGGGGGGAGAAGAGATCTCATTGAAAACTATTGAATATTGAAAAGTCTACATACAGTGGATGTGGGGAGGATGTTTCCTGTAGTGTGGAGTCTAACACCAGACAGCACAGTCTCAGAATAGAGGGACAGCCCAATAGAACAGTGATAAGGAGGAATTTGTGGAATTCATTGCCACAGATAGTTGTGGAGGGTGAGGCATTAGAGTACTAAGTCACTGCATCAATCTATACTTTAAATATGCATTGAAATATGCATACTTAAAGCATAGGTTGAATCATTCTTGATTAGTCAGGGTGTCAAAGGTTATAGGGAAAAGGTAGGAGAATGTGGTTGAGAGGGATAGTGAGTCTGCCATGATGAAATGGCAGAGCAGACTCGATGGGCTGAATGGCCTGATTCTGCTCCTATGTCTTATAGGCCTGCTACAAAGGTATGGTTATATTCATAAGAAACAAATGAAAAAACTAAACATGAAAAAAGATCATGTCAATCTATTTTAACAGACGTATTTGTGTCATATTTTAACCAGGTCAGGAGGAGAATTCTGATTTTCTTTTTAGTGGCAGTGGAATCACTTGTGCCAATCTGATAGGGAGTCGAATAAAGGTTTAATTCAAAAGAAAGGACGTACTATATCTCAGCATCTCATCTCAGCACTGGAATGTCAACTGGGTTACTTACCAGAACTTGGTAGGCAACTCTACAGTAAGTTCAAGATATGAGTGAATCCATTCTATTTTAACTAAAGCAACATAGAGACAGAGTTGATAAATAAACCTACAGTCATAGAGTTATACAGCACATGAATCTCCTTTGAACCCTCTCCAATGTCAGCACATCCTTTCTTAGATAAGGGGTCTGGCTTGCTACAGTGACCACCCATTGATTTAGCTGATAGATTTAGGATGCTAAAAAAGATTCAGCTATCTTCACATAGCATGAATTAAGTTGAAAGTAAGCTGTCTGAGTTTTAACAAAAGGATCGTTTGATAAAAGACATGCGTTTTCCGGGAGAGATTCCTGTACTTTTTTAACAAAAATTGTGTAGCTTTAGAGACCAATTTGCATGAATTCATGCTCTCTCAAGGACAGCATACCCAATGATACAGCATGAAGGTTAGACAATACGAAATTGCACCAGAAGTTTTAGTCCTTTACAATTTATTCCAGCTGTCAACATATTCCCAGGTGCACTTTGATTTACACACAATTCACTGATTTTTAATATTGTTCAGCTCAACCATAACTTATTTGAGAGAGCTGCCATTAGATAACTTTTTCACAAATTCGTTTCAGTCAAAATGGTTTTGTTCTATGCTATAAATAAATTCAATACATTGTCTGTTTGATTATTAGTCTGAGTTTTCCTTTTTTAGTACAGCTGCTCATAATTTGCATGCACCTTTCCCCACATTATCTTTATTTGTTACGTATACATCGAAACATACATTAAAATGCATCATTTGCCTCAAAGCAAATCAGTGAGGATTCGGCTGGGGCAGCCCACAACTCACTCATCCAAACCATACGTCTTTGGAATGTGAAAGGAAACCCATGGGGAGAATGCACAAACTTCTTTTAGACAGAGGTGAGAAGTGAACGTGGATCGTTGATCACTGGCAGCTGCTATACTAGGCGGGAGGAGAAGATGGCAGCGCGACGCAGCTCTCTGGTGAAATGATATTGTATCTGTTAAATAGGGGCCGTGGACAATTCTGATTTGATGGAGACAGATATGAAAGCACAGAGGAACATCTGGAGAAATTTCTGAAACGCCGGTTCGCTGTCGCTGTTACTGGGCGATCACGAATCTTCCGGAGGGAAGGCCCCAAAATCCCCAGCTTTGCCTGCTGCTGGCAACTGAGGCTGAGGTCAAATTGTTCGGATACAGATGGTGCTCGGTACTTGGTGTCGGAGGGCTGATCGGAGGCTCAAAGTTTTCAGACGACTCAGAGTCGGACTGTGGTCGGGCATGGCAGGGAGAGTTTTCTTCCTTCTCCCGTCTGCGTGAGATGTGGGACATTCGAGAGACTTTGAAACTTTTTTACCGTGCCATGGCCTGTTCTTCATCAAGTTATAGTGCGCATGCACCGGTCGTGCATGCAGCCTGGTACAGCCGTTCCAATCTATTCTTACTTTCTTCTTCTTACTTTTTAATTTACATTATTTTTTTGTATTTTTTTTCTCACAGTAACACGTCGAAGCTGCACTCTCTCTAACATGCTGGTAGAGGGAGTTTTATTTGGGTTTTCTTTAGCGCTGGAAATGGTTACATCCTGACACGCGGGACAGAAGCAAGGTCGCATTGTGTACTCCACGGACCAGCAAATACCGGCCGGCTTAGCGAACAGAGCAGCGGACACCCCTGCTGAAATCCGGAGGAAAACACACAGAGGATGCAGAGGGGGATCACAAAGCCAAGGAAAGAGGTCCAGGTCGAGACAACAGAGACTTTTGGAGAAGAGGAGTTCGGTGGGTAATACTGTTCCGGCTGACCGGAAGTGCACTGACAGCGGTAAGCGTAAAGGAGTTGGGTGCTTACTGGTCTGGTTAATAGCGGGTGGTGCAATCCGGGGCATATTACGATCGAGGAACATGTTTGCAGACTGGATATTGAACTTTTTACTGTTGGACTTCGGCCACATTCCACTGTGATACAACACTGGGCGGCACGGGAGGTCGTTCCTGCCTGTGGCCATCCAACGTGCAGCTCCTCCCGTGGAGGGTCAGACACCCTGAGCCAATAGACTGATCCTGGACTTATTTTCCATCTGGCATAGTTTGCATTTTGTTGTTTGATTGTTGGGGGTTTTTGTATTGCTATATTTATGCTCTATTCATGCTCTATTCTTGGTTGGTGCGGCTGTAAGGAAACTAAATTTCCCTCGGGATTAATAAAGTATATCTATCTATCTATCTAAGTTATGGTATTGTTGCACTGTTGTAACTATATGTTATAATTATGTGGTTTTTGTTAGTTTTTCAGTCTTGGTCTGTCCTGTGTTTTTGTGATATCACACCGGAGGAATATTGCATCATTTCTTAATGCATGCATTACTAAATGACAATAAAGGAGGACTGCCTGTCCTCATAATCTAATAAAGTGATATGCTAACCACTACACTACAGTACAACCCTGGTTCCTAACAACTTGCTTCTTATTGTTCATGTTTCTGTGGAGCCCAACATTTAACACCAGGTGGTTACTACCTAAGCTGTCAGCCAGTTCAACACCTCCACCCACTAACCCATCCCCACCAGGACCTCTCTACCACAACTACATTATCATTTCCTTTCAGAGTCACTAGATGTACAGACGCTCCTGTGCCTAGCAACACTTTATTGACATGCAATCAATCTACATATATAAGCTAATCTTAAGTATGTATATATAAATAATCTTGCTCTTTTCTTGCTGCTGCCATCAGGTAGAAGGTACAAGAGCCACAGGACTCATACCACCAGGTTCAAGAACAGTTACTACCCCTCAACCATCAGCCTCTTGAACAAAGGGGGATAACTACACTCAATTGCCCATCCATTGTGGTGTTCTTGCAACCAATGATCTCACCTTAAGGACTCTTTATCTCATGTTCTCATTATTTATTGCCATTTATTTATATTCGCATTTGCACAGTTTGGGGTCTTCTGCATTCTGGTTGATCTTACATTGATCCCGTTATAGTTACTATTCTATAGGTTTGTGGAGTATGCCCACAGGGAAATGAATCACAGGGTTGTATATGGTGACATATATGTACTTCGATAATAAATTTAATTTGAACTTCGTATTTATTGTTAGCTTCTAGTGATTTTTTTTTGTGCTGCATTGGATCTGAAGTACCTGGAGCAACACAGTAGCATAGTGGTTAGCATGATGCTTTACAGAACAGTTGAACCGGGTTCAATTCTCGCTGCTGCCGTAAGGAGTTTGTACGTTATCCCCATTACCATATGAGTTTCCTCTGGCTGCTCCAGTTTCATGTCAAGCATCCAGGGGTTCCATCATCAGCAAGTCCAGAGTTTGAGGCCTGGTGGTCACGTGGTCGATGCCAAGGATCGAGGTCCAAGGGTGGAATTGGAATTCCGGAAGTTGAGGCTCGTTGGCCAGAGCCCCGCCTCTGAGAATCTCTGCTAGGGCAGTTGAAGGATCGATAACTATGTGTCCATGTCTTGGGATTAGAGGATTATGAATCTTCGCGAACAGGAGGGAGGAACAGGGCTTGTTTCGCTGTTGTTGTTTTGTCACTTGTTGTGCTCTGTGTTGTTCTGCTGAGCATTGTGGGCATGCTATGTTGGCGCAGTAATGTGTTGTTGACCATTCATCAATGGTATTAGGTTAGGAAACAATCAAAACTCGCACTTTATTCAAGCAACAATGTGACTATGTTGACCCCGAGCCAACAACTTAGGACATGAATCCTACTGAACCCTTTGTACCAATACTCACTCAGACCACTGAAATAAGGGATCTCCCACTGGCCAGATGATTGTTCCTTTCTTCTCAGTAACTGGCATGAGGGTTCTTTCCTTGCAACAGTAGGCTTCCAGAGTTGTCATGCCTTTGCATTTAAGCTCCTTAAATGCACTTTGTTCCTATTGGCTCAAAGTTATCTGACTGACCTATGACATCTTTCCACTGGATGTAGTGCCTTAGGTGACTCTGGTTCAAACTAGGTCATTTAGACACTGGGCCAAGATAACGAGATTACTCTACAAACTTGTCATTGTACACAGTACACAGCTTATCTGAAGATGCTATCAGTTTAGCAGGTTACAGAAACTCCTTCCATCACCATTGTTCTGATTAGATTATCCCAGAGCAAGAATCAGTTCTCAAGCAGTTCACAAGATGGAGGTTACAGAGCAGCTTCACAAAATGACAGCCTTCATTCCTTCAAACACATGGCAAGAACAAAGACAATTGGTTTCTCTACTTCCACTGTCCTTGACCTATTTGAATTCAATGTTTTCTTCCATATTTTAATTCCTCCATAGCCAACAGTGTAGCAATACCTGTAGGCTGTCCCCAGAACACCTTTGGATGTGTTGATTGTAAACATATTTCACTGCACGTTTCTACATACGCATGATAAATAGACTAATAGGTTTGAATCTTGGTTGGCTATCCTTTCATATCTATGCCTCTTGGTTTTATTTACCTATATCACGTTAACTCTAAGCCTCCTTTACTGCAGGGAAAACAGACTCAAGCCCTCCAATCCAGGCAACGTCCTTGTGCAGCTATTCTATAACCTTTTAGTTTAAGCACAGCTCTCATGTAATGTGGCAATCAGAACTGCACATAATAAGCAGTGTGGCCTAACCAATCGATTGTAGAATTGCCATCAGTCAAGTAATCCAGATGTAGATAGCATTTGGCCAAGAGTACCTTTATCACGAAGTATTAAGTGTCCCAATAAAGACTTTGCAAAGTTATCAGTAACATGTCAAGGAATTTTCATTGAAGAAACAGTCACCTGATACACATACTGTGTTATCAGATTCAGTTCTCATGCCAACTTAAGTTATATTTAACAAAAATATTTGATACCCACGATCACACCAACAATATCATCACCAATATAAATCAGCATTTGAAAAAGGATCTAGTGCTTTCCCAGCGCATACGATGCATAAACTCTTCTTGGGCTTCCAGCTGGGTACAGGTGTTAATTTTAACCAATGTTTCGTTGACAAACTGTGCCATCTTCATCAGGGATGATCTAGGGACAATAGTAAAACCCAGCCATCCTGATTTTACCAGGGGACAAAGGAAATGCACTGGACCTGATGTCCTTGGTGAAATACCACAGGAAAGTCCAACAGATTCTGGACAATCCCACCTACATAGTTCTACAGCAGGTTCCCATGGATTCGACTGTGAGGATGACCTCCACTTTACTGAAGAAATCTGGACTGCCAACAGACATAATGCAAGACACTTCCAGCTCAGGTGCCAGTACCACCAAGACTTCACTATTTTTCATTTTCCTGATGAAAGTGATGGTATCAAAGCACATTTTTTTTATTGGTGGGGGGAAGGGGGTATCGTTGCTCGGGGCCGCTTACACGCAGGAGGGGAGAGCTGGGGGGGACTTGGGGTTCTCACGTCTACCTGTTGTTCATTCTTTGGGGCACTTCTCTTTTCTAGTGGATGCTTGCGAAGAAAAAGCATTTCATGATGTATATTGTATACATATCTCTGACATTAAAGTTGACCTTTGAACCTTTGAAGATAGTGGAACTTGTCACTGAAACATCAGTTAAGATTGACACCCATACCCAGCTAGAAGTCTGAGAAGAGCTTATGCGTCGAATTAGCATTTGTTTAAATCTGCTTTACAATCCAAAATTGAATTACTGATCTTTAGCTAATGCATAGAGGCCTCAATTCAATGTGTATTGGGTAGATTCAGAGAACAAACAAGCACAGAAACAGGCCCTTTGGCCCATCTAGTCCATGCCAAAATATTAATCTGCCTAGTCCCATCAAAATACATCTGGACCATAGACCTCTGCACCCCTCCCACCCATGTACCTACCCAAGTTTCTCTTAGATGTTAAAAAAGAACACGAATCCACCACTGGCAGCTCGTTCCAGACTTTCACCATCCTCAGTGAAGACTTTAACACTCATGTTCCCCTTAAAGTTCACTTTTAACCCTTAACCCACGACCCATAGTTGTAGTCTCACCCAGCCTCAGTGGAACTAGCCTGCTTGTACTTGCCCTATCTATACCTCTCATAATTTTATATACCTCCATCAAATCTACCCTCATTCTCCAATGTTTTACAGCAGGGGTTCCCAACCTGGGGTCCACAGACCCTTCGGTAAATGACAGGGGTCCATGGCATAAAAAAAGTTGGAAAGCCCTGTTCTAGGGAATAAAGTCTGAACCTATTCAATCTTGCCCTCTAACACAGGTCCTCAAGGCCTGGCAACAGCCTTGTAAATGTTCTCTCTACTCTTTCAATCTTATTGATATCTTTCCCCTAGGTATATGACCAGAACTCCACACAATACTTCAAATTGGGCCTCACCACCATCTTACACTACTTCAACATAATATCCCATCTCCTGTACTCAACACATTGATTTATGAAAGCCAATGTGCTAAGTGCTTTCTTTACGACCCTATCTACTTGTGGCATCAATTTCGAGGAAATATGAATTGATATTTCCAGATCACTCTGATCTACCACACTCTTCAGTGCCCTACCATGCACCCTGTAAGTCCTACCTTGGCTTAGCCTCCCAAAGTGTAACACCTCACGCTTGTCTGTAGTAAATTGCATCTGCCCTTTTCAGCCCATTTTTCCAGTTGGTTCAGATCCCGCTGCAAGCTCTGATAGTCTCCCTCGCTGTCCACTACACCCCCATCTTGGTGTCATCAGCAAATTTGCTGATCCGGTTTACTAAAGATACAAGTTTATGAAGTTCACCAAGTTTCTTCCAGATGTACTGTAGTTGGACAGGATTAAAAATGCACATTCAGCGACATCAGCAGCAGTCTTATCTTTACTGCACAAAGACAACATAAAACTATTTGCATGTTCCTACTCAACTCCCAATGGCAGTTGCACTTACTCTCTCTCCTTCTCAGAAAGCTTGTCGGTGATGTTGTCTTTGACGGACGACCTGGAACCCCTCTGGATGATGGGATACCTGAGCGGCACTTGCAGGAAATAGGAAATCATAAGCACCAGATGTGCCGTGTAACCCAGGGCGACTGCGATGCTCCCTTCATCTTTAGCTTTAAAAAGGGAAAGAAAGCAAAGGTCAAACTACTGCTGGTTAACTGTGCTCAAATAATCACCAGACCACAGATTTACCCAATTTAAAGAATGAAGGATATTGGTTCTTTCAGAATGAAGCAATTTTGGCAACCATAATTCAACATAGGAGAGGCCTGCTGGCCCGTGATGCTGTGCTGACCTTATAGTTTTCCTGTGTCTATGCATCCATTTTTCTATCATCCATGTGCTGTTCTCAGTGTTTCATAAATGGTCTTCAAAATACTTCCGTTTCTTCGTGGTCCACTGTTCCCTCCTAACAGATCCTTTCTTCTTGAGCCCTTTACCTCTTCCACCTTTCGCCTCCCAGCTCCTCATTTCCTCTCCCCCCCCCCCCTCACCTACCACCTGCCAGCTTGTACTCATTCTGGCTTCTTTCCTTTCCTGTCCGGATGAAGGGCCTCCACCCAAAGGGTCAACTGTTTATTCCTCTTCACAGATGCTGCCTGACCTGCTGAGTTTCTCCAGCATTTTATGTGTGTTGCTTTGGATTTCCAGCATCTGGAGAATCTTGTGTTCAAAATGCACCATTTGCAATTAGTGGGATTGATCAAAAAGTACAGCTCAGGATAAGTTGTAAATAGTGGAAGTTTACTCCACCTCCTTTCCACACAAGCTTGCCATATGACAACTCCTCCACCGAAACACATAAATCCTATAAAAGCCTTTCCATTTAATACATGAAATACTGACCACAGCTGAATCATTAAGACTTGGATGATCAACCAACATCTTCCATGAACATAAAACCATAAGACATAAGACCAGTACAAGTCTATTGAGCTGAGGAGGAATTTCTTTAACTAAACGGTGGTGAATCAGTGAAATTAATTGCCACAGATGGCTGTGGAGGCCAAGTCATTGGGTATATTTAAAACGGAGATTGATAGATTCTTGATTAGTCAGAGGGCCAAAGGTTACAGGGAGAAGGCAGGAGAATCAGGTTGAGAGGTATAATAAATTGGCTGTGAAGGAATGGAGAAGCAGACTAGAAGAGCCAAATGGCCTAGTTCAGCTCATATGTCTTATGGCCTTGAATATCATGGAACTACAAATTTATATGAAAGAATGAGGACAGTAAGATGCTGTTTTATAGAAACATTGTACAGAACAGAGCCCTTAAGTCCAACCCATTCAAGCAGACCAAGTTGCTTACCTGAGCTAACCGTAAAACGTAACTGTTATGTTTTGAAACTTCAAAACATTAAATTAATTCAAAGGAAGACAAAGGAGTCCGGGAATGCTGGTCTAATGCAGGTCTAACTTCGAATTTATTTTCAGCGAGGCACTTACATATCACGTGTTAGCGTGATGACATATGCAATTAACATATTTTATATACAACCAGCAATTAATTATTTAAATGAACAAGAATACTTAATCTATATATATAGATTATATATAGATCTATAATATATAATATTATTAATAGTAATTATTATTATATAATGATGAAAAAAGGACTAGGAGAACCGATTTCCTGCTACATGCAGAAATCAAGTGGCTCAGCAGAGGAAGAGTTCTCAACAGGGTGTTTGGGCTAAAAGGGAACTTGCAGAAGTACATTCATGAAAACAGCAGGTCAGATTTTGCTAAGTGTTTTGAAGATAAAGAATGGCTACAGAAACTAGCCTACTTAGCAGACATTTTTCATCATATGAACCAGTTGAACATGTCTCTGCAAGGCCCTAGAGAAAATATTTTGACATCAAGAGACAAGATTCTTGGATTTAAAAGGAAATTGCACCTTTGGAAAAATTATGTGCAGAAGTAAAACTTGAAATGTTTTCACTGCTACTTGAGCTTGAGAGTGAGGAAGGCTTTTTCCACTGAGGCAAGGGGAGAAAAAAACCAGAGGACATGGGTTAAGGGTGAGGGGGGAAAAGTTTAAAGGGAACATTAGGGGGGGCTTCTTCACACAGAGGGTGGTGGGAGTGTGGAATGAGCTGCCAGATGAGGTGGTAAATACGGGTTCTTTTTTAGCATTTAAGAATGAATTGGACAGATACATGGATGGGAGGTGTGTATGGAGGGACATGGTCCATGGGCAGGTCAGTGGGACTAGGCAGAAAATGGTTCAGCACAGCCAAGAAGGGCCAAAAGGCCTGATTCTCTGCTGTAGTTTTTCTATGGTCTCTATATCAGAAAGTCGCGAGTCTTATTGAAAAACACCTGGAAGAACAAAATTGAACAGTACTTTTCCTCCCTTCCAACCCAAGTGTATGACTGGGAGAAAGACCCTTTCTCTGAATTTTCTGCTCAGCCAGAGAACTTGACTTTGAGGAAAGGAAGAAGTTTGTGAGCTGTACTCTGATCATTCACTCATGATAAGATTTACTAACTTGCCCTTGGACAAGTTCTGGATTTCTGTGGAAGAAGAGTATCCTGCCATTCATAGGAAAGCACTGAACATTTTGCTGCAGTTTTCAACTTCTTACATGTGTGAGCAAGGTTTTTCTTGTTTAACAAGCATGAAGAGCAAAAAATAGAAATAGTTTCATTTCAGTTGAAGGTGAAATCCGTGTGTGCCTATCTCAAGATCGACCCAGAACTGAGAAAATTATGTATGCGTATGAGCTTTAAATATTTATGAAAGAGAAAGAAAGAGTAATTTCAAAAAAAGTAAGCTAAGCTTAACTATTTGCTTTCTTTCCCCAAGAAAGGTTGGCTAAGAGTTCATTCTCTACTCAAAAGAACATTGGCAACTATTTTTTGATTATTATATACAGTGGCATGCAAATGTTTGGGCATCCCGATCAAAATTTCTGGTACTGTGAATATAGTTAAGTAAGTAGCAGATAAACTGATCAACAAAAGTCATAAAGTTAAAGATGAAACATTCTTTTCAACATTTTAAGCAAGATTAGTGTATTATTTTTGTTTTGTACAATTTTAGAGTGAAATAAAGGAAAGGAGCACCATGCAAAAATTGGGGCGCCCCAAGTGATTTGAGCTCTCAGATAACTTTTACCAAGGTCTCAGACCTTAATTAGCTTGTTAGGGCTATGGCTTGTTCACAGTCATCGTTAGAAAAGGCCAGGTGATGCAAATTTCAAAGCTTTGTAAATACTCTGACTCCTCAAACCTTGTCCCAACAATCAGCAGCTACGGACTCCTCTAAGCAGCTGCCTAGCACTCTGAAAATTAAAATAAATGATGCCCACAAAGCAGGAGAAGGCTATAAGAAGGTAGCAAAGCGTTTTCAGGTAGCCGTCTCCTCAGTTCGTAATGTAATTAAGAAATGGCAGTTAACAGGAACGGTGGAGGTCAAGTTGAGGTCTGGAAGACCAAGAAAACTTCCCGAGGGAACTGCTTGCAGGATTGCTAGAAAGGCAAATCAAAACCTCCGTTTGATTGCAAAAGACCTTCAGGACTCTGGAGTGGTGGTGCATTGTACTATTGTGCAGAGACACCCGCACAAATATGACCTTCATGGAAGAAGCATCAGAAGAAAACCTTTCCTGCATCCTCACCGCAAAATTCAGCGTCAGAAGTTTGCAAAGGAACATCTAAACAAGCCTGATGCATTTTGGAACCAAGTCCTATGGACTGATGAAATTAAAATAGTTTTTGGCTGCAATAAACAAAGGTATATTTGGAGAAAAAAGGGTGCAGAATTTCATGAAAAGAACACCTCTCCAACTGTTAAGCATGGGGGTGGATCGATTATGCTTCGGGCTTGCGTTGCAGCCAGTGGCACGGGAAACATTTCACTGGTAGAGGGAAGAATGAATTCAATTAAATACCAGCAAATTCTGGAAGCAAACATCATACCGTCTGTAAAAAAGCTGAAGGTGAAAAGGGGATGGCTTCTACAACAGGATAATGATCCTAAACACACCTCAAAATCCACAATGGACTACCTCAAGAGGCGCAAGCTGAAGGTTTTGCCATGGCCTTCACAGTCCCCCAACCTAAACATCATCGAAAATCTGTAGATAGACCTCAAAAGAGCAATGCATGCAAGACAGCCCAAGAATCTCACAGAACTAGAAGCCTTTTGCAAGGAAGAATGGGTGAAAATCCCCCAAATGAGGATTGGAAGACTCTTAGCTGGCTACAGAAAGTGTCTACAAGCTGTGATACTTGCCAAAGGGGGTGTTACTAAGTACTGACCATGCAGGGTGCCCAAACTTTTGCTTCGGGCCCTTTTCCTTTTTTGTTATTTTGAAACTGCAAAAGATGGAAATAAAAAAGTAATCTTGCTTAAAATATTAAAGAAATGTGTCATCTTTAACTTTATGCCTTTTGGAAGTCAGGTCATCTTTTCCTTGCTTAGCTGTTCACAGTAACAGAAATTTTGGCCGGGGTGCCCAAACTTTTGCATGCCACTGTATACAACTTACTGATCATGCTAATGTACTGTGAGCACTGGATATAATTTTTATGTAGGGGTTCCCTGAGACCTGAAAATTATTTCAAGGGTTCCTCTAGGGCAAAAAGGTTGGGAAAAGCTGCTCCAGAACCTATTAAAGTTTCTGCTCATGAGTCCATTAGAAGAAAAATACTAAATAAGAATGGTGTTCATGGAAGGACACTACGGAGGAAACCACTGTTCTCCAAAAAAAGTGCTGCACATCTCAAGTTTGCAAACAAAATATGGATGTTCCACAACGCTTCCGGGACAATGTTCTATGGACTTGAACTTTTTGGCAGAAATATACACCACTATGTCTGGAGGAAAAAGACCACTGCACACCAACAGCAAAAACTCATCCCAACTGTGAAGATGGTGGAAGGAGCATCATGGTTTGGAGCTGTTTTGCTGCCTCAGGGTCTGGACAGCTTGCAATTGTTGAGGGAACAGCAAATTCAAAATTATATCAAGGCATTTTACAGAAGAATGTCAGGGCGGTGGTCCATCACCTGAAACTTAATAGAAGTTGGATGATGCAACAAGACAATCATCTGAAACACAAGAGTAAATCAACCACAGAATGGTTTAAAAAGAAGAAAATTCATGTTTTACAATGGCCAAGTCAGCTTCCAGACCTTTACCCAGTTGACATGCTGTGGTATGAGCTGATGAGAGCTGTTCATGCAAGTATCCCAGAAATACTGATGAACTGAAACATTTTTGTATGGAAGAATGGTCTAAAATTCCTCACCATTGTGCAAGTCCGATCAGCAACTACAGGAAATGTTTGGTGGCGGTTATTGCCGCTAAAGGTGGTTCTACCAGTTATTAAATACAAGGGTTCACATACTTTTTCCAGCCTGGACTGTGAACGATTAAACAATGTGCTCAATTATATATATATAATATATAAGATTACTCAAATATTAAGTACACAATAGTAATGTCCTCTATAAAATATAAATACAAAGCCTGTATGGTAACACTGCTTTTCATATTATACTGCCCTGGCATGTGATTCACGTAGACAGCTAGAAAGCTACATCCATGGTTGACCCCGACCAACGGAGAGCCTCCGATAGAAAGCTGTCACTCATTCTTTAAAGAGTGTTAAAAAGAGGTTAACTTCTTCCCACATGCACTAAAACATACAGTGAAATGTGTCATTTTGCGTCGACAAACAACAGTCCAAAGATGTGCTGAGAGCAGCCAACATAGCATGCCCACAACTTACTAACTCTAACCCACATCTTTGGAATATGGAAACTGGTGGAAACCCATGTGGTCACGGGAAGATTGTACAAGCTCCTTACAGACAGCGGTAGGAATCGAACACCAACTGGTGGTTCTGAAAAGCACTGTACTAACCACTACACTACTGCGTCACCCTGTGTTCTTTCTTTCATGCAAGTTTTTTGGTCTGTTTATTAGTTCAAAAACTGATACTGATTCTATACAATGTTACGTAGTGAAACTACACCGCCAACAATCAAAGAATATGTGAAAGTTATTAACACATACAGATAAAGCTGACATTTACCTGATCAAACAATCCAAGTGTTATGTTTACATCAGTGCCGTCATTCTTTTCGCACTAGGCTTTTATTGGTATGTAAAGTTTTTATAACTTGTACTTTAAAAATCATTATTTGTTAGTTTGAGAACAACTCCCACTTGACATTTTTATAGCTGCTGACACATCATCACAAAATCCCAAAGGGCATCACTGTCTTGGATTTTGAAATATTGGCCAATAAACGCATCTCATCCCTTAAAAGACATTTCTTTGTTGCCTCCTTATCAAGATCAAACCCAGATATTTCAGTTCTCCACCATACTAGATTAGCTTTTTAAAGTTCAAGATTAAAACTGAGTTAATTAAAACAGAACTGGAGAACTTGAGTTATAAGGAAAGACTAAATAGGTTAGGACTTTATTCCTTGGAATAGGGAAGATCGAGGGGAGATTTGACAGAGGTACATAAAACTATGAGGGGTATAGATAGGGTGAATGCAAGCAGGCTTTTTCCACTGGGGTTGAGTAGGACTACAACTAGTGATCATGGGTTAAGGGTGAAAAGTGAAATGTTTAAGGGGAACATGATGGAAAACTTCTTCACTCAAGGGTGGTAAGAGTGTGTAATGAGCTGCCAGCGCAAGTGGTGGATGTGATTTTGATTTCAATGTTGGATAGGTACATGGACGAACTAGACAGTTTAAATGGTTTGGCACAGACTGGAAGGGCCGTAGGGCCTCTTTCTGCACTGTAGAAATGACTTTATGACTCTTTTAAATAAAGAGCCTAATGGCTTTGCCGAGATAGAGTGGATATGGAGAGGTTGCTTCCAATAGTGGGGAAAGTCTATGACCAGAAGTGGAGGTTGATAGGTTCCTGATTGGTGAGGAGGGTCAGAGGTTACAGGGAGAAAGCAGGAGTTAGGGTTGAGTGGGAAATTAAATCAGCTATGATCGAATAGTGGAATAGACTTGATGGGCCAAATATCCTAATTCTGCTTCTACGTCTTACGGTCTTATTGAATTTGCTATTTCCTCTTGGATTTTTTATGGCTATTTGTTATGCTTTTCCCTCAGACCCTTGAATCAAATGCAATCTCCAACATACTGGAGAGCAAATTTTTCCCAATTTTTAGGTACATCGTTCTGCATTCAAAGATTTCAGGCTGGCCCTTGCAGGCCAGGGCAAATTTGACTACAGCTATTAACAAAATCAACAGTTGACCCTTCAGTGTGAATATCAACAGCCAAGTGGAGATACTGGTGGGATCCCGAGAAGACGACCAAAAAAAATCCTGACTCAAATGACCATGCTTGTATCTTGTGGTATACCACAAACAAGAAGCACAGTATGTTTCTTGGTTTCAAA
Organism: Mobula hypostoma; assembly: GCF_963921235.1. Classification (NCBI taxonomy): domain Eukaryota; kingdom Metazoa; phylum Chordata; class Chondrichthyes; order Myliobatiformes; family Myliobatidae; genus Mobula; species Mobula hypostoma. Next base: position 181,313,696 of record NC_086103.1, read on the forward strand.
TGACAAGCTGTTCAAACTCCACATGTAATCGAAACCTCCTTGATTAGATTACAACCGTGTAATCACTTCCAGGACCTCATTATTTTCCTTTTAATTACTGTTGTATTTTTTTGTAATAACTATTCTGTTCACTTCTAAGTCACTATTTTGTCAGCATTTTCCCAAGAGACATAATATAATTTATAGTGATATTGTCAGAGCAGAAATTTCTTTCGCCCTATAATCTGTACTCTGCCCAAAGTGAATACTTGCAGCTTTGGGTGCTGCCTCTGCATCTGGCCCGGATTGATCGGAATTCTTACTATATTTCATCCTTAAAAAGCAGCTGCTGTAAATGGAAACGGATTCTTTCTGAAGTGCAGCAATTACTGAGAGATTTAACTTTGCTTTTTTAAAAAAAAGTTATTTAAAAAGGCTTGCATCAAGTAGAACTTTAGCTCAGGCTACACCTAAAACTGCACAATGGACATTGAGAGATATTCGAGTTCAGTTACCAAACTGACAACACTAAGAGTGTTAGAACCATCAAAACGCTTTTCAAAACTACTGCTGTTCATTTCTACAAAGAAACAGCTCACATCACTAGGTCTAGGTTTCAGTATCACGAAGGATTGGCATCTGCCTTTCATTGTACATTGTGAAACACAGGAAAGATATTAATAAGATTGAAAGAGTACAGAGAATATTTACAAGGATGTTGCTGGGACTTGAGTCACAGGGAAAGGTTGAATAGGTTAGGACTGTATACCCCTGGAGAGTAGGACAATGAGGCATACAAAATTATGAGGGGTATAGATAGGGTAAATAAATCCAAGCAGGCGTTTTTCACTGAGCAACACACACAAAATGCTGGAGGAACTCAGCAGGCCAGGCAGCAAAGAGTACAACTGATGTTTCAGACAGAAAAGAGTACAGTTAATGTTTTGGCAAGACCCTTCTACTACTCACCTTTTTTCACCAGTCCTGCTGAAGGGTCTCGGCCCAAAAAGTTGACTGTACCCTTTTTAAAAGAGGCTGCCTGGCCTGCTGAGTCCTCCAGCATTTGGTGTGTTGCTTGGATTTCCAGCACCCGCAGGTTTTATCCTTTGGCTTCTACTGAGACTAGAACTAGAGGTCATGGGTTACGGGTGAAAAGTGAAATGTTCAAGGGGAACATGAGGGGGGATCTTCTTCACTCAGAGGGTAGAACGATTTGCCAGAAGTGGTTGATGTAGGTTCAACTGCAATATTTAAGAGTAATTTCAATAAGCACATGGATAGCAATGGTCCAGATGCAGATTCAGGGGCCCTAGATAGAAAAACAGTTCAACATGAACATTCTGTGCACCACAGCTACAGGGCAGCATGTGGAAGAGCGGTTGGCACTGCAGCCTCACTGATCCAGGGGCCCAGTATTATCATGACCTTACTAATAGCAGCAGCAGAGCCGCAGGAATTGAATCCTGATCACTGGTGCTGTAAAGCTTTGCTCTAAACTACCATTACTGTCACATACCCTTAATTTTCTACATTTTGACATTGGTTGTACAAGCTGAGCAGGGGAATTTGCTGCTATTGCCCAGTACTGTCTTGATGCAGAGATAACAAGGCACTTGCTTGAATAGGTTATGCCAGTGGTCCGCAACCACCGGGCCGCAAAGCATGTGCTACTGGGCTGTGAGGAAACAATATGAGTAGCTGCACCTTTCCTCATTCCCCGTCACGCACTGTTGAACTTGAACATAGGGTTGCCAACTGTCCCATATTTGCCGGGACATCCTGTATATTGGGCTAAATTGGTTTGTCCCATACGGGACCGCCCTTGTCCCGTATTTCCCCTGCTAAGGTAAAACGTTCCTATGAAACCTTTCGTGCCGAAATGGCGTAAAGCGAAGAAGCAGTTATCATTAATTTATATGGGAAAAAATTTTGAGCATTCCCAGACCTAAAGAATAACATAACAAATCATACTAAATAACACATAAAACCGAAAATAAATAACACTAACATATAGTAAAAACAGGAATGATATGATAAATACATAGCCTATATAAAGTAGAAATAATATGTATAGTCGGGAAGATGAAGGCAAAACCGATTTCTGGAAGAAAAATTCAGCACGTACGTGCATGCGCACACAGGTGGCCGTGCAAGGCTTCGTGGTCATGGTAGTCTTTCCTGGGGTAAAGTGTCCCGGGATTTGACTGCAACTTTTGTCCCTTATTTGGGAGTGAGAAAGTTGGCAACCCTAACTGTAAAAGACATGTTGAGGTGAGTTTAACCCTACTTGAACAACCCCTCCCCGGTCGGCTGGTCCGCAAGAATATTGTCAATATTAAACCAGTCCGCGGTGCAAACAAGGTTGGGGACCCCTGGGTTATGCAATAACAGCCAACATTAGTTCAGACAATAGAGAAGCAGGACTCAACTGAAAACAACAGGAACGTACAGTGAGTCTAGATGTAGGGTCTTGACCCAAAATGTCAACTATCTATTTCAAAGTTCAAAGTAAATTTATTACCAAAGTGCATATATGCCATATAGTATCATGTGCATGAGTATATATAGAGCACTGTGCAAAAGTCTTAGATACATATATAAAGCTAGACACTCTCAGCCCTGAGACACGAGGCAAAGTCATTTGATTCCACACAACTAGTTTATTGATCATTACAGAATGTCTCTCTGGTGCTTCCCACTCCCTTCTCCTCCCTTCCTCCTTTCCCAAACAAGATTCCACTCTCCCTTCTCCTATTCCCAAACATGAATCCCCTCTCCCTGCTCCTTTCCTACTCTCAGTCCACAAATTTCAGAATCAGATCTAACACTCACAAATGTCATGAAATTTGTTTTTTTGCAGCAGCAGTACAGTGCAATACACAAAATTACTACAGTACTGTGCAAAAAAAAGTCTTTGGCTCCCTAGCTATATGTACGTGCTGAACACTTTTGCACAGTACTGTGTGTCGTGAAACCAACAGTTGATCCTTCAGTGTGACTATCACGAGCTAAGTGGAGAGTTTGGTGTGATCTCAAACACCAGACTGACCACGCTTGTTATCTTGAAGTATATCACAAACGTTTTTTTGATTTTCAGTTTAATGGCACAGAAAAAGAATATTAACATATCTCCACCACTATTCCCTCTGAATATTTTACAAGCTAAATTTTATACCAAGAACTGGTTTGATAAACCGTACTGGAGCTAAATAAATCAATAGACTGTGTGACTCAGATTTTAAACAGAAACTGCCTGATTTCCTTTTTTAAATTGAAAGGCATGAGAAAATGTTAGACTTAAGAGTTATTATCACTGGCATACGTTGTGAAATCTGTTGTTTTATGGCAGGAATAGAGAGCAATACATAAAAAATTACTGTGTTACAATATGAAACATAAAAATATAGATAAGTAGAGGAAAAAGTGAGGTAGTGTTCATGGGTGCATAGGCCATTCAGAAATCTGATGAGCAGAGGGGAAGAAGCTGTTTCTGAAGAGTGAGTGTGTGAATGTGTGTGTGTGTGTGTGTCTGTCTGTCTTCAGGTTGCAGTACCTCCTCTCTGATGGTGGCAATGAGAAGAGGACATGTCTAGTATTGGATTTTTGAACACACAATTCTCAGGATAATATAGCCAAATGGACATCTGATATTTGCACCCAGACTACTTTACAAGTGAATAGCTAGGTCCCACTCTTGATCCTTATTTATTTATTTAGAGATATAGCGCAGAACAGGCCCTTCCAGCACAACAAGCTGCATCACCTAGCAACACACTGATTTAACCCTAGCCTGTTCACAGGACAATTTACCATGACCAATTAACCTCCTAACCAGTGGGACTGTGGGAAGAAACTGGACCACCCAGAGAAAATCCACATAGTCACAGGGAGAATGTACAAACTGCTTACAGACAGCACCAGAAATGAAGTGTGAACCCCGACACCCTGAGCGTCATGCTAACTGCTACAATACTGTAGCACCCTAGGCCATTCATTCTAACAATTTAGCACTTATAATTTATTTTTAATATTACCTCTGATTCCTTTGCCAATCATCTCAAACCTCTGAGATGCACCAACGACCTTTTAGCTACTGGAATAATTTTTTCTTTACTCCACCTAAGAAAGTCTCAACTTTACACATCAAATATCGTTTTGGCAATGACAATGCTCATTCATGCTTAGGTTTTGGTGGCACTCAATAAATTAGAAACTAATCATGAAGTTTAAAGCAATAAAGAGGAACCAACCATTATCAATGTGACCACAGTCACGTACAATAAATCTTCCCACAGTTCCAGCTGTGAACCTGCAATGCAGATATCCCAACTGTGTCGAGATTAAGGGGAGCAAAAGAGGGAGTGTGACTCTAACCTCACGGCAGGACACCATACTAGTATTGAGCAGCGCAACATTATTACAGCTCCGGAGTTCAGAGTTCAATTCCGGCGCCACCCTGTAAGGAGTCTCTGTACGTCCTCTACGTGAAAAGCGTGGATTTTCCCCAGGTGCTCCAGTTTCCTCCCACAGTCCAAAGATGCACTAGGCAGGTTAACTGGTTAGTGTAAATTGTCTCGTGATTAGGTTAAGGTTAATTTGAGTTGTGGAGTTGCTGGAGCGTCGTGGCTCGAAAGGCCGCAGGAGTCTACTCACACTGTATCACATAAAGATTTAATACCAGAACCTAAAATTGAAAGAGCAGCATTCATGCAATAAAAGCCAAGTGTAATTGCTTGAGAGATATTGAGACTCTGGTTAAGGAGGAGGAGGAGGTACATAGCAGGTACAGGCAGGAAGGAACAAACGAGGTACTTAAGGGATATTACAAATGGAAGGAGGAAATTAGGGGTGATAAAACAAAGCACAAGGTTGAAAGTGAACTGTTTAAGGGGAACATGACAGAGAATATCTTCACTCAGAGGATGGTGAGAGTGCAGAACAAACTACTGGCAGAAGTGGTGGATGCAGGTTCAATTTCAAAATTTAAAGAAGTTTGGACATGTAAATTGAAGGCTGCCATCCAGGTGCAGGTCATTGGGACTAGACAGATTAACAGTTCAGCACTGACTAGATGGGCCAAAGGGAGAGTTTCTGCGCTACAGTATTCTATTTCTGTGCTATAGTATTCTAGGACTCATAATAATTTTACCATTTTGTGACTCATAGCAATTTTATCTTGTGTGTACTTCTGGTCACCAGGTTACATAAAAGATGTGGAGACTTTGGTCAAGGTACAGAAGAGGTTTACCAGGATGCTGCCTCGATTGGAGGGTATGAACTATATGGAGTGGTTGGATAAACATGCATTGTTTCTCTGGAGCGTCAGAGGCTGATAGAAGTTCACACAGTCATAGGTACAGTAAAAAGTCATAGTCTTTTTCCCAGGGTGGAAATGACAACATAAACAACAAAGCTTCAAGGGAAGAGGGGAAAGTTTAGAGAAAACATATGGGACAAGTTTCAGTGAGTGTTTTGTTTTATATACACAGCGTAGAATGTGCAGCTGGGGGCGTGCTGAAAAAATGTGACGGTGTGATTGGAGATATGCAGGTATGGAGGGACATGGATCACAGCAGGCAGAAGATATTAGTTTAATATGGCACAGGCATTGTGGCTGAAAGGCTTGTATCTACGCTGTAATGTTCTACATTCTACGTTCAATTTGGTGAGTGAACAGGTGAGTACAAGGACCATGGTGATGGGAGACATGATGAGAAGAGGCAGAAAAATAGCCACGATCCACCTGGAGAAAAACGATGAACAACTTCTACCCTTATTTCTGTTCTTGATCAACAAGTGTGATTAAAGCAATTCCTTTTAATGATATAACTGAAGCAAGACCACCTGGGGACTAGGCAAGAAGAATACATAATCTACATTCAAAGATTGATAAAAATCTATTTAAAGCATATGATGTCTCATTACAGAGCAACCCACAGAGTATCCAACAATATCCAAGGACTTAAAACAAATTCCTCTTCAACTCTGTACTAAAGATACACCCATCTATTCTGAGGCTGTGCCCTCTTTTGTCCTGGACTCTCCCACTAAAGGAAACATCTCTCCATGTCCACTCTATTTAGGCCTTTCAATATTCAATAGGTTTTTAGAACAGAAATGAGGAGGAATTTCTTTAGCCAGAGGGTAGAGAATTTGTGGAATTCATTGCCACAGACACTGTGGAAGACAAGTCATTGGGTATATTTAAAGAGAAGGTTGATAGTTTCTTGATTAGTCAGGGTGTCAAAGGTTCAGTGGAGAGAGCCATGATGGAATGGCAGAGCAGACTTAATAGGCTGAATGGCCATTTCTGCTCCAATGTCTTATGGTCTTAAATACTTCTTCCAGCAGAAATAGCCACACCTTCCAAAACACTACACAGCTTTGGTGCTTATCATGTGGTCTCCCCTACATTACGTGAACAGTGATTTGAAAATCAGAAAATGACATGGTAGAAATTTCAACACAGGAGGACGAGGAGCCATCATTGATTAGAAAGACTGAATAGCCTGTGTTTATGTCATGATAAATTAGCAAAGGAATATTCAGATTAATTATCACCTGCACAGCAGGCTTAATATTCCCACGGAAGGACTCTGATAATAAGTAAACACAAGAGATTCTGCAGATGCTGGAGATCCATAGCAACACACACAAAATGCAGGAGGAACTCAGGTCATATAATGTTGTAGCTCTATAAAACCCTGGTTGGACCACACTTGGAATGTCATGTTCAGTTCTGGTCACCTTTTTTATATAATATATATAAAAGCATAGATAGAGTGAACAGCCAGAAACTTTTCCCCAGGGTGGAAATGGCTAATACAAGGGAGCATAATTTTAAGGTATTTGGAGGAAAATATAGGGGAGGGGGGGTCTCAAAGGCAATTTTCTTTCACAAAGGTGTGTACATCGAACGCGCTGCTAAGGGTGGTGGTTGAAGTAGATACATTAGGGACATTTAAGAGACTGGAAGATGCACACAAGAATGATAGAAAAATGGAGGGCTATGTTGGAGAGAAGGGTTAGATTGATCCTAGAGTTGGTTGAAGGTTGGCAGAACATTGTGAGCCAAAGGGCCTGTACAAGAAATTAGCATCCATCATTAAGGACCCCCACCATCCAGGCCATGCACTCTTCTCTTTGCTGCCATCAGGTCCCACAGCACCAGATTCAGGAACAGTTATTACCCTATAACCAATCCAATAGGCTCCTGAACCAGCGTGGACCTCTTCGCTCATCACAACACTGAATACAACCTACAGACTCACTTTCAAGGTTCTGTACAATTCACATTCTCAATATTATCTATCTATTTCGCACATTGGCTGCTTGTCAAGTGTTTTTCTGTAGTTTTTTTTATTTATTCCATTGTACTTCTTTGTTCTACTGTGAAAATGAATCTCAAGGTGACATATATATACTTTGATAATAAATATATTTTGAACTTTGACTTTGTACTATGCTGTAAAGTTCTATTATTCACAATATGCAGAGCCTGCCTTTACAATAATAAAGTGACAGATTGTACAAAATAATCATTGCTACTCAAACTGCAGTGGAGTGTTCTGAGTCAGAAATATTGTTTAACAAAGTGAAGGCTGCTTGTAAACATTATTGTGCAATGTGGTTGTACTCAATGTGGAGTGCAGTTGGGAAGCAAATTCAGTTCATTTTCAAACAGTCTCAAGCTTGGATCTAAAAGCTGGTGGAAACTACTTCAAAAGCTGTGAAATTTAGATCAGGCGCTGACGAAAAATAGTTAAAGTTGTTGAGTTTCTTTAAAATACAAACATCTGGTCAGGAATGAGATAAGTTTAACTGAGATGAGATGGTTTACAGTTCACAAGTAAGGCAAACACAAAATGATCTGCCTTGAGATAGTGAACATAGGACATTTCACTTAAAGGCCACGAAAGAAATAGCTGGTATATTGTAGTGACTGTGAAGCTTTATTTAATCAAAGCATTAGATTCGTGGCACAGAATGTGAAAGCAAAACTAACCTGTTTTTACACAATATCTTTCAAGACATCACCTCATCCTCAGGTGTTGTACAGCCAAGTAAGTGTTATTGAAGAGCAGGCAAGGCAAGACCCACAAAAAATAGTAAAAATCACAGAGGATCACTTGAGGTCTCCCACCCCCCTATTTGTGACATTTACCAGTAAGGTTGTAGACTAAGGTGCTGAAATATTGTTGAGGATCCCTACCACCCATCCCACAATCTCTTTGACCCACTACCATCAGGAAGGAGGTACAGCAACATCAGGACTACGGCTGACAGACTGAGTAACAGCTTCTTCCCTCAGGCTGCAAGACTAATGAATACCCCGCCACCACTGAGGTCTAGTCACTAGGACAATGACCTGTTTACTGTTATCCTGTGCTGCACACAACATGCATTTTGAATATTTTATAAACTTATTTGTGGTAATATTTTGTTTTATGTGCTGTGTGTAATATATATGTTTCATGGGTGCACTGTGGCCCAGAGGAATGTTGTTTCGTTTGGTTGTGTATGTAGTCAACTGACAATGAACTCGAACTTGGTTATCATGTATGAAATGCACAAGCTCCCAGAAATAACAATAATGTGACAATGCCCAGATAGTCCCTTGATTGATGGTGGTTGATGCAGAAATATTTTCTAAGACGCCCAGAAGAGCAATAAAGGTGAAGTATTTTATCGCGCAATGCAGACAGATTTAGGAAAGGCATTCCAGGACTGCAGCAACTTGGTGGAGGGTTGAGGGAGGGAGGAGAAAATTTGTCCCACACATCTCCTTTGAACTTAACCCCTTTCACCTTAAATGCATGCCCTCTAGAATGAGATATTTCAACCTTGGGTAAAAAAATACTGTCTGGTCCTCTCATAATCCTATAAACTTCGAAAAGAACTCCCTCAGCTTCAGCCACTCTAGAGAAAACAACCCAAGTTTGTCCAACCTCTCATTTTAGCCTTCTAATCCAAGAAACATCCTGGTAAACCTCTTCTGCACCTTCTCCAAAGCCTCGACATCCTTCTTGTTATGAGGCAACGAGAAGTGAATGCAGTAATCCAGATGCAGCCTATCTAGGGTTTTAAAAAGTTGTAAAATAGCTTCCTGACTTTTGAATTCAATTCCTCAATTAATAAAGACAAGCATTCTTTTCATTACAGCAAGGGTTCCCAACCTGAGATCCACAGATCCCTTGGTTAATGGTAGGGGTACATGGCATTAAAAAAGTTTAGGAACCACTGTATATCAGTATCAAGCTGTGTAGCCACTTTCGAGGACTTGTGGACTTGGACCCAAGATCCCCCTATACATCAGAATTGTTGAAGGTCCTGCCATTTGGACAACAATCTGGAATGACAAAGATGAAGCGCTTCAACCCAAAACATCGATTACCCATTTCCCTCCATACACACTGCCTTGGCAGGGCAGGCAATATCTGTGGAGGCAAAGAAATGGTTGGTTTTTTGGGTCAAGACATCATGGTATATGCTGGATGACAGCGATTGAGAAAAGGGGCTTGTTTTCCTGTGATGTTTTGTTGCTTGCTGTGCTCTCTGTTTTCCTGCCAGGTATAGTGGCCATAGCTCTGCTAAGTTGTCAGAAGAATGCATGCAGGAACCTGGAGGAAACCGATGCGGTCACAGGAAGAACATACAAACTCCCTCAGACAGTGAAGGAAAATGAAACCAGGTCGCTGGTACTGTAAAGTGTTGTACCCTCTTCTCATTGCTACCATCAAGGAGGTGGTACAGGAGCCTGAAGACACACACTCAACATTTTAGGAACAGCTTCTTCCACAGCACCAGATTTCTGAATAGCCAATTAACCCATGAACAGTACCTCACCATTTTTTTCCAGTTCTTTTCCTCTCTTTTTGCACTACTTATTTAATGTATTATATATTATTGTAATTTATAGTTTTTTAAATTATGTATCACAATGTTCTGGTGCAACAAACAGGATATTTCACAACATATGCCGGTGATACTAAACCTGATTCTGATCCTGACGTATAGCTGACTTTACTATTAAACACCAATGCCATTGTACAGAAATCCTACAAAAAAGTAGTGGATACGGCCTAGTCCATCATGGGCAAAGCCCACCCTACCATTGAGCACTTCGATACAGGGCGCTGTCACAGGAAAACAGCATCGATAATCATTGTCCTGCACCATCCAGCACATGCTCTCTTCTCACTGTTGCCATCAGGAAGGTGGTACAGGAGCATCAGGACTCACACCAGCAGGTTCAGAAACAGTTATTACTCCTCAACCATCAGGCTCTTGAACAATGGGAATAACTTCACTTGTTCCATCACTGAACTGTTCCCACAAACTGTGAACTCATCTTCAAGGACTTTTCAACTCATGCTCTCGATATTTATTGCTTGCTTACAATGCCTATATTCAGTGACTTAGAAATCTTCTTGCATTCACCTCCTGACTTGTGCTTTTCAATAACCTTTTCATAGAGTTGCATGCAGTGTTATTTTGTCATCATGATCTAAAGCATATCTCTATAAAGTTTTTGCCAGGATACTGACTCACCAACAGTTAGATGTTCCAGATACAGGGGCATTTTTACTACAATCAATTGAAACACCTTGACTGCACACAGGCCTCCAAAAACAGATCTCCATTTAACCAATTATGTGACTTCTAAAACCAATTGGCTGTACCACTGATGATTTGGTGTGTCATATTAAAGTGGGGACAATACGTATGCAATTATTTTGTGTTTTATAGTTGTAATTAATTTAGATCATTCTGTTTTCACTTTGACATGAAACAGTCTTTTTCTGTTGATCAGTGTCAAAAAAGCCAAATTAAATCCACTGTGATTCAATGTTGTTAAACCATAGAACATGAAAACTTCCAGGGGGTGAATACTTTTTATGGGCAGCATACTTATTATTATTACTTTTTCTTCTCTTTTTGATTTTGCACACAATTTGTTGTTTTATTATTAGTTGTTGTCCATGCTGTCGGGTGCAGCCATTCATTGACTCTATTGTGTTTCTTATATTTACTGTGATTACCTGCAAGAAAATGAATCTCAGGGTTGTGTATGTACTTTGATAAAAAATTTATGTTGAACTTTATTACTGGCTAGGCACAGGCTCCCTGCTCCAGACTGTACCACTCATTCTCATCTCAAGAAAAATATCAGTTATATAGTTTTAAAATGGGCTTCAGTTTAAGCTATCTAGAGAAAGTACAGCTGTGCAGAATACCAAAGTGATTGTAAGTTTGCACAAATATTCAAAACAGAATCAGAAAGGAAACAGTAGTACTAAGTTAAACATACATAATTGACAAAACCACACCATTAGCACTTCACTTTAAATGGAAATAGATTCAGTTCTACTAAGTTTTTCCAACAATGCCAAGAATCATTATTCTACATCTGAAAGAGCAATGAAACATCAAAAATAAATTAGTTGATAGATTGCAAGCGAGTTTACTGTGACAGACAAGGAAACCGGACTAAACTGATGTGAAATGAGAATTACGCTAAATGGTAAACAATTAATTGACATTTAAAGAACTATTTCATACTTTGCAATAAATATATCCCTTTGATAATATATATTTCTTACTGGAACAAAACCCACCCCACAGAAAAAGTAGTTGTGGCTAACAGCAGTATTTGATCAAAAGAAAAGCTTATATTACCAAAAGGGAAAAAAAAAATTGGATTGGGAAAATCGAATACATTGAAAAAGGATGCAGTAAGACCACCCTATAAGGAAACAAAAAAAAAATTGCAAAAAGCTCCAATGGATATTAAAATAAAAAGGAAAAAGAATTCAAAAATTAACATGGGCCTCTTACAGACAGGAAGAAGATATTATAATGGGGAATAAGGAAGTAGAAAAATTGGCAAATATTTTCCATCTGCCTTCAACCTGGCAATGATGAAGAACTATAAGGTCTGGAGTGAACAACGTGATGAAAAAAATTTGTAAAGAAGTGAATGAAACTGAAATTCAGAAAATCCCAGTTCCTAAAGACCTGCATCTTGAGATACGAGACACGTGGTTATGGTCACCATAGATACAGTAGTTTTCAACTTCCAAAGTTTCCATAGATTCTAGAAATTCCCACAGACTGGAAAATAGGGGTGGGCAAGGGGGAAATGGGGAAAAAATAAAGCTAAAATAATGACCATTTAACCTGATGTAAGAAGTTGTAAAGTCATACTTCACGGGAACAGGGCCTTCAGCCCAACCAGCCCATGCCACCCATGATCATCCAAATTAGTCACACTTGCCAATTTTTGGCTTATATGCCACTAACCCCTTCTGTCCACACCCTTGTCAAGGTGTTTTTTTAATGTTGCTATATCCACCTCAACCACTTCCTGACAACTTATTCCATTTATGTACCTCCCACTGCGTGAAATGGTCCTTCAGGTCCTTCTTAAATTCTTCCCTCTCACCTTAAACCAATACCTCCTAGCTCTTAATTCCCCTTTCCCTATGAAAGACTGCATTCACCTTATGCCCCCACGATGTGATCGTACTCCTCCATGTGATCATCCTTCATTCTATTTTTCTCTAACAGCAAATCCCATTCCACTCAATTTAATTACTTACTGCCCATTACACCATTGGCATTTAGGGCAGCAATGAAGGTCCACCAACTCTCGCTCTGTCCAGAGCTTCCTTCAACATGTCAGTAGCTTCCTTTCAGTTTTCATTACTGTTAATCAGGTGGGGGCTCAGGAATATTGCTGCACTCAGATGTAGAAGGACTCTTCATTGCTATTTCCGTAACAATTTTGTTTTACCTGTCAGGGCTGTTAAGTCCCCAAATCTGAAAGACCAGTGGACTACTCTTAGTCTGGCCTCTAACCTTTGATCTGTTTGACACAGGTGACCCTACCAAAAGACAAAGCATAAAGCCCTTACTCTACCCAGCATAGCTCTCCGGGTTTACGGAGGCACTCAAAATCTCCAAACCACGACAAGGTTGTGGTTCTCCTGGAGGCTTCCACTCAATCTCTCTCCATAACTCAGTCTGCTGAGTCCCGGCAGCATTCTCATAAAAAATTGTCCATTAAAATCAGCACGGGGTCTTATGTTTTGTAACTCCAACTATAAGACTAATGCTGCATTAACATTCAAAGTGTCACTGGTTAATCTGTTTTGTACCTTCAATATTTAACTTATGCTGTTAGTTTGTTAGTTTTGTGTAATTTCACCCTACTTTCATATGTTATTATGTGTTATGTGTATTATACATATTATACATACCCAGGTCCGGAGAAACATTTTCTAGTTTGATGGGAATACATGTATATAGTTAAATGACAATAAACTTGACTTGACTTGAATTTAAAAGAAATGAGAGTACGAAATGCGGATCTAACTTAGTTTTTACTTTAAGCAAGGCTCGCATGTACAAAGGAAAATAATATTTTAAATACATAAGCTAAAGCTCATCAAATCTAAAAGAAAATGTCAAAACATTGACTAGATCATCCTGAGATTGTATCTAACAGTACAAATAGACAACAGCAAACCAGGATATGGTGTATTTTGACTTGTAGTATCAGAATCAAGTTTATATCACCAGCATATGTTGTGAAATTTGTTGTTTTTGCAGCAGCAGTACGTTGTCATACCTAATCATAAAAATAACTAAATTACAGTAAATGTATAGATACAGAACTGTGCAAAAGTCTTAGCCACATATGTATAGCTAGGGAGCCTAAGACTTTTGCACAGCACTGTCTTTGGATTGGAGAGCAAGAGCGTATACTGGCGGAAGAAAAGATGTAGGGAGTGGCGATGGTGGTGTGCTGCAGGAGCAGAGTGCAACGGGTGGCAGACAAGGAATGCCAGCATCGTGGGGTGGGGTGGTGCGCAGGTGCAGACACACCCAGCCCCAAGACACCGGGCAAGGTCATTTGATACCAAACAATTGGTTTATTAATTACTACAGAATGTCTCTCTGGGGCTTCCTGCTCCCTCCTCTCTCCCTTCCTTTTCCCAACAATGAATCCTCTCTCCCTGTCCCCTTCTCACCCTCAGTCCACAATAGAGACCTGTTAAAGAATCAGGTTTTTTTTAATCACACACATCATGAAATTTGTGTTTTTTTGTGACAGCAGTACAGTGCAATATATAAAATTACTACAGTACTATGCAAAAGTCTTAAGCAACACCCATAAAAGTTGCTGGTGAACGCAGCAGGCCAGGCAGCATCTCTAGGAAGAGGTGCAGTCGACGTTTCAGGCCGAGACCCTTCGTCAGGACTAACTGAAGGAAGAGTGAGTAAGAGATTTGAAAGTTGGAGGGGGAGGGGGAGATGCAAAATGATAGGAGAAGACAGGAGGGGGAGGGATAGAGCCAAGAACTGGACAGGTGATAGGAAAAAGGGATACAAGAGGATCATGGGACAGGAGATCCGGGAAGAAAGACAAGGAGGTGGGAGGGGGACCCAGAGGATGGGCAAGGGGTATATTCAGAGGGACAGAGGGAGAAAAAGGAGACTGAGAGAAAGAATGTGTGTATAAAAATAAGTAACAGATGGGGTACGAGGGGGAGGTGGGGCATTAGCGGAAGTTAGAGAAGTCGATGTTCATGCCATCAGGTTGGAGGCTACCCAGACAGAATATAAGGTGTTGTTCCTCCAACCTGAGTGTGGCTTCATCTTTACAGTAGAGGAAGCCGTGGATAGACATGTCAGAATCGGAATGGGATGTGGAATTAAAATTAAAATGTGTGGCCACTGGGAGATCCTGCTTTCTCTGGCGGACAGAGCGTAGATGTTCAGCAAAGCGGTCTCCCAGTCTGCGTTGGGTCTCGGCCTGAAACGTCGACTGCACCTCTTCCTAGAGATGCTGCCTGGCCTGCTGCGTTCACCAGCAACTTTTATGTGTGTTGCTTGAATTTCCAGCATCTGCAGAATTCCTGTTGTTTGCGTTTAAAAGTCTTAGGCACCCTAGTTTTTCTGTGTGTGTGTGTTTTAAGACTTTTGCACATTACTGTGTAATAAATTAAATAAGTTGTGCAGAAAAGAGAGTAAGAAAAAAAGTGAGGTAGTGTACATAGAATTGAGATAATAGGATTAGTCTAAATGTGCCAAAAAGAGGCCATTAAAATTAAAGCACATGGAATTGAGAGCAATACACATACATGGATTGAATATCGGTTATCGGATGGAAAACAGTAGGAAAACAAGATAAGGTAAACCTTTATTATCCCCGAGGAAATTATTGTTGCAAGGTTGCTCAGTCAGGAATATATGTTTAAAATACAAAATGTAAGCCTTGACACCTGAAAAAAATACAAACTGTGCATTAAAAAGTAATAGTGCAGATGTGCAATGAAACCATACACGTATATACTCAAAGAGAAGGAGTTGTAGAGTCTTATAGCCACAGGGAGAAAGGATCTCCTGTGGCGTTTAATGGTGCACCTCAGTGGAATCAGTCTGTTACTAAAGATGCTCCTCAATCCAGTATGCTGTGGAGGGGGTGAGAGGGATTATCCATAATGCTCCATTGCTTCTGCAGTAGCCTCCTCTCAGACACATGCACCAAGGAATCCAGTTCCACCCCCTAAACAGAACTAGCCTTCTAGGTCAGATTCATTCATCATATGTAAATCAAAACGTACTATGAAATGTGATAACAACCAAAACTCCCGAAGGATGCGCTGGGGGCATCCCACAAGTGTCACCACACACGCTGGTGCCAACACAACACGCTCACAATACTTGGCAGAACACAACAACTGAAAAGCCCCGCTCCTCCCTCCTACCCACTCATGCAACACATACAGCCTCCACTCCAGGACAGGCCGCCCTCAGACTCCAGTGCACTGGAACTCACAGAACCTAGGCCCTCAATTCCCCCAGTGGACCCACTTTCAAGTATGGAGGCTGTTGCAATGGACTACCATAGAGGCCACTGCTAGAGCCAGAGCTGATTAGTCTGAATCAATTAACCGAACTGAACTAGAGGAATAAGTGTAATATATCCAAAGTTGTCGAGCCTGCTGCTAATAAACCAGTCCAGAACCAACACATTTATTTATTTGCATGTATTTCAACCGTTTGTCATCTTTTGCACATTCTTTGTCTTTGTCTGTCGTTTTTCATGATTCTACAGTATTTCTCTTTACTGTGAATGCCTACAGGAAAATGAACCTCAGGGTAGTATAGGCTGACATATATGTACTTTGGTAACAAATTTACTTAGAATTTTTAATATTCAAGCCAATTATTGAAGGCTAATTCAAGTACATTGTGTAATTTGGGGTACAGGGATAACAAATACAGAAATTCTTCTCTCAGTGAATGTCATAGAGTTATAGAATACTAAAGCATAGAAACAGACCTTTTGGCCCAACTAGTCGATGCCGAAGTATTAATCTACCTAGTCCCGTCGACCTACACCAGCACTATAGTGCTCCATACCACTCCCATCCACGTACCTATTCAAATTTCTCTTAAATTTTGAAATCTAAACTGAAATCACCACTTCCGCTGGCAGCTCATTCCACACTCTCATCACCCTCTGAGTGGAGAGGTTCCCTCTTACGTTCCCATTAAACAATTCAGCTTTCACCCTTAACCCACGACCTCTAGTTGTAGTCCCACCCAACCTCAATGGAAAAAGCCTGCTTGCATTTACCCTATCGACACCCCTCATAAGTGTACTCTCCTCAAGGTAGAAAGTAAAAACCAAGCTTTGCAAAATAACATCCAATTTTTCCTTCATCTAACAAAACATTCAAAGTAATGGAGAAATGACAGTGTAACTTTAAAATGATGATTTCTAATAAAAATTTAAGTAAAGCATGGATTTTTCGAAGATACCACACAAACCCTATTTGCAATTTATTAAAGGCAACAAAGGGAAAATGACATTAAAAATTCCTTCAGGCCATTAATCTGCCATTCAGTCTTCAGATGTCTTTTCCCCCCATGCATAAACTTTCATTCTGATTAAATCAATACATGACACTTATACAAAGGGCAATTTTAAAATTGTATACATCAAATGCAAAATTCCACTCACAATGTGGCCAGCTTGGGTGTATTAGCAGCAAATATGGCCCTGGATATTAGTTGTAAGGATGTCGGAAATGAAATGCAGGTGCAGCACAGTAAAGACTAGCAAAACTTTATTGAGTCAGAAATAACAGAACAGTGGGTGTTTCAATTTTAGCAGATAATCTTTTGAAATGATTATATACAGAACATTAGGTACTGTACCAAATAGGCACAGATCACATGTCATGGTAAACCTGGGTCTTATTTCAAAAGTTACCTTTTCCAATTATCATCCAACTGCTGCAAACGCTTACTGGTTCATAAAAAAAAAGAATAATCTAATTCTCCAAAGACGAATTCAACTTGGAGGGAGTTGGAGAAGTAACACGTTCCAAATGCAAACCAGTATGTCTTTTGTATTTTACTAACATCTGCAATGCAGATATTCCTTATGGAAAAAAATAGAAATACAAGTTAAGAGATCAACACCACTTCGCAAGATGAAGAAACTGCCATTAAACTGGGTACCAGCACAAATCTTTTCACTGATTCATTTGTTTATCGATTATGTTTTATTTAAAAATCCAGTGCGGAATAGGCCCAGTGAGCCACACCATCCAGCAACCACCTACATAACCTAAATTAATCACAGGACAATGGCCAATTACTCTACTAACACAGTCTTTGGACTGTGGGAGGAAACCAGAGCACCCAGAGGAAATGCCTACATTCTTGGGGATAATGCACAAACTCATCGTGGCGCCATCGGTGGCAGGGTGAAGATGTGACCCTACAAAATTAGATATAAGGCACTCCTTCCCTCGGCTTGTCTGCAGGTCACTCGAGGTAAGGTGTAGCACCTTCTTAGCCTCTGATCAGGGTTACATGAAGCCATGGGAGCAGGTGGTGGGTGGTCGTATGAGCAGTTGGTGCTTATCACAAGTCCTGGTTATGTGACCACTGACATCAGGCAGACAATCTCTGAAGAGTATTGAAAATGGCTGGGGTCACCCATCTTGTAAAGATGCTGCCCAGAAGGCAGCAATGGCAAACCACTTAAGTAGAAAAATCTGCCAAGAACAAACATAGTCATGGAAAGACCATGATCGCCCAAGTCATATGAGACGGCACATAACGAATAACCGAACGGATGGTGCTGGAAATGAACTCCAAACTCCAACCACACGAGCTGTAGTAGTGTTGTGTTAACCACACCACTGTTTACTTTAGCAAGAAAGAAAAGAAAAAATGAAGTACTGAATGGGGGCTGCAAGAGAGAATGTGGTACAAACATTCTGCCCCAGTCTTTTTGTTCATGGGATTAGGGTAAACAACTTTTAAATAGTATGTTCCACACTGCCCTGAGAAAATAATGCCAATCACGGCTTGAGGTGAGATTAGGCCAAATCAACCAAATAGCAAATCTCTGAAAGGCTTCGGCACACCATTCGGATTTTTATGATCATTGATCCACAGGTGCTTCCCGAGTATTTCCAGAATTTTGCATTTTAATTTCAGATGTATAGCATCTGTAATTTTTGTTTCTTGGGGCTTTTAAATGTATAGTACACAAAGCAAAGTCATTTGACTCCAAATAATTGATTTATTGAACATTACAGAATGTCTCTCTGGTGCTTCCCATTCCCTCCCCTCTCCCTTCCCCTTTTCCCAACCATGATTCCCCTCTCCCTGCCCCCTTCCCACTCTCAGTCCACATACAGACTCATATCAGAATCAGGTTTATCATCACTTACATATATCATGAAATTTGTTTTTTTTTGCGGTAGCAATACAGTGCAATACATAAAATTACCACAGTACTGTGAAAAATCTTCTGCACACTAAAGGTATGTGCCAAAGACTTTTGCACAATACTGTATACAGTGCCTATAAAAAGTATTCACCCCCCCCCAAAGTTTTTATGTTTTATTGTTTTACAACATTGAATCACATAGGATTTAATTTGGCTTTTTTGACATTAATCAACAGAAAAACTCTTTCATGTCAAAGTGAAAACAGATCTCCACAAAGTGATCTAAATTAATTACAATATAAAACACTAACTTATTGATTGCGTAAGTTTTCACCCTCTTCAAGTCAGTATTTAGTGGATGCACTTTTGGCAGCAATTACAGCCTTGAGTCTGTATGGATAGGTCTCTATCAGCTTTGCACATCTGCACACTGCAATTTTTCCCCATTCTCCTATACAAAACTGCTCAAGCTCTGTCAAATTGCATGGGGATCCACAGTGAACAGCCCCTTTCAAGTCCAGCCACAAATTCTCAATTGGATTGAGGACTGGAGTCTGACTTGGCCACTCCAGGACATTAAATTTGTTGTTTTTAAGCCATTCCTGTGTACCTTTGGCCTTATGCTTGGGGTCATTGTCTCACTAGGAAACAAATCTTTTCGCAAGTCACAGTTCTCTTGCACACTGCATCAGGTTTTCCTTCAAGATTTCCCTGTATTTTGCTGCATTAATTTTACCCTCTACCTTCACAAGCCTTCCAGGGTCTGCTGCAGTGAATTATCCCCGCAACATGATGCAGCCACTACCATGCTTCAAGATAGGACTGGTGCGTTTTTGATGATGCGTGGTGTTTGGATTGCGCCAAACATAGCGTTTAGTCTGAAAGCCAAACAGGTCAACTTTGGTTTTATCAGACCATAGAACCCTCTTCCAGCTGACTTCAGAGTCTCCCACATGCCTTCTGGCAAACTCTAGCTGAGATTTCATGTGAGTTTTTTTCAACAGTGGCTTTCTCTTTGCCACTCTCCCATAAAGCCATGACTGGTGAGCACCCAGGCAACAGTTGTATACGCAAACTCTCCCATCTCAGCCACTGAAGCTTGTAACCCTCCAGAGTTGTCATAGGTCTCTTGGTGGCCTCCCTCACTAGTCCCATACATGCACAGTCACTCAGTTTTTGAGGACAGCCTGCTCTAGACAGATTTACAGTTGTGCCATATTCTTTTCATTTCTTGAAGACTGACTTAACTGTAGTCCAAGGGATATTTAGTGACTTGGAAATTTTCTTGTACCCATCTCCTGACTTATGCCAAGGACATCCACCATGCATGGATGTAACCTGTTTTCTTAGAATCTTGCGAAGATTCAACATGTCATCTAAAACTCTGACAAACTTCGATGGATGCACAGTGGAGATTGAACTGACTGGTTTTATAATGGTCAGGTATGGAAACACCAATGGCCATGAATGGAAAAGCCTACAGAAGCTAGAGAATACAGGTCAGTCCATCACAGGTAAAGCCCTCCCCACCACTGAGCAATTTACAAGGAACGTCATCGCAGGAAAGCAGCATCCATCAAGGACACCCACCATCCAGGCCATGCTCTCTTCTCATTGCTGCTATCGGGAAGGAGGTTAGAGAGCCTTGGGTCCCATACCACCAGGTTCAGGAACAGTTATTACCCCTCAACCATCAGACTCCTGAACCAGCATAGATAACTTCAATCTACTGAACTATGAACTGATTCCACAAACTATGGACTCACTTTCAAAGACTCTACAACTCAAATTCTCAATTTTATTTATTACTTATGTATATTATTTTGTTTGCACAATTTGTAGTTTTTTTTCACATGGGCTGTTTGTTCATCTTTGTTGTGACAAGTTTTTCCATTGATTCTATTGTGTTTCTTTGCATTTACAGTGAGTGCCCGCAAGAAAATGAATCTCCAAGAGGTTTCTGTTTCCACTTTTGGTTTTGGAAGTACTCCCATTACAGTAGGACTTGTATTACAATATGCACTGTGTCAATGCTGTGTCTTGCTGTCTCTAATCTATTTAACTAGCTCCTGAACTACCCTGTACTCACTTCCATGAACTACCTTTTCCTCCCTGCAGATTTTGTAGATGCCATATGTTTGAACTTTTCCATCAGCTGGGTTCTTTCGTTAGAGCTTTTGATTTAGTTATTGGTCCTGCTTATTCAACGTTACTTTTTTCAAGGTTTGCAGCTGATGTTCTGTCAAATGAACAAGGTCTATCTTCTCTACTCTCTTCTCCCATCAGTCAGAAGATACAAAATCTTGAAAGCTTGTACGACTAGGCTCAAGGCAGCTTCTGTCATCATTATAAGACTTTTGGACCGTTCCCTAGTACAAAACCTTAACAGGATACAGAGCTTGGCTGAGAAGTGGAAGACAGAGCTCAACCCAAAGAAGTGTGAAGCGATTTACTTTGGAACGTCAAATTTGAAGGCAGAATGCACGGTTAATGACAGGATACTTAGCAGTATGGAGGAACAGAGGAATCTTTGGATCCACGTCCATCTATCCCTCAAAGTTGCTGTGCAAGTTGATAGGGTGGTATGTTGGCTTTCATTAGTCGGGGGATTGAGTTCAAGAGCTGCAAGTTAATGTTGCAGCTCTATCAAATCCTGGTTAGACCAAATTTGGATAACCATGTTCAAGGAATGCAAAGATTTACCAGGACGCTGCCTGGACTACAGAACATGTCTTAGCAGGTTAGGTTGAGCAAGCTGGGGCTTTACTCCTTTGAGTGAAGGAGGATGAGAGGTAACTTGATTGAGGTGTACAAGATGATAAGAGGCATAGATAGAGTGGACAGCCAGAGGTTTTCCCAAGGCACAAATAACTAATAAGAGAAGGCATGATTTTAAGATGATCAGTGGAAAGTATAGGAGGTAAGTTGGAGGTACTCTTTTTTTTTTTATAAACAGAGTGGTGGGTACCTGAAATGCTCTGCCAGGGATGGTGGTAGAGGCAGATACATTAGGAACATTTAAGGAAGTCTTATATACGCTCATGGATTAAAGAAAAATAAAGGGCTATGTAGGAGGGAAGAGTTAGATTGCTCCCAGAGTAGGCTAAAGGATCAGAACAACACCATAGGCCAAAGGGCCTGTACTGTGCTATCATGTTCTTTGCTTATCCTATTTACAAAACTGACAAGGACATCATATTTGCCATTACAATAAATAGAAATAGAAAGCTTGTTTCTTATGCACAGGATAAAAGAAGAACATTCCTTCAGCTGGAAAGCTAATCCTGAGTAAATATCAGCAGAGTAGCTAGGATAATACAGTTGCAGTGTGACACACAGCTGTACAAAGCAAGGAAAGGGACATCTGAATGGGAAAATAAAAGCATCATTGCTTCACTCAAGATTTAAGTACAGGAGTTGGGATATTATATTGAAGTTATGTAAGATGTTGGTGACAAACAAGAAAATATCTGCAGATGTTGGAAATCCAAGTAACACACACAAAATGCTGGAGGGGCTCAGCAGGACAGGCAGCATCTATGGAAAAGTGTACAGTCGATGTTTTGGGCCGAGACCCTTTGGCAGGACCGAGGATCTTGGTGAAGCCTAATTTGAATATGGAGTATTGTGTGCAGTTTTGGTCACCTACCCACAGGAAAAACATCAGTAAGATTGAAAGGGTGCAGAGAAAATTTACAAGAACATTGCCAGAACTTAAGGAGCTGAGTTATCAAAAAGGGTTGAATAGTTTACAACTTTATTCCCTGGAGCGTAGGAGAATGAGAGGAGATCTGATATAGGTATACAAAATTTTGAGCGATATAGATAGGATAAACACAAGCAGGCTTTTTCCACTGAGGTTGGGTGAGACTAGAACTAGTGGTCATGGGTTAAAGGTGCAAGGTGAAATACTCAAGGGGAACTTGAGGGGGAATGTCTTCACTCAGAAGGTGGTGAGAATGTGGAATAAGCTGCTAGTGAAAATAGCGGATGTGGGTTTGATTTCAACATTTAAGAGAAATTTGGTTAGGTACATGGATGGCAGTGGTATGGAGGGCTGCAGTCCAGGTGCAGCTTGATGGGACTAGGCAGGATAATAGTTTGGCATTGACGAGATGAACCAAAGGGACCCATTTCTGTGCTATAGTATTCTATGACTGTAAGTCTCTTATACAAGACACAATGCAACACAACTTTGCTTCTTCATGAGTATGATCCTCTCATTCATTGGTCAGTTTCTTTAATGCAAACAGGTCTATTTGTAGGCTAATCATATAAGGACAAAAAGAGCAACTAGTCATTTAACAACAGATCACAGAGGCTGGGTACCTTGGAAGTCTTCTGAATTGGGTAGCTTTACTCCACACATGAAGTAATCCTTCTGGTCATTCTGCACAAGGGAAAATTTGAGGAAAGTTACAGTCTGACATTTTTTAAACCAAGTTATTCATAATACCAGAAACACAAACCTAAAGATCTATGCTTCAAACAGTAGTCAGCCACTAGCATTCAACATAAAGGATCAAGGATCAACTTTATTCACCACATACACTCAGTTGTCACTTTATTAGGTACAGCTGTACATCAGCTCATTAATGCAAATATCTAATCAATCAATCATCTGGCAGCAACTCAATGCATAAAAGCATGCACACATGGTCAAGAGGTTCAGTTGCTCAGATCAAACATCAGAATGGAAAAGAAATCTGATCTATCTAACTTTGACCGTGGAATGATTGCTGAGTATCTCAGAAACTGACCTCTTGCGATTTTTTACACAGAAGTTCTGGAGTCTACAGAGAATGGTGAGAAAAACAAAAAAAATCCAGTGAGTGGTAGTTCTGTGGGGCAAAAACATGTTGTTGTTAAGAGAGGTCAGAGGAGAATGCCCAGACTAGTTCAAGCTGACAGGAGGGCAGCAGTAACTCAAATACCATGCATTACAATGGTGGTGTGTTGAAGAGCATCTCTGAATACATAACATGTTGAACCTCAAAGTGTTTGGGCCGCAGCAACAAAAAACCACACTGCTTTGCAATCCTGTATTTAATAAAGTGGCCACTGGGTATACGTTTACATGTATTGGGAACTTGCTGTGATATGTTATTCAGGGTGCGACACAATACAGAAAATAACATTCAACAATTATAAAGAATAAAGAATTAAATAAAATATAGTTAGAAATCAAAGTACAGATTATAGAGTAAAATGTGCATAAATACCAGCAATGTAACAGCATTATAAAAAGTGGTTCTAAGTGTTTGCAGTGCAGTGACGGAGGTAAAGGACAGTAAAGGGGATCTAACTAGAATGGTGGATCAGATAAAGTACCTGGGGGAAGAAACTTTTTAAGATGGCGTGAGGTTTTCATCTGAATCGCCTTATCGCACTTTCCAGAAGGAAAGGCATTTTGCACGGGCGGTAGTGTCCGCAATGATGTTCCTGCCCATTTCTTTTTCCTGAGCTAATACAAGTACTGCAGTGGCCTGATCTGCAGTCTTGTTCCTCTATTTATTCTTACTTTCAAATTAAATGACGACATCCTGAAAAACTTCCATTTGCTTCAAACATCACAACACCACAGCCACAAAATCGGCTGGATGGACTCAGTGCCTCTCTGAGAGGAAAGGAACTGTCAACATCTCAGGCTGAAACCCTGCATCAGGACATTTTCTTTGCAGCTTTCCTCCAGCAGATTGTTCGTTGCTCCAGATTCCAGCATCTGCAGACTCCCGAGGCTCCATCATAAAAGCACAGACGAATTGGAAGTTTGGATGGTCACCAGAATGACAAAGTGGAATAATAAGTGTAAAGATTAGGAAGAAGATAGATACGGATGAATGACCAAAAGATGGAGGGATACATAATGTCAATGATTGACAACTTTATCGCAATACCATGTGGCCAGGGAGGAGAGAAGCCACTAGTTACAATGAATAAGACAGGACAGTCAAGAAATAGAGCTTGATAAGGCCCCACTTAACTCCGCCATAGATGGTCCCAAGCCCGGCTGCAAAAGCAGGAGGGTGGAATTTGAGGCACATGAGGTTAGCGACCTCATCTCATAAAAACCCTGAGCTACAGAAGCTCTAAAAACCTCATCCCTTGAAGTCGTGTGGTCAAAGTGGAAGCCACAGGGCCAATCAAACTACAGGACAGAGGCCTCTGGCAAACTGCTGTCAGTGGTTTCTGCCCCAGTAGGGGTGATGGGCTTAAGAAGAGAAGACGGCCCTACTTGGGTATGGTTTTAGATCTTCAGAAAGAACACAGATCATAAAACAGTACAGCACAGTACAGGCCCATCAGCCCATGACGTGCCACCAAACCTTTAGCTTATTCCAGGTCAATCTTAACCTTCCCTCCCATATAGCCCTCCATTTTACTATCATCCATCCAAGCCTCTTAAATGTCCCTAACATATCTGCCTGTACCACTGACCCCAGCAGGGTATTCCGTGCACCTACCACCCTCTGTAAAAAAAAAACCCTTTCTCTGACATTCTCCCTATATTTTCCTACAAACATCTCTAAAATCCCTCCATTCCTCCACACTGTAAAGGACCCTGCCATTAACCCTGTTTTCTGCCTTTGTTCAATCTTCCAAAGTGAATTTCTTCACACTTGAAAAATACATTGATTTTGGGGCATAATTAATGTCACCAGAAGATATAAACATAAAAGGTGGCTTTGAACAAGAAAAAGCTAATTTTCTTGAAGTACAAATCAAGGTACAGATTTGATTTTCCTCCCAACCCCATTCTTCTGCCTTCTCCCCATAACCTTTGATATCCTTTATCAAGAACCTATCAACCTCTACTTTAAATGAACCCAATGATTTGGTCACCACAACTGTCTGTGGCAAGGAATTCCACAGATTTACTACTCTCTGGCTAAAAAACTGTCACCTCCTTTCCATTCTAATGAGATATCCTTCTATTCTGAGTCTAAGCCCTCTGGTCCTAGACTCTCCCACTATTAGAAACATTCTATCCATGTCCACTCAATCAAAACCTTTCATTATTAAGACCATAAGACTATAAGATATAGGAACACAATTAGGTCATTTGGCCCACTGAGTCTGCTCCGCCATTTCAACATGGCCGATCCAATTTTCCTCTCAGCCCCAATCTCCTGCCTTCTTCCCATATCACTTCATGCCCTGACCAATCAAGAATCTATCAACCTCTGACTTAAATGTACGCAATGACTTGGCCTGGGGCAAAGAATTCTACAGATCCACCACTCTCTGGCTAAAGAAATTCTCCTTATCTCTCTTTTAAAAGGACACCCCTCTATTCTGAGGCTGTGTCCTCTGGTCTTAGACTCTCCCACCACAGGAAACATTCTCTCCACATCTACTCTATCAAGACTTCCCACCATTCGATATGTTTCAATGAGGTCATTCCCTCATTCTTCTAAATTCCAGTAAATACAAGCCCAGAGCCATCAAGCCCTCTTCATATTACAGGCCATTCAATTTTGGAATCATTTTTGTGAATCTGCTTTCAACCCTCTCCAGTTTCAATAAGATCCCCCTCCTATCTCTTCGCGTGAAAGCAACCACAAATAACAGAGGAAAGTTTAATCTCTTGACCAGCCACACAGCATCAGCATTACTATCTTAATGCATCTATGATCTTGATGATTATCCTGTGTAGAACATCATTCTAAATGAGATTCAGACAATAACTTATAATTATATAAAATTTAGCAGAACTTAATTGCTTTTGTACTTCATGCCAAAAAATCCCAAATATATTTTTTAAACCATATCTATAGCCTCATTCAAAGATTTGAGGACTGTAACCCTGAAGGCTCAGTTCCTTCTTGAAAGAATGTCATATAATTTCATGCCTCTCATGGCTCCTCCCAAGATGTATCACTTTATACTTCTACAATAAATTGCAACTACCAGGCATCTCCATTTCAATAACGGAGCTCTCACAGCTGAAATTTATTCCTCAACCAACATCAAAGAGAAAGGTCTTCAAAAGAGCACAATAAGGCTCAATATGATCAGGCTGGCAGCCAATCATGACGACATCTAAAATGTATTGTGTGACCTAATCCAAAGGTTGTGAAGCAGTACAAGAGGAGCAGCTTCCAGAGCACAGGACCTATTACCCACAGGTCCAGAGTAGGTTCATAAGAATGATCCTGGAAATGAAAGGGTTAATGTATGAGGAGCCTCTGATAGTCAGAGGGTGGTGAATTTGCAGAATTCATTGTCACAGAAGGCCACAGAAGCCAAGTCATTGGGTATACTTAAAGCAACGACTGTTAGGTTCTTTAACAGTTAAGGACATCAAAGATTACAGGAAGAAGGCAGGAGAATGGGGTTTAGAGGGATAATAAATTAGCCATGATGGAATGGTGGAGTTGATTTGATGGGCTAAATGGCCTAATTCTGCTCCTATGTCTTGTGTCTTACTCCTATTTCTTACATGTGAGAGAGTGAGTGTGAGAGAGAGTGTGAGAGAGAGAGAGAGAGAGTGTGAAAGAGAGAGTGAGAGTGTGAGAGTGAGAGAGTGAGAGAGAGTGAGAGTGAGAGAGAGTGAGAGAGAGAGAGAGAGAGTGAGAGAGCGAGGGCACGAGCGAGAGCATGAGAGAGAGAGAGCTTGCGCACGTGTGTGTGTGTGTGTGTGTGGTCGTGTTCATCCTGTTGAGGTCACTTCATCATAATAAGGACATAGAAGAGTTCGAGAGGGCGCAGGGGAGTTTTACCAGGATGTTGCCTGCATTTGAGGGGATGCCTTATGAGAAAAGGTTGAATCAGTTAGGGTTTTTCTCTTTGGAGTGAAGGACTTGATAGGGGTGTAGAAGATGATAAGAGGCATAGATCCAGTGGATACACAGGGTGGAAATGGCTAATTATCAGAGGACATAATACAAGATGTCTATTTAAAGAAGTAAAAGTTAAAATAAGGAAGAAGAATGCTATGAATTTGATATGTAAAATTTCTCAACAATCGGTATGCATGAAAGCCATCTGATCATGGAAAGGAATTGCAGACATACTCTCTGCAGGCATTTGTGTCCTTTATGAAGCATACCAAACCTCCAGGTGAGAAAGATACATCAAATCTTAAAGGGAGAAAAATAATTCCAAAATTGGGAATCTGGCCCTTATGAATATTGAGTAGTAAATGCTCAGGAATCTTACCACTTCAACTGGGTAGATATAAGATAGTTCCGACAGCAGTTGCCGACGACGGATGTTGAGCTGAGCATTGGTCTTCAGGAACATCTCTCTGTTAAGTAAAGCAGTAGCAACAAACCAATTATTAGCACATAGCTTGCAAACAATAAATGAATTAACAAAACTTTCTCAGACTACTTTTATAGATGCACTACAGAAAATATCTTAGCGAGATGCATCATGGTTTGGTACAGCAACTGCTCTGTCCATAATCGCAAGAAACTGCAGAGTTGTGGACACAGCTCAGCACATCAAATAAAGCAGCACCCCTCTATGGCTCATCACACTTTAATGTCTTGGATAAAGAGCCAATATAACTAAAGACCCCACCTACTTCAGACATTCTCTTTTCCCCTCATCCCAAGGAGCAGAAGATACAGAATCCTGAATTCAACTTCACACGGCCCCATCAGACTATTCCCACACCCTATGGACTCATCTTCCATAACTCTTCATCTGATGTTCTCAATATTTATTGCTTATTTATTATTATTATCAATTTGTCTCTCTTTATTTTTATTTTTGTATTTGCATAGTTTGTTGTCCTTTGCACATTGGTTGTTTGTCCTGTTGGGTGCGGTCTCTCATTAATTCTACTGTGCTTCTTGTAATTAAGTTCAAAGTAAATTTATTATCAAAGTACATATATGTCACCATATACAACTCCAAGATTCATTTTTTTATTGGATACTCAATAAACCTATAGAAAAATAACATGAACAGAATCAATGAAAGACCTCCCAACTTGGCATTCAACCAGAGAGCAGAAGACAATAAACTGTGTAAATACAAAAATAATAATTAATAAACAAACAAGCAATAAATATTGAGAACATGAGATGAGGAGTCTACTGGTTGTGCAAACATTTTAGTGATGGGGCAAGTGAAGTTGTCCCCTTTGGTTCAAGTGCCTGATGGTTCAGGGGTAGTAACTTCTCCAGAACACACAAGAAAATGAATCTCAGGGTTGTACATGGTGACAAACTGTCACAAGAAAAAGTCTGTGAACCCTTTGCAATTACGTGGTTTTCTGCATTAATTACTCATAAAATGTAGTCTGATCTTCATCTAAGTCACAATAATAGATAAACATAATTTGCTCAAACTAATAACACACAGACAATTGTACTTCTTCTCGTCATTACACCATTTGAACAATCACAGTCTAGGTTCAAAAACGTATGTGAACCTCTGGGGTAATGCCTTCTACAAAAGCTATTTGGAGTCAGGTGTTCCAATCAATAAATGCTGAAGGAAGTGAAAAAGAACCCAAAGATAACAGCAAAAGACTTGCAGAAATCTCTAGAACTTGCTAAAGTCTCTGATCATGTGTCTACCATAAGAAAAACACTGAACAAAGATGGTGTTCATGGAAGGACACCATGGAGGAAGCCAAAGCTCTCCCAAAAAAAAGTGCTGCACACCTCAGTTTGCAGAAGACCATCTGGATGTTCCACAATGCTTTTGGGACAATGTTCTCTGGACAAATGAGACAAAAGTTGAACTTCTTGGCAGAATGCACACTGCTATGTTTGGAGGAAATAGGGCACTGCACACCAACACTAAAATCTCATCCCGACTGTGAAGATGGAAGAACGAACATCATAGTTTGGGCTGCTTTGCTGCCTCAGGGTCTGGACTGCTTGCATTGGTTGAGGGAACAATGAATTCAAAATTGTATCAAGACATTTTATAGGAGAATATCAGGGTAGAGGTCCGTCACCTGAAGCTTAATAGAAGTTGGATGATGCAGCAAGACAATAATCCAAATAACAAGAGTAAATCAACCACAGAAAGGTTTAAAAAGAAGAAAAATTTGTGTATTGGAATCAGAGTCCAGACCTTAACCCAACTGAGATGCTCTGGCATTACCTAAAGAGGGCTGTTCATGCAAGCTATCCCAGAAATATTGCTGAACTGAAACAGCTTTGTTTGGTAATGGTCTAAAATTCCTCCTCAACCTTGTGCAAGTCTGATCAGCAGCTACAGGCTGGCTGATGGAGCTTATTGCTGCTAAAGGAGGTTCTACCAGTTATTAAATACAAGGATTCACATACTTTTTTCAGCATGGACTGTGAATGATTAAACAATGTGTTCAATGAAGACATAAGGAAAAGACTGATAAAGACAAATGTAGGTCCCCTGCAAACAGAAACAGGTGAATTGATTATGGGGAGCAAGGACATGGCAGACCAATTGAATAATTACTTTGGTTCTGTCTTCACTAAGGAGGACATAAATAATCTTCCAGAAATAGTAAGGGACAGAGGGTCCAGTGAGATGGAGGAACTGAGCGAAATACATGTTAGTAGGGAAGTGGTGTTAGGTAAATTGAAGGGATTGAAGGCAGATAAATCCCCAGGGCCAGATGGTCTGCATCCCAGAGTGCTTAAGGAAGTGGCCCAAGAAATAGTGGATGCATTAGTGATAATTTTTCAAAACTCGTTAGATTCTGGACTAGTTCCTGAGGATTGGAGGGTGGCTAATGTAACCCCACTTTTTAAAAAAGGAGGGAGAGAGAAACCGGGGAATTATAGGCCGGTTAGCCTAACGTCGGTGGTGGGGAAACTGCTGGAGTCAGTTATCAAGGATGTGATAACAGCACATTTGGAAAGCGGTGAAATGATCGGACAAAGTCAGCATGGATTTGTGAAAGGAAAATCATGTCTGACGAATCTCATAGAATTTTTTGAGGATGTAACTAGTAGAGTGGATAGGGGAGAACCAGTGGATGTGGTATATTTGGATTTTCAAAAGGCTTTTGACAAGGTCCCACATAGGAGATTAGTGTGCAAACTTAAAGCACACGGTATTGGGGGTAAGGTATTGGTGTGGGTGGAGAATTGGTTAGCAGACAGGAAGCAAAGAGTGGGAATAAACGGGACCTTTTCAGAATGGCAGGCGGTGACTAGTGGGGTACCGCAAGGCTCAGTGCTGGGACCCCAGTTGTTTACAATATATATTAATGACTTGGATGAGGGAATTAAATGCAGCATCTCCAAGTCTGCGGATGACACAAAGCTCGGTGGCAGTGTTAGCAGTGAGGAGGATGCTAAGAGGATGCAGGGTGACTTGGATAGGTTGGGTGAGTGGGCAAACTCATGGCAGATGCAATTTAATGTGGATAAATGTGAAGTTATCCACTTTGGTGGCAAAAATAGGAAAACAGATTATTATCTGAATGGTGGCCGATTAGGAAAAGGGGAGGTGCAACGAGACCTGGGTGTCATTATACACCAGTCATTGAAAGTGGGCATGCAGGTACAGCAGGCAGTGAAAAAGGCGAACGGTATGCTGGCATTTATAGCGAGAGGATTCGAGTACAGGAGCAGGGAGGTACTACTGCAGTTGTACAAGGCCTTGGTGAGACCACACCTGGAGTATTGTGTGCAGTTTTGGTCCCCTAATCTGAGGAAAGACATCTTTGCCATAGAGGGAGTACAAAGAAGGTTCACCAGATTGATTCCTGGGATGGCAGGTCTTTCATATGAAGAAAGACTGGATGAACTGGGCTTGTACTCGTTGGAATTTAGAAGATTGAGGGGGGATCTGATTGAAACGTATAAGATCCTAAAGGGATTGGACAGGCTAGATGCGGGAAGATTGTTCCCGATGTTGGGGAGGTCTAGAACGAGGGGTCACAGTTTGAGGATAGAGGGGAAGCCTTTTAGGACCGAGGTTAGGAAAAACTTCTTCACACAGAGAGTGGTGAATCTGTGGAATTCTCTGCCACAGCAAACTGTTGAGGCCAGTTCATTAGCTATGTTTAAAAGGAAGTTAGATATGGCCCTTGTGGCTACAGGGGTCAGGGGGTATGGAGGGAAGGCTGGGTTCTGAGTTGGATGATCAGCCATGATCATAATAAATGGCGGTGCAGGCTCGAAGGGCCGAATGGCCTACTCCTGCACCTATTTTCTATGTTTCTATGTTTCTATAAAAAGTACAATTGTTTGTATGTTATAAGTTTAGGCAGATTGTTTTTGTGACTTAGAAAAGATCAAGCCACATTTTATGAGTAATTAATGCACAAAACCAGGTAACTGCAAAGGGTTCACAAACTTTTTCTTGCAACTGTATATGTACTTTGATAATAAATTTACATTGAACTTTGAAAGCACATAACATCAGGCTCAAGGTCAACTTCTATCCCACTATTCTAAAAGTACTAAGTGGTTCCCTAATACAGTAAGATGGACTCTTGACCTCACACTCTGATGAGTAATGATGAGTTTGAGTACAGAGAGGAAATTAAGAACCTGGTAGCATGGTGCGAAGACAATAACCTATCCCTCAATGTCAGCAAGACAAAGGAATTGGTTGTTGACTTCAGAAGGAGTAGCGGACCGCACAACCCAATTTACATCGGTGGTGCGCAAGTGAAACAGGTCAAAAGCTTTAAGTTCCTCGAGGTCAATATCACAAATGACCTGACTTGGTCCAACCAAGCACAGTCCACTGCCAAGAAGGCCCACCAGCACCTTTACTTCCTGAGAAAACTAAAGAAATTTGGCCTATCCCCTAAAACCCTCACTAATTTTTATAGATGCACCGTAGAAAGCATTCTTCTAGGGTGCATCACAACCTGGTATGGAAGTTGTCCTGTCCAAGACCGGAAGAAGCTGCAGAAGATCGTGAACACGGCACAGCACATCACACAAACCAATCTTCCGCCCTTGGACTCACTTTACACCGCACGCTGTCGGAGCAGTGCTGCCAGGATAATCAAGGACATGACCCACCCAGCCAACACACTTTTCATCCCTCTTCCCTCTGGGAGAAGGCTCAGGAGCTTGAAGACTCGTATGGCCAGATTTGGGAACAGTTTCTTTCCAACTGTGATAAGACTGCTGAAAGGATCCTTTCCCAGATCTGGGCCGTACCCTCCAAATATCCGGACCTGCCTCTTGGTTTTTTTTTGCACTACCTTACTTTCCATTTTTCTATTTTCTATTTATGATTTATAATTTAGATTTTTAATATTTAATAATTTTACTATTTTTAATATTTTTATTATTTAATATTTGTAATCCAGAGAGCGGGAAGCGCAGAATCAATTGTTTGGTGACAATAAAGTATAAAGTATAAGTATCTAAGGTCATGACCATGTACTTTATTGTCTGCCTGTTCTGCGTATGACCCAGAGAAATGTGCATGGGTGATAGGCACATGGATCCAAATTGGGAGGGGACCAAAGCTGAGTAACTACCTCGGTGTACCTATTTGGAATTATCTGTACGGGTACCACACAAAACAAGTTCTTCATTGTACCTGAGTAAGTGGGAAAAGAATAAACTGATCACATAGAATAAGTGTGAGCTTGGAGAATGTAAATTAGTTATTATATTTCACTGCACTGCTATAGTGAACATTATCAGAGTCACAGATCAATCCAGCATAGATACAGGCCCTTTGGCCCAACGAGTCTATGGCAACCATGGTGCCCAAGCTGGTATTAATTTTGTGCTCTATTATCGTTGTAATCAGTGGTGATGTGGGGGTATCAAAGGTAATACATACATAGAACAAGATGCTGTTGTTTTTAGCTATGCAAATGTCAGGCAAGAATAGAATACATAATGGCGCACCCTACTCAATGCTCTTTAAAGCATATCCTCAATTAAGGT
This sequence comes from Mobula hypostoma, assembly GCF_963921235.1. Taxonomy (NCBI): domain Eukaryota; kingdom Metazoa; phylum Chordata; class Chondrichthyes; order Myliobatiformes; family Myliobatidae; genus Mobula; species Mobula hypostoma. The sequence continues at coordinate 181,347,263 of NC_086103.1, forward strand.
TCAAGACTGGGCAGTAAGGGGAAATGGGATTCATAGGACAGACAGTGAGAAAACTGCTGAGAAGCAGCAAGATATTCATGCTGAAGTTTACTGAGCACAATAATGCATAGTGGTAAGTGCAATGACCAAACAAATGTCACTGCAACTCATTCTCACTTGATATAAATTACATAACTTGTCTTCTTTTGCGTACTGGTTGGTTTTCATTCTTTATCTATGTACAGCTTTTCATAAATTCTACTGTATTTCTTTACTTTCCTCAAATGCCTACAGGAAAATTGAATGATAAATAAATATAGAGAAAAAAACGGAGTTACATTGAGTATATATGTGTCTATTAAATGGTTAAGTTAAAATAAGTAGTGCAAAAAAAACAGAAATAGTAGTGAGGTAGTGCTCATAGGATCAATGTACATTTAGAACTCGGATGCCAGAGGGTGAAAAGCTGTCCCTGAAATACTTAGTGTGTGTCTTCAGGCCTTTGTACCTCCTTCCCGACAGTAACAGTGTGAAGAGGGGGTGTCCTGGATGGTGAGGATCTTTAATGATGGACGCCGCCTTCCTCGAAGATGCCTTTGATACTACGTTGGCTAGTATCCATGATGGAGCTGACTAATTTTACAGGTTTTTGCAACTTATTTTGATCTTGTACTATAGCCCTCCCCCAACCCCTTACCAAACTTGATGTAGCCAGTCAAAATGCTCTCCAGGGTACCCTTGTAAAAGTTTGAGTGTTTCGGTTGACAAATCGAATCTTCTCAAACTCCTAATGAAATATAGCCGCTGCCTTGCCTTCTTCATAGCTGCATCAATATGTTGCATCCAGGTTAGGTCCTCAGAGCTATTGACACCCAGGAACTAGAAATTGCTCATGCTCTTTGCAAGGCTAACAGCATAATTCAGCTACATATAAAATCCTTTCAAACTGTGGTGCATCAACAGGGATCTGTTCTGGGAAGATTGCTTCCACAGGGATCTGTGCTTCCACAGGGATCTGTTTTGGGAATCTTGTTCTTAGTGATGCTTATGAATGACTTGGATGAGGAAGCGTTATGTGGATAGTGTAGAAGGTTACAATTGGATACTGACAGGATGCAGAGCTGGGCTGAGAAGTGGCGGATGCAGTTCAAACCAGAGGAGTGTGAAGTGGTTTACTTTGGAAAGTCAAACTTGGAGGCAGAGTACAAGGTTAACGGCAAGTTTCTCTGCAGAGACCATGGGGGTTCACGTCCATAGATTCCTCAAAGTTGCCTCGCAAGTTGATAGGGTTGTTAAAAAGGTTTACAATGCGTTGGCCTTCATTAGACAAGTGATTTGAGTTTAAGAATCATGAAGTAATGTTGCAGCTCTATAAAACTCCAGTCAGACCACAATTGTGTTCAATTCTGGTTACCTCATTATAGAAAAGACGTGGAAGCTTTGGAGAGAGTGCTGTGGAGATGTATCAAGATGCTACCTGGATGAGAGAGCACATTTTATGAGGAAAGGTTAAGTGAGCTAGGGCTTTTCTCTTTGGAGTGAGGAAGACTTGATAGTTGGGTGCAAGATGACAAGAACCCAAATAGAGTGGACAAGCAGCAACTATATCCCAGGATGGAAATGTCTAATACAAGGGGGCATAGTATAGGAGTGAAGTTAGAGGTTAGTTTTCACGTCAAGAATTGTGGGTGCGAAGTGCGCTCTGTCACGAGTGGTGGTAGAGGCAAATACTTCAGGAATATTTAATGAAGACAGTAAATGGCTGAAAGAAAACTGGAGGGCTTTATGGGAGGATAGGGTTAGATTATTCTTGGAGTAGGTTAAAGGATAGCACAACATTATGGGCTGAAGGGCCTGTTTATCCATGTTCATCCAACACCCTGGGTGCTGCAGAGATTTCAGCTTCACTATAGATAAAGTTCCTGCTCCCTGAATATATGCCTGCGCAACAATTCAGTTGCCTTTTACAGCACTGATTACAAGCTTCCCTTCATTGGAGTGCAGTGAGACAAACATCATATGTATAAACAATTCAGCAAAACAGAACTGGAATCAATCACAGAGAGTAGCTCCACTATCGATACAGTTCCTGCTCCCTGCAAAAATCATAAACTGCTGGAGGAACTCCATAAGTCAGGCAGCATCAATGGAAGGGAATAAACAGTCATGGTTTTGGGTCAAGACTGTTCATCAGGACTGGAAAGGGAAGGGGCAGAAACTTCTCTCACATCTGTGAGAGCGTAGCTTTTCTGGGAATGATTTTAGCTCAGTTTTACCAATTTTTTTTTAACATGCATAGTTCTTTATCTCCCTGTACTCCAAGGGAGAGAAGTTTGTAATCAATGCTATAAAAACCAGCTGAATCATTGCTCAATCATACATTCTGATCTCTAGATGCATTGCCAAAACGTTCTGCACTTATGACCAATTGTGGCATCAATGTTTTAACTAAAATATCTCCGGATATTCACACAGGGTGCAAAACCACACAGCATGCTCATCTGGATTGAATTCAAACAATTCCAGATGCTAGGAAAAGAAAAGCAGAGAATGCAGGGAATTGTCGGTAAACTGGGCAGCATCTGTGAAGAGAAAAGCTTGGGTCTTCTTTAAATCAACGACTTTTCATCACAAAATTGTGGAAGCAAGTTGTAGAGAACAAAGATCTGTAACACGGTGGCAATAAGCTCTACGTGATAGAATTGTTTTCAGTGATATCCAAAAGATATGATATCTCATTATGATCTTGCACTTTATTATATACCTGCACTGTCCTTTCACTGTAGCTGTTACACTTTTTTTCTGCATTGTTAGAATCAAAAGTTTATTATCACTGACATAGGTCGTGAAATTTGTTATTTTGTTGCAGCAGTGCAGTGCAAAATATAAAAAATACAAGTTGTAATAGGAAACAAAAGCAAATAAGTAATGCAAACAAAGAGCAAAATGGTGAAGTACAAACAAGAGAAATTCTGCAGATGCTGGAAATCCAAAACAACATACACAAAATGCTGGAGGAACTCAGCAGGTCAGGCAGTATCTTTGGAAAAGAGCAAACAGTCGATGTTTCGTTCTGAGATCCTTCTTCAGGACTAAGGAGGAGGGGGGGAAGGAATCTGAATTTTAAAAAAGGGTGGGGGAGGAAAAAGAGGCTACATGGAAGGTGATAGGTGAAGCCAGGTGGGTGGGAAAGGTCAAGGTCAAGAAATAATCTGATCAGAGAGTGGTATGCCAAAGAAGAAAGGAACAGAGGGAGTCCAGGGGGAAGTAATAGGCAGGTGAGAAAAAGTGAAAGGTCAGACTAGGAAATAGAGATTGGTTGTGGGGGGGGGGGGGCGGTGGGGAGCGTGGATTTGTTCACCGCAAGGAGCAACCGATATTCATGCCATCAGGTCTGGAGGGTACCCAGACTGAATATAAGGTGTTGCTCCTCCACCCTGAGGGTGGCCTCATCTTGACATAAGAGGCGGCCTTAGATCAACACATCAGAAAGAATGAGGTAGTGTTCATGGACTGTTCAGAAATCTGATGTTATTGTTTTACCTGTTCTAGCTCAATGCACTGTGTAATGATATGATTTGTATGAACAGTATGCAAGAGAAGTTTTCCCATTGTAAAACAGTACTCATGACAATAATAAACTAATTTCAATACCAGACAGTTGATCCACTGGAGGGGAATCAGGGAAACAAGGGCAGTAAAAAGAGAAACAAATGCAAACAGACTAGTACTGTGGAGATAAAATCCAGCAGAAATTGTAGGTCTGATATAAAAGGCCATTGAAAACACAGAGCAAATTAGGCTGCATCTGTGAAGACAGAATAACTGAATTAACGTGAAAGGGGACCTTCCATTAGAATTGGCCGGTTCTAGAAAAGAAAGAAAGGCTATCAACATGGAAAGAGAGATGCAGTTAGGTATCAGAATAATGGTGGAGAGGAGAAACAGAAGAACTCAGAATAGTTGCAGAGTGATCTTTAGTGACGTTTCACAGAAGTCTGACAGAATTTGAGCAACACTATTCGTATTGGTTTATTATTCTAGTATGCGTTAAGATGCAGTGAAAAGGTTGTCTTGCATATTGTTAGTATTACACAGTGCATTGATGTAGAATAAGGTAAGACAATAATAATGCAGAATAAAGGGTAAAATCTCAACAAAGTGCTGTGCAAGATCATAACAAGGTAGACTGTGAGGCCAAGAATCCGTCTTATCATACAAGAGCTCAGTTCAAGAGTCTGGTAACAGTGGGATAGACGCTATTCTTGAGTCTGTACCTTCCCCCCTTGAAAGCATGGGTGTCCTCTGAGTGCTCCAGTTTCCTCCTACAGTCCAAAGACGTACAAGTTAAGGTTAGTGAGCTGTGGATGTGCCATGTTGGTGATGGATGTATGGCAACACCTATGGGCTGCCTCCGGCACATTTTGGACTGTGTTGGTCATTGACGCAAACAACATAATTCACTGTATGTTTCTATGTACACGTGACAAATAAAGCTAATCTTTAAATCTTTCTTAACCTAATCCTAGATTTAATACCGGCTCTTGGCTATATTATCTACATTGTGATATTATGAAAGTCCTGATGAAGGTTCAAAATGTCAACTGTTACTCTCCTCCATAGATGTTGCCTGACCCGCTGAGTTCCTCTAGCATTTTGTGTGTGTTCCTCAAGATTTCCAGCATCCGAAGAATCTCTTGTGTTTAAAAACTGCTCTTTTTCACAGCCACTGATGATTTTGCAATTCCTTACCTGCTTAATGCCCTGTAGTTGTACAGTCCTCCCCCTTTCATCAGCACTGCACTGATTCAGCTTCCTGGTCATTCCTGGGCTGAAAGGATCAACTACAAGCAGCCTATCAACAGTCCTGGACCCACACTTCAATTCCCTTCCCTATTACTGCTCTTTCCTTGAAAATGTTCTTAAAACTATCTCTCACCAAGCTTTGCAAGATGCCTTAGTACTTCTTGAGGATCAGTGCCAAACTCTGGCTGGCCATGCTGCACAACCATGTACTGCTAAGAAAAGCATATGACACAGCTCTAAGTAAGCTTGATAAGATTACTAAATAGAACAGACTAAAGCCTCAAGGAGAAATTACGGGGTTTAAAAAACATTCTATAAAGTATGATTTTCAGAAGTCAACTTCTCCAACACATCTGAGGGTTCAGAGTAAAACTCTTCAAATGAAGGGACAGTAGTGGAGCAAGTTATCATAACACGATTATTTTGTCAGAGACACATATTTAATTTCTGCCACTGCCTGTAAGGAGTTTGTTATGTTCTCCCTAGGATCCCATGAGTTTCCTATGAATGCTCCAGTTTCTTCCTACATTCCAAAGAAATACAGATTAGGGTTCGTAGACTGTGCACATGCTATGTTGGTACTGGAAGCGTGGCAACACTTGTGCGATGCCCGAACACATCCTGGGACTGTGTGGACCGTTGACACAAAACAATCCATTTTAATATACATTTCAATGTACATGTGAAAAATAGAGCTAATAAGAACATAAGAAATAGGAGCAATCTTTATCATTAGCCTTTTAAGATGAACAAAATACCCATGTTTGATGATCCACCAGTATGTGGATATGATTTGAGTAACACAGATGCAGTTATAAGCATATTTATCTATTTATTTAGAGACACGGCCCAACAAGCCACACCGGATAGCAACCCACCTATTTAACCCTAGCCTAATCACATGACTAATTAACCTACTAACCGATATGGCTTTGGACAGTGGGAGGAAACCAGAGCACCCTGAGGAAGAACATAACTATGTCTTACAGATGGCGTCAAAACTGAACTCCGATGCCCCAAGCTGTAATAACGATGCTGTAACTAAAACCATTTGAATGGAGTTAGACCTTTGGGCATTGGTGAGATGGCAGCTGGTTAGTAAAGGAAGGCAGAGGAGAACTCTTGATGCGAGTAGCATGAAATGCTCAAGATATATGAACGGTGAGTAACAGAAGTGGCTTGCTCTGCCTCTTGGCTAATACTCAGACTTTAACACTGGTGGGTGAATGAGTGGGGGAGTCTAGCACTTCAGCTTACTACAAAAGGACGTGGACTTCCTATTAATAACAGAATTGGGAAGACAACTTTTGAAATTAAAGATATACAAGACTGTGTTTATAAACACCATTACTCAGGCTCAGCCTTAGTTTTTGCAGTGCCTGGACATGTTTACTTAGAAGGATGTCAAGCTAAATCACAAAGTACTCTTCCCACTGAGAGGCACAGAAGATTGTGCAGCTGGACCAGATAAACATGGTCTTAAATATACTTAAATGTACTTAGCTTCTCAGAGTTTAAGTGAAATGAAATTTAAACCAAAAAACAGATGCTGAATTTGCCCAGAAGCAAGGTAACCAGAAGTGGAGGTTGATAAATTTCTTGATTAGCAAGGTCGTCAAAGGTTATGGGATAAGGCAGGAGAATGGGCTGAGAGGGATCATAAATCAGTCGTGATGGAATGGTGGAGTAGCCTCGATGGGCCAAATGGCATAATTCTGCTCTTATGTCTTATAGTCTTCAGGAGAAAGCCTCTGCTTTCTTAGTTGGCTATGGTAGAGCTGCTGCCTCACAGTGCCTGCATCACAGGTTCAATCCTGATGTCCGCTGATGTCAGTGTCAAAGTAAAAATCAATTTATTATCAAACTGCATATATACAGTACAACCATACACTACCTTGCAATTCATTTTCTTGCAGGAATTTACAAGAAATACAATAGGGTTTATGAAAAACTATAAAGACTAACAAACAACCAATGTGCAAAACAAACTATAAATAATAATAACAACAATAATAATAATAATCAGTTCAGTGTAGAGCTGAGTGAATTTATCCACGTTCGTTCAGGAGCCTGATGACTCCCCCCATGCAGAATTTCTTGTTACTACTATTGAGGTGGTGGTACAGGAGACTGAAGAACCACTCTCAACATTTTAGAAACAGCTTCTTCCCCCTTCCCATCAGATTTCTGAATAGTCCATGAACACTCCCTCAGTATTCCTCTTTGCACGATTTATTTATTTTCATACTGTACTGCTACCATAAAAACAAGTTTCACAACATACATCAGTGATAATAAACAATTGTGTTATGTGTGAGCATGGGATTAATGTAAAACTGGGTGGGTAATGGTCAGCATGAACACATATCAAAAGGCCTCAGATTTTCATTACTTGCATAGAAACTGAAGCCAGTAGGCGTCCATGATAATTTAGAACCATGCATCATCATGTCCACATCTACCATCAAGTACCTACGTATAACAATCCTGTAGGTCCATTGGCTAGAATTTTCTTAAATTTTGTGGGAGTCTTTGCCTCTAAGTAAGGTATCATAATTTTACAATAATTGGAGTAAAGGGGTGGGGGGGATGTCAGAGGCAGGGTTATCTTTTAACAAAGAGTAGCTGGCAGGGTTGGTGGTACAACAGATACATTAGAGACATTTAAGAGACTTTGCAGGCGAGAGAAGCAGTCATTGAACACAGGTTCCAGGGATCCTCGCTAGACCCAAACTGCGAGGCCTGTAAAAAGAACGGAAGCAGACACTTAAGAGACCCTGAGATAGACACATATGTGGGAGGGAAAGGTTAGATTAACCTAAGTGTACATTAAGAGATTGTCAGAACATTGTAGGCTGATTGGTCCATACTGTGCTGCACTGATTCTGTTCTATATATTTGACAATCTATTCAGATAACTAATCAATACAGCAGCAACAAACAAGATACTGGAAAAATTCAGCAGTATCTGTGGAAAGAAATGGAGAGTCTATGTTTTTGGTGAAGACGCTTCCTTTGGACTGAAAGATAGAGGAGATAGCCATTAAAGAAGTGAGGGGGAGGGCTGGAACTAGAGCCAGTAAGCGATAAGTGGATCCAGGTGAAGGGTGTTGATGGGCAGATGGAGGAGAGAGAGAAGGCAGCAAAAGAGGGTGGGAGGAGATAGGTGGAGGCAACAGAAGGCTGCAGATGATGGAATCTGAAAGGGTGAAGCATGGAATCAGACACCATCATCTATAGACCTTTGTTGCCTCCACCTATCACCTCCAAATGTTTACCTTTTTAAACTGGTTAACTCCACAGCGTGGTAGTGTAGTGGTGAGCACAACACTTTACAGTAGAAGCGACCTGGGTTCAAGTCCCGCTGCTGCCTGTAAGGAGTTTACACTTTCTCCCCACGACCGTGTGGGTTAGTCATAGTCATACTTTATTGATCCCGGGGGAAATTGGTTTTCGTTACAGTTGCACCATAAATAACAAATAGTAATAAAACCATAAATAGTTAAATAGCAATATATAAATTATGCCAAGAAATAAGTCCAGGACCGGCCTATTGGCTCAGGGTGTCTGACCCTCCAAGGGAGGAGTTGTAAAGTTTGATGGCCACAGTCAGGAATGACTTCCTATGACGCTCTGTGCTGCATCTCGGTGGAATGAGTACAACAGTCCAACAACTGATAGGTTAATTGGTCATTGTAACTTGTTCCATGATTGGGCTGGGGTTAAATTGGGAGATTGCTGGGCAGCACAGCTCAAATAACCAGAAGGGCCTCTTCCACGCTGTATCTCAGTAAATAAATGAAATGAAATGAAATATCTTTATTGTCATTGCATAGTACAATTTGTCAAGCACCAATACAGCGAAAATGAGTTTAAATTAATCTTTCAGTCCAGATGGTGATCTGAAACATTAACTACCCATTTCCACCCCCCCACCCCACAGATGCCACCCAACCCGAGTTTCTCTACCATCTTGTTTGTTATTCCACATTCCAGTATCTGCAGTATTTTATGACTTCATGTACTCTTCAGAGATCAGAGGCCATAACACCAACGAACTCCCTGCTACCACCCAGGTCTCACCACGTTTGAGTCACCAGTAGCGGTACACTGTTTACCTTTTAACCTGTGACTTATTTAATAACCTGGACTTGTTTCATGATTTACTGGCATAATTTACACATTACTATTTAACTATTTATGGTTCTATTACTATTTATTATTTATGGAGCAACTGTAATGAAAACCAATTTCCCCCAGGATTAATAAAGTATGACTATGATTGTGTGATGTAAATGCACATTATTATCTGTTTATTTGTGGTAATATTACTTTAGGTGTTGTGTATGAGTTATATGTGGTTACATACACTTTGGTCTGGAGGAATGTAGCTTTGACTGACAGTGTACATGTCAGAATCAGTATCCAGTTTAATATCACCAGCATATATTGTAAGATTTGTTGTTTTTGTGTCAGCAGCACAATGCAATGCATAAGATTAAAAAACACAAATTACAGGAAGTATATATATTAAATAAGTAGTGCACAAAAAGAAATAAAAAAGTAAGAAATTGGATGGCAGAGGGGAAGAAACTGTTCCTGACTCGCTGAGTGTGAGCCTTCAGACTCCTGTACCTCCCACCTGATGGTACCAATGAGAAGACAGCATGTCCTGGGTGATGAGGATCCTGAATGATGGATGCCACCTTTTTGAGACATCACTCTTTGAAGAGGTCCTGGAAGTAGTTAAAATGGCATTAAACGTGATCTTGACGACTTCAGAGACAGCACCGCAAGAAGACCTTCTGGTCCAAAGAGCCTGTACAGTCCTAAATTACAACTATGTCGCCAATATAGTCCAGACACCCAAACCCCCACCCCAGCCCACTGATATCATCGGTTGACTAGCCCCCGATGCCCACGAGGCAACACCATGGCTTTGACGTCAAGTCCTCGCATATATAAAACACAGCCAGATAAATATATATGTATATAGTCCAGACCCCTCAGTCCATTTTAAATCTTCAGTCACCAGAAACGTGCTACGCCTCCATGGTAGAGCACAATGGCTCGGACACCTCACCTCCAGCGGTTACTAACCTACTAAATTGTATGTCTTTGGAATGTGGGGGGAAACCAGAGCACCCGGAGGAAGCCCACATTATAACAGGAAGAATGTACAAAAGTCTTTACTAACAGCATTGGAATTGAACCCGAGTTGCTCATTGCTGTGCTACCATGCTGCTCCAAACAGATGCTGGAAATTTGAAAGCAGAAAATACTGCAAATTCTCTGAAGGCAAGATAGCATCTATTAACAAAAATAAACTATCTCCTTTTTGATAAAGATTTCAGTGTTTTATTTTCAGCATTTTATTAGCTGAGGAGTTTCAGCCTTTTATTTAGTATGTTCTTGATTTAATTTCTCTTCCGCCTTTGAAGGGAACGTAATGTAGCTATTCAATATTTCCAATTTTAAGGGCAAACTCCTAAATTTAATAATCTCACTGGTTCGCATTAATCCTACTTACTCAAATAATTAACAAACAATTTCAATGAGCTGCTTATCTGAACTACTTTGGAAAGATCTGGCTTTCCAATTCTCTAATAATTATTCACATGCTTAATATTTTAGTTTGCACTGGCAAACTATGATTTGTGACCCTATCTATATGTGACTACTGGTAAGAAAATTTTATTTCATATGTTAGGGGTTGTATTCCCTTACCGAAGAACGCTTGTGACGTTTAACTTGGGGAGGCTGATGCAGACAGCCACCACACGGTCCTTGACAATCAGGGTCAGGGTCCAGTGGTATGGCCTGCAAGGTGACTGAGAACCCTTCGCTGCTGTAGCCTTCCTCTGCTTTCACCACTGTTGTGATGTGCCATCATCTTTCACCAGGTCCACCATCGAGGTCTCAGCTGGATTGCTCTTTGTCTGGTATCTCCGCCTTGACTTTACCGCCTTGGGTGACCTTACCAGGAGCTAAGTGTCAGGCAGCATTAGTCTCAGGATCTCATAAACCTCTCCACCATGACAAGTTGTGACAGAACACAGTACAGGCCCTTCAATCCACAATGTTGTACTGACCCTTTAACCAGCTCTAAGATCAATCTAACCCTTTGTCCCACACAGCCTGCCAGTTCTGGTTTTATTTCACATGGATCCTGAGAGGTTGGTGGTATAAATCCTCGTGTAATATAAACTGCTCAATGTAGGAAAGTTGAACAAGACAAATTCACTCCTAGACGAAGTCTCCGTGGTACACTCTGATAGCACTCGATGACACAGTGAGGGGTTAAGTATTTATTGGGTGTTCTTGGTTATTTTTTCTGTGTGTATGTCCAATTGTTCTCAGATGAATAAGAAAGCAGGAACCATTTAAACAGGAGCAGCTGCTTATAAGGGAACAGAGCAAATTGGGAGAGAAAAGATTAAAGATATTAGTTTTATTTATTACATGTACATTGAAACATCGAAGCCTACAGTGAAACACATCACCTGTGTCCTTTACCAACAAAGTCCAAGGATGTGCTGGAGGCAGCCCACTAGTGTTCACACGCTTCTGGCACCAACAAAGCCTGCCCACATTTTCTAACTCTAACTATATGTCTTTGGAATGTGGGAGAAAACCACAGCACCCGGAGGAAACCAACATGGTCAGGGGAAAATGTACAAACTGCTTAAAGGCAGCGGTGGGAATTGAACCTCCATCGCTGGCACTGTAAAGCGTTGCACTAACCACCAGCCTTGGAACAGTCAGGTTAGTCAAGACTAGAATTGACAAACGATGTGCCATTAAACCTCCAGAAATCAGATATGAAATGGAAATGCCGATGGAGAGACAGGGTTACAGATGGCTCCCACACAGTAGAGAAATCTGGTAAAATTCCAAATCAGCGCACATGGAGTCCAACTCAGTGCCAGAGGAGGAAAATATTGGCAAGAACTTGCAACTCTCACAGTCCAAAGCAATATAGGACTTGACAAACAGTCAAATGGAGCAATAAATCATATATCCTGCGCACCAGATAAGTCGAATCAAATATGCTGCTTCAGACAAAAGCCACATGTCAAATACAGCCTCGAAATGCACTTAATAAACAAGGCTTCAATATTAGGAAGTTAAACAGAATTTTCTTTTTTTTACCCTGTTTTAAGCTTAAGCACCCAGCTCCCGTGATAAAAATGCAAATTTCCAACAACACACATGGCTTCCATTATGTCAGCATCAACATACAGTCATTGACCACTTTAGTAGGCTCGTTAATGCAAATTGTCTACTCAGCCAATCATATGACAGCATCTCAATGCACAAAAGCATGCAGACCTGGTCGAGAGGCTCAACTATTGTTCAAGCCAAACATCAGAATGGCGAAGAAATGGAATCTAAGTGACCTCGACAGTGGAATGATTGTGGGTACCAGAAGGGATGAACATAGAACATGAACGGGCCCTTTGGCCCTTAATGTTGTGCCAATCCAATCAAATCAGTAATCAAATGGGAACCCAATTAATCCCCTCTGCCGACACAATGCCCATATACTTCCATTTTCCTCACATTCATGTGCCTGTCTAAACGTCTCTTAGAAGTCCCTAATGGATCTGCCTCTACCATTACCCCAGGCAGCACATTCCAAGCACACATATCTTGCTTGAAATTAAGCCCTCTCAGCTTCAATGTATGCTCTCTGGTATTAGGTATTTCAGCCTTGGGAAAAAGATACTCTCTGTCCACTCTATCTGTGCCTCTCATAATCTTATTAACCTCTATCAGATCTCCTATCAGCCTCTGCCACTCCAGAGAATACAACCCACGTTTGTCCAACCTCTCATTTTAGCATATGCCTTCTAATCCAGGCAGCATCCTCCTAAGCATCTTCTGCATCCCGTCCAAAGCCTCGACATCCTTCCTATAATGGGGTGACCAAAACTGTACTCAATACTCCAGATGCGGCCTAACTAGAGTTTTGTAAAGCTGCAACATAACTTCCTGACTTTTGAACTCAATGCCTTAACTAAAAGGCAAGCATGCCATATACCTTCATAACCACCCTATCAATCTGTGTAGCCACTTTCAGGGAGCTGTGAACGTGGATTTCAAGATCTCTCTGCTCCTCAACACTGTCAAGGGTCTTGTTTATGGTGGTTTGTAGTATCTCAGAAACTGCTGATCTCCTGGGAACACTCACAACACGCTGGAGGAACTCAGCAGGTCGGGCAGCATCCGTGGAAAAGATCAATCGATGTTTCGGGCCGGAACCCTTCGTCAGGACTGTAGGGGGATGGGGCAGAGGCCCTATAAAGAAGGTAGGGGGAGGGTGGGAAGGAGAAGGCTGGTAGGTTCCAGGTGAAAAACCAGTAAGGGGAAAGATAAAGGGGTAGGGGAGGGGAAGCAGGGAGGTGATAGGCAGGAAAGGTGAAGGAGGAATAGGGGAAAACACAATGGGTAGTAGAAGGAAGCGGAACCATGAGGGAGGTGATAGGCAGCTGGGGGAGGGGGCAGAGTGACATAGGGATAGAGGAAGGGAGGGGGAGGGAATTACCGGAAGTTGGAGAATTCTACGTTCATACCAAGGGGCTGGAGACTACCTAGACAGTATATGAGGTATTGCTCCTCCAACCTGAGTTTAGCCTCATCATGGCAGTAGAGGAGGCCATGTATGGACATATCTGAATGGGAGTGGGAAGTAGAGTTGAAGTGGGTGGCTACTGGGAGATCCTGTCTGTTGTGGCGGGCAGAGGGGAGGGGCTCGACGAAGCGGTCCCCCAATCTGCGTCGGGTTTCACAGATGTACAGGAGGCCGCACCGGGAGCACTGGATGCAAAAGATGACCCCAACAGACTCACAAGTGAAGTGTTGCCCCACTTGGAAGGACTGTTTGGGGCCCTGAATGGTGGCAAGAGAAGAGGTGTAGGGACAGGATTTTACACACAACAGTGTTTACAGAGAATGGTGCAAAAAAAAACATCCTGTGAGCAGCAGTCCTGGGGGCATAAACATTAATGAAAGATCATAAGAGAAAGGTCAGACTGGATCAAGCTGACAAGAAGGTGACAGGAACTCAGATAACCATGCATTATGAGAGTAGTGCGCAGAAGAGAATCTCTGAATGCACAACTCATCGAATCTTGAAGTGGATGGGCTACAACAGCAGAAGACCACGAACATACACTCAAGTAGCCACTTCATTATGTACAGAAGGTACCTAATAAAATGGCCACTGAGTGTTGATTGTGTCTATCTTGTCCTCTGGTAAGAAACAAACTGTATGTTATGCAGTTTCTCTTCACTGTCTTGTATAATTTCTGTACAATTTATAACTATTGTTCTGGGCATTGTCTGAATCTAGGTCTCTGCAAATGCTGCAGCATGCAAATCTCTACTATACCTGTAACATCACCATTGTTGCTCATGTGATATTGACCCTGACCAAAGATGAAATGAAGAACATTTTTGTTCAGCTTTTTCCTCACCCAATGCATTATTCTGCAGACAAGGGGAATTTCAAAAATTTTAACCCCTAAGAATTTATTGCCTTTCTTAACATAAAGGCTAGTAGTCTGAAAAAGTTTAACTGTAGCAAACAAGAAAAATTGGAAGCATTGGAAAGTGTACAGAGGAGATTTACCAGGATGCTGCCTGGTTTAGTGAGTGTGCATTATGATCAGAGATTAAGGGAGCTAGGGCCTTACTCTTTGGAGAGGAGGATGAGAGAAGACATGATAGAGGTATACAAGATATTCAGAGGAATAGATAGAGCAGACAGCCACTGCCTCTTCCCCAGGGCACCACTGCTCAGTACAAGAGGACATGGCTTTAAGGTAATGGGTGGGAAGTTCAAGCGGGATATTAGAGGAAGGTTTTTTACTCAGAGAGTGGTTGGTGCATGGAATGCACTGCCTGAGTCAGTGGTGGAGGCAGATACACTAGTGAAGTTTAAGAAACTACTAGACAGGTATATGGAGGAATTTAAGGTGTGGGGGGGTTATATGGGAGGCAGGGTTTAAGGGTCGGCACAACATTGTGAACATTCTATGTTCTAAAATAAATGTGAGTCCTAGCCGCTTTACTTAAAACAATAATATTTATATTGGATTAATTACACTTTTCTAATTACAACAATGCTAATTCACATTTTAAAACCTCGTGACAAGTTGTATTATAGAAGATCAATGGCCTGGTTAGTATCTTACAGCAAATTACCAATACAACATTTACCATGCATAGGAAAACAACAGACAGGCAGAAATCTACAATAAATCAGAAGCTTTATGGTAGTGTTTACCTTTTTGCTATACACCCTTTCCGTTCTTCAGTCAGAGATGAGTCCTCCACTTGTAAGCCATGCTGTTTACTCGCGAACACTTTTTCTGGAGGGTCACAAAAAGGAACCTATATTTCAGAATTTATTTATAATGAATGCAGTCAAGAGATTAGAAGGCAAATATCTATTTAAATGGATATAAATCTTGCCGAACTACAATAATTTGTAAAAGTTTCTCAGTGGAAAATCAGTAACTGTTGCAGCCCCAAGAACTTTGCTCAGTGTTTTTCAGCCTCCATGCCAGCTTCAGGTTAAATGTGCTTCCTAACTGTTTACGCACATGTAATTTCCTCAGGATTTCAAGCATAGGATTGCAATTTGTCATTTATGACAGAATGGAATTAATTTTTTTTTTTTAAAAGAGTCATAGTCGTAGAACACCATAGAACACAAAAAACAGGTCCTTCGGCTCATCAAACCTATGCCAAACTATTAATCTGCCCCGTCCCATTGACCTCAGGATTCTCGAAACCAAATTTCCCTCGGGATTAATAAAGTATATCTATCTATCTACCTACCTGCACCCAGAGTATAGCCTTCCATACCCCTCCTATCCATGTACCTATCCAAATCTCTCTTAAATGTTGAAATCGAAATCAAATCCTTCACTTCCGCTGGCAGCTCATTCCACACTCACACCATCCTCTGAGTGAAGAAGTTCCCCCTCATGTTCCCCTCTGACAGTTCACCTTTCACCCTCAATGCATGATCTGTAGTTCTAGTCTTACCCAAACTCCGTGGAAAAAGTCTATCTGGCTTTAACCTATCTTTGCAGCTTATAATTTTGTATACCTCTATAAAATGTGATGAGACCAGTACATCACGGTTAAAGCCCTCTCAACCATTGAGCACATCTACATAACACACTGTCATAGGAAAGCAGCATCCATCATCAAAGATCCTTACCACCCAGGCCATGTTTTTTTTCACTGCTGCCATCAGGTAGAAGGTAGAAGAGCCTCAGGACTCACACTACCAGGTCTGAGAACAGTTGCAACCATCAGGCTCTTGAACAAAGAGGGATAATTATACTCATCGACTGAGATGTTCCCAAAACCAATGATCTCATTTTAAGGACTCTTTAACTTGTTATTTCATGCTCTTGTATTTATCACTATTTACTTATATTTGCATTTGCACAGTTTGTCTTCTACGCTGTACTTGAACTTTCATTGATCCTGTTACATTCTATAGATTTGCTGACTATGCCCGCAGGAAAAAGATTCTCAGGGTTGTATGTGGTGTCATGTATGTACGCTGATAATAAAATTTACTTTGAACTTTGAAATCTCCCCTCATTCTGCTCCAGGGAATGAAGTCCTAACCTATTCAATATTTCCTACAACTCAGATCCTCAAGTCCCGACAACATGCTTGTAAATTTTCTCTGCAAATTGGAAAATAAAGACATTCATGTAATTAGTTTCAAGTAGCAGTAATAAACTATGGAAGCTAGTTAACAACACTGATAAAGTAAAAGGCCAACGTGACATTTCTCTTCTGTTAAGGTCATACTTGTAATTAAATATGAGTAAGCAATTCTCAAATCTTTATCCGAAAAGAGCTTGAGGGATTAATCAAGTATACACCAACACAACATGGTAAACGCAAACAGAAACTAAGTAGATAACATTCTATGTTTGAGTTTTATTGAGGAAATTACCTCAGATTTACTTTCTTGATAAACTACACAGCAGAACCTAATTACATGCTTAACGTTATTATGATAAAATGCAGTACAAGGACTGCAGGATCAACAAAGAAGTGGATCCCGGGCCAAAAAGTGGACTGTTTACTGCTTGGGTTAAAAGCAGGTCAGTCACTTTACAGGGGGCGGGGGGGAGGGGAATAAAAAATATTTATACCCATGCTTGGAGATAGGAAAATAAATCAATTTACATTTAAGGACATAGAACACAGACCAGTACAGCACAGGAACAGGCCCTTCGGCCCACAATGTTGTGCTAATCCAAATTAAATTAGTAACCAAATATGCATCATACTAATCCCCTCTGCCTTCACAATGTCCATATTCTTCCATTTTCCTCACATTCATGTGTCCTTATATCAAAGTTCAAAGTAAAATGTATTATCAGAGTACATATGTGCCACCACATACAACCCTGAGGTTCTTTATCCTTCAGGCATACTCAACAATCTATAGAATAGTAACTGTAAACAGGATCAATTAAAGAAAAAGAGCATAGAAGACAACAACCCAGGCAAATATAACTAAATAGCAATAAATAACAAGAACTTGAAATAACAAGATAAAGAGCCCTTAAAGTGAGATCATTAGTTGTGGGAACATCTCAATAGTTGAGTGTAATAATCCTCTTTTGTTAAACAGCCTGATAGTTGTGGGGTAGTAACTGTTCTTGAACTTGGTGGCACAAGTCCTGAGGCACTTGTACGTTCTACTGATTGCTACAGCAAGAAAGGAGAATGACATAGGTGGTGAGGACCTTTGACGATGAGGATCTTTGATGATAGATGCTGCTTTCCTATGACAGTGTTTCATGCTGATGTGCTCAATAGCTGGGAGGGCTTTACCCATTATGTACTGGGCCAAATCCATTAACTTTTGTAGGATTTTCTGTTCAAAGGCATTGGTGTTCCCAGACCAGGCTGTAATGCAGCCAATCAATACACTTTCCACTAAGTCAAGTCAAGTCACTTTTTATTGTCATTTCCACCATAACTGCTGGTACAGTACACAGTAAAAACGAGACGATGTTTTTGAGGACCATGGTGCTATATGAACAATACAAAATCTACACTGAACTACGTAAAAAACACAAAACTACCCTAGACCACAGACCTACCCAGGACTGCATAAAGTGCACAGAACAGTGCAGGCATTACAATAAATAATAAACAAGACAATAAGCACAGTAGAGGGCAGTAGGTTGGTGTCAGTCCAGGCTCTGGGTATTGAGGAGTCTGATGACGTGGGGGAAGAAACTGTTACATAGTCTGGTCGTGAGAGCCCAAATACTTCGGTGCCTTTTGCCAGATGGCAGGAGGGAGAAGAGTTTGTATGTGGGGTGCGTGGGGTCCTTCATAATGCTGTTTGCTTTATGGATGCAGCGTGTGGTGTAAATGTCTGTAATGGTGGGAAGAGAGATCCTGGTGATCTTCTCAGCTGACCTCACTATCCGCTGCAGGGTCTTGCAATCCGAGATGGTGCAATTTCCAAACCAGGCAGTGATGCAGCTGCTCAGGATGCTCTCAATACAACCTCTGTAGAATGGGGGGTGGGAGATGGACTTTTCTCAGACTTCGCAGAAAGTAGAGACGCTGCTGGGCTTTCTTTGCCATGGAGCTGGTGTTGAGGGACCAGGTGAGATTCTCCACCAGGTGAACACCAAGAAATTTGGTGCTCTTAACGATCTCTACGGAGGAGTCGCCGATGTTTATCGGAAAGTGGTTGTTCCATGTCCTCCTGCAGTCAACAACCATCTCTTTTGTTTTGTTGACATTCAGAGACAGGTTGTTGGCTCTGCACCAGTCCGTTAGCCACTGTACCTCCTCTCTGTATGCTGACTTATCATTTTTGCTGATGAGACCCACTACGGTCGTGTCATCGGCGAACTTGATGATGTGGTTCGAGCTGTGTGTTGCAGCACAGTCGTGGGTCAGCAGAGTGAACAGCAGTGGACTGAGTACACAGCCCTGGGGGGCCCCCGTGCTCAGTATGATGGTGTTGGAGATGCTGCTTCCAATCTGGACTGACTGAGGTCTCCCAGTCAGGAAGTCTAGGATCCAGTTGCAGAGGGAGGTGTTCAGGCCCAGTAGGCTCAGCTTTCCAATCAGTTT
This sequence comes from Mobula hypostoma, assembly GCF_963921235.1. NCBI lineage: Eukaryota > Metazoa > Chordata > Chondrichthyes > Myliobatiformes > Myliobatidae > Mobula > Mobula hypostoma. The sequence goes on from NC_086103.1 coordinate 181,366,196, forward strand.
CTGAGGAATGATTGTGTTGAATGCAGAACTGAAGTCTATGAACAGTATTCGAACATACATGTCTTTTTTGTCCAGGTGGAGGGTGATGGCAATGGCGTCGTCTGTTGAACAGTTGGGATGGTACGCGAGCTGCAGGGGTCCAGTGAGGGGGGCAGCAGGGTCTTGATGTGCCTTATGACGAGCCTCTCGAAACACTTCATGATGATGGATGTGAGTGTGATCGGACGGTAGTCACTGAGGCAGGACACTGAAGACTTCTTTGGTATGGGACAATGGTGGCAGCCTTGAAGCACGTAGGAATGAGGGTGCTACTCAGGGAGATGTTGAAGATGTCAGTGAGAATCTCAGTTAGCTGGTCTGCACATCCTCTAAGCACTCTGCTAGGAATATTGTCTGGTCCAGCAGCCTTCCATGGGTTGACCCTGCACAGGGTTCTCCTCACATCGGCCACGGTAAGACACAGCACCTGGTCGTTTGGAGGAGGGGTGGTCTTCCTTGCAGCCACGTCATTTTCTGCCTCAAAACGAGCGTAGAAGTTATTCAATGTATCTAGGAGGGAGGCATCACCAGCACAGGCAGGTGGTGCACATCTATAGAAGTTGTCAAGGTTTTTGATGTCATGCCAATCTTCGCAGACTCCTGAGGAAGTAGAGGAGCTGCCATGCTTTCTTTGTAACTACATTTACATGATGGGTCCAGAACAGGTCCTCTGAAATAGTGACATCCAGGAAAAAGTTACTGATCCTCGTCATCTCTGATGATTACCGGCTCATGGACCTCTCCTGAAGTCTACGATCAGTTCCTTGGTCTTGCCGACAATGAGTGAGAGATTGCTGTTATGGCACTACTCAGCCAAAGTATGCTGATTCATCACTACCTTTGATAACGTCCACAACAGTGGTGCCATCAGCAAACTTAAATATGGTTTGGAGCTTTACCTAGCCACAAAGGCATAAATGTAAAGCGGGTAAAGGGGGCTAAGCACTCACCTGCTGATGGAGATTATGAAGGAGATGCTGTTGCCAATCTGAACTAACTGGGTTCTGAAAGTGAGGAAATCTAGAATCCAATTTTCTCTCCTTAAATGCATGCCCTCTGGTATTAGAAATTTCAACCCTTGGAGAAAGATATTGCCCGTCTACTCAATCTATGCCTCTTGTAATCTTATAAACCTCTATCAGGTCTTCCCGCTGCCTCTGCTGGTCCAGAGAAAACAACCCAAGTCTATCCAACACATACCCTCTAATCCAGGCAGCATCCTGGTAAACCTCTTCTGCACCCTCTCAAAGTTTTGACATCCTTCCTATAATAGGGCAACCAGAACTCTATTACCATACTCCAGATGTGGCCTAACTAGAGTTTTATAAAGCTGCAACATAACTTCCTGACTTTTCAACTCAATGCCTCAACTAAAAGGCAAGCATGCCATATACCTTCTTAACCACCCCATCACCCCGTGTAGCTCCTTTCATGGAACTATAAACTTGAACCCCAAGATGCCCCAGCTCATCAACACTATTAAGGATCTTACCCTTAACAATCTACTGTTTTTTTTTTACATTTTCTTTCTTGGTTATTATTACCAGAAGATGAAGCAACCTGTAGGTCAGAATTCCAGAGGCTTTGCAACACACCAATAGAGAACAGTATAAAAGTCACACCAGCCTTTCTGCCCAACTCATCCATGCCAATCAAGTTGCCTACCTGAGCTAGTCCTATTTGTCTGCATTTAACCCACATCCCTCCAAACCTTTCCTATCCATATAAGTGTCCAAATGCCTCTTAAATATTGTAAAGGAACCTGTCTCTACCACCTCATCTGGGAGCTTGTTCAATATACCCACCAGCCTGTGTCAGAGGATCTTTCCCTTTCCACTTTAAAGCTATTTCCTCTAGTTTATGTTGCCCTGTCCTGGGAAACACACTGTGACTATTCATTTCCTCTAGGACTCTGTTGATTTGATAAACCTCATTTTTTTTTCTAATTTACTGACACAGCACAGAACATGCCCTTCCAGTGTGATGATCCACTGCCCAGCAACCCACCAATATAACCGTAGCCTAATCACAGGATAATTTACAATGGCCAATTAACCTGCCAACCAGTGCATTCTTGGACTATGGGGGGAACCCAAGAGAGGGTGCAGAGGAGATGCTGTCTGCACTAGGGGGCATGTCTTATGAAGATAGGTTGAGTAACTAGGGCTTTTCTCCTTGAATCAAAAGAGAATGAGAGGTGTCTAGAGAGAGGTGCACAAGATTATAAGGGACACAGATTGCCAGAGATTTTTTCCCAGGTCGGAAATGGCTAAAGTGAGGAGGCATAATTTTAAGGAGACTGGAAGAAAGTATTGGGGAGGGATCTCAGAGAGTGGTAGGTTTGTGGCATGCCCTGCCAGAGATGATGGTAGAGACATTAGGGGCATTTAAAAGACTCTCAGAGAGGCACATGGATGATAGAAATATGGAGAGCTATGTAGGTTTAGACTGACCCTAAAACGTAGACAGAATATCATGGGCTGAAAGGCCTGTACTGTTCTATGCTCCTAAACAGTTCTGAACCTTGCCAGCAGTTCCATCCAGTTTCAGCAGGCAAAACAGAATCACATCTCCAATTCTGAAGCACAGTGAAACAAAGGGATTTAAAAGATTGAATCCGTCCGTTCAGTCTGAATGTGGAAAGCAGGATTGACGTACGCCAGGATGTATTTCACAGAGGACTTTAGTTGGGTGACAAGGATAGTAATTTATATTTGCAACAAGTTTAAATGACATTAATTATTTGCAAATTACTTTAGTAGAGTTATAAATATTTTTATTTTATTTAATTGCTGTAAATTTTAATTAAATTCAGATTCATTTATTAATATGTACATGGAAACATACAGTGAAGTGTGTCATTTGCATTAACAACCATAAGAACATAAGAAATAGGAGCAGGAGCAGGCCATCTGGCCCATCGAGCCCATCATGGCTGATCTGTCCGTAAACTCAGCTCAATCTACCTGCCTTTTCCCCATAACCCTTAATTCCCCTACAATGTAAAAATCAATATAACTGTATCTTAAATATATTTAGTGAAGAAGCCTCAACTGCTTCCCTGGGCAGAAATTTCCACAGCTTCACCACTCTCTGGAAAAAAAGTTTCTCCTCATCTCCGTCCTAAATCTTCTCCCCTGAATCTTGAGGTAATGTCCCCTAGTTCTACTCTCACCTACCAATGGAAACAACTTTCCCACTTCTATCTTATATATCTCTTTCAAAATTTTGTATGTTTCTATAAGATCCCCTCTCATTCTTCTGAATTCCAGAGAGTATAGTCCCAGGCAACTCACTCTCTCCTCATAGGTTAACCCCTTCATCTCTGAAATCAACCTGGTGAACCTCCTCTGCACTGCCTCCAAAGCCAGTATATCCTTCCTCAAGTATGGAGAGCAGAACTGCACACAGTACTCCAGGTGCAGCCTCACCAGTACCCTGTATAGTTGCAGCATGACCTCCCTGCTCTTGAATTCAATCCTTCTAGCAATGAAGGCCAACATTCCGTTTGCCTTCTTAATAACCTGTTGTACCTGCAAACAACTTTCTGCGATTCATGCACAAGCATTCCCAAGTCCCTCTGCACAACTGCACGCTGCAATCTTTCACTATTTAAATAATAATCTGTTCTTCTATTATTCCTTCCAAAGTGGGTGATCTCGCATTTACCTACGTTGTATTCCATCTGCCAGACCTTGGCCCACTCACTTAACCTATCTATATCCCTCTGCAGACTCTCCACGTCCTCTGTACAATTTGCTTTTCCACTCAGTTTAGTGTCCATCAGCAAATTTTGCTACGCTACACTCAGTCCCCTCTTCCAAATCATCAATGTAAATGGTAAACAGCTGCGGGCCCAGCACCAACCCCTGCAGCACCCCACTCACCACAGACTGCCAACCGGAGAACACCCATTTATACCAACTCCCTGCCTTCTATTGGTTAACCAATCCACTATCCATGCCAATACACTTCCTCCGACTCCATGCATCCGTATCTTATTTATAAGTTTCTTGTGCAGTACCTTATTGAACGTCTTCTGGAAATCCAAGTATACAACATCTACCCGTTCCCCTCTATCCACTGCATTCATTATGTCCTCAAAAAACTCCAGTAAGTTTGTCAAACAGGACCTGCCCTTTCTGAATCCATGCTGTGTCTGTCTAATGAAACCACTCCTTTCTAAATGTTTCGCTATTTCTTCCTTAATGACAGCTTCAAGCATTTTCCCAACTACAGATGTTAAGCTAACTGGCCTATCGTTGCCCGTCTTTTGCCTACAAATCAACACAACTTAATAAAGCGCTGGAGGCAGCCCACAAGTGTCACCACGTATTCCAGCACCAACAAAGCATGCCCACAATGCTCGGCAGATCAATACAACACCAGTTGCATTTTTATATGCCTCTGAGCAACAAGAATGCGTTGCCATAGCACCATAATAGGATTCACCAGAGGTTCTACAAACTGGGCAGAAATCAAAGGTCACACTGACATTTACACGAGGCCACTTATTTATTGACAAGCTCATGTTACTGAATGACAGACAATTAACATGGGGCAAAATGGCTAGCTCACTTCTACACTTTTTGTTCTTTTCTCTCGATGTAATCTGAATTTCTCAACAGAACTCTCCAAATATCAGTGTTATCCACTAGACCATGAGACATAAATGTATATGGTGAATGAAGTTGGTCCTTTAAAAAAATTGTGACCGTAAGACATAACTTATTTATTCGACACAACAAGGTACAGCAGGGCCATTCAGCCCAGCAAATCTGTTCCACCATTCCATCATGGTTGATTTATTATCCCTCTCAATCCCATTTTTCTGCCTTCTCTCCATAACCTTTAACACTGACTAATCAAAAACCTATCAACCTCTGTTTTAAATATACCCAACAACTTGGCCTCCACTGCCGTTACTCATTACAATGAATTCCACAGATTCAACCACCTCTGGAAAAAGAAATTCCTACTCATCTCTTTTCTAAAGGAATGTCCTTGTATTATGAGGCTCTGCCGTTGGTCCTAGACTCCCCGACTACTGGAAACATCCTCCTCACATCCACTTTACCAAGGCCTTTCAATATTCTTCAGATTTCAGTGAAATCCTCTCCTCATACTCCTAAACTCCACCCAGAGCTATTAAACACAACTCACAGTTTACCCTTTCATTCCTGGTCATGCAGAGGAACCTCCTCTGGACCTTCTCCAATGGCAGCACATCCTTTGTTAGGCAAGGGGCACAAAACTGCTCCCAATGCTCCAAATTGGGTCTGACCATCTCTGACTCATCCCATCCCTTGCCCAGTTTCCAATTATAACCCACAGATGCCATAGCAACGAGAAGTGTGGATTGAACTTGGGACCATCTGGGCTTGATGGCCTGCTCCTCATCTTAAAAAGATTTTTAGCACATCATTAGCATTAAGACCACCAAGTACTTGCTTGCTTTTACAGACACACTAAGCAGATGGCACCTTGGTAATAGCAATCCACTTTGTAGGAAAACACATCAAATGTGTCCCTGAAGAACTTGTAAATTTATGAGCCAGAGCTGCCACAATGGAATTTCTTACTCCCTGTGCAGTGACAGAATGAAGTCATCCAGCCCAAAACATATTGCAACCACTGGAAACATCAGGGAACATCTGCAGATAACACAAGCTCCACTGCCAGTAAGTGCTCCTCAACACTCAGGATTAATTTCACTGTTTACATACTGAGTATACACACAGAGAACAAGCAAGCAAAACTCCATCTCTGACCTCGTCACTAAAATTAGGTGGATTTTAGCGGTGTGACTGGAAGCTGAAAATCTTCCAATTAGGTTATAGAGATTGGTCACATTGTGATTGGATGCGGTAGGGATGGCTACCAGGAAGATGGGCACATTATATAGAAGGATCCCACCCACTCTGCTCATGAACTGCTTGTCCCTCTCCTGTTAGGGAAGAGGCCATGTAGCATCCAGGACCATCAAACTAGATACTTTCCCCAAGCTGTAACACCTCCGTCCACTAACCCACCCGCCACTACTTTATCATTTCCAGTCAGTTACTTTATGTACAGACACTCCTGTGCCTAGCATCACTTTATGGGCATACAATCAATCTACGTATATAATCTATTTTATGTATTTATATTTATTGTGCTTTATTATTATTATTGTGTTCTTTAGCTACTGTGTCTCGTGCTGGATTGGATCTGGAGACACAATTATTTCGTTCTTCTTTACACTTATGTTGTGGAAATTACATTAAATAATCTTAAATTTTTAATCTTATTTGATCAGAATCAGGTTTATTATCACTGATGTACAGTTGCAAGAAAAAGTTCGTGAACCCTTTGCAATTACCTGGTTTTCTATAATAATTATTCATAAAATGTGGGGTCTGATCTTCATCTAAGTTACAATAATAGACAAACACAATCTGTTTAAACTAATAACACACAAAGAATTACACTTCGTCTCGTAATACTGAGAATACCATTTAAACAATCACAGTCTAAGTTCAAAAAAGTACATGAAGCTCTGGGTTAATGCCTTCTACAAAAGCTATTTGGAGTCAGGTGTTCCAATCAATGAATGCTGAAAAAGAACTAAAGAGTAACAGTAAAAGACCTGCAGAAATCTCAGTAGAACTTGCTAAGGTCTCTGTTCATGTGTCCATTAGAAGAAAAACACTGAACAATAATGGTGTTCATGAAGGGACACCACGGAAGAAACCACTGCTCTCCAAAACCAAACATTGTTGCACATCTCAGGTTTGCAAAAGACCACCCGAATGGTCCACAATGCTTCTAGGACAAATGAAATAAAAGCTGAACATTTTGGCAGAAATGCACACTGTTATGTTTGGGGGCAAAAACTGCACACCAACACCAAAATCTTATCCCAACTGTGAAGTGTGGTGGAAGGAGCATCATGGTTTGGGGTTGCTTTGCTACCTCAGGACCTGACAGCTTGCAATTTTGGGATAATATTCTGTGGACAAATGAGACAAAAGTTGAACTTCTTGGCAGAATGCACACTGCTATGTTTTGGAGGAAAAAGGACACTGCACACCAACACTAAAATCTCATCCCAACTGTGAAGATGGTAGAACGAACATCATGGTTTGGGGCTACTTTGCTGCCTCAGCGTCTGGACAGCTTGCAATTGTTGAGGGAACAATGAATTCAAAATTGTATGAAGACATCTTACAGAAGAATGTCAGGGTAGCAGTCTGTCACCGGAAGCTTAATAGAAGCTAGATGATGCAATAAGACAATAATCCAAAACAGAAAAGTAAATCAGCCACAGAATGCTTTAAAAAGAAGAAAATTCATGTTTTGGAATGGCCAAGTCAGAGTCCAGACCTTAACCCAACAGAGATGCTATGGCATGACCTGAAGAGGGCTGTTCATGCAAGGTATCCCAGAAATACTTGGTGGAGGTTATTACTGCTAAAGGAGGTTCTAACAGTTATTAAATGCAAGGGTTCAATACTTCTCCCAGCCTGAACTGTGAATGATTAAACAATGTGTTCAATAAAGACCTGAAAAGTACAACTGCTTGTATGTTATTAGGTTAGGCATATTGTGTTTGTCTATTATTGTGACTTAGATGAAGAATACACCACATTTTTGAGCAACTAATACAGAAAACCAGGTAATTGCAAAAGGTTCACAAGCTTATTCTTACAACCGTACATTGCAAATTCTTCGTTCTGTGGCAGAAGTACAGTGTAAGACATAAAAATTGCTATACGTTTCAAAAAGAAATCACTAGTGCAAAAGACAAACATGAGCTAGAGTTCTTAGACCATTTAGAAATCTGATGGCAGAGGGGAAGAAGCTATTCCTAAAATATTTGAGAGTGGATATTCAGGCTCCTCCTTGATGGCAGAATGAGAAGAAGGCATCAGAATCAACTTTAATATTATTAACATATGTTGTGATATTTGTTGTTTTGTCGCAGCAGTACATAGCAATACACAAAAATACAATAAATTACAATAAATATACATTTAAGTAAATTAAAGTTGTGGCAGAAAGAGAGAAAAATAGTGACGTGGCGTTCATGGGTTGTTTCACTGACTGTTCAGCAATCTGACGGTGGAGTGGAAGAAGCTGCTCCTAAAACATTGAGTGTGGGGTCTTCAGGATCCTATCTGTACCTCCTCCCTGATGGTAGTAATGAGAAGAGAGGTGATGGGTGATGGATGCATGTTGCCTTTTTGTGGCATTGTCTTTTGAAGATGTCCTCGATGCTGGAGAGGCTAGTGCCCATGATGGAGCTGGCTGAGTTTACAACCATTCATCAACAGGAGTGACAACACATCTTCCTCACATCAGCTTACTAAATGCTTCAGAGGGAGGAGGAATACTGCCACAGTTTTAGCGCTGCTCCTGATAAAAATCAAGATTCAAGTTGCGTCAACAAATATAATGTGTTCCCACTGCACAACTAAATTCTTTCACCCACTTGAGTGCCATAAAAAGTTGTTCTTGGAGTGAAGGAGAAAGATAGAGGTTGCAAGATAAGAGGGACAGGTCAAGTGGGCAGCCAGAGACATTTCCCAGAATGGAAATTACTAATATTACGAGGCATAATTTTAAGGTGTTTGTTGGAAAGTATAGTGGGGAGATGTCAGAGGTATGTGGAACAGCCTGCCAAGGGTGATGGTAGAAGCAGATACTTCAGGGACTTTTAAGACACTCTTAGCTGGCCCATGGATGAAAGAAAATTGGAAGGCTATGTAGGACGGAAGGGTTATATTGATCTTAGAGTAGGCTAAAAGGCCTCAGCACAACATCATGAGCCAAAGGGCCTGTACTATGCTGTTCTATGAAAAGAAATTGGAAATTATGAAATAGTCAGAACTGATAAAAGATTATTTCAAATTCAGATTAAGATTTATTTATTTTATTAAGCTCCTTTCCTCTCTGGAAACATACATAATACGCTGGAGGAACTCAACAGGTCAGACAGCATCTATGGAAATGAATAAACAGTTCTTCAGGAAAGAAGGAAGTTCTTCGAAAGGAAGAGGTAGAAACGAAAATAAGAAGGTGGGGGAGGTGAAGGAGGATAAGCTAGAAGGTGACAGGTGAAGTCAGGTGAGTGGGGAAGGGGGAATGAAGTGAGAAGATGGGAGGTGACAGGTGGGAAAAGGAAAAGGGCTAAAAGTAGAAGGAATCCTTCATTCCTCCCTACCATTGACCCACCCACACACACAAGAACAGTCCTACACCTCAGAACTATTTCTCATCCCAGCTGATGCCTAACTTGCTTGATATTTACAACAGTAGCTGCTTTTAGATTTCCAGCAATGAGCAGTTGTTTTCTGATTTTTGATTACTTCTCCCCAAGAGGCCGACATACCTCACATTCACATTCCATAAGGAATCTTTATACAAATCAATACAGGTGATTTACGACAAAAGGAAATAATATGAAAATGTCTCGAGTGAAGACATGCTACATCATGCATTAGCTTCATCTTTTGTTCAAGATCAGCTCAACATCTGTCCAATATGACAAGAACACCACAAACAGAAACAACCAATCTACAGACTTGAAGTACAAAATCAAAGGATTATATTTGACAACTAAAGTATATAGATTTAATATTTTCCAGTGTTTTCATATAGTCTTTGAACACAACAGCACAGAAACAGTCCATGCCAAACTTATTCTGCCCAGTCCCATTGACCAGCACTTGGTTCATAGTTTCCATAACCATATAACAATTACAGCATGGAAACAGGCCATCCCACTCCTTCAAGTCCGTACCGAACTCTTACCCTATTCTATCCCCACCGACCTGCACTCAGCCCATAACCCTCCATTCCTTTCCTGTCCATATATCTATCCAACTTAACTTTAAACAACAACATAGAACCTGCCTCAACCATTTCTGCCGGAAGCTCATTCCACACAGCTACCACTCTCTGAGTAAAGAGGTTCCCCCTCATGTTACCCCTAAACTTTTGTCCTCTAATTCTCAACCCATGCCCTCTTGTTTGAATCTTCCCCACTCTCAATGGAAAAAGTCTAACCACATCAACTCTATCAACCCCCCTCATAATTTTAAATACCTCTATCAAGTTTGCCCTCAACTTTCTACGCTCCAAAGAATAAAGACCTAACTTGTTCAACCTTTCTCTGTAACTTAGATGAAACCCAGGCAACATTTTAGTAAACCTCCTCTGTACTCTCTCAATTTTATTGACCTCCTTCCTATAATTCGGTGACCAGAACTGTACTCAATACTCCAGATTTGGCCTTACCAATGCCTTATACAAATTCAACATTACATCCCAACTCCTATACTCAATGCTCTGATTAATAAAGGCCAGCAAACCAAAAGCTTTCTTCACCACCCTATCCTCATGAGATTCCATCTTCAGGGAACTATGCACCATTATTCCTAGATCCTTCTGTTCTAAAACACTCTTTAATGCCCTACCATTTATCATGTATGTCCTATTTTGATTAGTTCTACCAAAATGTAGCACCTCACATTTTTCAGCATTAAACTCCCTCTGCCATCTTTCAGCCCACTCATCTAACTGTCCTAAATCTCTAAGTTTTGAAAACCTACCTTATCATCCACAACACCACCTATTCATCTGCATACTTACTAATCCAATTTACCACCCCATCATCCAGATCATTAATATATATTACAAACAACATTGGACCCAGTACAGATCCTTGAGTCACACCGCTACACACCATCCTCCAATCTGACACACAGTTATCCACCACTACTCTCTGGCGTCTCCCATCTAGCCACTGCTGAATCCATTTTACTACTTCCATATTAATGCCTAACAATTGAACTTTCCTAACTAACCTTCTGTGTGGAACCTTGTCAAAGGCCTTACTGAAGTCCATATAGACAACATCCACTGTTTTACCCTTGTCAACTTTCTTAGTAACCTCATCAAAAAATTCAATAAGATTTGTCAAACATGACCTTCCACGCACAAATCCACGTTGACTGTTCCTAATCAGACCCTGTCCATCCAGAAAATTATATATACCATCTCTAAGAATACTTTCCATCAATTTACCCACCACTGACGTTCAAACTCACAGGTCGATAATTGTCAGGTTTACTCTTAGAACCCTTTTTAAACAATGGAACCACATGAGCAATACGCCAGTCCTCCAACACCTTTCCAGTTTCTAATGACATTTGAAATATTTCTGTCAGAGCCCCTGTTATTTCTACACTAACTTCCCTCAAAGTCCTAGGGAATATCTTGTCCGGACCCGGATTATCCACTTTTATATTCTTTAGAAGTGTCAGTACTTCCTCTTCTTTAATTGTTATACTTTCCATAACTACCCTGTTTCCTTTACCTTACACAATATCCTTCTCCTTGGTGAATACCGAAGAAAAGAAATTGTTCAAAATCTCCCCCATCTCTTTTGGCTCTGCACATAGCCATCCACTCTGATTCTCCAAGGGACCAACTTTATCCCTCACTATCCTTTTGCCACTAACATAACTGTAGTAACCCTTTGGATTTATTTTCACCTTACTTGCCAAAGCAGCCTCATATCTTCTTTTAGCTTTTCTACTTTCTTTCTTAAGATTCTTTTTACATTCTTTATATTCCTCGAGTACCTCATTAACTCCAAGCTGCCTATATTTATTGAGGATCTCTCTCTTTTTCAGAACCAAGTTTCTAATATCTCTTGAAAACCATGGCTCTCAAATTTTTAACCTTTCCTTTCAACCTAACAGGAACGTAAAGATTCTGAACCCTCAAAATTTCACCTTTAAATGACCTCCATTTCTCTGTTACATCCTTCCCATAAAACAAATTTTCCCAATCCACTCCTTCTAAATCCTTTCACATCTCCTCAAAGTTAGCCTTTCTCCAATCAAAAATCTCAATCCTAGGTCCAGTCCTATCCTTCTCCATAATTACACTGAAACTAATTGTATTGTGATCACTGGACCCGAAGTGCTCCCCAATAAATACCTCCGTCACCTGCCCTGTCTCATTCCCTAACAGGAGATCCAACACTGCTCCTCCTCTAGTTGGTACCTCTATGTATTGCTTCAAAAAACTATCCTGCACACATTTTACAAACTCCAAACCATCCAGCCCTTTTACAGAATGGGCTTCCTAGTCTATGTGTGGAAAATTAAAATCTCCCACAATCACAACCTTGTGCTTACTACAAATATCCGCTATCTCCTTACAAATTTGCTCCTCCAGTTCTCAGTCCCCATTAGGTGGTCTATAATACACCCCTATAAGTGTCACAACACCTTTCCTATTCCTCAATTCCACCCAAATAGCCTCTAATCTATCCTGCCAGAGGACCACTGTTATATAATCTCTGACACGCAATGCAACACCTCCCCCTACATAACCCTCCTATCCATGTACCTATCCAAACTTCTCTTGAATGTCGCAATCGAACCCACATGCACGACTTTTGCTGGCAACTTATTCCATGCTCACACCATCCTCCGAGTGAAGACATTCCCCTTAAGTATTTCACCTTTCACCCTCAACCTATCACCTCTAATTCTATTTTCACCCAACCTCAGTGGAAAAAAACCTGCTTGCTTTTACCCTATCTGTACCCCTCATAACTTTGTACACCTCTATCAAATCTCCCCTCATTCTTCTACGCTCCAAGAAACAACTTCCTAACCTATTCAACCTTTTTGTATAACGCAGGTACTCATTCTCAGCAATATCCTTGAAAATTTTTCTCCATGCTCTTTCAATCTTATTGATATCTTTCCTGTAGTTAGGTGACTAAAACTTCACCCGATACATAGTGTAGTGGTCAGCACTATCGCTTTACAGCACCAGCGATCACCAATCGGTGTTAGATTCCTGCTGTTGTCTGTAAGGAATTTGTATGTTCTCCCCACGGTGCCCCGGTTTCCTCCCACATTCCAAAGATGTACTAATGTGTTAATGAGTTGTGGGTATGCTAAATTGGCACCAGAAACAAGGCAACACTTGCCATCTGCCCAGCACAATTCTCAGACCATGTTGGCTGTTGACGCAAATGACATGTCACAATATGTTTTGATGTGTGTGTGTGACAAATAAAGCGTACCTTTTTAAATCTTCCTTTTTAAAATTATCAACTCACCAATATCTCACACAACTTCACCATAACATCCCAGCTTCTGTACTCAGTACTCTGATTTATGAAGGCCAAGAGTATGCTGGCACTTAAGTGTTTATGCACATTTTATTCCATATCCGTACTTTAATCTCTAGCATTTTTACGTAATTCTTGCAGTTTTTTGTTGCATGCCACGCCAAGATACCACAGCAAACTCCTAACACGTGCAAAAAAATTACATGTATTATTATTTACAGGAATTACAATTAAAGCCCGCTCAGTCACTAAAGAAAGAAAATGTTACTCATGATTCTTGATACTATATTTAATTGATACTATGTTTAATTTCACAGTTTTCTTTCTGTAATGACCTAGTAGGCTTTAGAGCAGGGGTCCCCAACCTTTTTTGCAACACGGACCAGTTTAATATTGACAATATTCTTGTGGACCGGCCGACCGGGGGGGGTGGGTGTTCAAGTAGGGTTAAACTCACCTCAACATATCTTTTACAGTCAGCGTTGCCAACTTTCTCACTCCCAAATAAGGGGAAAAAAGTAGCAGTCGAGTACCGGACAATTGTGTTTACCCCGAGACAGACTACCATGACCATGAAGCCTTGCGGGGGCACCTGTGTGCGCATGCGTGTACATGCCTTTTTTTTTTCCACAGATCGGTTTTGGCTTAATCTTCCCAACTACACTGTACATACATTATTTCTACTTTATATAGGCTGTGTATTTATCATATCATTCCTGCTTTTACTATATGTTAGTGTTATTTTAGGCTTTATGTGTTATTTGGTATGATTTGGTAGGTTATTCTTAGGGTCTGGGAATGCTCAAAATTTTTTCCCATATAATTTAATGATAATTGCTTCTTCGCTTTACGCCATTTCGGCACGAAAGGTTTCATAAGAACGTTTTACCTTAGCGGGGGAAATACGGGACAAGGGCGGTCCCGTATGGGACAAACCAATTTAGCCCAATATACGGGATGTCCCGGCAAATACGGGACAGTTGGCAACCCTATGTTCAAGTTCAACAGTGCGTGACAGGGAATGAGGAAAGGTGCAGCTGACTCATATCGTTTCCTCATGGCCCGGTAGCACATGCTTTGTGGCCCGATACCGGCGCGCGGCCCAGTGGTTGGGACCGCTGCTTTACAGATGTACAAACTATCTTGTCAACTAAAACTAAAAGACACTAATTCCACACAAGTAATTTTCACACTATTTCCGATCCACCCATTGGAATTCAGTTTCTGATTTCCCTGCTCTATCTGGATCAAGAATTTCCACATTAATAGTAATTCTGAAAATCAGTTACTTGCAGATAGCTCCAACAGGCAGCAGCACAGCAGTCAGCAAGTATCTGGTTTTTAGAATTTCTATTAACATGGAAATTCCTGGTTCAGATAAAGCGAGGAAATCAGAAATTGCTTTATTTTTCCAATTCCGCTTTAGGATCTGAATTCAGTTATTCAGATGGAACTGAGAATTTTGGCAGCTCGCCATTGAACATGTCCTCAACATGTCACTGGAATACAATCACAAGAGGCAGAAGGATTTGGACTTTTGTTTTTAAATGCACAGTTGTAGAAGATAAGCAGGAAAGATAGAAAAATACAATAGCAACTAGCCACAGGCGATACTGGAGCCAAGTAGAAACATCCTCCTTTTTTAAAAAAGACTGTGGCTAACTTGAACAACAGCCTGTGGATCTGATTTCAAGGCGGTGATGCAACAGGTTCAGAGCTGACACCCACCCTTCCTGATCGCGTTTCAACAAAACAGAAAAATTCACCTAACAAGCTTTCACTCTGAAAAATACAAGTTCTTTCACGCAAGAGGAAAAAAATACAATCCGTGGCCACTTTATTAGGTACAACTGTACTTTAATGCAGATACCTAATTTGCTAATCATGTGGCAGTAACTCAGTGTATTATTTATTTCTTTAGATATACAGCATGGAAGAGGCCCTTCTGCCTCACCGAGTCGCGCCACACAACAATTCGCCGATTTAACACCAGCCTAATCGCAGGACAATTTACAATGGCCAATTAACCTACTAACTGGTACACCTTTGGAACGTAGGAGGAAACTGGAGCACCCGGAGGAAACCCACATGCTCACGGGAAAGGCGTACAAGCATTCTTATTGTGGACACCAGAACTGAACTCCGACGCCCCAAACTGTAATAGCGTTGCGCTAAACGTTACGCTACCGTGGCACTGCCTACAGACATGGTCAGTTGTTGGTCAGTTCAGATCAAACATCAGGAGAAATGTGATCTAAGTGACTGAGACCGTGGATTAATTATACAAGTAAATTCCCATGCCTTGGAAATCTGAACCCCTCAGTTTGTCCCTACATTTGTAATGAGAAGGATTGAGACCAAATTCAAAAAATTAATAAGGGTCTAACTGATCCAAAAAAATGAACATAATTTACTGTTGAGCAAATATTTTAACTTTTACAATTATATTGCCAGGTTTTAAAATATAGTAATTTGCTTGTCCATCAATGCCTTGAATGAGGACAAACAGTACAAACTACAAACATGAAAAAGTCTGCAGACGCTGGAAATCCAAAGCAACACACACAAAATGCTGGAGGAATCCAGAAAGTCAGGCAACATCTGTGGAAAAAAAAATGAACAGTTGACGTTTCAGGCCAAGTCTCTTCTTCAGGACCGGAAAGGAAGGTAGAGATGCCAGAATAAAAAGGTGGGGGGGGGGGTGCGAGGGAAGGAAGAAAGCTAGAAGGTGATAGGTGACGCAGAGATCATGGGGAGGGGTGGGTAGGGGGAACAGTGAGAGGGGTCTCAGCAAACTCCCCTTGAAGAGAAGATTTAACCCTCTTCAGGATAGGCATCCCTTAAAGAGACTTAGCAGTGGAGCAGAAAATCATAAACACGAGAACAGTACAAACTGATAAGTGAGTGGGCAGAGATGTGGCAATGCTTCATATTCTTAGTTATTTATCACAAGTATGTCGAAACATACAGAAATCTGATAGTTGAGGGGAAGAAGCTATTCCTAAATCATTGAGTGTGTTTCTTCAGGCTCCTGTACCTCCTCAGATTCCGATTCATTCATTTATCACATGCATATTAAAACATACAGTGAAATGCATTGTTTGCATCAACAACCAGCACACCCAAGGATGTGTTGGGGAAGCCCTTAAGTGTCGTCACATATTCCAGTGCCAATACAGCATGTCCACAATCAACAGAAAATCTGCAGATACTCGAAATCCAAGTAACACACACAAAATGCTGGACGAACTCAGAAGGTCAAGCAGCAAATAATGGAAAATATTCTGGCCAAAACTGTTCAGCAAGACTGCAGAAAAAATGTTAGGCAGAACAACACAAAAAGAAACTACAGTGTAAAAAAGGAAAATTTGTATATTTGCAGGAAAGATACAAAGACTTCTGTACTAAAAAATTTTGAATTCCTTTAGCTATCCAAAGATTTAACCCTGAAGCCAATTTACAGCAATGAACCAACCAACTCATATGTGCTATATGTGCCTTGTGCTCTGTGCGTGACTGTTGAGACAATGTTTCCACCTTGGCCCTGGAGTAACACTTTCATTTGGCTGTAGTCATGGGTATTCATGTATGTTGGAATGACAATTAAACACGAATTTGAATACCATAGGGCATGCATGGAAGGTGAAAGTTGGTAATTGCAAAGGAGATGTAGGAGGCAGGTGTTTTTTTTCCCACACAGAGAGTGGTGGGTGTCTGGCCTGCACTGCCAGGGGTGGTGGTAGAGGCAGGTAAATTAGGGACTTATAAGAGTCTTTCAGATAGGCACATGAATGTGAGGAAAACAAAGAAATGGACATTGTGTAGGCAGACAGGATTAGATTAGTTGATCAGCACAACATTATGAGACAAAGGGTCTGTTCCTGTGCTGTACTGTTCCATGTCCTAGAGACCAGCAAATTCCTTAGCCAGACTACCATCTACAATCTCGTGTCTCCAGCCAGTTCTGAATGTCTTGCAACTCTTAACTACTTGCATGAATGCCACAAATCTGATCATGTACTTGGATACTGGCAACACAGGGCCTTAACATCATTTATCTAGCAAGGCCTAATCTGGTGAAGTTATGCCAAACCTTCACTAGCTCTCAGTCTACCACAAGGATAAAACATACTTCACAAATGTTTCTACCTACATGACCAATGTGCAAGTTGGTAAATTAAATCAAAGTGTAATTGTTTTTATCAAAGTACATCCCATAAATTAAAAAAGCAAGCTTCTTTGTGAGCCATAATTTTGTTTTAAGCACCCATTGTACCAAAGTGACTGAAACTGTGGAGGGAGGGCACGGTCGTGGCTAGTACGATGTTATTACAGTTCAGGGTTCGATTCCCACATCGTCTGTAAGGAATTTGTACATTCTCGCCATGACCACATGGGTTTCCTCTGAGTGCTCCAGTTTCCTCCCACAATCCAAAGACATACCAATTAGTAGATTAATTGGTGAATGTAAATTGTCCTGCAAGTTAAATAAGTGGGTTGGTGGGCATTGCAGCTCTTGGGCTGGAAGGGCCTGTTCGGCATTGTATCATTAAAAAAAACTAAATAAAAAAAAAGCAACTTTCCATTCTGACTATAAGTTACTGTTAGATTGATGCTTCTTGGCATCAAAACCTCCACCATTATTTCTAGCACTCTATTCAATTGGAATCAAAAAGAAAAATCAAAACTGCTGACAAGTCAATGGTCCCGTATTTTCACCATACCTGAACAGAGATAGGAAATCCGACTAAAGAATCAAATAGTGATTTGCATGCTAAATTTAGCTTTCCTCTTTTATGTTCTTATGTGATAAACAGTCCACTTAACACGAACGTGCAAATTGTTAGGATGATTTCAGGAGCATTTGCAGGACAAGTTGTTTGTATTCACCCTCTTCAGTTCTTGCAACTTTTCTATACGCTTAGTGGCCACTTTATTAGGTACACTCCTAAACCTGCTTGTTAATACAAATATCTAATCACCAATCATGTGGCACAATTCAGTGCACAGAAGAAAGTTGAGAGGTTCAGTTGTTGTTCAGACCAAACATTAGAATGGGGAAAGAATTGTGATCTACATGTTGGTGCCAGATGGGATGATTTGAGTATCTCAAAAACCGCTGATCTCCTGGCATATTTATGTACAACAGACTTGAGAGTGTACAGAGAATGGAGTGAAAAACAAAAAAAAAACATCCTGTGAGCAGCAGTCCTGTGAGTGAAAACGCCTTGTTAATGAGAAAGGTCAGAAGAGAATGACCAGTTTGGTTCAAGCTGACAGGAAGGCGACAGTAACTCAAATAACCATTATTAAAACAATGGTGTGTGAAGAGCGCATAACGTGTCAAACCTTGAAGTGGACAGGCCACAACAGCAGAAGACCACAGAAATGCACGAGGTGGCCACAAAGTGCATAGTTTTATCATTCAGAGAATACTGATATAAGCGTGTTACAGGTAAGTACAGCATTCCCAAACTGGAACTGTTCCAACTTCAGTAATTCTATCTAGTTCACCTCCTCCCTAATCCATTTGTTACTCTGCAATACACTGACAAAACCAATTTCCTTTCTTCCTCAAGGCGATTTTATCTTACTTTTGATAATGAAGAGCTGACATCTGATACTAACTTGATGACAGCAAAGTGCCTTTTTAGAGACAAAAGAAAACCAGATAAATAATGAAATAGCTAAAAAACCTCAAAAACAGAGGGACTGTACACAGTTGTTTCCCCTTATCCCATTGAAAACAAGACTGAGCAGTCTTCTATCCGAATGCACATGGATTATAAAACTTACAAAAATCCTTTTGGATACCATTACCTCTTAAAAACACCATCTCTTGGGGCACAAAATCATTGTTTCAATTTTGTTCATTATTTCCTTCTAATATGGTCATTACAGCCCTCAAGATTTTGTTTTTTGAAGAAACTAAAACCATTTGCACAATCGCGAGAAATGCTTTATAAAGGCAATTATAAGTTGTAAGTGTCAACGGTTTGCAACTCGCACATATTAAACATAATACCTTAGGCTGATGTGTGAGAATTAATGATCTCAATTACATTTTAATTCAACTCACTAGAGAGGGCTTTGTGTTAGGCATTTCACCAATTTTAACTAAATATATTCCAGTGATATCTACATTAATAGCAACCCGTCACACTAAAGGATTTGATTCCTATCCAAATTGAGAAAATGTGGGATTTCCAACAATTATCATCTTCAGTTACTTAATAATTTCATGCTAACCAGCTACAGTCTAGGCCAATTCCAACTTACACACTTTTCTAATATGTACTTAATACACAGTGCTCAACACAGAACTGAGAATGAGTGATAGCACTAGAGACAAACTTTTCCAGACGCTGTGTAAAACAAAATAAAGTCAATTTAAATCAAAATGGTCCCAAATCTTGATGGGCAAATGCAAATATTTCACTGACGTCTCAGAAAGACAGTTTAAAACTGTTATTGACAACAGTTAAATCTTGAATATGAATCAGAAAAAGAATCATCTATTGATTGTCATGACAATGAGAACACCATTTTTAGGCCACTCTTTGATACAGGAGGTACTGCAGATGCTAGAAATCTAGAGCGATACACATGTCGTGCTGGAGGAACTCAGCAGATCAGGCAGCACCTATGGACGGAGATTAACCGTTGACGTTTCGGGCTGAGACCCTTCATCAGGATTCTTTTTATTCCTCTTGGCAGATGCTGTCTGACCTGCTCAGTTTCTCAAGCATCTGCAGAATCTCTTGTGTTTACAAGACCACATTTTTCTCCCATTAATCAATTAAGTTGGCAAAAACTGGAGATGTTCTCATGTTCAGTACCATCTGCTCAGACAATAGCTACTATTTTCACCTGAACAGTTAACATGAGTGTCTTATCTTCTGCATTGTAAAATGCAAGAGGAGGATGAGAAGGGAATTGATAGACAGGTACAAGATGATAAAATGCATAGAGAGAGAGGTGAGCCAGAGACAATTTCCCAGGGTGGAAATGGCCAATACCAGGGGCATAATTTTTTGGTGATTGGAGGGATGTTAGGCGTATGATTAACATGTACATGGGCTTATGGAACGCGCTATCAAGGGGATGGTAGAATCAAATACATCAGGACATTTAAGAGACTCTTAGACAGGCACATGGATGAAAAAAAATGGACGGCTATGTAGGAAAGAAGGGCAAGATTGACCTTAGAGTAGGTTATAAAGTTGGCACAACATCGTGGACCATAGGGCATGTACTGTGCTGCCCTATGATCTATATTGTACAGGTTCTTAGACAAGCACATGGATGAAAGAAAAATGATTGCTATGTGAGAGAAAAGAGTAGATTGATCCTGGAGTAGGATGAAAGGTCAGGACAACATCATCGGCCAAAGGGCCTATATTATGCTTACTGTTCTATGTTTTATGATCCTATAAAAAAAAGCTCAAAGGCTTACTTTGTCTTCACCTGACACACATCAATATTACAGGAATTGTAGCTTTGCCAATATCAAAAACAAAATAAATCCAGGTACTTCTGTAAAATATAGGCTCACCCTTGTCATGGAATGCAATCAGTTCCTTTTGCAACATCTCCAGCTCACGGCCCAGTGCCTTCTCCTGTCTCTCGAGTTCATTTCGAAGCACCAAGATCTTCAGCTGTAAATGCTCCTGCTCCTTTTTCTAATGGGAAGAGAATAGTGAAACCCTTTTACTTCCATCAATCATCACCTTAGCTCATCAAAACTTCCATACTTGAATGCAGATAGCCACGCTAGAAATTGACCATAAGACACAGGAGCAGAATTAGGCCATTCAGCTCATCAAGTCTGCTCTGCCATTCCATAATGGGTGATTTATTAACCCACCCAACTCTATTCTCCCACCTTCTCCCCATTACCATCGATTCTCTTACTGATCAAGACCTATCAACCTCTGCTTCAAACATACCCAATGACGTGGCCTTCACAGCAGTCTGTGGCAATAAATTCCACAAATTCACCGCCTTCTGGCTGAAAAAAAATTCCTCCTCATTCTGTTCTAACGGGACATCCTTCTTTTCCAAGGTTGTGCCTTCTGGTACTAGACTCTCCCACTATGGGAAACATCCTCTCCACATCCACTCTAACTAAGCCTTTCATGAATGAACCCCCTTCATTCTTCTAAACTCCAGCAAGCACATGCCCAGAGTCACTAAATATTCCTCATAAGTTAACCCTTTCATTCTTGGATTTATTCTCATGAACATCCTCTAACTTACATTTGGAGATCACAGTCCTTGAATTTTGCAACAAAATATGACAATTTTGGCTACACGAGCACACCAACCCTCTCAGCAGACGTGCCAATTTATGAGCAATAATTCAAAGAAAGATTTCAGTTATCTCCACTGGTATAGATTGAAACATCCAGATTTTTTTAAAAATTCTTCAGATTCCTTCATAGTACTAATCAAAAGTATTAAGCACAGACAGTTACAAGAATAAGTTTGAGAACCCTTTGCAATTACCTCATTTTCAGCATTAAATACTCACAAAATGTGGTTGAATCTTCATCTAAATTACAATAATAGACAAACACAATCTGCCTAAACTAATAACACACAAACAACTGTAGTTTTCATGTCTTTTTTGAACACATCGTTTAATCATTCACAGTCCAGACTGGAAAAAAGTATCTGAACCCTTGTATTTGATGAATGGCAGACCTCCTTTAACAACAATAATCTCCACAAAATGTTTCCTGTAGCTGCTGATCAGATTTGCACAGGGGCAAGGGGTTTTTTTTTAGACCATTCTTCCATACAAAACTGTTCCAGTTCATCAATATTTCTGGGATACCTTGCATGAACAGCCCTCTTAAGGTCATGCCACAGTATCTCAATTGGGTTAAGGTCTGGATTCTGACTTGGCCATTCCAAAACACGAGTTTTCTTCTTTTTAAAACATTCTCCTGTTGATTTACTCTTGTGTTTCCGATCATTGTCTTGTTGCATCATCCAACTTGCATTAAGCTTCAGGTGACAGACCACTATCCTGACATTCTCCTGTAAATGTCGATACAATTTTGAATTCATTGTTCCCTCAAAGACTGCAAACTGTCCAGGCACTGAGGCAGCAAAGCAGCCCAAAGCCATGATGTTCTTTCCACCATGGTTTACAGTTGAAATGAGGTTTTGGTTTTGGTGTGTGGTGCTCTTTTTCCTCCAAACATAGCGGTGTGCATTTCTGCCAAGAAGTTCAGCCTTTATCTCATCTGTCCACAGAACATTGTCCCAGAAGCACGGTGGAACATCCAGGTGGCCTTTTGCAAACTTGAGATGTGCAACAATGTTTTTGTTTAAATGGAGAGAGGTCGTTTTCTCTGTGATGTCCTTCCATGAACGCCATTCTTTTTCAGAGTTTTTTTCATAGTGGACACATGAACAGAGACTTTAGCAAGTTCTATAGAGATTTCTACAGGTCTTTTGTTGTTACCCTTGGGTTCTTTTTCACATCCTTCAGCATTCCACATCAAGCTCTTGGTATGATCTTTGCAGGGTGCCCACTCCTAGGGACAGTAGCAACAGTAATGAATTTCCACCATTTGTAGACAATTTCTCTTACTGTGGACTGATGAACACACAGGTCTTTAGAAATGCTTTTGCAGCCTTTTCCAGCTTCATGCATTCTACAATCCTTAAGAGTTCTCCCAAATAAGCGGCTGGCCCGATTAACCAATGATCCAATCAACCAGAATCCAGTGTATACTGCCACTGTTATTCTACAAACCACTCCAACATGTTTGATGTCCGTCATCTCTTCTTCCCCCAAGCAATGTACAGCAGTCACAAAACAAACTTCATGTCATCTAAGACAATGATAACAAACCTGATTGATTTTATTTCCTTTATGCTTTGTGGTCTGGCAGTTATTGCATTTGCCTCATACAGGAAAGGTCCCCATTTTGATTCTGGACAAGAACACATTTTACATTTGAACAAACAAGGATTAGAGGAATATTGACTATGTGCAGGCAGACAGGATTACATTAGATTGCCATCAAAGTTAGTACAGACATGTTCTATTCTTGGATAAGATCTCAATCAGAATCAAGTTTATTAGCATTGACATATGTCATGCTCTGTAACAGAACAGTGCAAGACATAAAAGCATTTCCATAACACAATACAAAAGAGGAATAATGAGGTAGTGTTCATGGTTTCATGGACCCTTCAGTAATCTGATGGTGGAGGAGAAGAAGCTGTTCCTAAAACATTGAGTATTCATCTTCAGGCTCCTGTACTATCTCCCTGATGGTAGTAATGGGAAGAGGACATGTCCTAGATGGTGAAGGTCCTTTCCGTTTGTAATCATAAACATACGGAAAATGCTGGAGGACCTAGCAGGTCAGGCAGCATCTATGGAAATGAATAAACAGTCAACGTTTCAGGCCGAGACCCTTCTTCAGGACTGGTAAGGAAGGGGGAAGATCGGCAGAATAAAAAGGTGGGTGGAAGACTGCTAGAAGGTGATACGAGAAGCCAGGTGGGTGGGAAAGGTAAAGGATTGGAGAAGGAGGAATCTGACAAGAGAGGAGAGTGAACCATAGGAAAAAGGGAAAAAGGAGGGGCACCAGGGGGAAGTGAAAGGCAGGTGAGGAGAAGAGATAAGAGGCTGGGGGGGGGGGGGAATAGAAGAAATGGGAAGCAGGGAGTAAAAAAAAAGTTACCAGACAAAATGGTTGTTCATGCCATCAGGTTGGAGGCTAACTAGATGGATATGAGGTGTTGCTCACTGACCACGAGATGGCCTCATCATAGCAAAAGAGGTTTCTCAAAATGGGATTGGTGACAGGAATTATAATGATTGGCCACAAGGGAATTCCACTTTTGGAGGATGAAGCAGAGCTGCTTGACAAAAGGGTTTCCCAATTTATGTTGGGTCTCACCAATGTAGAGGAGACTGCATCAGGTGCACCAGATACAGTAAAAGACACCAAGAGATTCACAGGTCAAGTGTTGTCTCACCTGGAGGGACTGTTTGGGGCCCTGAATGGAGGTGGGGGGGGGGAGGAAGGGTAAATAAGCAGGTATAGCACTTCCGTCACTTGCAAAGATATTAGTGGGGAGCGAAGAATGGACAAGGGAATCACAGAGAGAGCGACCCCTGTGGAAAGCGGACAGTGGGGTGGGGGGGGGGGAGAGGTAAAGCTCTGTTTGCTGGTATGATCCCATTGAAAATAGCTAAAGTTGCAGTGAATGACCTGTTGGATACATGGGGTAGTAGGTGAGGACAAGAGGAACTCTATCCCTGTTCAGGTGGTGGGAAAATAGGGTGACTGCTGATGTTCAGGAAATGGAGAAGCGGGTGAGGGCAGCATCAATCAGGGAGGAGGGGAAACCCCATTTTTAGAAGGAAGACGGCATTTCTACTCTGCTGGAAAGGAAAGCTTCATCCAGGGAACAGATGAGGCAGAGATGAAGAAACTGAGAAAAGGGAATAAGAGTTTTTACAAAAGACAGAGTAGGAGGAGGCATAGTCAAAATATCCATGGGAATCAGTAGGTTTATAAAAGATGTCAGTCAATGATTTGTCTCCAGAGGTGGAAACAGAGAGATCAAGAAAGGGGAAAAAGTTGTCAGAAATGGACCAAGTGAACTTAAGGGCAGGGTGGAAGATGGAGGCAAAGTTGATGAGATTGATGAGCTCAGCATGGGTGCATGAAGCTGCACCTGGACAGCTGGAGCCCATGCAGGTGCCCGTGGCTACCCCTCAGGGTTTTAAGAAAGTGGAAGGAGCCAAAGAAAAATTTATTAACGGTGGGGATCAGTTTTGCCAGATGGAAGAGGGTGGTGATGGAGGGGAACTGGTTGGGTCTTTTGTTGAAAAAGAAGCAGAGAGCTATAAGGCCTTCTTGACAGGGTTAGAAGTGATTAGGGACTGAACATTCATGGTGAAAATGAGGTGGTCAGGGCCAGGGAATTGAAAGTTATTGAGGAAATCAAGAGCATGTGAAATGTTACGGATGTGGGTGGGAATGGAGTCAGAACGGAGTTCAAGTATGCAGACACAAGTTCAATGGAGCAGGAACAGGCAGAGACAATGAGCCTACCCAAGATAGTCAGATTTGTGGATCTTGGGTCAGAGGTAGAAATGAGAAGTGTGGGGTAAGGGAACTATGAAATTGGAAGCTATGGTTGGAAGTTCTCCAAAGTTCTTGATGGTGTCGAAGACAAAACATATCTCATGCTTTCTTAAAATAACTTATCAAAACACTTGCCTTCTCAAGGACAATTTCATAATCAAAAGTAATCTCTGAATTTCTATTGAGTCCTGAACAGATAAACAGATTGTAATAATACAGATATCCATATGCATGGTCCTAAGGATGGCCATTTATTTGGATGGGCTGATGCCAGTTACACAATGAATCAGATGGCTCTGAGAGCAGTTTTTAAAATTAAAGATTAGCTTTATTTGTTACATGCTTACAGTCAAATGTATCACTTGAGTGTCAATTGCCAACACAGTCCAAGGTTATGCTGGGGGAGACCGGAAATGCTGCCATGCTTACAACACCGATATAGCATGTCCACAACTTACTAACCCTAACCCGTACCTGTTGGCAACGTGGGTGAAAACCCATGTGGTAACATGGAACACACAGAAATCCCTTACAGACCGTGGCAGAAATCGAACCCAGATTGGTGATCGCTGATCTGTAAAACTCTTGTGAGAGTTACTATACTATCATGCTGCTCTTTCTTAAAACAAGTCATCAAAATATCTCAAACAAGAGAAAATCAGCAGATGCTGTAAATCTGAAGGGCTTCGGCCTGAAATGTCAACTGCACTCTTTTCCATAGATGCTATCTGGCCTGCTGCATTCCACCAACATTTTGTGTGTATTACTTGAATTTCCAGCATCTGTAGATTTTCTCGTGTTTGCGTTATTTAATTGAACTTTTTAAAATATATACACTTACTGTAATTTACAGTTTTATTGTGTATTGCAATGTACTGCTGTCGCATAACAACAAATTTCATGACATACGCCAGTGACATTAACCCTGATTCTGAAAATGATGGAGGAACTCAGCAGCTAGGTCAGCATCCAAGGAAAGGAAAAAAGACCATTTCAAGCCGAGACCCTTTAGTAAATTTGGCCATTTTATTTGGATGGGCTGAGGCCAGTTTCCTGATGAATCTGATGGCTCTGGCTATATTTGAGACATCAATCCTAATAAAGATTGGTTCAAATTTAAAACTTATAAGAAAAGATCAAGGGTATAAGAACAAAGTCACCATCTGAGTAATAAGCAGTGAGATAGGAAGTGACTATTGCTTGACGGTAATTGTGTGTCAGTAAACAGCCAAAGAAAAAGCGAAAGAAGTGAAGAGCTAAAGGATGCTTGAAGTTTTCATCAAAATAGACAAAATAATGGAACAATTAGGGACAAATGGGTTTGATTTAATAACCATGATAGGTACAATTATACCATGATAATGACTTGGAACTAAATATTCCAGGGCACCTAATGCTCAGAAAGGGCAGGCTAAGGAGAGAAGAATGCTATCTTAAATAATAAAGGGAATTGGAGAGTAAAGATGTTAAGATCCTTTGTACTTGGCAAGAGAGTTTTCCTCCACTGTCCTGGTTGCATTGTACATTCAACCCCGATAAACATTCAGCTGGCACTGGAGGAACTGAGCACCACGACTGGCAATTACAAAGAAGGCACGGTAACAGCTACATTCCAGTAGCAGTTTGAGGAGACTTGGTATGTCGCCAAAGACAGTCACAAAGGTATACTGCTGCACCATGGAGAGCATTCCACATGGTTGCATCACCATCTGGTATGGAGGGGTCACTGCAGAGGATTGAAAAAAAGCAGCCAACTGGAGCACTAGCCTCCATTGCATCAAGGCTATCATCAAAATGCAATGCCTTAAAAAGGTGGCATCCATTCTTGACGAACCCCATCACCAAGGACATGCCTTCTTTTCATTGCTACCATCAGAGAAGAGGTACAAGAGCCTGAAGACACACTCAACAGATTGCAGCATGTTGTGCAGAGGGATTGCAGCATGGTGTGCTTGTGCATGAATCACAAAAGGCTGGTTTGCAGGTGCAGCAGGCTATCAAGAAGGCAAATGGTAGAGGGATTGAATTTAAGAACAGGGAGGTTATGTTGCAACTGTATAGAACAATGGTAAGGTCGCATCTGGAGTACTGTTCTGGTCTCCTTACTTGAGGAAGGATATACTGGCTTTGGAGGTGGTGTAGAGGAGGTTCACTAGGTTGATCCCTGAGATGAGGGGGTTAGACTATGAGGAAAGATTATGTCGCCTGGGATTGAATTTGTTGGAATTCAGCAGAATGAAAGGAGATCTTATAGAAACATGCAAAATTATGAAAGGGATAAGTAAGATAGAGGCAGGGAAGTTGTGTCCACTGGTAGGTGAGACAAGAACTAGGGGACATAGCCTCAAGATTCGTGGGAGTAAATTTAAGGTGATGAGGAGGAACTGCTTTCCCAAAGGGTGGTGAATCTGTGGAATTCTCTGCCCAATGAAGCAGTGGAGGCTATCTCAGTAAATATATTTAAGACAAGTTTGGATGGGTTTTTTTTTGCATGGTAGGGGAATTAAGGATTATAGGGAAAAGGCAGGTAGGTGGAGATAAGTCCATGGCCAGATCAGCCATGACTTTATTGAATGGTGGAGCAGGCTCGACAGGCCAGATGGCCTACTACTGCTCCTATTCCTTATGTCTTATATAACATTTTAGAAACAACTTTGTCCCCTCCATCATCAGATATATGAATACAGAATGAACCTATGAACATTACATTACTTTTTAAAATTTCTTTTGCTCTTCTTGCACTACTTATTTTATATATATATTTCATGACATACGCCGATGACATTAAACCTGATTCTGACATATATTTAGCTTGGGTACCTGAGACTCTTACACAGTACTGTATTTGTCAATGTGGACTGGAGAGCAAGTATGTAAATCTAGTGGGAGCAAAGAATATTGGGAATGGCAAGGCTGAAGTGTTGTGGGACAGATGGCAGAGAAGGAGCGTCAGGGGAGGAAGGTGGCGTGAGTGCAAACACACCCAGCCCTGAGACACCAGGCAACGTCACTTGATTACAAACAATTAACTTATTGATCATTACAGAACATCTCTCTGGTGCTTTCCGATCCCTCCCCTCTCCCTTTCCCTTTTCCCAACCATGATTCCCCTCTCCCTGTCCCCTTCCCACTCTCAATCCACAATAAAGACCCATATCAGAATCAGGTTTCTCATCACTTACATACGTCATGAAATTTGGTTTTTTTTGTGGCAGCAGTGCTGTGCAATACATAAAGTTATTACCGTACTGTGCAAAAATGGTTTAATGTTTTACAACACTGAATCACAGTGGATTTAATTTGGCTTTTCTGACACTGATTAATAGAAAGATATTCTCATGTTAAAGTGAAAACAGATCTCTACAAAGTGATCTAAATTAATTACAAATATGAAACACAAAATAATTAATTACATTAGTATTCACCCCCTTCAAGTCAGTATTTAGTAGATGCACTTTTGGCAGCAATTACCACCTTGATTCACGTGGATAGGTCTCTATCAGCTTTGCACTTCTGGACACTGCAATTTTCTCCCATTCTTCATTAAAAACTGCTCAAGATCTGTCAGATTGCTTGGGGATCGTGAGTGAACAGCCCTTTTCAAGTCCAGCCACAAATTCTCAATTGGTCTGGACTCTGACTTGGCCACTCCATGACATTAACAATGCTGTTTTTAAGACATTCCTGTGTAGCTTTACCCTCTACCTACACAAGCCTTCCAGGGTCCGCTGCAGTGAACCATCCCGACAGCACGATGCAACCACCACCATGCCTCACGGTAGGGACAGCATGTTTTTGATGATGTGTGGTGTTTGGCTTATGCCAAACATAGCATTTAGTCTGATGGCCAAAAAGCTCAATTTTGGCTTTATCAGGACATAGAACCTTCTTCCAGCTGACTTCAGAATCTCCTACATGCCTTCAGGTAAACTATAGATGAGATTTCATGTGAGTTTTTTTCAACAGTGACTTTCTCTTTGCCACTCTCCCATAAAACTGCAAATGGTAAAGCACCCGGGTAACAGTTGCTGTATGTGCAGTCTCTCCCATCTCAGCTGTCATATGTCCCTTGATGGCTCCCCTCACTAGTCCTCTTCTTGCACAGTCACTCAGTTTTTGACCCCATTGCATGGAGCAAAGGAGGACAGCATATGTTTGCAACAGGTAATCAGAGGAGACGATGGTTGTTTTTCAGGAGGACTGGAATATAAAAGTAATTATACTATAACTGTAGATGGTGTTAGTTTGACCACAAGGTGCTAACATGGTCACCTTATTTAAAGGAAGATGCATCATTGCAAGAAGACCAGAGAAGAGTTTTAAGAACAGCTTCTTCCCTTTTGCCATCAGATTTATGAACGGACAGTGACCCCATGAACAGTACCTCACTATTTTTGTTCACTTTTAGCATTACATTAATGATTTTTCCTGGATGGCGAGGTGGAGATACGTCCCTACCAAAGAAGGTGTAAGGCACTCCTTCCCTCCAATAGCCTGCAGGCCACCATTGGGAAAGGTGTAGAAACTGCTTAAACTGTCCCCTCTCCTGATCAGGGTTATGTGAAGTCATGGCAGAACGTGGTGGATGTTTGTATGAGCAGCTGGTGCGTATCACAAATCCTGGTTATGCGACCACTGACGGCAGGCAGATAATCTCTGAAGAGTATTGATATCAGTTGGGGTCACCCGTCTTGTAAAGACACTGGCCAGAAGGCAATGGCAAACCATTTCTGTCGAAAAATTTGCCAAATACAATCATGGTCATGGAAAGACCATGATCACCCATGCCATAAAACATGGCACATAACGAACAAAGTATTTTTTTTATCTGTTGACTATACTGCTACCACAAAATAAAAATTTTCATGACATACGTCAGTGTTAATAAACCTGATTCTGAGTTAATGTGAGGACACAAGAGACTACCGATGCCAGAACCTGGACTAAGAACAATCTGCTGGAGGAGCTCAGCAGGTCAAGGAACATCTGTGAACTGTTGGGGAGTGGGAGGAGGGAATTGTTGATCCTGTCATTATCATGATCCTGTCAATGGAGGGACAGTCTAATGAGGGAAGGTTGAAAGGTTATGAGGAGGGTAGAATAATGAGAGAGACAGTGTTGGTAGCTACTTCTTAAGAAAAGCTCCAAGAGCTTCTGTGATATCACTCTGGAGAAACATTGTATCATTTCTTAATGCATGTATGAATTTCTAAATGACAATAAAAGAGGACAGGATGTTCTCATAATCTAAAAAAGAAATACTAGATAAAATCGTCGAATAACGTTCAAAGAGAGGATTGACCATCAATTGCTAGAAGACCGAAAGTTTGGTTGTCACAAAGGAGAAAGAATACAGAAATGCCAACTGAAAGTGGGCACCGAAACAATTAAATGAACATGGAAGTTCAATTACTTTGGGACACAATAACATCCAATGGTAGGGCTGATGTTAAAATTAGGAGGAGGATTGGGATTATTAAGTGCATGTTCAAGTGTTTGAGCAAGTTTCTGAAGAATAATATAAATTTTCTGGGTACGAAACTCAGAGTGTTGTGGTGCTACGCTCATTCCCACTAACACATGGAAGCGAATTTTGGATAATATCAAAGCAAAATGAGGGAAGACTCGAAGCTGCAGAAATGTGGTTTTTGAGAAGAATGGTGAAAATATCATGAATGGTGAAAATATTACAGAGTAATAAATGAAGCATGCAGAGAACACATTGCGGCACGAAGTATGTGGTAGCGTAACGGTTAGCATAATGCTACTACAGTGCCAGTGACCCGGGTTCTATCCTATAGCTGCCTGTACAGAGTTTGTATGGTCTCTCCGTGACTTTATGGTCTCCGTTTGTATGGTCCCTCTTTCCTCCATGTGCTCTGGTTTCCTCCCACATTCCAAAAACACACAGGTTAGTAGGTGAAGCGGCTTGTCTTCCGATCAAGTTGGCGCCTGCGTACAATACTCCTTCGGTTGGCATCTTCTGGATAGATCATGAAACCATGTATCTCACTTCTTTTAGGTCTTTTACATTTATTTTTCATTTCGAATGTGATTCTGGAACTGTTGAAGCCTGTGATTTGCACTTCGGAGATCGTTTGGGTGTTCCAGTGCTCTGCAGTCTCAGGGAGACAGAAGTAGTGTGCGGGAACCTCAGGGTGAAAAGGCTGCAGGACAAGTGCAAATCAATGTTCAACTCCATTTCACTAATTTAAGCTTCCATTGTTCACCAGTTAAAGCGATGAGGGAGACTGAAACATCGAGGTGAATGCGTAAGGTGGCCACTGGCTGTCTGCCTTTTGATCCCTGGTGGGATCGCTCTGCTACTGGAGAGAGGAGACTGCCTTTTGATCCCTGGTGGGATCGCTCTGCTACCGGAGGGAGGAGACTGCCTTTTGATCCCTGGTGGGATCACTCTGCTTCCAGAGAGGGAAAGACCCGCTGCTGTACCCAGAGGAAGTTACCAAGTTTTCTGCATTTTGGATATGGACTTGGACTATAAACTATTTTTCAGTCTTAAGTTTTTTTTTACATATTCTGTGTTTTACAATCAATCTTTCCCATTTTGTGTGCGGGTGGGGAGAGGGATTTGGGGGTCGATGTGTCTGTTCCATTTTTGTTTGCTTTTCCGTGCGGGGAGATTTTGGGGTTGATTATCATGCTGCCATTCTTTTCTTTCTTGGTTTTGTGGTTATCAGCAGAATTTCAGAGTTGTATATTTTGATAACAAAATGAACCTTTGAACCTTTTTTTGTTGTGTCCATTCTGGGGCAGCTCACTCATCCTTGGTCCCACTGGAAACTCAGCTCTCACTTGTGGCTCCAAGTAGCATTTTGCATATGACAGCGGTACTCCACTTTGATAGGCAGACTAAACCAGGTGAGGGTAGCCAGTGGGCTTCATACCCTAGTAAGATGGGGATATGCCTACCATCGCCTACAAAGTCAACGCAGGCGGACTGGGTGTTTGAGATCGACGGTGAGATCCAACAGCCAAGAAGGTAGATCTTAAAACACTTCACAGACAGTGAAGGGCATGAGGATGCACAGAAGTAGTCATGGTAATCCACTGCAACCAAGGAAGTCCCAGTTCTGACTACTACTCATACTACTAGACCTGAACTTCTGAGGTTGAGAGTTGACCTGCCCCAGTGCAACAGCTTTTCCATTTTAAAAACCCTACCGCACAGGTCTCTGTCATCATCGGATAAACAGGCAATCATTCTAGAGGGAACTTTCCTGAAGCACAGAATAATTTTATACCATCGTTCGTCACTTCTTACTACTGAAGTACTGCAAACTACCTACAGCAATTTTTTTTCCTCCCAAAAAAAGTGATCTCTGAATTTGACACCAGTCATGTTTTCACAGATGTCTACATTTAACCAAAAAGCAGCAAATGGTCAGGAAAACAGAATAAGAGGTTGAAAATTGCTGCAGTTCTGAACAACTGCAGCTGTAACCTCAGCTGGAGAGGACACCACAGATTTATAAATTTGGAGAGAGAGCTGTTAGATGAATATCCATGACATAATCAACCATGTCACCTTGGGGCAACGTGTCTTTTAAGCTGGTGGCCTCAGAGAGAATTTAGTGGTCTTAAAGACCTCCAGATTGAATTGGGTGTTAACACATTGGGAAGATCTTTCGTGGTACATGATGGATGTCTTTCAGCACAGATGCGGCACCTACAAACAGCAGATTGAAATAACACTTGGTAGTGAAAACTCTTACACAGTCAAGTAAATCAGTTCACTAAAAGAAAACAAGTCTTTGCAGTGACTTTTCAGAAAATGTGCCTACTGCACAGAACCAGATTGATTTAAATCTGAGCAATTTTAAATTATCATCAATTTTGCCTTCAAGGCAACATTTCATAGCGGTGGGATGGCGAACTATTCAGTCTTAAGTGATCCAGCATCAATGCTGAGGAATCGTAAGTTTTCTACACAGAGTTGAAAGCTGAATAAAGTTCTTTGTCTATAATAATATGCTCCACCCTTAGCCACATGCCAAGAAGATGCAAAACAACTCAGTATTAAACAACATGGTATAATGTTTAGCTATAATCTCTGTCATCACTTTATCATTCCATACCATTAGCTGTCACCCATAAATACAAGCAAGCTCTTGTTGCTTGAAATCATCAACTTCTCATATAAGTTTCATTTGAATAGAATTGAAATCCTGCAAGTGGAACGTGTCCTGTACAGTACCATACAGTTTGCTTTAAGCAAACTTCAGAGTAACATAATTTGTTTCAGGTATGAAATTTTTAATTTTTTTAAATTTATTTAGAGATATGGCACTGAACCCACCAATTTAACCCTAGCTTAATCATGGAACGATTTACAACGACCAATTAAACTACTAACCGGTACATCTTTGGACTGTGGGAGGAACCCGGAGTACCTGGGAGGAAACTCATACATGCACAGGAAGGATCATATAAACTTGCTTACAGAGGATGCTGGAATTGAATCTGAACTCTAATGCCGAGTTGTAATAGTGTCATGCCAACCACTACACTGTTGTGGCACCAATCTACAGTTACATTCCATGTTCAACTTCAAAAGGACAGAATCTAGTTATTCTACTACACATCGACATTTTCTTCTTAAAGAAAAAAAATAGCTACTACATTGAGGAAATCCTTTTATCTACATGCTCTTTGTCCAACTTCCCCCTTGACCTTCCCACCATTAGTGACCCTACCAGAAGTTAAACACCAGATGGCCAAACTGAATTGGGCCTCACTCTTGGGATGTCCAGAACTCACAATCCTCTCCAAATCAAAGTGACGATCCTTGGAGAAGCATCGACATAGTGTTGTAGAAAAAAACAACGTTCATTTCTTTCAGCTTCACAACACTACCAATATAGACATTTTCAATGATGTTATGCAGTTATCTCATTTTTCCCTTGCAACCTTGTTGCAGTATCTTTGCTGTTCCTAAGAATGCACTTTTCAGGACCAAGATCTCAAATGTTGTTCCCAGCATTTGTTAGAGCCACTCTCCAAGTCCAGGTGTCACAGCTCCAAGTGCTCATATCACCACTGGGATTACTCTGGCTTTAACCTTCCACATCCTCTCTATCTGCTCTTTCAAGTTCTGGCATTTTTCC
The DNA here is from genome assembly GCF_963921235.1 of Mobula hypostoma. Lineage (NCBI taxonomy): Eukaryota > Metazoa > Chordata > Chondrichthyes > Myliobatiformes > Myliobatidae > Mobula > Mobula hypostoma. The sequence continues at coordinate 181,400,626 of NC_086103.1, forward strand.
AGCTTCTCATATTCTTTCTTCCTAATGTTACTGTCATTCATGATTACCACATCTATTACTATTGTTTACTTCTGTTCCTTGTCCAGTATTACTATGTCTGGTTGGTTGGCTGGCCAGTACATGCTCATCAGTATGTATTAGGAAGTCCCACAGGATCTTAGCTCTGTCATTCTCCACTCCTTTCTCGAGTGTTTCCCACTTGGACTTGGGAGCATCCAATTCATATTCAGCGCAGATGTTCCTGTACACAATTCCTGCAACCTGGTTGTGCCGTTCAGTGTATTCCGTCCCTGTCTGCATCTTGTACCCTGCTACTATGTGCCGGATGGTTTCAGCGGATTCCTTGCAAAGTCTGCATCTTAGGTCTTTGTCTGGTATAGGTTGTTGTTGTATGTTGACAAGACTGAGCTACACATATAAAAAAGATAAACAAAGTATTGCAAAAAGAGAGCAAAAATAGAGAGGAGGTAGTGTCCATGGGTTCCATGACCATTCAGAAATCTGATGGTGTTCACACAAAATGTTAGTGGAAGTCGAGCATCTCTGGAGGGGAATAAACAGTCGATGTTTCTGGCTGAGACCTTTCATCAGGACTGGAAAGGAAAACAGGGAAGGATCTGAACGAGAAAGACGGAACGGGGGAGGAGTACAAGTTGACTGGCGTTCAGTGAGATCAGGTGAGGGGGAAGGTGGGTAGGTGAGGGAGTGGGGATGAAGTAAGAAGCTGGGAAGGGATAAGTGGAAGAAGCAAAGGGCTGAAAAAGGAATCTAATAGAAGACAGTAGACTATGGAAGAAAGTTTCCATCATTAGCAGAATTGTTGGTGTTTAAATTGAAAACCTTAACAATTTGCTTACTGCAAAACAAAATACACCTCGGTGTCTTGCAGAAAATTGGATGTAAATGACTAATCGTTCCTTGGGATGGTGTGACGGCAAAAGGTTAATGGAGACGAGGAGGAAAGAAAAGCCCATGCTTTTCAGATCAGAGGATGATCACTTGGTGTGTCAACTGCTCTACATGTGACTGTAAAAAACTGCAGAGTTGTGGATGTACCTCAACACGTCATGGAAACCAGCCTCCCTTCCATGGACTCTGTCTCGAATTCTTGCTGCCTCAGTAAAGCAGAATCAGAAATCACTAGCATATGTTGTAGAATATGTTGTTTTGTGGCAGCAGTATATTGTTAATAAATAGCAAAAAAACTATAAATTACAAAATAAATATATTTTTAAAAATTAAATGAAATAAGTAGTGCAAAAAGAGAGCAAAAATGTTGAGGTAGTGCACATGGACTTGTTGTCCATTCAGAAATCTGTGAGGGGAAGAAGCTGTTCCTAAAATGGCTTCAGTACTTCCTCCATGATGGGAGAAATGAGACGAGGGCACGTCCTGAGTGAGGGGGTCCTTATTGATGTATAATTAAATGCAGTTGTATAAGAAACAGAAGTGGGTCATGTGCATTCCCACCCCCGATCATCCCTACCCCTTTGAACCTGCCATGTTTTTTTGACATCATGGTGATCTTACTTCCACTCTCGTGCTACAGTCAATATTCCTCAACTCCCCCACAGCCCAAAAACTGCCCTACTCTGCCCTCAATACCATTGTAGGACCACATTTTATGAGTAATTAATGTAGAAAACCAGGTAATGACAAGGGTTCACAACTTGCTTCTTGCAATCCTGAGATTAAAAAATGCCAAGAGTTTGCTTTTTACTCTCTAGCTATACTCCAGTGTGACCTCACCTCTTATCAGGATGCTGCCTGGATTAGAGAGCAAGTCTTATGAGGATGGGTTGAGCAAGCTAGGGCTTTTCTCTCTGGAGCAAAGGAGAATGAGAAATGACTTAATAGGGGTGAACAAGATGATAACAGACATAGATCAAGAGGATAGCCAGGGATTTCTTCCCCAGGGCAGAAAATATCGTGGGAAGACAGAGTAATAGATGAGGAAGTGTTATGAAAAGCTGGAATAAGAAGAGAGCTAATATGATCAATCAGGAAATGCAACTGGAATTTCAGGGACATGTTCTGAGGAAAGAGAAGCTTGAACATCTCAGTGACAGAAAACACTGATGGAAGAAAAAGTCACAGTCAACAGTGCATGACATTCACGAGTTATATCAAGGGATGGACAGGCAAAAAGTGTGAACAACTTATTAGAACTTCTCAGATTAAAGACAGATGAAAAACCCTGATCACCCACATCATATGACATGGCACACGATGATGATGAGGAGGAGAGTAAACAGAGAGCTGGACCAGCCATGATCTCAGAGCAGACTCAAGAGGTTGCACGGCTTCCTGCCAACTGTGCTGTCCAGCAACAAACGAGATTTAAGCTTGGAATGAATTAACCCAGTTCGGTCAATTCAAAGAACTGTGAACATGAATTTTAGTGTTTTTCTGTAATCACCATTCTCAAGATAACAGCTAATGCGAATTTTATTCCTTTTTCTTCTCCAGCTATTATTCACAAAAAATCAGCTTGGTTCAGAATGGAACAACTCTCAATATTATTTTCACATGTCAGAGACCAAATATAGAAACTTACATACAGGCAGGGAACATAATTACAATAACAGGTACTTACAGCTTTCCCGGTTAAAAGCAAACTAGATAGATTCTTGTTGAAGTCGCATCTCTAGTTATCGCAAGTGTGTATAGGCCTGATTCATGTGTTTGTAGGACCAAGGTGCTGCCCCCTATAGACAGTATAGGGCGGCAGGGTGGAGATACGTCTCTAGCAAAGGAGGTGTAAAGCGCTCCTTCCCTCCGCTAGACTGCAGGTCACCCTTGGGCAAGGCGTAGCACCTGCTTAGCACGCACCACCCCGATCAGGGTCACATCAAGCCATGGAAGTAGGTGATGACTGGCTGTATGTGCAGCTGGTACATATCACAAGACCTGGTTACATGATCACTGACACCAGACAGACTATCTCAGAAGAGTATTGTTAATAGCTGGGGTCACCCATCTTGTAAAGACACTGCCCAGAAGGCGGCACTGGCAAACTACTTCGAAAGAAGATTTGCCAAGACCAATCATGGTCATGATCACCTATGTCAAATGACACAGCACGTAACAAACGACAATATTGGATCAATAACCCCATTAGTAAAACATACAATATCTGAGTACATTTCCATATTTCAGATGGTGTCAAAAATTCCACAAGCTTAAAATAAATATTTTAGAAGTATTTAATACTAGTCTTACCAACTGTGTTGACGATGCTGTTAATCGCAACTTCTCCTCAATTTCCTTGCCTACTCTTTGAACGGTTACCTGAGTCTGTTTTATTGCACGTTGGGCAGTGTGAAGTCTGCAAAATGAGAATTAAATTCACAAGTTTAGTTCATGAGAACAATGGCAAGTCCTGCCTTTTGGTAAAAAGAGCAAGGTACATCCTTCAGCAACCCCGCTACTATTTGTATACTACGTTCGTACTTAGTTAAATTTGGGCACCACAGTAGCATAGCAGTTAGCCCAACATGGGGCATCAGAGTTTGGAGTTCAATTCCAAAGCCAGCTATAAGAAGTTTCTATGTCCTTCCTTTGAGTGCAAGATTTTCCTCCGGGTGCTCTGGTTTTCTCTTACATTCCAAAGGTGTTCTGATTAGTAGGTTCATTAAACAGTCCTGTGGTTAGGCTAGGGTTAAATTAGTGGGTTGCTGGGGGCTGCATCCCATTGGACCAGAAGGGCCTGTTCTGCATTGTATGGCTAAATAAAAATAAATTGAAATTGAAAAAGAAGGAAAAAGATCACTCTCATCACAAGAAGCTGCAGAAGGTTGTACATCTTGTCAGATCTTGGGCACAAGCCTACAAAATACCCAGGACATCTTCAGGGAACGGTGTCTCAGAAAGGCAGCGTCCATTATTAAGGACCTCCAGCACCCAGGGCATGCCCTTTTCTCACTGTTACCACACACACTCAGCAATTCAGGAACAGCTTCTTCCCCTCTGCCATCTGATTCCTGATTGGACTTTAAAGCTTTGAACACTACCTCACTTTTCAGTCAATATATTGGATTGACTGAGTACATAAGTATTTCTGGAGTTTTGAGGAATGAAAGGTTTCACTGAAACTAGGAACATTCCTACAGGTCTTGGCAGATTCTAACAAACTTCTACAGATGTTCTATTGAAAGTATCCTGACTGGCTGGATCACAGTCTGGTACGGCCATTCAAATGCGCACAAAAGCAAGAAGCTGCAGATAGCAATGAACTCAGCACAATACATCACAGGCACATCTCTCACCACCATCGGTAGTATCTACAGAAAGCACTGCCTTAAGGCAGCAATATCCTAACAATATCCCCCCCCCCACCTCCCACCAACCATCTGGGCCATGCTTATCGTCTCGCAGCAACCATCAGGCAGGAGGTACAGAAACTTGAAGTCGCATACAACCACATTCAGGAACAGCTACTTCCCTTCAAAGATTAAAGATTAGCTTTATTTGTCACATCTACAGCAAAACATACAGTGAAATGTGTTGTTTTGTGTCAATAACCAATACAGTCCAAGGATGCACTGGCGGTAGCCCACGTGTCCTCATGCTACCAGCGCCAAGACTGTATGCCCTCAAGTTACTAAACGTAACGATAAGTCTTTGAAATGTGGGAGGAAATGGGTGCACCCAGAGGAAACCAGCGTAGTCACAAAGAAAACGTTCAAACTCCTTATAGAGAGTAGCAGGAATTCAAACCTGATCGCAATCACTGACACTGTAAGAAGTTACACTAACCACTACTCTACCACACTATATGATCTGTATGGACAGCATGCAAAGACAGGTTTTTCACTGTACCTTGGTGCGGGTGACAATAACACACTCAGACTCCACATAGAAACATAAAAGTGTCCTATGGACTCGGACCCCAAGATCCCTCTGATCCTCCATACTGCCAAGAGTTTCACCATTAATACTATGTTCTGCCATCATATTTGACCTACCAAAATGAACCAACTCACAATTATCTGGGTTGAACTCCATCTGCCACTTCTCAGCCCAGTTTTGTATCCTATCAATGACCCGCTGTAACCTCCAACAGCCCTCCACTCTATCCACAACACCCACAATCTTTGTGTCATCAGCAAATTTACTAACCCATTCCAGGTCATTTATAAAAATCACAAAGAGGAGGAGTCCCAGTACAGATCCCAGGCACACCACTGGTCACTGACCTCCATGCGGAATATGACCTGTCTACAACCACTCTTTGCTTTCTGTGGGCAAGCCAATTCTGGATCCACAAAGCAAAGTCCCCTTGGATCCCATGCCTCCTTACTTTCTCAATAAGCCTTGCTTGGGATACCTTATCAAATGCCTTGCTAAAATCTATTTACACTACCTCTACTGCTCTACCTTCATCAATATGTTTAGTCGCATCCTCAAAAAATTCAATGAGTCGTAAGGCAAGACCTGCCTTTGACAAAGCCATGCTGACTATTCCTAATCATATTATGCCTCTCCAAATGTTCATTGATCCTGCCTCTCAGGATCTTCTCCATCAACTTACCAACCACTGAAGTAAGACTCCCATTTGCAACCCTCCAATCCTCCAGAACCTCTCCCGTCCCTATTGATGATGCAAAGATCATTGCCAGAGGGTCAGCAATCTCCTCCCTTGCCTCCCACAGTAGCCTGGGGTACACCTCATCCAGTCCCAGAGACCTATCCAACTTGATGCTTTCGAAGAGCTCCAGCACATTCTCTTTCTTAATGTCTATATGCTGAAGCTATTCAATCCGCTGTAAGTCATCCCTACAATCGCCAAGATCCTTTTCTGTAGTGAATACTGAGGCAAGGTATTCATTAAGTATCTCAGCTATCTCCTCCAGTTCCATACACACTTTTCCACTATCACACTTGACTGGTCCTATTCTCTCACATCTTATCCTCTTGCTCTTCACATACTTGTAGAATGCCTTGGGGTTTTCTTTAGTACTACTCGCCAAGGCCTTCTCATGGCCCCTTCTGGCTCTCCTAATTTCATTCTTAAGATCCTTCCTGCTACCCTTATGATCTTCTAGATCTCTATCATTACCTAGGTTTTTGAACCTTTTGTAAGCTTTTCTTTCTCTCTTGACTAAATTTTCAACAGCCTTTGTACACCATGGTTCCAGTACCCTACCATCCTTTCCCTGTCTCATTGGAACGTACCTATGCAAAATGCCAAGCAAATATCCCTCGAACATTTGCCACATTTCTGCCATACATTTCCCTGAGAACATCTATTCCCAATTTATGCTTCCAAGTTCTTGCCTGATAGCTTCATATTTCCCATTACTCGAATTAAACATTTTTCTAACTTGTCTGTTCCTATCCCTCTCCAACACTCTGGTAAAGGAGATAGCATTGTGCTCACTATCTCCAAAATGCTCACCCACTGAGAGACCTGACACCCGATCAGGTTCATTTCCCAATACCAGATCAAGTACAGCCTCTCTTCTTGTAGGCTTATCTACATATTGTGTCAGCAAACATTCCTGAACACACCTAACAAACTCACCCCATCTAAACTCCTTGCTCTCGGGAGATACCAATCAATATTTAGGAAATTAAAATCTCCCACCATGACAACCCTGTAATTATTATACCTTTCCAGAATCTGTCTCCCTATCTGTTTCTCAATGTCCCTGTTACTATTGGGTGGTCTATAAATAACACCCAGTAGAGTTATTGACCCCTTTCTGTTTCTAACTTCCACCCACAGAGACTCAATCGACAATCCCTCCATTACTTCCTACTTTTCTGCAGCCGTGACACTCTCTCTGATCAGCGGTGCCACGCCCCCACCTCTTCTACCTCCCTCCCTGTCCTTTCTGAAACATCTAAAGCCTGGCACTCTAAAGGCTGATTTATACTTGTGCATACTAGCTTACACCGCAGGCTGCGCAAGTGGACTACGCCGTTGTGACCATTTATACTGGTACGTTGGTGTGTCTGCGTTGCTCTCCAATTCACTGCCAAAATGCTAGTTGGCGATGGGGTTTCTATGCCACTGTGTTGAGTTTCTTCGTGTTGAAACTTCAAACAATGGTGACTGAAACTGAAGGAGGGTGAATTTTCTGTGCTTGTCTGGCCACTGAGAGACATGGACAAGGAAATGCATTTCAAATATTTTCGGATGTCGGCAGGTAGATTTGACTATTTGTGTCAAGTTGGATTTCTTTTTCTTCTTTGAGCATGTGCAGCTTCCCCACTTGAAAGAGATTGAATGCGTCTACCCGAAGGTTTTTTAACTAGATTCCACTCAATGACCAAATTACATTTCCTTTTTCCTCCTTTTATTTTTCACAAGTGCGGCAGTTTGATAGTTCCATTAGTTCCATTAACCATTAGCGATTAGTCACTAGTCATAAGTCATAAGACACTAGTCATTAGTCACCAGTCATAAGTCAAACACACAAGCATAAATCAGCCTCAAGTAACTATTCCTACCCCTGAGCCATCTGTAATGGCCACAATATCATACCTCCAAGTACTGATCCACATGCTAAGCTCATCCACTTTTTTCACGATGCTTCTTGCATTAAAATAGACACATCTCAAACCATCGGTCTGAGCGTATCCCTGCTCTATCATCTGTCTATCCTCCCTCTTGCACTGTCTCCAAGCTTTCTCCCTGCCAGGACATTGGTCCCCCTCGGATCCAAGTGCAACCCATCCTTTTTGTACAGGTCCCGCCTGCCCCAAAAGAGGTCCCAATGATCGAGAAATCTGAATTCCTGCCCCCTGCTCCAATCCCTCAGCCACACATTTATCCTCCACCTCACGCTATTCCTATACTCACTATCGCATGGCCCAGGCAGTAATCCTGAGATTACTACCTTTGAGGTCCTGCTTCTCAACTTGCTTCCCAACTCCCTGTAGTCTGTTTTCAGGACCTCCTCCCTTTTCCTACACATGTCATTGGTACCAATATGTACCACAACCTCTGGCTGTTCACCTTCCATCTCAGGACATCATGGACGCAGGTCTATAGGTGAAAATGTCTTGTTAATGACAGAGGGCAGAGGAGAATGGCCAGACTGGTTAAAGCTGACAGAAAGGTGACAGTAACTCATTTAAACACACTTCACAACAGTGGTGTGCAGAAGAGCATCCTTGAACACACAGCACAACAAACCTGCATGTGGACAGGCTACAGCAGCAGATGACCAAACCGTATTCCAGTTCTGTACCAAAGTGTCCACCAAATGTATTATAACAGTAAATCAATGCCTTGTCAGAACAATTTTCAATGCACTCCAACCAAATAAAATATCAAATTAATGACACCAACAAGCTGGCTTGCATGTGATACGCCAACCCACCACTTCTCTTGACAACACCAGTACATACACACACACACTGTGGCTCACACATCAGGAGTAATCAGAAAGATGCTAGAGAGCCAATACCACTAGTGAAACCAGGCACACAAAATTTGGGGTTAAACAATTTAGCAAAACTATTTCAAAGTTCAAAGTAAATTTATTATCAAAGTACATATATGTCATGATATAAAACCCTGAGATTTATTTTTGCGTGGGTAAATACAAAGAGACACAATGGAATCAATGAAGAACTGCACACAAAGATGGACAAACCACCAATATGCAAAAGACAACAAATTATGCAAATACGAAAAGGTACAACAAAAAAGAGACATTCACACATACCTACATATTATACTAAGGATTTGAGTGTTCAACTAATGTGTAAAGGACAACAAACTATCCAAATACAAAAAGAAAGAAATAATAATAAATAATAAATATCAAGAACATGAGATGAAGAATCCTTGAAAATGAGTCCATAGGTTGTGGAATCAGTTCAGTGCTGCGGTGAGTGAAGTTGTCCATGATGGTTAAAGGGTAACACTGTGACTGTTTCTGAACTTGGAGGTAAGGGACCTAAGGCTTCTCTATCTTCTACCTGATGGCAACATTGAGAAGAGAACATGCATAGAAAGCAACCACTCACACGATGCACTCAGTGGTGAATCCAAATAAACATTCAGAACATAATCACAGACCTCAAGCCACGGGATATGTGGCTTCTTTTAACTCTCAGTCTTCTTTGGACATATTAAAGTAAAAACTTCACTGTTTATTTTGGTTCAGAAAAGCCAGTCCAGTTCCCCACAGATTAATCTTTCAGAGCTTGGTTACAGCAAGAACAATTTATGGCCCATTCTATTTGCTTAGTACAAGCCTGTCAGACAGCAATCCTCTCTCAAGCTAAGTTTTATTAGTTCAGGAGACTGGTACTGATACACAAAAGGCAGACATTGGTGAACACACAAGATGCCTTGGCCATACAGGTTATAGATAATTCCTTTATTTCCTGGTATGGCTACACTAGCTGAGCTCTGTCACCCCATGTCATGATCAGAGTCATTATCATGCACATGTTGTGAATTTGTTGATTTTACAGCAGTTCATTGTAATACACAACAGTAATAAGTAAGCAGTGCAAAAAAAGGGAACAAAAAAATGAGTTAGTGTTCATTGGTTGATTGTCCATTCAGAAATTTGATGATGGAGGGAAAGAAGCTGTTCCTGATTTAGTCAGCTCCATCATGGGTACTAGCCTCCGTGGTATAAACCAAGTGAAGTTTATTTCCATTAACTACGTAACTATCCATCTACACAACATACATAACCATAAAATGTATATAAAAATGAGATGTTTCTTCAAACCAGGATGTAAAGCATAGCAGTACACATAAAACACGTTAAAACTTATGAAAGTGAAGATAAAATCCACAGATGAATCACACATAAATAACGAACTAAACTGCATTAATATCAAATATTGTAAGGAATGGGAGAGATTAACCAGTGACATATCAAATACAATGCAGCTGGGAGTTCAGAGCCTAAGGTCAGGGGAAAGAAACTGTTTCACATCCTGATCATTCTTGTTTTTATGCATCATAGCCCCCTACCTGATGTTAGAAAGTCAAAGAGGAAACTGGATGGATGGGTGGGATCCTTAAAAACATTAAGGGCCCTGCCTATGCGATGCTCATGATAAATGTCCCCGATGGATGGTAGGGAGACCCTTATGATCCTCTTTGTTCTCACAGTGCTTTCTAGGGAGTTCTGGTCCGATGCTTGACTGCTCCCATATCTACTGGAAATGTGACTTGTCAGGACACTCTCAATGGTGCTCCTGAAAAACAAAGTAAAATGAGGGGGGTGGCGGGGGTGGTGAGAGCCTTGCTTGCCTCAATCTTCTTAAGAAGTGGAGGCGTTGCTATGCCTTCTTGTTCAGGGAGATGACATTAAGGGAGCAGATGAGGTTATCCGCAATGTAAACTCCCAGGAACTTTTCTCAGACATCTTCAAGCAGCGGTGACTTAGGAAGATGGTATCTATCAATAAGAATCCCCACCACCAGGATATGCCCTCTTCGCACTGAAGGAGGAACAAAAGTCTGAAGGCACACACTCAGCAATTCAGGATCAGCTTCTTCCCCTCTGACACCTGATTTCTAAATGGACATTGAACACATGAACACTAACTACTTTCTTATTTTCGTTTTTTTTCCACTACTTATTTTAACTTAACTATTTAATAGATGTCTGTCTGTCTGTCTAGGTACCATATCCGATGCGGATGTTGGTGACCATGGTTTTCCAGATAGATCTATCCCTCGTTCTTTGGATGACTTCCATTTCCTCAATGTGTAGCCACCTGGCTAGGCTTTTGATGTACATAAGCCGAGGTCTTCCTCTAGGTTTGCTCTCCTCGATCTTTCCAGAGAATATGAGTTTTTCTAGTTTATCTTTCCATATGATGTGTCCTAGGAATCTGAGTTGCCTTTCTCTTATTGTTGGTATGAGTGACGTAACTGCTTGGGCTCTACTGAGAACTTACAGATGTATAAATACTTAATATAACTCAGCTTTTCCCCTCTATATTTATCATGTACTTCATTCTACTGCTGCCGTAAAGTTAACAAATTTCATGACAAACGCCAGTGATATATCTGATTTTGAATTATTCACAAATGTAGAGGCTCTTGTATACTCTTTCTGAAGGAAGCAAGCCCATCCTAGGTGGTGTGGATCCCCGATAATCGATACTGCTTTCCTATAACCGTGTTTCATATACAGTGGCATGCAAAAGTTTGGGCAGTCCTGGTCAAAATTTCTGTTACTGTGAATAGCTAAGCGAGTAAAACATTACTTGATTTCCAAAAGGCATAAAGTTAAAGATGACACATTTCTTTAATATTTTAAGCAAGATTATTTTTATTTCAATCTTTTACAGTTTCAAAATAACAAAAAAGGAAAAGGGCCTGAAGCAAAAGTTTGGGCACCCTGCATGGTCAGTACTTAGTAACACCCCTTTGGCAAGTATCACAGCTTGTAAACCCTTTCTTAGCCAGCTAAGAGTCTTTCAATTCTTGTGTGGGGGATTTTCGCCCATTCTTCCTTGCAAAAGGCTTCTAGTTCTGTGAGATTATTGGCCCATCTTGCATGCACTGCTCTTCTGAGGTCTATCCACAGATTTTCGATATGTTTAGGTCAGGGGGCCATGAGGGCCATGGCAAGACCTTCAGCTTGCGCCTCTTCAGGTAGTTCATTGTGGATTTTGACGTGTGTTTAGGATCATTATCCTGTTGCAAAGGCCATCCTCTTTTCATCTTCAGCTTTTTTAAGATGGTGTGATGTTTGCTTCCAGAATTTGCTGGTATTTAATTGAATTCATTCTTCCCTCTATCAGTGAAATATTCCCCATGCCACTGGCTGCAACACAAGCCCAAAGCATGATCAATCCACCCCCATGATTAACAGTTGGAGAGGTTTTCTTTTCATGAAATTCTGCACCCTTCCCCCCCCCCCCAAACATACCTTTGCTCATTGCAGCCAAGAAGTTCTATTTTAACTTCATCACTCCACAGGACTTGTTTCCAAAATGCATCAGGCTTGTTTAGATGTTCCTTTGTAAACTTCTGACACTGAATTTTGCGGTGAGGACACAGGAAAGGTTTTCTTCTCGTGACTCTTCCATGAAGGTCATATTTGTGCAGGTGTTGCTGCACAGTACAACAGTGCACCACCACTCCAGAGTCTGCTAACTCTTCCTGAAGGTCTTTTGCAGTCAAACGGGGGTTTTGATTTGCCTTTCTAGCAATCCTACGAGCAGTTCTCCTGGAAAGTTTTCTTGGTCTTCCAGACCTCAACTTGACCTCCACCATTCCTGTTAACTGCCATTTCTTCATTACATTACGAACTGAAGAAACGGCTACCTGAAAACACTTTGCTATCTTCTTATAGTCTTCTCCTGCTCTGTGGGCATCATTTATTTCAATTTTCAGAGTGCTAGGCAGCTGCTTAGAAGAGCCCATAGCTGCTGATTGTTGGGACAAGGTTTGAGGAGTCAGGGTATTTGTAAAGCTTTGAAATTTGCATCACCTGGCCTTTAACAATGATTGTGAACAAGCCATAGCCCTAACAAGCTAATTAAGGTCTGAGACCTTGGTAAAAGTTATCTGAGAGCTCAAATCTCTTGGGGTGCCTAAACTTTTGCATGGTGCTCCTTTCCTTTTTTTCCCCACTTTAAAATTGTACAAAACAAAAAGAATACACTAATCTTGCTTAAAGTGTTGAAAAGAATATTTCATCTTTAACTTTATGACTTTTGGAGATCAGCTTATCTTCTACTCACTTAACTATTCACAGTAACAGAAATTTTGACCAGGGGTGCCCAAAATGTATATGTACCCAATGGACTTTACCTGTAATGGACTGGGCTGAATCCACTGCTTTTGTAGGATTTTCCATAGCAGACGGCACGAAGCTATCAGCACCAGAGATGACCAATGCTGTTAAGAGTTTGTATATTCTCCCCGTGACTGTGTGGCTTTCCTTCGGGAGGTCCAGTTACCTCCCAGATTCCAAAGATGAATGGGTTGGGGTTAGAAAGTACTAGGCATGCCATGTTGCTGGAAGCCAGGTGACTCTTGCAGGCTGCCCCCAGCAAGCCCTCAGACTGACACAATCAAACCAAGTTTAATTATCATTCAAACCATACACAGATACAGATAAATGAGGAAGCGCTTCTCTGGGGCCAAGATGCAAGATATTCAAAATAGCAAACAAAAATTCAAAAATAGTGAGTAACATAATTCCTGCCTGATGAACTTGTTGGAATTCTTTAAGGAGATTACAAATAGGATTGATAAAGGGGATGCAGTGGATGTTGTATATTTGGACTTTCAGAAGGCCTTTGACAAGGTGCCACACATGAGGCTGCTTACCAAGTTAAAAGCTCATGGTATTACAGGAAAGTTACAAACATGGTTAGAGCATTGGCTGATTGGTAGGAGGCAGTGAGTGGGAATAAACGGATCATTTTCTGGTTGTCTGCCAGTGACTGGGGGTCTTTCACAGGGGCCAGTGTTGGGACCACTTCTTTTTATGCTGAATATAAATGATTTAGATGATGGAATAGATGGCTTTGTTGCCAAGTTTGCAGATGATATGAAAATTGGTGGAGGGGCAGGTAGTGTTGAGGAAACAGGTAGGATGGAAAAGGATTTAGACAGATTAGGAGAATAGGCAAGAAAGTGGCAAATGAAATACAATGTTGGAAAATGCATGGTCATGCACTTTGGTAGTAGAAATAAATGCGTGGAGTATTTTCTAAATAGGGAGAAAATCCAAAAATCTGAGGTGCAAAGGGACGCGGGAGTCCTTGTGCAGAACACCCTAAAGGTTAACTTGCAGGTTGAGTGAGGAAGGCAAATGCCATGTTAGCATTCATGCCAAGAGGTCTAGAATACAAGAGCAAGGATGTGATGCTGAGGCTTTATAAGACACTGGTGAGGCCTCACCTTGAGTATTGTGAACAGTTTTGGGCCCCTCATCTTAGAAAAGATGTGCTGGCATTAGAGAGGGTCCAGAAGAGGTTCACAAGGATGATTCCAGAAATGAAAGGGCCATCATACAAGGAACATTTGATAGCTCTGAGTCTGTACTCACTGGAATTCATAAGGATGAAGGGGGATTTCATTGAAACCTTTCAAATGTTAAAAGGCATAGACAGAGTAGATGTGAAAAGGATGTTTCCCATGGTGGGAGAATCTAGGACAAGAGGGCACAGCCTCTGGATAGAGGGGCTCCTTTCAAAACAGAGATGCAAAGAAATTTCTTTAGCCCAAGGGTGGTGAATTTGTGGAATTTGTTGCCACATGCAGCTGTGGAGGCCAGGTCACTGGGTGTATTTAAGGCAGAGATTGATAGGTTCTTGACTGGACCTGGCATCAAAGGTTACGGGGAGAACTCCGGGAACTGGGGTTGAGGAGGATAGAAAAAAGGATCAGCCATGATTGAACGGAGGAGCAGACTCGATGGGCCAGACGGCCTAATTCTGCTCCTATGTCTTATAGTCTTATAATTCAAAACAAGAAGCATATGCACTTGAAAAATATATAGCTCAAGACCTTGAGCAGCATAAGCTACACATTTCACAGTATGTTTCAATATACATGTGACAAATAAATCTTAAATTTAATCTGTGTTCCACAGAAGGATATCATAACCAAGGTTGTTTACAGAAACTCAGAATAATTTCAGCTGTGAGGTCACCCGGCTCATTGAGCCTGTGCCAACTCTCTCCAAGAGCCATCGAATCAGCCCCAACCCCTGACTTTTTAACCAGCCCTGCAAAATTATCTGTCCATTTACCATGTTGAAAGTTAGAATTGAATCTGCTTACAGCAATTTTTCAAGCAGTAAATTCCATGTCCCACTTTAAACCCCCCACCCCCAAGCCCAGGAAAACACTTAGTTCTATAAACCAAGTTTCATTAAAGTGGTGGAAAGATTTTGAAGATATTGAGGTGTCTTTATATAACTTGCTGTAACTTTAAACTCCTCAATGTTTAACATTACAGAGGATCTGTCCTGGGCCCAGCATGTAAGTGCAACTACAATTAAAGCACAGCAGCACCTCTACTTCCTTAGAAGTTTGCAAAGATTCAGCATGTCATCTAAAACTTTGACAAACTTCTAAAGATGTGTAATGGCGAGCATATTAACTGGTTGCATCACAGCCTAGTACGGAAACACCAATGCCTTTGAACGGAAAACCCTGCAAAATGTAGTGGATTTTGCCAGTCCATCACAGATGAAGCCCTCATCAACATGGAGCGCTGTTGCAGGAAAATAGCATCAATCATCAAGGAGTCCCACCATCCAGCTCATTCTCTCTTCTTCGTTTTGCCATCAGGAAGAAGCTACAGGAGCCTCAGGGCCCACACCATCAGGCTCTTGAACCACAGGGGACAACTTTACTCAACTTCACTTGTCCCATCAGTGAAACATTCCCTCAACCTATGGACACTTTCAAGACCTTTTCAACTATCTCATGTTCTCAATTTTAATTATTATTTTTTTTATTTGCAGTTTGTTTGTCCATGCCATTTTTCATTGATTCCATTTTTCTTTTTGCATTTACTGTGAATGTCCGCAGGAAAATGCATTTCAGGCTAGTATATGGTGATATTTATGGACTTTAATAATAAATTAACTTTGAACTTAACAAAAAAAAACTTGAAATGGACAATTAATCTGCTGGAGGAACTCAAGCAGTTTCCATGGGAGGAAAGGAACTGTTGCTCTGATATGTAAACAATTCCTTGCCTCCCCTCACCCCCCCCCACTCATAGATGCTGCTCGAGCTACTGCAGACTGTTTATTGTTCCAGCAGCTGCACACTCACATCACTGATAAAATGAACAATTGTGAAGTTTCATGTCGGAGGACGCCCCATTAATATTTTGCGTAAAAGCAGCTATTATTGACAAATTGGTCAACCTCGTCCAGCAACAGAAGAGATTTAAACTTGGGATAAATCCCAAGGGAATAGGATTAATCCATTCTGTCAGTTTCAATAGCTTTGAATATAAATGGAACTGAACTGCCAAAGGTGAGGGTGGAGTCATTTAAGGGGCCCTTAGGTAGGCACATGGATGACAGAAAAATGGAGGGCAACATGGGAGGGAAGTACTAAGACTGATCTTGGAGTAGGCTTAAAGCTCAAAATAAACTTATTATCAAAGCTGTAGTAGTGGTGGTTACAGTACAGTTTTAAAGCCATTGCACTAGAGTGGATCCACTCTCTCGACCTCTGAAATCCAGGTCCATTGGTACAAATAGTTGCCACAACTGTGGTCTTCTTCAGTTACAGTAGATAACCATAACATCTTCTGAGCCTTGTCATGCCCTTCCATCCCCATGAAGCATTGCAGAACTTCCTTCCTGGCCACTGAATTTCAATGTTGACCTCATCCGCCCAGTCTGTATGGAAATGACTTTGCATGCTAGGACAGGTATGTCTCCATCTCACCAGGGTACAAAGCCTGCCAGCTACTCTCATTTGTCAAAGGACATTACCATATACAACCTTGCAATTCATTTTTTTGCAGGCCAGCACAACGTTGTGGGCCTTAGGGTCCGTACTGTCCTATGTTCTAAATGTTTACTTTATAATTTTGCGTCCAATTGGCTAGCTTGCTCTAGAGCCCCTGTGAAGTAACTTTTTAGACCAGGATGTTTGTACAGTACATCCTTATACCAGACATATGTACTGATATCCTGAACAAAGGTTAGTATATTGAAGGCTAGAGATGACATTGTTGCAAAGCTTTGTGAACAGTGAGAATAGGATATTACAATGACAAATCAAGGTGAACCCTCTGGGAGATAAAGCTCCATGTCAGCAAATGTGAGACTATAACCTGTAAGTGTGGCGAAATCAAAAGATAGCGGCCCTCCTTTGGTTGGGGTCACGTGTGTTGAGTCCTAGCCATCTGTACTGGAAGCCAATCTGCAAACCAGGGCAGAATGATATGGACAGCAAGCTGTTGCCCATGCCGCAGGATGCCCTACCACACTTCTGATGAACCCAAAGGAAGAGCAGAGACTGATATACTGTTTGGTACCAGCAGTGTCGCAGGAGTTGCCAGTCAGCATTGATCTCAATGTAGGCCTGCCTAAAGGACTCCAGCTCCATATTTTTGTCTTGGGGTTTACTCCCAAGCTTCCCCATACAAAAAGTACAAAAGGCCGTGTTCTCACATCTGTATTTGCACTTTCATTCCTAACCCGAAGATAACAGGGAAAAAAAACTATCAGATGCATTTCCCCTGCTTGAGAAAATCTATTCCCAGTCAAAATCAAGGCTGATTTACAAATGCATTTACATCTAAGTGGATCATCTGGCTCACGCTATGAAAAAGTCAAACAGCTCCTCCCCAATCACCAACCCCACCCCCAAAAGAAAAAAAACTTCAGGGAAGCAAAAGAAATTTACGAAAATTGTACCTGGCATTGAAAGATTGCAATGAGTCACATATAAAATGGGGACAAATACCTTTGTTTAAATTATAACATCACAATTTAAAAGAGGAACTTAATTTACTGTTTGATAAGAGTATTTATGTTCCCTCTCATGAAGAAATCTAGAAATAAAAGAATTAGGGCACCACGGTAGTGTAGCAGTTAGCACAATACCAATACAACTCAGAGTGTCATGGAGTTCGGAGCTCAATTCCAGCATCTTCTGTAAGCAAGTTTGTACGTTCCTTCCCATGTGCATGTGGATTTCCTCCAGGTGCTCCGGTTTCCACACACAATCCAAAGACATGCGGGTTGGCAGATTAATTGGTCATTGAAAATTATCCTGTGATTAGGCTTGCATCAAATAGGTGGGTTGCTGGATGGCGTGGCTCAGTAGGCCAGAAAGACCTGATGTGCACTGTATCTCATTATAAAAAATAAAAATACAGTACTGTGCCAGAGTATTAGACACATATATACCATATATAGCTGTGTCTTTCCCAGACACACATCCCCTCATCTTTCCCCTAGTCCCAACCATGATTCCCCTCACCCAGTCTCAGTCCACAACAGAGACCCAGATCAGAATCAGGCTTATCATCACTCACATATGTCATGATATTTGTTACTTTTTGCAGTACAGTGCAATATGTAAAATTACTACAAAACTGTGCAAAAGTCATATATATATATATATATATATATATATATATATATATATACATACATACACACACACAAGACTTTTGCACAATACAGTAAACAAAAATAATCTTGAAATCACAACTTGTTTGTTCTACATTTTTTTGTAGAATAAGTCTTGAGATCTGGTACCTGCTTCCCAAAAAGCCTGTCGAGACTGAAGTCAAAGTTTTTAAGAACTAGATCAGCAGTTTTTGATAGGCAGGCTAATATTGATTTATTATAGTCACATGTACCAATACAGTGAAAAGCTTGTCTTGCATACTGTGCATGCAGATCAAAACATTATACAGGAGTGCACTGAGGTTGAACAAGGTAAAACAATACTGTAGAAAAAAGTGTAAAAGATACCACGGGACCACATGGAGACATAGTGGTTAGCGCCACGCTTTACAGTACAGGTGACATGGGTTCAATTCCCGACGCTGCCTGTAAGGAGTTTGTACATTCCCCCCATGACCGCCTGGGTTTTCCTCCCACAGTCCAAAGACATAACAAGTGGTAGGTTAATTGGTCAATGCAATTGTCCCTTGATCAGATTAGAGTTAAATTGGTGGGTTGCTGGGTGGCATTGCTTGAAGGGCCAGAAGGGCCTACTTTACGCTGTATCTCAACAAAAAAATAAACAAATATAAAAAAGTGCAGCGCAGGTAAATGATAAAGTGTAAGATCATACTTATTGTGAGTTGCAGAATCCCATCTTACCATACAAGAGATCTGTTTAAGAGTCTGATAACAGCAGAGTAGAAGCTGTGCTTGAGCCTGGTGGTACATGCTTTCAGGCTTTTTCATCTTCTGCTTAATGGGAGAAGGGAAAAGAGTGTCTGGGTTGAGTGGGGTCTTGACTATGCTGGCCACTTTATTATGGCAGTAAGAAGTGTAGGCAAAGGCTGGGCCCTGCAATGTGCCAAGCTGAATTAGAGGCAAATAGGTACAGGCATATATCAGCTGTGATTTATTTCTGGCTTCTATCCCCTTCCTTTCCAGACCTGAGGAGAGGTCTCAGCCCAAAATGTTGACTGGTTATTCCTCACCATAGATGCGTTCTGACCTGCTGAGAGTGCTCAGCATTTTGTATCGGTTGCTGAAGATTACCAACATCTGCAGAATCTCCTGTTTATGATTTATTTGAATGGTGCTCCTTGTTTGAAAAACTGAATGGACGACCAAAACCACTATAAGTGCAGCTTTAAGGCAATCGCTGCTCCACATCTGATGTGCACACATTCTCATTTTATTATAAGCAGCATAGAAATATGGCTATAGGATCACTGGCCAAGGGAAACAAGGACAACTCCCAACTCGGGGCCTCCAAGGCCCAAGCTTTCACAGGCTGACAAAGTAGTTCTTGCTTCTGATCTCATCATTCTTTCAAACGTGTCAAGTCAATTTGTTTGGTGAGACTCATTCGTTTTGCTTCAGAAATGTAACCTACTTTAATGTATCTTGCTGTGGAAAGTAAATACATCCAAGTAGGTTTAAAAAATGGGTTTGCATCAACTTTGTTCCTTTTAATCATAAATCTCACTCCTAACATTTCCTCTTATGTTGACAGTTCAAAGTGTAATGGAAGCAACAGGATAAATTTTAAAAGAATAAGAACTTACTTGCTAGGTGCTTATGAATGGGCATTACAACAGGAGAAATAATACTAAGGAGAGGCGAGCTTGTGTTTGGCTCATTCAGTGTTAGCATTCATTTCAAGAGAACTAGAAAATAAAAGCATGAATGTAATGCTGAGGCTTTGGTCAAACCACACAGAGTATTGTCAGCAGTTTTGGGACCCATATCTAAGAAAGGATGTGCTGGCATTGGAGAGGGTCCAGAGGAAGTTCACAAGAATGATCCCAGGACTGAAAAGGATGAAACATATGAAAAGCATTTGACAGCTCTGGGCAGACTATTTTCTAGATCCAATAATCTGAGATGCAAAGGGACTTGGGAGACCTTGTGCAGAACACCCCAAAGGTTAACTTGTGAATAGCTTTAGACTCCTCATCTTAGAAGAGATGTGCTGGCATTGGAGACAGCCCAGGGGAGGTTCACAAGGATGATTCCAGGAATAAAAGGGTTATCATACAGGGAAGGTTTGATGGCTCTGGGTCTGTACTCGCTGGAATTCAGAAGGATGGCGGGGGGGGGGGGGAATCTCATTGAAACCTTTCAAATGTTAAAAGGTCTAGACAGAGTAGATGTGGAAAGGATGTTTCCCATGGTGGGAGAGTCTAGGACAAGAAGGCACAGCCTCAGGATAGAGGGGTGTCCATTCAAAACAGATGCGGTGAAATTTCTTTAGCCAGAGGGTGGTGAATTTGTGGAATTTGCTGCCACTTGCAGCTGTTTAAGGCAGAGATTGATAGGTTCTTGATTGGGCATGGCATCAAAGGTTACGGGAAGGCTGGGAAATGGGGTTGAGGAGGAGGGAAAAAAAGGAACAGCCATGATTAAACAATGGAGCAGACTCGATGGGACAAATGGCCTAATTCTGCTCCTCTATGTTTTATGGTCACCAGTGCTTTATAGTCTCAATATTACATCCTTGCTTTTATATTTTGTCCTCTTGAAATGAATGCTAACATCACATTTGCCTTCCTCACCACAGACTCAACCTCCAAATTAGCCTTTAAGGAATGCTCTACAAGGACTCCCAAGTCCTGCTGCACCTCATTTTTTTGCATTTTCTCTCCATTTAAAAAACAGTCAACTCTTTCATTTCTACCAAAGTGCATGACCATATACATCCTGACACTGTATTTCATCCGCCATTTCTTTGCCCAATCTCCTAATCTAAGTCCTTCTGTAATCCCTTTACTTCCTCAAAGCTACCTGCCTTTCCAGCTATCTTCATATTGTCTGCAAACTTTGCAACAAAGCCATGAATTCGATCATCCAAATCATTGACACGTAACTTAAGAATCGGTCCCAACAGCGAACACTGTGGAGCACCATATCCAGCCAGAAAAGGATCCATTTGTTCCCACTCTTTGCCTCCTGCCACTCAGCCACTACTTTATCCATGCTAGAATCTTTCCCATAATACTATGGGCTGTAGCTTGTTCCCGTGAGGAAACCATGCTGACTACAGCCAATTTTATCACGTGCCTCCAAGTACCGAGACCACATCCTTAATAATCAACACCAACATCTTCACAACTGCTTAAGTCACAATAACTGACCTATAGTTTCCTTTCTTCTGCCTCTCTCCCTTCTTGAAGAGGAGTGACATTTGCAATTTTCCAATCTTCCAGAACCATTCCAGAATCTTTTGATTTTTAAAAGATCATTACGAATGCCTCCACAAACCCTTCAACCACCTCCTTCAGAACCATGGGTTGTACATCATCTGATCTAGGTGACTTACCTACCATCAGACCTTTCAGGTTCACAAGAACCTTCTCTCCAGTTATGGTATCTTCACACACTTCATGACCCAATACCTGGAACTTCCACCACCATACTGGCTAGTGTCTTCCACAGTGAAGACTGATGCAAAATACTTATTCAGTTCGTCCACCATTTCCTTGTCCCCCATTACTACCTCTGCAGCATCATTTACCAGCAGTCTGATATCCACTCTCACCTCTCTTCTACACTTCATGTATCTGAAGAATCTTGTGGTATCCTCTTTAATATTATAGGCTCACTTATTCTTGTATTCCATCTTTATCTTAATGACTTCTTTAGTTGCCGTCTGTTGGTTTTTAAAAGCTTCCCAATCCTCTAACTTCCCACTAATTCTTCCTCTATTATACGCCCTCTCTTTGGCTTTTATGTTGGTTTCGTCTTTTCTTGTTAGCCATGGTTGTGCCATCTTGCCTTTAGAATACTCCTTCCTCCTTGGGATGTATATATCTTGTGCCTTCTGAATTACTGCTTTGCTGTCATCCCTGACAGTGTTCTTTTCCAATCAATTCTGACCAATTCCTCTCTCATGCCTCTATAATTTCCTTTCCTCTGCTGTAAATACTGATGCATCCACCACCCATGGAACTTGATGGGTTCTTGTTTAGTAAGGATTTTAGCGGTTATGAGGGGAAGGTAGGAGCATGGAGTTGAGAGGGAAAATAAGTCAGCCATGATTGAGTGGCAGAGCAGACTCACTGGGCCCAATAGACTAATTCTGTTCCTGTCTTATTAATAAACTCCCTCACAGCAGAACAAGGAAGTAGTCAAAACAATTAAGATAGCACTTCATTGTTATTAACTTTGGCATAATGCCTAATCTTTCCTTGACATTTAGGAGGCTTTTATTTAGACCCACTTCTTCTCTTACATCGATCTTTAGAATGTATAGAACAAAGAACAGTACAACACAGGAACAGGCCCTTTGGCCCACATCGTGCCGAAACAATAAAAATAGTAATCAAATGACCAACTAATCTTTTCTGCCTACACAATGTCCACATCATCCCATTTTCCTTACATTCATATGTCCATCCAAACATCTCTTAAAAGTCTCTAATGTATTTGCCTCTACCACCAGTACAGGCACCCACCACACTGTGTAAAAAAAAATACGGGTGTCCCCCGCTTTTCGAACATTCGCTTTACGAAACCTCGCTGTTTCAAAGACCTACATTAGTTACCTGTTTTCGTTAACAGAAGGTGTTTTCACTGTTACGAAAAAAGGCAGCGCGCGCCCCAAGCAGCCAAGCTCCTCCCCCGGAACTGCATTCTCGCCGGCATTGCTTAAACATGTGCCTGTGAGCAGCCGTTAGCAAGATAAGTTCTAAGGTATCGGAAAAGCCTAAAGGAGCTCGTAAGGGTGTTACACTTAGCGTAAAACTAGACATAATTAAACGTTTCGATCATGGTGAACAAAGTAAGGACAAAGTGAGTTTGGCTTGTGGAAGTTGACAAAGATGATGTTGGAGAGGTTTTGGCATCCCATGGCCAAGAACTGATAAATGAAGAGCTGATGCAATTGGAAGAGGAAAAGATAACAATCGAAAACGAATGCAGTAGTGAACGGACCGGAAGTGAAGTCGTCCAGGAACTGAACGTGAAGCAACTGCATGACATTTTCACTGCAATTGACAACAATGATTGCAGAAAAGTACAACTTTAATTTTGAAAGGGAACGTAGGTTTAGGGTATATTTGCAGGATGGTTTGAGTGCTTACAAAGAACTGTATGATAGAAAAATGCGCAAGGCTAAGCAGTCAAGCATACTGTCGTTTTTCAAGCCTTCCACATCAGCCACAGCAGATAACGAACCTCGACCTTCAACAGTGAGGTAGGCAGACATAGAAGAAGATAACCTGCCTGCCCTGATGGAAACAGACAACGATAAGATGACACCTCAGTGTCCCACCACCCCAACCGCTAGGCCGCGGACCAATACATTGCCTTGGAGAATACAGCGGTAGCCGGGACGCACCCAGCACATCTTTAAGAAAAAAGCCGAAATAAACAAGCTAATTAATTAGGTGCCGCCCGGCATGTAAATGTCGGCCCAGATCAGAGGCGACTGCATTCTCCGAGGATCGGTATCGGTTCATTGCCTGGAGGTTGGGGACCACTGCACCAGTGCCTTCCCTTCATCCACTTTCCTAGTAACCTCCTCGAAAAACTCTAATAGATTGGTCAAACATGACCTACCACACACAAAGCCATGTTGACTCTCCCTAATAAGTCCCTGTCTATCCAAATACTTGTAGATCCTATCTCTTAGTACTCCTTCCAATAATTTACCTACTACCGATGTCAGACTTACTGGCCTATAATTTCCCAGATCACTTTTTGAGCCTTTTTTAAACAAGGGAACAACATGAGCTATCCTCCGATCCTCCAGCACTTCACCCATGGATACCAACATTTTAAATATATCTGCCAGGGCCCCTGCAATTTCAACACTAGTCTCCTTCAAAGTCCAAGGGAATACCCTGTCACGTCCTGGGGATTTATCTACTCTGATTTGCCTCAAGAGAGCAAGCACCTCCTCCTCTTCAATTTGTATAGGTTCCATAACCTCACTACTTGTTTGCCTTATTTCTATTGACTCCATGCCAGTTTCCTTAGTAAATACAGACGCAAAAAACCTATTTCAGATCTCCCCCATTTCTTTTGGTTCCATACATGGCCGACCACTCTTATCTTCAAGAGGACCAATTTTATCCCTTACTATCCTTTTGCTCTTAATACACCTGTAGAAGCTCTTTGGATTATCCTTCACCTTGACTGCCAAAGCAACCTCATGTCTTCTTTTAGCTCTCCTGATTTCTTTTTAAAGTATTTTTTGTACTTTTTATATTCCTCAAGCAGTTTATTTGCTCCCTGTTTCCTATACATATTATACATCTCTCTCTTCTTCTTTATCAGAGTTTCAAAATCCTCAAGAACCAAGGTTCCTTATTCTTACTCACTTTGCCTTTAATCCTGACAGAAACACACAAACTCTGCACTCTCAAAATTTCTCCTATGAAGGCCTCCCATTTACCAATCACATCCTTGCAAGAGAACAACCTGTCCCAATCCACACTTTTTAGATCCTTTCTCATTTCTTCCAGTTTAGAACCTCAACCCAAGGACCAGATCTATCTTTATACATGATCAAGTTGAAACTAATAGTGTTATGATCACTGGAACCAAAGTTTTCCCCTACACACACTTCCATCACCTGTCCTAACTCGTTTCCTAATAGATTAGATTAGATTATGAGGACACACAGTCCTCTTTTATTGTCATTTAGTAATGCATGCATTAAGAAATGATGGTGTTCCTTCAGTAGGATATCACAGAAACACAAGCCAAACCAAGACAAAAAAACTGACAAAAACCACATAATTATAACATATAGTTACAACAGTGCAAAGCAATACCGTAATTTGATATAGAACAGGCCATGGGCAATGTAAAAAAAAGTCTCAAAGTCTCTCGAAAGTCCCATCATCTCACACAGACGGTAGAAGGGAGAAACTCTCCCTGCCATTAATCTGCAGCACTGCAAACTTCCCGATGCAGCACCTGACCACAGCCGACACTTGAGTCTGTCCGAAAACTTCCAGCCTCCGACCAGCCCTCCGACACCAAGCACCATCTCTGCCAAGCGCTTCGACCCCGGCCTCAGCAACAAGCAATAGGCAAAGCCAAGGATTTGGGTCCTTCCCCTCCGGAGATTCTCGATCGCACAGTAGCAGCAGCAGCGAAGCTGGCATTTCAGCAGTTTATCCAGATGTTCCTCCATGTTCCTTAAGGTCTGTCTCCATCAAATCAGGATTGTTCACAGTACCTACTTAACAAATACCTATATCATTTCGGAGCTGCCGCACGCACTGCGTCGCGCCATCTTCTCTCCCCTTCATATAGGCGATCTAATATTGCATCCTCTCTAGCTGGTACCTCTATATATTGATTTAGAAAACTTTCCTGAACACATTTTATAAACTGTAACCTGTCTAGACCTTTAACAGTATGGGAGTCCCAATCAATATGTGGAAAATTTAAATCCCCTACTATCACAACTTCATATTTCCTGCAGTTGTCTGCTATCGCTCTGCAGATTTGCTCCTCCAATTCTCGCTATTGGGTGTTCTACAATACAACCCCATTAATGTGGCCATACCTTTTCTGTTTCTCAGCTGCACACATATGGTCTCAGTAGACAAGCCCTCTAATCTGTCCTGCCTGAGCACTGCTGTAACATTTTCTCTGACTAGCAATACCACCGCCCCCGCCACCCTTTATCCCTCTGCCTCCATCACGCCTGAAACATCGGAACCCTGGAACATTAAGCTGCCAGTCCTGCCCCTCCTGTAGCCAAGTTTCACTAATGGCTATAATGTCGTAATTCCATGTGTCAATCCACGCCCTCAGCTCATCAGCCTTCCCCACAATACTCCTGGCATTGAAATAGACACTTTTCAGAAGATTATTACCACCACACACAACCCTTCTGTTTGTGACTTTGCATGAACTTTTAACATCATTTATTTTCACCCCCGCTCCACTATCTGCTCTGGCACTCTGTTCCCATCCCCCTGCAAATCTAGTTTAATCCCTCCCCAGTAGCACTAACAAACCTCCCTGCAAGGATATTGATCCCCTTGTAGTTCAGGTGTAACCTGTCTCTCTTGTACAGGTCCCACCTGCCCCAGAAGAGGTCCCAATGATCCTGAAATCTGAAACCCTGCCCCTTACACCAGTTACTCAGCCACGTGTTCATCCGCCACAGCATCCTATTCTTACCCTCACTGGCAATCCTGAGATTATCACCCTCGAGGTCCTGCTTTTTAAGTTCCTACCAAGCTCTCTATACTCACACTTCAGGACCGCCTCAGTCTTTCTTCCTACGTCACTGGTATCGACGTGTACCACGACATCTGGCTGATCACACTCCCACTTCAGAATTTAATATTATTTCTTATACAAAGGGCCACATCACCCCCTCTGCCTATTAACCTATCTTTCTGATACACCATATATCCTTGGATGTTCAGGTCCCAATGGCAGCCATCCTTTAGCCAAGTTTCAGAGATGGCCACAACATCATACTTGCCAATCTGTAGCTGAATTTCAAGATCGTCCATTTTATTGCTTATTCCGCGTGCATTCAAATATAGCAGTCACGGAGAACATACAAACTCCTGACAGGCAGCAGCCTAAGGGCCTGTACCGTGTGCGGTAATGTTCTATGTTCTTAAAACTATCAAATGACTGACAAATACTATCCCTGCTTTAACAATTGAGTAGTTGGAGCAGACCAAGGAGTCAGACTGATACAGCAAAGAACATTTTCAGAGTTCCATGCAGGCAGGAAAAACAAGTTCCAATGACCGCCTGGATTCGTGAGTTAGTGAGACTGGAGGTGGATGCCTAGTGTTCATGTTCCTGCCATCAGCGATTCAGGTGTTTGAGCCCACGTGTTCGGTGATCAGCATGTTCTGAGATCAAAGCCAAGGACCATTCTGAATTCCAAAAGTTGAGGCCCATTGACTAAAGCGGAATCAATCTGCAAATTTCTGGGGAGTTCAAACGCAGTGTCTGCAGGCCTGAATCCATGTCCACTGGAGCTAAAGGTGGGGGTGGGAGGTGGTGTGTGTGTACACACTTACACTGATATATAGTTTGTAGCTTGAGGTATCCTGTGTTATTCTACTGAGCAATATGGACATGCTATGCTGGCATTGGAACGTGTGCTAACACTTGCAGGCTGCCCCCTGAAACCCCTTGGGTGTCTTGTTAGTTAACTCAAAGAATGCATTTCACTGTGTGTTTCAATATACACGCAACAAATAAAATTTAATCTTGAATTATTCAGATTCAAATCTCGGATGCCTTTCTTCAGAGCCAGTGTGACACCATTTGATCCCTCCCTTTTTTTTCACTTTTGAAAATACACCAATGATGCCTTTTACTGCATATTTCAATGTACACTTAACAAACAAACTTTTATCTTGAAAGACTACACCAAACAAGTGTGCTCACTAGCAGAGGGATTGAATAGAATGTAACCAACTATGCATTACAAGCTAGTGTGTCAGACCATAAGACCATAAGACAAAGGAGTAGAAGTAGGCCATTCGGCCCATTGAGTCTGCTCCGCCATTTTATCATGAGCTGATCCATTTTATCCTATTTAGTCCCACTGCCCCGCCTTCTCACCATAACCTTTGATGCCCTGGCTACTCAGATACCTATCAATCTCTGCCTTAAATACACCCAATGACTTGGCCTCCACTGCTGCCTGTGGCAACAAATTCCATAGATTCACCACGCTCTGACTAAAAAAATTTCTTCGCATTTCTGTTCTGAAAGGGCGCCCTTCAATCCTGAAGTCATACCCTCTAGTACTAGACTCCCCCATCATGGGAAACAACTTTGCCACATCCACTCTGTCCACGCCTTTTAACATTCGAAATGTTTCTATGAGGTCTCCCCTCATTCTTCTAAACTCCAAGGAATACAATCCAAGAGCGGACAAACGTTCCTCATACGTTAACCCTCTCATTCCCGGAATCATTCTAGTGAATCTTCTCTGTACCCTCTCCAACGTCAGCACATCCTTTCTTAAATAAGGAGACCAAAACTGCCCACAGTACTCCAAGTGAGGTCTCACTAGCGCCTTATAGAGCCTCAACATCACATCCCTGCTCCTATACTCTATTCCTCTAGAAATGAATGCCAACATTGCATTCGCCTTCTTCACTACTGACTCAACCTGGAGGTTAACTTTAAGGGAATCCTGTACGAGGACTCCCAAGTCTCGTTGCATCTCAGAACTTTGAATTCTTTCCCTATTTAAATAATAGTCAGATATAGCTCTAATGGATGTCTTTCAGCCTTTACAGACTTCCTACAAACAATGTAGAGAATCGTAGAGAGAGGCAAATGGTTTTTCGGTCTGGCGCGGGACACTCA
Source organism: Mobula hypostoma (assembly GCF_963921235.1). Classification (NCBI taxonomy): domain Eukaryota; kingdom Metazoa; phylum Chordata; class Chondrichthyes; order Myliobatiformes; family Myliobatidae; genus Mobula; species Mobula hypostoma. The sequence continues at coordinate 181,429,046 of NC_086103.1, forward strand.
GAGAGATTCAGTGGGGGGGGCGAGCGTTCAGCCGGGGGCCGTGGTTGAGTGGTCGGCGACATGGGCCGGCTCCCCCACTGGACTTAGTCTTGTGAGGAGGGCATTTGGACACCCAACAGGACTAGAAAAAAAACAAGACCTGACAAAGGGCGGATGAGCTCCTTGTGAGCCAACGGCCATCTTCTGTGGAAGAGATTAAAGTCTCACCACGTATCTATGAATCGTATGCTATGCACCTAGTTAGAAGAGACATGATGAACTTGGGCACTGCACCGTGTGCCTGGACCTGCCTAAGGAAGGGCCGAGCTCGAAGAAGTGGCCGCGGCTGGAGGCCGACATGGCCTCGGGCTCAAATTTGGCAGGGGCAGCAGCGGGCGGTGCCAAGGTGGCCAGCTAGAACAAACTGTAGGACAGGCTGTATTCAGTGCTGTCACAAGATTGAAGAAGATGGAGGTGCATAGCTGCCAACAACGGATTCGGGATGGCACCCACTGACTGACAAACAAACAATGAAAGTTGAACCTTGACATTACAAACTGCTGCCACTACTATGTTTCCACTGTCAATACTGGCAATCTAAATTACTGAATTAAGAGATTATTCCATCAGTTTCAAATGCTGATATTTACGAAAGGTGGAATGCACAGTTTATTCTCATATACACTGGTGAGGCCAAATTTGGAGTACAGTTTTAGACCATTAGACAAAGGAGCAGAAGTCGGCCATTTGGCCCAGCAAGTCTGCTCCGCCATTTTATCATGAGCTGATCCATTCTCCCATTTAGTCCCACTCCCCTGCCTTCTCACCATAACCTTTGATGCCCTGGCTACTCAGATACCTATCAATCTCTGCCTTAAATACACCCAATGACTTGGCCTCCACTGCCACCCGTGGCAACAAATTCCATAGATTCACCACCCTCTGGCTAAAAAAATTTCTTTGCATCTCTGTTCTGAATGGGCGCCCTTCAATCCTTAAGTCATACCCTCTCGTACTAGACTCCCCCATCATGGGAAACAACTTTGCCACATCCACTCTGTCCAAGCCTTTCAACATGCGACATGTTTCTATGAGGTCCCCCCTCATTCTTCTGAACTTCAAGGAGTACAGTCCAAGAGCAGACAAACGGTCCTCATGTTAACCCTCTCATTCCCGGAATCATTCTAGTGAATCTTCTCTGTACTCTCTCCAACGTCAGCACATCCTTTCTTAAATAAGGAGCCCAAAACTGCCCACAGTACTCCAAGTGAAGTCTTACCAGCGCCTTATAGAGCCTCAACATCACATCCCTGCTCCTATACTCTATTCCTCTAGAAATGAATGCCAACATTGCATTCGCCTTCTTCACCACTGATTCAACCTGGAGGTTAACCTTAAGGGTATCCTGCACAAGGACTCCCAAGTCCCGTTGCATCTCAGAACTTTGAATTCTTTCTCCATTTAAATAATAGTCTGCCCATTTATTTCTTCTGCCAAAGTGCATAACCATACATTTTCCAACATTGTATTTCATTTGCCATTTCTTTGCCCATTCTCCCAATCTATCTATGTCTCTCTGCAGACTCTGTTTCCGCAGCACTACCAGCCCCTCCACCTATCTTCGTATCATCAGCAAACTCAGCCACAAAGCCATCTATTCCATAATCCAAATCTTTGATGTACAACGTAAAAAGAAGTGGCCCCAACACGGACCCCTGTGGAACACCACTGGTAACCGGCAGCCAACCAGAATAGGATCCCTTTATTCTCACTCTCTGTTTCCTGCCAATCAGACGATGCTCTATCCACGTATGTAACTTTCCTGTAATTCCATGGGGTCTTACCTTGTCAAGTAGCCTCATGTGTGGCACCTTGTCAAAGGCCTTCTGAAAATCCAAATATACAACATCCACTGCATCTCCCTTGTCTAGCCTACTTGTAATTTCCTCAAAAAATTGTAATAGGTTTGTCAGGCAGGCTTTTCCTTTAAGGAAACCATGCTGAGTTCTGCCAATCTTTCCATATGCCTCCAAGTACTGCATAACCTCATCCTTGACAATCAACTCCAACAACTTCCCAACCACCGATGTCAAGCTAACAAGTCTATAATTTCCTTTTTGCTTCCTTGACCCCTTCTTAAATAGCAGAGTGACATTTGTAATCTTCCAGTCCTCCGGAACCATGCCAAATTCTACTGAAGTTTTCGTCACCAACCTTCAGGAACGATATCAATAAGATTGAAAATGTGCAGAGAAAATTTACAAGACTGTTGCCAGGACTTGAGGACCTGAGTTATAAGGAAAGGTTAAATAGGTTGGGACTTCATTCCTAAATTATTCAGCACATCATGGGCTGAAGAGCCTGTACTATGCTGTAAAGTTCTATGTTCTCTGTTCAATGTTTATTCACTGGAGCATAGGGGGAATTTGATACAGGTATACACAATTATGGGTATAGATAAGGTAAATGCAAGCAGGCATTTTCCACTGAGGTTGGACAAGATTAGCAGAAATGGTGGATGCGAGTTCGATTGCAACATTTAAGAAAAATTTGGATAAGTACATGAATAGCAGGGATAAGAGGGTGCGGTCCAGGTAGGAGTTAATGGAACTTAACAGAATAGTTCAACATGGGCTATTCAGTATGGCCAAAGAGCTTGTTTCTATGATTATGGCGCACTGAAGTTCTATGACTGTATCAAAATGAAGCCTTCTGATCAACAAAGATATATATACAGAAAGATCCCAGAAATATCATGTTCCCACCATGCTCATGGACTGTTTGTCCCACTCTCATCAGGGAGCAGGACACGTAGCATCCACACCAGGACAACCAGACTCAAAATCAGATACTTCTCCCAAGCAGCAAGGCTGATCAATATCTCTTTACCCACTAACCCACCCTACCACCCCCCCTCCCCATTTGTACTTTATCATTTCCAGAGTCACCTTATATATTTATTTATTTTTGTGACACAGGACAGAATCTGCCCTTCTGGACCTTCGAGCCGCATTGCCCAGCAATCCCCAATTTAACACAAGCCCAATCAGGGGACAATTTACAATGATCAATTAACCTACCAACCGATACGTCTTTGGACCATGGGAAGAAACAGAAACACCTAGAGGAAACCCACGCAATCCTGGGGAGAACGCACGAACTCCTTACAGGCACCAGCAGGAATTGGACCCAGGTCACTGGTACTGTATGGGCATACAATGAATTTTTAGATGTAAACTATCTTATGTATTTATAGCAACACACACAAAATGCTGGTGGAACGCAGCAGGCCAGGCAGCATCTCTAGGATCTATATCTACTGTGTTCGTTATCTTATTGTGTTTTTTTGTGCTGCATCAGATCCAGAGTATCAATTATTTTGTCTCCTCTACATTTGTGTACTGGAAGGGACATTAAACAATCTTGAATCTTGAAACTATAGGATGTGGAAATTATAAAAAAAGGTGCAGAGGAGATTTACAAGGATCTTGCCTGGATTGGGGAGCATGCCCTATGTGAATAGGTTCAGTGAACTTGGCCTTTTCTCTTTGGAGCGATGGAGGATGAGAGGTGACCTGATAGAGGTGTATAAGATGATGAGAAGCAGTGATTGTGTGGATAGTCAGAAGCTTTTCCCCAGAGCTGAAATGGCTAACACGAGAGGGCACAGTTTTAAGGTACTTGGAAGTAGGTACAGAGGAGATGTCAGGAGTAAGTTTTTTTTTTAAACACAGAGAGTGGTGAGTGCATGGAATGGGCTGCCGGCAATAGTGGTGGAGGCGGATACGACAGTGTCTTTTAAGAGACTCCTGGATAGGTACATGGAGCTTAGGAAAATAGAGGGCTATGAGTAACCCTAGGTAATTTCTAAATTACATGTTCGGCGCAGCATCATGGGCCAAAGGGCCTGTATTGTGTTGTAGGTTTTCTATGTTCTATATTTCTAAACTGAACCAGAGCAATTTTCCTTGAGTGTGAACAATGGACTGAACAATAAGAAAGACTGCATTTTTACATGGAAAAGTAAATCATTATTTACAGACCAGACATATTTCCAGCAAATTTAACGTGTCTTTAACTTTATCTTTTGCTAGAGATTAAATCATGGAAAAACAAATATGTATACCTTGAGGTCTGGCTATTTAAAGGCCATCATTGTTTCATGATCAGTATGTTTTTTTAAAAAGATTGAAAAACTGCACAGAAGTCGCCTAATTTGACAAATTCAAGCACACCATGGGTTCCACAAAAGCAGTGGCCAGCAGATCGAATGGCAGGCAATATCCATCCTCCAAAGACTGCACTTGATCACTTGAATTCTATATGCTGACAACAGCAAGGAAAGCAAGCTTACCCAATAACCACCCTCCCCCCCCCACACAAAAGGGCAAGAAAAATCTTTAAACTTTCCTCGTAAATGCAAGGTAAAAAAACATTGCACAAAAGACTGCTTAACACAGACTTCATATAGTCTAGGAACACTGCAGCATAAAACAGGACCAATCAAGTGTGACAGTGGAAAGGTGTGTATGGAACTGGAGGAGATAGCAGAGGTACTTAATGAGTACTTCAGTATTCACTATGGAAAAGTGTGGTAACTTCTACTTTGAAAAAGGCACACTCGACAACGTCATGCCCAAAGAAACAACTTTATCTAGAACATCAAAACCGTTACAGACAATAGACAACAGGTGCAAGAGTAGGCCATTCAGCCCTTCGAGCTAGCACCACCGTTCACTGTGATCATGGCTGATCATCCACAATCAGTACCCTTTTCCTGCCCTCTCCCCATATCCCTTCACTCCGCTATCTTTAAGAGCTCTATCTAACTCTTTTTTGAAAGAATCCAGAGAATTGGCCTCCAATGCTTTCTGAGGCAGAGCATTCCACAGAACCACAACCCTGTGTGTGGAAAAAGTTTTTCCTCAACTCCGTTCTAAATTGTCTACCCCTTATTCTTAAACTGTGGCCTCTGGTTCTGGACATATGTATATACAGAGGCTTTTGCAACCCGTACAGCATAGCAGGCACACTATATACAAAGCCCACTGGAAGTAAAAAGAACGGAAGTAAAACCCCCTCCCCCCAATTATCCCAATTAGTATTAACTTAATAATGCTCACACTACAACACTTCTCCCCCTTTAAAATCCAACATCCCCAAATGTAAAAAACTAGGAAACAGTGTTATTAACTTGCATACCCCTGAAAACTTATACTAGTATCTCAGCAACAGTTTATCAATACAAAACATCTGGAAAACATGACAGATTCAACATTCAATCTAACAACAAAAAAAGAACTGTCCTGTCAGGAGGTTTACGAGTGCGCTGTGATCTGTGCACCACCCCCGGTGACCCAGCAAGCATTGCTGGTGATGGTGTTTTGGGAGGGTCTGGTGTTGGGAGCATGAGAGGGGTCTGTGTGTCTGTGTGAGAGAATGTCCATCCTTTTCAGGGGACCCCGACCCCTCTGCCAGCATCTCGCCCTCTGACAAAGTCACTGGTGGACATGCTTCCACCGTAGTCTGTCTCACAAATGGAAACTCCATGGAACTGTCTGCCTCTGAGCCGGTATCATGATGCAGGCGCACATGGTCCTGATGTCTGAGGAAACCACACCCATCAGTCAGCTTAACAACATAGGAGACGAGACCACTCTGCTTGAGAATAACCCCAGACAGCCATTGCTGATTGTTTCTTGCATAGACATTGTCATCTGGTTTTAATTGTCTCTTTCGCGCATGTTGATCATGTCCCTCCTTCTGCTTTTCCTGCTTTCTCTCCACTTTTGCCTTCATGTCTGGGCGCAGCAGGTCCAATCTTGACTTGGGCCTATGGAGTGCAGGCAGTCGTAGTCTGTGGCGTGAGGCGGTATTTAAACAGGAAACGTGAAAGCCGCATGCTAAGAGAGTCCCCTGTCATCCGCTTCAGGCCTTCCTTCACTGTCAGAACAGCCCGCTCAACCAAACCATTGGAGGCTGGGTGGAAAGGGGCCGTCCGAATGTGATGAATGCTATTCTGCTGCATGAACTCACTGAACAGTTCACTGGTAAACGTCGGGCCATTATCAGTGACCACAGCATCAGGCAACCCGTGGACTGCAAACACTTGCCTGAGTTTGTCTATGGTTGAGGGGACTGTGATGTTGCTCATGATTTGAGCTTCTATCTATTTAGAACGCGCATCTACCATTACAAGAAACATCTGCCCCATAAAAGGGCCAGCAAAGTCCAAATGTAGCCTCAACCGGGGGTGGTCTGACCACTCCCACTGATGCAAAGGAGCTGGTGGTGATATATTCTGATTAGTCTGACATTGCGTGCATGATTTTACCTTGTTCTCCAGATCTTAATCCATTCTTGGCCACCAAACATAGGATCTTGCAAGGCTTTTCATTCGAGACACTCCTGGGTGAGTCTCATGAATTTCCTCCACAATCTGTGAACGGCAAGGGGGAGGAACGATGACCCTCGCCCCCCAGAAAATGCAGCCATCCTGCAGACTGAGTTCTGTCTTGTGTTTGGCATAAAGCCTCAGTTCCTCTCCTTCCACGACTCTGGGCCAACCTTGTAAAAGAAAAGTCTTGACTTGGGACAGGACTACGTCCCTCTCTGTCCACTGCCTGATCTGGGTCGCCTTTACAAGTGTCTCTGACAGCCTCTCCAATGAAAACACAGTCTCTGGAGGCACATATGTAGTTACAGGTGTCTCAGGTAAAGGTAGTCGACTCAATGCATCAGCATTTGCATTATTCCCACCCACTCTGTACACTATAGTGTACCGGTAGGCTGACAATGTAAGAGCCCAACACTGTATCCTGGCAGAGGGTAGTGGTGGGATGCATCCAGCCTCATTGAACAGTCTCATCAGTAGGTTATGGTCCGTATAAATTGTAAATACACGTCCATAAAGGTACTGATGAAAGTGTTTGACCACAAAAACAATGGCCAGACCTTCTCTGTCTAGCTGTGAATATCCCTTCTTAGCAGCCCTCAGGGTACGGGAAGCAAAACCAATAGGCTTCTCTGAATGGTCCTCCATTACACGTGAGAGAACTGACCTGACTCCATAGAGCGAGGCATCGCATGCAAGGGTGATCTCCTTGTCTGGGTCATAGTGAACAAGCAGCTTCGCTGAGTGGAGGAGTTCTTTCACTTCCTTGAAAGCTTTCTCCTGCTCTTCACCCCACTGCCACTTAGTGTCATTGTGAAGCAGCTTATACAGTGGGGTCAAAACCCTTCAGAGGTCAGGAAGAAACTTGCCATAATAATTCACCATGCCCAAAAATGATCTGAGTTCCGTGACGGTCTTAGGGTTTGGGGCCTCCTTAATAGCTCTCACTTTGTCCTCCACAGGAAAGAGCCCCTCAGCTGTGATCTTGTGTCCCAGGTGAGTCACACTTGATGCCAGGAACACATTTTCCGGTTTCAACCACAGCCCTGCGTCTGAGAGCCTCTTCAGCACCCGTTCTAAATTAGCCAGATGCTCCACCTCCGTAGCCCCGTGATCAAAATATCATCCAGGTACACTGCTACGTGCGGAATCCCCTGTAGCAAAGTGTCCACTGTCCTTTGGAAAATGGCAGGGCTGGACGCCACTCCAAACACCAGGCGACTGTACTTGAATAATCCCTTGTGCATATTAATTGTGACGTACTCCTTTGAATCCTCGTCGAGCAGCAGCTGTTGGTAGGCGTGGCTCATGTCCAGCTTTGTGAACAGCTTACCCCCTGACAGGGTCGCAAACAGGCCATCCACCTGTGGCAATGGGTACTCCTCCAGCCTAGAGCCCTGATTCACCGTAAGCTTATAATCCCCACATATCCTCATCGTTTTGTCTGCTTTCAAAACTGGGACAATGGCAGCCACCCACCTTGAAAGCTGGATGGGCTCATAATGCCCAGCCTCTGTTAACGTTCCAGCTCCTCCTCGACTTTGCCTTTCATGGCATAGGGCACCGACCTGGGCTTAAAAAAACATGGTGTAACCTCAGGGTCGACATGGAGTTTCACTGTCACGCCCTTCAGTGTTCCCAGCTCGTCCCTGAAAATGTCACTGTACCGCTGCAGAATGTCCTCCGTCGTGTGTGCATACTTAATTTCGTGCCAGTTTAGCCGGATTTTGCAAAGCCAATCGTGACCCAAAAGATTGGACCCCCTGCCCTTAGCTATCACTAGCCTGGCTTCAGCTTTCTGACCTCCCGCAGAGATGTCCATATATAACACCCCTAAATGAGGTATGGGCTGCCCCGTATAGGTCCTAAGTTTGAGCTTTGACAGTCTAATGGGAGGCAGGTTGGACCCCCATGTCCTCCTGTAGGTCTCCTCACTAATGACTGATGCAGTAGCTCCTGAATCAATCTCAAACTTAATGTCCTTTCCCCTGTGTCATAATATGGTTCAGGTGGTTCCTCATCTGTTTCCACTCCAAACATGTTGTAGGCACACGCTGCCTCTCCATCTGCTTCTTCTAGATGGTGTGTGGCTGCCTGAGCCTGTAGAGCTTTCCCCTGCCCGGGCTTAATCTTACCCTTTGAACTTCTGCACTTTTTAGCTAAATGTCCCTTTTTGCTACAAGCATGGCAGACAGTGTCTTTGAATTTGCAATCATTTGCATAGTGCGTCCCTCCACACCGGAAACATTCCATCCGCTTTGCCCGTTTACCAGTCTCCCTCCTGACTTGGTGCACTGCCGCCAACTGCGACCCCCATGTCCTTTCTGGATATCTTTGACATTACTAGCAGCCATCTCCATGCCTTGGGCAATCTCTAAGGCTTTCTTGAAAGTCAACGGTGGGGTTTCCCCTAACAGGCGGCGTTGTATGCCGTCATTATTAATACCGCACACCAATCTATCACGGAGCATGTCTTCCAACACCGCTCCAAAATCACAATGCTCCAACAGCTGCCAAAGCTCGGCCACAACCTGACCTGACTTCCTGAAACGGCTGTGAAACTTACACCGTTGGACTATCACAGAAGGTTTCGGATTGTAGTGGTTCCCCATGAGCTTGACCAGTTCGTCATATGGAATGTCCCCCAGTTCCGCGGTGTGGCTAAATTCCTTATTAGCATGCAAGTCTTTTCCCCACACACACTCAGTAGAATAGAGCGCTAGCGCTTCTTAGCCTCCTCAGTAATTCCATTAGCACAGAAAGTGTCCCAACCTTTCCTCATACACTGGCCAGTCCTCGTTTCCTTCCAGAAATTTACCAATAGTTCCAAACGTTGCCATCTGAACGCAAGGCCCCTAATTGGCGCTGCTGCTCCTGTTCGAAAAACATGCCGATACGTTCACCAAACCCAGTTCACATCGTCGCCAAAAATATGTGGTAGCTTCTACTTTGAAAAAGGCACACTCAACAATGTCATGCCGAAAGAAACAACTTCATCTCGAATGTCAAAACCGTTATATACAGAGGCTTTTATAACCCGTACAGCATGGCAGGCACACTATATACAAAGCCCACCAGAAGTAAAACCCCACCACTATCCTAATTAGTATTAACTTACTTTTAATAATGCTCACACTGCAACAAAAAGGATCGTGGTGATTGAGGGATGACTTACAACAGACTGAAAAGCTTGAGGATGTAGATATTAAGGAGGAGGATGTGCTGGAGCTTTTTGGAAAGCATCAAGTTGGATAGGTCACGGGGACCGGACGAGATGTACCCCAGGCTACTGTGGGAGGTGAGGGAGGAAATTGCTGAGCCTCTGGTGATGATCTTTGCATCATCAGTGGGGACCGGAGAGGTTCCGGAGGATTGGGGGGTTGCGGATGTTGCTCCTTTATTCAAGAAAGGGAGTAGAGATAGCCCAGGAAATTATAGACCAGTGAGTCTTACCTCAGTGGTTGGTAAGCTGATGGAGAAGATCTGAGAGGCAGGATTATGAACATTTGGAGAGGCATAATATGATTAGGAATAGTAAGCATGGCTTTGTCAAAGGCAGGTCATGCCTTACGAGTCTGATTTGAATTTTTTGAGGATGTGACTAAACACTTGTAATGCTCAGCTATATCGGCTCGTATATATCTAGGGGAAATCCCGTCCGGCGCCCGCCTGGACACTCCCAGTTGTGTTGGTTGCTGCACCACTGCCACCGAAATCAGTTTCAAACATTAATCATCAGCCAGCACACACAGTACGTTTTACCAAGTACACTTTATAGATATTACTAAGTCTATGAAATTAGTATAAGTTCAATACAGAAGAAGGGAATGGAAAAGGCGCCAGACTTATCAAAGTTCAAATTCTTCGTGTACAAGTTGGAGCTCAGGAATTTCTTCGGGACCCCTCCGACCCCGTCAACTCACGGCTCGGGACCACCCGGACCCCGTTGACTCGCGGCTCGGGACCACCCGGACCCCGTCGACTCGCGGCTCGGGACCACCCAGAGTGATCAGCCTGAGCCGTCCCACACGTCCATCGTCCTCCCGGTCTCTCGTCCCGACTCCCCGCCAAAACCCCTGGTTCCCAGTCATATGAGACAGCATTATCACCCCAAGAAAGAGTAACATGGACACCCATTGGCTAATAGCACCCTGCTGTCTGTATTAACCCAAGCAAATTTCTAGCTAGAGACTTTCTCAGCATTTAACATAACATAGAAACCATTTTAACCACATACACAGCAGTTTAGAAGATTAACATAAGAAAGAAGACATTTTAAATTTAACATAACAAAGAAGAAACCCCATACACACTTCTTTTATAGTGCGCTAGCTGACCGACTGTCTTCAGCTCCTCTGCTCCCAACTAGTTGGTTGTTTTTTAAAGAAAACCGAAATAGCCCACGGTTCCTCTCCTTCTCAGCTCTGTGAATGGCCGCTTCACTAGACTAGAAGTTTAGTCTAGCGAAGCGGCCATCGTCGGAGTGGACTGAGTCAGAGTGGGATGGCTTTGGCTCAACAGGCTTCGGCGTAAACAGGAAGAGGCAAGGGTAGGTTCCAAATTTCAGTCCTGGGTATGACTTTAAACTGCAACCGGTGATGAGGCTCTGATTGGGGACTTTTAGAGCTTTGGGGAAAGTGGAGTTACCCCCAGTCATTCATTGCTCACAGGGCCTCTCTGACCCAGAACAGCAGCATCTGCAAGGATTCCTGCTCATGCTGATATAAGCGAAGGCCAACAGCGGATCCGGCAGGTTCAGTAACTGAACTTATGACGGAGAAGGCGGATGAGCTATGACCTCAAATGTCAACGGCTACAGTATAGGCAGATGAACATTTGGGAAGAGAAATGGCGATTTCTTTGGTACGCCCAATGGTAGGCAATAGCAAACCACCGTTGCTATTTGCTAAGAAAACCATGGTCAAACTCACAAAATGTATCACACAACAGTGTCAAGAGGATCTTCAAGACAACTCTGAAGATGCTTTGCTCGGTAGGGTTGATTCTGGCCAGCAGGGTATCCCCGACCGTCATCAAGCTACTGGTCCTAAAATTCAGGTAACAGGAAAGAAAATTATTGCCACTTGGAATGTAAGAACCCTATATCAAGCAGGAAGATTGGACAATGTGATAAATGAAATAGAAAGACTACAGATTAACATCATTGGAATTAGTGAAGTTCATTGGATAGGTGCTGGAACATGTCAGATTAGAAATAAAACACTAGTTTATTCTTGTGGAACATCCCATACTAATGGAGTAGGAATTCTTATGGATGAAAACATGGCAAAAAGTGTTTTAGGACATTGGGCAATATCGGAAAGTGTGCTCCTGGTTAGATTCAGAGGACAACCATTTGATTTAGCAATTATACAGGTATATGCACCAACAACAGATGGAAGATATAGATAAATTCTATGAAGAGCTTGAACAAGCAAAGAATGGATGCAAATCTTGTTATTGTCATGGGAGATCTAAATGCTAAAGTAGGACAAGGTGCTGATGGAAATACCATAGGAAAATTTGGACTAGGGGAAAGAAATGAAAGAGGTGAGAAATGGGTAGAATGGTGCAAGATGAATAATCAGGTCATTATGAATACCTGCTTTAAAAACCATCCAAGACACTTGTGGACCTGGAGAAGTCCAGGTGATAACACTAGAAATCAAATTGACTTTATTACTATAAACCAGATTTAGAAACTCAGTGACTCAATGCAAAACATATCCAGGTGCAGACTGTAATAGTGACCATATCCCAGTAGTATATCATGTAAAAGTAAAACTTTAAAAACCAAAGAAGCAAAAACCTGAACAATCTCTTGACTACTTGCAATTAATTAAAGAAGAAACTTAAGACAAAAATTTACAATTGAAGTAAGGAATAGATTTCAAAGTCTAAAAATAGAATCTGTTGAAGATGCTGGCAATCATGTAGAAATGAAATCTAACTCTCTAAAGGATGCCTTGGTAGAATCAGCAAAGTCAGTGATTCCTAAAAAAGAAAAAAGCACAAAGAATAAATGGATGACAGATGAAATCGAAAATCTAATGGAAGAAAGGAGACGGAAGAAAGCAAATCCTATAGAATATAAATCCTTAGATTAAAAAGTTAAAAGCTTATGTCAAAAAGCAAAAGAAAAATAGTTAAACCAGAAATGTGAGCAAATAGAAAGAATCCCTATTACTGATCCAAAAAGGTTACATCAACAAATCAAGAATATCACTGGTAAAAAGCTCCTCTGTTCTTCAGATGGAAAAAGATGAGATTATGAACAGATGGACTGAGTATATTCAGGAATTGTTCGAAGACGATCGAGGTGAAAAACCAGAAATTTAGAAAAACATTGAAGGTCTAAGTATTTTAAAATCTGAAGTTCGTAATGCAATAAATAAGATGAAGAAAGGAAAGGCAGCAGGTCCTGATGAATTAGTAATAGAACAAATTATCGCCCTTGAAGATTATTGAATTGAAAAACTTACTGATTTGATCAATGACATTTATGAGACCAGAATAATACTAAAAGAGATGAAAAAAATCAGTACTTGTCACTCTTCCTAAGATAAAGTGAAGCACAATAAGTTATTTGAAATATTACAGAAAGCTCTAGATCTAGATTCGAAAGACCTTCGCCTAATCAGAAATCTATACTGGGAACAAACTGCCGCTGTAAGAATAGATGGAGAAGTGAGTCAGTTTACAAAAATCAAGAGAGGCATTAGACAAGGATGTGTTTTCTCCCCTGATTTATTTAATGTGTACAGTGAAACAATATTACAAAAAATAAGAGACATCTTGGGAATCAAAGTTGGCGGTGAAAACATCAATAATTTCAGATATGCAGATGACACTATGTTAATTGCAAGTACGGAGGAAGAACTACAAAACTTAATTGATATAATTGTTGAAGAAAGTGCAAAAATGGGTCTATCTATCAATTTCAAAAAGATAGAATGTATGGTGATATCCCAAAAGGAGAATCCTATATGCAGGCTGAGAATAAATGGGGAAGACACAGAACAAGTACAGAACTTTTGCTACTTAGGAAGCTGGGTGACATCAGATGGCAGGTGCAACTTGGACATCAAAAGAAGAATAGGGATGGCAAAAGACACCTTTACAAGAATGAAGAGTGTACTGACCAACACTAAACTAGGTATGACAACCCGCCTCAGAGTACTAGATATTACAGAGTATTGCAATGTTTATCCAGTTATGTTATATGGCTCAGAATGTTGGACAATATCTAGTAACACAAGGAAACGAATTGTAGCAGCAGAGATGTGGTTTTTGAGGAGGATGCAAAGAATATCATGGACGAAACAAATATCTAATAAGTATGTCATGAACAGAGCAAACACGGAAAGAGAAATAATGTCTGAGATCATGAAAAGGTAACGTAACTTCATTGGACATGTGATTAGGAAAGAGGAGCTAGAATGCACAGTAATTATGGGAAAAATTGAAGGGAAGAAAGCAAGGACAAATGATGATGGAGACAGCAGCCAGAGAACTGGAAATGAATACCAATGAATTGATCCACTTGACCCAAAACAGGAGTGTGGCGGCCATGGCAGTCAAAGCTCAAACTGGGCACGGCACCTGATGATGATGATGACTAAACACATTGATGAAGGTAGAGCAGTAGATGTAGTGTATATGGACTTCAGCAAGGCATTTGACAAGGTATTCCATTGCAAGGCGGATTGAGAAAGCGCATGGGATCCAAGGGGACATTGCTTTGTGAATTCAGAACCAGCTTGCCCACAGAAGGCAAAGAGTGGTTGTAGACAGGTCATATTCTGCATGGAAGTCGGTCACCAGAGGTGCACCCCAGGGATCTATTCTGGGACCCCTACTCTTTGTGATTTTTATAAATGACCTAGATGAGGAAGTGGAGGGATGGGTTAGTGAATTTGATGATGACACAAAGGTTGGGGGTGTTCTGGATAGTGTGGAGGGCTGTCAGAGGGTACTGCAGGATATTGATAGGATGCAAAACTGGGCTGAGAAGTGGCAGATGGAGTTCAACCCAGAAAAGTGTGAGGTGGTTCATTTTGGTAGCTCAAATATGATGGCAGAATATACTATTAATGGTAGGACTCTTGGTGGTATGGAGGATTAGAGGAATCTTGGGGTCCAAGTTCATAGTACACTCAAAGCTGCTGCTCAGGTTGACTCTGTGGTTAAGAAAGCATACGGAGCATTGGCGTTCATCAATCGTAGGATTGAGTTTGGCAGCCGAGAGGTAATGTTGCAGCTATATAGGGCCCTGATCAGACTCCACTTAACAGTACTGTGCTCAGTTCTGGTCGCCTCACTATGGGAAGGATGTGGAAACCATGGAAAGGGTGATATTTGACTTTGTTTTGGATGGAAGGCAGGATAGCTGTAAGGCACAGAACAGGTGGACAGTTAGCACCTTTTTCCCCCAGAGTGGAAATGGCTAATATGAGAAGGCATAATTTTAAGGCGATTAGAGGATATTGTAGGGAGGGGGATGTTCAGATGTACTTTTTTTAAAACATATAAAAAGTAGTGGATGCATGGAACGCACTGCCAAAAGTGGGGGTAGAGGCAGATACATTAAGAGACGCACACGGATGATATAAAAATAGAGGGCTATGTAGAAGAGAAGTGTTAAGATTGATCTTAAAAGTTGGTTGACAGGTCAGCACAATATCATGGACCAAATGGCCTCTACCGAACTCTTATGTTCTACAGCAAGAACCTGCTAAAGGTTTCACCAACATTACTACAGCATGTCACGTAATGATTAAGGGTCTAGCAAAATACACTTTCCACCAAGAAAACTGTGTAAAAAAAAAATTACTCCAATTACTGAATCTCAAGTGAGGGGTAACACTAAAAAAAAATGAACCACAGAGTTAAAATTACAGATTTAAGCTAAGTTAATAATTCTACTTTCATGGTATCTACCAATACATGCAAGTGTCATAGTCATACTTTATTGATCCCGGGGGAAATCTGAATGAGGAGGAACTTATTTAGCCAGAGGGTTGGTGGGTTGTTTTGTTTGTCCTTTTTATTTATTTAGAGAAACAATATGGAAAGGGCCCTGTGACCCTTCAAGCCACGCTGCCTACAAACTCCAATTTAATCCTAGCCTAATGACAGGACAATTTACAATAACTAATTACCTACTAACTGGTATGTCTTTGGACTTTGGGAGGAAACCAGAGGACCCACACATTTCACAGGGGGGATGTACAGAGACTCCTTACAGAGGACAGAAGTATTGATCTCTGAACTTCTGATGCCCCGAGCTGCAATAATGTCACGCTAACCACTATGCTACCATGGCACCCCACAAAAATCTGTGGAATTCATTGCCATAGACAGCTGTGGGGGCTAAGTCATTGAGTATCTTTAAAGCAGAGCTTGATTGGTTCTTGATTAGTAAGGATGTCAAAGATTATGGGAGAAGGCAAGAGAATGGAGCTGAGAGGGATAATAAATCAGCCATGATTGAATTGCGTAATTCTGCAATGAGGCAATCTGCTCATTCTGTTGAATTACAAAGAATGAATATTGGGCAAGGTAACCTGGAGGTTGAATGCAAACTGCCTGAACAAAAGTGGGTAAAATATAGGTCCAAGCAACACACATAAAAATTGCTGGTGAATGCAGCAGGCCAGGCAGCATCTATAGGAAGAAGTACAGTCGACGTTTCAGGCCGGGACCCTTCGTCAGGACTAACTGAAAGAAGAGATAGTGAGGGATTTGAAAGTGGGAGGGGGAGGGGGAGGGGGAGGGGGAGATCCGAAATGATAGGAGAAGACAGGAGGGGGAGGATGGAGCCAAGAGCTGGAAAGTTGATTGGCAAAAGGGATATGAGAGGATCGTGGGACGGGAGGCCTAGGAAGAAAGAAAGGGGGAGGGGAGAAAAACCCAGAGGATGGGCAGGGAGTATAGTGACAGGGACAGAGGGAGAAAAAGGAGAGAGAAAATAAATAAATAAATAAATAAAGGATGGGGTACAACGGGGAGGTGGGGCATTAACGGAAGTTAGAGAAGCCATCAGGTTGGAGGCTACCCAGACGGAATACAAGGTGTTATAAACACAAAATAATCTGCAGATGCTGGAGTCAAAGCAACACTCACAACATGCTGGAGGATCTCGGCAGGTCGGGCAGCATCCGTGGAAAAGATCGGTCGACGTTTCGGTCCTGATGAAGGGTTCCGGCCCGAAACATCGACCGATCTTTTCCACGGATGCTGCCCGACCTGCTGAGTTCCTCCAGCGTGTTCTGAGTGTTGAATATAAGGTGCTGTTCCTCCAACCTGAGTGTGGCTTCATCTTGTTAATAGAGGAGGCCATGGATAGACATAATAGAATGGGAATGGGATGTGGAATTAAAATGTGTGGCCACTGGGAGATCCTGCTTTCTCTGGCGGACATAGCGTAGGTGTTCAGCGAAATGGTCTCCCAGCCTGCGTCAGGTCTCAGCAATAAATAGAAAGCTGCATCGGGAGCACTGGACACAGTATATCACCCCAGCCGACTCACAGGTGAAGTGTCGCCTCACCTGGAAGGACTGTCTGGGGCCCTGAATGGTGGTGAGGAAGGAAGTGTAAGGGCACGTGTAGCACTTGTTCCGCTTACAAGGATAAGTGCCAGGAGGGAGACTGGTGGGAAGGGATGGGGGGGGGGGGAAATCGAATGGACAAGGGAGTCGCCTAGGGAGCAATCTCTGCAGAAAGCAGAAAGAGTCGGGGAGGGAAAGATGTGCTTAGTGGTGGGATCCCGTTGGAGGTGGCAGAAGTTACGGAGAATTATATGTTGGACCTGGAGGCTGGTGGAGTGGTAGGTGAGGACAAGGGGAACCCTATTCCTAGTGGGGTGGCGGGAGGATGGGGTGAGAGCAGGCATGCTGAAATGGGAGAGATGCATTTGAGAGCAGAGTTGATGGTGGAGGAAGGTAAGCTCCAAAAATAGAGACAGAAAGATCAAGAAAGGGGAGGGAGGTGGCCGAAATGGACCAGGTAAACTTGAGGGCCGGGTGAAAGTTGGAGGCAAAGTTAATGAAGTCAACGAGCTCAGCATGCATGCAGGAAGCAGCGCCAATGCAGTCATCAATGTAGCAAAGGAAAAGTGGGGGACAGATTGGAAGGTTTGGAACAGATTGTTCCACAAAGCCAACAAAAAGGCAGGCATAGCTGGGACCCATACGGATGCCCATGGCTACACCTTTAGTTTGGAGGAAGTGGGAAGAGCAAAAGGAGAAATTATTAAGAGTAAGGTATAGAGAAAATATAGGTCCATCCAGACCAATATTTCTACCATACATTGCACCTAAAAAAAGTAGCAATTCCCAATTAATATTCCAGAAAAAAAACACCTTTTTAATCTATACAAGCCAGAGGAAGAGCTTCAACAACCTTCTAACCCTTAAGGAAGGCCGTTATTGAACTAAGCCAAACAGACATTTGAGCTTATGGTTAAGTGGATTCCAGTTAATTCGGACACATTGGGACCAGTACAATTTGGCCCAATTAAGCGGCTGCCCCAAATAGCTGAAGTTTCATGGAAAAAGTTAAAAAGGTATTATAAAAGCACAAACTGTTTAACTGAGTAACAAATTATGTACTTAAATGAAATACAGAACAAATTACAACACTACCAATACAATACTATAAAACTATATTAATTCTTAATAGTTATCGACAAAGGAATTTGTCCAGAGTTTGCTGCCATCTTCTTTCAATGGAATGTGAATGAGCAAATTCAGCACAGGCCCCAAGTGCAGATAATGGACCACCTTTATAGAATGTTTCCATCCTCTAAATCATTTTTATTGTAACATTCAAGATTATTGTTGATATCTTCAAATTCATTGCAGTTCCTAACTAGAAGTAGCGAAATAGTTTAATTTTCACCCCTGGCTATTTCTGGCATCTTCAAGCCTGAATGCTTGAAACCATAATGAGCAAAACAGTTCAGAATTGTCTTACTGCTTATTTCTCGCCAACTATCCGTGACAAAAATTGCTGCTTTTTGAACACAAACACAAGCAACTGAGGCTATTTAAAAACTGATCACTCTAAGCACCATGTAGTATCTAATGACTACACAAGTGGACACAACTGATGCTAGTGAGAAACTGTTGAGTAAGTCTCCTGTTCCAATTAAGCGACGTAGTGTCCCAAATAAACAAAAGAAATCGTGGCAATTTTCTCCATTAGTTTTTGTTCAAGAGTTTTCTAACTAAGTGGCTGCCCTGATTAACCAATGCCCAATGAACCGGAATCCAGTGTATTTGTGAAAGAGTAAAGTCAGCACACTGCATTAAAAAGTTTTTATCATACATTCTCTTCCAAGTAGGTGAAGGGGGTGAAATATAGGTTTGCTGACGACACCACAGTCATTGGCTGGGTCAAAGGTGGTAACGAATCAGTACAGGAGGAAAATTGAAAACCTGTCTGAGTGGTGCCACAACTACCACCTCTAACTCAATGTCAGCAAAACCAAGGAGGTGATTATTTACTTTTAAGAGGAGGAAACCAAAGGTCCATGATCCAGTCCTCATCACGAGATCAAATGTGGACAGGATCAGCAACTTTAAATTCCTTGGTGTTCTCATTTCAGAGAACCTGTCCTGGGCCCAGCACGTAAGTGCAATTACAAAGAAAGCACGGCAGCATCTCTATTTCCTTTGAAGCTTGCAAAGATTCCGCATGACATCTAAAAGTTTGACAAACTTCTGTAGATGTGTTGTGGAGAGCTACACCACAGCCTGGTATGGAAACACCAATGCCCTTGAACAGAAAATCCTTCAAAAAGTAGTAGATACAGCTCAATCCATCAAAGGTAAAACCCATTGAGCACATCTACACAAAGTGCTCTCGCGGGAAAGCAGCATCCATCATCAGGGACCCCTTCCCCACCCCACCCACCACCAAGGTCATGCTCTCTTCTCTCTGCCACCATCAGGAAGGTGGTACAGGAGCCTCAGGACAGTCACCACCAGGTTCAGGAACAGTTAGTACCCCTCAACCATCATGCCCTTGAACCAGCGGGGATAACATCACTTGCCCCCATCACTGAACTGCTCCCACAAACTATGGACTCATTGTCAAGGATTCTTCATCTTATACACTCGATACTCATTGCTTATTTGTTTATTATTATTATTTCTTCCTCTTTCTTTCTGTATTTGCAGTTTGTTGCCTTTTGCATACTGACTGAACATCCAAATTGGTGCGGTCTTTCATTGGTTCTATTGTGAAAATTAATCTCAGGGTTGTATATGGGGACACGTATTTCAATAAAAAATTTACTTGAACTTTGAGTAATACAGAAGATCCAGGCCCTTCAGCCCAACAAGTCCATGCTAATCATAATGCCCAGCCAGCTAATCCCAATGTCCGGCTTTCAGTCTATATACCTTTAATCCCATCCCTCCATGCTTCTATACATGTGATTCTTAAACTATAACCACAGAGAATGTGCATTTGCTAGAAATCCAGAGTGACATACCAGATACTGGAGGAACGCAGCAGGTCAAGCAGCATCTATGGAGAGGAATAAACGATCGATATTTCGGGCTGAGACCCTTCTTCAGCAGGACTTCTTCAATGATACTACTGCAACTGCCTCAACTCAGGCAACTCATTCCATATAATCACCACTCTGCATGGAAAATGTTGCCTCTCAGGTTTGCTTTAAACTTTCCCCCCTCACCCTAAGCCAATATTCCCTAGTCTGGAACAAATTTACCCTCCAACTTCTCATAATTTTGGAAGTTTCTATGAGATGATCCCTTATTGTCCTGCCTTCCAAGGTATAAAGTCCTAGTCTGTCCAACTTCTCCCTATAATTCACACCCTCCATCCCTGACAACATCCTCGTAAACCTTTCTGTACTCTTTCCAGTTTAACCACATCTTTCCAACAATAGTGTGACCAAATTTGTGACTCGTTTGCCTGTTTCTAAAAATCCATCTTGAGTGGCTGCCATCAAATATATTGGAGACAACTCGGCAATTTCTGTCTGGGGAACCCTGTAGATAGCTCACATGCAGCCAAATTGTAACTCCCTGCCCAGCTGCCTTCTTCTGAGCATCTGTCAGAACTAGCTGCTCTGGAGAATGTGGTATCCATAGCCAGATTTGCCGTATCTATTCTGTCCGATATAATAAAGCAGGAAATGGTAGGTTAGGCAGCAACAGCACTGCGAGTTGAAGACCTTTCTCCTCTGGCTCCTCAATACTTCTGGTAAAGAATCTTCAGTCTTATTATCTGAATGGTGGCCGATTAGGAAAAGGGGAGGTGCAACGAGACCTGGGTGTCATTATACACCAGTCATTGAAAGTGGGCATGCAGGTACAGCAGGCGGTGAAAAAGGCGAATGGTATGCTGGCATTTATAGCGAGAGGATTCGAGTACAGGAGCAGGGAGGTACTACTGCAGTTGTACAAGGCCTTGATGAGACCACACCTGGAGTATTGTGTGCAGTTTTGGTCCCCTAATCTGAGGAAAGACATCCTTGCCATAGAGGGAGTACAAAGAAGGTTCACCAGATTGATTCCTGGGATGGCAGGACTTTCATATGAAGAAAGACTGGATGAATTGGGCTTGTACTCGTTGGAATTTAGAAGATTGAGGGGGGATCTGATTGAAACATATAAGATCCTAAAGGGATTGGACAGGCTAGACGCAGGAAGATTGTTCCCGATGTTGGGGAAGTCCAGAACGAGGGGTCACAGTTTGAGGATAGAGGGGAAGCCTTTTAGGACCGAGATTAGGAAAAACTTCTTTACACAGAGAGTGGTGAATCTGTGGAGTTCTCTGCCACAGGAAACTGTTGAGGCCAGTTCATTGGCTATATTTAAGAGGGAGTTAGATATGGACCTTGTGGCTACGGAGGTCAGGGGGTATGGAGGGAAGGCTGGGGCGGGGTTCTGAGTTGGATGATCAGCCATGATCATAATAAATGGCGGTGCAGGCTCGAAGGGCCGAATGGCCTACTCCTGCACCTATTTTCTATGTTTCTATGAAATGTTGCAACTGGAACACAGATGGCCAAATTTTAAGGAAGGTCCTCTCTTCTGTGATGGGATCTTTCAATTAGCCTTCAAATAGAGCAGCATGATACTATAGCGATTAGAGTAATGCCAGGGTTCTCACCCCTTTTTTATGCCATAGACCAATACCATTAAGCAAAGGGTCAGTGGACCCCAGGTTGGGAAACCCTGGCATAATGCTATTACAGCACCAGAGAAACATGTTCGATTCCTTGCACTGTCTGTAAGGAAATTGTACATTCTTCCCATGACTGTGCAGGTTTCCTCTGGGTGCTCTGGCTTCCTCCCACATTCCAATGACATGTGAGTTAGGGTTAGTTAGTTTGGGGCATGTGATGGTGGCACCAGAAGTGTGGCGACACTTGCGGGCTGCCCCAGCACATCTTCAGACTGTGTTGGTCGTTGATGCAAACAATACATTTCACTGTATGTTTTAACGTACATGTGACAAATAAAGCTAATTTTAAAATCTTATTAAAATAGCAATTGTAGGAGCAAGAAAGAATGAGTTAAATTTACTATGTGCTCTGCTGTTGATTGATTTAACATTTAATACAGTATTGGGGTAGAGAGGAGGTTGAAGAGGTACTTGAAGTAACTATACCATGACTTTCTAGGATTATAATCATTTTTATTTGCATCCTGCTATCGCAATTCCAAATGAACAGCTAAAATACACAAACAACCCAAGAGATTCTGCAGATACTGGAAATCAGGAATAACACCACACACAAAATGCTGGAAAAACTCGGTGTCTGGCAGCATCAATAGAGAATTAACAGTCCTGATGAAGGGTTCCAGCCCAAGACAGAAACTATTTATTTCCCTCCTTAGATGCTGCCTGACTTGCTGAATTCCTCCAGCATTTTGTGTGTGTTGCTCAAAATATACAAAGAGCTGCTCAGATGATTGATAATATTATATTGTGAATACACATCAAACCAAGTTGAAACAGGAGCAATTCTGCTGCAGACAAGAGGTTGGAAACCTGAAAAAGTATGCAAATAATTTCCATTGAGGACCTTCATTAATTTTTCTAAAGGATCTTGTCAAAGTACTTATATCAAGACATGACCTAAAGTTACTGTTCTCAGGTACATTATGATTAACCGTTCACAGTGCAAACAGGAAGAGTTGAAACTCAGCACATTACTCAGGACAAATAAACACCATAAGACACAGGAGCAGAATTAGGTTATTCGCCCTATCAAGTCTGCTCCGCCACTCAATCATGACTGATGTATTTTCCCTCTCGCTTATTCTCCTGCCTTCCCCCCATAACCTTTGCTGTCCTGACTAAACCTATCCATCTCATTAAATATACCCAATGACTTGGCCTCCACAGCCATCTGTGGCAAAGAATTCCACATATTCACCACCCTTTGGTGTAGGAAATTACTCCTTACCTGCTCTAAAGGGACGCCCTTCTATTCCGAGGCTGTGCCCTCTGGTCCTAGACTCATTCATTTTTGGAAACATCTTCTCCACGTCCACTCCAGTCTAGGCCTTTCAATATTCAGTAGGTTTTAATGAGGTTCCCCTCACCCACTCACTCTTCTAATCTCCAGTGAGTACAAGCCTAGGGCCATCAAATGCTCCTCATACATTAACCCTTTCATTCCTGGGATCATTCTCATGAACTGCAGGAATTTAGCAAGCATAATCCACTAGTTTTGACAATGCTGGGATGTCCCTATGTAATCTGCAACAGTACTACCTACAAAAAGATTGCACGGCTGAAGGTAGTTTCAAAGGAGGCTGCAGTTATTTGGCCACTACTCCAGAATGGGCTTTCTAAAATGGCTCCTGCTGAAGGGTTTCAGCTGAAACAAAATCTTCTCCATAGCTGCTGCCTGATCTGCTGAATTCCTCCAGCATTTTATGTGTACTGCTTGGATTTCCAGCATTTACAGATTTTCTCCTTTGTTTCTAAAATGGCTGTTTAATTAGACACAAGCTTGTCTATTCGTCACAACCATTTCTTATTTAACCAGTTCCCTGTAAAGCACAATTATAGATAAGACATCCAACATTCAAAGGGAATTTTGTTGAATATATCCAATCAGTGAAATTATAATGAGTCAAACTCGGGCTCCTTAAATGAGAGTTCATGACCAATTTATGATTAGTTATCAGCTATCATTTTCTACGCATTTGTAAGCAAATTCAATTTTAAGCATCTAATATAGCTCATCAACTCTGGCAAGACCAGTTTAATGTCAGATACTTCAATTAGAGGGAATGGTTCACCTTACACTTAAATGCTGTAATCAATCTACTTGGTGGGTTTAATTTGCATTCAAATACTCAAAGATTGTGCATATACATGATTATTAAATAATGCATTCTCATACATCAAATTTCTGGAAGGGTCTGATGTCTAAATAACAAACGGCAGAAACTCTGTTCGAAATATGCTTCCAGATTTAATCACCTGCATTTTAAGCAAGTTAGATAATAGTGTCTCAATTGCAAAGGGTTGAATTATTGGTAATTATTATCATTATTGTCATATGTACTGAGCTATAATGGAAAAACTTGTTTTGCATGCCGTCCACACAGATCACTTCATTGCAACAGTGCATTGAGGTAGTACATGGTAAAATAACACAATGAAGAATAAAGTGTCAGTAAAAGGAAAGGGACGTCACATCCGGAGTTTCTCCGGTTAGCAAGCGATTTCCCTCCACGCCTCTCTGACGTAGTGGGGAACTGTGTACGAGGCAAGTTACAGCAGCGGTTTGCCATTGCCTTCCGCCGGGTAAGTTTCCAAAGAGATCACCAGCACGGATGGAAACCGTGCAGGGGAGCCGGCTGGATTCGAACTCAGGACCTTTCGTCTTGAAGTCCAACACTGATGAGAGAAAAGTGGGGAGACGCGGCTTGTCAGCCATGGTTGGCAGCTCATCTAGGAGAAGGAAAACTGATCTCAAACTTCTGCTGCCTTGCGGATATGCCCATTCATGGGGAAGGCTTCAGGAGTAAACCCAGAGAGGAAAAATTTGGAGCACGAGTCCCTGAGGCAGTCCTACATTGAGTTCAACGCTGACTGGTAACTCCTGTGATGCAGCTGGTTCCAAACATCGGTCTCTGCATTCCTTTTGGTTCATTAAATGCATGGGGGGGGGCAGCTTGTTACATGGGGAATAGCTGGCTCTCCATATCACAGTGCCCTGCCTTGTGTATCTAGACAGCTAGGACGCAACATCTGGCTTCATCTCAACAGCAAATGTGCAGGGAAACATTACGGCACAAGGCCATTATGAAGTTAATTATGACGTCTCAACGTATTACAGCGCTTTACCATAGTTATAATAACAGCACAGAACCTGCCCTTGAGTCTGGTTGTATGTGCTTTCAGGCTTTTCTTTTCCTCTACTCAACGGGAAGGGGGAAGAGGAAACATCTAGGGTTGGTGGGTTATCACAAAATATACGCCAACTTCTGAAACACAGCGAATGTTTCAGGATGATGGCATTTCTGGTGGCCAGTTTTCGGACCATGAGACATGAGAGCAGAATTAGGCCATCAAGTCTGCTCTGCCATTCCATCATGGCTGATTTACTATCCCTCTCAATCCCATTCTCCTGCCTTCTCCCTGTAACTTTTGACACCCTTAATAGTTAAGAAACTATCAACCTCAGCTTTAAATATACCAAATGATCTGGCCTCCACAGCTGTCCATGGCAATGAATTCCACTGATTCATCACCACCTGACTACAGAAATTCCACCTCATCTGTTCTAAATGGACATCCCTCTACTCTGAGCTTGTGCCTCCCATCCTAGATTCCACCACTATAGGAAGCATCCTCTCCATGCCCACTTTTTCTCAGCTTCAGTCAGATCCCGCCCCCCCCCCCCAATTCTTCTCAACTCCAGCAAGTGCCGGCCCAGAGCCATCAAACGTTAATATATCAATCCTTTCATTTCCGGGATCATTCTTGTGAACCTCTGCTAGATCTTCCACAATACTTGCACATTCTTTCTTAGATAAGGGGCCCAAAATTGTTCACATTACTCCAAGCGCAGTCTGACCAATGTCTCGTAAAGCTTCAGTATTATAATCCTTGAATATTCTAATTCATCTTTTGATGAAGGATCATCAGTTTTTAATGGTATTTTTCATCCTGCTTTCTGCTTTGCTAAGTGTTTCAGGGATTGTTTCCTCCTTTTGGACTTCTAGCAGGAACCACGCATTGCTTCTGCAAGACAAGTTCTGCTGCGAGTTCTCTGGAATAAAAGATTCCACTGTGCGGGGCAGTAAACAGGCCACAGTTTTACTAAAACACAGTGCAGGAATGTCAGCAATTGAACTTTTAGTATGTGCAATGGTTGCCAAAACTTTACTTTTTTAATATGATGCAGCAATCAATTCATTACACAGAACTTTCTACTCAAATCTCAACTCTACTAACAGTGCTGAAAGAACCCTCAACAAAATAAGGGAGCCACGACAGTATAGCGGTTAGCATAACACCATTACAGCTCGAAGCATCAGAGTTCTGAGTTCAATTCCAGCAGCACCTGGAGAGAGTTTTCAGGTATTTCCCCGACGGAGTGTTTCATCCAGGTGTTCCAGTTTCCTCCCACACTCTAAAGTTGTACCAGTTAGGTTAATTGGTCATTGTAAATTGCCCCGTGATTAGGCAATTGTTAAATAGGTGGGTTGCCGGGTTGCACGGCTCATTGGGCTGGAAGGGCCTGTTCCACGCTGTATCCCTAAATAAAATGAAATAAATAAAACAGAAACAACATCTCCCCCACCCACCAAAGACTGAACAACTATAAAACATGACAAAATCTGCATATGCTAGAAATCCAGATCAACGCACACAAAATGCTGGAGGAACTCAGCAGATCCAGCAGCATCTATGGAAAGGAATAAACAGTTGACTCTTCATCTGGACCTGATGCAAATGATGAATTCTGAGGACAAGTCTCAGCCCCAAACATCGACTGTTTAGTCTTCTCTGTAGATGCACCCTGACCTGCTGAGTTCCTCCAGTACTTTTGTGTGTGTGTTATTCACGATTAAATGGCCACCCATATTGATTTTTAAAATGGGAACAATATTAAGCTATAGCTAAGATAACCGACATGAATTGCAAACAGACGTTAATCAATTCGTGCCTATTTTTGGCCTTCACCCGGCTTTTTCCTCACCTTTTGAGTGAACTCCCACCATGATGCCTGATATTCTAAGATCTAACCTCCTGTTTTCATTCACATACCACCCCTCTCCTCCACAAATATATTAATGTCAACATCTCAGCATGCCATCACTCTCAACCTGTAAACTTTTCAAACTGCTTGCACCTGATCCAGAACTTCCTTCCAGGAACTGAGAAGAAACTGAATGCCATGGGCTTAAGTTTAGGAAGCTGGTATACTAAGTAGACAAGCTTGGTTTCCAATAGCTCCCAATTCCCAAGTTTTTCAGAAATATCTACTTTCTCTGAATTACATATCTCTCTAGAATACAAAACTCCAGAGATTCTGCACATCAGCAGGATGAATCTATGCACCTCAGTTTTAAAATGGCAGTTCTCAACTGATTATACCCACAAGAAAATTAATCAGGGTTGCATATGGTGACATATAGAGCCTATAAAAAGTATTCCCCTCCCCAGAAGTTTTCCTGTTTTACAACATTGACTCAGTGGACTTAATTTGGCTTTTTTGACAATCAACAGAAAATACTCTTTTGTGTCAAAGGGAAAACAAATTTCTACAAATTGGTCTAAATTTAATACAATTATTAAACACAAAATAATTGACTGCATAATTACTCATCCCCTTCAAGTCAGTATTTAGTAGATGCACCATTGGCAGGAATCACAGCCTATGTGGAAAGATCTCTATCAGTTTTGCACATCTGGACACTGCAATTCTTCTTTACAAAACTGCCCAAGCTCTGCCAGATTGCATGGGGATCATAAGTGAACAGCCCTTTTCATGTCTAGCCACAAATTCTCAATTGGATTGGGGTCTGGACTCTGACTTGGCCACGCCAGGATATTAACTTCGTTGTTTTTAAGCCACTCCTGTGTAGCTTTGGCTTTATGTTTGAGGTCATTGCCTTGCTGAGAAACAAACTTCTCCCAAGTCGCAGTTCTCTTGCAGACCACATCAGGTTTTCTTCCAGGATTTCCCTGTATTTTGCTGCATTCATTTTACCCTCTACTTTCACAAGCCTTCTAGGGCCTGCTGCAGTGAAGCATCCCCACAGCAATAGGGGGCCATTACCATGGTTCACGGTAAGGATTGTGGGTTCTTGATGATGTTGAGTGTTTGGCTTAAGCCAAGCTTAGCCTTTAGTTTGAGGCCAGAAAGCTCAATTCTGGTTTCATCAGACATAGATACAGAACTTTCTTCCAGCTGGCTTCAGTCTCATTTGCATTCTGACAAACTCTAGCCACGATTTAATGAGTTTTTTCCCCCCAACAGTGGCTTTCTTTTTGTCACTCTCACATAAAGCTGTGACTGGCGAAGCGCCCAGAACACAATTGCTGTATGTGCAGTCTCTCCCATCTCAGCCATTGAAGCTTGTAACTCCTCCAGAGTTGTCAGATGTCTCTTGGTGGCCTCCCTCACTCGCCCCCTTCTTGCACAGTCACCCAGTTTTCTGCTTTACACAGAATTACAGCTGTGTCATATTCGATTTATTGATGATTGACTTGACGGTACTCCAAGGGATATTCAATGACCTGGAAGTTTTCTTGTAACCATCACCTGACTTGTGTTTATCAATAACCTTTCTGCAGAGCTGCGTGGAGTATTCTTTTGTCTTCCTGATGCAGTTTTTGCCAGGATACTGACTCACCAGCAGTTGGACGTTCCAGATACAGGTGTATTTTTTACTACTATCAACTGAAGCACCTTGACCGCACATAGGTGATCTCCATTTAACTAATTATGTGACTTCTAAAACCAATTAGCTGCATTAGTGATGATTTGGTTTTTCTGTTGATCAGTGTCAAAAAAGCCAAATTAAATCCACCATGTTTCAATGCTGTGAAACAGAGTATGGAGCAAACTGCCAGTGGAAGAGGTAGATGTGGGTTCAACTGCAACACTGAAGAGAAGTTTGGATTAGTACATGGATGAATGATATGGAGGGCTATGGTCCAGGTGTGGTTTGATAGGACAAGGTAGAATGGGCTAAAGAGCCTGTACTGCGCTGTACTGTTCTATATTCAAATCTTGGACTGCCTTGAACATCAGCACTGCCTTTCTTATAGGGACCAAAACTGCACAGGTGGTCAGGTGTGGCCTCACCAGTACATTTATAACGTAACAAAGAGAAATCCATTTGAGTGAACAAAGCGACAATGCCTTAATCTTCAAGTAACAGCAACACTTAGTTTCATAAGGAAACTGTAACCGAAAACCATTGAACAACTTTAAATTCAAAGCTCCAGTGGTGGAATTTGTATTCAAGGATGGTCTGGATACTCATTGTTCATTGCAATTTTCAGTGCACGAGTGTTAGGGAAAACAAAATAATTGTTACTCTGGATCCAATGCAACAAAAAAAAATCAACCAGATAAAGAACACACTTAAAAAGAAACACAATAAATATAAATACATAAGAATGCTTCTATACCAGGGGTTCTCAACCTTGAGTCCACAGATCCCTTGGTTAATGCTATGGGTCCATGGCATAAAAAAAGGCTGGAAACCACTGTCACATACATTGATTGATTGTTAAAGTGATGCTAGGTCCAGGAGCATCCGTATAAATAAAGTTACTGACAGGAAATGATAAAGTAGGGGTGGTTGGGGCTGTCATGGGGAGGTGTTGATCAGCCTTGCTGCTTGGGGAAAGTAACTGTTTTTTTTTAAGTCTGGTGGTCCTGGCATGGATGCGCTGTAGCCTCCACTCTGATGGGAGTGGGACAAACAGTCCATGAACAGAGTAGGTGGGATCCTTCGTAATCCTCAAGACTTATTCTGAGCTACTTTTAAGTGAACAAGTGGATATCTGTGATACAGAGTGAAGGCATGGACCCATGCAGAGGAACTCAGTAACAAGCACTACTTAGTGCTAAGCAGGATATGGTGTCAAATGGGATGCAGCACAAAAAAAAGCACCCATTTGCAAGCGGCATAGGGCTAAAGTAGGAAAATGAGGCCTCAAAGAAGTGAAACTAAAATGTGGTCAAGAGCTGAAGGGAACACATGTAGATGGATGTGAATCCATTCATTTTCAAAATGCAAGAATGATTAATTGTCACAGAACTGGCCGTCAAATGTTTAACATTTACTGATCTGGTGCATTATGCTAACAATTTCCTTGGTTTAGCCTATAGCAAAAGGACCATGTAATGACAGGAAAAGGTACTTTGTGCAGACTTTGGAGTTGGAATACCAAGGACTCGATTAGCAGCACAGCCATTTATATCTGTTATTCTTTTATGTACAACATATGATACAGTTAACATCCAATTTATTAAAATGAAGGTATAATTAGAAAATGACGAACAGCACTCTGTTACAGACCTTCTCAACCACTGTATATAGTTTGGTCAATATCTCGGGCAGTAATTTCATCACTTGTATGAGAGCTATTAAACTGGTTTCTTAAATGCCATAAGTTTCTTTAAAAATTGAACCAATTTTTGTGACAACAGCCTTGAGGAATGATGAATATTGCTGAAACAGAAATTATAGATTATATTTTTATTCCCAGTACTGCCAACCATTATATAATACCAGTTAGAAACCATGACATTTTGTGTACAGATAGTAGATATTCATGCAAGACAATTAAATGCTGCTTTAAGACCTTAAGACATGGGAGCACATAGTGTCTGCTCTGCTATTCCATCATGGTTGATTTATTATCCCCCTCAACCCCATTCGCCTGCTTTCTTCCCCATAACCTTTGACACCCTTACAATTCAAGAACCTGTCAACCTCTGCTTCAGACACACCCAATGACTTGGATTCCACAGCTGTCTGAGGCAATGGATTCCACAGCTGTCTGAGGCAATGAACTCCACAGATTCAACAAAGCCCTGGCTAAAGAAATTTCTCCTCATCTCTGTTCTCAAGGGATGGCCAAAGACAGCTGGACAGACTTAGAATATCCTGTGGAGTTTGGTAGGATAAGTTGGGGCAGCAATATTTTGTAGTGAAATGGATGGATTTAAAAGAAATAATGGAACTGTTTATAGCAGTGGTCCCTAACCTCTGGGCCGCGGACCGATTCATTGCCGCGAAGCATGCAGCGGTGCAGCGGTAGCCGGAACGCACCCAGCACATCTTTAAGAAAAAAGCTGAAATAAACAAGCTAATTAATTAGGTGCCACCCAGCACGTAAATGTCAGCCCAGACCAGAGGATGACACATCACCCTCCCCCCATCTTCTTTATAGGGCCTCTGCCCCTTTCCTCTTCAGTCCTGACGAAGGGTTCTAGCCCGAAACGTTGACTGATCGTTTCCACGGATGCTGCCCGACCCGCTGAGTTCCTCCAGCGTGTTGTGAGTGTTGCTTTGACCCCAGCATCTGCAGAGTATTTTGGGATTACCTTGGAACAATATTTCTTCTGCTTCCTAGAAGTCCAGGGTTCCAAGTCAGTCAGGTCTAATTCCAACTGGTCAGTGGTCACAATCAGATAAATTACAGTTACCATCAGAAGCAGGTTATAACATCAATACAGACAGGGTTGCGATCTTTTTTAAACAAAAGAACTGATTTTGCATTGGAATCTTTCCAAACATGGGGAGTGAAGAACAGCATAGAACTGATGGAGTGCATGCTGATTATTTCTATACTGTAACTTTGGTTGCAGATTCCATTCTATCATTTGAAATCAGCTCTTTTAATAAGAATTTGCATTTTCATGGGACCAGTAACATAATTATTCCGTACTTGCACTTTTTGTGTCATTTATAGATTTCTAGCTTTGTACTGTAATGCCACCACAAAACAAATTTCACAGTCGTCAGCGGGTTCAGAAGTGAAAAGGGCAAGTAATTTCAAGTTTCTGGGTGCCAAAGCATCTAAGGATATCAATGCAATCACAACGGCTAAATTTCATTAGGAGTTGAGGAGATTTGGTATGTCACCAAGGCATTTGCAAATTTCTACAGATGTGCTACGAAGAGCATTCTAACTTGTTGCACTACCGTCTGATATGGTGGAGCCACCGCACAGAATCCAACTAAGTTGCAGAATGTTGCAAACTCAACCAGCTCGATTACGAGCACTGGCCTCTCCAGCATCCAGGACATCTTCAAGGAGCAATGTCTCTAAAAGGTGACATTGATCATTAGATAGATAGATAGACAGATATACTTTATTAATCCCAAGGGAAATTTAATTTCCTTACAGCCACACCAACCAAGAATAGAGCATAAATATAACAATACAAAAACCCCCAACAATCAAACAACAAAATGCAAACTATGCCAGATGGAAAATAAGTCCAGGACCAGTCTATTGGCTCAGGGTGTCTGACCCTCCACGGGAGGAGCTGCACGTTCGATGGCCACAGGCAGGAACAACCTCCCGTGCCGCCAAGTGTTGTATCATGGTGGAATGTGGCCGAAGTCCAACAGTAAAAAGTTCAATATCCAGTCTGCAAACACGTTCCTCGATCGTAATATGCCCCGGATTGCACCATCCGTTGTTAACCAGATCAGTAAGCACCCAACTCCTTTACGCTTACCGCTCTCAGTGCACTTCCGGTCAGCCAGAACAGTATTACCCACCAAACTCCTCTTCTCCAAAAGTCTCTGTTGTCTCGAACCGGTCCTCTTTCCTCCGCTTTGTGATCCCCCCTCTGCATCCTCTGTGTGTTTTCCTCCGGATTTCAGCAAGGGTGTCCGCCGCTCTGTTCGCTAAACCGGTCGGTATTTGCTGGTCCATGGAATACACAATGCAACCTTGCTTCTGTCCCGCGTGTCGGGATGTAACCATTTCCAGCGCTAAAGAAAACCCAAATAAAACTCTACCAGCATGTTAGAGAGGGTGCAGCTTCGACGTGTTACCATGAGAAAAAAAAATACAAAAAAATAATGTAAATTAAAAAGTAAGAAGAAAGTAAGAATAGATGGGAACGGCTGTACCAGGCTGCATGCACGACCAGTGCATGCGCACTAATTAACAGACTCCAACACCCAGGACAAGCCCTCTTCTCATTGCTAGCATTAGGGAGGTGGTACAGAAGCCTGAAGACGTACACTTGACGATTCAGTAACAGCTTCTTACCCTCTACCGTCAGATTTCTGAATGAACATTGAACCCATGAACACTACCTCAATTTATTTTCACTTGCACCACATATTTAACTTTAATATATATTTACTGTAATATATTATTATGCACTGCAATGTGCTGCTGTTGCATAACAAATTTTATGACATATGCCAGTGATATTAAACGCAATTCAAATTCTGGTTCATATGTCAATGATAATTTGATTCTGAAAACACCTTAAGACACAAGATTATTGACAGAGACTGAAATCAAGTTCTTGGCATCCTGCAGTGAATATAATTCAATTACAGTAACTTGGACATGTTGAGAACAATGTAATAATAAATGAACCAATGCACTGTAACAACATTTTTGTGTGTGATATATAGATTTGCTAAACAATAGAGTACTTGCACTCAGTGGCCCATCTATACACCTGCTCATTAAGGCAAATATCTAATTAGCCAATCATATGGCAGCAACTCAATACATAAAAGCTTGCAGACATGGTCAAGAGATTCAATTGTTGTTCAGACCAAACATCAGAATGGGGAAGAAATGTGATGGAAGTGACTTTGACCGTGGAATGATTGCTGGAGACATACGGGGTGGTTAGAGTATCTCAAACTTCTGGTCTCCTGATATTTTCATGCACAACAGTCTACAGAGAATAATGCAAAAAAAAAAACAGCCAGTGAACAGCAGTCTGTGTGCGAAAATGTTTTGTTAATGAGAGAGGTCAGAGGAGAATGGCCAGACTGGCTCACAAATAGGAAGGTGACAATAACTCACATAACTACGCTTTGCAACAGCGATGTGCGGAAGTGCACCTCTAAACGCACAACACATTGAACCTTGAAGTGGGAGGACTCACTCCACCAGCAAAAGACCACTCTGGGTTCTACTCCTGTACCTAATAAAGAGGCCACTGAGTGTACTTTAACACAGTCAATGTGCTACATGGCTCTGTAAAGCAGCTTTCAGTGTATGATCACAGATTAGAGAGCCTCTTTTACTATGCGCAGAATAATTCTCTGTGTAGAATGTGCAATGGAAGTGTACTTAATCACTGCTCATATTGTATATCAGTGCCTATGGGCTATACAAGTCATTCATTTAATCTGAGATGCTCATCATATGAAACATTGCCTTATGAGTCAGATTAGCATCTTTTGCACAATGGCAACTATCCAGGTGGACTGGGCAGAGTCAGGATTCAGGACAGAGAAGCAAACAGCAAAGTTGAGTTGAAAAGCAAGCAAGTGTACAAGCGAAGCCAAACAGAAAGGGATAGCAGTTCTACAAGGTTTGAAGGTATTAAGAAAGAGTCTGTCTGTACATAAAATGATTGCAGGGAAAACCACACATACGACTACAAAGGAAATGGTTGTCCACAGGGGCAACCCTGAGTTTCCCCATTGGCGGCCACTTTTAATCTTTCCATCCCACTCCCACCTATCAGTCTGTGGTCTCCTGTACCATCAGATGATGTCATTGTTAACATTCCAGCAATCAGAATGAATAGCTTTCACGTAAAGAAGAACTAATTATATTTATGCCATTATTGCTTTTTCAGGGAGAGAACAAAGGCATCCTCTGTCTCTGCCCTACCACCAAAATCTCTGGAGCTTAGTGCTCACAAGCTCATGATATCGAATGGTATTCAAGACAAGCGACATGTAATGTTTTCGGAGCACCTGTCTCGCTATATAGAAACATACCTTAGGTTTAAATGACCAGGATTTAACGAGAACCTGCATGGTGCCAGACGTGGGAATAAAAAACGAAAATGAAAATGTGTGCACTGCAGAAGAGCAAGAGTGAGAGGGGATGATTCTTCTAGGGGTGAAACCTCCACAATTTGTTAGTTTCAGAGAGGTTCCACCACCAGAAGTAACTTCCCCTCTCCTTCCTTTCACAGGTATCTGCTCCCTTTGCGACTTCCCGGTCCATTCTTCCATTCCCAGTCTGATGCACTTTACCTTGCAGCCGCAGGTGATGCAACACCTCTTCCCACCCCACCAATGAAGGACCCAAACAAGCGTTCCAGATGAAGCAGGGACCATTCGCACTTCTTCCAATCTAGTGCACGGTGTTCACTGCTCACAATACGGTCGCCTTTAAAGACAGGGTGAACATTTTATGAGGCACCTGTATTCAGTCAGCAGAGGTTAACCAAAGCATCCTATTGCAGACATTAACTTTTCTATACACATGACATAGCAGCAGAATTAGTTAATCTGCTTCACCAATTTCTATTGCCTTTCAAGTTCACAAGAAGGGCCTTTTTGCAAAACTAATTGTGTTTCCTTCTCCCATAGCTGCTGCCTGACCCACTGAGCATATTCAGCATTGACATTTGCTTCTGTGCTTTTCCCAAAAATGTGGCATATTTCACTCAGCTGCACCCCCACCACCCAGTTCATGTTCTCTTCTCACTGCTGCCATCAGGAAGGTGGTACAGGAGCCTCAGGATTCACACCACCAGGTTCAGGAATTGTTCTTACCCATCCGGCTCTTGAACCAGAGATGATAACTTCACTCATCCCAACAATGAACTGTACCCACAACTTTTGGATTCAACTTCAAGGATTCTGCAACTCATTTTAACGAAATTTATTTATTTTTCTTTTGATTATTTTTCTTTTTGTATTTGCAGTTTGTTGGCTTTTGCACGTTGTTATTTATCCAACTTGTGTGTGAATTTTCATTAATTCTATTTTTTTTTGTATTTACTGAGAATGCGCACAAGTAAATGAATCTCAGGATAGTATATGGAGACATATATGTACTTTGATAATAAATTTACTTTGAACTCTTGGAACCCAATAGGGCAGTGTGAACTTCCATTGGTTGTCCATCTACCAAACCAGAGGATTACCTAACCAAAGGGAGGTGATGGGCAGGTGAGGAGACGGGAAAGGGCAAGAGGGGAACCAGAATGGGAAGTGGAAAAAGAAAGATGGGGGGGGGGCAAAATTAGCATAAGTTAAAGAAATTGATGTTCATGCCATCAGGTAGAAGGTTACTCAAAAGAATGAGGCATTCCTCCCAGCCCCTGCCCCCCGCTTCTTATCCAGGCTTCTTCCCCCCTTCCTTTCCAGACCTAATGAAGACCCTCAGCCACAAATGTCAACACTATTTCTGTCCACAGATGTTGCCTGACCTGCTGAGTTCCTCTACCATTTTGTGTTTTACTCTAGATTTCCAGCATCTGCAGATTCTTGTGTTAAAAGTAAAACATTTGACATGATTTAAATAGATTAAAGTCATGTGGGCACCGAAAAGTTGGCAGCACTTTTTTTCCCAAATTAAAAAGCAAAACATTTAACTTAAATATAGGTCCTGACAGCCAGCAAGCCAGAGACCTCACTACACAATCCTTGTCATCAGCTCAGGAGTGGCCAGGCTGCTGGAGGAGCGATCACCTTCTGGACGACACTGTTGAGTATATGGTACAGATAACCAGTAGATAGGGAGTTCAGGAAAATCTACCACTATAACTACTGCATTCATCAAGTAAATTCATTAAAATAACACCATATCTAAATTCACCAATGACACAGCTGTTATCAGTAGATGGTGAAAAGGAGGTTCACAGGAGTAAAATAGATTGGCTGTGAATGCTGTCGCAACAGCCACCCTACACTCAAGGGCAGTGAGACCAAGGAAGGGGAAATTGGGAAAGCACACACCAGTACTCAGAGGGATCCACAGTGGAAAGGGTGAACAGCTTCAAGTCCCTGTGTGTCAACATCTCAGAGGACCTATTCTGATCACAAAACACTGAAGGCACATTAGGAGATCAAGGAGATTTGGTATATCACCAAGCTCCAGTGAATTTCTACTGATATATCATTCTGACTGGTTACGTCACCATCTGGTATGGAGGCTCCAATGCACACAATCAGAAAAGGCTGCAGAGGGTTGTAAATTCAGCCAGCTCCATCACAAGCAAGTGCCACCTCCCCCGAACCCCACCACTGAGATCATCTTCAAAAGGTGATACCTCAAGAAGCCAGCAAATGTGATTTTTTTTTTAAACCCTCAGCATCCAGGACATGAAGACATTCCCTCTTCTCACTACTACCATTGGGAGGTAGAGGTCTCCAAAGACACACACTCAATATCTTAGAAACAGCTTCTTCCCCTCAGTCATCCAATTTCTGAACAGTCCATGAACATTTGTTTAATATTTCTTATTGTAACCTGTAACATTTTACGTATTGCACTAGACTGCTGATGCAAAACAAATTTCACAACAGTGACAATAAACGTGACTGTGATTTATAAATTTAGTAGTGATTCTCCAAGTATATAACGTAACAGCAACACATTTTTAGTTGTTGGAACAATTCAACTAAAAAGTGAGCTGCACCCCATTCCATTTCTATTCTGCTTTTAATCCCTAACTGTAGCATTCTATTGCTCCCCTCAATTGGTGCTGCTTAGATGCTGGTTTCTCTGCACAGAATGTTTTGGACTGCAATTTGCCCGCACAGTGCCATCTACTGCAATTGCTGCAGCACTGCAGAGCGTATTATTGGCAAAACTCACCAGTTTATTTCATGTTGAAGCTCTCACTACTGTACAGTATCCAAGTTTTGTTTAACTGCCCATTACGCCACTGACGTTTATTGAGGAATAGAAGGTTGCAAGACAGGAGCTTAAGAAGGGGCTGGGGAGAGCAAGAAGGGGGCATGAGAAGGCCTTGGCGGGTAGTGTAAAGGAAAACCCCAAGGCATTCTTCAATTATGTGAATAACAAAAGGATGACAGGAGTGAAGGTAGGACTGATTAGAGGTAAAGGTGGGAAGATGTGCCTGGAGGCTGTGGAAGTGAGCGAAGCCCTCAATGAATACTTCTCTTCGGTATTCACCAATGAGAGGGAACTTGATGATGGTGAGGACAATATGAGTGAGGTTGATGTTCTGGAGCATGTTGATATTAAGGGAGAGGAGGTGTTGGAGTTGTTAAAATACGTTTGGACAGATAAGTCCCCAGGGCCTGACGGAATATTTCCAGGCTGCTCCACGAGGCAAGGGAAGAGATTGCTGAGCCTCTGGCCAGGATCTTTATGTCCTCGTTGTCCACGGGAATGGTACCGGAGGATTGGAGGGAGGCGAATGTTGTCTCCTTGTTCAAAAAAGGTAGTAGGGATAGTCCGGGTAATTATAGACCAGTGAGCCTTATGTCTATGGTGGGAAAGCTGTTGGAAAAGATTCTTAGAGATAGGATCTGTGGGCATTTAGAGAATTATGGTCTGATCAGGGACAGTCAGCAAGGCTTTGTGAAGGGCAGACCGTGTCTAACAAGTCTGATAGAGTTCTTTGAGGAGGTGACCAGGCATATAGATGAGGGTAGTGCAGTGGATGTGATCTACATGGATTTTAGTAAGGCATTTGACAGGTTCCACATGGTAGGCTTATTCAAAAAGTCAGAAGGCATGGGATCCAGGGAAGTTTGGCCAGCTGGATTCAGAATTGGCTTGCCTGCAGAAAGCAGAGGGTCGTGGTGGAGGGAGTACATTCGGATTGGAGGGTTGTGACTAGTGGTATACCGCAAGGATCAGTTCTGGGACCTCTACTTTTCGTGATTTTTATTAACGACCTGGATGCAGGGGTAGAAGGGTGGGTTGGCAAGTTTGCAGACGACACAAAGGTTGGTGGTGTTGTGGATAGCATGGAGGATAGTCGAAGATTGCACAGGGACATTGATAGGATGCAGAAGTGGGCTTAGAAGTGGCAGATGGAGTTCAACCCGGAGAAGTGTGAGGTGGTACACTTTGAAAGGACATACTCCAAGGCAGAGTACAAAGTAAATGGCAGGATACTTGGTAGTGTGGAGGAGCAGAGAGATCTGGGGGTACATGTCCACAGATCCCTGAAAGTTGCCTCACAGGTAGTTAGGGTAGTTAAGAAAGCTTATGAGATGTTAGTCTTCATAAGTCGAGAGTTAGAGTTTAAGAGTTGTGAGGTAATGATGCAGCTCTATAAAACCCTGGTTAGGCCACATTTGAAGTACTGTGTCCAGTTCTGGTCGCCTCACTATAGGAAGGATGTGGAAGCATTGGAAAGGGTACAGAGGAGATTTACCAGGATGCTGCCTGGTTTAGAGAGTATGCATTATGATCAGAGATTAAGGGAGCTAGGGCTTTACTCTTTGGAAAGAAGGAGGATGAGAGGTGACATGATAGAGGTATACAAGATATTAAGAGGAATAGATAGAGTAGATAGCCAGTGCCCCTTCCCCAGGGCACCACTGCTCAACACAAGAGGACATGGCTTTAAGGTAAGGGGTGGGAAGTTCAAGGGGGATATTAGAGGAAGGTTTTTTACTCAGAGAGCGGTTGGTGCATGGAATGCACTGCCTGAGTCAGTGGTGGAGGCAGATACACTAGTGAAATTTAAGACACTACTAGACAGGTATATGGAGGAATTTAAGGTGGGGGGTTATATGGAAGGAAGGGTTTAAGGGTAGGCACAACATTGTGGGCCGAAGGGCCTGTACTGTGCTGTACTATTCTATGTTCTATGTTTTCACAACTGCCAGTCACACAAGTCCCAAATGGAGATGCAGGAATACCATCACTTTCAGATACAGAAAGACTCATTACAATTTCCATAACAATTTTGTTTAACCAGTCAGAGCTGTTCGGCCTAAGCTGCACCCCCAAACACAGTGGACTGGTGGACCACTCTTAATCTGGTCTCTACCCTTTGACCTTTTAGGAATGGGTGACCCTACCAAGTTTGAAAACTGGGAAAAAAAGAACCTGGGTTTATGTCCAGAGCCTAGTTCAACATAACAGTGGAAGTGGGGAAGACTTAATAGGGGCACACAGAATCACATAGGAGTAGTTGGAGCAGAGAGAAACAACTTCAACTGCCATAATGGTTAATGACCGGGGAATATAAACTTAAGATAATGTGGAAAAGATCTGGGGGAGATAAAATTTTAGAATCAGAATCAGGTTTACTATCACTGACATTATGTTGTGAAACTTGTTTTGCCGCAGTACAGTGCAATACATAAAAATTAGCTACAAGATGCAATCAGAAATATAGCAAAAACTAGTGCTAAAAAAGAGCAAGACTGTGAGGTAGTGTTCAAGGGTTCATTGACAGTTTAGAAATCTGATGGCAGAGGACAGGAAGCTGTTCCTAAAACATTCAGTCTATGCCTTCAGACTCCTGTACTTCCTCCCTGTGGTAATAATGCGAAGAGGACAAGTCCTGGATGGTGAGAGTCCTTTAATGAAGTATGCCACCTTCTTGAGGCTTCGCCTTGTGAAGATGTCATCAATACTGGGAAGGCTGGTGCCACGATGGAGATGGTAGGGTTTACAACACTGCAGCCTTTTCCGATCCTGTGCACTGGAACCTCCATACCGGACTGTGATGCAACCAGTCAGAATGTTCTCCACAGAACATCCGTAGAAATTTGCTACAGTCTTTGGTGACACAGCAAATCTCCTCAAACTACTAATAAAATATAGCTACTGGTGTATCTTCATTGTGATTACATTATTCGTGATTTCAAACAAGTCCTTATGCAATAAGCTTTACTGTCTGAAGGTTTAGTGAAAGGATATTCAATAATCCACTAAATAGCTCTTTGGAGATCCTGACAGTCTGGCATCTGGCTTTCCTGCTGGTGATTCCCCAGTTCCGTTTCCAGAAAATTAGAGACCATGTTTCTAAGCTCCCTTTAATGCATTTTTAATTTACCTCTTTTTCAATGTTGCCCAGTAGAATAATAAATTTTCCTAGTGTAGCTTTAGAGTATTAAAAGCAATAACCCTCAATAGTCCAGAAAATCTGCTAGTACAGCACTGAGTAAATTAGATTACCGGAGTTTTTCCCCCATTGTGGCTTTAAAAACCACTAGGTTAATATTTGGCAAGCCAATAATTTGCAGATCAATGTATTTAGTTATTCAGAGACATAACACAGAACAGGTCCTTACAGCCCAACGAGCCATGCCGTCCAGCAACCCACCTGTTTAACTCTAGCCTAATCACAGGACACTTTACAATAACCTAATAACCTACTAACCAGGACATCTTTGGACTCTGGAAGAAAACCGGCGCACCCAGAGGAAACCCATGTGCACATGGCGAAAATATACGAACTCCTTACAGTTAGCACCAGAAATGAACTCGAAGCTCAATGCCCCGAGCTGTTATAGTGTCAGGTTAACGCTATTACCATGGCACCCAACTATGTGTGTGGCATTAAGTCGGCAGCATAGGTAGTTTTACTCACTTCAGAATATTTCAGTGAGCTTTTCCAAGCAGGCAGTGAAAACTAAACCTGAGGGGCAAATTCAGAAGTGCAGTTCTACTGCCATCTGGTGTTCAGTATCATAAAAGTTCATATGATTCAGAAAAGAATTTGATCATAAAATTTTGTTACATTTAATTGTAAAGACCTTGACCTTATTTCTCTGATTTTGCCAATTTACTTACAAACATTTTGTCCCCATACATCTTGGTGTTTATGTATTTATCAATCGGCTGATTGGTTGTCATTTCAGAAACTCAATTATGATACAGGGAGTCGGTGATCGGTTGTGTGGCAAGCTTCATGTCTTCAAACTTCAGAGGACACAGCACAATAAAAGCACACTGATTATCTCCTCATATGATGATGAAATGTTTGCAAGCAAAGTGCTAAGATCGGAGAATCAATCAGAATCAGGTTCAATATCACCAGTGTATGTCGTGAAATTTGTTAACTTTGCGGCAGCAGTACAATGCAATACATGACAAATAAATTTTTAAAAAATGAATTATAGTAAGTTTATATATGTATATTAAATAGTTAAATTAAGTAGTGCAAAAGCAGAAATTTTAAAAAAGTAGTGAGGTTGTGTTCATGGGTTCACTGTCCATTTAGAAATTGGATGGCAGAGAGGAAAATGCTGTTCCTGAATTGCTGAATATGTGCCTTCAGGCTTCTGGACCTCCTTCCTGATGTTAACAATGAGAAGAAGGCAGGTCCTGGGTGGTGGGGGTCTTTGATGATGGAAGCCGCTTTTCTGAGGCATCGCTCCTTGAAGGTATCTTGGATACTACGCAGGCTAGTACCGATGGAGAGACTAACCTTACAACTTTTTGAGCTTGTTTTGACCCTGTGCAGTAGCACCCACTCATACCAAATGGTGATGCAGCCAGTCAGAATGCTCTCCACAGTACATCTGTAGAAAGTTTGAGTACAATTCAACCCAACCATTCACCACCCGAGCTACACACTTGAGCTTAATCTCTCTAAACTTAGCATTATTCAATCTCACTCAATGTCTTAGTGAATGAAATCTCAGAGCAGAACACCGAGATCCACATCTTCACTGAATAGGTTGTTAAGCAACTACATTTGCTCAGTGAAGAAAAGTGGGGCTATGGCACAGTGATTAGAAGGAAGAGTCAAAGTTGGCCATTTCTCCTTGCTTTAGTCTGGAGGTCGGCTTAGCTGGCACTAAAAGTAATCCAAGCACCCTCGCCACAGTTGCATGGGCAAAGAGACTGCTGCCCACTGTTGGAATTCATCTCAGAAACGTGCAACATATACGGGCCAGAATTTGGTGGCGGGATCCAGTGCCAGAGCATTTAGAGGTGGCAGGGCCTGCGACCTAGTGCGGAGGACAAACTGGTATTTGAACAATTTAAACGCCAGGCCAGGTGGACTGAAAAGGCAGAGTGTCCGGACCGGAGGCAAGAGCCGGGCTGGTTCTGCTCACTGCTCTGCTACGTCTACTCCGTGGCACCGAGGCTGTGCCCTGCTATGGCTGCTCCAGGCCTCAAATCTGCAAGCTTTGTTGTGATCTGCCCCATGGTGTGATGAACTGAGGCCAAGGCTACGGGCCTGTTCTGGGCTTTGTGTCTATGGATTCACTTTCATTCTGAGTGCTGTTGCTTGTTTTTATTATTAGCATAATTTGTTTTTTTCTCTCTCTGCACATTAGGTGTTTGGTCTTATATTTTTTAAATTGACTTCTTTTGAGTTTCTTGTTTTGTTTTACCTGTAGGCAGATGGATCTCAGGGTTGTGTAATTTATACATTCTTTGATAATAAATGTACTTTGAAGTCAGTAAATAAGGAAAAGTTAGAAGAGCAAGTGTCACTAGATCCAAGACAAAGTCAAATTCATCCACCGTGTAAGCAGGCCCTTGACCCAGCAGCTACATTGCAGCTACATCTATCTGCATTATGTCCATATCCTCACCGATTTCCCTGTCTGTCTGAATGCCTCTTCCACACCATGATTGTACCAAGTTCTATCACCTCCCTGATGATGATGCTGCTTTTCTGCAACAACACTCCATGGAGATGTGCTCAATGGTGGGGCGGGCTTTACCCATGATGGACTGGGCCGTTTCCACTACATTTTGTAAGATTTTCCATTCAAGGGCATTGGTGATTCCATACCAGGCTATGATACAGCCAGTTAAAAACACTCCATCACACAACATGCCAAAGCTTCACAAACTCCTAAGGAAGTAGAGGTGCTCCTGAACTTTCCTCACAATTGCGCTCAGGAGAGGCCCTCAAATGATAATACTGAGGAATTTAAAGTTGCTGACACTCTCCACCTCTGATCCTCCAATGAGGACTGGCGCGTGGCCTTCCAGTTTCCTCCTCCTTAAGTCAATAATCAGCTCCTTCATCTTGCTGACATTGAGTAAGTTGTTGTTGATGTGGCACCTCTCAGCCAAGCTTTCAATCTCCCTCCTATATGCTGATTTGTCAACACCTTTGATTCAGCCTATGACGGTGGTGTCATCAGCAGACTTGAATATGGCACTGGAGCTGTGCTTAGCCATGCATTCCTAAGTGTAAAGCGAATAGAGCAGGAGGCCAAGTGCATAGCTTTGTGGTGCACCTGTGTTGATGGAGATTGCAGAGATGTTGCTGTCAGTCTGAACTGACATGCATGTTACCATGTGCTACCTTGAGATTCATTTTCTTGTAAGCAGTACAGAAAATACAATAAAATTTACAAACTACACAAAGACTAATAAACAACCAAAGTGCAGTGCCGAAAAGGTCAAACTGCACTAAAATGGGCTCTTGCTTTATTCCAATTATGTTCTTGTAAAAGTT
This sequence comes from Mobula hypostoma, assembly GCF_963921235.1. Classification (NCBI taxonomy): domain Eukaryota; kingdom Metazoa; phylum Chordata; class Chondrichthyes; order Myliobatiformes; family Myliobatidae; genus Mobula; species Mobula hypostoma. The sequence goes on from NC_086103.1 coordinate 181,472,779, forward strand.
GTATAAAATTAATGTTTATATTTTTCTTGTGAATCCTGCTATGATGCTCTGTGCCTGTGATGCAGCTGCAAGTAGGCTTTTCATTGCACCAGTGTATATTATGTGTGTACATGACAATAAATGCAATTTTGCCTTTGACTTTGGCTCATGTTAGCTGTAAAAGAGAATTAACTATGAATGAGGTGTATACAATAGATGCTACCTTGTGGAACACAGGGAAAGACAGTTAAAGGAGATAGATTTACTTCTAATTAGTCCCAACTAACAGATCCCTCTCAAAACGAGTTTTATAAAGTAACATCTGTGATACAGGAACATACACTCAGTGGCTACTTTACTAGGTACACCTGCCCGTTAAAGCAAGTATCTAATCGGGCAATCACATGGCAATAACTCAATACATAAAAGCATGCAGACTTTGTCAAGGGACTCGGTTGCTGTTTAAACCAAACATCAGGATGGAGAAGTAATGTGATCCAAGTGACTTTGACTGTGGAATGCTTTGTGGGGTCATACAGGGTGGCTTGAGCATCTCAGAAACTGCGGAACTCCTCAATTTATTTATTTATTTATTTATTTAAGACCAAGTTTACAGAGAATGGTGCAAAAAGCATTAAGAAACATCCAGTGGGCAGCAATTCTGTGGGTGAAAACACCTTGTTAATGAGAGGTCAGAGGAGAATGGCCAGACTGGTACAAGCTGACAGGAAGGCGACAGTAACTCAAATAACACATTACAACAGTGATGTGCAGAAGAGCATCTCTGAACATGTAACACATCAAACCTTGACCTGGATGGGCTACAGCGGCAGAAGACCAGACCGTATTCCACTCCTGTACCTAACAAAGTGTCCACCAAGTGTATTATTACAGTAAATCAATGCCTTGTCAGAACAATTTCCAATGCACTCCAATCAAATAAAATATCAAATCAATGACACCAACATATCGTTCCTATTGGAGTTTGGTATCAATAATCCAGGCAACTCCTTACCTGAGCAGGGAGAATACGCTGTAGGAGTTCCTCACAGAACTTGGGTCCACTTGCAGAAGACTTGTCCTCTTCTTCTCAGTGAGATCCTTTGGGGGAAAAATAAGAACCGATCCTATCAGCGGGTAGGTTGTATATTTTTAAAAAGTAAAGTTTATATCAGTTGGACTGTGATAGCACCCTTCTAATGGATTAACTATAACTGGCTAAGTTCCGTCTTTGGAGTGAATGAGGTTAGAGGTGACTTGATAGAGTAGTACAAGATGACCAGAGACAATGAGAGTGGATTGCCAGAGACTTCTTCCCAGAGCAGAAATGGCTAATATGAAAGGGGATAATTTTAAAGTGATTGGAGAAAAATATAGAGGAATGTCAGACAACAGGAATTCTGCAGACGCTGGAAATTCAAGCAACACACATCAAAGTTGCTGGTGAACGCAGCAGGCCAGGCAGCATCTCTAGGAAGAGGTGCAGTTGACGTTTCGGGCCGAGACCCTTCGTCAGGACTAACTGAAGGAAGAGTTAGTAAGAGATTTGAAAGTTGGAGGGGGAGGGGGAGATCCAAAATGATAGGAGAAGACAGGAAGGGGAGGGATGGAGCCAAGAGCTGGACAGGTGATTGGCAAAAGGGATATGAGAGGATCATGGGACAGGAGGTCCGGGAAGAAAGACAAGGTGGGGGGGGGAACCCAGAGGATGGGCAAGGGGTATATTCAGAGGGACAGAGGGAGAAAAAGGAGAGTGAGAGAAAGAATGTGTGTATAAAAATAAGTAACAGATGGGGTATGAGTGGGGAGGTGGGGCATTAGCGCAAGTTAGAGAAGTTGATGTTCATGCCATCAGGTTGGAGGCTACCCAGACGGAATATAAGGTGTTGTTCCTCCAACCTGAGTGTGGCTTCATCTTTACAGTAGATGAAGTTTCTGTCCCCCACTTTTCCTTTGCTACATCGACGACTGCATTGGCGCTGCTTCCTGCACGCATGCAGAGCTCGTTGACTTTATTAACTTTGCCTCCAACTTTCACCCTGCCCTCAAGTTTACCTGGTTCATTTCTGACACCTCCCTCCCCTTTCTAGATCTTTCTGTCTCTGGAGACAGCTTATCCACTGATGTCTACTATAAGCCTACTGACTCTCACAGCTATCTGGACTATTCCTCTTCTCACCCTGTCTCTTGCAAAAACGCCATCCCCTTCTCGCAATTCCTCCGTCTCCGCCGCATCTGCTCTCAGGATGAGGCTTTTCATTCTAGGATGAGGGAGATGTCCTTTTTTTTTTAAAGAAAGGGGCTTCCCTTCCTCCACTATCAACTCTGCTCTTAAACGCATCTCCCCCATTTCACGTACATCTGCTCTCACTCCATCCTCCCGCCACCCCACTAGGAATAGGGTTCCCCTGGTCCTCACCTACCACCCCACCAGCCTCCGGGTCCAACATATTATTCTCCGTAACTTCCACCACCTCCAACGGGATCGCACCACTAAGCACATCCTTCCCTCCCCGCCTCTCTCTGCATTCCGCAGGGATCGCTCCCTACACGACTCCCTTGTCCATTCATCCCCCCCCCCATCCCTCCCCACTGATCTCCCTCCTGGCACTTATCCGTGTAAGCGGAACAAGTGCTACACATGCCCTTACACTTCCTCCCTTACCACCATTCAGGGCCCCAAACAGTCCTTCTAGGTGAGGCGACACTTCACCTGTGAGTCGGCTGGGGTGATATACTGCGTCCGGTGCTCCCGATGTGGCCTTTTATATATTGGCGAGACCCAACGCAGACTGGGAGACCGCTTTGCTGAACACCTACGCTCTGTCTGCCAGAGAAAGCAGGATCTCCCAGTGGCCACACATTTTAATTCCACATCCCATTCCCATTCTGACATGTCTATTCACGGCCTCCTCTGCTGTAAAGATGAAGCCACACTCAGGTTGGAGGAACACCACCTTATATTCCGTCTGGGTAGCCTCCAACCTGATGGCATGAACATCGACTTCTCTAACTTCCGCTAATGCCCCACCTCCCCCTCGTACCCCATCTGTTACTTATTTTTATACACACATTCTTTCTCTCACTCTCCTTTTTCTCCCTCTAACCCTCTGAATATACCCCTTGCCCATCCTCTGGGTTCCCCCCCGCCCCGTCTTTCTTCCCGGACCTCCTGTCCCATGATCCTCTCGTATCCCTTTTGCCTATCACCTGTCCAGCTCTCGGCTCCATCCCTCCCCCTCCTGTCTTCTCCTATCATTTTGGATCTCCCCCTCCCCCTCCAACTTTCAAATCCCTTACTCACTCTTCCTTCAGTTAGTCCTGACGAAGGGTCTCGGCCCGAAACGTCAACTGCACCTCTTCCTAGAGATGCTGCCTGGCCTGTTGCGTTCACCAGCAACTTTGGGGAATGTCAGAGGCAAGTTTGTTTTTAAAAACAGATGTAGTGGTAGAGGCAGAAAATTTGGGAGCATTTAAGAAACCCTTAGCTAGGAACATGATGATAGAAAAATGGGTGTCAACATGGGAGGGAAGGATTAGACCGACCTTAGAGTAGGTTAAAAGTTCGGCACAACATCATGGGCAGCAGGGCCTGCACTGTACCGTTCTATGTTCCAGAGCAGGTGTTCCCAACGTTTTTTATGCCATGAACTCCAACCATGAACTGTGGGGTGCATAGACCCCAGGTTGGGAAGCTCTGTTCTAGAGAAGGGCAAGCTGAAAAGAAATGCGCAGGGCACGTTTTACAGAGAGTGATTGGTGCCTGGAACAGTCTGCCATGGGAAGCGGTGGAAACGGCCACAATGGTGGAGTTTAAGAGGAATTTATATGGGCATATGAACACACAGGGAATGCAAGGTTATGGATCATGTGCAGGCAGATGGTTTGCTCTAGTCTGGCATCATGATCAGCTTAAGCTGAAAGGCCATTTCCTGTGCCGTACTGTTCTATGTTTCACCTGAAACACGATTTAAAGAAACTGATCTGATGAACTAGCCGTTCCTCAGAGCACATTTTCCTCTACCTGCACTAGTGTTATGGGTGTTATGGTGGGGAATAACAAGTCAACATTTCATTTGATACCTTCATCAGGACTCAGCCCAAAACTGACCGTTTATTTCCCTCCAAAAATGCTGCTGACCTGCTGAGTTCTCCTGTGTTGTGCAAGATTTCCAGCATCTGCAGAGTCTCCTGCACTAGCGTTATGTTCACGTTTATTAACACGCTCATGGACAGTATGTACATATTCATGATTCACAATTGTTTAATGTCATTTCCAGTACACAATTGTAAACGAGAACAAAATAATTGTTACTCTGGATCTGATGCAGCACAAAACCAGATTTATTAAAAAAAAACACAATCATAAATAATCACAACAAACATATAAACGTTTGTAAAAACATATGATAGCTTATATACATAGATTGATTGTATGTCCATAAGGTGACGTTGGGTAAGGAGCAGTGCCTTAGGTAGGCGGCATCCATTATTAAGGACCCCCATCACCCTTTTCTCACTGTTACTATCAGGTAGGAGGTACAGAAGCCTGACACACTCAGTGATTCAGGAACAGCTTCTTCCCCTCTGCCATCAGATTTCTAAATGGACATTGAACCCATGAACACTACCTCACTACTACTACTTCACGACATATGCTGGAAGCCGAGTGGAGTAATGATGGCGTCAAACGGGGACTCCTTTGCCTGCATCTTCGGAAACAGCTCTATTTCCATCTTTAATATCTTTATTTTCCCTTTACAGGGTTCTTTTGAAGACCATGACCTGGAGTTACACACTGACTTTAGTTCTTTGCAGGAATGGGACCCGCTCTCGGGGTTTCATAACCAGCCGTTGTTTTTTGGCATGCCAAGGGCTCAGTCTAAGAGTCCGGCTCGGATTTGGAAAGCTACGATCTCAGGGCTCTGGAGACAGGCAGATCAAGGGTCGGTGTCACAGCAGAACACCTGAGTCGGGGGGGGAGTTGAAAAATCTATGGACACACAGACTCACTCTTCGGCTCAGTGAGCTTTCCTGGTTGTGCAAAGCAAAATACCATTGTTGCCAAATATATTGGAGAGAATTTTGTCTGTATGGAAAAAAAATACTTTGCGCATGACATAAAAAAGCAATGTTTTACAATATGATATAAACTGATCTGGCTGTGCTCAGCGTAAAGAGCTAGGGGGCAGTGATCTCAGTTTCTGGCTTTCCTGCTTGACCAGCTTGTCTAATCACACCAGGCAAGTGCATAATTTAGGTATTAAAATGCAATTTTGTATTCTCAGATAAAATTAAAATGATACAAAGAAAGTGCTTTTACCTTATGGTCAAAGGGGGTTCCATAGTAACCATCATTCAGTCCAAATATTACCTCATTGGGATTACGTGCCCGAATCTAACTCAAACCAAGAAAAGTTAGTAAACATTTTGAAATGGCACGGTGTATAATTTCAGTTTTTGAGATTTCATGCATTACAGTAGTGACTGCACCACCAAAACACATCTTTGACAATAAAATGCTTTGTGATGTGAAATTACTGGTATTTCAGAAATTATATTGTCACAAGAAATAGAACCACAGAATCATAGAACACTACAGCACAGAAACAGGTCCTTTGGCCCAGCTATTCTGTGCCGAACTATTAAGCTGCCAAGTTCCATTAACGTGCATTATTCTTCAAAATGGTGTCATATTATCTTTAACATTCAACTACAGGGGTTGCTGAAACCCACATTTTTTCTTTTAAAATAGAACAAGGTCCCCTGAGACAGTTCTTAAAAAACACAAGTTTTAATATAACATTCAAATGATGCATATCTAAGGTATACAGAATTGCATGTAGCCGAACTTAATGACACCACAGTAGGACAGCAATTAGTGCGATACTATGACAGTGCGGGAGATTATGGAGTTCGGAGTTCAATTCCGGCACTCTTTCTAAGGAATCTGTACATTCTCCCTGTGAACCATGCAAGTTCCCTCCAGGTGGTCCAGCTTCCTCCCACAGCCCAAAGACATACCGGTTAGAAGGTTAATTGGACAGCCTTCCTGTCCGCAACAGGAACAATTTACATTCATTGTAAATTGTCCTGTGATTAGGCTAGGGTTAAATGGGTGGGTTGCTGGATGGTGCATCTCATTGGGCCTGTTCCACACAATATCTCTAAATAAATATTTTTTTCCTTTGGAAACTCGAAGCCAACAAGTGAGAGGGCTACCACAATAAGCACAGAAAAGCAACATTTGCACAAGCCAATGAACACCTTAGCAAACTGCCATTTTACTGATACTAAAGTAGGCTTATCAGACCTGGAGTATTACAGGGGATAAACTATAAAACAAAAGGTAATTGCTACAGCTTTCTAAGATGCATTTTAATCTTAGATAGTTTATTACTATTGGATTCAGGATGTTTATTTTACCTGCTGGCCCAAGTATTTGAGTCCATCAAGGTTCACTCGCCATTCGATGATTGGATGATATTGTCCCTGCTTTCCTCCCCAGATCCTCACCAGGAAACACGAAACAGAAGTATCAAGGCGATCTGGCATCAAGCCAAAGTCTAGACTCCTCCACGTCGGGTTCTGCATCACAATAAGAAAAAAAAGTGAAGCTTCTCATGGTCTTCAGCTGATTGAAACTTCCAACGATGTCCCATCACTTGTCTTTGCCCACTGAGGAGACATCTCAACATCCACCTGTCATGCCCTGTAAGGATCTTGTATGCTCCACTAAGATCTCTCATTCTTCTCAATTTGATGGGCTCAGCCAGCTCCATCATGCACACTAGCCTCTCCACCACAGAGGACATCTTCAAAAGGCGATGCCAGAATCCATCATTAAGAACTCCCATGACCCCGCACGCAACTTCTTCTCATTACTACAGAGAGGAGGTACAGGAGCCCAAAGACACACTCAACATTTTCTTCCCCTTCACCATCAGATTTCTGAACAGTCCATGACCCTATGGACATCACCTCACCATTTTGCTCTTTTTTGTATATGATTGTCCAGTCATATCCAACAATGACAGGAGACCTGTGCGGAACAGTTTTAATTTAAAGTGGAAAAGCCGTGTAACGTATTTTATACTTTGCACTGTACTACTTCCACAAAACAACAAATTTCATAACGTGCCAGTGTAATAAACCTGTTTGTGATTCTTTAAGGAATACAGATCTAACATATTTAGGTGTTTCTGATCAGACAACCCTCTCATCCCAAGAACTGGCCCACAGAATCTCTTCTGGACTACTTCAGATGTGAGGGACTATCTTAAAAGGGGACTAAAACTGTGCATGATAATCCAAATGTGGCCTCTTCAACACCCTGCACAATTATAACAATACTGCTCTATTTCTCAACTCCAACCTCAGAGCAATTAAGGCCAATATTCCATTTGCCTTCATTTCTGTTTGTACCAACATGACATCTGTTTTCTGTGGACAAGACCTGATAAATCCCTGCAAAGCCACGCATTTGCAACTCTTTCCACTTAGATAATAACCTGCCTTCCCAATCTTGATAATCCTCAAAGCAGTTCTTCAAACAACTTCTGCAATATTCACTTTTCATAATTCCACTCGCCTCTCCAATCCGATTCCTCCTTCAGCCCTTTACCTTTTCCACTCTCAGTTTCTTACTTCATACCCTCTCCCCAAACCATTTACCTTTATCACCTGCCAGCTTGTCCTCCTTTCCTCCCCCACTTTTGTTCCAGTTTTGAAGAAGCCTCTCAGCCCAATACGTCGACTCTTTATTCCCCTCGATAGATGTCGCCTGACCTGAGCATCTCCAGCACTTCGTTTGTGTGTGTTGCTTAACACATCCAAATATTACTTTACTGAAGTCATCACATGTAAATGTTTCATTGCTGCATTTGCTATTCAAAATACCTACAAATAGTCCTTCAGTTTAATACATCTCAGGATAACCCAAAGCATTTTACAGCCAGTTATGTTTGTGCATTGCCACCATAGGTGCAAAGTAGTAACTGGATTCCAGGAGTCAGCTAATTTGAAAAATGGCTAATCTATCTAATTAGGCTGTAATAATGATAGGATCTGGAGATAACAAGTCTATCCTCTACAAATAGTCCCTTGAAATCTTTTTGCATATTCTACAATCTGCCAAATATGACCTCAGTTTAATACTATTATCTCTATGTGTTCTGTTACATCATCTCTATTACTCAAATCACTGCACTGCAAACGCCTTAAACTGCTTTTTATAATGCTGGTTACATTGAAAACACATGCTGGTATTTATGCATATTTTATTCCATATCTGTGCTTTTAACTTCGTGTTATGTAATTCTTTATTCTGTATAATTGTTCCTTTCATTCAAAAGGACAGGAGTCCAAAATGTAAGTGCAATTTCATGTTTACTTTAAGTGAGGCACAGTAGCGTAATGACATATGCAATTCATTTACTTTTACATATAACCTGTATTTATTTAAACAAGAATGCTTAAATTACACACACACACACATACAGTTACTCTAATATTACTGCAATATTAAATATGCAAGAGCTACCTCACAAGAACAGCTGTAGTTACACCCCACTACGAATCTCCTAAGAGAACACAGAAGTGCCAGATCATTCACACAGTCAAAATTTGCATTCTTACAGGCTACAATCTATCGCAGTTCAGAAGAAGATCCAGAAGAAGAGTATCCAGTTGGGCAATCAATAAGCTAGCCTAGAGAGAAACACCAACAACGGCGCACTGAGGTTGTCACCTTGACTGGTGAGGAAATGCCTGCAAGCTAATAACCAAGCTTGGCAAACATCACAACATCAAACACCTCAACCCCGGCCACCCACATTCACCACTGTCCTATGGAGTCCACGTTAAGGAATCTGAAGAATACTCTTTGCTTGTAAAACTACTGATGGATCAATTCTGCCACCAAACACAATCACAAGGGATTCTAATGCAAGGTTCTGGCATGTTGTTGGTAATGTGCTAATTCACTATGTCAGGCTGCTGGTTGACCAATCTGGAAGACTTTTCCCAATTCCGTTAGTAGTCCCTACATGTTCCAGAGGACCTTGCAAGATCCACTGGACTGAGAACATCATTTTGGGACTGAAATATGGTGGTGGGGAGACCCAGGCCCAGAGCATACTGATGCAACAGGGTCCAGGGTCCAGGTCTTACAACAAGGGGAACGACTTGGTGTTTAGATGATTTAAACACCAGGCCAGATAGATTGAAAAGGCAGGGTGTCAAGACCAGAGGTGGGAGTCAGGACGGTTCTGCTCGCTGCTCCATGATGTTTGCACTGAGGCTATGGCTTTGGGTTCCTCCATAGACACGAGCTCTGTGTCAATGGACTCACTTTCCCTCTGAATGCTGTGCTTGCTTTTGTTGTTTTCATGATTCGTGTCTTTTTTCTTCTCTGCACACTGGGTGCTTGTTGGTGCTTTTTAAAAATGGTTTCTTTCGGGTTTGTTGTTTCGTGGCTGCCTGCAAGAAAACAAATCTCAAGGTTGTATAACTTATACATACTCCGATAATAAAGGTGCTTTGAACTTTGAATTCAGCATTGTTCAATGCCAGGTGGTCCATCCAATTTCAAAGCAGCACTTATGGACAACAGATATACAAAGCCATTTCAGGAGCCATCTGAGAGCTAGCCACATGGCGTCAGACTATTTAAAGATGACTGGTTTCCTTCCTGGAGATACTTAATGAAACAAATAAAGGTGGTTTGAGTAATTCTCAAATCATACCACATTCAAACTTACCTATACTGAATATCTAATCTAGCAACCCAAACTGTAAACCAAACTTGTGAAAGCTGAAACTTGTAACTTCAGATATTCAGTGAAAGCTGTAGCAAGCACAATGTTCATTGTTATTTAAATAAAACATTGTGGTGGCAGTGAGAATTTTACAGCACTAAAAGGGTTAGATTTGTAATGCCAGACTTAGTACTGTAGCTGTAGAGTATGAAATTCACAGTACAGACATATAATTACAATGTTACACAACTCTGCTCCATCAAAAAATGACACCATGGTTGATAGAACATCCGCTCTGCACCACTGAACCACTATTATCTTTCACTACCTCGCAGCCATCTCCACCTCAAACGTATTCAGACACTTGCACTACTTAAGTGTTTCAAGTCTTTTGAACTCTCTTCCTAAATAGTAATTTTCCCTCATTTCTGTCTTACATGAGCACCCCTTTCATTTTAAACAATGACTCGTCCTTTTTCCACTGTTCCCACAACTCCTCCCACCCATAGCCATATACATGCACACACACACTAGATTCTCCCGGGAGGAAAGTGGAAAGATTATTTCCACATTCACTGCCAAGGTCCGTTAGGTCCATCACTCTTGAAGTCCAAATTCAAGTTTAATTGTCATTCAACCATGGACAAGAATATAGCCAAACGAAACAACATTCCTCTGGGGCCAAAGTGCAAACACACTACCATCAGTCACACACAGTACAAATAATTACGATAGCAGAAAAATAATATCACTCAGGTTTTTGAGTGTGAAGGTCTGTAGATTGCTGGTGTATGGATGTTGTCCTACAGCCACATTGCTGCAAGAACAGCCCACAGCAGTTCCTCATATCGCACAGTGCAGCTACAGGTGAACACAATCTAGGTCATCTTCCACCAAGCGAACACTGGAGAGCAGCATGGATGAAAGAGGCCAGCCGCTAACCCAGCAGCACACAGCCAGCTCCAACACCTCCTTCCTTGGCAGCTGCAACAGCCAATCCTAAGGCATAAGAGCCTGGTCCATGTGACAACCGAGGCCATGCTGCTCCCCAATGAATCAAACTCAGTATTCTACATTACCAATATGCAACAGTGTCTTGCAATCACATTAAAAACATCCAAAACAATCATTTGTTGGACTGTGCATCGCCTCTGTTGCCTTCTTCCCTGGGTGGCTGTAGCAGGCTGCAACATGATGCACAACATCCAGCTCCACAACTATCCAGCAGCTCACTGGTGGGATAGACCTGCAATACTTGGTATGCTTAATATCCAGCATCATTTTGCAATCATAAAAACAACAAATAATTGCCCCTTCGTTTAGACCCAGAGAGGCTGCTGTGTCTGAGCATTCTGCCATCTTAGCAGAAGACCGCCAGTGCTACCTAGCTAACCCATCCTTAAAGAGTACCAGCCCATTAGGAACTGCCTCCAGAACATTTACATCCACCCTTTAAAACACCCTTCAACACACAAAATGCTGTAGGATCCACGTGATCTCATAAATGCCTTATACAAGTGAAGAACAACATACTTGTATTTTAAAATAAAACATTACATTATAATTATATTATGCATAATATAATATATAAATATATAATATTATCTTGTTTATATCATTTTCCATCAAAATTATGTCATATGAGGAAAGGTTGAGCAAGCTAGGGCTTTTCTCTTTGGAGAACAGGAGATGAGAGGTGACTTGTTAGAGGTGTACAAGATGCTAAGAGGCATAGATTAAGGGGACAGCCAGTGCATTTTTCCATGGGCACAAATGGCTAATACAAGGGGGCATCATTTTAAAGTCAGTGGAGTAAAGTATGGTTGGGGGGGGGGGGAGAAAATCAAAGATAGTCTTTGTTTATATACACAGTGGTGGGTGAGTGGAACATCTTGCCAGGGGTGGTGGTGGTACAGCCAGGGACATTAGGGACATTTAAGAAACTTAGATAGGCACCCGAGTGATTAAAAAAAAATGTAGGGTTATGCGGGAGAGAATATGTTCTAACTGGCCTGTGGGACAGATCTCACAGTTTAAATTCCAGTCATAAGTTTGAGCACTTTGCGAAATTAACTGGGCTGGAGGTGACCAACAGGTGATTCAACTGCAAATAGCTAAGCTGGTTTAATTATTTCCTTGCTTAACCGTAGCAGTAACAGTGTAACTATTTGTTAACCACTTACAGAAGCAAAAGAATCAACAACGTCTTCTAGGTCTGGAGTCACATATCGGCTAGGATGAACACGGACAGATTTGCTCTCCAGAAGGAGACAAACGGGTTATGGCCATCCAGTAGTTCCTGTACATTTTGATGGTCTCAAAGTTCTTACCGGACTTGACAGAACAGATGAAGGGTATGTTATGACCCCCTGATAGAATCATCTTGAACAAGGGCCACAATTTCACAACAGTGCAATTTACTCAAACTGTATCAAATTTGCAGATGACACGACAGTGGTTGGCCTCATCAACGATGATGAACTGAAGTACAAAGTGGAAGTCAAGCAGTTGGTGGACTGGTGCGAGAACAATCCAAGTCTGAATGTGGAGAAGAGCAATGAAATGACTGTGGACTTTAGGAAGGTGCAGATGAACCATCTTCCTCTGTACATAAATTGCTCCTCCATAGAGGGAGTTAAGTGCAGCAAGTTTCTGGGAGTTTACATCATGGAGAGCCTCAGCTGGTCCCTCAATACCACCTAAGGTGACACAGCAGTGCCTCCACATCCTGAGGAGATTGAGGTAAGCGAGGCTTTGCGCTCCCCATTTTAATTTCATTATCACCTACGTAAGGCAACACAACAGCACCTCCACTTCCAGAGGAGATTGAGGTAAGCGAGGTTCTCCCCCTGCCCTCCCACCATTTTAACTGTATTTTACAGAAGCACCATTGAAAGCGCCCTGACAAGCGGACCAGAAGTCCCTAAATCCCTACAAAGGACTGTGAGAATGGCTGAGAGGATCTTAGGGGTCTCCCCATTATCCACTGGGGACATCAGGAACACTGCGTACCCACCTATCCAGCATCCTTTGACTTTCTACCACCAGGCAAGAGACTCCAATGCATAAAGGCAAGAACAGTCAGGATGAGAAACAGCTTCTTTCCTCAGATTATTAGGCTTCTGAACTCCCTGCTGCATCACATTCGAAGAGTCACCACGTAATCCGTACTGCACCCTACAATATTTAACTTAAGCACTTTACTCTGTTTACCTATGCACAATTCATTTGTAGACGTAATGGTTACTTTCCTAAATTATTGTGTGTTATGTGTGCATTATGTGTACTACTGTGCTTTAAGGCTGATTTGTACTTCTACGTCAAATTGACGCTGTTGGTACGGCGCCGCCGCAAACCCTATGCAGAGCCTACGCGGATCCCTACACCGTGGCCTGATGCGCACCTCTCCCAAAATGTAACTACGCGTCGCAGCAACACAGACCACAACAACTGTGATTGGTCTGCTTGGTAGCATCGCATTTCCTCCTACGCTGCAATAGCTTCCCATTGGGCGACCCTGAAGGGCAGGGAAGGAACTCTGATGCAATATTTTCCATAAAGCTTTACAGACCTCCGAAATTATGGAGGACACATTTCACTTTTACGAAAAAAGACGCTCGCTTTAAACTTATTGACCCCGAGATAGACTACCATGAAGCTTTGCACGAGCAGGGGTGTACGCATGTGCGACGTGCCCGATTTGCAGAGCGACGCAGACACACCAACGCACAAGTATAAATGCTCATAACGCGCGCAGGTTACGGCGTCGATTTGACGCAGAAGTATAAATCAACCTTTACACCCCGTTCTGGAGAAATGTTGTCTTATTTGGCAGTATTCACGTATAAAGTTAAATTAACAATAAAGTTGACTTGGATTTACAATAGAGATGTAAAGAAATTTCTTTTGAAGACACCTGATAGACCTTTGATAGATCTTTTAGACTTTAAGAGAAAAAACAAGGAACATGCAGATTAAAACAGAAAGGTCATGCTGAGGTAACAAAAGATAAGAACATGACTGCTTTTTTTTAAAGTAACAGTAAGCAAGCATCATCAAATGGCTATTTGCTATTTCCTAATTATCTTTACCACTAAGCGAGAGGCATATCACTTATCCCTAATCTGCAAAGTGTTTTGTCTCCAAGTTTGGCAGGATGGACATAACACAGCTGCCCTCAGGAGTCTAGGTTGATAAGAACACCAAGAAATTCGACTTATGACTGCTCAGCTCCACACAATATGATGCTCTCCAGCGCTCCATTTCTTGTTTTTTTTTACATGAACTGGAAACATGTTCCCTCTAATTTTTTCTAAATATATAGCTGTGCTGACCAACCATTGATCTGAGCAGGATTTTATTTTAAAAACACGGCCTAAAAATTGCACAGAACTTCAAATGTTTTTGTAATATGCACACTACAAATACTTAGAATGAAAACTGAAAAATAACACACTTTTATTAATTGAAAGGTATAATGAAATACGTTATACAAAAAAAACTTTCAAGTTTCGGAAACATTTTCTCTTCTGTCCTTATTCCAGCCGCGTGTCAACAATGGCTATGTGCACGGGAGCATTTCAGTTGCTGTGCAGCTTAGAGGGAACAGTGATTATCAAAAGTTGAAAATCAAAGTTAATTCAAAACAGTCAACAATCTAAAGGTGGTTTTAAGATTCTGATGCAGATAAGCTTCATTTAAAAACATCTCCAAAGCTAGGCTATCGAAGATCACTTACCAAAGAATCCTTTATGACCTCACTGGTGTAAAATGCTGCTGGGGAGAAAAAGAACCAAGTATGTTATGTATCCATTTTGAAAAGTATTTGCATAAACTAGTAAAATTCAACAGTTCCAAAATAATGGCTTTAACCATAGTTACTCTTCCTGCATCATCCCCTGAGCTGCTGATAACTGTTGAGCCAACAATGCACAAGCTTATGAAATCAAAATCTGGTTTGAAAGAGACTGCAAGAGTTCCTCAAGACCATCATAGGCCAGAACTGTGATCCAAGTACAACATTTGGGACAATCTTCAATTAATTCAAGCTCACAAGAATTCAGATCAATTCACAGAACATTACAGCACAGTACAAGCACTTTGACACTATGGCCTTTTAACCTACTCTTATCGATCCAACAGCTCCCTCCTACATAGATATCTATCAAATCACCTATATGTCCATCTAAAAGTTTCTTAAATATCCCAAATGTATCTGCCTCTACCACCATGCCTGGTAGGGTATTCCACACACCAACATTTTATGTTAAAAAAAACACTTAGCTCTAACATACCCTTAATACTCACCTCCAATCACTAAAATTATGCCTCTTGTATCAACCATTTTCACTCTGGGAAAACATTTCTGGTTGTGCACTCCGTCTGACATCCATTAAATCATCTCTCATCTCCCATTGCTTCAAAGAGAAAAGCCCTAGCTCTTCCAACCTATCTTCATAAGATATGCCCCACTCAAGGCTTCGTTCTGGTAAATCTCCTCTGCACCCTCTCTCAAGCTTCCCCATCTTTCCTATAATGAAGCGGTTATTATTACTCACAAAACAACTCAACATCCTAACTTCAAAGCAAGTCGCACAATATACTTGACAATGTACTAATTACTATTTCTCAATTATTCTTAATTACCACCAGTTCTCAATTACTAGTTTTGTATTAAAACCAATGCTGGTGGAAAATGGCAGCAAATCAGATACAAAATGCTGCAAAAATTACAAACTGATACCACCAGATTCCATTTTTGTGTTGATAACCCAAAAAGGCAGGTCTCATGGCAGGATCCACTGTGGCACTGTCCTCAAGATGAACGCCTGGGCCTCAGCCCAGTGATACAGGAATTAATCAAACATTAATTCATTCAAACTTCTTTTGAGCCAACCAAGCAAAGACAAGCATTATGCAGAACCTTCAAGAACCCTTAGAACATCTGCTAGAAAAATGTCACACTGCACAACAAGGAATTAAGTCATCTACTTTTAATGCTAATGTTAAATAGATGGCGTTTGAGTAAATTAAACAGTTCAATTAAAACAAGATGGAATGGCAAGACTTCTAAGGATATAACTGTAACAGTACAACAGTTAATGTAATGTCCAGTGAAATGCCGATTCTATCTCAAGGAAAATTTTATTTTAAAAAGTGATGTTTTGTACCTCTGATATTCAGAAATAACTAAAACCAATGCCCTACTTTGCAGAGTCTCCTAATCACAGTAGAAACCTCAGTTATTTTGAGACTATAAGACACAGGAGTAGAATTAGGCCATTCAGCTCATCGGGCCTAATCTGCCATTCAATCATGGCAGATTTATTATCCCTCTCAGCTCCATCCACCTGCCTTTTCCCCACAACCTTTAACACCCTTACTAAACAAGAACCCATCAACATCTGCTGTAAATATTACCCAGCGACTTGAATTCCACAACTGTCTGAGGCAATGAACTCCAAAGATTCACCACTCTGGCTCCTCATCTCTGTTCCAAAGGGACATCCTTCTATTATGAGGCTGTGCCCTCTGGTCCTAGACTCACACACTATAGGAGACATTCTCACTACATCCACTTTATCTAGGTCTCTCAATATTCAACAGGTTTCAGTGAGATTTTGCCAACCCTTGTCATCCATCTAAGCTCTAGCCAGTACAGGCACAGAGCTATTAAGTGCTCCTCATACATTAACCCTTTCATTTCTGGATCATTCTCGCGAACCTCCTCTGGACCCTCTCCAAAGTTAGCACATCCTTTCTTAGATAAGAGACCCAAAATTTCTCACAATACTCCAAGTGCAGTCTGACCAATCACTTATAAGCCTCAGCACTACATCCTTTCTTTGTACTCCAGTCCTCTCAAAATGAATTCTAGCATTGTATTAGACTTCCTTCCCGCCGACTCAATCTGCAAGTAAACCTTCAGGGAAATGTGCACCAGGACTTCCTTTGCATCTCTGGCTTCTAGTGTCAGTTTATGGACATACAATCAATGTATATAAGCCATCTCACATTTGTATATGCATTTATACTTACTGTGTTTTTTTTATTAGTGTTCTTTATCTTCCTGTGTTTACTTGTACTGCAGCAGATCTGGAGTAATGATTATTTTGTTCTCCTTTACACTTGTGTACAGGAAATGATGTTAAACTACTTTGAATACACTCTCCATTTTTAAAAATAGCCTGCACCTTTATTTCTTCTACCAAAGGGAACAACCATACATTTCCTGACACTGTATTCCATCTTCTACTTCTTTGCCCATTCTTCTAACAGACTCCTCGGTTAGTGATAAGGGTCCATAGCACAAACAAGGTTGGGAACCCCTGTAACCTGCTCATCCTTCTGCAGACTCCCTGCTTCAAAGTGTTGTTTTGCCATATATGCTCCTGTACTTTTCAACAAAATCTTATTTTGAACAAGTCAATTTCATGTAAAGATTACCTTTAAAGATCTTTTTATCATCACACAAATGTAGGCTAAAGTAGGTGTCCAGAAGATGAGAACCATTCTTGTTGACGATGTTTCGTGCTGCAATACTTCGCAGATGTCGAAGTCGCCGCTGAAACAATAAACAAAAGCATGCATTTTTATTCATTACTGGTTTTCCAGAAAAAATTTTGCATTTATTTACTTAATTTCCTATAAGGTTAGAACATCATTTCATTCATCAAATTCATCCTGCAATTAGAAACTGTGGGACTCAACAGTTCAGACAAGTCTTGTCAAGGACAAAGTGTTGAGATGGCTTGAAATCTAAAAGCAATTACATTACTAAAATCCACGTGACTATCATACCAAGTCCAAAGAGCTTGTCCTGTGCAATGGAAAGCATTCAAGTAATCTACTGTGAAAATACATTAAAACTATACTCATTAGCTATCAAACCCTATGGAATAATCAAAGGCATGAAAGCAATGAATGTTTCATCTTCTCACAGCATGACCATAAGACACAGGAGCAAACTCAGGCCATTCAGCCCATCTAACCTGCACTGCCATTCCATCATGGCTGATCTATCACCCCTCTCAACCCCATTCTCCAGCCCTCTCCCCGTAACTTTTGACACCCTTAATAATTAAGAACATGGGACCTATTTAAATATACCCAATGACTTGACCTCAACAGCCATCAGTGGCAATGAATTCCACAGATTCATCACTCTCTGGCTAAAGAAATTTCTCATCTCTGTTCTGTGGTTTTGCCCTCTGGTCCTAGACTCATTCACTATATGGAACATTATCTTAACGTCCACTCGACTATACAAAGACCTACATCATCAGGTTCAAGAACAGTATTACCCCTCAACCATCAGGCTCCTGAACCAGAGAGGACAACTTCACTTAATCTCACTCACTCCATCATTGAACTGTTCCCACAAACTATGGGCTCACCTTCAAGGACTCCATCTCATTTTCTTGATATTTATTGCTTGTTTATTATAACTTGCTTTTTGTATTTGCACAGATTGTTGTCTTTTGCACACTGGTTGAAAGCCCAAGTTCTTGCAGTCATTCATTGATTCTGTATGGTTATTATTCTATTATGGATTGAGTATGCCCACAAGAAAATGAATCTCAGGGTTGTATATGGTGACACATGTACTTTGACCTTTGAAAACTGTGTTTTTGTTTCAGGTTGCCAGTATCTTTATTCATGTGTATAGTTGATTAACAATTAAACTTTAATTTTTGTTTCTTTTCTCATAACATCAACAACAATTTCAACCCCTCTTGGTTCCATCGCCCTACTCCCCAAACACTACAACCTCTCAGTCTAGTCTACCTGCATATTTCTCCCTTCAATGGTTCACATCATTAATTTCCTTAACAGATTTCAGCACTTGTACCCTTGATCCGCACATCACTTCTACAGCACTTGTACCCTTGATCCCCACATCACTTCTACAGCACTTGTACCCTTGATCCCCACATCACTTCTACAGCTCTTGTACCCTTGATCCCCACATCACTTCTACAGCACTTGTACCCTTGATCCCCACATCACTTCTACAGCACTTGTACCCTTGATCCCCACATCACTTCTACGGATGACATTTAAACCACTGTCCTGGACCTAGCACGCAAGTGCATTTGCGAAGAATGCATGGCATTCAGCATGACATCTAAAATTCCGACAAACTTCTATGGGTGTGTAGTGGAGTATATTTACTGGCTGCATCACAGCCTGGTACGGAAACACCAATGCCTTTGAAAGGATAATGCAACAGAAAGTAGTAAACTTGGCCCAGTCTATCACGGGTAAAGTTCTCCCAACCACTGAGCACATCTACATGACACACTGTTGTAGGAAAGCAGCGTCCATCATCAGAGATCCTCACACTCTTTTCTCGCTGTTGCCATCAGGTGGAAGGTACAAGAGCCTCATGACTCTCAGCACTAGGTTCAAGAACAGTTACTACACCTCAACCATCAGGTTCTTGAACAAAAGGGGATAACTACACTCAACTTTATTTGAAATGTTCCCACAACCAATGATCTCACTTTTAAGGACTCTATCTCATAACCTCATGCTATTTATATATATTTGCATTTGCACAGTTTTCTGCACTCTGGTTATCTTTCACTGATCAAATTATAGTTACTATTCTATAGATTTGCTGAGTTTGCCCACAAGATGATGAGTCTCAGAGTTGTATATGGTTAAGATATGTACTTCAATAAAATTTACCTTGAACCTTGAATTCCTCCAGCAGCTTTTTTTTGACAGATTAATTTCTTTTACCAGATACAGCACAATAAGTTGAAGTTGAATTGTCATTCAACCACACATGAATACCCATGAACACAACCAAACGAAGCAGTATTCCTTTGGGGCCAAGGTGCAAAACACAGTACCAACAGTCATACACTGCACAAGGCACATATAACATATCAGTACAAAAAATACATATACAGCCCAGGAGCCAAGTCCATAAATGCTGCAGCAGGCTTCAGTCGAATACAAAACAGTTTTGTCTTCATCCAAGCAAACATTGGGGGGGTGGGGAGGCAGCACCAACTCCAGTTTGGACACACATCACCTTCCGGTGGAGCATACCAGCTCTGTGTCCTTCTCCTGGGTGTCTGTAAACAGGCGACACTGAAGCTCGAGGCCTAGTCCTCGCTACAACTGAGGCCACACAGCTCCCCCACCGTCCACATTTGCCTTCCGCCAATAAATCAGTGAATCGAAATTGCATCATTCCACATTACGATGTCCAACAGTGTATTGTGATCACAAGAAAGGCACATGGCCTTTGCACAATGACTCCAATACCTCCCTGACGTAGGCAGCAGCACGATCTGCACCAATTCCAGCTCCTTCAGTTTCTCCAACAACGAGCAACTTGCTGATGGGGTAGACCTGCAGTACTTTAAATTCTTAATATCCAGCAGGGTTTTGTGATAATATATTTAAATTGGATGCTAACACCTTTGGTTGACCACACAGAATCTGTTGCGATCAAATGTGCTGTCATCTTACCAGGCCAAAAAACTGATACTGCCCAATTACACCATGTGACCAATGAACTGGTACATCTTAGGAGGAAATTGGAGCACCCAGAGGAAAGCCAAGCAGTCATAGGGAGAATGTACAAACTCCTTAGATCAGGAATTCCCAACCTGAAGTCCACAGACCACATACTTAATGGTATTGATCCATCCAATAAAAGAGGCTGGGAAACCTGTCTTACACAGTGGTAAAACCCAGGTACTGTAATAGCGTTACACTGAACACACTACCATGCCGCTTTGAATCTGACGCAACTTAGAACAAAAGAAAATGTTCAGGATGGTTACCATGATTCCCTACATTGTGACTAATGTGACTTCAGTTTAAAGTGTCAGTACAGTAAAGCTGCAACAATTCTGAAATTCCAATGGTGCAGCATGAATCACCAAGTAATATTTGCCACACTCCCTTCCCACTTGCCTGAGAGTCGTTTCCAACCGCACCAGCCCCACCCCCACACACACTCTTCCACAGCCCAGGCCATATTTCCCTTTCCCAGTTCCTTTAGCTTACTACACTTACAAAGAAATTAATAATACAGTGTAACACATACAAAAATGCACAAATTAAAAGTTGGGGTATTAAAAGAACAAAAGAATGTCCAGAAAAATGAGAAGGGATCTCACTGAAACCTATCAAATGTTGAAAGGCCTTTGACAGAGTGGATGTGGAGAGGATGTTTCCTATGGTGGGGAAGTCTAAAACCAGAGGACAGAATATCAGAATAGAGGCACGTCCATTTAGAACAGATAAGGAGGAATTTCTTTAGCCAGAGTGGTGGAACTGTGGAATTCATTACCACAGGTGGCTGCGGAGGGCAAGTCTTTACATATTAGTCTTGATTAGTCAGGACATGAAGGGGTACAGGATCGGGGCTGAGGGGGAAATGGATCAGCCATGTTGAAATGACAGAGCAGACTTGATGGGTCAAATGGCCTAATTCTGCTCCTATAATCTTATGGCCTAGCATCCAATAGTCCCAAAATTCACTGTTCCAGTATTATCACAGTACTAACAATACTGGATAATTAGCTTCTTACTATACGACATTGCCTATCCTTTAGTTGACAGAATTTCTTCAAAGACACCCCTCGGTTGTAGAAGGTACCAAGTAGATTCAAACTTGAATTGTGTCAGGGTACACATTCATCAAGGCAAGGCAATGACCATCAATCTGACTGTTTACAGTGCTGTGTTCACTTTGCCCTCTCGGCAGCCATGCTCAGCAACAGACCACCACCGAGGTCTTGGCAGCCTCGATGACAACCAGCTGTTTCATAGTCATAGTCATACTTTATTGATCCCAGGGGGGAAATTGGTTTTCGTTACAGTTGCACCATAAATAATAAATAGTAATAGAAATAGTAATAGAACCATAAATATTTAAATAGTAATATGTAAATTATGCTAGTAAATTATGAAATAAGTCCAGGGCCAGCCTATCGGCACAGGGTGTCTGAGCCTCCAAGGGAGGAGTTGTAAAGTTTGATGGCCACAGGCAGGAATGACTTCCTATGACGCTCTGTGCTGCATCTTGGTGGAATGAGTCTCTGGCTGAATGTACTCCTGTGCCCACCCAGTACATTATGTAGTGGATGGGAGACATTGACCAAGATGGCATGCAACTTAGATAGCATCCTCTTTTCAGACACCACCGTCAGAGAGTCCAGTTCCATTCCCACAACATCACTGGCCTTACGAATGAGTTTGTTGATTCTGTTGGTGTCTGCTACCCTCAGCCTGCTGCCCCAGCACACAACAGCAAACATGATAGTACTGGCCACCACAGATTCAAAGAACATCCTCAGCACCATCCGGCAGATGTTTAAGGACCTCAGAGTCCTCAGGAAATAGAGATGGCTCTGACCCTTCTTGTAGACAGCCTCAGTGTTCTTTGACCAGTCCAGTTTATTGTCAATACGTATCCCCAGGTATTTGTAATCCTCCACCATGTCCACACTGACCCCCTGGATGAAAACAGGGGTCACTGGTGCCTTAGCTCTCCTCAGGTCTACCACCAGCTCCTACTATACTGCACACTATATACATTTTGAATACTTGATTTATTTATGGTAATATTTTGCTTTATGTGCTGTGGTTGCACTGTGGTCTGGAAGAATGCTGTTTCATTTGGTTACATTTACAGTCGGCTGACAATGAACTTCTACTTGCTTTGACAACTGTGGGCGAGTTCCTTTTAAATAAGTACAGTATGGTGAGGAGCCAACAGACCAGTGTCAGTATACAACCTCACATGAAATGAGATCAGAAATGCATCTGATGGCATCCCCACGCTATAGAAAAACTGAGGATATTTTTCCCATCCTATTTCAGTGTATGTTGGGGACCTCCACCACTCAGGACATGCTCTCATCTTGCTGCTGCCATCAGGAAGGTGGTACAAGACCCTCAAGGCTCATACCACCAGGTTCAAGAACAGTTATCAGCCCTCAACCATCAGGCTCCTGAACCAGAGGGGATAACTTCACCCAACTTCACTTGCCCCATCAGTGAAATGTTCCCACAACCAATGGACTCACTTTCAAGAACTCTTCATCTCATGTTCTTAATATTTATTGCTCATTTATGTTTATTATTTGCTTTGTATTTTGCAGTTTGTTGTCTTCTGCACTCTGGTTGAATGCCCTAGTGGGCAGTCTTTCATTGATTCCGTTATGGTCATTATTCTATGGATTTGAGTCCGCCCGCAGGAAGTGGTAGATGTGGGTTCAGATGTAGTATCTTAAGACAAGATAGGTACGTGGATGAGAGATATGGAGGGAATATAATCCAGGTGCAGGTGGATGTGAATAGGCAGAAAACCAGTTAAGCACATACTAGATGGGCCAAAGGACCTGTTTCTGTGCTGTGGTACTCTGATTCTCAAACCAGATTTGGTATTGTATAGGTAGGTGCCAATAAATCTGTTCAGAGAAGCACTTTAAAGAGCAACTTAATGAAAGACAAGAATGGTTTCAGAAACAGATCCAGGCTGAGGCAACCAAAGGAGCACAAACAGTCACAGACTGATGAGAATCCAGGATGTCTGAGAAATGGAGTACAAATGCTTCAGATTACGGTTACAAAAATAAGAGTCGCGAGGCCATGGAGGGATTTAAAATATAATAACAAAACATTAAAAATTGAAACACTGTTGGATGAGAAAGCAAAGTCAGCAGAGAATCAGTGGGAAAATAAAACTGTTAAGACATCGACAGCAGAATCTCCATGTTGAAATTAGTGTTCAAGATGGAAGGCTGGAGGTCAGAGGTCACTGGACTTGACTGATTTAGTAAGAGCAAAAGCTCAGATGAAGCTTTCAGCTGCCACAACTGATCTTGCCAGGCAAACTCACCAAGTTTTCATCTACCTGCCTATTTAATTTAGCAATCAAATCGAAACAGCAGGAAACAGGGCATCAGCTCCTTTGAGCCTGCTCTGCTGTTCACCATCATCATTTTTGACCCACCTCAACACCATCTTTTACTCCTGCAGCACGTAGTGTACAGCTATTGCAGCACCAGAGGTGCAGGTTCAATTCCGCCACTGTCAGCAACATGTTTGCACATTTGCCCTGTGACCACATAGGTTTCCTCCAGACTCAAAACTCTGAAATGCAGAAGTGAAAATCCAGGCACAGGACACCTTATCACTACAGGCCTCAGTATAATGCAAAAGCAGAAAGCAATTTTGCAGATCAGGCAGCGTTTGTAAAAAAAAAAGGAAGTTAATATTTCAGGTCAAAGGCACTAAACCACAATTGGAAAGGAGAGAAAGCTACTACGAAGTGCAGGACGGACCGAAGGATGGCAGAGACAAGTATTGCTGATAGGGTAAGGCTAGGGGTATCATGTGTCTAAGGTGTATATAAAGTCACGTGGTCAATGAGTTAATAAAGGCTGTTAGTAAGCAAGAGAATGGTTCGTTTGGTTACTAAGCTACAAAAAGATTAGCCTTATTTGTCACATCTACGGCCAAATCATTGAACCTGCGAAATGCATCATTTGCGCCAATGACTAAAGGCCAATTTATACTTCTACGTTGAATCAGGACTGGTGAAGGGTCTCGGCCCGAAACATCACCGTGCTCTTTGTCAACACCGTCCAAATGTGTGCTAAGGGCATGCATCCAGGGCCAACATTAACTCACTAACCCTAACCCACATGTTTTTGGGATGAGAGAGGAATCTGGAGCACCCAGAGGAAACTGAGACAATCAGGCACAGAATGTACAAACTCCTTACAGACAGTGGTGGGAATTGAACCCCAATCACTGGTGCTATAAAGTGTTATGCTAACCGCTAAGCTACCATGCTGTCCACAATGAGATGAGGCCACTAAGTAAAAACAGGGGAGTACAGGACTTGCCCATCAGGTGCTATGTTAATTGAAAGAAAATGAAGTTATTATCACAGACAGGAGGCCTAACCCATTCTCATACACACAGGAAAGTGGGAGTTACCAAAAGTGCCCAAGTGCAAAATGAGGAGTGGTTTCTTAAAATGCACTGAGGCTTATTATAACAGTGCAAAAAGGCACAAACAGAGGCCAGTCTGGACATGGGATGAAGCAGCAAAATAGCAAGCACAGAAAGCTCAGGGTCATCCCTACAGACCGAGTGGTGATGCACCACAGTCATCCGATCAGTATTTGATTTCTCCAATGTAGCACCGTGCACCATGGTAATGTAACAGTTAGTGCAACACTATGACAGCTCGGGACATGAGAAGTTCAATCCCGGCCTCCTTCGTAAGGAGTCTCTGCACATACTCCCCATGGAATGCATGAGTTTTCTCCGGGTGCTCTGGTTTCCTCCTACATCCAAAGACATTCCAATTAGTAGGTTAATTGGTTCATTGTAAATTGTCCCGTGTTTAGGTTAGAGTTAAATCCAGGTTGATGTGGTCTGTTGGGCAGCACAGCTCTAAGGGCCTATTCCGCACTCTCTCTCTAAATAAAATAAAACTTAAAAATAAAATAAAAACACTGTGATCACTGAATAGTGTTGTTGGTCAGGTGCAAGGTGAATCACTTCATCCGAATAGACTATTTGTGTCACTGGATTATGAGGGGCAAAAAGATAAAATCATGGGGTTGGATCTCACATGGCTACAAGGGAAAGTATTCTAAACACTCCTTGGTATAGAAAAGAAAGTGGAGAAGGGAGCCACAAATGACACGTTTTGAAATACAAGATTAAAGATCAGCTTTACTTGTCACATTTACATCCAAACAGTGAAATGCGTCATTAGCATCATCATTTACGAAGTGCTGGGAGCAGCCTGCAGGTTTCACCAATCAACTTCCCAGCTCTTTACTTCATCCGTCCTGCTCCAGGTTTCCGCTATCGTGGTTCTCTACCCCCTTACCCCACCTCTTAAATCTACTTTTGTCTGCAGTCCTGCCGAAGGGTTTCGGCCAGAAACATCGACTGTACTTTTTTTCTATACGTGCTGCCTGACCTGCTGAGTTCCTCCAGCATTTTGTGCATGTTGCTTGGATTTCCAGCATCTGCAGATTTTCAAACGCAAACACAAGGAAATCTGCAGATGCTGGGAATTCAAACAACAAACACAAAATGCTGGTGAATGCAGCAGACCAGGTAGCATCTCTAAGAAGAGATACAGTCGACATTTCGGGCCGAGACCCTCCGTCAGGACTAACTGAAAGAAGAGCTAGTAAGAGATTTGAAAGTGGGAGGGGGTGGGGGAGATCCAAAATGATAGGAGAAGACAGGAGGGGGAGGGATGGAGCCGAGAGCTGGACAGTTAATTGGCAAAAGGGATATGAGAGGATCATGGGACAGGAGGCCTAGGGAGAAAGAAAAGGGGGAGAGGGGAAGCCCAGAGGATGGGCAAGGAGTACAGTGAGAAGGACAGAGGGAGAGAAAGGAGAGGGGGAAAATAAATAAATAAATAACGGATGGGGTACGAAGGGGAGGTGGGGCATTAGCAGAAGTTAGAGAAGTCTATGTTCATGCCATCAGGTTGGAGGCTACCCAGACGGAATATAAGGTGTTGTTCCTCCAACCCGCGTGTGGCTTCATCTTGACAGTAGAGGAGTCCATGGATAGACATATCAGAATGGGAATGGGACGTGGAATTAAAATGTGTGGCCACTGGGAGATCCTGCTTTCTCTGACAGACAGAGCGTAGGTGTTCAGCAAAACGGTCTCCCAGCCTGCGTCGGGTCTCGCCAATATATAGAAAGCTGCATCAGGAGCACCGGACGCAGAGTATCACTCCAGCCCACTCACAGATGAAGTGTCGCCTCACCTGGAAGAACTGTTTGGGGCCCTGAACGGTGGTGAGGGAGGAAGTGTAAGGGCATGTGTAGCACTTGTTCCACTTACAAAGATAAGTGCCGGGAGGGAGATCGGTGGGAAGGGATGGGGGGGGGGAACGAATGGACAAGGGAGTCGCGTAGGGAGTGATCCCTGCGGAAAGCAGAAACAGTGGGGGAGGGAAAGATGTGCTTAGTGGTGGGATCCTGTTGGAGGTGGCAGAAGTTACGGAGAATTATATGTTGGACCTGGAGCCTGGTGGGGTGGTAGGTGAGGACCAGGGGAACCCTATTCCTAGTGGGGTGGTGGGAGGATGGGGTGAGAGCAGACGTGCGTGAAATGGGAGAGATGCGTTTGAGAGCAGAGTTGATGGTGGAGGAAGGGAAGCCCTTTTCTTTAAAAAAGGAGGACACCTCCTTCGTCCTGGAATGAAAAGCCTCATCCTGAGAGCGCGGCGGAGACGGAGGAATTGCAAGAAGGGGATGGCATTTTTGCAAGAGACAGGGTGGGAAGAGGAATAGTCCAGGTAGCTGTGAGAGTCCGTAGGCTTATAGTAGACATCAGTAGATAAGCTGTCTCCAGAGATAGAGACAGAAAGATCAAGAAAGGGGAGAGTGCGGACCAGGTAAACTTGAGGGCAGGGTGAAAGTTGGAGACAAAGTTAATGAAGTCAATGAGCTCAGCATGCGTGCAGGAAGCAGCGCCAATGCAGTCAGCGATGTAGTGAAGACTGAGCGTCATAGGAAGTCATTCCTGCCCATGGCCATCAAACTTTACAACTCCTCCCTTGGAGGGTCAGACACCCTGAGCCAATAGGCTGGTCCTGGACTTATTTCCTGGCATAATTTACATATTACTATTTAACTATTTATGGTTTTATTACTATTTATTATTTATGGTGCAACTGTAATGAAAACCAATTTCTCCCGGGATCAATAAAGTACGACTATGACTGTGACTATGAAGATAAAGAGGGGGACAGATATCAGTATAAGCTTGGAACATGGATTGTTTCACAAAGCCAACAAAAAGGTAGGCATAGCTGGGACCCATACGGGCACCCAGGGCTACACCTTTAGTTTGGAGGAAGTGGGAAGAGCCAAAGGAGAAATTATTAAGAGTAAGGACTAATTCCGCTAGACGGCGCAAAGTGGTGGTAGAGGGGAACTGGTTAAGTCTGGAATCCAAAAGGAAGCGACAAGCTTTGAGACCTTCCTGGTGGGGGATGGAAGTATATAGGGACTGGACATCCATGGTGAAAATAAAGCAGTGGGGGCCAGGGAACATAAAATCATCGAAAAAATTTAGAGTGTAAGAAGTGTCACGAACACTCTTCTTTCAGTTAGTCCTGACGAAGGGTCTCGGCCCAATACGTCGACTGTACTTCTTCCTATAGATACTGCCTGCCTGCTGCGTTCACCAGCATTTTGTGTGTTATCTGCAGATTCTCTCTAGTTTGTGAAGTGTCACTGTGTTTCCAGCGTTAATATAGCATGACCACAACTCACTAACCCTAACTTGTACGTCTTTGGAAAGTGGAAGGAAACCCGAGCACCCAGAGGAAACTCACGCAATCACAGGGAAAACGTTTAAACTTACAGACAACAGCAGTCTCACGAAATACATACAAATGTACAGACAACGGCAGGAATCAAACCCTAATCAATAATCACTGGCACTGGAATTCAATTGCACTGACCCTAATTCATAAAAGTTTTAATAAAGTCTTAAGAATTATTTTTAAAGGGAGGGGGCGAAAGAGGTATCGTCTGTGGTGGCATCTCAGTGAAGGTAGAAATTGCAAATAATGATCCACTAAATGCAAAAAGTCCTGGGAAAAAATGCAGGGGCAGGGGAACTCTATTCGTGCTCTGTTCAGACAAGAGAGGGCAAGAGCAGAATGCAGGAAATAGATAGCATACAGGCATTGTTAACAATGGGAGAGGAAAACATTCCGGATGTACCGTGTGGAAAGTCTCATCAATCAGGACCAGAGAATTGGAAACTATCAAAGTGGCAGAGAAACAGTAGAAGAAAGGTTGGGTAGGAAATTCAGTTTGTGGGGCAGATTCTTCCAACCTAGTCTACTGCATTCAGCATTTATAATGTAGTCTCTCCCGCATCACTCACTTTGGATAGCATCTGCACTCACGGTGCAGGTATATTTCAGGAGCTGGTAATCAGAGATAGAAGAGAAACAAATTTCATTTAGTAGAAAGGGGATTACTTCATTCAGCCTTACTTGCCCCATCATTGAAATGTTCCCACAACCAATGGGCTCACTTTCAAAGACTCTCTCTTCATCTCATGTTTTTGATATTTATTGCTCATTTATTATTATTTCTTTTTTGTATTTGCTCAGTTTGCTATTTTTTGTACTCTGGTTGGATGTCGTAGTTGAGGGTCTTTCATTGATTCTGTTAAGATTATTCTATTGATTTACTGAATATGCCCACAAGAAAATAAATTTCAGGGTTAAGCAGTGACATATAGGTGACATATACTTTGATAATAAAATTTACTTTGAACTTTGAATACAGAGCATTAATCTTAGCTGAAGGTCAAATACAAAGCTGTAAGAGATCTATCCAGTCCAGGTTAAGCTAGAAATAGGAGGGATGCTTCTGTTTTGTCTGGGAATGGGTTGTTGCCAGTACCAAAGACAATAGTTTTGATATGTGCAAAATCTTACTAGACAAAGTCTATTCATCCAGTACAGACGGCAGATAAGCACTGTACATACTAGTAGAGGAGGCTACTAAATAGGCAGTGTAATGGACCAATAAGGTTCAGGAGCATGGATTTTAAAAGGTGATAATCTAATATTCAAGCCAAGGGGCGGCAAGTATTCCAGCAGTTAGCTAATGATTTACAACACTAGGGGTTTGATTCCTGCAGCCATTTGGCGTTTGTATGTTTTCTCTGCAACCACATGGGTTTTCTCTGGGTGCTCCTGCTTCTTCCCACCTTCCGAAGATGTACAGGTTAGGGTTAATGAATCATGGACATCACATGGCAACACCAGAAGCATGGTGCGCGAGACTTGCACAATACTTGCTGATTTGATGCAATTCAACAAATTTCACAAATACATTTCACTGTATGTTTCGATGCACATATGACAAAGTGTATCTTTAATCTTTTGAAGACATCATAGCTCGCTGAACAAGAAATCAATATTAAGTAAATGCGCCAAAAATCGGAGGCTTGTAACACGATACAAGTCTCTAATGATAGAACTATAGAACCTCCATGATAGAAGTAAAAGCATAGACTATTTTCTAAATGGAGAGAAAATTCAAAAAGCTAAGGTGCAAAAGGACTTGGGAGTCCTCGTACAGGATTGCGTAAAGGTTAATTTGTAGGTCAAGTCGGTGAAAAGGAAGGCAAATGCAGTGTTAGCATTCATTTTGATTGGACTAGAATATAAAAGCACGGATGTAATGTTGAGGCTTTAAAGCTCTAGTGGGGCCTCACTTGGAGTATTTTGAGCTGTTTGGGCCCCTTAACCAAGAAAGCATGTGCAGACATTGGAGAAGGTTCAAAGGAGGTTCACGAAAATGATGCCGGGACTGAAAGGCGTATTATATAATGAGTGCTTAATGACTCTAGGCCAGTTCTCACTGGAATTCAGAAAAATGAGGGTAACCTCACTGAAACCTACCAAATGTTGAAAGACCTCAATAGAGTGGATGCGGAGAGGATATTTCCTGTGGTTGGGGAAGTCCAAGACCAGCGGACACAGCCTCAGAATAGTCGGACCTCCATTTAGAATGGACATGAGGAAGAATTTCTTTAGCCAGAGAGTGATGAATCTGTGGAATTGATTGCCACATACAGTTCTGGAGGCCAAGTCATTGGGTATATTTAAGGCAGAAGTTGATAAGATTCCTGATTAGTCAGAGCATAAAGGCATATGGGGAGAAGGCAGGAAACTGGGGCTGAGGGAAATAGATCAGCGTTGATGAAATAGCAGAGCAGGCTTGACGGGCCAGATCACCCAATTCTGCTCCTATCTTACGAATACTGTTAAATGCTTGGATCACACCTTACCTCAGTCTATTAATCATGTCTACATTTGCCAAGAAAGTTTAACAATTAATTTTCATAATCTTTATCTCATCCTATTAAAATCAAGGGTGGCCATGAGCTAAAAACAAAATCACTGACAGTACAGTGATCAACTCGGTCATTGTAAAACAGCACTGGTGGACTTCAAACATTACTTCCACTGCCATTTTCACTTTACTGCAAGTTGTTTGGAAAAATAAGGAAATGGACAAAAATAGAATAGAACAGAACAGAATAGAATTGCATTACTCAGGACAATGAGATTGCACTGCTTCTCCAGTCCATGCAAAATAATTATTTACAACGCATGGGGTACGGCTTAATTTTTAAAAATCTCATATATACTGTACATGCAACAAGTGACTTTGAAAGTCCATAACATTCAAAGGCCATTGGCAAGCAGTGTTGTAGCATTGTTCACCTGGAGTAGCTCATAAAACACAAGATATTCTGCAGATACTGGAAATCTTGAGCAACACACAAAATGCTGGAGGGACTCAGCAAGTCAGGCAGCATCTATGCAGTGGAATAAACAGTCAACACTTCAAGCTAAGACCCTTCATCAGGACTGAAAAAGGGAGCAAAAGCTAGAAAACAAATTGCTCATATTTACTTCCTCTAAAGGAATTACTTCACAGGATCCATCTTTTAATGCAACAGTTGAAATCAACTTCCAGACACTCTAGTTTAAAATAAATGAATCCTGAGAGCCATTCAAAGGGCATGGACTGCTTGGGCGATAATAATAACTGGATGGAAACATTGTGCAGTGTAGTATCACATACTAAGAAAATTTACTGTGAATGGGTCCTAAGTATGAGCCACAATGCAAAGTAGACAAAAGTTCTGAGATTGCAATAGTTGCAATAGCAACTATTATTCCTCCTACCCTGAAAAATTGTTGACGTTCCTACTAAAGTCCACTTTTTCCAACAAAATGTGCCCTAAATTGCTGACCATTCAGAGGTTTTTGAACTGTCTACACCAAGTTACAACAGCTGCTAAATAAATTGCTGCATTTCAACACCTTTCACAATTGGCAATTCACTCCATAAAATCTGGAGGAAATGTTAACTTCCACCTTTCAAGGACAGAAGGGCAGGTTAAGTGAAAATTATTTTAAATTTTTTCAGCTGGCTACACTTGAGGTAATGTTAAGAAAAGCCAGTCAATGTGATATACATCTAAAACATGTGCTAGACTTAATCAACGGTAATCAGTGTCGTTAACATCTAAAACTTCAATTATGATACATTGAATTTCAATCAGAAATTAATTCTTTGATAGTTATACAGTCCTATAGTACAAAAACAGGCTCACTGGCTCTATAGAGAAAGGTGCCAGGAAAGAGCTAGTAACATCATGAAGGATCCCACCCACATTGTTCATGGACTGTTCGTCCCACTCCCATCAAGGAGGAGACCATGTAGCACTCATGCCAAGACCACCCGATTCAAAAACAGTTACTTTCTCCAAGCAGCAAGGCTGATCAATACCTCCTCCCACTAACCCACCCCCCACCACCACTTTATCATGTCCTGTCAGAGTCATCTGGTGTATAGGCACTCCTCTGTTTAGCATCACTTTATAGACATACAAGCTATTTGGCAGAGTCTGACCCTGTAGCTCAGAAGGGGAGGAAGGCAGTAGTGATAGGGGACTCTATAGTTAGGGGGTCAAGAAAGGCAGTTCTGTGGATGCAAGAAAGAAACTCGGATGGTAGTTTGCCTCCCAGGTAGGTGCCAGGGTCCAGGATGTTTCGGATCGTATCCAAGATATCCTGCGGTGGGAGGGAGAGCAGCCAGAGGTCGTGGTACATATTGGTACCAATGACACAGGTAGGAAAAGAGAAGAGGTCCTGAAAAAAGACTACAGGGAGTTAGGAAGGAAGTTGAGAAGCAGGACAACAAAGGTAGTAATCTGGGGATTACTGCCTGTGCCACGTGACAGTGAGTATAGGAATAGAGTGAGGTAGAGGATAAATGCGTGGCTGAGGGATTGGAGCAGGGGGCAGGGATTCAGATTTCTGGATCATTGGGACCTCTTTTGGGGCAGGTGTGACTTGTACAAAAAGGATGGGTTGCACTTGAATCCCAGGGGGACCAATATCCTGGCGGGGAGGTTTGCTAAGGCTACTGGGGAGAGTTTAAACTAGAACTGTTGGGGGGGTAGGGGGGTAGGGGGGTGGGAACCGAACTGAAGAGACTGGGGAAGAGGAGGTTGGCTAACAAATAGAGAAAGCTTGTAGACAGTGCAAAAGGGAGGATAGGCAGGTGATAGAGAAGGGACAAGCTCAGACTGAAGGTTTGAGATGTGTCTATTTTAACGCAAGGAACAAAGCGGATGAGCTTAAGAGCATGGATCAGTACTTGGAGATGTGATGTGGTGGTCATTACAGAGACTTGGATGGCTCAAGGAATGGTTACTTCAAGTGCCAGGTTTTAGATGTTTCATAAAGGACACAGAGAGAGGCAAAAGAGGTGGGGTCATGGCACTGTTGATCAGAGATAGTGTCACGGCTGCAGAAAAGGTGGATGCCATGGAGGGATTGTCTATAGAGTCTCTGTGGGTGGAGGTTAGGAACAGGAAGGGGACAATAACTTTACCGGGTGTGTGTGTGTGTGTTTTTTTTTAAAACAGGCCACTCAATAGGAACAGGGATATCGAGGAGCAGATAGGGAAACAGATCCTGGAAAGGTGTAATAATAACAGAGATGTTGTGATGGGAGACTTTAATTTCCCAAATATCGATTGGCATCTCCCTAGAGCGAGGGGTTTAGATGGGGTGAAGTTTGTTAGGAAGGTTTCTTGACACAATATGTAGATAAGCCTACAAGAGGAGAGGCTGTACTTGATCTGGTATTGGGAAATGAACCTGGTCAGGTGTCGGATCTCTCAGTGGGAGAGCATTTTGGAGATTATGATCATAATTCTGTCTCCTTTACAATAGCATTGGAGAAAGATAGAAACAGACAAGTTAGAAAAGCATTTAATTGGAGTAAGGGGAATTATGAGGCTATCGGGCAGGAAATTGGAAGCTTACATTGGGAACAAATGTTCTCAGGGAAAAGTACGGAAGAAATATGGCAAATATTCAGGAGATACTTGTGTGGAGTTCAGCATAGGTACGTTCCAATGAGACAGGGAAGTTATGGTAGAGTATAGGAACCATGGTGTACAAAGGCTATAATAAATCTAGTCAAGAAGAAAAGTTTACAAAAGGTACAGAAAGCTAGGTAATGTTAGAGATCTAGAAGATTATACGGCTAATAGGAAGGAACAGGAATAGGAAATAGCCTTATAAGGTTATAAGGCTAATAGGAAGGAGCTCAAGAAGGAAATTAGGAGAGCCAGAAGGGGCCATGAGAAGGCCTTGGCGGGCAGGATTAAAGAAAACCCCAAGGCATTCTACAAGTATGTGAAGAGCAAGAGGATAAGATGTGAAAGAATAGGACCTATAAAGTGTGACAGTGGGAAAGCGTGTATGAAACACCAAGTACAAATGAAATTCATGAACAAAACGTTTTTAGCTTAGTTGAACTATTGCAAAGCATCAGCACCGTTATGAAATTAAATGCATTATATTCCACAGAAGTTAATTTCTTGTTTCTCCAAATTCCTAGATGACACAAGTAGTCTGAAATCAAATTTGTGTTCAACTTCAGTCATAAACAAAACAAAATTCTAAGGAAGCAGAATCAGGATTAATATCACCACCATATGCTGTGAAATTTAACGTCTTTGCGGCAACAGTAAGACATAATAGATGAAAAACATATAAAACAGTTAAATTAAAAAGGAGTGCAAAAATAGAAGTAAAAACAAAATTAGTGAAGTAGTGCTTGTGGAGTCAATGTCCATTCAGAAATCGGGTGGTAGAAGGGAAAGAGCTGTTCATGAATCACTGAGTATGTGCCTTCAGGCTTCTGTACCTCCTTCCTGATGGTAACAGTGAGAACAAGGTATGACCTGGTGATGTGGGTCCTCAATGACAGCTGCTGCCTTTGTGACACATCACTCCTTGAAGATGTCCTGGATACTATAGAAGCTAGTGCTCATGATGAAACAACACTTCCAAAAAAAATTTGTTGTCCAGTATAATTTTTCCTGAACTGCTGTATTTTTAAATCAGCTGCCAGGATGTTCAGAACATTAATATTTGAGGCATTGATTCAAGCCAGGCCAACAATAAATGCACTGGTTGGCTCATGTGATACAAAGATGAAGCCTATTTTTAAAATGTAGAATTATACTGGCACAGGAGCCTCAGCTATCATAAATCGGATATTATGAACCAACTTTCACCCAGGCAACTTCCTGCAGCCTCGGGAAAGCAGCCAACAGTACCAGAAACATCAATTGTTTATTCCTCTCCGTACATGCTGCATGACCTACCGATTTCCTCCAGCATTGTGTGTCTGTGTGTTGCCCTGGATCTCCAGCATCTGTAGAATCTTGTGTTTATGATCAAAAACCCTCCTGCCCTAGTCATTCCATCTCTCCCATCAGGTGGAAGATACAAAAGCTGAGAACACATTGCACCGGGCTCAAGGACAGATTCTATTCTGCTGTTATAAGACTCCTGAACAGAACCCGTACAATAAAGATGAATTCTTTTCTTTTTTTCAATCTTTTTATTATTTTTTTTTAAAGTGTGTATACAAACAAGAGGAGAATATCTCTGATATATATGTCAGTAACAGTACCATACAGAAATAAAATAAACAATATCAGAATAACAGTGTTAATCTACCAAGTATAAATTTGATATAGAATGTATAATACAGAAAAAAAGAATGTAATTCATTCTCCTCTTATCAATTTATGAAGAAAGGAAGGACTATTAGAAATTTTTATATATAAAAAAGAGAAAAAACACTATTCTGAACAGAAAAAAAGGACTGGGCAGTCCATCCTGGAGAGAAAAATCAAGAGAGACTCTCTGATCAAATCCAAGGTTCTGAAAAAATAGCTGGAAGAGAACCAGTACAAAAATCAGATCATATGAAAATATTGGATAAAAGGTCGCCACATTTCTTCAAATTTAAAGGATGTATCCAATGTCCGACTTCTTACTTTCTCTAGACTTAAACAGGACATGATACAGGAAAGCCAATAAAAGGTAGTAGGAGGGCTAGGGTCCTTCCATTTAAGTAAAATGGCTTTCCTAGCCAATAGGGTTGAAAAGGCTATTATCCACTGAGCGGAAGCAGGAGTACATCCTGCTTCCGATGGAATAATCCCAAAAATAGCTGTAAATAAGTTTGGTTGTAAATCCAGATCCAGAACTTTTGATAAGGTTTTAAAAACATCTTTCCAAAAATTCTCCAACTTTATGCAAGACCAAAACATGTGCGTTAAAGTGGCCACCTGCGTATTACATCTATCACAAATAGGATTAATACTGGGAAAAATACAGGCTAATTTATCCTTTGACGTATGTGCCCGATGCACTATCCTGAATGAAGGGCACAAATATATGAAGTATTTACCAGACGAAAAATTTTACTTCATTGATTACCTGAAAGTAACTCCTGAAATTCCAATTCCCAGGCAGCTTTAATTTTATCGTTAGATATCATTCGTAAATTCAATAACCATTTATAAATTGTAGCTATTAATCCTTTTTGGAGTGGTTACCTGGAAGAGGGTATCTATTATATTAGATGGATAAGCAGAGGGATAATTTGGAAGCAAAGTACATAAAAAATTCCGAATTTGTAAATATCTAAAAAAGTGTACATTGGATAAATCAAATTTATCCCAAGTAAAAGACAGTAAACAATCCCCTATAAACAAATCTGAAAACGTTATCATTCCTTTGGTTTTCCAAATTAAAAAAGCCTGATCTAAAATTGATGGTTTGAAAAAAATAATTATGATATATTTTACTAGAAGGACAGAAGTATTTAATTCAAAGAATCTGAATCTCAAACCAAATTCTTAATGCATGTTTAATAATAGGATTAAGGTCTTGTCTACCAATCTTAGAGAGCAGAAAAGGAAGAGGAGCGCCCAGTAAAGAGGCCAAGGAATATCCCTTCACCGAGTTTTTCTCCATATCCACCCATAAAGGACAGACATACATGTCTGAATAATGAATCCAACAGATAACATATCAAATATTAATTGCCCAGTAGTACAGTCTAAGATTTGGCAAAGCTCTACCACCGTCCTTTTTTAATTTCTGCAATAAAGGTTTACTCAATCTAGGATTTTTGTTATTCCAAATATAGGATAAATATATTCTATCAAAAAAATGTTTAGAAACAAATGAAGGAACTGCTTGAAATATATATAAGAATTTCAGTAAAGCTATCATGTTAATAGCATTAATTCGACCAATTAATGATAGTGTCATAGGAGACCATTTAGAAAGTATTTGTCAGGTATAATCAATTAATGGGAGAAAATTATATTTATATAGATCTTTAAAATTCTTAGTAACTTTAATACCAAAATAAGTAAATTGATTTTTAGCAATACTAAAAGGTAATTGCTCATAATGATCCAAATGATTATTAATGGGAAATAGCTCACTTTTGTATAAATTTAACTTACATCCAGAAAAATTACTAAATTCAGAGAATATGGATAACATAGAAGGAATAGATTTCTTAGGATCTGAAATGCACACTAACAAGTCATCTGCATACAACGAAACCTTATGCATTTTATCCCCTCTCTTAATACACTGAATACTATTGGAATTCCGAAGAACAATAGCAAGAGGTTCTAGAGCCAAGTTAAAAAACAAAGGATTAAGAGGATAGCCCTGCCGGGTACCTCTGTATAACCTAAAATAGGGATTTTTTGATTGTTAGTTATAACCACAGCCATAGGAGCTTGATAGATCAATTTGATCCAGGAAATAAAACCTGGACCAAAATTAAATCTTTCTAAATCTTTCTAAAATTTCAAATAAATAAAACCATTCCACCCTATCAAAGGCTTTCTCTGCTTCAAGGGAAACAACACATTCAGGTTCTTTGGATGGCGAGGAATAAATAACGTCCAATAGTCTCCGAATATTAAAGTGTGAATATCTATTCTTAATAAATCCAGTTTGATCGTTAGAGATAACTTTAGGTAAAATATTCTCAATTCTATTAGCTAAAATTTTAGAAAGAACTTCAGGATCCACATTTAGTAAAGAAATTGGTCTATAAGAGGCACATTCAGATAAATCTTTTATCTTTTTTAGGAATTAGTGAAATTAGTGCCTCATAAAAAGTTTCCCGGGGAGTCCCAGAGGATATAGAATCAATGAAAATTTGACATAAATGAGGTGCAAGTTTCTCAGCAAAAGTCTTAAAAAATTCCACTGTATATTCATCTGGTCCCAGAGCCTTACCTGATTGAAGACAGGATATAGCCCTTGTTATTTCCCCTTGTTTAATAGGCACATCTAATGTATTCATATCTTGAGTAGAAATTTTAGGTATATTCAGCTTTTGCAAAAATCTATTCATAGAAGTAATATTGTCTGAGAAGTCAGATTTATAAAGGTTAGAATAGAAATCAAGAAATATCTTATTAATTTCTTGACCACCTGACGTTTCAATTCTATCAGCTCTTTGTATTTTCAAAATCTATCTTCTAGCCATATCTGCTTTTAATTGACCAGCCAACAATTTGCCTGACTTATCCCCATGTATGTAAAATTGACTTTTAGATTTGAGAAGTTGCTGCTCAATGGGATAGGTCAAAAGCAAACCATGTTGTGTTTGAAGTTCCACACTTTCCTTATAAAAGATCTTCATCAGGTGTTACTGAATAAACTTTTCTATTTCTTTAATCCTGCTAGTAATCACTAAAAGTTCCACTTTGGTTTTCCTTCTTAAACCTACTGAATATGAAATTTTCTGTCCTGAGAAAAGATTTCATCGTATCCCAAATAACCAAATTTGACATTCCTTCAGTTGTATTTAATTCAAAAAATAAAGAAATTTGTTCTTTAATAAAACTTACAAAAGCTAAGTCCTGTAATAATGTAGTATTAAATCTCCACAGAGAAGATTTTTAAATGCTATCAGGAAATCTAAATGTTAAATTCATAGTTGCGTGGTCCGATAACGTGATGACATCATACATGCAATCAGCAACAAAGGGCACCAATTGCGTGTCCAGCAAAAAATAATCGATTCTTGAGTATTTATGATACACATGCAAAAAGAAAGAAAAATCCCTATCTTTAGGATGTATACATCTCCAGAGAACAACCAAACCATATTCCAAAAAGAATTAATACAAGTCACACCCTTATTAGGAAGCAACGGATTGGTTGATGACCTATCAATTGAAGGATTTAAACAGCAATTGAAGTCATTGCCCATAAATCAACGTCCGTTCATTTAAATTTGGCAGCGCAGAAAATAGTTTCTTAAAAAATTCAGGACTATCTATATTAGGTGCATAAACACACACCAGAGCCACCTTTTGACCACATAACAGACCAGTAACAATTAAATATCTTCCGATTAAATCAGTAGCAGTATTAAAATGTACGAAAGGGATTTTAGATTTAATCAAAAATAGCTACCCCTCTAATTTTAGTGTACGGAGTCTTTCTTTTGTTACATTTAAAATGGCGACTTTGTTATGTTAATCTGGGGAATGCGGCTTTGTTGTGCTTTAACGCTGAAGAGAGTTTGCGCTAGCAGTTTGTTTTACTTTAAATTGAGATAGCAGGGTTCTATTAGCCAATGGGTGGTTATGTATCGTTTTGTTTTCGGATACCATGCTGTATGACTGTGGACTGAGTTTTGGCGGGGAGTCGGAGGAGAGACGAGGAGGACCGTGGACGTGCAGAGAGGCTCCGGTTGATCACTAAGGGTGGTCCCGAGCCGTGAGTCGATGGAATTCGGGTGGTTGTCTGAAGTCGAATTGAGCTCCAACGGTAGCGCGCGAAGAACTTGGACTTTGGACTTTGATAAGTGTTGGCGCCTTCTTTTTTCATTACTTTTCTCTCTGTATCAAATGTATATTAATGTCATAGAATTAGTAATATCTGTAAAGCGTATGTTAAAATTTACTGGGTGTGCTGGCTAATGATTGATGTTGTGATTGATTCGGGCGGCCACCAACCCAGTGGGGAGTGTTGAGGCGGGTGCTGGGCTGGTTTTCCCCTAGACATACACGAGCCAATATAACGGAATGTTACAAGTGGGGGCTCGTCCGGGATTTGGACTTTTCGGGAAAGTTGTACTTGTCATTGTGGTAAGTGGTGTGAAGATGGACCCAGAGCCCGAATGGGAGTTTACTCCTATTACGAGGACTCTGCGAGGGCGCGGGGTGAGGAAAGAGCCCGCTGCGAAGAAAACGGGGCGGGTCCCCACCTCGAGAAGGGATACATCATTGGAAGATGATGATTCGGACTTGTGGTACCTGCTTCTGTTCACTGATTCCCCGGTGCCGGGAGAAGAGACTCCTAGCCCTTCCATCACTGAGTCAGGGGAACCAAGGGAGGGTGTTGCAGAGCCGCCTGTATTACAGCCGGGATTGGGGGAGGAGAGGGTGGAGGCAGAACCCGAGCCAGAGGGCTCACAGGGGCAGAGGGATCCCGGTGAAGGGGAAGGTCCAACAGATAGGCCCGAGGGGTCAACTGGGGTGTCTGAACAGGGAGAGTCAGCAGAGGAAGTACAGAGGCCTCAGAGGAGGAGGCATGGCCCGGAAAGACTCACTTATATAGCGCCGGGAGAGCAGGGTGTGATCTCTACTGCCCTGCAAAGTTACGTCACTGCTTTATGCACCTGGGTTGGGTTTTGTGTTTTACAAGGAGCACTGGTAAACTCTGTTAACATCATGAGGGCATGACTTTTTGTGGTGGGGGGGAGAGTGTACGGGGTCTTTCTTTTGTTACATTAGTTACTGATAAAGAATGAAATTGATAACCTCTCCAAAATTTTAAAAAACGATTTTCATCTGCTCTACGAATATGGGTCTCCTGCGCAAAAATAATATCAGCCTTAAGTGTTTTTAATTTCTTAAAGATCTTTTTCTGCTTAATAGGTTGGTTCCTACCGTTCAAATTCCAAGATATTAATTTTATTGACATCCATATTTAAAATTTAATATAAGATTTTGTAACGTAAGTTATTGCATCAGCACAAATCAAATCTACCAGGAAAAACAAAGCACAAACTTGATCAAAGAATTTAAAAAATGCAATATGATTGACAGAAAAACCTCTCAGGATCGCCCAGTCGGAAAACATCTAATCTAATAACCCCACCCTCCTCCCTCCAAAGCCCGGAAACCGTTCAACAGGCGGACAGCATGCTAAACTACTATCCCTTATCCCGTTTCCCATTGGCAGGCTCTTCTCAGACAGCTATGTATTAACACCACTAACTAAAGACAAAACAAAAAAATGAAGTAAACTATTTCAAATATTTTGATATTATGTCTAACAGAGGTTGGAACCCAACTAACATCGGCCATCTTAAATTCATTTAAAATAAGTTAATCATATATTCAAGGATAAATCCAACCAATTAACTTGTTATGGCTAGTGCTAGCCACTTACAAGTCAATAAAAAAGTAAGTAAATATGTGTATATTAAATCCAAAACTTTATAAGTCTTAAAAGTTTTTCCCATTTCAACGAATCCCAGCTAAGGATTCAAGTTCAAGTTGCTTGCGAGACAGATTTGAACTCTTTTACGCATCTCCAACCTTCTTCTGGGGAGTCAATCCATTTGGGGCGATCATTAGGTGGAGAGATTCTCAGACGAGCTGGGAAGCGCAAAGAAGAACAACTTGTTTGCTTGTTACATAAAGTTCAGCCATCACTTCCCGATATTTAACACTTTCAGCATAAACCTCTGGAGAAAAATCTTCAATTATACAAATTGCTGTCCAATGAAAGATTAGCTTCCTTGCACTCGGAGAATCGCTTCTTTAGTTGTAAAATAGGGCTGATATAGTATCACATGGAGAGGTTTCATCTCAGGTGAAGGCTTTGGGCGGAGAGAACAAGAGGCTCCATCTATCATCAGAGAGGCTTCAAGTATCTCACTAAAAAGTGGAAGTAACATATCTGTAAAATATTTTAATGGGTCACCGGATTCCGTATTTTCAGGCAAACCCAGTATGCGTAAATTCATCCTGCAGCTTCTACTTGTCCAGATCAACCATTTTCTTGTCTGAAGTAGCCTCATTAATTTTCTTTTCCATAGCTGATATTTTTAATTCTTGTTCTTAAATAACTTGATTCATTGCCTCCTGTTCTCTTTTAATTCCGTTAGAAGTCTCCTTGAGCGCCTCAAATTTGATTTCCAGATTGCTGCAAGATTCCTGGACGACGGAAATAATTTCTTCAAACTTTTCATTAGCCTTCACCAGGCTATTAATCTTAGTATTCACATCTTCCATTAAAGAGAGCATTCTTTCTGAAGTAAGGACTTCCGCTGATTGCTCTGTTGGGTCGGTTTCAATGGTTTTTCCAGCTTTTTTTAAATCGTTGCCATTGTAATTAAATCGTAAAACCTTCAGTAAAAGTAATAAATCTTCAAACTATAAACGGATCTAGCGGTGTGAGATAGGTTATTAAAGTTAGGAGCAACATCACATGCGTCCTACTCCATGGACTGCCAACGGGAGATTCCGGTGAATTCTTAATCTCTCAATCTACCTGGTCATGGTCCCAGCACTGATATCCACTGCTATGGTAACATTATATCCTGCATTCTGTTACGGCCTTGCTATCAGACTAACTCAATGTACTTGACCATAAAATGATCTGCCTGGGTGGCAAGCAAAAAAAGCTATTAACTGAATCTCAGTACGTGACTATAATAAACCATTTAGCAAGTCTTAAACTCTAAAAGGCAACTTCCAAATTTCATCAATCCTTTTCTCTGCTCAAGTTAAAAGTTTCAATTTATTGTCATTCAACCAACAAGTATACTGCCAAATGAAACAATGTTTCACAGGACCAAGGTGCGCAACACAGTACAGGATTCCCCCGCCATCCGAAGGTAGAGCGTTCCTATGAAACGGTTCGTAAGCCGAAATGTCATAAAGCGAAGAAGCAATTACCACTTATTTATATGGGAAAAATTTGTGAGCGTTCACAGACCCAAAAATAACCTACCAAATCATGCCAAATAACACATAAAACCTAAAATAACAGTAACATATAGTAAAAGCAGGAATGATATAATAAATACACAGCCTACATAAAGTAGAAATATTTTTCCACAATCATTACTGCACTGCTCTCCATAGCAAAAATCTCACGCAAGCGCTGTCGGCAAAAACACGGCGCAAGCGCTCTCCAGTATCCTTTAAGCTATGAAGCTGCCAAATCATACCAAATAACACGTAAAAATACACAGCCTATATAAAGTAGAAATAATGTATGTAGAGTGTAGTATCACTTACCAGAATTGGGACAGCGCAGAGCACACTGATGATGGTGTTAGACTGAGTCGTCGCAGGTTGGGTGGTGCAGTAGCCCCACCCTCCAGGCCACCGATCGATACATTGTCACAAAGCATGCAGGGGTGCAGCGGTAGCCGGGAGGCACACAGCACATCTTTAAGAAAAAAGCCGAAATAAACATGCTAATTAATTAGGTGCCGCCTGGCATGTAATTATTGGCCCAGATCAGTGCCGATTTCCGATTGCATGGGCACTGATCTGGGCCGACAATTACATGCCGGGTGGCACCTAATTAATTAGCATGTTTATTTCGGCTTTTTTCTTAGAGATGTGCTAGGTGCCTCCCAGCTACCGCTGCATTCTCCGCAAATTGCGGGGTGGTGGGACACTGGGGTGTCATCTCGTCGTCTGTTTCCATTACAGCAGGCAGTTCATCTTCTCCTATGACTGCCCGCCTCGATGTCGAAGGACGAGGTTCGTCGCCTGCTGTGGCTGATGTGGAAGGCTTGCTTGACTGCTGAGCCTCGCGCATTTTTCTATCATACAGTTCT
Source organism: Mobula hypostoma (assembly GCF_963921235.1). Lineage (NCBI taxonomy): Eukaryota > Metazoa > Chordata > Chondrichthyes > Myliobatiformes > Myliobatidae > Mobula > Mobula hypostoma. The sequence continues at coordinate 181,516,325 of NC_086103.1, forward strand.
TTGTAAGGACTCAAACCATCCTGCAAATATCCCCTAAACCTACGTACCCTTTCAAAATTAAAGTCGTACTTTATCATTGCAGCAAAAATCTCACGCAGTTGCTTCACGTTCAGTTCACTACGGCATTCGGTTTCGATTGTTATCCTTTCTTCTTCCAATTGCATCAGCTCTTCATCAGTTCTTGGTCATGGGATGCCAAAACCTCTTCAACATTATCTTCGTCAGCTTCCACAAGCCAAACTCACGTTGTCCTTACTTCATTCACCACAATCGAAACACTTAACTATGTCTAGTTTTACGCTAAGTGTAACACCCTTACGCGCTCTTTTAGGCTTTTCCAATACCTTAGAACTCATCTTGCAAACGGTTGCTCACAGGCATGTGTTTAAGCAATGCTGGTGAGAATGCAGTTCCGAATCCGGGGGGAGAGCAGCTGCTGCCTTTTATCGCGCGCTGATTTTTTTCGTAACAGTGAGAACACCTTCTGTTAGCGAAAACAGGGTACTAATGTAGGTCTTTCGTAACAGTGAGGTTTCGTAAAGCGAACGTTTGAAAAGCGGGGAACACCTGTACATCTAACTCTCAAACACAACACATTAAGATTACCATAAATAAATTCACAAACAACAAGGTGCACTTATGACAAGTTAAAAAGTAAACAGTGTAATGATACTGGCACTTCATATGTGATGAGACCTGGATGCTGGCAGGGAGTCCAGTAGTCTCATGGTCTGGGGAAGAGGCTGCTTCGCATACTCACAGTTTTAGTCCTAATGCTATGGTACCCCTTGCCTGATGGTAGGGTGTGAAAGAGATTGTGGGACAGATGGGAAGGATCATTGACGATGGTAAGGGTCCTGCTCCTGATAAATATCTCGGATGGGTGGAAGAGAGACCCTGATGATCCTCTCAGCAGTCCTCGCAATCCTTTGCAGGATTTGTGGTCAGATCCCTTGCGATTCCTGTACCAGATGGTGGTGCAGCTGGTCAGGACACTCTCAATATTGTCAGTCATACAATGTGGACTCAGGCCCTTTGCCCCCAGTCATCCATGCCGATCAAAAACAGTGATCTGTTAGTCCCAATTTCCTGCATTAAATCCATATATTTCGTTTGCTCCCTGTGTATTCATCCAAAAGCTTATTAAAGACTGATGATATCTCCTGGTATCTTTATCCTTTGAATATTCCCCCACTCCTGCAGCTTGTTCCATTTACTCTTTAAATACTCCATCCCACCTTCTAGTTGTAGATGTCCCTGCACTCAAAGAATAATTATCTACATTACCTGTACTCATTTTAATGAACATTTTTCAGTCTCCTACACTCCAGGCGGAACAGTGCTAGGCTATTCAGTTTTACTTGTAACTAAAGGCCTTCACTCCAGCCAAAATCCTGGTGAATCTCTCCTGCACTCGTTCAAGGACTACCACATCCTTTCTATAGTGCAGTGAATAGAACCACACAAGTGTTAAGAGTACTACAGCACAGAAACTGGACCTTCAGCTCATCCAGTCCATGCCAAACTAGTCCCATTGACTCATACCTTAACCATAGTTCTCCATATCCCTCCCATCCACATAAATACAAACTCCTTGCAGGCAGGCTGAATCAAAGCCAGGTTGCTAGCTATGCAATAGCTGTTCACTATGTGCTAAAGGAGTACTGCAGGAAAACTGTGCTGAGGCAGGTAGGTACTGATGTTGATGAATGGCAGAGCAGGTTCAAAGGAGCTGATGCCTTGTTCCCTGCTGTTTCAATTTGCATTGTCAAATTAAATGGGCAGGTAGATGAAAACTTGGCAAGCTTGCCTGACAAGATCAGCTGCAGCAGCAGGAAGCTTCATCTCTGCTTTTGCTCAGAATCAGATTTACTATCACCGGTATGTGTCGTGAAATTTGTTAACAGCAGCAGCAGTTCAATGCAATAAATAATATAGAAGAAAAAAAATTAAAATAGTAATAAATCAATTACAGTATACATATATTGAATAGATTAAAAAATAGAATATATATTTAAAAAGTGAGTTAGTGTCCAAGGGTTCAATATCCATTTAGGAATCAGATGGCAGAGGGGAAGAAGCTGTTCCTGAATCAGAGTGTGTGGGTTCAATATCCATTTAGGAATCAGATGGCAGAGGGGAAGAAACTGTTCCTGAATCACTGAGTGTGTGTCTTCAGGCTTCTGTACCTCCTACTTGATGGTAACAGTGAGAAAAGGGCATGCCCTGGGTACTGGAGGTCCTTAATAATGGACCTGCTTTTCTGAGACACCACTCCTTGAAGGTGTCCTGGGTACTTTATAGGCTAGTACAAGTTGGAGCCAACTAAATTTACAACCCTCTGCAGCTTCTTTCGGTCCTGTGCAGTAGCCCACCCCCCCAAATACCAGACAGTGATGCAGCCTGTCAGAATGCTCTCCATGGTACATCCATAGAAGTTTTTAAGTGTATTTATTGGCATACCAAATCTCTTCAGACTCCTAATGAAGTATAGCCTTCTTTATAACTGCATCCATATGTTGGGACCAGGTTAGATCCTCAGAGAATTGACACCCAGGAACTTGAAACTGCTCACTCTCCACTTCTGATCCCTCTATGTGGATTGTTGTGTGTTCCTTCATCTTACCCTTCCTTAAGTCCACAATCAACTCTTTCCTCTTACTCATGTTGAGTGCCAACCACTCCACTAGTTGGCATATCTCACTCCTGTCAGCCCTCTTGTCACCACCTGAGATTCTACAAACAATGGTTCTATCATCAGCAAATTTATTGATGATATTTGAGCTATGCCTAGCCACACAGTCTTGGGTATATAGAGTAGGGCAGTGGCCTAAGCACACACCCGAGGTGCACCAGTGTTGATCGTCAGCAAGGAGGACATGTAATCACCAATCTGGACAGACTGTGATCTTCTGGTTAGGAAGTCAAGGATCCAAATGCAGAGCGAGGTACAGAGGCCCAGGTTCTACAACTTCTCGATCAGGATTGTGGGAACAATGGTATTATGGTATTAAATGCTGAGCTCTCATTAAATTAGTCAAGTCTAGTGACCTCTGACCTTGAACACTAAATTTCAATGTCGAAGTTTTGCTGACGATGTCCTAGCATAAAGTGTTATTTTCCCATTGCTTCTCTGCTTGCTGACATTGATCTCACATCCAGTAGTGCTTGTTTTTAATGTTCTGTTGTTATATTTGCAAACCCTTCCATTTGGGACTCACTATTTCTGTAACCTCAATCTGGTACAGAGAAACAGAATGAAGTACAATTGATTTACCACAGAAAACAATCTGTCCGGAATGTCTAGCAGGTTTAATGGCAACTGCTCTGCACAGGTCTACAAGGAACTGCAGTGAGTTGTCATCACATCACGGAAACTAACCTCTCAATGGACTATCTGTATGTCCTGCTGCCTCAGTAAAGCAGCCAGCATAGACAATGACCCTGGACATTCTTCTCCCCTCTACCACCAGGCAGAAGATACAGAAACCTGAAAGCATCTATCGCCAAGCTCAAGGACAGCTTCTACCCCACTGTTATAGACTCTTGAACAGATCACTTGTACGATAAGATGTACCCTTGTCCTCTCAATCTACCTCATTATGATCTTGCACTTTATAGTTTACCTGCACTGCACCTTTTTGGTAGTTTTCAAAGATTCAAGATTCAAAAAACTTTATTGTCATTCTAACCGTACATCAGCTCTGCAGGGCAGAATGAGACAGCATTTCCCAGGAGCAGTGCAATCATAACATAACAAATGCAACACTAAATAATAAACATAATAAATAGTAAAACACAACAGCCACATGTCAGTTAAAATCAAGTTATAAGTATCCAGTGCAAGTTTACACTTTATATTACATTGGTACTGATTTACCTTATTCTACCTCAATGCACTGTGTAAAGATCTGATCTGTATGAACAGTATACAACACAAGTTCCTTGAGCCTAGAAGTACATGCTTTCAGGCTTTTGTACCTTTTGCCCAATAGGGGAGGGGAGAACAGAAAATGTTTGGGAAGGGTGTTAAACATATCAAATGCCTTTTACCACTATCTATCCATTTCTATGGTCAAGTTCAAAAAGCTATGAACTTGTAGCCTAGCACCCCCATCAACACTTCTAAGAACATCACCATTTACCATCCAGCAATGTCTCTAATAATTATTTTTTACAGCTGCATAGACCAACCATTGTTCTGAGGCGATGGTCTGAAAACTGCTAAATGTTAAGAAAATTCCAGCTATGCAACAACAAAGGCTTTGTGAGCAGGACCATTAAATATTTGTATAATTTCCCTGGCATTGCACAAATATGTTTGCAATGTCACACAGAATAGGGTGGCATGATGCCGTAGAGGCTAGCACAACTTTTTATAGTACCAGCAACCCAAGCTCAATTCCACCGCTGTCTGTATGCTCTCCCCGTGATGGCATGGGTTTCCTCTGGGTGCTCTAGTTTCCATCAATAGTCCAAAGATACACCGATTAGGTCAAGTTGTCCTGTGATTAGGCTAGGGAAAAATCAGGTGTTGCTGGGTGGCTCAGTTCAAAGGGCCAGAAGGGCCTATACTCTTGTTTCTTAATCAAAAAATAAATAAATTCCAAGTGCTGTGTGGCCACACACTCGCTCAGCTAAGAAGAAACAAGAGCTGTCCAGTACTAGACAACCCAAAATTCATTACCACACATTAAATTCCATCTGGCACCATTCCACCCAGTTTTCTAGCTTATCTTTGACCTCTGTCCTTAAGCAATCATTCTGACTCGTTTCAACTCTAATCTTCACTTCATTGGCAAACTTGATTAACATTGTCAACTAACATTTGTGTTTGGTTGATATCAATGCTTGTTTTTTGAAATAAAAATAACACTAGTTAATTAAATTGGGCAATTATTCATTGTCAAAAGTCAATGAATACTGACTCAAAGTCAGTCAATATTGGACAGTAGCTCAACGTTAATACAAGAAAGCAGTCTTAATACAGTTAATTGGATTGACCGAAGCAATAACAATCTGACTTAACTGGGGACATGTGACAAAAAGTTAAATGCCTATTGCAGTGGAGTTCAAAACTTCCTTTACTCACTGATCAACACACAAAATGCTGGAGGAACTCAGGAGGTCAGCAGCATCTATGGAAATGAATTGTTACGTACCCCGTAACTGGGTTGCCAAACCAGCAGAAATGGACCACTCAGTTGGAGTCTGGATTACTGGAACTAAGAAAGTTTTATTAAAGAAATAAGCAACACAGTACTCTAATAGTAAGGATATAAATGCAACAGGTTAGCAATGAATAAACACACATGTACACAGAACTAGGATAATAGGATCAATCAAGCTCTATCGCAGTCTAGGGGTAAATGACCAGTTTCAAGTGACGCAAACTTCAGTTCAATTGAGTTCAGTTTGCAGTAATCACTGTTGTGCCGTTGGGCGGGGAAAAGGAGAGAGCGCAAAAGCGAATGAATATTCAAAACGGATTCCACACAGACCTTCGATATTCCTCGCAGTTAGCTTTCGGGCGAGTCCTTGGTAATGTCTTCTGAGGTCACTGACTGTGACCCCCCCCGTTCCAGATACGATCGTTCTTCTGCGGTGAACCCAGCACCCCGGGTGGACACACACACCAGGTTCCCGCCGATCCGTACCTTTCTACCCTGTGTCTCTCTGGCTGGTCCCGCGACCAGACCTCCAACAACTCCCACCAACTAGTGGGGGGGGAGGGCATACCGCTTTCAGGGTCTCGTTACCTCGTGGAGTCGTGTGTCATGTCTTAGCGAACCTGCCCCTTTTTATCCCCCTGCTGGGGTATCGCCTGTCCATCACACTTCAAACAGTTCAGGGTTCAAAAGGAGCTGGTCTTGACAATACTCAGACCGGTGTCTCCTTCCGTTAAACTCTCTCGTCTCTTCATTAACATTTCCAAATGCTGCTCCATTGTCTTATTTATCTCTCTCTCCTGAAGACAGGTGGCAGATCAACTGTTGATCCCCACTGGTGCTAGCACAGGACAGTTAACATCTTAGTCTATGTGTACTTTTGTAACTCTCTTCTGTCACACCCCTCCCCTTTAAGGATTTTTACTGGGGTAAAAATTATAAGCATGAATACATTATTAGATACACACAAATATATATCTTCATCAGCTATTTGGCTAATACAGAGAATTTTAAGTTGTCAACACCTTGACAGACAGTCAGCAATCACATTTTCCGTTCCTTTTATATGTGTAATTTTTATATCAAATTCCTGTAGCACCAGACTCCAACTTAGCAATCTTTTGTTTTTATCTTTCATAGTGGCCAAAAACACTAATGGGTTGTGGTCAGTGTAAATTACCAGTGGTTTCCATGCCGGGCAAATATAAACTTCAAAATGTTGTAATGCTAGTATGATGGCCAGTAACTCCTTTTCCACAGTGGAATAATTTCTCTGATGGATATTAAATTTCTTAGAAAAGTAAGTGACTGGGTGCTCAACCCCCTCTGTCTGTCTGCAACAGCACCGCCCCGGCAGCTTCGTTGCTAGCATCTGTTGCTAGGGAGAAGGGTTTTGAAAAATCAGGCACACTTAGCACAGGATGGTGACACAGAATCGCCTTCAGACTCTCACAGGCTTGTTGACAAAGGTCGTTCCACACAAACTTCACATTCTTTGGCAAAAGCTTAGTGAGAGGGAGGGTAATATCCGCAAAGTTTTTACAAAACTTCCTATAGTACCCCACCATCCCCAAGAATCTTCTCAGGGCTCTCATCTGTCGGGGTGGGGACCTCCAAGATAGCCTGCACCTTAGCCTGCATCGGAGCCAGCTGCCCCTGTCCTACCACAAATCCCAGATAAGTCACCTTCGCGTGGCCAAACTCACTTTTTGCAAGGTTCACTGTCAGGTTGGCTTCGGACAGCCGTTTAAATAGCTCCTCTACCGCCACAATGTGCTCCTCCCACGTGTCACTCCAGACCACCAAATCATCAATATATGCTTCTGTGTTCCTTAGTCCCTTTATTACTGAATTAATCATCCTCTGGAAGGTCCCTGGGGCATTTTTCATGCCAAAAGGTAGAACATTATACTCGTATAAACCGGAGGGAGTGACAAATGCCGAGATTTCTCTAGCTCGGTCGGTTAAAGGAATACACCAGTACCCTATCAGCACATCGATCTTTGTGATGTACGTAGCTCTCCCCACTTTATCGATGCAATCGTCTACCCTTCAGATGGGGTAAGCATCAGTTTTCGTGATAGCGTTCACCTTTCTGTAGTCTGTACAGAATCGGATGCTCCCATTGGCTTTCGGGACAACCACACAGGGGGACACCCATTCCGACTTGGATGGCCTAATAATATCTGTGGCTAGCATGTGCTCAATCTCTTTCTCCACTAGCTTGCCCTTCTCCAAGTTCATCCTATAGGGGTGTTGTTTAATAGGCTGGTCTGAGGTGACCACAACATCATGCACCATCCTTTTGCATCGCCTCGGGACATCAGGACATACATCTGCGTGCCGGTTAATTAGTTTTATCAATGGCCCGCTTTGTTCGGGGGTTAGGTGAGAGACCTTATCAGCAAAATTAGCCAGAACAATAGAGTTCTCCAATCGGGTCGGCACCATATTCATCTTTTCAAGATGGGTTTTCCCCATATCATTTGACACCCCAGTCTCAGTAATTTCCGTGATAACACCAACCAGGTTTTCTTTCTGATCGTGGTAGGCTTTTAACATGTTAATGTGTACCAACTGTGTGGGTTTACGCCTCTCCGGCGTTTCGATAACATAATTCAAAGGGTCTATCTTTTTAATTACCTTGTATGGACCGTGGAATCTCGCCTGGAGGGGGTTGGCTACCACTGGGAACAGAACTAAGACTCGATCGCCCACTTGGAACACTTTTTCGCAGGCACGTCTATCATACCATTTTTTCATTTTAGTCTGGGAGTGTCGCAGATTTTCTTTGGCAAGGTCACAGATCCTTTCAAGCCTCTCACGAAATTTTAAAACATAATCAATCACAGTAACTTGGACTGCCGGACTGGACCATTGATCTTTTAGTAAGGTCAGGGGTCCTCTGGGCCGATGACCAAAGACGAGCTCGAATGGGCTGAACCCTAATGACTCTTGAACCGTGTCCCTCACGGCAAATAACAGGAGGGGCAAAGCATCATCCCAGCTCCTAGTGTTTTCCTGACAGTAAATTTTAATCATGGTCTTTAATGTGGCGTGGAATCGTTCCAACGCCCCTTGTGACTCGGGGTGGTACGCGGAGGCCAAAATCTGCTTTGCTCCAACATGGATCCAACATCCATCGGAATGTGTGAGATGTGAAGACACTCCCCTGATCTGACTGGATTTCCCTGGGCAGCCCCACCGTAGTGAAAAATTTCACAAGGGCCTTTACCACTGCAGGAGCCTTACGCTGGCCAGGGGCACCACCTCCGGAAACCTGGTGGCTGCGCACATCATAGTCATCACATACTCCCCACATACTCCCGCCCACTCGCAGTTCTGGGCAGGGGACCGACGAAATCCACAATTACTCGGGAAAAAGGTTCCCCAAAAGCGAGTATCAGTCGAAGGGGCGCTTTAGGCAGGACCTGATTTGGCTTTCCTACCACCTGACATAAATGACATCGTCTACAATATTCAACAATATCTTTCCTCTTGTTCGGCCAGTAAAACTCTTTCATAATTCTGTCAACTGTCTTCCTCACCCCAAAATGTCCACCGAGGGGTACCTTGTGGGCCAGGTTAAAAATCTCGCCCCTATAAATTTTCGGCACTACCACCTGGTGTACAACTCCCCATTCCTCATCTGCAGGCACAGTACGTGGTCTCCATTTCCTCATTAGTACTCCCTCCTTCACATAATAGCCCACTGGCTCCCTTTTTAATTCTGCGTCAGAGAGAGCTGTCTTCGCCAAATCCATCAGCTCCTCATCTCGCTCCTGTGCCTGTATAAAGTCCTTCCTGGCTAATGCTAAGTCTGCCTCAGCTCCCTCACTTCCTCTTGTTCCACTACGCTCCTTCTTTCCACTTTCTACCTCCCCCGGTACAGGGCTGGTAGAAACGTCTCAGCTAACTTTATATCAGCCTCTGCAGCCTTTCTGGACATACGCCGAGTCACTGCGCAAACGGGATAAACCTGTGAGTCCATGGGCGGGGCCTCAATGCTGGCAGGCTGACTTGTCAATCTCACTGCTGGGAACACAATTCCCCCCGCAAGGTCATTACCGAGTAAGACTTCCACGTCTTTCATCGGTAGTTCGGGTCTCACCCCGATCATGACTGGTCCAGAGATCAAGTCGCTTTGTAGGTGTATCTGGTGCAAAGGCACGGCTTCAGTCCCTTTTCCAATGCCTTTGATCGCACTGACCTCCCCAGTCTCGGTCTCTGAACTAAAGTCTAAAACACTCCTCAAGATCAGTGACTGACAAGCTCCCGTGTCTCTCCAGATCCGTACTGGAACTGGGTTTAACCCCTCCTTCACCGACACCAATCCGGCCAAGATAAACCTCTCGCGCCCTTCCTGAACTTTATCAGACCTCCTCTCCCCTGGAGGTTGGTTTGCCGGCTCAATACAGCCAGTCGGAACCGCCGTTTTTCCTTTCCCCGTCTCCTTCTTTGGGGTAAAGCACCTGGACGCAAAGTGTCCAACTTTCCCACAATTATAACAGATGACCCCAGGAGACTTCCTACCAAACTGCTCCCAGTCTACCTTATCCTTCTCACTAGTCGCCAGCTTACTTACTGACTTTTCTGGCGGACTCTCCCCGCCGTTCTGACTACCCTTCTGGTAGCCTTTACTCAGGGAAAACTTCATTTTATGCGTCAACGCGTACTCATCCGCCAACTTAGCAGCTGCGGCTAACGTGGCTGCCTCTTTCTCATCTAGGTAGGGTCTCATACCTTCAGGGACACAACCTTTAAACTGCTCAATCAGGATCAGCTGTAGCAGTCTGTCATGATCCCCATTTACCCCCTTCGAGGCGCACCAACGCTCACAATATGTCTGCATCTCATGGGCAAACTCTAAATACATGCGGTCCCACTGTTTCCTCGCATTCCGGAACCTCTGCTGGTATGCCTCCGGGACCAACTCATAAAATCCTGAGGATGGCCTCTTTCACCACCTCATACCTCTGGGCATCTTCCGCAGACAAAGCCGAGTAAGCTTGTTGGGCTTTCCCTTTAACTACACTCTGAAGCAAAACAGCCCACTTATCCCTCGGCCAGTCCTGACTTGCAGCAACTTTTTCGAAATGGAGAAAGTACTGATCCACATCGGTATCATCAAATGCGGGAACCAGCCTAACCTCCTGGGTTGCCCTGAACCCTCCACCTTGGTTTGGCATGGGCCCCTGCTCTGCCATCATCTTTAACCTCTCCAGCTCGAATTCCCTTTCCCTCTGTTTCTCTTCTCGCTCCAACTGTTTGTCCCTCTCACTCTCTTGCCGTTCTAACTGTTTCTCTCTCTCTTGCCGTTCTAACTGTTTCTCTTCATGCTCTAGCTGCCGTATCCGGAACTCGTGCTTGAGTCTCAGTTTTTCAAGCTGCACCTGTACTGCGTCTCCACCAGGTTTTCCAATAGATATCACCTCCAGCTCCCCTTGGGGAAACACACCTTTAGATACATAGTGCTCTACGATAGCTGTGTATCTCCTCTCTCCTCATTGTCGACTTCCCCTTAACAAGATTCAACCGTTTGGCCACAGCTGCCAATTCCGATTTCCTGGCATCCTCTAATGCCTCCAAGGTCGGCGCCTTTAGGAATTCCTCAATCTCCATTTCTGCTGTTTGCCTTTTCTTTCTTTCGGGAATTTTAACCCAATCAATTTACCCCATCCCAAATTTAGCGTTCAAAATCGCGGACGAGAACCCCACTTATGTTACGTACCCTGTAACTGGGTTGCCAAGCCAGCAGAAATGGACCACTCAGTTGGAGTCTGGATTACTGGAACTAAGGAAGTTTTATTAAAGAAATAAGCAACACAGTACTCTAATAGTAAGGATATAAATGCAACAAGTTAGCAATGAATAAACACACATGTACACAGAACTAGGATAATAGGATCAATCAAGCTCTATCGCAGTCTAGGGGTAAATGACCAGTTTCAAGTGGCACAAAGTTCAGTTCAATTGAGTTCAGTTCAGTTCACAGTAATCACTGTTGTGCCATTGGGCGGGGATAAAGGAGGGAGAGCGAAAGCGAATGAATATTCAAAACGGATTCCACACAGACCTTCGATATTCCTCGCAGTTAGCTTTCGGGCGAGTCCTTGGTAATGTCTTCTGAGGTCACCGACTGTGACCCCTCCGTTCCAGATACGATCGTTCTTCTGCGGTGAACCCAGCACCCCGGCAAGGATGGACACACACACCAGGTTCCCGCCGATCTGTACCTTTCTACCCTGTGTGTCTCTGGCTGGTCCCGCGACCACACCTCCAACAACTCCCACCAACTAATGGGGGGGGGGGCACACCGCTTTCAGGGTCTCGTTACCTCGTGGAGTCGTGTGTCGTGTCTTAGCGAACCTGCCCCTTTTTATCCCCCTGCTGGGGTATCGCCTGTCCATCACACTTCAAACAGTTCAGGGTTCAAAAGGAGCTGGTCTTGACAATACTCAGACCGGTGTCTCCTTCCGTTAAACTCTCTCGTCTCTTCATTACCATTTCCAAATGCTGCTCCATTGTCTTACTTATCTCTCTCTCTCCTGAAGACAGGTGGCAGATCAACTGTTGATCCCCACTGGTGCTAGCACAGGACAGTTAACATCTTAGTCTATGTGTACTTTTGTAACCGTCTTTCGTCACAGAATAAACAGACCAACACCATTCTTTAGGACTGGAGAGGAAGGGGGAAGATACATAATAAAAAGGGAGCGGGAAGGAAGATAGCTAGGTGATAGGTGAAGCCAGGTGGGTAGGGAAAGTAAAGAGCTGGAGAAGGAATCAGATGGGGGAGGAGAGTGGACCACAGGAGAAAGGGAAGGAGGAGGTTCACCAGGGGGAGGAGATTTGCAGGTGAGAAGATGCAAGAGGACAGAATGAGGAATAGAAGAGGAGGGTAGAAGGGGTGGGAAATTTATTTTCTTCTCATCGATGTTCATGCCATCATGTTGGAGGCTACCCAGACAAATACAAGGTGTTGCTCCTCAACCCCAAGTGTGGCCTCACCTTGACACAAGAGGCAGCCATGGACTGACATGTCAGAATGGGAATTGGAATTAAAATGTTTGGCCACCAGGAAGTCCCACTTTTGGCAATGGAGCAGAGGTGTTTGACAAAGCTATCCTCCAATTTACAATGGGTCTCACCAATGTAGAGGTGGCCGCATCAGCAATATCGGACACAATAGACGACCCCAGCAGATTCACAGGTGAAGCATTGCCTCACCTCGAAGGACTGTTTGGGCCCTTGAATGGAGGGGAGGGAGGAGTTAAACGAGCATCACTCACTATCGCTACCTCACCCAAGTTTTTTTTTAAATAAATGGGTATTTACGAGTTTGGGATAACAAATTTAAGCAAATTTCAAAAATATTTGACAAAGATCCCATTCTGATATTTTAGAAATCAAAAATAAGGATTAGTGGGGGGGAAAGGTGGGAGGAGAAGATGGCGGCGCGCCTGCATGTGCGCAGCCTTCCGGTGAAAAATGATTATCGTATCTGTTAAATAGGGGCTGTGGACAATTCTGATTTGATGGAGAATAGACATGAAAGCACAAAGGAACATCTGAAGAAATTTCTGAAATGCCCGTGCGCTGCTGCCGTTACTGTGTGGTTGGGAATCTTTCGGAGGGTAGGCCTTAAAATCCCCGGCCTTGCCTGCTTTTGGCGACCGATAGGAGGTCAGAGATGGTGCTCAGTACTCGGTGTCGGAGAGCTGATCAGAACTCGAAGTTTTCAGATGACTCAGAGTCAGACTGTGGTCGGGCATGGCAGGGAGAGTTCTTCCTTCTCCCATCTGCGTGAGACGTGGGACATTTGAGAGACTTTGAACTTTTACTGTGCTCATGGACTTCTTCATCAAGTTATGGTTTTGTTGCACTGTTTGTAACTATATGTTATAATTATGTGGTTTTATCAGTTTTTTCAGTCTTGGTCTGTCCTGCGTTGTGATATCACACCGGAGGAAATAATGTATCATTTCCTAATGCATGCATTACTAAATGACAATAAAAGAGGACTACGTGTCTTCATAATCATAAAAGTAACAACCAAATGAAAATAAAACCACATCTAAATTAGTTTAACGAAGTATGGTTAATAGGTAATAGAACTGCAATTAAGAAACAAAATACATCAAAACTCAATTTTTAGAACAGAAAAGATTTGATGAAAGGTTGTCATTTGAGGCAGAAATTATTTTACATTTACAAGTCACTGAATCAATGAAAGCTAAAACAAAATTGTAAAGCTGGAGAATGATTATAAAGATCAAGTGGAGGAAATTAGGGATAATAGAACAATAGCAAGGGAAGAGAGTTTGAAACAAGGTCATTTCCTTAAAAACTCTAAAAATGCATATTTACTTTGTGATTATTCAGCAAGAATGGTCTTTAACCTAATCAATGCTCAAGCTGTCACAGAACAAATTACTGTCCATTGTTCTGCTGATGAATATAATTATTGTTTTAACTTGCCTGATTTTATGACTGCAGAGCACACATTACAACTCCGTACCAAACAATTCTTCTTAAATGCTTTCCCCCCCTCCCACAGAAAATTAACAGACCTGTATTCACTTTAAGCAAAACTTGGGCTCAAAGGAAAAGTGAGTGTAAATTTTGCTTTCAAAAGTGATTTTAAATTTAGAATGATTTCTACCTCAAACGATATGTTTTCATCAAAATAACCTTGCAGTACACAAGAGTAAAAGCGAACAAAACAATTGTTACTCTGGATCCAATACAGCACAAAATAAAGAACATAATAAAAGAAACATAATAAACATGAACAACAGGAATACTGCAGATGCTGGAAATTCAAGCAACATACATCAAAGTTGCTGGTGAACGCAGCAGGCCAAGCAGCATCTATAGGAAGAGGCGCAGTCGACGTTTCAGGCCGAGACCCTTCGTCAGGACTAACTGAAGGAAGAGTGAGTAAGGGATATGAAAGCTGGAGGGGGAGGGGGAGATGCAAAATGATAGGAGAAGACAGGAGGGGGAGGGATGGAGCCAAGAGCTGAACAGGTGATAGGCAAAAGGGGATACGAGAGGATCATGGGACAGGAGGTCTGGGAAGAAAGACGGGGGGGGGTGACCCAGAGGATGGGCAAAAGGTATATTCAGAGGGACAGAGGGAGAAAAAGGAGAGTGAGAGAAAGAATGTGTGCATAAAAATGAGTAACAGATGGGGTACGAGGGGGAGGTGGGGCCTTAGCGGAAGTTAGAGAAGTCAATGTTCATGCCATCAGGTTGGAGGCTACCCAGACGGAATATAAGGTGTTGTTCCTCCAACCTGAGTGTGGCTTCATCTTTACAGTAGAGGAGGCCGTGGATAGACATGTCAGAATGGGAATGGGATGTGGAATTAAAATGTGTGGCCACTGGGAGATCCTGCTTTCTCTGGCGGACAGAGCGTAGATGTTCAGCAAAGCGGTCTCCCAGTCTGCGTCGGGTCTCACTAATATATAAAAGGCCACATCGGGAGCACCGGACGCAGTATATCACCCCAGTCGACTCACAGGTGAAGTGATGCCTCACCTGGAAGGACTGTTTGGGGCCCTGAATGGTGGTAAGGGAGGAAGTGTAAGGGCATGTGTAGCACTTGTTCCGCTTACACGAATAAGTGCCAGGAGGGAGATCAGTGGGGAGGGATGGGGGGGACGAATGGACAAGGGAGTTGTGTAGGGAGCGATCCCTGCAGAATGCAGAGAGGGGGGGAGGGAAAGATGTGCTTAGTGGTGGGATCCCATTGGAGGTGGCGGAAGTTACGGAGAATAATATGTTGGACCCGGAGGCTGGTGGGGTGGTAGGTGAGGACCAGGGGAACCCTATTCCTAGTGGGGTAGTGGGAGGATGGAGTGAGAGCAGATGTACGTGAAATGGGGGAGATGCGTTTAAGAGCAGAGTTGATAGTGGAGGAAGGGAAGCCCCTTTCTTTAAAAAATGAAGACATCTCCCTCGTCCTAGAATGAAAAGCCTCATCCTGAGAGCAGATGCGGTGGAGACAGAGGAATTGCGAGAAGGGGATGGCGTTTTTGCAAGAGACAGGGTGAGAAGAGGAATAGTCCAGATAGCTGTGAGAGTCAGTAGGCTTATAGTAGACATCAGTGGATAAGCTGTCTCCGGAGACAGAGACAGAAAGATCTAGAAAGGGGAGGGAGGTGTCGGAAATGGACCAGGTAAACTTGAGGGCAGGGTGAAAGTTGGAGGCAAAGTTAATAAAGTCAACGAGTTCTGCATGCGTGCAGGAAGCAGCGCCAATGCAGTCGTCGATGTAGCAAAGGAAAAGTGGGGGACAGATACCAGAATAGGCACGGAACATAGATTGTTCCACAAACCCAACAAAAAGGCAGGCATAGCTAGGACCCATACGGGTGCCCATAGCTACACCTTTAGTTTGGAGGAAGTGGGAGGAGCCAAAGGAGAAATTATTAAGAGTAAGGACTAATTCCGCTAGACGGAGCAGAGTGGTGGTAGAGGGGAACTGATTAGGTCTGGAATCCAAAAAGAAGCGTAGAGCTTTGAGACCTTCCTGATGGGGGATGGAAGTATATAAGGACTGGACATCCATGGTGAAAATAAAGCGGTGGGGGCCAGGGAACTTAAAATCATCGAAAAGTTTAAGAGCATGAGAAGTGTCACGAACATAGGTCGGAAGGGATTGAACAAGGGGTGATAAAACAGTGTCGAGGTATGCAGAAACGAGTTCGGTGGGGCAGGAGCAAGCTGAGACAATAGGTCAGCCAGGACAGGCAGGTTTGTGGATCTTGGGTAGGAGGTAGAAACGGGAAGTGCGGGGTGTGGGAACTATAAGGTTGGTAGCAGTGGATGGGAGATCCCCTGAGCGGATAAAGTTGGTGATAGTGTGGGAGACAATGGCCTGGTGCTCCTTAGTGGGGTCACGATCGAGGGGTAAATAAGAAGAGGTATCCGCGAGTTGTCGCTGTGCCTCGGCAAGGTAGAGGTCAGTACGCCAGACTACAACAGCACCCCCCTTATCAGCGGGTTTAATAATAAGGTTAGGATTAGTGCGGAGGGAGTGGAGAGCAGAGCGTTCCGAAGGAGTGAGGTTGGAATGGGGACAAGGTGCGGTGAAGTCGAGACGGTTGATGTCCCGTCGGCAGTTGGCAATAAAGAGATCCAGAGCAGGCAGAAGACCAGAGCGGGGTGTCCATGAAGAAGAGGAGGGTTGAAGACAGGAGAAGGGGTCATCGGTGGGGGTGGAAGAGTCCTTGCCGAAGAAGTAGGCTCGGAGACGGAGACAGCGGAAGAAAAGTTCCGCATCATGGCGAACACGGAACTCACTGAGGTGTGGGCGAAGGGGGACAAAGGTGAGGCCCTTACTGAGAACAGAGCGTTCTGCCTCCGACAGTTGAAGGTCGGAGGGGATGGTAAAGACCCGGCATGGATGAGAGCTGGGATCAGAGGGGGGAGGGGGGAGGCTGGGTGTGTCAATGGAGAGGGGAGGGTTGGGGTGAGAGGAAGCTGGAGCCTCTGAGGGCCCAGGAGCTGACGGTGGGATCTGAGGGAGACGGGATTGCAGAGTATTGGTGGGGGAAGGGGAGACGGGAGTCACAACAGCAGCACATAAAGACCCGGCCTGGAGTTCAAGGCTGGAATCTTGAGAGCTGGGATCAGAGGGGGGAGGGGGGAGGGGGGAGGCTGGGAGTGTCAGTGGAGAGGGGAGGGTTGGGGTGAGAGGAAGATGGAGCCTCTGAGGGCCCAGGAGTTGACGGTGGGATCTGAGGAAGACGGGGCTGCGGAGTGGTGGTGGGGGAAGGGGAGACGGGAGTCACAACAGCAGCACATAAAGACCCGGCCTGGAGTTCAAGGCTGGAGTTGCAGTTGGTGGTTGCGCAATCGCTGTGAAGGTGTCCATGGTCGTTGCTGGAGTCCGGGTTTTGACTATGTCCTGAAGTGTTGGAGCCGCCGAGATCAATGGCAGGAGCCGCAATTGAAAGTTCATGCCTGCTAGCGTCGGGGCCGGCAGGCTCTGGAGGCATGACAGCTTTTGAACATAGACTGATTGCAAGTCCAGGAGAATATAACACAAATGAGCAGAATCAAGTCATTCAGCCCATCAAGTCTGTTCCATTGTCTGCTCACAAAGTGATGCTAGACACACGAGTATCTGTACATAAGATGATTGACAGGAAATAAAGTCATGGGTGGGGGAGGGGTGATTTCTGCCTTACACCAGTACAGTCCCTCACCACAAAAAGGCACTTACAATTCACAGTTTCAATATAGCTTGGAAACAAGTATTTTGAAACTAGGAGACCATAGTGCAATCTAGATTACTTAAAATGCCAGTTTGATGACCACACTGTTCAAAAGAAAGATTGAGAATTATACAACAATCTCGTCTTCAAAGGGGAAACTGAACAGTGCAGCTGAACTGACTCACAGGCTGTTTAAAGTACCACACCAACTGAAGTCCCCGGAAACCCCCTTAGCCTTTCCACTTTTCCAAGAAAGCAGAAATTACGACATTTATTGTCTGTCCAATTGCAGTGGCAGTTAGGAACAATGTGGCTAAATTATCAAAATCTAGAGGCTCTGTTGGCAATGGGTACCTGATAGTAAGTGTGTGCAGAAAATCTTGCTACTTATAACTCCATTCACATTTTTGTGGACCTTTTTATTATGCAAAGAAAATTGATATCTTCTTTGTCAGCATTTTATAAAGGGTTTTATAAACATATCCCAATAGTTAAGTAATCAGTTAAAGCTTCAACCATGGCAATCTCCCAAGTTCCCCTAGAATTCCCACTTTAAAATCAACATTCACTTTAAATTTCAATATTTCAGAATGCTTGCTTCCTTCAAAGAAAAGAAATTGCTTTGTGTCTAGATGGAAACTCCCTTGAAATTCGTGCTCCCATCTCTTGCTCTCTATTAACAAAGAAAATTGGCAACAATGCATACAATCTGTGTTTGCATTTAATGTCAGTCAAGGCCTTTCCTTCCACACTAACCACTGCTTCCCTTTACGTATTATAGAAAAATGACCTGTTAGAATTTTTAAAAATATATTCCTCAACTCCATCTGCCAACATATTGATTCAGATCCTTTTCAAAGATGCCAAATTACTTCAAGTTCTTGTTTTTCCCTTCCTTCCACATAGAGAATGTTAGGCTCGCAAGAATATCAGAAGTGAAAGTTTAATGAATGAGGAGTGTTTGACAGCTCAGTGCCGGAGTTCAGAAGAATGAGGGGAGATCTCATTGAAACCTATCGAATATTGAAAGGCCTAGATAGACTGGGTGTGGAGAGAATGTTTCCTATATGATGGTTCTGAGTTGGTTGATCAGCCATGATCATACTGAATGGCGGTGCAGGCTCAAAGGGCCGAATGGCCTACTCCTGCACCTACTTTCTATGTTTCTATGAGTCTAGGAATGGAGGCACAGCCTCAAAATACAAGGGCATCCCTTCAGAACTGAGTGAGACACATTGGCATAGTGGCTCCATAGTACCAGCTTTACAGCGCCTGGAAGGAGTTTGTACAATCTCCCCTCGACCAAGTTGGTTTCCTCTGGGCTGACACGTTAATTGGACATTGTAAGTTGTCCCATGATTAGACTAGGGTTAAATTGGGGAAACGCTGGGCAGGGTGGTTCGAAAGACCTATTCTGTGCTATATCTCAATTTCTGGTGGTCTGGATTATCACAACATTGGGACAAAGGTCTTCAGATTTTAAACAAAATCAGCTGGGTATTTATCTCCTTGATCTTTCCCCAAGACATCAGAGCAGAATTGGTCCATTCAACTCATTGATTCTGCTCCACCATTCAATCATGGTCGATTTATTATCCCTCTCAAACCTATTCCCCTACCTTCTCCCCATAACCTTTGACGTCCTTATTAATCAAGAACCTATCAACATCCACTTGAAATATACCCAATAACTTTGCCTCCACAGCCATCTACGGTAATGACTTCTCTCCTGCAATCTACAAGCCTTTACTTTCAAAGCCTGGCAAAAGCAGTACGCTTTGGTTCCAACCTAAAGGGTATTTTGAAACACACTGAGCCACGTTTGTCAATTTTTACAGTTAACCATTTTAAAATTACATTTTAACTTTACAATATTCATTCAGAATCAATCCAGACTGTTAAAAAAACTCAAACAACAGGAATTCTGCAGATGCTGGAAATTCAAGCAACACACATCAAAGTTGCTGGTGAACGCAGCAGGCCAGGCAGCATCTGTAGGAAGAGGTGCAGTCGACGTTTCAGGCCGAGACCCTTCGTCAGGACTAACTGAAGGAAGAGTGAGTAAGGGATTTAAAAGTTGGAGGGGGAGGGGGAGATCCAAAATGATAGGAGAAGACAGGGGGGGAGAGGGATAGAGCCAAGAGCTGGACAGGTGATAGGTCAAAGGGGATACGAGAGGATCATGGGACAGGAGGTCCGGGAAGAAAGACAAGGGGGGAGACCCAGAGGATGGGCAAGAGGTGTATTCAGAGGGGCAGAGGGAGAAAAAGGAGAGTGAGAGAAAGAATGTGTGCATAAAAATAAGTAACAGATGGGGTACGAGGGGGACTTCTCTAACTTCCGCTAAGGCCCCACCTCCCCCCTCGTACCCCAACTGTTACTTATTTTTATACACACATTCTTTCTCTCACTCTCCTTTTTCTCCCTCTGCCCCTCTGAATACACCTCTTGCCCATCCTCTGGGTTCCCCCCTCCTTGTCTTTCTTCCCGGACCTCCTGCCCCATGATCCTCTCGTATCCCCTTTTGCCTATCACCTGTCCAGCTCTTGGCTCTATCCCTCCCCCTCTTGTCTTCTCCTATCATTTTGGATCTCCCCCTCCCCCTTTCAAATCCCTTACTCACTCTTCCTTCAGTTAGTCCTGACGAAGGGTCTCGGCCTGAAACATCGACTGCACCTCTTCCTACAGATGCTGCCTGGCCTGCTGCGTTCACCAGCAACTTTGATGTGTGTTGTTAAAAAAAACTAGAGCATACACAGATAAATGGTGAAAGAAATTCAAGAAAGGCCTTTGAAATTTAATTGCATTACCCCAGGATGCCACATTATTCAACTAAATAGATGTGACTGTTAGTGGATATTCTGGAAATAGGATACATAGCAAAATATTAACTTCAGCAACCAGTCTTTAAACCCGGATGTGGATTTAAAATGCAGCCCTGAACAAAAGCATCCTAAAGCTGTGGACGTCAGGTAACTGAAAAACCAAATAATGCTGATTAACATTCATTTCGGATGCCTGGAGTATGGGTGTGAAGAAAGAAGTATGAAAATTATACAAAATTCAAAGGAAGCATTGCAGATACATCATAACTGATCTTTAGAATACAAAATGTCATGTAAAATTGGGTCAAACAGGCCTCTTCCTCCAAAAGGGTCTCTCTCCAGTGACATGGTTCACATTACAACAATGACCATAAAATACACCAGCAGCTGATCAGGGAAAGTCCATAAGACACCATACAAGTGTATTGCAATATTCCAAACTAAATAGTTATCAAGAATCTACCTACAAATTTATGCATAGGGTATCAACTACATGAAGAAATTTGCTCATTCTCTCTGCAGTGAAAAGCATTGGTAAATTAGTTCTACTGTTTCCATATAAACTATGGGACAGTGACAAGCATTTATTCTGCATGCAGATCATTTCATTACAACAGTGCAAGGGAAAATAATAACAATGCAGAATAAAGTATTAGTTATAGAGAAAGCATAATACTTTACAGGTAGACAATAACCTGGAAGGCCATAATGAGATCAAGAATCCATGAAAGGTGAAGGAAAGATTAGTTTTACTTGTAACATGTACATCAAAATGTACAGAGATGGCATGATAGCATAGTGGTCAGCAAAATGCTTTAAGCAGCTATAAGACTGGGGTTGAATTCCCATCACTATCTATAAGGAGTCTGTACGTTCTCCCAGTGACAGTGTGGGTTTCCGATGCTCCGCTTATCTCCCACATTCCAAACAACGTGTAGTTAGGAATAGTAATTGTGGGTATGTTATGTTGACACCAGAACCAGGCTACACAATCCTTGCTGATCTGACTTCATGCAAATGACACATTTCACTGTATGTTTCGATGAACGTGATGAATAAAGCTAGTAATTCTTTCTTTGAAATGTTTTGCTTGTGTTGGGGATATGCTGGGGCCTGCAAGTGTCATCACACTTCTGGAGCCAACATAGCAAGCCCACACCTTACTAACCCTAACTCGCACATTCCTGGGAATGCGGGAGGAAACGGGAATTGAATCCTGGTGGTGCAAAGTGATTATACTAACCACTCTGCTACTGTGCCACTTTTACTATGGGAACCATTAAATATTTCTATATCAATGGAGTAGAAGCTGTCCTTGAATCTGTTAAGTGCTCTAGAACTTCTGTATTTGCTGCCCAATGGGAAGAGGGAGAAGACAGGATGAGCAGGATAGATATGGAGGAACCAATAACAGCGCAGGACCCAGCTGGCAATAAACACTGGGAGGGGGGAGCAGTTGGCAATTAAAGAAATATGACCATTTGAGTCAGATGCCTTCTAGCTCCATGCAGTAGCACTGACATGTTCATATAGCCAGCAGTTCACACAAGCATTCAGTTCCTTGCATAAACAGCACATGATGCCCACATCAAGCCATAAGTGTCTGTAATAGCAAATGAACAGTTAGTTGACTGGAACAAGGAGATATTATTTTCCATTAGCAAAGTTGAAGCAATTTGTTGGAATCCTACACATGAAACTGCTCATTCTGCTTATGCAATCTGTTATTTATTATCCAGACACAAGGCCGAATGTGCACAAGTAGGAACTCTTGAGACCGTCTTAAAAAGTTTTTGCACATGCTATAGTAATACTGCATTCTTTTAACAATCTATGAGGGCAATATGTACATTAAAACAATGGTATAATTTTAAGGGATGCAGAAGAGCAGTCTGGAGAGGTGGGGGTGGGTAGTGGGGTTTAAATTCATAAAATTCTGAAGTAGAAATATATGGGTTCTTATTAATGGAGGAAGGGCTCAAAATAAAACCTGCCAACTCTATACAGAACTACCAGATCAGGCCCCAGCCAATAAACACAGAGCAACACACAAAATTCTACAACTCAGCAGGTCAGGCAGCATCTACAGAGAGGAATAAATAATCAACATTTTGGACTGACACACTCTATCAGGTACCTTGAACCAGTCTATCCATTCTCCTCTGACCTTTCTCATTAGCAAAGCATTTTCACCCACAGAACAGCCACTCACTTGATGTTGTTTTTGTTTTTTGCACCAATCTCTGTAAATTCTAGAGACTACTGTGCATGAATATCCCAGGAGGTCAGCAGTTTGAGATAATCAAACCACCCCATCTGACACCAACAATCATTCCACAGTCAAAATCATTTAGATTACATTTCTTCCCCATTCTGGTGTTTGGTTCTGAACAACCACCTTATTTTGATGCATTGGGTTGCTGCCACGATTGGCGAATTAGACACTTGTATTAACAAGGTGTACCTAATAAAGTGGCCATTGACTGTATATTCACCTCTGGTCACTGTCAAGGTCAAGGAGAAAGAGGGGGGGAGAGGAACTTCTTTGATTAAACACCAAAAAGACAAACAGCGATGTAAATAAACATTAAGGGTCCTGAAAAAATATTTACAATGGAAGCTTATATTTGTCACACAGAAGGGTAACAAATACAACGCGAGGACTAGAAGACTTGCAAAATAGTTGCACAATGAGCGGTGGAATAATGTCATTCCAGGGAACAGAACTTAACCCACATTAAAAGAACCTTGAAGGCATGGTGTACAGAATATCTTCCTTCTGTGGTTGATGCACAGTGCTTATAGTGAAAGCTCCTGCTAGAACTATTTAAAGGGCATGAAGTAGGAAGGTACAATTCTGGTCACCACTGCAGAGAAATGCCAAGAGCACGAGAGGAGAATTTTAACAAAGATGCTACCAAGGCAAAGGAAGTTTTGCCATGAGCAGAGAATGGAAAAGCTGATGTCGTTTTCTTTGGAAAAGAGGCCAAGGAAAGATTTGACCAAAACTCACTGTCACAGGCTGAACTGAGTAGACATAATCTCTTAACGGGGACTGCCAGAGGAGGAGGATTACAATCAATAGAGAAAATTCAGAGTAAATTAGATTAAAATTTAAAAATACGTATTTTGCATTGTGAAGGAGCCAAGGTCTGTAACTGGAAAAGAGTATCTGATCCAGGTACTTGATTAGTTAAGTCCTCAAGGATATGGGGAGTAGGCAGAATGGGGTCAAGGTACAATAAATCAGCTATGGTGGAATGATGGAGCAGACTGGGTGGACCAAATGGCCTAATTTTGCTTCTATGTCTTATGAATTACTACTTGAGCTGCCATCATGAAAGGCCAAAGACTGAGATAGATATAAATGGAATAGTTCTCCCAGGCAGTTGCTCACATGATCTCATTGTACCATGAGTCAGTGAAATATTCATTGAGCACATCCACCTGAAATGCGGTCGCAGGAAAGCAGCATCCATCATTAGGGATCCCCCACCCCACCTCCCAGGTTATCATTTCTTCTCACTGCCGCCATCACAGGAAGGTGGTACAGGAGCCTCAGGACTCACACCACCAGGTTCAGGGATAGTTATTACACCTCAGCTATCAGGCTCTTGAACTGAAGGGGATAACTTCACTCATCCCATCTCTGAAATGGTCCCACAACCTACAGACTCACTTTCAAGGACTCTTCATCTCATTATCGGTCTTTATTGCTTATTTATTTATTATTAAATCTCCTTTTTGTATATGCACAGTTTGTTCTCTTCTGCACGCTAGTTAAACACCCTAGTTAGATAGCCTTTCATTGAATCTGTTACAGATATTATTCTATAGATTTACTGAGTATGCCCGCAAGAAAATGAATCACAGGGTTGTATATAGCGACATATATGTACCATTGTAAGAAAAGGTATTGGAACCCTTTGCAATTATCTGGTTTTCTGCATTAGTTACTCAAAATGTGGTCTAATCTTCATCCAAGTCACGGTAGACAAACACAATCTGCCTAAACCAAAAACATACAAACAATTGTGTTTCTTCTCGTCTATACTGAGTACACCATTGAGACAATCATAGTCTAGGTTCAAAAAAGTATGTGACTCTCTGGGGTAATGCCTCCTACAAAAGCTATTTGGAGTCAGCTGCTCTAAACCATGAGATGAGATTAGATGTGCCCTACCCTATATAAAAAAAATTCACAAAGTCAGGATTGACAGCCTGCTCTTCTCAAGAAAGATCTGCTTATGTGCAGAATGTCTCAATCAAACCAACTTTCAGAGGACCCAAGAACTGTAGAGGTGCATGAAGCTGCGAAAGGCTACAGAAGCATTTCTAAAGAGCTGAGTGTTCATCAGTCTACAGGAAGAGAAACTGTCTATAAATGGTGGATATTCAGCCACTCTCCCTAGGAGTGAGCATCTTGCAAAGATCACAACATGCAATGCTTAATGCAGAAAAACAGGTACAGGTAATTGCAAAGGGTTTACAAACTTTTTCTTGTAACTGTGCTTTGACAATAAATTTATTCTGAACTTTGAAAAAAACTGAATCTTAGATACAGAATAAACAAGAAATGATTTTCTCAATCTGGGAACTGACAGGTAAAGGGATTGCTATAATATTAGACGCAGAGATGTCTGGAAAGATTTTGTCACAGACAGTAGACTGGAGCTCTCTCCAAAATACTCTCCTGTCAAAAATGCTCACTTAAGTAGACAATGAGTAAGAGGGATAGGTCTTAAAGGATATGCCAATAGGGTTGAATCAAGTCTTCAGTAGAATTTATAGATCTGCTTGTACCATCTTAGTCAAATGGCCTGTCAATATGCTATTAAAGACTGCAACATTTGTTCACAGGTTTCTAGAATATGATACGAAAAGTGATTAAGTGGGCTAAGGCTCTGTCTCACACGATATGGACAGTGAAATGAAGAGACAAAGTCACATAAGTTTAGAGAGATGACTGCATTCTCTCAACTTCACTTCAGCACTGAAGTCCCATAACCCATGGACTCACTTTCAAGCACTCGTCATCTAATGTTCTCAATATTTATTGCTCATTTATTATTTTCTCTCTGTATTTAAAGTTGGCATCTTTTGCACACTGGTTGAATGCCCAAGTTGATTCAGTCTTTCATTGATTCTGCTTTGGTTATTGTCCTATTATTTATTGATTATGCCCACAAGAAAATGAATCACATATATACTTAGACAACAAATTTACTTCAAATTTTAAAGCCATACAAAATATTCAGACAGATCAACAGCATAGATGAACAGGCATAATCCTAACCGAGCAATCCAGAACTAGGTGCTTCAGTGTCAAGATAAAGGGCAGACTTTTTAAAAAGGACTTAGTTGATGAGAAATCTCTTTATTCAAAATGGTGACTGTATGGTTTGCTCCGCGTTTTCCGGTTTCCTCTCAGTGCAAAGACGTACGGGTTAGCATTGCGAGTTGTGGGCATGCTATGTTAATACCAGAAGCGTGGTGACCCTCATGGGATGCCCAGCACAATTGTCGCTGATTTGATTTGATGCCAACACCATATTTCACTGGTTTGATGCATGTGACAAAGCTAATCTCTAAACTTTAATCCTGACGAAGGGTCTCGGCCTGAAACGTCGACTGCACCTCTTCCTACAGATGCTGCCTAGCCTGCTGCGTTCACCAGCAACTTTGATGTGTTGCTTGAATTTCCAGCATCTGCAGAATTCCTGTTGTTTGCCTCTAAACTTTAAAATTTGAGATTACCCATGACAAAGGCAGAGTCCAATAATACATACAAATCTATCTTTTTTGTAGAGAAATCAAGGGGATTTGGGAAAGCAGAGGACAATGATGTTGAGCAGGGTTGATTAAGAGCCAAGCATGTTTCATGAGATTTATTACCTCTCTTGCACCTACTTCCCATGATGTTGTCTGAACACTGAATAAATTCTGCAAATCATTATCGTGATTTGCAAAATACTATTTGATATGACATTGGAAGTAGTTTCATTAGCAGCTTTTGAAAACTTAAGGAATTGTCAGGGAATGGAGCTGTAGAGGCAGAACCACTCACCATATGCAAATATAAAATTGCTTAAATTCTAATGCATGTAATTACCTAGCAGCAGCTGCAGCTCAGAACATTCAAGGACTTACTCCTCTAATTTCAATACAGAAATCTAAACTCACACTAATGTGGCACTGTGCAGTGTTTCTGATATCTTGCTACAATTATACAGGGTCTTGGCAAAACCAAAATGTGGAACAGGGTAAACTTGCCATGAAAGTTCTTTAGGCTAATTTACTTGGATGGCAGAACTACTATTCAAGAAGAAATTATGTTGATTAGGTTTATTATTCACTCGAGTTGCAAGAGAAGCTCTACCACCCATCCCACAATCTCTTTGATCCACCACCATCAGGAAGGAGGTACAGGAGCATCAGGACTAGGACTGCCAGACTGGGTAACAGCTTCTTCCCTCAGGCTGTGAGAAATGAATACCCTGCCACCCCCAAGGTCTCATCACTGGGACAGCGGGCAGCTTACTGTTTACCTGTGCGGCACACTACATGCACTTTGAATTATATTCACTTGGCATTCAAGATGAGGTAGCAAATTGCATTAGACATTGGCTTTGCAGGAGAAGCCAGAGAGTGGTAGATGGTAGTGGTAGATCTGTGATGAGTGGAGTGTCGTTCTATTATTCTTGTCACCTACCTACAGGAAAGATGTAAGTAAGATTGAAATAGTACAGAGAAAATTTACAAGGATGTTGGCGGGACTGGAGGATCTGAGTTATAAGAAAAGATTAAATAGGTTAGAACTTTATTCTTCAGATCTCCAGTGTGTACAGGCCTGATCATCTATCAGAATATCATATTCTTGCTCTCACCCCATGATGTCTTTTTGTGTCTAGATTTTGTTATCTGATAAATATTTAGTTACTTGGTCTGCATGGCACTCTGTCAGTGAATTCCATACATTTGCTGACCCCAGAGAGGAGAAATTTCAGCCCTTGCCATTTAACCTTTGATATCTTGTTACTGTCACCAAAAAGTACAGAACAGAAACAAGCCCTTCAGCCATTTAGTCTGTGCTGACCCACTTAAATTGTCTACTCACATTGACCCGCACCTGGGCCATAGCCCTGCATACCCCTACCATTCATGTATCTATCCATACTTACAAATGTTGAAATCGAGCTTGCATGCACCACTTGTGCTGGCAGCTCATTGCACACTCTCACGACTCAATTTCATTGAAACCTATCAAATATTGAAAAGTCCTAGATGGAGTGGACGTGGAGAGAATCTTTCCTATGGTGTGAGTGTCTCTCGGAATAGAGGGGCGTCCATTTATAACAGATGAGGAGGGACTTCTTTAGACAGGTGGTGGTAAACCTGCGGAATTCATTGCCACAGACTACTGCGGAGGCCAAGTCATTGGGTTGAAAAGTTCTTAATTAGTGAGGGCATCAAAGGTTATGGGGAGAAGGCAAGAGAACGGGGTTGAAAGGGATAATAAGCCAGCAGATTCGATGGGCCAAATGGACTATTTCTGGTCATGTATCTTATGATCACTGAATGACTGGGCAGGTTCAAAGGGTAATAACGTCGACCTCTGCTGTTACTTTTTTATGTTTTCAATTCACGAAATATTTAACTAAATGTGTATATACATTCACCATAAAGCAAACAACCCATGACCACTACTCCAAAAGACAAGGGTTATAACCTTGGGCAATAATCACTCATTTCAATCTAGAGAGCTTGCAGACATCGGCAAGGCGGCCTCACTTCAAAGGAACTGCGTCTGTAAAAGTCTATGGGAACTGCAATAATTTAGTTCCCAAATTCTTTTTTTCTGCCGATATAAAGTTACCGCTTCGGTGGTTTAACCAAGCAGCGGACAGGAGGTAGAGCCATTGCAACAAATGCAATACAGAAACAGAAGCGAGCTTTGAGTTAATGAGCAACGAGTTAGTTTTACAACCCAAGGATAAATACTTCTCTCTGCAGAGGTCCCAAGGTTTACCCAGCGGGCCTATATAACCGGGATGGGGGGGGGGATGGGGGGGGGCTAGAGCCGCTCAATGATATACGCATAACCAATGATGCAGCTGAGGCAAGGGTTTGCAAGCGAGGATTGCGGCTGGGTCCAGGCACTCACCTGCTGCGAGGTTAACTCGACGTGCACCGCCCGGGATGAGCCGACATTCCTGGGGTTCATGGCCGTGGCCGCACGCCCCGGGCTTCACCTCGCATCAGCGCAGGATCAACGGTCTCCCTTCACAGGCGAGCGAGCTCTCTTTCCTTCCCACCCTTCCTCCCCCGACCTGCCTCTCGCTTTGTCCCCGCTAACAGCCGGAGCCAAGAATCACCCCGCCACCGCCACCAAAACAACAACCTGAGACCCTCCTCCTCTACCGGCCGACCGCTTCAGCCTCCAGCGCCTGCGTACTGATCCGTTCCCTGCCCCCACCCCCCCCGTCCCGGATGCTCACGCCCACCGGCCGCTCCGCGTCCTCTGATTCGTGAACTGCTCGGAGGGACCTGCGGCGGGTGCCGAAATTCCCCGAGGCCTCAGTCATTGGTCGCTGGGCGGAGCGCGAGGGAGCACGTGATCCGCGGCCGGCTTCTGGCGCCACAATTTGTCGCACTTCGCAGCAACCGCGAGATGGTGGGCAGAGCACAATTTGTGGAGATCACGTGGCCGTCGGTTGACTGCGCGCGCCGCTATTTGTTGCAGGGCGGGGAAACCAGTGATCACGTGCTCCTAGACAGGCGACTCGCGTCGCCATTGGTTGCGGGGCGGAGCACGTCCAGGTCACATGGCTGCTCGCGCTGGCATTGGTTGCGGGATGAGGGAGCGCCGGAGACCGTGAGGAAGCGTGGAGTGGAGGGAGTGTATTAAGGGAATACAATGAGGGATGCAGTGAGGATCACAGATGAAAAGTATGAGGGATCATTGGTGAGCCCAATTCTAACCACCTCAGCTCCAATGATTATTCCCAAAGTTGAAGAAACGTAATTAGCAAATATACGATCTTGAACGATGAAACTTAAGCGTACCCAGGTGTAAGTATAAGTTAAGTGTAATTGAGCGATCAACACGATGGAACATCCATTTGCCTTCGGCTGCAGACTGCCCGGAACAAAGCACAAATACATGACTTATTCCCTTTGCTTTTACTGTGCCCCCTCCCCCACTTATGTGACTAGTTAGCATAATAAACACGCAAGAGAATACAATGCAGATAGAAAACTGGTGTGTGGCTCCGATCAGAGTGGAGGAACATTTGGGGCCATGGTAGCAGAAGTTAGCGTGGCGCTATTGCAGCTAGGGCTGTTGGAAGATAGATAGATATACTTTATTGATCCCGAGGGAAATTGGGTTTCGTTACAGCCGCACCAACCAAGAATAGAGCATAAATATAGCAATACAAAAGCCACAAACAATCAAACAACAAAATGCAAACTATGCCAGATGGAAAATAAGTCCAGGACCAGCCTATCAGCTCAGGGTGTCTGACCCTCCACGGGAGGAGCTGCAAGTTCGATGGCCACAGGCAGGAACGACCTCCCGTGCCACCCAGTGTTGTATCTTGGTGGAATGTGGCCGAAGTCCAACAGTAAAAGTCTGAGCTCAATTCCAACAGTTCTCTAAGAAGTTTCTTCGGTCTCTCCGTGACCTCATGGGTTTCCTCCCACAGTTCAAAGACATATATGAATTGGTCGTTGTAAATTGTCCCGTGATTAAATAGGGTTAAATAGATGGGTTGCTGGGTGGCACGGTTCATTGGGGCAAAAAGGCCTGTTCTCCACTGTAGATCTAAAATGTTAACTGAGGCGCGTGGAGAGCACAGTGAATGAACATGAGTTGCACAGTGGGGGAAGGGGGTATTCCATATCTTAAACAACAAATAGAGTACAGGAACATGTGCTCGTGCTAACGATAACAAGAATAGCATGATCAGGCATATTAATGCGTGGCTGAGAGACTGGTGTAGGGGGCAGGGCTTCGGGTTACACCGGGACCCAGTATCTTAGCAGGCAGGTTTAATAAAGCTTTTCAGGAGGGTTTAAACTAATTTGGGAACTGGAGTGATAGGGCTGAGGAAGGGGAAAACAGAAATAAATCAAAGATAGCATGCAACAGAGATGATAGAAAGGACAGGCAGGACATGAGGCATAATCACAGCCAATGGGATGAGTTACAGGGCAATAGAGGCATGGTGCAGTTGAAACAGAAAGCAACAAATGCTGGACTGAAAAGGTTATATTTGAATGCACACAGCATAAGAAATAAAATGGACGATCTTGAAATTCAGCTACAGATTGGCAAGTATGATGTGGCCATTTCTGAAACTTGGCTAAAGAATGGTTGCCATTGGGAGCTGAACATCCAGGGATATACAGTGTATTGGAAAGATAGGTTAGTAGGCAGAGGGGGTGGTGTGACTCTGTGTATAAGTAATAATTTTAAATCATTAGAAAGGGATGCCATAGCTGAAGGTGTAGAGTCTCTATGGGTTGAGTTAAGAAATTGCAAGGGTAAAAGGACCTTAATGGTAGTTGTATACAGCCCTCCAAACAGCAGCTGGGATGTGGATTACAAATTACACCAGGAGATAGAGAAGGTGTGGCAGAAGGGCAATTTCATGATAATCGTTGGGGATTTTAACATGAAAGTGGATTGGGAAAACTAAGCCAGTACTGGACCTCAAGAGAGAGAGATTTTAGAATGTCTAAGGGATGGCTTTTTAGAACAGCTTGTTGTTGAGCCCACTAGGGGATCGGCTGTGCTGGATCTGGTGTTGTGCATTGATCCGGAGGTGATAAGAGAGCTTAAGGTTAAGGAACCCTTAGGGAACAGTGATCACAATATGATCGAGTTCACTTTGAAATTTGAGAAGGAGAAACTAAATTCCAATGTGTCGGTATTTCAGTGGAATAAAGGAAATTACAATGGCATGAGAGGGGAACTGACTAAGGTTGATTGGAAAGGGACTCTAGCAGGAAGAACAGCAGAGCAGCAGTGGCTGGAGTTTCTGCAAAAAATGAAGGAAGTGCAAGACAGATATATTCCAAATAAGAAGAAATTTTTGAATGCAGTATATGTGTATTTGGATTTTCAGAAGGCCTCTAACAAGGTGCCGCACATGAGGCTGCTTAGCAAGATAAGATCCCATGGAATTACAGGGGGATTGCTAGCGTGGGTGGAGCATTGGCTGATTGGTAGAAAACAGAAAGTGGGAATAAAGGGATCCTATTCTGGCTGGTTGCCGATTACCAGTGGAGTTCCACTGGAGTCGGTGTTGGGACTGCTGCTTTTTATGATGTACATGTAATGGCTTCTTTGTAATGTTTCACTGCTAAGGCTAATGTAATGGCTTCTCTGTAATGTTCACGGCTGAGGTAATGGTTTCTCTGTAGCAGCAATGTTTGGGTTATGGCTGGAGATAACAGGACTGTAGCACACTATCCCCGTTATATGTGTCTTCAGACAATGCCGATTCACAGTTATGTGAGGAACCTATTTTTTTTTAGATTATGAGAACACTCAGTCCTCTTTTATTGTCATTTAGAAATGCATACATACATTAAGAAATGATACAATGTTTCTCCGGAGTGATATCATACTTCTCCAACTTCTCCTTATATGCGTCCAAAACTCACAGTTATGTGAGGAGCCGTGCTTTCCCGCCAATACAAGTCACGTGCGCATACCTCACAGTCTCATGGTTGGGACGAGAAGCACCGCTTTCCCACCAATACATGTCATATGCGCATGCCTCACAGTCTCACTCCCGCCAGTCACACATTGGTTTTGGCAACATGTGGATATGCGATCTTGCATTCTTAAACTTTTGTTGTTTTTACCTACGGTGCAGTGATTTTGTGCTTGAAATATTTAACTATGCCTCCTAAGCGTCTGATGTCAAGTCCTGGGCCATCAGCCAAGCAGCAGAGAACTGCTTTAACACTTGAAAAAAAGTTGAAAATTATAAACAGGACGGTGTCAGGTGAAGGTAACACAACTCTGGGACGCTACCCTGTGCAGTTGCGGGCTATGATTACTGAGTTAGGCATGACGCCAAAGCAGGTGTTAATGCAGATGAGACCGGCCTTTTTTGGAAGTGTATGCTGAAACACGCACACGTAAGTAAGGATGAAAAAACTGCG
Source organism: Mobula hypostoma (assembly GCF_963921235.1). NCBI lineage: Eukaryota > Metazoa > Chordata > Chondrichthyes > Myliobatiformes > Myliobatidae > Mobula > Mobula hypostoma. The sequence goes on from NC_086103.1 coordinate 181,548,728, forward strand.
TCAGGTTTCAAGGCAGCAAAGGATAGACTGACTTTTCTTATGTGTTCCAATGTCGAAGGAGACTGTAATATGAAGCCTCTCTTAGTTTATCATTCACTAAACCCCCGTGCTCTTAAGGGTTTGAGTAAGAATATGTTTCCTGTCCACTGGGCAGCTAACGTGAAAGCATGGGTCACTGGTCAAATCTTTGAAGATTGGTTTGCCAATCGTTTTGCTGTTGAGACTGAACGCTACTGCCGGGAACAGAATCTTGCCGTTAAAGTTGTTTTGTTGCTTGACAATGCGCCAGCCCATCCTAAATATTTGGTTAGCATTCATCCTAACATAACAGTGCGTTTCCTGCCACTTAACACAACATCGCTGATTCAACTGCTCGACCAAGGTGTGATATCCACATTCAAGGCGTATTTTTTTACGGCAAACTATCTCTCAGATGCTGCAAGCAACAGACGATTTTGAAAATCCCGGGACTTTACCTTCTTCCCTACAAGCAAAGTTATGCTGTAAAACAAAATGCTGCCAAGCAAACAACCCTCACCACTTTCTTCAAACCGGTGTCATCTCCTGCTGCCGGCAGTACTGAGAGTTCTCTGAGTCTTCCTTCACCCCTTGCTGTCCTTGATGATCCTGACGACACACAACCATCCACCTCATCCATGTAAAGCTGCCTGACACCACAACAACCACTCATCTCCCAGAGCGAACACGCCTGCCACTGTTGGTGAGTACTGTACACCCTAGTATATTAACTTTCTATGATTTATTACGTTGAATATTACCTTAAATTGATCAAATATAATATGAATGTTGCCTTGTGGTACTGTTTTTGTGTCATATTGGTATGAAAATGTGAAAAAATTACATTTATTTAGGAAGCATATTTATAAAACATATTTTCAGAACGCATCCCTATTTTCACCATTGTGAGGAGGCTTATGGGGGCCTGCAAGGAGAAGGCTGGCGAGAACTTTCTGGGGACATTGTCCATGCACCCTGTATTTCGAGCTGCTTTTGAGGAAGTACGTGGCAGCTTTGGGCCGGATTCCGAATTTAAATGAGGGACTTTGTGGTTCACCCAGTTAAAGCCAATGGTGGTACAGCCTGGGGAAGTAGCGAGAGTGATGGGGACCCCCAAATTTCCCGGAGTGCCTGAGGGCAAAGCCCTTTTAGTGGATGCTCCAGAAGACCACGAGGGGAAGTTGGGATTTCCTGCTGGGCTACTGGTGAGGCCCGAATTGCAGAAGCTGTCGGTTGTACAGGCGAGCAGGATGACAGTGATCGTCAGGAACACTACGAAGAGGGAGATCACCTTCAAGCGGGGGATGCCCCTGGTGCATTTGTTCCGGGTAGCGGTAATATCTAGTGCCCCCATGAGGCATGCCGGGGAGAAACTATTGGAAAAGGAGGAAAAGTTGACCGCTGAGTCATTCAACTTTGGGGACTCCCCGCTGCTGCCGGGTTGGAAAAGGAGGCTGGTAGAGAAGATGTTGAAGTTGGAAGGTGCCTTTTCCATTGGTGAGTTTGATGTAAGTTGTCCCAAGAGCACTCGTCACACTATCCGTGTGACCGAGGACACCCTGTTTAGAGAGGGTTCGCGGCGACTGGCCCCTGCAGACGTGGAAGATGTGCAGCAACATTTGTGTAAGTTGAAGGAAGCTGGGATCATCACTGAGTCCTGAAACCCCTATGCATCCCCAATAATAGTGGCCCAGAAGAAGAACGGGAAGGTAGGCACATGTGTGGACTATCATCATCATCATCATCATCATCATCAGGTACCATGCTCAGTTTGAGCTTTGACTGCCACGGCCCACACACTCCTGTTTTGGGTCAAGTGGATCAATTCATTGGTATTCATTTCCAGTTCTCTCGCTGCTGTCTTCATCATCATTTGTCTTTGCCTTCCTCTTGCTTTCTTCCCTTCAATCTTTCCCATAATTACCATGCATTCTAACTCCTCTTTCCTAATCACATGTCCAATGAACTCACGTTGCCTTTTCATGATCTCATACATTATTTCTCTTTTTGTGCTTGCTCTGTTCATGACATTCTCATTAGATATTCGTTTCGTCCATGATATTCTTTGCATCCTCCTAAAAAACAACATCTCTGCTGCTTCAATTCGTTTCCTCATGTTACTAGATATTGTCCAACATTCCGAGCCATATAACATAACTGGATAAACGTAACATTTCAGTGCTCTGAAGCGGGTTGATATGCCTAGTGTTAGTCAGTATACTCTTCATTCTCGTATGTGTCTTTTGCTATCCCTATTCTTCTTTTGATGTCTATGTCGCATCTGCCATCTGATGTCACCCAGCTTTCTAAGTAGCAAAAGCTCTGTACTTGTTTTATGTCTTCCCCGTTTATTCTCAGCCCGCAGATAGGATTCTCCTTCTTTTTGGATATCACCATACATTCTGTCTTTTTGAAATTGATAGATAGACTCATTTTTGCACTTGGTATTATTCCAGTCTCATAAATGTCATTGATTAAATCAGTAAGTTTTTCAATTCCATAATCTTCAAGTGCGATAATTTGTTCTATTACTAATTCATCAGGACCTGCTGCCTTTCCTTTCTTCATCTTATTTATTGCATTACGAACTTCAGATTTTAAAATTCTTGGACCTTCAATGTTCTTCTTAATTTCTGGTTTTTCACCTCGATCCTCTTCAAACAATTCCTGAATACACTCGGTCCATCTGTTCATAATCTCATCTTTTTCCATAGTACCTACCGTTCTTTGCTTTCAAACATCCACCTGAAGAACAGAGGAGCTTTTTACCAGTGATATTCTTGATTTGTTGGTGTAACCTTTTTGGATCAGTGATTGGGATCCTTACTAATTGCTCACATTCCTGGTTTTTAGATTATGAAGACACGTAGTCCTCCTTTATTGTCATTTAGTAATGCATGCATTTAGAAATGATACATTATTTCCTCTGGTGTGATATCACAAAACACAGGGCAGACCAAGCCAACCTCAGCACCTAGTATGAAGATAAGACAGACAGGTGTGCTGCTTGTGGCGAGAAGGGAACACTTCAACATATCTTGAGTGTATGCAGAGTCAATCTTTCCAGCGGCATGTACACTTGGAGACATAACAACGTTCTCAAAGTTGTAACAGAAGCAGATGAGCAGAGAGTACTGCAGCACAACTTATCTCTTCCCCCATGCTGCACAGAACATCGCATATCATTTGTGAAAGAAGGCTCCAAGTCAAGGGTGTACAGCACAGGCTCACAATCAAGCATACTTTCTTCAGCCAATGATTGGTGTGTCAAGGCTGACCTGGACGGGAAAGGCAGTTTCCCGGAGCAAATGGCTTTCACAACATTGCATCCAGATATAATCATATGGTCTGACACCAGTAGAAAAGTGGTTATTGGTGAACTCACAGTCCCCTGGGAAGACAACATCGATGAAGCCCATGAGCGCAAGTTAACCAAGTATGCAGAATTAAGATCAGAGTGCAGAGACAGAGGGTGGAAGGCCTCATGCTATCCATTCGAAGTAGGCTGCCATGGGTTTATTGCGTTCACTCTCCAGAAGTGGCTGCGTGACCTTGGCTTCACTAGAAGAGAGATCAAGTCAACCAGCAGGGCTGTAGCTGAGGTAGCAGAGAAAGGATCAGCATGGGTGTGAACCAAGTATGTCCAGAGGGGCAGATAGTCAGACAGTGTATACATATCTTGCAAACCCTGCAGTAGTTGCATAGACACCTGAAGAGCAGACTATCTGTTGGATGAAAGTGACTGATAGAGGCAGATCCCAAGTTTTTAAGCTCACCAGTGGGAGATGGTGCTTTAGCTCTGCTGACCCACTACCTCGAGGGAGTCTTGATCATAAGCAGCCTGAAACTCCTGAAGACAGGTGGCAGATCAACCGATGATCCCACTGGTGATAGCACAGGACAGTTAACATCTTAGTCCAAGTGTATTTTGTAACTCTTTTTCCTCCGGTGTGATATCACAAAACACAGGACAGACCAAGACTGAAAAAACTGACAAAACCACATAATTATAACATATAGTTACAAACAGTGTAACAATACCATAACTTGATGAAGAAGTCCATGAGCACAGTAAAGTTCAAAGTTTCTCAAATGTTCCACATCTCAAGCAGACGGGAGAAGGAAGAAAAACTCTCCCTGCCATGCCAACCACAATCCGACTCTGAGTCATCCGAAAACTTCAAGCTCTGATCAGCTCTCCGACACCGAGTACTCAGCGCCATCTCTGCCCGAACAATTCGACCTCCTTCTCGGTCGCCAAAAGCAAGCAAGGCCGGGGATTTTGAGGCCTACCCTCCGAAAGATTCCCGACCACACAGTAACGACAGCAGCGGACGAGCGTTTCAGAAATTTCTCCAAATGTTCCTCTGTGCTTTCACGTCCATTCTCCATCAAATCAGAATTGTCCACGGCCCCTATTTAACAGATACAATATCATTTTTCACCGGAGAGCTGCGCACACGCAGGCACGCTTCCATCTTCTCCTCCATTCTTCTTTGGCTTTTTGACATAAGCTTTTAACTTTTTTATCTAAGGATATATATCCTATATATTCTATAGGATTTGCTTTCTTCCGTCTCCTTTCTTCCATTAGATTTTTGATTTCATCTGTCATCCATTTATTCTTTGTGCTTTTTTCTTTTTTAGGAATCACTGACTTTGCTGATTCTACCAAGGCATCCTTTAGAGAGTTAAACTTCATTTCTACATGATTGCTATCATCTTCAACAGATTCTATTTCTAGACTTTGAAATCTATTCCTTACTTCAATTGTAAACTTTTGTCTTACGTTTTCTTCCTTAATTAATTGCGAGTAGTCAAGGGATATTTGAAAGTCCCCAATCAGAGTCTCATAACCGGTTGCAGTTTAGAGTCATACCCAGGACTTGTGTGGACTATAGGACTCTGTACAGGCGCACTGTCCCTGACCAGTATATAGTCCCGAGGGTTGAAGAAGCGCTGGCCTGTCTGAGTGGTGCGAAGTGGTTTAGTGTGCTGGACTTGAGGAGTGGATATTACCAGATCCCAATGAGTGAGGCCCACAAAGAGAGGACGGCATTTATATGTCCCCCGGGCTTCTTCCAGTTCGAAAGGATGCCCCAGGGCATATCGGAGCCCCTGAAACCTTCCAGCGGCTCTTGGAGAAGACAGTGGGGGATACGAACTTGCTTGAGGTGTTGGTGTACTTGGATGACCTCATAGTATTTGGATCCACCTTGGAAGAACACGAAGCTAAGCTACTGAAGGTGCTCGGCCGCCTGAAAGCTGAAGGGTTAAAACTTTCCCTGGACATGTGCCAGTTCTACAAAACATCTGCGAGCTGCGTCGGACACATAATCTCACAGTATGGAGTAGCTACAGACCTGGCTAAGATAGAAGCGGTGACCACTTGGCCAAGGCCCCAGACTGTGAGCGCTCTGCGCTCGTTCCTTGGGTTCTGTGATTATTATCGGAGATTCATGACAGGCTATGCCAAAGTGAGTCACCCCTTGAATCATGGGGAAGAAAGGGAGGGGGAGAAAAGGACAGGAGGGTGGAGAATATCTAAACCCGTCGGAGCCCTTTGCACAGAGGTGGGATGTAAAATGTGAGGAGGCTTTTCAGTTGCTGAAGGAGTTGCTGACCCAGGCGCGAGTGCTGGCTTTTGCAGACCCCCGATTGCCATAGGTACTGCACACAGATGCCAGCCAAGAGGGTTTAGACAGCATCCTGTATCAGGATAAGGGCACCGGGTTGAGGCCTGTGGCATTTGTCAGCCGGAGTTTGTCACCCTCCGAGAGAAACTATCCCACGCACAAGTTGGAATTCCTGGTGTTGAAATGGGTGGTGGTGGATAAGCTGAGTGACTATCTCTACGGGACCAAGTTTGAGGTGAGGACAGACAACAACCCCCTAACATCACCTCACCTCGGCGAAACTGGATGCCACAGGCCATCGGTGGTTGGCAGCGTTGTCTGCCTATGATTTCAGCCTGAGGTACCGGCCGGGGAGCCGGAACATTGATGTGGATGCTTTGTCCCGACGGGTGCATGAGGGACTGGACATGGACGAGGAGTGGGTGAGCGTTCCTGCCCCTGGGGTGAAGGCCATGTGTCACTTTGCCATCACCGTGAAGGCAGAGGAAAAGGAGAGGCAGGATCGAGCAGTGGATCAATTGGGGGCTTCTGATGACGCCATACCCCAAGTTTACTGTAACCTGACTGCTCTGAAGACAATCAGCTGCCAGAATTGAGTTCTGGGGAAGTGGCAGCTGCTCAGCGAGATGACCCGGGCATTGGCATTATTTGGTCCGCAGTTGAAAAGGGAGACATGGCTCAGGCGAAGAAGATGAAACATGCTTCGATGCCTCCATTACTGAAAGAATGGCCTCAGTTGGAGTTGAAGAACCAGATCTTATACCGGGTCACGTCACCCCTGGACCGACCTCGGCATTGCCAGCTGGTTCTGCCCGACAAGTATCAGAGGATTGCGTTGAAGTCACTTCATGATGATTCTGGACATTTGGGGGTGGAAAAGACCTATGGATTGCTCAGAGACCGGTTTTACTGACCCCGAATGAAGTTGGAAGTTGAAGAATACTGCAAGTCGTGCATTTGCTGCATACAGCAGAAGACACTGCCTACGCGGGCAGCTCCTTTGTCCTACTTGCAGAGTGCGGGGCTCCTGGTGTGTATGGATTTCCTGTCCATAGAACCCAATGCCAGCAACACAGTGAATGTCTTAGTCATCGCGGACCACTACACCAGATATGCTCAGGTTTTTCCTACCAAGGATCAGAGGGCGACTACGGTGGCAAAAATGTTATTGGAGAAGTATTTATTTTATTATGGTCTTCCCAGGTGAATACATAGTGACCAGGGACAGGACTTCAAGAGCAGACTCACCTATAAGTTACTGGGCACGCTTGGAGTCGAGAAGTCGATGACCACGCTCTATCATCCGCAGGGCAATCCCCAGCCTAAGAGGTTTAATAGGACCTTGCGAGACATGCTCGGGACCCTGGAGATCAGCAAGAAGAACAGGTGAAGTCAACAGATTGAGCATCTGATTCACTGTTACAACTGTACACGAAATGAAGCTACTGGGTACTCGCCATATTATCTGATGTTTGGGCGCGAGGTGAGGTTGCCCATTGACCTTTGTTTTGGGACTGACAAGGGTGACTTACCACTGAAGCCTTATCTGAAGTATGTGTGATATGAGGAGAGAGCTGAAAAGGGCTTATGAATTGGCTGGGGTCGCGGCTGCCAAGCAGAATCAAGGAAATAAGAGGAGGTATGATCAGAAAGTGAGGTTCTCCTAACTCCTGCCGGGAGACTGAGCCCTCATGAGGAATTTGGGACTACCTGGAAAGCACAAGTTGGCTGACCACTGGGCGGCCACACCCTATGTGGTGGAAAGTCAGATGCCAAACCTACCAGTTTTCCAGGTGAAACCAGAGGATGGGAATGGGCCTGTCAAGATTCTCCATCGGAACCACCTGTTGCCCCGGGACAAGAGGTGCACATAGACCCAGGGCCCAACTTGGAGCCTACACCTAGTAAGAGGACCCTGCGAGAACGCAGGGCAACTGCAGGGCCCACAGCAGGAGAGGCTGGGCCGGGCCGAGCCCCGCCCATGATAGGGATACTGATTCGGATGATGATGATCTGGATGTGTGGTACCTGCTGCCTTTCGCTAACTCCCCATTGATTGAGGAAGACACTCCTAGCCCTTCTCCCACTGAGTCAGGTGAAGTGAGGGGGGGGCTATCTGTGGGCAGCCTGGGTTACAGCAGGACCCTGAAGGAGAGGAAGCGGGGCCTGGACACGGGACAGAGAGCTCCGAGTTGCAGGGGGGCATGAGCGGTAGATTGAGGGAGGACTTGCCAAGTAGACCCAAAGTATTCCCAGTAGCGTCCGAGCCTGAAGAGTTAAGTGAGGAGGTACGGAGGTCTCAGAGAATTAGGAAACAACCGGATAGGTTGGCTTATGTAGTGCCTGGGGAACAGGGCGTGGTCTCTGCTGTTTTGGGGAGCTATGTCACTGCCTTTTACACCTGGGTTGGGCTTTGTGTTTTGCAGGGAGGGTTGGCGAATTATCTCAATGTTATGAGAACATGACTAAATTTGGTGAGGGGAGAATGTAATGGCTTCTTTGCAATGTTTCACTGCTAAGGCTAATGGAACGGCTTCTCTGTAATGTTCACTGCTGAGGTAACGGTTTCTCTGCAGCAGCAATGTTTGGGTTATGGTTGGAGATAACAGGACTGTAGTATGCATGTTAGCCAATCAGAGATTGTTGTTTTGTCTTGTGTATCTGGAGGGATGTTGTTTTCGCGGTCTTTTGTCGAGGAGAGATGAAGAGGGAGGGCGTGTGTGGAGATAGCTGGAGACCACCGGACGGAGTGGACTGGGATCTGAGGGCCCGAAGGTCGGCAATGCTCGGAGTAGAGCGATGGTGGACGAGTGACTACTGAGTGAGCTCCAACGTGACTTTGACTTGACTTGGGCCCTTTTTTAATTTTCATTACTAACCCTATATTCAGATTAAGATTCATAAAGTTCAATCATTTAATTGCATATGGTGTACTGTTTGATATTTTGCATTGTGGGTTTGTAACTGGGGGTACATTACACAGCATTCACACAAACGCGATTACGCAGTTTGGCGGCACTGAAGGCTGGTTCCCTAGACCAGGGGTATTCTGGGATACTATGCTTATCCGGCCCGCGAGTGATTTTTCCTTATTCTGAGTGTTTCATGCAACCACACTGATGGACATGCATGGCGCCTTGTTACACTGGACCCAGGTTCCGTTTTGTTCCAAACCAAACACTGGTATATACGTATGACGGGAAGGCAGACTACCTTACTAATATGTATTAGATACTCTCCGTGCACGTGCAGGTTTTCAGATGGGATCGTTCAAATTTGTAAACAGAAACAGCGTCACTGTGTTTTAACAAGAAATCCACGCTAAATATCCAGATATTTACGTGTGCTATGATACCTGTTGAATAACTCGCATTTTGAAATAAAATCAAAGAAAAAATTCCAATGGCAATGAATGCAAAATTCAGGAAGGTAGACACTGAGTGCCAAAATTTCCAAGACACTTGGACACTAGATTACTTATTCATCGAGCAAGCTAGAAAACTAGTTTGTCTCATTTGCTTAGAAAATGTTGTTGTGAAGAAGGTGGGAAATATCAGGTGACATTACGAGACCCACCATAGTGGAAAGAAAGCTGCAATTGTGGGAGTACCAACTTCAAAAAGGAAATTGTGCACACTTTTCCCACTTTTCAAAAAGGTAAAGCACAGATCCAGGCATTTTTGTGAATATGGTCCAAGAATTGAGAAAAGAGTTTTCATCTCGTTTTGCTGATTTTCACTTGCATGCAAATGAGTTCAAGCTGTTTGCTGCTCTGTTTGATGTGGAAGTGGAGACTGCATCAGAAGTTTTTCAAATGGAATTGATTGAGATGCAGTGTGACGACATATTGAGATCGAAATTTCATTCTGAAGATGTGTCAGTGCTTGACTTCTATAGAAAATATATTCATCCAAATAGGAAGTATCCTAACTTAGTGGACCATGCAAAAAAGATGGCATCATTGTTTGGCAGCACTTACCTGTGTGAGCAATTATTTTCAAAAATGAAGCACACCAAGAACCATTTGAGAACAAGATTGACTGATGCCCATCTGGATAATGTCTTGCTCTTGGCATCAACAAGTCTGACACCCAATATTGAGAAGCTTTCAAGCAACAAACAGCATCAACTGTCCAGCTTTTGGCTCCATCCCTCCCCCCTCCTGTCTTCTCCTATCATTTTGGATCTCCCCCTCCCCCTCCCACTTTCAAATCTCTTACTAGCTCTTGTTTCAGTTAGTCCTGACGAAAGGTCTCAGCCCGAAACGTTGACTGTACCTCTTCCTAGAGATGCTGCCTGGCCTGCTGCGTTCACCAGCAACTTTTATGTGTGTTGTTTGAAATTCCAGCATCTGCAGATTTCCTCATGTTTGTCAAGTTTCACATTGATTTATTGAATGTTTGCATTAAATGTTTCTTTTTTATTATACTTAATTTACCACCATTCAATGCATCATGTTCATACTTTTTATGTTTAAAGATTCTTTGTGTTCTTTTAATTGATTCAAAAGATGCCTTGATTGAAATAAATTGCAACTAAACTGAGTTCTTTGATTACTAATTTGCATCCTTGGTTAAGCACAAATGATTTTCTAGCATGCGTTATTCATTAATTTGAGGCAAAACATAATTAGATGTATTTAAATGGATAATTTACATATTTCAAGTTTTTATGGGATTTATCTGGCCACTCATTTGTCCACTCATTAATACGCGATCCGACCCACAGAGGCAAAAAGGTGTCGACCCCTGCCCTAGATGAACACGAGCTAGGCAAGCCTCAGGGTTATATACGTCAATGATTTGGACTATGGGATTAATGGATTAATGGATTTATGGCTAAATTTGCCAATGATACAAAGATAGGTGGAGGAGCAGGTAGGCGGAGGAAACAGAGAGCCTGTAGAGAGACTTAGATAGTTTAGGGGAATGGTCAAAGAAATGACAAATGAAATACAATGTTGGAAAATGTATGGTCATGCACTTTGGTGGAAGAAATAAGCTAGCAGACTATCATTTAGATGGGGAGAGAATTCAAAATGCAGAGATGCAAAGGGACTTGGGAGTCCTTGTTCAGGATACCCTAAAGGTTAACCTCCAGGTTGAATCGGAGGTGCAGAAGGCGAATGCAATGTTGGCATTCATTTCTTGAGGTATAGAATATAAGAGCAGGAAGGTGATGTTGAGGCTCTATAAGGCACTTGTGAGGCCACACTTGGAGTATTGTGTGCAGTTTTGGGCTCCTTATTTTAGAAAGGATATACTGACATTGGAGAGGGTTCAGAGAAGATTCACGAGAATGATTCCAGGAATGAGAGGGTTACCATATGAGAAACATCTGGCAGCTCTTGGGCTGTATTCCCTGGAATTCAGGAGAATGAGGGGGGATCTCGTAGAAACATTCTGAATGTTAAAAGGCCTGAACAGATTAGATATGGCAAAGTTATTTCCCATGGTAGGAGATTCTAGGACAAGAGGGCACAACTTCAGGATTGAAGGATGTCCATTTAGAACTGAGATGCGGAGAAATTACTTTAGTCAGAGGGAGATAAATCTGTGGAATTTGTTGTTACGAGCAGCTGTGGAGGCCTAGTCATTGGGTGCATTTAAGGCAGAGATAGATAGGTTCTTGATTAGCCAGGGCATCAGAGGCAGGGGAGAAGGCAGGGGAGTGAGGATGACTGGAAGAATTGGATCAGCCCATGATGGAATGGCAGAGCAGACTGAATGGGCCAAATGGCCTACTTCTGCTCCTATATCTTATGGAAGGAGAGGGAGAGCTAGTGCCACAATATCATGACAACAACCTTCCTCAGTTTCAGTTAAACAAAAAAGTTTTCATTGACTTGAGGAGGGGGTCTCTCTATATCAAGGATGATGTGTCAAGAAAGCTTGAAGTTCTGAGGAGAGAGCATCACCAATAGCTTGTCCTGGTCCAACCACATAAATGCCACTGCCAAAACAGCTCATCAGCACTTCTACTTCCTCAGGGGGCAAAAATAATCAGCATTACCTTCACCAGTTTTTATCGCATTCCTAAGCTTCCTATCTGGATGCATCTTGGCTTGTTATGGCAGCTGCTCGCAAGAAACTGCAGAAGGTGACACATCACAGAAACCTCCATGAACTCTGACTATACTTCTTGCAGCTTCGGCAAAGTGGCCAACACAATGAAGCACACTTCCCACCCCGGGACATTTTCTCTTCAACTTCTCCCATTGGGCAGAAGATACAAAAGCCTGAAAGCACATACTTACTGATTCTATCCCTCTATTATGAGACTATTGAACCAAGGTTCCCTTGTAGGAGAAAATGGGCTCTGGACCTCAGAATCTACCTTCTCATAGCCTTGCACCTTATTGTCTGCCTGCCTGCACTGCACTTTCTCTAACTGTAATGCTGGGAGGTCCCAGAAAATTTGGAAAACCACAATGTAATGTTAGTATTCAAGAAAGTAGAGAGACTAAAGACAGCAAGTATAAGTCATGCAACACACATCAAAGTTGCTCGTGAACGCAGCAGGCCAGGCAGCATCTCTAGGAAGAGGTACAGTCGACATTTCGGGCCGAGACCCTTCGTCAGGACTAACTGAAGAAAGAGCTAGTAAGAGATTTGAAAGTGGGAGGGGGAAGGCGAGATCCGAAATGATAGGAGAAGACAGGAGGGGGAGGGTTGGAGCCAAGAGCTGGACAGATGATTGGCAAAAGGGATATGAGAGGATCATAGGACAGGAGGCCCAGGGAGAAGGAAAAGGGGGAGGGGGGAAAACCCAAAGGATGGGCAAGGGGTATAGTCAGAGGGACAGAGGGAAAGAAAGGAGAGAGAGAGAGAGAAAGAATGTGTGTATATAAATAAATAAGAGATGGGGTACGAGGAGGAGGTGGGGCATTAGCGGAAGTTTGAGAAGTCAATGTTCATGCTATCAGGTTGGAGGCTACCCAGACGGAATGTAAGGTGTTGTTCCTCCAACCTGAGTGTGGCTTCATCTTTACAGTAGAGGAGGCTCCCCCTCCCCCTCCCACTTTCAAATCTCTTACTAGCTCTTCCTTCAGTTAGTCCTGACGAAGGGTCTCAGCCCGAAACGTCCACTGTACCTCTTCTTAGAGATGCTGCCCGGCCTGCAATTTCGATGGCTCTCCAGGCAGCCTTGGATCACCTGGGCAATACAAATACCTATGTCTGTATGCTTTTTATTGACTATAGCTCAGCGTTCAGCACCATCATTCCTACAGAAAGCTACATAAAGTTACAGAGCCTGGGCCTTGTACCTCCCTCCGCAACTGCATCCTCGACTTCCTTACCAGAAGACCACAATCTGTATGGATTGGAAGTAACATCTCCACCCAGCTGACAATCAACACTGGCGCACCTCAGGGAAGTGTGCTCAGCGCACTGCTCTACTCTCTCCACACCCATGACTGTGTGGCTAGCCATAGCTCAAATACCATCTATAAATTTGCTGATGATACAATGATTGTTGGCAGAATTTCAGATGGTTATGAGAAGGAGTACAGGTATGAGATATATCAGCTAGTTGAGTGGTGTTGTAGCAACAACCTTGCACTGAACATGAAGACCAATAAGCTGATTATGGACTTCAGAAAGGGAAGATCGAAGGAACACAAACTAATCCTCATAGAGGGATCAGAAGTGGAGAGAGTGAGCAATTTTAAGTTCCTGGGTGTCAATATCTCTGAGGACCTAACTCGGTCGCAACATATTGATGCAGCTATGAAGAAGACACAGAGTGGCTATACTTAATTAGGAGATTAAGGAAATTTGTTCTGTCACCTAAAACACTCAAAAGCTTCTACAGATGTAACTTGGAGAATATTCTAACTGGCTGCATCACATCTGGTATTGGGGGGGGGTTGGGTGGGGGCTACTGCACAGGATTAAAGTAAAATGCAGAAAGTTGTAAAATTAGTCAGTTTCATCATGGATACTAGACTCCATTGTATTCAAGATACCTTCAAGGGGTGGTGCCTCAGGAAGGAAGCATCCATCATTAAGGACCCTCACACCTGGGACATGCCTTCTTCACATTATTACCATCAAGAAGGAGATACAGAAACCTGAAAGCACACACTTAGCAATTCAGGAACAGCTTCTTCCCCTCTGCCATACAATTCCTAAATGGACATTGAACCCATGAACACTACCTCACAATATTTTTTTATTTATTTCTGCTTTTTTCACTACTTGTTTTAACTTAACTATTTAATATACATACTTACAGTAATTCTTTTTTTCTCTATATTTATCATGTATTACACTGTACTCCTGCCATAAAGTTAACAAGTGTCACGACATGTGCCAGTGAAATTAAACCTGATTCTGATTCATCCAGGGCTTCTGGTTGGGGAAGACCCTGAATGGTTTTGTGGAGACACACTCATCCACAATTGTTTTTATAAAGTGCATGACAACCGTGGTGTATTTGATTGGATCCTCTGATAAGTCCTTGAACCCAGTGCAGTCCACGGACTCAAAGCAATCACATAGCCACTCCCCTGCCTCCCACAACTACCTCTTTGTTGTCCTTATCTCTGGACCCTTGCACTTTAGCCTCTGCCTGTCTGCAGGGAGGAGGACAGCTTTTGGCTGTATGTAAACTGGGGTCAGGATCACAGAGGAGAACTTTCTTCGTAAGTAGAACGGTCGGCACTGAATCGTTAGATGTTCCAGATCAGGGGAACAAGATTATGACAAGATCAAGACTGCTGCATCCAAACTTCAAACACCGCTGAAGGTTTATCATGAAACACAGACACTGCCCAGACAACTTTTGCTTTCTCCGAATCAACAGTACAGTCCATCTTGTGTATTGAGAAGCCCAAGGGTCTGATCGCCAAATCCGGTGCGTGAGCGATGTCTCTGTGAGACACACAAAACAGCAATTCCTCATGGCCCCCCCCCCACCTGTGTGCCCCATGCCTCTATGACAAATTTATCATTGAAACAAAGATGTGGATGAAGAACAAGTAAGTCTTCTGCAGGCAACCCAGATGTTACGCCTGTGAGGGTAACTGAAATTTGATTCATAAATCACCACCCAGAAGTCTGAGAATTACAGAACTTAAGTGAAGAAAAGTAAGCGAGTAAATAAATAAATAAATAAATCTTCAAGTTACGTTTCTTGACAATATTCGCAGAAGGCATGACTTTGCATTTTAGAGAAATCACCAAACCAATCATTTTCTAGGAATGCATCCCCTCCATCCCACCCTGTAGTGCGGAAGTTATCTGTGTATTTTGATTTCCAGAAGGTATTCAGTAAGGTACCACATAAAAAGTGATTACACAAGATGCGGAATGAGATGAATATATTGGCATAGATAAGCAGCTGGTAAATGAACAAAAAACTATTGGGAAAGATAAATTATTTATCACGTTGCCAATCAGTGATGTTAGCAACACACGCCAAAATGCTGGAAAAACTCAGCAGGTCAGGCAGCATCTGTGGAAAAGAATAAACAGTCAACATTTCGGGCTGAGACCCTTCATCAGGACTGAGAAGGAAAGGGAAAGATAGAAAAGGTGCGGGGAGGGGAAAGAGGCTAGCTGGGAAGGTGATTGTGAAGCCAGGTGGGAGGGAAAGGCAAAGGGCTGGAGAAGAAGGAATCTGTTAGGAGAGGAGAGTGGACAAGAGGACAAAGGGAAGGAGAAGGGGACCCAGGGGGAAAGTAATAGGCAGGTGAGAAGAAGTAAAAGGTCAGTCTGGGGAATACAGGAAGTGGGGGGGATTTATTTACCGAAAGGAGAAATCATTATTGATACTATCAGGTTGGAGGGTACCAAACCAGAATATAAGTTGTTGACTGTTTATTTATTTCCATAGATGCTGCCTGGCCTGCTGAGTTGCTCCAGTTTTTTGTGTGTTCTTTAGATTTCCAGCATCTGCAGACTTTTTTGTGTTAGCGATGTTAGCAATTTCACTGATTTCCACAAGCCTGTGTGCTTAGCCTCCACTGTACTCACTTTATACCCATGACTCTGAGGCTAAGTACAGCTCCAATGCAATATTTATGTTTGCCAATGACACCACTGTTGTGGGCCAATTCAAAGGTGGTGACAAACCAGCTTATAGGAGGGAGATTTTAAAAATCTGGTTGAGTGGTGCCACAACAACAACCTCTCACTCAATGTCAGCAAAACCAAAGAGCTCATTATTGACTCCAGGAGGAACAAGCTGTACGTCCACAAGCCAGTCCTCTGGAGATCAGAGATGTAGGAGATCAGCAAATTTTAATTTCTTCGTGTTATCATTTCAGAGACCAGCATGTGAGTGCCATTACAAAGAAGGCAAGGCCTGATTCAGCCTGTCATCTAAAACTTTGACAAACTTCTATAGATGGACATTGGAGAGCGTTCTGACTGGTTGCATCATGGCCTGGTGTGAAGACACCATTGCTCTTGAATGGAAGAGCCTACAAAAAGTAATGGATACAGCCCGGTCCTTCACAGGAAAACCCCCCCCCCCACCATTGAGCATATCTGCAAGGAGTGCTGGAGCAGCATCCATCATCCAGGCCATGCTCTCTTCTCACTGCTGTCATCAGGAAGAAGGTATAGGAGCATGAAATCCCACACCACCACATTCAGGAACAGTTATTACCTCATAACCATCAGGTAATTGAACCAGAGAGGATAACTTCACTTACCGCAACACTGAACTGATTCCACAACCTATGGACTCACTTTCAAGAACTCTACAACTCATGTTCTTAATATTTATTGCTTATTTTTTTATTATTATTGTTTTGCTTTTTTTGTATTTGCACAATTTGTTGCCTTTTGCACACTGGTGGTTTGTCCATCTTGTGTGCATTTTTTCATCAATTCTATTGTGCTTCTTAGTATTTATTGTGAATGCCCATAAGGAAATGAATCACAGGGTAGTATTGGGTGACTTAATACCTTGAAGTCATGTTTGGATTGAGCTACAATCCTATGCAAAAGTTTTAGGTACACATATATAGCTAGGGTGCCTAAGACTTTTGCACAGTACTGTATCTGGATGGCACCCAAGCCAAAGTTCTTCACTGTATCTCATTACATGTGACAGTAACAAACCAAAGTTCAATCAAGTACGATCTTGTTGAATACTAGAGCAGGCTTGAAGAGCCAACTCGCCTACTAATTTGAGACAGCACCAGATAGGATGGATGAATCCAGCCAGCTCCTTGCACACTTGCCATCCATGATGAGTTGAGCGTTAAGCTAGCACCTCGGTCTTGTAAAACAGACGGACACTAAGGAAATGCCAAGGTTGCCGTCCGATGTGCCGGTGAGGCACGGAGAGTAGATTTTTACTTTTAAGATAGATGGAGAGAGACAGGTTGACACAAGGCAGGATAGGGTGAGGTAGGATGGGATGGGACTGGGCAAGATGGTTTGGAGTCAGAATCATCATCATTATGTGTCGTGTTGTATGTCATGGGTGATCATAGTCTTTCCATGACCATGATTGCCCTTGGAAAATTTTCTGCAGAAGTGGTTTGCCATTGCCTTCTTCTGGGCAGTGACCTCACAAGATGGGTCAGCCCGGCCATCATCAATATTCTTCAGAGGTTGTCTGCCTGGTGTCAGTGGTCACATAACCAGGACTTGTGATATGCACCAGCTGCTCACATGACCATCCACCACCTGCTCCCATGGTTTCACATGACCCTGATTGGGGGGCTTTAGCTACACCTTGCCCAAGGCAGATCTACAGGATAGCAGAGGGAAGAAATGCCTTAAACCTCCTTTGGTAGAGATGTATCTCCACCCTGTCACTCCGGAGTTAGAATGGGGAATAGAAAAAGAAAGATGGGAAGGGGAATGTGAGGCCATTCAGGGTGGGATGGGACAGTGCTGGGTGAGCACTGGAGGCAACATTTCACCTGGGAATCTGTTGTGATCATCTACTGTATTGGGTGCTGCCACCTCTACATCGATGACACCCGATGTAGATTGCGAGACTTCTTCGTCGAGCACCTTCTCTCCATCTGCTACAACAGGTGGTAATTCCTGGTGGCCACCCATTTTGATTTTACTCCCCATTCCAATTCTGACATGTCAGTCCATGGCCTCCTCTACTGTCTCGATAAAGCCACTTTCAGGTTGCAGGAGGATCTTATTCCATCTTAGAACATTGAACAGCACAGTACAGTTCAGGCACTTCAGCCACGATGTTGTGGCAAACTCTTAACCTACTCTAAGATCAATCTAACCCTTCCCTCCCACACTGACGTATTTTTCTTTCATCCATGTACCTATCCAAGAGTCTTTTAAATATCTCTAAAGTATCTACCACTACCCCCCACCCCCTCACCCCCGGCAGCCCCTTCCGGGGACCCACCACTCTGCATAAAATACCTACCTCTGACATTCTTCCTATACTCTCAGGTCTCCAACCTGCCAGCATGAATATTGATTTCTCTTCATTTCTGGTCACCACTCCCCTCTGTTTGTTCCCCCTCACCGCATGCCTCCCCCCGCCCCCATTTTCCCTTATCCCTGTAGCCCCAACACCCCTTCTCCACCTTCCACTTTCACCTTCCTCCCTCTGGTACCCCACCTCCTTCCCTTTATTCCATGATAAACTGCCCTCTCTACATTCAGATTTCCTCTTCTTCAGACAGATCTGTCTGCTGTTTGTGTTTGATGGCAGACCATGTGTGTCTGTTTCTATTTTACATGCCCTACCCTGAACATCTCCTTATGATAGAGAGGAGTTCTCTTTCTGTTGTGGGTGGTACAGACACTCAAGCAGCAAGATTTCCAGGAAACTTAATGTTATTGTAAGTACTTATCATTAAACCCCCCACATGACCAATCACAAAGGAATGTTTCCAAGTGATACTCTCCTTGCTTTAACACATTAACATCCTGTGGCTTCATTGAAAATTGGAGGCAGTTCTATGAATTTTCAATGCCTATTTATTGATTACTGTTAAATCGCCCAGATACAGCCAGTTCATATGCTGTCTGCTATTAACACTATTACTCAGAGCTGTCAGTCTCAACACCACAGTCCACTAATCAGTGGCAGGAGAATGGGTTTGAGAGGGATAATAATTTCTGCCGCTCTCTGTAAGGAGTTGGTACGTTCTCCCCGTGACCACGTGGGTTTCCTCCCACAGTAGCTAGGCTAATTGGTCATTGATAATTGTCATGTGATTAGGCTAGAGTTAAATCAGTGGTTGCTGGGCTGCACGGCTCAAGGGGCTGGAAGAGCCTGTTCCATGCTGTGTCTCAATAAAATAAAAATATTCGAATGGCAGAGCAGACTTGATGGGCCAAATGGCCTAATTCTGCTCCTATATCTTATGGTCAAGGAGGAGGTACAGGGACACACACTCAAAGTTTTAGTAACAACTTCTCCCCTTATGGTTTTAGATTTCTGAACAGACCATAAATGCTTCTTGCTCTATTTTTCCCAAGATTAGTTTTTTTGTGTATTGCACTGTACTACTGCCACATAACAACAAATTTCATAACATGTACCAGTGGTAATGAACCTAATGCTGATTCTGCTATCCCAGATGCAAATTTTGGCCCAAAACATCGGCAATTCCTTTCCTCCCACTGATGATTTTCCACCTGCTGTGTTTGTCCAGCAGGTTGTTCATTGCTGCAGCTTCCAGCATCCACAGTCTATTGTGTCAACATCACTTATAGCTGGCCTTTGGACAGTTACTCATTCTATCTCCATATATGGCCAACAGAAAATAATTCAAGATCCACTGCAAAACATACCTCAGCCTTAGGTAGCAATCTTGAGATCACAACCCTGGAGGACCTGCCCTTTAACTTAGTACCCAACTCCCTGAGCTCCCAGAACCTCATCACCCATCCTACCCATATCATTGGTACATACATGGACCATGACTTCTGACTGTTCACCCTCTTAGGGATACTGAAGACTCAATCTGAGATATCCCAGACCCTGGCATCCAGGAAGCAACATACCATCCGGGAATCTCGTTCTCACCCACAGAACTTCCTGTCCATTCCCCCAACTAATGAATCCCCTATCACCACAGCATGCTTCTGCCCCCGCCCCCCTTCCCTCTGAGTCACAGTGGCAGACTCAGTGCCACAGAACCAACCATTGTGACTTTCCTTGGTTAGGTCATCCCCCCATAGTAAAGTGATATACCTATTGTTGAGGGGGATGGCCTCAGGGTTACTCTGCACTAACTCCTTAATCTCCTTCCCCTTGCTGACTGTCACCCAATTTCCTGTGACCTGCACTTTGGGTGTAACTACCTCTCTATGTGTCCTATCTCTCACTCCTTCAGCATCCCAAATGATCCAGCGTTCATCCAGTTCCAGCTCCAAATCCTTACTGTGGATTGTTAGAAGCTGCAGCTGGATGCACTTCTCACAGTTATAGTCATTAGGGACACTGGAGGTCTCTCTGCCTTCCCACATCATGTAAGAGCAGCATTCAACCATTCTAGCTGGCATCTCTACAGTCCTAGCTGAGCAGATATAAAGAAGGGAAGGGGAAAAAAAACTTTATCTTGAACTTTTCTTTCTCTGACTGAAGCCTGTCTTTGTAGAAGCCTCAAAGTACTAAAGCCTCAAGATCACCACTCAGCCAACGCCTGCAGTGACAATGGCCGCTGCGCTTGCCCCTGCCTTCCTTTAATTTGCTCTTGCTAATCAATCCCAAATGCTGATTGGTCACTGGTCAAAGCTCTTTTTCGCTGTAGCGATTTGCTACTGCCGTTTGTACTTGGGCAGGGGACTTGATTGAAGTCCCCTCCCCTCAAAACTTCCAATGTCCAGGTTGGCTGCTGGTCGGAGAACTTGTCAACCTTCACTTTATATGTCTGTAAGGAGTTCATACATTCTCCCTGTGATCATGTGGGCTTACTCTGGGTGCTCCAGTTTCCTCCCACAGTCCAAAGACATGGTAGGCTATTTGGTTATTGTAAATTGTGATGTGAGTAAGCTAGGATTAAACCGGGGGTTGCTGGGCTCAAAGGGCCAGAAGGGCCTATTCCGCATTGTAGCTCAATAAATAAAAAAATAAATAGATGTACCCAATAACTTGGCCTCCACAACCACCTGGGGGAATGAATTCCACAGATTCACCATCCTCTGGCTAAAGAAGTTCCTCTGTATCTCTGTACTAAATCAATGTCCTTGAATTCAGAAGCTGTGCCCTCTGGTCCTAGACTCTTCCATTATTGGAAGCATCCTCTCCACATCCATTCTTTTTGGAACTTGCAATATTCAATAGGTTTCAATGAGATCCCCCTTCATTCTTCTAAACTGTAGCAAGTACAGGCCCAGAGCCATGAAACACTCCTCATACATTACCCCTATCATTCCCAGAATCATTCTTATGAACCTCTGCAATGCCAGCACATTGTTTCTCAGATAAGGAGTCAAAGGTGCTCACAATACTCCAAGTATGATCTGACCAATGCCTTATAAAGCCTCTTAATTACATCCTTGCTTTTATATTCTCTCAAAATGAATGCTAACATTGCATTTGCCTTCCTAGACTATATCATTTGATAGGGGTACTGCCTCCCTCATCTATTGACTATCCTGGTCTCCTTACTGAGTCAAATAAATGTCTCCATTAAGCATTGGAATACTGTTAGAGGTATGGGAGACTAACAAACTTGTGGAACATAGGGTTAAATATGGAACTTACTCCCTGATTAGAGTAATTTCACACTTGTAATAACCTAATCATAGTTAATATGCTTATTACGCTACACCTGCTACTAAAGGGGCCTGATGTGCAAATGAGATCACAATTAACTCTGATTACAACACAGAATTTCGGCAAAACAAGTCAATGTGCAAAATTGAAGAAGATCAGAATGTTGCATGAAGCATCTACATAAACTTGTCTTGCCCTCATGACTGCTAGATTGATTGTTGTCTGTCATATCCGACGATGACAGTAGAAACCCATGCGGGAGAGTTTTTAAAGTGAAAAAGCCATTGCACTGAGATAGTTCCACTTTCTTGATCTCGGAAGTCTGGGTCCAGTGGTACGAGTACTCATCACATCTGGGTTCTTCCTTGATTGCAGTGGATGACCATGACTTCTGTGCCCTGTCCATGAAGTGGTGCAGAACTGCCTTCATGGCCTTTAGATCTCATTGTTGAACTCATCCACCCAGTCCGCCAGAGTTGACTTTGC
The DNA here is from genome assembly GCF_963921235.1 of Mobula hypostoma. NCBI lineage: Eukaryota > Metazoa > Chordata > Chondrichthyes > Myliobatiformes > Myliobatidae > Mobula > Mobula hypostoma. Next base: position 181,570,543 of record NC_086103.1, read on the forward strand.
ATGCTAGGACAGGCATGTCCTTATCTCACTGGGGTACGAGGCCTACCAGCTACCCTCACCTTATAGCCTGCCTGTCAAAGCAGTGTACTGGGATACGATGCTCTCCCATGCCAACAGCTACTTGGAGCCAAAGGTGAGAGAAGCGATAGGAAGTAACGTAAAGAATTTGTATAAGTGGAAATATTTCTGATGTACCTCAGAGTTTTGATATTTGTTAAAGATTGTAAACCAACTTTATTAATTCTACTAGCATTATGTAGAGTTAAAAATCAAGGTATAATGTCCAACTAGTTCAAGTGGGTGAACCATATCTAACTGGGACATGGATGATCCCAAGCTCGCCTGTGAAAGGAGGAGGATTGGACATTGAACTAGTAACCCTATCCCATAATAATCCACAACTACTGAAGCTTCAAAGACCTCAATCCTGGGAGAGAAAGGATATTCACCTAGAAGGCATATGAAATTGTGTGGTGAACGCGGAAGCGACAGGGCAGATCAACCTTTGGCCCAGGATGGTGAACTCTGGGGAGTTGCTGTCGGCAGCCAATGCCCCAGTAGATGTGATGGGCTTAAGAAGAAGAAGAGAACCATATCTCCTCCGTTAACATAAAAGTTCATCAAAGGATGCACCTCTTATGGCAGCTGGTAAAATTCCACCTTCCCCAGAACGTACTGATGCAATTTTACACGACCATGATTGAGAGCATTCTCACATCAGCCATTACTGTCTGGTTTGGTTCAGCATCCTCTCACAATATATGGAAACTTCAGCAAATTGTCAGGTCAGTTGACAAGGTCGTTGGCTCCAGACTACCATCACTGTGGGACATGTATGTGTCCAGGATAAAGAGACAGGTAGGAAAAATCCTTATAGACACTACCCAGCCTGCAAACTAAAGACCATAATCTTATGTTCTAATGGGACGGTGTCAGACAAGGTTAATGTAAGACCATAAGACATAGGACCATTCAACCCATTGAGTCTGCTCCATCATAAAAATCATGGCTGATTTATTATCCCTCTCAACCCTGTTTTCCTTCCTTCCCCCCGCCCTTTACTTTGACACCCTTAATAATCAAGAACTTATCAGACTCCACTTTAAGTATACCCAATGACTTGGTCTCCACAGCTGTATGTGGCATTGAATTCCACAGATTCACCACCCTCTGGCTAAGAAATCCCTCCTCATCTTTGTCCTAAGGAAATCCTATTCTGAGGCTCTGCCCTCTGGTCCTTCAATCCCTCAATTGTAGGAAACATCCTCTCCTCATTACCATATCTAGGCTTTTCAATACTCAATGGGTTTCAATGAGATACACCCTCATTCTTGTGAATTCCAGCAATTACGGGCCCAGAGCCATTAAATGCTCCTCATATTGAACCCTTAGGAGGCAGTAATCACAATATGATTAAGTTCAACTTGAAATTTGATAGGGAGAAAGTGAAATCTGACGTAGCAGTATTTCAGTGGAGTAAAGGAAATTACAATGGTGTGAGAGAGGGGTTGGCCAAAGTAAATTGGAAGGAGCTGCTGGCAGGGATGACAGCAGAGCAGCAATGGCATGAGTTTCCGGGAAAAGGTGCAGGATAGAAATGTTCCAAATATGAAGGAATACCCCAATGGGAAAATAATACAACTGTGGCTGACAAGGAAAGTCAAAACTAATGCAGAAGCAAAAAACAAAGCATACAACAAAGCAAAAATTAGTGGGAAGATGGAGGATTGGGAAACTTTTAAAAACCTACAGAGAGCAACTAACGGAATCATTAAGAGGGAAAAGATGAAAAATGAAAGCAAGCTAGCAAACTATATCAAAGTGGATAGTAAAAGCTTTTTCAAGTATATAAAAGATAAAAGAGAGATGAGAGTAGGTAAAGGACCGCTAGAAAATTAGGCCATGGAGATAATAATGGGGGCCAAGGAGATAGCAGATAAACTAAATGAATATTTTGCATCAATCTTCACTGTGGAAGCCACTAGCAGTGTACCAGATGTTGAAGGGTGTGAGGGAAGAGAAGTGAGTACAGTTACTATTACAAGGGAGAAGGTGCTCAAAAATCTGAAAGACCTAAAGGTACATAAGTCACCCGGACCAGATGAACTGCACCCTAGGGTTCTGAAAGAGGTAGCGGTAAAGATTGTGGAAGCACCAGTAATGATCTTTCAAAAATCATTGGACTCTGGCATGGTGCCAGAGGGCTGGAAAATTGCAAATGTCACTCCACTCTTTAAGAAAGGAGGAGGGCAGCAGAAAGGAAGTTATAGACCAGTTAGCCTGACCTCAGTGGCTGGGAAGATGTTGGAGTCAATTGTTAAGGATGAGGTTATGGTGTACTTCATCACACAAGATAAAGTCAGCACGGTTTCCTTAATGGAAAATCTTGCCTGACGTATCTGTTGGAATTCTTTGAGGAGATTGCAAGTAGGATAGATAAAGGGGATGCAGTGGATATTGTATATCTGTACTTTCTGAAGGCCTTTGACAAGGTGCCACACATGATGCTGCTTACCAAAAGAGCCCACGGTATTACAGGAAAGTGACTGGCATGGTTAGAGCATTGGCTAATTGGTAGGACGCAATGAGTGGGAATAAAAGGATCTTTTTCTGGTTGGCTGAGAGTGACGAGTGGTGTTCTGCAGGGGTCAGTGTTAGGACTGCTTCTTTTTATGCTGTATATCAATAATTTAGACGATGGAATAGATGGCTTGATTGCCAAGTTTGCAGATGATACAAAGATTGTTGGAGGGGCAGGTAGTGTTGAGGAAACAGGAAGGCTGCAGAAGGACTTAAAACAGATTAGGAGGATGGGCAAAAAAGTGGCAAATGAAATACAACGTTGTAAAATGCATGGTCGTGCACTTTGGTAGAAGAAATAAATTGCTGACTATTTTCTAAACGGGCAAAGGGAGTCCTTGTGCAGATCACCCTAATGGTTAAATTGCAGGCTGAGTTGGTGGTGAGGAAGGCAAATGCAATGTTAGCATTCATTTCAAGAGGTCTAGAATACAAGAGCAGGGATGTGATGCTGAGGCTTGATAAGGCACTGGTGAGGCCTCACCTTGAGTATTGTGAACAGATTTGGGCTCCTCATCTAAAAGATGTGCTGGCATTGGGGAGAGTTCAGAGGAGGTTCACAAGGATGATTCCGGGAATGACAGGGTTATCGTATGAGAAATATTTGTTATTTCTGAGTCTGTACTCACTGGAATTTAGAAGGATGGTGGGGGCGGGGGAGAATCTCACTGAAACCTTTAAATTTTGAAAGGCCTGGACGGAGTTGATGTGGAAAGGATGTTTCCCACGGTGGAGGAATGAATTGACTTTATTACTTGCATCCTTCATATACATGAGGAGTAAAAATCTTTACGTTACGTCTCTGTCTAAATATGCAATGTGCGATTATAGTAATTTATAATAAATATTATGTACAACAGGGTAGTCAATATAACACAGAAATACAGTTGTGTCAGTATGAATTAAGCAGTCTGATGGCCTGGTGAAGAAGCTGTCCTGGAATCTGTTGGTCCTAGCTCTTATGCCGCAGTATCATTTCCCAGATGGTAGCAGCTGAGAAACAGAAACATAGAGACATAGAAAACCTACAGCACAATACAGGCCCTTCGGCCCACAAAGCTGTGCTGAACATGTCCTTACCTTAGAAATTACCTAGGGTTACCCACAGCCCTCTATTTTTCTGAGCTCCATGTACCTGTCCAGGAGTATCTTAAAAGGCCCTATCACTGTCGCCGGCAGCCCATTCCACACACTCACCACTCTCTGCGTAAAAAACTTACCCCTGACATCTCCTCTGTACCTGCTTCTAAGCACCTTAAAACTGTGCCCTCTTGTGCTAGCCACTTCAGCCCTGGGAAAAAGCCTCAGACTATCCACACGATCAATGCCTCTCGTCATCTTATACACCTCTATCAGGTCATCTCTCATCTTTCGTCACTCCAAGGAAAAAAGGCCAAGTTCACTCAACCTTTTCTCATAAGGCATGCTCCCCAATCCAGGCAACGTCCTTGTAAATCTACTCTGCAACATTTCTATGGTTTCCACATCCTTCCTGTAGTGAGGTGACCAGAACTGAGCACTGTACTCCAAGTGGGGTGTGACCAGGGTCCTATATAGCTGCAACATTACCTCTCCTAAATTCAATTCCACAATTGATGAAGGCTAATGCACCATATGCCTCCTTAACCACAGAGTCAACCTGCACAGCAGCTTTGAGTGTCCTGTGGACTTGGACCCTCTTATCCTCCACACTGCCTAGAGTCTTACCACTAATACTATATTCTGCCATCATATTTGACCTACCAAAATGAACCACCTCACACTTATCTGAGTTGGACTCCATCTGCCACTTCACAGCCCAGTTTTGCATCTAATCAGTGTTCCACTGTAAACTCTGACAGCCCTCCACACTATCCGCAACACCTGCAAACTTTATGTCATCAGCAAATTTACTAACCCATCCCTCCACTTCTTCATCCCAGTCATTTATAAAAATCATGAAGAGTAGGGGTCCCAGAAACAGTTTGTGATTGGCGTGACTTGGGTCCCCAATGATCCTTGGGGCCCTTTTTACACATCTGTCTTTGTAAATGTCCTGAATCATGGGAAGTTCACATCTACAGATGTGCTGGGCTGTCCACACCACTCTCTGCAGAGTCCTGCGATTAAGGGAGGTACAGTTCCCTTACCAGGCAGTGATGCAGCCAGTCAGGATGCTCTCAATCATGCCCCTATAGAAAGTTCTTAGAATTTGGGAGACCATATCTAACTTCTTCAACTGCCTAAGGTGAAAGAGGCGCTGTTGTGCTTTTTTCACCACACAGCTGGTACGTACAGACCACGTGAGATCCTCAGTGATGTTTATGCTGAGGAACTTAAAGCTGTTCACCCTCTCAACTCCAGATCCATTGATGTCTATAGGGACTAGCCTGTCTCCATTCCTCCTGTTGTCCACAACCAGGTCCTTTGTTTTTATGATGTTGAGGGAGAGGTTGTTTTCTTTACACCACTGTGTCAGGGTGATGACTTCCTCTCTGTAGGCTGCCTCATTATTAGTTGAGATCAGGCCAGTCAGTGCAGTGTCATCAGCAAATTTAATTAGCAGATTGGAGCTGCAGGTGGTGACCCAGTCGTAAGTATACAGAGAGTAAAGGAGGGGTCTTAGTACACAGACCTGAGGGGCATCTGTGTTGAGGGTCAGAGGGGCAGAGATGAGGAAGTCCACTCTTACCACCTGCTGGCGATCTGACAGGAAGACCAGGATCCATATACACAAGGCAGGGTGAAGGCTGAGGTCTCTGAGTTTCTTGTTGAGCCTGGAGAGAATTTTGGTGTTGAATGCTGAACTGTAGTCCAAGAACAGCATTCTCGCATAAGCATCCCTCTGCTCCAGATGTGTAAGGATGGTGCATAGAGCTGAGGCTATTGCGTCACCTGTCAATCGGTTATGTCGATAGGCAATTGTAGGGGGTCCAGTGTGGGTGGCAGCATGCTGCAGATATAATCCTTGACCAGCCCCTCAAAGCATTTACTTATTACTGAGGTGAGTGTGACAGGATGCCAGTTGTTCAGACTTTTTAGGTACAGGGACAATGGTGGATGTTTTGAAGCAGGAGGGCACTCTACACTGGCAGAGCGAAAGATTAAAAATATCTGTAAACACACCTGCTAGTTGTGCCGCGCACATCCTGAGTACCCGCCCTGGCATGCTGTCTGGTCCCGCAGCCTTGCGACTGTCCATCTGTTGGAATCACCTGCGTACTTTGGCCTCAGGGATGACCAAGCTGCCGATCGCATCATCTGCAGATCTCCTCAGGGGCTCAGTATTGGTGATGTTGAATCGAGTGTAAAAAAGATTTAGCTCGTCTGGGAGAGAGGCATCAATGTTGGAAACTCCACTACATTTAGCTTTGAAGTCTGCAATGGTGTGCAGACCTTGCCATAAGCCCCGTGTGCTGTTGGTGGAAAGCTGAGTCTTAATCTTGTCTGTGTATTGTTGTTTCACTGCCTTGATGACTTTGTGCAGATCGTAGTTGCATTTCTTGAGCTCTTGCAGTGTAGTCTAGGACAAGAGGCACAGCCTAAGGATAGAGGAGCATCCATTTAAAACAGAGATGCAGAGAAATTTCTTTACCCAGAGGGTGGTGAATTAGTGGAATTTGTCACCACAGGCAGCTGTGGAGGCCAGGTTGTTGAGAGTATTTAAGACAGAGCTTGATAGGTTCTTGATTGGACACAGCATCAAAGGTTGTAGGGAGAAGGCCGGGGAGTGGGGCTGAGGAGGGGAAAAAGGATCAGCCACGATTGAATGGCAGAGCAGACTCAATGGGCCAAATGGCCGAATTCTGCTCTTGTATCTTATTGTCTTATATGTTAACCTTTTCATTCCCGGGATCATATTCATGATGTGGACCTTTAATTTATTTTAAGTGAGAAAGAAGGGAGAATCCGGTCAGTGCAGGAACCATAACCTGTTCATTCAATATCAAGAAGACAAAAGAAATGATAATTGACTTCAGGAAGGCAAGTGGCTCTGAACAAGCCCCACTATTCATAAATGGATAATGGAAAGGATCTCCAGTTTCAAGTTTTTGGGATGAACATCACTGAGGAGCTCTTTTGGTCCATCAACACAACCTCGATAGTAGGGAAGGCACATCTCTGACTACCTGAGGTGCTTCAGGAGAGCTAATCTGCCTGATCTTTTATTGATGTGCGATAGAGAGCCTACTAGCATACAGAATGATAGTGTGGTACTCTGAATGCATCGAGACCAATCACAAAGCACTCCAGTGGGTGATTAGGAGGGCTCAGCACATCACTGGACTCAATTACCGGACCTGGAGACAATCTACAACTCTCAATGCTCATAACATCTTTAAAGACCCATCCCATCCCGGACACTTGTCTGTTCAATCTCCTGCCATCTGGTAGGAGATACAGAAACATCTTAGCCAAGGCAGTAAGACCAAAAATCAGCTTCTTACCGAGGACGGTTGTGCAGCTTAATGAGGTAATACCCCGGATTGCCAATAGCCTTTTTGTGTTATGGACTATCAAAGTCACTTGCTGTATGTAAAAATAGGAAAAAAAATTATTTATTTTTAATTAAGCCACTGCATCCATTGTAAATATCTGTTTTGCACAGACTGAAGTAGCACTGCAATCTCGTCTTCAGCAATGACACTCAAATTCTATTCTAAATTTATTTGTGGTAATATTAGTTTATGTGTTTCGTGTGTGTGTGCTATAAATATGTAGCGTGTTGCACACCTTGGTCCAGATGTTTTGTTTGGCAGTATATGCGTCTACAGTTGAGTGACAATAAACTGAATTTGAACTTTTTCTGTATTTTATGTACTTGCATCTCCTGAAGCATTTCTGATCCTTTGCCAATTGTGGAGTCACCACCGTGTGGCGCTCCTGAGCTGTGTAAATTCAGAGAAAGGCATCCTGATTGGTTCAGCATCTTCAAAGAGAAGATTCACAAAGCCCAAGAAAGCAGACACAAAGACTTGGAGGCTGACTCACCGAATCATCAAAAGTTTTGGCAAGGATTTTACAGAGAACAAGGCAAGTAGAGAATTTGAGAAAATAAAATTTGCACATTTCATTGTCCAAAAGCACTTTGCTCGACAGTACCGAAACAGACCATCCATCCACCCAACCAACACACTCAAAATGCTGGAGGAACGCAGCAGGCCAGGCAGCATCTATGGAAAATAGTATAGTTGACGTTTTGGGCCAAGACCTTTCAGCAGGTGCTGCCTGGCCTCCTGAGATCCTCCAGCATTTTGTGTGTGTTGCTCGGATTTCCAGCATTTGCAGATTTTCTCGTGTTTGTGATCCATCCACCCATCCATTCCATGCCAAACTGCTATTCTGCCTAGTGCTAATAACCCACCCTTTTTCCATTGCCCTCCATACACTTCTCTGGTCACCTCATTATAGGAAGAATGAGGAAGCTTTAGAAAGGGCGCAGAGGAAACTTAACACAATACTGCCTGGATTAGAGAGCATGTCTAATGACAATAGGTTGAGTGAGCTAGGGCTTTTCTCTTTGAAGCAAATGAGGATGAGAGGTGTACTAGATTATAAGAGGCATTGATACAGTGGACAGACAGAGACTTTTTCCAAGGGCAGAAATGACTAATATCAGGGGATATAAATTTAAGGTGAATGGAGGAGATTATAAGGGGATGTCAGGGGTACGTTGTTTACACACAGAATCAGAATCAGGTTTATTATCACCAGCACGTGTCATGAAATTTGTTAACTTAGCAGCGGCAGTGCAATGCCATACATAAAAATATAGAGAAAAATTAAATCAATTACAATAAATATATGTGGCCCCCCTGGCCAGCCTCAGGGTCGCTCGGCTCGCTGTTGTCTAGGGAAACAGCCCTCAGCCCCACCAAACTGGGTAATTAGTTTGTGTGGATGCTGTGTGATGTACCCCACGCTGCCCAAATGACAGACAATACACCAGATACGATTGAATGATTTACAGTTTATAGATATTACTAGAACTATATCATTAATAGAGAATAAAATATAAAAGGAAAATAAAAGGCGCCACACTTATCAAAGTTCAATCTCTTCATGCACAGTTGGAGCTCAGGACCCTTCTTCTTCACCCTATGACCCCTCGGACCACCTTGACTGGCCGCCTGGGACCAACAACGGTGGTCGACCAGATGCTCCACACGAGTCCGTCTCCGTCTCCTCTCCTCGCCGAATGCCCCGCTCGGGGTCTGACCCCATTAGCGGACATCACAGCACCTGGTCCATCCTCTCTCTCTCTCTCTCTGCCTTCTGCCCCAAAACCCCGCGCATACAATATCTTACAGATACACCAAACACATAACAACTATCCCAATTGGTTCATAACATCTTCTTATCGGTAATGTGATTCAACAAACCGCTAGCGGGAGGACTTTCTCAGCATTTAACATAACAACGAAGCAATCCCAAGTATAACATAACAAAGAAGCCATTTTAATTAGCCTATGCAGTAACATAAGAGACGAAACCCCCTTACATGTATGTATATTAACTAGATTTAAATAGTGCAAAAACAGAAGTAATGTATATTTTCAAAAAGTCAGGTAGTGTTCACAGGTTCAATATCCATTTAGAAATCACATACTGGAACAAATACTGGACTGAGAGTGTTGTATTTGAATGCACACAGCTTATGGAATAAAGTGGATGATCTTGAAATTCAGCTACAGATTGGCAAATATGACGTTATGGCCATCTTTGAAACTTGGCTAAAGGATGGCTGCCATTGGGAGCTGAACGTCCAAGGATATACGATATATCAGAAAAATAGGTTAGCAGGGGGTGGTGTGGCTCTGTGTATAAGAAATAATATTAAATCATTAGAAAGAGATGACATAGGATAGGAAGGTGTAGAGTCTCTATGGGTTGAGTTAAGAAATAACAAGGGTAAAAGGACCCTAATGGCAGTTGTATACAGGTGTCCAAACAGCAGCCAAGATGTGGATTACAAGTTATAGCAAGAGATAGAAAAGGCATGTCAGAAAGTCAAAGTCATGATAATTGTTGGGGATTTTAACATGAAAGTGGATTGGGAAAACCAGGTCAGTACTGGATCTCAAGAGGGAGAATTTGTAGAATGTCTAAGGGATGGCTTTTTAGAACAGTTTGTTGTTGAGCCCACTAGGGGATCGGCTATACTGGATTGGGTGTTGTGCAATGATCCAGAGGTGATAAGAGAGTTTAAGGTTAAGGAACTCTTAGGGAACAGTGATCACAATATGGTCGAGTTCACATTGAAATTTGAGAGGGAAAAAATAATATCCAATGTGTCGGTATTTCAGTGGAATAAAGGAAATTACAATGGCATGAGAGGGGAACTGAGCAAAATTGACTGGAAAGAAACATTTGCAGGAAAGGCAGAGAGCAGCAGTGGCTGGAGTTTCTGCGAAAAATGAAGGAAGTACAAGACAGATATATTCCAAATAAGAAGAAATTTTCAAAGGAAAGAAGGACATTACCGTGGCTGACAAGTGAAGTCAGAGCCAAAGTAAAAGCAAAAGAGAGGACATACAAGGAAGCCAGAGCTAGTGGGAAGGTAGAGGATTGGGAAGCTTTTACAAACTTGCAGAAGGAAACCAAGGAAGTCATTCGGAAGAAAAAGATGAATTATGAGAGGATGCTGGTGACTAATATCAAAGAAGATACTAGGATTGTTTTTTAAGTATATAAAGGGTAAAAGAGAGTTGGGGGTAGATATAGGACTAATTCAGACTGATGCTGGAGATAATGTAATGAGAGATGCTGAGATGACAGAGGAACTGAATGCATATTTTGCATCAGTCTTCACAGTAGAAGATGTCTACAGTATACCAGACATTCAAGAGTGTCAGGGAAATGAAGTTTGTGCAGTGAAAATTACGACTGAGAAGGTGCTCAGGAGGCTTAATGGTCTGAGGGTGGATAAATCTCCTGGACCTGGTGGAATGCACTCTTGGGTTCTGAAGGAAGTAGCTGGAGAGATTACAGAGGCATTAACGATGAACTTTCAAGATTCGATAGATTCTGGCATTGTACCAGATGACTGGAAAATTGCAAATGTTACTCCGCTATTTAAGAAGGGTCAGAGGCAGCAGAAAGGAAACTGTAGACCTGTTAGCCTGACATCAGTGGCTGGGAAGTTGTTGGAATCGATTGTTAGGAATTAGGTTACGGAGTTCCTGGAGGTACATGACAAGATAGGCCAAAGCCAGCATGGCTTCCTGAAAGGAAAATCCTGCATGACAAATCCACTGCAATTCTTTGAGGAAATTACAAGCTGGGTAGACAAAGGAGATGCAGTAGACGTGGTGTACTTGGATTTTCAGAAGGCCTTTGACAAGGTGCCGCACATGAGGCTGCTTGGCAAGATAAGAGCCCATGGAATTACAGGGAAATTACTAGCGTGGGCGAAGCATTGGCTTGCGGGCAGAAATCAGAGAGTGGGAATAAATGGATCCTGTTCTGGCTGGCTGCCGGTTACCAGTGGAGTTCCACAATGGTCGGTGTTGGGACTGCTGCTTTTTACGATGTATGTCAATGATTTGCACTATGGTGTTAATGGATTTGCAGCTAAATTTGCCGATGATACTACGATAGTTGGAGGAGTGGGTAGTGTTGAGGAAACAGATAGACTTAGATGGTTTAGGGGAATGGACAAAGAACTGGCAAATGAAATACAATGTGGGAAAGTGTATGGTCATGCACTTTGGTGGAAGAAATAAACGGGCAGACTATTATTTAAATGGGGAGAAAATTCAAAATGCAGAGATGCAAAGGGACTTGGGAATCCTTGTGCAAGATACCCTAAAGGTTAACCTCCAGGTTGAGTTGGTTGTGAAGAAGGTGAATGCAATGTTGGCATTCATTTCTAGAGGTATAGAATATAAGAGAATGTTGAGGCTCTATAAGGCACTCATGGGACCACACTTGGAGTATTGGGTGCAGTTTTGGGCTCTTTATTTTAGAAAGGATGTACTGACATTGGAGAGGGTTCAGAGAAGATTCACGAGAATGATTTCAGGAATGAAAGGGTTACCGTATCAGGAACGTCTGGCAGCTCTTGGGCTGTATTCCCTGGAGCTCAGGAGAATGAGGGGAGATCTCATAGAAACATTCCAAATGTTAAAAGGCCTGAACAGATTAGATATGGCAAAATTATTTCCCATGGTAGGGGATTCTAGGACAAGGGGGCATGACTTCAGGATTCAAGGACTTCCTTTTAGAACTGAGACGCGGAAAAATTACTTCAGTCAGAGGGTGATAGATCTGTGGAATTTATTGCCACCCGGCAGCTGTGGAGGCCAAGTCATTGGGTGTATTTAAGGCAGAGATAGTTAGGTTCTTGATTAACCAGGGGATCAAAGGGTATGGGGTGAAAGCAGGGGAATGGGGATGACTGGAAGAATTGGATCCATGATCCCCATGATTGAATGGCGGAGCAGACTCACTGGGCCGAATGGCCTACTTCTGTTCCTATATCTTATGGTCTTATATGACAGAGGGGAAGAAGCTGTTCTTGAATCGCCAAGTGTGTGCCTTTAGGCTTCTGTACCTCTTTCCTGATGGTAACAATGAGAAGGGAGTATGTCCTGGGTAATGGGGGTCCTTAATAATGGATATTGCCTTTCTGAGGCACCATTCCTCGAAGATTTCTTGGTTACAATGGAGGCTAGTGCCCAAGATGAAGCTGACTAATTTTACAATTTTCAGTAGCTTCTTTTAGTCCTGTGCAGTAGCAGAGTGGACACCTATCTTGCCCAAAAGTGGAGAGTGGTCACCTATGCAGGTGCAACCAGGGAGCAAAGCTTGGGGGCATGCAGGGACCTGATTAGTCCACCAACACCTACCACTGAGTTGGACAGCAGGGACTCCAGCTTGAAAGAGGTCCAAGAAATAGTAAGAGCAGTTAGGGCAAGCTCAATACCTGGGCCAGGTGGAGTACCATACAAGGTATACAAATGGTGTCCCAAACTTCTGTACGGACTGTGGAGGATCCTTGGGATGACTTGGAGGAGGGGGTGAGTGGCCAAGGAGGCGAACTCCAAGAACATCAAGCAGTTTCGAATCATCTCACTGCTCAGCATTGAAGGGTAGATATTTTTCAGTGTCATTGCCTGACATCTAACAGAGTACCTCCTAAAGAATCATTACATTGACACCTCAATGCAGGAGGATGGGGAGCACACAGTCAGGGGTGGTGATAGAGACAGATGCATTAGGGGCATTTAAGAAACTCTTAAATAGGCACAAGGATGATAGAAAATAGAGGGCTATATAGGAGGAGAGGGTTAGATTGATCTTGGAGTAGGTCACAAGGTCGGCACTACATCGTGGGCCAAGGAACCTGTACTGTACTCCTACATTTTATCAGGAATAGTCTGTCCAATCTCTCCCTAAAATCCATGCGCACATTAGCCTGAGGATGGTGAATCTGTGAAATTTATTGTCATGGATGGCTGTGGAGGCCAAATTGTTGGGTATATTTAAAGCAGAGGTTGATTGTTATTGATTAGTTTGGGTGTCAAACACTTGTTCCCTCTAAGCTGCGCAGGTGCACAGCCGTGCAGTAACTAACATTCTCCCACGCACATAGCCTTCGTTGCCGCCCAGCTGGAATAAAGACAGACGAGAAAAAGTTTATAAAATGTGAAAGATTTTCTTTGTTGTACTATATTTCATTATACCCTTCAATTAATAAATAAATTCAAAAGTATGCGATATTTCCATTTTCATTCTACATGTAACTGGGTCTTGGTTACACTGGCTGCTGAGGTGTCTAAAATGGCTTCTTTGTATGTTATATAAAATGGCTTTTCAATAATAACTGCGATGTAAGGAGTTCTCGCTCTCCCTGCTTGTTTGGGTTATATTATTGATAAGGGAGAGAACAAACCAATGAGTGTCCATGTTATTTTATCTGTATGTGTGGGAACCTGGATGAGTGCGCAGGTTTTTCGGGAAGAGAACCAAAGAGGAAGGGCGTGCTGGACGCGCTCTGGTCGACCACTCTTTTCCATCAATGGTGCCTGGCCTGCTGAGTTCCTCGAACGTTTTGTGTGGGTTGCTTTGGATTTCCAGCATCTGTAGATTTTTTTGTGTTCGCAATCTATAGACTCACTTTCAAGGACTCTATAACTAATGTAGTCAGTATTATTTATTTATTTTTAAATTTGCTCAGTTTGTATTCTTTTGTATATTTGTGGTGCATCAGTCTTTGTGTGTAATTTTTCATTGATTCTATTATATTTCTCTGTTCTACTGTGAATGCCCACAAGTAAGTGAATTTCTGGGTTGGTATATGGTAACATGTATTCACTCAGGTGCCTTGCCGTTCAGTGTGGGCGATCATGTCTCTCTATCCATCACGGTCCCTGACTCCCTGACCTTCCGAATTGTAGTTGTTGCCTCCCCTGTTTCTAACCATGATGTTATTCCATCTGTCACTTTCATTCTGTCTGCCTCTGCTTCTTTTTCCTTCCAGCTTTCCAGTTCTAACTAAATGATCTAATGTCTCTCTTCGCATGATGTGTCCAAAGAATTTTGATTGCTGTTTTCTGATTTTTTTTAAAGTAATGTACATTTTGTTTTCGTTCTCTGTAGAACTTTTTCATTGGTTATCCTGTCCCTTTATGATATGCATAGCATTCTTCTGAGGAGCCACATCTCTGCTGCATTGATTCATTATTCCATTGCATTTGTGATGGTCCATGACTCGCAGCCGTACATCAATATAGGAAGAATGTACACTACACACGGTGTTGGTGCTGTGCAATTGCTCAGCAAAAGGAGGTGTAAGGCGCTCCTTCCATCCGATAGCCTACAGGTCACCCTTGGGCAAAGTGTAGTACCTGTTTAGCCTCCCAGTCAGGGTCACGTGATGCCATGGTTTGCAGGTGGTGGATGGTTTTACAAGCAGATTCTACAATTGGAATTTATGGTTGTAAAACTAAAAAAGCTGGTCAGATGAATCTGCTGATCAATGGCCAGGGTTACCCATCCAGTATGGACACTGCAACGGAAGGCGGCCACAGGAAACCACTTCAGTATTCCTCCCTTGTACAATCATGAACTGAAATCAACTACGGTGACATGTATGTACTTTGATAATAAATTTTCTTTGAACTTGCACTCTAAGGTAACCCTCCTACCCCTCTCATACACATACCTATCCAAACTTCAATCGAACCCACATCCAGCACTTCCGTTGGCAGCTCATTCCACTCTCAGTGAAGAGGAACCAGTAAGACAGCCTCTTGCATTATCATGGAACGGTCTCATGTGTATTTTTATTTTTTCCCCATTGATGTCATTTTACACTCCTCTCTTCCCTCTTTACCACCTTGTACAATTTGTGTGTAATTTATACTGTGTCCCATCTGTATCTGTGATGTTGTTGCAGGCAAGTTTTTTTTTATTAGCAACAAAATGCTGGAGGTCAGGCAACATCCATGGAGAGGAATAAATAGTCAATGTTTTAGGCTGAGACCCTTCTTCAGGACTGGAAAGGATGGGGGGAGGACAGCAGAATTTTAAAAAGTGGGGGGGAGGGGAAGGGTAGCTAGAAGGTGACAGTGAAGCCAAGTGGGTTTGAAAGATCAAGATAAAGGGCTGGAGAGGAAGGAATCTGATAGCAGAGGAGAGTAGACCATAGGAGAAACTGAATGGGGGCTGTGATGGGCAGGTGAGAAGAGGTAAGAGGCCAGAGTGGGGAACTGAAGAGGAGAGCAGGAAGGAATTTTTTTTTTACCCATTCCCACAAGTCAGTCCATGGCCTCCTATACTGCCACGATGAGGCCACAATCAGGCTGGAGGAGCAAAACCTTTATATTCCATTTGGGTAGCCTCCAATCTGATGGCATGAACATCAATTTCTCAAACTACCAGTAATGCCCCCCCCCTCACCATTCCCCATTCCAGTTTCCTCTCTCATCTCCTTCCCCGCCCATCACCTCCTTCTGGTGCTCCTCCCCCTTTCCTTTCTTCCATGGCCTTCTGTCTTCTCCATCTGACACCAATCCTAGCTCTCTACTTCACCCCTTCCCCCCCTCAGTTTCACCCATCACCTACTACCTTGTATGTCTTCCTACACCCCGTCTACCTTCCAACTCTGACTACCTCATCTTTTTCTCCAGTTCTGGCAAAGGCTCTCTGTCTGAAACGTCGACTGTTTACACCTGGAGAAACGCATGCAGTCACGGGGAGAAGATACAAACTCCTTGCAGGCAGTGGCGGGAATTGAACCTGGGTCACCTGTACTGTAAAGCACTGTGTAAACTGCTACACTACCATGCCACTCCAACTAGAGTGACCTATTAACCAGCATGTCTTTGGAGTATGGACGGAAACCAGAGCACCTGCAGGAAACACACATGCCCATGGGAAGAACATACAAGCTTTCTTAGAGAGGACACTGGAGTTGAATTCCTAACTCTGATGCCCCAAGCTAACTGCTAAAATTTTAAATTTCAGCATTTAAAATTATGCGGGTGACTCTACATTGGAAACAAATTCATTTCCCACATCGAGGGTCTCCACCATACAGAACAGCATTAAAAGCCTTCCCTCAAATCAATCTTTGCAACAACTCACTGAAGAAAAACAAGATGAAGACAGCCACGTCTGTTCACAATTTTTTTATTGTAAAACAAAACCAAATGTGATTTTCAGATACGGCATTGATCCAGCACCACAGATGACACTGTGTGGGCCATGAGGTATTGCAACATGAGTACATCTGCTGTCATTCAATAGGATACTCAGCAAAAGAACAGTCACAATTTCCCACCCCAACACTCCACTCCATCGTCCACGGCTCCCAATGCAAGCAGTTTTGATTGTCTGAGAAACTGAGGGGATTGCATTAAGAAAAAAAAAAATCAGCTGATATACAAAAAACAGCCTCGTTTTCCTCAACCCCACTCCCCAAAAAAGACTTGGAACAAACTCTCAATTGGCCAGCAGGGTGAAAAGTTTGAAATGGACCTCAAGGTTTAAGAAACGACTAGACCCTGGAAACACACAGCAAGCCAAGCAGCCTCTGAGAAAGAGGAAAACCAGTTTACATTTTGGCTTCAGGCCCCTTCATTGAAACATTAATCGACCCAATGAGTGCTTCTAGCACTTCCAAATCTTTATCCACCACCCCTACCCTCCTACATTTCCACCACTTGCAGTTTGTTTTTAATCTTGAGAAACATGCTACCATCAAATCCACCCAAAGCCGAGAAGGCTGTTGGTACTTGTTTTAAGCCAATTAGAAACCAATGTGTCTCACCACAGGCCACAATCTGGCAAAGCGATCTTGGTCACTGACCTTCTTCAGGGACTTCTGCTGGGACGTTATTAGACCGGTCCCCCAATATACACAGTAGGTCTTTTCTCCTCTGCCCAGCCGGAGAACTGCTCCAGCATTTTTAGCACACACATAAAACAACGGAGGAGCTCAGAAGGTCAGGCAACATCTATGGAAGGAAACAAACAGTCTCATAGGAGGCCTGATGGAGGGCCTCGGCCTGAACCATCGACTGCTCGTTTCCCTTCATGGATATTGCCTGACCTCCAGTGTTGTGCGTGTTACTTCAGATTTTCAGCATCTGCAGAATCTCCTGTGCCTCCAGCATTTCCTCTTTAAAAACAGGCTTATTAAGGTCCATAAGTCATGGGCAGATATACAACTTTTCAGTAAAAGAATTCGTTTGGAACCTCGTCAATGGAGGAGCATGAGGCACAACTTGGGAATAACCGAGGTATCCAAAGGGAAGCCAGATACAGAGGAAGCGGTTAGATGAAACAGGAGTGGGGAAAGAAGTTAATTGATCTGATTTACAAGCGATACCATCTTTAAAAATTATTTATCTTCTTTATGCCAATGAGCTTTACCATTAACTACAGATCCTCATTGGGAGCCCCTGAATTTCAGTGAAACTTTGTCACATCATTTCAACCCCACCAGCAATTGATCAGTTGCTCATAATTCACTCAGTTCTTTCCAATAAAATGCCACAAGAAAATGAATTTCAAGGTAGTACATGGTGACATGCACACCTTGATGATAAATTTACTTTGAACTTTGACCTTTACTGTCAGGCATTTGTCCCAAAATGTCAAAATGGTTCAAAATCTCAGTGACGTCCACTGCACGTGACAAAGAACACAAGGCTCTTAGCTCCACCCAATCACTGGAGTGCCTTCCATAAAATATCAAAAGATTTCAAATTAAACTTTTCCAAAAGTTGATAGAACATTTTGCAAAAATCAGTAAACAAAGTGAGGGATGCAAGCCTTGTCCAGAATCTCCTGTGAATGTACACTCTGTGGCCACTTTATTAGTTACAGGAGTGGAACCCAGTGGAGTCTTCTGCCTCTGTAGCCCATTCATTTCAAAGTTCAACATATGAGTTCAGAGATGCTCTTCTGCACCCACTGTTGTAACGTGTGGTTATTTTCAGTTACTGTTAGCTTGAACCAGTCTGGCCATTCTCCTCTGACCTGTCTCATTAAAAAGTTGTTTCACCCACAGAACTGCCACTCACTGGATTTTTTTTTTGCTTTTTGCATCATCCCCCATGAACTTTAGAGACTGTTGTGCATGAAAATCCCAGGAGTTCAGCAGTTTCTGAGATACTCAAACCACCCTGACTAGCACCAACAGTCATTCCATGGTCAAAGTCACTTGAATCACATTTCTTCCCTATTCTGATGTTTGACCTGAACAACAAATGAACCTCTTGACCATGTCCGCATGCTTTTATGTATTGTTGCCACGATTGGCCGATTAGATATTTGTATTAACAAGGTGTGCCTAATAATGTGGCCACTGAGTGTAGGCCTTTGTTCAGAGTCTCCTGTGCATGTAAATCTCACCGAGATGGACAAGCTTTTGTGGAGCAGAGGGGAGAAAGGAAGACATGGTTATGTTGAGAGGGTGAGATTGAAAAGGCCGAGAGGAGAGCACCATGAAGCATTGACAGGAATTGGTTGAGCCAAATGCTTCAGTGCGATGCTACACAAATCCGCCCTACTTGTTAGGGTTACACACTGGTGGAGTTAGCCCTACATATACTGTCTACAGGTGCAATGGATTGGCCGATTGTGTGGAGCCAGAAGAACCTGTTGCTCATGGTTAAAACTTGATCAATTGTGGTACCACCAAGACAAAGCACCAGTCGCTCTTGGTTGAAATCCACCCAACATTGAGGAAAGTGGGGTGTTGAGGGAGAATAGTGGGATTCTTTACCTAACAAGGGCTAGGGTGGGGGTTTAACAGGGCACCATTCTCAAAAAGATCAACTGTTTACTCCCAAGACAGCATGTCAAACCACTTACACAGAACTAACATTTCTTTTTCTTTAAACAAAAAAAGACATGTTGCATTTTGGCCCCACGTACACCAGAACTGCCCAGAGGCTACAATTCGTCGTGCATTTTGCGGCCATCTGGTCTCACTAGCCGCCCAATGAAGAGGAACGAACCAGTGTTTTTGTCCTTAACCAGGAAGATGAAGGGGTGGTCAGCGTAGAACACCTCTGGGTTTTTCAGCTCCTCGCGGCTGTAGATGAAGGCATCGTACGGGTCGCCTTCAGTGGCCCATTCCCAAGCGGTGCCATGGACAAGGCTGGACAGGTACAGATCCTTCTTGCCCGAGATTTTGGACAAGTCCGCTTTGTTCTTGTCGACCGCGGTGGTCAAACCAACACCGCCCAGGTACTTCTACATTCAAAGTGAAAACGAAATTCAACAGGTCATGACGAGAAAACCAAAAGCCGAAATACAAGAGGCTAAAGATACATAGCAAGTCAGGCGGCATCCATGGGGAGAGAAACAAGACATTTCACGACATGTCAGTGATACTAAACCCGATTCTGACAGCTAGTATTCAAAAAAATGCTTGACAGAAGAATTAGTATCAAGCTGTTGAAATCGAACCCACATCCACCACTTCCGCTAGCAGCTTGTGAGTGAAGTCGTTCCCCCTCACGTAGGTTGGAGGGTTGAATTATCCACAGTTCTGTTCGTTGGTTTGCACCTCATTGGGAAAGGGAACACCAGGGCTAGGGATTTGGGGCCAGGCCAAAGCAGTAGGGCCCGAGCCCGAGAGTTAAACGAATCGACCTTTCGCCAATTTAAGTGCCAAGCCACATTAAAAAGATCAATGCCGAGGGCAAAGGATGAACCAGTGTTCAGTTCAATACTCTGTGAGGTTCACTCACCTCAGCACTGAACCGGCTCCGTGGCTGTGGCCTGTAGCCATTGGGCTCCTGGACCGACTTCACTCACCTCACCACTGAACTGGTTCCGTGGCCGAGGACTCACTTTCAGGGACTCTGCAGTTTAAGGCCAGCGTATTACTTGTTTAATTTTTTTTTTAATTGCATGACTTGTTTTCCTCCCCACCCCACCCCCCCCCCCACACACACACACAGAGTTTGACTGTCTTTGCTGTGCGGTTTTTTAAAAATGGATTCTGTCGTGTTTTTTTGTTTTGTGGCTGCCTGCAAGACGACAAATCTCAAGTTTGTATACAGTATGCATACTTCCTTAATAAATGTACTTTGAACTTTGAAACCCAGGCCTCTCCGTACCTGGAGCTGATGGCTGACCCCATAGTTGCCCTTCGGCAAGGAGATGGCCACTGCCCGTTTCTTTAGCTTGCTGACCCAAGCGTTGATCTGTTCCTTGGTCAGCAGCTTCTCGATTCTGTCCAGGGACTGCAGTTGGAAGGGCATGATGAAGATCACACTGGAAAGTGAACGGGACAGCTCCATCTCCAGCACAAACACTTGATTCGCTTCATCAATGTAGAAGTTGTACAAGCCTAAAGTGCAGAGACCCAAAGATAAAACACTACTCAGAACCCGCAAGAAAGGAAGTTATATGCAACACACACAACATGCTGGAGGAACTCAGCAAGACGGGCAGCAGCTACAGAGGAGAATGAACGGTCAACTCTTCAGGTTAAGACCCTTCATCAGGCTCCCTCTGAGGACTGGAAAAGAGGGAGGAAGAAGCCAGAATAAGGTGGTGAGGGGTGGAGAGGTGATGGGTGAGACCAAGTGAGGGGAAGTGGAGGGATGAAATAAGCTGGGAGATGATAGGTAGAAAGGGCAAGGGCTGAAGAAGTAAGAATCTGATAGAAGAGGACAATGGAGGTGTTGCTCCTTCAACCAGAAAGTGGCCTCATCGTGGCAGTAGAGGAGGCCATGGACCAACTTGTCAGAACAAGAATGGGAAGTAGAATTAAAATGGGTGGCCACTGGGGAAACCCCACCTATAGAGATGGACAGAGACAAGGTGAATAATGATGCAGTTCCCTAATCTACGTGGGATCTCACCAATGTAGAGGAGGCCTCACCGAGAGCACTGGAATGAGAATGGGAAGTAGAATTAAATAGGGTGGCCACCAGAAAAACTTGTGTTTTGCGGTGAATAAATTGGATTCAGTAACATTTTGGGCTTCCTTCAGTACACATGCGTGGACATCTGTGCGATGTGTTCTGGACTTCCCAATAGATCTCCTGGTGAGCATTCAGCACAACCAAACCAAATAATAATTCACCAATCAAAAAAAGCTTTGGCCCCATTTCACTAAAGAAAACCCCAAACTTTTCCAAAGCAGCCACTCAAAAGTGGACACTGCCTCCCGCAGGACAGCACCTCATTAGCACTGGCCCTAGGAGACCCCATCTGAACTTGGT
Organism: Mobula hypostoma; assembly: GCF_963921235.1. NCBI lineage: Eukaryota > Metazoa > Chordata > Chondrichthyes > Myliobatiformes > Myliobatidae > Mobula > Mobula hypostoma. The sequence continues at coordinate 181,591,800 of NC_086103.1, forward strand.
CCTGGGACCTTCAGGAGGAAGTCAAACGTACCGGTGCGGTGCATCATGCTGATCGCGATGGTTTCCGAGCGGGTGACCATGAAGCTCCGCTGGTCCACCATCTTGTGGTGAAATTTCTCATTCCAGTGAGCTGCAGTTAAGAAGAGAATTCTGTCAGTCCTTTTCCACGTTATCAGTAGTCGGCAGAGAGATAGACCTCATTGTGGCCCTTTACCATAGGACATAGGAGCAGAATTACACCATTCAACCAATTGAATCTGTTCCACAATTCCAGCGTGGTTGATCTATTATCCCTCTCAACCCCTCACCTGCCTTCTCCTTGTAACCTTTGACACCCCATCAACCTCTGCTTTAAATATACCCAAAGACTTGCCTCCCACAGCCACCAGTGGCAATGAATTCCACAGATTCATATCCCTCTGGCTGAAGAAATTCCTCCTCATCTCTGTTCTAAATAGATGTCCCTCTATTCTGAGGCTGTCCCCTCTGATCTTAGACTCCCCCACTGTAGGAAACATCCTCTCTATCCAGCTTTATGTATCTATTTACACTTTATTTGACTATTTTCTCTGTAGATGCAACACCATGTTGTTCTCCTTTTTACCACTTTGATGTACCCATATGTGGCATGATCTGCTGAGATTGCATGCGGATCACAGAGAAACAGCTTCACCAGCGACAGGCAAAATGCTGCAGGAACTCACCAAGTCAGGTAACATCTATGGAGGGAAACAAATTGTCAAAAGTTTTAGGCTGAGACCCTTCATCATGACTGAATGCCAAATGTTAATTCCCCTCTATAGTTGCTGCCTGACCTGCTGAGTTCCTTTAGCATTTTGTGCATGCTCCTCTGGAATTGTGGAATCTCTTTGTGGGCTGAAATGCCTGTACTGTGCTGTACTATTCTGTTCTTTGTTCTTCTGTTTATAACTTCACTGGCAGAAGGATTGGTCACCAGGGGTCATGGTTTCTGGCCAAAGATTCAGGAGGTAAGAAACATTTGCCACCAATGCATTATGAATTGTGATCAGGGAGTCTCCCAGAAAGCTTTGGATTAAAACTTACTGCAGACTTGGATTGCTATTTGGGAGGGTAAATGTTTACCATACACTAGGGAAACAATGCCGGGCCAATTGGAAAACTCTTCCAGATGGATTTAACCATCAGGAACAGTTAATATTGTACAACCATCAGGCTCTTAAACAAGCATGGATAGCTTCACTCACCTCAAATCGGAACTGATTCCACAACCTATCGACTCACTTTCAAAGACTCTACAACTCATAGAACATTACAGCACAGACCACTCGACCCACAATCTTGTGCTGAAATTTAAACCTATTCTAAGATCAATCTAACGCTTCCCTCCTACATAGCTCTGCATTCCTCTTTCATCCACATTACTATTTGAGAATCTCATTAATGTATCTGCCTCTACCACCACCCATACCTACCTCTGAGATCCCCCCTATACTTTCCTCCAAAACAAAATTATGCTCCCAATTAGCCAGTTCTGCCCTGGAAGAAAGTCACTCTTCTCAGTATTATTTATTTACTTTTAAATAATGACTAGTGTGATTTGTCCTCTTAACTAGAATATAAAAGCAAGGATGCAATGCTAAGGCTTTATAAGGCACTGGTGACACCTCGCGGAGTATTCAGCACAAATTTGGGCCCCTTATCTAAGAAAGGATGTGCTGATATTGGAGAGGGTTCAAAGGAGATTCACCAAAATGATTCTAGGATTTAAGGGCTTGTCATATGAGCAGCATTTGATGGCTCTGAGCCTGTAATCACTGGAATTCAGAAGAATGGTGGGGGGGGGGGAAGAGAATCTCATTAAATCCTATGGAATGTTGAAAGGCCTCGATAGAATGGATGTGGAGTGGATGTTTCCTAAGGTGAAGAAGTCTAAGACCAGAGGACATAGCCTCAGAATAGAGGGATGTCATTTAGGACAGAAATGAGGAGGAATTTCTTTAGCCAGTGGTTGGTGAATCTGAGCAGTTTGTTGCCACAGGTGGTCGTGGAGGCCAAGTCATTGAGTATATTTAAGGCAGAGGTTGATAGATTATTGATTGGTCAGAGCACGAAGGGATACGGGGGCTGAGGGGGAAATGGATCAGCCATGATGAAATGGGGGAAGCAGACTCGATGGGCCAAATGGTCTAATTCTGCTCCTATATCTTATGGTCTTAAACCCTGGACATTTGTTGGTCTTTGTTAGTAGTTTTCAATAGTCCAAGTATTTTTTTTCCATTTTCCTGTAAATGTCTGCAAGAAAATGAATCTCAAGGTAGCTTATGGTAACATGCAGGTACTTTGATAATAAATTTGCTTTGAACTTTTGAGTAAAATACCAACTGCATGGACCTACGTTTGAAGAACATGGCATTGATGATCATAGCTCCATCAGTACTCTGCAGGTCCTTGATGATCTCGGGAAGCTTCCCCTCTGTGGTCTTCGCTGCCCACTCATTGATGGCCTTCAGGGCGCCCTTCTTGTCCCTGAAGTTGACCTTGGCGTGCCCAAAGTTGTAGTGCTTCTTGCTTTTCTGCACAAAGTCCTCGACGAATTTCACCGAGGTGGGGCCGTAAAGCTGGCTGCCGATCTTCCAGGTGCCATTGCGCGCAGTAGAGTTACTGACGTCTGCCAGGAGCTGGGAGACAGTGAGATGGAACTTGTCATCTGGCACCTTGTCCATGTCGAGCAGAGCCTTTGCCTCGGAGGCGGTCGGGCCGGGGCCGCTGAGTGACACTGCTCCTAGGAGGGAGGCGAGCACCACAGGAGAGAGCAGGATGTTGCTGGTGGCCTTGTCTTTGGCCATGGTGTGGTACAGGTTCAATCCCAGCTTGACACTGGCATCCGCCAGCGTGGCCGTATGCTCACTCGGTTTCTGCTCTGCAGCCGAGACTGCGGCGATCACCAGGCCGAGAGCCAGCAACTTCACCAGCCACATGGTTCCAGTGGTCAGGGACAGAGTAATCCTGAAAAACAAAACTGAGCATTTAAGATAAAGATTAGCTTTAGACGTCACAGGCACATCAAAACCCTATTAGGTCAAATCAACTCAGCCACGCCAGCGCCAACATAACTTGCCCACAACTTACTAAACCATACGTTCCTGCCACTAATTGGCACCCCTTCATTACCACCGGTGTAAGTTTAACAAATAAAAATTATTTTTTATTTGTCACCATGTTGAAAGATGCAGTATAATGCATAGTTTTGTGTCAACGATCAATGCAGTCCCAGGATTGTTCTGGAGGCCCGCAACTCACTAACCCCAACGCTAACTGCAAGTCTTCGGAATGTGGGAGGAAACCCCACATGGTCACGGAGAGACTGCACACCTTCCTTAAAGACAGTGGTGGGAATTGAACCCACGTTGTTGGTGCTGTAGTGGCGTTAACCACTGTGCCACCATTCTGCCCCTGAATGAAACGTTGGAGAGTCACTGCCTTCACCATCTACTTAGGGCACCAAGTTGGAGGCTGCCTACACCGAATGTGAGGTGTTGCTCCTCCAACCTGAGAGTGGCAATAGAGGCAGCCATGGACCAGCACGTCGGAATGGGAAGGGGGAAATTAAAGTGGGTGGCCGCCAGCAAATCCCCCCTGTTGCGACAGATGGAGTGAAGCTGCTGGATAAAGCCAAGCATTAGTGAAGGAGCTTCATCAGCCCTTTACCATCTATCACCTTCCAGCTTCTCATTTCATCCTCCACCCCCTCCCCTACCCACACACCTCTCTCATCTGGATTCCTCTGTCATCTGCTGCCTTGTACTTTTCCCCCTCCCACTCCCACCCTCCTATTCCGACTTTAGCCCACTTCCCTTATTGCAAGGGAGGGGTCATGGCCTAAAACGTCGACTGTTTAATCCTCTCTATTGACGCTGCCTGACCTGCTGAGTTCTTCCAGTATTTCGTGTGTGTTGCTCCGGATTTCCGGCATCTGCAGAATCTGTTGCGTTTACTTCTACATTAGGGGTTCTGCAGAATCTAATATCCTTATCCAAGAAAGGATGTGCTGGTATTGGAGAAGGTCCAGAAGAGTTTAGAAGAATTGGGGAGTGGGGGGGAATCTCATTAAAACCTATGGAATATTGAAAGATCTAGATCAGGGGTTCCCAACCTTTCTTATGCCATGTACCAGTATCATTGAGCAAAGGGTCCGTGGACTCTAAATTGGGAGCCCCTGGCCAAGTTAAGAGTGGAGGTGGAGCAAGTATTTCCTATAGTGGTAGAGTCTAGTACTAGAGGGCACGGCCTCAGAATAGAGGGATGTCCATTCAGAACAAAGATGGGAGGAATTTCTTTAGCCAGAGGGTGGTGAATCTGTGGAATTCATTGCCACAGATGGCTTTAGAGGCCAAGTTATTGGGTATATTTAAAGTGGAGGTTGATAGATTCTTGTGTGTCAAAGGATATGTGGAGAAGGCAGGAGAATGGGGTTGAGGGGGATAATAAATCAGCCATGATGGAATAGCAGAACCCTCTTCTCATTGCTACCATCATGTCGAGGTACAGGAACCTGAAGACATACACCAAGTGTTTCAGAAACTGCTTCTGCCCATAAGACATAGGAGTAGAATTAGGCCATCTGGCCCATCGAGTCTGCTCTGCCATTCAATCATGTTGATCCTTTTTTCTTTTCCTCCTCAACCCTAGTTCCCAGGCTTCTCCCCGTAACCTTTGATGCCATGCCCAGTCAAGAACCTATCAATCTCAGCTTTAAATACACCCAATGACCTGGCCTCCACAGCTGCATGTGGCAACAAATTACACAAATTCACCACCCTTTGGCTAAAGAAATTTCTCTGCATCTGTTTTAAAAGGGCACCCCTCTATCCTGAGGCTGTGCCCTCTTGTCCTAGTCTCTTCCACCATGGGAAACATCCTTTCCACATCTACTCTGTCTAGGCCTTTCAACATGTGAAGGGTCTCAATGAGATCCCCCCCATCCTTCTGAATTCCAGTGAGTATAGACTCAGAGTCATCAAACGTTCCTCATATGATAATCCTTTCATTCCTGGAATCATCCTTGTGAACCTCCTCTGAACCCTCTCCAATGTCACCATCCTTTTCTAGGATGGAGCCCAAAACTGTTCACAATACTCAAGGTGAAGCCTCACCAGTGCCTTATAAAGCCTCAGCATCACATCCTTGCTCTTGTAGTCTAGACCTCTTGAAATGAATGCTAACACAGCATTTACCTTCCTCACCACCAACTCAACCTGCAAGTTAACCTTCAGGGTCTTCTGTACAAGGACTCCCAAGTCCCTGGGCTTCTCAGATTCCTGGATTTTCCCCCTGTTTGGAAAATAGTCAGCACATTTATTTCTAGTACCAAAGAGTATGACCATGCATTTTCCAACATTATATTTTTCATTTGCCATGTTCTTGCCCATTCTCCCTATCTGTCCAAGTCCTCCTGCATCCTACCCATTTCCTCAACACTACGTGCCCCTTCACCAATTTTTGTATCATCTTCAAGCTTGGGAACATCATCTAAATCATTTATATACAGCATAAAAAAAGTGGTCCCAACACTGACCCCTGTGGAACATCACTAGTCACTGGCAGTCAACCAGAAAAGGATCCTTTTATTCCCATTCGCTGCCTCCTGCCAATCAGCCAATGCTCTAACCATGTTAGTAACTTTCCTGTAATACCATGGGCTCTTAACTTGGTAATCAGCCTCATGTGTGGCACCTTGTCAAAGCCCTTCGAAAAGTCCAAACAACATCCACTGCATCCCCTTTATCTATCCTACTTGTAATCTCCTCAAAGAATTCCAACAGGTTCGTCAGGCAGGAATTCGCCCCTCCACCATCAGATCTCTGAATGGACAATGAACCCATGTACACTACCTCAATATTTTTGTTTGCTCCTTTTTTGCACCGTTATTTTTACATGCATTTCTTATTGTGATTTAGTTTTAAGTATGTTTTGCAATGTACTGCTGTCGCAAACCAAATTTCACGACCTATGCCAGTGATATTAAAGCCGATTCTGATTCGCTCTCCCTTTCCGGAGACAATAAACAATAGTTTCCCGTCCCCTTCACCTCCGCCAACTGTGGAATGTGACTTCAATTTACAACAGTGGTTTATTCAGTCGCGACAGAGACACACACACACAGAAAAATCATTGCCCTGAGGGATCGAGATTCTTTCAGTCGCAGCCCGATTCGAGTAAGGTGTGGGAGAGAGGAATACTGTACATCCGCATTCTTCAAAATAATTCTCCAGATCCAGATTCTCCAAAAGGTTCAATGTTTGGACGTACACATGACAAATCAAGCTAATCTTTCTTTAGATGCACACGCCAGAAGTAGATGGTCTAACCTTGAACGTTTGTCTAAGTGACGGTACCTTTTGTCTCTGCCATTCTGAAATAAAATTATCAAGGACCGGGCGACTTTCCCCCGATGAAACCGAACAAGTAGCCGGAGCAGATTTTATTGTCTTAATGGTCAGAGACCGGAGTAATCACACAATCATTTTCGTTTTATAATCCTGCGGTCTTCCGCCGGTCTCTCAAATGTAAATAAACTCCCTCAATAGATAACTGGCAGGTCAGCTTTTTAGAACTACGCTCCTAAACTGCAATTCAAAACATAAAACTATAAGGGATGTAGACTCAATTGATAACTTTAAACACCAGCTCAAAACCTATTTATTTAACCTTGTTTTAAACTTAACATCTTTTTCTTTATTTTGATGTTGGCACTTTATCCCATTGTAAAGCACTTTGAACTACGTCGGTATGAAAAGTGCTCTATAAATAAAGTTATTATTGATGGAGAGAAAATGAAAGATTTTTTTCGCTCCTCTAACTTTGCGGCTTCAATGAAATCTTAAGTTAAAGAGTACAGTATTCGGAGAAACCCACCCAATCAATGCACAAGTACCGGGAAAAGAGGAGGGGGCAAGGAATTAGCCAATGGCAGTTGCCAGAGTAGACACATTCTTCCAGAGGTCTGGAAGATTCCTTAACCATTTCCCCACCCTATCCCAGTCTCTACCACGTAAGCTAGAATTGCAGTGAGGTTTTCAAAGTCGATCCAATGAATAAAGAAAAATCAAGTTAAAAGACAAAATAAAAACTTTCCACAAATGAACAGGGTCAGAAGTTTAACTTTGAGAAATAGTTGGTGAAAGTTTGACAGAACTTCTGCAAAGTTCGCGATATACCGGTATATCTTTGTGACCCCGTTGCCGAGAGTTAGTTTTTTTTCTGCAATTAATTATTTGAACCTAAAATTCATTCCCATAGAAAAGACTCAATAATCCACGCTAGGGAGACCCAACAGACGAGGAATTTGAAATTGTCCTCCCCTTCCACCTCCTGGGCACAGTGCATGGAAGTCCTCCGGCGGCTACAGGGATCCAGGCTCCCGTCTGCAGCGATGAGGAACCAAAGTTACTGGAGTTAGCAACTGCCAGAGTAGAAGGCAGGGATCAGGCGTTGAAATTTGGCTCTCAGCTACTGAGGCTGGGAGTTCCTAGCCGTTGGAATCGACAATTCCCCGGTGCTACAATAAGTTCTCCAGTGCAGGAGTTGGGAATTCTCGGTTGCTGGGGATCAGGAATACTCACCGACGGGAATTCGAGCTCTTAGCTGCTCGAAACAAGACTTCCCCAGTACAGGGACGAGGGCTCTGGGCTACTGGAGTAAGGGTCTCACCTGTTTTTCTCTGCGCCTCTCGGCTCCTACTCCGACGAGAGATGCCTAAAGAATGGACCACCTCCTCTCGGACGACAGTTCCTTAAAGCGTGAACTGGGTAAATCTGGGGCGGATTCCACCCACGGAACTCGACAAGGCTTCCGCTGGGTCTCAAAGCCTTCAGATTCCAGTTACAGTATTGCCTCAGAATCTAAATCACTGACTTGTGTCGAAAATGTTGTTATTTTGCGGCATCAGTACAGAGCAATACATTAACAAATATAAATTACTATAATATATATTAAATAAGTGATGAAAACAAGAGGACAAAAATAGTGAGGTAGTGTTCATGAGTTGGTTCACTGTCCTCTTCCTTGATTGTAGTAATGAGAAGAGGCCATGAAGGATAGTGGGGGGGGGGGTAATGAATCCCACCTTTTTCAGCAATTACCTTTCGAAGATGTCCTCAGTGTTGGGGAGGCTAGTACCCATGCTGGAGCTAGCTGGGTTTGCAACCTTCTGATCCGGTGCAGTGGACCCTACACAGTAGACAGTGATGCAATCCATCATACATCTACTGTATAGAAATTTGACAGACTTTTTGGTGACCGGCTGCATCACAGCCTGTGGTGGAAACACCAGTGTCCTTGAATAGAAAATCCTCCAAAAACTAGTGGAAATGGCCCACTCCATCACAAGTAAAGCCCTCCCCACCATTGAGCACATCCACATGAAAGGTGGTCGCAGGAAAGCAGCATCCATCATCAGGGACCCTCATCACCCAGGTCACGCTCCCTTCTCACTGCTACCATCAGGAAGAAGGTACAGGAGCCTCAGGACTCACACCACCAGGTTCAGGAGCAGCTATTACCCCTCAACTATCAGGTTCCTAAACCAAAGGGGATAACTTCACTTGCAAACTTGGAAATGTTCCCACAACCAATGGACTTGCATTCAAGGACACTTCATCTCATCTCTCAATATTTATTGCTTGCTTGCTTATTTATTTATTATTTTGTTTGTTTTTATTTGCACAGCTTGTTGGTTGAACATCCCAGTTGGGCAGTCTTTCATTGATTCTGTTATGGTTACTATTCTATGGATTTATTGAGTATGCCCACAAGAAAAAGAATCTCAGGGTTGCATATGATGACATATATATAATTTGATAATAAACTTAGTTGACCTTTTTGAACTTTGGACATACCAAACCTCCTCAAACTCCTAATGAAATAGAGGACAGTGGTCTACACAAAAGACCCAGGTGTATAGACCAGATTCAGATTCTGATTAGTGAATTTGAACTGGAGATCCTGCCTTATATAAAGGTGGAATTTAAAAAAAACACGATACAGAATAAAGTGTTACAGTTACAGCAAGAGAGCAGTGTAATTAGATAATAAAGTGCAAGGACAAAATAAGGTAGATTCTGAGATCAAGAGTCCATCTTATCCTATTAGGGAACCATTCAATAGTCTTATAACAGTGGGGTGTCAGGAAATGTGGAGAAAGCTTGACCCAAAAACAGACCAGTTGAGATAATTTAGCAGTGAATGATAGCTTTAATTATAGACCTCAAATAACAAGTCACAAGGGGCTGCAAAACAAGAGAGAACAGGAACTAAACACAACAGGCAACAAGTCATCCTGAGGCAGGGAGAGTGAAAGCTAGGAGCAACTGGTTGAGTTTGATGAGTCTACAAAGACTTTTTCTGCATCCTCTTCTTGTAATGTTTAATGGCGGTTGGCAGACCAACGTAAAGTGCCTTCTTAGTTGGAGTGTGGAGCAAAGAGACAGGAAGCACACCCACTAAATTTTTTAAAACACTCAAATAATATCAAAAAGTCTAATGCTTTTAGAAAGTCAAATACACTCTGATATACATTACAATGGCAGTGATAGCCTAACAAACTTTCCATGTTAAACCATGCCTGTCCTAAAGAACGGTGGATGAGAACTGGCATTAAATAGGCTGCAGGTGATCGGTCTGGAATGAGCAGCAGGTGAAGCTGGGTGGAGACTGGGGATCTGTCTGCATGTGCAGGCTGTGAGGTGTCAGCAGGAGCAGGTCTGACAGAGATAGAAGCTGTCCCTGAGCTTTGTAACTTCTGGCCAAATGGGGACAGGAAGTCAAGGTCAAAGTAAGTTTATTATCAAAGTACATATTTGTTGTCATATACTACCTTAAGTTCCATTTTGATATATACATTTACAGAAAAATGAAGAAATACAATAGAATTTATGAAAAACTATACATAAATAAAGATAGTCAAACAACCTATGTGCAAAAGAAGATGGATTATGCAAACTAAAAAAAAAATACTGAGAACAGGATTGCCAAGTCTTTGAAAGTGAGTCTGTAGGTTGTGGAATCGGTTCAGTGAGCTAAGTGAAGTTATCCACGGTAGTTCAGGAGCCTGATGTCTGTAGGGTAATAACTGTTCCCGAACCTGGTGGTGTGGGACCTAAGGCTTCTGGACCTCTTGTCTGGCGGTAGTAGCAAGAAGACAGCATGGCATGGATGCTGGGAGTCTCTGATTATGTTGGCTGCTCTTCTTTGGCAACAGAAACAGGGTCGGTGGAGGGGAAGCTGGTTTGCATGATGAACTAGGCCGTTTCTACTACTCTTTGTGGTTTCCTGCAGTCTTGGGCAGAGCAGCTGTTGTCCCAAGCCGTGATTCATCTGGAGAATATGCTTTCTGTAGTACATCAATAAAAACTGGTAAGTGTCACCTGGGGCATACCGGATATCCTTAAGCTTTCTCAGGGGTGGGGTGCCGGGTGGGGGGAGGCACATGAAGCTCACAAAGTGAGCAATAATAACTAAACACAAGAGATTCTGTGGGTGCTGGGAATGAGCAACACCCTCAAAATGCTGGAGGAACTCACCATCGGGTCAGGGAGCATCAACGGAGGGGAATAAGCAGACGACTTTTCAAGCTGGGACCCTCCCTGATGAAGTTGACGGTTTAATCCCCTCCATAGATGCTGCCTAACCTGTTGAGTTCCTCCAGTATTTTGTGTGTGTCACTCAGAATTTCATCACACTCAGCTTGAGTGATTGCACTACTACTCCTGGATCGGCCTCTACAGCCACGATGACCCACCAATAGACAACCCCTTAGGAGAACGTCACGCTCAGCTCATGTAATCGCACCACTACTCTGGATCTCTAGAATCTGCGGAAGCTCAGAATCAGGTTTACTATCACTGGCGTATGTTGTGGAATTTGTTGTTTTGTGGCAGCAGTATGTTGCAGTACATAATAAAACATTACAATTATACATACGTGTATATATATATATATGAAATAAGTAGTGCAAAAAGAGAGTATTAAAGAAAAAAAATTGAGTTAGTGTCCATGGGTTTGTTGTCCATTCAGAAATCCAATGGTGGAGGGAAGAAGCTGTTTCTAAAACATAAAGTGTGTGTCTTCAGGCCCCCATACCGCCTCCTTGATGGCAGCAATGAGAAGTGGCCATGTCCTGGGTGATGGCCTTTTGAAGGTGTCCTCAATGCTGGGGAGGCTAGCGCTCATGATGGACCTGGCTGAGTTTACAACTTTCTGCAGCCTTTTCTGATTCTTTGCGGTGGCCCCTCCGTACCAGACGGTGATGCAACCAGTCAGAATCCTCTCCACCGTACATCTGTAGAAATTAGCGAGTGTCGTTGCTGACATACCAAATCTCTTCAAACTTCGAATGAAATAAAGCCGCTGACGTGCTTTCTTTGTAATTGTGTTCTGCTTAAGATCATCTCTTGCTCCAGTAATAATGCCCTTCCCACAATCGTAATGAACTCACTCTCACTGGGTAACTAAAGGAAAGAGTATAACTGAGGGAGGGAAATTGGTCAAAGTATTTCCCCCGTGATAAGATTAAATAGTGGGGCAGGGTCCACGGGTGATTCTAGCTAGTTCCTATTCTTGTTTCTTATCCAAGATGCTGCTTATCAAAACGATGGAGGGGTAAGAACACTAGAGATCCTGCAGATACTGGAAATCTTGGCCTTTTGCTGTAACTACTGTACACTCCTGATGAAGGGTCTCGGCCTGAAACATCAACTATTTATTCCCCTGCATAGATTCTGCCTGACTTGCTGAGTTCCTCCAGCATCTTGTGTGTGTTGCTTGAGATTTCCAGTAGCTGCAGAATCTCTTGTGCTTATTTCCCTCCATAGATTCTGCCTGACTTGCTGAGTTGCTCCAGCATTTTGTGTGTGTTTCTCCTGAAAACTAAGCTCTGTTCCAAACTCTGCCAGAGGAACAGAGTACTGGATAGACAGAGGGAAAGCTTCAAAGGTCTCCAAAACCTCTCCTTGAAAAATTGCAACATCCCCACCTGGAACTGGGATTGGAATTAATTTATTGTCACATGTAACAAGGTACATCATCATCATGTATGCTCAGATCAGTATGACATGTGTGAGCTCATAGTCTTTTAACATAGAACATAGAATAGTACAGCACAGTACAGGCCCTTCGGCCCACAATGTTGTGCCAACCCTTAAACCCTGCTTCGCATATAACCCCCCACCTTAAATTCCTCCATATACCTGTCTAGTAGTCTCTTAAATTTCACTAGTGTATCTGCCTCCACCACTGACTCAGGCAGTGTATTCCATGCACCAACCACTCTCTGAGTAAAAAACCTTCCTCTAATATCCCCCTTGAACTTCCCACCCCTTACCTTAAAGCCATGTCCCCTTGTATTGAGCAGTGGTGCCCTGGGGAAGAGGTGCTGGTTATCCACTCTATCTATTCCTCTTAATATCTTGTATACCTCTATCATGTCTCCTCTCATCCTTCTTCTCTCCAAAGAGTAAAGCCCTAGCTCCCTTAATCTCTGATCATAATCCATACTCTCTAAACCAGGCAGCATCCTAGTAAATCTCCTCTGTACTCTTTCCAATGCTTCCACATCCTTCCTATAGTAAGGTGACCAGAACTGGACACAGTACTCCAAGTGTGGCCTAACCAGAGTTTTATAAAGTTGCATCATTACCTCGCGACTCTTAAACTCTATCCCTCGACTTATGAAAGCTAACACCACATAAGCTTTCTTAACTACCCTATCCACTTGTGAGGCAACTTCCAGGGATCTGTGGACATGTACCCCGAGATCCCTCTGCTCCTCCACACTACCAAGTATCCTGCCATTTACTTTGTACTCTGCCTTGGAGTTTGTCCTTCCAAAGTGTACCACCTCACACTTCTCCGGGTTGAACTCCATCTGCCGCTTCTCAGTCCACTTCTGCAACCTATCAATGTCTCTCTGCAATCTTCGACAAACCTCTACACTATCTACAACACCACCAACCTTCTGTTTTGTCTTCCTCAGTTGGTCATTCCTATTCTCTGCCCAACCTGATCTTATCTACACATAAATACACACCCACACTCACAGTCACCTATCATCATTGTTATGTGCTGGGTTGTATGAAGTGGCTGATCATTGTCTACGTGACCTTGTTCTTGGCAAATCTTCCTACAGAAGCGGTTTGCCATTGCCTTCTTCTGGGTAGTGTCTTTACAAGACGGTGTGTCCCCAGCCATTTATTAATACTCTTCAGAGATTGTCTGCCTGGCATCAGTGGTTGCATAACCAGGACTTGCGATATGCACGGCTGCTTGTACGACCATCCACCACCTGGTCACATGGCTTCATGTGACCCTGATCTGGGGTTGGGGGGGGGGTTGCTAAGCAGGTGCTACACCTTGCCCAAGGGTGACCTGCAGGCTAGCAGAGAGAAGGAGCACCTTACACCTCCTTTGGTAGAGACATATCTCCACCCCACCGCCGCCAAGATATAGAGGAAAGCTATTGTCTGTGTTCAAAGTTCAAAGTACCTTTTAAAATCGAAGTACATATATGTTTCCATATACTTTCTTGAAATTCATTTTCTTGCAGGCATTTATAGGAGAAAAGAAATACAATAGAATTGGAGGGTGGCACGGTAGTGTAGTGTTAAGCATAATGCTTCATAGTGCCAGTGACCCAAGTTCAATTCCCACCACCGTCTGTAAGGAGTTTGTACGTTCTCCCCGTGACCATTTGGGTTTCGTCTGGGGCTCCAGTTTCCTCCCATATTCCAAATGCATACAGTACAGGTTAGGTTAATAAGTTGTGGGCATGCTTTGTTGGCACTGGAAGCATGGTGACCCCCCCGCAGGCTGCCCCCAGCACATCCTCGGACTATGTTGGTCATTGACAGAAACAACATATTTCACTGTATGTTTCAATGTACCATGACAAATAAAGCTAATCTTTCACTATCTTTATCACCGTTCTTATTACTCTGTTGATTATGAGACACCTTGGAGTATCTGGATATTTTTAACGTTGCTACAGAACTCCGATTGAAACTGAAGTTTATTGTTATCTCCATGAGTACACGTACACACAGGTGTAATGAAAAACCTACTGGCAGCAGCATCACAGGCAGGTAGAATTATGCAAGCACCATTCACAAGCGAAACATAACACAATCTTTACAAGAACCCAGGATATTGCAGGAAAGATTCTAGCATGGATAAAGCAGTGGCTGATTGGCAGGAGGCAAAGAGTGGGAAAAAAAGAGAGCCTTTTCTGGTTGGCTGCCGGTGAGAAGTGGTGTTCCACAGGGGTCCGTGCTAGGACTGATTCCTGTTACGTTATATTTCAATAACTTGGATGACGGTTGGCCCAAAATGTCCACTGTACTCTTTTCCTAGATGCTGCCTGGCCTGCTGAGTTCCTCCAGCAGTTTGTTTGTGTTGCTCAGAGTTCCAGCATCTGCAGATTTTCTCTTGTTTGTGACGGAATTGCTGGCTTTGCTGCAAAGTTTGCAGATGACACGAAGATAGGTGGGTAGCTTTGCGGAAATAGAGAGGCTACAGAAGGACTTAGATTAAGAGAATGGGCAAAGAAGTGGCAAATGGAATATACAGTGTCATGAAGTGTATGGTAATGCACTGTGTTAGAAGAAGTGAAAGGGTAGAATATTTTATAAATGGAGAGAAAATACAAAAATCTGAGGTGCAAGGGGACTTGGGAGTCCTTCTATAGGATTGCCTAAAGGTTAATTTGCAGGTTGAGTCTGTGGCAAGGAAAGCAAATGTGATGTTTTCATTCATTTCAAGAGGACTAGAATATAAAAGCAAGGAGGTAATGTTGAGGCTTCATAAAGCCCTGGTGAGGCCTCACTTGGAGTATTATGAATAGTTTTGTGCCCCCTATCTAAGAAAGAATGAGCTGAAACTGGAGAGGGTTCAAAGGAGGGTCATGAAAATGATTCCAGGAGCGAATGGCTTGTCATATGAAGAGTGTTTGATGGCGTTGGGCCTGTATTCACTAAAATTCAGAAGAATGAGGGGTGACCTAATTGAAACCTATCGAAAGTTGAAAAGCTTCGTTAGAGTGGATGTGACGAGGATGTTTCCAATAGTGGGAGAGTGTAAAACCAGAGGACACAGCCTTAGAATAGAGGGCTGTCCTTTTAGAACAGAGGTGAGGAGGAATTTCTGTAGCCAGGGAGTGGGGAAATCCGTGGAATTTGTTGCCACGGGTGTCTGTGGAGGTCAAGTCTTTAGGTATATTTAAGGCAAAGTTTGATAGATTCTTGATTAGCCAGGACATGAAAGGATATGGGGAGAAGGCAGGAGATTGGGGCTGAGGGGGAAAATGGATCAGCCATGATGGAACTGCAGAACAGACTCGATGGGCCAAACGGCCTAATTTTGCTCCTGTATGTTATGCTCTTATGGTGATCAAAATAGTCATGGTATATACAATCTCCAGAGCAGGGTTTCCCAACCTTTCTTATGCCATGAACCCATACCATTAAGCAAGGGGTCCATGGACCCCAGTTTGGAAACCCCTGCTCTAGAGATTAAGACCATGCAAGTTGGTTCCAGAACTGAATGGCTGAAGAAATATAGCTGATCTTGACCTGGTCCGGTGGGACTTCAGGTTTCTGGGAGCTGCAAAAAGATGGCGTGCAATGTCTAATGACGAGCGTTGCTTTCTTGAGGCAGCACCTCCTGTAGATGCAACCAATGGTAGGGAGAGATGCGCTGCTGATGTGTTGGGCAGACGACCCCACTCTTCTCTCTGCAGATTCTTCCATTCCTGTGCATTCAAATTACCGCACCGGATCGTGATGTAACCCATCTTCCTCCGGAAATGGTTAGCGTTAGAGTTCCCACAACCGATGATCTCACTTTAAGGGCTCTTCATGCTCTCGTTATTTATTACTATATATTAATATTTGCATTTGCTCAGTTTGTTGTTCATTGATCCTGTTTACGGCTACTGTTCTCTGGATTTGCAGAGTTTGCCCGCAGGGACAAGAATCTCAGGGTTTTGTGCGGTGACATGTGTGTGCTCTGATTATTAATTTCACTTTAAAATTTGAACTTTGAACAATATGGGAGCGATGAAACATAACGGTCTTTAGGACCCAGAGGGGATAGCGACCTGGAACGCCGGGACAACTTCCTTTAACTCTTGACTTGCCAACGAGGTGCTGAAGACTGCAACTATTTTAAAGTTTTATCAGTTAATATATTTTTCCTCCAGATTTTGTACGTTAATTACAAATAGGTGCCTGGCTAACAACGCAAATCATCATAATAATTAGAACCAAACTGAGAAGAATAATAAATTGGCCATTCGTTGTATTTTGAAGTGAGCTGCAGTTCAGAAGTGACGCGGAACAGAATATTTTGTAAAACTGGTTTTTGTTGGTAGTAATGAAACTTTTTTCAGAGATTGCTGGAAGATATGATCCCACACCGCCACCCCAGTCATGACTCCCTCTTCCCAACGCAACCTCCCTTCCTTCCCCCATCTCCCTCCCGATCGTCCCCGCATCTCTGGTCCCCTGCTCCCGCCCATCCTGGTCGGTGCCACGTCGCAGAATCCACAGCTGGATGTAGACAGATGAAAGACTTTCCCCACCCACAGCAGCCCCACACATCACCGTGTACAGTCTTGGCTGCTGATGTATTTTGTGAGTTCTGCAGATTTACGGCAACAATGCGTTGAGATAATCTGAGCGGCCATTTCCCCCGCAGGCTTTGGAATTTGTCCCTCAAACATTTCACACCATTCACAAACTCAAAGACATTCCAGCGCTTTACAACCAGCCGAACGAAAATGTCAAGAAATTTAGCAACCATCCGAGCACCGCAGGCTCCCATTACTACCAATGACTAACTGATGAATGCATCTTTTTTATCAGTGACATCGGTTGCAGGATAAATATTAAACTTTGGATTCTGGGAAGGGTGAAGCTGAGAGGGTTCCCGGAGTGAACATTGTCGATACTCTTTCCTAGTCCAACCAGCTAGGCTGAAGGACAGCTTCTAGCCTGCTGTTATAATCATTGGAGCAGAATAAGGTCATTCAGCTCGAGTCTGATCCTCCATTCCACCATGGATGATTTATTAACCCTCTCAGCTCCTGCCTTCTCCCCATAACCCTTGATACCCTGACTAATTAACAAACTATCGATCTCCAGTTTAAATGTACCCAGTGGTTTGGCCTCCACAGCCGTCTGTGGCAATGAATTCCACAGATTCACCACACTCTGACTAAAGAAATTCCCCATTATCTCTGCCCTAAAGGGGTGCCCTTCTATTCTGAGGCAGTGCCCTCTGGTCCTCGACTCCCCCAGTTTAGGAAACATGCTCTCCATGTCCACCCTATCTCAGCCTTTCAATATTCAATAGGTTTCAATGAGATCCCCCACCCCATTGTTTTTCTAAACCCCAGTGAGTACAGGGCACCGAACTCTTACTCTCACCTAGTCCCACCAACCTGCACTCAGCCCATAACCCTCCATTCCTTTCCTGTCCATATATCTATCCAATTTAACTATAAACGACAACATTGAACCTACCTCAACCACTTCTGCTGGGAGCTCATTCCACACAGCTACCACTCTCTGAGTAAAGAATGGTTCCTTACTACTATCAATACATTCTTGACCTCACAATCTACCTCAGAATCAGAATAATTATCACTGACACTATGAAATATATTGTTTTGCAGCAAAAGAGCTTAGTGCATTACAGCCCAGTATGGCCCTTTGGCCAATGAAGTTGTGCTGACCTTATAACCCTGTTTAAGATCAATCTAACCCTTCCCTCCCAAGTAGTCCTCCATTTTTCTATCATCTATCTTTCTTAAATGTATCTACCGTCATCCTTTGGAGGGCGTTCCACACACCCCCCACTGTCTGTGTAAAGGACAGAGAGATCACCCCCATACTTTCCTCCAGTCTCCTCAAGATTATGTACAGAACAAGACATAAAGAAATTACTGTGTTTCCATAATAAATAATTAAATACCTCCTCTGACATCTCCCTTAAACTTTACTCCTGTCATCTTAAGTTTATGTCAGCTAGCTCCATCAAGGATATCTTCAAAAGGCAGTGCTTTAAGAAGGCACCATCTATCATGAAGACTTGGCGCATGGCCAAGTGGTTAAGGCGTCGGTCTAGTGATCTGAAGGTTGCTAGTTCGAGCCTCGGCTGAGGCAGCGTGTGTTTCCTTGAGCAAGGCACTTAACCACACATTGCTCTGTGACAACACCAGTGCCAAGCTGTATGGGTCCTAATGCCCTTCCCTTGGACAACATCGGTGGCGTGGAGAGGGGAGACTTGCAGCATGGGCAACTGCCGGTCTTCCATACAACCTTCGCCCAGGCCCGCGCCCTGGAAACCTTCCAAGGCTCAAATCCATGGTCTCACGAGACTAACGGATGCCTATATATCACGAAGGACCCTTACCATCCAGGACATGCCCTCTTCTTGTCCCTACTATTAGGGAGGAAGGGGGAAGCGCAGTGGCCTGAAGACCCACACCCAACATTTTAGGAACTGCCTCTTCCTCTCTCCCATCAAATTTCTGAATGGTCCATGAAACCATGATCTCTGCCACAGACGGTCCCAAGCCCAGCTGTAAAGGAGAAGGGTTGGATACGGGGCTAGCGACAGAGTTCCCTCTAAGGTTCCCTCACACATCTTTCGCTACTAGTGCAAAAGGGAGTTTAAACTGGGCACGAAATGTTGTCACCCTCTACCTCGTAGGCATGTTAAGTATATTTCACAGTCGTACAAAATCACATTTCCTTCGCCAGTATCTGAAGTGGACAGTGTTGGCAATGCGGAGTTTGTGAAGATTTGTCAGCAGATTTTAGAACTGGCTTATTTATACGGTTTTTATTGAAGAATCTATTCAGTTGCCACACGTTGTTGTCACTGCGCAAAAAAAATTGCACAGCAGCACAAGATTTTTGCGCACAAATCAGAGGGACCATTGGCGAGCAACCTCATCCTCTAAAAATCCAAGGTTACAGGAACACCAACAGGATCTCTAAAGACCTCGAGGACTCTGGCAAGGTGCTGTTAGCGGCCTCTGCCCCAGTAGGGAGGATGGGCGGAAGTAAGTCCATGAAACCTCATTATTTGTGCTGTTTATTTATTTTGTAATTTAGAGTTGCAAGGCCTCTGTTGGTCAGGGTCGACCATGGATTTTGTGCCCTAGCTGTGTCTGGATACGTAAGCCTAGGCAGTACAAGCTGTTGCCCATGTAGCAAGCTCCCCCTCTCTGCACATCTGATAAACCCAAAGGAACAGTAGAGCCCGATACAGTCCAGCACCAGCAGCATTGCAGGAGTTGCCAGTCAGCATTGAACTCAACATAGGACTACCTTAGGGACTCCAGCTCTGCATTTTTCCCTTACGGTTTACTCCTGAAGTCTTCCCCGTGAGTGGGTATAGCTGCAAGGCAGCGGAGGTTTGACATCAGAGTTTTCCTTCTCCTAGATGAGCTGCCAACCACAGCTGATAAGCCCTGTCTGCCTAAAGCAATTGGTTTTAAGGCACCAGTAACCCACCCTTGCCCCTTCTCCTGTCAGTAGAAATGGTTCCGCTGGGCCTAGAAGCTAAGTCACATGTGAAGACCAGGACCTGGACTTGGTTGAATTTGAATTTATTTACTTAAATCTTACATCCGTCCCACAGAGCGAGGGAGTAAAAATCTTCGCGTTATGACTCCATTGCAATGTACAGACATGTGAATTTAAAAGTCTAATGGCTTGTAGAAAGAAGCTGTCCGGTAGCCTGTTGGTCCTGGCTTTAATGCTACGGTACCATTTGCCAGAAACAGCTGTCAGAGGATCTTTGAGACACCCGCCACTGGGAGCATTTAACAGGCAGTGGGAGCATATCCCCACTACCCTTCGGCTATAACAGCCTTGTGGAACCAACTTATAGTTAGATGACAATAAAAACTGGTCCTGATCCTAATTCTGATTTGGACTTACTCTGTTGTCGCAACACCATATTCTGAATTTTCTTCTTTTTGCCACTTTGATGTACTTGTGTGTGGAATAAACACAGGAGATTCTGCAGAAATCCAGAGCAATACAGACAAAATGCTGGAGGAACTCAGCGGATCTGTGGAATAAAGAGTTGACGTTTCAGGCCAAGACCCTTCATCAGCATATGGAATGATCTGTCTGGATGACATACAGAACAAAAACTTCTCACTGTTTCTTGGCACAGGGGACAATAATAAACCAATTTCCAATTTCCCGTGTCTAATGTCCCACTCTCTAAGTGCTATGTTTTCACTATCCCACCCTTCCTTAACTTAACGGCTTATCTTGTCTCTTTCTTCGTTCTGGTGAAGAGTCTTCCATCTGACACACTACCTCCGTTACTCTTCCCCCAGAGGCTGCCCGACCTGCCGAGTGTTCAGAATCAGAACCAGGTGTATTATCACTGATGTACAGTCAGTAGTCATTTTATTAGGTATCTCATGAGGCAGCTTTCTGGTCTTCATGTATTTCCTGGTCTTCTGCTGCTGTAGCCCATCCACTTCGAGGTTCGACATGTTGTGCAGTCAGAGATGCTCTTCTGCACACCACTGTTGTAACGAGTGGTTATTTGAGTTACTGTCAGCTTAAACCAACCTGGCCATGCTCCTCTGACCTCTCTCATTATCAAGGCACTTTCACCCATGGAACTGCACTCATTGGATGTTTTTTGTTGTTGATTTTCACACTATTCTCTATAAACTCTTAGAGACTATTATGCGTGACAATCCCGGGAGTTCAGCATTTTCTGAGATACTCAAACCACCCTGTCTGGCATCAACCATCATTCCATGGTCAAATCTTCCCTATTTCTTCTCCATTCTGATGTTTGGTCTGAACAGCAACTGAACCTCTTGACCATGTCTGCATGCTTTAATGCATTGAGTTGCTGCTACATGATTGTCTGATTAGATATTTGTGTTAATGAGCAGATGTACAGGTGTACTTAATAAAGCGGACGCTGAGTGTACACCATGAAACTTGTTGTTTTGTGGCAGCAGTACAGTGCAAGACATAACATTTTTTATAATTTACTAAATAATAATAGCTGCGTAGCGATAACTGCAATTGCTTTACAGCACCGGTGATAATCGAGCAGGGTTCAATTCCTGACATTGTTAGGAACAAGTTTGTACCGTCTCGCCATGACAATGTGGGTTTCCGCCAGATGCTCCGGTTTCCTCCCACGGTCCAAACATGTACGGTTAGTGTTAGTGAGTTACGCACGTGCTACATTGGCGCTGGAAGTGTGGCGTCTTGAGGGCACAATCCTCAGACTGTGTTGGTCATTGATGCAATAAACACATTCCTCTGTATGTTTCCCTCCAAAAGGACCGCGACCTTTCCATGGTTTGGAGGCTTGTGTGCCTCAGTGACCCAGAAAGCTATGCTGGCTGGAGTTAGGGCCTTATACTTCGGCTCTTGGTAGGGTTACCCATGCCAAATGGGTCAAAGGGTAGAGGGCAGACTAAGAGTGGTCCACCGATCCTCCAGGTTCGGGGGTTCAGCTCAGGGCTAACAACCCTGACTGGCAAAACAAAACTGTTGCAGAAAACAGCAATGAAGGATCTTTCTACATCTGAGTGTGATGGTATTCCTGAGTCTTCACCCGGGACTTGCATGACCGACTGTAGTAAAAACCTGGAGGAAGCTACTGACATGATGAAGGAAGACGTGAGCACCACCAGAGACGGAGGACCTCCATTGCTGCCCGAAACGCCAGTGATGTAATGGGCAGTAAGTTTTCTTTATCTAAAGATGAGTAGTGAGATAGTGTTCACAGATTTATAGACCATTCAGAATTCTAATGATGGCAGTGAAGAAGCTGTACCTAAAACAATGAGTGTGTATCTTCAGGCTCCTGTACCTCCTCCCCATTGGTAGTAACAAAAAGAGGGCATGATCCAGATGATGAGGATCCTTCGTGACAGATGCCGCCTTCTAGCAGATGGAGGGGCCACTGCACAGGATCGGAGAAAACTGCAGAAAGTTGTAAACTCTGCCAGCTCTATCATGGGCACTGCACTCCCCACCATCGAGTACACCTCCAAAAGGCAATGTCTCAAGAAGGTAGCATCATTATGTTACGTACCCCGTAACTGGGTTGCCAAACCAGCAGAAATGGATCACTCAGTTGGAGTCTGGATTACTAGAACTAAGAAAGTTTTATTAAAGAAACAAGCAACACAGTACTCTAATCAAAAGGATAATAGATGCAACAGTTCAGCAATGATAAACACACATGTACACAGAATTAGGATGACAGGATCAATCAAGCTCTATCGTCGTCTAGGGGTAACTGACCAGTTTCAAAGTGACGCAAAGTTCAGTCCAATTGAGTTCAGTTCAGTTCACAGTAATCGCTGCCGTGGCGATGGACAGTGGGGGGAAGGAGAGAGAGAGCAAAAACGAATGAATATTCAAACGGCTTCCACACAGACCTTCGATATTCTTCACAGTCAGCTTTCGGGCGAGCCCTTTGTGATGTCTTCTGAGGTCACCGACTGTGACCCCTCCATTTCCAGATACGATCGTTTCTTTGCGGTGAACCTGGCACCCAGGCAAGGGCGGACACACACCAGGTTTCCGCCGATCGTGCCTTTCCACCCTGTGCGTCTATGGCTTCGTCCCGCGACCAGCCTTGCAAAACTCCTACCGACTTGTGGGAGGCGCACCGCTTCCAGGGTCTCATTACCTCGTGGTGTCGTGTGTCTGCCTTAGCAAACCTGTCCCTTTTTATCCCCCTGCTGGGGTATCGCCTGTCCATCACTCCAAACAGTTCAGGGTTCAAAGGGGGGCCGATCTTGACAGCTCTCCTTCCATTAAACTCTCCCGTCCCTTCATTAACATCTCCAAATGCTGCTCCATTGTTTTCCTTATCTCTCTTTCTCCTGAAGACAGGTGGCAGACCAACTGCTGATCCCACTGGTGCCAGCACAGGACAGCTAACATCTTAATCTATGTGTACTCTCGTCACAATTATGAAGAACCGTCACCATTTAGGACGTGCTCTCTTCTCAGTACTGCCATCAGCGAGGAGGTACAGGAGCCTGGGACGTACACTCAATATTTTAGGAGCAGTTTCTTCACCTCCACCATCAAATTTCTGAACAGTCCATGAACCATTAATACTACCTCACTATTTTGCTCTAATTTTGCACTACATGTGAATTATTTTATTAATTATTATAACTTACAGTAAATCAACAAATTGCTTTACATATATCGGTGAAATATATCTTCACTCACCTCGACACTGAACTGATTCCACAACCTATGGACTCACTTTGAAGGACTCTACAACTCATGTTCTCAGTATTATCCACCTATCTACCTACCAATTTATTTATTATTTGTTTTTGCACAGATGGTTTTCTACTGGGTATTGTCTGTTTGTGTAATTTTTCATTGATTCTATTGAGCGGCACGGTAGCGTAAGTGGTTAGCACGATGCTTTGCAGAACCAGTGACCTGGGTTCAATTCCCGCTGTTAGGAGTGAGGAGATTCTCCCGTGACCATGTGGGTTTCCTCCAGGTGCTCCAGTCTCCTCCCACAGTCCAAAGATCTACTGTTTAGTAGATTAATTGGTCATTGTAAATTGTCATGTGATTAGGTTTGGATTAAATTGGACTCAATTGGGACGGACTCAGTGTCGGCTGTGGTCGGCTGCTTCCAAGGCATCGGCAAGTTGACGGTGCCTGGAGGTTTATGGCAGGGAGTCTCTCCCTTTTGCCGCTGCTATCGGGGACTCGGGAGTCAATCGACTCGGGGACTTTGAGACTATTTTTTTACTGTGCCTATGGACTGTTCTTCATCAGATTATGGTATTGCTTTGTACTGCTGTAACTATATGTTATAATAATGTGGTTTTGTCTTTGGTCTGTCTTGTTTTCTGTGATATCATGCTGGAGAAACATTGTATCATTTCTTAATGCATGTATGCATTTCTAAATGACAATAAAAGAGGACTGTGTGTTCTCATAATCTAAAATTGGGTCTTGCTGGGTGGCATGGCATGAAGTGTTGGCAGGCCCTACTCCATGCTGAATGTCAAGAATAGATATATATTGTATCTCTGTCCTCCTGTGAATTCCTCAAGAAAATGAATCTCAGGGTAGTATATGTTGACATACTTTGATAATAAGTTGTCTTTGACTTTGATAGTAAACCTGATTCTGATTAAAACATTTTCAGGAGCTGTCTGTACCAGTCAACAATGGTATCAGATACCGTTTGCAATAGCATGTTTAAATTTAGCCTTTGAGCCAGTGAATAGTTTGTCTGGGGCCTGCTAAATACCTGGGTATGAGCAATCACTGAGGAATCCCATACATCAAGGGAGCAAGTCTCAGCTTATCAACTGGGAGAAAAAAAATATCACCGAAGCTCACTGCTGAACCTGAAATATTTTTCCCCTGCAGTATGGACGGGAGCTGGCAACTTCACACTGTGTGGCCTCTCTCACTTATTCCAACCCTTGCTGACTGACAGGGTGTCAGAGTCCTGGGAGCACCTCGGTTCGCACAGAGATGCACTGTGTTCTGTGGGCAGTGAGGCAGGTGTGGAGACAAAGACAGACCTGTTCCACAGAGGACCCCCCTCTCCTGCTCATTCCAGCTGCCTGGATTAATGCAACTTTGGGATCCAGATTGTGGAACTGTAAGTAACCTGGAACATGTGAACCGCTCAGAATCAGATTTATTGTCTTTCTCTTCTTTGGTCCACACTGACTCCTATCCCTGCTTTCAAAACTCTCCCTCTCCCATCTCTTTGTAAACACAGGAGATGGTGGAAATCCAGTGTAAAACACACAAAATGCTGGAGGAGCTCGGCAGGTCAGGCAGCATCTATGGAAATGAATAAAGAGTTGATGTTTCAGGCTGAGACCCTTCATCATGTTTCCTCTGGCTGCTCTGGTTTCCTCTCGCATTCCAAAGCCGTACCGGTTGGGTACTAGGTTGGCGACAGAAACACAGTGATAGTTGCAGGCGGCCCCCAGCACACTGTCATGCTGTTTTGGTCGTTTTCACAAAAGATGCTTTCCACCGTATGTCTTGATGTACATGTAAGGAATGAAGTTCATCTCTGTCTGGATGTATCACGGCTTGAAATGGCACTGAAGACAAAAAATTGCAGCGAGCTGGAGACTTAGACCAGTCCAGCAGGAATACCAGTCCAACACAAATACCAGTCCAATACGAATACCAGTCCAGCAGGAACACCAGTCCAACACAAATACCAGTCCAGCAGGAATACCAGTCCAACACGAATACCAGTCCAGCAGGAATACCAGTCCAGCAGGAATACCAGTCCAGCAGGAATACCAGTCCAACACGAATACCAGTCCAGCAGGAATACCAGTCCAGCAGGAATACCAGTCCAACACGAATACCAGTCCAATACGAATACCAGTCCAGCAGGAACACCAGTCCAATACGAATACCAGTCCAGCACGAATACCAGTCTAATACGAATACCAGTCCAATACGAATACCAGTCCAGCACGAATACCAGTCCAGCACGAATACCAGTCCAACACGAATACCAGTCCAACACGAATACCAGTCCAATACGAATACCAGTCCAGCACGAATACCAGTCCAATACGAATACCAGTCCAATACGAATACCAGTCCAGCACGAATACCAGTCCAGCACGAATACCAGTCCAACACGAATACCAGTCCAATACGAATACCAGTCCAGCACGAATACCAGTCCAATACGAATACCAGTCCAATACGAATACCAGTCCAACACGAATACCAGTCCAGCAGGAATACCAGTCCAACACGAATACCAGTCCAATACGAATACCAGTCCAGCAGGAACACCAGTCCAATACGAATACCAGTCCAGCACGAATACCAGTCCAATACGAATACCAGTCCAATACGAATACCAGTCCAGCACGAATACCAGTCCAGCACGAATACCAGTCCAATACGAATACCAGTCCAGCAGGAACACCAGTCCAACACAAATACCAGTCCAGCAGGAATACCAGTCCAACACGAATACCAGTCCAGCAGGAATACCAGTCCAGCAGGAATACCAGTCCAGCAGGAATACCAGTCCAACACGAATACCAGTCCAGCAGGAATACCAGTCCAGCAGGAATACCAGTCCAGCAGGAATACCAGTCCAACACGAATACCAGTCCAGCAGGAATACCAGTCCAGCAGGAATACCAGTCCAACACGAATACCAGTCCAATACGAATACCAGTCCAGCAGGAACACCAGTCCAATACGAATACCAGTCCAGCACGAATACCAGTCTAATACGAATACCAGTCCAATACGAATACCAGTCCAGCACGAATACCAGTCCAGCACGAATACCAGTCCAACACGAATACCAGTCCAACACGAATACCAGTCCAATACGAATACCAGTCCAGCACGAATACCAGTCCAATACGAATACCAGTCCAATACGAATACCAGTCCAGCACGAATACCAGTCCAGCACGAATACCAGTCCAACACGAATACCAGTCCAATACGAATACCAGTCCAGCACGAATACCAGTCCAATACGAATACCAGTCCAATACGAATACCAGTCCAACACGAATACCAGTCCAGCAGGAATACCAGTCCAACACGAATACCAGTCCAATACGAATACCAGTCCAGCAGGAACACCAGTCCAATACGAATACCAGTCCAGCACGAATACCAGTCCAATACGAATACCAGTCCAATACGAATACCAGTCCAGCACGAATACCAGTCCAGCACGAATACCAGTCCAATACGAATACCAGTCCAGCAGGAACACCAGTCCAACACAAATACCAGTCCAGCAGGAATACCAGTCCAACACGAATACCAGTCCAGCAGGAATACCAGTCCAGCAGGAATACCAGTCCAGCAGGAATACCAGTCCAACACGAATACCAGTCCAGCAGGAATACCAGTCCAGCAGGAATACCAGTCCAACACGAATACCAGTCCAATACGAATACCAGTCCAGCAGGAACACCAGTCCAACACGAATACCAGTCCAGCACGAATACCAGTCCAATACGAATACCAGTCCAATACGAATACCAGTCCAGCACGAATACCAGTCCAGCACGAATACCAGTCCAACACGAATACCAGTCCAACACGAATACCAGTCCAATACGAATACCAGTCCAGCACGAATACCAGTCCAATACGAATACCAGTCCAATACGAATACCAGTCCAGCACGAATACCAGTCCAGCACGAATACCAGTCCAACACGAATACCAGTCCAATACGAATACCAGTCCAGCACGAATACCAGTCCAATACGAATACCAGTCCAATACGAATACCAGTCCAACACGAATACCAGTCCAGCAGGAATACCAGTCCAACACGAATACCAGTCCAATACGAATACCAGTCCAGCAGGAACACCAGTCCAATACGAATACCAGTCCAGCACGAATACCAGTCCAATACGAATACCAGTCCAATACGAATACCAGTCCAGCACGAATACCAGTCCAGCACGAATACCAGTCCAACACGAATACCAGTCCAATACGAATACCAGTCCAGCACGAATACCAGTCCAATACGAATACCAGTCCAATACGAATACCAGTCCAGCACGAATACCAGTCCAGCACGAATACCAGTCCAACACGAATACCAGTCCAATACGAATACCAGTCCAGCACGAATACCAGTCCAGCACGAATACCAGTCCAATACGAATACCAGTCCAATACGAATACCAGTCCAACACGAATACCAGTCCAGCAGGAACACCAGTCCAATACGAATACCAGTCCAATACGAATACCAGTCCAGCACGAATACCAGTCCAGCACGAATACCAGTCCAATACGAATACCAGTCCGATACGAATACCAGTCCAACACGAATACCAGTCCAGCAGGAATACCAGTCCAACACGAATACCAGTCCAGCACGAATACCAGTCCAGCAGGAACACCAGTCCAATACGAATACCAGTCCAGCACGAATACCAGTCCAACACGAATACCAGTCCAACACGAATACCAGTCCAATACGAATACCAGTCCAGCACGAATACCAGTCCAATACGAATACCAGTCCAATACGAATACCAGTCCAACACGAATACCAGTCCAGCAGGAATACCAGTCCAACACGAATACCAGTCCAGCAGGAACACCAGTCCAATACGAATACCAGTCCAATACGAATACCAGTCCAGCACGAATACCAGTCCAGCACGAATACCAGTCCAATACGAATACCAGTCCAACACGAATACCAGTCCAGCAGGAATACCAGTCCAACACGAATACCAGTCCAGCACGAATACCAGTCCAGCAGGAACACCAGTCCAACACGAATACCAGTCCAGCACGAATACCAGTCCAGCACGAATACCAGTCCAGCAGGAACACCAGTCCAATACGAATACCAGTCCAGCACGAATACCAGTCCAGCAGGAACACCAGTCCAATACGAATACCAGTCCAATACGAATACCAGTCCAATACGAATACCAGTCCTACATGAATACCAGCCTCACCATCAGTGACTGTATCCATTCTTCCTGCTGCCTCTGGAAAACAGCCAACATAATCAAAGACACCACCCTCGCTGTTCATTCTCTTACCTCCCCTGCATCACCTCCATCTGCATTCGGTTTTCATTTTTACAACTTATCTATTGACTGATCTGTCTGGATTTCATACAAACAAAAAACAGAGAACAGAAATAAGGGGAAATTTCTTTAGCCAGGGGATGGTGAATCTGTAGGATTGGTTTCTACAGGTGGTTGTGGAGGCCAAGCATTTGTGTGTATCTAAAGCAGAGGTTGACAGGTTCTTGATTAGTCAGGGTGTCAAAGATTACGGGGAGAAGGGAGGAGAATGGAGTTGATAGGGATAATAAATCAGCCATGATGGAATGTGGAGCAGACTCAATGGCCTACTTCTGTTCTTATGTCTTATAGTCTTATGGTCTAAAAGTTTTCCCTTGCAACAATAACATGTAACAGTTCTTGTGACTGATAAGTTACTAATGGATCAGGCAAATAATTTTCTCTCCAAGGTTGGCGGGACTTTGGAACTCCCCTCAACTATTGGCTGTGGAAGCAGAACTTAGAATATTTTGGAAGTGGGGAGATCGAGACTTGGTAAGGGGTGGGGGGTGGTTAAAGGTTATCGGGATAGGCCTGTGTGGAGCTGAGGGCATAATCAGATCAGCCAGGGTTTTATGGAATGCTGGAGCAGGCTGAGAGACCTACCCATACTCCGCATCTGTCTGTCTCGGAAGAGGACAAATCAGCTTGGCCCTCTTCCTGGATGCCCTATATTGTAAGCTCTTAACTCGCACCCACAGATTTCCCCACATGGAACCTCAGCGGATATTTCACGGCGATGTGCAGTGGAGAGCGTTCTGACTGGCTGTGTCACCGTCTGGTATGGAGGCTCCAGTGCACAGAGACTGGAGAGGGTTTGTGTGCTTGGCCAGGTCCACCACTGGCACAACCCTCTCTGCCAGAGGGCATCTGCAAGAGTTGGTGCCTAACGAAGGCAGCGTCCAGAGCATGCCCTCTTTACATCACTACCATTGGGGAGGAGAGAAAGGAACGTAGAACATTACAGCACAGTGTAGGCCCTTTGGCCCACGATGTTGTGCCGACCTTTTAACATACCACAAGATCGATCTCACCCTTCCCTCCTACATAGATCTCCTCTTTTCTATTATCCATGGGCCTACCTAATAGATTCTTAAAAGGATCTCATTGCTTGTTGTGTGTTGGTCCGCCAGGCATTGTGGCCATGCTATACATAAGAACATAAGAAATTGGAGCAGGAGTAGGCCATCCGGCCCATCGAGCCTGCCCCGCCATTCAATAAGATCATGGCTGATCTGTCCGTAAACTCAGCTCCATCTACCTGCCTTTTCCCCATAACCCTTAATTCCCTTACTATGTAAAAACCTATCTAACTGTTTGTTAAATATATTTAGTGAAGAAGCCTCAACTGCTTCCCTGGGCAGAGAATTCCACAGATTCACCACTCTCTGGGAAAAACAGTTTCTCCTCATCTCCGTCCTAAATCTTCTCCCCTGAATCTTGAGGCAATGTCCCCTAGTTCTAGTAGTGCAGGAATGTGCAGCAACACTTGTGGCCTGACCCCCGCACATCCTTAGCTTGTGTTGGTTGTTACTGAGATGATGCATTTCGCTGTGCTTTCGACATACATGAAATAGGTAAGCCCGAATCTGAATCAGAAGCTGGCGTACAGAGCCTGAAGACCCACACTCAACTTTTTAGGAGCAGCTTCTTTCTATCCATCATCAGATTTCTGAATGGCCCATGAACCCATGAACACTGCCTCATTAAACTTCAAAGTTCAAAGTAAATTTTATTATCAAAATGCATATATATCACCATATACAATCCTCAGATTCATTTTCTTGTGGGTATACTTAGTAAATCTATAGAATAATAACTATAACAGAATTGATGAAAGACTACCCAACTAGGGCGTTCAACCAGAGTGCAGAAAACAACAAACTGTGCAAATACAAAAGAAGAAACAATATTAATAAATAAATAGGCAATAAGTATCAGAAAGTGAGATGAAGAGTTCTTGACAGTGAGTCCATAGGTTGTGGGAACGTTTCAATGATGGGCAAGTGAAGTTAAGTGAAGTTATCCCTTTTGGTTCAAGATCCTGATGTTTGAGGGGTAATAACTGTTCCTGAACCTGGAGGTGTGGGTCCTGAAGCTCCTGTACCTTCTCCTTGGTGGCAGCAGTGAGAAGAGAGCATGACCTGGGTGGTGGGGGTCCCTGAGGATGGATGCTGCTTTCCTGCGACAATGCTTCTTATAGATGTGCTCAATGGCGGGGAGGGCTTTACTCGGGACTGACTAGGCTGTATCTGTGTTCACCAGCAACTTTGATGTGTGTTGCTTGAGGCTGTATCCAGTACTTTTTGTCAGATTTTCTGTTCCAACAGCATTGGTGTTTCCGTACCAGGCTGTGATGCAGTCAGTCAATGTACTCTGCACTACACGTCCACAGAAGTTTTTCAAAGTTTTAGATGTCATGCCAAATTGCTGCAAACTCCTCATAAAGTAGAGGCATTGCCGTGCTTTCTTCGTAATTGCATTTACGCG
Source organism: Mobula hypostoma (assembly GCF_963921235.1). NCBI lineage: Eukaryota > Metazoa > Chordata > Chondrichthyes > Myliobatiformes > Myliobatidae > Mobula > Mobula hypostoma. The sequence goes on from NC_086103.1 coordinate 181,622,956, forward strand.
CTGAACACAGGACAAATCCTCTAAAATAATAACACCAAGGAACTTAAAGTTGCTGATCCTCTCCACCTCTGATCCCCTGATGAGGACTGGCTCATGGACAGCTGGTTTCCTCCTCCTGAAGTCAATAATCAGCTCCTTGGTGTTGCTGACATGAAGTAAGAGGTTTTCATTGTGGCCCCACTCAGCCAGATTTTCAATCTCCCTCCTATATGCTGATTCATCACCGCCTTTGATTCAGCCTATGGAATGGTGTCATCAGAATATTCCTTTTTGTTGAACAATTTAGTTTTATAATTTATAGTAACTTGATGTCATTGCACTGTACTGCTTCTGCAAAACAGCGAATTTCATGATATCTAGGTTAGTGATAATAAACCTGACTCCCCCTTCCCCTCTTCCTCTCACCTCTTCCTCTTCAATTGTGCACATTTGGAGCTGGTTAAGTCATTTCCTAGCTTGGAAATTAACTTTCCGCCAAACAGCAGCTTTTTTATACATTACCTTATATTCTTGTCAGCTATTACATGACGGAGGTTGTTACTATATCAGTGATGTGAAATACTGTAAGTTGGTTTACTGTCAGGAAGTAAAGAGGTACAAGGAAATGATTGGTTTTGCTTGTCACCCATACAGATCACATAAGTGCACTCTAGGATTGAAAGGCTGGTCATATAAGTGGTGTTTGATGGCTCTGGAATTCAGAAAAATTGTGGGGAGGGGGATCTCATTGAGACCTATTGAATATTGAAAGTTCTTCCGTGTACATACATCTATTGATGCTTCTGGACACATCTTCAGTGATGTTCCTGGAATCATCGGGTGTTTCAGGTCTTTCAACATCATACAACCTCCTCCAGGTGACCCAGCTGGGGCTGATCAGACCCCAGCTTGTGTCCAGATGGCTAGCTACTTATGACTCCATGGCTCCCCTCTTTTGAGCCACAGCCATCTTGAGGCCCTCTCTGCCGCATCGGTGGTACTGCGGATGGCTCTCCTCTTCCTCTCTCCCTCGATGTCCAAAATGCTGAAGGCTCTAACTAAAGAATGGGCTATGAATCCCCTACAACCAACCTCCATTGGGAGACACCTCGCTCTCCATCCAGCCTGCTGACAGTCGCTGACCAGTCCTGCGTACTTGGAGAGCTTCCTTTCAAAGGCCTCCTCCAAGCTATCTTCCCATGGGACTGTCAGCTCCAGCAGCACCACTTGCTTAGTAGCCTCAGACACTAGGACAATGTCTGGTCACAGGGTGGTGGCTGCGATATGGTTGGGGAACTTCAGCTGGAAGTGGAGAGGATGTTTCCTATTGTTGGAGAGTCTAAGACCAGAGGGCACAGCCTCAGAATAGAGGGACAAACATTTAGAACAGAGATGAGGAGGAGTTTCTTCAGCTAGAGGGTGATGAATCTGTGGAATTTCTAGCCATGGGTGACTGTGCAGGACAAGTCTTTATGTGTATTTAAGACAGAAGTTGATAGATTCTTGATTAGCGATACAGGGAAAAGGCAGGAGATTGGAACTGAGAGGGAACTGGATCAGCCAAAATGAAGTGGTGGAGAAGACTCGATGGGCCAAATGGCCTAATTTTTCTCATGAGTCTTATGATCTTATGGACAATGCATTGAGGTAGTACAAGGGAAAAGCAATAAAAAATGCAGAATAAAGTGTCACAGTTACAGACAAAGGCAGTACGGGAAGACAATGAAGTACAAAGGCCATAAGTTCAAAGTTCAAAGTAAATTTATCATCAAAGTACATGTATGTCAACTTACACAATTCTGAGATTCATTTTCTCATGGGCATTCACAATAAATACATAATAGAACAATAACCATATTAGAATTAATGGAAGACCGCTCCAACTTGGACATTCAACTACTGTGCAATAGACAACAAATTTGTGCATTTAATATTTCAGTAATATTTGAGTAATCTTGTAAATATACTGTTTGATTAAGCATTCTTGTTTGTTTCAGTAATTCATTACGAGTTATATGTATAAATACATGAATTTCACACGAAATCACGCTACCACACCTCGCTTAACATAAACTCGAAGTTAGACCCATTTTAGACTCCTGTGTCTTCCTTTGAATTACTTTAATATTTGAAGTTACAATACAAAATAAAACTGTGCAAATACAAAAAGAAAGAAAAAAATAGTAATAAATAAGTAAGCAATAAATATCAAGAAGATTCCTAGAAAGTGAGTCCATAGGTTGTGGAACAGATCAGTGATTTCATAGAAGTGGAGTCCACCTTATCACATTAGGGGACCATCCAATCAATAACAGTGGGGTAGAAGCAGCCTTTGAGCCTGGTGGTATGTGCTTTTATATCTTCTGCCCAAAGGGGGTTGGGGACGGGGAGAAAAGGGAATGTCTGGGGTGAGTGGAGTCTTTGATTATGCTGGCCACTTTACTGAAGCAGCAATAAGTATAAGCAGAGTGTATGGAGGGGAGGATGGTTCTCGTGATGTGCTGAGTTGTGTCCACAACATTATAATTATTGTCGAGCTCCTTTTCATTCCCTCTTAAAAAAGCAACAATTACTTCAGAGTGGATCAATCATAAACATGGTTATTTTACTTACAGCAAGGGAAGACTAGCACTACACAAAAGCCGGCGATAGCTTTGAAAACAAAAACAGACAGCATAGATACTCCTTTATATACAAGTTCAAGGACAGGATGCATTTTATTCATCTGCTTAGTCAGTGTATTTGGCATTCTTCCAGTAATGCATCCGCTGGTCTGCAGTTTGTCAAGGACTTGGATTCTGTTGGCATAATGTTGCACAAACATTATTAGCAAAGCAGTCTGGTACAATACGGGTTCCATTTTGTTACAGACAAAAATGCCATTTTGTTACAAGCAGAATGTATTGTCACATTATGTTGAGTGCTTTATTGAGGCAGCAAGCACATACAACATGGAACACTACAATACAGTACAGGCCCATCGGCCCACAATGTTGTGCTGACATTTTAACCCTTCGCTCTCTCATAGCCCTCCATTTTTCTATTAGCCAAGTGTCCATCTTAAATGTCCCTAATGTATCTGCCTCTACCACTATCCCTAGCAGGGCGTTCCACACACCCACCACTCTCTGTGTAAAAAACCTACCTCTGATGTCCCCCACTATACTTTCCTCCAATCACCTCAAAATTACTCTATCTCATATTAGCCATTTCTTCCCTGGGAAAAAGTCTGGCTATCTTCTCTATCTATGCCTCATCCTCTTGTACACCGCTATCAAGTCTCTGGCAGTCCAAGTGTAGACAGAGTCCACAGAGGGAAGGCTGGTTTCTGTAATGTGCTAAGTTGTGTCTTGTCACAGGTGCACCACAAGCCCCCTGTCCTGCCCGCTTTACACTTATGACTGTGTGGCTAAGCACAGCTCCAATGCCATATTCAAGTTTGCTGAGGCCACCACAGTTGTGGGCCGTACAAAAGATGGTGATGAATCAGCAAACAGCAGGGAGATTGAGGGCCTGTCTGACTGGTGTCATAACATTGACTTCTCACTCAATGTCAGCAAGACCAGTGAGCTGATTATAGATTTCAGCTCTATAATCAGAGAGGAGAGGGAAGCCAGTTGTCCATGAGCCAGTCCTCATCGGAGGATTAGAGATGGAGAGGGTTAGTAACTTTAAATTTCACCGTGTTACTATTTGCTTTATAGGCCGTACAGACATCTGGAGTTGAAGCCTCTGCTCCACACTCAAAGGCCAGCGATGTGGACGGGTGATGAAGGGCATCCGTGGTGCATGTCAGGATCAGATGTCTGCAGGAGCAGGAGGCAAGGGAGCCGTCATTCGGCACACCTGGAGTCTGACTAGTCTGGGGTTTGATACCGAAGATTGGAGATCAAAGGTTGATTCGGACTTCAGACATTGAAGCCGAATGGCAGAAGCCTGGAGGATGGAGTCCGGTGACTAGACATCTGTCCTGGGGTTGGAGAACTGTCCATGTATGTAACACACACAAAATGCTGGAGGAACTCAGCAGGCCAGGCAGCATCTATGGAAAAGATGACGTTTCGGACCGAGACCCTTCGGCAGGACTGGAGGAAAAAAAAGATGAGGAGTAGATTTAAAAGGTGGGGGGAGGGGAGAGAGAAGCACAAGGTGATGGGTGAAACGGGGAGGGGCAGGGGTGAAGTAAAGAGCTAGGAAGTTGATTGGTGAGAGAGATACAGGGCTCGAGAAATCGATGTTCATGCCATCAAGTTGGAGGCTACCGAGACTGAATACAAGGTGTTGTTCCTCCAACCTGAGTGTGGCCTCATCACGACAGTAGACGACACAGTATATGACTCCAACAGACTTACAGGTAAAGTGTTGCCTCACCTGGAAGGTGCTTTGCCGAGCACCTACGTTCGTCTACCAGTAGAAGCAGGATCCCCCAGTGGCCACCTACTTTAATGTTCTATTCTTTTCAGAATCTGGTTTAATACCACTGACACGAAATTCGCTGTTTTGCGGCAGTGGTACACTGCAATACATTAAAAAACTTACTATAAATTAAAATAAGAAATTTAACGGTAAATAAGTGGTGCCAGAAGAAAGCAAAATAGTGAAGTAGTGTTCATGGACCATTCAGAAATAGAGTAATAGAGTCATAGAAAAATATAGCACAGAAACAGACCCTTCGGCCCATCTAGTCCATGCCAAACCACTTAAACTGCTTACTCCCATCAGCCTGCCATATCCCTCCATACCCCTAGTATTCATGTACCTATCCAGACTTCTCTTAAACATTGAAATTGAACACGTATGCACCACTTGCACTGCTGGCTCGTTCCACACTCTCACAACCCTCTCAGTGAAGAAGTTTTCCCTTATGTTCCCCTTAACCCTTTCATCTTTCACCCTTAATCTATAACCTCTATTTGTAGCCTCACCCATGGTTGCCGTTGAGTCTGGTGGTACATGCTTTCAGCTGAAGGGTCTTGATCGGTCAGCTGTCCACTTCCCTCCACGGACGCTACCTCACCTGCTGAGTTTCTCCAGCAACTTGTACGTTGCCCTATCTATGTTTGAATTTAAAAGATTCAAAGACACTGCTTCCTCAGGTTTTGAAACAGGAATTTGAAGGCAGAATAGAGGGTTAACAGCAGGAGTCTTGTCAGTGTGGAGGAACAGAGGGATCTTGGGGTTCATGTCCATAGATCCAGCAAAGTTGTAGTGCAAGTTGATAGGGTGGTTAAGAATACTTATAATGTGTTGGCCTTCATTAGTCAGGGGATCGAGTTCTGGAGCTAAGAGGTAATGTTGCAGCTCTATAAAACTCTGGTTAGACCACACTTGGAGTACTGTGTTCAGTTCTAGTCACCTCCTTTTAGGAAGTTCCTTAAGGTTGTTAGAGCCAGGGGGAGGTAGTGTGGATCAGCTCTCACTACCTATTAAATACTTCCAATGGTGTGCGTCTCAGATAGCCTCTGACAACCAAGTCCAGCTCCTGGCCTTCACGTGTGGCTTAACTACTAAGCCTGGTGGAAGCACTTCTACTGACAGGAGAAGGGACAAAGGCAGGTTTCTGGCACTTTAAAACCAGTCACTTTGTGCAGATGGGGCTTGTCAGCCGTGGTTGGCAGCTCATCTAGGAGAAGGAAAACTCCATTCTCAAACCTACACTGCCTTGAGGCCATATTCACTCATGGGAGAGCCTTTGGGAGTAAACCCCAAGGGAAAAATCCAGAGCTGGAGTCCCTAAGGCAGTGCTACATTGAGCTCTGTTGATGTGTCTGCCGTTCCTTTGGATTCACCAACTGCGTGGAGAGGGGGAGCCTGCTGCATGGACAACACCTTGCTCTCCATATCGCACTGCCCTGGTTTGTGTACCACGAAGACAGCCAGGATGCAATATCCATGGGCTTGACCCAACCAGTGGAGGGCTTCATCATAGGAAGGATATAGAAGCTTTGGAGAAGGTGCAGAGGAGATTCACCAGGATGCTGTCTGGATTAGAGATCATGTCTTATGAGGATAGGGTGATTGTGCTAGGGCTTTTCTCTTTGGAGTGAAGGAAGATAAGAGGTGACTTGATAGAAGTGTACAAGATGATAAGTGGCGTAGATCGAGTGGACAGCTGGAGACATTTTCCCAGGCTAATACGAGGGGCCATAATTTTAAGGTGACTGGAGGAAAGTATGGGGGGGGGATATCAAAGGTAGTTTTTCAACACAGAGTGGTGGGTGTGTGGAATACCCAGCTGGAGTGATTGTAGAGGGAGGCTAAGTAGGAGGGAAGGGTTAGATTGATCTTATAGTAGGATAAAAAGTCAGTACAACAGTATGGGCCACATGGCCTGTACTGTGCTGTAACATTCTATGTTCTATGCTCTAAGATAATTATAAATACCCATGATGTGCTGGCATAAACATAAATTTCTCCAGCTTCTGGTATTTGCTCCTCTCTGCCGCCTTCTTTTTTACCATTCCCCATTTTGGATGCCCCCCCCCTCACCCCTCCACTTCTCCTCACTTGCTCGTCAACTCCCTCTGGTGCCACTCTCCCGTGATTCACTGCCCTCTCCTACCAAATTTCTCTTCTTCACCCCTTTACCTTTTCCACCTAGCACCTCCCAGCTCCTTACTTCAACGCCTGTTCTCACCTCTCTATCATCTGCCAGCTTCTCCACTCCCCTCCTTACTCCGGTTTCTGCCCCCTTCCTTTTCAAGATTCAAGATTCAAAAAACTTTATTGTCATTCTAACCGTACATCAGCTCTGCAGGGCAGAACGAGACAGTGTTTCCCAGGAGCAGTGCAATCATAACATAACAAACGCAACACTAAATAATAAACATAACAATAAATAGTAAAACACAACAGCCACACGTCAGTTAAAATCAAGTTATAAGTGTCCAGTGCAAGTTAAAAGTGTCCAAAGCAGAGTCAGGTGGAGCAGCTATTTAGCAGTCTGACTGCCTGTGGGAGGAAGCTGTTTAGTAGCCTTATGGTTTTAGTTTTGATGCTCCTGTAACGTTTGCCTGATGGCAGAAGAACAAACAGTTCATGGAGAGGGTGTGAGGGGTCTTTAATGATGTACCGTGTCTTCTGGAGGCATCGACTCTGAAAGAGGTCTTGGACAGAAGGTAGGGAGACCCCAATGACCTTCTCTGCTCCCCTAACCACCCTCTGCAAGGCTTTTTTGTCGACAGCACTGCAGCTGGAGTACCAGGTTGTGATGCAAAAGGTCAGCACACTCTCAACCACGCCTCTGTAGAATGTAGTTAAGATGTTAGTGGGGAGTGATGCTTGTTTAAGCTTCCTTAGAAAGTGCAATCTCTGCTGGGCCCGTTTCACAATCCCAGTGGTGTTCCTGGACCAGGTGAGCCCAAAACGTCGACTGTACTCTTTTCCACAGATGCTGCCTGGCCTGCTGAGTTTCTCCAACATTCTGTGTGTGTTGCCTGGATTCCCAGCATCTACAGATTTTCTCCTGTCATTTTATCAGTGAACAGTGATTGCAATATCTATAAGATCCCACAAGGTGGCGGCATTGGCAAGTTAGCACTCCGTTCTCAAGCACAAAATCCAGTTAATGGTAAATAATTAACTTCGTTCACTACTTTAGGATATCCAAAGGGCTTTGTGGCCAATTAAGTAATTTTTGAAGTTTTATCACAATTAATTATTTGTACAGTTTCCTTGGCATTGAACAAATGCACTTGTAATGTCATACGAAATGCTGCATAACCATTTTGGTCATTTGTATTGTGAGTTTAGCCGACAAATTATGAGGAGTATAGAAAGGGTAAATGCAAGCAGGTTTTTTCCACTTTGTTTGGGTGGGACCATGTCATGGGTTAAGGGTGAAAGGTGAAATGTTTAAGGGGAACCTGAGGGGAAACTTCTTCACTCAGAGGGAGGAACGGACTGCCAGTGGAAATGGTGGATGTGGTTTCGATTGCAACACTCATAGAGCATAGAATAGTACAGCACAGCACAGGCCCTTCGGCCCACAATGTTGTGCTGACCCTCAAACCCTGCCTCCCATATAAGCCCCCACCTTAGATTCCTCCATATACCTGTCTAGTAGTCTCTTAAACTTCACTAGTGTATCACTCAAGAGAAGGTAAATGGTTGGGAGGGGTATGGACAAGGCAGAATAACAGATTGGCATGAACTAGATGGGCCGAAGGGCCTGTTTCTGTACTGTAGTTCCCTGTGACTCTATAAGTGGGATGAGGAGTGGCAAATGCTGTCCATTCAGCTAAGTTGGAGGTGTTGAGCTTGGAAGTCAAACGGAGTTAGGACTTTCTCAGTGAATGATAGGGCCCTACGGAGGGACCTAGGAGTACAAGTATGTGGTTGCCTGAAAGTGGCGTCACCAGTAGATATGGTGGTGAAGAAGGTGCTTTCCACGGTGATCCCCCATCAGATAGCGCTCTGTGTATAGAAGTTGGGAACATAGTCAGAACAGATTCTGCAGATGCTGGAAATCTTGGGCAACACACATGAAGTGCTGGAGGAACTCAGCAGGTCAGGCAGCATCAATGGAGAGGAATAAACATTCGATATTTTGGGCTGAGACCATATTGTAGTTGTGCAAGGTGTTGGTGATACCATGTTAAAAATGTTGTATTCATTTTTGGCCACCATGCTATAGCGAAGATGCCATTAAGCTTGGAAAAGTGCAGAGAAGATCTACAGTACTGTGCAAAATTCTCAGGTATATATATAGAGCTAGTGTGTCTGAGACTTTTGCACAAGACTGTATTTGTCAACGTGGAGAGGAGAGCGAGTTTGTAAATCTATCAGAAGCAAAGGATGTTAGGAATAGTGAGGGTGGAGCGCCATGGGAGGGGTGTGGGACAGGTGGCAGAGGAGGAGTGCCAGGGGTAGGGGTGCAGTGGGTGCAGACACACCCAACCCTGAGACACCAGGCAAGGTCATTTGATTCCAAACAATTGGTTTATTGATCGTTACAGAATGCCTCTCTCTCAGCTTCCTGCGCTCTCCCCTCTCCCTGCTCCTTTTCCCAACCATGACTCCCCTCTCCCTGCCCCCTTCCCACTCTCAGTCCACAATAGACCCACATCAGAATCAGGTTTATCATCACTCACATACATCATGAAATTTGTTTTTTTTTGCAGCAGTACGGTGCAATACATAAAATTACTACAGTACTGTGCAAAAGTCTTAGGCACCCTAGCTATATACATGTGCCTAAGAATTTTGCTCAGTACCGTACAAGGATATCTTCTCGACTTGGAAGACTTGCAGGATGGGGCTATAGGGAGAGGTCGGGCAGGCTCAGACTTTAGTTTTTGGAGTGCAGGAGTCTGAGAGATGATCGTATAGAGGGGTTTAAAATCATGAGGGGTACAGATTGGTCGAATCCCCACCGTCTTTTTGCCCAGTGTTGTGGGATCAAGAACTACAGGGCGTAGGTTTAGGGTGAGAGGGGAAAGATTTTAAAGTGACCTCTGAGGGGCAACATTTCCACATAGATGGTGGTCTGTAAAGGGAACAAGCTGTTGGAGGGAGTAGTAGAGGCAGGAACAATAGCCACATTTAAAACAACTTTGGATAGGTACATGAGTAGGAAAGGTTTAAACACAGGGGTTCCCAACTTGTGTTAATGGTTGGGGTCCTTGTCATAAAAATGGCTGGAAACCCCTGGTCAGGAGGGATATGGAGAAATTCAGGCAAAAGGGACTAGCCCAGGTGGGCTATCAGTCGACATGGACAAGACGGGCCAAATGGGCTGGTTTTGTGCTGTAGATCTCTGTGCTGTAAATATTCTTGACTCTTCAGGGAAAGTTTCCACATGGATGATCTATATCATGTTATTCCTCGTGCTGCCAGGTTGTAGAGGTGATCTTTATTTTGGTGACCCCACCCCAGGGAGCATTCCTGTGGGAATGCTGGAGGACCTCTCCAGGTCGGTAGTCTCTGTGCAGGAAAATAAGCAGTCCAAGTTTCGGGCCAGGACTCTTTATGACATAGAAGAGTCCAGCACAATGCTGGCCCTTCAGCCCACAATGTTGTGCCGACCTTTTAACCTGCTCTAAGATCAATCTAACCCTCCCCTCTTACATAGCCCTCCATTTTTCTATCAGCCATGTGTCGACCTAAGCGTTTTTTAAATGCTCCTAATGTATCTGCCTCTACCACCACCCCTGGTAGGGTGTTCCACACACTCACCACTCTCTGTGTAAAATACTTAGCTCTGACATTTCACCCACCACATACTTTCCCCCAATCACCTTAAAATTCTGCATCCTTGTATTAGCCATTTCTGTTCTGGGAGAAAGTCTCTGGCTGTCCACTGTATCTATGCCTCTTATCATATTGTACACCTCTGTCAAGTTATTTTTCATCCTCCTTCGCTTCAACAAGAAAACCCCTAGCTCACTCAACCTATTGTCATAAGACATGCTCTCTAATCCAGGCAGTATACTGGTAAATCTCCTCTGCAACCTCTCTAAAACTTCCACATTCTTACTATAATGAGGTGACCAGAATTGAACACAATACTCCAAGTGTGGTCTGCAAAACTTTATGGAGTTTTATCTATCCTGAAGAAGGGTCTCAGCCTGAAACATCGAATGTCCATTTCTCTCCACGGATGCTGCCTGACCTGCTGAGTTCCTCCAGCATTCTCTGGATCTCCGGCATCTGCAGAATCTCGTTTTTCCTGTGCTGCTCTAAATAACTCTGAAGCTTTACACATAGCTGATTTTTGATACAAAGGAGCATATTATGTTTCCTTGTGACCGAGAAAGAGGCCATTTGGCCCATCAGGTCTATGCCAGCCCTCAGAACAATCACATTCTTCACTAATTTCCCCTGTAATCTATTGTCCCCACACTTTGTAGGACATTGGAACAGAATCAGGCCATTCAGCCCATCGAGTCTGCTCTGCCATTCCATCTTGGCTGATTTATTATCCCTCTCAACCCCTTTCTCCTGTCTTCTCCTCATAACCTTTGATGCCCTTTCTAATCAAGAACCTATCAACCTCTGCTTTAAATATACCCAATGATTTGGCCACCACAAGTGTCTTTGGCAATGAATTCCACAGATTCACTACCCTCTGGCTAAAGAAATTTTTCCTCTTCTCTGTTCTCAGTGGATGTCCCTATACACCGAGGCTGTGCCCTCTGGTCCTAGCGTTAAGCAGTTTATTTTTTTAACTTGTGTCATGAACACACCTTATCATTTGTTAATAAGTTTGTGGTAATATTACTTAATGTGTTATGTGTAACGCAAAGGCATCTGTTAGTCTTGCGAGACCATGAATCTGCGCCTGGAAAGTCTTCACTCTCCAGGGCGCAGGCCTGGGCAGGAAGACTGGCAGTTGCCCATGCTGCAAGTCTCCCCTCTCCACGACACTGATGTTGTCCAAGGGAAGAGCATTAGGACCCATACAGCTTGGCACCAGTGTTGTCGCAGAGCATTGGGTGATTAAGTGCCTTGCTCAAGGACACAACACGTTGCCTCGGCTGGGGCTCGAACTCATGACCTTCAGATCGCTAGTCCAATGCCTTAACCACTTGGCCATGTGCCTGTGTTATGTGTATGAGTTACATATATATATTGTGTTGTGCACTTTGGTCTGGAGTGAGTGGAAGTGACCCGACCCTTGCCTCTGGTCCTGACGCCCTGCCTTTCCAGTTTATCTGGCCGGTAACCAGCCATGCTGGAATGGTGGAGCACACTCGATGGGCCAAGCGGCCTAATTCTGCTCCTCTGTCTTATGGTCTTAATCATGGATGCCACCTATCAGAGGCATCGCCTTTTGAAGATGTCCTTGATGGTGTGGAGAACAGAGCTGAGAGTCTTAATTGTGACATTGTCAGACTAGGAACTGGAGAATGTCACTGATCAGTGGGACATTAAATGCTGCCCCAGAGTCGGCAGAGGTATAACCTCTCAGTTTACCACTCACTGGCCACAACCAACACAACATAGTCCGACTGGCAGAAGAAGAGTCACACTTGCCAAGAACCACTGAAGTCTTCTTTCTCCGAACACAACTGCCTGAAATCGGGATTCAAGATTCAAGATTGTTTAATGTCCTTCATCAGTACTAATGATGGTGAGGACATGGATGTGGTGAGGACCTACAAGTACCCGGAGGAGCACCTGAGTGCAGCACCAACACAGAAGCTGTGTACAAGAAGGGCCAGAGTCACCTCTACTTCCTGAGGAGACTGAGATCCTTTGGCATACGCAGGCCTCTCCTTCATGTTCTACTAGTCTGTTGTCACTAGTACAATCTTCTATGTGGTGATGTGCTAGGGCAATGGCATCAACACGGGTGATGCCAACAGGCTCAACAAACTGATTAGAAAGGCTGGCTCTGTTACAGGGGTCAAACTGGACACACTGGAGGCTGTGGTAGAACAAAGGACCCTACGGAAAATCCTGGCAATTCTGGACAATGTTTCTCACCCTCTGCATGCCACCTTAGTAATAGAGTAAGACAACTGCACTGCTCCAAACAGCACTATATGAGGTCGTTCTTATCCTCAGCCATTAAGCTCTCTGAGTCAACCTATAGCTGAGGAAGTGATGACCCCCTCCTGGAAGACTGTTTGAGGTAACTTATTTTTTATTCTTTCTATTTCTCGTCTAATACTTATATCTGTGCACTCTAATGCTACTGTGACATTGTAACTTACCTTGGGATCAATAAAGTACCTATCTATCTGAGGGTGAACAAAATAATTGTTACTCTGGATCCAATGCAACACAAAAAACACAATAAGATAAAGGAGACTGATAAAAACACAATAAATATAAATACATAAGATAGCTCTGTACATGAGGTGACTCTGACAGGAAATGATAAAGTGGTGGTGTTTGGGGGTGTAGAGAGGTGGGTTAGTGGGTGGAGGTGTTGATCAGCCTTGTTGCTGATGAAAGTAACTGTTTTTGAGTCTGGTGGTCCTGGTGTGGATGCTACGTAGCCTCCTCCCTGATGGGAGCGAGTGGGAATCCATCAAGGGATTCATCAAGCCTGTAGCTTCATTTGACCCGGTTGCAACTCAGCACGACTGAGAGACGGGCGACCTCCCTGCAGTCTGATTTCTTTCGACGTCACAGAAAACAGGGCTTCTAGTGGCTGCAATCAGTGCGTCACCGTTTTGATATCAGAGCTGAGGGCTGCAATAGGTTCCTTAAGTTCGTTTTCGCCTAAGATGGTATTGGGAACAAGTTCCCAATGGCCTGCATCTCAAATAGCCTCTGATAACCAAGTCCAGCTCCTGGCCTTCACGTGTGGCTTAGTTACTGAGCCTGGCGGAACCGTTTCTGCTGACAGGAGAAGGCTGGTCACCTGCCGCTTTGGGTAGTTGAACCTCATCAGCCGTGGTTGGCAGCTCCTCTAGGAGGTGGGAAAAGCCCCTGATCTCAAACCTCCACTGCCTTACGGCTATACCCACTCACAGGGAAGGCTTCGGACTAAGCACTGTGGAAAAACCCAGAGCTGGAATCCCTAAGGCAGTCCTGCATTGAATTCAACTCCAACGGGCAACTCCTGTGATGTCCCTGGTGCCGGACTACATCGGTCTCTCTGTTCCTTTGGATTCATCAGCTGCATGGAGAGGGGGAACCTGCTGCATGGGTGACAGCTTGCTCTCCGTATTGTCCTGCCCTGGCTGGTGCATCATGCAGACAATTAGGACACAACGTCCATGGTTGACCCTGACCAGCAGAGGGATTCCTGGGCTGTAGTAACCTCTGTGCTTCTCCTTCACCATGTTACACCAGATATTATTGCCCGATACCCGAATAGTGGACTCAGCCCAATACATCCCTCCCCAACATCAGGTGTACTTTTTGGAGTCACCACATCTAGAAACCAACATCTGTCATCAGAGATCCCTCCTTCTCACGGCTCCCATCGGCCAGGAGGTACAGAAGCCCGACGTCCCCCACCGCCAGGTTCAACAACAGCTACTTCCCGTCCACCATTCAACCGGCACAACCCCAATCACTATAGTATCGCAACCCTGCGAACGCTTTTTGAACACAAGAGATTCTGGAAATCTAGAGTGACATACCACAAAATGCTGGGGGAACTCAGCAGAGGATTAAAGAGTCAACTTTTCAGGCCAAGATCCTTCATCAGGACTGGAAAAGAAGGGGGAAGAAACCATAATAAGGAAGTTTAAAAAAAAATAAACTGTAGCGAGCACAGGCCCAGAGCCAGCAAAAGCTGGCCATTTGTGTAAATGGGGACTGTAGTTGTAAAAGCTTCGCTAATGCTACCACTTACAATAATTTTAAAAATTGATCTCCACAGACTCTGTCTACAAATCTTGCTGCCTCGGCAAAGCAGTCAATGAATCAAATACTGTACCATAAACACATGAGATTCTGCGGATGCTGCAAATCCAGAGTAACACACACAAAATGCTAGAGGAACTCAGCAGGTCAGGCAGCATCTATGGAGAGGAACAAGGCAGGAAGACACTGCCCTGAAGAAGACAATGGCAAACCACTGCAGTAAAACAATTTGCCAAGAACAGTCATGGTCCTGGAAAGATCATGATCGCCCACATCATACAACATGGCACATGATGATGATGGTGATAGGTGCGTGTGAGTGTGTGTGTGTGTGTGTGTGTGTGTGTGTGTGTGTGTGCGTGTGAGTGTGTGTGTGTGTGTGTGTGTGTGTGTGTGTGTGTGTGTATCTAAGTGTAGATAGGACCAGGCGTGGCAGAGAATAGGAATGGCTAACCAAGGGAGACACAACTCAGACAGCTTATTGTGTGGGTGATGGGCAGATGGAACCAGGTGGGGGAGGGTGAAGTCTTCGTAATGAGGAGGAAGGGGAACAGAGGGTGAGAGACCCTGGCTGGATAGATGGGAGTGGGTTACCTCGTACTGGAGAATTCAATGTTCATGCCGTTGGGTTGTAGACTACCTGGGCGGAATATGAGGTGTGTTACTCTAGTCTGTGCCGGGCAGTGGAGGAGGCTGATGATACTCACACTCACACACAACACACACACAACATATTCACACATCCATATACACACAAACCGTATCCACGCAACACCCACACACAAATAAAACCATCCACACACAACACACACACACAAAACACATACACACACACACAAAACACGTTCACACAACACACACACATTCACACACAACAGACACACACATTCACACAACACATACACAAAACATTCACACTCACACACATATAAAACACAAAACATTCGGAAACACACACACACAAAACACATTCACACAGAACACACATATAAAACACATAAAATATTTGCACACACACTCTCTCTCTCACACACACACACATATATACTCGCGGCTGTGTATTTAAGGAGTGTACTGTGAATGTCTGCGTTCGCACACATACCGATAAACATTCCTAGAGCGCGCTGTTACTTTAACGTCTGTGTTCGAGGGGCGTATTCCTGGGCGGCATCTCCCTCCCCCTTCCCAACCTTCATAAATCGCTTTGGACTGAGAGAAAGAGAAAAGAGAGGGAGAGAGAGAGAGGAAGTCAGAAACAGGGAGAAGATCAGCTCACAGTCAGATCTCGGCATTGAAATCGGGGCGAGAATTGACACGGCAAGGTTGTAACTAACACGAGACTCGCAGCTTCCGTTCTATACAACCAAGCGGCGATCCGTTTCATTCAAATTATTTTCTAGAATCAGTAGCTTTCTGTGTGTGTGTGTGTTTAAGCTTCTATTTATTGCAATAACAGCGCCGGACAGCCGAGGAAGCTCAGATATACATATATACACACACACACACACGCTCGCTCGCAATTGTATCTATAACCTTGTAGTGTCAGTCTTCCCGGCAGAAGGACATCTCGGTGGGACTTACCGTGACCAAGGATTCACCCTTGCATCCGTCAAATGTGAAGAACATTCTGTAGTCCCCTAAAGCGACTCGGGAAAGGAAATTTCTTTACAACCCCCCACCGCTGGAGTTCTTTAAAGGGGAAGGCACTCCGCTTTGGAATCGAGACCAAGGAGTGTTCAACTAAGCCCGTGGGACCAGGGGGAAAAACGGTGAGTTCACGGATATTTAATGTCGTACTTGTCATATCTTTTTTTCTTATGATTACGGGAAAAGTGGGAAGAGAAACTGCCCGGTGTGGTTGAACTCTGTGTGTGCTGGGATGGAGAGAGAGAATTCTGACCAGTACTATGTTTCACCGGGATAGACTTTTGTGTGTGTATGTGTGTTGGAAGCCGTTATCAGTCCTGTCTTGTACTGAGTTGATACTTGAGTCATTCTGTGTATGGTAAGGAGTTAGTGAGTCACGAAACAAGGACTACATCACAGAAACAGACCCTTCGGCGTCTTGTCCGTGACTCGTCCCATCTACCACACCCGGACCATCGCCCTCCATTCCTCTCCCATCCGTGTACCTATCCAAACTTCTCTTAATTGTTACATTTGACCACTTGTGCTGGCACTCTCACCACCCTTTGAGTGAAGTCACCCCACATGTTCTCCTTAAATATTTAAACTTTCACCCTTAACCCACGACCCAACCTCACCCAACCTCAGTGGAAAAAGTCTGCTTGCACTTGCCCTGTCTCTACCCCTCATAATTTTGTATACCTCTATCAAATCTCCCCTCAGTCTCCTACGCTCCGGGGAGTAAAATTCTAACCTATTCAACGTTACCTTATAATTCAGCTCCTAAAGTTCTGGCAACGTCATCGTAAATTTTCTCTGTACTCTTTCAATCTTAGTGACATCTTTCCTGCAGGTAGGGACCAAAAATGCCCACAATATTCCAAAATTAGGCCTCACCAATGTCTTAAACAGCTTCAAAATAACATACCAACTTCTGCACTCAGTAGTTTGATTTGTGGCCAATGTGCCAGAAGCTCTCTTTATGACCCGATGTATCTGTGATGGCACTTTCAAGGAATTATGGATTCCTCTGTTCTACCTCTGTCTCATCTCTTCTCATTCCCCTACTCTCCAGGGAACAAAGTCCTCACTGATTCAACCTTTCCCTATGACTCCAGTCCTGGTGGCATCCTTGTAAATGCTATAGTGTGGAATTGTAATTGGTGTTTCTGAATAGAGAGAAAGAGGATGTGGTTCACACATTTGCCCCACAGATATGTCAGGGTGAGGGTCTGCTTTTCGTCAGGGGAAACCCACTGGTGACAAGCAGTCAGAGGGTGGGGGTGTGTGAGGTGGGCTTCATAAATCAAAATATTGAGTACAGGAGTTGGGATGTTATGTTGAATTTGTCTAAAAGTGTTGGTGAGTACCATTTAGATGACTGTGTGCAGTTCTGGTCATTTGCTTACAGGAATGATGTAAGGTCGAAAGAGTACAGCTTGTTCCATATACTGACCACCCTCTGTGTAGAAAAAGTTGCCCCTCCAATCCCTTTTAATGGGCTGAATGGCCTAATTCTGCTCCTACATCTTATAGTTGCACTAGGTTCTTGATAAGGCGACGAGTCAAAGGTTACAGGGAGAAGGCAGGACAATGGGGTTAAGAAGGTTAATAAATAAGAATCAGGTTTAATATCGCTGGAAATTGTGTCATGAAATTTGTCTTTTTGTGTGGCAATAGTGCATTGTAATATATAATAACGAAATTACAGTATATTAAACAGTTAAATTAAATAAGTATTGCTAGAGAGTAGTGAGGCAGTGTTCATGGGTTTAACGTCCATTCAGAAATCGGATGGCAGAGGGCAAGAAGCTGTTCCTGGATCATTGAGTGTGTGCCTTCAGGCTCCTGTACCTCCTCCCTGATGGTAGCAGTGAGAAGAGGGCATGTTCTGGGTGATGGGATCCTTAACGATGGATGCTGCCTTTTTGAGGCATCGCTCCTTGAAGATCTCCTGGATCCTGGCGAGGCTCGTGCCCTTGATGGAGCTGACTGAGTTCACAACTTTCTGCAGCTTCCGTTGATCTTGTGCAGTGCCCTCCCCCGTACCAGATGGTGATGCAGCCAGTTGGAATGCTTGCCACGGTACATCTGCAAGTGTTTTAGGTGACGTACCAAATCTCCTCAAACTCCTAATGAGCTCCGCTGTCTTGTCGTCTTTATAGCTGCATCAATATGTTGTGTCGCGATTAGGTCCTCGGAGATATTGATACCCAGGAACCTGAAATTGCTCACTCTTTCCACTTCTGATCCCTCTGAAGATTGGTTTGTGTTCCCTCGTCTTTCCCTTTCTGAAATCCACCATCAGCTCTTTGGTCTTACTGGCGTTGAGTGCCAGGTTGTTGCTGTGGCACCATTCCACTAGTTGATGTATCTTGCTCCTGTACACCTCCTCGTCACCATCTGAAATTCTGCCAATAGTAGCTGTGTCATCAGAAAAATTATAGATGGTGTTTCAGCTGTGCCTAGCCACACAGTCACGGGTGTAGATAGAGTAGAGCAGTGGGCTAAGTGTACGTCCCTGAGTTGCATGGTGGAGAAGACCTGATGGGCCAAGTGGCCTGATTCTGCTCTGCATCTTGTGGTCCTGAACCTCTGCTCTCTGTTTCTTGATTCCTCAACCCTGGGAGGAATACTGTATGTATTTACCCTTTCTGTACCCCTCACTTCTCTAACATCACACCCTTGTATCAAGGGATAGGAAAAGGTTTAGAGGGATATGGGCAAACGGGTCCATCTGGGTTAGCGTGGGCCTGTTAGGCTGAACGGCCTGCAATTGATACTGAAAATTGAAGCCTGAAGCTGGGCCAGAAGCCTGGGTGTTGACACCCAGTGATCAAGGAAGTAGTTCTGTGGGACAGCTGGGGAAGTCAGAGGCCCGCTGACCCAGGCTAGGAACCCATGCTCTAATGTTTCTGCCAGGCAGCACGTTCTTGCAGCCCGTCCCCAGCACATCTTTATGTTGTGTTGGTTGTTAACACATTTCACTGTATGTATCAATGTACATGTGAGTGTATGTATTGATATTTGTGTGCTTCATTCTCCTATGCTCCAAGGAATAAAGCCCTAACCTGCCCCATCCAATCCATCGAGTCCTGACAACATTTCATAAGTCTCTGTAGTTTTTCTAGCATAAAGGTATCTTTCTTATAGTAGGACGACCAAAACTCCACGTGTAGCCTCATTGATGTCTTGCAGAACATGTAACATCCCCACTTCTATACTCAATGCCCTGACGATGAAAGCCAGTACCAAAAGCTGCCTTCACCTCCCTGTCTATCTGTGACCCCCCTATCAGAAGACCATGTTCTTGGAGGAATTATGAACTTGCACAGACTTCAGATTGTCCAAGTGTGGGTTTATTTCTATGGCAAGCTGGAGATTGGGGCAGAAGTTAGCTGAAGCCAGTTCATGGTTTTGTGTGTTTGATGAATGGTGATACTGCGGTGTTCCCACTAAGCTTACGAGTCTGTGAGAGACAAAGTTCTTGTCCAGACTTGTTGCATTGTGTATCTTTGAAATCTTGCCATGGAACAGGTTTAAACTGACTCTGCGGTAAATGCTACAACGGCCAAACTGGGAGATAACTCTCCACAAGGATCCATGAAAATCAACTCTCTGAAAATCATGGCCAACTCCCCCTGGTGTCTACCCATGGAGACTGAGAGGGGCATCGCTGAAAATCATGACCAACTCCCCTGGTGTCTACCCATGGAGATCGAGAGGGGCATTGCTGAAAATCATGGCCAACTCCCCCTGGTCTCTACCCATGGAGATCGAGAGGGGCATCGCTGAAAATCATGACCAACTCCCCTAGTCTCTACCCATGGAGATCGAGAGGGGCACAAATCTTACTGGGCATTGCTGAAAATCATGGCACTAGCAAACACGCCACATGGACGAGAATTCCTAGAGGCGTGGTTTTCCACGAACAATCTGTAAACAAACACGGCAACGTCGGTCCTATTTTTGAGCTGATGTGGGCAAAGTTCCAGACACAATACATTAAATTTGCTACACTGCTAATCAGCGACAAGACTCCCTCCACTCGTCACAACTTGAGTTTCCGAAATGGCGTCCAATCAGCTGACTTAAAAGGCAAAGCATTTGGAGGACACACCACAATTAACAGGATCTCCTCGCATGATGACGAAATGTAATTGCCAAAATCGGAGAACAACTCAACCCAACCATGAATTCCATAGATTAACCACACCCCCGGCTAAAGAAATTCCTCCTCCTCTCTGTTCTAATTGGGTGACCCTCTATTCTGAGGCTGTGCCCTCTGGCCCTAGTCTCTCCCACTAAAGGAAACATCCTCTCCACATCCACTTTGTCCAGCCCCATTGGTATTGGGTAGGTTTCAGTGAGCCAGTGAAACGTGAGACCTTGAGCGTCTGTGCCTTCCTTCTCAATCCCTTTAGGTGACACAGCAACCCAAATAGTCCGTCCTTTAGTTAATGCAACACTATTACGGCACCAATGACCAAGGGTCATTGCCCATCGCTGTCCGAAAGGAGTTTGAACATTCTTCCCGGGGTCACTTGGATTTCCTCCAGGTGCTCTGGTTTTCTCCCACTTTCCAAAGATGTATGGGTTAATTGGTCAGATGAGTGTAAATGGCATCAGTGGATGGCGTAGATGCGTTGGCCGAAAGGGTCTGTATTGTGTTGTATCTCCTTAAAAAAATTAAAACCTCCTCATCTGGTCTCTTGGCCATCCCCAACTCGATAGGGCCTGTTACCATGCAGCATGGGAACAGGCACGTTGGACCAGCTGGCCCATGTTGACTGTGTTGCCCAGTGAGCTAAAGGGGAATCTGAGGGGGAGTTTCTTCCCTCAGACGGTCTGGTATGGTGGGGGCGGGGGGACACCACAGCAAGTTGTGAACTCAGTTGCTCTGTCATGGACACTAACCTCTCCAGCATCCGGGATGTCTTCAAGGAGCGATGCCTCAAAAAGGACCCCATCATTAAGGACCCCTGTCACCCAGGACATGCCCTCTTCTCATTGCTACCATCAGTGAGGACACACACTCAATGTTTTAGGAACAGCTTCTTCCCCTCTGCCATTGGATTTCTGAATGAACAACGAACCCATTAACATTACCTCATTTTTTTTTTGCTCTTTTTGCACTATCTGTTTAATTTTACTTTTTAAATATATACACTTACTAGAATTTAGTTTTTATTATTATGTCTTGCTGCCACATAACAACAAATTTCATGCCATATGCTGATGGTACTAAACCTGATTCTGATTCTGCTGGGAGTGTGGAACGAGCTGCCAGCAGAGAAGAGGTGGACACGGGATCGATTTCAACATTTAAGAGAAATTTGGGTAGGTAAGTGGAAGTGAGCGGTATAGAGGGCCATGGTCCGGGTGCAGGTTGATGGGATGAGGCAGATGAATAGTTTGGCATGGAGTAGATGGGCCAAAGGGCCTGTTTCTGTGCTGTAGTGTTCTGTGACTCTAGTCCCAGCTGTTCCTGATTGCCCATAGCTCGCCGAGCCATGTACTTATCCTCGATAGCTAGCAAACATCGCTAATGTGGCCACCTCGACCACTAACTCGTTCCAAATACACACCACCTTTTGTGTCCCTGATGCCCCTTTTTAATCTCTTGCCCCTGATCTTAAACCTCTGCCCTCCTGTTTTTAGCACTTCAGGATGGTGGTTGGGGGGCGGGGGGGAAGACTAGTTTTACCCTGTCTGCGGTCCTCATGGCTGTGCCCCTTGTTGTTATTTAGATTATAAATCTAAATTTAGATCTACATCTACATCTACATCTAGATTTAGATCTTTATCATCTACATCAAAACACAGAGTGAAATGTGTTGTTTGTGTCAATGACCAACACAGTTCGAGGATTGGGCTGGGGGCAGCCCGCAAATGTGAATTGCCCTTGGTGTGTGGGTGGGTGAGTGGCAGAGTGTGGAGGGAGATGATGGGAGTGTGGAGGAAATCCACTGAGGTCAGTATAGGTGCAGGACAGTAAGGTCTTGATGAGCTGAAATGCCTGCTGTGTGCTGAATGGCTCTCGTCCTCCAGATCTCGAACACGCGGGCACGTTCCACAGAACTTCCCAAAGGCAACCGGATGCTCCCAAAGATGGAAAGGGTGAGCAGGGATCATCTCCAGAAGGTTAGCAAGGGCTCAGTGGGCCAATTAGCAGAGTTCTGGGACTCTGATCTCCTGTACAAAACAGTGCAAAGGAAAATGGAATGATCAATACTCCTGATCTGATGCGGCACACACAAAAAAACACAATAACATAAAGAACACAATAATTTAAAAAAACACACACAATAAATGTAACTAGCTTGTATACCCCTCTCGAGCCCATCACCCCTGCATGGACGTGAGCCGCCAACAGCAGCTCGCTGGAGTTTTGAGTCCTAGCCAATGGTTGATCAGCCCTGTGGCTTCCCTTTCACCACACAACTTCATACATCTCCTAGGACAGGGGTAGGCAACCTTAAGCACAAATGATTTTCTAGCATGTGTTATTCATTAATTTGAGGCCAAGCATAACTAGATGTATTTAAATGGATAATTCCCATATTTCAAGTTTTTTTAATATATGGCATTTATCTGGCCCACCGTCCGCTCGTTAGTACGTGATCCGGCCCGCAGAGGCAAGAGGGTTGCCGACCCCTGTTCTAGGAGAAGATCCTTCCTCTGCCGGGGGCGAGGTCTCTGCAGCTTCGGTTAGCTCTGGGTTTTTACAAGGCAATGTAGAAGAAAATTCTATTTATTTATTTAGTGATACGCTATGGGATGGGCCTTTCTGGCCCTTCTGGCCCTTTGAGCCGTGCTACCCCAGCAATCCTGAAAACCCCGATTTAACCCTAACATAATCACGGCACAATTTACAATGATCAGTTAACCTACCTGATGTCTTTGGACTGAATTGAACGAAGCATTTTCACAGTACTGTGGTAATTCTATGTATTCCACTCTACTGCAAAAAAACAACATATTTCATGAATATGAGTTTTGAAATGGGTCTCTATATTGTGGACTGAGAGTGGGAAGGGGGACAGGGAGAGGGGAATCATGGTTGGGAAAAGTGGAAGGGAGAAGGGAGGGAATGGGAAGCACCAGAGAGGCATTCTGTAATGATCAATAGACCAATTTTTTGGAATCAAATGACCCTGCCTGGTGTTTCATGGCTGGGTATGTCTGCACCTGAGTCACCCCCCTGCCCCGGCATTCCTTCCCTGCCACCTGCCCCACGTCCCTCCTGTGGCAGTCCACCCTCGCTGTTCACAACATCCTGTGTTCATAGTCATAGTCATGGTCATACTTATTGATCCGGGGGGAAATTGGTTTTTGTTACAGTTGCACCATAAATAATAAATAGTAATATGTAAATTATGCCAGGAAATTATGAAATAAGTCCAGGACCAGCCTATTGGCTCAGGGTGTCTGACCCTCCAAGGGAGGAGTTGTAAAGTTTGATGGCCACAGGCAGGAATGACTTCCTATGACGCTCTGTGTTGCATCTTGGTGGAATGAGTCTCTGGCTGAATGTACTCCTGTGCCCACCCAGTACGTTATGTAGTGGATGGGAGACATTGTCCAAGATGGCATGCAACTTAGACAGCATCCTCTTTTCAGACAGCACCGTCAGAGAGTCCAGTTCCATCCCCACAACATCACTGGCCTTACGAATGAGTTCGTTGATTCTGTTCCCGCCTGATTTACAAACTTGCTCTCCGCTCCACGTTGACAATTACAGTACTGTGCGAAAGTCTTGGGCACCCTATGTGCCTGCAACTTCTGCACAGTACTGTAAACAAGCACGTTCAGATTGACATCTACCGACTTGTTGCAACAGATCTCACTGCTCCCATTAGATATTGAGTACTTGAGGCTGCTTCGGTATGGATCTTGACCTCAGGAGAAATGTGTCTCCTCTCCACCCGCTCATCATCAACAACTCCACAGTCAGCGCCGTCTCAGCAGTCAGGTTCCTGGGCAAGACCTCATGTGGGAGGACCATATCACTTTCATTAACCAAAAAGCTCAGCAGAGGCAGTTGGTAAAATTCAATCTTCCTCAGAACATCCTGGTGTAGTTCTATCATAGAGAGCATCCTCACATCAGCCATTACTGTCCGCTTGGCGCAGCGGCCTCTCACAATATACAAAACCTAAGCTAACTGTCAGGTCGGCAGAAGAGAATGACTTGGTAGTTGGACGCAGCCTACCATCACCGCACGACTTGTCTGTGTCCAGGGCAAAGAAGTGGGCAGGAACAAAAATCATCGTGGACACAACCCACCTTGCAAACAGCCCTTTCCAAAAGCTCCCCTCTGGAAAGCTCTACAGGGCTATTAAAGCAAAAACTTCACACCTTCTTAAAAGTTTCTTCCCCTGGCAGTTAATCTGATCAGCCATTCTATTCAGCACCTCCCCATCTGTTACCGTCGCTGCCCTGCACTGTAAACACCTAAAACCACTTTTTATAAATCTGTTTACATTGTAAACACATGCCGGTATTTATGTATTTATACATATTTTAATCCATATCTGAACTTTACTCTCTAACTTAATATTTTTTTATAATTGTTGAATGTTGTTTTTGTTGCATGCTGCACCCTGTTTAACACACCACAGCAAATTCCTGACACATGTAAATAGATGGCAAGTGAAGTTGATCCTTGATGGAAGACAGGCTTTAAACAATGGTACTGTTGTCAACAGAACTTAATCCTTGTGGGCCACTGCACAGTGTGAGCTAATTAAATTTGTAATCAAATCCTTCATGAATTATAAAGTCACAGAGAGGCATTGAGTACTACAGCAGAGCAACGGGCTTTTTGGCCCATCTAGTCTGTGCCTTGTTTTGCCTAGACCCATTCACCAGACCTAGACCTTATTCCTCCATATCCCTCCCATCCATATCCTCTTAAATATAAGAATTGAACCTGCATGCTGGCAGCTTGTTCTCCCTCTGAGTAAAGAAGATCCCCCTCATGTTTCTCTTAAAACTCAGTCGTGGATGGTGTCAAACCTGGTTGAGAAAGGAGCAGGGTTGTCATTGCACTTGTGCAAATGGCAGGCAACTTTACTTTGACCTTGATCTCAGGCAGGCCAGTGGGATGGAATGAGTTTGGGGAGGTGATTCCCAAAATTCCACCAACTTCCACCCAATGGGAAAGACTCCTGTTTCTTTCCAACCCTGTGTGATGCGGACACGGGCATGACATAAGAAAAGCCACGACTGAATCCTTGCACAGTAAGATCTCACAAATCAAAACCCAATATCCTGTTTGGGCAGGGTAGAATAAGGAGGCGGGGGTGGTGTGATAAATATTAACAGGAAGTGAAGGAGATCCTTGATTGGTCAGGGGTTAAAGTGATATGGGGAGAAGGCAGGAGATTGGGGCTGAGAGGGAAAATGGATCAGCCATGATGAAATGGTGGAGCAGATGCGATGGGCTAAATGGCCTAATTCTGCTTCTATATCTTATTAAGCTGGAGAGGGTGCTGAACAGCCTGGCGAGGATGTTGCCAAGCCTGGATGGTTTGAGTTATATAGAGAGACTGGACAAACTGGGACTGGTTTCCGCAGAGCAGGGCTTCCCAACCTTATTTCTGCCATGGACCAATACCACTAAGCAAGGGGTCTGTGGACCCCAAGTTGGGAACCCCTGCTGTAGCGTGGAGGAAGCTGAGGAGTTAACAAATGCAGGTTTATAAAAATCATGAGGGGTGATGATAGGATTTAAAATTTGTTTTTCTTATGAGTTGCTTATCTGATGCTGTGCGCCTGTGGTGCAGCTACAATGAAGGTTTGCAGTGCACCTGTGCACATGTGGACTTGTTTTTATGTCAGTCAACTTGTTGAGTTGACCCTTGGTCTAAAGCCTCTGTGATCGAAGGGGTGCAAACAGCAAGATGACGGAACTACATATTTAAAAAAAAATCAAAATGCTGGTGAAACCGGCAGGTCAGGCAGCATATGTGTAGGGTAATGAATAATTGGCATTTTGGGTTGGGAACCTTCATCTGGATTTTGACCTGAAATGCTAACTTGACTAAGACAACTGCACTACTCTGAAGAGTGCAAAATGAGGTCATTCTTACTCTTGGCTGTTAGGCTCTATAACGTGTATCTGGGGAAGTGATAACCTCTTCCTGCTGGACTGTTTGTGGTAGCTTATTTTTTTTAATTCTTTCTACTTCCTTGCTAATATTTGTATATCTGTGCACTTGTAATGCTACTGTGATACTGTAATTTCCTTTGGGATCAATAAAGTATCCATCTATCTACCTTTAGTATTTCCCGTCACAGATGTTGCTTGACCCTCTGAGTTCCTCCTGCATCACAATCAGAAACAGGTTGAATATCACTCAGATATGTTGTGAAATTTGTTGTTTTGCTGCAGCAGTACAGTGTAATAAATGATAATGAAACTCTGGCAGAGTATAGATATTAAAAAGTTAAATTAACTAAGTAGTGCAAAGAGAAAGGGGAAAAAAAGACCTTGTGTGTCACTCCAGATTGCAGCATCTGAAGTTTCCTGTGTTGGTAATAATGAGGGGATGGTCCTTCTTTACTGAAATCAAGACAGTGAGAGAGGGAGGTGATGGAGCTAGAATTGAATTGAATTGACTTTCTTTCTTTCATCCTTCACATACATGAGTAAAAATCTTTATGGTATGTCTCCGTCTAAATGTGCAATGTGCAATCATAGTAATTTATAATCATTTATAATAAATAGAACAGTCAATGTAAATATAGAGTACACTCAAATCAGCGTGAGTACATCAGTCTGCTGACCTGGTGGAAGAAGCTGTCCTGGAGCCTGTTGGTTCTGGCTTTTATGCTGTTTTCTGGATGGTGGCAGCTGGAATAGACAGTGGCTGGGGTGACTCGGGTCCCCAATGATCCTTTGGGCTCTTTTTCTCACACCTGTCTTTGTAAATGTCCTGAATCATGGGAAGTTCACAACTACAGATGCGCTGGGCTGTCCGCACCACTCTCTGCAGAGTCCTGTGATTAAGGGAGGTACAGTGCCCATACCAGGCAGTGATGCAGGATGTGTGTAGTCCATTTCGTTGAACAGGAGCTGTGAATCCAGGGAGAAGCCACTGACTGATCTCGGTCAATACATCGTTAGAGATGAAGGAGGGGCACTTTTATAGGGAGTTGTTAGATATGTGCATACAAATTAAATCTGTGAGACTATTGATACTGCATACACATAAATTCAGAGACTGGTGTCAGGCACAGCTCTCTCTGACTCAATGTCATGGGTTCAAGGACTCAATCAGAATTGGGTTTGTTACCACTGCCAAGCACTCAGGGATCACTTTCTGTACCTAATAAAGTAGCCACTGAGTGTATGATCATGGTCTCCTGCTGCTGTTCAACGTGTTTGTTCAGAGAAGCTCTTCTGCACACCACTGTTGTAACGCATGGTTATTTGAGTTACTGTTGCCTTCCGGTCAGCCTGAACCAGCCTGGCCATTCTCCCCTGACCTCGCTCATTAACAAGGTGTTTTCACCCACAGAACTGCCGCCGCTCACTGGATGTTTTCCACAATGTTTTCGCAGTGTTTCCCACAATTTTTTTGAGCAACTCGGCTGCAATTTTTATTTTCCGGTTTGACCCACATTTATTTTGGTCCGTAATAGTGTTGGTCTATTTCCTGATTTCATCCATCGTCCCCGTTCATCGACAGCTGCTGCTCCGTGCAGGCTTGGGATTGGCCTGTTAAGGAACTTTGCAAAGTTCAAAGTAAATTTATTTTTTAAAAAAGTACGTATGTCACCATATATAACCCAGTGATTTATTCTCTTGTGGGCATGTGGGCATAATAGAATACTAACCATAACAGAATCACTGAAATATCACACCAACTGGGCATTTAGCCATTGTGCAAAAGACAACAAACTGCAAATACAGAAAGAAGGTAATAATAATAAATAAATAAGCAATAAATATCAAGAACATGAGATGAAGAGCCCTTGAAAGTGAGTTGATAGGTCGTGGGTACCAAACTACAGCCGTGGCGCAGGCTGATGATGTCGCAGTGCTGGTAGAGTATAAATCTAGTCTGCTGAAAGCAGCCGGTCACTGGTTTTGTCTGGGTCACCGTGGACCAGGTTACAGATGATGCCATGGAAACAGTGGGAAAGTGCTTCAGAAAGAGGGCTCGAGCGCACACTTTCGATAAGTATGTGTAACTGGGTGTAACTTGAATGGTTTACTGAACATTTAGTGCCTGTCTTGTCCTGTAAATAAATAGTTAACTTGCTCACTGGTAGTGAGTTACTTCTGTCCCCATTCACCGATCCCACGACCCTGATTTCACGCATCTTCCGTCTCTTGTTGCCGTTGTTGGCACTGTGTGCTGCCTCCCAACGGTAGCGAGGGAGCACCTTCACTGGAAAGAGACACCGGATACTCTCCACCACGACCTTTAGACATTTGCCAAAGTTTTAGAGTACACACTGAATCTATGCAAACTTATAAGAAAGTAGAGGCACTGTTGTGCTTTCTTTGTCTTGGCATTTTTGTGCTGATCCCAGGACAGAGCCTCTGATAGGATGACGCCGAGGAATTTAAAGTTACTTACCCAGACAGGAGAATGAATACCAGGGTGCAGAGCGACTCCAGCGTCCTGTGTAGGAACAATGGAAACAATCACAACAAGGATCTAAAGCCGCTGGGGTAGTGCTGGCTGGCAGCTTCGGCCGTCGCAGTCGCTCTCCGTTGCAGTCAGTGAGATGTACTTGAAACCAGCAGCTCAGCACAGGTGAAGGAGGGCCAGCTATCAGCTCCTCTGGTGTCACTGCCGGTAAATAGGTAAACCAGAGGTCAAAAATGAGCTGGATTAACAAGCAGATCAAACAGTTGGTTATGTGGCCCAGTGCAAATAGGGGGGATTGAGAGGGGCATAGTGATATGGGAACATAGAAAGATAAAGCAATTTCTAGTCTTAGAACATCGAACACCAAAGCACAGTACAGACCCTTTGGCCCACGATGTTGTGCCGACCTTTTAACCTCCTCCAAGATCAATCTAACCATTCCCTCCCACATAACCCTCCATTTTGTTCCATCCATGTGACTTTCTAAGAGTTTCTTAGATGTATCCGCCTCTATCACCACCCCCTGGCAGGGCGTTCCACACACTCACCACTCCGTGTTTCTTAAATAAAAACCACCTCTGACATTTCCTCCCCCCCACCCCCCAATACTTTCCTCCAGACACCTTAAAATTATACACCTCATATTGCCCATTTCTGCCCCGGGAGAAATGTCCACAAATTGTTGGAAATATCGTGACCTGAAAAGTTAACTCTGTTTCTCTTCCCACCAAGTGCCTGACCTGCTGATTATTCCCCCTCCCCCCCCACCTCACCTGGTCTCGCCACTCACCTGGCAGCTTACACCTTCTTCCCTACCCCTCCCCCCTCACCTCACCTGGTCTCGCCACTCACCTGGCAGCTTGTACCTTCTTCCCTACCCCTCCCCCCTCACCTCACCTGGTCTCGCCACTCACCTGGCAGCTTGTACCTTCTTCCCTCCCCATCCTCCTTATTCTGCCTTCCCTTTCAGTCCTGCTGAAGGGTCTCAGCTGAAATTTCGACTAGTTATTCCCTCCCCTATGTGCTGCCTGGGCTGATGAGCTCCTCCAGCATTTTACGTGTTTTACTCTTGACCTTCAGCACCTAGAACAGGGAGGTTCCCAGCTCTTTTCTTATGCCATTAAGCAAGGGGTCCATGGACCACAGACTGGGGTCCCTGACCTGGAGCCCAGCCTATGTCAATGATTATGAAAGGCCTAGATAGAGTGGATGTGGAGAGAATGTTTCTGTTCGTGGGGGAGTCTAGGACCAGAGGACACAGCCTCAGAATAGAGGGATGTCCATTTAGAACAGAACGAGGAGGAATTGCTTTATCCAGAGGGAGGTGAATCTGTGGAATTCATCGCCACAGGTGCTGTGGAGACCAAATCAATGGGTATATTTAAAGCGGAGCCCGATAGGCTTTTGATTAATCGGGGAGTCAAAGGTTATGGGGAGAAGGCAGGAGAATGGGATTGAGAGGTTAATAAATCAGCCATGGTGGTATAGTTAAAGCAGGGGTTGATAGGTTCTTGAGAGGGGTAGATTTAAGAGGGACCTGAGGGGCAACTGCTCCAAGCAGAGGTAGGTGAGTATTCGGAACGTGCTACTACAGGAAGTAGGGTCTCGGCCCGAAACGTCGACTGTACTTTCAGTTAGTCCTGACGAAGGGTCTTGTCCTGAAACATTGACTGTACCTCTTCCTAGAGGTGCTGTCTGGCCTGCTGTGTTCACCAGCAACTTTTATGTGTTACCACAGGAAGTGGTTGGGAGGGCTACAGTAATGACATTTAAAAGCCATTTGGACGGGTACATGAAAAGCTGAGAATGGGGGTTTCCAATTTTTTATGCCATGGACCAATACCATTAAGCATGGACCCCAGGTTGGGAACCCCAAGTTTAGAAGGCTGTGGGCCAAACATAGCTAGCTTGGTGGACATCTTGCTGGGTTGAGGGGCCTGTTTCCTGAAGTATCACTCTTGACTCTATAAGCTTGAGTGAGTTTATCCTTTGTACTTCTCAATGGTCAGGGATATCAGTCTCAGCTCGCGGTACAAAACCCGTCTTGCTGGAATCAGCCGTCAAGTTCAATGGCACGTGCCTCCAAAAGTGATGCATGTCATTGTATGTTTCGATGTACGTGTGATTAAATAAATTTGGGTTTTGAAAGCAGATCAGAGAATGTTCATGATCTCCAGGTACAGTCTGAGCATAATTACTACATGACTTCTCTATTCATCACTGAAGAAACAGGTTGTAAATGCTCTGCTTTATCTAACTCTCTTGAAAGCTTTTATTGAATTGTAAAACTGCTTAGTTGGAGCCCGATGTATCACATACTCAATTCCTTGTCAGGGGTAGGTTAAAAGGTTGGGGTTGTGGGGCCAGAGCAAAGGACGTGCTGGTTCATCCCTGAATGGAACTGAGGCAGCGGACGGACTCTATTTCGAGAGATACGGTCCTAAATGCTGTTTGCTTGCTTTTATCATTTCCACAATTCATTTTTTTTCTCTTTCTCTGCACATTGGGTGTTTGACGGTTTTTTTAAAAATTGGATTCTTTTCAGGTTCCTTTGTTTAGTGGCTGCCTGTAAGGAGACGAATCTCAAGGTTGTATAATGTATACATATGGTTACTTAAATAATAAATGTACTTTATGTTTTAATCCAAAACATAGCACAGTTGTTTGGAATGGAGTGCAGGACGGGTTTTATATTCAGTACATTTTGCACGTAGGTTCAGGTTGAGTGTAATAAATGCCGTGAAAATGAGTATTTGGCAGCACATTACACTGATCTGTGTCAGAATCAGGTTTATTATCACTGGCGTATGTTGTGAAATTTCTATGGAAATAGATAAACAGTCGGCATTTCAGGCCGAGACCCTTCTTTCTGAAAAAGTGTCTCAGCCCAAAAGGTCAATTGTTTGTTTATTTCCACAGATGCCTCTTGACCTGCTGAGTTCCCCCAGCATTCTGTGTATGTTACTTTGGATTTCCAGCATCTGCAGAATCTGTGTTTCCCCCCCCCCCCAGTGCAGCCCATCACCTTCTATCTAGCGTGTCCTTCTTCCCCTCCCTCCCCCGCCTGATTCTGGCGTCTCCCTCCCTCCCTTTCCAGACCCGAAACCTTGTACACCATGCTGCCTGACCTGCTGAGTTCCTCCAGCATTTTGTGTGTTCCTCTGGATTTGTGCCCGCTCCTCTGCGGAGCCCCTTGCGTTTACGCCGTGAAATTTGTTGCTTTGCGGCAGCAGTACGTTGAAAATCTATTTTCAGTAAAGTTATAATAAGAAATGTAAAAGGAAGTAAATAAGTATTGTAAAAGGTTAGAAAAATAATGAGGTACTATGCTTGGGTTTGTGGACGGTGGAGGGGAAGAAGCTATTCCTAAAACATCTTCAAGCTCCGGTACCTCCTCCCTGATGACAGTGGTAATTGTGTGATCGAGTGTGAAGTTTTCCTAAAGGGTTGTCTATTGGTGGATTCTTAAGTAGCTGTTGAGGCTGATCTGGGATCCACATATCTTGATTTGTGGCCTCCAAACCTCACAATCCTGCCCCTTTCACCACTTGCTGATCACCATGGCATTTAATCGGAGATGCTAGGGTGGATTCCCGTAATAGAAGAATGTCTGTGTGTGACTTTGTTTAACGTGGGGAGTCTGATGGACGGGCAGCCGCTACCTTGCCCTTGACAGGTCAGGGTCAGGCTCCGGTGGCATGGGATGGAAGACGACTGGGGACCCTTCACTGCCGCGGCCTTCCTCCACCTTCACTGCCATTGTGATGTGTTATTATCCTCCTCCAGCTCCACTGTTGAGGCCTTGGTCTGATCACTCATTGTCCTGAACCCCCATCCTGCATGATCTTGCCACCATGGGTGACTCTATCAGAAGCTAAACTCCAGACGGCAAAGCTCTTGGGATGATGATAATATTATCACAGGATCCTGTAGCAGTTTAACTCAATCTGATTACTTACACAGGCACAATCAAGTGGTAAACATTATTCATCAAACTCTTGCTTTAAAATACAAACTCTTAAATGAAATCACACCTTACTATAAATACAAGCCTGATCTAGTTTTGGAGTCAGAATACCACAAATTATATTATGACTGATCAGTTATTACAGATAGGGCAATCCATAAATAACCATCTGGATATAATAATACAGGAAAAACAAGCAAGAACAACTTACTTAATATATCCATTTCAAACACACATAACATACAGAAATCAATCAGTGAGAAACACCAGATATATGCTGAATTAAAAGCGGAAATTGAAAGCCTATGGAATATGAACAGGGTATACTTTGTCCTGGAAGTGATATCTACAACTGGTATCATCCTAAAGTCACTACACAATAGCATTAAACAATTAGACTTTCCCAGCAATATCTGTGTTAGTGATCAGAAAGCCACAATACTAAACACCACTAGAAAGTTCCCAGCAATTGAGAAATGAGTGTGCTTGGCTATGCCCATACCTCGGGTCTTACCAGCTTGAGCTGGGGGGGGGGGAAATAATTTATATTGCATCTTTCATACATAAAGATGGAGGCTCAAAGTGCTTTATATAGATTGGAAAGATAAATCGATGTAGTCAGAAAATATGAGACAAAATTAAAAATAATAAAAAACACATTATATAGAATAAAATGCAATCAAATATACCAAATTATATAAATATAATCAGCATCAACAGGTAATAAATAATCCTCTGAGTAGACCAAATTTTAAAAAGTAGGTATTAGGAAGTGTTTTGAAGTGTTCTGCAGTACTATCCTGGCATTTCTCAGACAGTAGAATATTCCAGATTTTTGGTGCGTAAGAGCAAAAATGCCTTATCATCTGTTCTTATGTTCTTGGCTCTAGAAACACTAAGCAAACCAGTATTCAGGGATCTGATTACGAATAGGGATGTAAGGGGGTAGACACTCCAAAATATATGGAGGAGCTAGATTATTCTGAGCCTTATCTGCAATTAAAAGTATTTTAAAATTGATCCTAAAGGTCACAGTCAGCCAGTGTAATGATGCAAAAAGCAGTGAAATGTGCTCAGGTTTTCTTTTCTCGGTTAAGATTCTTGCTGCTGCATTTTGAGGAAGCTGTGGCTGATTTATGCCTTTCTCAGGCAAATCTGAAATGAGTGCATTACAGTCAGCTAATGGGTGAGAAACAATAACGTATATAAATTACAAAAGCATGTATCAAAGGGTTTCAGGAACTCCCAATCCTCTCCACCGCGGCAAGATGACAATACTCAGAGAAGGTCGAAATGAGAAGATAGCGTGTCTTGGATGGTGAGAGTCCTTCAAAAGTTTATGCCTCAAGAAGGCAGCATCCATCTTGAAGATGCCCGAAACAGTTCTAATGCCTGTGATGGAACTGGCCGACATTACAACCCCCTGCAGTTTTGTCCAATCCCATGCAGTGGAGATTTCACATCAGCTGGTGATGCAGCCAGTTAGAATGCATCTCCATGGTTCATCTGTAGAAATTTGCTGGAGCCTCTGGTGGGGCAGGAGGTAGTGTTGAGAAAGCAGAGGGGCTGCAGAAGGACTTGGATTAGGAGAATGGGCAAAGAAGTGGCAGATGGAATACAGTGTCGCGATGTGTATGGTCATGCACTTCGGTAGAATAAATAAAAGCGTAGAGAAAATTCAAAAATCTGAGGTACAAAGGTACTTGAGAGTCCTTGTGCAAGATTCTATAAAGGTTGGTTTGCAGGTTGCGTCAGTGGTGAGGAAGGCAAATGCAAAGTTAGCATTCATTTTGAGATGACTAGAATATAAAATCAAGGGTGATTGTTAAAGCTTTGTAAGGCACTAGTGAGGGTTCACATGGAGTATTGTGAACAGTTTGGGGCCTCTTATCTAAGAAAGGATGTGCTGACATTAGAGAGGGTTCAAAGGAGGTTCATGGAAATGATTCTGGGATTAAAAAGCTTATCATCTGAGGAGTGTTTGGTTCTGGGCTTGTACTCACTGAAATTCATAAGAATGAGGCGTGACCTCATTGAAACCTGTCGAATATTGAAAGGCCTAGATAGAATGGATGTGGAGAGGATGTTTCCTATGGTGGGAGAGTCTAAGACCAGAGGACACAGCCTCAGAATAGAGGGATGTGTATTTAGAATGGCGATGAGGAGAAATTTCTTTAGCCAAAGGTGAATCTATGAAATTCATTGCCACAGGTGGCTGTGGAGGCCAAGTCGTTGGGTATATTTGAGGCAGGGGTTGATAGATTCTTAATTAGTCAGTGCATGAAGGGATATGGGGAGAAGGTAGGAGACTGGGGCTGAGAAGGAAATGGATCGGACATGATGAAATGGTGGAGCAGACTCGATGGGCCAAATGGCCTAATTCTGCTCCTATATCTTTTGGTTGTGCCAAATCTCTTCAAGAAAGCTGGCATGCCTTCTTCATATATTAGATTCAGGACAGACCATCAGAGATGTTGACACCCAGCAACATTTGCTGATGTCTTGAACAGCGGTACTGAATGGAAGTCCTTGATAATGTGTTGAGATCATTGGGCGGGCCATAATAACAGACCGAGCAGTTATTGCTAATGAGTGAAGGACTATTATGACTCTCTTGCCCCAGGTTAGGGCTATCTGGTGTTTCCAGCCACTGAACTAGTGTAAGCACCTGAGGAGTTGATTTGAGATGAAGAATGCAGCATTGTCTCTTCTCCCTTTCCCCCCCCAAATTAAAATCACCTCTCTCATTAGGCAGAAGATACAAAAGCATAAAAGCACATACCACAAAACACGAGGATAGCTTTTATCTCATAACACCATATTCTGAGATTGTGCCCTCTGGTCCTAGACTCCCCCAGTATAGGAAACATCTTCTCTATGCCAACTCTATCTAGGCCTTTCAATATATCACTGGACAACAAAGATTTTGCTTCCTAAGTGCTTTTGGGTGTTTCTTATGAACTTTGGGCTGCTGATCATGAAAATCTCTGTGAAATTTCCCTATTATGCACCATTTAAAAAAATAATCACCTATATTTGTTATTTCAATTCATGATTCAAGTCAGAATTACTGATGCTAAGGTTAAGGAAGACATTTTTTGTTGGTCCAAAATCAAACAGGTCATTAATAACAGGCAATTTGAAGAACTACTTGTAGAACCAGAGATAATTGTACGGAAGTTGTTTTTGCGGATATTGTTAAAATTTTTCTTGGCAATTACAGAGCACCAACCTACATGCAGCTGGTTGACAACATGCTTCAAGCATACAAAACCATGAAGTGCAACATGTCCCTAAAGATTCATTTTCTGCATTCCAATTAGACTTCTCCCCTGCCAATCTTGTTGCTGTCAGTGACGAGCATGGTGAAAGGTTTCACTAGGACAATGCAGTCATGGGAGAACAGTATTGGGCAACCGGAATCCATCAATACTGGCTGATTATTGTTGGACACTTAAGCGAGAAGCCTCAGACACTGAGTACAAATGAAAATCATCAACAAAATATTTTTAGCTTAGCTGAACAATTGCAAAGCGTCAGCACCGGTTTAAATACATTATATTCAATAAAAGCTAATTTCTTGTTTCTCCAATGTGATACAAGTACTAGTCTGAAATTATTTGTGTTCATCTTCAAGTGGTTTATCATAAAGAAGAAAAATTCTAAGGAAGCAACACTTTTGGAAAAATTTGTTGTCCAGTGTGTTCAGTAGGTTTAGGGCCCAGGGCTCACAGCACCAGGTTCGGGTACAGTTATTACCCTTTAACCATCAGACTCCTGAACCAGAGTGGATAACTTCAGTCAGCTCAACGCTGAACTGATTGCACAAC
Source organism: Mobula hypostoma (assembly GCF_963921235.1). Classification (NCBI taxonomy): domain Eukaryota; kingdom Metazoa; phylum Chordata; class Chondrichthyes; order Myliobatiformes; family Myliobatidae; genus Mobula; species Mobula hypostoma. The sequence goes on from NC_086103.1 coordinate 181,659,237, forward strand.
CTACAGACTCGCTTTCAAAGACTTCACAACTCACATTATCAGCATTATTTATTTTCTTTATTGTGCTTTTTTTTGTATTTGCAAAGTTTGTCATCTTTTGCACATTGAATGCCTGTCAGTCTGAGGTGTACAAGTTAAGAGGCATAGATAGAGTGATCAGCCAGAGACATTTTTCCAGGGGCCATAATTTTACATTGATTGGAGGAAAGTATAGGGACTTTGTATCTACGGTGAGTGCCTGAAAGGAAATGAACTTCAGGGTACCATATGGTGACATACAGTACTGTGCAAAAGTCATAGGCACATGTATATAGGTTTTAAGAGTTCAGAGGTACATTTAATGTCACAGAAATGTATACAATATACATCCTGAAATGCTTTTTCTTCACACCCATCCATGAAAACAGAGGAGTGCCCCCAAAGAATGAATGACAGTTAAATGTTAGAACCCCAAAGTCCCCCCAGCTCCCCTCCCTCCTGCGCATAAGCGGCCGCAAACAATGATCCCCTCTCCTGCCAACGGCAAAAAGAAATATCGGCACCCACCATCGAGTACTCAAGCGTGAGCAGAGACACAGGCTTGCAGTACTGTACCCCAAAGACTACTTGTTCACCCGGTATTTGACATACCACAGGCGCTCTCTCTCTCTCTCCCTAATAAGGGAGAAAGGGATGTCTCCATTTCACAGTGAGAGGGGAGACATAATAAACAACTCATTGGTTTACCATGTTAAAAGTCCATTATGTCGCTTTTTCCAAGCTGTGTGCCCAAAGATCTCAGGTCTCTGGGAACACAGCTGTAGATCTTCCAACTCCCACTACACACTGATCTCCTGCCGGGACACCAACCTTCGATTTGTTCGTCTCCAAAGCCATGAGATCTTGGACCTCCGAAGGTGAGCTAAGCTCTTAGGCTGCGCCCTTGGCATGTTGAATAACGGCCAGTCGTGAAACCCTGAGAGCGCGTCCCATTCCTGTAAAGAACTGAAGTCAGTGTGTAACTCCAGGTCAGGGTCTTCAAAAGAACTCTGAAAGGGAAAAAAAGAGATATTAAAGATGGAGATCTCATGACCTCAAGCAGACACACAGCTGTGCCTCAACAGTGGTACAAGACAATAAAACTGTATAATGTAGTCCAATCCCAAACAAGAGATGTATATATCTTTTCCTTATGAAGCAGGATACGCTTCATAAGCGAGGGTGATTAAGACTTTTGCACAGTTCTGTAGCAATTTTACGTATTGCTCTGTATTGTTGCCACAATTTAAAAAAAACACAAATTTCATGACATATGTAAGTGATGATGAACCCGATTCTGATATGGGTCTCTATTGTGGACTGAGAGTGGGAGGGAGGGAGGGGAGGGAACGTCGACTCAGACCATGAGAGGCCTGCATCGGGCATTTTCATGCTTTACAAGGCACAGATTGGAAGTCTGTGTGGGGCGCCTCTCCTCGCACAGACTAGAGCGATGTGTGATTAAGTGCCTTGCTCAAGGGCACAAACACGCTGCCACAGCTGAGGCTCGAACTAGCAACCTTGAGGTAACTAGACGAACACCGTAACCACTTGGCCATGTGCCCAACACCCAGAAGGAGATGGAGAGGGGAATCATACTTGGGAAAAGGGATAGGGAGAGAGGAGGTAGTGGGAAGCACCATTGCGACATTCTGTAATTATCAACAAACCAATTGTTCGGAATCAAATAACTTTGCCTGGTGTCTCGGGGCTGGGTAATTCTGCACCCATGGCATCCCCCATCCCTGGAACTCCTCTGCCACCTATCCCACACCCCTCCTGCAGAGCTCCACCATCACCATTTCCAACAAAGTTTTGCTTCTCCCAGGTTTACAAGCTCGATCTCTGCTCCATGTTGACAAATACGGTACTTTTATTTATTTATATAGTACAGTATTGATACTTTAATAATGCATTTCAACTTTGAGACTCTCAGAACATTTAAAAGGTATCTGGACGAGCGCTTAAATCACCAAGGCATGAAAGACAACAGACTGGCAAGTAGAACATCAGGAAGTTTCTGATTCTGTAGTTGCATGGCACTGCGATTTGAAAATGTGACATAATTTGCATGTGCATATTTTGTCAGATCAACACGGTTCATGTCTCTTGAATTTGCATAATTAATGCAGCATCACAAGCTAATTGAAGATTATAATTGTAGTGTGTTACAGCACGATGGAGCAGATTAGTGGTGCACAGAAAGGTCTGATTTTGTGTGCGTTATGCTGACTGCTCCCTGTTCTTTCCTCCTTACTGGAATTATGAAAATTAGGACTCTTGCAGTGATTAAGAGAAGCTAAAAATGATGCTGCTCCCACCTGGTTCGTGCTGTGAAGATTGGGGCTCACTGATGTCGTGAACCTTGTCTTGACTGTCATATTGTCCGCTGATGGCTCTGTTCGTGTACAATGGGTCAGCGCATCCTGTTTCAGAAGGAAAAGATGTATACGTCTCTTGTTTGGGATTGGACTACGTTATACAATGTTTATTGTTTTATACCACCGCTGAGGCACAGCTGTGTGTCTGCTTGAGGTCACGGGATACACTCAGCATTCCTGGGTCATTTAAAGGCTAATTGTCCCACCGTGTGTCTTGGGTAACATGAGGCTCTGTCTTATTGATTTAGAGATTCAGCATGGAACAGGCTGGTTCGCCCCACTGAGCCGTGCTGACCAGCACCTACTGATTTAACCCGAGCCTAATCACAGGGCAGTTTACAATGACCAATTAGCCTACCAGCTGGTATGATTTTGGACTGTGGGAGGAAACGGGAGCACCCAGAGGAAACCCAGGCATTCCCGGGAAGGATGTACAACTTGCTTGTGGGAGGATGCCGGAACTGAACTCTGACGTCCTGAGCTGTGAGTTGCACTAACCGCCACGGTACCGTGGCGCCCTTGTGGAGATAGGACCGGGCCCTCGGGCCCGCCGCGACTGTGCCGACCACGAAGCCAAACTAAGCTAATTCCATCCAAAGCAACTCACACAAAATACTGGCAGAGTTCAGCAGGTCAGGCAGTAATTATGGAGAGGAATAGAGTCAAGGTCCCGACAAAGGGTTTCAGCCCAAAACATTGAACCAGGGTCGCTGATTGCAGTCTGGTGCTGTAATGTGATGTGCTAACGTACCACCCATCCGCCTGCACATAATCCGCATCCCTCTATTCCCCACATACCCGTATTCCATCTAAATGCCTCTTATTGTATTGTATCTGCTTCTGCTATCACTGCCCCCGGCACCCACTGCTCTCCGTGTGAACAAAAATTGTCCTACACTTCTCCTGGAAACAGTCCCCCACTCATTTTAAACTTCTGCTCCCGATTATTTGACATTTCCACCCAGGGAATAGATCCTGACTGTTAACGTCATCCATACCACTCCTAATTTTATAAATCTCTGTCAGGTCTCCCCTTGGCTCCCAACACTCCAAAGAAGAAAACACAGGCTTGTCCAAAGCTCAAAATAAACTTATTATCCAACTACATATATTTCACTGTATACTACCCTGAGATTCGTTTTCTTGCGGGCATTCATTAATTCTGTTACAGTTACTGTTCCTGTAGCAGCCAATTCTAACAAACCACTGCCACTGCTGGTGACCCCCTTGAATTGTTATTCTTGTACAGCGTACCCTCCATCACTCCAGTAATGATGTTCCAGAAGTTGAAGAACTGTATTCAATCCTTTATTAGCAACTTGCAAAACATCCAAACTTGAAGCGCTGTAATTAAGCGGTAAAAAAGATAGTGGATTCAGCCCAGTACATAACAGGAATTCTGCAGATGCTGGAAATTCAAGCAACACACATCAAAGTTGCTGGTGAACGCAGCAGGCCAGGCAGCATCTCTAGGAAGAGGTACAGTCGACGTTTCAGGCCGAGACCCTTCTGGGTAAAGCCTGCCCAACCATTGAGCACGTCTACGTGAAACACTGTTGTGGGAAAGCAGCATCCGTCATCAGAGATCCTCACCACCCAGGCCAAGCTCTTTTCTCACTCTTGCCATCAGGTAAAAGGTACAGGAGCATCAGGACTCGCACCAGCAAGTTCAAGAACAGTTACTACCGTCGTACTCGATTGGACCTGATGCAATAGCAATTGTACCACAAACACACTGACACACGTAATTCTTTTCAAACCTTTATTCTCTACTCATAGCATGCTATGAGGGAAGTTACAGACTGATCTCCCAAAAGAACCAATCCAGACACTGCCCCCGAATTACACAATTCTCCACAACTTATAACATTGATCAGGTAGCAGGAAATCTTACGATTACAAGTTTAGACAATATTAGAATCATTTCAATCACATGCTAAGATACAATTAGATGTAAAATAATCATTGGTCAGTTAGTTATAATTATTTTAAGCCAAAGCCAGCCCATCAGTTCCTCATTCGGACCCCTTCCCCTTTTCTCCAAAACATTCTAGCTCCTACACTATTCTTCCCATATTTAGCTATACCTTGAGCTGCTTTTACAAGATCAGATAGTTCCTTATTTGGGCCCTTGCCTGTCTTTAGACAATAAAGACTAGTACGTCACCCGTTGCAGAGTGAAGCTTCTTTCTAACTTGGCCAAACTTGTCCAAAGCAGTAAGCCAAGGTGCTTATAAGGTGATTGATTATTAATTAATCATTGTCCTCTGTTTTTCCCCCTATTTACCTATCCCTTCATTCTATCATTACCCCTCAACCATCAGACTCTTGAACAAAATGGGGTAACTACACTCATTCTATTTCTGGTGTTCCCACAAACGATGGTCTCACTTTATCTTATTTCATGCTCTTGTTATTTATTTCATTTCCAGACTTTGTTGTTCATTGATCCTGTTTACAGTTCTATAGATTTGCAGAGTATGCCCACAGGAAAAAGGATCTCAGGGTTGAATGTTGTGACACAAATGTACTCGGATAATAAATTTGACTTTGATCTTTGAACAAAAGATATGATATCAGTTGGTCCCCAGCTTCCAACTGCAAGAATACATAACTTATTCCCTTTGCTTATACCACACCCTCGCGCACGACTAGTTACCATAATAAACATGCAACACAATGCAGATAGAATACAGATGGTTGGTTCTTACAATTCTATTATGGATTTATTAAGTATGCCCACAAGAAAATGAATCTCAGGTTTGTATATGGTGTCATATATGTGCTTGGCGCGTGGCCAAGTAGTTAAGACGTTAGTCTAGAGATCTGAAGGTCGCTAGTTCGAGCCTCAGCTGAGGCAGTGTGTGTGTCCTTGAGCAAGGCACTTAACCACACATTGCTCTGCGATGACACCAGTGCCAAGCTGTATGGGTCCTAGTGCCCTTCCCTTGGACAACATGGGTGGCATGGAGAGGGGAGACTTGCAGCATGGGCAACTGCCGGTCTTCCATACAACCTTCGCCCAGGCCTGTACCCTGGAAACCTTCCAAGGTGCAAATCCATGGTCTCACGAGACCAATGGATGCCTATATATATGTGCTTTGATAATAAATTTATGTTGAACATTCACAGTAAACACAAAGAAACACAACAGCATCAATGAAAAACAACAAAGATGGGTGAATAACCAATGTGTAAAAGAAGCCAAACTCTGCAAATACTGTACAAAAAAAGAATAAATATGTTAATAAATAATACTGAGAGCGTGAGTTGTAGAGTCCTTGAAAGTGAGTGTGTGGGTTGTGGAACCGGTTCAGTGTTAAGGTGAGCGGAGTTATCCACATTGGTTCAGGAGTCGGATGGTTGAACTTCTCCTGAACTTGGTGGTGGGACATCATGTTTCAAATGTATAAGACATAGAATATAGATCTGTGCAGAATAGTATAGGCCCTTCAGCCCACAATGTTGTGTTGCTCCTCACATTGGTGAGATCATACTATGTGCAGTTCTGGTTACCCAGTTTCAGGAAGGATGTCATGAAACTGGGGAGGGCTGCAGAAAAGGTTCCCAGGACAGTTCCTGGGGCATAGGATGTGGGTGTTATAAAGGGAGATTGGACGAGCTGGGCTCCATTCCCTGGACTGTAGGGGGTTGAGGGGTGACCTTGGAGCATAAAATCATGAAGAGAGTAGACTAGGTAGACGGTCACAGTGTTTCTTCCTGCGGAAGGGAGTCTAAAACTAGAGAAGATGAGAAGAAAAAGATTAAACAGGATTGTATGAAGGGCAATTTTCATACCCAGAGTGTGGCCAATACAAGGGATGAGCTGTCTGAGGAAGTGATAGAGCCAGGTTTATTAACAATGTTTTAAAGGGATTTATACATACTGTGAAGGTTTAGAGAGTTATAGAGTTGTTTGGTTGGTTCATTATTGTCACATCTACCAGGATACAGTGAGAGGACAAAGTCAGCATGGTTTCCTTAAGGGAAAATGTTGTGTGATGAACCTGTTGGAATTCTTTGAGGAGATTACACATAGGATAGATAAAGGGGATGTAGCGGATGTTGTATATTTGAATTTTCAGAAGGCCTTTGACAAAGTGCTGCACATGAGGCTGCTTGCCAAGTTAAGTGCCCATGGTATACAGGAAAGTTACGAGCATGGTTAGAGCATTGACTGATTGGTAGGAGGCAGTGAGTGGGAATAAAGGAATGCTTTTCTGGTTGGCTGCCAGTGACTAGTGGTGTTCCGCAGGGGTTGGTGTTGGGGCCACTTCTTTTTATGCTGTATATCAGTGATTTAGATGATGGAGTAGATGGCTTTTTTGCCAAGTTTGCAGACGGTATGAAGATTGGTGGAGGGGCAGGTAGTGTTGTGGAAACAGGTAGGCTGCAGAATGACTTAAAAAGATTAGGAGCATGGGCAAGAGAGTGGCAAATGAAGTACAATGTTGGAAAATGTACAGTCGTGCACTTTGGTAGAAGAAATAAATGTGCAGACTATTTTCTAAACAGCGAAAGTCCAAAAATCTGAGATGCAAAGGGACTTTGAGTTCTTCTGCAGAACACCCTAAAGGTTAACTTACAGGTAGAGTCCTTGGTGAGGAAGGCAAATGCATTTGTCCACCTGGACAACACAAACACCTACGTCAGGATGCCGTTCATTAACTATAGCTCAGCATTTAATACCATCATTCCCACAATCCTGACTGAGAAATTGCAAAACCTGGGCCTCTGTACTTCCCTCTGCAATTGGATCCTCATCCTCCTAACCGGAAGACCATAATTTGTGCAGACTGGTGATAACATCTCCTCCTCGCTGACAAACAACACTGGTGCACCTCAGGGCTGTGTGCTTAGCCCACTGCTCTACTCTCTCTATACCCGTGACTGTGTGGCTAGGCAGCTCAAATACCATCTATCAATTTGCTGATGATACAATCATTGTTGGTAGAATCTCAGATGGTAACAAGAGGGTGTACAGGAGTGAGATATGCCAACTAGTGGAGTGGTGCTGCAGCAACAACCTGGAACTCAACGTCAGTAAGATAAAAAAGCTGATTGTGGACTTCAGGAATGGTAGGATGAAGGAACACATACCAATCCTCAGAGAGGGATCAGAAGTGGAGAGAGTGAGCAGCTTCAAGTTCCTGGGTGTCAAGATCTCTGAGGATCTAACCTGGTCCCAACATATTGATGTTGTAAAGAAGGCAAGACAGCGGCTATACTTTATTAGGAGTTTGAAGAGATTTGGTACGTCAACAAATACACTCAAAAACTTATATAGATGTACCATGGAGAGCATTCTGACAGGCTGCATCACTGTCTGGTATGGAGGGGCTACTGCACAGGACCGAAAGAAGCTACAGAGGGTTGTAAATTTAGTCGGCTCCATCTTGGGTACTAGCCTACAAAGTACCCAGGACACCTTCAGGGAGCAGTGTCTCAGAAAGGCAGCGTCCATTATTAAGGACCTCCAGCACCCAGGGCATGCCCTTTTCTCACTGTTACCATCAGGTAGGAGGTACAGAAGCCTGAAGGCACACACTCAGTGATTCAGGAACAGCTTCTTCCGCTCTGCCATCTGATTCCTAAATGGACATTGAACCCTTGGACACTACCTTACTTTTCAAATATGTATTATTTTTGTTTTTTACATGATTTTTAATCTATTCAATATACGTATACTGTAATTGAATTACTTATTACTTTATTTTGTTGTTTTTTTTCTTCTTCCTTCTATATTATGTATTGCATTGAAGCTGCTGCTAAGTTAACAAATTTCATGTCACGGGCCAGTGATAATAAACCCGATTCTGATTCATTTCAAGAGCTTTCGAATACAAGAGCAGGGATGTGATTTTGAGGCTTTATAAGGCACTTGTGAGGCCTCACCTTGAGTATTGTGAACAGTGTTGGGCCCCTCATCTCAGAAAAGTTGTTCTGGCATTGGAGAGGGTTCAGAGGAGGTTCACAAAGATGATTCCAGGAATGAAAGGGTTATCATACGAGGAATGTTTGATGGCTCTGGGGTCTGTACTCGCTGGTATTCAGAAGGATGAGGGGGGATCTCATTGAAACCTTTCGAATGTTGAAAGGCCTAGACAGAGTAGATGTGGAAAAGATGTTTCCCATGGTGGGGAAACTAGGACAAGAGGGCACAGTCTCAAGATAGAGGGGCATCCATTTAAAACAAAGATGTGGAGAAATGTCTTTAGCCAGAGGTGGTGAATTTGTGGAATTTGTCACCACAGGCGGCCATGGAGGTCAGATCATCGGGTGTACTTAAGGTAGAACTTGATTCTGTTCAGGGTTATACACTTGGTTCTATTTTAGGTTCCTCTCTTCCTTTTGATTTGAAACGCCTTAAGCAGGTCTCTAACCCGATAGTTAAATATGCTTTGCGCATTTGGTTTCAATTCAGAAAATTTTTTGATCTTAATCAATTCGGGTTAGCGATTCTTATTTTAGGTAACATATTTTTTCCTCCCTCTTTTACGGATCGCGCTTTTCAAACTTGGAAGACTAAGGGTATTTTACGGTTTTTGGATTTATTTTTAGATGGTTCCCTTATGTCTTTTGAACAATTATCTAATAAATATAACTTATCAAGAATACATTTTTTTAGATATTTACAAGTTAGAAATTTCCTAAGTACTATACTTTCTTCCTTTCCAATGCTTCCTCCTATATATATTTTAGATTCGATAATTAACCTTAATCCATGTCAGAAAGGTGCATCGGCTATGATTTATAATATTATTATGAAACTTAGGAAAGCTCCATTTGATAAGATTAGGGTAGATTGGGAACAGGAATTGGGGCTTACCATTTCTGTGGATGATTGGGGGCAGATTTTACAATTAGTTAATACTTCCTCTATTTGTGCTAAACATTCCCTAATTCAATTTAAAGTGGTTCATAGAGCACATATGTCCAAAGATAAGTTAGCGCGTTTTTACTCGCATATTAATCCTTTCTGTGATAGATGTTCGGGGCAGATAGCCTCTTTAACTCATATGTTTTGGTCTTGCCCTACTTTGGAAACTTTTTGGAGAGATATTTTCAATATTATTTCTAAGGTATTAAATATAGATATCTCTCCTCACCCTATTACTGCTATCTTTGGATTACCTAAAATTTCTAGTAATCTTTCCCCTTCAGCCCGTAGAATGATTGCATTTCTTACTTTAATGGCGAAAAGATGTATTTTACAACATTGGAAAGAGCTTAATGCTCCAACTACCTTTTTTTGGTTTTCTCAGACGATTTTATGTTTGAATCTGGAGAAAATTAGAAGTAACCTTTATGATTCTTCATTTAAATTTGAACAGATTTGGGGACCTTTTATTCGATATTTTCATTTAATGTAATATTTACCCTTCTTGTTTTTTCTTCACTGTTTTAATGGAGGTCGGGATTGAGGACGTGATTTTAAGTTTAACTCTGTTTGGTTTCAAGTTAGCCCATTGCTTTGCTTTGCTTTTAGTTAGTTGCACGGTGGGTTTTTTTTTTGGGGTTTTTTTTTCTTTTTTTTCCATTGATATATATAAAATCTAGTATACTATTATGTTATCTTGGTTTCTTATGCTTAAATTACATTGTTTGTAGTATTTTCTTTTTGGTATTGTTATCTTTTGGAATTTTATTATACTTTAACATTGTATTAATGTTTATATGGCTTACCTTTTTTGTATACTTACTCAATAAAAAGATTTAAAAAGAAAGAAAGGTAGAACTTGATTGGTCACTGCATCAAAGGTTACGGGAGAAGACCGGGAGTGGGGCTGAGGAGGTGATAAAAGGATCAGCCATGATTGAATGGTGGAGCAGACTCAATGGGCCAAATGGCTTAATTCTGCTCCTGTGTCTTATGGTCTTAAAATCTTGTCTCTTATTGAGGTAGAACAAGGTGAAACAATAACAATGCAGAATGAGGTGTAAAAGCTACCGACAGCATGCAGTGCAGGTAAATGATAAGTTCAAGATCACAACGATGTAGATCCTGAGGCCAAGAGTCCATCTTATCATATAAAAGGTCTGTTCAATAGTCTGGCAATGGAGGGATAGAAGCTGTCCTCGAGCCTGGTGTATGGAGGGATAGAAACTGTCCTCAAGCCTGGCGTATGGAGGGATAAAAGCTGTCCTTGAGCCCGGTGTATGGAGTGATAGAAGCTGTTCTCGAGCCTGGTGTATTGGGGGATAGCAGCTGACCTCCAGCCTGGTTTATGGAGGGATAGAATCTGTCCTCGAGCCCGGTGTATGAACGGATAGAAGCTGTCCTCGAGCCCGGTGTATGGTGGTATAGAATCAGTCCTCGAGCCCGGTGTATGAACGGATAGAAGCTGTCCTCAAACCTGATGTGTGGAGGGACAGAAGCTGACCTCGAGCCCGGTGTACTTGCTTTCAGGCTTTTGTATCTTCTGCCCGAGAAGAGAGAATGTCCCGAATGGGTGAGGTCTTTGTCAATATTTCCTCTTGCCTCAATAAAGCAGCCAGCGTAATCAGAGCCCGTAGAGAAGACGCTGGTTTCCATGATGTGCTGAGCTGTGTCGACAACTCTCTGTGGTCTTTCCTGCCTGGCTTATGGGACCGTGGTCAGCATGAGGTGAAGGGCTTGCCTCTGTAATGTGTAACTTTGTGCCATCATAGAGAGAAAAAAAATATTTTTAACTAACAAGAGCTGAGAATTGTTGACTCTCAGAAGTACGCAGATATCTTTATACACAAATCACTCAATATTACTAAACAGGTACAGAAAACAATTATTAATGGTATATTGCATTTTAGGAACAGCTTTCTTCCCTATGCCATCAGGTTTCTCAAAGTTTAAAGTATATTTATTATGTAAGTATGTACACATTATACAGCCTTGAGACTTGTCTCCTTACAGGCAGCCACAAAACAAGAAACTCAAAAGAACCCATACAAAAACAGACCAACAAACACCCAATGAGCAGAGAGAGAAGAGAAAACCAAAATGTGCAAACAATAAAAGTAAGCAAGTAGCATTTAGAACGAAAGTGAATCCTCAGACACGAAGCCCGGAGCAGGTTCGCAGCCTCAGCCTCAGTTTATCACATAGCTAATATCCCGCCCTGCAAAAACTCATTTCAGGGAGGTAGCACCATCAATTTGCGGGAGACTCCTGGAACTTCTGGGGAGGTGGGATGTCTGCAATAGAGTAGCTCCTTAGCAGCTGGCCAGCTAGTTTAAATAACGTTAGCTATGCTAATGAACGAATGACACCTGTTAAACTCACCTCAACATGTCTTTTACATTTTAACCCACCATGGGCAATAGAAAAGTCACTGTTGCAAATAGCCCGCAGTGAGCAACACTGTCATTATTTTTGACCCCTATTAGGCAGGGGTACACTTTAGTGTAGTCTGGGGAGGCGTATGTTTTATATTTTCTTTTTTTGGAGCACTCTACCATGGCGTGCTCTCTCTCTCTCTCTCTCTCTCTCTCTCTCTCTCTCTCTCTCTGTCGTGCTCTCTCTCTCATGCCCTCTCTCACGCCCTCGCCCACTTGCTCCCCATCTTATGCCCTCTCGCCCCTCCTCGTCCTCTCGTGCTCTCTCTTTCACGTGCTCACGCTCTATCGCTCTCTCTCGCTCTCAAAAAAATCGATTTCCGGGATATTGTATATAATTTGCGGTCATCAGGGAGCCACTATCAATATGCGGGACACTCCTGGAACTTCGGGAGAGGTGGGATGTCTGACATAGCGGAGTAAAACGTCTTGGAGCCCGCAGACAGAAGGCCTGGAGTAGGCACACAGCCCCGGCCTCGGCCTCAGCTCACAACATATTAGAGAGAAATGTCGTAGAGCCTGCGGACACAAAGCCCGGAGCAGGCCCACAGGCTCAGCCTCGGCCTCAGTTAATCACAAAGTGGAATGAAATGTCGGGCCTACAGACACCACATTTGTAGCAGGCCCTCGGCTTCAGGCTCGGTCCAGTGAAGAGTGGAGCAAATGTCGCAGAGCGGCGACGGCATTGGCCCAACCCTCTCCTTAGGCCCCATGTTTACTATCTCACTTTTTTCTTATTATAATTTATATTTTTTTCATTATTATGAATTGCACTGTACTACTGTTGTAAAACAACAAATTTCACAATATAGGCCAGTGATATTAAACCTAATTCTGATTCTGAATCGTTAGTACATTGTTTTGTAGCGTACGGTATTATGATGGTGCGTACTGCTGGTGAGACCATACCTGGACAACTCTGTATAGGAAACACAAAATAATCTGCAGATGCTGCGATCAAAGCAACACTTTCAGTCTGCTGGATGAACTCAGCAGGTCGGGCAGCATGTATAGCCACAAATATTTGTTTTGGGATGAGTGTAGCAACAGTTCACTACGTTGATTCCTCAGGATGTCAAATGTGGAAAGGTTAGTCAGACCGTGACTGTACACTTCAGAAGAACTCACTGCCACGCTAAATTTTTAAAGGTTTTAATGGGGTAAATGTGGAGATATAGTTTCCCTTGACTGAGGCGCAGAGAACTCCAGATCACATTCTCAAAGTAAAGGGCAGGTTATTTTTATTTTATTTTATTTAGAGATACGGTGTGGAACAGGCCCTCACGGCTCCCTGAGCCACACCACCAAGCAACCCACCGATATAACACTGGCCTATCGCAGGACAGTTTACAACCCACCGATATAACACTGGCCTATCACAGGACAGTTTACAACCCACCGATATAACACTGGCCTATCGCAGGACAGTTTACAACCCACCGATATAACACTGGCCTATCGCAGGACAGTTTACAACCCACCGGTATAACACTGGCCTATCGCAGGACAGTTTACAACCCACCGGTATAACACTGGCCTATCGCAGGACAGTTTACAACCCACCGATATAACACTGGCCTATCGCAGGACAGTTTACAACCCACCAATATAACACTGGCCTATCGCAGGACAGTTTACAATGACCCGTCAACCTACTAACAGGTACGTCTTTGGAACGTGGGAGGAAACTGGAACACCCGGAGAAAACCCTATACAGTTAACAGGAAGAACGTACAAGCTCCTTACAGTCGGCATCGGAATTGAACTCTGAACTCTGCTGCGTTAGCGCAGCGCTCGAACTGTGCAGAACTGCTTCATCTGGAAGGTGGCGAATCATCGATAATATCTGCTGTGGAAGGCTGTGAAAAGTCAGTTTCTGGGTGTGTATTTGAGACACGGAGGTCGGTTGATTTTTGGATATTGGTGGATGTGCCACAGAGTCACACAGTATGGGAACAGGCCCTTCGGCCCAGCGGCTCAATGCTGACCAAGATTCCCATCCAAGCTAGTCCCACTTGTCTGCATTTGGCCCTTTATCCCTCAAACCTTTCTTATCCATGTACCTGTCCAAGGCTCTTTAAAATGTTGTTAATATACCTGCCGCAACCACTTCCCCTGGCTGACCATTCCATATATTGACCCTACTTTGTGGGGAAAAAGCTGCCTCTCAGATTCCTACTAAATCTCTCCCCCTCATCCCTGTCTCCTCTAGTTCTTCAGAGTCAGAAATCAGCTTTAATATCACTGGCGTATGTCATGAACTTTGTTCGTATGCAGCAGCTGTACATTGTAATACAGAATAATAAAAACTAAATTACAGTAAGAGGTAGATGTATATTAAAAGATAAGTAGCACATAAAGAGAAAAGAAGAGTAGTGAGGTAGTAGTCATGGGTTCAAAGCCCATTCAGAAACCTGATGGCAGAGGGGAAGACGCTGTTCCTAAATCATTGAGTGTGTGCCTTCAGGCTCCTGGACCACCTCCTTGATTGTAACAATGAGAAGAGGGCATGTCCTGGGTGACAGGGGTCCTTAATGATAGATGCCACCTTTTGGGGGCATCACTCCTTATAGATGATCCCCCAACCCTGGGAAAAAGACTGCATTCACCCTATCTGTGTCACGTATGATTTTAGACGCTTCTTGAAGATCACTTTTTATTCTCCTATACTTCAGTGGAAAGAGTCCCAGCTTGTCCAACCTCTCTTCATCATACAGACTCTTGAGACCAAGCAACATCCTCATAAAACTCTTCTGCACTCTTTCCAGCTTCATGACATCCTTCCCAAAGCAGGGTGACCAAAACTAAACCCGAGGAAATCTGCAGGTGCTAGAAATTCAAGCAACACACACAAAATGCTGGTGGAACGCAGCAGGCCAGGCTGCATCTATAGGAAGAAGCACAGGCTTCTCCTATCATTTCAGATCTCCCCCTCCCCCTCCCGCTTTCAAATCTCTGACTAACTCTTCTTTCAGTTAATCCTGACGAAGGGTCTTGGCCCAAAACGTCGACGGTCCTTCTTCCTATAGATGCTGCCTGGCCTGTTGAGTTCCACCAGCATTTTGTGTGTGTTGGTTGACCAAAACTAAACATGGTTTTCAAAATGTATCCTCATTGATTAGATTAGATTATGACACTCAGTCCTCATTTATTGTCATTTAGTAATGCATGCATTAAGAAATTATACAATGTTCCTCCAGTATGATATCACAGAAACACTCGACAGACCAAGACTAAAACTGACAAAAAACACATAATTATAACATATAGTTACAACAATGCAAAGCAATACCATAATTTGATAAAGAACAGACCATGGGCACGGTAAAAAAAAGTCTCAAAGTCCCGATAGCCCATCATCTCACGCAGACGGTAGAAGGATGAAAAACTCTCCCTGCCATGAACCTCCAGCGCCGCAAACTTGCCGATGCAGCATCCTGGAAGCACCCGACCACAGCCGACTCTGAGTCCATCCAAAAACTTCGAGCCTCCGACCAGCCCTCTGACACCGAGCACCATCTCTGCCGAATGCTTCACCCCGGTCGCCGAGCAACAGGCAAAGCCGAGGATTCGGGGCCTTCCCCTCCGGAGATTCTGGATCACACAGTAGCAGCGGCAGCGAAACAGGCATTTCAGAAGTTTCATCAGATGTTCCTCCGTGCTCTCACATCTGTCTCCATCAAATCAGGATTGTGCACGGCCCCCTACTTGACAGATAACAGATATTCATTCCAGAGTAGGCGCTGTGCGCTGTCTCTTGTACAACACCGTTGGGTATATTTAAAGCGGGGGTCGATAGGTTCCTGATTATCAGGGTGTCAAAGGTTATGGGGAGAAGGCAGGAGAATGGGTTTGAGAGCGATAATAAATCAAGCATGATGGAATAGCAGAGCAGACTTGATGGGCTGAATGGCCTAACTCATACCTTATTGACACACTTGGGAAACTGTACTTGTACTCCTAGGTCCCTCTATTCTGCTAAAGCGTTAATACAGGTTAGGGGTGCTGAGGGAAAAGTTTTTATTACATGTCAGAGCAAGGCACAAAGGAATAACTAATGCTTCTATTTCTTGTTATTCAGTTTACGTAAAGAAAAAAATCTCATCTTGGCTGCAGTTTACCAACGTTTGCCTATTTAATGGTTCACATTTGTGAGATATTTAATATCTTATCTAAATCCAAGCTTTGTTAATTGAGTGCAATAAGTGAACATTATTTTGAAATGCGTGTGATTTGTATTTTTTAATTAACTGGTCTAGATCAGATTGAATTAGATATCATGTATTCACACCCCCAAGCCCTCCGCTGCTAATTAACTTTGAGTTGGTTTCGTTTCCTGCCTGCATCAGCACAATATCTGGGAACTGTTATGTATAATAACTGTGGCTGTGTCTAACTAATCCCTGGTGTGTTATTTCATAACTTTGCTCAGAGGAGCTGCAGAAAGGTTGGAAGAGTTTGTGAAGAGGTTCGGTTGACTGGGGTGAATGGGGATAGAAGGCTGGTTAGCCAGACAGGCGAAGATGAAGAAGGAATTGGAGAGTGTCTCGAGTGACAGCGAAGTAAAGGTTTTGTTTAAAGATTGGCTTTGAAGACCGTAAGACATAGGAACAGAATTAGGCCATTGGGTCCATCCAGTCTTCTCCACCATTCCATCATGGGTGACTTATTTTCTGTCTCAACAGCATTCTCCTGACTCCTCCCTGTAACCTTTGACACCCTTACTAACCAAGAACCTGTCAACCTATCTTTTAAATATACCCAATAACTTGGCCTCCACAGCCGTCTGTGGCCATGAATTCCACAGACTCACCACTCTCTGGCTAAAGAAATTCCTCCTCATCTCTGTTCTGAATTCTCTATTCTGAGGCTATGCCCTCTGGTTCAAGACTGCCCCACTACAGGAAGCATCCTCTCCACTTCCACTCTTACCTAGGTCTTTTGATTTTCAATAGGTTTCTATGAGACTCCCCCCTCCCCCACCCAATTCTTCTAAACTCCAGCAAATACAGGCCCAGAGCCATCAAATGCTCCTTGTATATTAACCCTTTCATTCCTGGAAGCATTCTTGTGAGCATTCTCTGGCCCCTTTCTAATGTCAGCACACCTTTTCTTAGAAAGGGGACCCAAAACTGCTCACAATACTCTAAATGAGGTCTGACTGATGTCTTATAAAGCTTCAGCATCACATTCATGATTTTATGCAAAGATTAGCTGGAAAAAAAAGCAGGAAGATGCAAAAAAAACCTTCTATTCATTTAAGTTATGAAAAAACTTCAGGAAAAGAGATGACTGACAAGTGGCATTAATGATGGTGTTAAAGCCAAGAAAGAGCATATTTCCAGAAATAGATCTGGCCCTGAGGTATAGAAGAAGTTTACAACTTGGCAAAGAGAGCCATGGAATTAATAAATAAAGGCATAAATGTCTGATAAAAACTGGCAGGACACATAACATGGAATGTAAGAGGTTTTTTTGAATGGAAAGTCCTACAAAGAGTAGTGGATATGGCCCAGTGCATCATGGGCAAGGCCCAATGAGCATGTGTACAAGGACGACTGTCGCAGGAAAGCAGCGTCCATTATCAGGGACCCCCAACACCCAAACCACGCTCTCCTCTCACTGTTGCCATCAGGAAGAAGGTGTAGGAGCCTCAAGACTCACACCACCAGGATCTGGAGCAGTTATTGCCCCTCAACTATTGGCTCGTGAGCCAGCAGGAATATCTTCACTCACCTCAACACTGAACTGATCCCACAACCTATGGCTCACTTTCAAGGACTCTTCATCTCAAGTTCTCAATATTTATTGCTTATTTATTATTATTCTTTTATTGTATTTACATTTTGTTGTCTTTTGCACACTGGTTGTCCATTTTGTCGTGTGGTTTTGCATAGATTCTATTGTGTTTCTTGTACTTACTGTGAATGCCTGCAAGAAAATGAATCTCAAGATAGTGAAGGTGACATATATGTGCTTTGACAGTAAATTTACTTTGAACTTTGTGGGAAAAAAGTATGTGAAAAAGAAAAGACATTGACAGAGAGGGAGTTTGGAGAAACCCGTTTTATTTCACTAAGGGTACCCGTTTTTTTTGATAGGAAGATAGGAACATAACCCACCTGCTTCCTTTTGACCATGCTACACCAACTAAACTGTTAGTGATTTAAAATTGTTCGTCATCCTTTTTATTTCCTCCTAGAATACGATTAAATTCTTTCACAGTCTGAGTTAGCAGCAGCTGTTTTCTCCCAAGTGGAATGGCTTTGTTTCTCTGACCTTTGCCCCAATTTATGTCCTCCATCCTCCCTATCCGCCACCTCCTATCCTACACTAACGTGGACTGGTACTATACTGTCAGAAAGCGAGAGGCCAAATTGTGCACAGCAAGATGCCACAAGTCAGATTGTTCTGATCCCTCAGAACCACCCGGAATATCAACCAGGGCTGTGTTCAGAAGTCTCCACACAGAAAAGACAGCACACTGATCAGATGGTCCCCGTCCTCTGCCCTCTGAGCTGGTGCTGACTTCAAATAGTAACCTTGTCCCTATAGCTGTCCCTTCTGCTTTTTCTCACTGTCTGTCTCTCTCCCTCTCTGTCCACACACCCCTCTACCCTCCTCCCCCTCTCTGTCTCCCTCCCTCTCTGTCTGCCCGTCCACTACGCTCCTCTCTCCCGTCCCCCCTCCCTCTGTCTCCCACCCTATCCTGCTCCCTCCCATCCCCGCCTCCCCCGGCTGCTGACTGACTCACAACTATTTTTACTGGCTCGTGTTCCCACTTCAGCTCCTCGGTCTGGTCGTTTCCACTTGAGATACTTTACAGCCTGGGTGCCCATTGGCTGGGCCCGAGCAGAAGTTGGCAGCGGCTAAGGATACCTTTGTGTAATGGAAACACGGGATGCAGGTCCGTGGGCAGTGGAGGTAACCCCACGCCTGCAGCATGAACTGCAAGCCTGGTCGAAGATTTAGGTGCCAGTCAGGAGCTGCTGGGGTTCTGTCACGGGAACAAGAAATGGTGCAGCATGGAATTGCAAAGTATCCTTATTATCAAGCATGTATACTATATACAACTTTGAGATTTGTCTCCTTACAAACATCCACAAAACAAAGAAACCCAATAGAACCCATTTTTAAATAAAGACTGTCAAACAGTCAATGTGTAGAAAAAAATCGAATTGTGCAAACAATAAAAGTAAGTAAATGGCACTGAGAGCTGAAGCACACAGAAGTGGGTCCGGAGCCACGAAGCTAGTCACAAATCCAGGAACCCATCAGCTGCAGGCCACAGACTCCGTTCAGAACGGAGATGAATAAAGTTCGCAAGCTGAACACTGGCCTGGTCCTCCTCTCTGGCCCCACCACCCTGACCTTTTCAGTCAGGCCTGGAGCTTAAATCGGCCAGACCTCAGGCCATTCCTTGCTCTGGGACCTGGGCTCTGCTGTTTTGATATGCTCTCAGGCCCAGGAACTGCTGCTTTGATTCGACCCAGACCTGACCTTTCCAATTCGGCCCAGCCCGGCTCTTAAATCGGTCAAACTTGGCTTGTTCCTCGTTCTTGGGCCTGGGCCCTGCTGCCTTGGATCTGCTTTGAGAGGTGTGGGACAGGCTGCAGAGGAGGATTGCCAGGGGAGGGGGGTGCACGGATGCAGACACCCAGCCCTGAGACACCAGGCAAGGTCTTTGATTCTAAGCAATCGGTATATTGATCATTACAGAATGTCTCTCTGGTCCTTCCTGCTCTCTCCCCTCTCCCTTCCCCTTTTCCCATCCATCTCTCTCTCCCTGCCTCCCTCCCCACTCCCAGTCCACAATAGAGACCCAGATCAGAATCAGGTTTATCATCACTCACGTATGTCATGAATTTTTTTTACCGCGGCAGCACAATGCAATACATAAAATTACTACAGCCACAAGAGGTGCTGCAGATGCTGGAAAGGTAGAGCAAAACGCACAATGTGCTGGAGGTGCTGGAGGTGCTGAGCAGGTCAGGCAGCATCTATGGATGGGAGTCAACCGCGCTGTTTTGGGCCAAGACCCCTTTTCTAGGAAGTTTGTGAACCCTGTAGAATATTCTCTATTTCTGCATAAATATGATCTAAAATGCATTTTGGCAGAAATATATGTTTGGAGGAAAAAGGGCACAGCACACCAACACCAAAACCTCATCCCAACTGTGAAGCACGGTGGAAGGAGCATCATAGTTTGGAGCTGTTTTGCTGCCTCAGGGCCTGGACAGCTTGCAATCGTTGAGGGAACAATGAATTCAAAATTGTATCAAGACATTTTACAGGAGGATGTCAGGGTAGCAGTCTGTCACCGGAAGCTTAATTAGAAGTTGGATCATGCAACAAGTCAATGATCTGAAAGACAAGAGTAAATCAACAACAGAATGGTTCAAGAAGAAGAAAATCTGTGTTTTGGATTGGCGAAGTGAAAGTCCTGACCTTAATCCTATAGAAATGTTGTGGAAGGACCTGAAGCAAGCATTTCATGCAAGGAAGCCCACCAACATCCCAGAGTTGAAGCAGTTTTGTAAGGAGGAATGGCCCAAAATTCCTCCAAACTGATGTGCAGGACTGGTCAACAGTTAGTGGAGATGTTTGGCTGAAGTTATTGCTATACAAGGGGGTCACACCAATTACTGAAAGCAAAGGCTCATATACTTTTTCCAACAAATATATGTAAAGCTGGATCATTTTTCTCAATAAATAAATGAACAAGTGTAATGTCTTTTGTGTTATGTTGGTGCTGGAGGGGGAATTTCTAGAGTTGATGTAGACAGGATGTTTCCGATGGTGGGAGAGTCTAGGTCCAGAGGGCACAGCCTCAGAATAGAGAGGCATCCTTTTAGAATGGAGATGAGGAGGAATTTCTTTAGCCAGAGGGTGGTGAATCTGTGGAATTCTTTGCCACAGGCAGTTGTGGAGGCCAAGTCTTTATGTATTTTTAAGGCAGAGGTTGATAGATTCTTGATTGGTCAGGGCATGAAGGCATACAGGGAGAAGGCAGGAGATTGGGGCTGAGAGGGAAAATTGAATCAGCCATGATGAAATGGTGGAGCAGACTCGATGGGCCAAATGGCCTAATTCTGCTCCTGTGTCTTATGGTTTTATTGCCATGTTTGACAGTCATAGGAGTATGCAACATAAGCAGGTTGTTCAATCCAGCTTGTCCGTTCTGACAACGTTGTCGAACAGAGTTAGTCCCATTTTCCAACCTGGAGTCCATGGACCCCTCAGTTAATGATAGGGAGTCCATAGCATAAAAAAGGTTGGGAACCCCCACTCAATGCTTTTCCTATACCGTGTACTTGTCCAGATTATTGTTAATTGCCTTAGTTGTTTCCCTGACTAATATGAGAGGACATAATTTTAAGGTGAGTGGAGGAAAGTATCGTGCGAAAAACAAAAAAACACTTTAAACACTCAGTAAGTGGCAGTTCTGTGGGAGAAGATGCCTTTTTAATGAGAGAGGTTAGGGGGGAATGGCCAGACTGGTTCAGACAGGAAGGCGACAGTAACTCAAATAACCACACATAACAACAGTGGTGTGCAGGAGAACATCTCTGGGCACAGAACACGTCAGCGTGGATGGGCTGCAGAAGACTGTGAACATGCACTCAGTGGCCATTTTATTAGATACAGGGGGCACTAAGTATATATTCTCCCTTCCCACTCAGCTTGAGTCCTGGTTTCCACTGGCCTTGGACTTCACTGGTACCCTGTCCTGTAAATTGTGGATCTCTTCAGAGTTTGCAGGAAGTATAAAATTGACTTCAGTGTCAGAGTGTGCGTTGAAAAACCAACACCTCCTCGGACTGGGAGGGGAGCCAAAGGTAACAGTTGGCCTGTTATTGTTAAACCACAGGTGTAACAAACTTCCAAAATTGCTGGATGGGGGAGAGACGGGGGCACAGGAGGAAATTCCAGAGGTCGGTGGACCAACACAGAAGCCTCTGGCGGTGTGGGTAGTGAGGAGGATTGGCTTGGTCAGCTGGCTGGTTGGGTGGATTAGATTTTAATCCTGACAAATGTCAAGTGATTCATTTTGAAAGGGCCAAATGAGGATAAGATCTCCACAGTAAATGATCAGTCCTTTGGGAGCATTGAGGAACAGGCCTTGGAGTTCAAGTTCACAGATCCAAGAAAGTGGCCGCCGGGGTAGAGAGCGGTGGCACGATTGTGCAGCGGTTAGTGCAAAGCTTTACGATGCCAGCTGTAAGGTCGGGGTTCAATTCCAGCCATTGCCTATAAGGAGTTTGTACGTTTCCCTGGTGACTGTATGGGTTTTCTCCGGGTGATCCAGTGTCCTCCCATGTCAGGGGTACACATAGGGTAAATGCAAGCAGGCTTTTCTGCTGCGGTTCGGTGTCTCAGTGCTTAGCCCACTGCTCTACTCTCTGTATACACATGACTGCGTTGGTAGGCATAGCTCAAATACCATCTCCAAATTTGCTGACGATACAACCGTTGTTGGTAGAATCTCAGGTGGTGACGAGAGGGTGTACAGGAGTGAGATATGCCAACTAGTGGAGTGATGTCGCAGCAAAAACCTTGCACTCAACTTCAGTAAGACGAAAGAGCTGATTGTGGACTTCAGTAAGGGTAGGATGAACGAACACATACCAATCCTCATAGAGAGATCAGAAGTGGAGAGAGTGAGCAGCTTCAAGTTCCTGGGTGTCAAGATCTGTGAGGATCTAACCTGGTCCCAACGTATCGATGTAGTTATAAAGAAGGCAAGACAGTGGCTATAATTCATTAGGAGTTTGAAGTGATTTGGTATGTCAACAAATACACTCAAAAACTTCTATAGTTGTACCGTGGAGAGCATTCTGACAGGCTGCATCACTGTCTGGTATGGAGGGGCTACTGCACAGGACTGAAAAAAGCTGCAGAAGGTTGTAAATCTAGTCAGCTATATCTTGGGCACTAGCCTACAAAGTACCCTGGACATCTTCAGGAAGCGGTGTCTCAGAAAGGCAGCGTCCATTATTAAGGACCTCCAGCACCCAGGGCATGCCCTTTTCTCACTGTTACCATCAGGTAGGAGATACAGAAGCCTGAAGGCACACACTCAGCGATTCAGGAACAGCTTCTTCCCCTCTGGCATCCAATTCCGAAATGGACTTTGAAGCTTTGGACACTACCCCACTTTTTTTAATATATAGTATTTCTGTTTTTGCTCATTTTAAAATAATCTATTTAATATACATAATTGATTTACTTGTTTACTTATTATTGTTTTATTTCATTTATTATTATTATTATTATTTTCTCTCTCTGTTAGATTACATATTGCATTGAACTGCTGCTGCTAAGTTAACAAATTTCACGTCACATGCTGGTGATAATAAACCTGATTCTGATTCTCAAAACAACTAGGAGTCATGGGTTAAGGGCAAAAGGTGAAAAGTTTAAGGGGACATGAGGGAAAACTTCGTCACTCAGAGGGTTGTGAGAGTGCAGAATGAGCTGCCAGTACAAGTGGTGCCTGCGAGCTCGATGTCAATGTTTAAGAGAAGTTTGGATAGGTACATGGATGGTAGAGGCATGGAGGGCTTTGGCTCAGGAGCAGATCAATGGGAGGAGGCAATTTCAATGGCTCAGCACAGACTAGATGGGCCAAAGGGCTTGTTTCTGTGCTGTACTTTTCGATAACTATTCAAAAGGTGTACGGTTAGGATTTGTGAAACTTGGGCATGCTTTATTGGCGCCAGAAGCATTGCCACACTTGTAGGCCACTCTCCCCCCACCCCTGGCATAAGCCTTGCTGATTTGATTTTATGCAAAACAATGTGTTATACTGTATGTTTCAATGTACGTGTGATAAATGAAGCTAATCTCGTTTCGTGAAGTGTCTGGAATGTGCTGCCAGGGGTTGGTGGAGAAAGAATAGTGGCATTTAAGAGGCTGGTGGGTAGAGACGTGAATATGCAGGGATGGGAGGGATATTGATCATGTACAGACAGAGCAGACTATTTGGAATTATTATTGTCTCATGTACTGAGGGACGGGGAAAAGCTTCTTTCGCTTAATGCTTATACAGATCATTTCATCAAATCAGTGCATTGAGGTAATGATGATAACAGAATTTGAATAAAGGCAAACATTAGATTAGCTATATTTTTCACACATACGTGGAAGCTTAGAGTGAAATGCGTTGTTTGCATCAAGATAGACTGGGAGCAGCCAGCAAGTGTCTGCATGCTTCCGGCACCAGCATAGCATAACCACAGCTTACTAACCCTAACCCGTACGTCTGTGGAATGTGGGACAAGCACCCAGAGGAAACCCACCTGCTCACAGGGAGAACGGACAAACTCCTTACAGACAGCGGCGGAAGTTAACTCCGATCTTACGGCAGACGCTGTAGAGCGTTACGCTGACGGCCGCGCTCCCGGAAGTGCAGTTCTTTGCAGACACTAAGGTTCAAGGCTACACGAGGTAGACTGTGAGGTCAAGAGTCCATCTTATCCTACCAGGGAAGCATTCAATAATCTTGTAACAGAGGGGTAGAATCTGGACCTGGGCCTGGTTTCAGTGGTCCTAAAGCCTAATTTGGCATTAGATTATGTGCAGCTATTGTGAGTCGAATTAGTGGCGGAGACAGACTGCACAAGCGGAGACTTTTTTGCAGGGCAGAAATGGCTAATATCAGGGGCCATAATTTTAAGGTGATTGGAGGGAAATACATCCCTCGTATTAGCTGTTTCTGTCCTGGGGAAAAAGACACTGGCTGTCTACTCAATCTACACCTCTTATCTTGTACATCTCTATCAAATCACCTCTCATCCTCCCTTACTCCGAAAGATTCCCGATCGCGCAGTAACAGCAGCAGTGAACTGGCGTTTCAGAAATTTCTCCAGATGTTCCTCTGTGCTTTCACGTCTGTCTCCATCAAATCAGAATTGTCCACAGCCCCTATTTAACGGATACAATATCATTTTTCACCAGAGGGCTGTGCACGCGCGGTGTGCTGCTCTCTCTCCTCCTGTCTTAAATAGGTAGTGCAAATATAGAAATTAAAAAAGTAGTGAGCTAGTGTTCATAGGTTCAATGTCCATTCAGAAATCAGATGGCAGAGGGGAAGAAGCTGTTCCTGACTCGTTCAGTGTGTGCCTTCAGGCTTCTGAACCTCCTCCTTGATGGTCGCAATGAGAACAAGGCATATCAGGGCGAGGCTAGGTAGCGTCCACACCAGGACCACCAGACTCAAAAACAGTCACTTTCCCCAAGCAGTGAGGCTGATCAACACCTCCACCCACTAACCCAGCCCTCCACACCCCCAACCACCACTACTTTATCACTTCCTGTCAGAGTTGCCTTGTGTACAGACACTCCTGTGCTGAGTGTCATTTGATGGACATACAACCAATCTATGTATATAGATAGCTGTAGGAGGGAGCCTGAAGGCCCACTCTCAGTGATTCAGGAACAGCTTCTTCCCCTTGTGCAGGACCACCGTGCTGAAGAAGGGTCTCGGCCTGAAAAGTGTCGACTGTTTATTCAATTCCATAGATGCTGCCTGACCTGTTGTGTTCCTCCGGCATTTTTGTGTGTGTGTGTGTTGCTCTATATCCTGTCCCATTCTTTGCCTGTCTTCTCTGCTTTCCTTGACACCACCGATCTTCATATCATCTGCAAACTTACCGATCTGCCCGTCCGCATTTACAACCAGGTCACCACGATTGACAGATCCAACTACAGTAAGTCCGTTGGACCACTACCCTCTGTCTTCTGTAAGGCAGGTTTATAAAATCCAACAGGGCAGAGATGGGGACAAAGCACGCTTTTTCTTCCCCCCTTGGTTAAAGAATCAAGAACCAGAGGGCAGAGGTTGAAGGTGAGAGGGGAGAGATTGAATAAGAGGTTGAGGGGCAAGTTTTTCACCCCAAGGGTGGTCAGTGTGTGGACTGCCTGAAGAAGTGGTTGAGACAGGTACAGTAGCAACATCTGAAAGACATTGGTTAAGGTACATGGATAGGAAAAGGCACAGGCAAATGGGACTGGCTTAGATAGGAATCCTGGTCAACATGGATCAGATGGGCCGAAGGGCCCGTTTCTGTGCTCTGTGACTAGAGAATACAGTACTGTATAAAAGTCGTAGGCACATATGTATAAAGCTAAGGTGTCGAATACTTTTGCACTGTACTGTGTTTGTTAATGTGGAGCAGATAGTGTTTGTAAATCTGGCAGGAGCAAAGGATGTTGGGAATGGTGAGGGTGGAGTGCCATGGGAGGGGGGTGGGACAGGTGGTAGAGAAGGAGTTCTGGGGCCGGGGGTGGCATAGGTGCAGACGTGCCTAGCCCTGAAACAACAAGCAAGGTCTTTTGATTCCAAACAATTGGTTTATTGATCATTACAGAACGTCTCTCTGATGCCTTCCACTCCCTTCCTGTTTTCCCAGCCATGATTCCCCTCTCCCTGCCCCCTTCCCACTCTCAGTCCACAACAGAGACCCAGATCAGAATCAGGTTTATCATCACTCACACATCATAAAATTTGATTTTCTTTTCTGCGGCAGCAGTACAGTGCAATACATAAAGTTACTACAGTACTGTGCAAAGTCTTATGTACCCTAGCTATATATACCTAAGACTTGTACAGTCCTGTAAATGTTGATGTTGTTTTGTAGCAGCAGTACAGTGCAATACGTGAAGTTACTACAGTACTGTGCAAACGTCTTGGGCACTCTAGCTATGTACAGGTGTAGCTGACTTTTGCACAGTGCTGTGTATCACCATTCCTTCAGCATCAGCTGGTCTAAGTTCTGTAGACCACAGTGGATGCACTCGGGAAGAACGAACAGAATGAACAGGCAGCAGTTAAAGGTGGAGGAGAAACCCAACTCGCCATGCATAATGCAAGGCCCAGGAAACGGGCAGCTACATTACACGTGAAGTGATATGGAAAGCTCCAATCGCAGTCCATTCTGAGGCAATCATGTTTCTCTCTCTCTGTCTCTCTACAACTGCATCGGCAGCGTTAGGTGGGCAACTCGCTCAAAACAGGCCCCATGACGCCCTTCACCAATGGGACCCAACTAGTGTTTTATAAACAACTCGCTGTTCACTGTGTCTGGCTTTGTTACTAAGCATAAGAAGTAAATATTAGAAAAGAATTAGAATCTGGTTTATTATGGTTGACTTGGATATAATGAAATTTTATTTTATTCCAGCAGTTCAATCCAAGGACCTAAAAATCACTGTAAATGTGCCCAGTACTGAATGTTCTCCTCATGAATACATGCATTTCCTCCGGGTGCTCCCATTTCCTTCCACATTCCAAAGACGTACATTAGGAGGTTAATTGATCACGTGGGCGGCCTGGTCTCATTAGACCGCAGGGCCTATTACTGTGCTGTACGTCTAAGTAAGTACATAGTGCAAAGAAAAGGAACAGTGAGGTAGTGTTCCCGGGCTATTCAGAAATCTGTGGGCAGGGGGCACGAGTATGAACACAAGAGATTCTGTGGATGCTGGAAAGCTGGAGCAACTCGCCCAAAGATGCTGGAGGAACTGACCTACTGGGTCACCTATTGTGGAGGGGAAGGAGCTGTTCTTGAAACATCGATTGTGTGCCTTCAAGCTCCTGTACCTCCTCCCCGATGTAAGGGCTGAGAAGAAGACGTTCCAGATGGCAAGGGTCTTTAATGATGAAAATCACCTTTTTGCAGATGTTCTTAATGGTTGGGAGGGATGGAACCAGTGGAACTGGCCGTGTCTACAACCCTCTGCAGCCTCTTGCGATCCTGTGCACTGGACCCTTCGTATCAGGCTGTGATGAAACCAGTTAGAATGCTCGCCACTGAACACCTATAGAAACTTTGGCGGGAGGAGAGAGAGCAGCGCTCCACGCGTGCGCAGACCTCCAGTGAAAAATGATATTGTATCCGTTAAATAGGGGCCATGGACAATTCTGATCTGATGGAGAATGGACGTGAAACTACAGAGGAACATCTGGAGAAATTTCTGAAACGCTCGTTCGCTGCTGTCATTACTGAGTGGTCGGGAATCTTTCGGAGGGTAGGCCTCAAAATCCCCGGCTTTGCCTGCTGTTGGCGACCGAGATTGAGGTTGAATTGTTCAGATAGAGATGGTGCTCAGTACTCGGTGTCGGAGAGCTGATCAGAGCTCGAAGTTTTCAGATGACTCAGAGTCGGACCGTGGTCGGGCATGGCAGGGAGAGTTTTTCTTCCTTCTCCCGTCTGCGTGAGATGTGGGACATTTGAGAGACTTTGAACTTTTACTGTGCTCATGGACTTCTTCATCAAGTTATGGTATTGTTACACTGTTGTAACTATATGTTATAATTATGTGGTTTTGTTAGTTTTTTCAGTCTTGGTCTATCCTGTGTTTTGTGATATCACACCGGAGGAGATATTGTATCATTAATGCATTCATTACTAAATGACAATAACAGAGGGCTGCGTGTCTTCATAACCTTGAAACTTACAAGACTCTTTGGTGACATACTGAATCATCTCAAACTCTTAACAAAGCTTTTGGCTTTTAGGTATTGGTTTATTGACATTACATGTACCAAGATACAGTGAAAAGCTTGTCTTGCATGCTGTTCGTACAGATCAGATCATTACACAGAGCAGTGAGGTAGAACAAGGTAAAACAATAACAGAGTGCAGAATAAAGTGTAACAGCTACTGAAAACGTGCAGTTTAGGTAAACAATAAATTCAGAGTCACTAGTGATCCTTCTTCGTGATTGCATCATTGTGTTGAGCCCAGGATGACCCTTCAGAGATGTCAACACCCTGGAACGTAGAGAATGAAGTTAGTCCGCTGAATCCTTTAAGGTTCAGGATATTTTTCTTGTCATTCTTCAGTACACAAATGTACAGGAGAACAAAATAATTGTTACTCTGGATCTGATGCAGCACAAAAAGCATAATAATCATAAATAATGCAATAAATATAAATGTAGAGTAATCCCAGTAAACACAGTGTACGAGTAACTGCTGAGTGTGGCCGTGGATACATAGTCATAGTCAGACTTTATTGATCCCGGGGGAAATTAGTTTTCATTACAGTTGCACTGTAATAAATAGTAATAAAACCATAAATAGTTAAATAGTAATATGTAAATTATGCCAGTAAATTATGAAATAAGTCCAGGACCAGCCTATTGGCTCAGGGTGTCTGACCCTCCAAGGGAGGAGTTGTAAAGTTTGATGGCCACAGGCAGGAATGACTTCCTATGACGCTCTGTGCTGCATCTCGGTGGAATGAGTCTCTGGCTGAATGTACTCCTGTGCCCACCCAGTGCATTATGTAGTGGATGGGAGATATTGACCAAGATGGCATGCAACTTGGACAGCATCCTCTTTTCAGACACCACCGTGAGCGAGTCCAGTTCCATCCCCACAACATCACTGGCCTTACGAATGAGTTTGTTGATTCTGTTGGTGTCTGCTACCCTCAGCCTGCTGCCCCAGCACACAACAGCAAACATGATCACACTGGCCACCACAGACTCGTAGAACATCCTCAGCATTGTCCGGCAGATGTTAAGGGACCTCAGTCTCCTCAGGAAATAGAGACGGCTCTGACCCTTCTTGTAGTCAGCCTCAGTGTTCTTTGACCAGTCCAGTTTATTGTCAATTCGTATCCCCAGGTATTTGTAATCCTCCACCATGTCCACACTGACCCCCTGGGTGGAAATGGGGGTCACCGGTACCTTAGCTCTCCTCAGGTCTACCACCAGCTCCTTAGTCTTTTTCACATTAAGCTGCAGATAATTCTGCTCACACCATGTGACAAAGTTTCCTACTGTAGCCCTGTACTCAGCCTCATCTCCCTTGCTGATGCATCCAACTATGGCAGAGTCATCAGAAAACTTCTGAAGATGACAAGACTCTGTGCAGTAGTTGAAGACAATCATAATCAATACATAAGACAACCTTGTATGCATAGACTGATTGTATGTACGCACATAAAATGATGCTGGGTGCATCATTCCATTGGGTGATTAAGTCGGCTCAGCCCATCATTGAGACTGAACTCCCGGACCCAGAGACAATCTACAATTCTCGATGCCCACAGCGCGCTCCTGGACACAGTCTGTTCAATCTCTTTCCATCGAAGCAGACACAGTGAAATGCGCCGTTTGCGTTAGCGACCGACTCAGTCCGAGGGTATGCTGGGGGCAGGCCACAAGTGTCGATGGCACTTTTGGTGCCAACATCGCATGCCCACAACTTGCTCACCCTAACCCTAACTGTGTGTCTTTGGAACGTGGGTGGAGGAAATCCAGGGTTCATGGAGAAAATGTAGCAGCTCATTAGAGGCCACAGCAGGAGTTGAACGCCGATCAATTCCTGCTACAGAGTGTCGTGCTAACCTCTATGTAGCTGCTACACTATCATGCTGTCCCAGTTAGAAAGGCTCACTAATGCTCACTGTAAGTCTTTGGAAACTGGAGCAGCGTGTGGTTACAAGGCGGGAGCATACAAACTCCTCCCAGGCAGTGCCGAGAATCGAACCCAGTTCCTGAAGCTGGTGCAAACTGCGGCTACTATGCATCGGGAGTAGAGTGAGTGAATGGTTGTGGGCTGCCGAGCGGGGTTTTATGTCTAATGTGTTTTAACCAGTGGAACTGAGACCACAGGTTGAATGGGGACTTGGCAGCTCCAATGAGCAACTCTCCTGGGTCGCTGACCAAGCTTGTAAAGGGGCTCTGGTGCTGAATGAGTTTTTGTTTGAAAAGCTTCCTCGGGGCACAGTGGTCCTGGTCAACCTTCAGTGGTTGTATCCCAGTCAGCTGGAGTCGAGCCATCCTGCCCCCGTTTACTCCCCACCCACATGGACTACAACAGGTCTAGCTGTGTAGCTCCTTGTGTTCCCTGGGTCACCGCTGTGACCACATCCCAGAGACATCATGACGAGAGCAAGTCCTTGACGTGTTGAGGATTAGATTTATTTAACGTCACGCGCACACTGAAACATCGAAGCATGCAGTGAAATGTGTCGATTTGTGTCAATGACTGATACAGTCCGAGGAGTGCGCCCGTAAGTGGCGCCATGCTTCTGGCGCCGACATGGCATGCCCACAACTCACTCACGCTAACCCGCACGTTGTTGGAATGTGGGAGGAAATCTGAGCACCCAGAGGAAACCCATGTGGTCCAGGAAAAATGTACAGACTCCTAACACACAGCAGCGGGAATTGAACCGTGTTCGGTGACACTGGCACGGTAAAATGTGCCAACTGCTACACCACTGTACAGCCCACTGTTGATCTTTAATAAAGTGAGCTTGATGAGCCACAGAGTAATACAGAACAGAAAGAGGCCATTCGGCCCAGCTTGTTAATGCTGACCATGGTTCCCACAATTTGCCCAAATTCCCTCTAAACCTCTTCTATCCATTTACGTTGACACTAATAACATTTAAAAGGCACTTCTATCTGCCTCAAACAATGCACACAAAACGCTGGGGGAACTCAGCAGGTCAAGTCAAGTCACTTTTTATCGTCATTTCGACCATAACTGCTTGTACAGTACACAGTAAAAACGAGACAACGTTTTTCAGGACCATGGTGCTACATGAAACAATACAAAACCTACACTGAACTACGTAAATCCGTGGGAAAAAAAATACAGTCGACATTTCGGGCTGAGATCCTTCATCAGGACTGGAAAGGAAGGGGAAAGACACTGGAATAAGAAGGTTTGGGGAGTTGGGGAAGGAGTACATGCTAGTAGGTGACAGGTGAGACCAGGTGAGGAGGAAGGAGGCTGGGTGGGGCAGGGGAGGATGAATTAAGAAACTGGGAGATGATTGGTGGAAAAGGTAAAGGAATGAGGAAGAAGGAATCTGATAGGAGAGTGACCATGGGAGAAAGGGAGGGAGAAGTGGACCCAGAGGCAGGTATTAGGCAGATGAGGAGAAGAGAGGGAAGAGGATTTTCACTTTCACGAAAAAAGACGTCCGCTTTAAACTTGTGTTTACCCTGAGAAAGACTACCATGACCATGAAGCCTTGCGTGGGCAGGTGTGTGTATGTGCCGATTTTTCTCCTACAAATTGGTTTTGGCTAAATCTTCCCGATTCTGTTAAGTGAAACTACACTGTACATACATTATCTCTACTTTATATAGGCTGTGTATTTATCATATCATTCCTGCTTTTACTATATGTTAGTGTTATTTTAGGTTTTATGTGCTATTTGGTATGATTTGGTAGGTTATTTTTAGGGTCTGGGAACGCTCAAAAAAATTTCCCTTATAAATTAATGGTAATTGCTTCTTCACTTTACGCCATTTCGGCTTATGGACAGTTTCATAGGAATGCTCTACCTTCGGATAGCGGGGAATACCGGCATTGTATTAATGGTAAGACTCTTGGCAGTGTGGAGGATCAGAGGGATCTTGGGATCTGAGTCCATAGGACACTCAAAGCAGCCGCGCAGGTTGACTCTGTGTTCAAGAAGGCATACGGTGTATTGGCCTTCATCTATTGTGGGATTGAATTTAGGAGCCGAGAGGTAATGTTACAGCTACATAGGACCCTGGTCAGACCCCACTTGGAGTACTGTGCTCAGTTCTGGTCACCTCACTACAGGAAGGATGTGGAAACCGTAGAAAGGGTGCAGAGGAGATTTACAAGGATGTTGCCTGGATTGGGGAGCATGCCTTATGAGAATAGATTGAGTGAACTTGGCCTTTTCTCCTTGGAGCGACGGAGGATGAGAGGTGACTTGACAGAGGTGTTTAAGATGATGAGAGGCATTGATTGTGTGGATAGTCAGAAGCTTTTTTCCAGGGCTGAAATGACTGCCACAAGAGGGCACGGGTTTAAGGTGCTGGGGAGCAGGTACAGAGGAGATGTCAGGGGTAAGTTTTTCACGCAGAGAGTGGTGAGTGCGTGGAATGGGCTGCCGGCAACGGTGGTGGAGGCGGATACGATAGGGTCTTTTAAGAGCCTTTTGGATAGGTACATGGAGCTTCGAAAAATAGAGGGCTATGGGTAACCCTAGTAATTTCTAAGGTAAGGACATGTTCAGCACAACTTTGTGGGCCGAAGGGCCTGTATTGTGCTGTAGGTTTTCTATGTTTGTGTGTATACATCACCCTCTGCATGAAGAAACTGTCCCTCAGTTTCCTTTCAAATCTTTCACCTCTCACCTTAAACCTATGGTCTTGGGGTGGCATGACAGCATAATGTTAATGTAAATGCTTTTCAGTGCCAACAATCTCTGATTGGGGTTCGATTCCCGCCATTGTCTGTAAGCATTTTGTACATTCTCCCCATGATTGTGTGGGTTTCCTCTGGGTGCTCTGGTTTCCTCCCGCATTCCAAAGACATACCAGTTGGTAGGTTAATTCGTCATTGTAAATTGTCCCATTATTAGGCCAGGGTTAAATCGGGTGATCGCTGGGTGGCGCAGCTCGCAGGGACTGAAGAACCTATTCCGTGCTGTATCTCAATAAATAAAATTCACAGACTGTGTTGCTTGTTGATGCAAGACGAGGCATTTCACTGTATGTATGTACGTATGTGCGACTACAACCAGAGGTCATGGGCTAAGGGTGAAAGGTGAGAGGTTTAAGGGGAACATGAAGGGAAACTTCTTCGCTTAAGAGGGTCTTGAGAGTGTGGACTGAGCTGCCAGCACAAGTGGTGCACGCGAGCTCGATTTCAACATTTAAGAGAAGTTTGGATAGGTACGTGGATAGTAGGGATATGGAGGCTATGGTCCCAGTGCAGGTCAGTGGGAGTAGGCAGTTTAAATTGTTTGGCACAGACTAGATGGGCTGAAGGGCCTGTTTCTGTGCTGTACTCTTCTATGACTGTGTGCCAAATCATCGAAACTTCTTTGCATTTATATGAGTGTGTGTTATTATTATTGTGTTCTTTGTCTTTTGTGTTTATTTTGTGCTGCATCGGATCAACAATTATATTAAACAATCTTGAACCTACGTGTGACAAATGTAAGCTAATCTTTTAAATCTGGTCTTTAATTCTTAACTCCCCAACTCTGAGGTAAAAGACTGTGTACATTCACCTATCTTTGCACCTCATGATTTTATACACCTCTTTAAGGTCTCCCACATTCAAAGGAATCAAAGTCCAAACCTGCCCAACATCTCCTAACTCAGTCCCTTGTGTCCCGGTAGATCTTCTCCGCACTGTTTGTAGCCTTTCTGGTAATGGGGGGAACAAAACTGCACACAATACTCCAAGTGCTGTCTCGCCAGCTAAGGGGGAAGGGTGAGGTTACTCTCAGTAAAGCAGTCTGTCAGCAGCTTGTCGAAACCTGATCGCTGCTTGTGTGATCCAACACTCTCTCCTGGGATGAAAGGAGGTGCCTGTATTACCATCCCGGTGCTCAGACAAAGGATACCGTCTCTTACGCACGAGATTCTGCCGATGCTGGAAATCCGATCAACACACACAAAATGCTGGAGGGACTCAGCAGGCCAGGCAGCATCTATAGAGGAGAGTAAAGAGTTGACGTTTTGGGCTGAGACTCTTTGCCAGGACTTTAAAAGAAGAGGGAAGAAGCCAAGACGGTAAGGGGCACAGACTAGGTAGACAACTAGAGACTTTTCCCAGGGCTGAAATAGCTCATGCAAGAAGGCGTAGTTTTAAAGTGATGGAGCAAAGTATAGGTGGTGGGGTTTTACACAGACAGTGGTGGGTTCATAGAGTGCACTGCCTGGCTGGATGGTAGAGGCGATATATCTGGGACACTTCAGAAACTCTTAGATTGGCATATGGATGAAAGACAAATGGAGGGCTATGTAGGAGGGAAGGGTTAGATTGATCTTTAGAGTAGGTTAAAAAGTTGGCACGATATAGTGGGCTGAATGGCCTGTACTGTGCTGTACTGATAATGTTCTAAAGGCAGTGTACTGCTGAAGCTTCCTGAGGAATGGGCAGCACTAATCTGTGAGAAGGCGATGCCCTGCTGCACTTGTTCTGTCTGTGTGTTGATGCTGGGAGCCAGACCATAAATTGAGTCACCTACCGCCCACCCTCCACAGGCTTGTGTGACGCCAGTGATGATGGTGACCCCCAGGAGACGGGGGGGGGGCGCGGAGCGAGGGTCAGAGGGAGGGTGAGGGTCAGAGAAAGAGGGAGAGGCGAGGGTAGAGAGGGGGAGAGAGGAGGGTGAGGGTCAGAGTGGGGAGAGGGGAGGGTGACAGCGAGAATCGGAGATAAGCAGAGTGGGGCGGGGGAGGGGGTTTCAGATGGGAAGGGGGAAGAGCTTCAGGAAGGGAAAGAATTTGAGAAGCCGTGAGAACACAGGAGGGGAGTATGAGTGGGAGAGTGCTGAATGAGGAAAGAGGTAAATGCATGTCAGAGAGAGAGTGAAGGGTGGATTACAGGGTAGGGGAGGGAGAGAGGAGAGGGTGGGTCACAGGGAGGGGAGAGAGGGGAGGGTGGGTTACAGGGAGGGAGAGGGAGAGAGGGGAGGATGGGTCACAGGGAGGGAGGGGAGAGAGAGGAGGGTGGGTCACAGGGAGAGGGAGAGAGGGGAGGATGGGTTACAGGGTAGGAGAGGGAGGGAGGGGAGAGAGTGGAGGGTGGATTCATGCAGGGAGGGAGAGGAGTTGAGTGTGTCCCAGGCAGAGAGGAGAGGGTGCAGGATAGTTGGTCCACAGTGTCAATGTTTCTATAGGACAGTTCTGACCAAGAGCCACATCCGGTTGTTTTCTTCACCTTCACCCTCACCCTAAACTGTCAGGTTCCGTGATGTAGTTGTTCTGGGTGATATGTGAGGGGCAGAGGTGGGGGGAATATATGTGGAGTTCAGAAGAGAAGCTGAAGAATGGGGAATCTCTTTGAAATGTATCGAATATTAAAAGGCCTAGATAGAGTGGATGTGGAGAGGATGTTTTCTGCAATAGGGGAGTCTACGTCCAGGGGGCACAAACTCAGAATAGAGTGATTTAGATTTACAGTAGAGATAAACAGAAATTTCTTTAGCCAGAGGATGATAAATCTGAGGAATTCTTTGCCACAGGCAGCTGTGGGGGTCAGGTCATTGTGTATATTTAAAGCAGAGGTTGACAGGTTCTTGACTAGTTAAGGTGTCAAAGATTACAGGGAGAAGATAGGAAAATAGAGTTGAAAGGGGAAATGTATCAGCCCTGATGGGTTGGTGGAATGGACTCGATGGGCTGATTAGTTCAGGTCTGGAAGCCAATGAAGGCCGAGCCAAGCCTCGCCTCTCACCCACTAGTACAGACCGTCAATCATTGACTTCCTGGGCATCCAGGAGGGTAGATGGGGGGGCTTCAATCGATCAACTGACTGAGTTTCCCTTTCTACAATAACCTGGGAGGTTTAAAAAAAACAGAACAAGGTCAGATTTGTCAGTCAGCATGGAGTTGGGTTTGTTGTCTCAATGTCAGTCCTGACTCTGTTAATTATTATAATTGACTCACAGTCACAAGGTTCTCTGCTGTTGGCTTTATCTGCCTTCATCGGAGAGTGTTGATTTGTATTTCAGATCCATGACTCAGTGACAGCAACTCATCCTCCCCTCCTCTCTACTCATTCACCCTCTCCCTCCCAGCAATTCCACCTTTCTGTCTCTTTCCTCTTCTCTCTTCCTCTACTCCCCTCCTCCTCTTCTCCCCTCCTCTTCTCCCCTCCCCTCCTCTTCTCTCCTCCTCTTCTCCCCTCCCCTCCTCTTCTCCCTTCCTCTTCTCCCCTCCCCTTCTCCCCTCCCCTTCTCCCCTCCCCTTCTCCCCTCCCCTCTTCTCCCCTCCCCTCTTCTCCCCTCCCCTCTTCTCCCCTCCCCTCCCCTTCTCCCCTCCCCTCCTCTTCTCCCCTCCCCTTCTCCCCTCCCCTCTTCTCTCCTCCTCCTCTTCTCCCCTCCTCTTCTCCCCCCTCTTCTCCCCTTCCCCCTCCTCCTCCCCTTCCCCCTCCTCCTCCCCTTCCCCCTCGTCCTCCCCTTCCCCCTCCTCCTCCCCCTTTCCTCCTCTTTTCCCTCCTCTTTCCCTTCTCTTTTCCCTCCTCTTTCCCTCCTCTTTTCCCTCCTCTACTCTCCTCCTTCTCCCCTCCTCCTCCCCTCCTCTACTTCTCTCCTCCTGTTACCCCTCCTCCCCTCCTCTTCTGCCTTCCTCTTCCCCCTCCCCTCCCCTCTCCCTCCCCTTAGTGAGTTGTTGGCATCGGATGCACGGTGATGCTTGCGGGCTGTCCCTAGTACATCCTCGGACAGTGTTGGTCGTTGATGCAGATGACACAATTCACTGTATGTTTCAATGTAATATGACAAATAAAGCTAATCTTTAAAGTTAAAATCTGTTGTTGCACCTTACCTGCCTGAATCACTTCCTTTGGCAGCTGATTTCATAGATACCAGCCTTTGTGTTTTAAAAAAAACAAGTTGCCTCTCAATTCTTCTTAAATCTCTCCCATCTCACCCTTTCGTTGTTGATTTCCCCCATCTCTGGCCGTGCTTTTTTTTTGTTGCTATTTTGGACGATTTTGATCAGAGCTGCCTTCAGATAGTGAACTGCACTGAGTGTGTCTGGACTCTTTCAATTTTGTGTTTTATATTTTGTTCAGTTTTTTGCCATTTGCCCAATTGTTTGTGCGTTGTGGGAGGGGGAGGAGTTTGATGTTTTTCTTTGAAGGGGTTCCATGATTTTCTTTGTTTCATGACTGTCTGTGGGGAAGACAAATTTCAGGGTTGTGTACTGATACGTTCTTTGATAATAAATGTACTTTGCATCTCTGGGGTAAAAGTCTAAGTGAGTTCACCCTATCTATGCCCCTCATGATTTTATATACCTCTGCAAGGTCACCTCTCAGCCACCTGCGCTCCAAGGAATGAAACTCATTTTGTGTCCCTCCCGTCAACTCCCTGGATTGACAACACTCATTTAATCCAACCCAACCCCTTAGAACAAATCGGCTGTTAATTGTCACTGAGTCGACACCTTGCCTTATGTTGATCGCTATTTAAAGTTTGTGAGAAATTCAACTTGCCTTTTCGTGTCACATTGTTCGCTTTAAAGTTTTCTGAAAGGAGGCCACTTTTTCCCAGCAGGGGTTTAACATCAGGTTTGGCAAATCCAGCCCGACTTCTTGGGGTGCGCGGGCTTTGTTTGCTGGCTTGAATGTTTACAGTACTTTGTATGCCGTAGATCTGAGAGGAATTTGGGAATACAGATCGATAATTCCTTGAAGGTGGTATCACAGGTTACAAAGAGAGTTTTTGGCCTTCATAAATCCAAGTATTTACAGGAGTTGGGATGTTAGGTTGAAGTTGCGTAAGACATTGGTGAGGCCTGATTTGGAATATAGTGTACAGTTTTGGTCACCTATCTGAAGGAAAGATGTTGATAAGATTGAAAGGGTGCAGGGAAAATTTACAAGGATGTTGCCAGAAGTTGAGGGCCCGAGTTATAGGGAAAGGCTGAATAGATTAGGACTTCATTCCCTGGAGCGTGTCTGCATCCACTAATGCATCCAGAATCCAAATCATAGGACACTTCAGCAGAGAAACACGCCTCTTGGCCCATCTAGTCAGTGCCCAACCGTTAACCTGCAATTAATCTACTCCTTTAATCTATCTGAAGAAATGTTTGATATCCTCTTTTGTAATACTGGCTAGTTTAGCCTCAGAATCATGTTTAATATCACTGGCAGTCAGCATGTCATGAAATGTATTGTTATGCAGCAGCAATACATAATAAAAAAACTATAAATGATAGTAGGAAATAAATATTAGAATTAAATTAAGGCATCATTTTGCAAGAAAAAGAAGCCCCATGCTTCTCCTTTGAACTTTCCCCCTCTCACCTTCAAAATGTGCTCTCTGTTATTAGACATTCCAACCCTGGGGCAAAAGATACTGTTTGTCTACTCTGTCGTATAATCTTATAAACCTCTATCAGATCTCCCCCCAGACTCCACCGCTCCGAAGAAAATAACTTAAATTTGTCCAACCTCTCATTATAGCAAATGCTCTCTAATCCAGGCAGGATCCTGCTAAACCTCCATTGTAACTTCTTCAAAGCCCCGACATCCTTCCTATAATGGGAGAAACCAGAATAGAATGCATTATTGCAGTTGGATCCCAACTAGTTTTATACATTTGTGGCATAAGAACACAGCCTTGAGTGGAGGTGTTGTGAATTCTGAAAGTGTCTGTGAAAACGGAATCATTTACTGACTTTGCAAACAACAGAACACTTGGGGGAAAAAATGTGACAAAGTCACATCGACATGACATGATGGCACTTAAACAAAAATACTGGTGAGAGGAACTGCTGCGATAATGAGATGTTAAACAGCCTGCTTCTTGCTGCTGTGAACTCTCCGTCATTTTTAGCAGCTTGCATTGGTGAGATTCGAGTTTAATTTTGGGGCTGTGTTAATAGTAAATTAGTTGGTTTATTATTGTCGCATGTTCCGAGATGCAGTGAAAATCAAGGGCGGCACAGTAGCATAGCGGTCAGCGTAATGCTTTTTAGCACCAGCAATCACCATTCGGGGTTCAATTATCAACATCTCGATGTAGTTTTAAAGAAGGCATGACAGCAGCCATACTTCATAATGAGTTTGAGGAGATTTGGTATGTCACCAAAGACACTCGCAAATTTCTACAGATGTACCATGGAGAGCATTCTATCTGTCTGCAACGCCGTCTGGTATGGGGGTGGCAGGCGGGACTTCTGCACAGGATCGAGATAAGCTGCAGCAAGTTGTGAACATATGAGGAGTGTTTGTCGGCTCTTGGACTGTATTCATTAGAGTATAGAAGAATGAGAGGGGATCTCATAGAAACATTTCGAATGTTGAAAGGGTTGCACAGAGTAGATGTGGAAAGGCTGTTTCCCTTGGTGGGTGAGTCCAGGACAAGAGGCCACAGTCTTAGAATTAGAGCGTACCCATTTAAAACAGAGATGAGGAGAAATTTTTTTAGCCAGAGGGTCGTGGATTTGTGGAATTCATTGCCACATACAGCTGTGGAGGCCCGATCATTAAGGGTGTTTAAGGAGGAGATTGATAGGTATCTAATTAGTCAGGGTACCAAGGGATATGGGGAAAAAGCTGGAAATTGGAACTAGATGGGAGAATAATTTAGCTCATGGTGGAGTGGTGGAGCAGATTCGATGGGCCAAATGGCCTACTTCTGCTCCTTTGTCTTGTGATCTTGTGTCTTGTGAACTCAGTTGCTCTGTCATGGGCACTAGCTGCCCCATAATCCAGGACATCTTCAAGGAGCGATGCCTCAAAAAGATGACATCCATCATTAAGGACCCCCATCACCCAGGTCATGCTCTCTTCTCATTACCTCCATGAGGGAGGAGGTATGGGAACCCGAAGGCACACTCAATGTTTTAGGGACAGCTTCTTCCCCTCTGCCATCAGATTTTTGAATGGACATTGAACCCATGAACACTATTTTTTTTAAATCTCTTTTTTTCTCTACTTTTTTAATGTACTTATTCAATTCCTGCCCCTCTCTGGAAGCAACTTGTACATTCACATTGTGATTGTGTGAATTTCCTCTGGGTGCTCTGGTTTCCTCCCACAGTCCAAGCTGTATAGGTTAGGGCTAGTAAATTGTGGACGTACAATACCGGTTTTTGATGTTGTGGTGTTTGCCTAGCATAGACCATAAGACTTGGGAGCAGAATTAGGCCGTCTGGCCCATCAAGTCTGCTCCGCCATTCAATCATGGCTGAACCTTTTTCCCTGTCTGCTCCTCAGCCCCAGTTCCCGGCCTTCCCCCGTAACCTTTGATGCCATGTCCAATCAAGAACCTATCAATCTCTGCCTTAAATGCACCCAACAACTTGGCCTCCACAGCAGCATGTGGCAATAAATTCCACAAATTCACCACTCTTTGGCTAAAGACATTTCTCCTCATCTTTGTTTGAAAGGTGCCCCTCTATCCTGAGGCTGTGCCCTCTTGTCCTAGACCCTCCCACCATGAGAAACATCCTTTCCACATCTACTCCGTCTAGGCCTTTCAACATTCGAAAGGTTTCAGTGAGATCCCCTCTCATCTTTCTGAATTCCAGCGAATACAGACCCAGAGCCATCAAACGTTCCTCGTATGATAACCCTTGGGCAATTAGTTTGCAGACGCTTATTCACCGGTCGAGGTGACATTCTCAGTGCATAGTTGTTGGTGTTTCTCCTCTCTGGGTGTGCTCACGTTTATATAGCCCCCCCCCCCCGTTTGCTTGGTCTTGATTGGCTACCCCTTCAATTGCCTTTGAATTCTTGCATTTCTTTGGTTCTTAGGTGTTCATAGATGGCATATTTCACATATTTTCTATTTCAATATGTTTGTTTATGGAGTTATCAGAAGAGAACCACACTTGTAAAAATTCTTGTCCCTACTTCGTGCTTGCCTGTAGCATAACCTCCGCAGTGTCCCGCTGAGCATGTCACCTCGGCTGGTGATGAAACACTTGTAAACTGGTTGCCAAGCTCAGTGAACACCAGAACCCCAAACACCTCAACCCGAGCTACCAACATTCACCACCATCCTAAATACTATATTGTGGCAGAAGTGTCGTGACACTTACGGGCTGCCACCAGCACATCCTCGCTTGTTGGTGCAAACAAAACATTTTGCTGTATGTTTTGACTTATATGTGACAATTGAAACGAATCCTTAATCTTTTAATTTTTCCGAGGTAAAGCATTGAGCCATCAGCTGGAGGAACTCAGTGGCTCGAGCTGTATCTGTGGAAGGAAATGGAATTGTCGACATTCCGAGTTGAAACTCTTCTCAGTTCTGATGGAGGGTTTCAACCTGAAATGCTGACAATTCCTTCTCCAACACCCGCCCCACAGATGCTGCTTGACCCAGTGAATTAATCCAGAGATGATCTGTTGCTCCGGGTTCTAGCATCAGCAATCTTTGAATTCTTTGTTTTACCATAAAGGCCTTTCCCCTCCCATTTATGGTCCCCTGACCTACTGGCACATACATGTAACACCAAGCTCTCATAATATTATTAAATTCCAAAATCCAACTTGTGTATCTTTGTTCATTCCCAGCAAAGACAGAACTAGTTCAAGTTTATTATTACCTGCTGTGGTGGTTGTCCATTGTACCTGACGATAGGAAATCTGTGCGGGAGAGTTTTTAAAGTGGAAAAGTTGTTGCGCTGGGGTGGTTCCACTCTCTTGACCTTGGAGGTCACAAACTGGGGTCTACCTTGGTTGCAGTAGATGACCATGATGTCTCCACAGACCCTTCACTCTCCACAGAGCATTGTAGTACTGCCTTCCTGTTGGATCTCACTGTAGATCTTACAAGGCATTGGTCAGACTGTACCAATGCCTTATAAGATCTACAGAGTATCGTGAGCAGTTTTGGACTCTTTATCTAAGAAGAGTTGTGCTGGCATTGTTAAAGGTCCTGAGGAGGTTCATGAGAATGATTCCAGCAATTGAAGGGTTAATGTATGAGGAGCATGTGATGACTCGAGGCCTGTACTCACTGGAATTTAGGAGAATAGTGGCGGGGGGGGGGGAGATCTCATTGAAACCTATAGAATATTGAAAGGCCTTCTTAGAGTGGATGCGGAGAGGATGTTTCCTATAGTGGGGGGGAGTCTAGGACCAGAGGGCACAGCCTCAGAATACAACGATGATCATTTAGAACAGAGATGAGGAGGAATTTCTTTAGCCAGATGGTGGAATTCATTGCCACAGAGGGCTGTGGAGGCCAAGTCATTGGAAGTATTTAAAGCAGAGGTTGATAGGTTGATGATTAGTCAGGGTGTCAAAGGTTACAGGGAGAAGGCAGGACAATGGGGTTGAGGGGGATAATAAATCAGCCATGATGGAATGGTGGAACAGACTTGATGGGCCGGCTGGCCTAATTCTGCTCCTGTGTCTCGTGTCTATTTCTATATATAAATATTCAAAATGCATGTAGTGCGCAGCACGGATAAACAATAAATAGCTTGCTGTTGGGGGCAGGGTATTTATTAGTCTCAAAGCTTGCGGTAAGAAGCTGTTACCCAGCCTGGCAGTCCTAGTCCTGATGCTCCTGTACCTCGTTCCTGATGGTAGTGGATCAGAGGGATTGTTGGATGGGTGGTAGGGATCCTCAACAATCCTTCATCTGCAACACTACTGGTAAATGTCACAAACAGGTGGGAGGGAGACCTTGGTGATTCTCTTGGCAGTTTCTCCTGTCCTCTGTAGGGTCTTGTGGTCCGATGCCTTGAAGCTTCCGTACCACACAATGATGCAGCCAGACCACACACTCTCGATGGTGCTCCTGTGGCAAGTTAGAATAGGGACTAGTTTCCTCTCTCTCTCTCACTCCACAAATTTTAACAGTTATTATCAGCGCTTTTGACATCACTTATTACCATAATCTGGAGATGTGATTGCTATATTGAGTGATTTTTGTATATTTTCTGACATAGTCAATCAGAATCAGGTTTAATATCACTGGCATATGTCCTGACATTTGTTGTTTTGTGGCAGCAGTACAATGCAATACTTAATAAAAAGTATAAATTACAACAAGTATTATATATTTATATAATATATATGAAAAATTAATTTAAATAAGAAGGGCAAAAAGAGAGAAAGTGGTGAGGTAGTGTTCATGGGTTCAATGTCCATTCAGAAATTGGATGCCAAAGAGATAAGCTGTTCCTGAAATGTTGAGTGTGTGTCATCAGGCTCCTGTACCTCCTCCCTGACAGTAGCAATGAGAACAGCAGAGTCTTGGGTGATGGGAGTCCTTAATGCTGGATGACACCTTTTTCAGGCATCACCTGTTGAAGATTGTCTCGATGCTGGGGATGCCAGTGCCCATGATGGAGCTGGCTTAGTTCACAACTTTCCGCAACTTTTTCTGATCCTGTGCAGCATAACGTGAACATGTGGGCATTTGTAAAATTGGAACCTGTCCGTTAACACTGAACAGACCGTATACAACAAGACTGGAGTTCCCTTCTCTGACCCGTCAGAGGACTTCCAAATTATGAACACAAGAGATTCTACAGATGTTGGAAACCTCAAGCAACTCACACAAAATGCTGGAGGAACTCAGCAAGTCAGGCAGCATCTGTGAAGAGGAATAAACAGTCGATGACCCTTCCTCAGGACTGGAAAGGAAGGGAGAAGAAGCCAGATTCCGAAGATGGGGAGGGGAGGGGAAGGAATACAACCTGGCAGGTGATAGGTGAGACCAGATGAGGGGGAAACTAGTCACAGTCATAGTCATACTTTATTGATCCCGGGGGAAATTGGTTTTCGTTACAGTTGCACCATAAATAATTAAATAATAACAAAACCATAAATAGTTAGATAGTAATATGTAAATTATGCCAGGAAATAAGTCCAGGACCAGCCAATTGGCTCAGGGTGTCTGACCCTCCAAGGGAGGAGTTGTAAAGTTTGATGGCCACAGGCAGGAATGACTTCCTATGATGCTCAGTGTTGCATCTTGGTGGAATGAGTCTCTGGCTGAATGTACTCCTGTGCCCACCCAGTACATTATGTAGTGGATGGGAGACATTGTCCAAGATGG
Organism: Mobula hypostoma; assembly: GCF_963921235.1. Classification (NCBI taxonomy): domain Eukaryota; kingdom Metazoa; phylum Chordata; class Chondrichthyes; order Myliobatiformes; family Myliobatidae; genus Mobula; species Mobula hypostoma. The sequence goes on from NC_086103.1 coordinate 181,703,458, forward strand.
CATGCAACTTGGACAGCATCCTTTTTTCAGACACCACCGTCAGAGAGTCCAGTTCCATCCCCACAACATCACTGGCCTTACGAATGAGTTTGTTGATTCTGTTGGTGTCTGCTACTCTCAGCCTGCTGCCCCAGCACACAACAGAAAACATGATCACACTGGCCACCACAGACTCGTAGAACATCCTCAGCATCGTCCGGCAGATGCTAAAGGACCTCAGTCTCCTCAGGAAATAGAGACGGCTCTGACCCTTCTTGTATGGTGGGGGAGTGGGATTGAATTAAGCTGGGAGGTGATTGGTGGAAGAGGTAAAGGGCTGAAGAAGGAGGAATCTGATAGGAGACGAGTGTGACCCATGGCAGAAAGGGAAGGAGGAGGGGCTGCAGAGGGAGGTGATAGGCAAGTGAGGAGAAGGGAGGGGAATCCTCCTCTTTCCCTCCCCACCCCACCAAGAAAGTGTGGGGGGTGGGATGGGGAAGAAATACAAGCTGACAGTTGATAAGGTGAGAACAGGTGAAGGGAAAGGTGGGTGGGTGGGTGGGGGAGGGAAAGATGGAGCTTTTGACAGACTGCATGTGGACTGTGGGAGTTATGTAAACATAACACCTTCCTTAATAAATCTAATAAACCCGGGGGCAATTTTATTCGTGGAGTGATGATCTCACTAATATTGGTAGTGGAAGTCAAAGAACACCACAGCATTGAAACAGGCCCCACAGTTCATGTAGTCTGTGCTGAACCAGTTATCTGCCTAGTCCTATTGACTCTCACCTGGGCCGTATCCCTCCATAACCCTCTCATCCATGTATCTATCCAAATATCTCTTAATTATTGAAATCGAGCCGCGTCCCCCACTTCTGCTGGCTGCTCTTTCTACACTTGCACCACCCTCCGAGTAAAGAAATTTCCCCTCATGTTGCCTTTCTCATTTAACCTGTGACCTCTGTTTCTAGTCTCACTTAATTTCAGTGGGAAAAGCCTGTTTTTTCCCCTATCTATACCCCTCATAATTTTGTATGCCACTATGAAATTTCCCCTCATTATCTCACGCTCCAGTGAATAAAGTCCGAACCGATCCGACCTTTGTCTATAACTCCGGTCCTCAAGTCCTTGGCAACATCTTTGTAAATTTCCCCTGCGCTCTTTCAATCTTATTGATACCAAGGGAGGGAGAGCTCTCTCCAAGCTGGCTAAACAGGGATGGGAGGAGAGAACAGAGTGAGATTGTGTTGAATATAAACAGCGGTGTGAGCCAAGGCGGCTGAATCGTCTCTTTCAGTACTGCACAGAACACGCAGTCAAATGGAACCTCTGACTAGAGGCAATAGTTGCGACTCTTCCTGCTTCGGTCAGGAGGTTGAGAGTTCAAATCCTGCTCTGAAGGCATGAGCACGGTATCTAATCTGATGTGAGAAGGAGCTCAAGTTCATTGTCGTCTGACTGTACATGTATACAACCAAATGAAATCATGTTCCTCTGGGCCGTGGTGCACCCACAAAACAGATATCATGCACAGCACATAAACCAAAATATTAGACTATAAATAAGTTAATAAAATATAGTAAAATTCAAACTGCATGTAGTTGCCAGTAAACAGCTTGCTGTCCCTATGATGAAAGCTTGGAGGTGGCAGGGTATTCACTAGCCTGGGGGAAGAAGCTGTTACCCAGTCTGACAGGCCTAGTCCTGATGCTCCTGTGCCTCCTTCCTGATGTAGTGGGTCAGTGAGGTTGTAGGGATCCTCTACAGTGCTTCGGGCCCTTCATCTGTAATGCTCCTGGTAAATGCCTCAAACAGGAGGGAGGGAGACCCTGGTGATCCTCGGCGGTTTTTACTATCCTCCGTAGGGCCTTGTGGTCCAAAATCATGCAGCTTCCCTACCGCGTAATGATGCAGACAGACAGGACACTCTCGATGGGGTTCCTCCAGAAAGTTGTTAGAATGGGCGGGGAGACTTTCACACCTCGATCTCCTCAAAAAAATGTAGATGTTGCTGCGCTGTCTTGAATAGTGAGTAAGCGTTGTGGATCCAGGTTAGATGGTCTGTAATGTGCACACCAAGGAATGTTATGCTCTTCACTCTCTCCTCAGCAGAACCATTGATGTGCATTGAGGATAAAGCAAAGACTGCAGGTCTCTTGTCAGAATCTGAAATAGATATTCTGCAGATGCTGGAAATATAGAGCAACATGCACGAAATGTTGGAGGAACTCAGCAGGTTGGGCAGCGTCGATGGAAATTAATAAACAATCAACGTTTTTGGCTGGAACCTTCTTCAGGGCTGCAGAGGAAGGGGACAGAAACCCTTTGGCCCATGATGTTGTGCTGAACTAATTAAGCCAGTAGTTAAACTTCTAACTAAACTAATCCCTTCCGCCTACATGATGTCCATATCCCGCCATTCCAAGCCCATTCATGTGCCTGTTGAAGAGCCTCTGAGATGCTTCTTATTGTATTTGCCTCCACTAATGCCCTTGCCAGCACATTCCAGACACCCACTACTCAACTTATCTCACACATCTCCTTTAAACCTGCCCCCTCTCCTCACATTCAATGCATGCCCTCCAGTATTTGCCATTTTGACCCCGAGGAAGAGATAGTGGCTGTCTCCTCTATCTATGTGTCTGATAATCTTGGAAACTTTGATCAGATCTTTCCTCACTCTATTCTTCCTGCTGGTTTCTGATTTTACCTTTAACTTGACACATCAGGGGGTCTTTAACTCACTATTAAAGTGCTACCTTTAAGAAGCAGAAGGGATATTAATTTTAATCTTTTTAATGGTTTATTTAGATATACTGTGTGGAACAGGCCCTCTGGCCCAATAAGCTGCACCATCCAGCAACCCTTTATTTCACCCTAGCCTAATCACAGGACTGTTTACAATGACCTATTCACCTGCATGTCTTCAGACTGTGGAAGGAAACCAGAACACGCGGAGGAAGCCCATGTGTTCACAGGAAGAATGTACAAACTTATACACAGCGTTGGAAGTGAACTCTGAACTCTGACGTCTCGAGCTGTAGTAATGCCGTGCTAACCGTTGCCGGTATGGAAGGTGATTCCTCTGTTAAGTTAGTTTGGGTTCTCAGATTTGCTCTTACAGACTGGTTTTTTAATTGGAGATACATCACAGTAACAGGCTCTCCTGGCCCAATGAGTCCGTTCTCTTTAATTACACTCATGTGATCAATTAACTACGAACCTGTAAAATGTGGGAGGAAACTGGAGCACCCGGAGGAAATCCTTGCAGTCCTGGGGAGAATGTACAGACAGCAGTGGGAATTGAACCTGGGTTGGGGGAGCTGTTGCAGTGTAACTCTAACTACTAGGCTACCGTGCTGCCCACGGATCGCTGCCTAACAACTTCAGACTCTCGCACGGAATGTATTTGGGGATAAAAATTGTAAATAAATAAACAATGTTTTCCAGCTTGCGTTTCTCAACACATGCACAGATGATCCACCTGCACAGTATGGATGTGGAGAGGACTTTTCCAATAGCGGGGAAGTCTAGGACCAGAGAGCACAGCCTCAGAATAGAGGGGCATCCGTTTAGAATGGAGATGAGGAGGAGTTTCTCTAGCTGGAGGGTGGTGACTCTGTGGAATCCGTTGCCAAGTGTAGCTGTGGGGCCAAGTCATTGGGTGTATTTAAAGCAGAGGTTGATAGGTTCTTGGTTAGTCAGGGTGTTGAAGGTTACAGAGAGAAGGCAAGACAATGGAGTTGAGAGGGATAATAAATCAGCCATGATAGAAAGAGAGAGCAGACTCAATAGGCTGAATGGCCTAATTCTGATCTTATGTCTAACGGACATTTCAGGGAACCATCTACAGTACTGTGCAAAGTCTCAAGGCTGGTTTATAGTTCTATGTACTAGCTTACGCCGTAGCCAACGCAAGTGTCCTACGCCGTTGTGAGCATTTATACTTGTGCGTTGGTGTGTCTGCGTCACTCTGCAATTCACCGCCAAAACGCTAGTTGGCGGTGGGGTTTCTATGCCACTGTGTTGAGTTTCTTTGTGTTGAAACTCAACACGAAGAAACTCAAACTTTAAACAATGGCGACTGAAACTGAAGGGGGGTGAATTTTCTGTGCTTGTCCGGCCACTGAGAGACATGGACGAGGAAATGCATCTCAAATATTTTCCGATGTCGGCAGGTAGATTTGACGATTTGGTTCGTTGTCTCCAACCATTTATTTTGCATCAGTGTACGCACAGTATACTCAGAGACTGGCAATCACCATTCGAGTTTTAGCTTCAGGTGGAAGTCAACAGGCTGTAGTAGCTAGTTACAAACTGGCGTCAAGCACAGGTTCCTCCATAATTTCAGAGGTCTGTAAAACTTTATGGAAAGCATCGTAGCCAGAGTTCCTTCCCTGCCCTTCAGTTGCCCAATGGGAAGCTATTGCAGCTTAAACAAGGGAGATGTAGTAGATGTTGTATATTTGGATTTTCAGAAGGCCTTTGACAAGGTGCCACACATGAGGCTACTTAACAAGATAAGAGCCCATGGAATTACGGGAAAGTTACATACGTGGATAGAGCGTTGGCTGATTGGCAGGAAACAGAGAGTGAGAATAAAGGGATCCTATTCTGGTTGGCTGCCGGTTACCAGTGGTGTTCCACAGGGGTCCGTGTTGGGGACGCTTCTTTTTACATTGTACATCAATGATTTGGATTATGGAATAGATGGCTTTGTGGCTAAGTTTGCTGACGATACGAAGGTAGGTGGAGGGGCCGGTAGTGCTGAGGAAACGGAGAGTCTGCAGAGAGACTTGGATATATTGGAAGAATGGGCAAAGAAATGGCAAATGAAATACAATGTTGGAAAGTGTATGGTTATGCAATTTGGCAGAAGAAATAAACAGGCAGACTATTATTTAAATGGAGAAAGAATTCAAAGTTCTGAGATGCAACGGGACTTGGGAGTCCTCGTACAGGATACCCTTAAGGTTAACCTCCAGGTTGAGTCGGTGGTGAAGAAGGCGAATGCAATGTTGGCATTCATTTCTAGAGGAATAGAGTATAGGAGCAGGGATATGATGTTGAGGCTCTATAAGGCGCTGGTGAGACCTCACTTGGAGTACTGTGGGCAGTTTTGGTCTCCCTATTTAAGAAAGGATGTGCTGACGTTGGAGAGGGTACAGAGAAGCTTCACTAGAATGATTCCGGGAATGAGAGGGTTAACATATGAGGAACGTTTGTCCGCTCTTGGACTGTATTCCTTGGCGTTTAGAAGAATGAGGGGAGACCTCATAGAAACATTTCGAATGTTGAAAGGCATGGACAGAGTGGATGTGGCAAAGTTGTTTCCCATGATGGGGGAGTCTAGTTCGAGAGGGCATGACTTAAGGATTGAAGGGCGCCCATTCAGAACAGAAATGCAAAGAAATTTTTTTAGTCAGAGAGTGGTGAATCTATGGAATTTGTTGCCACGGGTGGCAGTGGAGGCCAAGTCATTGGGTGTATTTAAGGCAGAGATTGATAGGTATCTGAGTAGCCAGGGCATCAAAGGTTATGGTGAGAAGGCGGGGGAGTGGGACTAAATGGGAGAATGGATCAGCTCATGATAAAATGGCGGAGCAGACTCGATGGGCCAAATGGCCGACTTCTGCTCCTTTGTCTTATGGTCTTACGGTCTTATGGTAGGAGGAAATGTGATGCTACCAAGCGGACCAATCACAGTTGTTGCAGTCTGTGTCGCTGCGACACGTAGTTACATTTTTGGGGAGGTGCGCGTCAGGCTATGTCGTAGGGTACACGGCCACGCCGTACCTACAGCGTCGATTTGACACACAAGTATAAATTGGCCTTCAGGCACATATATATATATATATCTAGGGAGCCTAAGACATTTGCACAGTACTGTAGTAATTTTATGTATTGTACTGTACTGCTGCCACAAAAAAACAGATTTCATGACATAGGTAAGTGATGATAAACCTGATTCTGATATGGGTCTCTATTGTGGACTGAGAGTGGGAAGGGGGCAGGGAGAGGGGAAGCATGGTTGGGAAAAGGGGAAGGGAGAGGGGGAGGGAACAGGAAGCACCGGCGAGACATTCTGTAATGATCAATAAACCAATTGTTTGGAATCAAATTACCTTGCCTGGTGTCTCAGGGCTGGGTGTGTCTGCACCCACAATACCACCCCCCCCTCCCTGCGCCCTTTCTCTGCCACCTGTCCCGCACCCCTCCCATGGCGCTCCACCTCACCATTCCCAACACCCTTTGCTCCCGCCAGGTTTACAAACTTGCTCTCTGGTCCACGTTGACAAATAAAGAACTGTGCAAAAGTCTTAGGCAACCTATGTACAGTATGTATACGTGCCTAAGACTTCCACACAGTAATGTACTTGTATCCTTGCTCCCTCTATTCCACGAAAGTTAGGGGTGCTGAGGGAAGAGATTTTACTGAATATCAAAACAAGGCACAAAGGAATAACTAATGTTTCTATTTCTTGTTATTCAGTTTACATTTAAAAAAAACTCATCTTAGTTGCAGTTTGTCTAACTGGTTAGGATTTTATTCCCTGGAGTGTAGGACAATGAGGGGAGAATTGATAGAGGTAAAGACATTTATGAGGGGTATAGACAGGGTAAATGCAAGCAGGCTTTTTCCACTGAGGTTGGGTGAGACTACAACTAGAGGTCATGGGTTAAGGGGAACTGGACTCACACCACCAGGTTCAGGAAGAGTTATTACTCCTCAGCCATCAGGCTCCTGAACTAGAGGGGATAACTTCACTCAACTTCACTGAATCTGTTACGGTTGTTATTCTGTAGATTTATTGAGTATGCGCATAGGAAAATGAATCTCAGGGTTGTGTATGGTGACGTATATGTATCTTGATAATAAATTTACTTTAAATTTTGAGGGGGCATTTCTCCACTCAGAGGGTGGTGAGAGTGTAGAATGAGCTGCCAGTGGAAGTGGTGGGTGCGGGGTTTGATTTCAACGTTCAAGAGCAGTTTGGATAGGTACATGGATGAGAGGGGTGTGGAGGGCTATGGTCCGGGTGCAGGTCGATGGGACTAGGCAGATTGATGGTTTGACATGGACTAGATGGGCCAAACAGCCTGTTCCTATGCTTTACAGTTCTATAACTCTATGACTCCAGATTTGAGAGTGGGAGTACTAATAAACTCCTGTGGAAATTAAAGCTGAGGATAATCGGTGGGTAGATTGATGAGCCTGTGGGTGCGGTGGCTCTGCTGTGGATTTATTTTAGTAATTTTGTCTTCAGTTGCATGGCAGAGCCTTTGTCAACATTGTTCACATCAGTAGTCCTCTGTGTTCCCACATACAAAAGTTCAAAGTAAAATTATTACCAAAGGGCATATATGTCACCATAAGCAACCCTGAGATTCATTTTCTTGTGGGCATTCACTGTAAATACAAAGAAACACAATAGAATCAATGAAAAACCGTACATAAAGACAAACAAACAAGGTGCAAATTCAGCAAACTGTGCAAGTACAAAAAGAATATAATAACATAAATAAATAAGCAATAAATATCGTGAACAGGAGTTGTAGAGTCCTTAAAAAGTGAGTCCCTAGGTTGCAGAATCAGTTCAGTGTTGAGGTGAGTGAAGTTATCCCCTCTGGTTCAAGTGCCTGATGGTTGTCGGGTAATCACTGTTCCTGAACCTGGTGGTATGGGAGTTGAGGCTCCTGTACCTCCTTCCTGATGGTCACAGTGAGAAGAGAGCATGGCCTGGATGGTTCAGGGTCCTTGATGATCAAAGACTCATCTTTTTTTTCCTGCAGTTCTGCCGAAGGGTTTCGGCCCGAAACGTCAACGGTACTTTTTCCGTAGATGCTGCCTGGCCTGCTGAGTTCCTCCAGCATTTTGTGTGTGTTGCTTGGATTTCCAGCATCTGCAGATTTTCTCTTGTGTGTCCTTGATGATAGTTGCTGCTTTCTCGTGGCAGCACTCCTTGTAGATGTGCTCCAGTCTCTTAAATGATTAATATACAATGTCTTGCCTTTCTATAGTGTCCTTCTCAACCTCAGGGTGTCCCAGGGCTCATTAAGGGCAAAGTTGAGTTGATGGTCAGATGCACAGGTGCAATGAAAAACTTGTCTGCAGCAGCACCACAGGCAAAGAGCTTTAGAGAGCAGTTAGCACAGCGCTATTACATCTCGGGCTCCAGGAGTTCAGAATTCAATTTCAACGTCATCGGTAAGAAGCTTGCCTGTTCTCCCTGTGTGCATGTGGATTTCCTCTGGGTGTTCCGGCATCCTCCCACACTCCAAAGACACACCGGTTAGTAGGTTTTATTTGTCATTGTAAATTGTCCAGTGATTGGGGGCTAGGGTTGAATGGATGGTTTGCTGGGAGGCACAGCTGAGGAGTGGGAGGGACCTGTTCCGAACTCTTTCCGCAAATAATAGGTAACGACGACATTCCCATAAAAAACTCTCTGTGATTTTTATCAATGACTTGGATGAGGAAGTGCAAGGGTGGGTTAGTAAGGTGGCACAAAGGTGTTGTAGGTTAGTAAGCAGATGACACAAAAGCTAGTGGTGTTGTGGACAGTATAGAAGGTTGTCGTAGGTTACAACAGAACATTGAGAGGATGCAGAGCTGTGTTGGGATGTGGCAGATGGAGTTCAACCTGGAAAAGTGTGGTTGGGGTGTCGGGACCAGAGGCAAGTGACGGGGTGCTTCCGCTTGCTGTTCCGTGACGTTCACTCGGCTCTGCGCTGAACTGCGGCCGTGAGCTGCTCAAGCCGCAGTGACGCTTGGTTTCACGCCTGTGGTTCCGTGACGTTTACTCAGCTCTGCGCTGAACCGAGGCCGTGAGTTGCTCGAGCCGCAGTGACGCCTGTCTTCGTGCCGTTCATAAAACTTCAAGTCTGCACAACTTGTTTTTTCTCTCTCTGCAAGTTGGACGTTTAACAGCCTTTTTTCATGAGTTCTTTTTGGTTTCTTTGTTTTGCAGCTGCCTGTAAGGAGACAAACCTCAAGGTTGTATAATGTATACATACTTTGTGATAATAAATGATTTTGAACTTTAAAATGACTCACTTTGGAAGGTCGAATTTGAAGGCATAATACAGGGTTAATGGCAGGATTCTTAGCAGTGTGGAGGAACAGATGAAACTTGTAGTCCACGTCCATAGATCCCTAAAAGTTACTGCTGAAGTTGATAGGGTGGTTAAGAAGGCATGTAGTGTGTTGGTCTTCATTAGTCGGGAAACTGAGTACAAGAGACGCGAGGTGATGTTACAGCCCTGTACTGTGCTGTAATGTTCCATTGTATGTTGTTCTAAAAACATAAATTAGACAACATAACCATCCAAAAATAGCACAGTAGAACAAAAATAGTCCACTGTAGTGCAAAAGTGATCATGGTGTTATCGTGCAGAGGAGGTTCACCAGGCTGATTCCGGAGGGTGTTGGCCCACAGAGAGAGGTTGAATTGCCTGGGACTGGAATTCAGAATGATGAGAGGAAATCTTACAGAAGCAGATAATAATTATGAGAGGGAGAGTGAAGATAGAGGCAGGAAAGTTGCTTTCACTGATATGTGAGCTTGGAACTAGGGGACACAAGCCTCGAGATTCAGCAGATTAGATGTAGGATGGAGATGAGGAGGAATGGATTTTCCTTGTTAAATATATTTAATACACAGAGTTTTGCACAGTATGGGAGCTTGTTTAATATCATTTACAGTACACAAGTGTAAAGGAGAATGAAATAATTGTAACTCCAGATCTAATTTAGCAAAAAAAAACACAATAAGATAAAGAACACAATAATAAAAAAAATAATATAAATACATAAGATAACTTATGTACATAGATTGATTGCGATAATCTATAAAGTGATGCTAGGCGTAAAAATGTCTGATGGGAAATGATAAAGTAGTGGTGGTTAGGGGTGTGGAGGGGTGGGTTAGTGGGTGGAGGTGTTGATTACCCTTACTGCTTGGGGAAAATAACTGTTTTTGAGTCTGGTGGTCCAGGCATGGATGCTACGTAGCCTCCACCCTGGGGAAAAGGTAGGTAGATGGAGCTGAGTCTACGGCCAGATCAGCGCATTGATCTAATTGATTGATGGAGCAGGCCCGATAGGCCAGACAGCTTATTTCTGCTCCTGTTTCTTTTGTTTTACTAAGGTAGTGATAAGGTTTGTGTTGGCCGGTCCAAGAACTGAATAGTTGAAGGGAAGTCTCTGTTCTTGAACCTGGTGGTGTGGGGTTTTAGGCTTCTGTACCTCCTGCCCGATGCCACATCTTCTCACTCAGATGGTGGCAATCTCTGATGATGGATATTGCCTTCCTGAGGCAGCGCCTCCTGTAGTTAGTTAAGGAGGGAAGTTGAGCAGCTGGAATTAGTACAGCCCATTGTATAGTTACTAAAATACTATTGGTTAAGAGGTAAGACCAGTGGAGAGAATACTCCTGGCATAAGATTTTGGGGGAAGTTGGCGCCTCACTTGCTTCAATAAGAGGTCTCATCACTGATCGGCCAGATTTTCCATCAGGGTTGCTACGATTCTGATAAATATTTATTCTATTTTATTTCATTTAGAGATACAGGTGGAACAGCCCCTTCCAGCCTTATGAGCTGTACCGCCCAGAAACCCACCTATATTTAACCCTAGCCTAAATACAGGACAATTTACAAACTAACATACTCACCAGTACATCTTTGGACTGTGGGAGGAATCCAGAGCACCCGGAGGAAACCCATGCACTCACTGGGAGAGCATACTAACTCCTTGCAGGTGCACATGAATTGAACTCCAAACTCCAGTGCACTAACCACAACAGTACTATGATGTCCTATGGTATTTTATGAGGTATTTGGACAGAAACATGGATATTCAGGGAAAGGAGGGGATTTGGTCTCTGTCCAAGTAGGTGAGGTTAGTTAGATTGGACAGTATGGTAGTATAGAGGTTAATGTAATGCTATTACAGCTTCAGCAATCAGTGTTCAATTCCTGCCACTGTCTGTAAGGAGGTTGTATGTTCTTTCAAAGACCACGTGGTTTCCTCTGGGTGCTCTGGTTTCCTCCCGCATTCCAAAGATGTACAAGTTAGGGTAAGTAAGTAGTGGACATGCTCTGTTGGCATTGGAGGCATGCTGACACTTGTGGGCTGCCCCCAGCACATCCTCGGACTGTGATGGTTGCTGACGCAAATGATACATTTCACTGTACGCTTCGAGGTACGTTGACAAATCAAACTTCAATTTTTCGATAAATAGTAGGCATAACACTAAGCAGGATACTTGGGTGCACATGGGCAAAAGTTTATTATCAACATTTAAAAGGAATTTGTACAGGTACCCGACTGGAAAGGTTTGGAGCGACATAGGCTGGTTTGTTATTATTGTCTTTGACCCTAGATACGGTGAAACGCTTTTCTGCATACTGTTTATGATCAAATCTTTACACAGTGCACTGCAGTAGACAAGGTAAAACAATAACAGAATGCAAATAAAGTGTCAGATCTACCGAGATAATGCATTGCAGGCAAACAATAAAGTACAAGATCATAATGAGGTAGATTGTGAAGTCTGGAGACCAACGCTAAACTGATTCCACAACCGATGGGCTCACTTTCAAGGTCTCTACTCTTTATTTCATTTATTCAGTGACACGGTGTGGGTAGGACCTTCCGGTCCTTCGAGCCACACGGCCTCACCAAGCCCTGGCAAGCCCGATTAATCCTCACCTAATCACGGGACAATTTACAATGACCAGTTAACCTACCGGTGCAACGTTGGACTGTGGGAGGAAACCAGAGGACCCGGAGAAAACTCACACATTCTGTGGGGAGGATGTACAGAGACTTCTTACAGAACAGCACAAGAATTGACCTCCAAACTCTGGAATGCCCGAGATGTAATAGCATCATCCTAACTGCTACACTACCGTGGTACCCAATACTGAGAACTCATGTTCTCAGTATTATTTATTTACCTATTTGCTATTATTATTATTATTATTTATTTTTTCTCAGCTCAAGCTGGTAAAACCTGAGGTACGGGCATACCCAAGCACGCTTATTTCTCAATTGCTAGGAACTTTCGGACTATTCTCGTGGTGTTTAGTATTGTGGCTTTCTGAAGACTAACATAGATATTGCTCTGTAGGCTTAATTGTTTAATGCTATTGTGTAGTGACTTTAGGATGTTACCAGTTGTAGGTATGACTATTCGGACAATGTATACACTATTCATGTTCCAAAATCTTTCATTTTCCTCTTTAATTCAACATATTTCTGATGTTTTTCATTTATTGATTTTTGTATATTATGAGTGATTGGAATGGCTGTATGTACTAAGTAAGTTTCTCTTGCTTGTTTATCCTGTATTATTGTATCCGGACAGTTATTATGGATTGTTCTATCTGTAATAACTGATCAGTTATAATGTAATTTGTGGTTTTCTGACTCTAAAACTGGATCCAGCTTGGATATATAGTAAGGTGTGATTTCATTTATGAGGTTGTACGATTTGTCTCCTTTTGTACATTGGTTGTCAGTCTTTGTTTATCTAAGTTTTTCATAAATTCTATTGTAGAATAGAAAAGAACAGAACTTTATTGTCATTGCTCAGGACAGTGAGATTGTGGAGTTACTCCAGTCTGTGCAAAACAGGTTTTACAATGCATGCAGTGCGGCTTAATTAAAAAAATTCTATATTTACACAGAACAAGTGACTTTGTTAGTCCATAACACACAAAGGCCATTGGCAAGCCAGGGTGTAGCATTATTCAGCTAAACTACAGCCCTGGGGAAGAAGCTGTTTTTCAGTCTTACTGCCTTGGCTAAGATGATTCTGTATCTCCTACCAGATGGCAGAAGATTGAACAGACAGTGTCCGGGATGGGATGGGTCTTTAATGATGTTACGAGCATCGAGAGTTGTAGATTGTCTCCAGGTCCGGTAGTTGAGTCCCAGTGATGTGCTGAGCCATCCTAATCACTGGCTGGAGCACTTTGTGATCGGTCTTGCTGCAGACAGAGTACCACACTGTCGTTCGGCATGTCAGCATGTTCTCTACCACACACCGAACTCCAAATGCCTGCAAGAAAATGACTCTCATGTTAGAATATGGTGGCATATACGTACCTCGATAATAAATTTGTTTTGTCTTTGAAATGTACTAAAGAACTATTGAAAAATATTAGTTTTTTTTATTGTCAAATGTTACAGTGAAGTCTCGTCACTAGGACAGTGAGCTGTTTACTGTTTTTCTGTGCTGCACCACAGCATGCATTTTGAATTATATTCTATTAACTTATTTGTGGTACTATTTAGTTTTATGTGCGGTGTGTGATACACGTTTCGTGGGTGCACCGCGGTCCGGAGGAGCATTGTTGCATTTGGTTGTATATACGCGCAGTCAGATGACGATAAAGTTGAACTTGAAATCTTGTCTTGCACAATGTTCATAGAGATCAGATCATTACACAGTGCAGTGAGGTAGCACAATACAAGGTAAACCAAACAACCAAATGCATATGGGAAATAGCTTCTTCCCCCAGGCCATAGACTACTGAACTCCCTGCCACCACCCAGATCTCATCACGTGCGAAGTGCCTGTAGCGTTATACTGTTTACTTTTTATTATATGTTAATTTATTTGTGGAAATATTATCTTATGTGTTTTGTGTGTGTGAATACTGGGCTGTGTATCTTGGTCCAGATTGTTTCATTTGGTGATATACTTGCATACGGTCGAATGACAATAAAATTAACTTGTGCTTAATAAAGTACAACAGCTACAGAGAAAGTGCAGTGCGGGTCATCAGAAAGAGTAATCGAGATCACTCCTTGTGCAAATGAGTTTCAATATTTCTTGACGACAGGGAGTGTAAATCTCGCTCGCTTGCCCAGGGTGTGTTGGCCCCTGCGCTACAGCAACAAGGAGTTTACAAGCATTTAGTGGTAGTTCAGGCGATTCCTGTTTGCTTCCGGCACTGGGAGCTGGAAAAGATTAGGTGAAGGGTCACGGGAGGTGGATCACATGACTGGGGCTCCAGCTGATCCTGGGAGGTGGACTGGAGAAGGGGCTGACAGCGGTGTATCACAGACCTCACAATGTGTACCGGACCCTCTGTGTTACTCCCACGGGCAACTGTGGTAAAGCATTGTCTATGAATGTAAAAGTGAAACAGCATTGAATGGTTTATTCTTGTCAAATTTTTATGATGAATAATGTTTATTTTGATATCTTAAAAAAATCTGCTGGCTAATTGCACGTCGCACTAGGACCCATTTACTCAACCTCAGAAATGTTTTTGCTCTCTTTTTGCACTAATTTAATTTAATTTTTTATAAATACATATTTCTTCTGTAATTTATAGTTTTAAATTATGTACTGCAATGTAAAACAATGCAAAAAAAAACAATTTCGTGAGATGCCAGTGATTTGAGACCTGATTCTGATTTTAAGTTTTGTACAAAATTCCAAACTGTTCCCTCGATACAGTGGGTTGGTGGGGCGGGGGTGTGTTGTGGAGAAGGAGAGAGCCCTGTGTGGGAATGATCTTGCACTTATTAGTGATCTTCACTGCACTCTCTCTGCTGTTACACTTTATTTTGCATTCTGTTATTGTTTTATTTTGTTCTACCTCAATGCACTGGATAATGAGTTGATTTAAGACATAGGAGCCATTTGGCCCATCAAGTCTGCTCCACCATTTAATCATAGACATAGAAACGTAGATAACCTACAGCGCAATACAGGCCCTTTGGCCCATAAAGCTGTACCGAACACGTCCTTACCTTAGAAATTACCTAGGGTTACCCATAGCCCTCTATTTTTCAAAGCGCTTGTACCTATCCAGGAGTCTAAAAGACCCTGTCATATCCGCCTCCACCACCGTCACCGGCAGCCCGTTCCACACACTCGCAGCTCTTTGCGTAAAAAACTTACCCCTGACGTCTCCTCTGTACCTACTTCCAAGCACCTTAAAACTGTGCCCTCTCGCGCTTGCCATTTCAGCCCTGGGGAAAAGTCCACACGATCAATGCCTCTCATCATCTCTCACCTCTCATCCTCCGTCGCCCCAAGGAGAAAAGGCCAAGTTCACTCAACCTATTCTCATAAGGCATGCTCCCCAATCCAGGCAACATCCTTGTAAATCCTGCTGATCCTTCTCTTTCCCCTCCTCAGACCCCCTCCCTGTCCTTCTCCTCATAGCCTTTGATACCATGATCTATTAAGCTCTGCCTTAAATATACCCAAGGACCTGGCCTCCACGACTGCTTGTGGTGACAAATTCCACATATTCACCACTCTCTGGCTAAAGAAATTTCTCCACATCTCTGTTTTGAAAAGGCGCCCCTCTACCCTGAGTCTGTGCCCTCTTGTCCTAGACTCCCCCACCATGGGCAACATCCTTTCCACATCTACTCTGTCTATGCCTTTCGACATTTGAAAGGTTTCAATGAGATCCCCCCTCATCCTTCTGAATTCCAGTGAGTACAGACCCAGAGCCATCAAACTTTCCTCACGTGATAACCCTTTCATTCCTGGAATCATCCTTGGGAACCTCCTGTGAACCCTCTCGAATGTCAGCACATCTTTCAATAGATAAGGAGCCCAAAACTGTTCACAATACTCAAGGTGAGGCCTCACCAGTGCCTTATAAAGCCTCAGCATCCATCCCTGCTCTTGTATTCTAGACCTCTTGAAATGAGTGCTAGTATTGCATTTGCCTTCCTCACCACCGACTCAACCTGCAAATTAACCTTCAGTGTGTTCTGTACTAGGACTCCCAAGCCCCTTTATATCTCAGAGTTTTGGATTTTCTCCCCACTATAAAAATAGTCCGCACATTTATTTCTATTACCAAAGTTCATGATCATGCGTTTTCCAACATTGTATTTCATTTGCCACTCTCTTGCCCATTCTCCTGATCTATCCAAGTCCTTTTGCATCCTACCTGTTTTCTCAACACTACCTGCCCCTCCACCAATCTTCTTATCATCTGCAAACTTGGCAACAAAGCCATCTATTCAATCATCTAAATCATTTATATACAGCATAAAAAGAAGTGGTCCCAACGTCGACCCCTGAGGAACATCACTAGTCACTGGCAACCAACCAGAAAAGGATCCTTTTATTCCCACTTGCTGCCTCCTACCAATCAGCCAATGCTCTAACCATGTTAGTAACTTTCCTGTAATACCATGGGCTCTTAACGCGGTAAGCAGCCTCATGTGTGGCACCCTGTGTAAGGCCTTCTGAAAGTCCAAATATACAACATCCACTGCATCCCCTTTATCTATCTTACTTGTAATCTCCTCAAAGAATTCCAACAGGTTCGTCAGGCAGGATTTTCCCTGAAGGAAACCATGCTGACTTTGTACTATCTTGTCCTGTGTCACCAAGTACTCAATCACCTCATCCTTAACAATTGACTCGAACATCTTCCCAACCACTGAGGTCAGGCTAACTGGTCTATAATTTCCTTTCTGCTGCCTTCCTCCTTTCTTAAAGGGTGGAGTGACACTTGAAATTTTCCAGTCCTTTGGCACCATGCCAGTGTCCAATGATTCTTGGAAGATCATTACTAATGCATCCATAATCTCTTCCGCTACCTTTTTCAGAACCCTCGGGTGCAGTTCCTTCAGTAACCAAGGCCCAAGGTATTTGTATAAACATTGTCCAAGACAAGTGTTTCCACTGTATCTTGGGACATGTGACAATGATAAACCAATAGACATTGGAGCAGAATATGGCCATTCTGCCCATCGAGCTTCCTCCACCATTTGATCATGGTTGATCCATTTCCCTCTCAACCCCAATTCTCCTACCTTCTTCCTGCAAACTTAACAAGAATCTATCAACCTCCACCTTCAATACACTCAATGACTTGGCCTCCTCAGTCATCTGAGGCAATGAATTCCACAGATTCATCACCCTTTCTGATTGAAGAAATTCCTCCTCATCTCCGTTCTAAAGGGACTTCCCTGTATTCTAAGGCTGCACCCTCTGGTCCTCGACTCATCCACTATTTGAAATATCCTCTCCACCTCCACTCTGTCTGGGCCTTTCAACATTTGATAGTTTTCAATGAAATACCCCCCTCATCCTTCTGAATTCTAGAGCCATCAAATGCTCCTCATGTACCTTTCAAACCCAGAATCATTTTTGTGAACCTCTTTTGAACCCTCTCCAATGTCAGCACATCCTTTCTTAGATAAGGGGCCCAAAACTGCTCACAATACTCCAAGTGAGGCCTCATCAGTGCTCTATAAAGCCTCAACATTCATTTTTTGCTTTTACATTCTAGTCCTCTCGATCTCAACCTGCAAATGAACCTTAAGGTTAAACCAACTCTAATGCCAATTCAGTCCCATGCCCCTACACTGCCCACTGTTATCGGTCTTGAACAGACCTCTGATACAATAAGATTAAACCCTGACTTCACAATCTACCTTGTTGCGATCTTGCACTTTCTTGCACGTTTACCTGCACCGCACTCACTCTGTAGCTTTTACACGTAATTCTGCATTGTTATTGTTTTACCTTGTTCTGTCTCACTGCCCTGTGTAATAATCTGATCTGTACGAAGAGTATGCAAGACAAGCTTTTCACTGTATCTTGGTAATTGTAATATCAATAGACCAATTCCACCTTCAACACACAAACTATTTACTAGCACACCGGCTCCTTTCACTGAGCTGTTAACTTGACAGATTTTAACACTCACCCAACGATGGCGTTATGAGGGCAGATACCAAGCAAGGTGTAACAGGAGGGAATTGAGTCAGAGAGGGGAAGGGGTATTTCTGGAGCCTTGGGCCTTGTTTACTGAAGGGATTGTCAACAGCCTCCTGTAGTGAAGTTAATGAACTTTTCTGACAGCCCGAGAGACTGCTCCGGTGACGATTTGGTGTCTGTCCTGCTCCTATGCTTCCAGTTCTTGCCCCTTTTCCCGACTTCCCTCTCCCCTCCCCCCGTCCTCCTCCCCCCCCCACTTTATCAGCCTATTTCAACCCCTCACTCTTCTTCAGCTTTCCCCTCCTTTAATGGCCTCTCCAGCTTCTTGCATGCCCCCCATGCCCTGGGTCTCTTCTGCACCCCCCCCCGCGCCTTGACACCCCACTTTTACTCTACCCTCTATCAGCCCTACCCTCCAGCTTCCTTCACCCCCCACCCCCCTCCACCTCCACCCAGTAACAGGTTAGTCCTGATGAAGGGTCTCGGCCTGAAACGTCGACTGCACCTCTTCCTACAGATGCTGCCTGGCCTGCTGCGTTCACCAGCAACTTTGATGTGCGTTGCTTGAATTTCCAGCATCTGCAGAATTCCTGTTGTTTCTATATATTAACTTATGTATTTATATGCATTTTTTAAAATTATTGTGTTCTTCATCTTTTGGAGCTGGAGTAACAATTATTTCATTCTCCTTTACACGTGTGTATGGAAATGACATTGAACAATCTTCCATCTTGAATCCAGCTGTTTGAGGGTGTTTTCTGTGAAAATTGGTGAGGAGCAACAGTGACATCCAAATTTCCTTAGCCCCCTGTGGAAGTAGAGACACTGCTAGCCTACTGGAATTGTGTGGAAGCAGGCCATTCGGCCCACTGAGCCTGTGCTTTACCATTGACTACCACCTACTTAAAACTTATGTTGATAGGTTCTTGATTAATCAGGGCGCCAAAGGTTACGGGAAGAAGGCAGGAGTGTAGGATTGAGAGGGATAATTAGTCAGCCATGATGGAATGGCAGAGCAGACTTGATGGGCCAAATGGCCCAATTCTGCTCCTTTATATTGTGGTATTGTGGTCTTACAACAATTCTACATTAATCACATGTTTTTTTAAAACTCCTACATTTGCAACAACTCCCCCCAGTTTCTACCACTCATCCATACTACGGGAGCAACTGGCAGGGTCCACTTAACCCACCGACCCTGTACACCTTTGGGACGTGGTGACGACCCGTGCACTCATAGAGAGCGTTCAAAGCGTCGGTGTTGATTGAAATGAAGCTGTGTTGTTCGTTGGAGCTGATGGTCAGAGCGTTCACGTTCTCCCCATCTTTCTGTCTGTCTCTCGTGCTGTTCGATGCCTGTGTATGCATCTATCTCTTCGTCTTTGTCTCTTGCTTCCTCTTTCTTCGTCTTTGCCCCTCTTTCTCCCTCCATCTTTCTCTCTTTCTCCCCTCCTCCTCTTCCTCTCCCCTCCTTCTACCTCTCCCTCTCCCCTTCCTTCCTCTTCTCAGACTCACTCACTCATTCTCTCTCGCTCTCTCCTTATCTCTCCTCTGTCTGTATCTTGTTTTCTCTCTCTCTCTCTGTCGCTCTTTACCTTTGTCTCTGTCTCCCTCCCCCTTCCTCTCCCCTCTCTCCTCAATCTCACACACTCATTCACCCTATCTCTCTCTCCCCTCTCTCCCCATTTATTTCCCTCTATCCCACTCTCTCCTCTCTCTCTTTCCCTATCCCTTACTCCTTTCCTCCCCCTCTCGGTCTCTCTCTCTCCCTCTCTCCCCCTCCCCCTCCCGTTTCAGATCATTTCAGAGGGGATGAGAGTCTGTTCCTGGATAACTCACCTGTCGGTTGCAGTTGGACGTGACTGAATTTGTTTGTAGTAAGCACTCAGGAATGTTTGGTAGAAGGTGGGTGGAGAGAGAATGACTGTCACACCAGTGATAGGTGTTGGGTCGATATTGATTGGAAGCTTCCACTAGGTAAGATGACCCACCTCGGAAGTGTTCTCCGCTGTAGGTGGGTGTCAGCTGCCAAGGCATAAAACTCTGTAATTCCTCACAGATCTTATTCTTTATCTCCACATCTTCCCCACAAATCCCCCCCCAGCTCTCTCTCCCTCTGTCTTCCCCTCTGTTGGATCTGCTCTCTCTCCCAACTGTTTTCCCCACTCTCTCTGTCTGCCCCCAATCTCTCTCACTCCCTCCTCTCCCTCTCTCTCCCCCCCTCACCTTCCCTCTCTGTGTCTGCCCCCAATCTCTCTCACTCCCTCCTCTCCCTCTCTCTCCCCCTCCCTCTCCCCCCTCCCTCTCCCCCTCCCTCTCTCATCTTCCCTCTCTGTGTCTGCCCCCAATCTCTCTCACTCCCTCCTCTCCCTCTCTCTCTCCCTCTCTCTCACCCCCTCTCTCTGCCCCCTCCCTCTCTCATCTTCCCTCTCTGTGTCTGCCCACTCTCTCTCCCTTCATGTCTGCCCCGCTCTCTTTCTGTCTGTTCTACTACTTCTCTCCCTCTGTGTCTACACCCCCTCCCCATCCCTCCCTCTGTCTACACCCACTGCCCACCTCTCTCTCTCTCTCTCTCTCTCTCTACACCCACTGCCCACCTCTCTCTCTCTCTCTGTCTCTCTCTCTCTACACCCACTGTCCACCTCTTTCTCTTCCTGTGTGTAAATCCCTTTCTTTTTCTCCGTCTGTGGCTGCCCACTTACTCTGTCTTCCTCTCTCTCTCTCTCTCTCTCTCTCTCTCGCTCTCTCCCCTTATATGGACATATGGACAGGGGTCAGAGTCGGTGTGAAGCTACAGGCAGTGGCTGGGAGTGGGGGATGTTGGTTAGCGCATTAGGAACGCTGACAAAGACAGGTTGCAGTGTCATTGAACCCGGCAGCCTCCTCGATGAATCGGATCGATGTGTGTACATTTGTCGAGTGGGAAAGGTGGCTTTTGATCCAGGTCTGGGCTTCAGGGACAGAATTGGCATAGAGAATTCCCACCCTGGCTCTCACAACCCCCCAGACACACACACACACACACACACACACACACAGATCGTTAACAGCACCAAATTTCTTGGTGTTCACCTGGCGGAGAATCTCACCTGGTCCCTCAACACCAGCTCCATAGCAAGGAAAGCCCAGCAGCGTCTCTACTTTCTGCGAAGGCTGAGAAAAGTCCATCTCCCAACCCCCATCCTCACCACATTCTACAGAGGTTGTATTGAGAGCATCCTGAGCAGCTGCATCACTGCCTGATTCGGAAATTGCGCCATCTCGGATCGCAAGACCCTGCAGCGGATAGTGAGGTCAGCTGAGAAGATCATCGGGGTCTCTCTTCCCGCCATTATAGACATTTACACCACACGCTGCATCCGTAAAGCAAACAGCATTATGAAGGACCCCACGCACCCCACATACAAACTCTTCTCCCTCCTGCCATCTGGCAAAAGGTACTGAAGCATTCGAGCTCTCACAACCAGACTATGTAACAGTTTCTTCCCCCATGTCATCAGACTCCTCAATACCCAGAGCCTGGACTGACACCAACCTACTGCCCTCTACTGTGCCTATTGTCTTGTTTATTATTTATTGTAATGCCTGCACTGTTCTGTGTACTTTATGCAGTCCTGGGTAGGTCTGTAGTCTGGTGTAGTTTTTGTGTTGTTTTACGTAGGTCAGTGTAGTTTTTGTATTGTTTCATGTAGCACCATGGTCCTGAAAAACATTGTCTCATTTTTACTGTGTACTGTACCAGCAGTTATGGTCGAAATGACAATAAGAAGTAACTTGACTTGACTTTACACACACACACACACACACACAGTTCTATACTAATTTTATGGCTCCACACCATTGTCTTCCCCTTATCATCCACCACCTTGTCATATCCAATAACACAGCATGTACACAGAAATAGGCCATTCTGCCCAACTAGCTCATGGTATGCCTCACCAGAACTTCCTCTTCCCTCATCAAAATTTATTGGTGTCACCTTCTGTTCTCTCCCCACCTCCGATGTGTGTCCAACCTGCCCTCATATGGAGGTCGGTGACCAGTGGTGTTCCACAGGGATCTGTTCTGGGATCTTTATAAATTACCTGGATGAAGAAATAGAAGAATGGATTAGTAAGTTTGCTGATGACACTAAAGTTGGAGGTGTCGTGGATAGTCTGGAGGGTTGTCAGAGGTTACAGCACGACATTGATAGGATGCAGGACTGGGCTGAGAAGTGGCAGATGGAGTTCAACTCAGATTAGTGTGAAGTGCTTCATTTCGGTGGGTCAAATTTGAAGAGAATATAATATTAATGGTAAGACTCTTGGCAGTGTGGAGGATCAGTAAGATCTTGGGGTCTGTGTCCATAGGACACTCAAAGCTGCTGCGCAGGTTGAGAGAGTTGTTAAGAAGGCATATGGTGTGTTGGCATTCATCAACTGTGGGATTGAGTTCAAGAGCCGTGAGGTAATATTACAGCTATATGAGACCTTGGTCAGACCCCACTTGGAGTACTGTGTTCAGTTCTGGTCACCTCACTACAGGAAGGATGTGGATACTATGGAGAGAGTGCAGAGGAGATTTACAAAGATGTCGCCTGGATTGGAGGCTCTACCTTATGAGAATAGATTGAGTGAACTTGGCCTTTTCTCCTTGGAATGTTAGAGGATGAGAGGTGACCTGATAGAGGTGTATAAGATGATGAGAGGCATTGATCGTGTGGATAGCCAGAGGCCTTTTCCCAGGGCTGAAATGGTTAACATGAGGGGGCATAGTTTTAAGGTGCTTGTAGGTACAAGGGAGATGTTAGAAGTAAGTTTTTCGCACAAAGAGAATGGTGGGTGTGTGGAATGCACTGCCAGCAACGTTTGTAGAGGTGGATACGATAGAGTCTTTTAAGATACTCTTAAATAGGGAAATGGAGCTTAGAAATATAGAGGGCTATGTGATAGCGAAATTCTAGACAGTTTCTAGAGTAGGTTACACGGGTAACATTGTGGGCCGAAGGGCCTGTAACGTGTTGTAGATTTCTGTGTTTCTATGTTTCTATAAATGTATCGACACCGTCCACTTCCCTTGGGATTCAGCTCTACATTCTCATCACCCGCTGGCTGAAAGAGTTTCTCCTGAATCTCTCTAGGTTTTCTGAGTGACTGCCGTATACATACATAGACAGAGTTTACTCCAAGAACAGGCTCTTTACCCACTATGCCTGTGCTGAAAATGGTGCTGAATGAAATGAAAATATCCCACCATTCCCACATATTCATGCTTCCACTCCTTCCCTGGTTACCTGTTCCAGGCATCCATAATACCAGACTGAAAGATATAGGAGCAGAATTTGGCCAATCATCTGATCCAGTCTGCTCCACCATTGCGTCACGGCTGATCTGCAATCTGCAGCCACTTTACGAGGTACACCTGTCACCTGCTCGTTAAAGCAAATATCTAATCTGCCAATCCTGTGGCAGCAGCTCAACACATAAAAGCATGTAACAATAGACAATAACCTATCCCTCAATGTCAGCAAGACGAAGGAATTGGTTGTTCACTTCAGAAGGAGTAGCGGACTGCACGACCCAATTTACATCGGTGGTGCGCAAGTGAAACAGGTCAAAAGCTTTAAGTTCCTCGGGGTCAATATCACAAATGACCTGACCTGGACTAACCAAGCAGAGTCCACTGCCAAGAAGGCCCACCAGCACCTTTACTTCCTGAGAAAACTAAAGAAATTTGGCCTATCCCCTAAAACCCCCACTAATTTTTATAGATGCTCCGTAGATAGCATTCTTCTAGGGTGTATCACAACCTGGTATGGAAGTTGTCCTGTCCAAGACCGGAAGAAGCTGCAGAAGATTGTGAACACGGCGCAGCGCATCACACAAACCAATCTTCCGTCCGTGGACTCACTTTACACCGCACGCTGTCGGAGCGGTGCTGCCAGGATAATCAAGGACACAACCCACCCAGCCAACACATTTTTTGTCCCTCTTCCCTCCGGGAGAAAGTTCAGGAGCTTGAAGACTCGTACGGCCAGACTTGGGAACAGCTTCTTTCCAACTGTGATAAGACTGCTGAACGGATCCTGACCTGGATCTGGGCTGTACCCTCCAAATATCTGGACCTGCCTCTTGGTTTTTTTTTTGCACTACCTTACTTTCCATTTTCTATTTTCTATTTATGATTTATAATTTAAATTTTTAATATTTACTCTCGATTTGTACTCCAGGGAGCGGGAAGCGCAGCATCAAATATTGCTGCGATGATTGTACATTCTAGTATCAATTGTTTGGCGACAATAAAGTATAAAGTATTAAGTATGTAGACGTCATCAAGAACTTCAGTTGTTGTTCAGGCCAAGTATCAGAATGAGGAAGAAATGTGACGTAAGGGTCTTTGACTGTGGAATGTTTGTTGGTGCCAGATGGGGTGGTTTGAGCATTTCAGAAACTGCTGATTTTCAAGCATACCAGTCTCTCGAGTTTACGGAGTGTTTGAAATGGATGGGCTGTAACTGCAGAAGAGCATGAACATTTACTCAGTAAGACGGGTATTTTCCCTATCGCTTTGCGTATAAAAGAAATTCCCCTCATATCTCCCTTGAATTTTTCTCTCTTTCAGCTCAGTGGAGGAAAGAAGAATGTGCACTCTGTCCATGTATCTGTGATGCAGTTTTATAAACTTCTGCCTGGTCTCTCCCCAGCCTCCAGCATTCCAGATTAAACAACACAAGGGTCTTGACCTGAAATGTAGACTGTTCATTTCCCCCCACAGATGCTGCCTGACCTGCTGAGTTTCCCCAGCGCTTTTTGTGTCTCGCTTGACAAGGATGTTGCGAGGAATGAAGGGCCTGAGAGCGGTTAAGTAGGCTAGTACTTCCTTGGAGGCTAGGTTCACGAGGTTAGTTCCCGGGATGGAGGGACTGTCATATGTTGAAAGGTCGGAGCGACTGGGCTTGTATACACTGGAATTTAGAAGGATGAGAGGGGATCTGATTGAAACATATAAGATTATTAAGGGATTGGACGCGCTAGAGGCAGGAGACATGTTCCTGATGTTGGGGGAGTCCAGAACCAGAGGCCACAGTTTAAGAATAAGGGATAGACCATTTAGAACGGAGTTGAGGAAAAACTTTTTCACACAGAGGGTTGTGGATCTGTGGAATGCTCTGCCTCAGAAGGCAGTGGAGGCCAATTCTCTGGATTCTTTCAAAAAATAGATAGAGCTCTTAAAGATAGCGGAGTGAAGGGATAAGGGGAGAAGGCAGGAAAAGGGTACTGATTGTGGATACGAGGAATTCTGCATTGTGGATGATCAGCCATGATCACAGTGAATGGTGGTGCTGGCTTGAAGGGCTAAATGGCCTACTCCTGCACCTATTGTCTATTGTCTAGGAGAAGATTCAGATCCATTTATTTATCACATCTACAAACATTTGTACATCGAAACATGCAGATAAATGAGTCATTTGCTTGAACTTCCAACACAACCTAAGGATGTGCTGGAGGCAGCCACATGTTCTGTCGCCAACAGAGCTTGTCATTATGTTCTACAGGACAACACAAACAACATGAAGGGCCTGTGCTGTGCTTTACTTCTCTGTGACTCTGACAAACATCAGCAGAAAACAAGCCCCTTTCCTCACTCCCACCCACTCAAAGTCAAAGTAAATTTATTATCAAAGTACCCGTATATCATACCTTGAGATTCATTTTCTTGCAGGCATTTACAGGAAAGTAAAGAAATACAATAGAGTTTATGAAAAAAAGTCTATTCATAAAAATCTGACTGACCAATGTGTAAGTCAAGTCATTGCCATTTTGACCATAAAATGCTGGTACAGTACACAGTAAAAATGAAACAATGTTCCTCCAGGACCCCGGTGCTACATGAAACAACACAAAACTACACTAGACTATGTGAGACAGCACAAGGCTACACTAGACTACGTAAAACAACATAAAAACTGCACTAAACTACAGACCTGTACAGGACTACATAAAGTGCACAAAACAGTGCAGGGCAGTAGACAAAAAAAAAGACAAATCATGCAAACGAATAAAAAGAAATAGGTAACTAATATTGAGAATTTCATAGTTAAAAGTAGATTTATTATAAAGCATAAGACATAGGAGTAGAATTAGGTCATTTGGCCCATCAAGTCTGCTACACCATTTCATCATGGCTGATCCACTTCCTTCTCAACTCCATTCTCCTGCCTTCATAGACCGTTATCAAGGTACGTATACCATATGCAACCTTGGGATTATCTTCTTGCAGGCAGCCACAAAACAAAGAAACACGATAGTCCTGACGAAGGGTCTCGGCCCAAAACGTCGGCTGTACCTCTTCCTAGAGATGCTGCCTGGCCTGCTGTGTTCACCAGCATCTTTTATGTGTGTAACACGATAGAAACCGTGAGAAAAGCCCCCACAGCACAAAGACCGACAAACGTCAATTTGCAAAAAAAGGACAAGTCATGCAAGCAATATAACAAGTGAATAAAGAACTACATGAGTTGTAAAGAACTTGAAGGTGAGTCTGTAGGTTGAAGAGTCAGTGCAGTGTCAAGGTGAATGCAGTTATCCACGTATATACAATGAAGGGTGATCTTACAGGTGTATAAACACGAGAAAATCTGCTAATGCTGGAAATCTGAAGCAACACACACAAAATGCAGGAGGAACTCACCTGCTACCGTGGCTCCAAGCCTTTCCTTACGCATGGGTTCAGGCAGGGACCTGTCCTTTCTGAGTGCCTGCTTTCAGTCTAACATTAGGCAATATTTTATCAGTGACCTACCTGGCTTCGGTTCTGGGATATCTGAGATAAACCAGTGACCATCCCCCATTGCAGCTGAGTGTCTGTGTGTACTAGGTGACCAGTGAACATATGATCTAGAATCATTCATTTTACAACTTAACACACATGTGACATCACTCACCTCAACACTGAATAGAACATTGAACAAAACCTCTGGGCTCACTTTCAAAGTCTCTACAGCTCATGTTCTTAGTATTATTTATTTCTTTGATGTTGCGGTGTTCACTGAGCTTGGAGACGTTGTATCATCAGTCGAGGTGATATCTCAGTGCACAGTTGTTGGTGTCTCTGGGAGTGTCCGTGCTTCTATAGTGCCCCTGTTCTGATTGGCTATCGCTTCAGTTGACCTTTGAATTCTATTGGCTCATGTTGCTTTGGCGCTTCGGGATTCATAGTGGGCGTCTATCTTGAAGTGCTTGTTTATGGAGTTATCAGAAGAGAACCACTCTTCTAAAACTTCCCGTGCCTGCTTCATGTTTGCCTGCGCCAGAACTTCCGCGGTGTCCCAGTTAAAGTTAAATAAACCCCAGTTAAAATAAATGGCATCTATTAACCCCGAAGAGCCAAAGAAACAAACGGGGGGGGGGGGGTGCTATATAAATGCGAGCACTCCTAGAGAGAAACAACGAATAACTGCGCATTGAGGATGACACCTCAACTGGTGATGAAATGTCTGGAAGCTAATTGCCAAACTTGGCAAACACCACAACATCAAATGCCTCAACACAAAATAACAATATTTAGCACCATCCTTAATTATTTATTTATAATAGTTATTGGTATTTTGTGTTTTCAATGTTTGTCTTCTTTTGCGCATTGTTTGCTTATCAGCCTTTGTGTGCAGTTTTTCATTGATCCTGGTGTGTTTCTTTGTTCTATTGCAAATGCCTGCAAGAAAATGAATCTCAGGGTAGGTGTACGGTGACATATACTTGAACCAGTGCAGAGAACTTAACTCAAATTCACTCACCGCAACACTGAGATGTTCCCACAGTCTCTGGACTCCTTTCAAGGACCCTTCATCTCATGTTCTTGATATGTATTTCTTATTTATTTACTTATTATAATTTTGTTCCCTTTGTCCTCTTTGTATTTGCACAGATTGTTTTCTTTCCACTCTGCTTGTCTGTCTTGTGTGCATTTTTTCCATTGATTCTGTTGTGTTTCTTTATATTTTCTGTGAATGCCCACAAGGAAGTGAATCTCGGGGTAGTTTATGGTGTTTGTTCATTTGTTATGTGCCGTGTCGTATGTCGTGGGCGATAATGGTCTCATGGCCGCGATTGTTCTTGGCAAAGTTTCTACAGAAGTGGTTTGCCATTGCCTTCTTCTGGGCAGTGTCTTTACATGAGGGGTGACCCCCAGCCATTATCAATACTCTTCGGAGGTTGTCTGCCTGGCGTCGATATTTGCGTAACCAGGACTTGTGATCTTCACTGGCTGCTCATACGACCATCCACCACCTGCTCTCATGGCTTCATGTCACCCTGATCCGGGGCGGGGCAGTGGGGTGCTAAGCAGGTGCTATGCCTTGCCCAGGAGTGACCTGTAAGATAGCAGAGGGAAAGAGCACCTAACACCTCATTTGGTAGAAATGTATCCCCAACTTGTATACGGTACTTGTATAAGAAAATTACTTTGAACTTTGTGTCCTCCCTTTATCTCTCTCTCTGTTGGATGTGTGGGGTGTCCAGGTAGAGTTAGTACCTCTGGTGAAATGGCTTGTCATGTCCTCATTTGCCTGTCAGCCCCATCTGACGCTCAGGTCTCACCTGTGGCTCCAAGTAGTGGCCACAGCCCAGTCCATCACAGGTAAAGTCCTCTCCTCCATTGATCACATCTACAAGGAGCACTGCCACAGTTAAAGCATCATCCAACATCAGGGACCCCCACCTCTCAGGCCATGCTCTCTCCTCGCTACTACCATCAGAAAGGAGGTCCAGTAACCCTAGGTCCCACACCACCAGGTTCGGGAACAGTTATTACTCTTCAATCATCAGGCTCCTGACCCAGTATGGATAACTTCACTCATCCCAACTTGGACTCCCTTTCAAGCACTCTTTATCTCATGTTCTCAGTATTATTTATTTATTTGCACGATATTCCAGCTTATCATACTCAAGAACCATTTAATATTCTTACTAACAGCTGGGTAGAAGCTGTCTTTGAGGCTGGTGGTACGGGTTTTCTGCCCTATGGGAGAGGGGAGAAGACAGAATGTCTGGGGCAGGTGGGATCTGTGATTGTGCTGGCTTTACTGAGGGAGCCAGAAGTGCAGACAGAGTCCATGGAGAGGAGGCTGGTTTCCATGATGTGCTGAGTTACGTCCGCAACTCTCTGCAGTCTCTTGCAGTCATGGGCAGAGCAGTTGACATATCAAGTTATCGTGTATCTCGATAGGAGTATTTGATGAAAATGGATACGATTCGATGGGAACATTCCAAACTTCTTTAGCCTCCAGTGGAAGTCGAGGTGATGATAAACTTTCTTGGTGAAGTGGCAGATGGAATACAGAATAGGGAAGCGTATGGTAATGGTGGAAGGAATAAAGATGTAGAATCAGAAATAGGAATTGCAAAGGGATTTGAGAGTCCCATCAAGGACATCTTCAATAGACAATGCCTCAGGAAGGTGCATCCATCATTAAGGACCCTTACCATCCCAGACATGCCCTCTTCTCATTGCTGCTGTCAGGGAAGAGGTACAGGAGCCTGAAGACACACACTCAACATTAAAGGAACAGTTTCTTCCCCTCTGCCATCATAATTCTGAATGGACAATGAGAAGAAGAAGAAGAAGAAGAAAAAGAAGAAGACTCTTAACTCTGAGTGGAGTCATCGGGATGCTGTCATGACAGCGTTTTTTTTTTAGCAGGCTTTCTTATTTTTACGAGGCTGAGTTGCTAGCTGGACGGATGGAAAGCGTGCAAGGGAGCCGGCTGGATTCGAACTTGGGAGCCTTCCCTCCGAAGTCCGGCGCTGATGCCATTACGCCACCAGTCGGCTATGAACCCATGAACACTACCTAATTTTTTGCTCTCTTTTTGCATTACTTATTTAATTTTTATATATTTCTTATTGTAACTTTAGTCATTTTAATGTATTGCTGCTGCAAAGCAGCACATTTCACGACGTGCCAATGATAATATATCTGATTCTGAAAAATCAGTCAAGATCAAATGACAGAACAGACTCGATGGACTAAATGCCCTAATTCTGCTCCTATGTCATATAGTTTTCAATATAATTACAAGAACATACTTTGCTCTCCATGTTAAGTCAGTTGTTTTCCTCTGTGCTGAAGGTGAAAGAGAGGCAATCAGAGTGGGAGATGCATCTTGGTATCCATGCCAACGTTCCCCTTCCAGCTCATTAGGAAAACCCTTCCTCTCCCCTCACCTCCAATAAATCTCCTCGGGCTTTCGAGTCGGTAGTATTTCACCTCGTGTTTTATGCCTTGGAGAATGTTTAATCACCGCTGTGTGTGCACCATGACTTCAGTGAAAACAATGGGCCAGACAACAGGAAGTTCAGTACTGGCTCCAAGTTATCACATCAATCAGGTCTTTGGCCTGCCCACATCCCCACAGGCCTGTATTATTGAGCAGTCAAGCAGTCAAATGGCTCTCAGTAGAGTCTCCTGCCTAGCAACGAGCTTCACTTAGTGGGCTGGGAATAATTACCTCTTGGAAAGCACGCTTTGGTTAAAAGTTCCAAATCTCCAGGCCTGCCTCTTCAGAGCCTTAAAGGAAGCTTCGGATGAACACCACCCCATGTGTCAATGCTATCCCCTAAGTCTGCACCCGTATGGGATTTACCTACTCATGTGGGGGGTGGCACGGTAGCGCAGAGGTTAGCACAGCGCTTTACAGTACAGGCGTCCCGGGTTCAATTCCAACCGCTGCTGTAAGGAGTTTGTACGTTCTCCCTGTGACTGTGTGGGTTTCCTCTGGGTGCACCAGTTCCCTGCCAGAGTCCAAAGTTGGTTGGGAGGTTAATTGGCCATTGTAAATTGTCCTGTGATTGGGCTCGGATTAAACTGGGGGATTGCTGGAAGGGTCAGAAGGGATTACTCTGCACTGTATCTCAACAAATAAATTGGTTAATCATACATTCTGAGATAGAGTGAAGGCCGTTGGCTTGCTGTCCATACAGATCACTTCATTACAACGGAGTACTGAGGCACAGTAGAGTAGCAGTAGCGTAACGCTTTGCAGCATCAGCAATTGCGATCTGGTTTCATTCCTGTCACTGTCTGTTTACGCTCTCCTTGTGACAGCGTAGGCTTCCTCCCACATTCCAAAGACGTACGGGTTGGGGTTAGTAAGTTGTGGGCACGCTATGCTGGCAGCGGAAACGTGGTGACACTCGCGGGCTGCCCCCCAGCACACTCCTTGCTGGTTTGATTTGACGCAAGGCATGCATTTCACTGCATGTTTTAATGTACGCGTGACAAATCCCTACTGCCTGTTCCTCCGCTGGTGCTTAGGGCAGCAATGAAAGTCCTCCATCTCTGGCGGTGTTCCTTCATCATGTCGGTAGCTCAGTTTTCACCACTGTCGGTCATGCAGGTTCTGGGTTGAGACCCGGGAATACCGTCGCACTCCGATGTAGAAGGAATCTTCATTTCTGTTTTTCCAGTCAGGGTTTTTAGCCCTGAGCTGAACCCCCAAACCTGGCGGACCAGTGGACCACTCTTAGTCTGGCCTCTACCCTTTGACCTGTTTGGTCTCCCAAAAGCCAAAGCCGAGCCGAGCATACCTAGACTCCAGCCAGCATAGCTCTCCTGGTCAGTGAGGCACACAAGCCTCCAAACCCAATGACAAGGTTGTGGTCCTCACGGAGGATGTGACAAATAAAGCTAATATTTATCTTTATCTCTTTCCCTTTAACAATAATGGAAAGCATACTGGTTCCTCCCACTTACAAAGACATACAGGTTCATAGGTTAATTGGTCACATGGGTGTAATTGGGCTTGTTGTGTCAGAAGGGCCTGTTACGGTACCGTATCTCTAAATAAAAAAAATCTCGAACTCTGGTCTCATACTGTGCCTTTTGCAAACAGAGATATCTCGCCTTCTCTCATGATATTAAAATCATTATTAATTATTCAGTAAATGGCAGGACCCTAGGGAGCAATAGTGCACAGGAGGGTCTTCAGGCACGTCCATAGCTCTCCGGAAGTGGCCACACAGCAGGACAGGGTGTGAAATAAGGCGTCTTGTACACTTGCTTTCAGCACAATTCAAGATTGTTCAAATGTCATTTCCAGTACACAAGTGTAAAGGAGAATAAAATGCTTGTTGCTCCGGATCGGATACAGCACAAAAAAAACCAATAAGATAAGGAACACAATAACAAAATAAACACAATGATTATAAGTACTTAAGATAGCTTATATACACTGATTGATTGTATGTCCATAATGTGACAGTAGGCAGAGAAGTGTCTGTACATAAGGTGACTCTGACAGGAAATGATAAGGTAGTGATGGTTGGGTTAGTGGCTGGAGGTGTTCATCAGCCTTACTGGTTGGAGAAAGTAACTGTTAGATAGGTAGATAGATAGATATACTTTATTGATCCGGAGGGAAATTAGGTTTCATTACAGTTGCACCAACCAAGAACAGAGTACAAACATAGCAATACAAAACCACAAACAATCAAATAATAATATGTAAACCATGCCAGACAGAAATAAGTCCAGGATCAGCCCATTGGCCCAGGGTGTCTGACCCTCCAAGGGAGGAGTTGTAAAGTTTGATGGCCGCAGGCTGGAATGACTTCCCATGATGCTCAGTGCTGCATCCCAGTGGAATGAGTCTCTGGCTGAATGTACTCCTGTGCCCATAGGTATAAATGATGTTACATGCCGACGTCGGGTTGGCAGAGGGAGGGATGTACACAACAACCACAATTGCACGTGAGATTTCCCTTGGCAAATAATATGACCGGAGTCCAACAGCAAAAAGTTCAATATCCGGGCTACAAACACGTTCCTTGAGCGTAATTGAGTTTGGTGGTCCCGGTGTGGATGGTACGTAACCTCCTTCCTGATGGGAGTGGGACAAACAATCCATGAGCAGGGTGGGTGAGATCTTTCATGATGTTACTGGCCCTTTTCCAGAACCTTTCTGTATATATGTCCTTGATGGTGGTTAGGCTGGTGCTAGTGATGCGTTGGGCGGTTTTGAGTACCTGAACTGTTAACGCTGTTTCTCTCTCCATAGATACAGTCTGGCCTGCTGAGTGCTTTTGTTTCCGATTTCTAGAGCCTACTGTTTTTCTTTGATTCACAACTGGTGCTGCTTCCTGTCCTTATCTTATGTTTTTCCAACACAATAAACAAACGTCTTGTTGGCAGATGGTATCTAAACCACAGTTCTTGTTGTCTCAGCTCTCTCCCTTCCTGACTGACAACGCAGTCTTTCCCAGCATGATACACGCAAAATTCTGGAGGAACTCAGCAGGTCAGACAACACCTATGGAAATGGATAAACAGTCAATGTTTCTGGCTGAGAACCTTCATCAGGGCCAAGACACGCTCATCAGGCTTTCAACAGTTCCCGATGAAGGATTTCGGTCTGAAACATCAACTGCTTATTTCTCTCCATTGCCTGGCCTGTTGTTGTGTTGCTGTAGATTTCTAGCATCTGTAAACCGTCTTGTGTTTATGATTTGCTTTCTGAGAGTATTCTTCTTTAAAATTGATCTTACGTGACTGAGCTTGTTTTTGTCTCCGTCTACAGTGTATATACAATCTGCGGCCACTTTGTCAGGCACCTCCTGGATCTAATCAAGTGGCTACTGAGTGTATGTGTGTGGTCGTCTGCTGTTATAGCCCATTCTCTTCAAGGTTCAATGTGTTGTGCATTCAGAGACGTTCTTCCGCACGCCACTGTTGTAACACGTGGTTATTTAGGTTACTGTCACCTACTTGTCAGCTTGAACCAGTCTGGCCATTCACCTCTGACCTCTCTCATTCACAAGGCAGTTTTGCCCACAGAACTGCCATTCACTGGGTGTTTTATTTTTGTGTTTTGCACCACTCTCTGTAAACTCTAGAGACTGTTGTGTGTGAAAATCCCTGGTGGTCAGCAATTTCTGAGCTACTCAGACCTCCCCGTCTGGCACCAGCAATCAACCAGATTGATTCCTGGGATGGCGGGACTTTCATATGATGAAAGACTGTATCAACTAGGCTTATACTCATTGGAATTTAGAAGATTGAGGGGGGGATCTTATTGAAACGTATAAAATCCTAAAGGGATTGGACAGGCTAGATGCAGGAAGATTGTTCCCGATGTTGGGGAAGTCCAGAACGAGGGGTCACAGTTTGGGGATAAAGAGGAAGCCTTTTAGGACCGAGATTAGGATAAACTTCTTTACACAGAGAGTGGTGAATCTGTGGAATTCTCTGCCACAGGAAACAGTTGAGGCCAGTTCATTGGCTATATTTAAGGGGGAGTTAGATATGGCTCTTGTGGCTAAAGGGATCGGGGGTATGGAGGGAAGGCTGGTACAGGGTTCTGAGTTGGATGATCAGCCATGATCGTACTGAATGGCGGTGCAGGCTCGAAGGGCCGAATGGCCTACTCCTGCACCTATTTTCTATGTTTCTATGTTTCTATTCCATAGTCAAAGTCACTTAGTTTGCATTTCTTCCCCATTCTGATGTTTGGTCTGAACAACAACTGAAACTCTTGACCGTGTCTGCATGCTTTTACGCATTGAGTTGCTGCCACATGATTGGCTGATTAGGTATTTGCATTAATAAGCGGGTGTACATGTGTACTTCAATAAAGTGGCTACTGAGTATGCATACAGACACAGAGAAGTGATTCAACTAGGCTAGAGCTTGAAACACTGCCAGTACTCGTTAAATGTTTTTATCTTGTAAAATATCTGTAGCAAGATATTACTCAATACTTGCTGTCAAACCACGCGCAGAGGAATTTGGACAGGTGACTAATCAAAGGAATATTTTAGGGAGTGCCTTAAGTAAGACTGCAGTAATTGTATAAAACTTTGGTAAGGCCCCACTTGGCGTTTTGTGTGCAGTTGTGGTTACCCCATTACAGGAAGGATTTGGAGACTCTGGAGAGGTCACAGAAGAGGTTCACCAGGACGCTGCCTGGATTGGAGGGTACGAACTACAAGGAGAGGTTGGACATACTTGGGTTGTTTTCTCTGGAGTGTTAGAGGCTGAGAGGAGATCTGACAGAACTTTATAAAATCTATGAAGGTGGAGATACGTGGACAGCCTGAATCCTTTTTTCCCAGAGAAGAAATGTCCAATACCAAGGGGCATGAATTTAAGATGAAAAGGGAAAGTTTATAAGAGATGTGTGGAGCGAGTTATTTAGCAGAGAGGTTGGAGGGTGCCTGGAATGGTCTTCCGGGGATGGTGGTGGAAGTAGATAAGATTAGTGGAATTTAAGAAGCTGGTAGATAGACACATGATTGTGCAGGAAATGGAGGAATATGGATCATGTGTAAGCAGAGAAGATTGAGGTTAATTTGTCATTGTGGTTGGCACAGTCATCGAGGGCCAAAGGGCCTCTTCCATGATCTAAATAGAGGGAAAACCCATTCATCACCTTTTACCTCAGCATCAATAGACAATAGGTGCAGGAGTAGGTCATTCAGCCCTTTGAGCCAGCACCGCCACTCACTGTGATCACGGCTGATCATCCACAATCAGTACCCTTTTCCTGCCTTCTCCCCATATCCCTTGACTCTGCTATCTTTAAGAGCTCTATCTAACTCCTTCTTGAAAGAATCCAGAGAATTGGCCTCCACTGCCTTCTGAGGCAGAGCATTCCACAGAACCACAACCCTCTGTGTGAAAAAGTTTTTCCTCAACTCCGTTCTAAATGGTTTACCCCTTATTCTTAAACTGTGGCCTCTGGTTCTAGACTCCCCCAACATCGGGAAGATGTTTCCTGCCTCTAACGTGTCCAGTCCCTTAATAATCTTATATGTTTCAATCAGATCCCCTCTCACTCTTCTAAATTCCAGTGTATACAAGCCCAGTCGCTCCGACCTTTCAACATATGACAGTCCCGCCATCCCGGGAATTAACCTCGTGAACCCACGCTGCACTCCCTCAATAGCAAGAATGTCCTTCCTCAAATTTGGAGACCAAAACTGTACACAATACTCCAGGTGTGGTCTCACCAGGGCCCTGTACAACTGCAGAAGGACCTCTTTGCTCCTATACTCAATTCCCCTTGTTATGAAGGGCAACATACCATTAGCTTTCTTTACTGCCTGCTGTACTTGCATGCTTGCTTTCAGTGACTGACGAACAAGGACACCTAGATCTCGTTGTACTTCCCCTTTTCCTAACTTGACTCCATTTAGATAGTAATCTGCCTTCCTGTTCTTACCACCAAAGTGGATAACCATACATTTATCCACATTAAACTGTATCTGCCGTCACTGACCCTGACTCCGATTTAGACACTAACTCCGACTCCCAGATGGCCAGAAACTCCAACTCCCATAGTTAAGTTACATAAGTAGTGCAAAAATAGAAAAAAAAAATTAGTAAGCTGGTGTTCAT
Source organism: Mobula hypostoma (assembly GCF_963921235.1). Lineage (NCBI taxonomy): Eukaryota > Metazoa > Chordata > Chondrichthyes > Myliobatiformes > Myliobatidae > Mobula > Mobula hypostoma. The sequence continues at coordinate 181,739,535 of NC_086103.1, forward strand.
GGGTTCAATGTCCAATCAAAAATCATATGGCAGAGGAGAAGAAGCTGTTCCTGAATCACTGAGTGTGTGTCTTTAGGCTTGTTCACCTCCTTCCTCATGGTAGGAATGAGAACAAGGCATGGCCTGGGTGATGGGGGTCCTTAATGATGGGTGCCGCCTTTCTGAGGCACCGCTCCTTGAAGATGTCCTGGATACAATGGAGGCTAGTGCCCATGATGGAGCTTATGCTTATACTTTATACTTTATTGTCGCCAAACAATTGATACTGGAACGTACAATCATCATAGCAATATCTGATTCTGCGCTTCCCACTCCCTGGATTACAAATTGATAGTAAATATTAAAAATTTAAATTATAAATCATAAACAGAAAATAGAAAAATGGAAAGTAAGGTAGTGCAAAAAAAACCGAGAGGCAGGTCCGGATATTTGGAGGATACGGCCCAGATCCGGGTCAGGATCTGTTCAGCAGTCTTATCACAGTTGGAAAGAAGCTGTTCCCAAATCTGGCCATAAGAGTCTTCAAGCTCCTGAGCCTTCTCCTGGAGGGAAGAGGGACGAAAAGTGTGTTGGCTGGGTGGGTCATGTCCCTGATTATCCTGGCAGCACTGCTCCGACAGCGTGCGGTGTAAAGTGAGTCCACGGACGGAAGATTGGTTTGTGTGATGTGCTGCGCCGTGTTCACGATCTTCTGCAGCTTCTTCCAGTCTTAACTTTACATCTGTCTGCAGCTTACTTAGATTTTGTGCAGTAGCCCCCACCCCCATACCAGATTTTGATGCAACCAGTTAGTATGTCATCCATTGTACGTCTGTAGAAACTCTTGAGTGTTTCTGGAGACATATCAAACCTTCTCACACTCCTACTGAAATGTAGCCACTGTCGTGCCTTCTGTGTAGCTGCATCGATATGCTGGGTCCTGTTTAGATCCTCAGAGATATTGACGCCCAGGAATAAGAAATTACTCACTCTTTCCACTTCTGATCCCACAATGAGGACTGGCGTGTGTTCCCTCAACTTACCCTTTCTGAAGTCCACAATCAGTTCTTTGGTCTTTGCTGAACACCTATGCTCTGTCCGCCAGAGAAAGCAGGATCTCCCAGTGGCCACACATTTTAATTCCACACCCCATTCCCATTCTGACATGTCTATCCACAGCCTCCTCTACTGTAAAGATGAAGCCACTCTCAGGTTGGAGGAACAACACCTTATATTCCGCCTGGGTAGCCTCCAACCTAATGGCATGAACATTGACTTCTCTAACTTCCGTTAATGCCCCACCTCCCCCTCGTACCCCATCCATTATTTATATACACGCATTCTTTCTCTCTCTCTCTCTCTCCCTTTTCTCCCTCTGTCCCTCTGACTATACCCCTTGCCTATCTTCTGGGTTTTCCCCCCCTCCCCCTTTTCCTTCTCCCTGGGCCTCCTGTCCCATGATCCTCTCATATGCCTTTTGCCAATCACCTGTCCAGCTCTTGGCTCCATCCCTCCCCCTCCTGTCTTCTCCTATCATTTTGGATCTCCCCCTCCCCCTCCAACTTTCAAATCTCTCACTAGCTCTTCCTTCAGTTAGTCCTGACGAAGGGTCGCGGCCTGAAACGTCGACTGTGCCTCTTCCTAGAGATCCTGCCTGGCCTGCTGTGTTCACCAGCAACTTTGATGTGTGTTGCTTGAATTTCCAGCATCTGCAGATTTCCTTGTGTTTGCAGTTCTTTGGTCTTACTGAAGTTGAGCTCAAGAATTAGATGCAAGAATTAGACCCAAATTTGAGACAGTTTCTGGTCGACACTATCCACGAGTACTTTTTATTAAAATGGCAGAGTTTAAAATCAACAGCCACTGGATTGGGATTTGAACTCGCCAGCGCTGGTCAAGTAACATAACCACTGCTCCACCTCTTGATTCTATTCTGTGATGGGTCGAAGTGAATCTGGAGGGTTTATAAAGATTTTTTTTGTTGTTCCCATCAGATTTAACTGTGATGTGTTTGCTTTCTCTTTGTGTCAGGAATCAAGTGACCTGATGGGTTGTTGAGGTTTTCTCCAGCGGCATTGAAGGAGCATGGTAAAACACCAACCACTTCAGTACTACGAGCCCCAGCTATGCTTATCTTTCCTCACGGGGATCTATGGGTGCAGGTGGAAGCGATACCAGCGATCACATGACAGTACCACCAAGGTCAGTGTTGGCCACCATGTCCAATAATGTTGGTCTTTCAAAATTGTTGATGTGTGCAGAGGTTGTGACTGGAAACCAAGATCCAAGTTGAACCTTGCTGCTGAAATGGTAAAATGGTTTATTATTATCACATATACTGAGGTAAAAAAGTATCAAATTGCTTTATTATTTTCACACCTACTGAAGCAAAAATTCCTAAACCTGTTTACCATCATGTACAGAGGTAAAATTGCTAAATTGATTTATTATTGTTTCAGTGACTGAGGTAAAAATGAGTAAACTGGATTTTATTGTCATATGTACTGAGGTAAACATTGGTAAATTGATTTATTGTTAGAGTTTCTGAAGTGAAATTGGTAAATTGGTTTGTTATTGTTACAGCTACTGAGGTAAAAATTGCTAAACAGGTTTATTATTGTCACAGTTAGTGAGGTAAAAGTTAGTAAATTGGTTTATTATTGCTGCATGTGATTTGTGGTTGTCCATCATGTCTGACGATGACAGGAAAGCTGGGAGAGTTTTTAAAGTGGGAAGGCTGCTACACTGGGGGCAGTTCCACTCTCTCGACCTCAGAATTCCAGGTCCAGTAAACAAGCGTCACAGACCGGGGTCTTCCTTGGTTGCAGTGGATGATCATGACACCTTCTGTGCCTTGATGTGCCCTTCGCTCTCCACAAAGAATTGCAGTACCTCTTTCCTATCCATTGGATCTCACTGGGGAAATGAATTGTCACACGTTTCTGAGGGAAAAAAAAATCGGTAAATTGGCTTATTGTCACATGTACTAAGGTAGAGTGAAAAACTTGTCTTGCATACTATCATATAAATCAATTCATTACATTCACAACAGTGCACTGAGATGGTATAAGGGTAAACGTAAACAGAATGTAGAGTAAAGTGTTACAGTTACAGAGAAAGTGCAGTGCAGGCAGATAATAAGGTGCAAGGTCATAGCCAAGTAGACTGAGGTCAGGAGTCCATCTTATCATAGTAGGAAACCGTTCAATAGTCTGATAACAGTGGGATAAAAGCTGTCCTTGGGCCTGGTGGTATGTGCTTTCCGGCTTTCTGGAGGAGAGAAAATGTCTGGCGTGGGATCTTTGATTAGGTTGGCTGTTTTATAGTCGTAGTCATACTGTATTGATCCTGGGGGAAATTGGTTTTTGTTACAGTTGCACCATAAATAATTAAATAGTAATAAAACTATAAATAATTAAATAGTAATATGTAAATTATGCCAGGAAGTAAGTCCAGGACCAGCCTACTGGCTCAGGGTGTCTGACCCTCCAAGGGAGGAGATGTAAAGTTTGATGGCCACAGGCAGGAATGACTTCCTATGATGCTCTGTGTTGCATCTCGGTGGAATGAGTCTCTGGCTGAATGTACTCCTGTGCCCAACCAGTACGTTATGTAGTGGATGGGAGACATTGTCCAAGATGGCATGCAACTTGGACAGCATCCTCTTTTCAGACACCACCATCAGAGAGTCCAGTTCCATCCCCACAACATCACTGGCCTTACGAATGAGTTTATTGATTCTGTTGGTGTCTGCTACCCTCAGCCTGCTGCCCCAGCACACAACAGCAAACATGATAGCTGAGGTAGTGAGAAGTTCACTCAGAGCCCACGGAGGGGGAGGCTGCTTTCCGATATGCTGAGTTGTATCCACGACTCTCCACAGTTTCCTGTTGCCGTCCCAAGCTGTGATGCATCTGGATAGGCTGCATCCGTAAAAATTGATGAGTGTCATTTGAGACATGCAGAATTTTTAGCCTTCTAAGGAGGTAGAAGCCCTGGGGTGCTTCCTTGCCTGTGATGAACATTATGTCTCCGCAATCTTATCTTGTCCGCAGCTCGATGCCTTGCCATAAATATATGTCACTAGCACAGTGCTGTTTGTGGGATCCTGCTGCATATTGGTTCTGATGACAGCAATTTAATGTTGGTGTTTGCAAGATGCACTGGGATGCTTCATTGCCCCACTGTCGAGTAATATTTTCAGTATTAGCTGAAAGTTAATGTCATTGAAGTGATTTATTTAGAACTGTACAGCACAGTACAGTCTCTTTAACTGACTCCAAGATCTAATTAGCCTTCCCCTCCCACATAGCCTTCTATTTTACTTTCATCCATGTGCTTATCTAAGTGTCTCTTAATTGTCCCTGATGTATCTGCCTCTACTACCATCCTTGGCAGCGAGTTCAAATGCATCAACCACTCTGTGAAGAAATGGCCTTTGATATCCCCCCACTATATATTCCTCCAATCACTTCAAAATCCTGGTAAAAAAAAATTCCCTTCCCCTCTCCTCTTCTTCTTTTCCTCACTCTGACCTCTTACCTCTTCTCACTTGCCCAACTCTTCCTCCTGGGTCTCCCCCTCCTTCCCTTTCTCCTATGGTCCACTCTCCTCTCTTATCAGATTCCTTCATCTCCAGCCCTTTACCCTTCCTATCCAACTGGCTTCACCTTTCACCTTCTAGACATCCTCCTTCTCCCCCACCCACCACCACCCTTTTATTCTGGCATCTTTCCCTTTCCTTTCCAGTCCTGATGAAGGGTCTCAGCACGAAATGTCAACTGTTTATTCATTTCCATAGTTGCTGCCTGTCTGCTGAGTTCCTGCAGCATTTTGTGTGTGTTGCCCTCTTGTAAGCCATTTCCACCCGGAAAAAGGCACTGGCTATCTGCTCTACCTATGCCTCTTATTATCTTATACACCTCTGTCAAATTAGCTCTCATTTTCTTCACGCCCACGAGAAAAGCCCTAGCTCGCTCAACCTATCCTCATAAGACTCGCTCTCCAATCTAGGCAGCACCCTGGTAAATCTCCTCAGCACCCCCCTCTAAAGCTTCCATATCTTTCCCATAATGAGGTGACGAGAACTGAACACAATACTCCAAGTGAGGGCTGAACCAGAGTTGTAAAGAGCTGCAAGATTGCCTTGTGGCTCTTGAACTCAATCTCCCGACTAATGAAGGCCCATATGCATTCTTAACCACCCTGTCAATTTTTACTTGGTTCCAAGATTCATCTATTCCTCCATACTGCCAAGAATCGTGCCATTAACCCTGTATTCTGCCTTTAGGTTCGACCTTCCAAAGTGGACACTTCACACTTTTCCATATTGAACTGCATCTGCCACTTCTCAGCCCAGCTCTGCATCCTGTCAATGTCCCTTTGTTAAACCTACAGCAACTTCCTTTGCTATCCACAGCACCACCGGCATTTGTGGCATCTGCAAACTCACTAATCAACCCTTCTACTTCCTCACCCATTATTTGTAGATATCACAAAGAGCAGGGATCCCTGTGGTCAATGACCAGTGTCATCCTTAAGCTGTGATGATGGCTGGTTTGTAAGTGCAGGCTCCTTCACCCGAATTATTGCTACTTCTATCAACGTTGCCCAGGCAGTGGCTTCACACCACCTTTGCCCCTTGCTGTGTCTGGTTGGACCTCTTAAAGATTAGTTTTATGTGGCACATGCATCTCAGATATTGAAAACATACAGTGAACTGTGTGGTTTGCATTAGCACCCAACACAGTTCACGGATCGACACGATCTATTACCTGTTTTCCCTCTCCCTTTTCCACCTCTCTCATTCTCTCTCTCTCTCTCTCTCTACCCCTCCCTCTCACTTCCACCTCTGCATCTCTCACCCTCCACCCATTTCACCTCCTCCTCTCTCCTCCCTCGCGTTCTCTCCAACCTCCCCTCTCTCTTCCACCTCCCCCTCCCTATCCCACTTCCCCCTCTCCCACCTACTGCTCTCCCTCCCCTCCCCCTCTCTTCCACATTCCCCCTTTTCCTCCTCCACTTCTCTCCCTCTCTCTGCCTGTTCCTCCCTGCTCTCTTCCTTCCGTTCACATCCCATCCTGTCGCCCTCTCCCCCCAGCTCCCATTACCCTCTTAGGCTTCCCTCACTCCTCGCTGTCTCCTTATCTCTGCCTTCCCCTCCCTCTCCCTCCCTCTCTGTGCCTCCCTGCCTCCCCTCTTCAACTTGCTTCCACGTTCTGGTTCTTTGCTGTGCTGTTCCCTTCCTCCCTGCCGGCCGCTCTCTGCCCCTGGATGTATCTGTTAGCCGGGTCATCCCCTCTGCTCCCCTCACTCTCTGCCCCCTCCCTCCTGCCTACACTGAAGCGACTGTACCTGTCCGTGGTGAGTACAGTTCATGCCTGTGTCCCACTCCTGCACACTCCTTCTGTCTCCCGTATGTGCACACTACCCCCCCCCCCCGGCCCTCCATCTTACCTGCACCCTCTCCCCGCCGATGTTCTGTGCCTTCCCTGCTCCCGAAACCACTTTTCACTCGGTGCATTTGTTAGTAATCATTTTGAGAGGACTAGAACATCAAAGCAAGGATGTAATACTGAGTCATTTAAGGCATTAGTCAGATTGCACTTGGAGTATAGTGAGCAATTTTGGGAATCTTGTCTAAGAAAAGATATGCTGACATTGGAGAGGGTCCCAACGAGGTTCTCAAGAATGATCCCAGAGTGAGATGGTTAAGTATGCGGAGCATTTGATGGCTGTGGGTCTGTACTTGCTGGAGATTAAAAGAATGGTTGGGGGGGAATATCATTGAAATATTGAATATGGAAAGGTCTAGATGGAGTGGATGTGGAGAGGATGTTTCTTGTGGTAGGGGAATCTAGGACCAGAGGGCTCAGACTCAGAATAAAGGGACATCCCTTTAGAACAGAGATGAGGAGGAATTTCTTTAACTAGAAGGGTGGTAAATCTGTGGAATTCTTTGCCATAGACAGCTGTGGAGGCCAAGTCCTTGGGTATGTTTAAAATGGAGGTTGATAGGTTCTTGAGTCCTCAGGGCATCAAAGTTACAGGGAGAAGGCAGGACAATGGGTTTGAGAGGGGTAATAAATTGGACATGATGGAATGGACCAAGTTAATGCTCCTATTACTGATAGTGTTTTGGAGCTTACAGATGCAGGCAGAAACGATCGTCAGTGTAGAGCGTCTGTGCTTTTTATTTTCCCAGTTGGTTCCAAATGGGATCCTGGAAATGAGTGGGACACTTTGAGGGATCCCAGGAGTATAACAGTTATGATATCGTCTGCAGTCAGAGTCTGGTGCTTGGTGCGTGCCTACAGCTTGTTCTTCTCTTGTACCAGTCTTTTACCTCTTCCACCTATCACCTGCCAGCTTCTTAATTCACCCCTCCCCCACCCACCCTCCTTTCCCTCACCTGTCACCTGCCAGCTTCTTGATTCACTCACCCTCCTTTCCCTCACCTATCACCTGCCAGCTTCTTAATTCACCCCTCCCCCACCCACCCTCCTTTCCCTCACCTGTCACCTGCCAGCTTCTTAATTCACCCCCTCCCCCACCCACCCTCCTTTCCCTCACCTATCACCTGCCAGCTTCTTAATTCACCCCCTCCCCCACCCGCCCTCCTTTCCCTCACCTATCACCTGCCAGCTTCTTGATTCACTCACCCTCCTTTCCGTCACCTATCACCTGCCAGCTTCTTAATTCACCCCCTCCCCCACCCGCCCTCCTTTCCCTCACCTATCACCTGCCAGCTTCTTAATTCATTCCCCCTCCCCCACCCACCCTCCTTTCCCTCACCTATCACCTGCCAGCTTCTTAATTCACGCCCTCCTTTCCCTCACCTATCACCTGCCAGCTTCTTAATTCATTCCCCCTCCCCCACCCACCCTCCTTTCCCTCACCTATCACCTGCCAGCTTCTTAATTCACCCCCTCCCCCACCCGCCCTCCTTTCCCTCACCTGTCACCTTCCAGCTTCTTAATTCACCCCCTCCCCCACCTGCCTTCCTTTCCCTCACCTATCACCTGCCAGCTTCTTAATTCATTCCCCCTCCCCCCCACCCTCCTTTTCCTCACCTATCACCTGTCAGCTTGTACTCGTTCTCCTCTCCCTATCACCTTATTCTGGCTTCTGCCCCCCTCCTTTCAAAGAGTATTTATGATCAAAGTGTGTATACAGTCCAGGAGCCTGGGACTTGTCCTCCCACAGGCAGCCACAAAACAAAGGACCGCCACGGAACTCGTTCAAAGAAAACATCAAACACCCAACACGTGGGAAAAAAGAACAAATTGGGTTAATGGCTAAAAACGAGCGAATAACACACAGAATATCGAACATCAAGCTGCCAGTCCTGGACACTGCCTAGGGCCGGAAGAAGATGTCTCCAGCAAACAACGCTACTGTGGGCAATATTCTCCAGATGGTCCACAAAACTGTTTCTTTCACTTCCTGTACGTCTTTTTCTTTTAAATGTGGTTCTGGTACTGTTGGAGCCTGTGATCTACCATTTATGGTGTGCTTGCGGGCCGATTGAGCGATCTGACGGTTTACTGCCTCTGAGAAGGTTCTGGGAGGCGAGCGGCCTTGAGGCCGGGAAGCTTCGAGATGGTGCGTAAGTCCATCATCGACTCCATTTCTTGCCGATCTCGCTGATTAAAACGTCAGGACTGAAATCATCGAGGCAAGTAAGTGCTCGGCGCTGTCTACCAGCCTCTCACGTACTGCTCCTGGAGAAGGTCCCTGCATTGGAATGACCTCTCTCTCCTTCAATGCTGTCGGAGGATGGTATCTGTGTGTGATGGTCTCTCTCTCTCCCTCAGTGCTGTCAGAGGGTGGTGCTGGATCAAGGTTTACTCGATGGGGTTTGTGGATTGGACTCTGTATTTCACGTTATGATGTGTTTTCAGGTTTACGGTCACTCCTTTCTCTGTTACTATCTTTGTATGATTTTGAATCGAAGTAGCCTGTAGATATTGAGCACCGAGGTGAACTGAATATGGACTCTTCATTTTTGTGTCTTATATTCTGTGTTTTTACTTATCCTTTCATGTTACTGCTTATGCCATTTGTTTTTCTTTGTGTGTGTGTGTGTGTGTGTGTGTGTGTGTGTGGCGGGGGGGCAGGGGGAAGGGTTTCATGTCTTTTTCTTTGAATGAGTTCCATGGTTTTCTTTGTTTCGTGGCTGTCTGTGAGAAGACGAATCTCAGGGTTGTATACTGCATGCATACTTTGGTAATAAATGTACTTCGAATCCCTTGAATTCTTGAATGTCCAGCTTAGCTCAGTTCAGTTTAGTCTAGGGCAGTGTCGGTTGTTGACTGCAGGCCACAGAACCGTCCACCCCGATCAAATCATGCAAGTTAGCAAAAGAGGAGTAACCAGAATCCAGAAACGCATGTAACATGAACCGCAGAGTCTTCCAAAAACGAGTCCACAGCCTCGAGCCGTGCCAATCAAACCAGGCCAAGGCACAAGAGTCCTGCAGCTTCTTCCGGCAGCAGTGAGGGAGAGGGAGAGCGGTCAAACGCAGGCAGACAGCACTGAACACCCGCTTGCCTTCCGCTCATCTTTGCCGATTTCATCATTTTAATCGGCGAGAAGTAATGAAGCCGATCGTGAATCGTGATCCTCCTTTAGGGCACGCGGTCCACTCTCAACCTTGCCAAGATCCCCCGGAGACAGTCCTGATGAAGGATCAAGGCCTGAAACATCGGCTGTTTATTCCTCTTTATAGATGCCGCTTGACCTGCTGAGATGCTCCAGCATTTTGTGTCTGTTCTCTCTTGTAGCTCAGGTAACAAATTCCACCATAGTCTGACACAGCACAGACACAGGCCCTTCGGCCCATCTGGCCCATGGTGACCGCGTTGCCCAGCGAGTTCGTCCTACCCGTCTGCATTTGGCCCATAGCCCTCTAGAGCTTTCCCATCCAAGAAGTATTCACAACACAACAGGCCGACTGTTGCCGTTGGCTCCCCTCCCAGTCTGAGAAAGTGTTGGTTTTTCAACACGCGCTCTGATGGCGGATTGTCAGTTTTACACTCCCTGCAAACTCTGGGGAGATTCGCAATTCACAGGGCCGGGTGCCAACGGAGCTGAAAGCCCAAGGAGACGAGCACTCAAGCTGAGGCCTGGAAACAAAGCTGGGTGGGAAGGGAGAACATCCCAGTAAACCTCCTGTACCTAATAACGTGGCCACTGTGTACGTCCGTGACCTTCTGCTGCTGTAGCCCGTCCACTTCTGGGTCCGACATGTTGTGCGTTCAGAGATGCCCATCTGCACACCACTGTTGTAATGCGTGGTTACTTGAGATACTGTCAATTTGAACCAGTCTGACCTTTCTCCTCTGACCTCCCTCATTAACAAGGCATTTTCACCCTCAGAACTGCAGCTCACTTGATCTCACCATTCTCTGTAAACTCTAGAGCAGGGGTTCCCAACCTTTTCCATGCCATGGACTCCTACCATTAACTGAGGGATCTATGGACTCCAGGTAGGGATTCCTTGCTCTGGAGGCTGATGTGTGTGGTGATCCCAGGAGATCAGCTGTTTGTGAGATACTCAAAAGTTCAAAGTTCAAAGTAAATTTATTATCAAAGTACAAAGTGCCACTGGGAACAACTCTGAGTTCACAGTAAATACAAAGAAACACAATAGAATCAATGAAAGACAGACAAACAACCAGTGTGCAAACGAATTAGAATTTATTTAAGATCTTACATCCATCCCACAAGGCGAGGGAGTAGAAATCTTTGTGTTATAACTCTGTTGCAATGTACAGACATGTGAATGTAAAAGTCTCATGGCTTGTAGGAAGGAGCTGTCCTGTAGCCTGTTGGGCCTGGCTTTAATGCTGCAGTACCATTTGCCAGATGGAAGCAGCTGAAACGGTTTATGGTCAGGGTGACTGATGTCCCTGATGATCTTCCAGGCCTTCTTTATGCACCTGCTGCTGTAAACGTCCTCAGTGGAGGGAAGTTCTCATCCACAGATGTGCTGGGCTGTCCGTACCACTCTCTGCAGTGCCCAGCCATCAAGGTTGGTGCAGTTCCTGTACAAGCAGTGATACAGCCAGTCAGGGTGCTCTCAATGGTGCCCCTGTAGAAGGTCTTGAGGATTTAGGGGCTCATGCCAAACTTCTTCAGTTGCCAGAGGTGGAAAAGACACTGTTGTGTTTTTTTTTGCTCACAAAGCCAGTGTGTACAGTCGAGGTGAGATCATCGGTGATGTGTATACTGAGGAACTTGAAACTGCTCACCCTCTCAGCTGCACTCCCATTGATGGTGATCGGAGTGAGCCTGTCTCCGTTCCTCCTGTAATCCACGATCAGTTCTTTTGTTTTTTGGATATTGAGGGGAAGGTTGTTATCTTGGCACCACTGTGCCAGGGCATTAACCTTTCCTCTGTAGGCTGTCTTATTACCGCTAGAAATAAGGCCGATCAATGTCGTGTCAATTTGATCAGCAGATTTGAGCTGTGTGTGGTAGGACAGTCGTGGGTGTAAAGGGAGTAGAGGAGGGGACTCAGGACACAACCCTGGGGGGGGCACCTGTGTTGAGGGTCAGGGGTTAGAGGTGAGGGAGGCCATCCTTACCACCCTTCGACAATCCGATAGGAAGTCCAGGATCCAGCTGCACAAGGTGGGGGTGCAGGCCGAGGTCTCTGAGCTTCCTGTCAAGTCAAAAGACAACAAATCATGCAAATACAAAAAAAAAACAAGATAATAATAATAATAAGTAAATATTAAGAACAAGAGTTGTAGAGTGCTTGAAAGTGAGTCCATATGTTGTGGAATCAGTTTAGAGTTGAGGTGAATGAAGTTATCCACGCTGGTTCAAGAGCCTGATGGTTGAGCTCTTCCTGAACCTGGTGGTGTGGGACCTGAGGCTCCTGTACCTCCTTCCTGATGGCAGCAGTGAGAAGGGGGTATGGTCTGGATAGAGTTTGACGGACATGGCCTGGGGTCCCTTGATGACGGATGCTGCTTTTATGCGACAACTCTCCTTATGGATATGCTCAGTGGAGGAATGGCATCAACAATCATTCCTTGGCCAAATTCACTTTGATCACACTTCTGCCCCATTCTGATCTTTGGTCTGACCAACAACTGAACCTTTTGACCATGTCTGCATGCTTTTATTCATTGAGTTACTACCACATGACTTCCTCTTTCATTAACAAGGCATTTTCACCTACAGAAACACACACAGAATGCTGGAGGAACTCAGCAGGCCGGGCAGCATCTATGGAAAAAAGTACAGTTGTCGTTTTGGGCTGAGACCCTTTGGCAGGACTGGAGAAAAGAAAGATGAGGAGTAGAGTTAAAAGATTGGGAGGGAGGGGAGAGAGAAACGCAAGGTGATGGGTGAAACCGGGAGGGAGAGACACAAAGTAAAGAGCTGGGAGGTTGATTGGTGAAAGAGATCCAGGGCTGGAGAAAGGGGAGTCTGATAGGAGAGGACAGAAGGCCATGAAAGAAGGAAAGGGGGGCAGGAGCACCAGAGGGAGGCGATGGGCAGGCAGGGAGATAAGCTGAGAGAGGGAGAAGGGGATGGGGAATGGTGAAGGAGAGGGGGTGCCATTACCAGAAGTTTGGGAACATCGATTTCTCGAACTTCCAGTAATGCCCCCCACTCACCCCACCATTCTTTACCTCTGCTGCTGTCCTGGTGGAGTTTGCACATTTTCCCCATGACAGTGTGAATTTTCTCTGGGATCTTCCACATCCCAAAAGACATGCAGTTTGGCAGGTTAACTGGATACTGTAAATTGTCCCTCGTGTGTGGGTGAGGGATAGACTCTGGGGAGTTGGTGTGATAAGATTTTCACGGTATCTCAGTTCTTGTTACAGTAGTAGACTAATTTACCAGTGATCTAGGTGACGAGACTAGGAGGTTGTTTCTGTTCTGAATGACAATATGACAAACAACTCTGAACTTTGCATAACCATAAGATATAGGAGCAGAATTAGGCCATTCAGTCCATCAAGTCTGCTCCGCCATTCTATCATGGCTGATTTACTATCCCTCTCAACCCCATTTTCCTGCCTTCTCCCCATAATCTTGGATGCCCTTACTGATCAAGAACCTATCAATCTCTGTAAATATACTCATTGACTCACCCTCCACAGCCACCTATGACAATGAATTCCACAGATTCCTCCCCCTCTGGCTAAAGAAATCCCTCCTCATCTCTGTTCAAAAGAATGGTCCTATTCTGAGGCTGTGCCCTCTGGTCCTAGACTCTCTCATTACTGCAAACATCTGCTCAATGTCCACTCTATCTAGGCCTTTCAATTTTCGATAGGTTTCAGTTAGACACCTCCTCATTCTTCTGAACTCCAGTGAGTTCGGACCCAGAGCCAACAAATGCTCCTCATACATTAACTCTTTTATTCTCTGGAAACATCCTCTCCATATCCATTCTATCTAATATTTGATGGGTTTCAATAAGAACCCCCTCCTCTTTCTTCAAAAACGTAGTGAGTACAGGCCCAGAGCCATCAAAAGTGCCTATTGCATTAACCCTTTCATTGCCGGCGCTTTGTAGTTTATTCTCACTACGCTGGGATCTTTCCGGTGAATCTGCCCTCCATTACCTCTGTCTAAAGCGTGCGCCTGATGTCGACTGCTCACTTACTGGTTCTCTCGTTACACGAGTGTCCTGTCCCCGGTTTGATTTTACCTTTTAGTCTGGAGTCTTGGAGCCTTGTGCGCGTAACCCTGACCAAGTTTGTCTTCACTGGGCCAGCTGCAATTGATTAGAGCTGCGCTGTCGACCCTTGTTGGATCCCCTTTGCGTCGATGGCTGCTTCTTGCAGTGTCTGGTTTCAGTAGCTTACTTAAAAATAATGCAGCGTTGAACTTCTCTTGTGTCGGGGTGAAGGAGAGGAAATAACCAATGAAACTTACTCGTGCTGCCAAGTTCTTGTCCTGGCGCTCTGAGGAATGTCTTACCAAAGCTGGGCCAGTTGTTACAAAAGAGGCACTGGACCCTCTTTACTATGATCCCTTAATACTGGTATGCATGGCCCTTAGTATTATTAAGGATCCCACCCATCTATCCAGCATCCTCTTTGACTTTCTACCATCAGGTAGGAGATGCCAATGCATAAAAACGGTCAGGATGGAAAACGGTTTCTTCCCTCAGACCATTAGGCTTTTGAACTCCCTGCTGCATCACCTTTGAAGTGTCACTGCTTAATCTGTTCTGCACTGTACAATATTTAAGTTATGCACTTTATTTTGTTATCTATGCATGCTTCATCTGTAGACTTTATCCTTACCTTCATAAGTTATTGTGTTATGTGTGTTATGTGTACTGCTGAGCCTTACAGCCTGGTTCAATTTCATACATTGCATTTATTAATATCGTTAAATGACAATAAACTTGTTGCAGGGGCACTCAGTAGGTCAGGCAGCGTCTCCGGAGGAAAATGTACAGTTGGCATTTCTGGTTGGGTCCTACTGGTCAAGATGGCGCTGAACTGTAGTCTTTTACTTTCTTTTTATTCTTTCTATTCTTTTACTTTCTTCTTCTTACTTTTTAATTTACATTTTTTTTTCTATTTTTTTTCTCACGGTAACACGTCGAAGCTGCACCCTCTCTAACATGCTGGTAGAGAGAGCTTTATTTGGGTTTTCTTTAGCGCTGGAAATGGTTACATCCTGACACGTGGGACAGAAGCAAGGTCGCATTGTGTACTCCACGGACCAGCAAATACCAGCCGGCATAGCGAACAGAGCGGCAGACACCCCTGCTGAAATCCGGAGGAAAACACACAGAGGGGGATCACAAAGCCGAGGAAAGAGGACCGGGTCGAGACAACAGAGACTTTTGGAGAAGAGGAGTTCGGTGGGTAATACCGTTCCGCCTGACCGGAAGTGCACCGAGAGCGGTAAGCGGCGTAAAGGAGTTGGGTGCTTACTGATCTGGCTAACAACGGATGGTGCAATCCGGGGCATATTACGATCGAGGAACGTGTTTGAAGACCGGATATTGAACTTTTTACTGTTGGACTTCGGCCACATTCCACCGTGATACAACACTTGGCGGCACGGGAGGTCGTTCCTGCCTGTGGCCATCGAACGTGCAACTCCTCCCGTGGAGGGTCAGACACCCTGAGCCAATAGACTGGTCCTGGACTTATTTCCGTCTGGCATAGTTTGTATTTTGTTGTTTGATTGTTTGTGGTTTTTGTATTGCTATATTTATGCTCTATTCTTGGTTGGTGCGGCCGTAACGAAACCAAATTTCCCTCGGGATTAATAAAGTATATCTATCTATCTATCTAGTCTGCTTGAGGTCATGTCTCAGACTTAGTTGTTCATTAAGTTCTTAGGGATGGGTTTTGCTCCTTAAGGTTTTTATAGCCAGAGGTGATAGTAGGGATAAGCTCCCACTACCTATTAAATGCTCTCAGTGGCGTGCATCTCAAATAGCCTCTAACAGCCATGTCCAGCTCTTGACCTTCACGTGTGGCTTAGCCACAAAGCCTGGTGGAACCGTTTTTACTGACAGGAGGAGGGGCAAAGGCAGGTTACTGGCATGTTAAATCCAGTGGCTTTGGACAGATGGGGCTCGTCAGCTGTGGTTGGTAGCTCATCTAGGAGAAGGAAATTTCTGATTTCAAACCTCCACCATCTTGCAGCTCTACCCACTCATGGGGAAGGCTTCGGGAGTAAACCCCGCGGATAAGTCTGGAGCTGGAGTCCCTAAGGCTGTCCTATGTTGAGTTCAATGTTGACTGGTAACTCCTGCAAAGCCACTGGTGCCAAACTGTATTGGTCTTTGCTGTTTCTTTAGATTCATCAGCTTTGTGGAAAAGAGGAGCCTGCTGCATAGGCAACAGCTTGCTCTCCATATCATACTGCCTGCATACCAGATAGACAGCTGGGATATGACATCTGAGGTTGACCTTGGCCAGTGGAGGGCTTCTCTCTAGAAATGGTTTTAGGGGCAGAGAGGGGAGTTAGAGGTCAGGTTAGGACTAAGGGACAGGAATGTGGAGGAGTTAAAGATCAGGTGTTCTGTGTGCAAAGTCCAGCAATGTGGACGGGCGACAACCAACACCTGGAGTCCAGGCCTCTGAGCAGATTTGAGGGTGTCAGAATATCCCAGGTTGGTGGGTGTCAGGATCAGATGGTCGTACAAGCAGGAGGCGCGAGAAGCCTTGTGTCAGCCAGCAAGTCTCCATCATTTGCTAATCCAGGAGTTAACACTAAAGACCAAAGCCCGAAGGTCAGTCGGAAGTTTGGAAGTCAAAGCCCAGTGGCTGAAGCCCGGCGACTGGAAATCGGAGGCCCTGAGGCCTGTACTGGAGTTGGAGGTCTATCTGGGTGGGTGGGATAGAAACATAGAAAACCTACAGCACAATACAGGCCCTTCAGCCCACAAAGTTGTGCTGAACATGTCCCTACCTTAGAACTACCTAGACTTTACCCATAGCCCTCTACTTTTCTAAGCTCTGTGTAGCCATCCAGGAGTCTCTTAAAAGACTCTATCGTATTCGCCTCCACCACCGCCGCCGGCAGCCCATTCCACACACTCACCACTCTCTGCGCAAAAAACCTACCCCTGACATCTCCTCTGTACCTACTTCCAAGCATCTTAAAACTGTGCCCCCTCATGCTAGCCATTTCTGCCCTGGGGAAAAGCTTCTGACTAAGCACATGATCAATGCCTCTCATCATCTTATACACCTCTATCAGGTCACCTCTCATCCTCTGTCGCTTCAAGGAGAAAAGGCCGAGTTCACTCAACCTATTCTCATAAGGCATGCTCCCCAATCCAGGCAACATCCTTGTAAGTCTCCTCTGCGCCCTTTCTATGGTTTCCATGTTCTTCCTGTAGTGAGGCGACTAGAATTGAGCACAGTACTCCAAGTGGGGTCTGATCAGGGTCCTATATAGTTGCATCATTACCTCTTGGCCCTTAAACTCAATCCCACGATTGATGAAGTCCAATACACCTTATGCCTTCTTAACCACAGAGTCAACCTGCGTAGCTGCTTTGAGTGTCCTATGGACTCGGACCCCAAGATCTCTCTGATCCTCCACACTGCCAAGAGTCTTACCATTCTACCATCATATTTGACCTCCCAAAATGAACCACCTCACACTTATCTGGGTTGAACTCCATCTGCCACTTCTTAGCCCAGTTTTGCATCCTATCAATGTCTCGTTGTAACCTCTGACAGCCCTCCACACTATCCACAACACCCCCAACCTTTGCGTCATCAGAAAATTTATGAACTCATCCCTCCACTTCCTCATCCAAGTCATTTATAAAAATCACAAAGAGTAGGGGTCCCAGAACAGATCCCTGAGGCACACCACTGGTGACTGGCCTCCATGCAGAATATGACCCGTCTACAACCACTCTTTGCTTTCTGTGTGCAAGCCAGTTCTGGATCCACAAAGCAATGTCCCTTTGGATCCCATGCCTCCTTACTTTCTCAATAAGCCTTGCTTGGGATACCTTATCAAATGCCTTGCTGAAATCCATATACACTACATCTACTGCTCTACCTTCATCAATGTGTTTAGTCACATCCTCAAAAAATCCAATCAGGCTTGTAAGGCACGACCTGCCTTTGACAAAGCCATGCTGACTATTCCTAATCATATAATGCCTCTCCAAATGTTCATTAATCCTGCCTCTCAGGATCTTCTCCATCAACTTACCAACCACTGAAGTAAGACTCACTGATCTATAATTTCCTGGGCTATCCCTACTCCCTTTCTTGAATAATGGAACAACATCCGCAACCCTCCAATCCTCCGGAACCTGTCCCGTCCCTATTGATGATGCAAAGATCATTGCCAGAGGCTCAGCAATCTCCTCCCTCGCTTCCCACAGTAGCCTGGGGTACATCCCGTCCGGTCCCAGTGCTTATCCAACTTGATGCTTTCCAAAAGCTCCAGCACATCCTCTTCCTTAATATCTACATGCTCAAGCTTTTCAGTCCACTGCAAGTCATCACTACAATCGTCAAGATCCTTTTCTGTAGTGAATACTGAAGTAAATTATTCATTAAGCACCTCCACTATTTCCTCCGGTTCCATACACACTTTTCCACTGTCACACTTGATTGGTCCTCTTCTCTCACGTCTTATCCTCTTGCTCTTCACATACTTGTAGAATGCCATTGGGTTTTTTCTTAATCCTGTCCACCAAGGCCTTCTCATGGCCCCTTCAGGCTCTCCTAATTTCATTCTTAAACTCCTTCCTGCTAGCCCTATAATCTTCTGGATTCCTATTGTTACTTAGTTTTTTGAACCTTTTGTAAGCTCTACTTTTTTTCTTGACTAGATTTACAACAGCCTTTGTGCACCACGGATCTTGTACCCTACCGTCCTTTCCATGTCTCATTGGAATGTACCTGCTTAGAAACCCACGCAAATATCCCCTGAACATTTGCCACACTTCTTCTGTATGTTTCCCTGAGAACATCTGTTTCCAATTTATGCTTCCAAGTTCCTGCCTGATAGCCTCATATTTCCCCTTACTCCAGTTAAACGTTTCCCTAACTTGTCTGCTCCTATCCCTCTCCAATGCTATGGTAAAGAAGATAGAATTGTGATCACTTGGGATGGTGGAGGAAGGCTTGGAGACTGGAAATTGGAGGCCCTGAGGCCTGTGCTGGAGTTGGAGGTCTATCTGTGTGTCTGGGTGGGTGTGATGGAGCAAAGAGGCTTGGTTTGATGGGGTTTTTTTTGTTGCTTGTTGTGCTCTGTGATGTTCTGCTGAGCATTATGGGTGTGCTGTGTTGGCACCAGAATGTGCGATAACACTTGCACAAGGTGTATGTTGGTTGCTAACGCAAAGCAATGCATTTCACTGTATGTTCCCACGTACATGTGATAAATAAATCTGAATCTGAACATTCATTTGGAGAAAGAGGGGAGGAGAGGTCACCAGTATAAAGAGATTAGGAAAGGTCACCAGTATAAAGAGATGAGGAGAGGGGATGGAACAGGTGAAGGGTGTGAGGGGTTGTTAGCAGGTGGAGGAATGGTGAGTGAGAATAGAGCCAGAAGTAGTGGTGGTTGTTCACTGTGTCCAACGACGACGAACCTGGACAGGAACGTTTTTAAAGTGGAAAAGCTGTTGCATTGGGGCAGTTCCTCGGGCTCGACCTCAGACATCCGGGTCCAGTGGTATGAACAAGCATCACAAACTGGGGTCTTTCTTGGTTGCAGTGGATAACTGTGACGTCTTCTGTGCCTTGTCATGCCCTTCATTCTCCACAGAGCGTTATGGTATCGCCTTCACTGTAGATCTCATCCGCCCTGTCTGCCAGAGCGGACTTCACACATGCTGGGACAGGCATGTCCCTAATTCATCAGGGTATGTGGCCTGCAGGCTACTGTCACCTGCTTTAGCCTGCCCGTCGAAGCAGTGCGCCGGTGTGTGGCCTCTGTCGCGTGCAAATAGCTACTTGGAACCTCAGGTGAGAGCTGGGGACTAAAAGTGTGTCAGCTGCGATGGATGCGACAAGCCCCTTCAGCAGAGGTGCTACCCCTCCCTCAACTGTCCATACACCCCAGAACCAGAAGTAATAGGTGGACGAAGGGCTAAAGATGATTGGATCTGATAGGACAGGCCGGTGGAGCATGGAACAGAGGGAGGGCACTAAGGAGAAGGTGGACAGATGGAAAGGGTGGAGGAGGGGAAAGAGACCAGGTAGTCTATGAAGAGACAGAGAGGGAACACACACACAATGCCGGAGGACCTCAGCCGGTTCAGCAGCATCTATGGAGGAGAATAAACAGTCATCATCTCGGGCCGAGACCCCTCCCTAATCTGCAGAATCACTTGAGTTTAGGAGACAGAGTGAAGGCAGTTTTACTGGAAAATGGAAAATTCATTGTTGATGCCACCATCTTGCAGGTGAAATATGAGGTGTTGTTCTGTCATTTTGTGTTTGCCCTCAAGCTGGCAGCGGAGGAGACTGAGGACAGACAAGTCTGTGTGGGAATGGGGATGGGAATTAAAATGGCGGCTCACTGGGAGCTCCAGATGGCCAGTCTGCAGTCTGTTGTGTCCCTGTGAGGAAACACGCCCGTTTCCATGGCAACCTTCACACTGTCCCAAAGTGACACAGAGCCCTATTACCATTTTTAAAGTGTTTTGCCAATGAAATGGGGGAGCCAATTTCTAAATAGCAAACCCCGACAAACCGCAAAGGCGTTCATTAGGATAAAGGATCAACTTTATTCGCCATATTATATATTTTATTCGGAGACAGAGATTTACAATGACCAATTAATCTACCCGTACCTCTTTGGACTTTTGGGAGGAAACAGGAGCACCCGGGGAAAACCCACTCATTCCACAGGGAAGGCATACAGTGACTCCTTACGGAGGACACTGGGATTGAACTCCAAACTCCGACACCCCAAGCTGTAATAGCGCCACGCTAACTGCTACGCTGCCGTGGCGCCTTATAGTAAATGTATTAGGAATTTGATGTGGTACGTTGGTGCATCAAACCACTTATTTACCACATCTTTATTTAAGAAAGGCTGTGCTGACTTGGAGAGGGTTCAGAGGACATTCACGAGAATGATAGGATTAGCGTATGAGGAGCGATTAACGGCTCTGGGCCTTTAGAAGAATGAAGGGGCTCTCATTGAATCCTATTGAATGTTGAAATGTAGAACAGAGACGGGGAGAAATTTCTTGAGACAGAGAATGGTGAACCTGTGGAATTTGATGCCACAGGCAGCTGTGGAGGCCAAGTCATTGGGTGTATTTAAGGCGGAGGTTGATGGGTCCTTGATTGTTCAGGGAGTGAAGGGTTTTGAGAGGAGGCTGGGGAATGAGGTTGAGAGGGAATGCATGAGCCATGATGAAATATGGAGCAGCCTCAATGGGCCGAATGAGTTAATTCTGCTCCTGTGTCTTACGGTCTTATGGATATGCAACAAAAAGCAACAGTGTTCAATGCTAAAGATAAAGATTTATAGAAAAATAAAGTTAGAAGTATGGATATTTTATGAAAGTGCAGAAATTCACAAATACAGGTGTCCCCCGCTTTTTGAACGTTCGCTTTACGAAACCTCACTGTTACGAAAGACCTACATTAGTACCCTGTTTTCGCTTTCAGAAGGTGTTTTCACTGTTACGAAGAAAGGCAGCGCTCGCCCCGAGCAGCCGCTCTGCCCCGGATTCGGAACGGCATTGCTTTAACACGTTGCATTGAGCAGCCGTTAGCAAGATGAGTTCTAAGGTATCGGAAAAGCCTAAAAGAGCTCGTAAGGGTGTTACACTTAGCGTTAACTAGACATAATTAAGCATTTCGATCGTAGTGAACGAAGCAAGGACAAGGTGAATTTGGCTTGTGGAAGCTGATGAAGATGAGGTTGAAGAGGTTTTGACATCCCATGACTAAGAACTGATAGATGAAGAGCTGATGCAATTGGAAGAGGAAAGGATAACAATCAAAACTGAATGCAACCGGACGCAGAAAGTGAAGCAACTGCGTGAGATTTTTGCTGCAATGATAAAGTACGACTTTAATTTTGAAAGGATACGTAGGTTTAGGGGATATTTGCAGGTTGGTTTGAGTGCTTACAAACAATTGTATGATAGAAAAATGCGCGAGGCTCAGCAGTCAAGCAAGCCTTCCACATCAGCCACAGCAGACGACGAATCTCGACCTTCGACATCGAGGCGGGCAGTCATAGGAGAAGATGAGCTGCCTGCCCTGATCGACAATGAGATGACACCCCCGTATCCCACCACCCCAACACCCGGGACACGGACAGATACTGTACTGATTCGCAAAGAACACAGCGGTAGCCGGGAAGCACACAGCACATCTTTAAGAAAAAAGCCGAAATAGACATGCTAATTAATTAGGTGCTGCCTAGCACGTAATTGTCGGCCCAGATCAGAGGCGACGCAATTGCCTCTGATCTGCGCCGCCATTTACATGCTGGGCAGCACCTAATTAATTAGCATGTTTATTTCGGCTTTTTTCTTAACGATGTGCTGTGTGCCTCCCGGCTACCCGCTGCATGCTTCACGGCAATGTATCGGGTCAGCGGCCCGGAGGGTGGGGGCCACTGCACCACCCAACCTGCGACGACTCATTCTAACACACCGTCATCAGTGTGCTTGGCACTGTTTTCCCAATTCCGGTAAGTGATACTACACTGTACATACATTATTTCTACTTTATATAGGCTGTGTATTTTTACATGTTGTTTGGTAGATTTGGCAGCTTCATAGTTTAACGGTTATTGGAGAGTGCATTTATGCTAACAGTGCTTGCATGAGGTTTTCTGCCGAAAGCGCTTGCATGAGATTTTCGCTACGGAGATCTGTGCAGGCAATCGTTGTAGAGAAGTATTTCTACTTTATATAGGCTGTGTATTTATCACATCATTCCTGCTTTTAGTATATGTTACTGTTATTTTAGGTTTTATGTGTTATTTGGCATGATTTGGTAGGTTATTTTTGGGTCTGCAAACGCTCACAAAATTTTCCCATATAAATAAATGGTAATTGCTTCTTCGCTTTACGACATTTCGGCTTACGAACCGTTGCATAGGAACGCTCTACCTTCGGATGGCGGGGGAAACCTGTACCAGCATGTACTTACAATGTAAACGGTGTTAGAACAAATGGTTTAAAGTGTTTGCAGTACGGTGATGAGGGTAATCGAGAGAGGGGGGTCGGGGGCAAACGAGAATGGTTGATCAGATTAATTGCCTGGGGGAAGAAACGTTTAAGATGGCGCAAAGTTTTTGTTTTGTTAATGTCCAAGAATCAGAATGTTGGAAGAGTTCAGCAAGTCAAGCAGCATCTGTGGAGACACAAGATGTGTGTTGATGTTTCGGGCTGTGCCCCTGTATTGGCACTCAAAAGGGAAGAAGAAAGATTACCGGCATGTTGTGGTGCGAGAGTAGGTGATAGGTGGAACCTGATGAAGAAGGCGATGAAGTTCAAGTTTAATTGTCATTCAACCACACATGGTGTAAAGGGACAGGACGCTGTCAAGGGCAAGATCCCAAATAGTGTTGATGGTCCAAGTTCACAGCTCTCTAAAACTGGCTACCCAGTTTGATAGGGTGGTTAAGAAGGCATATGGCATGCTTGCCTTTGTCAGTCGAGGCATTAAGTTCAAAAATCTGGAAGTTATGTTGCAGCTTTATGAAACTCTAGTTAGGCCTCATCTGGAGTATTGCGTACAGTTCTGGTCAGCCCGTTATAGGAAGGATGTGGAGGCTTTGGAAAGAATGCAGAAGGGATTCACCGGGATGCTGTCTGGATTAGAGGGCATGTGTTATGGAGTGGTGGAGGTTGAAGGGAGATCTGATTGAGGTTTCACACACAAAATGCTGGTGAACGCAGCAGGCCAGGCAGCATCTATAGGAAGAGGTACAGTCGATGTTTCGGGCCGAGACCCTTCCAGCTTCTGCAGATTTTCTCATGTGTCTGATAAGGTTGTGAGATAGTGCAGACGGACAGTATCTTTTACCCAGAGTAGAAATGTCTAATTACCAGGTGGGCATTAAAGTGAGAGGGGGCAATTTCAAAGGAGATATGAGGGGTGAGTTGTTTACGCACAGAGAGTGGTGGGTGCCTGGAATGCGTTCCCTGGTGTGGTGGTAGAGGTAGAAACATTAGGGAATTTTGAGAGGTGTGTAGATGAGAGGTTAGCTGCGCTGGTGCGCTGTAAAATCGATGCAGATGGAGTTCGAGTGAGCGATTCGGAGAGGTAAAATCCACTGTTTGGACAATTTAAACATTGGCCCAGCTAGACTGGAAAGGTAGGTTGTCGAGAAACGGGCCAATGCAGACATCCCACCCTGCAAATACTCATTTCAGGGAGGTAGCACCATCAATTTGCGGGAGACTCCCGGAACTTCCAGGAGAGGTGGAATGTCTGCAATAGAGTAGCTCCTTAGCAGCTAGCCAGCTAGTTTAAATAACGTTAGCTATGCTAATGAACGAATGACACCTGTTAAACTCACTTCAACATGTCTTTTACAGTCTTAACCCACCATGGGCAATAGAAAAGTCACTGTTGCAAACAGTGCAGCGAGCAAGACTGTCATTATTTTGACCCCTATTAGGCAGGGGTACACTTTAATGTAGTCTGGGGTGACGAACGTTTTATATTTTCTTTTTTTGGAGCACTCTGCCATGGCGCGCTCTCTCTCTCTCTCTCTCTCTTGCTCGCTCTCAAAAAAATTGATTTCTGTGATATTGTATATAATTTGCAGGCGTCAGGGAGCCACTATTAATATGCGGGAGACTCCCGGAACTTCTGGGAGAGGTGGGATGTCTGCCAATGTCGCTCATTCCCCTGCGATGTTCGTTCCTCTCTCCGCGATGCTGAGCCTGTGAGATTGCCCCAGGCTGCTGTGCTTTGTGTCCGCAAACTTTGTAGCGATTTGCCCTGCTAATATGAGGCTAATACCGAGGCTTTGGGCCTGCTTGGGGGATAGGGACTCAATTTGGTTCAAAATGCTGTTGCTGGCTTCCATTGTTTGCACGATTTGTGTTTTTTTTCTTCCTCTGCACATTGGGGGTTGGTCTTTATCTTTTTAAATTGGGTTCTTTCGGGTTTCTTGCTTTTCTGCTGCCTGAAAGCAGACAAATCTCAAAGTTGTATAATTTATACTTTCTTTGACAATAAATGCACTTTGAATCTTGAATCTTTGTATGTGAGGAAAATGGAAGGATATGGATGTTGTGTGGGCAGGAGAGATCAGTTTAGTTCGCCGTTCGATTACGATTTAATTATTGAGGGCTGAAGGGTCTGTTTGTGCACTGTACTGTGATGTATACAGCTAAATGAAACATCATTCTTCTGGGGCCAAGGTGCTAAACACAGTCACAAACAACACGTCTAGTTACAATCCCGCACACGGAGTCACAAAATAATATTAGCGCAAGCCCCTAAGTGTCACGGGCTGAAGATTGATGGTGTATGGGGTGTCGTCCCGGAGACACATTTCTGTAAGAACAAGCACGCATGGGGATGATGGGCAGATGGAGGCAGGGAGGGAAAGGGGAGGAGCGAGCAGATGCGATAGGTGAATATAAGAAGGAAAAACCTAAGTGGCTGTGTACATTTACAAAGAAGGCACGCCGGCAACTCGACTTCATTAGGAATTTCTGTATTGTATCTCTCCATGAGACTGTGCTAAATGATCCAGTGCCCGAGGGAGGTGCCTGTATATCGGGCTGAACTGAACAGTGTCCCAGTGGGCACTCAGCATCTTCAGGAGATGGTAAACACAACCTGCTCTCGGCACAGAGAGAGAGAAAAGAGAGAGAGACAGGGACAGAGAGAGAGAGGGAGGGAGAGAGAGAGACGGACAGACAGGGAGAGAGAAAGAGAGAGAGAGAGAGAGGGAGAGAGAGAGATGGACAGACAGGGAGAGAGAAAGAGAGAGAGAGAAAGAGAAGGACAGAGAGAGAGAGAAAAATAAAGAGAGAGAGAGACAGGGACAGAGAAAGAGAGAGAGATCAGAGAGACAGATAAAGACAGTGATACAGACAGAGAGAAAGAGAGACAGGGACAGAGAAAGGGAGAGAGAGAAAGAGAGAGAGCAAAAGAGAGAGAGAGGGGACATAGAGATAAATTCAGAGCAAGACAGAGAGAGAGAGACAGAGACAGAAAAAGAGAGAGAGATAAAGAGAGCGAGACAGACAGAGAGAAAGGGAAAGAGAGAGAGACAGGGACAAAAAGAAAGAGAGAGAAAGACAAGAGCGAGAGAAAGGAAGGGAGACACAGAGAGGCAAGGCAGTCCAGCTGCTGTTTATTGGAAACAGCGAGTGTTGTGATGACAGTTATTTTTCCATCTCGGCTCCCTGACATCGGTGCAGCCTCATCCTTCCCCTCGTCACTTCTGCTGAGCTTCTCCAACTCGTTCCCCGGAGCTGCTCTGACACGCGACCCACTGGCATGGGCGTCTGTCACGCTCTGCACCCCACCCTGTCCACATGTTAGGCTGATCACAAAGGTTCCCCCCCACCCGCCAACCCCGGCCAAATAATTTTAAAAATTGCTCGTACAAAAAATGAGGTGGAGTTTGGCAGTGAGACTGAAATTTGAAAAACTTCCAGAGAGCCTCTAGAGACTAGTCACATTGTGGTTGGGTGTGTTAGGGGTGGCCACCAGGAACATGGGCTCATTATTTGACAATAATCTGGTTTATTATCACTTACATATGTCAGGAATTTTGTGCTCTGTGTTAGCAGTACAGTGCAAGACATGAAAATTACTATAATTTACAAAAATGAATAGTACAGAAGATGAATAAGGAGGTGGTGTTCATGGGTTCATGGGCTGTTCAGAAATCAGATGTCAGAGGGGAAGAAGCTGGGCCTGAAACGTTGAGTATCTTAAGGACAGATGCTGCCTTTTTGAAGATGGCCTCGACGGTGGGGAGTCTAGTGGCCTTGATGGAGCTGGGTGAGTTTACAGCCCTCCGCAGTTTTGTTCCCAATCCTGTGCGCTTCTAGACGGTGATGCTACCAGTCACATGAAGACCATAGCACATAGAAGCAGAAAGTTGGCTGGTGGTGTAGTGCATCCGCACCAGTCTTTGAAGTGAATGGTCCTGGGTTCGAATCCAGCCAGCTCCTTGCACACTCTCCATCTGTGCTGGGTCGAGCATTGTGCTGGCAACTCGACCTCGTAAAAAAAACAGGCAAATGCTATCGAAACAGCAAGGTTGCCGCCCGATGCGCCACACGGCACGGAGAGGGACAACGCAGAAGTAGAATGAGGCCATTTGACCCATTGTGTCTGCTCCACCATTCCAGCATGGCTGAGTTATTATTCCTGTCAACCCCATTCTGCTGCTTTCTCCCTGTAACCTTTGACACCCTGACTAATCAAGAGCCTATCAACCTCTGTTTTAAATATACCTGGTGACTTGGCCTCCACAACCTTCTGTGAGTGGGAGAGCATGTATCTGTATCACAATGGAATGAAGGGTATTATACAGGCATGAGAGAGGAGCTTGCCCAGGTGGATTGGAGGAGGATACTGGTGGGCATGACGGCAGAACAGAGATGGCTGAAGTTTCTAGGAACATTTCACAAGGTGCAGGATAGATGCATCCCAAAGAAGAAGTTCTCAAATGGCAAGGGAGGCAACTGTGGCTGTCAAAGGAAGTCAGGGACTGCACAAAAGCCAAGGAAATGGCATATAAGGAAGTTGGATGATTGGGAAGCTTTTAAAATCCAACAAAATGCAACTAAAAAAGCTATAAGAAGAGAAAAGATGAAATATGAGGGCAAGCTAGCCGATACTATAAAGCAGGATACCAAAGATTTTTTCAATTATATAAAGAGTAAAAGTGAGGTTAGAGTTGATATTGGACTACTGGAAGATGATGCTGGTGAGGTAGTAATGGGGGACAGAAATGGCAGATGAACATAATGGGTACTTTGCATCTGTCTTCACTGTGGAAGATACTAGCAGCGTGCCAGAGGTCCATGAGTAGCGGGAAGTAGGATTGAGTGCCATTGCTATTACAGGGAAAAAGTGCTAGGCAAACTCAAAGGTCTTAAGGTGGATAAGTCACCTGGACCAGATGGTCTACATCCCAGAGTCCTGAGAGAGGTTGCTGAAGAGATAACGGATGCACTGGTCATGATCTTTCAAGAGTCACTTGATCCTGGCATGGTCCCAGAGGAGTGAAAGATTGCAAATGTCACTCCACTCTTTAAGGTCGGCGGGGGGGGGGCGGGTGGAGGCAAAAGAAAGGAAATTATAGACCACTTAGCCTAACCTTAGTGGTTGGGAAAGTGTAGGAGTCTATTATTAAGGATGAGGTTTTGGGGTACTTGGAGACCAATGATAAAATAAGTCAAAGTCAGCATGGTTTCTGTGAAGGGAATTCTTGCCTGACAAATCTGTTAGGAGTTCTTTGAAGAAGTAACACACAGTATGGCCCAAGGAGAGGCAGTGGATGTCATTTACTTGGATTTTCAGAAGGCATTTGATAAGGTGCCACACATGAGGCTGCTTAGCTAGATAAAATCCTATGGCAATGCTATTGCAGCAGGACATAGACAGATTGGAAGAATGGGCAAAAAGGTGGCAGATGGAATACAGTTTTGGGAAATGTTTGATAATGCATTTTGGTAAAAGGAACAATAGTGCGGACTATTATCTAAATAGGGAGAAAGTTCAAACATCAGTGGTGCAGAGGGACTTAGGAGTCCTCGTGGAAGACATCCAGAAGGTTAATTTACAGGTCGAGTCTGTGGTAAAGAAGGCAAATGCAATGTTGGTATTTATTTCAAGGGGAATAGAATATAAAAACAAGGAGATAATGCTGATCCTTTATAAGACACCAGTCAGGCCGCACTTGGAGTATTGTCAATAGTTTTAAACCCCATTTCTCAGAAAGGATGTATTGTCATTGGGGAGAGTCCAGAGGAGGTTCATGAGGATGATTCTGGGAATGAGGAGATTAATATATGAGGAGCATTTGACAGCTTTGGGTCTGTAAACACTGGAATTTAGAGGAATCCGAAGCGGGGGGGGAAATGGAATCTCATTGAAACCAACTGAATATTGAAAGGACTAGATTGGGTAGATGTGGGGAGGATGTTTCCTATGGTAGTGGTATCTAGAACAGAGGGCACAGCCTCAAAATTGAAGGGCAACTTTTTTTGAACAGAGGTCAGGAGGAATTTTTTTAGCCAGAGAGTAGTAAATCTGTGGAAAGCTGTGCCACAGACTGCAGTGAAGTCCGTGGGTATGTTTCAGGCGGAAGTTGATCATTTCCTTATTGGTCAGGGCATCAAAAGATATGGCGAGAAGGCAGGTGTATGGGGTTGAGTGGGGTTCGGGATCAGTCATGATGGAATGGCGGAGCAGACTTGATGGGCTGAATAGCCTAATTCTGCTCCCATGTCTTATGGTCTTATGGCAATAAATTCCACAGATTCACCACTACAATGCTGTGCATGGTACATCCCTCAAAATAACAAATTTCATGACATATGTTAGTGATAATAAGCCTTATTCTGATTTCTGATTCACTTGGCACAAGGAGTTTCAGTACTTTGGCGGAGTTCTTTCACATTGTACTTGCAGAGAATGGTGTGAAAAATGAAATAAAACACCCAGTGAGAGGCAGTTCTGTGGGCAAAAACGCCTTGTTAATGAGAGAGGTCAGAGGAGGACGGCCAGACTGGTTCAAGCTGACAGGAAATTAAGAGTAACTCAAGCAACCACATGTCACAACAGTGGTGTGCAGTAGAGCGTCTCTGAAACGGATGGGTTTCGAGAGCAGGAGACCACACTGGGTTCCACTACTGTACCCAAAAATATGGCCATGGAGTGTATATCTTGTTATAATTTACAGTTTATTTGATGTATTGAATTGAACTGCTGCCAGAGAACAAGTTTTAGAACATTAAATTTCATGACCAACAGAATGTCAGTGAGAATAAATCTAATTTTGTTCCCGATTCTGCTTCGCTTGGCTCAAGGACTTTCAGTACAATGGGAGCTTTCTGTCACATTACACTTTCCAAAAATATTTCCCGGAACTGTTTTATGATGTACTGTGGTCTTTCTTTTTAGATTAATGTTGTCTGTGTATTTGATAGGATGTGGAATTGTCCATGAGAGAGAGAGAGATCTATTTTCAGCAGATTACTGAAGTAATCAGAACGTTGATCTAGGCCAAGAAAATGATGGCTTTGTTGTTTTCCAAATAAAGAGTATTAGTAAATGTCTGAGCCACTGAGAAAATTGGGCTGTGATGCTGAATTTTGATGTCAAGTCTGTGGTTTAAGTTTTGTCCTGACTTTCTGAAAGGGCCCCTTATCTTCAAAAGTCAAAGCTTCAGAAAAGCAGCATCCATCATCAGGGACCCCCACCGCCCAGGACGTGCTCTCTTCTCGCTGCTGCCACCAGGGTGAAGGTACAGGAGCCTCAGGAATCACGCCATCAGGTTCAGGAACAGTTACAAATGCCTCAACCATCAGGTTCAACTCAACTTCACTTTCCCCATCATTGAAATGTTCCCACAACCTCTGAACTCTGTTTCAAGGACTCTTCATCTCATGTTTTTGATATTTATTGCTTAATTATTTATTATTATTATTCTTTTCTTTTTATATTTACACAGTTTGTTATCTTTTGCACACCGATTGAACATCGCAGTCGGTGTGATCTTTCATTGATTCTATTATGGTTATTACTCTATTATGGATTTATTGAGCATGCCTGCAAGAAAATGAATCTCAGGTGACATAGTGTACAAAAGTCTTAGACACATATATATATCTAGGGTGCCTAAGACTTTTGCACGGTACTGTAGTAATTTTAGGTATTGCACTGTACTGCTGCCACAATAAAAACAGATTTCATGACATATGTGAGTGATGATAAGCCTGATTCTGATATGGGTCTCTATTGTGGACCGAGAATGGGGAGGGGCAGGGAGAGGGGAATCATGGTTGTGAATAGGGGAAGGGAGAAGGCAGGGAGCAGGAAGCACCAGAGGCACAGTTTGTATTGATCAATAAACCAATTGCTTGGAATCAAATGACCTTACCTGGTGTCTCAGTGCTGGGCGTGTCTACACCTGCACCATTCACCCCCACACCCCCCAGCACTCCTCTTCTGCCAAGTGCCCCTCACTCCTCCCACGGTACTCCTCCCTCGCCATTCCCAACATCCTTTGCTCCTGCCAGGTTTATAAACTCCCACTCAGCTCCACATTGACAAATACAATACTGTGCAAAAGTCTTCAGCACCCAAGCTATATATATATATGTGTGCTTTGAACTTTGAAATCTGCTTGTGGTTCTTGTGAATCTGTGACACTATGACCCTAGTTAGAAACAGCACAAGACAATGAGCTACATGCTCTCCTTTCCTTGGCTGGTGGACTTCAATGTGTGGTCTAAGCCAGTGGATCAAGTGGACAACAAGGAGCAAGGATCAACTTCGTTCACCAGATACATTTACATGTATTAGAAATTTGCTGTGCTGTGTTGGTCACAGTGTGATATGCAACAGCAAATAACAACGTTCAACAATTATAAAGAATAAAGAGTTACACTGGAGAGGTTCATGAAAAAGATTCTGGGATTGAGAAGTTTATCATACGAGGAGAATTTTGTTGGCTATGGACTTGTACTCACTGGAATTCAGAAGAATGAGGTGTGACCTCATTGAAACCTATCAGATGTTGAAAGACCTCAATAGAGTGGATGGAATGTGGAGCGGATGTCTTCTATGGTCAGAGAGTCTAAGACCAGAGGACACAACCTCAGAATAGAGAGGCATTCTTTTAGAATGCAGATGAGAAGGAATTTCCTTAGCTAGAATGTGGGGAATCTGTGGAATTCATTGCCACAGGAGGATATGGAAACCAAGTTTTTGGGTATGTTTAAGGCAGAGGTTGATAGATTCTTGATTAGTCGGGGAAGAGATACGGGGAGAAAGCAGGAGACTGGGGCTGAGAGGGAAATGGATTGACCATGATGAAATGGTGGAGCAGACTCGATGGGCCAGATAGCCTAAATCTGCTCCTATATCTTATGGTCTTATATAGAAATAAGTATGGATATGGAATAAAATGTACATAAATACCAACACCCTTGTTTTCGGTTTATGGGTTGGACAGAGATAAACACAAGATGTTGCAAGTAGATCATAAAACATCGACCAGCACAGTACAGGAACAGGCCCTTCAGCCCACAATGTTATACTAAACCAATTAAATTAGTAATTAAATGGCTATCTAAACTAATCCCTTCTGTCTACATAATATCCATTTCCTTCCATTTTCCTCACATTCAACACACACAAAGTGCTGGAGGAACTCAGCAGGTCAGGCAGCATCTATGGAGAGATATAAACAGCTGAAGTTTTGGACTGAGACCCTTCATCAGGGCTGGAAATGAAGGGGGCAAAAACCAGAATAAAAAGGTGGGGCAGAGGGATTGCAACCCTCTATCCTTCTTTCTCCTCCCTCCCACTCACCTCTCAATCTTTCCTTCAATCTCTCCCTCCTGTGCCACTCACATTTCTCTCCCTCCCTCCATCCCTCTCTCTTCCCTCCCACCTCCATTCCTCTCTCCTTCTCTCCTCACTCTCTCCCCCTCCTTTTCTCCTTCTTCCCTCCCTGGAGAAATGACTCAACCGTTCTCATAATTTTACGAAGTTATAATACTTTGTAAGTCTCATAAACTCTCCTCAGACTCCAACGCACCCGAGACCAACCCCAACTTTCTCTTATAGCCAAAACTCTCCGATCCAGGCAACTTCCTGGTGAGCCCTGTTCTCTGTCATGACAGAGCTGAGCGCACTTCAGAAAGTCCATCACACTGAACGGGAGAATGTAGACTGCAGAGGTCAGGAAAGGGATAGGACTCTGATCTGTTCCTACCCGTGAAATTAAATGGAATTGTCAAAAGGGAGTAATCTGTTTTTAATGGAATATTGAAATAACTAATCTGAACGTGGACTGTGGCCAAGAATGTTATGGTTTCTCCTATCTGAGGCGAAAGTGAAAATTAAATTCCAATCATTCATTTGCTATTAAGATAAAAAGCTGTTAGAGCTCTTTATTACCCTCTCTCCCCCTCCCCCTCTCCCCTCCCTGCTCCTTTCTCTTTCTCCCTCCTTCTTTCCCTTTCTCTCTCCCCCTCTCCCTTTCTCTCTCTCCCTCTCCTCTCCCTCTCTCCCCTTCTCCCCCACTCTCTCCCTCCCCTCTCTCCTCCCCTTTCCCTCCTACTCTCCCTCCATCTCTCTCCCTCCCTCCCTCCCCTATCACTCCCTCTCCCCTCCCTCCACCTTCCCTCCATCTCCCCCTCCCTTCCACTCCCTCCCACCCTCTCCTTCCCGCCCTCTCCTTCTCTTCCTCCTGCCATTCCTCTCCTTCCCTCACCCCCATCCTCCCTATCCCTTCCTTCCTCTCCCTCTGCACACTCTTCCCCCTCTCCCCTTCCCTCCCTCCCTCCCTCTGCCTCTCCTTCCACCTCTTCCTCCCTCCCCATCCCACTCTCTCTCTCTCCCCACCCTATCTGTGCCCCTTATTAGAGTCAGGAAGGTACATTGCAACTACGTAGGGCTTTACTTAGGCTGCACTTGGAGCCTTGTGTACAATTACGGTCACCCCTTTACAGGAAAGACATAGAGGCTTTGAAGAGAATGCAAAAGAGCTTCACCAGGATGCTGCCTGGATTAGAGAGTGTTAGGGGAGGAGTTAGACAGACGAATTGTTTTCTCCAGAATGTCGGAGGCTGAGGGGAGATCCTATAGAAAATAACCTAAGAAATAGGAGCAGGAGTAGGCCATCTGGCCCATCGAGCCTGCCCCACCATTCAATAAGATCATGGCTGATCTGTCCGTAAACTCAGCTCCATCTACCTGCCTTTTCCCCATAACCCTTAATTCCCTTACTATGTAAAAACCTATCTAACTGTGTCTTAAATATATTTAGTGAAGAAGCCTCAACTGCTTCCCTGGGCAGAGAATTCCACAGATTCACCACTCTCTGGGAAAAACAGTTTCTCCTCATTTCAGTCCTAAATCTTCTCCCCTGAATCTTGAGGTAATGTCCCCTAGTTCTAGTCTCACCTGCCAATGGAAACAACTTTCCTTCTTCTATCTTACCTATCCCTTTCAAAATTTTGTATGTTTCTATAAGATCCCCTCTCATTCTTCTGAACTCCAGAGAGTATAGTCCCAGGCAACCCCTTCATCCCTGGAATCAACCTGGTGAACCTCCTCTGCACTGCCTCCAAAACCAGTATATAGTATACAGTATATAGAAATGTATAAAATTATTAGAGGGCTAGCTGGGGCAGACAGTCAGGGTAGAGGGGATGCATTAAAGTGAGTTGTGAAGGCGAAGATTTTTTGCACAGAGCTATGGGTGTCTGTAATACATTGCCGGGGTAATGTGAAGCAGATATAATAGTGATGTTGTGTAGGCTGTTAAGACAGACTCACGAATACCCAGGAAATGGGCAGAAACGGATCATGTTCAGGCAGATTAGATTTTGTTTAGCATAGACTTTGTGAGCTGAAGGGCTTGTTGCTTTGCTACAGTGGCATGCAAAAGTTTGGGCACCCCAGTCAAAATTTCTGTTACTGTGAATAGTTAAGTGAGTAGAAGATAAACTGAACTCCAAAAGTCATAAAGTTAAAGATGAAACATTCTTTTCAACATTTTAAGCAAGATTAGTGTATTATTTTTGTTTTGTACAATTTTAGAGTGAAAAAAAAGGAAGGGAGCACCATGCAAAAGTTTGGGCACCTCAAGAGATTTGAGCTCTCAGATAACTTTTACCAAGGTCTCAGACCTTAATTAGCTTGTTAGGGCTATGGCTTGTTCACAGTCATCGTTAGGAAAGGCCAGGTGAAGCAAATTTCAAAGTTTTATAAATACCCTGACTCCTCAAACCTTGTCCCAACAATCAGCAGCCATGGGCTCCTCTAAGCAGCCGCCTAGCACTCTGAAAATTAAAATAAATGATGCCCACAAAGCAGGAGAAGGCTATAAGAAGCTAGCAAAGCATTTTCAGATAGCCGTTTCCTCAGTTTGTAATGTAATTAAGAAATGGCAGTTAACAGGAACAGTGGAGGTCAAGTTGAGGTCTGGAAGACCAAGAAAACTTTCTGAGAGAACAACTCGTAGCATTGCTAGAAAGGCAAATCAAAACCCCCAATTGACTGCAAAAGGCCCTTAGGAAGATTTCGCAGACTCTGGAGTGGTGGTGCACTGTTCTACTGTGCAGCGACACCTGCACAAATATGACCTTCATGGAAGAGTCATCAGAAGAAAACCTTTCCTGCGTCCTCACCACAAAATTCAGCGTCAGAAGTTTGCAAAGGAACATCTAAACAAGCCTGATGCATTTTGGAAACAAGTCCTGTGGACTGATGAAGTTAAAATAGAACTTATTGGCCGCAATGAGCAAAGGTATGTTTGGAAAAAAAAGGGTGCAGAATTTCATGAAAAGAACACCTCTCCAACTGTTAAGCACGGGGGTGGATCGATCATGCTTTGGGCTTGTGTTGCAGCCAGTGACACGGGGAACATTTCACTGGTAGAGGGAAGAATGAATTCAATTAAATACCAGTAAATTCTGGAAGCAAACATCATACCGTCTGTAAAAAAAAAGCTGAAGATGAAAAGAGGGTAGCTTCTACAACAGGATAATGATCCTAAACACACCTCAAAATCCACAATGGACTACCTCAAGAGGCGCAAGCTGAAGGGTTTGCCATGGCCCTCACAGTCCCCCGACCTAAACATCATCGAGAATCTGTGGATAGACCTCAAAAGAGCAGTGCATGCAAGACAGCCCAAGAATCTCACAGAACTAGAAGCCTTTTGCAAGGAAGAATGAGCAAAAATCCCCCACACAAGAATTGAAAGACTCTTAGCTGGCTACAGAAAGGGTTTACAAGCTGTGATACTTGCCAAAGGGGGTGTTACTAAGTACTGACCATGCAGGGTGCCCAAACTTTTGCTTCGGGCCCTTTACCTTTTTCGTTATTTTGAAACTCTAAAAGATGGAAATGAAAAAGTAATCTTGCTTAAAATATTAAAGAAATATGTCATCTTTAACTTTATGCCTTTTGGAAATCAGGTCATCTTTTACTCGCTTAGCTATTCACAGTAATAGAAATTTTGACCAGGGGTGCACAAACTTTTGCATGCCACTGTATATCGTTCTGAGGCCCCTCTGTTGGTCGAGGTCAAACATGGATGTTGCGTTCCTGCTGTCTATGTGATACACAAGCCAGGGCAGTACAATATGGAGAGCAAGCTGGTGCCCATGTAGCAGGCTCCCCCTCACCACGCAGCTGACAAATCCAAAGGAACGGCACAGACCGATACGGTTTGGCACCAACAGTGTCGCAGGAATTGCCAGTCAGCGTTGAGCTCAACATTAGAGACTCCAGCTTCGGATTTTTCCTTAGGGGTTTACTCCTGAAGCCTTCCCCATGAGTGGGTATAGCCGCAAGGGAGCAGAAGTTTGAGATCAGAGTTTTCTTTCTCTTAGATGAGCAGCCAGCCATGATGGACAGACCCCATCTGATGGGTTTTTAAGCCGCCTATAAGGCACCTTTGCCCATTCTCTTGTCAGTAGAATGAGGTTCTTCTGAGCTTGATGGCTAAGTCACAGGTGTTGACCAGGAGCTGGATGTGGTTATCAGTGGCTATTGAGATGCAGCTCTAATAGATAGTGGAAACTTATCCCCATTGTCACCTCCGGCTATAACAACCTTAAGAAACCTATACTGTTCTACGTTCCATATAATTCCAAATGGGCATCGTGCCAATCTCACCATCTGATGCCCACTGGTGTGTTTTCTTTATCAGCAACAACACTGTCCTTTCTCTTCCACAAGGGGACGAATGGAATCCAGGAACGGCCGTGCTGATTCATGAATTAATGTTGTCTGTTTCCTGTGGCTTAAGTTCCCCAAAGCTGGTGCACTTCATCCTTTAAACCACAGCCGTAATAAAAAGATTATCTTTACTGGCTAATGGAGCAGTGAATGATTTATTTTATAACCCGAGAATGGTGAGATGTTTTCATAGGAAATGTCTCCGCTAGCTTAGCACTTTTCTTTTTTAAAAGATTAATATTAATAATTTTTTAACTGGTTTTCTAAAATGCCTCATTCATTTCAATCTGTCTCTGTTATATTGAGAGTAAAACAATTATTACATGTAAATAAGTAATAGGATTCATTCTTTTTTCATAAAAACGTGTATAATTATTGTTACTAATTCATTAATCAAAGTTCAAAGTAATTTTATTATCAAAGTACATATATATCACCATATATAACCCTTTGATTCATTTTCTTGTGTGCATACACAGTAAATCTGAGAAACATAATAGAATCAGTGAAAGTCTGTATCCAACAGGACAAGCAACCAATGTGCAAAAGACAATTAATAACAATAAATAGATAAGCAATAAATATCAAGAACATGACATGAAGAGTCCTTGAAATTGAGTCCATAAGTTGTGTGAGCAGTTCATTGATGGGTGAGTGAAGTTACCCCCTCTGGTTCAAGTGCTTGATGGTTGAGGGGTTGTAACTCTTCCTGAACCTGGTGGTGTGAGTCCAGAGGCTCCTGTACCTTCTTCCTGATGGCACCAGTGAGAAGAGAGCATGTCCTGGGTGGTGAGGAACCCTGATGATGGATGCTGCCTTCCTGCACAGCGTTTCATGTAGATGTGCTCAATGGAGAGAAGGGCTTTACCCGTGGTGGACTGGGCTGTATTCATTACTTTTTGTAGGATTTTCCTTTCATAGTCATAGTCATAGTCATAGTCATGCTTTATTGATCCTGGGGGAAATTGGTTTTCCTTACAGTTGCACCATAAATAATTAAATAGTAGTAAAACCATAAATAATTAAATAGTAATATGTAAATTATGCCAGGAAATAAGTCCAGGACCAGCCTATTGGCTCAGGGCATTGGTATTTCCATACCAGGCTGTGATGCAGCCAGTCTATACACTCTTCACTATACATCTATAAAAGTTTATAGGATCAATGATCATCTCCACTCACTGCCTCAAAATGTTGCTTCCTTTTTGCACCACTTACGGTATTTATTTTGGGTGGTGGGCTGGAGATACATCTCTGCCAAAGGAGGTGTGAGGCACACCTTTGCCCCGCTGGCTTGCAAGTCACCCTTGGGCAAGGTGTAGCACCTGCTTTGCCCCTAATCAGGGTCACGTGAAACCATGAGACCAGGTGAGGTGGATAGTTGAATGAACAGCTGGTGTATATCACAAGTCCTGTTTTTGTGACCACTGACACCAGGCAGACAATCTCTGAAGAGTATTGATAATGGCTGGGGTCACCCATCTTGTAAAGACACTGCCCAGAAGAAGGCAATGGCAAACCACTTCTGTAGAAAAATTGCCAAGAACAATCATGATTGCCCACGACATATGACACGGCACATGATGATGATGATAATGGTTTCTTTTTTATATTTTTATTGTAATTTATAATGTTTTTGTAACTTATTAAGTTTTTAAGGTACTGTAAGTTATTGTAACTTCTACTAACTTTTTGTATTGCACTGTACAGCTGCCGCAAAACAACAATTTTCACAACATTTGTCAGTGATAACAAACCTGATTCTGATTCAGACTTACCGTGGCATCCGAGAGACATTTAGATAGACACTTGAGTGTGAGGAGAATGGAAGGATAATGACATTGTGTCGGCAGAAGAGATTAGTTTAGTTGGCCATTTGGTTACCAATTTTTGTATATATTTCCTATTGTAATATACGAGGGGTGATTGATAGGTTTATGGCCTAAGGTAGAAGGAGTCAATTTTAGAAAACCTAGCACGTTTATCTTTCAACATAGTCCCCTCCTACATTTACACACACTTAGTCCAGCGGTCGTGGAGCATACGGATCTTGGACCTCCAGAAAGTGTCCACAGCAAGGGTGATTGATAAGTTTGTGGCCTAAGGTAGAAGGAGATGAGTTATTAACTTCAAACTTTCTGCATAATCACTGAAAGAGTTGAACTGCATGTGCATGTAACGAGAGCTGTATAACTCATCTCCTTCTACCTTAGGCCACAAACTTACCAATCACCCCAGTGGACCCTTTCTGGAGGTCCAAGATCCGTATGCTCCACGACCACTGGACTAAGTGTGTAAATGTAGGTGGGGACTACGTTGAAAAATAAATGTGCTAGGTTTTCTAAAATTGACTCCTTCTACCTTAGGCCACAAACTTAACAATCACCCCTCGTATAGCAGTTTTTAATGTATTGCACTGAATTGCTGCTATAAAAGCAATACATTTCATGACATATGTCAGTGATAATAAACCTGATTCAGGTTCTTCAGCTTTCTGTGTGTGTTATTTGAATTTCCAGCATCTACAGAATCTCTTCTGTTTTTCATTGTGGTTTTTGCTCCTTTGCTTTCCAGTCCTGATGAAGGGTCTTGGCCCAAAATGTCGACTGTTTATTCCTATCCGTAGAGCTGACCTCTCCAGCTGATTTTCAGTACTTGTGGAACTACGAACATAGTCCAGTACAGCACAGGAACAGACCCTTTGGTTGTGCTGAACCAATTAAATTAGTAAATAATGGCTAACTAACCTAATCCCTTTACGACGCTTTACGGTACTAGCGACCCGGGATCATTTCCCGCCACTGCCTGTAAGGAGTTTCCTCCCAGTGACTAGAGACGTACCGGTTGGTAGGTT
Source organism: Mobula hypostoma (assembly GCF_963921235.1). Taxonomy (NCBI): domain Eukaryota; kingdom Metazoa; phylum Chordata; class Chondrichthyes; order Myliobatiformes; family Myliobatidae; genus Mobula; species Mobula hypostoma. Next base: position 181,778,742 of record NC_086103.1, read on the forward strand.
AACTGGTCATTGTAAATTGTCCCATGATTAGGGTGGGGTTAAGTTGGGAGTTGCTGGGCGGTGTGGCTTGAAAATCTGAAGGGTCTATTCTGTACTGCATCTCAACAAATACAAAAATAAATAGACTCCTGTTTCCAGTATTATTTATTTATTATTGAGTTTTTAAAATTTGCACAGTATGTCCTCGTTTCCACACCAGTTGTTTCTCAGTCTTTCATTAATTCTATTATTTTTCTTTGTTCTACTGGGATTGCCTGCAAGAAAGTGAACCTGATAATAAATTTACTTTGAAATGGAGGCGGGAAGGATTAATTTATTTAGACATTTGATTACTAATTTAATTAGTTTGGCAAAACATTGTGGACCAAGAGACCACTTCCTGTGCAGTACTGTTCCGTGTTCTAAGAAGCAAATGTCTTGGATAGTGTGTAGTAGGTTAGCTCTGTGCCAGACAGATGGCCTGTGTTTACTTTTAACAGCTTGAGTTCCCTTGTGACCCCTGACATTAGTCAGGGTGCATTGTCTTGCAATAAGTTTCCTTGAGGACTCCACAGGGTGCGCTGGGGGAAGCAGGAGGTATCCCAGAGCAACGGATTCTGTGACAGCCGTTTGTTCTCTAAATGTTTGGCAGTTAAAAGAAAATCCCCCAGTTGGGAAGGTCTGCTAGTTTAGCAAGCAGAGTTGCTATCACACCACTCCAAACACCCTGGTTTGACCACAGCCTCCAGTGCTGTCCGTGTGGAGTTTGCATGTTTTCTTGGTGACCATGATGGGAGTCTTACCATTCAGTCAATGCACTCTAAGCCCTGCTGAAGGGTTTTGGCCTGAAACGTCGACTGTACTTTTTTCCATAGATGATGCCTGGCCTGCTGAGTTCCTCCAGCATTTTGTGTGTTTTGCTCGGGACCAGTTATCACCCTACAACCATCAGACTCCTGAACCAGTGAGGTAACTTCACTCACCTCAACACTGAACTGATTCCACAACCTGCACACTCACTTTCAAGGAGGGCTCTACAACTCAGTATTATTTATTATTTAATTATAAGAGTCATAAAAAACTACAGCACAGAAACAGTGCTGTATTTTAAATATTATTATATCTTTTGTATTTGCACATTCTGTCTACTTTTGCACGTTGGTTGTCTGTCAGTCTTTGCTTGTGTGTAGTTTTTCATTGAGTCTTGGTCTTTGTTCTGCACTCCCTTAGGCCATCGGACTTCTGAACTCCCAGCCACACCGTATTCAAAGAGTCACTGGTTAATCTGGGATGGATGGGTGGCGTACCTCACATTATTTAATATTAATGCACTTTAGTTCATTTTTTATGTGTGACTCATCTGTAGATTTTATCCATTATAAATTATTGGGTGTTATTAGATTAGATTAGATTAGATTCAACTTTATTGGCATTGTGCCGAGTACAGATACAAAGCCAATGAAATGCAGTTAGCATCTGACCAGAAATGCAAAGAATAGTGTTATTTACAAAATAACTGTGAATAAAAATTAAATGCTACAGCACACAAATATAAAAGTACTGAGACAGTACAATATGGGTGCAATACTGCTTAGCGCTGTGATGTGAGGTTCAGCAGAGTCACAGCCTCAGGGAAGAAGCTCTTCCTGTGCCTGCTGGTGCAGGAGCGAAGGCTCCTGTAGCGCCTACTGGATGGGAGGAGAGTAAAAAGTCCATGGTTAGGGTGAGATGCATCCCTGATGATGCTTTTCATCCTGCCCAGGCAGCGTTTATGGTAGATGTTCTGAATGGTGGGCAATTGGGTGCCAATAATCCACTGGGCAGTTTTCACCACATGCTTGGAGTGCTTTGTGGTCTGATACGGGACAATTGCCATACCACACTGAGATGCAGTTGGTGAGTATGCTCTCAATGGTACAGCGGTAAAAGTCTGTCAGTATCCTGGGACAGAGGTGAGCTTTCTTGATGCTCCGCAGGAAATAAAGGCACTGTTGCGCCTTTTTGATCAGGATGGGGGAGTTCAGGGACCAGGTGAGATCCTCAGAAATGTGGACACCAAGGAACTTGAAGCTTGATACACACCCCACTACAGCTCCGTTGATGTAGATGGGGACATGAGTGTGGCTCCTAGCATGCCTGAAGCCCACAAGGATCTCAAACACGAGGAAATCTGCAGATGCTGGAATTTCAAGCAACACACATAAAAGTTGCTGGTGAACGCAGCAGGCCAGGCAGCATCTCTAGGCAGAGGTACAGTCGACGTTTCGGGTCTCGGCCCGAAATGTCAACTGTACCTCTTCCTAGAGATGCTGCCTGGCCTGCTGCGTTCACCAGCAACTTTTATATGTGTTGCTTGTCCATAATGATCTCCTTGGTCTTCTGGGTGTTAAGGACCAGGTTGTTGGCGGCACACCACGTAGCCAGGTGCTGGACCTGTGTACTATTGTGCTTCACATTCTTGGTTGGGAGAATCGTTGTTTCATTTCTAATACATTATATGGTTCTATACGTTAGATACATGTATATAGTTAAATGACAATAAACTTCAAAGGTTCAATTTAATGTCAGAGAAATGTATACGATATACACCCTGAAATGCTTTTTCTTCGCAAAACATCCATGAAAACAGAGAAGTGACCCAAAGAATGAACAACAGTTAAACGTGAGAACCCCAAGTCCCCCGAGCTCCTCCCTTCCGCTCGTGGGCGGCAGCAAGGCAATGATACTGCCTAGAAGAAGGCAATGGCAAACCATTTCCATAGAAAAACCTGCCAAAAAGAATCACGGTCGTGAGATCTTGATCACCCACTCATACAACACACACATAATGGAGCAAAATGGCGGGGTCGTGTTCATGGGTTCATTGTCTATTCAGAAATCTGATGGCGGAGGGAAAGAAGCTGTTCCTAAAATGTTGAGTGCGTGTCTCCAGAGTCCTTTACCTCATATTTCAACTCCTCCACTCCTGTGAAGCCACGATGATCAAGAATTGATCTCTGACTCCACTGTCCTTTGAGGCAGGGATAAAGAATACCAAGAACTCAACCCCTCCCCTCCCCTTTGGTTTCTAAGTTCAGAGTAAATTTATTATCAGGGTACATATATGTCACCATATACAAAGCTGAGATTCACTTTTATGCGGGCAATCAAGAAACACACTAGAATCAGTGAAAGGCTGCACCCAGTAGGACGGACAACGATCAATGTGCCAAAATACAACAGTTCTGTCGAACTGCCTTCATCTCAGCTGCATTTCTTGGATTCCTCGTCATCAACCCAGCAGGATATTGATTCCCAGCAAAGTCAGGGTTTCCCAGAACCCTTTTAATGAAAAACATGTGCGTGTTCAGCCCCTGCATCAGTTTTGGAACGCAGTATTGATTTCATCACCATTTCCTTCCCCCAGACTGAACCACATGGTTCGGAATCAGATTTATTATAGACACAAAAGGTACTGCAGATGCTGGAAATCTGGGGCAGCACGTACAGTGCTGGAGAAACTCAGCAAGTCAGGCAGCATCTAGAGAGAGGAACAAACTGTTGTTGTTTCCCTTCTTTGGGACTGGAAACGAAGGGAGGAGAAGTCAGAATTAGAAGGTGGGGGGAGGGGAGGAAGAAGCACAAGGCGGCAGGTGATAAGTGAAACCGGGAGAGGGGGAGGCTGGGAAGTTGATTGGTGAAAGGGATGAAGGGCTGGAGGAGGGGGATTCTGATAGGAGAGGGTAGGAGACCATAGAAGAAAAGGGAAGAGGGAGGAGCATCAGAGGGAGGTGATGGGCAGGTAAGAAGAGAAGGTGAGAGAGGGAAATGAGAATGGGGAATGGTGAAGGGGGGGGTCAGTTACTGGAATTCGAGAAATCGATGTTCATGTCATCAGGTTGGAGGCTACCCAGACAGGATATAAAGTGTTGCTCTTCCATCCTGACTGTGGTCTCATCATGGCAGTAGAGAAGGCCACGGACTGACATGTCAGAATGGAAATGGGTGGCCACCGAGAAATCCTGCTTGTTGTGGTGGATGGAGCGAAGGTGCTCGACAAAGTGGTCTCCCAGTCACCGATATACAGGAGGCCACACCGGGAGCACCAGATACAGTAGATGATCCCCCCCAGTGGATTTGCAGGTGAAGTGTCACCTCACCTGGAATAACTGCAAGCAAGCAGAAAGCACACCTGCCCCTACACCTCCTCCCTCACTGCCATTCTGGGCCCCCAACAATTAACCAACGCAGGTGCTGTAAAAACCTCGGAGGCCGACACAGTCCGATGCTTCGCACAGGCCCGAAGAGCTCATTACAGAAATTTGTTGTCTATGGCAGAAGTACAGTGCAAAGACACAAAACTTCAAAGTTCAAAGTAAAATCACTATTGATCTACATATTTGTCACCATACACACCCTTGAGATTCATTTTCTTGTGGGGTTTCACAGTAAATACAAAGTGAGACAATAGAATCAATGAGAAGCTACACACAAGCAAAGACAGGAAAACAAACAATGTGCAAAAGACAACAGATTGTTCAAATACAAAAAAAACCTAAATAATAGTACTAAATAAATATCAAGGATATGAATTGTAGAGTCCTTGAAAGTGAGTCCAGAGGTTGTGGAATCAGGTCAGAGCTGAGGTGAGTGAGGTTATCCACTCTGGTTCAAGAGCTTGGTGGTTGAGGGGTAATAACTGTCCCTGAACCTGGTGGTGTGAGACCTTAGGGTCCTGATGGCAGCAGCAAGAAGAGAGCAAAGCTTGGATGGTGGAGATCCTTGATGATGGATTGAGTTGAATTGAATTGACTTTATTTCTTACATCCTTCACGTACATGAGAGTAAAAATCTTTACATTACGTCTCCATCTAAATCTACAATGTGCAATCATAGTAATTTATCATAACTTATAATAAATAGAACAGTCAATGTAACATAGAGTACACTCAAATCAGCTTGAATTAATCAGTCTGATGGCCTGGTGGAAGAAGCTATCCCGGAGCCTGTTGGTCCTGGCTTTTATGCTGCGGTACCGCTTCCCGGATGGTAGCAGCTGGAATAGTTTGTGGTTGGGATGACTTGGGTCCCCTTTTTACACACCTGTCCTTGTAAATGTCCTGAATCATGGGAAGTTCACAACTACAGATGCGCTGGGCTGTCCGCACCACTCTCTGCAGAGTCCTGCAATTGAGGGACGTACAGTTCCCATTCCAGGCAGTGATGCAGCCAGTCAGGATGCTCTCAATTTTGCCCCTGTAGAAAGTTCTTAGGATTTGGGGGCCCACACCAAACTTCCTCAACCATCTGAGGTGAAAGAGGCGTTGTTGTCCCTTTTTCACCACACAGCTGGTGTGTACAGACCACGTGAGCTCCTTGGTGATGTGGATGTCGAGGAACTTGAAGCTGTTTACCCTCTCAACCCCAGATCCATTGATGTCAATAGGAGTTAGCCTGTCTCCATTCCTCCTGTAATCCACAACCAGCTCCTTTGTTTCAGTGACATTGAGGGAGAGGTTGTTTTCTTGACACCACTGTATCAGAGAGATGACTTCTTCCCCGTAGGCCACCTCGTTATTGTTTGAGATAAGGCCAATCAATGTAGTTTCATCGGCAAATTTAATTAGCAGATTGGAGCTGTGGGTATACAGGGAGTAAAGGAGGGGACTCAGTACACAGCCCTGACAGGCTCCTGTATTGAGAGTCAGAAGGTTGGAGGTGAGGAGCCCACTCTTATAACCTGCTGGCAATCTGACAGGAAGTCCAGGATCCAGCTGCACAAGGCAGGGTCAAGGCCAAGGTCTCTGAGCTTCTTGTCGAGCCTGGATGGAACTATGGTGTTGAATGCGACAGGACGCCAGTCGCTCAGGCATGTTACCTTGGTCTTTTTTGGTACAGGAACAATGGTGGATAATTTGAAGCAGGAGGGCACTCTACACTGGGAGGAGAGATTAAAAATGTTTGTAAACACAGTTGCCAGTTGTGCTGCGCACATCCTGAGTACTCGCCCTGGGATGCCGTCCGGTCCCACAGCCTTGCAACTGTCCACTTGTTGGAAACATCTGTGTACCTCAGCCTCAGGGATGACCAGGTTGCAGGTTATAGTGGTGGCTTTCCTCGGAGGCTCAGAGTTAATGATATCAAACAGAGCGTAAAAGCAATTGAGCTCATCTGGGAGAGAGGCTGCGATGTTGGCGGTACCACAATGTTTGGCTTTGAAGCCTGAGATGGTATGAACCCCTCGCCACAGGTCACATGTGCTGTTGGTTGTGAATCTTGCCCCTGTATTGTTGTTTCACAGCCTTGATAGATTTGCGCAGATCATAGCTGCTTTTCTTGAGCTCTAGTTGATCTCCAGCGATGTAAGCTCAGTGTTGTGGAGGAGGAGGAGAAGATGGCGGCGCGACGCAGCTTGTGCGGCCTCTCCGGTGAATGATATTGTTATCTGTTAAGTAGGGTGCCGTGGACAATCCTGATTTGATGGAGACAGACTTGAGAGAACGGAGGAACATCTGGAGAAACTTCTGAAATGCCTTTTTCGCTGCTGTTGTTACTGTGTGATCCTGAATCTTCGAAGGGGAAGGCCCCGAGTCCTCGGCTTTGCTTGTTGATCGGCGGCCGGGACGGAGTCAAAGCGCTCGGCGGAGATGGTGCCCGGTGCTCGGTGTCGAAGGGCTGGTCAGAGGCTCGAAGTTTTTGGACGGACTCGGTGTCGGCTGTGGTCGGCTGCTTCCAAAGCATCGACAGTTGTCGGTGCCTGGAGGTTTATGGCAGAGAGAGTTTCTCCCTTCTGCCGCCTGCTATCGGGGACTATCGAGAGTCGATCGGAACTTTGAGACCTTTTTTTTACTGTTCCCATGGTCTGCTCTTCATCAAATTATGGTATTGTTTTGCACTGCTATAACTATATGTTATAATTATGTGGTCTTGTCAGTGTTAGTCTTTGGTTTGTCCTGTTTTTTTTGTGATATCACTCCGGAGGAACATTGTATCATTTCTTAATGCATGCATGCATTTCTAAATGACAATAAACGAGGACTGAGTGTCCTCATAATCTAATCTAATCTAGTGCTGCTCGCATGGAACTATTGATCCAGGGTTTCTGTTTCGGGAAGACTGACTGACTTCTGGGGGACAACATCGCTGATGCAATTCCGGATGAAGCACATGACTCCATCAGTGAACTTGGATACATCCTCATCATGGAAGACATTCCAGTCGACGTCATCGAAGCAGTCCTGCAGCATGGAGACTGATTGGTCGGACCAACAGTGGACAGTTTTAACAATGGCCACCTCTTGTTTCAGCTTCTGCTTGTACGTCAGCAGAAGCAGGATCGAACACTGATCCGATTTTCCAAAAGCTGGGCGAAGGAGAGCTTTGTAAGCGTTGCAGAAGGTAGTGTAACAGTGGTCAAGTGCCTTATCTCCACGAGAGCTCACCTGGATGTGCTGATAAAACTTCGGAAAGACCTTCATCAGCAACACTCGATTAAAGTCACCGGCGACGATGAAGTGTGCAGTCTCGTGTTGATGGTCTTGTACAGTTCCTTGAGAGCCAGGTCAGAATCAGCCTGCTTTCCTGTGATAGCGCTCCATGTAGATGTGCTCAATGGTGGGGAGGTCTACAGATAAATTACTACATAAATACATATTTCCACTGTTAGAGTAATTTTGCTGAGGAGGAATTTCTTTACCAGAAAGTGGTGAACTTGTGGAATTCATTGCCACAAGCGGCTGTGGAGGCCAAGTCATTGGGTATATTAGATTATGAAGACACGCAGTCCTCTTTTATTGTCATTTAGTAATGGATGCATTAAGAAATGATACAATATTTCCTCCGGTGTGATATCACAGAACACAGGACAGACCAAGACTGAAAAAAAACTAACAAAACCACATAATTATAGCATATAGTTACAACAGTGTAACAATACTATAACTTGATGAAGAAGTCCATGAGCACAGTAAAGTTCAAAGTTTCTCAAATGTCCCACATCTCACGCAGACGGGAGAAGGAAGAAAAACTCTCCCTGCCATGCCGACCACAGTCCGACTCTGAGTCATCCGAAAACTTCAAGCTCTGATCAGCTCTCCGACACCGAGTACTGAGTGCGATCACTATCCGAACTATTCGACGTCCTTCCCGTTCGCCAACAGGCAAAGCCGGGGATTTTGAGGCCTACCCTCCGAAAGATTCCCGACCGCGCAGTAACGACAGCAGCGAACGGGCGTTTCAGAAATTTTTCCAGATATTCCTCTGTGCTTTCACGTCCATCTTCATCAAATCAGAATTGTCCACGGCCCCTATTTAACAGATACGATATCATTTTTCACCGGAGGTCTGCGCACGCGCGGTGCGCTGCCATCTTCTCCTCCCGTCAGCAGATGTTGATAGATTCTTGATCAGTCAGGGCATGAAAGGATATGAGGAGAAGGCAAGAGATTGGGGGTGAGATGGAAATGGTGATGAAATGGCGGAGCAGATTCGATGGGCCAAATGGCCTAATTCTGTTCCTATGTCTTACGGTCTAACTTTCCCTTCTAATCTCAACAGAAACAACTGCAGCTGTTGTCGACCTGGAATGTGCTGCCAGGGATGGTGGTAGAGGCAGATACATTAGGGACATTTAAGAGACTCTTAGACAAATAGATGATAGAAAAGTGTGTGTGCATGGCGGTGGGGTGTGGTGGGGGACATGGGCTGTTTAGGAGGGAAGGGTGAAAGAGCACTATTCCATCCATGGAAATCCTTCTCCATCCCAAATTTCCAGTTGGTCTCCTGTGTCCCTTTAACGATGACCTGCATTCATCTAATTCAAGTTCATAATGGTCAGATTCAGATTTATTTCTCACATGTACTTGAAACTTACAGTGAAACGAGTTGTTTGTGTTGACAACAAACAGAACGTAACGTGCTCGGCAGAACGACACAGAGCACAAGCGATAAAGCAACAACAGCAAAACAAGCCCATTGCTCTCCCTCACTCTCTCGCCCTCCCACGCTCCCACACACACACAGAACAGTCCTACAACTCCAGGACTGGCCTGCCCAGGCTTCAGCCATCGGCTTTGGACTTTTGGCCTTCCGATCAACCTTTCAGCTTCAATCTTCAGTATTAATGACATCTGTGCCATTACTAATTGGCCGCATTAGTATTAGAACCCTTAGTGACGCAAAAATACACTCGCTCTTGTTTTTCAGAAGCCCACATTCACGATAATATATAATTATGAGTAATCACTTCCTTTTGTCCTTGTCACATCCAAATAAGGATTATTTCACTGAAAATCAACAAAAGCCTCCATCGCTGAATTCCTTGTGACCCTCACAGGCTGACGGTAAAACAACGCTTTGATTTTAAGATTCACTCCATGTTCTCAATCCTGTTGCTCATCGCCTGCACCCCTTGGATTCATAGTACAGTACAGCACAGAAAGAGGCCCTTGGCCTTGCTTTTAATCGGCCTAGTCCCGTCAACCCTCACCTGGACCATAACTCTCTATACCCCTCCCATCCACATACCTATCCAAATTTCCCTTAAATGTTAAAATCAAACCTGCATCCACCACTTCAGCTGTCAGCTCATTCCACACTCTCACCACCCTCTGAGTGAAAAAGGTCCCCCTCATGTTCCCCTTAAACATTTCACCTTTCACCCTTAACCCTTAACCCATAACCCATGACCTCTAGTTCTAGTCTTACCCTACTTCAGTGGATAAAGCCTGCTTGCATTTACCCTATCTATACCCCTCATAATTTTGTATACCTCCATCAAATCTCCCCTCATTCTCCTATGTTCCAGGGAATGAAGTCTAACCTATCTGGCCTTCCCCTATAACTCAGGTCCTCAAGTCCTGACAACCTCCTTGTAAATTGTCTCTGCACTCTTTCAATCTTATTGATATCTTTCCTGTAGTTAGGTGACCAGAACTTTATTTTGTTCAAGTTTAAGCTTATTGTCATTGAACCATGTACATGTAAACGAAACAATGTTTGTTATATGCACAACACAGTACATATAACTCGCACACAACATGTAAAATAATATTACCACTATAAAAATATATATACCAGAAGACTGGCGTTTTGCATAAGGTGCCTTTACTACACAAGTCAAAAAGTGAACAGTGTAACGCTACCAGCGTTTAATACGTGATGAGACCTGGGTGGTGGCAGAGAGTTCAGAATCCTCACAGCCTGGGGGAAGAAGCTATTTCCCTTCCTATTAAAGCTTGTCCTAATGCTATGATACACCACCCCCCCCCCGCCTGATGGTAGGGGGTGAAAGAGATGGTTGGACAGATGGGAGGGATCATGGACAATGCTAAGGGCCTTGCGTACGTGGCACTCCTGATAAATATCCTTGACGGGTGGAAGAGAGATCCCGATGATCATCTCAGCAGTTCTCACAATCCTTTGTAGGGTCTCGCGGTCTGTAGGCACCTCCTGTTATGGGGTCTCACTCACTGAATTTAATCGCGTCACCATCAGCTTCCAGTTGACCTGATCCTGAGCCCCTGATTCCCTGCTTAAACGTCTGCCCAGATCTTTCCACCTTAGGGCGAACAACATCGAGAACCGAGGCTCTTGGAACAGGCCGTTTGGCCCACCTTGTCCATGCTGACCAAGATGCCAAACTGGACTGGCCACATGTGCCTGCATATCGCCCATATAAGACCGTAGACCATAAGACGTAGGAGCAGAATTAGGCCATTTGCTCCACCACTTCATCATGGCTGATCCATTTCTCTCTCAACCCCAATCTCCTGCCTTCTCACCATATCCCTTCATGCTCTGACTATTTAAGAACCTATCAACCTCCACCTAAAAATCACCCAGTGACTTGGCCTCCTCAGCTGCACGTGGCAGTGAATTGCACAGATTCACTACCCTCTGGCTAAAGACATTCCTACTTATCTGTGTTCTAAATGGCTGTCTCTGTATTTTGAGGCTGTGCCATATGGTTCTAGACTCCTCCATAAAAGGAAACATCCTCTTCACATCCACTCTATCGAGGCCTTTCAACATTTGATAGGTTTCAATGAGATCTCCTTCCCCACCCCATTTTTCTAAATTCCAGTGAGTACAGGCCCAGTGCCTTCAATTGCTGATCTATGATAACCCTTTCATTCCTCTAATCGTTCTCATGAACAACCTCTGAACCCTCTCCAATGTCAGCCCATCTTTTTTTAAACAAGGAACTCAAAACTGCTCACAATATTCCAAGTGAGGCATCACCGGAGCCTTATACAGCCTCAGAATTAAATGCTTGCTTTTATATTCCAGTCCTCTCGAAATGGATGCTAACATTGCATTTACCTTCTTCACCACCGAGTCAACCTGCAAGTTAACCTTCAGGGAATCCTGCACAAGGACTCCCAAGTCCCTTTGCACCTCAGAGCCTTTTGTACCCTTGTTCCTCTCCAAGTCTCTTTTAAGTGTTGTACCTGCCTCCACCACTTCCTTTGGCAGCTCAGCCCTCTGTGTGAAAAAAGTTGTCCCTCAGGTCCTCTTTTAAATCTTTCCCCTCCCACCGTAAACCTGTGCTTCTAGATTTAAACTTCCCTGTCCTGGGAAAAAGGAAACCCACTTTATCTATGCTGCTTATGATTTTATAAGCCTCATTTTCAAATTTCAAAATTAAATTTTATTCAAAATAAAACTATATACAAAAGATTAACAGTGCATTACTTTTCATGTCCATGGATAATATGTTCAGTAGCGTTAATCTTATAAAGTGACCCGTCAGCCTCCTTTTTTCTAGGGGAAAAAGGTCCCGGACTCTCCAGTTTCTTCAAGCTCTCCAGTCTCAGTGACATCCTCATAAATCTTTCTTGCACCCTCTCTGGTTTAATAACATTTGTAGGTCTAATATTTGTAGGTCAAATATGATGGCAAAATGTAGCATTAATGGTAAGACTCTTGGCAGTGTGGAGGATCAGAAGGATTTTGGGGTCTGAGTCCATGGGACGCTCAAAGCTGCTGTGCAGGTTGACACTGTGGTTAAGAAGGCGTACGGTGTATTGGCCTTCATTAATCGTGGAATTGAGCTTAGGAGCCGAGAGGCAATGTTGCAGTGTATAGACCCTGGTCAGACCACACTTGGAGTACTGTGCTCAGTTCTGGTCGCCTCACTACAGGAAGGATGTGGAAGCCATAGAAAGGGTGCAGAGGAGATTTACAAGGATGTTGTCTGGATTGGGGAGCACGCCTTATGAAAACAGGTTGAGTGAACTCGGCCTTTTCTCCTTGGAGCGATGGAGGATGAGAGGTGACCTGATAGAGGTGTATAAGATGATGAGAGGCATTGATTGTGTGGATAGTCAGAGGCTTTTTCCCAGGGCTGAAATGGCTAACATGAGAGGGCACAGTTTTACGGCGCTGGGGAGTAGGTACAGAGGAGATGTCAGGGGTAAGTTTTTTACTCAGAGAGTGGTGAGCGCATGGAATGGACTGCCAGCAACGGTGATGGAGGTGGATACGATAGGGTCTTTTAAGAGGCTTTTGGATAGGTACATGGAGCTTAGAAAAATAAAGGGCTATGGGTAAGCCTAGTCATTTCTAAGGTAGGGAAACGTTCGGCACAACTTTGTGGGCCGAAGGGCCTGTATTGTGCTGTAGGTTTTCTATGTTTCTATGTTTTCTAACATCCTTCCTGCTGTCAGGCAGGAGTTACAGGAATCTGGGATCTGGAACAGTCACTTTCCTATGCCATCAGGTTCTTGAACTGATCTGCACAACCCCATGGACTACAGACTCACTTCTATCGATCCTACAATTCATGTTCTCAGTATCTGTCTTATCTTTCTGTTTATTTATTTTTGTATTTGCACAGTTCATTTTCTTATGCACATTGGTTGCTTGTCAGTCTTCACTGATTAGCCATATAACCATATAACAATTACAGCACGGAAACAGGCCATCTCGGCCCTTCTAGTCTGTGCCGAACTCTCACTCTCACCTAGTCCCACCGACCTGCACTCAGCCCATAACCCTCTATTCCTTTCCTGTCCATATATCTATCCAATTTAACTTTAAACGACAACATTGAACCTGCCTCAACCACTTCTGCTGGAAGCTCGTCCCACACAGCTACCACTCTCTGAGTAAAGAAGTTCCCCCTCATGTTACCCCTAAACTTTTGCCCTTTAACTCTCAACTCATATCCTCTTGTTTGAATCTCTCCCACTCTCAATGGAAAAGGTCTATCCATGTCAATTCTATCTATCCCCTTCATAATTTTAAATACCTCTATCAAGTCCCACCTCAACCTTCTACACTCCAAAGAATTCCATTGTATTTCTTTGTTTTCCTGTAACTGCTTGTAAGAAAATGAATCTGAAGGTACCTCTCGCTTACTTTAGCTCTTAGTGAAGTCGAAGGTATGGTTTGAGTTCATAGAAGCTTCTACAATCCATCGCAAAAAATGTACAGGGGATTGGCCTATACAGCTTCACCCGAGCCCTGTTGGCTGGCCCTTCTGGAGCCCACCTCTCACGATGGGGATGTAGGGTGGTTGGACATTGAGGGGCAGTATATAATATACGATTCACGAACAGCTTCTTCCCCTCTGCCATTGGGTTTCTGAATTGAAATTGAGCACATCTACATGAAACGTTGTCATAGAAAAGAAGCATCCATCATCAAAGATCCTCACCAGTCGGGCAACACACATCAAAGTTGCTGGTGAACACAGCAGGCCAGGCAGCATCTCTAGGAAGAGGTACAGTCGCCGTTTCGGGCCAAGACCCTTCGTCTGTCCTTCCTCGTGTTTACCGGTCAGGCAATGCTCTTTTCTCACTGCTGCCATCAGGCAAAAAGTACAAGAGCCTCAGGACCAGGTTCAGGAACCGTTTCTGAACCATCAGGCTCTTGAACAAAAGGGGATAACTACACTCATTCTATTTCTGGTGTTCCCACAACCAACAGTCTCACTTTAATGACTCTTTATCTTGTTATTTCGTGCTTAATAGTTATAACTGTATTTGCACAGTTTGTTGTTCATGATCCTGTTTAGAGTTACTGTTCTATAGATTTGCGGAGTATGCCTGCAGGAAAAAGAATCTGAAGGTTGTATGTGATGACATGAATGTACTCTGATAATAAATTTTACTTTGAACTTTGAACCCATGAACCTCACCACTTTTTTTCCCTCTTGTTTTGCACTACTTACATCTGGCGTACTGTGCACTCTCCTTACTGTAAATTACAATTTTTATCATTATGTATTGTAATGTGCTGCTGCAAATCACCAAATTTTGTGGCATAAGCTGGAGATGTTAAACCCGATCCTGATTCTGATATTTGTGTATTTTAATAATAAATTTACTATGAACTTTGAACCCTGATTTTACCTCAGCAATGGAAAACTATGGACGACCTCTTGCTCCTGATTGTGTATTTTGTTGGCGCTAATGCCTTGTTTTGCACAATTATTTGAATCACTCTCTGGTCTGTGCGTTGTTTGAATCTGCTCGCCAGTAACGCTGCTGCGAGCAGGTTTGTTTCATTGTAGCTGGACGTGACTGTACTTGTGCACACAACAGTACACCGAGCTTGAGAGGGGCATCAGAGCAGTACACAATACTCCAGTTGTCACAGTCAAAGTTCAAAGTAAAGTTATCATCAAAGTACGTGCATGTAACCATATACTACACTGAGACTCATTTTCTTGCGGGCATTCACGGTAGGACAAAGAAGTATAATAGTATTTACGAAAAGCGATGGATAACAAAGACTGGCAAAAGAAGACAAATTTTGTAAATAAAAAAATGTAACTCTGAGAACATGAGTTGAAGAGGCCTTGAAAGTGAGTCAGTAGGTTGTGGAATCAGTTCAGAGTTGAGATGAATGAAGTTGTCCATACTGGTTCAGGAGCCTGATGGTTGAGGGGTGATAACTGTTCCTGAACCTGGTGATGTGGGACCTAAGGCTCCTGTACCTCCTTCCTAATGGCAGCAGTGAGGAGAGGGCATGGCATGGATGGGGAGTACGGTTGCCAGCTGTCTCGTATTAGCCGGGACTAATTTATATTGGGCTAAATTGGTTTGTCCCATATGGGACCGCCCTTGTCCCGTATTTCCCCCAGTAAGGTAGAGCGTTCCTGTGAAACCGTTCGTAAGCCGAAATGGTGTAAAGCGAAGAAGCAACTACCATTAATTTATATGGGAAAAATTTTTGAGCATTCCCAGACCCAAAAAATAACCTACCAAATCATATCAAATAACACATAAAACCTAAAATAACACTAACGTATAGTAAAAGCAGGAATGATATGATAAATACACAGCCTAAGTAAAAATACTAAGTGGAAATAATGTATGTACAATGTAGTTTCACTCAGACAGAATCGGGAAGATTAAGCCAAAATCGATTTGTAGAAAAAATCGGCACGTACACGCATGCGCACGTCACGTATGTGCACGTCACGCATGCGCACACAGGTGCCCGCACAAGGCTTCGTGGTCATGGTAGTCTTTCTCGGGGTAAACACAAGTGTCCCATATTTGACTGCTACTTTTGATCCTTATTTGGGAGTGAGAAAGTTGGCAACCCTAATGGGGAGAGTCCTTGATGATGCTTTCTTGTGGCAGCACTCCATGTAGATATGCTCAGTGGAGGGGAGGGATTTCCCTGTGACGGACTAGATTGTGTTCACCACTTTCCGCAGACTTTCCCATTTTTGTGCAGTGGTGTTTCGTGATACAACCAGTCAGGATACTCTGCGCTATGCATCAGAGATTTTAGTGACATGCTGAATCTATGCAAAGTTCTAAGAAAACTGAGGTACTTTGTTTCTAATGACGCACATGCACTGGCCTTGCCAATGTCTTGTACAGCTGCTGGCTGTTCCAGGAGACCTCTGTTTTCCTGAATAGTGTACACCCAGCATTGCTCTTTCAGAAAGAATTCCAGTGGGAAAAGGAGGGAATGAAAGCATTCAGGGAAGCAAAGACAGTAAGTGATTTGCTGATGCAGGCAGGCCCATCTCCCATCAGGCCCTGGAGGAAGGTAACAGGTTCCAAATATGTCTTCATGCATTGAGTACAGAGATTGGGTTGTTATGTTGCAATTGGTTCCTTTAGGTTGCCATAGCCAGGGATAGCTCCCACTACCTATGAAATGCTCCCAATAACGTGCGTCTCAAATAGCCTCTGGCAATCAAGTCCAAGTCCAGCTCCTGGCCTTCATGTGTGGCTTAACTACAAAGCCTGCTGGAACTGTTTCTACTGACAGGAGAAGGGGCGAAGGTGGGTTACTGACACCTTAAAACCAGTCACTTTGGGCAGATGGGGCTGGTCGGCCGTGGTTGGCAGCTCATCTAGGAGAAAGAGAACTGGTCTCAAACTTCCACTGCCTTGCAGCTGTACCCACTCGTGGGGAAGGCTTTGGGAGTAAACTCTGAGGGGAAAACCCGGAACTGGAGTTCCTAAGGCAGTCCTACATTGAATTTAATGCTGACTGACAACTCCTGCAACGCTGCTGGTGCCAAACTGTATCAGTCTCTGCCGTTCCTTTGAATTCATCAGATGCATGGAGAGGCAAAGCCTGTTACATGGGCAACAGCTTGCTCTCCATATTGTACTGCTCTGGCTTGCATATCTAGACAGCTTGGATGCAATATCCATGGCTGACCCTGACCGAAGGAGGCCTCAACACGTTGCAATTGTACAAGATGTTGGTGAGGCCACATTTCCAAAGTCAAAGACAAAATCAATTTGAAGGATCTCAGCCTGAAATGTCAACTGCTTATTCTCCTCCATAGATGCTGCCTGACTTGCTGAGTTCTCCAGCATTTTGTGTGTGTTGCTTCACTGTGCGACAATCTGCAGTGCGGTGGCCAGGTGGGCCCTATAAGGGTTTTCTTAAACTGTCCAATGCATCACTGGCACCAGCGTACCCACCATCAAGGACATACATACCGAATGTTGCCAGAAATAGGCTAGGTATCATGAACGATTCATCCCACCTTGCTCATGGACTGTTTGTCCCACTCCCATCAGCGGGTGGCTACGTAGCATCCACGTCAGGACCACCAGACTCTAAAACAGTTACTTTCCCCAAGCAGTGAGGCTGATCAACACTGCTACCCACTTCCCCACCCCTCCACACCCCCAACCACCACTACATACACATCAAATTGCCACCTAGCATCACTTTATGTGCTGTACGTACGATCAGTCTCTCTCTCCCTCTCTCTCTCCCTCCTCCCTCCCCCTCCCTCTTCTTTCCCCCCTTCCTCCTCTCCCTCCTGCTTTCCCTCTGTTTCTCCCTCTTCCTCAGATCCAGAGTAAAAATCATTTTGTTCTCCTTTACATTCAGAGAGTCATAGAACACTACATCACAGACACAGGCCTGTTGGCCCATCTACTCCATGCTGAACTGTTATTCAGCCAAGTTCCATTGACCTGTATCTGGACCATGGCCCTCCATACCCCTTCCATCCACGTACTTATCAAACCTCTCTTACATGTTGAAATTGAACCCACGTCCACCACTTCCACAGAAGCTCGTTCCACACTCTCACCACCTTCTGAGTGAAGAAATTGCCCCTCATGTCCACCTTAAGCTTTTCATCCTTATCCCATGAGCTCAAGTTCTAGCCTCTTCCAACTTCAGTGGAAAAAACCTGCTTGCATTTACCCTATCTATACCCCTCGTAATTTTCTACACTCGTGTACTGGTGAATGGTGATAAACAATGTTGAATCTTGAATAAACAACCTTGTGTTGCTCTCAATTTCTCGCATCTGAAGAATCTCTTGTGTTAGATTTTTCGTCCTTTCTTCCCCAGTCTCTCCGCGGCTTCATCTCCTCTCCTCACTCCGGAGTACCTTGTTGCTGAAGCCTTGAAGATTTCCGGTTTTGGACACTTGCACATCCTTGGATTTTAATCACTGGTCGACAGGCAGCTGTACCATCGTTTCCCTGAGCCTCAAGCTCAGGAATTCCCTCTCTAAACCTCTCCACCTCCTTCTCAATACTCCTCAAGAGCCAGCTGTTAAAGCTGCATTTTTTGAGAGGTATAATAAATGGATATGGATATGCAATGGCAAGCATTTAAAGGTTGCATGGATGAACTACATCATGGATGAACTACAACAATTGTTCATCCCAGTTTGGCAAAAGAATAAATCAAGGAAGGTAGTGCACCCGTGGCTGACAAGAGAAATTAGGGATAGTATCAATTCCAAAGAAGAAGCATACAAATTAGCCAGAGAAAGTGGCTCACCTGAGGACTGGGAGAAAGTCAGAGATCAGCAGAGGAGGACAAAGGGCTTAATTAGGAAAGGGAAAAAAGATTATGAGAGAAAACTGGCAGGGAACATAAAAACTGACTGTAAAAGCTTTTATAGATATGTAAAAAGGAAAAGACTGGTAAAGACAAATGTAGGTTCCCTGCAGACAGAAACAGGTGAATTGATTATGGGGAGCAAGGACATGGCAGACCAATTGAATAATTACTTTGGTTCTGTCTTCACTAAGGAGGACATAAATAATCTTCCAGAAATAGTAAGGGACAGAGGGTCCAGTGAGATGGAGGAACTGAGTGAAATACATGTTAGTAGGGAAGTGGTGTTAGGTAAATTGAAGGGATTGAAGGCAGATAAATCCCCAGGGCCAGATGGTCTGCATCCTAGAGTGCTTAAGGAGGTAGCCCAAGAAATAGTGGATGCATTAGTGATAATTTTTCAAAACTCGTTAGATTCTGGACTAGTTCCTGAGGATTGGAGGGTGGCTAATGTAACCCCACTTTTTAAAAAAGGAGGGAGAGAGAAACCGGGGAATTATAGGCCGGTTAGCCTAACGTCGGTGGTGGGGAAACTGCTGGAGTCAGTTATCAAGGATGTGATAACAGCACATTTGGAAAGCGGTGAAATGATCGGACAAAGTCAGCATGGATTTGTGAAAGGAAAATCATGTCTGACGAATCTCATAGAATTTTTTGAGGATGTAACTAGTAGAGTGGATAGGGGAGAACCAGTGGATGTGGTATATTTGGATTTTCAAAAGGCTTTTGACAAGGTCCCACACAGGAGATTAGTGTGCAAACTTAAAGCACACGGTATTGGGGGTAAGGTATTGGTGTGGGTGGAGAATTGGTTAGCAGACAGGAAGCAAAGAGTGGGAATAAACGGGACCTTTTCAGAATGGCAGGCGGTGACTAGTGGGGTACCGCAAGGCTCAGTGTTGGGACCCCAGTTGTTTACAATATATATTAATGACTTGGATGAGGGAATTAAATGCAGCATCTCCAAGTTTGCGGATGACACGAAGCTGGGTGGCAGTGTTTGCAGTGAGGAGGATGCTAAGAGGATGCAGGGTGACTTGGATAGGTTGGGTGAGTGGGCAAACTCATGGCAGATGCAATTTAATGTGGATAAATGTGAAGTTATCCACTTTGGTGGCAAAAATAGGAAAACAGATTATTATCTGAATGGTGGCCGATTAGGAAAAGGGGAGGTGCAACGAGACCTGGGTGTCATTATACACCAGTCATTGAAAGTGGGCATGCAGGTACAGCAGGTGGTGAAAAAGGCGAACGGTATGCTGGCATTTATAGCGAGAGGATTTGAGTACAGGAGCAGGGAGGTACTACTGCAGTTGTACAAGGCCTTGGTGAGATCACACCTGGAGTATTGTGTGCAGTTTTGGTCCCCTAATCTGAGGAAAGACATCTTTGCCATAGAGGGAGTACAAAGAAGGTTCACCAGATTGATTCCTGGGATGGCAGGTCTTTCATATGAAGAAAGACTGGATGAACTGGGCTTGTACTCGTTGGAATTTAGAAGATTGAGGGGGGATCTGATTGAAACGTATAAGATCCTAAAGGGATTGGACAGGCTAGATGCAGGAAGATTGTTCCCGATGTTGGGGAAGTCCAGAACGAGGGGTCACAGTTTGAGGATAGAGGGGAAGCCTTTTAGGACCGAGATTAGGAAAAACTTCTTCACACAGAGAGTGGTGAATCTGTGGAATTCTCTGCCACAGCAAACTGTTGAGGCCAGTTCATTGGCTATGTTTAAGAGGGAGTTAGATATGGCCCTTGTGGCTACAGGGGTCAGGGGGTATGGAGGGAAGGCTGGGGCGGGGTTCTGAGTTGGATGATCAGCCATGATCATAATAAATGGCGGTGCAGGCTCGAAGGGCCGAATGGCCTACTCCTGCACCTATTTTCTATGTTTCTATGTTTAAATCAGCCATAATCAAATGGTGGAGCAGACTCAATGGGCCGAATGGCCTACGAATGCTCCTACACTCAGTGGAATGGTGGAGCAGACTCGATGGGCCGAATGGCCACTATTGCTCCTATACTCAGTTGTCACTCTGTTAGGTAGAGGAGTGGAACCCAGTGTGATCTTCTGCTGCTGTAGCCCATTCACTTCAAGATTTAACATCTGAGTTCAGAGGTACTCTTCTGCACACAATTGTAACGTGTAGTTATATGAGTTACTGTTGCTTTCCTGTCAATTTGAACCAGTCTGGCCATTCTCCTCTCTCATTATCAAGGCATTTTTGCCCACTGAGTTGCCACGAACTGGATGTTTTATTTTGTTTTCCACACCATTCTCTGTAAACTCTAGAGACTGTTGTGTGTGTGAAGATTCCAGGAGATCAGCAGTTTCTGAGATATTCAAACTACCTCGTCCGGCACCAACAATCATTCCACTGACAAACTGACTTTGATTGCATTTCTTCCCCAGTCTGATGTTTGATCAGAACATCCACTGAACCCCTTGACCACGTCTGCATGCTTTTATGCATTGAGTTGCAGCTATAAGATTGGCCGATCAGATACCTGCATTAACGAGCAGGTGTACAGGTGTGCCTAATAAAGTGGCCACTGAGTGTGTATTTTATGATTATATTTTACAAATCTACTCTAATATCGCCAAATGTAAATTGGTGCCGAAGTTCGTTTGGATAATGTTGTTCTGGGAGGCTTTGAGACAGTTAACTGCAATCAAGCCGTGTGGAAGTGGACATTGTTATTAGGGCCAGCTACAGTGATGTTCCCAGGCTGTTCGTTTTAGCTTGTTGGCCTGGAATATAAATCATTAAAGGCTCACGGACAGTTCTATAAATAGGAGATTAGAAGGAGCTCAGGCACAAAGTGCTTGCAGAGTCGAGAGCATTGAAGTTGTACCAGCAGGGAGACGGTGCATGATAAAATCCACTGTGGGGGGAGGGAGTGGATGGTGAGTTGAAATCGGATTGCTACAGATTACTTCCTCACTGCGTACAACACAGAACAGCACAGCACAGGAGCAGACCATTGGGTCCACAATGTTGTGCTGAACCAATTCGTTAGTAATCAAACGGCCAATTAAACTAATCTCTTCTGCCTACACAATGTCCATATCCCTCCATTTTCCTCACATTCATGTCCCTATCTAAACGTCTCTTAAAAGTTCCGAATGTATCTGCATCTGCCACCAACCCAGACAGCACATTCCAGGCACCCTCCACTCCGTGTAAAATAACTTGCCCCTCACACCTCCTTTGAAATTAACCCCTTTCATCTTGAATGCATGCCCTCTGGTACAACAGCAGCATTGTTTTCAGAATATTTCGGAACATATACAAGAGATTTGTCATCAGAAAACAGAGCCCAAGTCACAAAAGGATTTATTAGAGTAGGTGAGCAGATGCCCATAGATACAGATGTAAGGGCAACAAAAGGGAGAGAGAGAGATAATGAAGAGAGGAAGCGTGACGCGCGCGCACACACACACACACACACACACACACACACACACACACACTCACTCTCTCACACACACACACACACACTCTCACACACACACACACACTCACTCACTCTCACACACACACTCACTCTCTCACACACACACACACACTCACTCTCTCACACACACACACACACACTCACTCACACACACACACTCACTCACTCTCACACACCCACACTCACTCACACACACACACTCACTCACTCACACATACACTCACTCTCACACACACACACACTCACTCACTCTCACACACACACTCACTCACACACACACACACTCACTCACTCTCACACACACACTCACACACACACACTCACTCACTCACTCTCACACACACACTCACTCACACACACACTCACACACCCACACTCACTCACACACACACACTCACTCACTCACACATACACTCACTCTCACACACACACTCACTCACACACACACTCACTCACTCTCACACACACACTCACACACCCACACTCACTCACACACACACACTCACACACACACACACTCACTCACACACTCACTCACTCTCACACACACACTCACTCACACACACACTCACTCACTCTCACACACACACACTCACACACACACACTCACTCTCACACACCCACACTCACACACACACACTCACTCACTCTCACACACACACACTCACACACACACACTCATTCACACACACACACACACTCTCACACACACACTCACACACACACTCACTCACACACACACACTCACTCTCACACACCCACACTCACACACACACACTCACTCACTCTCACACACACACACTCACACACACACACTCATTCACACACACACACACACTCTCACACACACACTCACACACACACTCACTCACACACACACACTCACTCTCACACACACACACTCATTCACACACACACACACTCACTCACTCTCACACACACACTCACTCACACATATACTCACTCTCACACACACACTCACTCACACACACACTCACTCACTCTCACACACACACTCACACACACACATTCACTCTCACACACCCACACTCACTCACACACTCACTCTCACACACACACTCACACACACACTCACTCACACACACTCCACTCTCTCTGTCATACACGGTCCCTCATTGATAAACCACTCCCACACATGCACACACATGAGAAGACTGAATAATATTGGTGTTCCTGCAGAGTTTTGAACTGTAGCTTTGAAAAGATGTCGGGAGTTGATTCACTGGAGGAGGGAGCAGAGATAGAAAGAAGTGAAAGGGGGTCATCCATTGAGAGCTACCTGAAACCTGCTCCTGGACGTGTCTGTGTGTGTACACATGATAAACTGCCACGTTAAAGGCACTGTATCAACGCCCTTCGTTTTTCATTGATTCTATTGTATTTCTTTATTTTCCTTTGAATACCTACAAGAAAATGAATCTCAGGGTCGTATATGGTGACATGTATGTATTTTGATAATAAATTTACTTTGAACTTTGAGCTGCTGTTGGTCTCTGGGGAGAGGGCTTTGGTCTACTTGTGGAACACTTCTGTAAATGCCTCAACTTATCCTTTGTGGCTGTTGAAGGTATTTCTTACCGTTGGATTTTGGTCAGCACAGCAATAGTTACTGCCTGTTTAATGCTGAGTTTCAAGTTGATTTGAGGGCTTTTTCGTAAGAACTAAATTGCATGTCCCGTTACAACCACTGAATGGTGTGGCACGGCGGCTTACCGGGTAGCGTAACGCTTTATGGCACCGGCAATTGGGGTTTAATTCCCGCCGCTGTCTGTAAAGAATTTATACGTTCTCCCCGTGACCATGTGGGTTTCCTCTGGGTGCTCTGGTTTCCTCCCGCAGTCCGAAGACGTACAGTTAAGGTTGGTGAGCTGTGAGCATGCTATATTGGTGCCAGAATCATGGCGATACTCGCGGGCTGCCCCAGCACAATCCTCAGACTGGAATGATCGTCGACACCAATGACACATTTCACTGAAAGTTTTGATGTACATGTAGCTAATCTTTATCTTTTATGCCATCGGACCTTGTCAAGTGACAGTAATACCTATTGACTGTTTAATACTGAATTTCAAATTGCATTGAGGGCTTTTTATTGAGAAATAAATTGCGCGCCCTGTTAAAACAACTCAAAGAGGTTATCTCAGCAGTTAAAAGTTGGCATTAAATTTTTTCCAAAGCCAAATCATTTTCCTGTCATGTGGTTGGTAGGACTTCACAGACTCTGTGGCTCTTAAAGTGACACCCTGAGGTTGTGATATCACGTCAAATATGCACAAGTACAGTGACAGGCAGATACAACACAAAACTCCCTTGCAAAGTTCAAAAGTTTCAAAGTGAATTCGTTATCAACGTATGTCATAGTCATAGTCATACTTTATTGATCCTGGGGGAAGTTGGTTTTCGTTACAGTTGCACCATAAATAATAAATAGTAATAGAACCATAAATAGTTAAATAGTAATATGTAAATTATGCCAGGAAATAAGTCCAGGACCAGCCTATTGGCTCAGGGTGTCTGACCCTCCAAGGGAGGAGTTGTAAAGTTTGATGGCCACAGGCAGGAATGACTTCCTATGACACTCTGTGTTGCATCTCGGTGGAATGAGTCTCTGGCTGAATGTACTCCTGTGCCCACCCAGTACATTATGTAGTGGATGGGAGACATTGTCCAAGATGGCACGCAACTTGGACAGCATCCTCTTTTCAGACACCACCATATGTATATGTCTACATGTACTACCCTGGGATTCATTTTCTTGCAGGCATTTGTGGCGTGCCACAGTAGTGTAGCATCGGAATTCAGGGTTCATTTCCGATGCCGTCTGTAAGGAGTTTGTACGTTCTCCCTGTGACCGCATGGGTTTCCAGTGGGTACTCTAGTTTCCTCCCACAGTCCAAAGACATGGTTAATAGGTTAATTGGTCAGTGTAAATTGTCCTGTAATTAGGCTGGGGTAAATTTGCTGGCTTGCTGGACATCGTGACTCTTTGGGCTGGACGGTCTTTTCTGTGCTGTATCTCTAAATTAACAAATAGAACTGGATAAGGAAATACAATAGTTTTAATGACAAACTAGGCACAAAGATGTGGATGATCAGCCATGATCACAGTGAATGGTGGTGCTGGCTCGAAGGGCCGAATGGCCTACTCCTGCACCTATTGTCTACGAAGACCGACAAAGAACCAATGTGCAGAAGACAATCTATGAAAACACAAAAATAAATAAACAAACAAATGAATAACAGTGAGAACACATGTTGTAGAGTCCTTGAAAGTGAGTCCATAGGTTGTGGAATGAGTTCAGTGTTGGAGTGAGTGAAGTTATCCACACTGGTTTGGGAGCCTGCTGGTTGTGGGGTAATAATTGTTCCTGAACCTGGTGGTGTGGGACCTCAGCCTCCTGTACCTCCTGCTCGATTGAAGCAGCGGAAATAGAGGAGTTTGGTCCGTGGCCTCCTCTTGTGCCAAGATGAGGCCACCCACAGAGTGGAGGAGCAACATCTTGTATTACTTCTGGGTAGCTTCCAACCTAATGGCATGAATATCAATTTCTCCTGCTGGTAAAATTTCTCCCTCACCCTCCCCTCTTCTTCTATTCCCCATTCTGGCCTCTTACCTCTCCTCACCTGCCCATCAGTCCTGACGAGGGCCCTCTGTCTGAAATGTCGACTGCTTATTCATTTCCATAGACACTGCCTGGCCTGCTGAGTTCCTCCTGCTTTCTGTACGTGTTGAGAAGAGAGCATGGCCTGGATGCTTGTGGTACCTCGATCAATCGATGCTGCTTTCTTGTGTTACTGCTCCATGTAAAGGTTCTCGAGGCTGGGGAAGGCTTTTCCTGTATTGCAGTGGCTTCACAGGGACGTAGACTGAGACAACTCAGGGTCTGAGTTAGATTATGAGTACGCACAGTCCTCTTTTATTGTCATTTAGAAATGCATACATGCATTAAGAAATGATACAATGTTTCTCCGGAGTGATATCACAGAAAACAGGACAGACCAAAGACTAACACTGACAGAACCACATAATTATAACATATAGTTACAGCAGTGCAAAGCAATACCATAATTTGAAGAAGAGCAGACCATGGGCACATTAAAAAAAAAGTCTCAAAAGTCCCCAAGTCGATTGACTCCCGAGTCCCTGATAGCAGGCGGCAAAAGGGAGAAACTCCCTGCCATAAACCTCCAGAGACCGTCAACTTGCCGATGCCTTGGAAGCAGCCGACCACAGCCGACACTGAGTCCATCTGTCCGAAAACTTCGAACTTCCAACCAGCCTCTCCAATACAGCCTCCCGAGCGCCATCCTCTGCCGAGCGCCTTCGACCTCTCCCTGGCCGCTGAAACACGCAAAGCCGAGGATTTCGGGGCCTTCTGCTCCGGAGATTCCGGTTACCACACAGTAGCAGCGGCAGCGAAGCGGGCATTTCAGAAGTTTTCCAGATGTTCCTCCGTACTCTCACGTCTGTCTCCATAAAATCAGAATTGTGCATGGTCCCCTACTTGACAGATAACAGATATCATCACCGAAGTGGCCGCGTGCGCTGCCATCTTCTCCCCCCACCCGGGAGGATCCCAGGAGTTATAGGGAGAACTTGGACAGGCTTGGAAGCCCAAAGGTCAAAGCCCATAGGTCGGTGATTCCGGAGGTCGGATGCTCTTTGTCTGTAAGTCCAGGCCTGTGGTCTAGAGGTCAGTGGCTCAGAGGCAGCCTGTTCTGGGGTGACAGGACAAATTTAGGTTATCTTCTCTGGAGGAACAGGTGCTGAGAGGAGTTCTGATAGAATTTGATAAGATTATGAGATGCATAGATTAGAGAGCCAGTACCCTTTTTCCCAGGGTTGAAGTGTCCAATATTAGAAGGCATACATCTAAGGTGAGAAGAGGGTAATTTCAAAGGAGATGTGAGGTGAAAGATTTTTTTCACAGATGTGGAAGGTGTCTGGAATGTGTTACCAGGGGTGGTGGTAGATTTAGATATGATAGAAACATCCATGAGCCTGTAGCTAGGAACGTGAATGTGAGGAAAATGGAAGGATATGGGCATTGTGTAGGCAGAGGGGATCAATTTAGTTCATCGTAATCATTATGTGCCGTATCGTATGATGTGGGCGATCATGATCTTATCCATGACCATGATTGTTCTTGGCAATTTTTTCTACAGAACTGGTTTGCCATTGCCGCCTTCTGGGCAGTGTCTTTACGGGACTGGTAACCCCGGTCATTATCAATACTCTTCAAAGATTGTCTACCTGGTATCAATGGTCGCATAACCAGGACTTGTGATATGTACCAGCTGCTCGTACGACCATCCACCACCTGCTCCCATGGCATCATGGCGGGGCGAAGCGGGTGCTACGCCTTGCCTAAGGATGTCCTGAGGGCTAGTAGAAGGAAGGTCCTTTGGTCACGATGTATCTCCACCCCACCACCCATTAGTTTAGTTACGAATTTACAACACTGTGGGCTGAAAGGACTGTTCTTGTGCTATGTTTTATAATTCTGGCATTTAAAAAAAAATGTTAACTCTCCAGATCCGCTGTGTGTTTGCGTTGTGCGTACTGGGTTTCCCCACTGACTGGAGTGTCAGAATTTGAATCATTATCACTGTTATACAGTATGTCATGAAATTTGTTCTTTTATGGCAGCAATACAAAAAAAAGACAATAAGTTATGATAATAAATATATATAAGTACAGGTGTCCCCCGCTTTTCGAACGTTCGCTTTACGAAACCTCACTGTTATGAAAGACCTACATTAGTTACCTGTTTCTGCTACAGAAGGTGTTTTCACTGTTACGAAAAAAGCAGCCGCTCTCCCCGGGAACTGCATTCTCGCTGGCATTGCTTAAACACGTGGCTGTGAGCAGCCGTTAGCAAGATGAGTTCTAAGGTATTGGAAAAGCCTAAAAGAGCTCGTAAGGGTATTGCACTTAGCGTAAAACTAGACATAATTAAGCGTTTCCATCGTGGTGAACGAAGTAAGGACAAAGTGAGTTTGGCTTGTGGAAGTTGACGAAGATGATGCTGAAGAGGTTTGGCATCCCATGACCAAGAACTGATAGATGAAGAGCTGATGCAATTGGAAGAGGAAAGGATAATCGAAACTGGATGCAGTAGCGAACGGACCGAAAGTGAAGTCTTCCAGGAACTGAACGTGAAGCAACTGCGTGAGATTTTCGCTGCAATGATAAAGTACGACTTTAATTTTGAAAGGGTATGTCGGTTTAGGGCATATTTGCAAGATGGTTTACAAAGAACTGTATGATAGAAAAATGTGCGAGGCTCAGCAGTCAAGCAAGCCTTCCACATCAGCCACAGCAGACGACGAACCTCAACCTTCAACATCGCAGCAGGCAGACATAGAAGAAGATGACCTACCTGCCCTGATCGATGATGAGATGACACCCCCGTGTCCCACCACCGCAGTGGTCCCAACCCCCGGGCCGCGTACAGATACCGATTCGCAAAGAATGCAGCAGTAGCCGGGAGGCACCCAGCATGTCTTTAAGAAAAAAGCCGAAATAAACAAGCTAATTAATTAGGTGCGCCCAGCACGTAAATGTCGGCCCAGATCAGAGGCAATTGCCAATTGCGTCGCCTCTGATCTGGGCCGACATTTATGTGCCGGGCAGCACCTAATTAATTAGCTTGTTTATTTCGGCTTTTTTCTTAAAGATGTGCTGGATGCGTCCCGGCTACCGCTGTACCGCTGCATTCTTTGCGGATCGGTATTGGTTCGCTGCCCGGAGGGTGGGGCTACTGCACCACCCCAACCTCCGACGACTCAGCCAAACGCACCATCATCAATGTGTGTGGTGCTGTCTTCCCAATTCCGGTAAGTGATTCTACACTGTACATACATTATTTCTACTTTATATAGGCTGTGTATTTTTACGTGTTATTTGGTATGATTTGGCAGCTTCATAGCTTAAAGGTTACTGGGGAGCGCCTGCGTGAGATTTTCTGCCGATGACGCTTGTGCCGTATTTCTGTCAAGAGCGCTTGCGTGAGATTGTTGCTACGGAAAACAGTGCAGGCAATTGTTGTAGAGAAGTATTTCTACTTTATATAAGCTGTGTATTTATCATATCATTCCTGCTTTTACTATATGTTACTGTTATTTTAGGTTTTATGTGTTATTTGGCATGATATGGTAGGTTATTTTTGGGTCTGCGAACGCACACAAATTTTCCCATATAAATAAATGGTAATTGCTTCTTTGCTTCATGACATTCCGGCTTACGAACCGTTTCATAGGAATGCTGTACCTTAGGATGGCGGGGGAAACCTGGATATACATTTTAAAAATCTATGTAATAAACAGAGTAAAAACAGAGAGGTAGTTCGTTGTCCATTCAGAAATCTGACGGTGAGGGGAAGAAGCTGTTCCTGAAGCTTTGAGTTTGTGTCTTCAGGCGCCTGTACCTCCTCCCTGATATTAGTAATGAGGAGAGGGCCTGTCCTGTGTGGTGGGGTCCTTAAAAGTTGGATGCCACATTCTTGAGGCATGGCCCTTTCAAGATGTCCTTGATGGTGGGGAGACCAGCGCCCGTGATGGAGCTGACTGAGTTTACAACTTTCTGCCGCTTTTTCTGATCCTGTGCATATTGGCCTCTCTGGATGCCCATAATCTCCACGCCTTTTTTCATTTCTATAGCATCCTCGGCTGGGAGCAGCCATCCCTGGGGTGGTCAAAGAGATTCAAGGAGGCAGAAATCTGCCCAGAGAGGCAGCTCTTAGGTACTACCAAGGTGCTGGGCTCTTCGTCCTTTCTCGAAATCCTTCCCCCTGTGGCTACTGACTGGCTTTCGTAAGCCTATCACCCCTTCTGGGGCAGAAGCCACTGACAGCAGCTCGCCAGTCCTTCAGTTTGCCCCCGGGTGTAGCCCGTCTTCTTGCTGGATCCTTCTTCTCCCGGGGATGAGGGCTTTGGTGCTTTTGTTGCTGTTTCTGTAGCTCTGGATTTCTACGGGATGGGCGAGAAAGCCCCATAACCATCCCTTCTCCTCTCACAGCCGGGCTTGGGACCGTCCATGGATACCAGCTGAGCTCTGAAAGCAACTCATTGTTGTTGAAAAGCAGGCCATGTGCCAAGTATTCATGCACTGTAAGAGATGTTTCATTATCACAATCTATCTCGTGAGATAATTCACTGGTCTATAATCACTCTTTTAATATGTGTTTAATATTATTTTTCACCTTTGTTCATCCATTATTTGTTCTTCCTTTCATCCCTTGTGACCTCAGGCAACACTTCTGTCAGAATGCCGTGTGAATTGGATTACAGTGGATTTATCTCGTCGTCTGGGTTTAAGACTGATTAAAGAAATATTTAGTGCCTCACTTTCAAGTTTCAAGTTTAAGTTTAATTATCATTCAACCGTTCACACGTTCAAATGAAAAGTGTTCCTCTGGGGCCAAGGTGCAAAACATGGTACCAGCAGTCTCACACAGCACACAGCACATACAGTATGTTCATGATAGCAGAAAAACTGCAGTGACAAATTATATATATATTGCCCAAGTCCCTGAGCGCTATGGCCTGCAGATTGACGGTGCTGCAGTCCTTATCTCCCGCTGGTGCAAGTTCAGGCGATCGCAGTCCATCTGGTCTTCCACCGAGTGAACACTGGAGGGCAGCACTCATGGGAGGGCCAGCCCCCAACCCAGTATGGACTCCTGCTCTCTCCCACACTGGGTCCGGCATTCTCCTTCATAGAACAGGGGTCCCCAACCTTTTTTGCACCGCGGACTGGTTTAATATTGACTATATTCTTGCGGACCGGCCGACCGGGGTGAGGGGGGTGGGTGTTCAAGTAGGGTTAAACCCACCTCAACATGTCTTTTACAGTTAGTGTTGCCAACTTTCTCACTCCCAAATAAGGGACAAAAGTAGCAGTCAAATCCCAGGACACTTTACCCTGGGAAAGACTACCATGACCATGAAGCCTTGCGCGGGCACCTGTGTGCGCATGTGTGACTACGCATGTGATGTGCACATGCACGTACCTGCCGATATTTTTCCCCACAAATCGGTTTTGGCTTAATCTTCCTGACTACACTGTACATACATTATTTCTACTTTATATAGGCTGTTGTATTTATCATATCATTCCTGCTTTTACTATATGTTAGCATTGTTTATTTTCAGTTTTATGTGTTATCTGGTATGATTTGTTAGGTTATTTTTTGGGTCTGAGAACGCTCAAAAAATTTTCCCATATAAATTAATGGTAATTGCTTCTTCGCTTTACACCGTTTTGGCACAAAAGGTTTCATAGGAACGCTCTACCTTAGCGGGGGAAATACGGGACAAGGGTTGTCCCGTATGGGATAAACCAATTTCGCCCAGTGTACGGGATGTGCCGGCAAATACGGGACAGTTGGCAACCCTATGTTCAAGTTCAACAGTGTGTGACAGGGAATGAGGAAAAGTGCAGCTGACTCGTATCGTTTCCTCACGGCCCGGTAGCACATGCTTTGCGGCCCGGTGGTTGGGGATCGCTGTCATAGAATATAGAGCAGTACAGCACAGAAACAGGCTCTTCGGCCCACAATGTCTGTGCTGAACACGATGCCAATTTACATGATCCATATCGCTCCATTGAAGATAAAGACTTTACCTTTATTTGTCGGATGCACATCGAAACATACGGTGGAATGTAAATGTAACACTCAGCTATATCGGCTCGTATTTATCTAGGGGAAACCCCGTCCACCACCCAACCGTGTCTCCCGGTTGCATTGGTTGCTGTGCAATGCCACCTGGTATGACCTCAAACATCAAACATCAGACAGCCAACAATGTACACTTTACAGATTACACTTTATAAATCTACTGGGACAATGAGATTAGGGTTAACATATGAGGAACGTTTGTCCGCTCTTGGACTGTATTCCTTGGAGTTTAGGAGAATGAGGGGAGACCTCATAGAAACATTTTGAATGTTGAAAGGCATGGACAGAGTGGATGTGGCAAAGTTGTTTCCCATGATGGGGGAGTCTAGTACAAGAGGACATGACTTAAGGATTGAAGGGCGCCCATTCAGAACAGAAATGCGAAGAAATTTTTTTAGCCAGAGGGTGATGAATCTATGGAATTTGTTGCCACGGGCGGCAGTGGAGGCCAAGTCATTGGGTGTATTTAAGGCAGAGATTGATAGGTATCTGAGTAGCCAGGGCATCAAAGGTTATGGTGAAAAGGTGGGGGAGTGGGACTAAATGGGAGAATGGATCAGCTCATGATAAAATGGCGGAGCAGACTCGATGGGCTGAATGGCCGACTTCTGCTCCTTTGTCTTATGGTCTGATAGAGATACAATATGAAAGGAAAAAGGAAAAGGCGCCAGACTTATCAAAGTTCAATTTCTTGGTGCACACAGTTGGAGCTCAATTACCCAGGGTCTCCTCTCTTCACCTGCGATCCACTCCGACCCCCTCAACTCTCCGCTCGGGACCACCCAAGGTGCTTCCAGCACGTCCGTCTCCTCCCGGTCTCTCCTGAAAAGCCCCCAAACACACTGGTTCCCAGCCATATGAGACAGAATATCACCTCAAAAAAAGAATAACATGGACACTCATTGGTTCATTTCTTCCTTATCATTAGTGATAACCCAAACAAGCTGCTGGCTGCTAGAGAAAGAATCACTGTCTCAGCAGTTAACATCACAGAGAAACCATTTTAATTATAACATAACAAAGAAGCCATTTTGATTAGCATACGCAGTAACATGAAAGAAGAAACCCCTTACATAAACATGCGTAATTCTGCAGGTGCTGGAGAGCCAAAGCAATGCACAAAATACTGGAGGAACTCAGCAGGCCAGGCAGCATCTTTGGAGAGGAATGAACAGTTGATATTTTGGACTGAGATCCTTCTTCAGGACTGAAAAGGAAGGGGGAAGATGCCAGAATAAAAAGGTGGGAGGGCTGAGGGGAAGAAGACTAACTAGAAGGTGACAGGTGAAGCCAGGTGGGTGGGAAAGGTAGCAGTCTGGAGAGGAAGGAATCTGATAGGAGAAGAGAGTGGACCATAGGAGAAAGGGTAGGAGGAGGGGACACAGGGGGAGGTGATAGGCAGGTGAGAAGAGTCAAATCAAATCAGTGGTGTCTGTTCTGGTGGGGCAGTCCACAAGTGTCACCTCACTACCGGCACCCACGTAGCATGCCCACAACTCGCTAATAATCCTAATGCTAGTCGAACGTCTTTGGAATATGGGAGGGTACTGGAGCACCCAGAGGAAACCCACATAGTCTTCGGGAGAACATACATGTTCCCTACGGGCACTGAACCCCAATCGGTGATCACTAGCTCTGTAACTGGTGCTAACCACTACACTACTGCAGTTGCATATTAATGTCTCTATTAAACTGCCTCTTGAACACCACTATCATAACCGCTTCCACCACCTCCCCAGCAGCAAGCTCTAGACACCCTCCACTGTCTGTGTAAAAAACTTGTCCCGCTAATCTCTCCATTTCACCAAAAGTGCATGCTGTCTAGCTCTAAGCACTTCTACGCTGGGAAAATGATTCAAACTGTTGATCTATGCCTCTTCCAACCCTCTATCAGATCTCCTCTCTGTCTCCAAGGCTCCAGAGAAGACCAGCCTAGTTTGTCCAATCTCTCCCTGTGGCACGCAACTTCTAATCTAGGCAGCACCCTGATAAACGTCATTAGCACCTCCTCCAAGTATCCACATCCTTCCTGGGATGACCAGAACTGAGCACAATATTCCACAAGTGCTGTGATCCAAAGGCAGCAACATGACTTCCTGACTCTAATGGTCACCGCTCCAACCAATGAAGGCAAGCCTTCTTTACCACCCTATCTACTTGTGGGGCCACTTGCAGTAAGCTACGGACTTGGGCCCCAATATTCCTCTGTAGATCACAGAACAGTACTGCGCAGTAAAGCCGCTTCGGACCACAATGTTGTGCCGACCCTTTGACCTATTCCAACATCAGTCTCACTGCTTCCTCCCACATAGCTTAACATTTTTCTGTCATCCATCTTAATGTTCCTAACGTATCTGTCTCCACCACCCCTCCCCCGGCAGGGCGTTCCACACACCCACTATTCTCTGTGTATAAAACCTGACTCTGACATCCCCTCTATACTTTCCTCCAATCACCTTAAAATTACGCCCACTCATATTAGTTAGTCATTCCCGCCCTGGGAAATAGTCTCTGGTTGTCCACTGAATCTAGGCCTCTTATCATCTTATGCACAACTTACATATAATTTATTAAAGCTTAATAGTAATTAAGATGTAATAAAATTTTATTAAATTGTAAGCTATGTCATTGTTTAATTCCAAGTCGTTATTTGGTCAAAGACAGCTCTGATAACCATTGGGCAGAGATACATGTCTGCAAGATTAGAGCACCAGCTTTATTTAAATGTGTACAACATTCCTGGGTGGCAGGGTGGAGATGCGTCTCTACTAAAGGAGGTGTAAGGCGCTCCTTCTCTCCCCTAGCTTGCAGGTCACCCTTGGGCAAGGTGTACGCCTGCTTGTCCCCCCTGGATCAGGGTCACGTGAAGCGATGGGAGCAGGTGGTGGATGGTCGTGTGAGCGGCTGGTGCAGATCACAAGTCCTGGTTATGCGACCACTGACGCCAGGCAGACAGTCTCTGAAGAGTATTGATAATGGCTGGAGTCATCTGTCTTGTAAAGACATTGCCCAGAAGAAGGCAATAGCAAACCACATCTGTAGAAAAATTTGCCAAGAACAGTCATGGTCAATTCCCACTGCTGACTGTAAGGAGTCCGTACGTTCTCCCAGTGACCGCATGGGTTTCCTCTGGGTGCTTTGATTTTCTCCCATTTTCCAAAGAGGTATGGTTGGGGTTACTGAGTTGTGGCCATGCTGTGTTAGCGCTGGAATTATGCAACACTTTTGGGCTGCCACCAGCACGTCGGTGATGTTATGGTTTGACAGTAACAACGCATTTCACTGTATGCTTCGATGCACACGTCACGAATGAGATGTACATGAGTCACCGAGAGCGAGGGAGACCCAAGGTTTGATCAATTTAAGTGCTGGGCTGAATTGGGAAGGTTTGGTGCATGCAGGTCCAGGTCCCAGAGCGCATCGAGGCGACTGAACCCAATGTTTGGACGACGATTTAGGCACGGGGCCAGATTGAAAGTGTCAGGGGGTTGGGCCCTGAAGTGAGAGATGGACCAGTTTGCCTTTCTGCTCCACTCCACTCTACACTGAACTACGGGTCTGCGGATGGACTCTCTGTGGACTTCCGTTCAGAACGCTGTTTGCTTGCATTTATTGTTTGTATTATTTGTTTTTTTCCCCTCTCTGCACATTGGGAGTTCAATGGTCTTCTTTGTTTTTCTTTATTTTGTGGCTACCTGTTAGGAAACAAATCTCAAGGTTGTATAATGTATACTTACTTCGATAACAAATATACTTTGAATTTTTGAACTTTGAAATAAAGCTAATCTTTAACCTTGAATCTTTTAAGAAAAGTTAGCTCAAATTTATTGTCACATAGGGTGTAGATGCCATGAAAATGTGCTCTTTCCTGTATATAGCAAGCATAAGAACATAGAACATAGAAAACCTACAGCACAATACAGGCCCTTCGGCCCACAAAGCTGTACCGAACATGCCCTTACCTTAGAAATTACCTAGGGTTACCCATAGCCCTCTATTTTTCCAAGTTCCATGTACCTATCCAGGAGTCTCTTAAAAGACCCTATCATATCCGCCTCCACCACTATCGCCAGCAGCCCATTTAACGCACTCACCACTCTTTGCATAAAAAACTTAGCCTGACATCTCCTCTGTACTTACTTCCAAGCACCTTAAAACTGTGCCCTCTTGTGGCAGCCACTTCATTCCTGGGAAAAAGCCTCTGACTATCCACACGATCAATGCCTCTCGTCACCTTATACACCTCTATCAGGTCTCCTCTCATCCTCTGTAGCTCCAAGGAGAAAAGGCTGAGTTCACTCAATCTATTCTCATAAGGCATGCTCCCCAATCCAGGCAACATCCTTGTAAATCTCCTCTGCACCCTTTCTATGGTTTCCACATCCTTCCTGTAGTGAGGTGACCAGAACTGAGCCCAGTACTCCAAGTGGGGTCTGACTAGGGTCCTATATAGCTGCAACATTACCTCTCGGCTCCTAAACACAATCCCACAATTGATGAAGGCCAATACACTGTATGCCTTCTTAAGCACAGAGTCAAAGTATTAGTTAACAAAAGCTCAAATGAGCATAAATTATACATAATTTACACACCAAAATAGACATAATGATAAGTGGTGGTGAGAGAGGTAGGGAGATATGGACTGAGGTAGTTTTCCAGGGTGGTTCCAGACTGTTGGCAAAGGGGAAGAAGCTGTGAGGACATAGAGAACATAGAACTTGGAACATTGCAGCACAGAACAGGCCCTTCGGGCTACAACACTGCACCAACCTTATCACCTACTCTAAGATCAATCTACCTTCCTCTCCTACATCATCATCATCATTGAGTGCCGTGTTGTACGCTCTGGCCGATCATGGTCTTTCCATGACCATGATTGTCCTTAGCAAATTTCTCTACAGAAGTGGTTTGCCATTGCCTTCTTCTGAGCAGTGTCTTTACAATATGGGTGACTCCTGCCGTCAGTGGTTGCATAACCAGGACTTATGATCTGCACCGGCTGCTCGTACGACCATCCACCACCTGATCCCATGGCTTCACATGACCCTGATCGAGGGGCTAAGCAGGTGCTGCACCTTGCCCGAGGGTGACCTGCAGACTAGTGGAGGGAAGAAGCTCCTTACTCCTCCTTTGGTAGAGACGTATCTGCACCCTGCCATTCATCCCTTCTACATAGCAGTCCATTTCTCTATCATGCAGTGTCATTCACTCCAGAAAGAAAATCCCTAATTCAAAATTCAAATTAAGTTTATTATCAAAGTTCATATATGTCACCATACACAACCTTGAGGTTCATTTTCTTGCAGGCATACTCAATAAGTCCAAGAACCATAATAGACTCAACGAAAGACCACACCAATTGGATGGACAAACAGCCAATGTGCAAAAGATAACAAACGGTGCAAATAAAGAAAAATAATAATAAATAAATAAATAAATAAGCAATAAATATTGAGAACATGCGATGAAGAATCCTTGAAAGTGAGTCCATAGGTTGTGGGAACATCTCAGTGACGGGGCAAGTGAAGTTATCCGCTCTGGTTCAGGAGCCTGATGGTTGAGGGGTAATAACTGTTCTTGAACCTGGTGGTGTGAGTCCTGAGGCTCCTGTACCTTCTTCCCGCTGGCAGAAGCAAGAAGGGATATGACATGGGTGGTGGGGGTCCCTGTAATAGCGCTCCTGAACTAATCCATGTAAGGCATGCTCTCTAATCCAGGCGGCATTGTGGTAAATCTCCTCTGCACCCTCTTGAAAGCTTCCTACAATGTGGCGATCAAAGCCAAAGGCAATACTCCAAGTACAGTCCAGCTGGGCAGCATGGTAGCATAGCTGCTAGCACGATGCTATTATATCCTGGAGCATCGGAGATCCGAGTTTAGTTCTGCTGTCCTCTGAGAAAGTTTTTTCCCATGTGCGTGTGGGTTTCCTCCGGGTGCCCTGGTTTCCTCCCACAGTCCAAAGACGTACCGGTTTGTAGGTTAACTGATCATTGCAAATTGTCCAGTGGTTAGGCCAGGGTTGAACCAGGCATCTGCTGGGTCGTGTGGCTCGGTGGGCTGGAAGGGCCTGGTTCGTGCTGAATCCCTGAATCAATAAGAATAAACTTATTGACCCTTGTTAACCCCTTGAGATGTTGGGCATTCAGCCAAAGTAAAGCTTTATCAAAACCCTGAACATAATTGTTCTACTGCTGGTGAGTGTCTTTGACTCATCACTTGGCCTAATCTCTGGAATTCCCCCGTAAACCTCCCCGTTCTCTCCGGATTTTCCGGGAAGCCGGGCATTCAGGTTGGGTGATCGGTTGCCTGTGGTATTTGGTGCTGTTAGAACACCTCGTGATGTGTCCCTGCCCCGACAAAGACCTGCAAGTGCAGGATTCCTTTTGTTCCACCAGCTGTCAGCTTCCTCGCGGAGGCAGCTCGTAACACGGGCCAGCGAGACCCTGGCAGACGGAACCTTGGAGCTTAAGCACACTGTTTCATTGGAAGGGACAGATGGATTGGCAGGTTCTTGACCCCCTGTCAGTCTGGTATCCTGTGGAGTATGTACTTTGAATGAGCAGGAATTTCGCATTCTCTCTCTCTCTCTCTCTATCTTTCTCCCTTATCCTCCCCTCCTCTCCTCTCTCCCACTCGCTCCCTCTGCCTCCCCCCCCATCTTTTCCCACAATCTTATCCCCTCTCTCTCCTCCCTCGCCCCCTCTCGCTCCTCTCTCACCACCCCCTCTCTTGCCTCTCTCCACTCTCTGTCTCTCCCCTGTCTGCCCCCATCTGCCATTCTCTCTCCTCCCCCTCCCCTTATTCCCTCTCCCTCTCTGGCTTTCGTCTCTCTCTTCCCTGCCCCCATTTCTCTCCCCTCTCTCTCTCTCCTTCCCCCTCCCTCTCTCTCTCCCCCCTCCTCTTCTCTCTCTCTGCTTCCTCTTCTCCGCTCTCTCTCCTTCACCTCAGTACCCCTCACACCCCCACCTTCTCCCTGTCTCTCCCCCCACCCCCTCATCATTTGACGGGCTGTCTAACTGTAACCACTGGCTGTCTGTGCCCGGAACAGATCTGCAATTACGACGACTTGCCCCTCTTTGACGAAGCCGGTGTTTGTTTTGTACCGTGACACACACCTCGCCCTCTGCACGGCACCCAGCTACAGTTACATACCAGTTCCAGACTGCCTGTCGTCATTTTTGGAAATTTGGGTGATTACAGTAATTAACTCCCGCTGCAATTGAAGGTTTGATCTGCACAGTTTGGGCACCGCAAGTTCTATTGTTTACTCAGTGCACAGAGTCATCAAAACTAACAACTGGTCTTCACAAGAAGAGGACCAGCTCCGCCCATGAGTCAGGAGGTCATCGGTTCGAGTCCCGCTGCAGAAACTTGCAGACCACCATGGAGGGTATCACACACACACAAAATACTGGAGGAACTCAGCAGGTCAGGCAGTATCTACAGTGCTGTGCAAATGTCTTGGGCTCATACAGTATATATAAGACATAGGAGCAGAATTAGGCCATTCAGCCCATTGAATCTCTGCTCCGCCATTCCATCACGGCTGATCCTGGATCCCACTCAACACCATACACCTGACTTCTTGCCATATCTTTTGATGCTGTGACCGATCAGGAAATGATCAACTTCCGTCTTAAATACACGCATGGACTTGGCCTCAGCCACGGTCTGTAGCAGAGCATTCCACAGATTTACTACTCTCTGGCTAAAATAATTCCTCCTTACCTCTGTTCTAAAAGGGTCACCCCTCAATTTTGAGGCAGTGCCCTTTAGTTCTGTACCCCCATCATAGGAAACATCCTCTCCACATCCACCCTATCTGGTCCTCTCAACATTCGGTAGGTTTCAATGAGACTCCCCCCCCACGTTCTTCTAAATTCCAGTGTGTACAGGCCCAAAGCTGCCAAAGGCTCCTCATATGTTAATCCCTTCGTTCCCAGAATCATCCTCGTGAACCTCCTCTGGACTCTCTCCAATGACAACACATCCTTTCTGAGCTATGGAGCCCAAATCTACTGACAATACTCCAAGAGTGACTTGACTAGTGTCTTATAAAGGCTCAGCATTATCTCCTTGCTTTTATATTCTAATGCCCCCAAAATAAATGCCAACATTGCAGTTGCCTTCTTTACCACAGACTCAACCTGTAAATTAACCTCTGGGAGTCTTGCACAAGGACTCCCAAGTCCCTCTGCACCTCTGATATTTGAAACTTCTCCCCATTTAGATAATAGTCTGCACTATCATACATTTCCCAACGTTGTATTCCATCTGCCACTCCTTTGCCCATTCTTCCAATTTTTCTGCAATCACATTGCTTCCTCAGCACTACCTACCCCTGCACTTATCTTGGTATCATCCGCAAACTTTGCCACAATGTCATCAATTCCATTATCTAAATCATTGACAAATATACTACTGTGCAAAAGTCTTAGGCAGTTTATTATTGATTATTTAATTTCAAGAGCTTTAGAATATAAAAGCAAGGATGTAATGTTGAGGCTTTATAAGCTATTGGTCAGACCACACTTAGGATATTGAGAGGTTTTTGGCCCCTTATCTAAGAAAGGGTGTGCTAGCATTGCAGAGGAGGTTCATGAGAATGATTCCAGGAATGAAAGGGTTAACACGAAGTGGAGAGAATATTTCTTAGAGTGGGGGAGCCTAGGACCGGACGGCAGAGCCTCAGAATAGGATGTCCCTTTAGAACAGAGGTTATGTTCTCGTCATTCCCTCCTACAATTTAAAGTGGTTCATAGGACTTATATGACCAAGGATAAGTTATCTCATTTTTATATGGATGCATCTCCCTACTGTGATAGGTGTAACAATGGAGAAGCTTCATTTATGCATATGTTTTGGACGTGCCCAAGTCTTGGAAAATATTGGAAGTATTCCAAACTTTTTCTGTACTCTTTAAAGTAAATTTTAAGCCTAATCCTTTGACTGCCCTATTTGGTATTGTTGGAAGGAAAGATATCATTTTGAAGACATCTGATCTGCAGATTTATCTCTCTTATGTCTAGGAGGGAGCTTTTGTTTATATGGAAGGATGCTGTTCCGCCTAATCATGCTCAGTGGTTACGGGATGTTATGGCACGCCTAAATTTAGAAAAGATTTGTTGTTCAATTTCTGAATCTAGCCAAGATTTTCAAAATTTGTGGGGGCCTTTTAAAAGTTATTTTCATAATCTTTGACTTCTTCGTAAAGTACAGAAGTTGGTTAATAGCATATTTTATTATCTGATAAGTTTTTTTTCTTTTTTTTTTCCAAACAGCTTCGACTTTGGTCGTGGATGTAGATCTTTTTTAAATAAAATTGTTTATATTCTAATATATGAATTAATCTAATCTATATGAATATAGAGTAAGGAGTTTGTTAATGTGATTCAATATACTGTATCTGGTATTATGATATTTTTTCTTTTGTTTTATAATATGTATTCTCTTGGACTCTGTATTCTTCTATCTGGAAATCAATAAAAAATATTGGAGAAAGGAAGAAAGAACAGAGGTGAGAAGGAATTGCATTGGGCAGAGGGTGGTGAATCTGTGGAATCCATTGCCACAGATGGCCATTGAGGATATTTAAAGCAGAGGTTGACAGGTTCTTGGTTAGTCAGGGTGCAAAGGTAGTGGGGAGAAGGCAGGAGAATGGGGTTGAGAGGGTTAATAAATCAGACATGATGGAACAGCTCGATGGGCCAAATGGCCTGATTCTGTTCCTGTTTCTTAGGGTGTTATGGGTAGTAATTGTCCCTGAGCCTGGTGGGATGTGCTTTCAGGCTTCTGCCCGATGGGATGGGGGAGAAGAGGGAATGTCTGGGGTGGGTGGGGCCTTTGATAATGCTGGCTGCTTTGCTGAGACAGCGAGTAATGCAGACAGCTTATTGTTGATTACCAAGGGAATAAAAACCATAAACATTGCTTTATGCGGCAGCAGCACAGTACATTACAAACGTTAATTTAACATAATATGACAAAATAAAAATAAACACAATGACATTACTGAAGGAAAAAATAGAGTCTGGGATTGTGTTAGGGTTTTAGAGTTTGGCCCAAGAAAGCAGACACGGCAGTAGCATTTGAGGCATGGTTCAACAGACGTACAGAGGCATGCAAAAGTTTGGATCAAAATTTCTGTTACTGTGAATATTTAAGTGAGTAGAAGATGAAGTGATCTCCAACAGACATAAAGTTAAAGATGAAAGACTCTTTTCAACATTTTAAGCAAGAGTAGTGTATTATTTTTGTTTTATACAGTTTTAGAGTGGGAAAAAAAGGAAAGGAGCACCATGCAAATGTTTGGGCGCCCCAAGTGATTTGAGCTCTCAGATAACTTTTACCAAGGTCTCAGACCTTAATTAGCTTGTTAGGGCTATGGCTTGTTCACAGTCATCGTTAGGAAAGGTCAGGTGATGCAAAATTTCAAAGTTTTATAAATACCCTGACTCCTCAAACCTTGTCCCAACAATCAGCAACCATGGGCTCCTCTAAGCAGCTGCCTAGCACTCTGAAAATTAAAATAAATGATGCCCACAGAGCAGGAGAAGGCTATAAGAAGCTAGCAAAGCATTTTCAGATAGCCGTTTCCTCAGTTTGTAATGTAATTAAGAAATGGCAGTTAACAGGAACAGTGGAGGTCAAGTTGAGGTCTGGAAGACCAAGAAAACTTTCCAAGGTAACTGCTCGTAGGATTGCTAGAAAGGCAAATCAAAACCCCTGTTTGACTGCAAAAGACCTTCAGGACTCTGGAGTGGTGGTGCACTGTTCTACTGTGCAGCGACACCTGCACAAATATGACCTTCATGGAAGAGTCATCAGAAGAAATCCTTTCCTGCGTCCTCACCACAAAATTCAGCGTCAGAAGTTTGCAAAGGAACATCGAAACAAGCCTGATGCATTTTGGAAACAAGTCCTGTGGACTGATGAAGTTAAAATAGAACCTTTTGGCTGCAGTGAGCAAAAGTATGTTTGGAGAAAAAAGGGTGCAGAATTTCATGAAAAGAACACCCCTCCAACTGTTAAGCACGGGGGTGGATCGATCATGCTTTGGGCTTGTGTTGCAGCCAGTGACACGGGGAATATTTCACTGGTAGAGGGAAGAATGAATTCAATTAAATACCAGCAAATTTTGGAAGCAAACATCACACTGTCTGTAAAAAAGCTGAAGATGAAAAGAGGATGGCTTCTACAGCAGGATAATGATCCTAAACACACCTCAAAATCTACAATGGACTACCTCAAAAGGCGCAAGCTGAAGGTTTTGCCATGGCCCTCACAGTCCCCCGACCTAAACATCATCGAAAATCTGTGGATAGACCTCAAAA
Source organism: Mobula hypostoma (assembly GCF_963921235.1). NCBI lineage: Eukaryota > Metazoa > Chordata > Chondrichthyes > Myliobatiformes > Myliobatidae > Mobula > Mobula hypostoma. The sequence continues at coordinate 181,821,490 of NC_086103.1, forward strand.
GAGCAGTGCATGCAAGACAGCCCAAGAATCCCACAGAACTAGAAGCCTTTTGCAAGGAAGAATGAGCAAAAATCCCCCACACAAGAATTGAAAGACTCTCAGCTGACTGCAGAAAGTGTTTACAAGCTGTGATACTTGCCAAAGGGGGTGTTACTAAGTACTGACCATGCAGGGTGCCCAAACTTTTGCTTCGGGCCCTTTTCCTTTTTTTGTTATTTTGAAGCTGTAAATGATGGAAATAAAAAAGTAATCTTGCTTAAAATATTAAAGGAATATGTCATCTTTAACTTTATGCCTTTTGGAAATCAGGTCATCTTTTACTCGCTTAGCTATTCACTGTAACAGAAATTTTGACCGGGGTGCCCAAACTTTTGCACACCACTGTATGTACACTCAGTGGCCACTTTATTAGGTACACCCGTACACCTGCTCGTTAATGCAAATATATAATCAACCAATTATGTGGTAGCAACTCAATGCATGAAGGCAAGCAGACGTGGTCAAGAGGGTCAGTTGTGAATCAGTCCCAATGTCAGAACGGGCCGCCGACACAATGGGCCAAAGTGTCTGTTCCTGTGCTGTGCTGTAGTATAAAACCAATCTGTCGGTCCTCGTATAGGGGAACAGAACGCTGGCTTGTGTTTCCATGTAACAGTGGGAAGGGAATAACGTTTTTACTGGAGACAGGGTGGGAAGCGTTAGAGTCAGCATCTTGACAACATCTCTTCCCACTGCCTCCTGGAACAATGCTCTTCCCTTGTCTCAGTCTCTTTGTCTCCACTACATCTGTTCCCAGGATGAGGCTTTCCTTTGCAGAACATCGGAGATTTCCTCCTTCTTCAAACAACGGGGTTTCCCTTCCTCCCCCATTGATGCTGCCCACACCTGCACCTCTTGGACATCCGTGCGCAAACCATCTTTCCGCCACCTTAACAGGGATAGGGATCCTCTTGTCCTCGCCTACCACCTCATGAGCTTCTGCATCCAACATGTCACTCGCCGCAACTTCCGCCATCTCCAAGGAGTTCCTACCATGAAACATATCTTTACCTTCCCCCACTCCGCTTTCCGGAGGGATCACTATTGTCCACTCATCCCTCCCCACTAATCTCCCTCCCGGCACTTATCAAAGTGCTGTACCTGACCACGCGCCTCCTCCCTCACCTCCATTTACGGTCACAAACACTCCTTCCAGGTGAGGCAACACTTCGCCTGCGAACCTGCTGGGGTCGGCTATTGTGCCCAGTGCTCGTGATGCGGCCTCGTACGTTAGGGGACCACCTTGTCGAGCACCTCCACTCCATCTGCCAAAAGCAGAATTTTCCGGTGGCCAAGCGTTTTAATTCCAGTTCCGACATGTCAGTCCATGTCGTCCTCTTGTGTGATAATAAGATCACCCTCAGGGTGGAGGTGCAACACTTTATATTCCATCTGGGAATCTCCAACCTGATGGCATGAATATCAGTTTCTTCCAGTTAAAAAAATACCCCCCCCCCGCCTCTTTTCTTCTATTCCCCAGTCTGGGTTCTTACCTGGCTACCACCTCCCCCTGGATCCCCTCCTCCTTCCCTTTCTCCTATGACCACTCTCCTCTCCTATCAAATTCCTTGCTTTCCTACCTCCCTCCTTCCCCCACCTTTTTATTCTGGTGTCTCCAGTCCCGAAGAAGTCTTAGCTTGAAACGTCGGCTGATCATTCATTTCCACGGGTGCTGCCTGGCCTGCTGAGTTCCTCCAGCGTTTTGTGTGTGATGCTTTGGATTCCCAGCATCTGCAGACTTTCCTGTGTTTATGCTTGCTTCGGTTTCTCGCTAAGCAGAGCCAGAGCCCGTCACCGGTACCCGGGATACCATCTGCGCCCTCAGTCGCGGTGACGCACCGGCTGCCCTGCCCCCGCCTGATCCTAGCACCAGCTGCTGCCACCCCCCTCCCCCTTGGAGACCACCCGGTTGCTCAGCAGTGCACTGGCATTAGCTTCTGTGACTTGGAACAAATTGGCGCGTATGCGACAGGGAGGCCGTGGGCGGTAACTTGTCACAAGCTCTTTAGCTCCATCTGCTCCCTCCGTGTCCGGTCAACAGGAGACCCTTGGTAAAGTTCAAAGTCCCTAAACGAAAGCTCAAAGTGGATTTGTTATCAAAGTACTGTACTCATATGTCACCAATGTGCAAAAGAGGACAAACTGTGCAAATAAAAACCAAGTAATAATAAATAATACTGAGAACATGAGTCATAGGGTCCTTGGAAGTGAGTACCTGAGATTGTGGAATCGGTTCACAGTTGAAGTGAGTGAAGTTATTATCCACACTGACTCAAAGGCCTGATGGTTGTCGGGTAATAGCTTCCTGAACCCGGTGGTGTGGTACAGGACAGCACCAGGTTCGGGAGCATCTATTACCTGACAGCGATTTGTTTATTTATTGAGATACAATGTGGAATAGCACTTCCAGCCCTGTGAGCCATGGGTAGTATTTGGTGACATACATGTACTTTAATAATAAAATTACTTTGAACTTTGCTGCTCTGGAGAGTGTTTGCAGACTGTATACTGTAGCTCCCACCACCACTTCCTGACATGCCTCCCCCGCTGCCAGCACAAAGTGGGCTCCGGGGACTCCCACGCTGCTGGGGGAAGAGGTCGGCAGTTGCCGAGTGTGGAAGTGGGAGAGAGTTCTCCAGAGCCAGATGGGACACAGAGATTCAGCAGCTATTTTAACGGCTGTTCCTGTCAGCAAAGGTGAAATCTTTTATTCATAATGCACTGAATCAGAGACGCTGCAAAAATGTTACATAACCTGTTCCAGCTCCCTACCCTCTCTGTCTTTGCTTTCCTCTCTCTGTCTGTCTTTCTCTCTCACCCTCCGCGCTCTCTCTCTCACTTATCCACACTCTCTCTTTTTCTCTCTCTCTGTCTTTCTCAATCCCTCTCCCTGTCTCTCCCTGTCACACTCTCTCTCTTTTTCTCTATCTCCTGGTCTCTTTCTGTCTCTCTCAATCCCTCCTCTCCTTTCTGCTTCTCTTTTACTCTTTCTCTCCCTCACACTCTCTCTGTTTCTCTCACACATTCTCTTTCTCACTCTCTCTCTCCCTCTCTTATTCTCTCCCCCACCTGATGTTTTCTCTCTTTTTATCTCCCTCTCACTCTCTCTTTCTTTCTCTTACATATTCTCTCTCTCTCTCACACACACACTCACACATATCTATAAATCTTAGAATCTCATATTACCGGAACAAGCACTCTCTCTCTCTCTCTGAGTGAGACCACACTTACCATAAACCATTCACTTACACTAATCCCATATTATTCTCACCACACTCTCTATTCTCCCTGCTATCTACCACTTCGCCACACATTACAGGCAATTCACAGTGGTCAAATAACCCAGCAACCCAGACGTCTATGGGATGTGCGAGGAAGCCCACGCGGTCACGGGGAGAAAGAAGGTGCAGACTGCACACAGACACAGACACAGACACACACACAGACACAGACACAGACACAGACAGCGTCACAGGTAGGGAGTGAAACTGGTTGATTGTGATGCTTTGGTTCGACAAGCTGCACAAGACTGGCACCCTGCTGTGTGTAGCTGGCTTGTTGTCTCTCACTGCCCGTGACGTTCATTGGCATCGCCTACACTGAGTTCCTCACTGTTAACATCCCGTGGTTCCGTGTCATATATACTTCATTAGGAGTTTGAGGAGATTGGTTATTTCACCAAAGACTCCAGCAAATTTCAGAATCAGGTTTAATATCACCGGCATATGTCGTGAAATTTGCTGTTTTACGGCGGCAGTACATTGCCATACATAATAAAAACTATAAATTACTTATTTAATTAAATTAAATAAGTAATGCAAAAAGAGAGGGAAAAATACTGGGGTAGCATTCATATGTTCATTGTCCATTCAAAAATCTGATGGTGGAGGGGAAGAAGCTGTTCCTGAAACGTTGAGTGTGTGTCTTCAGGTTCCTGTACCTCCCTGATGGTGGCAATGAGAAGAGGGCATGTCCTGGGTGATGAGGGTCCTTAATGATGGATGCTACCATTTTGAGGCACCGCCTTTTGAAGATGACTTTGATGCTGGGCAGGCTGGTGACCAGGGTGGAGGTGGTGGAGTTGACAACTTTCTGCAGCTTTTTCTGATCTTACGCAGTGGCCCATCCATTCCAGACGGTGATGCAACCAATCAGAACACTCTCCATGGTACTCTGTAGAAATTTGTGAGTGTCTGTGGTGAGATACCCATACCCCTCAAACTCCTAACGAAACATAGCTGCTGTCATTCGCTGTTTGTAACTGCATTGATATGTTTGACCCCACTGACGCTTTCCACTACTGATTCTTCAATGAGGATTATTAAGTGTTCACTCAACCTCCACAGTCATTTCTTCAGTCTTAGTGACACCACTCAACCAGCTGATATGCCTTGCTTCTGTATGTCTCTGAATTTCTCCCAACAATGATTGTGCCATCATCAAATTTATTGATGGTGTTCAAAGTTCAAAGTAAATGTATTATCAAAGTTCATATATGTCACCATATACAACCCTGCGATTCATTTTCTTGCAGGCATACTCAATAAATCCATAATAGAATAATAACCATAATAGAATCAATGAAAGACCGACCAACTTGGGCATTCCACTAGTGTGTAAAGGACAACAAACGGCACAAAACAAAAAGAAAGATATAATAATAACAATAATAATAAGAAGAAGAAATAAGAAATAAATGTTGAGAACATGAGATAGAAACATAGAAACATAGAAAATAGGTGCAGGAGTAGGCCATTCGGCCCTTCGAGCCTGCACCGCCATTTATTATGATCATGGCTGATCATCCAACTCAGAACCCCGCCCCAGCCTTCCCTCCATACCCCCTGACCCCTGTAGCCACAAGGGCCAGATCTAACTCCCTCTTAAACATAGCCAATGAACTGGCCTCAACAGTTTGCTGTGGCAGAGAATTCCACAGATTCACCACTCTCTGTGTGAAGAAGTTTTTCCTAATCTCGGTCCTAAAAGGCTTCCCCTCTATCCTCAAACTGTGACCCCTCGTTCTGGACCTCCCCAACATCGGGAACAATCTTCCCGCATCTAGCCCGTCCAATCCCTTTAGGATCTTATATGTTTCAATCAGATCCCCCCTCAATCTTCTAAATTCCAACGAGTACAAGCCCAGTTCATCCAGTCTTTCTTCATATGAAAGACCTGCCATCCCAGGAATCAATCTGGTGAACCTTCTTTGTACTCCCTCTATGGCAAAGATGTCTTTCCTCAGATTAGGGGACCAAAACTGCACACAATACTCCAGGTGTGCTCTCACCAAGGCCTTGTACAACTGCAGTAGTACCTCCCTGCTCCTGTACTCAAATCCGGGTCATATTACGATCGAGGAACGTTTTTGCAGACTGGATATTGAACTTTTTACTGTTGGACTTCGGCCATATTCCACCGAGATACAACACTGGGCGTCATGGGAGGTCGTTCCTGCCTGTGGCCATCGAACTTGCAGCTCCTCCCATGGAGGGTCAGACACCCTGAACCAAATAGACTGGTCCTGGACTTACTTTCCATCTGGCATAGTTTGCATTTTGTTGTTTGATTGTTTGTGTTTTTTGTATTGCTATATTTACGCTCTATTCTTGGTTGGTGCGGCTGTAATGAAACCCAATTTCCCTCGGGATCAATAAAGTATATCTATCTATCTATCTATCTATGCAGAATCTTTGAAAGTGAGTCCATAGGTTGTGGGGACATTTCATTGATGGGGTAAGTGAAATTGAGTGAAGTTATCCCCTTTGGTTTAAGAGCTTGATAGTTGAGGGGTAATAACTGTTCATGATCCTGGTGGTGTGAATCCTGAGGCTCCAGTTCCTTCTTCCTGATGGCGGCAGTGAGAAGACAGCATGTCCTCAGTGGAGGGGGTCCCTGCTGATGGATCCTGCTCTCCAGCTTTGTGTAGATGTGCTCAACAGTGTGGAGGGCTTATCTTGTGATGGACTGGGCCATATCCACTACTCTGTGCTGGATTTTCTGCTCAAGCGCATTGGTGTTTCCATACCAGGCTGTGATGCAGCCAGTCAAAATACTCTCCACAACACATCTACAGAAGCTTGTCAAAGTTTTAGACGTCATGTTGAAACTTTGCAAGCTCCTAAGGAAGTGGAGGTGCTGCAGTGCTTTCTTCGTAATTGCACTTACGTGCTGGGCCAAAGACGGGTCCTCTGAAATAATATCACTGAGAAATTTAAAGTTGCTGACCCTGTCCACCTCTAATTCTCCAGTGAGGTCTGGCTCATGGACCTTTGGTTTCCTCCTCCTGAAGTCAATAATCAGCTCCTTGGCCTTGCTGACACTGAGTAAGCGGTTGTTGTTATGGCACTACTCAGCCAGACTTCCATTCTCCCTCCTATTTGAGCTGTGCCTAGCCACACAATCATGGGTGTAGAAAGAGTAGAGCACTGGGCTAAGCACACACCTTTGAGGTCAGTGAGAAGGAGATGTTATTTCTGATCCACTCTGACTGTGGTCTCCTGGTGAGAAAATCAGTTCAGGGGGAGGTACAGAGGCCCAGGTTTTGGAGTTTGTTGATTAGTACTGAGGGAATGCTGAGATTTAATCAATAAACAGTAGCCTGCATTGGTATTACTATTGCCCAGGTGATCCAAGACCGAGTGGAGAGCCAGTGAGACTGCATCTGCTACAGGCCTATGTGGAGATAAGCATATTGCAATGGGTCCAGGTCCTTGCTTAACCAGGCTAGAGTTGATTCTAACCATGGCCACCCTCTGGAAGCATTTCATCACAGTAGATGTGACTGTCACTGCGTGAAAGTCAATTTTTGGATTTTCTTCCCGTGTAGAAGATAGTCTGCACATTAATTTCTTTTACCAAAATGAATGACCATGCATTTTCCAACATTGTATTTCATTTGTCACTTTCTTGCCCTTTCTCCTCATGTGTTTTAAGTCCTTCTGCATCCTACCTGTTTCTTCAACACTACCTGCCCCTCCACCAGTCTTTGTATCATTTGCAAATTTGGCAACAAAGCTATCTATTCCATCATCTAAGTGGTCCCGACACCAGTCCCTGCGGAACACCACTAGTCACTGGCAGCCAACCAGAAAAGGATCCTTTTATTCCCATTCGCTGCCTCCTACCAATCAGCCAATGCTCTAACCATGTTAGTAACTTTCCTGTAATACCATGTGCTCTTAACTTGGTAAGCAGCCTCATGTGTGGCACCTTGTCAAAGGCCTTCTAAAAGTCCAAATATATAACATCCACTGCCTCCCCTTTATCTAACCTACTTGTAATCTGCTCAAAGAATCCCAACAGTTTCGTCAGGCAAGATTTTCCATTAAGGAAACCACACTGACTTCGTCTTATTTTGACCTGTGTCACCAAGTACTCCATAACTTGATCCTTAACAATTGACTCCAACATCTTCGCAACCACTGAGGTCAGGCTAACTGGTCTATAATTTCCTTTCTGCTGCCTTCCTCCTTTCTTAAAGAGTGGAGTGACATTTGCAATTTTCCAGTCCTCTGGCACCATTCCCGAGTCCAATGATTTTTGAAAGACCATGATGAATGTGTTCTTAAAGAGGAACTGAATGCACTGCCCTCCGAGGTTCATTGATTTTGAGTATCGGTTGATTTTTTAAAAAACACCTTAAAATACTGCTGCATAGCTGTGACTAGATTTCAGCTGTGGTAGTCCTGAATGGTAATATTTGATCATTCCCATTGGAGCTGCATGCAAAAAGTCGCCACTTAATGGCACTACCTTCCCGGAAGTTCTACAGATGACCGTGGAGATCATGCTGACTGGTTGCGTCACTGCACAGGATTGGAAAAAGCCGCAGAGGATTGTAAACTCAGCCAGCTCCAACATGGACACAACTCTCCCCACCATCAAGGACATCTTCCAAAGGCGATGCCTCAAAAAGGCGGCATCCATCATTAAGGACCCCCGTCACCCAGGATGCACCCTCTTCTCATTGCTACCTTCAGGGAGGAGGTTCAGGACCCTGAAGATACACACTCAACATTTTAGAAACAGTTTCTTCCTCTCCACCATCAGATTTCTAAACAGAGAATGAACCCATGTATAATTCCTCACTAGTTTTGTTCTCTTTAACACTAATTATTTAACTTTTAATCTGTATTTCTTATAGTATATTTTTAGTATAGCACTGCACTGCTGCCGCATAACAACAAATTGGATGACATATGTCAGTGATATCGAACCAGATTCTGATTCTGATTCATTGAGCAGAATTTTAACTAGGCAAGCCACATAAATAAATACCATGGCTTCAAGAGCAGGTCAGAGACTGGGGGTAGCCTGCAGTGAGTGACCTTTCCACCATTTGCAAAGCTCAAGTCAGGTACATGATGGAACCCCCCCCCCCTACACTTACCTGGAAGGATGTGGCTCCAACAACCCTCGAGAAGTTCAAGACCAACCCCAGGACAATGAGGTGTAAGGGTCACGATGAGGTTGATTGTGCAAGGGTCAAAGGTCAAGAGCAACTTTATTCACCATATACATTTAAATGTATTAGCAATTTGCTGTGCTGTGTTGGTGAAACATGGGACAAAAACAATAACATTCAATAATTATAAAGAATAAAGATTATGTAAAAAATATATTTTGAGGGAAGGAACAGATATGGATTAATATGTTCGTAGAATGTGATGGTGACTGCTGTTGTCTTTGACAGAGAACATCCAGTCCTGTGCAAAAGTCTTAGGCATCCTAGATTTTTATCTGGTTTCAGACGGTATGGCCTCCACAGAGCCCTGATCTCAACATCATCGAGGCTGTCTGGGATTACCTGGAGAGACAGAAGCAAATGAGACAGCCAACATCTGCAGAAGAACTGTGGCAAGTTCTCCAAGATGCTTGGAACAACCTACCAACTGATTTTCTTATAAAACTGAGTGACACAGAATTGATGCAATTTTAAAGGCCAAAGCTGGTCACACCAAGTATTGATTTGAGATCACTAAACAAACTGTTATCCATGATGGACAATCTGGCACATCCTCTCGATGACCTTTCGAACAGGGTCATTCTGCTCTGCTGTTACAAGGATCATTCCAGAAAATCTTTCCTATCAAATTCAATGGTTTATCTCTGTGCAACAGGAGAACACACATCATAGTACAATAGTCTCCGTTTCATTATTTCATACATTGATACTGCACATTATTGCAATCAGTAAATTATTGTTAAACATAGAAACATAGAAAAACTACAGCACAATGCTGTGCTGAACAAGTTATTATGTGTATAATATTATTCTGTATTTTATAATTAGTTAAGTCTGCACACTGCTAAATGTGTTTTTACATGTTGCTGCTGTAGCAAAAGAATTTCACACTCGGGATCAATAAAGTACTCATAATAATAGTAATAATAATTATTATTTGATACAGTTTTTTACTGTTCAGTGCTCTTTGTTGTAATTTGTTTAATATTTGGAAACTTTTCATTTCATTAGTTTTGAAAGCATCTTTGCTTTACAGAATTTTTTTTTTAACATGTGTCTCAGACTTTTGCTCAGTACTATACAAATGATTGCATATTCTTTAGTGAGTCCCTGGTTCCCTCCCAGTGTTTGCTTGTAGCCACACACAGCACAATACTCAGTACCTCCACAGTATCATCAACACAGGAGATTCTGCAGATGCTGGAAATCCAGAGCAACACACAAGTTCATCCAGTATTTTGTGTGTTACCTCCACAGTATGACTATTTTGCGCATTGGTTGTTTGTCAGTCTTTTTGTGTGCTTTTTCATAAATTCTACTGTATTTCATTGTTCTACTCTGAATGCCTGCAAGAAAATGAATGTCAAAGCAGTATATAGTTCAAAGTTCAAAATGATGTTATTATCGAAGTATGTGTATATCATTGAGGAACTCAGCAGGCCAGGCAGCATCTGTGGAAATGAGTAAACAGTTGCCGTTTCGGGCCGAGACCCTTCATCAGTTCTCCCTCCCCCAACATTTTTATTCTGACTTTGACCTTCTTTTCCCGTCCTGAAGAAGGTCTCTCGGCCCACAATGTCAACTGTTTACTCTTTTCCATAGACGTTGCTTGACCTGCTGAGTTCCTCCAGCATTTTGTGCGTGTTTCCTTGGATTTCCAGCATCCACAGAATTTCTCATGTTTATTTATATGTCATCTTGAGATTCATTTTCTCACAGGAATTCACAGCAGAACAAAGAGATACAATAGAAACAATGAAAAACTACCCCCAGCCAAAGACTGACAAAGGATTCAAATGGCATTTATTATCATAGTATGTACGCAATTTACAACCCTGAGATTCGTCTTCTGCACAGACAGCCTCGAAACAAAGAAAACCATGGAACCTGTTCAAAGAAAAACATCAACCACCCCCCACCCCCACGTGCAAACAAAAACAACTCACACAAATGGCAACAAAAAAGAACGAGCGAGAAACACAGAATATTAAAGACAAAATCGAAAGTGTGTTCTGTATTCATTTCAGCTTGGTGTTCATTACAAACAGCCAATGTGCAAAAGAAGACAATCTGTGCAAGTATATTAAAAAATAGATAAATAGTAGTGAGAACATGAATTGACGAGTCCTTGAAAGTGAGTCCAGAGGTTGTGAAATCAGCTCGGAGTTGATGGGAGTGAAGTTCCCACTCTGGTTCAGGAGCCTGATGGTTGAGGGGTAACAATTGTTCTTGAACCCGGTGGTGTGAGACCAATGTTTCTGGACCTCCTGCCCGATGGCAGCAGCAAGAAGAGAGCACGCGCTGGGTGGTGGGGATCCTTGATGATGGATGCTGCTTTCTTGTGGCAGCGCTCCTTGTAGATGTGCTTAGTGTTGGGGAAGTCTTTGCCTGTGATGGACTGAGTTGTGTACACGTGTGGTAACATATGCATATACTTGGATAATGGATTTCTTTGACTTGGACCTAGCTTCAGGAGGAGATTCATCCTGAGAGGAAAAGGCCTGAGGTTTAGTCGGTCATGACCTTGACCTCACAGCTGACGAAAGTTCAGTAATACTTTATACTTTATTGTCACCAAACAATTGGTACTAGAACGTACAATCATCACAGCGATATTTGATTCTGCGTTTCCCACGCCCTGGATTACAAATATTAAATATTAAAAATAGTAAAAATTAGTAAATATTAAAAATTTAAATTACAAATCACAAATAGAAAATAGAAAAATGGGAAGTAAGGCAGTGCAAAAAAACTGAGAGGCAGGTCCGGATATTTGGAGGGTACGGCTCAGATCCGGGTCAGGATCCGTTCAGCAGTCTTATCACAGTTGGAAAGAAGCTGTTCCCAAATCTGGCCGTACAAGTCTTCAAGCTCCTGAGCCTTCTCCCGGAGGGAAGAGGGACGAAAAGTGTGTTGGCTGGGTGGGTCATGTCCTTGATTATCCTGGCAGCACTGCTCCGACAGCGTGCAGTGTAAAGTGAGTCCAAGGGCAGAAGATTGGTTTGTGTGATGTGCTTCGCCGTGTTTACGATCTTCTGCAGTTTCTTTCGGTCTTGGACAGGACAACTTCCATACCAGGTTGTGATGCACCCTAGAAGAATGCTTTCTATGGTGCATCTATAAAAATTAGTGAGGGTTTTAGGGGACAGGCCAAATTTCTTTAGTTTTCTCAGGAAGTAAAGGCACTGGTGGGCCTTCTTGGCAGTGAACTCTGCTTGGTTGGACCAAGTCAGGTCATTTGTAATATTGACCCCGAGGAACTTAAAGCTTTTGACCTGTTCCACTTGCGCACCACCGATGTAAATTGGGTTGTGCGGTCTGCTACTCCTTCTGAAGTCAACAACCAATTCCTTCGTCTTGCTGACGTTGAGGGATAGGTTATTGTCTTCGCACCATGCCACCAGGTTCTTAATTTCCTCTCTGTACTCAAACTCATCATTACCCGAGATACGGCCTACAATTGTTGTGTCATCAGCAAACTTATATATTGAGTTTGATGGAAACTTGCACAATCATGGGTGTACAGTGAGTACAGCAGGGGGCTGAGTACACAGCCTTGTGGGGCACCGGTGCTCACAGTGATTGTAGAGGAGAGCTTGTCCCCTATTTTTACAGCCTGGGTCCTATCTGTGAGGAAGTTAAAGATCCAGCTGCAGATCTGAGTGCTAAGGCCCAGGTTCCGGAGCTTAAGAATCAGTTTATTTGGAATGCTGGTAATAAAGGCAGAGCTGTAGTCAATGAAAAGGAGCCTTACGTATGCGTCTTTATTCTCCAGGTGTTCTAAGGATGAATGTGGGGCCAGAGAGATGGCAGTAATGGCCCAGATGCAGAGGGAGACAGACACAGGATGAACTGTTTACTGAGTTTCGATATTTGATATATATGTGACACATAGAACTAATCTTTAAGAGGTCCAATCAGGCACGGCAAGGGTTAAAGGCTGTGTGAAGCCACTGCCCAGCTAGTGCTGATAGAAGTGGCATTTCAGGTGAAGGAGTCTACACTTACAAACCAGCCACGATCACAGGTTAAGGATCACACTGGTCGGTGACCCCTGGTGTTCCACAGGGCACCCTGCTCTTTGTGATTCAAGGTTCAAGATCGTGTAATGTAATTTCCAATACACACGTGTAAAGGAGCGTGAAATAATTGTTACTCCGGATCTGATACAGCACAAAGAAAACAGAATAAGATAAATAACACAATAATAAAAAACACAATAAATATAAATATATAAAATAGCATATACAGTGTACATACTGTAGATTGATTGTATATCCATAAAGTGATGCTAGGCACAGGAGGGTCTGACAGGAACTGATAAAGTCGTGGTGGAGGTGTTGATCAGTTTACCTCTTGGGGAAAGTTGTTGTTTTAGAGTCTGGTGCTCTAGTATGGATGTTTTACCCTGATGGGTGAATGAACGGTTAACTAAATTTTAATAAGAATTAAAGAAAATAATAAATACTAGGCCAACCTGGCCACTAACTAAAAGCTCTCAAGCTAACTAAAAGCTAACCCCATGAAATCAATAACCTGGAATTAAATAAATACCTCTCCATTTACAGTGCCTATCTAAATCACTAATCTTCTTTCCCTGAGCGTGGACGAAGGCAAGCAGAGAGCGTGGTCATCGCTGTACTTCACTCAAGACTTGATAAATTGAAGCAAAAGGAAGCGGGTTAAATACCATTATGAAGTAAATCCCAGTTCGCTGGATTGTGTGCATTCTCGCACGTGTGATTGCCATCTTCTTTCAGCTGCCTGACTGTGAGATCACCCAGACTATATAAAATAGAATACAAAATAAAAGCAAGGATGTACTTTTGAGGCTTTATAAGGCATTGGGGAGGTCTTGTTTATGGTGTTGTGACCAGTTTTGGGCCCCTTCTCCAAGAGCGGATGTGCTGATATTGGAGAGGGTTCAAAGCAGGTTCATGGAAATAGTTCTGGGACTGAAAGAGTTAATGTATGAAGAGCATATGATGGCTCTTAGCCTGTACTCACTGGAGTTTAGAGGAATGAGAGGAGATCTCATTGAAATCTATTGAATGTTGAAAGGCCTAGACTGAGTAAATGTGGAGAGAATGTTTATTATAGTGGGGGGAGTCCAGGACCAGAGGGCACAGCCTCAGAACAGAGGGGCATCCATTTAGAACAGAGATGAGGAGGAATTTTTTTAGCCAGAGGATGGTGAATCGGTGGAATTTGTTGTCACAGGCGGCTATGGAGGCCAGGTCATTGGGTGTATTTAAGGTGGAGGTTGATAGGTTCTTGATAAATCAGGGTGTGAAAGGTTACAGAGAGAAGGCAGGAGACTGGGGCTGAGAGGGAAATGGATCAACGGACCAAATAGCCTAATTCTGCCCCAATGTCTTATGGTCTAATAGACTCCAAGGATGTGACAGCAGCCCCTGATCTGTACTGATATATTTCTGTATTTCTCTCATTATCTCTCGACAGTGGGAGCGCCTGTGGTTCCTCATCCTCTGCATCACTTTTTTCCTGACCCTGGTCTGGTTCTACTTCTGGTGGGAGGTACATAACGACTATAATGAGTTCAACTGGTAAGTGGAGATGGCTTGTTCATTGGCTGCATACCCAGTGGAGACATGTTAAGCCATTATTAAGCATCTCAAGTTCAAGTTCAAGTTTATTACCATTCGACCGTACACATGTATACCTCCAAATGAAACGACGTTTCTCCGGACCAAGGCGCACAACACAATACGTATACTCAAGCACAACACACAAGGTAATATTACCACAATAAGCGAACAAGTAATAAGGTGCATTTATGACTCAAGTGAAAAAATAAACAGTTTAATGCTTACGTGATGAGTGGTGGCAGGGAATTTAATAGTCTCACCGCTGGGGGAAAGAAGCAGTTCTTGATCTAATGATACGGCACCTCCTTCCTGAAGGTAGAGGGTCAAAGAGATGGTTAGATGGATGGGAGAGATCATTGACAATGCTAAGGGCTCCTGGTAAATGTCTTGGATGAGTGGAAGAAAGACCCCAGTGACCCCCTCAGCAGTCCTTGCAGGTCTTTGTAAGGTCTTGTGATCAGATGCCCTGCAATTCCCGTATCAGGCGGTTATGCAGCTGGTCAGGACGTTCCTGGTGGTGCTCAGTGGAGACGTGTTAAACCACTATTAAACATCTCAACGTACAAACTCTACAATGCCGCCATTGCCTCTTTGCTCCTGTTTAGGGGTTGCATGGTAGCATGGCAGTTAGCTTTACAGCAGCAGTGATTGAAAGTTTGGGGTTCAGTTCCGTCTCTGGACAGTAGGAAACCAGAGCTCGTGGAGGAAACCCACACAGTCATGAGAAGCACTTACAAACTCCTTACAGACAGCAGCGGGACTGTTGCGAATTTCCGCAGATGTACCGTGGGGAGCATTCTGACTGGTTGCATCATTGTCTGGTATGGAGCTGCCACTGTATAGGACTGGAAAAAGCTGCAGAGGCTTGTAAGCTCAGCCAGCCCCATCCGGGCACTGGCCACCACACCATCAAGCATATATTCAAAAGCTGATGCCTCCATCATTAAGAAAGCTCCTCACCCACGACATGCCCTCTTCTCATTACTACCATCAGAGAGGAGATACAGAAGCCTGAAGACTCACACTGAAAGTTTTGGGAACAGCTTCTTCCCCTCCATCGTCAGATTTCTGAACAGTTCATAGAATAGTACAGCACAGTACAGGCCCTTCGGCCCACAATGTTGTGCCGACCATCAAACCCTGCTTCCCATATACCCCCCCCCACCTTAAATTCCTCCATATACCTGTCTAGTAGTCTCTTAAGCTTCACTAGTGTATCTGCCTCCACCACTGACTCAGGCAGTGCATTCCACGCACCAACCACTCTCTGGGTAAAAAACCTTCCTCTAATATCCCCCATGAACTTCCCACCCCTTACCTTAAAGCCATGTCCTCTTGTATTGAACAGTGGTGCCCTGGGGAAGAGGCGCTGGCTATCCACTCTATCTATTCCTCTTATTATCTTGTACACCTCTATCATGTCTCCTCTCATCCTCCTTCTCTCCAAAGAGTAAAGCCCTAGCTCCCTTAGTCTCTGATCATAATGTGTACTCTCTAAACCAGGCAGCATCCTGGTAAATCTCCTCTGTACCCTTTCCAATGCTTCCACATCCTTCCTATAGTGAGGCAACCAGAACTGGACACAGTAGTCCAAGTGTGACCTAACCAGAGTTTTATAGAGCTGCATCATTACCTCGTGACTCTTAAACTCTATCCCTCGACTTATGAAAGCTAACAGCCCATAAGCTTTCTTAACTACCCTATCTACCCGTGAGGCAACTTACAGGGATCTGTGGACATGTAGCCCAGATCCCTCTGCTCCTCCACACTACCAGGTATCCTGCCATTTACTTTGTACTCTGCCTTGGAGTTTGTCCTTCCAAAGTGTACCACCTCACACTTCTCTGGGTTGAACTCCATCTGCCACTTCTCAGCCCACTTCTGCATCCTATCAATGTCTCTCTGCAATCTTCGACAATCCTCTACACTATCTACAACACCACCAACCTTTGTGTCGTCTGCAAACTTGCCGACCCACCCTTCTACCCCCACATCCAGGTCAGCACTAGTCACAGCCCTTCAATCCGAATGTACTCCCTCCACCGCGACCCTCTGCCTTCTGCAGGCAAACCAATTCTGAATCCACCTGGCCAAACTTCCCTGGATCCCATGCCTTCTGGCCTTCTGAATAAGCCTACCATGTGGAACCTTGTCAAATGCCTTACTAAAATCCATGTAGATCACATCCACTGCACTACCCTCATCTATATGCCTGGTCACCTCCTCAAAGGACTCTATCAGGCTTGTTAGACACGATCTGCCCTTCACAAAGCCATGCTGACTGTTCCTGATCAGACCATGTTTCTCTAAATGCCTATAGATCCTATCTCTAAGAATCTTTTCCAACAGCTTTCCCACCATAGACGTAAGGCTCGCTGGTCTATAATTACCCAGACTATCCCTACTACCTTTTTTGAACAAGGGAACATCATTCGCCTCCCTCCAATCCTACGGTACCATTCCCATGGACAACGAGGACATAAAGATCCTAGCCAGAGGCTCAGCAATCTCTTCCCTTGCCTCGTAGAGCAGCCTGGGGAATATTCCGTCAGGGCCTAGGGACTAATCTGTCCAAACGTATTTTAACAACTCCAACACCTCCTCTCCCTTAATATCAACATGCTCCAGAACATCAACCTCACTCATATTGTCCTCACTGTCATCAAGTTCCCTCTCACTGGTGAATACCGAAGAGAAATATTCATTGAGGACCTCACTCACTTCCACAGCCTCCACATCTTCCCACCTTTATCTCTAATCGGTCCTACCTTCACTCCTGTCATCCTTTTGTTCTTCACATAATTGAAGAATGCCTTGGGGTTTTCCTTTACCCTACTCGCCAAGGCCTTCTCATGCCCCCTTCTTGCTCATCTCAGCCCCTTCTTAAGCTCCTTTCTTGCTACCCTATATTCCTCAATAGACCCATCTGATCCTTGCTTCCTAAACCTCATGTATGCTGCCTTCTTCCACCTGACTAGATTTTCCACCTCACTTGTCACCCATGGTTCCTTCACCCTACCATTCTTTATCTTCCTCACCGGGACAAATTTATCCCTAACATCCTGCAAGAGATCTCTAAACATCGACCACATGTCCATTGTACATTTCCCTGCAAAAACATCATCCCAATTCACACCTGCAAGTTCTAGCCTTATAGCCTCATAATTTGCCTTTCCCCAATTAAAAATTTTCCTGTCCTCTCTGATTCTATCCTTTTCCATGATAGTGCTAAAGGCCAGGGAGTGGTGGTCGCTGTCCCCCAGATGCTCACCCACTGAGAGATCTGTGACCTGACCCGGTTCATTACCTAGTACTAGATCTAGTATGGCATTCCCCCTGGTCAGCCTGTCAACATACTGTGACAGGACACACTTGACAAACTCTGCCCCATCTAAACCCTTGGAACTAATCAGGTGCCAATCAATATTAGGGAAGTTAAAGTCACCCACGATAACAACACTGTTATTTTTGTACCTTTCCAAAATCTGCCTCCCAATCTGCTCCTCCGTATCTCTGCTGCTACCAGGAGACCTATAAAATACTCCCAGTAGAGTAACTGCTCCCTTCCTGTTCCTGACTTCCACCCATACTGACTCAATGGAGGATCCTGCTACATTACCCACCCTTTCTGTAGCTGTAATAGTATTTGATGTAATAGAATTTAATGTTCATAAACCCATGATCACTATCTCACTACCTTTGCTCTCTCTTTGCACGATGTATTTTTTAAAAATATATTATAATTTATGGTATATTTCATGTATTGCACTGTACTGCTGACACAAAATAATTTTTTTTTAGATTATGAGAACACTCAGTCCTCCTTTATTGTCATTTAGAAATGCATACATGCATTAAGAAATGATACAATGTTCCTCCAGAGCAAGCCAGCGAGCACTGTGAGGGTCATGTTTTTTGACTTCTCCAGTGCGTTCAACACCATCCGCCCTGCTCTGCTGGGGGAGAAGCTGGCAGCGATGCAGGTGGATGCTTTCCTGGTGTCATGGATTCTTGATTACCTGACTGGCAGACCACAGTACGTGTGCTTGCAACACTGTGTGTCCGACAGAGTGATCAGCAGCACTGGGGCTCCACAGGTGACTGTCTTGTCTCCCTTTCTCTTCACCATTTACACCTCGGACTTCAACTACTGCACAGAGTCTTGTCATCTTCAGAAGTTTTTGGATGACTCTGCCATAGTTGGATGCATCAGCAGGGGAGATGAGGCTGAGTACAGGGCTACGGTAGGAAACTTTGTCACATGGTGTGAGCAGAATTATCTGCAGCTTAATGTGAAAAAGACTAAGGAGCTGGTGGTAGACCTGAGGAGAGCTAAGGTACCGGTGACCCCTGTTTCCATCCAGGGGGTCGGTGGAGGATTACAAATACCTGGGGATACGAATTGACAATAAACTGGACTGGTCAAAGAACACTGAGGCTGTCTACAAGAAGGGTCAGAGCCGTCTCTATTTCCTGAGGAGACTGAGGTCCTGGGTCAGACATCCTGAGCCAATAGGCTGGTCCTGGACTTATTTCATAATTTACTGGCATAATTTACATATTACTATTTAACTATTTATGGTTCTATTACTATTTATTATTTGTGGAGCAACTGTAACGAAAACCAATTTCCCCCCGGGATCAATAAAGTATGACTATGTATGACTATGACTATATCACAGAAAACAGGACAAACCAAAGACTAACACGACAGAACCACATAATTATAACATGTAGTTACAGCAGTGCAAAGCAATACCATAATTTGATAAAGAACAGACCATGGGCACGGTAAAAAAAAGTCTCAATTCCTGATCGACTCCCAAGTCCCCAATAGCAGGTGGAAAAAGGGAGAAACTCCCTGCCATAAACCTCCAGGCACCGACAACTGCCGATGCATTGGAAGCACTCGACCACAGCCGACACTGAGTCCGTCCGTCCGAAAACTTCGAGCCTCTGACCAGCCCCTCCAATACAGCCTCCCGAGCGCCATCCTCTGCCGAGCGCCTTTGCCCTCGCGCCGGCCACTGAAACAAGCAAAGCCGAGGATTCGGAGCCTTCTGCTCCGGAGGTTCCGGTTACCACACAGTAGCAGCGGCAGCGAAGCGGGCATTTCAGAAGTTTCTCCAGATGTTCCTCCGTACTCTCACGTCCGTCTCCATCAAGTCAGAATTGTGCACGGTCCCCTACTTGACAGATTACAGATATCATTCACCGGAGAGGCCGCACGCGCTGCGTCGCGCCGCCATCTTCTCCTCCTCCTCCTCCTTTTCACAACGTACATTCAGTGGCCACTTCATTAAGTACGTCCTGTACCTAATAAAGTGGCCACTTTATGTTCATGCTCTTCTGCTGCTGTAGCCCACGCACTGCGAGGTTTGATGTGTTGTGCATTCAGAAATGTTCTTCTGTACACCACTGTTGTAACACAAGTTTATCTGAAATACTATCATCTTCCTGTCAGCTTGAACCAGTCTTCTCTAAGGAGGACTATTCTCCTCTGACTGCTCTCATTAACAAGGCATTTTTGCCCACAGAACTGCCACTCAATGGATGTCTTTTTGCTTCTCACACCATTCTCTGTAAATTCTAGAGGCTCTTCTGCGTGAAAATCCCAGAAAATTGGCAGTTTCTGAGATACTCAAATCACCGTGCCTGGCACCAACAATCATTCCACAGTCAAAGTCAGTTGGATCACATTTCTTCCCCATTCTGATGCTTTGTCTGAACAACTGAACCTCTTGACCTTGTCTGCGTGCTTTTATGCATTGAGTTGCTGCCACATGATTGGCTGATCAGACATTTTCATTAACAAGCAGGTGTACAGGTCAACTTAACATAGTGGCCACTGAGTGTATGTCAGTGATTCAGAGTTCTCTGATTCAGTGTGGGACTGGTAACTAATTATTAAACAGCAACACCCTGCTCACAAATAGCATCATGACAATGACTAATTATTCAGATTTTCTTTTCTGGGAGGTAATTACAGTGCCTATAAAAATTATTCACCAACCTTGGAAGTTTTCACGTTTTATTGTTTTACAACATTGAAACACGGTGGATTTAATTTGGCTTTTTGACACTGATGAACAGAAGAAGACTCTTCATGTCAAAGTGAAAACAGATCTCTACAAAGTGATGTAAATTAGTTACAAATATGAAACACAAAATAATTGATTGCATTAAGTATTCACCCCCTTGAATATAACACACCAGATCATCACTGATGCAGCCAATTTGTTTTAGAAGTCGCATAATTAGTTAAATGGAGATCACCTATGTACAGTCAAGCGGTTTCAATTGATTGTAGTAAAAATACATCTGTATCTGGAAGGTCGAACTGCTGATGAGTCATTATCCTGGCAAAAACTGCACCGTGATGACAAGATAACACTCCAAGCAACTCCGTCAAAAGGTTATTGAAAAGCACAAGTCAGGAGATGGATACAAGAAAATTTCCAAGTCACTGAGTATCCCTCGGAGTACAGTTAAGTCAATCATCAAGAAATGGGAAGAATATGGCGCAGCTGTAAACTGCCGAGAGCAGGCCGTCCTCAAAAACTGAGTGACTGTGTAAGAACAGAACAAGTTAGAAAAGGGCTGACGAAGGGTCTCGGCCTGAAACGTCGACTGCGCCTCTTCCTATAGATGCTGCCTGGCCTGCTGCGTTCACCAGCAACTTTGATGTGTGTTGCGTAAGTTAGAAAAGGGCTGTTTACTCACAATCCCCATGCAATCTGACAGAGCTTGAGCAGTTTTGTATAGGAGAATGGGGAAAAATTGCAGTGTGCAGATGTGCAAAGCTGATAGAGACCTATCCACACAGACTCAAGGCTGTAATTGCTGCCAAAGGTGCATCTACTAAATACTGACTTGAAGGGCGTAAATACTTGTGCAATCAATTATTTTGTGTTTTATAACTGTAATTAATTTAGATCACTTTGTAGAGATCTGTTTTCACTTTGACACGAAAGAACCTTTTTCTATTGATCGGTGTCAAAAAAGCAAAGGTAAGTGCACTGTGATTCAATGTCGTAAAACAAGTAAAACATGAAAACTTCCAAGGGGGGTGAATACTTTTTATAGGCGTTGTAAGTCTGAGGTGTGTTCTGGCTGGGAATGTCCCTCCCACAGCTCCGCACTAAAGAAAGGGAACAGATCAGGAGATAGGAACCCACCCATAGATAGCCACCCACTTCAACTCTGCTTCCCATTCCCATTCAGATATGTCCATACATGGCCTCCTCTACTGCCATAATGAGGCTAAACTCAGGTTGGAGGAGCAACACCTCAGATACCGTCTAGGTAGTCTCCAGCCCCTTGGTATGAACATAGAATTCTCCAACTTCTGGTAATTCCCTCACCCTCCCTTCCTCTATCCCTATTTCACTCTGCCCCCTCCCCCAGCTCCCTCATGGTTCCGCCTCCTTCTTCTACCACCCATTGTTTTCAGGGCTACGACATCGATGCTTCCCCTCCCCCACCCCTTTGTCTTTCAAATTACTGGTCTTTCAACTGAACGTACAAGCATTCTTCAAGTCCTTCCCCATCTTTCATTCTTCAGTCCTGACGAAGGGTTCCGGCCCGAAACGTCGACTCATCGTTTCTGACTGATGCTGCCCGACCTGCTGAGTTCATCCAGCGTACTGAAAGTGTTCCTTACATCAGGAGATAGAACAGTTTCTCAGGGTAGCTGTGGCAGACAATTGGGGTCCGAAGGATTTGTACTGTGCTGCAGTGTTCCATGTCTTCAGTTCAGTTACAAAATAAATTTATTGTCAAAGTACAAATGTGTCACTATGTACAACCCTGAGATTAATTTTCTTGTGGGCATTCACAGAAAATACAATAAACACAATCGAATCAATGGAAGACTGCACCCAACTAGATGGAGAAACTACCAATGTACAAAAAAATCAGCAAAGTGTGCAAATTCTAAAAGAAAGAGAGAAAAGAGAAATATTAATAATAAATAAGCAATAAATATTGAGAACGTGAGATGAAGAGTCCTTGAAAGTGAGTCCAGTGGCTGTTGGAACAGTTCAGTGATGGGGTGACTGAAGTTGAATGGAGTTCAGAGAGTTAAAAGTGAACGGATTTCAGTTGCAATGACCTGACTGGCACGCTTTGTGAAGCCAGCGGGTGGTACGGATCTGATAATAGTTAGATTGACAACGGGACTCATGGAAACACTGTTGTTGCTCAGAGCTCTGCCGAAACACATTTGCCTTAGTTCTTGAGGTTCTAATTACCCGGAATTACACACAGTCATTAATCCACCTCCAAGTGTCCCGTGTAATCCAGCTTTGTAACGGAGATCAAGCCAATGCCTGCCTACATAAGTAAACTCACCCCCTATGAAAGTGGATGCATTTCTGAAGTCCCATTTGATTACTCAGAGTGTACCTATGAGAATCAGAATCAAGTTTAATATCACTGACATACGTTGTGAAATTGGAGATTACCAACACACTGCAATTACACCCCACTTAAAGAATAAAAATTAACTTCATGGCATATACTGAAGCAAAGTATTCATTAAGTACCTCCATTACTTCCTGTGACTCCATGCAGATGGAAGGGAGGACGTCAGGTAGTGGAGAGCACCTCTGTGGCTGTCCCCCTTAACAATAAGTACTCCATTTTGAGTACTGTTGGGAGGGACGACCTGTCTGGGGAAAGAAACAATGTCCATGTCTCTGGCACTGAGTCTGGCCCTGTGGCTTAGAAGGGTAGGGAACGGAAGAGTGTGGCAGCGGTAATACGGGACTCTATAGTTAGGAAGACAGATAGGCGATTCTGTGGGCACAAAAAAGAAATAAGGATGGTAGTTTGCCTCCCAGGTGCCAGGGTTCGTGATGCTTCTGAGTGCTTCCACAATATCTTGAAATGGGAGGGTGAGCAGCCAGCGGTCACGGTACATATTGGTACCAACGACATAGGGGAAAAAGGATGGAGGTCCTGAAAGCAGAATACAGGGTGTTCGGAAGGAAGCTGAGAAGCAGGACCTCTAAGGTAGTAATCTTGGGATTGCTGCCTGCGCCACGCGGCCGTGAGTATAAGAATAGGATACAATGTAGAATAAATGTGTGGCTGAAGGATTGGGGCAGGGGGCAGGGATTCAGATTTTTGGATCATTGGGACCTCTTCTGGGGCAGGTGTGACCTGTACAAAAAGGACGGGCTGCACTTGAATCCGAGGGGGACCAATATCCTGCCGGGGAGGTTTGCTGATACTACTGGGGAGGGTTTAAACTAGATTTGCAGGGAGGTGGGAACCAAACTGAAGAGGCAGAGGACTGGACGGTTGGGGCACAAGTAGAGACAGCTTGTAGGGAGTTTGTGAGGAAGGATAGGCAGATGTTAGAGCAAAGATGCACTCAAACTGATGGTTTGAGATGTGTCTATTTTAATGCAGGGAGTATCATAAACAAGGCGGATGAACTTAAAGCGTGGATCACTGTGACGCTGTGGCCATTACGGAGACTTGGATGTTTCAGGAGCAGGAATGGCTGCTGAGTTTGCCAGGCTTTAGATGCCTCAAAAAGAATAGAGAGGGAGCCAAAAGAGGTGGGGGTGTGGCAGTGCTAATTAGCGATAGTGTCACAGTTGCAGAAAAGGAGGAAGTCATGGAGGGATGGTCGACTGAGTCAGTGTGAGTGGAAGTCAGAAACAGGAAAGGGGCAATAACTCTACTGGGTGTTTTTTATAGACCCCCCCCCAATAGTAACAGAGATATTGAGGAACAGATAGGGATGCAGATTTCTGAAATAATAATAATATGGTTGTTGTGATGGGAGATTTTAACTTTCCTAATATTGACTGGCATCTCCTTAGTGCAAAGGGTTTAGATGGGGTGGAGTTTGTTAGGTGTGTTCAGGAAGGGAGGTACCATGGATGGTTAGGGATATGTAGGGCTATGGTTCAGATGTAGGACTAGGTATTTTAAATGGTACTGTACAGGCTCGATGGGCCAAAGGACCTATTCCTGTGCTGTACTTTTCTATGATTCTATGACTCTATGACTTTAAGCAGATTTGGACCTCTTACCTAAGAAATGGTATGACGTAGAGAGACTCCTTACGGTAGATGCCGGATTTGAACCCCAACTCAGACGCCCCAAGCTGTAATAGTGTGGCACTAACCTCCATGCTAACCTGGCACCCACATTATTTCTGCTCCAACATCTTATAGACTACCCTCCAGATGTAGCCTGGTCAGATGTTCTGTGTTCTGCTGTGATCTTAACCTCTGCTCCCTGGGAATATCGATAAAATCCCATGGGAATATTTTTAGTAAAAATGCTGAGTTTTCTTGGACTGAGGCCAACATTTATCCTTCTACTGAGATCCTTACCAAAAAAATAAACAAATTATTTGTGGTTATTATCATGCTGTTCGTGTTTGAAAGAGCCGTCACATTTTTAAAAAATTTGCTGACAATGCTTCTTAACAAGAATACTTAATTGACAGTTTGACAACCGTCCCTCCTCTGAAGAGCTGCTTTTCTAAGAGAAGTAAACGGTTTTCCCTGGCTTGCTCGACTAAAGTCTCTGATGCAAGCTTTGCTATCGCCATGCTGCTGTTCCTGGAATCTTTGCTGTGTGCACGTTAATGTAAGAGCGGATGTACTGCCATTAGAGAGGGTCCAGAGGAGGTTTACGAGGCTGATACTGAAAAGGAAAGGGTTGATGTATGAAAAGCATTTGATGGCTCTGGGCCTGTAATTGCTGGAGTTTCAAAGAATGAGGAGAGATCTCATTGAAACCTACCCAATATTGAAAGGTCTAGGTGGCGTGAGCATGGAGAGGATTTTTCCAATAGTGGGGGGTTGTGGTCTAGGACCAGAGGGCACACCCCTAGAATGGAAGGACATCCACTGAGAACAGAGATGAGGAGAAATTTATTTGGCTGGAGGGTAGTGAAAGTGTGGCATTCATTGCCACAGATGGCTGTGGGGGCAAAGTCATTGGGTATATTTAAAATGGAGGTGATAGGTTCTTGATTAGTAAATGTGTCTCAGTGTACGGGGAGAAGGCAGGAAAATGGGGGTTGAGAAAGTAATAAATCAGCCCTGATGGAATGGTGGGGCAGATGCAATGAGCAAATTGGGTTAATTCTGCTCCTTTGTGTCATGGCTTTCGTGTAGGTGATATCGCATCATGTGTGTGTGCATACTCTAGGAACACACATGCGTGTGCTGGGACTTTTATTGCGAGGCTTTGGAGGTTGATGTGGAAATGCTAAGCTGCCCCTGCCAAGTTTAGTGATTAGATTAGTTTTACTTGTTACTTGTACATCGGAACATACAGTGAAGTGCATCGTTTGCGTCAATGACCAACACAGTCTGAAAATGCGCTGGGGGCAGCCCGCAAGCGTCACCGTGCTTCTGGAGGCAATGTAGCGTGTCCACAACTTACTAACCCTACCTGGTACACCTTTGGACTGTGGGAGGAAACTGGAGCCCCTGGAGGAGACCTGTGCATTCACAGGGAGAACGTAGAGATTCCTTACAGGCAGAGGTGGGAATTGAACCCCAGTTGTTGGTGCTGTAGTGTGTTGCATTGCCTTGGGTGATGGACATGACAGTTGTGAATATCATGAAGCTAATGCAGCCCTGATCTCCCCTGCTTCCCGTTGGTTAAGGGTAGGAGGGGTGAGACCAGGGATCAC
This sequence comes from Mobula hypostoma, assembly GCF_963921235.1. NCBI lineage: Eukaryota > Metazoa > Chordata > Chondrichthyes > Myliobatiformes > Myliobatidae > Mobula > Mobula hypostoma. The sequence goes on from NC_086103.1 coordinate 181,847,276, forward strand.
GACTCAGGTTCCAATCTTCTCAGTAAAGCTTCAGGGTGAGAGGTGCAAAGTTAACTTTGTTGTCACGTGGACAAGTAGATGTATAAACCATATGACAAATACAACTAGTCATTAAACCATTGGGAAAGAATTTATCTCCCCTGTTGTTGGGTGGCAGGGTGGAGATGTGCTTCTACCATAGGAGGTGTAAGGGGCTCCTTCCTTCTGCTAGCCTACAGGTCACCCTTGGGAAAGGTGTAGCACCTGCTTATACCCCAACCAGGGTCAGGTGAAGCCACATGATCAGGTGGTGGATGGTCGTATGAGCAGCTGGTGCGTATCACAAGTCCTGGTTATGCGACCACTGCCACCAGGCAGACTGTCTCTGAAAAGGGCCGGCTGGTGGCGCAACGACATCGGCGCCGGACCCGGGAGCAGAGTTTCCTGGGTTCGAAACTAGTCGGGTCCGCTCTCGAGTACACTTTCCATCCATGCCGGATTGAGTGTCAAGATCGCAACTCGACCTCGTAAAAAATAAAGGGAAAATACTGTGAAAATGTCTGTGTGAGGAGTGGCTCACCACACAGTCTCTCTCTCGCTCCGCGCCTTGTAAAAAGCCATGAAAAAGACATCATCATGGACGCACGCACGGACATACAGTTGTGCACACACACAGACACACACCAAAAAAAATCCTATACTATACAGAGCTTTGAAATAGTTTTATTTTTCATATTCACCTGTAACATTATATTTAGCATATAATTATACCTATATTAAAACATAAATATTGACAGAATAATTAGTAGAGTGGATTAAAAAACACTAACAACTAACAGGGACTATGGAGGGTGGGGGCCATAGAGTTAAGTGAAAATCACAAGTGAGCTACGAGCAGAAAAAGGTTTACTCATCTCTGCGTTGAACTGAGGCTGTGGTCTGTAACTAATGCTCTCCTGAATCGGCTACAGTGGTGGCTGGCTTCGTGGCTGTGGACTCATTTCTGTGAACTTCAGTTCTGAATGTTATTTGCGTACTTTTACTGTTTTTTTTCCCTGCACATTGGGTGTTTGGTGGCTTTATTTTTTAATGGGTTCTATTGGGTTTCTTTGTTTTGTGGCTGCCTGTAAGGAAATAAATCTCCAGGCTGTATATAGTATACATATTTTAATAATCAATGTACTTTGTTAAAGGGTTGGCACAGCATTGCAACTGTGCTGTGCCAGTCTATGTTCTATGTTCACACAGAACGATCTCTCTCGATGGTACCTATGTACTGTGACCAAAGTGACGGTAAAGGCACTGAAGTTAGTCGATCCAGAAGTGTTTTATTGAACAAAATGAGACGCTCTTGGAGGAAGAGGCCTGTCTGTGCCAATGTTACATGACATTTTATATGCTAAAGATCATAGGTAGAAGCAGGACCATTCTATAATTACAGTGTATCTACAATGTCTCCTTTGAATTACATGCAATGTTCACGTCTTTGCACCCACACCCCAGACACCCAAAATTAATGTTAATCAGCATTGCCTGGATTTCAATTAACTGGTATCCATAGTTCCAGGAAACTATTGTCCAGGGCTGCGTTTTAAAGTTAATCTACAATCCACATTCATGTCTAAAGATTGGTTGCTGAAGTTAATATTTGCGGGATACCCTAACTCCAGTATATGCCCTAACGACATACAAACAGGAGTATTTCATTGTGTCACGATGTATGTGAGACTAAAGGCCTGTACTGTGCTGTACTGTTCTACATGACAATAATAAAACAGTTCCAATCCCAACGTATCCGTGGGCATCATGTTATCGTACCACGTTGAAAATGTTACACAAAGCAAATTTTAGATGATCTTCTGTTTCACATCTGGTCAAGACTGGCGTGGCAGGGTAGCATAGTGGTTAGCACAATGCTTTACAGTGTCAGCGACCCGGATTCTATTTCTATTGGTGTCTGTTAGGTGTTTGAACATTCTCCCCCTGACCATGTGGGTTTTCTCCGGGTGCTCCAGTTTCCTCCCACAGTTCAAGGACCTACTGGTCGGTAGGTTAAATGGTCATTGTAAATTGCCCCATGATTAGGGTAGGATTAGATTATGAAGACACGCAGTCCTCTTTTATTGTCATTTAGTAATGCATGCATTAAGAAATGATACAATATTTCCTCCGGTGTGATATCACAAAACACAGGACAGACCAAGACTGAAAAAACTGACAAAACCGCATAACTATAACATATAGTTACAAACAGTGCAACAATACCATAACTTGATGAAGAAGTCCATGAGCACAGTAAAGTTCAAAATCTCTCAAATGCCCCACATCTCACACAGACGGGAGAAGGAAGAAAAACTCTCCCTGCCATGCCGACCACAGTCCGACTCCGAGTCACCCGAAAACTTCGAGCTCTGATCAGCTCTCCGACACCGAGTACTGAGCGCCATCTCTGTCCTCCTTCTCGGTCGCCAAAAGCAGGCAAGGCCAGGGATTTTGAGGCCTACCCTCCGAAAGATTCCCGGCCACACAGTAACGACAGCAGCGGACGGGCGTTTCAGAAATTCCTCCAAGTGTTCCTCTGTGCTTTCACGTCCATTCTCCATCAAATCAGAATTGTCCACGGCCCCTATTTAACGGATACGATTAATTTGGGGGGTTGCTGGGTGGCATGGATTGAAGGGCCGGAAGGGGCTGTTCTGCACTGTATCTCAATAAATAAAAAGCTAACCAGGGTCACCCTCCTTTTCTCCAGGTACATGTACAACAGCAAAGGGTACTGGAATGATTGGTCTGTTCCAGTATTGGCAGTAACCTCAGCAGGGTTCACATACATCACATTTTTACAGGTAAGTGGTAAGGAGCTAAACTGCGTCGTACAAGGCTTTTTATTCTGTCGTAAAGTTGGGGTGAAATGGGAGGGAGGGGGGATCTCGGTTCAGGATCTCTTAGAAACAGTCAGAGAAACATGGGTAATACATCTCCAAGTCAGGATGGTGGGTAACTTGGAGGGGATCCAGTAAGTGGTGGTGAATCGAGCCTCGGTTTTCCCAACCTCTGGAATTTGAGTTCTATTCTTACAGTCAGACCAGTTCCCAATCCACCGTCTCTCCGTCCTGGAAGGACAAGGGCAACTAGAGCAGGGGAACACCACCACATGCAGGTTGCCCTCCATGTCTAACAGGCACAAGTCAAAGTTCAAAAGGCAATGGTAATCCAGGTCCGCAATTCATTGGAAGTGGTGTCGCAGATAGGATAGGGTCATCAGAAAAGATTCTGGCACATTGGCCTTCATAAGTTGAGGTATTGGGTACAGGAGATGGGATGTCATGTTGAAGTTGTATTAGACATTAATGAGGCCTAATTTGGAGTATTGTGCGCAGTTTTGGTCACCTACCTGCAGGAAAGAGGTAAATACGGTTGAAACAGGGAGTCGACGTTCCGGCCCGAAACGTCGACTCATCGTTTCTAACTGATGCTGCCCGACCTGCTGAGTTCATCCAGCGTACTGAAAGTGTTGCTTTGATCACAGCATCTGCAGATTATTTTGTGTTTACGGTTGAAACAGTACAGAGATAATTTACAAGGTTGTTGCCAGGACTGGAGGACCTGAGTTATTAGGAAGAATTAAATAGGTTATTCCTTGGAACCTAAAAGAATGAGGGGAGATTTGATAGAAGTATACAAAAATTATGAGGAGTATAGATAGGGTAAATGCAAGCAGGCTTTTTTCCACTGAGGTTGGATAGGACTACAACTGGAGGTCATGGGTTAAGTGTGAAAGGTGAGAAGTTAAGCAGAACATGAGGGGAAACTTCTTCATTCAGAAGGTCGTGAGAGTGTGGACTGAGCTGCCAGCACAAGCGGTTCATGTAAGCTTGATGTCAATGTTTAAAAGAAGTTTGGATAGGTACATGGATGGTAGGGGCATGGAACGCTATGGTCCTGGTGCAGGTCAATGGGAGTAGGTAGTTTAAATGGTTCAGCAATGACTAGATATGCCAAAGGGCCTGTTTCTGTGCTGTACTTTTCTATGACTCTAAGTTCAAAGTTCAAATTAATTTTATTATCAAAGTATGTACATAGTTGTTCAACAGCTGTGGCAGGACTTGAATGCTATCACCTTCTACAAAGTGAAACCAAGCGACATAGGCTTCACCAGCAGATAAGCTCAATGATTTTTATGCGAACAACAGGAATTCTGCAGACGCTGGAAATTCAAGCAACACACATCAAAGTTGCTGGTGAATGCAGCAGGCCAGGCAGCATCTGTAGGAAGAGGTGCAGTCGACGTTTCAGGCCGAGACCCTTCGTCAGGACTGCACCTCTTCCTACAGATGCTGCCTGGCCTGCTGCGTTCACCAGGAACTTTGATGTGTGTTGTTTCAATGATTTTTATGCTCACTTAGACCGTCAAAACATGGAGGCACCTTCACGAACTCCCACAGTCCCCCGAAGACCCTGTGATTTCAGTCTCTGAAGCTGATATGAGCCATCCTGCAGGTGAACCTACGGAAAGCATCCGGGCCAGACAGGGTACCTCACTGATTATTAAAGACCTGTACTGATCAACTGGCTGGAGTGTTCACTGATATCTCTAACCTCTCACTTCAGCATTCTGAGGTATCTAGCTGCTTCAAGCAGGCTTCAATTATACCCGTGCCTAAGAAGAACGTGATAACCTGCGTCAATGACTATTGTCCAGTAGCACTGTGATGAAGTGCTTTGAGAGGTTGGTGGTGAAACATTATCAACTCCTGCATGAGAAGCAACTTGGATCCTCTCCGATTTGCCTCCCATCACAACGTGTCAATCAACAGTGGATACCATTTCATTGGCTCTTCACTCAACCCTGGAACATTTGGACAGTGAAGGTGCATACACCAAGATGCTCTTCATTGACTACAGCTTGGCATTCAATACTATCATTTCCTCAAAACTAATCAATAAGCTTCAAGTTTTAGGCTCCTTGTGCAAGTGGATCCTTGATTTCCTCACTCTCAGACCCCAGACAGTTCAGGTTGGCAACAGCTTCTCCTTCACAATGTCCAGCAACACGGGTATATCACAAGGCTTTGTGCTTAGCCCCCTGCTCTTCTTGCTTTATATTGCTGAGTGTGAGGCTAAGCACAGCTCCAGTGCCATATTTAAGTTTGCTGATGGCACAACTGCCATTGGCCGAATCCAAGTTTGCGATGAATCAGTATATAGGAAGGAGATTGAATCTCTGGCTGAGTGGTACCACAACATCAACCTCTCACTCAACGTTAGCAAGTCCAAGGAGATGATTATTGACTTTAGGAGGAGGAAACCAGAGGTCCATGAGTGGGATGTCATTGGTGGATCAGAGGTGAAGAGAGTCAGCAACTTTAAATTCATCGGTGTTAGCATTTCAGAGGATCTGTTCTGGGTCCAGCATGTAAGTACCAATATGAAGAAAGCACGGCAGCACCGCTACGTTCTTTGAAGTTTACGAAGATTCGGCATGTCATCTAAAACTTTGACCAACTTCTGTAGATGTGTGGTGGAGAGAATGTTGACTGGTTGCATCATGGCCTAGTATGGAAACACCAATACTCTTGTATATAAGAGCTGACAAAAAAGTAGAGGATATGGTCCAGTCCATCATAGGTAAAGCACTCCCCACCACTGAGCACATCTACATTGTTGCAGGAAAACAGCATCCATCATCAAGATCCATCAAAACTCATTTTGCTCTGGAATTGGAATTGGTTTGTTATTGTCACATGTACCAAGGTACAAGGAAAAGCCTGTCTTGCATATTGTTCATACAGATCAAATCATTACATAGTACATTGTCTCTAGAATGAGGTAAAACAATAACAATGCAGAATAAAGTGTAAAAGCTTCTGAGAAAGTGCAGTGCAGGTAAACAATCAAGTGCAAGATTGTAATGAGGTAGATTGTGAGGCCACGACTCCATCTTATCCTAATGAAAAGGCATTTGTTACGCTTACTACCCATCTCGGATATTCTCCATTCTACCCTCTTCCATTGGGCAGAAGATTCCAAAGCCAGAAATCACGTACCACCAGGTTCAAGGATAACTATTGAATATTGAAAGGCCTAAATGCAGAGGACATGGGGAGGATTTTTCCGATAGTCATTGCTCCCTCTAATTTGTCTTTTAGCTGCGCAGACCAACCACTGCTGTGAACAGAACATTTTTGCAGGGCCCAAAAACTGTATGCCTCTTTAAATATTTTATTTTGTTCCAACAATTTTTAATTTTAATTTTAAGATTATGATTTTTCGAAAGATTACTTACCGAAAAGAAAGAATATAGAATTTTTCACACCAAACAAACATAAGCCACGACTCTCCACACATGTGAGCGATGACTGGCCGTCAAAACAGCTGACAGGCACAATGGCAAAAGTAAAGTGTTTTGTCGAGATGGTGTCAGCATTCAGTGAGCCGGTAGATTAATAACAATGAGCTACCAACTTCCATTCTGTGTTTATTATTACAATTTGAAGCAATTTGAGCACTGACAATGTAAATACGTTGAAGCTCTAAATGTTTCAAAGTGAAGGGTATGGTACGTTTATTATTTAGAAAATTTATGGATTATATTCATTAACACATAATTACAGAGTATTTCACAATTATATTAACATAGAATTTTGTATTAAGATTATATAAAAGAAAATTCGAGCTGTCGAGCAACAAGGGCTGTATGCACATGAGCATTTCAGTTAAGGCACACCCGTGCAGCTTAAACGGAACAGTGCCTTTTGTGGGGGCGTCTACAATCAGAGGGTGCAGCCTCAGAATAGAGGGGCGTCCCTTTAGAACAGAGATGAGTGGGGATTTCTTTACCCAGAGGGTGGTGACTCTGTGGAATTCATTGCCAGAGACGGCTGTGGAGACCCAGTCATTGGGTACATCTAAAGCGGAGGCTGATAGGTTGTTGATTAGTGAGGTCATCAAATGTTACAGGGAGAAGAAGGTAGGAGAATGGAGTTGAGAGGGATAATAAATCAGCCATGATGGAATGATGAGGCAAACTCAATGGGCTGAATGACCTAATTCTGCTCCTATGTTTTACGGTCTTATGGTATGTAAGAGCAGTGCAATGTGGGGATCACAGCAGTGAATGCACACTTGTTTCAGGGTTGTGTGTTCCATGTTGCTTACAAGGTTAGAGGTTTGAGATTGCTTAATGTCATTTCCAGTACACAAGTGGAAAAGGAAAATGAAATACTTGTTGCTCCGGATCCAAAGCAGCACAAAAAAAACACAGTAAGATAAAGAACACAATAAAAATAAATACATACGATAGCTTATATACATAGATTGATTGTATGTCCATAAACCTTCCAAGGTGCAAATCCATGGTCTCACAAGACTAACGGATGCCTATTAATGTTTATAAAGTGATGTTAGGCACAGGAGTGTCTATACATAAGGTGACTCTGACAGGAAATGATAAAGTAGTGGTGGTTGGGGGTGTGGAGGGGTGGGTCAGTGGGTGGAGGTGTTGATCAGCCTTACTGCTTGGGGAAAGTAACTGTTTTTGAGTCTGGTGGTCCTGGTGTGGATGCTACGTAGCCTCCTCCCTGATGGGAGTGGGACAGACAGACCATGAGCAGGGTGGGTGGGATCCTTCACGATGTTACTGGCCCTTTTGTGGCACTTCACTGTGTCTATGGACTCAATGGCAGGTAGGCTGGTGCTGGTGATGCATTGGACACTTTTGACTACCGGTTATTACTTAGTGTAATAAAGTCTTCTCTCTCAGTTTTTAGCACTATGCCACATCGCGGTGGGGCAACAGATGAACCTCTACTGGCTGCACAAGGTAAGCGTGAAAGGATCCAGTCAGATCCAAGCACTATTCTCCCTATCTGTGAGCAGGAAATAATCTGCTGGAGGAACTCAGCGGGTCGGGGCTCAACCTTCGAAAGTTCGAAGTAAATTTATTATCAAAGTACATATATGTCACCATATACAACCCTGGGATTCATTTTCTTGCAGGCACACTCAATAAATCTATAGAATAGTATCCATAACAGTGTCAAGGAAAGACCACACCTACTTGGGCAATCAAGTAGAGTGCAGAAGGCGACGAGATGGGCAAATTAAAAAGAAAGAAATAATAATAATAATAATAATAATAAATAAATAAGCATTAAATATCAAGAGCATGAGATGAAGAGTCCTTGAAAATAAGTCTTTTGGTTGTGGGAACATGTCAGTTATGGCACATTCTGAATCAGGTTTATTGTTACTGACACGCATTTGTTGTTTTGTGGCAGCTGTACGGTGCAATATATAATCATACTATAAATTACAATAAGAAATATACCATACAGTACTGTGCAAAACTCTTAGGTATATATAAATTTAGGGAGCCTAAGACTTTTGCGCAGTAATATTATACATTGCACTGTATTGCTGCCACACAGAAATAAACAATTTCATGACTGATGTGAGTGATGATAAACCTGATTCTGATCTGGGGTCTCTGTTGTGGACTGAGAGTGGGAAGGGGGCAGGGAGAGGGGAATCTTGGTTGGGAAAAGGGGGAGGGAACAGGAAGCACCAGAGAGACATTCTGGAATGATCAAGAAACCAATTGTTTGTAACCGCATGTTGTCTGGTGTCTCAGGGCTGGGTGTGTCTGCATCCGAGCCACATCCCGTCACAAGCACTCCTTCCCTGCCACCTGTCCCTCACCCCTCCCACAGCTTTATATAAATTAAATAGGTAGTGCTAAAAAAACAAAATAATGAGGTAGTGTCATCGTCCATTCAGAAATCCGATAGTGGAGGCGAAGAAACTGTTCCAAAACTGTTGAGTGTGTGTCTTCAAAGTTAGTTTAATATCAAAGTACATATAAGTCATCATACACAACCCAAAGATTCATTTACTTGTGGGCACTCATAACAGATAGAGGAAACACCATCCATACATGACAGGATGGACCGATGTGCAGTAAAAAAAGAAATGATAATAAAAATAAATAAACAAGCAGTAAATATTGAGAACATGAAATGAAGAGTCCTTGAAAATGAGTCCATAGGTTGTGGGAATAGCGCAGTGAAGTTGAGCTAAAGTTATCCCCTCTGATCCAAGGCCCGGATGGTTCAGGCTCCTCTAGTAATGAGCAGAGAGTACATCCTGGGCGGTGCGAGCCCTTAATGATGGGTGTAGTGTTTCCGAGGGATCATCTCTTGCAGATGTCCTCGATGCTGGGGAGGCCAGCGCCCGTGATAGAGCTGGCTGAGTTTGCAACTCTGTATGGCTTTGTCCCGATCCTGTGCAGAGGCGCCCCCATACCAGACGGTGATGCATCCACTTAGGATGTTCTCCATGTACATCTGTAGAAATTGGTGACGTGCCAAATCACCTCAAACTCCAAATGGAACGTTGACTTTTCCTCTGCCAACTCAGATGCTGCTTGACCAGTTGAATTCCTCCAGCACATTGTTCTTTTGCTTCAGCTTACAACGTTCCAAGTTTTTTTTCAATGTCCTGACATTTCTGAAGATTTTTAAAGCTTAGCTTTATATATCACATGTACATTGAAACATTGAAGTTTACAATGAAATGCATCCTTTGCATCAAATCAAATCATCGAGGATTGTGCTGGCTCGCCCGTAGGTTTCGCCTTGCTTCTGGCACCAACACTGTCATGCCCACAACTCACTGACTGTATGCACGGTAACAGACCCTTCTGGCCCAGTGCCATGAGTGTTATTGTCAAGGGCAAATATATACCCTTCCCTCATGTATGACCCTCAATTTTCCTACACCCATGTGCCTATCTAAGAGTCGTTAAATGTCCCTATTATATCATCCTCTACAGCAGGGATGTGCAACCTTTTTTATGCCAGGGACCCCTGCTATTAACCAAGGGCTCCTTGGACCTCAGGTTGGGAACCCCTGCCTTATTTTCAGCCTCTCTGTGCTCTTGCAGGTTGGACTCATGGTGATCTTGGTGACCCTCCTCGTGGCCGTGGTATCAGTCAACCAGATGTGGAAGGAGGAATGGGACATTATTCTGATATCATTTCAGGTTAGTCGTGTAATCTCTTGGTTCATTCTGTGATTAGTTTTCTGTCCTGCTTGCTGTTTGACCAATTGCAATGGAGTTCTATCCTATGTTTGGGAAACAATTCCATGTAGAAGGAGGCAAATCATCTCCTGCCACTCACATTGGCTGGTTGAGGGATCTCTCCAACTCGAGTCGTAGAGCACTACAACACAAATCAGGGCCTTCAGGCCATCTAGTCTGTGCTGAACTGTTATTCTACCAAGTTCCATCTGCGTCTCGATTCATACATGAGAATGAGGAGGTGATAGACAGGAGCTACAGGAAGGTAGTCAACTGTAAACTGCAGGAGACAGGTAACTGGGTGACTGGAAAAGCACGGGAAATGCACAGCCAATGCAGAGTACACTTGTGGCCTGTCTGTCTGTCTAGGTTCCATATCCAATGCGGACGTTGGTGACCGTGGTTTCCTCGATGTGTAGCCACCTGGCTAGGCTTTTGATGTACATAAGCCGAGGTCTTCCTCTAGGTTTGCTCCCCTCGATCTTTCCAGAGAGTATGAGTTTTTCTAGTTCATCTTTCCGCATGATGTGTCCTAGCAATCTGAGTTGTCTTTCTCTTATTGTTGGTATGAGTGATCGAACTGCTTGGGCTCTTCTGAGAACTTCTTCATTTGATGTGTGTGCGGTCCATGATATTTTTAACATTCTCCTGTAGAACCATAATTCAGCTGCTTCTAGTCTCTTTTCCATTGCTGGGGAAATGGTCCTGCATTCACTTCCATAATCAGGATAGAATAAATGTAGCACTGCAGTATTCTGTTTTTAGTGTACGTGCTCATCTTTCTGTCTGTTAATATTGGCTTCATTTTTTGGAAAGCTTCTTTCGCCATTGCTATTCTGTGTTTGATATCTGTGTCGCACCTGCCATCACTTGTTATTAGGCTGCCAAGGTATCTGAATTTGTTGACTTGTTTGATGTTTGTATTTCTGATCTTGATCACACATCGTGGGATGTTTGTCTTTCTGGAGATGACCGTGCTTTCTGTCTTCTTGGTGTTGATTGAGAGGCCTCTGCGATTACTTTCTGTTACAAGTATAGTGAGTAGTTCTTGAAGTTTTGTTTCAGAGTCAGCTATTAGTACGATGTCATCAGCATATCTGATGTTATTTATATTATGGTCTCCAATTGTGAATCCTTTGATGTCTTTGATACTTCTCGAGATATTTTCACTATACAGGTTGAATAAGTCTGGTGAAAAGACACAACCTTGCCTGACTCCTCTCATGATATTCACATACTCACTCACTTCTCCTTCTGTTCTGATGGATGCTGTCTGGTCCCAGTATAAGTTTCTTAAGAAAGGTATATCTTTCCCATCTATTTCAAGCTCTTAAAGCATTTCCAGAAGATCTTGGTGTCTGACAGTGTCAAAAGCTTTCGTATAGTCAATGAAACATAAGTAGATGTCTTTTTGTACCTGGATGGCTTGTTCACAGATCATCCGTAGCATGAAAATTGTATTTCTGGTTCCAGTATTTTCCACAAAGCCACATTGTTCTTTGTATGTCCCAGGAAGATTTGCCTCCTTCATCCTGCAACAATTGAAAACGGTTTTTCACCTTGGTTGTGTACTCTGTTTTCAGATGAGGGTTATTTTGTAGTTGTTGATAATCCAATGGTTCTGATCTTTTTGGTTTCTTTAATTTTCTCATCTTTATTTTCATTTTGCAAATGACTGGTATGTGGTTGCTTCCACAGTTTGCTCCAGGGTAGCTTTTAGATTGAGTTATCAAGTTTTTGAATCTGTTACTGATTGTTATGCAGTTGATTTGATTTGTGTTGTTCCCATCTGGGCTTCTCCATGTCCATTTCCTTCTTGGATGTTGTTTAAACCAAGTGTTGGTGATTATCTGATTGTTTGTTTTACACCATGATACAAGCTTTTCTCTTCTTTCATTTCTTCCTCCCAATCCCTGGTCTCCAACAATATGGTCTTCTCTTCCCTCACCAACTTTTGCATTGAAGTCGCCCATGACTATGATGACTTCTTGTGATTTGCATTCTCAGACATCCCACCCTGCAAAAACTGATTTCAGGGAGGTAGCACCATCGATTTGCAGGAGACTTCCGGGAGAGGTGGGATGTCTGCAATAGAGTAGCTCCTTAGCAGCTGGCCAGCTAGTTTAAATAACGTTAGCTATGCTAATGAACGAATGACACCTGTTAAACTCACCTCAACATGTCTCTTAAAGTCTTAACCCACCATGGGCAATAGAAAAGTCACTGTTGCAAACAGTGCAGCGAGCAACACTGTCATTATTTTGACCCCTATTAGGCAGGGGTACACTTTAGTGTAGTCTGGGGTGACGAACATTTTATATATTTTTTGGAACACTCTGCTACTCTGACTTTTTTTGGAACTCTCTCGCTCTTGCTCTCGCTCTCTCTCTATTGCGTGCGCTCTCTCGCTTGTCACTCTCACTCGTGTTTGCTTTCTCGCTCTTGCTTTCTCCCGCTTGCTTTCTCACTCCCTCTCTCTCTTGCGCTCTCTCTGTCGCGGTCGCTCTCACTCTCACTCGCTCTCTCGCGCTTGTTTTCTTGCTCTTACTCTCTCTCATGGTCGCTCTCTCTCGCTCTTGTTCTCGCTCTCACTCTCTCACGCTTGCTTTCTCGCTCTCTCGCGCTTGCTTTCTCGCTCTTTCGTGCTCGCTCTCTCGCACTTGCTTTCTTGCTCTTGCGCTCACTCTCTCACTCTCTCTCACACGTTCTCTCACGCTCACTCTCAAAAAAATCAATTTCCGGGACATTGTATATAATTTGTGGGCATCAGGGAGCCACTATTAATTTGCGGGAGACTCCCGGAACTTCCGGGAGAGGTGGGATGTCTGCATTCTTCTGGTGCTTTGTCTAGGGAGTGGTAGAAGGCATCAGTTTCTTCCCCTGAGCTTGCCCTTGTGGGTGCAGATACTTGGATGATAGAGATGTTGTTTTGTTGTCCTTTTAGTCTGATTAGCATCATTCTGTCTGAGATATGCCAGTATCCTAGCAGGCTCTTGGATGTTTCTCTGTCTAAGATGATTGCAACACCCTTTTCATGTTGATCTCCAGCAGAGTATATCATCCTGTAGTTGTCTGATTGGAATACTCCAGTGCCTTCCCATCTTATTTCACTTAGGCCTAGGATGCTGACTTCTAGCCCCCTCATTTCTAAAAGCAAATACTCCAGATCCAGATGTAGTTTATCCTCATACCCAGGAGCGACACTTGTGGCCATTCCCCTCAATGATAAATATATAAATTTAGATACCATTGAGGGGGGAGAACTTACCGGGGGGAGCCACAGTGACCAGGTCTCTGGCACTGAGTCTGGTGCTGTGTCTCAGAAGAGCTGAGCGATGATAGGAGATTCCATAGTCAGAGGAACAGAGACAAGGTTCTGTGGGCATGATAGAGATAGAGACATCCAGATGGGATGTTACCTCCCTAGTGCCAGGATCAGGGATACCTCAGACTGGGTCCATGCATTCTCAAGGGCAAGGGTGAGTAGCCAGAAGCCTTGATACTGTACATATTGGCACCAGTGACACAGGTAGACAAGATGAGATCCTGAAGAGAGATTTTAGGAAGCTAGGTAGAAAGCTAAGAAACAGGCTCTCCAGGGTAGTAATCTCTGGATTGCTGCCTGTGCCACATGCCTGTGAGGGTAGGAATAGAAAGTGTGGCTGAGGAACTGGTGCAAGGGTAGGGGTTCAGATTTCTGGATCATTCGTGTCTTTTCTGGGGAAGGTATGACCTGTACAAAAGGGATGGGTTACACCTGAACCCAAGGAGGTCCAATAACCTTCTGGGTAACTTGACCCGAGTTGTTTGGGAGGGTTTAAACTAATTTGGCAGGGGGATGGGAACCGGAGTGGTAGTGCTGAAGATGTGGTAGCTGGTTTACGAAGAGAGGCAATGTATAGTGAGGAGCAAGAGAAAATCTGAAGATGCTGGAAATCCAAGCAACACACAAAATTCTAGAGGAACTCTGCAGGCCAGGCAGCATCTATGGAAGAATACAGTTGACGTTTCGAGCCGAGACCCTGCCAACTGTACTCCTTTCCATAGATGCTGCCTGGCCTGCTGAGTTCCTCCAGCATTTCGTGTGTGTGTTGCTTGTGTAGTGAGAAGAAGTCAGGGCAAAATTGCAGTCAGCAGGATGAGTTGCAACATAAAAATCAAAAGATGGACAAAATCAAAAAGGATGAATATGGGACTGAAGGTGTTATATCTGAATATTTGCAGAGTATGGAATAAGGCAGATGAACTTGTAGCACATTTGCAGATTGCAGGTATGATGTTGTAGGCATCACTGAATCATGGCTGAAAGAAGATTATAGCTGGGAGCTTAATGTCCAAGAATACATATTGTATTGAAAGGATGGGGAGGAAGGCAGAGGGGCAGGTATTCCTCTCTTGGTAAAAAATGAAATCAAATCATTAGAAAGAGGTGATAAAGGGTCGGAAGGTGATGAATCATTGTGGGTAGAGCTAACGAACTGCAAGAGTAAAAAGACCCTGATGAGAGTTATCTACAGACTCCCCACACAAGAGTATGGATGAGGTCTGCAAATTAAAAATGGCAATATGACAGTAGTCATGGGATGCTTCAACATGCAAGTAGATTGGGAAAAGCAATTTGGTGCTGGATGCCAAGAGAGGGAGTTTCTAGAGTGCCTATGAGATGGCTTTTAAGAGCAGCTCATGGTGGAGCCCACTATGGGATCAGCTATTCTAGATTGGGTGTTGTGCAATGGATCAGAATTGATCAGAGAGCTTAAGATAAAAGAACCCTTAGGGGAAATGATCGTAACATGATCGAATTCAACCTGAAAGTTGATAAGGAGAAGCTAAAGTCAGATGTATCAGTATTACAGTGGAGTAGAGGGAATTACAAAGGCATGAGAGAGGAGTTGGCCGGAATTGTTTGGAAAAGAACACTGGCAGGGATGATAGGGAGAGATAGAAGTCAGGGACAAGGAAGTGGCAGGCGAACTGAATAAGTATTTTGCATCAGTCTTCACTGTGGAAGACACTAGCAGTTTGGTGGAAGTTCCAGGTGTCAGGGTCATGAAGTGTGTGAAGTTACCATTACTATGGAGAAAATTCTTGGGAAACTGGAAGGTCTGAAGGTAGATAAGTCACCTGGACCAGATGGACTACACCCCAGGGTTTGAAAGAGGTGACTGAAGAGATTGTGGAGGCATTAGTAATGATCTTCTAAGAATCACTAGATTCTGGAAGGGTTCCGGAAGACTGGAAAATTGCAAATGTCACTCCATTTTTTAAGAAGGGAGAGAGGGAGAAGAAAGGAAATTATAGGCCGGTTAGTCTGACCTCAGTGGTTGGGAAGATGTTGCAGTCAATTATTAAGGATGAGGTCTCAGGGTACTTGGAGACATACAGTAAAATAGGCCATAGTCAGCATGGTTTCCACAAGGGAAAATCTTGCCCGATAAATCTGTTGGAATTCTTTGAAGAAATAACAAGCAGGATAGACAAAGTAGAATTGATTGATGTTGTGTACTTGGATTTTCAGAAGGCCTTTGACAGGGTACCACACATGAGGCTGCTTAATAAGTTAAGAGCCCATGGTATTACAGGAAATATTCTAACATGGATAAACCAGTGGCTGACTGGCAGGAGGCAAAGAGTGGGAATAAAGAGAGCCTTTTCTAACTGGCTGCTGGTGACTAGGGGTGCTTCACAAGGGTCTGTGTTGGAACTGATTCTTTTTATGTTATACGTCAATAATTTGGATATGGAATTGATGAAGAAGAAGAAGAAGAAGAAAGCCCTTAACTCTGAGTGGAGTCATCAGGATGCCATCATGATGGCATTTTTTTTAGCAGGCTTTCTTATTTTTAAGAGGCCGAGCTGCTAGCTCGATGCTGAACCCAGCACGGATGGAAAGTGTGCAAGGGAGATGGCTGGATTCGAACTCGGGAGCCGGCTGGATTCGAACTCGGGAGCCTTCACTCTGAAGTCCGGCGCGGATGCCACTACGCCATCAGCCAGCTATGGAATTGATGGCTTTGTTGCAAAGTTTGCAGACGATATGAAGCTAGGTGGAGGGGCAGGTCATTTTGAGGAATTAGAGAGGCTACAGAAGGAGTTAGACAGGTTAGGAGAATGGGCAAAGAAATGGCAGATGGAATAGTGTTGGGAAGTGTATGGTCATGCACTTTGGTAGAAGAAAATAAAGTGTTGACTATTTTCTAAATGGAGAGAAAAATACAAAAACCTGAGGCACAAAAGGACTTGGGAGTCCTTGTGTAGGATTCCCTAAAGGTTAATTTTCACGTTGAGTCTGTGGTGAGGAAGGCAAAAGAGATATTAGCATTCATTTCAAGAGGACTAGAATATACAAGCAAGGATGTAATGTGAGACTTTATAAAGCAGTGGCGAGGCCTCACTTGGAGTATTGTCAGCTGTTTTGGGCCCCTTGTCTTAGAAAGGATGTGCTGAAACTGGAGAGGGTTCAAAGGAGGTTCACGAAAATGATTCCAGGATTGAAAGGCTTGTCATATGAAGAGCGTTTGATGGCTCTGGGCCTGTATTCACTGGAATTCAGAAGAGTGAGGGCTGACCTCATTGAAACCTATTGAATGGTGAAAATCTGTGACAGAGTGGATGTGGAGAGGATGTTTCCTATGGTCAGAGAGTCTAAAACCAGAAGACGTAGCCTCAGAATAGAGGGGTGTCCTTTTAGAATAGAGACGAGGAGGGAAGCCTTTATATATATTTAAGGCAGAGGTTGATAGATTCTTGATTGGTCAGGTCATGAAGGGACACAGGGAGAAGGCAGGAGAATGGGGCTGAGAGGAAAATTGGATCAGCCATGATGAAATGATGGAGCAGTTCTTCTTCAGACTTTTGGTGTCTTGTTTGCTTCTGTCTCTCCAGGTAATCCCAGGCAGCCTCGATGGTGTTGAGATCAGGGCTCTATAGAGGCCATACCGTCTGAAACCAGATAAAAAATCTAGGGTGCCTAAGACCTTTGCACAGTACTGTCTGTATATGTATAAAAATTAAATGTTTTGCAAAAAGGGAGCAAAAATAGTGAGGTAGTGTTCATGGGTCCATTGTTCATTCAGAAGTCAGATGGCAGAGGGACAAAGCAGTTCATAAAATGTTGAGTGTGTGTCATCAGGCTCTTGTACCTCCTCCCTGGTGGTAGCATTGAGAAGAGGGCACGTCCTGGGTGGTGAGGGTCCTTAATGATGGATGCTATTGGCCATTGCTGCCCTGGGAAAAAAATCTGACTCTCCACTCAATCTATCCCTCGTCATCTTGTACACCTCTATCAGCTCACCTCTCATCCTCCTTTGTGCCAAAGGGAAAAGAGCCAGCTCGCTCAGCCTAGCCTCATAAAACATTCTCTCTAAGCCACGCAGTATCCTGGTAAATGTCCTCTCTACCCTCTCTAAAGCTTCCACATCCTTCCAATAATGAGGCGGCCAGAACTGAACACAATAGTGTATGACATCTAAAAATAAAAAGTATGTTGGGCTATGAATAAAATAATATTTCTAATAAGTCTGTGAATACAGAATCACAAAAATAAAACTATTTCTAGAAAGTCTGCAAATCTGGAACTACAAAAGGCCAGAGGGTGCTGGATTATTGGTGTTTTACTCTTTTGGTGTATTAGACTGTGGAATTAAGGTGATAACGTGTAATTGTTTCTGTATCAATGAACTGATTTCATTTATTCTTTCTTCCCCTGCACAGGCCACTGCACCCTTCCTTCATATTGGTGCAGTTGCCGTGGTAACGTTGCTGGCCTGGCTGGTTGCTGGGCAGTTTGCTCGCTCAGAGAGAATAGGTATGTACTGTCCACCGTTGTCTTCCTGGACCACCCTGCTTCGGCCCAGGACTTTTCAGTGCGGAGGATGGGGGTGTTTTCACCTCCTGAGTCCGGGCACCTCCCCTCATTCTTCTGTTCGATCATCTGCCCTCTGACTCATGGTATCATACGCTGTGGAAACGGGCCCTTCGGCCCAGCTGATCTATGCTGACCCAAGATTCCTATCAAAAAGTCCCTTCTGTCCACGTTTGGCCCAAGTCCCTCGAAAACTTTCCCAACCTGTCCAAGTGTTTTTTAAATGTTGTCAACGTACCTGCCTCCGCCACTTCCTCTGGAAGTTTGTTCCAAATACCGACCACCCTCTGGGTGAAAAATTTGCCCTCAGTCTCTATTAAATTTCTTTACTCTCTCCCTAAACCCATGCCTTTTTGGTTGCCTTTCTCTGGGGAGAAGACTGGCTGTAAGGTTGGCCACATTCAGTGAGATAGAATCAGAGGGTGGTAGAGTACATCAGCCCTTCTGCTCTATGTGAACCAAACTTGTTCCACACTCACACCACTCTCTGAGAGGAGAAATCCCCCCTTAAATATTTTACCTTGCACCTGTAACCTACAGGACCTATAAAAAATATTCATCCCCTCCCCATGGAAGTTTTCATGTTTTATTGTTTTTTACAACAATAAATCACAGTGGATTTAATTTGGCTTTTTTGACACCGATCAACAGAAAAAGAGTCTTTTGTGTCAAAGTGAAAACAGATCTCTACAAAGTGATCTAAAACAATAAAACTTCCGGGGGGGGGGAATAAATATTTTTTATAGACACTGTATGACCTCTAGCTGTAGTCTCAACCAACCTCAGTGAAAACAGCTTGCTTGCACTTAATGGGAATCAGAATCTGGTTTCATACGCGTGGAATTTTGTAGTCTTTGCGGCAGCAGAATATTGCAATATAAAATAAGAGAAAAATGTGTATTACAGTAAGTATATATATTAAATAGTTATATTAAATAAGTAGAGCAAGAATAGAAATTAAAAAGTAGTGAGGTGCTCATGGATTGAGTGTCCAGTCGGAAATCAGATGGAGGAGGGGAAGAAGTTGTTCTACACTCCTCATAATTTTGGATACTTCTATCAAATCTCCCTTCATTCTCCTACGCTCCCGGGAAAAACATCCTAGCGTACCATACATTAAACAGAGTGACCTTTATGAGCCATTACCCAAGGGCTAAGCGTTTCCTTCGAGCCATAGAGTTGAGAGTTAGAGTCAAGTTGTCTACCTGAACTAATCCCATTGACTGGAAAGGAAGGGGCAAGAAGCCAGAATAAGAAGCTGGGAGGTGATAGGCAAGGCCAGGTGAGGGGGAAGGTGCGTGGGTGGAGGAGGGATGAAATAGGAAGCTGAGGGTGATAGGTGGAAGAGGTTGAGGGGTGAAGAGGAAGGAATCTGTTGGGAATGGAGAGTGGATCATGGGAGAAAGGGAAGGAGGAGGAGGTGGGCAGTTGAGGAGAAGAGAGGGGGTGAGAGAGGAGCCAGAATGGGGAATGGAAAAAGAGAGAAGTGGGAGTTGAAGAAATTGGCATGCTGAAAGTGTGTTCCTGTTTGCCCTCAGTGTTTCAGACTTTCCTGCTGCTGCTGTACCTGGGAGTCCTTGTGTCCCTGTACCTGCTACCGTTGTTAATCTGGTCGCCATGCATCATGAACAAGGAGAAGCTGGGCCGGAGACCAGACGTCATCGGAAATGGAGGTGTGCGGATGGTAGGTAACCGCTGACCGAGGAACGAGCAAAAGTCCGGCAGTAAGTTGCACTGGCCTGCCTGCAGCAAACCATGAGATAGCGACACAAAATGCTGGAGGAACTTGGCAGGTCAGGCAACATCAATGGAAACGAATAAACGATCAATGTGTCAGGTTGAGAGCCCTCATCAGGGCTGGAATGAGAAGGTGGGGAGGGCAGGAATGAGAAGGTGGGGAGGGCAGGAATGAGAAGGTGGGGAGGGCAGGAATGAGAAGGTGGGGAGGGCAGTTTTTCTTGTGGCGTGTCGCACCAGACAGTCAGCCATTCTTGTCTGGCGTGTGGTGTCAGGGTTGGTCTCCTTTCGGATTAACCGTGTCACGATATGAACGTTGCTGACTCGACCCTTTTTTTTACAAGGCCGAGTGCCTAGCTCGACGCTCAACCCAGCATGGCTGGAAAGCATGCTCGGGGGGTGGCCGGACTTGGATTCGAACTCGGGAGCCTTCGCTCCGGAGTCTGGCGCTGATGCCATTGGTGCGGCAGTGGAAGGAGGGGAAGGATTGCCCGTCATAGCACACCTGGTTGAGGACATGGTTGAAGAGTCGGAGAGAGGCAGAGATCACAGAGGGGCAGCAGTGAGAGAGCGCTTCACTGAACTCCCATCGAAGAGAAGGTTGAAACTTCTTCAGGGCCGGTGTCCCTTGAAGAGACTTCGCAGTGGAGCAACAGATGATAAACACAAAAGATTCTGCAGGTGCAGCAAATCTGGAGCTTCTGTAGATCCATTGCTGGTCTACTGCAAAGTTTCTTCAAAAGTGTAGGGGGAGCTTCACTCTGTGTCTGACCCCAGGAGTGTGTGATGGGGCAGTGTACAGGGAGTTTCACTCTGTGTCTGACCCCAGGAGTGTGTGATGGGGCAGTGTACAGGGAGTTTCACTCTGTGTCTGACCCCAGGAGTGTGTGATGGGGCAGTGTACAGGGAGTTTCACTCTGTGTCTGACCCCGGGAGTGTGTGATGGGACAGTGTGGAGGGAGCTTCACTCTGTGTCTGACCCCGGGAGTGTGTGATGGGACGGTGTGGAGGGAGCTTCACTCTGTGTCTGATCCCAGGGGTGTGTGATGGGACAATGTGGAGGGAGCTTCACTCTGTGTCTGACCCTGGGAGTGTGTGATGGGACGGTGTGGAGGGAGCTTCACTCTGTGTCTGACCCTGGGAGTGTGTGATGGGACAGTGTGGAGGGAGTTTCACTCTGTATTTGGCCCTGGGAGTGTGTGATGGGACGGTGTGGAGGGAGCTTTGCTTTGTATTCGGCCCCAGGAGTGTGTGATGGGACAGTGTGGAGGGAGTTTCACTCTGTATTTGGCCCCGGGAGTGTGTGATGGGACAGTGTGGTGGGAGTTTCACTCTGTATTTGGCCCCGGGAGTGTGTGACGGGACAGTGTGGTGGGAGTTTCACTCTGTATTTGGCCCTGGGCTGAGCAGGAGTGTTGCAGGTGGGTCTAACTCACAACCTACATCTCTGAGCCGCAGCTAACGGATATAAAAAGACAAGTTGGCAGGTGAATCCTCGAGTGATTGCTACGTATTTAGCACAAGACTTTCACGTGGTTTCACTTGCTGTCAGAGCAGGATTTTAAACTGCTTCCTGCACAAACAGGACAAAGTCTACACAGCCTCTGATGGTTCCCTGGGGGGATCAGAAAATGTGCAGTTCATACGGTAATCCTTCATAAGATCTTGTTGTTACACAGAGTGGTCAAGGAAGGCTGCAATCTATTTTTAATGTCTATTTCCTGTCAGCAAGAAATGAGGACCTGGAATAGTTCTGTAACAGGAGAGGACATTGTATTGCAGCTGTCGCTGGAACGAGGATTGTTGACAATTGAGACGTGGTCTACTACATTCTTAGTTGAGATTTCACAGCGCGGGTTAGACACAGGGTGAAACTCCCTCCTAAACACAGGAGATTCTGTAGGTGTTTGAAATCCAGAGCAACACCCACAAATGCTGGAGGAACTCAGCAGGTCAGGCAGCATCTATGGAGAAGAATAAGGAGTCAACATTTCGGGCCGAGACCCAATGAAGTCCTGATGAAGGGTGGCACACGTTTAGGTGTGCTCATTGGTGGGGAGGGCTTTTCCTGTGATCACTGGGCCATATTCACTACTTTTCATCGGCTTTTCCATTCAAGGTAATTGGTGTTCCCATACCATGCAACCATTCAGGATACTCTCCAGTGGGTATCTATCGAAGTTGGTCACAAACTTCTAAGAAAGTAGAGGGGCTACAGTGCCTCCTTTGTAATGGTACTTATGTGCTGCACCCAGGACGTAACGTACAGAAGAGATGTAGTAGAGATGAGCCAGTCCTCATCAGAGTTTGAGAGGGTCAGCAGTTTTAAATTCCTCAGTGTTATCATTTCAGAGGACTTGCCCTGACCTCAGCAGTATCTCTACTTCCTTAGAAGTTTGCAACCAACGAAAACTTTGACAAACCTCTATAGATGTGTAATGGAGAGTATATTGACTGGATGCATCACAGCCTGGTCTGGAAACACCAATGCCCTTGAATGGAAAATCCTACAAAATAGTGGAGATGGCCCAGTCTGTCACAGGTAAAGCCCTTCCCACCACTGAGCACATCTACGTGGAGCGTTATCGCAGGAAAGCAGCATCTGTCATCAGGGACCCCCACCACCCAGGCCATGCTCTCTTCTCACTGCTGCCATCAGGAAGGAGGTACAGGAGCCTCGGTACTCACACCACCAGGTTCAGCAGTAGTCACTGCCCCTCAATCATCAGGCTCCTGAAACAGAGGGGATAACTTCACTCAGCTTCATTCATCCCAGTATTGAGCTGTTCCCACAACCTATGGATCCACTTTCAAGGACTTTTCATCTCATGTTTTCCATAAAGTCTGCAAGAAAATAATCTCGAATCTCAGGGTTGTATATGGCAACATTTATGTACTTCATTATACATATACTTTGAACTTTTAAATAGAGCTCCCTCTCCAGAGCAGTGAAAGCCTGGGTTTGAGCAGTGTGAAGCTTTCTCTTCACTCTCCTGCGAATTACGTGATAAATAATTAAATTCAGCGTTAGACATGAGCAGAGATTCTCATTTGAGATTCTAATGTTGAAACATTTTCTTTCAGCGTTATTTGAAAAGTTATTATCTTGCGCCACCATGTGGCCATTGTGAGATTTGCGGGTAATTGAAACACCTTTTTGAGCAGGTGTGGCCTCTAGGCAACAGCAAGGAGGTGGTGAGAGCCCCACACCTCTGAATTTGGTATCTTCTGTTACGTACCCCGTAACTGGGTTGCCAAACCAGCAGAAATGGATCACTCAGTTGGAGTCTGGAGTACTAGAACTAAGAAAGTTTTATTAAAGAAACAAGCAACACAGTAATCGAAAGGATAATAAATGCAACAGTTCAGCGATGATAAACACACGTTCACAGAATTAAGATAACAGCATCAATCAAGCTCTATCGTTGTCTAGGGGTAAATGACCAAATTTCAAAGTGACTCAAAGTTCAGTCCAATTTAGTAGTTCAGTTTGCAGTAATCGTTGCCATGGCGATAGACAACGTGGGGGGAGGGAGAGAGAGAACAGGAACAACTGATCATTCAGCACGGCTTCCACTCACAGACCGGCGATATTGCTCACAAGCAACTTTTGGGCAGGTCCTTGGTGATGTCACCTGAGGTCACCGACTGTGACCCCTCCTCTAGATGCGGTCGATCCTCTGCAGTGAACCCGGCACCCAGGCAAGGGCGGACACACACCGGGTTCCCGCTGATCGTACCTTTCCACCCTGGCCATTGTCCGGTACTTCCCACCTACTCGTGAGAGGCGCACCGCTTCCGGGGTCTCGTTACCTCGGGTGTCGTGTGTGTCCTGCCTTAGCGAACCTGCCCCTTTTTATCCCCCTGCTGGGGTATCGCCTGTCCATCACTTCAAACAGTTCAGGGTTCAAAGGGGGAGCTGCTCCAGACAGCTCTCTACACATCTCCAGGTGCTGTTTCATTGTGTCCCTTATCTCTCTCTTGAAGACAGGTGGCAGACCAACTGCTGATCACACAGGACAGCTAACATCTTATCTATGTGTATTCGTCACACTTCACATTCTTGGGATCGATCCCATCTATGGCTCGTAAATTTACAAAGAACCCTGACGCAGGGTTTCGTCCTGAAAGGTCGACATTGCTTTATACTTACAGATGCGGATCGACTGGTTAGATTTCTTCCAGGAGATTGTTTTTCACTCCAAGTTCCAGGAATCGGAATCAGCTTTAACGTATGTAATGAAATTTGTTGTTTTGTGGCAGCAGTGCATAGCAATAGGAAATAATAAAAATTATAAATTACACTAAGAAGTATATATAACAAAATAAAATTTAATTAATAAGTAGGCAAAAAGAGAGGGAAAAGTACTGAGGTAATGTTCACAAACAAGTGAGAATATGCAGATGCTGGAAATCTACAACAACACTCACAAAATGCTGGAGGAATTAAGCAGGTCAGGCAGCATCTATGGAAAAAAATACAGTTGACGTTTTGGGCCGAGATCCTTCGACAGGACTGGAGAATAAAAGATGAGGAGTAGATTTGAAAGGCAGGGGCAGTGGAGAGAAAACAAGGTGATGGGTGAAACTGGGAGAGAGGAAAAACTACTGAGGTAATGTTGCTGGGTTCATTGTCCATTCAGAAATCTGAGGGCAGAGGGACATCATTAAATCGGGAACAGAATCAGGTTTTTTAATTCTGTCTTATTTGACGTGAAATATGTTGTTTTGCAGCAGCGGTACAGTGTATAAATTACAAAATTAATAGTGCAAAAGGTAGTGTTCATGTCCGGTTCAGAAGAACCTTTCTCTTCTCTCACTCTCATCTCGCTGCTGCCATGAGGGAGGAGGTACAGGAGCCACAGGACTCGCACCACCAGGTTCAGGAATAGTTATTACCCCACAACCATCAGCCTTTGAACCAAAGAGGATAACTTCACTCAACCCAACACTGATCACACAACCTATGTACTTACTTTCAAGGACTCTTTAACTCGTAGAGAAGTACAGCACAGAAACAGGCCTTTCAACCCATCTAATCCATGTCAAAACCATTTGAGTGGCCTACTCCCATTGACATGCACTGGGACCATAGCCCTCCATACCCCTACTATCCGTGTACCTATCCAAACCACGCCCCATGTTGAAATCGAGCTCACATGGACCATTTGTGCTGGCAGCTTGTTTCACATTCTTACCACCCTCTGAGTGAAGAAGTTTCCCCTCATGTTCCCCTTAAACTTCTCACCTTTCACCCTTAATCCATGACCTCTGGTTGTAGCCCCACCCAACTTCAGTGGAAAAAGCTTACTTGCATTTACCCTGTCTATACCCCTCATAATTTTGATAACCTCTATCAAATCTACTTTTATTTATGATGTTCTAAATAATAAAGCCCTAACCTATTCAATTTTTCCTTCTAACTCCAGACCCGGCAACATCCTTGTAAGTTTTCTCTGCACTCTTTCAACCTTGTTTACATCTTTCCTGTAGGTTCATGTTCTCGATATTTATTGCTTATTTATTTATTATTATTAGTTTGTGTTTTGTATTCGCACAATTTGTTCTCCTTCGCAGACTGGTTCTTCGCCTGTCTTTGTTGTGTGTGTTTTTCATTGATTCCACTGTGTTTCTTTGTAACTACTGTGAATGCCCACAATAAAATGAGTCTCAGGGTTGTATATGGTGACATATTTGTACTTTGATAATAAATTCACCTGGAATTTGAACTTTGAACTTTGAAATCTGAAGCTGTCCCGGAACCGTTGAGTGTGTGTTTTCAGGCTTCTGTAGCTCCTTCCTGTCCCCAATGGTAGTCACACGTAGAGGGAACGTCCTGGACGGCAAGGGTCCTTAATGATGCATGCCGCTTTGTTCAGTCACCACCTTTTGAAGGCGTCCTTGATGCTGGGGAGGGTTGTGCCGCTGATGGAGCTGGTTGAGTCTGCGTACAACTCCCTGAAACCTCTTGCCATCGTGTGCATTGGAGCCTCCATATCAGATGCAACCAGCCAGAACGCTCCCTGTGGTCCATCTGCAGGAACTTGTCACGTACCAAATCTCTCCAAACTCAAAGTTCAAAGTAAATATATTATCAAAGAATGTATATGTCGCCATATACTGCTCTGAGATTCATTTTCTTGCAGGCATTCACATGGAAAAAGTAGAATTTGCTAAGAACTGTACAGAAACAGACATCGCCAATGTTGAAAAGAAGACAAACTCTGCAACTACAAGACAAAACACTGAATTATAAAGAGTCCTTGAAAGTGAGTGTGTAGGTTGTGGAATCAGTTCAGAGTTGAGGTGAGGGAAGCTCTCCATGCTGGTTCAGGAGCCTGGTGGTTTTGGGGTGACAACTGTTCTTGAACCTGGGGTGTGGGACCCAAGGTTCCTGAACCTGCTGCCCGATGGTAGCAGTGAGAAGAGCGTATGGTGTGGGTGGTGGACGTTCTTGATGTTGGACGCTGCTTTCCTGTGACGGTGCTCTGTGTGGACGTGCTCAGTGGTGGAGAGGGCTTTGCCTGTGATGGACTGGGCTGTGTCCACCACTTCAGCCACAGGTGAGAGCTGAGTATCTGCTGGGGTCCAAAGGTGAGTGAACTGCCTTTGACCAACAAGCCCCTTCACCAAAGGTGCTACCCCTAATATCATTTATGGTATACTTTATGCACTGCACTGCTGCAAAACAAAAAAAATTCACATAATATTCGTTCGTTTGTTATGTGCCATGTCATTTGACGTGGGTGATCATGGTCTTTCCATGACAGTGATTGTTCTTGATCAATTTTTCTACAGAAGTGGTTTGCCATTGCCTTCTTCTGGCCAGTGTCTTTACTGGATGGGTGACCCCAGCCGTTATCAATACTCTTCAGAGATTGTCTGCCTGGTGTCAGTTGTCGTATAAACAGGACTTGTGATATGCGCCAGCTGCTTGTACGACCATCCACCAGCTGCTCCCATGGATTCACGTGATCCTGATCAGGGAGCTAAGCAGGTGCGACCCCTTGCCCAGGTGTGACCTGCAGTCTAAAGGAGGGAAGGAGTTGCTTACACCTCCTTTGGTAGAGACGTATCTCCAGCCCACCACCCAACATGTCATAAAAGACAGTGATAATGAACCTGATTCTGGAGCAACAAACAATCCCCTGGAAGAACTCCTTACGAAGCAGAGCCATAGATATGCCTTCTTTCCGGTTGTATCAATATGCTGGGCCCAGGACAGATCCTCGGAGTTAATAGATAGATACATAGATAGATTAATGGTAGGGGTCCTTGGCATAAAAAAAAAGTTGGGAACCCCTGCTCTAGAGTTTACAGAAAAAGGTGCCGAAAGGAAAAAAGAAAGATCATTCGGTGAGCGACAGTACTGTGGGCAAAAATACCTTGTTAATGAGAGAGGTCAAAGGAGTATGGCCAAACTGGTTCAAGCTGACCGGAAGGTGGCGAACAAGAGAAAATCTGCCGATGCTGGAAATCCGAGCAATACACACAACATGCTGGAGGAACTCAGCAGGCCAGGCAGCATCTGTGGAAAAGAGTACAGTCGACGTTTCGGACCGAGACCCTTCGGCAGGGCACCGTTACAACAATGTTGTGCAGAAGAGCATCTCTGAGTGCACAGCATGTTCAACCTTGAAGTGAGTGGACTACAGGAGTAGAAGACCATGCTGGGATCCACCCCCTTACCTAATAAAATGGCCACAGCGTTATATGTAACAGTATATTGCAATGCACTGCTGCCGCAAAGCAACACATCTCACATCGAATGCCAGTGATAGTAAACCTGAGTCTGATTCAGAGGGAGGGTGAGCAGAAAAGTTTCCCAAGGATGGTACCAGGCCAGGAGGGTTTGAGTTGGAAGGAGAGTTTAGGTAGGCTGGTGCCATTTTCTCTGGAGTGAAGGAGGCTAAGATGTGCCCATGTGGAGGGTTATGAAATGACAATGGCCATAATAAAGGTTGCAGACTTCATTCCCCGATGTACAAGAGTCTAAACTAGAAGCCATGAGTTTAAGGTGATGAGGGAAAGATTGCTAGGAGGCCTGAGGGGCCACGTTTTTCACACAGAGTCTGGTGGAACGAGGGTGCCAGAGGAAGTGGTTGAGATGGGAACTCAATTTCAAGATGGCGCCGAGCTGTGATGGCCGTCAGGTTTGTGGTTCAGACTTGTTTTAGGCTCGTAACGATGGCTTCTGGGGAAGGCGTGGTAGGTTAGGGGTTGGGTCAGGGATGAGGTGAGGGGTCAAGGGCAGCAAATGAAGAGTTAGAGGAAGGAGCTGGAGGTTGGAGTTCAGGTCAAAGTGCTCCGAGGTCGAAGGCCAGTGATCACCAAGGATGGAAATCTGAGGTCTGTGGGCTCCAAGAACAAGAGGTAGTGATCACTGAGGTCGGCGAGTCCTGGGGGTGGAGTCCGAGGTCAGCGAATCCCAAGGTTGAAGGCCTGAGGTTGGTTGGCAGGTGCCGGGTTTGGAGGCCTGTGATCAGCAAGTATTAAGATTGGAGGCCCATGGTCAGCAGTACAGGGACCGAAGCCCAGAGGTCGGGCTCCTGAAGCTTGTGAGTCTGGGGGCCGGAGGCACGGAGACAGCCTGTCCTGGGTCGGAGGCCTGACTTTGTGTGTGTGTGGCATGAAGGGTTTGTTTTGCTATTGTTACTTGTACATTGGCTGCGTGTTCTGCTAATTGTGGGCACGCTATGTTGACGCTGGAGTGTGTGGTGACCCCAGCATATCCTCAGATTGTGTTGGTTGTTAACACAAACAACACATTTCACTGTATGTTTCAACGCTTATGTGATAAATGAATGAATAAATCTAAATCTAACTATAATGTTTAAAGGCATTTGCCTTTACGGACAGTTTGTCGAGAGGAAAGGTTGAGAGGGCTTTGGGCTCCATGGGACGAGCTTTTGGACGGAATGGGCATGTTAGGCCAAAGGGCCTGTTTCTCCGTGGCCCAGTGCATCTTGGGAGGGTGCCTCTGCTGACTGACCTCCCTGGCCTTGCGGTAATCCCTGTCCCCTATTACCTCTCTCCTCAGCTAGCCCCGGAGAACACCCTGATGTCCTTCCAGAGGGCGGTCGAGCAGCAAGCGGGTGGCTTCTTTGTGAACATCACCGTCAGGTGAGTGGTGCGGGAGGTGGGTGTTGTCGAGCAGCGAATTGTTACTGGTGGGATCTTGCTGTGCACCAGGCACCCACCCCGGAGCAGGCCTCTCAGGGAAGATACTCGCGTGGACGGTAGATTGTCCTACTTTACGCAGGGAAGCAGGGAGTCTGCAGAAGGACTTGGACAGATTAGGAGAATGGGCAAAGAAGTGGCAGATGGAAAACAGTGTTGGGAACTGCCTGTTTGTGCACTTTGGTAGAAGGAATAAAGGTGTAGACTGTTTTCTAAATGGGGAGAAAATTCAGAAATTGGTTTTGGGCCCCTTATGTAAGAAAGGATGTGTTGGCATTGGAGATGGTCCAGAAGAGGTTCACAAGAATGATCCCAGGAATGAAAGGGTTAACATATGAGGGGTGTTTGACGGCTCTGGGCCTGTACTTGCTGGAGTTTAGGAGAATGAGGGGAGATCTCATTGAAACGTTAAGAGGGCCTCGATAGAGTGGATGTGGAGAGGATGTGGGGCAGTTTAGGACCTGAGGGCACAGCCACAGAAGAGAAGGATATCCCTTTAGAACAGAGATGAGGAGAAATTTCTTTACCCAGAGGATGGCGAATCTGTGGAATTTATTGCCACAGATGGTGATGGCGGCCAAGTATTGGGATGTATTTAAAGAGGAGGTTGATAGGTTTTTGAATGGTCAGGGTGTCAAATGTTTCGGGGAGAAAGGTTAGCATGGTAGCATATTTGGTTAATGTAACTGTTTACAGGGTTCAATTTCCGCCACCACCTGTAAGAAGTCTGTACGTTCTCCCCATCACCACGTGGGCTTCCTCCACCTGCTTTGGTTTCCTCCCCCATTCCAAAGATGTCTGGGCTAGCGTTAATAAGTTGTCGGCATTCTACGTCAGCGCCAATAGTACGATGGTACTTGCGGGCTACCCCCAGTGCATCCTCAGACTGATGGTCATTTATGCAAACGATACATTTCACTGTATTTTTTGATGTACGTGTGACAAATAAAGATAATCTTTAACTTTATAATCTTTAATTGGATTGGGAGGGAAAATAAATCACCCATTATCAAGTGGTGTGGCTGTTCTGATGGGCTGAGTGGCCTTATTTTACTCTTACATCTTATGGTTTGATTGAAATTGTTGCCAAGAAAGGCCCCAGGTAAACGTGCCAGACTCCCCACCTGGCCCGACCAGCAGCTCTTGGCAAATGCTCCCTCATCCGTTGGCTGATTTCTCCTGTTATCTGTTCTTCAAGTTACGATGGGGTCCTGTTCGTGGTCCACGACACCACTCTGCGACGGACTACCAACGTGGAGGAGGTCTTTCCCGACCGGGCCTCTGACAATGCAGCCATGTTCAACTGGACAGACCTCAGAGGTCTGAACGCTGGCCGCTGGTTCTTCCAGGTGGGTCCACTCTCCTCTCCTTTCCAGTACCTTCCTCCCCGCTTCCCGTCTCTTAACCCTTCCTTGCAAAACTCCCCCCAACCTCCCTATTGAGTTCACCCTCCCCAACAATCGCCAGTTCAAGCAGATGCTGGAAATCCAGAGTCACACGCACAAAATTCTGGAGGAACTCAGCAGGTCAGGAAGAATCTATAGAGAGAAAAACACAGTCAACATTTTGGGCCGAGACCCTTCATCAGGACTGGAAAGAAAGGAGGCAGAAGTAAGAATGTTGGGGGAGGAGGACAAACTGGAGGGTGATAGGTGAGACCATGTGAGGGGGAAGCTGATTGGATGGGTGGGGAAGGGAGGATGAAGTAAGAAACTGGGAGGTGATAGGTGGAAGAAGAAGGAATCTGATGGAGAGGAGGGTGGCCCATGGGAGAAAGGGAAGGGGGAAGGGAACCAAAATGGAGAATGGAAAAAGAGAGCAGAGAGAGGGGAAGAAGTTACCAGAATTTAGAGAGATTAATGTTCATGCCATCAGGTTGGAGGTGACCCAACATGAGTGTAGTTTCGTTAAGGCACAAGAGGAGGCGATGGACTGACACGTCAGAATGGGAATGAATAGTCAAATTTAAATGGTTGGCCACTGGGAAATCCACCCGGTTGGTTCAAGAGTCCAATAGCAGCAGGGGAGAAGATACTCTTAAGTCCAATCACACAGGATATTCATGAGTGGTGGAGTGGAACCAGGATAGATGTGATGGCCCCCTTTCTATAGGAGGATCCCCAGGGTAGGTGAGACCAAAACTAGGGTGCTGGGGTTTACGGTGAGACTGGAAACATTTAAAATGGACATCAGGGACAATGTTTTCTCACAGGAAGGGGCAAGGCTATGGAACAAGACACCAGTGGGAGTGGTTGAGGCAGGTACTGGAGTATCCTTTATGAAGCATTTAGATTAGGTGGGGCTTGGAGAGATAGAGGCCAAATGCAGGAAACTGGGACTTGCTCGGCGGGTAAAACGGTTGGCATGGACTGGTTGGGTCGAATAACCTGTATCCATGCCTTATCACTCTGTGACTTTATGAGTCTGCCCCTTCCACATCCTCTGTGAATATTTCTGGGAGTTAAACTACATCACTGTTACAAATTGTAACAATAAACACAGAATGGTGGCCGGTGGCTCATTGTTAATAAACTGCTGGCCCACTAAATGCTGATGCCATCTAGTCAAAACATTTTACTTTTACCATTGTGCCTGTCGGTTGTTTTGACTGCCTGACATTATTTACTTGTGTTTTGAGTTGTGACTTGTGTTTGTTTGATGTGTCTAGTACAAAAAGAAACATTTGAAGTGCTGCACAGTTTTCAGACAGTGTAAAACTCTCCTGCTTAGAGCAATGGTTGGTCCATGCAGCTAGAAAAAGAATTGGAAGGAACATTGGATAGAAGCTGTCCTTTAGCCTGACATGCTTTTAGATGTTTGTTTCTTCTGCCTGAAGGAAGGGGGTGGTGAAGAAGAGAGAATGTCCGTAGTAGGTGGGGATTTTTGCTGATGCAGTCTGCTTCATTGAGGAGTGGGGAGTACAGACAGAGTTGATGGATGGAGCCTGGTTTCCGTGATGTACTGAGCTACGTCCACAACTCTCTGTAGTGTCTTGCGGTCCCAGGCAGAGCAAGGCTGTGATGCACCCGGAGAGGATGCCTTCTGTGGCGCTTCGGTAGAAACTGGCTACCGTTACCGGGAATTGGTAAGGACCATGGAGCGTTGTATCACGTCCACTTGTGGCTGTTTCGTAGGAGGATCCTTTCTGGACGGCCAAGGAGCTCTCTCAGACGGACCACACGGAGGCCTTGAACCAGTCGCTGTGCCGCTTGGTGGAGGTGCTGCAGCTGGCCGTCCGGAAGAACAAGTCGGTGATGCTCGACCTCTGGAGACCCCCGGCTGAGCACCCCTTCCACTTCACCTGGATCAACGTCACGCTGGAAGCCATCCTGGAATCGGGGATCCCCCAGGAGATGGTGAGCTTGTTTTCTCTGGTGCTTGCGTTAATGGGTTGTACCTGCTGGGGGTACAGGGACGAGTCAGTGGCCCCCCCACCCACCCCCCAGCATCTGGCTACTGCCGAAACACACCGCTTATTATTGTCAATTACTAATTAGATAAACACTCATAATCTTCATCAGTCACAGAGTCACAGAGCACTACAACACAGAAACAGTCCCTTCGGCCCATCTAGTCTGTGCTGAACTCTTATCCTGACTGGTCCCAATGACCTGCACCCAAACCATATCCTTCATACCCCTCCCAACCATGCATCAATCCAAATTTCTCTTAAATGTTGAAATCAAACCCACATCCACACTCTCACCACCCTCCGAGTGAAGAAATTCCCCCTCATTGTCCCCTTAAGCATTTCACCTTTCACCCTTGACGCATGACCTCTGGTTCTAACTTACTCAGCAGAATAAAACCTGCTTGCATTTACTCTATCTGTACCCCTCATAACTGTGTGTGCCTCTATCAAATCTCCCCTCATCCTGCTGCGCTCCAGAGAATGAAGTCCGAATCAATTCAGCCTTTCCGTATAACTCGGGTCCTCAAGTCCTGGCAACATCCTTGTAAATTTTCTCTGCATGCTTTCCATCTCATTGATATCTTTATTCTTCCCTGAGCACCTGTTTTTGTGCGGCAGTTCTCTATGATTCTAAGAAATGAAGAAAATCTTCATCACACAAAGGCGGGCGGAGATGTTGAATTTTGTCTCATGACATGTATTAGATGGAGAGGATAACCTGGGAGTGTCTGCTGCCATGTTTCAGGTGATGTGGCTCCCTGAAGAGGACAGGTCGCTGGTTCAACGACTGGCCCCGGGCTTCCAGCACTTCTCCTCCGTGAAGCAGAATGCCACCGCGTTGCACAGCCAGGGCATCTCCGGACTGAACCTGCGCTACAACAAGGTCGATGCGGATGAGATGCGGTAATACCGTCCATTCAAGCCTTTCGAGCAGTTGCATTGGTTTCAAATTTCCAGCACCTGCAGAGCCTTAGGACCCACACCACCATGTTCAGGAACAGTTATTACCCCACGACCATCGGGCTCTTGAACCAGTGGGGATAACTTCACTCGCCCCATCATTGAAATATTCCCACAACCAATAGACTCACTTTCAAGGACTCTTCATCTCAAGTTCTCAATATTTATTGCTTATTTATTCATGATTATTATTATTTCTTTCTTTTTGTATTTGCACAGTTTATCTTTTGCACACTGAATGCCCCAGTGGTGCAGTCTTTCATTGATTCTGTTATGGTTATTATTCCATAGATTTATTGACTACGCCCGCAAGAAAACGAATCTCAGGGTTGTATATAGTGACATCTATGTACTTTGAACTTTGAACCTTGATCTTACCCTTCCATAGATGGATTTGTAGATTTGGCTAGATCTCACTGTTCTAAGGTAAAAGAAACCCTAACTCCTTTCATTGATGGAGATGGATCGATTTCCTCACTCCCCCGACCTTCTCTCTTCTCCCTCCTCCAATCGAGCAGAAGACCCAAACAGCCTGAAAGTGAGCCCCACAAGGTTCAAGGACACCTTCTATCCCGCTGTTATAAGACTATTGAACAGCCCCCCAGTACAAAGATGGATTCTTGACCTTATAATCTACCATGTTGTGACCTAGTCTGCTTGCACTGCATTTCCTCTGTAAGTGTAGCACTTTATTCTGCATTCTGTTCTTGTTTTACCTTGTTCTATCTCAAAGCACTGTTGCAATGAAATGATCTATACGAATAATATGCAGAACAAGCTTCTCACTGTACCTTGGAATGCATTCAGTGGCCAGTTTATTATGTACTCCTGGGCACCAGCTCGTTAATGCAAATATCTAATCACTTAATCATACGGCAGCAGCTCAATACATAAAGCTATGCAGTCAGAGTCAAGAAGTTCAGTTGTTGTTCAGACAAAACATTAAAATGGAGAAGAAATGTTGAAAGGTTCATTTATTATCGAAGTGTGTATCCATATACAACTCTGAGATTTGTCTTCTCCAGATAGCCATGAGACAAAGAAAGAACATGAAAGTTGCTCAGAGAGAAACTTCAAACACACACCCCTCCTGCACAAAAAAGAATGGCATTCCGATCATCAACCCCAAGCTCCACTTCCTCGCACAGGAACATAGACCCCAAAACAACACCTCCCCTGCACAAAAGGCCAACAGAAAACAATGGGACATCAGTACCCAAACATCTTCCCCTTGCACAACAAAACGGAAAAGAAATGGGCGATAAAAAACACAGAATATAAAACCTTGAGTCTGAAAATGTCCACAGTCCATAAGCGCAATAGTCTAATCCATAAACGCAGAACCACGATACCATCCTGCGATATCACGGGCATTCATCGAGAAGGAGGGATATCACACGAGGCAGGGAGGCCAACCCGCCTGCCGCAGCGAGCCACACAGTGATAGGCTGCTCTCAGATTTCTTCTCCAGCAGCGATCAAAAAGAAGGCAGTCAGCACTGAACTCTCAGTCACTTCCCCCATTTGCCTCAATGTCTCAATCTTCCTCAAAGCTTTGATTGGCGATTAATGGATGCTTTAACCAGTGAGATGGAGTCGATCATTGGCTCGTGCCCCATCTTGAAGTTTCTTCCCGTTGAGGCTGTCTGAGTATGCTCTTGCTTTCCGGAATCTTATTGGAGACAGCAAAATGCTGGATTACTCTAACAATCTCCAAACTGTAAAAGTCGCAGGCTCTAACAGTCCCAGAAGCACAGTTGAGGTGAAAGACAGATGTAAAAGAAGTAAAAGAGATATTTTCAAAAGCTATCTTGAAGATGTCGACTGAGGTTCTGATGTTTCAGATGTGATCGAGGCAGAGGAATGAAAGGTGGGGGAGTAGCATTGCTTGTTAGGGAAAATATTACAGCAGTGCTCAGGCAGGACAGATTAGAGGGCTTGTCTACTGAGTCCTTGTGGGTGGAGCTGAGAAACAGGAAAGGTATGGCCACATTAGTGGGATTGTATTACAGACCACCCAATAGTCAAAGAGAATTGGAAGTGCAAATCTGCAGAGAGATAGCAGGCAAGTGCAGGAAACATAAAGTTGTGGTGGTGGGGGATTTTAATTTTCCATATATTGCTTGGGACTCCCATACTGTTAGGGGTCTAGATGGTGTAGAGTTTGTAAAATGTGTTCAGGAAAGTTTTCTAAATCAATATATAGAAGGACCAACTAGAGGGGATGCAATATTGGATCTCCTGTTAGGAAATGAGTTAGGACAAGTGACAGAAGTCTGTGTAGGGGAGCACTTTGGTTCCAGTGATCATAACACCATTAGTTTCAACTTGATCATGGACAAGGATAGATCTGGTCCTAGGGCTGAGGTTCTTAACTGGAAGAAGGCCAAATTTGAAGAAATGAGAAAGGATCTAAAAAGCATGGATTGGGACAGGTTGTTCTCTGGCATGGATGTGAACAGTGGTGGGAAGCCTTCAAAGCAGAAATTTTGAGAGTGCAGAATTTGTATGTTCCTGTCAGGATTAAAGGCAAGGTGAATAGGAATAAGGAACCTTGGTTCTCAAGGGATATTGCAACTCTGATAAAGAAGAAGAGGGAGTTGTATGACGTGTATAGGAAGCAGAGAGTAAATAAGATGCTTGAGGAGTATAAGAAGTGCAAGAAAATACTTAAGAAAGAAATCAGGAGGGCTAAAAGAAGACATGAGGTTGCCTTGGCAGTCAAAGTGAAGGATAATCCAAAGAGCTTTTACAGGTATATTAAGAGCAAAAGGATTGTAAGGGATAAAATTGATCCTCTTGAAGATCAGAGTGGTTGGCTATGTGCGGAACCAAAGGAAATGGGGGAGATCTTAAATAGGTTTTTTGCATCTGTGTTTACTAAGGAAACTGGCATGAAGTCTATGGAATTAAGGGAAACAAGTAGTGAGATCATGGAAACTGTACAGATCGAAAAGGAGGAGGTCCTTGCTGTCTTGAGGAAAATTAAAGTGGATAAATCCCCGGGACCTGACAGGGTGTTCCCTTGGACCTTGAAGGAGACTAGTGTTGAAATTGCAGGGACCCTGGCTGAAATATTTAAAATGTCGCTGTCTACAGGTGAGGTGCCGGAGGATTGGAGAGTGGCTCATGTTGTTCCGTTGTTTAAAAAAGGATCAAAAAGTAATCCGGGAAATTATAGGCCAGTAAATTTAACGTCGGTAGTAGGTAAGTTATTGGAGGGAGTACTAAGAGACAGAATCTACAAGCATTTGGATAGACTGGGATTTATTAGGGAGAGTCAACATGGCTTTGTGCGTGGTAGGTCATATTTGACCAATCTATTGAAGTTTTTTGAGGAGGTTACCAGGAAAGTGGATGAAGGGAAGGCAGTGGATATTGTCTACATGGAAGGTCCTGCATGGGAGGTTAGTTAGGAAAATTCAGTCGCTAGGTATACATGGAGAGGTGGTAAATTGGATTAGACATTGGCTCGATGGAAGAAGCCAGAGAGTGGTGGTAGAGAATTGCTTCTCTGAGTGGAGGCCTGTGACTAGTGGTGTGCCACAGGGATCAGTGATGGGTCCATTGTTATTTGTCATCTATATCAATGATCTGGATGATAATGTGGTAAATTGGATCAGCAAGTTTGCTGATGATACAAAGATTGGAGGTGTAGTAGACAGTGAGGAAGGTTTTCAGAGCCTGCAGAGGGACTTGGACCAGCTGGAAAAATGGGCTAAAAAATGGCAGATGGAGTTTAATACTGACAAGTGTGAGGTATTGCACTTTGGAAGGACAAACCGACGTAGAACATACAGGGTAAATGGTAAGGCACTGAGGAGTGCAGTGGAACAGAGGGATCTGGGAATGCAGATACAAAATTCCTTAAAAGTGGCGTCACAGGTAGATAGGGTCGTAAAGAGAGCTTTTGGTACATTGGCCTTTATTAATCAAAATATTGAGTATAAGAGCTGGAATGTTATGATGAGGTTGTGTAAGGCATTGGTGAGGCCGAATCTGGAGTATTGTGTTCAGTTTTGGTCACCAAATTACAGGAAGGATATAAATAAGGTTGAAAGAGTGCAGAGAAGGTTTACAAGGATGTTGCCGGGACTTGAGAAACTCAGTTACAGAGGAAGGTTGAATAAGTTGGGACTTTATTCCCTGGAGCGTAGAAGAATGAGGGGAGATTTGATAGAGGTATATAAAATTATGATGGGTATAGATAGAGTGAATGCAAGCAGGCTTTTTCCACTGAGGCAAGGGGAGGAAAAAACCAGAGGACATGGGTTAAGGGTGAGGGGGGAAAAGTTTAAAGGGAACATTAGGGGGGGCTTCTTCACACAGAGAGTGGTGGGAGTATGGAATGAGCTGCCAGACGAGGTGGTAAGTGCGGGTTCTTTTTTAACATTTAAGAATAAATTGGACAGATACATGGATGGGAGGTGTATGGAGGGATATGGTCCGTGTGCAGGTCAGTGGGACTAGGCAGAAAATGGTTCGGCACAGCCAAGAAGGGCCAAAAGGCCTGTTCCTGTGCTGTAGTTTCTATGGTTTCTATGGTTTCTATGAGGAAATGTTTTACACTGGCGCCACCTTGACCAGATGTGATCTAAGTGACATTGACTGTGGAATGAATGTTGGTGCCAGATGGCGTGGTTTGACTATCTCAGAAGCTGCTGATCTCTTGGGATTTTCATGCACAACAGTCTCTAGATATTACAGAGAATGGTGAGAAAAGCAAAAAATAGCAGTTCTGTGGGTAAAACCGTCTTGTTAATGAGAGAGGTCAGAGGAGAATGACCAGACTGGTTCAAGCTGACAGGAAGGCAGCAGGAACTCAGCTAACCACGTGTTACAACATTGATGTACAGAAGAGCATCTCTGAACTTCCACGTTGAACCTTGAAGTGGATGGGCTACAGCAGCAGATCACACTGGGTTCACTCCTGTACTTACTGAAGTGTCCACTAAGTGTGTATAAATAACACCGAGAACATGAGTTGTAGGGTCTGTGAAGGTGAGTCTGTAGGTTGTAGGATCAGTTCAGAGTTGTGGTGAGTGAAATTATGACTCCAGTCCTCTTGCCCAATTAAAATATTAAAACATTAAATCCTTCTTAATATTTTAATGCTGTGTAAGATTGTAAAGTCTCAAAAACATATGAAATGGAAGCAACACACACAAAATGCTGGAGGAACTCAGTAGGTCAGGCAGCAGCTATGGAGGACAATGAACAGTTAACATTTTGGGCCTGATAAGGGTCTTAGCCTGAAATGCCAGCTGTATGTTCCTCTCCATAGATGCTGCCTGACATGCTGAGTTCACTGGGCATTTTGTGTGTGTTGCTTTGGATTTCCAGCATCTGAGAAATTGAAGCAGAGAGGGACTAATCAGCCTGTTATACCTGTACGTGGAACATCCTTTTACACAGCCCAACCTCCCCACACAAATCCATATCCCTTGAATCCTTTAATAAAGTCCAAAGTTCAAAGTAAACTTATTATCAAAATACATAATACAATTCAAATACAAAATACATAATCAAACTACATAAATGTCACCATGTACAACCCTGAGATTCATTTTCTTGCGGGCATACTCAATGAATCCATAGAATAATAACCATTATAGAATCAACGAGTCCTTGAAAGTGAGACCACAGGTTGTGGGAACATTTCAATGTTGCCTTTGGTTCAAGATCCTGATGGTTGAGGGCTGAACCTGAGTGGTTGAGGCCTCTGATGACGGATGCTGCTTTCCTGTGACAGTGTTTCATGTAGATTGCTCAACGATGGGGAGGGCTTTTCATCTTGATGGACCGGGCCATATCCATTACTTTTTGTAAGATATTCCATTCAAGGGCATTGGTGTTTCCATACCAGGCAGCGATGCAGCCAGTCAATATACTCTCCACCACACTGTTATAGAAGTTTGTCTAAGTTTTAGACATCATGCTGAATCTTCGCAAACTCCTAAGGAAGTAGAGATGTTGCTGTGCTCTCTTCATAAATGCACTTACATCCTGGATCCAGAACAGGTCCTCCGAAATAATAACAACACGGAGTTTAAAGTTGCTGACCTTCTCTACCTCTGATCCTCCCATGAGGACTGGCTCATGGATTTATGGTTTCTTTCTCCTGAAGTCAATAATCATCTCCTCAATCTTGCTGACGTTGAGTGCAAGGTGGTTGATGTGCCACCTCTCAGCCAGAGTTTCAATCTCCATCCTATACGCTGATTCATCACCACCTTCGATTCGGCCTACGACGGTGGCGTCATCAGCAAATTTGACAATGGCATTGGAGCTGTGCTTAGCCACACGGTCGTAAGTGTAAAGTGAGTAGAGCGGGGGCCAAGCACGCAGCAGAATATCTGAGCATGTTAGATACCAATCATAGAACGTTACAGCACAGTACCCTTCGGCCCAAGATATTGTGCCAACACTTTAACCTGCTCGAAGATCAATCGAACCCTCCTATCCTGCATAGCCCTCCATTTTTCCATCACCCATGTGCCTGGTTTTGAGTCTCTTAAATGTCCCTAATGTATCTGCCTCTACTCTCACCCCTGGCAGCACGTTCCAAGCACCCACCACCCAGTGTAAAAATCCTACTTCTGACAATAGTAAACCTACTCTAATTCCAGTTCCAACATGCAGGCCCTTCAGTCCACAATGTGGTGCTGACATTTTAACCTAACCCTTCCCTCCCACATAGCTCTCCATTTTTCTGTTATCGATGAGCCAATTTAAGAGTTTATTAAAGAGTATTTTTGCTATGTTTTTGCAGATTGGTTATTTGGTCATCCTTTGTGTGTTTCATTTACTCTATTGTCTTTCTATGATCTACTGTGAATGCCCACAAGAAGATTAATCTCGGGGTTGTATATGGTGACATCTATGTACTTTGATAATAAATTTACTTTGAACTGAAATGCCCCAAATGTATGTGCCTGTGACACCATCCCCAGGACACCTACCACACTTTGTTTAAAAAGCCTGCCTCCGACAACACTCCCCCACACTTCCCTCCAATCACCTTATAACTAGCCTCCCCCTGTGCTTTCTGAGGTCCAAGTCTCGCGTCACCTTCTGGCACCGAGCTCTTCCTTGGGATGCACACTTCACCTCTCTGTTTTGTTTGCAGGAAATATGCCGCAAAGAATATCACCACCAACCTGTATCTTGTCAACGAGCCGTGGCTGTTTTCGGTGCTGTGGTGCGCCGGCGTGCAGTCTGTTACGTCCGATGCCTGTCAAATCTTAAACAAAGTGCGGACTCCCACCTGGATATTGGTAAGTGACAGAAAGGGAGAGGCTGTTCAGCCCCAGGACTCGATTCTGCCCCCACATAGCTTCCCCACCCCGGCAGGGCATTCCACTCACCTACCACGCTCTGTGTAAATAAAACCCCACCTCCCTATACTTCCCTCCAATCACATTAACATTTTGCCCCCTTGAATTAGCCGTATCCACCCTGGGAAAAAGTCTCTGGCTGTCCACTCGACCTATGCATCAG
The DNA here is from genome assembly GCF_963921235.1 of Mobula hypostoma. Classification (NCBI taxonomy): domain Eukaryota; kingdom Metazoa; phylum Chordata; class Chondrichthyes; order Myliobatiformes; family Myliobatidae; genus Mobula; species Mobula hypostoma. The sequence goes on from NC_086103.1 coordinate 181,887,988, forward strand.
TCACTGAAAGCAAGCATGCAGGTACAGCAGGCAGTGAAGAAAGCTAATGGCATGCTGGCCTTCATAACAAGGGGAATTGAGTATAAGAGCAAAGAGGTCCTTCTGCAGCTGTACAGGGCCCTGGTGAGACCACACCTGGAGTACTGTGTACAGTTTTGGTCTCTAAATTTGAGGAAGGACATTCTTGCTATTGAGAGAGTGCAGCGTAGGTTCACAAGGTTAATTCCAGGGGTGGCGGGACTGTCATATGTTGAAAGATTGGAGCGACTGGGCTTGTAGACACTGGAATTTAGAAGGATGAGAGGGGATCTGATTGAAACATATAAGATTATTAAGGGATTGGACACGCTGGAGGCAGGAAGCACGTTCCCACTGATGGCTGAGTCCAGAACCAGAGGCCACAGTTTAAGAATTAGGGGTAGGCCATTTAGAACAGAGTTGAGGAAAAACTCTTTCACCCAGAGAGTGGTGGATATATGGAATGCTCTGCCCCAGAAGGCAGTGGAGGCCAAGTCTCTTGATGCTTTCAAGAAAGAGATGGATAGAGCTCTTAAAGATAGCGGAATCAAAGGTTATGGGGATAAGGCAGGAACTGGATACTGATTGTGGATGATCAGCCATGATCACAGTGAATGGCGGTGCTGGCTCGAAGGGCCAAATGGCCTACTCCTGCACCTATTGTCTATTGTCTATTGTCTATGCCTCTTATCAATGAAGTGTCGATGTTCCAGGTTGAAACCCTGCATCAGACCTGGGCTGCAATACCTTTTGAGATCCTCCAGCAGTTTGTTTAGAACGTAGAACAGTACAGCACAGGAGCAGGTCCTTCACCCTACAGTGTTGAGCCGTCAATTAAATAACTAATCCCTCTGCCTACACAACATCCATATCCTTCCAATTTTAAAAAAATCTCCTATTTATTTATTTGTTTGTTTATTGAGAAAGAGCACAGAATAAGCCTTTCCGGCCCCTCGAGCCACACCGCCCAGCAATGCCCTGATTTAATCCTAGCCTGATGACGGGACAATTTAACACCAGCCCAGGCAGTGCATTCCAGGCATCCACCACTCTGTGTTGTAAAAACAAACAAGGGAAACTCTGCAGAGGCTGGAAATCCGAGCAACACACACAAAATGCTGGAGGAACTCAGCAGGCCAGGCAGCATCTAGGAAAAGAGTACACAATTGATGTTTCGGGCCGAAGCCCTTTGGCAGGACTGGAGAAAGCAGCTGAGGAGTAGATTTAAAAGGTGGGAGGAGTGGAGATAGAAACACAAGACGATAGGTGAAACCTGGACGGGGAAGGATGAGGTAAAGAGCTGGGAAGTTGATTGGTGAACGAGACAGAAGGCCATGGAAGAAAGAAAAGGGGGGAGGAGCACCAGAAGAAGGCAATGGGCAGACAAGGAGATAAGGTGAGGGAGGGAAAAGGGGATGGGAAATAGTGAAGGAAGGGGGTGGGGGGCATTATCAGAAGTTAGAGAAGTCAATGCTTATGCCATCAGGTTGGAGGCTACCCAAGCGGACTATAAGGTGTTGTTCCTTCAACCCAAGTGTGGCCTTATCACGACAGTGGAGGAGGCCATGGATGAACATATTGGGATGGGAACGGGAAGTGGAATTAAAATGGGTGGCCACTGGGAGATCCTGCTTGTTCTGGCGGACAGAGCGTAGATGCTCGGCAACTTCCCTGTCCGTTCGTCCCTCCCCACTGATCTCCCTCCTGACACTTACCCTTGCAAGCGGAACAAGTGCTTCACCCGCCCCTACACCTCCTCCCTCACTACCCCAGGACCCTAAACAGTCCTTCCAGGTGAGGCGACACTTCACCCGTGAACCTGTTGGCGTCATATTACTGTGTTCGGTGCTCCTGGTGTGGACTCCTATATATCGGTGAGACCCAATGTAGACTGGGAGGCCGCTTCACTGAGCACCTCCGCCAGAACAAGCAGGATCTCCCAGTGGCCACCCATTTTAATTCCACTTCCCATTCCCATTCCGATATGTCCATCTATGGCCTCCTCCACTGTCATGATGAGGCCACACATAGGTTGGAGGAACAACGACCTTATATTCTGTTTGGGTAGCTTCCAACCTGATAGCATGAACATCGATTTCTCAAACTTCTGGCAATGCCCCCACCCCACCACTTCACCCATTCCCGATCCCCTTTTCCCTCTTTCACCTTATCTCCTTGTCCGCCCTTTGCCTCCTTCTGGTGCTCCTGACTCCTTTTCTTTCTTCCATGGCCTTCTGTCTCGTTCACCAATCAACTTCCCAGCTCTTTACTTCATCCCTCCCCGTCCAGGTTTCAACTATCACCTTGTGTTTCTCTCTCCCCTCCACCGACCTTTTAAATCTACTCCTCGATTTTTTTCCTACAGCCCTGCCAAAGGGTTTCGGCCCAAGATATCCACTGTACTCTTTTCCTTGATGTTTTCCTGAGTTCCCCCAGCATCTTGTCTGTGTTGACCTGTTGTAAAAATATTGCTCCTCACATCTCCTTTGAAATTACGCCTTCTCACCTTCAATGATTGCTTCTTGCTCCAGATTCCACCATCTGGCAGTCCCCTGTGCGCACGCCTGGCCTTTGTGTGGCTTTCTCTGCCGGCGAGGATGTCACTGGGGATTCCCCAGGACTGAAAGGGCCATCTGAAGAGTAGACAGAGGAGACAGACAGCAATCCAAGCAGCCCTGTTCCCTCTAAGCACACACTAACTGAAATGCTCCTGCACACATAACCTTTGTTGCCACGCAGATGGAATTGGATGCAGCTAAAGTTTTAAAACTTGGAAGGTTTTCTTTGTTGTACTGTATCTCATTATTTGAATTAATACAGTACTGTGCAAAAGTCTTAGACACACACACACATAGCTAGGGTACCTAAGACTTTTGCACAGTACTGTAGTAATTTTATGTATTGCACTGTATTGCCACTGCAAAAAGAAATCATGACCGACGTGAGTGACGATAAATCTGATTCTGATCTGGGTCTCTATTGCGGACTGAGAGTGGGAAGGGGCAGGGAGAGGGGAATCATGGTTGGGAAAAGGGAAAGGGAGAGGGGAGGGAGCGGGAAGCACCAGAGAGACATTCTGTAATGATCAGTGAACCAATTGTTTGGAATCAGATGACCTTGCCAGGTGGCTCAGGGCTGGGTGTGTCTGCACCCTCACCACCCCTGCCCCTGCCCCTCACACTCCTTCTCTGCCTCCTGTCCCACTCCCCTCCCACAGAGCTTCATCCTCACCACCCCTGGCTCCCGCCAGATTTACAAACTCGCTCCATGTTGACAACCGCGGTTCTGCGCAAACGCTTTGTGCACCCTAGCTTTATATCGGTGCCTAGGACTTTTGCACAGTACTGTAAATGAAATCAAAAGTATGTGATTTTTCATTTTTTATTCTAATTATTCATAGTATGATTATTACAAAAAAACTAAAGCACCATACAATTTTCAGGCTATGTAAAACTTTCATGCTCAGAGCAGTGATGAGGCTGCATAAAAATAATGAGAAGGAAAGTTGCAGCTTCTGGTGGGGGGGGGGTCCTTCTAATTAATCTCCCTTGGTCCCCCAAGCTTAAGTTTAGTCAGCTCTTACAATTTCACAGACTTGTTTTTTTGTTCCACGCCCCCAGTGAATTGGTTGTCATCTGTGTGTTCTGCTGTTCTGCACGGGTGGTTGCTCCGCCCTCCTCCCTCCCTCACTCCGCTCTCCTCTGTCCTCCTCCCTCACTCCGTCCTCCTCCCTCGCCCATCCTCCTCCCTCCCTCATCCTCCCTCCATCACTCCGCTCTCCTCCCTCCCCCATCCTCCTCCCTCCCTCTGTCCTCCCTCCATCACTCCGCCCTCCTCCCTCCCTCATCCTCCCTCCATCACTCCGCTCTCCTCTGTCCTCCTCCCTCACTCCGTCCTCCTCCCTCCCCCATCCTCCTCCCTCCCTCATCCTCCCTCCATCACTCCGCTCTCCTCCCTCCCCCATCCTCCTCCCTCCCTCTGTCCTCCCTCCATCACTCCGCCCTCCTCCCTCCCTCATCCTCCCTCCATCACTCCGCCCTCCTCTGTCCTCCTCCCTCCCCTATCCTCCATCACTCCGCCCTCCTCCCTCCCTCATCCTCCCTCCATCACTCCGCTCTCCTCTGTCCTCCTCCCTCACTCCGTCCTCCTCCCTTCCCCATCCTCCTCCCTCCCTCATCCTCCCTCCATCACTCCGCTCTCCTCTCTTCCTCTGTCCTCCTCCCTCACTCCGCCCTCCTCCCTCCCCCATCCTCCTCCCTCCCTCATCCTCCCTCCATCACTCCGCTCTCCTCTGTCCTCCTCCCTCACTCCGCCCTCCTCCCTCCCTCACTCCGCTCTCCTCTGTCCTCCTCCCTCACTCCGCCCTCCTCCCTCCCCCATCCTCCTCCCTCCCTCATCCTCCCTCCATCACTCCGCTCTCCTCTGTCCTCCTCCCTCACTCCGCCCTCCTCCCTCCCCCATCCTCCTCCCTCCCTCATCCTCCCTCCATCACTCCGCTCTCCTCTCGTCCTCTGTCCTCCTCCCTCACTCCTCCCTCCTCCCTCCCCCATCCTCCTCCCTCCCTCTGTCCTCCCTCCATCACTCCGCTCTCCTCTCTTCCTCTGTCCTCCTCCCTCACTCCACCCTCCTCCCTCCCCCATCCTCCTCCCTCCCTCATCCTCCCTCCATCACTCCGCCCTCCTCTGTCCTCCTCCCTCCCCTATCCTCCATCACTCCGCCCTCCTCCCTCCCTCTGTCCTCCCTCCATCACTCCGCCCTCCTCCCTCATTCTGTCCTCCTCCCTCACCCTGTCCTCCCTCCCTCACTCTGTCCTCCTCCCTCCCCTGCTCTCCTCCCTCACTCTGCCCTCCTCCCTCCCTCTGTCCTCAACGCCCCCCAGCTGCCCCCACACCTTTGTCTCCTGAACTGCCTGAGCAAACACAGGACGCTGTTTCTTTCACTTGGCAACCCGAACCCTTTGACGGTGACCGCTGCAATTACCTGCTCTTTTGTGTGTGCACATCTGTGAATGAGCATTTGTGCCTGATTTAAAGGCTTTAACGCCGGTTGCATTTCATCCACACTCCCCTTCCAGGGGAATACGTGACAGAAACACAAGCGATTCTACAGATAAGAGAAAATCTGCAGATGCTAGAAATCCAGAGCAACACCCACACATTTTGGAGGAACTCAGCAGGACAGGCAGCTTACCTGCGGAAATGAATAAACAGTCGACGTTGTAGCGAGCCCTATGAGGAAAAGTTGAGCGAGCTGAGCCTTTTCTCTTTGGAGTGAAGGAGGGTGAGAGGTGACCTGACGGAAGTGTACAAGATGATAGGAGGCATAGATTGAGTGGATTGCTAGAGACTTTTTTCCCCAGAGTGGAAATGGCAAATATGAGGGGGCAAGATTTGAAGGTGCTTGGAGGAAAGTAAAGGGACGATGTCAGAGGTAAGTTCTTTACACCGAGAGTAATGAGTGGGTGTGGAGCACGTTGCCTGCGATGGAGGGAGGGGCAGATACATTAGGAACATTTAAGAGACTTTTAGATCCGCTCACTATGATAGTAGAATGGAGGGTTATGTGGGAGGGAAGGATTAGATTGATGTTAGGGTAGGTTAAAAGGCTGGCACAACCCCGTGGGTCGGAGGGCCTGTACTGTTCTGTGTTCTATGTTCAATGTTAAGTACCTCGAGGGAGCTTCACTCCATCTCTGAGTGTTTTTGTTTTGAGAAATGGTTTACTAATTCAGTTATAATACTTAAGTCATTCTCAATTCAGAACTTTCTTAACATCAGATAACCTCAAACCAGAATCTGATTTATGATCACTGACATACGTTGTGAAATTTGTTGTTCTGTGGCAGTGATGCAGTGCAACATGTTAAAATATACTATAAATAACAACAGAAAATGAAAATAAGTAGAGCAGAAAGTGTGCAAAACAGTGAGGTAATGTTTATGGTTCACAGGCATCAGTGCTGATGCAGGGTTTTGAACCGAAATATCAACTGTTTCCTTCTTCCCATTGAATGGGACAGTGTTATAGAGATATCGCACAGAAACAGGCACTGTGAATATCTGGTCTGTGCTGAACAGTCCAACCCTGGGAGTGTGATGGAATGATGTAGAGGGAGATTCACTGTGTGTCCGATCCCGGGAGTGTGTGATGGGACAGTGTAGAGGGAGTTTCACTCTGTGCCTGACCCTGGGAGTGTGTGGTGGGACAGTATAGAGGGAGCTTCACTCTGTGTCTGACCCAGGGAGTGTGTGATGGGACAGTGTAGCTGGAGCTTCACTCTGTGTCTGACCCTGGGAGTGTGTGGTGGAGTGTAGAGTGAGATTCACTCTGTGTCTGACCCTGGGAGTGTGTGATGGGACAGTATAGAGGGAGCTTCACTGTGTGTCTGACCCTGGGATTATGTGGTGGGACAGTGTAGAGGGAGCTTCACCCTATGATAACCTGTGCCCTGAGAGTACTTAAGGGTGAACTGACCGAAAAGAATTGTGAATAGATCCAATCCTACCAAAACTCTGTAACCCCAGAGATATAACACGGTTCTCTTTCTTAAATGCAGCATCCCGATGAATACCTGATGCTCTGGATAACCACTGACATCATATCAATCACCATCGTGGTGGGGATCTTCATCCTGCAGAAGTGAGTGAGAATTCCCTCTCCGCTGGTCTCTGCCTGTGGTGTTGGCTTGATGCTTGTTGTTCTGGACTTCATCTCATTCTCAGCTCTCATTCTCAGGGGTGGTGGGATGGTGTCCTGGGCTGTGGGAAGGGTCTCTGGTTGGCCAGGTTGCTCCATTAATTGAGCCTTGGTGAGTTAGGTGCCTGGGATGTTAGGTAGACCCTGTTGCTTGGGTCGTTGAACTGTTGGTGAATCCATACCAAACCTTCTGGAAGGTGCCTATCGTTCCCAGGACTTGTCACCTCAATGCAAATAGTTGACCCAGTCCGCTGTGAGTCGCTGAGGGGGACTACAGAAGGAGAGAGGTTAGTGTCACAGAGGGGTGAAAGCAAGTAAGTCAGCTGGAGGGAGGAAAAGGTTGATAGATAGAGATAGCACATTCTCCCTGTGACCGCGTGAGTTTCTGCCGGATGCTCTGGTTTCCTCCCACATTCCAAAGAGGTGCAGCTGAATGGGTTAATTGGCCACTGTAAGTTGCCCCTTGTGTGTGAGTGAGGGGTGGAATCTGGGAATGTGGGGAGAGTAAAATGGGATTAGTGTAAGATTTGTAGAGTTGTTCAGACACACAGCACAGAAACAGGCCAATGGGTCCATCCAGCCCATGCTGAACTATTCTGCCCAGTCCCACTGACCTGTCCCTGGACCATATCCCTCCATACCCCTCCCATCCTTGTACTTACTCAAACTTCTCTTAAATGTTGAAATCAAACCTGCATCCACTAGTTCTGCGGTCAGCTCATTCCATACTCTCACCACCCTCAGAGTAAAGACATGTTACCCTTAAGCATCTTGCCTTTCAACCATAACCTATGACCTCTGGTTGTAGTCCCACCCAACATCAGGGGAAAAGGCCTGCTTCCATTTACCCTATCTATAGCCCTCATAATCTTGTATTCCTCTATCAAATCTCCCCTCAATCTCCTAGGCTTCAGGGAATAAAGTTCCAAACTATTCAACCTTTCCCACTCAACCCACCACTCTCTCCGTGTGAAAAACTTACTCCTGACATGCCCTTGGTACCTATTTCCAAGCACCTTAAAATTATGCCCTCTAGTGATAGCCATTTCAACCCTGGGAAAAAGCCTCTGACTATCCACACGATCAATGCCCCTCATCATCTTATACACCTCTATCAGGTCACTTCTCATCCTCCATCACTCCAAGGAGAAAAGGCCAATTACACTCAACCTACTCTCATAAGGTATGCCCTCCAATCCAGGCAACATCCTTGTAAGTCTCATCTGCACTCTCTCTATAGTATCCACATCCTTCCTGTAGTGAGGTGAGCAGAACTCCAAGTGGGGTCTGACCAAGTTCTTACATGTAGGATCAGTGGAGTCCATAAGACCATAAAACATTGGAGCAGAATAAGGCCATTCAACCCATCGAGTCTGTTCCACCATTCCATCATGGCTGATCTCTGATCCCACTCAACCCCACACACCTGCCTTCTTGCCTTATCCTTTGATGCCCTGACCAATCGGGAAACGATCAACTTCTGCCTTAAATATACTCACAGGCTTGGCCTCCACTGCAGAGCATTCCACAGATTCACTACTCTCTGGCTAAAAAAATTCTTCCTTACCTCTGTTCTAAAAGGTTGCCTCTCAGTTTTGAGGCTGTGCCCTCCAATACAGGATACCCCCACCACAGGAAACATTCTCTCCACATCCAACCTATCTAGTCCTTTGAGCATTGATAGGTTTCAATGAGATCTCCTCCTCCACATTCTTCTAAATTCCAGTGTGTACAGGCCCAAAGCTGTGAAATGCTCCTCATATGTTAAACCCTTCATTCCTGGAATCATCCTCGTCAACTTCCTCTGGACTCTCTCCAATGATAACACATTCTTTCTGAGATATTGGGCCCAAAACTGTCGACGATACTCCATGAGTGGGCTAATTAGTGTCTTATAAAGGCTCAGCATTATCTCCTTGCTTTCATATTCTATTCCTCTTGAAATAAATGCCAACATTGCATATACCTTCTTTACCACAGACTCAATCTGTGAATTAACCTTCTGGGACTCTAGCATGGGGACTCCTAAGTCTCTCTGCACCTCTGATGTTTGAATTTTCTCCCCATTTAGATAATAGTCTGCACTATTGTTCCTTTTACAAAAATGCATTACAATACATTTCCCAAGACTGTATTCCATCTACCACTTTTTTGCCCTTTCTTCCAATTTGTCTAAGTCCTGCTGCAATCGCATTTGCTTCCTCAGCACTACCTACCCCTCCACCTACCTTCGTATCATCCGTAAACTTTGCCGCAAAGCCATCAATTCCATTATCCAAATCATTGACATACAATGTGAAAAGTAGCAGTCCCAATACTGACCCCTGAGGAACACCACTAGTCACTGGCAGCCAAGCAGAAAAGGCCCCTTTTATTTCCATTTGCTACCTCCTGCCTGTCAGCCATTCCTCTATCTATGCCAGTATCTTTCCTGTAACCCCAAAGGATTTTATCTTGTTAAGTAGCCTCATGTGTGGCATCTTATCAAACACCTTCTGAAAATCCAAGTAAATGACATCCACTGCCTCTCCTTTGTCCACCCTGCTTGTTACTTCCCCGAAGAACTCTAACAGATTTGTCAGGCAAGATTTCCCTTTACAGAAACCACGCTGACTTTGACTTTGTTCATCATTAGTCTCCAACTACCCTGAAACCTCATCCTTAGTAACAGACTCCAACAATTTCCCAACCACTGCGGTTAGGCTAACTGGCCTATAATTTCCTTTCTTTTGCCTTCCTCCCTTCTTAAAGAGTGGAGTGACATTTGTAATCTTCCAGTCCTCCGGGATCATGCCGAAATCAAGTGATTCTTGAAAGATCATCTGTTATCTCTTCAGCAATCTCTCAGGGCTCTGGGATGTAGTCCATCTGGTCCAGGTGACTTATCCACCTTAAGACCTTTGAATTTGCCTAACACTTTTTCCTTGGTAATAGCAATGACACTCACTCTTGTTCCCTGACACTCATGGACCTCTGGCACATTGCTAGTGTCTTCCACAGTGAAGACAGGTGCAAAGTACCTGTTAAGTTCACCTGCCATTTATTTGTCCCCCATCAGTACCTCACCAGCATCATCTTCCAGTGGTCCAATATCAACTCTAACCTCACTTCTACTCTTTATATAATTGAAAAAAACTTCTAGTATCCTGCTTTATATTATCGGCTAGTTTGCCCTCATATTTCATCTTTTCCCTTCTTAGTTGCCTTTTGTTAGATTTTAAAAGCTTCCCAATCATTCAACGTCCCACTCACTTTATATGCTCTTTCCTTATCTTTTATGTAGTCCTTAACTTCCCTTGTCAGTCACGGTTGCCTACCCCTTCCATTTGAGAACAACTTCTGTGGGACATATGTATCTCGCGCCTTGTGAACGATTCCCAAAAACCTAAGCCATCGTTGCTCTGCTGTCATCCCCACCAGATTCCTCCTCCAATCCATCTCAGCAAGCTCCTCGCTCGTGCCTCTGTAATTCCCCATATTCCATTCTGATACTGATACACGTGAGTAATGCTTCTCCCTCTCAATTTGCAGTATGAATTCAATCATGTTTTGACACTGCCTCCGAAGGGATCCTTTACAATGAGCTCCCTAGTCATAGAATACTAGCAGAGAAACATAAGAACATAAGAAATAGGAGCAGGAGTCGGCCACCTGGCCAGTTGAACCTGCTCCCCCATTCAATAAGACCATAGCGATCTGGCCATGAACTCATCTCCACCTACCTGTCTTTTCCCCATAGCCTTTAATTCCCCTACTATGCACAAATCTATCCAACCTTGTCTTAAATATATTTACTGAGGTAGCCTCCACTGCTTCATTGGGCAGAGAATTCCACAGATTCGCCACTCTCTGGGGAAAAGCAGTTTCTCCCCATCTCCGTCCTAAATCTACTCCCTGGAATCTTGAGGCTATGTCCCCTAGTTCTAGTCTCACCTATTAGTGGAAACAACTTCCCTGCCTCTATCTTATCTATCCCTTTCGTAATTTTATATGTTTCGATAAGATCTCCTCTTATTCTTCTGAACTCCAGTGAGTACAGCCCCAGGCGACTCGATCTCTCCTCACAGTCTAACCCCTTCATCCCTGGAATCAACCTGGTGAACCTCCTCTGCACTGCCTCCAAAGCCAGTATATCCTTCCTCAAGTAAGGAGACCAGAACTGCACACAGTACTCCAGGTGTGGCCTCACCAGTACCCTGTATAGTTGCAGCACAACCTCCCTGCTCTTAAATTCAATCCCTCTAGTAATGAAGGCCAACATTCCATTTGCCTTCTTGATAGCCTGCTGCACCTGCAAAGAGGTCCTACGGCCCATCTAGTTTGTGCTAAACTATTAATCTGTCTAGTCCCAGCAAACCCGCTCATGGACCATAGCCCTCCATACCCCTCCCATCCAATCTTCCCTTGAGTTTCGACATCATACTGGTATCCACCACTTCCGCTGACAGCTCGTTGTGCGCTCACACCACCACTCAGATTCCCATCAGATTCTCCACAGGTTCACCCTTATCCCAAACAAACTCTTGTTCTAGTCTCACCCAACCTCAGTGGAAAAAACCTGCTTGCAATATACCCCATCTCTACCTCTCATAAATGTTGTATGCCTCTATCAAATCTCCCCTCATCCTCCTACACTCTGTGGAATAAAATCTGAACCTATTCAACCTTTCCCTCTAACTCATGTCCTCGACACCCGGCAACATCCTTGCAAATTAATGAATACTTGAAGATAGCATAGGGTTAGTGGACTGAAGGGCCTTTCTTTGTGCTTTATGCCTTTATGACTCTGACTCGTATGGAAGTAGGGAGGAGGAGTGGGGGATTAGTTGAGTTAGGTTGAAGGAGGTAGTGGAGAGATGAGAAAGAAGGCAGAGGAATAGGAGGGAAAAGAAAGTTGTGTTGTGATAAAGTTTGATATATGTTGACATGACTAAAAACAGGCTAAGCTTGGCCTTGTTAAACTGTGTAGAAGTGGTAAGTTGTTACTTAGCAAGGCTGATCAAAGCCCATCACCCCTACTGGGGCAAAGGCTGCCAATAGCAGCTTGCCAGAGTCCTCTCTCCTGGGTAGTTCTTTCAAATTGTCTCCTGGCGTAGCCCATCTTCTCTTGTAGGCAGATATACATCCTATCCCACTGATGAGGTCTCCAGAGCTCTGTATTGCTTTTCTGTAGCTCTGGGTTTTAATGCGATGGAGCTGGTCTTGAATCATGCCGTCTTTGGGAGGGTTGGTGGAGATAGGGAGTGGGAGTTCAAGGACCTCTCTTTCTTCTGTAGAAAGGGAGGGGACAGTAGAAGAATCTCGATGCCAGAGCCCCATCGAACGTCTCCTTGGGAACATTGGGGAAAACATAATCTTTCCTTGATCATTCACCTCCAAGGGCGAATTCACTCCCCGCTCATTCCCATCGTGTATAATCATCATGGACCAAACGTCTTCCCTTGGCTTCTGTTGTCTCACTAATGGTTTGTGTGTGTGTGTCTCTCTCTCTCTCTCTTTGGCTGTGTTTGTTGGTGTATTTGTTGTTTTGCTGATGAGCGCGCGTGTGTGTGTGTGTGTGTGTGTGTGTGTGTGTGTGTGTGTTTTTGAAAGTCAGTCGTCCCTTTGAGATGCATAGATCCCCCTCCTGTGTGTTGGTGTGTACCTTTCTGCTTGCTGTTCTGAATGTCTGTGTATCACTAATCTAAAAGCAGGACCCTGCAGATGCTGTAGGAAATGCCCATCGGGCCACGAAGCATCTGTGGGGGAGAGAAACAGCGAAATAGAGTTGGTTTCAGGTCACTGACTGTTCATCTTGTTCTGATGTCCGATCTTCAATCTGAAATATCATCTCTGTTCCTCCCTCCACAGCTGCTGGTTGGGCTGCTGAGGTATCTCCAACATGTTCTGTTCTAATCTCAGTGTTTCCTGCCAGGCAATTGAATAATCATCAAAGTTTTATCCCAACCAGCAGTTCCTTTGTAAAGAAAGTCAATCCCTATGTCTTGTGAGGTTTAAGGGCTGCATAGGGAAATGGTGCCATTGGGTTGGGCTTGTATTGGTGTCACAGCCTACAACTGGGCTTGGTCTTTGACCTACAACTAGCCTTGACTGTTGACCTACAACTGGCTTTGACCCTTGGCCTACAACTAGGCTTGAGCTTGATGTGCAACTGAGATTTACCTTTGCCCTCAATTTAGGATTGACCCTTGTCTATAACAGGGTTTGTACCTTGGCCTACAACTGACCTTGACATTTGGCCCCCAACTGGTCTTGGTTTGGCCTACAATTGGGCTTGACCTTGGCCAATAACAGAGAATGACCTTTGGCCTACATTTGGACTTGACCCTTGTCTATAACAGGGTCTGAAGCATGTCCTACAACTGAGCTTGAGTTTAACTTATAGCTGGCCTTGACCTTTGACCTACAACTGAGCGTGACATTTGGTCTGTGACCTGGCATGGTCCTTGGTCCAGAGGTGTAATCAGGCCTGAGTTTAGGACTCAAGCTTTAGGCTTGAGTCTTGAACTGGGCCTAAACCAAGAGCTAAGCCTGAAACCAGGCCTTGTCCTAAAACCTGCCTGATCCAACAACAAGGCTGGTGTCTAAGGCTAAGTCTGACCTGAACTTCTGGAAGTTATTCAGTCCTAAAGTATGCCACTTAACACCAAGAACCACCTCTGAGCCCCTCGAGAGGGCCGTGTTGACCTTCCCACTGCAGTCTGTGCAGTGAACGTGAGGAGGAAAAGCACCTGTCTTGGTCTGATGGCAGGGTAGAGTGGGAGCTAGGAGATGCCTTGAACTCCTTTCATACCCAGCCCCTAGCTTTTGCCATTGAATGTTACCTTACACACAGTGATAAAAAAAGTGGCTTTGGGTATTGGTCAGCAAATTTCCACCATGTGGACGGATCACGCAAGGTAATTCCTCCGCTTAAGAAGAACAGGAGTAGAGGAGGTATGTTCCCAATAGAAGGTTACACGGTGAACTCGGAAATGTTGAACGGTGCTCCGTTCACTCTTTGCATTCATCTTTTCAGTATTCCCTTCCTTCCCTTTCACTGACGTTATCTCCCTGTTCTTTCCCCCTCTCCTGTTCTCTCCTTCTCTCCTTCTTGCTCTCTCTCTGCTGCACCCTGGCATCTTACAGCTATCACCTGATCAGGTATGGCGGAGACTTCTGAATGACCTTTGACCTCCCCCGGAGTGGGAAGCCTAATTTCCTCACTTCCTCAGAACCTCCCCTCCCCTCCCTTGTGATCCTCATGTTCCTGGCAACACCACTCTCCTTTCCCTCACCTCCTACTTCCACACCCTATCTCTCCTTGGTGTCTTCCTCTTTCCCTCTCCCTCCTCCTGCCTCCTTCCCTGTCAACCTTCCTTCTTGCTATGGCACTGAGGCCAGGAGAGAGCTCGACCTTTTCCTGACAGCTCCTGAATGTAGGCCTGCCATCTTACCTACCCCTTCCTCTCCCCAGCTTCCAACAAGTTTATTATTATAGTCAGAGAATAAATGCTGTCAAATTAGCTTATTTTTCCTCAAACAGCGTAGTACATTACAAACATAAACCACATAATTATCATAAAAATATTAACATAAATTAACATAGATGAACATAAATTAACATATATTAAAATGCATAATGCTGGTGTAATTTGAGAGAGCAAAGAAATATAGGCCGGCAACCCCGTTGCAGGAAGAATGTGGAAGCTTTGGAGAGGATGCAGAAGAGGTTCACTAGGATTAGAGAGTGTGAACTCTAAAGAGAATTTGGACAATCATAAATACAAGAGCGTCTTCAGATGTTGGAAATCTTGAGGAACAACACATATAAAATGCTGGGGAAATTCAGCAAGTCAGGCTGCTATGGAGAGGAATGAACTGTCAACGTTTCAGCTCATGACCAAACACGTTGACGGTTTGTTCCCCTCCATAGACGCTGTCCGACTTGCTGAGCTCCTCCAGCATGCCTTGCACTGGACAAACTTGTGTTTGTTGTTTTTTTTTCTGGAGTGGCGGAGGCTGAGAGGAGATCTGACTGAGGTGTGTAGTATTATGTGAGGCATACAGAGAGTACACAGCCTGTATCTTTTCTTCAGGATAGATACATCAATTACCAGAAGGCATGAGTGTAAGGCAAGATGGGGCAAGTTCAAAGGAGATGTGAGAGGCAAGCTTTGAACGCAGAGTGGTGGGTGGCTGGAATGTGCTGCCTGGGGTGTTGGTAGAAGCATTTAAGAGTCTCTTAGACACATGAATCACTGAACACAACCCATGGACTCACTTTCAAGGACTCAAGTTCTTAGTATTATTTATTTACTTTTTTTTGTATTTACACTATTTGTCTTCTTTTGAACATTGGTTGTTTTCCAATCTTTGCGTGTAGTTTTTAATTGATTCTATTGTACTTCTTTGTTCTACTGTGAATGCCTGCAAGAAAATGAACCTCAGGGTAGGATATGGTGACATATAGGTACTTTGATAATAAATTTACTTTGAACTTTGAGTAGGAAGAGAATGGAGGTATATGGACCATGTGCAGGCAGACAGGATCAGGTGTCATCTAAGTCAGCCCCACATCTTTGTGGTTGCTATGGAAATGCAAGGCTGTGGACCAGGACCTGTTGGGTGAGTGATAAAGGTCCAGATGCAGGGCATTTTGTACCCTATACCCTGTTAAGGAGAGGTGAGGGCAAAATTATGATAGCATTGTGAATGCAATCCATTTCTGTTTATTTTGTTTATCTACCACGATCCTGGGGTGTACTATGGTCAGGATTTTCAGGTCTCTTCAAGAACTTGATGGCGGCAGGGAAGGAGCTGTTGCTGAACTTTGAGGTGTGACTCTTCAGGCTCCTGTACCTCCTGCCTCACGGCAGCGTGGAGAAGAGGGCACGGCCCAGGTGATGATGATCCTTCAAGAGGACATCCCTTCCACAGATATGGCCTCTTGTAGAGGAGAGCTGTAACCCATAACGGAGCTCGTGCAGTCCACTCCGGGGTGGCAGGGTGGAGATACGTCCCTACCAAAGGAGGTAGAAGGCTCTCCTTCCTGCCGCTAACCTGCTGGTCACCCTTGGGCAAAGTGTAGCACCTGCTTTGCACACCCCCAACCCCCAGCCGATCAGGGTCACGTGGAGTCATGGGAGCAGGTGGTGGATGGTCGTATGAGCAGCCAGTGCAGATCACAAGTCCTGGTTATGTAACCACTGATACCAGGCAGGCAATCTCTGAAGGTATTGATAGTGGCAAGGGTCACCTGTCTTGTGAAGACACTGCCCAGAAGAAGGCAATGGCAAACCGCTTTTGTGGAAAAATATGCCAAGAACAATCGTGGTCATAGAGAGACCATGATCACACAAGTCATACGACACAGAACATAACAAATGAAGAGTATATACAATTATGTTTCGTAACTCCAAAATTAATTGAAAGAAAAAGTCCAAAATACAGCTCTAACTTCATGTTTACTTTGAGCGAGATGTGCACCCTATCACACAGTAGTGTCATGATGTATGCAGTTCATTTATTTTTACATGAAACCCACAAAAAGTTATTTAAATAAAGAATGCTTAATCAACAACATGTTTGCAGGAATACTCAAATATTACTGGAATGTTAAATACACACCATATACTTACGCTTATCTTCCCACACCTTTCCTCTGATCACCTTTCCCCCAAGAATGCTGAGGCTCTGTAAGGCGTTGGTCAGACTGCACTTCAAAGTTCAAGTTTAATTGTCATTCAACCATACATAAATGCCCATAAGTACCTTGAAACAAAGCAGCATTACTCTGGGGCCGAAGTGCAAAACACAGCATCAACCATCACACACAGCACAAGGCACATATTAAATCGCGAGCACGTATAAAACGTCAATAAAATGCAGTCACAGATCCCGAGTCCATGAATGTTGCAGGAACCTGCAGTCACAGACAATACAGCTTGTCTTCTGCCGAGCGGACACTGGGAGGCAGCACTGAGCCCTGCTTGGACGCCACGCCACACCGCCTCTCTGATGCCTCTCTCCTGATGGCTGTAAACAGGTTACACTGCGGCTTGAGACAGCTCTGCCTCTGTAGGCCCCTGCCGTCCGCCAATAAATCAGTGAATCAGGCTAACAGCATTCCACATCAACAATGTCCAGCAGGGTTTTGCTATCACAAGGAGAACTGAGGGCTATCCGGTAGGGAAATTCTAAGCAGTTTCTGGAGTAGGTAACATGGTCAGCACAACATTGTGGGCCGAAGGGCCTGTGATGTGCTGTAGATTTCTATGTTCTATGTTAAGAAAAGCGTCTAAGATGATCACTCACGGTTGGACTACAAAACTTTGTGCACCAATTCCTCTGACGCCTCTCTGACGCAGCAGCACGATCCAAACCAAGTCCAGCTCCTTCAGTTTCTACGCCAATGAACAACTGGCTGATGGGGTAGACCTGTAGTATTTTAAGTTCTTAATGTCCAGCGGGGTCTTGCGATCACAAAAAAAATATGTTTGAAAGGGGCAATCACACCTTTGGTTGACCCCGTAGGAGCCGCTGCGATCGAACACGTCACCATCTTACTGGAAGCATTGTGAGCAGCTTTGGGCCCCTTATCTACGAAAGGGCGTGCTGGAATTGGAGAGAGTCCGCAGGAAGTTCACGTGAATGATCCCAGGAGTGAAAGGGGTTAATGTATAAGGAACATTTGATGGCTGTAGGCTTGTACTCACTGGAGTTTAGAAGAATGAGGAGGGATGGCATTAAAACCTATCCATTGTTGAAAGGCCTTGATAGAGTGGATGTGGAGAGGCTGTTTCCTGAAGTGGTGGAGTCTATGTCCATTGGGCACAGCCTCAGAATAGAGGGACATCCATTTAGAACAGAGATGAGGAGGAACGTCTTTGGCCAGAGGGTGGTGAGTCTGTGGAATTCATTTCCATGGATGCTGTGGAGGCCAAGTCATTGGGTAGATTTAAAGTGGAGATTGACAGGTTCTTGATTAGTCAGAGGGTCAAGGATTACGGGGAGAAGGCAGGAGGATGGAGGTGAGAAGGATAATACTGGCGGAGAAGACGCGCTGGGCTGAATGGCCTCATTCTGCTCCTATGTCTTATGGCCTAAGGTTTGTGGTGTTAATGAACTGTTCATATATGCACGCTCACTGCACTCCATACCTACACACCACAGGATACACACACGCTCAGATTTCATTGGGACACCCCACCCATACTAATCATTACTTAAACAATGCTCCACAGTGTGTCGATTGTTCCATTGTCAACATTGCAAAACAGTTAATACATTGAACATTAACAGCCAAAATCAAAATTATCCTTTAAGCAAAAAAATACTATAGATGCTGAACATCTAACATAAAAACAGAAAATGCCAAAAGACTCAGGTCACGGGCCTGAAATATTGAGTCTATTTCTCCCCCAGCAGGTGCTGACTAACCCACAGATATCAGCAGTATTTTGTCCTTTTAGCTCTTACACTGCTTTATTATTGGCGGAATGCATCTGAGAGCTGGGTTTCAGCCTGTGCACGGGTTCAACCTCCTGCAGTAAACAGGCAGAATTGTGCCTGTGCTCAAGATGAAGTAGCAGAGGCGAATCCTGTACCTGATTCCAGTCTATTCACTGCTAGTGTGTTTGAGCGCATGTATAAAGGAGTGTGTGTGTGTGTGTGTGTGTAAATGTGTGTAAACTTGTGTGAGTGTGTTTATGGTGTGATAGTATGTGAATGTGTGAATGAGGGTGTGTGTGTGAGAGTGTGTGTCTGTGAGGGTATGTGTGTGTCTGTGTGTGAGGGTGTATGTGTGTGTGACAGTATGTGAGGGTGTGTGTATGCGTTTGTGTGTGACGGGGTGTATGAGGGTGTGTGTGTGTGAACATGTGTGTGAGGGTGTATGTGTGTGAATATGTGTGTGTGTGTGTGTGTGTGTGTGTGTGAGCATGTGTGTGAGGGTATATGTGTGTGTGTGTGTGTGAGGGTGTGTGTGTGTGTGAACATGTGTGTGAGGGTGTGTGTCTGTGAGGGTGTCTGTGTGTGAAGGTGTGTGTATGTGACAGTATGTGAGGGTGTGTGTATGTGTCTGTGTGTGAGGGTGTGTGTCTGTGAGGGTGTGTGTGTGTGAGGGTGTATGTGTGTCTGTGTGTGAGGGTGTGTGTGTGTGTGTGTGTGTGTGTGTGTGAGACAGTATGTGAGGGTGTGTGTATGTGTCTGTGTGTGAGGGGGTGTATGAGGGTGTGTGTGTGTGTGTGTGTGTGTGTGTGTGTGTGTGTGCACATGACAATGGGATATGGGAGTAGAATTAGATTATTCAGCCCATCGAGTTTTCTCTGACATTCCAGTCTCCTGGCTTCTCCCCGTAACCCTTGACACCCTGACTAATCAAGAACCTATCAACCTCTGCTTGAAATAAACCCAATGACCTGGCCTCCACAGCCACCTGTGGCTTCACTCATATCATGATAGCTGATGTTGGTTTATTTGGTATTTGGAATTACAAGTGGAATTGGTTCATTACTGTCACATGTATCGAGATGCGATAAAAAGATTCTGTTCACGTGCTATCCAGGCAGATTATTTTGTACATCAATACACTGAGGTGGCCAAAAGATTTTTTACACAGAATATTGGGTGCATGGAAGCTCTGCCAGGGGTGGTGGTAGAGGCAGATACATTAAGGACATTTAAGAGACTGTTAGGCAGATAGATGAGAGAGAAATGGGGGTCTGTGTGAGAGAGAGGGCCTGTACTGTTCTGTGTTCTATGAACACGGAATGGAAGATATAGTGTCACAGCTGTGGAGAATCTGCAGTGCTGGTAGACACATACATTGATGTTGCAACCCTCCAGCAGTTTGTGTGCAATGCTTAGGAATCCCGGCTATTTTCTCGATTAAAGTTCAAAGTAAATCTGTTATAATATGTCATACATGCCATATATGTTGCCATATACAAGCCTGAGATTCACTTCCTTGCGAGCATATCCGGTTAATCCAAAAGCCATAACAGAACCAATAAAGGTCCGCCCCCAACAAGACAGGACAGACAAGCAGTCAGTGTGCAAAAGACAACGAACTGTGCAAATACAAAAGGAAAAAAAAAGTAATAATAGTAAATAAGCAATAAATATCGAGAACATGAGGTGAAAAGCCCATGAAAGTGTGTCCTGGGACACAGCGGAGTAGATTGGTTTGTCCTTTGATGTATGGGAGGTTCGTTTAACAGTCTGATAACAGCGGAATAAAAACTGACCTTGAACCTGATCACATTGGCTGCTTTACTGAGGCAGCAGGAAGTGCAATGGTGGGAAGACTAGTCTGTATGTGTACAGTATCTGTGTGTTTATTTATTTTTTGAGATACAGCCAGGAACAGGCCTTTCCAGCCCTTCACGCTGCGCCACCCAGCAACCCCTGATTTAACCCTGGCCTAATCGCAGGACAATTCACAATGACCAACTAACCAATTAACCAGTAGGTCTTTGGACTGTGGGGGGAAACCAGAGGACCTGGGGGAAACCATGTGTTCCACAGGGAGGATGTACAGGGGCTCCTTACAGATGATGTCAGAAATGAACTCCGAACTCCGACGTCCTGAGCTGCAATAGCTATGCGCTAACCATGACGCCACCGTGGTGCTTATGTGTGTGCGGACAAGGCTTGTGTATGCGTGTGTATGCATGTGTGTGTGAGACCCTGCATGTGTGCACACATGCGTGTGCATGACTATTGGGTGAATACGTGCTGTTGGTATAAGTGAGTTTGAGTATGTGCACATCTCTCGTCCTTCAGATAGTTGGGGATGATATCAAACCGAATTCAGAGATTCATGTACAGTAATAAGGTTACGACTCTGAATATAGGCAAATTTAACATGGACTATAAGACAATGGACGAGAATTAGGCCATCCAACCCATTGAGTCTGCTCTGCCATTCCATCACGACTGATTTATTATCCCTCTCAACCCTATTCTCCTGCCTTGAACCCATAACCTTTGACACCCTGACTAATCAAGAACCTGTCAACCTTTGCTTTAAATATACCCAATGACTTGGCCTCCACAGTTGCCTGTAGCAATGAATTCCATAGATTCCCCACCCTCTGGCTAAAGAAATCCCTCCTCATCTGTGTTCCAAAACGACATCTTTCTATTCTGAGGCTATGCCCTCTGGTCCGAGCTCCCCCACTGTAGGAAAAATCCTCTGCATGTCCATCCTATCAAGGACTTTCAATCGATAGTTTCTCAGAAATTCCCCCCCCCCGACATTCTTCTAAACTCCAGTGAGAACAGGTCCAATGACCAAATGCTCCTCATACCTTAACCCTTTCATTCCTGGGATCATACATTCCGGGGAATTTGTAGGTTGGTCTGGGCTGTGCTGGAATCTTTAGAGGAGAGTGATCGTATTCACCTACCAGCTTGTACTCCTTCCCCTCACACAGCTTCTTATTCTCGTTTCTGCCCCCATCCTTTGCAGTCCTGATGAATGGTATCAGTCCAAAACATCGACTGTTCTTTCCTCTCCATCGATGCTACCTGATTTGCTGAGTTCCTCCAGCATTTTCGGTGTGTAGCTCCGGATTTCCAGCATCTGCAGAATTTCTTGTGTTTGTGACCATAATGTTAAACTCATAAAATAGTTGATGATACACCACAGTGTGGTGTATTTGGACTTTCAGAAGGTCTTTTATGATATTTTGCCATTGCCTTCTTCTGAGCAGTGTCCTTACAAGACGGGTGACCCCAACCATTATCAGTACTCTTTGGAGATTGTCTGCCTGGTGTCAGTGGTCGCATAACCAGCACTTGTGGTGTGCACCAGCCGCTCATAGGACCATCCACCACCTGCTCCCATGGCTTTACGTGGCCCTGATCAGGGGCTAAGCAAGGGCTACACCTTGCCCAAGGGTGACCTCCAGCTTAGTGAAGGGGAGGAATGCCTTACACCTCCTTTGGTGGAGAGGTATCTCCACCTAAGGCAATGGCAAACCACTTCTGTAGAAAAATTTGCAAAGAACAATCATGGTCAGAAGACCATGATCAGCCATATCATATGCCGCGGCACATAATGATGATGATGAATAGTACCATCCCACATAAAAGGATGTTGCGTAAAGTTATTGTATGTGGGATTATGGTCAAACACTGACATGGATTGATAATTGGTCAATGGGACAGAAAAACAGAGCGGGAACATGTGATTCTTTTCGGCTGGAAATCGAGGACTACTGGGCGAATCCCAGGGATTAGATGGTAAATTAATTTATTATTGCCACCTGAACCGAGGTGCGGTGAACACCTGTGTTTTGCATGCCATCCATACATATCGTTTCATCAAATATTAGCTTTATTTGTCACATGTGCATTGAAACATTGAAACGTGGAAACATTCAGTGAAATGTGCCATTTGCGTCAAAGACCAACACAGTCCGAGTGTCGCCATGCTTCTGGCACCAATATAGCATGCTCACATTTACTCACCCTAATCCGTACATCTTTGGGATGTGGGAAGGAACCAAAGCATCCAGTGGAAATCCACTTGGTCATGGGGAGAGCATACCAACTCCTTATAGACAGCTGCGGGAATTGAACCCTAATCGCTGGTGCTGTAATGTGTTACACTAACCACTATACCACCTGATCCTTAGGGTTCTTCCAGGAGTCAGGAATGATGAGCAGTCTTTGTTCCAAAATTTGTTTATTTTAGAGTACAAACAAACATACAAACACTAATCAAGCTAAGTAAGGAGCTGAGAAACGATGCTAAGAAGGGAATTAATGCTAAGACAAAATAATGAAGTTGGCACTTCTGAAACTCTATTAATTTTATAGATCAGATAAGGGAAATTCCTTAGGCAGGAATGAATTAATTAATAGACTACATAATTAAAACAATTCCATCACGTGGGTAATGTGCTAATACTTGGCCAATGAAAAATGAGAAAGGTGATAAACCGTTAGTTTAGCTGCTATACCGCTTTCTGCCAGCTAGTGTGAAAATTACACGAGTTTGTTAAAAAGTAGAAATCTTATAAAAAATATTAAAAAACAGTGGTTTGCAACACTGCCTGCACTGTGCATTGAGGTAGTACAAGCGAAAAGCAATCACAAAATGCATATGAGGTGTTACCGTTACAGAGAGTGCAATGCAGGTAGACAATGAGGTGCAAAGCTATAATGAGGTAGATTGGTATTAGTATTCATGCATTCATTCTGGGTGGGAGGGTGGGGACATGTCTCTGCAAAAGGAGGCATAATGCATTCCTTCCCTTCACTAGCCTGCCGGTCACCCTTGGGCAAGGTGTAGCACATACTTAGCCCCCCCACCCCCACCGCCCCCGATCACAAGTCCTAGTTATGGTATTCACAAAATAATCTGCAGATGCTGGGGTCAAAGCAACACTCACAACACGCTGGAGGAACTCAACAGGTCGGGCAGCGTCCGTGGAAAAGATCGGTCGACGTTTCGGTCCGAAACGTCTACCGATCTTTTCCACGGATGCTGCCCAACCTGCTGAGTTCCTCCAGCGTGTTGTGAGTGCTAGTTATGGTATTGATTTACAATTGTCACATGATATGATATTACTATGAAGACACGTAGTCCTCTTTTATTGTCATTTAGTAATGCATACATTAAGAAATAGAAACATAGAAAACATAGAAAATAGGTGCAGGAGTAGGCCATTCGGCCCTTCGAGCCTGCACCGCCATTTAGTATGATCATGGCTGATCATCCAACTCAGAACCCTGCCCCAGCCTTCCCTCCATACCCCCTGACCCCTGTAGCCACAAGGGCCATATCTAACTCCCTCTTAAATATAGCCAATGAACTGGCCTCAACAGTTTGCTGTGGCAGAGAATTCCACAGATTCACCACTCTCTGTGTGAAGAAGTTTTTCCTAATCTCGGTCCTAAAAGGCTTCCCCTCTATCCTCAAACTGTGACCCCTCGTTCTGGACTTCCCCAACATCGGGAACAATCTTCCTGCATCTAGCCTGTCCAATCCCTTTAGGATCTTATATGTTTCAATCAGATCCCGTTATTTCCTCCGGAAAGAGCCTATCAACCTCTGTCTAAATGATACGTTATTTCCTTCGGTATGATATCACAAAACACAGGACAAACCAAGACTGAAAAATCTGACAAAACCACATAATTATAACATATAGTTACAAACAGTGTAACAATACCATAACTTGATGAAGAAGTCCGTGAGCACAGTAAAGTTCAAAGTCTCTCAAATGTCCCACATCTCACGCAGACGGGAGAGGGAAGAAAAACTCCCCCTGCCATGCCGACCACAATCTGACTCTGAGTCATCCGAAAACTTCGAGCTCTGATCAGCTCTCCGACACCGAGTACTGAGCGCCATCTCTGTCCAAACGATTTGACTTCCTTCTCGGTTGCCAAAAGCAGGCAAGGCCGGGGATTTTGAGGCCTACCCTCCGAAAGATTCCCCACCACACAGTAACGACAGCAGCGAACGGGCATTTCAGAAATTTCTCCAGATGTTCCTCTGTGCTTTCACGTCCATTCTCCATCAAATCAGAATTGTCCATGGCCCCTATTTAACAGATACGATATCATTTTCACTGGAGAGCTGCGCATGCGCAGGCGCGCCGCCATCTTCTCCTCCCTTCCTGTATCGAGTTTCAGTGAAAAGTTGTCTTGTACACTCTTCATATAGATCAGATCATTACATAGTGCATTGAGGTAGAACAAGGTAAACCAATAACAATGCAGAAAAAGTGTAAAAACTACCAGAATAAGTGCAGTGCAGGTAGACAATAAGGTGCAAAATCACAATGAGGTAGATTGTGAGGTCAAGAGTCCATCTTATCACACTTGGGGACCTATTCAAGTCTTATAACAGTGGGATAGAAGCTGTCCTTGAGCCTAATGGTGCGCACTTCCGGGCTTTGTATCCTCTGCCCAGTGCACGATGGGGAAAGAGAGGAGGTCCAGGATGAGTGGAGACTTTGATCACGTTGGCTGCTTTACCGAGCCTCTTTCTCCCTCCATGCTTTGTGCACGCGCACGTTGAACGGATGCACTTTGAATGAGTGTGTGCATGTTTTCTCCGGGCGTTATGTGTGTGCATTGGGTGCACGTATGCGTACCCGAGTGTGAGCTCACTTGCTGAAGGAGTGAGTGTGCAAGAACCTATTGAGTGTGTAAGTATCTGGAAATAAAAGTCACCTGCTCAACCCTCCCCTCCAATGGCTTAACCCATAAGACCATAATGGATAGGAGCTGAATGAGGCCATTTGGCCCATTGAGACTGCTCCACCATTCCATCATGGCCGATGCATTTTTCCTCTCAACCCCATTCTCCCCATAACCCTTCATGCCCTGAATAATCAAGAGTCTATCAACCTCTGTCTAAATTATCCCCAATGACCTGGCCTCTACTGCCGCCTGTGGCAATGAATTCCATGAAATCCTCACCATCTGGCTAAAGAAATTCCTCCTCATCTCCATTCTGAAAGGACATCCCTCTATTCTGAGGCTGTGCCCTCTGGTCCTAGACTCTCCCACCATAGGAAACATCCACTCTACCTAGGCCTTTCAACATTTGATAGGTTTCAGTGAGGTCCCCCTTTCATTCTCCTATATTCCAGTGAGTATAAACCCTTTTCCTGGCTGCCATTGCATCTCCACCGCCCTAGCCCCTTGAATTCCCTCATCTCCCAGAGGTGTGTGGGTCCCAGCATATTGACGCATTACCCACAAGCCCTGATGGAGAAGGAAGCAAAAACCTACCTTTGCTCCTGACCTTGGTCCAACACAGTGGTGTTCTGTGGCAATATCTCTGGCTAGGGCTTCAGATTCAGTTTTTGAGGCCACTTCTGTGCTGGAAAGAGACCGTGGGTTGAATCTGTCAGCATTGTCACATGTGCTGCGATACAGTGAAAGGCGTGTCTTGCATACTGTTCACACAGATCAGACCATCACACAGTGCATTGAGGTAGAACAAGATAAAGCAGTAACAGAATGCAGAATGAAGTGTAACAGCTACAGAAGAAGGGCAACAAACGATAAACACAAGATAATCTGCCGGTGTTGGAAATCCAAAGCAACACACACAAAATGCTGGCGGCAGAGGAGGTAAAGACTGAAGTGCAAGATCATAACACGATAGATTGAGGTCAAGAGTCCACCTTACTGTACTAGAGAATCAATCAATACTTTTAATAGTGGGTTAGAAACTGTCTTTGAACCTGGCGGTAGGTGCTTTTCCATCTTCTTCCTGGTTGGAGAAGGCTGAGGAGAGAATGTCCGGGGTGGGGGGGGTCTTTGATGATGTTGGCTGTTTTACAGAGGTAGTGAAAAATGCAGACAGAGTCCATGCAGGGGAGGCTGATTTCTGCGATGTACTGAGCTGACCGCAGCTCCCTGTAGTGATACTCTGTGACTCTTTGGCAGGTAACAGCGGGGTGGAAGCTGTCCTTGAGCCTGGTGGTACGTGCTTTCTGGCGTTCGTATCTCCTGCCCGTTGGGGGAGGACAGAATGTCCAGGGCTGGGTGGGGTCTTTGGGTATGCTGGCTTCTCTACGGAGGCCGGTGGCGTGGTGGCATCTGCACTGGACTTCGAGGCGAGCGGTCCCAGGTTCGAATCCGGCCGGCTCCTTGCACGCTTTCCGTCTGTGCTGGGCTGAGCGTCGAGCTAGCAACTCGGCCTCTGTAAAAAAAAAACAGACAAAATGCTAAAGAAAGGGCAAGTTTGTTGCCCGATGCGCCACAAGGCTGGGAAAGGAACAACAACCACCACCAAGGCAGGGCGAAGTGCAGACAGAGTGCATGGAGCTGCACCTGACCAGTTTGTGCCATGCTCTCTGTAGGCTGAACCTCACTGTGTTAGTTACAGGGCCCTGTCCTGCCCAGCACTTCCATCGGCTCTCCTTCTCTACTGGGTGAGAGCTGCCTTTCAATGCTTCTGTTTCTCACTCATAGTGGACAGTGCCCCCCTCCCTCCATCGGCACAGCCCTCATCCCACTCTCCATCAGCCAATATCCGAACTGACCCAACACCCATGTCCGATCTGCCGCTCTCAACACCACCCGCCCCCCCCCCAGCAATTCTCTGACCCCCCACCCAACTCCTTGGGTTGTCGGAAAGAGCTCACGGGCCGGTGGGAAAGGTTGAACAGGTTGGGACTTGGGACGGCGCAGTAGCATCACGCCATTACAGCACCATCGACCCGGCTCTGTCCTGGCTCTGTCCTGTCAGATCCCTGTGACTGCGAAGGTTTCCTCCGGGTGCTCCAGTTTCCTCCCACAGTCCAAAGACGTAGCTGTTGGTAGGTTAATTGGTCATTGTAAGTCGTCCTGTGATTAGTCTAGGATTAAATCGGGGAGTTGCAGCTCGTAAGGCCCAAAGGTCCTGTTCCATGCTGTATCTCAATAAGTAAATAGATAAATAGACAGGTAAATAACCGGGTAGGTTAATTGGTGATGTGTATAATTGGGTGATGTGGAAGGGCCTGTCACCGTTCTTTATCTCTAAATATAAATCAGATCAATTTATTCGAGAGATACAATCTCCCTCAAAAAATAATTGGCACATAAGCTTTTTTGAACTACGCTCCTAAACTGTGGAATTCAATACTTAAAACTATAAGGGATGCAGACTCAGTTGTCACTTTTAAATGTCAGCTCAAAACCTTGCTTTTAGCTAACATTTTTTGTCTTTTATTTTCATATTTGTTTTTATTTTATCTTCATTTTTACACTTTATCCCACCATAAAGTACTTTGAACTAATGGTATGAAAAATGCTCTATAAATGAAATTATTATTATTAAAGGAGATAGATAAGATTATAGAGGTATATAAAATTATGAGGGGCATCGATAGGGTGAATGCAAGTGGGCTTTTCTCCCTCTGGTTGGGTGAGACTGGAACTGGAGCTCAAGGGTTTAGGTGAAAGGTGAGAACCTCTTCACCTGGAGGGTGATGTGTTGGAACGAGATGCCAGTGGAAGTGGTGGATGTGAGTACAACTGCAACATCTAAGAGTAGCTTGGATAGGTACATGGATGAAAGGGGGCCAGAGGGCCATGGTCCAGGTGCGGGTCGATGGGACTAGGCATACATGGAGCAGATGGGCTGAAGGGCCTATTTTGGTGCTGTAGCGCTCTGTGACTCTACTGTGCATTGGGCATCATGACATATTGAAGTGGAATTAGGCCATTCGGCCCATCAAGTCTGCCCTGCCATTCCATCACCGCTGATTTATTTTCCCTCCACATCTGACTAAAAGCTGGCCAGCTCGTTGCTCAGTCACTAACACATTCCTGAACTCTGGCAAGGAATCTGGGAGCAAGCTTGGTGCCTGATGCCAACATGTCTGCTGTTGGACTCAGTGCAATCCAGGGGTGGGGCTTAGTCACGCTGAGTTGATTGGCTGATATATTCTGCATTCACCACCCACATATTAGCATAATGGCCTCAATTATTTGAGCAGGGCTATTCGACTGAAATAAAAAGAAAAGTGACTCTTTCATATCTTAGTTAATATTTACATTAATAAGCACAGTCTCTTAGATTAGATTATGAGGACACTCAGTCTTCGTTTATTGTCATTTAGACATGCATGCATTAAAAAATGATACAACGTTCCTCCAGAATGATATCACAAGAAAACACAAGACAAACCAAGACTAAAACTGACGAAACCACATAATTATAACATATAGTTACAACAGTGCAAAGCAATACCATAATTTGATAAAGAGCAGACCATGGGCACGGTAAAAAAAAGTCTCGAAGTCCCGATAGCCTATCATCTCACGCAGACGGTAGAAGGGAGAAACTCTTCCTGCCATGAACCTCCAAGCGCCGCCAACTTGCCGATGCAGCACCATCGGAAGCACCCGACCGCGACAGACTCTGAGTCCGTCCGAAAACTTCGAGCCTCCTACCAGCCCCTCCAACACAGCCTCTCCGAGCACCATCCTCTGCCGAGCGCTTTGACCCCACCCCAGCCGCTGAGCAACAAGCAAAGCCGAGGACTCGGGGCCTTCCCCTCCGGAGATTCTGGACCACACAGTAGCAGCGGCAGCAAAGCAGGCATTTCAGAAGTTTCACTAGATGTTCCTCCGTGCTCTCACGTCCGTCTCCATCAAATCAGGATTGTGCACGGCACCCTACCTGACAAATAACAGACATCACCAGCGGAGTGGCCGCTGTGAGCTGCATCGCTCTGCCATCTTCTCCTCCCGACTTCTAGTTAAATTTACTTTGAAATGTTTAATGTTGAATTGATTTTAAATTGGTTATCAGAAACATTTACACAGAGATTCCAAAGGAGAGTGTTCAAGCATAAAAGTCAGGGCAAGGGGAGAATGGCCCAATGCACACTCAGTGGCCACTTTATTAGGTACACCTGTACACCAGCTCATTAATGTAAACATCTAATCAGCAGCAACTCAAAGCACAAAAGCATGTAGACATGGTCAAGTGGTTCAATTTTTATTCTAATCAAACATCAGAATGGGGGAGAAATGAGATCTAAATGACTTTGACTGTAGGATGATTGTTGGTGCCAGACAGGGTGGTTTGAGTATCTCAGAGACTGCTGATCTCCTGGGATTTTCACACACAACAGTCTCTAGAGTTTACAGAGAATGGTGTGAAAAAGCAAAAAAAAAAATCCAGTGAGCGGTAGTCCTACAGGTGGAAACACCTTGTTAACGAGAGAGGTCAGAGGGCAGGCTGGTTTTAGCTGTCAGGAAGGTGACAGTAACTCAAATAATCACCCGTAACACCAGTGATGTGCAGAAGAGCATCTCTGAAGGCACATTACATCAAATGCTGACTTGGATGAGCTACAGTGGCAGAAGACCACAGGCATACACTCAGTGGCCACTTTATTAGGTACGGGAGATACATAATAAAGTGACTACTGGGTGTATTTAAGCAATTTGCCCTCACGTCCACATGCTCTCTCAAGCTCTTCATCAAACCTTCTCCTCACCCCCCCCCCTTCACTTCTGGCTTCAATCGACCTTTCCCTTCTCCCCTACCTCCCTCCCACCCCTCCTTACCTTTTACCCCTGACCTCTCCCTTGTCTTGAAGGACCCTGGCATCCCAGATTTGAGTGGTCTACCGCAGGGAGGGGGCTCCCAGGGGAGGTGCACCCTCTAACACTGGTTCTGTGTTCCCACCCCCCCACCCCCCGTTTCAGGTGGCGCCTGGGGACCATGAGGAGCTACAACCCCGAGCAGATTATGCTGAATGCAGCAGTTCGCAGGTCCAGCCGTGAGGTCAACATCATGAAAGAGAAGCTGATCTTCACAGGTAGGGTGCTGCCCATCTCTCGCGTCCAGTCCGGTCGGTTCAGAACCAGATCTATTACCACTGTCGTATGTCGTAAAATATGTCATTTAATAAACTGGACTGGTCAAAGAACACTGAGGCTGTCTACAAGAAGGGTCAGAGCCGTCTCTACTTCCTGAGGAGACTGAGGTCCTTTAGCATCTGCCGGACGATGCTGAGGATGTTCTACGAGTCTATGGTGGCCAGTGCGATCATGTTTGCTGTTGTGTGCTGGGGCAGCAGGCTGAGGGTAGCAGACACCAACAGAATCAACAAACTCATTCGTAAGGCCAGTGATGTTGTGGGGATGGAACTGGACTCTCTGATGGTGGTGTCTGAAAAGAGGATGCTGTCCAAGTTGCATGCCATCTTGGACAATGTCTCCCATCTACTACATAATGTACTGGGTGGGCACAGGAGTACATTCAGCCAGAGACTCATTCCACCGAGATGCAACACAGAGCGTCATAGGAAGTCATTCCTGCCTGTGGCCATCAAACTTTACAACTCCTCCCTTGGAGGGTCGGACACCCTGAGCCAATGGGCTGGTCCTGGCCTTATTTCATAATTTCCTGGCATAATTTACATATTACTATTTAACTAATTATGGTTTTATTACTATTTATTATTTATGGTGCAACTGTAACAAAAACCAATTTCCCCCGGGATCAATAAAGTATGACTATGACTATGAGCAGTACAGTGCAATACGTAAGAGATACTGCGAGTTTCAATATGAAAAGTTTTTAAAAATTAATGCAAGAAGAGAGTAAAATAGTGTGGTAGTATTCATGGGTTTATGGACTGCTTATGGCAAGGGGGACAGGACGAAGCTGTTGAATCGTTGCGTGTGTATATATCAAGCTCCCCTACCTCCTCTCTGACGGTAGTAATGTGAAGAGGGCATGGCCGGGGTGGGGAGGGTCCTTAACGATGGTGCTGCCTTTTGAGGGTGTCGTTGATGGTGGGGAGGGCTGTGCTCGTGATGGAGCTGGCTGAGTCTACAAACAACCCTGAGATCCTGCACATTGCAGCCTCCACACCAGACAGCGATGCAACCATCAGAATGTGGGAAGAAAGGGTAGAGGGAAAGAAGGAGGAAAGAATGGGGTGAGGGAAGGAAGGAGGGATGAGGGGAGGGTTGGGAGGAGGGAGGGAAAGCCAGGGAGGAGTAAGGGGATAGAGGGGAGAAGGATGGGAGGGAGGGATGTGCGGATGGAGGGATAAACGGAGGGAAGGATGAAGAGGAGGAGGATCAGGGAGGGAAGAATGGGAAGGGATGAGTGTGTGAATGGAAGAGTGCAGGAAGAAAAGAATGCGGGGTAGAAAGAATGAGAAAAGAGAGGAGTGCGGGAGTGAAGGAGTGCGGGCTGAGTCAGGCGTGAAGAGAGGAGGGGGCGGGAGGGATGAGGGGGAGGAAGAAGTGTGGGAAGAGATGAGTGTGTGAATGAAGGAGTGCAGGAAGGAAGGGATGAGGTGTGGAGTATGTGAGAGAAGGGGGGAGTGCAGGATGGGTCAGGCATGACTGCTAACTGCCGCCTCACCCTTGTCGTTGCAGAGATTAATAATGGGCTGGGCAGCTCGGATGATGGCTCACTCTGCTCTGAGAGCGGTTTCGACGGCTACATGAACGAAACGGTCGCCTCCCCGGGCCACCGTGGGTCGAAAAGGCGCATCAACTGAGACCGGCGCCCTGAGGGGACTCTTGCTTGCCTCCTTCTCGTGACATCCCAGTTGTCACGACGATTTGCCCTCCTCTTCATCTCCACCGCCCCTGATTTTCCCTCCTCCCAGCCAAATCCCCCTTCCTGGCCTGAATTCCCTCACGTCTGGAGAGCCAGAATCCCACTCTGTAATCCGCTCCAGGGACCGGGGAGCGGGGTGCGGGTGCGGTGGGGGGGTGTGGTTGTTGGTGGAGAAGAATGCGGAATGGGAGATAAAGATTCCCTGAGAGACTTTGGACATGGCCTGCACAGAAGGATCTGTGAAGGAGGAATTCCCCTCCCCTCCTCTACTCCACCCCAGTGAGCTCTCTGATCCCCTCAGACCTCAGGCTGGGGTTGTGCACCAACCGGGGCAGAGGGTGAGGAGGGCAGGGTCTGTTGTTACCGAGGCAAAAGCAGGAACCTCTCCCTATCTGCTGTCTGGTACTTTGGCCACTCCTCGCTCCTGCTGAAAGATCTCTGGTTGTTACTTGTGTCTCTCCTTTGGCCAGTTGTATGCTCAGTTTACATTCAGTGGACGTGTTAAGGTTATATATAAATATATGGGAAAAAAAACACTTGTAAATGTCCAGCAGTATTGAGAAGCATGCACCCCATTTCTTTGTTATTTCTACTTGTGGGGATTACCTCAGGGTTTTGGTTTTCGGTTTTCGTCTCCAAAGATGGATTGGTGGACTCAAAGCTCTGTATGTGTGTGTGTGTGTGTGTGTGTGTGTGTGTGTGTGTGTGTGGTGCATGGTGCATGTCCAGTTTTGGCTGGAGGTTTTCAATGAAATATGCCTCATCAAACATACAAGAGACCACAGATCATAAACACAAGAAACTCTGCAGATGTTGGAAATCCGCAGTAGCTCTCACAAAAATGCTGGAGGAACTCAGCGAGTCATGGAGTCATACTAAAGTACAGCCCAGAAACAGCTCCTTTGGGCCATCTAGTCTCTGCCAAAATCACTTAAACTGCCTACTCCTGCACCGGGATCATGGCCCTCCATGCCCCTAATCCATGTACCTGTCGAAACTTTGCTTAAACGTTGAAATTGAGTTCACATTCGTTACTTGTGCTGGCAGCTCATTCCACACTCTCATGACCCTCAAGTTACCCTTAAACTTTTCACCTTTCACCCTTAACCCATGACCTCTGGTTGTAGTCCCACGCAACCTCAGGGGAAACAGCCTGCTTGCATTTACCCTATCTACACCCCTCATAATTTAGTATACCTTGATCAAATCTCCCCTCAATCTTCTAAGTCAAAGGAATGATGTCCTACCTATTCAAGCAGGCAGTATCCATGGAAATGAATAAGCAGTTGACATTTCGGGCCAAGACCCTTCATCAGGATTGGAAAGGAAGGGGGGAGAAGATAGAATAAGAAGATAGAGGAGGAAGAAGACAAATTGGCAAGTGATAGGTGAAACCAGGTGAGGGGGAAGGTAGGTGGTTGAGGGAGTGGTGATGAAGTAAGAAACTGAGAGGGGATAGGTGGAAGAGGAAAAGGGTTGAAGAAGACGGAATCTGGTAGGTGAGGAGAGATGACCTTGGAGTAAAGGGAAGGAGGAGAGGCTCCAGAGGGCGACAATGGACAGTTGAGGAGAAGAGGTGAAGGGGAGCCAGAGTGGGGATTGGAAGTCGAGGGAAGGGGGAAAATTACCAGATATCAGAGAAATTGATGTTCATGCAATCAGGTGACTACCCTGATGGGAAATAGTCACAAGTTAAAATTGTATCTCTTAATATTAGCCATTTCCACCCCGGGAAAAGGTCTCTGGCTATTCACTCAATCTATGCCTCTTATCATCTTGTTCACCTCTATCATGTCACCTCTCATCTTCCTTTACACCAAAGAGAAACGTCCTAGCTTGCTGAACCTCAAGAGACATGCTCTCTAACTCAGAGATGATAAAATCTGCAGATTCTGGAAATCCAAGCAACGCACACAAAATGCTGGAGGAACTTAGCAGCCCAGGCAGTATCTATGGAGAAGAGAAAAGAGTCAACATTTTGGGCTGAGTCCTGATGACGTTGACCATTTACTCTTTTCCATAGATGCTACCTGACCTGCTGAGATCCTCCAGCATTTTGTGAGTGTTGCTCTCTAGACTAGGCAGCATCCTGTTAAATCTCCTCTGCAACTTCTCTAAACCTTCCACATCCTTCCTATAATGATGCAACCAATATTGAACACAATACTCTAATTGTGGTCCTCCAAGAGTTTTATACAGCTGCAACATTACCTCATGGCTCTTGAACTCAAGTTCCAAAGCTTCATAGAATTATAAATCTCAGATTAAAGATATTTCCTATCATCTGATCCCCTTTCCCCCTGGTTCTGGTCTCTCCAGTTTGAAGAATATCAATAGCCTATTCCCCGCCAGAAATGTTGCCCAACTTGCTGAGTTCCTCCAGCACTTTGGTGTGTGTGTTGCTCAAGATTTCCAGCATCTGCAGAATCTCTTGTGTTTACGGGAGATGGCTTGGTAGAGATGTATAAGACGTAAAGAAAAATTTGCCAAGAGCAATCATAGTCACAGAAAGACCATGATCACCCAAGTCATACATTAAGGGTAAAAGGCGAAAAGTTTAAGGGGAACTTGGGGGTCGTGAGTGTGCCAGCACAAGTGGTGAATGTGAGCTTGATTTCAATGTTTAAGCAAAATTGTGTGGGACTACAGCCTGCGGCACATAACGAACAAATGATAATGTGAGGAAGCCTAGATAGATTACTGTAGGTAGCCAATGCCTTTTCCCCTGGGTGGCAATGGCTAATATGAGAGGGCATGATCTTAAACGGCAGAAAGGGGAAGTGAAATGGATATTTTTGATAGTGCTTTTTACGGTTTCTTCATGGCCAATGGAACTGATACTGGATGATTCTTGTGAATCAGTAGTTCAGTTTCAATTCTCCCCTGTTTTTACAAGATTTAACATTATCTTACCAGGTCATTAGTCCAGGGAGCTGGTTAAGTAGTGTACTAGATTAAGTGCTCTCACTACTGTGCCAAGCTTATTGTCATTGTCAAATGCACAATACAGATATGCACGGGGGCAATGAAAAACTTACTCACAGGCACTGAGCGTTGTATTGTTCTTTATTTAGAAATATAGTACAGTATCATGATAGAAAGTGTTTGCAAAAGGCACAGTATAAGATCAGACTTTGCGGTTTCAAATGGTTCGATTTAGTATCAGAGAATGGATACAATATACAACCTGAAATTCTTACTCTTAGCAGACATCCACAAACAAAAAAGAAAAAGAGAATGAATGACAGAAACATTGGAACCCAAAGCACCTCTCCCCCTCCCATGCACAAGCAGCAGCAGAAGCACCGAACCCCCCCTTCCCCACCCCCCCCCAACTATGCAAGCAATAGCAAAGCACACAAAGAGATGTTAAACTAGAGTCCATCAAAAACGACAGCCCATAACCCAGCACTTCAGTATATCAGACAGGCTCTGTCTCACCAGGGAGGGAGTGAGAGAGAGGCCCCCCCTGCAACTGCAAGAGTGGGAGACCAACATTCGGGGTTCTGAATCCCGGTGCTGTCTGTAAGCAGTTTCAATCCTCCTCCTGTGCTGCCTGGGTGCTCCAGTTTCCTCCCACCTTCCAAAGACATACAGGTCAGGGTTACGTTGGTGCCGGAGGCATGGTGACACTCGCGGGCTGCCCCCAGCACGTTCTCGGACTGTGTTGGCTGTTGACGCAAATGGCTTACTTCACTCTTAAGTTCCCAATGTTTCAATGCTCGTGTGACAAAGCTGATCTTTAAATGTAACCTCTGTGTGCTTGGTATGGAGGTGGTGGGGCCGAAAGGCCTGTTTTACTGTGCTGTAACTCTCTGACTGCATTACAGCAGCATAGCTATGATTAGGCCAGGGGTAAATGGGTGAGTTGCTGTGCGGTGTGCCTTGTCTGGCCAGGAAGGTCCGTTCTATGCTGTGTCTCTAAATAAGGAAAATAAATAGATAGCTATATTATTGATGTATATTATTCACAGACACAGGATGTCCAAATACAAGTCTCAGTCGACCCCCTCAAACTTCTCCCTTGACTAGTCTCATTATGATTTTGTGATCTCTTACCCATTGACTTCCTCAACAGTGGAATCATATGTGAACTTTCGATTCCTTTCAAGATCACAAAACAGCAGTCTGATTATTCCTCACTATATATGGAAAGGAGTTCGGGACTCATTATATAATCATAATCCAATACTTGGTGCCCTGGTATGGCAACATGGACATAGAATCAAGGACGTCTAGTGTGTATGCCTCTGCTACGCACTTGGAGGCCAGTGTGACGGAAGGATATCTGAGGATGTCAGGCTGTCCCAGGTCAATGGGTCTCAGGAATGGATATCTGCACAAGCACTGAATTTGGAGTCCTGTCATTATCTAGTCCGGGGATCGATATCGAAGTTCGAATCCCACACATCAAACAGAAGTCCGGAAGATAAGTCCATAAGACACAGGAGCAGAATCAGGCCATTCATCCCCCCGGGTCTGCTCCACCATTTCATCATGGCTGATCCAATTTTCTTCTCGACCCCACTTTCCTGGCTTCTCCCTGTAACCACTCATACCCTGACTAATCAAGAATCTATCAACCTCAGCCTTAAATATACCCAAAGACCCGGACTTCACAGATGAATCCCGACGGCCAGAACCTGGAGACTGGAGGCCTGTCTGAGGGTTGGAGGGAGATCTGTGTGTGTTGGAAGCAAAAGGGCTTGTCTTTCTACTGTTGTTTTGTTGCTTTTTGTGTTCTGTGTTGTTGGCCACGCTATGAGCATTGAGGGTGTGCTATGTTGGTGCCGGAATGTGTGGTGACACTTGGGTGCACATCCTTCAGAGATGTTGATCATTTCACTGTATGTTTTGATGTACGTCTGAGAAATAAATGAATTTGAATCAGAATCTGAAGCATTGAGTTGGATTGATGGCTTTGTGGCCAAGATTGTGGACAAAAGGAAGGTAGGTGGAGGGGTAGTAGTGGTGAGAAAACAGGGAGCCTGCAGAAGGACTTGGACAGATTAGGAGAATGGGCAAAAAGGTGGCAGATAGAATACAGTGCCGGGAAGTATATGGTCTTGTGCTTTGGTAGAAAGAATAAAGGTGTGGGCTGTTAATTAAACAGGAAGAAAATTCAAAAATCAGAAGTGCAAATGGACTTGGAAGCCCTCATACAGGATTCCCTGAAGGTTAACTTGCAGGTTAAATCAGTGGTAAGGAAGGCAATGTTAGCATTCTTTAAAAGAGGATTAGAATATAAAAGTAAGGATGCAACGATGAGGCTTTACAAGGCATTAAGTATTGCCTGAAAAATCTCTCACTACATTTGGGAGTATTGTGAGCAGCTCTGGGTTCCTTATCTAAGAAAGGATGTGTCGGTATTGGAGAGGGTCCAGGAAGATTCACGAGAATGATTCCGGGAATGAAAATTTGGGAGCAGTTTCTGGCTCTGGGCCTGTACTCACTGAAGTTTAGAGGAATGAGGGGAAACTTGATGAAACTTCTGGAATATTGAAAGGATGTGAATGTGGAGAGGATGTTTCCTGTAGCAGGAGAGTACAGGACCACAGGCTTTTTATTCCTTCTACACTTCCTGACGCTATTCCATCTGCCACCTTTTTGCCCATTCTCCTAACCTGTCTAAATCCTTCCGCAACCTCTGTTTCCTCAACACTAACTGCTCCTCCATCTAACTTTGTATCATCTGCAACTTCGCCACAAAGCCATCAAATCCATCATCCAAATCATTGACATACAACACAAGAAGAAGTGGTCCCAGCACAGACCCCTGTGGGACATCACTAGTCACTTGCAGTCAATCCAAAAAGGATCCATTTATTCCTACTCTTTCTTATAATACCATGGGCTCTTATCTTGTTTAGCAGCCTCGTGTTTGGCACCTTGTCAAAGACCTTCTGAAAACGCAAGTACACAACATCCACTGATTCTCCTTTGTCTATCCTTCTTGTTATATCTTCAAAGGATTTCAAAAGATCTTTCAGGCAAGATTTTCTTTTGCGGAAACCATGCTAACCTTGGCTTATTTTGTCATGTGCTTTCAAGTATTCTGAAGCCACATCCTTAGCAATTGACTCCAACATCTTCCCAGTCACTGAGGTCAGGCTAACTGGTCTATAATTTCCTTTCATCCACACCCCCCCCCCCCCCGAAGAATGGAGTGACATTTGCAATTTTCCAGTCTTCCAGAACCATGCAGGAATCTATTGATTCATGTCAGATCATGTTGAATGGGATGTAATGTTGAATTTGGGATGTAATGTTGAATTTGTATAAGACATTGGTAAGGCCAAATCTGGAGTATTGTATACAGTTCTGGTCACCGAATTATAGGAAAGATGTCAATAGAATTGAGAGAGTACAGAGGAGGTTTACTAAAATGTTGCCTGGGTTTCATCTCCCAAGTTACAGAGAAAGGTTGAACAAGTTAGGTCTTTATTCTTTGGAGCGTAGAAGGTTGAGGGGGGACTTGATAGAGGTGTTTAAAATTATGAGGGGGATTGATAGAGTTGACGTGGTTAGACTTTTTCTATTGAGAATGGGGAAGATTCAAACAAGAGGACATGGGTTGAGAATTAAAGGACAAAAGTTTAGGGGTAACATGAGGGGGAACTTCTTTACTCAGAGAGTGGTAGCTGTGTGGAACGAGCTTCCAGCAGAAGTGGTTGAGGCAGGTTCGATGTTGTCTTTTCAAGTTAAATTGGATAGATATATGGACAGGAAAGGAATGGAGGGTTATGGGCTGAGTGCAGGTTGGTGGGACTAGGATAGGGTAAGAGTTCGGCATGGACTAGAAGGGCCGAGATGGCCTGTTTCCGTGCTGTAATTGTTATATGGTTATGTCAATACCAATGCATGCACAATCTCTTCAGCTACTTCTTTTAGAACCCTGGGGTGTAGTCCATCAGGTACAGGTGACTTATCTACCTTCAGACCTTTCAGTTTCCCAAGCTTCATCTCCATATCAACTGCACTCACTCTCGAACTTCCAGCATACTACCAGTGTCTTCCACAATGAAACTACCAATGTCTTCCACAGTGAAGACTGATGTAAAATATTCATTTCATCCTCCATTGTCCATCAATCCTTGTCCCCCAATGCTATCTGTCTAGCGTTATTTTCCTGCAATCCAATATATACTCTCACCTCTCATTTATTCTTTATATATCTGAAAAAAACTTTTGGTGTCAGTTTTGATATTATTAGTTAATTTACCTTCATATTTCATCTTTCCTCCTTATGGTTTTTTTTAGTTGCCTTTTGTTGTTTTTTAAAAATGTTGCAATCCATTAACTTCCTCCTGATTTTTGCTACAGATGCCTTCTCTTTTGCCTTTGTTTTGGCTTTGCCTTTGTCAGCGATGGTTGCGTCAGCCTGCCTTTAGAATACTTCCTCTTACTTGGGATGTATCTGTCCTGTGCCTTCTGAATCGCTCTCAAAAATATCAGCCTTTGCTGCTCTGCTGTCATCCCTGCTAGTGTCCATTTCCAATCAACTTTAGCCAGTTCCTCTTTCAAGCCACTGTAATTTCCTTTACTCCACTGTAATACTGATACATCTGACTTTAGCTTCTTCCTCTCAAACTGTAGGGTGAAATCTATCATATTATGATCACTGATTCCTAAGGGTTTAGCCCATACAACCATAATATATAGGAGCAGAATTAGGCCATTTGGCCCATCGAGTCTGCCATTTCATCATGGGGCTAATCCATTTTTCCTCTTAGTCCCAATCTCCTGTCTTCACCCATATCCCTTCATGCCCTGACCAATCAAGAATCTATCAACATCTGCCTTAAACGTATATAAAGACTTGACCTCCACAGCTGCCTGTGGCAAAGAATTCCAGAGATTCACACTCTCTGGATAAAGAAATTCCTCCTCGTCTCCGTTCTAAAAGGACTCCCCTCTATTCTGAGGCTGTGTCCTCTGGTCTTAGACTCTCCCACTAAAGGAAACATCCTGTCCACATCCACTCTATAAATTACCCCTTCAGCACTAAACTTATTTTTCCATTCTACCTGCATATTGAATTCCTCCATGACTATTGTAACATTGTCTTTTTGGCATGCATTTTCTATCTCCCATTGTAATTTGTAGGCTGCATTCTTACTACCGTTTGGGGGTCTATATACAACTCCCATCAGTGTCTTTTTACCCTTGCAGTTGCTTAGACCTATACACAACAATTCAACACCTTCCGAATCTATGTCACCTCTTTCTAATGATTTTATTTATTTTGTTATTCAAATTTTTATTATTATTTATTCTTATTTTACAAAGCAGCACAGCATATCACAGAGCAGATACAGTACAGCATATTTACACAGCCATCCCATGACAGGAAAACAAATAAAACTTAGAGACCGAAAGAAGTTCTAATTTAAGTTTAAATTAACATACAACCAAACTTGATCCCACGCGTCTTGCACTTTTCCCTCACTGTTAATTCTTCCCAACATGTGTTCATATGATGAAATCTCAATCATTTCCTCAGTCCATTCCCTCACAGTGGGACGTCTGGGTTTTTTCCAGTTTTGCAATAAAACTGTGATGAGACCCACCTTTAAAATAGTAAATTTGTCATTGTTTACATTAGGTATCATTGTCCTATCACCCAGGAGACAAAGCCCTGGGCACAAGGGCAGTGTGGAACCCGACCAATTCCCCAACAAATCAGGAAATTTACACCAAAATGGACGAACCATGGAACACTCCCAAATCATGTGAAAATATGTGCCCACCTCATTTTTACATTTTCAGCATAGAAACATAGAAACATAGAAAATAGGTGCAGGAGTAGGCCATTCGGCCCTTCGAGCCGGCACCGCCATTTATTATGATCATGGCTGATCATCCAACTCAGAACCCCGCCCCAGCCTTCCCTCCATACCCCCTGACCCCCGTAGCCACAAGGACCATATCTAACTCCCTCTTACATATAGCCAATGAACTGGCCTCAACTGTTTCCTGTGGCAGAGAATTCCACAGATTCACCACTCTCTGTGTGACGAAGTTTTTCCTTATCTCGGTCCTAAAAGGCTTCCCCTCTATCCTCAAACTGTGGCCCCTCGTTCTGGACTTCCCCAACATCGGGAACAATCTTCCTGCATCAAGCCTGTCCAATCCCTTTAGAATCTTATACGTTTCAATCAGATCCCCCCTCAATCTTCTAAATTCCAACGAGTACAAGCCCAGTTCATCCAGTCTTTCTTCATATGAAAGTCCTGCCATCCCAGGATTCAATCTGGTGAACCTTCTTTGTACTCCCTCTAAGGCAAGGATGTCTTTCCTCAGATTAGGGGACCAAAACTGCACACAATACTCCAGGTGTGGTCTCACCAAGGCCTTGTACAACTGCAGTAGTACCTCCCTGCTCCTGTACTCGAAGTCTCGCTATAAATGCCAGCATACCATTCGCCTTTTTCACCGCCTGCTGTACCTGCATGCCCACTTTCAGTGACTGGTGTATAATGACACCCAGGTCTCGTTGCACCTCCCCTTTTCCTAATCGGCCACCATTCAGATAATAATATGTTTTCCTATTTTTGCCACCAAAGTGGATAACTTCACATTTATCCACATTAAATTGCATCTGCCATGAATTTGCCCACTCACCCAACCTATCCAAGTCACCCTGCATCCTCTTAGCATCCTCCTCACAGCTAACACTGCCACCCAGCTTCGTGTCATCCGCAAACTTGGAGATGCTGCATTTAATTCCCTCATCCAAGTCATTAATACATATTGTAAACAACTGGGGTCCCAGCACTGAGCCTTGCGGTACCCCACTAGTCACCGCCTGCCATTCTGAAAAGGTCCCGTTTATTCCCACTCTTTGCTTCCTGTCTGCTAACCAATTCTCCACCCACACCAATACCTTACCCCCAATACCGTGTGCTTTAAGTTTGCACACTAATCTCCTGTGTGGGACCTTGTCAAAAGCCTTTTGAAAATCCAAATATACCACATCCACTGGTTCTCCCCTATCCACTCTACTAGTTACATCCTCAAAAAATTCTATGAGATTCGTCAGACATGATTTTCCTTTCACAAATCCATGCTGACTTTGTCCGATGATTTCACCGCTTTCCAAATGTGCTGTTATCACATCCTTGATAACTGACTCCAGCAGTTTCCCCACCACCGATGTTAGGCTAACCAGTCTATAGTTCCCTGGTTTTTCTCTCCCTCCTTTTTGAAGAAGTGGGGTTACATTAGCCACCCTCCAATCCTCAGGAACTAGTCCAGAATCTAAAGAGTTTTGAAAAATTATCACTCATGCATCCACTATTTCTTGGGCTACTTCCTTAAGCACTCTGGGATGCAGACCATCTGACCCTGGGGATTTATCTGCCTTCAATCCCTTCAATTTACCTAACACCACTTCCCTACTAACATGTATTTCACTCAGTTCCTCCATCTCACTGGACCCTCTGTCCCCCACTATTTCTGGAAGATTATTTATGTCCTCCTTAGTGAAGACAGAACCAAAGTAATTATTCAATTGGTCTGCCATGTCCTTGCTCCCCATAATCAATTCACCTGTTTCTGTCTGCAGGGGACCTACATTTGTCTTTACCAGTCTTTTCCTTTTTTTACATATCTATAAAAGCTTTTACAGTCCGTTTTTATGTTCCCTGCCAGTTTTCTCTCATAATCTTTTTTCCTCTTCCTAATTAAGCCCTTTGTCTTCCTCTGCTGAACTCTGAATTTCTCCCAGTCCTCAGGTGAGCCACTTTCTCTGGCTAATTTGTATGCTTCTTCTTTGGAATTGATACTATCCCTAATTTCTCTTGTCAGCCACGGGTGCA
The DNA here is from genome assembly GCF_963921235.1 of Mobula hypostoma. Classification (NCBI taxonomy): domain Eukaryota; kingdom Metazoa; phylum Chordata; class Chondrichthyes; order Myliobatiformes; family Myliobatidae; genus Mobula; species Mobula hypostoma. Next base: position 181,930,564 of record NC_086103.1, read on the forward strand.
CTACCTTCCTTGATTTATTCTTTTGCCAAAGTGGGATGAACAATTGTTGTAGTTCATCCATGCAACCTTTAAATGCTTGCCATTGCATATCCACCGTCAATCCTTTAAGTGTCATTTGCCAGTCTATCTTAGCTAATTCACGTCTCATACCTTCAAAGTTACCCCTCTTTAAGTTCAGAACCTTTGTTTCTGAATTAACTATGTCACTCTCCATCTTAATGAAGAATTCCACCATATTATGGTCACTCTTACCCAAGGGACCTCTCACGACAAGATCGCTAATTAATCCTTCCTCATTGCTCAAAACCCAGTCCAGAATAGCCTGCTCTCTAGTTGGTTCCTCGACATGTTGGTTCAAAAAACCATCCCGCATACATTCCAAGAAATCCTCTTCCTCAGCACCTTTACCAATTTGGTTCACCCAATCTACATGTAGATTGAAGTCACCCATTATAACTGCTGTTCCTCTATTGCACACATTTCTAATTTCCTGTTTAATACCATCTCCGACCTCATACTACTGTTAGGTGGCCTGTACACAACTCCCACCAGCGTCTTCTGCCCCTTAGTGTTACGCAGCTCTACCCATATCGATTCCACATCTTCCCGGCTTATGTCCTTCCTTTCTATTGCGTTAATCTCTTCTTTAACCAGCAACGCCACCCCACCTCCCCTTCCTTCATGTCTATCCCTCCTGAATATTGAATATCCCTTTACGTTGAGCTCCCATCCCTGGTCACCCTGGAGCCATGTCTCTGTGATCCCAACTATATCATAATCATTAATAACAATCTGCACTTTCAATTCATCCACCTTATTACGAATGCTCCTTGCATTGACACACAAAGCCTTCAGGCGCTCTTTTACAACTCTCTTAGCCCTTATACAATTATGTTGAAAAGTGGCCCTTTTTAATGCTTGCCCTGGATTTGTCGGCCTGCCACTTTTACTTTTCTCCTTAGTACTTTTTGCTTCTACCCTCACTTTACACCCCTCTGTCTCTCTGCACTGGTTCCCATCCCCCTGTTGTGAACTAACCTCCTCACGCCTAGCCTCTTTAATTTGATTCCCACCCCCCAACCATTCTAGTTTAAAGTCACCTCAGTAGCCCCCGCTAATCTCCCTGCCAGGATATTGGTCCCCCTAGGATTCAAGTGTAACCCGTCCTTTTTGTACAGGTCACGCCTGCGCCAAGAGAGGTCCCAATGATCCAAAAACTTGAATCCCTGCCCCCTGCTCCAATCCCTCAGCCACGCATTTATCCTCCACCTCATCGCATTCCTACTCTCACTGTCGCGTGGCACAGGCAGTAATCCCGAGATTACTACCTTTGCGGTCCTTTTTCTCAACTCCCTTCCTAGCTCCCTATATTCTCCTTTCAGGACCTCATCCCTTTTCCTACCTATGTCATTGGTACCTATATGTACCACGACCTCTGGCTCCTCACCCTCCCACTTCAGGATATCTTGGACACGATCAGAAATATCCCGGACCCTGGCACCCGGGAGGCAAACTACCATCCGGGTCTCTGGACTGCGTCCACAGAATCGCCTATCTGACCCCCTTACTATCGAGTCCCCTATCACAACTGCCCTCCTCTTCCTTGCCCTACCCTTCTGAGTTACAGGGCCAGACTCGGTGCCGGAGGCACGGCCACTGTCGCTTCCCCCGGGTAAGCTGTCCCCCCCAACAGTACTCAAACAGGAGTACCTGTTGTTAAGAGGCACAGCCACCGGGGTACTCCCTATTACCTGACTGTTCCCCTTCCCCCTCCTAACCGTGACCCACTTGTCTGCCTCCCGTGGCCCCGGCGTGACCACCTGCCTGCAACTCCTCTCTATCACCTCCTCACTCTCCCTGACCAGACGAAGGTCATCGAGCTGCAGCTCCAGTTCCGTAACGCGGTCCCTTAGGAGCTGCATCTCGATGCACTTGGCGCAGATGTAGATGTCCGGGAGGCTTGGAGACTCCAGGGCCTCCCACATCCGACACCGAGAACAGCAAACTGCCCTCACACTCATACTGCCCCTCTCCTCAAATAACAGCAGAAAATGAATGCCAAACCTTCCTTGCCTCGCCCGTTTCCACCTAAGCCCGTTGAGCCGAAGCCCTTAAGCCTTCACTCTGCTTCCGGCTCACTCTGCCGCCCGCAAACTACGCTGCCCGCTCTATGAGCATAAATTATTATCAACAATCCCCATTTTGCACAGTCTTGTTGGTGTCCAATAATATCTGTGTACTATCTTATACTGCATAAGTTTCCCTCTCGCTTCCCTAATATGTCTACCCACATTTGATAAAATACTTGACCACTCATTATCTTCAATATCACTTCCAAGATCTTTCTGCCATACTGCTTTGAGATTGTTACACGATTCACCCACAGAGTGCTTGAACATTTTATAAAACACTGATGCTTTATGGACTTTCTGTGGTAATTGTAAAGTATTCAGTTAAAGAGTTACTTTGTGGGTCACTGTTCTTTGATTCAATTTTTTACCAGCGAAGTAACGCCATCCCCTCTGCCTTCCTGCCTTTCCTTTTGATACAGTGTGTATCCTTGCACATTAAACCCCCAGCTATAATCATCAGCCACATTTCAGTGATGCTCAGAACGTCAAGCCTGCCAATCTGCAAATGTGCTACAAGTTCATCTACCTTATTCCGTATACTGCATGCACTTAAATATAACACTTCAGTCCCTTTTTGGTTTTGTCTGCCTTTGATGTTGCAACTCATCCTGTTGACTGCAATTTTGACCTGTCATCAGCCTCTCCTTGCCAGGAGTCTCACCACACATTGCCTCTGTTTGTAAACCATCTACCTCATCTTCAGCACTATCACACCAATTCCCATCTCCCTGACAAATTAGCTTAAACCCACCCGAACAAATCTAGCAAACCTGCCCACAAGGATATTGGACCCCTTTGTGTCCAGGTGTAACCAGTCCCTTTTGTACAGGTCATACCTTCCCCAGAAGAGATCCCAATGATCAATAAATCTGAACCCCTACCCCCTGTACCAGTTCCTCAGCCACACGTTCACTTGTCAAATCATTCTATACTTATCCTCACTGGCATATGGCACAGACAGCAATCTAGAGATTACTACCTTGGAAGTCCCGTTTTACAGTTTTCTGTCTAGCACCCTAAAATCTCTCTTCAGGACCTCCTCACCTTGTCCACCTATATCATTGGTACCAATATGCACCAAGACTTCTGGCGCTCACCCTCGCCCTTGAGAATGCCTTGGACCCGATCCGAGACACCTCTGACCCTGGCACCTGTGAGGCAACATACCATCTGGGTGCCTCTATTGTGCTCACAGAACCTCGCCTCTGTTTCTCTGACTAAGCTGTCTCCTATCAACAATGCAGTTCTTTTCACCTCTTCTGAGCCACAGCACCAGACTCAGTGCCAAAGATCTGGTCACTGTGGTTCTCCCCTAGTAGGACATCCCCCTCAATAGTGTCTGAAGTTGTATATTTATTATTGAGGGGAAGGGCCACAGGTGTACTCTTCACTGGCTGTGCATCTCCCCTCCTTCTCCTGACAGCCACCCAGCTACCTGTCCCCGGCAATCTAGGGATGACTGCCTCCCTGTAGCTCCTGTCTATCACCTCTTCATTCTCCCACATAAGTTGAAGGTTATTGAGCTACAGCTCTAGTTCCTTAATACGTTCTCTTAGGAGATGCAGTTCAGTGCAGCTGGTGCAGATGTGTTAATCTGGGAGAATGGAGGTCTCCCAGACTTCCCACATCCCACACACAGTACAAAACACTGCCCCGGAACCATTCTCACTAACTGCTATGCCCTAACAGACAAGGAATGAACAAACAAGAACGGAAAGAGAGAAATTTACCAAATACTTTACCTCACCCAAGCCTGACGAACCAAAGCCAGACTAAACACTAAACTCAAAAGAATGGCCGCCCCGCCTGCACTTGAGTTACTTTATTGGCCCTTTCGAATGAATCCCTCTTCTTGATTGTCACTCCTCTACTCAAAGAAGCTGCTGCAACGCTCTGCCTTTAAAATTTTGATCGCTGTCCTGATTGAAAGATAGCTCTTTTTACGCACCCTTGACGTTGCTTGTCCAACTCAGAGAAAACTGTTGCGAAGATCTGCCTTTTAAAACCTTGAACATAAAGTTTCTTTACCTTAAGCTCCTGAATCATATCCGGTTCACTACACAAAACTCAACTTAGAATCGTTGATCCCCCAGTCGGCAACCCACCCCTTTAACCAGAGCCAAACACAGAACAATTTAAAATGACCAGTTAATGTACTAACCAGTACATCTTTAGTCTGTAGGAGGAAACCAGAGCACCTGGAGTAAACCCACGCACTGACGAGTAGAAGGTAGTCCACACTCCCTTGCAGACTCCTTACAGAGAGTGCCAGAGTTGAACTCTGAACTCCAAGGCCCCAAGCTGTAACAGGGAGATTCTTCAATGAGGGGCACCTTTGACCACTTGAAATTCTGAAAAATGAAATTTCTTGAAACTCTATTTTTTATGTTATAACCTTTATTTCAAACCCTGGAATGAAGACAAGATCTTGGCATTGTTCAACCTTTAAGAGAACTTTTATACTTTAAGGCATTTTTGCAGAGTTTTCATGGATGAGTGTCATTACCATCACACCATCAAGATACTGAATTTAATTTAAAATTAAATGACAGACAAAGATTTCAAAGTCAATCCTGCAAATAAAATCCATGCCCTTTAGTAGAGATGTTTTAACTAATTTTAAGTACGTTTAGAATATATTTTTGAGACACATTTTCATAAGCATGTCAATATTTTCCTTGACTAGACAACAAAATACTTGTTTACTGATTAGACTATTGGAGTTTTAACCCTTTTAGACAGAATGCTGATTTTGGCATCGAAGAACTTGACTCCAGCAAATGAGTTAGACCAATATTACTAAACAAAAGCAACATACATCAAAGTTGCTGGTGAACGCAGCAGGCCAAGCAGCATCTATAGAAAGAGGTGCAGTCGACGTTTCAGGCCGAGACCCTTCGTCAGGACTAACTGAAGGAAGAGTGAGTAAGGGATTTGAAAGCTGGAGGGGGAGGGGGAGATCCAAAATGATAGGAGAAGACAGGAGGGGGAGGGATAGAGCCGAGAGCTGGACAGGTGATAGGCAAAAGGGGATACGAGAGGATCATGGGACAGGAGGTCCGGGAAGAAAGACAAGGGGGGGGTGACCCAGAGGATGGGCAAGAGGTATATTCAGAGGGACAGAGGGAGAAAAAGGAGAGTGAGAGAAAGAATGTGTGCATAAAAATGAGTAACAGATGGGGTACGAGGGGGAGGTGGGGCCTTAGCGGAAGTTAGAGAAGTCGATGTTCATGCCATCAGGTTGGAGGCTACCCAGACGAAATATAAGGTGTTGTTCCTCCAACCTGAGTGTTGCTTCATCTCCACAGTAGAGGAGGCCGTGGACAGACATGTCAGAATGGGAATGGGAGGTGGAATTAAAATGTGTGGCCAAACTACTAAACAAAACTTTATTTCCCATCATGTGCTGTGATGGTAATGACAAAATACATTTGACATTGACAAACAATGGTTTTAGTTTGACATTAACTCTGACAAAACATCTGTCCAACTAGACTTGGTTGTCAGAGGCTCTCTGGGATGTATGCCATGGTATTAGGTAGTGGGAACTTATCCCCATTACCACCCCTGGCCATAACAACCTTAAGGAAAACTGTTGTACTGAGTGGTTATTTGAGTTACTGTCACCTTCCTGTCATCTTGAACCAGTCCAATCTTTCTCATTGACAAGGAAATTTCACCAACAGAACTGTGCTCACTGGATTTTTTTTTTTAGTTTTTTTTTGGACCATTCTCTGTAAACTCTAGAGACTATTGTGTGTGAAAATCCCAGGAGTTCAGCAGTTTCTAAGGTACTCAAACCACCCCATCTGGCGCCAACAATTATTCAATGGTCAAAGTCACTTAGATCACATTTCTTCCCCACTCTGATGTTTGACCTGAACAGCAACTGAACCTTTTGACCATGTCTGCATGCTTTTATGCATTGAGTTGCTGCCACATGATTGGCTGATTAGAAATTAATGAGCTGATGTACAGGTGTACCTAATAAAGTGGCCTTTGATTGTATCTGCCAGATTGTGAACGAACCATTTCCCTCCACAGATGCTGTCTGACCCTCTTGAGTTCATCCAGCAACTCAATGTTTTGACCCAGATCCCAGCATCTGCAGTTTCTTATGTCTCCAGATCTTTGCAGAGGGCAACACAGTCATTAGTGTAATGCTATTATCTGTGTTCAATTCCTGCTGCTGTCTACAAAGCGTTTGTATGTTCTCCCTGACTTCCTCTGAGTGCTCTGGTTTTCTCCCACTTACAAAGAATTACTGGTTAATTGGTCCATGGGTGTAATTGGGCCAGAGGGGCACGTTACTGTGCAGTACTTATACTTCATACCTTATTGTCGCCAAACAATTCATACTAGAATGTACAATCATCACAGTGATATTTGATTCTGCGCTTCCTGCTCCCTGGATTACAAATATTAAATATTAAAAATAGTAAACATTAGTAAATATTAAAAATTTAAATTATAAATCATTAACAGAAAAATAGAAAAATGGAAAGTAAGGTAGTGCAAAAAAAACCGAGAGGCAAGTCCGGATATTTGGAGGGTACGGCCCAGATCCGGGTCAGGATCCGTTCAGCAGTCTTATCACAGTTGGAAAGAAGCTGTTCCCAAATCTGGTCGTACGTATCTGGAGATCTGGTAGCCTCTCTAAATAGGAAATAATTTTGAACAATGGATATCTCACTTTCTCTCATATCAAAGTCATTAATCAATTATGCAGTAAATGGCAAGTCCACAGCTCCAGGAAAGTGGCCACACAGCAGGATAGGGTGGAAAAGGTGTATTGTGCGCTTCATCAAGATTCAAAATTCAAGGTTGTTTCGTGTCATTCTCTGTACACAAGTGTAAAGGAAAATGAAATAATTGTTACTCTGGATCTGATGCAGTGCAAAAAAAAACACGATAAGCTAAAGAACACAATAATAAACAAAACAGAGCAAATATAAATACATATGATAGCTTGAAAACTTAGATTGATTGTATGTCCATAAAGTGACACCAGGCACTGGAGTGTCAGTATACAAGGTGACTCTATGTGGTGGTTGGGGGCCGCTGGGTTAGTGGGTGAAGGTGTTGATCAGCCTTGGGGAGAGTAAATGGCTTTCAGTCTGGTAGTCCCGGCCTCTTCCCTGATGGGAGTGGCACAAAGTCTGTGAGCAGGGTGGGTGGGATCCTTCATGATGGCATTGGGCCCTTTCCTGGTACCTTTCTGTATAAGTGTCTGTGATGGCAGGTAGGTGGTGTCAGTGATACGGGGAGGCTGGTGTTGGTGATGGGAGGAGGCTGGTGTTGGTGATGGGGGGAGGCTGGTGTTGCTGATGGGGGGAGGCTGGTGTTGCTGATGGGGGGAGGCTGGTGTCGGTGATGGGGGAGGCTGGTGTTGGTGATGGGGGGAGGCTGGTGTTGGTGATGGGGGGAGGCTGGTGTTGGTGATGGGGGTAGACTGGTGTTGGTGATGGGGGTAGGGTGGTGTCAGTGATATGGGAAGGCTGGTGTTGCTGATGGGGGGAGGCTGGTGTCGGTGATGGGGGAGGCTGGTGTCGGTGATGGGGGAGGCTGGTGTTGGTGATGGGGGGAGGCTGGTGTTGGTGATGGGGGTAGACTGGTGTTGGTGATGGGGGTAGGGTGGTGTTGGTGATGGGAGGAGGCTGGTGTCAGTGATACGGGTTGGCTGGTGTTGGTGATGGGAGGAGGCTGGTGTTGGTGATGGGGGGAGGCTGGTGTTGCTGATGGGGGGAGGCTGGTGTCAGTGATGGGGGGAGGCTGGTGTCAGTGATACAGGGAGGCTGGTGTTGGTGATGGGGGGAGGCTGGTGTCAGTGATGTGGGGAGACTGGTGTTGGTGATGGAGGGAGGCTGGTGTTGGTGATGGGGGTAGGGTGGTGTTGGTGATGGGGGTAGGGTGGTGTTGGTGATGGGGGTAGGGTGGTGTCAGTGATACGGGTTGGCTGGTGTTGGTGATGGGAGGAGGCTGGTGTTGGTGATGGGGATAGGGTGGTGTTGGTGATGGGGGTAGGGTGATGTTGGTGATGGGGGGAGGCTGGTGTTGGTGATCGGGGTAGGGTAGTGTTGGTGATGGGGGTATGGTGGTGTTGGTGATGGGGGGAGGCTGGTGTTGGTGATGGGGGTAGGGTGGTGTTGGTGATGGGGGGGAGGCTGGTGTCAGTGATGTGGGAAGGCTGGTGTTGGTGATGGGGGGAGGCTGGTGTTGGTGATGGGGGGAGGCTGGTGTCGGTGATGGGGGTATGGTGGTGTCGGTGATGGGGGAGGCTGGTGTTGGTGATGGGGTAGACTGGTGTTGGTGATGGGGGTAGACTGGTGTTGGTGATGGGGGTAGGGTGGTGTTGGTGATGGAGTGAGGCTGGTGTCAGTGATACGGGTTGGCTGGTGTTGGTGATGGGGGTAGGGTGGTGTTGGTGATGGGGGTAGGGTGGTGTCGGTGATGGGGGGAGGGTGGTGTTGGTGATGGGGTAGGGTGGTGTCGGTGATGGGGGTAGGGTGGTGTCGGTGATGGGGGGAGGCTGGTGTTGGTGATGGGGGTAGGGTGGTGTTGGTGATGGGAGGAGGGTGGTGTTGGTAATGGGGGGAGGGTGGTGTCAGTGATGGTGGTAGGCTGGTGTCGGTGTTGGGGGTAGAATGGTGTTGGTGATGGGGGGAGGCTGGTGTTGGTGATGGGGGGAGGGTGGTGTTGGTGATGGGGGTAGGCTGGTGTCGGTGTTGGGGGTAGAATGGTGTTGGTGATGGGGGGAGGCTGGTGTTGGTGATGGGGGGAGGCTGGTGTCGGTGTTGGGGGTAGAATGGTGTTGGTGATGGGGGGAGGCTGGTGTCAGTGATACGGGGGGGCTGGTATTGGTGATGGGGGGAGGCTAGTGTCAGTGATACGGGGAGGCTGGTGTTGGTGATGGGGGTAGGGTGGTGTCGGTGATGGGGGGAGGCTGGTGTTGGTGATGGGGGTAGGGTGGTGTCGGTGATGGGGGGAGGCTGGTGTGGGTGATGGGGGGAGGCTGGTGTTGGTGATGGGGGTAGGGTGGTGTCGGTGATGGGGGGAGGCTGGTGTGGGTGATGGGGGGAGGCTGGTGTTGGTGATGGGGGTAGGGTGGTGTCGGTGATGGGGTGAGGCTGGTGTCAGTGATACGGGTTGGCTGGTGTTGGTGATGGGGGTAGGGTGGTGTTGGTGATGGGGGGAGGCTGGTGTTGGTGATGGGGGTAGGGTGGTGTTGGTGATGGGGGGAGGCTGGTGTTGGTGATGGGGGGAGGCTGGTGTCAGTGATGTGGGAAGGCTGGTGTTGGTGATGGGGGGAGGCTGGTGTCGGTGATGGGGGTATGGTGGTGTCGGTGATGGGGTGAGGCTGGTGTTGGTGATGGGGGTAGGGTGGTGTTGGTGATGGGGGGAGGCTGGTGTCGGTGATGGGGGTATGGTGGTGTCGGTGATGGGGTGAGGCTGGTGTTGGTGATGGGTGTAGACTGGTGTTGGTGATGGGGGTAGACTGGTGTTGGTGATGGGGGTAGGGTGGTGTTGGTGATGGGGGTAGGGTGGTGTCGGTGATGGAGTGAGGCTGGTGTCAGTGATACGGGTTGGCTGGTGTTGGTTATGGGGGTAGGGTGGTGTCGGTGATGGGGGTAGGGTGGTGTTGGTGATGGGGATAGGGTGGTGTTGGTGATGGGGGTATGGTGGTGTTGTTGATGGGGGGAGGCTGGTGTTGGTGATGGGGGTAGGGTGGTGTTGGTGATGGGGGGGAGGCTGGTGTCAGTGATGAGGGGAGGCTGGTGTTGGTGATGGGGGGAGGCTGGTGTCAGTGATGTGGGAAGGCTGGTGTTGGTGATGGAGGGAGGCTGATGTTGGTGATGGGGGTATGGTGGTATCGGTGATGGGGGAGGCTGTTATTGGTGATGGGGGTAGACTGGTGTTGGTGATGGGGGTAGGGTGGTGTTGGTGATGGGGGTAGGGTGGTGTCAGTGATATGGGAAGGCTGGTGTTGGTGATGGGGGAGGCTGGTGTCGGTGATGGGGGAGGCTGGTGTTGGTGATGGGGGGAGGCTGGTGTCGGTGATGGGGGTATGGTGGTGTCGGTGATGGGGTGAGGCTGGTGTTGGTGATGGGGGTAGACTGGTGTTGGTGATGGGGGTAGACTGGTGTTGGTGATGGGGGTAGGGTGGTGTTGGTGATGGGGGTAGGGTGGTGTCGGTGATGGAGTGAGGCTGGTGTCAGTGATACGGGTTGGCTGGTGTTGGTGATGGGGGTAGGGTGGTGTTGGTGATGGGGATAGGGTGGTGTTGGTGATGGGGGTATGGTGGTGTTGGTGATGGGGGGAGGCTGGTGTTGGTGATGGGGGTAGGGTGGTGTTGGTGATGGGGGTATGGTGGTGTTGGTGATGGCGGGGAGGCTGGTGTTGGTGATGGGGGTAGGGTGGTGTCGGTGATGGGGGGGAGGCTGGTGTCAGTGATGAGGGGAGGCTGGTGTTGGTGATGGGGGGAGGCTGGTGTCAGTGATGTGGGAAGGCTGGTGTTGGTGATGGAGGGAGGCTGATGTTGGTGATGGGGGTATGGTGGTATCGGTGATGGGGGAGGCTGGTATTGGTGATGGGGGTAGACTGGTGTTGGTGATGGGGGTAGGGTGGTGTTGGTGATGGGGGTAGGGTGGTGTCAGTGATATGGGAAGGCTGGTGTTGGTGATGGGGGAGGCTGGTGTCGGTGATGGGGGAGGCTGGTGTCGGTGATGGGGGGAGGCTGGTGTTGGTGATGGGGGGAGGCTGGTGTTGGTGATGGGGGTAGACTGGTGTTGGTGATGGGGGTAGGGTGGTGTCGGTGATGGAGTGAGGCTGGTGTCAGTGATACGGGTTGGCTGGTGTTGGTGATGGGGGTAGGGTGGTGTCGGTGATTGGGGTAGGGTGGTGTTGGTGATGGGGGGAGGCTGGTGTTGGTGATGGGGGTAGGGTGGTGTTGGTGATGGGGATAGGGTGGTGTTGGTGATGGGGGTATGGTGGTGTTGGTGATGGGGGGAGGCTGGTGTTGGTGATGGGGGTAGGGTGGTGTTGGTGATGGGGGTATGGTGGTGTTGGTGATGGGGGTAGGCTGGTGTTGGTGATGGGGGTAGGGTGGTGTCGGTGATGGGGGGAGGCTGGTGTTGGTGATGGGGGTAGGGTGGTGTTGGTGATGGGGGGGAGGCTGGTGTCAGTGATGAGGGGAGGCTGGTGTTGGTGATGGGGGGAGGCTGGTGTCAGTGATGTGGGAAAGCTGGTGTTGGTGATGGAGGGAGGCTGATGTTGGTGATGGGGGTATGGTGGTATCGGTGATGGGGGAGGCTGGTATTGGTGATGGGGGTAGACTGGTGTTGGTGATGGGGGTAGGGTGGTGTTGGTGATGGGGGTAGGGTGGTGTCAGTGATATGGGAAGGCTGGTGTGGGGGAGGCTGGTGTCGGTGATGGGGGAGGCTGGTGTTGGTGATGGGGGGAGGCTGGAGTTGGTGATGGGGGGAGGCTGGTGTTGGTGATGGGGGTAGGGTGGTGTCGGTGATGGAGTGAGGCTGGTGTCAGTGATACGGGTTGGCTGGTGTTGGTGATGGGGGTAGGGTGGTGTCGGTGATTGGGGTAGGGTGGTGTTGGTGATGGGGGGAGGCTGGTGTTGGTGATGGGGGTAGGGTGGTGTTGGTGATGGGGATAGGGTGGTGTTCGGTGATGGGGGTATGGTGGTGTTGGTGATGGGGGGAGGCTGGTGTTGGTGATGGGGGTAGGGTGGTGTCGGTGATGGGGGGACGGGTGGCTGGTGTTGGTGATTGGGGTATGGTGGTGTCGGTGATGGGGTGAGGCTGGTGTTGGTGATTGGGGTAGGGTGGTGTTGGTGATGGGGGTATGGTGGTGTTGGTGATGGGGGGAGGCTGGTGTTGGTGATGGGGGTAGGGTGGTGTCGGTGATGGGGGGAGGCTGGTGTTGGTGATGGGGGTAGGGTGGTGTTGGTGATGGGGGTATGGTGGTGTTGGTGATGGGGGGAGGCTGGTGTTGGTGATGGGGGTAGGGTGGTGTCGGTGATGGGGGGAGGCTGGTGTTGGTGATTGGGGTAGGGTGGTGCAGCTGGTGTGAAACTTTAGTTTGGCCATGTTTGAAGAACTGTGTGCAGTTCTGGTCGATGCATTAGAGGAAGGATGTGGAGGCTTGGAAAAGGGTTCAGAAGAAGTTCAACAGGATATCACATGCATCTGTGGGTGTTCGACAAAAGCAGAGAGTGGACAAACTTGGATTCTTTTATCCTGAGATTTGGAGGCTGAGGGGAGTCTTGATAAAAGTATATAAAATTACGAAAGTTATATCTAGGATAGAAAGAGTCTTTTAATGTAATGATTTATTAATGCGGACATTGTTTAATGTCACTTCCTGTACACAAGCGTAAAGGAGATCAAAATAATTGTTACTCCAGATCCGATGCAGCACAAAAAAACATAAGATAAGCATAGCATATGGGAGGAGTTAAGCACAGGAATGGGCCGTTCAACCCACAATGTTGTGCCAAACTAATTAAAAAGCAAATCAAGTACACCCAAACACTAATCCCTCCTACCTACACCATGTCCATATACCTCCATCTTCCTTACATCCATGTGGCTATCCAGACGTATTTTAAAAGCCCCTAACGTATTCATCTCTACCACCACAGCAGGCAGTGCTCTGAGTAAAAAACTTACCCCTCACATCCCCCTTGGACCTACCCCCTCTCAGCTTCAAAGGGTGACCTCTGGAGTTAGACATTTCAACCCCAGGAAACAGATACTCTCCATCCACTCTATCTATGCCTCCCATAATCTATCAGATCTCCCCTCAGCCTCTGGCCCTCCAGAGATAACAACCCAGGCTTATCCAGCCTTTCATGCTAAAACATGCTTTCTAAACCAGGCAGCATCCTGGTAAACCTCTTCTGCACCCTCTCCAAAGCCTCAACATCCTTCCTATAGTGGGGCGATTAGAACTGTATGCAATACTCTAATCTGAAGGTGTGGCTTAACCAGAGTTTTATAAAGTTGCAACATCACTTCCTGACTTTTGAACTCAATACCTCGACTAATAAAAGTAAGCATTCCACCAGCCTTCTTGACCACTCTGTCGACCTGTGTGGCCACTTCAAGGAGCTGTGAACTTCGATCCGAAGATCTTGCTGCTCAGCAACACTGTTAATAATGTTGCCCTTATCAGTGTGCAGTGTCCTTGCATTTGCCCTACCGAGATGCAACACCTCACATTTAACATTAACTAACTTCTGTTAATGCCCCTCCTCTCCTTTTTACCCCATCCCTTTATTTATCTATCTATTTATTTATTTCCCCCCTTTCTTTCTCTCTCTTCTTTCTCCCTCTGTCCCTCTCACTATATCTTCCTCTGATGCTCCCCTCCCCTTTTCTCTCTCCCTAGGCCTCCTGTCCCATGATCCTCTCCCTTCTCCAGCCTCGTATCTCTTTTGCCAATCACCTGTCCAGCTCTTGGCTCCATCCCTCCCCCTCCTGTCTTCTCCTATCATTTTGGATCTCCCCCTCCCCCTCCCACTTTCAAATCTCTTACTAGCTCTTCCTTCAGTTAGTCCTGACGAAGGGTCTCAGCCTGAAACGTCGACTGTACCTCTTCCTAGAGATGCTGCCTGGCCTGCTGCGTTCCACCAGCATTTTGATGTGTGTTGCCTGAATTTCTAGCATCTGCAGATTTCCTCAAGTTTGCATTTTTAACCTCACATTTATCTAGGTTAATCCCCATCTGCCATTTCTCTGCCCATAAAGAGCACAATAATAAAAATACAATAAATGTAAATACATACTGTAAGATAGCTTATATACATTGTATGTCCATAATGTGACACTGGGCACAGGATTGTCTGTACATAATGTGACCCTGACAGGAAATGATAAAGTAGTGGTGGTTGGGGGTGTGGAGGGCTGGATTAGTGGGTGGAGGTGTTGATCAGCCTTACTGCTCGGGGAAAGTAACTGTTTTTGAGTCTGGTGGTCCTGGCGTGGATGCTATATAGTCTCCTCCCTGATGGGAGTGGGAGAAACAGTCCGTGAGCAGGGTAGGTGGGACCCTTCATGATGTTTTCCAGAACTAAAATGATATATACCGAAGGACAAAGGTTTAAGACAAGTGGAAGTAATTTTAAAGGATATTTACCTAAGTACCTCTGCTAGTCGAAGTCGACCATGGATATGGCGCCTTACAGTCTACGTGATCTGCAAGCCAGGGCAGTACAATATGGAGAGCAAGCTGTTGCCCATTCAGCAGGCTCCCCCTCTCCACTCAGATGATGAACCCAAAGAAATGGTATAGACTGATACAGTTTGGTACCAATGGCATTGTAGGAGTTTGAACTTACGTGGGATTGCCTCAGGGACTGCAGCTCCAGAGTTTCACTCCCAAAGGCTTCCCCATGGGTCAGTATAACCCATGAGATTTGAGATCAGAGATCTCCTTCCCCTAGAGGCTGAGGAAGCCCCATCTGTCCAAAGCGATTGGTTTTAAGCCGCCAGTAAGCCGCCTTTGTCCCTTCTCCTGTCAGTAGAAATGGTTCCGCTGGGCTTAGTAGCTATGCCACACCTAAAGCCAGGAGCTGGACTTGGCTTGGGATGCACACCATTGGGAACGTTTAATAGGTAGTGGAGCTTATCCCCACGATCACCCGACCCCCAGCTATGACAACCTTACAGAATGAGGGGATTTTACACACAGAATGATAATTGTCAGAAATGGACTGTTCAGGGAAGTGGTAGAAGCAGATTTGACACTAACATTTAGATAGATGCATAAGAAGGCAGGGTCTGGAAGAATAGGGACCATGTGCAGGCAGATGGAATTAGCTTAGATCAGAATCATTGTTGGTGCAGTTATCAAGGGTTCCCTTCCTGTACTGTTCGATTAGATCATAAGACATAGCATTAGAATTAGGCCAACTGGCCCATCAAGCCTGTTCTGTCTTTCCAACATGGATGATTTAAGCTCAGATATTAAAGATAAAAGGTAAAGATTATCTTTATTTATCTCATGCATATCGAAACATACAGTGAAATGCATGGTTTGTGTCAAATCCAGTTAGCAAGGATGCACTGGTGAAGGGGTGGGGGGAATAGCCTGTAGGTGTTGCCATGCTTCCAGCACCAATATATCATGCCCATAATTTTCTAACCGTGGGTGCTAGTGCTTAGTGTGACACTATTATGAGAGAGAGAGGCATGAGAGAGGAACTGGCCAAAGTTGACTGGAAAGGGACACTGGCGAGAAGGACAGCAGAGCAGCAGTGGCTGGAGTTTATGTGAGAAATGAGGAAGGTGCAAGACAGGTATATTCCAAAAAAGAAGAAATTTTTGAATGGAAAACGGATGCAACCGTGGCTGACAAGGGAAGTCAAAGCCAAAGTTAAAGCAAAGGAGAGGGCATACAAGGAAGCAAAAACTAGTGGGTAGACAGAGGATTGGGAAGTTTTTAAAAGCTTACAAAAAGAAACTAATAAGGTCATTAGGAGGGAAAAGATGAACTATGAAAGGAAGCTAGCAAATAATATTAAGGAGGATACTAAAAGCTTTTTCAAGTATATAAAGAGTAAAAGACAGGTGAGAATAGATTAGGACCGATAGAAAATGATGCTGGAGAAATTGTAATGGGAGATAAGGGGATGGCGGAGGAACTGAACAAGTATTTTGCATCAGTCTTCACTGAGGAAGACATCAGCAGTATACCGGACACTCAAGGGTGGCAGGGAAGAGAAGTGTGCGCAGTCACAATTACGACAGAGAAAGTACTCAGGAAGCTGAATAGTCTAAAGGTAGATAAATCTCCCGGACCAGATGGAATGCATCCTCGTGTTCTGAAGGAAGTAACTGTGGAGATTGCGGAGGCATTAGCGATGATCTTTCAAAAGTCGATAGATTTTGGCATGGTTCCGGAGGACTGGAAGATTGCAAATGTCACTCCGCTATTTAAGAAGGGGGCAAAGAAGCAAAAAGGAAATTATAGACCTGTTAGCTTGACATCGGTGGTTGGGAAGTTGTTGGAGTCGAGAGGCATATGACAAAATAGGCAGAACTCAGCATGGATTCCTAAAGGAAATTCCTGCCTGACAAACCTATTACAATTTTTTGAGGAAATTACCAGTAGGCTAGACAAGGGAGATGCAGTGGATGTTGTATATTTGGATTTTCAGAAGGCCTTTGACAAGGTGCCACACATGAGGCTACTTAACAAGATAAGAGCCCATGGAATTACGGGAAAGTTACATACGTGGATAGAGCGTTGGCTGATTGGCAGGAAACAAGGAGCAGGAATAAAGGGATCCTATTCTGGTTGGCTGCCGGTTACCAGTGGTGTTTCACAGGGGTCCATGTTGGGGCAGCTTCTTTTTACGTTGCACATCAACGATTTGGATTATGGAATAGATGGCTTTGTGGCTAAGTTTGCTGACGATACGAAGATAGGTGGAGGGGCCGGTAGTGCTGAGGAAACGGAGAGTCTGCAGAGAGACTTGGATAGATTGGAAGAATGGGCAGAGAAGTGGCAAATGAAGTACAATGTTGGAAAGTGTATGGTTATGCACTTTGGTAGAAGAAATAAACAGGCAGACTATTATTTAAATGGGGAGAGAATTCAAAGTTCTGAGATACAACGAGACTTGGGAGTCCTCGTACAGGATACCCTTAAAGTTAACCTCTAGGTTGAGTCAGTAGTGAAGAAGGCGAATGCAATGTTGGCATTCATTTCTAGAGGAATAGAGTATAGGAGCAGGGATGTGATATTGAGGCTGTATGAGGCGCTGGTGAGACCTCACTTGGAGTACTGTGGGCAGTTTTGGTCTCCTTATTTAAGAAAGGATGTGCTGACGTTGGAGAGGGTACAGAGAAGATTCACGAGAATGATTCTGGGAATGAGAAGGTTAACATATGAGGAACGTTTGTCCACTCTTGGACTGTATTCCTTGGAGTTTAGAAGAGTGAGGGGGGACCTCATAGAAACATTTCGAATGTTGAAAGGCATGGACAGAGTGGATGTGGCAAAGTTGTTTCCCATGATGGGGGAGTCTAGTACGAGAGGGCATGACTTAAGGATTGAAGGGCGCCCGTTCAGAACAGAGATGCAAAGAAATTTTTTTAGCCAGAGGGTGGTGAATCTATGGGATTTGTTGCCACGGGCGGCAGTGGAGGCCAAGTCATTGGGTGTATTTAAGGCAGAGATTGATAGGTATCTGAGTAGCCAGGGCATCAAAGGTTATGGTGAGAAGGCGGGGGAGTGGGACTAAATGGGAGAATGGATCAGCTCATGATAAAATGGCGGAGCAGACTCGATGGGCCGAATGGCCGACTTCTGCTCCTTTGTCTTATGGTCTTATAACACCTCAGAGCTGTCGGAGTTCAGAGTTCAAGTCATCTGTAAGGAGACTGTGAGGGATTCTTTAAATAGGGCAACTTTTCTGTCCCTGGGGGGGATTTTCAAGAAAAAAAATGTTTTTACGAAAACAAGTACTGTAGCTTTAAAAATTAGGTAATAGTGATTCTAAACTTTTTTTCCTTATGCTTCATAAATAACATTTTCTTAAATTTTAATTGAGTTAAAAACTTGAATATGCCAGAATTTCACAATATTGGGCTTATCCTCTACCAGTCTCACAATTACTAAAGTGCAAACAGAGACTGAAGAGACAACAATGGAGATTTAATCAAGAAACAATAGGGCTGCTGTTAAGAAAAGACAGGCAGTACAAAGTTTTATAGCAGAGAATATCTCCAGTAGGCCAGCAACAAGAACAGAATGACTTCCGTCTTCCTGAGGCTTCACTGTGCACTAATGGAGACTGTAAGAAGGTATTTTAAATTTCAAGTGTTGCTTTTTTCAGAGTTGTTGGGATTTCTGTGAATGTTTTATAAGTCTTACTGATAAAATAATGTGTGTGGAGGGTTGAGTAAATGTTTTGTTAGTGTTAAAGGGTTCTCTCTCAAGTACAGTTGAAAAAAAATGATCTCTGTAACAGAGTCATAGAGTGCAACACAGGAATAGGCTCTTTGGCCCATCTAGTCCATGTCAAAACCATTTAAACTGGCTACTCCCATCGAACTACACCAGGACCATAGCCCTCCATATCCCTACTATCCACGTACCTATCCAAACTTCTCTTAAATGTTGAAATCGAGTTTGCATGCACCACTTGCTCTGGCAGCTTGTCCCACACTCTCACAACCATCTGAGTGAAGAACTTTCCCTTAAACTTCTCCGCTTTCACCCTTAACCCATGACCTCTGGTTGTCGTCCCACCCAACCTCCAAGGAAAACACCTGCTTGCATTAAATCTGTTTGAAATTTGAATTGCTGCTTATTCCAGAGTTGGGGAGGGATAGGCAGATATTTTGTAAACATTTTTTTTAACAAGACTGGACAATGCCTAGTTTAGCTGGGCTGCCTATGTTCATGTTTCACGTGGATGTTTTAACAACATTCTCCAGCTGTCTACCTTAAAAACTGATTTCTTATGGAATTGTGATAAATAGTGCAGGCTGTAAGGATGTCTTTTTAAGTTAAGTGTTGCTTCTTCTAGTTGGACGGATTTTTTGTCCGAGTTAATGTTAAACTAAAACCATTGTTTGTCAACGCAAACACGAGGAATTCTGCAGATGCTGGAAATTCAAGCAACACACATCAAAGTTGCTGGTGAATGCAGCAGGCCAGGCAGCATCTCTAGGAAGAGGTACAGTCGACGTTTCAGGCCGAGGCCCTTCGTCAGGACTAACTGAAGGAAGAGCTAGTAAGAGATTTGAAAGTGGGAGGGGGAGTGGGAGATCCAAAATGATAGGAGAAGACGCTGGACACATGATTGGCAAAAGGGATATGAGAGGATCATGGGACAGGAGGCCCAGGGAGAAGGAAAAGGGGGAGGGGGGGAACCCAGAGGCTGGGCAAGGGGCATAGTGAGAGGACAGAGGGAGAAAAAGGAGAGTGAGAGAAAGAATGTATGTATATAAATAAATAATGGATGGGGTACGAGGGGGAGGTGGGGCATTAGCAGAAGTTAGAGAAGTCATTGTTCATGCCATCAGGTTGGAGGCTACCCAGGCGGAATATAAGGTCAATGTCAAATGTATTTTGTCATTACCATCACAGCGCATCTTTTGATGGGAAATAATGTTTTGTTCAGTAATATTGGTCTGAACTCATTTGCTGGAGTCAAGTTCTTTGATGCCAAAATCAGCATTCTGTCTAAAAGGGTTAAAACTCCAATAGTCTAATCAGCAAACAAATGCTCACTCTTCCTTCAGTTAGTCCTGACGAAGGGTCTCGGCCTGAAACGTCGACTGTACCTCTTCCTATAGATGCTGCTTGGCCTGCTGCGTTCACCAGCAACTTTGATGTATGTTGCTTGAATTTCCAGCATCTGCAGAATTCCTGTTGTTTGCAAACAAATGCTTTGTTGTTTACAAGTAAAGTATTGACATGGTTAAGAAAATGTGTCTCAAAAACATATTCTATATGTACTTAAAAATGAGTTAAACAAATTTATTCAAGGGCATAGTTTTTATTCGTAGGATTGACTTTGAAATCTTTGTCATTTTATTTTAAATTAAATTCAGTATTTTGATGGTGTGAGGGTAATGACATTCATCCATGAAAACTCTGCAAAAACACCTTAAAGTATAGAAGTTCTTTCATAGGCTGACCAATGCCAAGATCTGGTCTGCATTCCCGAGCCTAAAATAAAGGTTATATATAGCATAAACAAAACAAAGTTTCAGGAAACACACACAAAATTCTGGTGGAATGCAGCAGGCCAGGCAGCATCTCTAGGAAGAGGCACAGTCGACTTTTCTGGCCGGGACCCTTCGTCAGGACTAACTGAAGGAAGAGCTAGTAAGAGATTTGAAAGTTGGAGGGGGAGGGGGAGATCCAAAATGATAGGAGAAGACAGGAGAGGGAGGGATGGAGCCAAGAACTGGACAGGTGATAGGCAAAAGGGATACGAGAGGATCATGGGACAGGAGGTCCGGGGAGAAGGAAAGGGGGGGGGAGAACCTGAGGAAGACAGCGAGCAGGCGAGGAGTGACTGTGAGAGGGGCAGAGAGAGGAGAAAAGGGGGGGGGGAATAAAAATAAATAAATAAGGGATGGGGTAAGAAGGGGAGGGGGGGCATTAACGGAAGTTAGAGAAATCAAAGTTCATGCCATCAGGTTGGAGGCTACCCAGACGGAATATAAGGTGTTGTTCCTCCAACCTGAGTGTGGCTTCATCTTGACAGTAGAGGAGGCCGTGGATAGACATGTCAGAATGGGAATGGGATGTGGAATTAAAATGTGTGGCCACTGGGAGATCCTGCTTTCTCTGGCAGACATAGTATAGGTGTTCAGCGAAGCGGTCCCCCAGCCTACGTTTTATCTCACCAATATATAGAAGACCGCACTGGACACAGTATATCACCCCAGCCGACTCACAGGTGAAGTGTTGCCTCACCTGGAAGGACTGTCTGGGGCCCTGAATGGTGGTAAGGGAGGAAGTGTAAGGGCAGGTGTAGCACTTGTTCCGCTTACAAGGATAAGTTCCGGGAGGGAGATCAGTGGGAAGGGATGGGTGGGACGAATGGACAAGGGAGTCACGTAGGGAGCGATCCCTGCGGAAAGCAGAAAGAGTGGGGGAAGGAAAGATGTGCTTAGTGGTGGGATCCCGTTGGAGGTGGCGGAAGTTACGGAGAGTTATACGTTGGACACGGAGGCTGGTGGGATGGTAGGTGAGGACCAGGGGAACCCTCTTCCTAGTCGGGTGGCGGGAGGATGGAGTGAGAGCAGATGTACGTGAAATGGGGGAGATGCGTTTGAGAGCAGAGTTGATGGTGGAGGAAGGGAAGCCCCTTTCTTTAAAAAAGGAAGACATTTCCTTCGTCCTGGAATGAAAAGCCTCATCCTGAGAGCAGATGCGGCAGAGACAGAGGAATTGCGAGAAGGGGACGGCATTTTTGCAAGAGACAGGGTGGGAAGAGGAATAGTCCAGGTAGCTGTGAGAGTCAATAGGCTTATAGTAGACATCAGTAGATAAGCTGTCTCCAAAGACAGAGAGCGAAAGATCTAGAAAGGGGAGGGAGGTGTCGGAAACGGACCAGGTAAACTTGAGGGCAGGGTGAAAGTTGGAGGCAAAGTTAATGAAGTCAACGAGCTCTGCATGCGTGCAGGAAGCAGCGCCAATGCAGTCGTCGATGTAGCGAAGGAAAAGTGGGGGACAGATACCAGAGTACATTTGGAACATAGATTGTTCCACAAAGCCAACAAAATGGCAGGCATAGCTGGGGCCCATACGGGTGCCCATGGCTACACCTTTAGTTTGGAGGAAGTGGGAGGAGACAAAGGAGAAATTATTAAGAGTAAGGACTAATTCCACTAGACGGAGGAGAGTGGTGGTAGAAGGGAACTGGTTAGGTCTGGAATCCAAACAGAAGCGGAGAGCTTTGAGACCTTCCTGGTGGGGGATGGAGGTATATAGGGACTGGACATCCATGGTGAAATACATTCAGGGCCCCAGACAGTCCTTCCAGGTGAAGCGACACTTCACCTGTGAGTTGGCTGGTGTGATATACTACGTCCGGTGCTCCCGGTGTGACCGATATATTGGTGAGACTCGACGCAGACTGGGAGACCATTTCACTGGACACCTACGCTCTGTCCACCAGAGAAAGCAGGATCTCCCAGTGGCCACACATTTTAATTCCATGTCCCATTCCCATTCTGATATGTCAATCCACGGCCTCCTCTACTGTAAAGATGAAGCCACACTCAGGTTGGAGGAACAACACCTTATATTCCGTCTGGGTAGCCTCCAACCTGATGGCATGAACATTGATTTCTCTAACTTCTGTTAATGCCCCTCTTCCCCTTCTTACCCCATCCCTTATTTATTTATTTTTATTCCTTCCCCCACCATTTTTTCTCCTCTCTCTGCCCCTCTCACAATCACTCCTTGCCTGCTCTGCATCTTCCTCCGGGCTCTCCTCCCGCTTTCTTTCTCCCTAGGCCTCCCATCCCATGATCCTCCCCCTTCTCCAGCTCTGTATCCCTTTTGCCAATCACCTGTCCAGCTCTTGGCTCCATCCCTCCCCCTCCTGTCTTCTCCTATCATTTCGGATCTCCCTCTCTCCCCCCCCCACTTTCAAATCTCTTTCTAGCTCTTCTTTCAGTTAGTCCTGACGAAGGGTCTCGGCCCAAAACGTCGACTGTACCTCTTCCTATAGATGCTGCCTGACCTGCTGCGTTCCACCAGCATTTTGTGTGTGTTGCTTGAATTTCCAGCATCCGCAGATTTTCTTGTGTGAGAGTTTCAAGAAATTTCATTTTTCAGAATTTCAAGTAGTGAGAAGTGCCCCTCATTGAAGAATCTCCCTTGTACCCCGTGGAATGCATGGGTTTTCCTTGGGTGCTCCGACTTCCTCCCACATCCCAAAGATGTACTTGTTGGAAAATTGACCAGTGGTTAAACCGGGATTATCGGGGGTTGCCCATCCTGTGCTGTATCTCTAAATAAAAATAAATAACCCTAATGTGGTACTTGGAATGTGGGAACAAACCAGGAGGAAACCTAATGCAGTCACGGGGAAAATGTACAAACTCCTTACAGAGAGTAGTGGAAATCGAACCTTGATTTTACAGGCTAGCACTGATGTATGGTCTCAGCCTGATGTTGTGTTTGTTATATGTACCATTGGTTACTAAGAACAAACAATATTCTGGAAGAATTAAAACTAGAACTTTTATTTACAACAGCAACAGCAACCACATTTTTAACATCCAAGTTTCTAGATCATTCTGTCATTTCTGCGCATGCTCCAAACTCTGTCCAATCACGTCCTTACACGTGACACATGATATCACCACATCTTCCTTTCCTTAAAAAGAAAAACAATTAGCAACATTAATCAAAACAAATGCATAATTTAACAAGTCTCTCTCAGTCTCTCTGGGGGTTTATGAACACGAGTGGACCTTCTAAGTGGTTCACACAGCTCTTGTGTTTCGTTGTTATTTTCATGTTTCGTCTGGTCTGCATCAGTTAACTGAAACTCTGAAGTTGGCTCTTTAAGGTCTTTGAGAAGAAATCACAATTCATTCATTAACTGTGTAATCTCTTTTTTATGCTGAGACATCATCATCTCAATAAAACTTCTGAATTCCTTCACTTGTGCTTTCACTTCTTCAATTAGATCCTGATTCTTGTCACTCTTTGGCTTCAAATCCATATTGTATTGTACCAGTAAGTTTGGCCTCTGTCCACTGTATTCTGACTCTGTATCACTGTCCAGGACTAATACTCTTTTCACCAAATTCAGTCTCTCACAGGCAGATAGACCCAGTATTGACTGTACATTCTTTGGCACCACCACAAATGAAAGCGTGTGCACAGTATTTTTATGTGATACTTTTGCCACACATGTTCCTTTAACTGGAATGTCTGCACCTGAATACCCAGTCACTTTTATATTTGTCTGATGTAACTTTGGTCTTGGCTTTAATGCATTCAACTCAGATTCTGCAAGAACATTTATTTGTGCTCCAGTATCAAGTTTAAACAGCATATTGTTTTGATTCACTTGCAATGGAATAGTCTGGTCATTCTTACTTTGTTTGTTTTCACAAAGCACATCTATATAAAACTCCTCACAATCATTTTCAAGCACTGCATTTACTTGTTTTATTTTCTTTCTACTTCTGCAACAGCGTGAGAAATGATTACTCTTACCGCAGCCATTGCACAGTTTCCGATACGCTGGACACCTTTTTGGTCGGTTCTGCTGCCCACAGCAATCACAAAGTTTTTTCTTTCAGATGACGTCTTGCTCTCTGTCGGTTTCGTTGTCGCTTCATTATTTTTTCTGGTATGTTTGCGTTTTATAGCATCTACGCAGCTCTCAATAAAAAGCTCTTTTGCCTGCGACATCAGTTTCCGAAGCTTTGCACAGCCTTAAAGCTTTTTCCAGGTCGATGTCTTGTTCTCTTAACAGTCTTTCTCTCAGACCATTATCCAAAATGCCACAAACAATTCCGTGTTTAATGAGAGAGTCTGTGAGCTCTGCAAACTCACAAGTTTTACTGTGGTGCCTCAAGTCCATAACAAATTGATCAATCGTTTGACCAGGTCTCTACCGACATTTGAAAAATTTGTACCGTTCATATGTCACATTGCGCTTCGGTATACAAAATGCGTCAAATTTGTCCATTATCGCTTTGAAATTTAAATTCTTTCCATTTTCAAAAGTAACATGGTTATATACCTCAATTGCGTCATCCCCTATTACGTGGAGTAGAATTGCAGCCTTTGTTTCTTCCAATTTTTCATCTGCTCTGATCGCCAATAAATAAATTTCAAAACGCTGTTTAAATCTTTTCCAGTTATCAGCCACATTCCCAGTCAGCTGAAGTGTTTTCGGAGGTTTCAACCCTTCCAATTGTAAAACTGTTAGCACACCAAACAGTTCACGTGCTAGCTTTTTTCCCCGAATATCGTCGTTTCTCCCGTTTCCGTATTATTCTTCCAGACCGACCTCTGACACCATGTTGTGTTCTTTATACGTACTGTGGGTTACTAAGAACAAACCATATTCTGGAAGAATTAGAACTAGAACTTTCATTTACAACAGCAACAACAACCACGTTTTTTAACATACAAGTTTCTAGCTCATTCTGTCATTTCTGCTCACGCTCCGAACTCTGTCCAATCACGTTTTTACACGTGATACATGATATCACCACACCTGAAACATTGATTCTTTACTCTTTTCCACAGATGCTGCTGGCCTCCTGAGTTCCTCCAGCCTGTTGTGTGTGTTGTGTGTTGCTCTGTAAAGCAATTGCGCTATCTAGGAGAACAGTTAAGGTTCCACTCCACTTTCCACAAGATCCACAAGCTTCCACATCCACAAGAAATTCTGAAGATGCTGGAAAAGCATAGCCATATACACACAATGCTGGAGGTTTCAGCAGGTCAGGCAACATCTATGGAAATGAATGAACAGTTGATGTTTCGACTAGAAAGGAAAGGGGAAGATGCCAGAATAAAAATGTGGGGACAGAGGGGAAGGAGGCTGGCCAGAAGGTGATAGCTGAAGACAGGTGGGTGGGAAAGGTAAAGGGCTGTTGAGGATTAATATCTAAATGGAGTCAAGTTAGGAAAAGGGGAAGTACAACGAGATCGAGGTGTTCTTGTACATCAGTCACTGAAAGTAAGCATGCAAGTACAGCAGGCAGTGAGGAAAGCTAATGGCATGCTGGCCTTCATAACAAGGGGAATTGAGTATAAGAGGAAAGAGGTCCTTCTGCAGCTGTACTGGGCCCTGGTGAGACCACACCTGGAGTACTGTGTGCAGTTTTGGTCTCCAAATTTGAGGAAGGACATTCTTGCTATTGAGAGAGTGCAGCGTAGGTTCACAAGGTTAATTCCCAGGATGGCGGGACTGTCATATGTTGAAAGATTGGAGCGACTGGGCTTGTATACTCTGGAATTTAGAAGGCTGAGAGGGGATCTTATTGAAACATATAAGATTATTAAGGGATTGGACACGCTGGAGGCAGGAAGCATGTTCCCACTGATGGGTGAGTCTAGAACCAGAGGCCACAGTTTAAGAATAAGGGGTAGGCCATCTAGAACGGAGTTGAGGAAAAACTTTTTCACCCAGAGAGTGGTGGATATATGGAATGCTCTGCCCCAGAAGGCTGTGGAGGCCAAGTCTCTGAATGCTTTCAAGAAAGAGATGGATAGAGCTCTTAAAGATAGTGGAATCAAAGGTTATGGGGATAAGGCAGGAACTGGATACTGATTGTGGATGATCAGCCATGATCACAGTGAATGGCGGTGCTGGCTTGAGGGGCCAAATGACCTACTCCTGCACCTATTGTCTATTGTCTATTGAGGAAGGAATCTGATTGGAGAGCAGATCGGACCATAGGAGAAAGGGAAGGAGGAGGGAACCCAGGGGAGATGATAGGTAGGTGAGAAGAGGTAAGAGGCCAAAATGGGGAATAGAAGAAGAAGGGAGGGGGGAGGAGAATTTTTTTTTACAGAAGGAGAAATCAATATTCATGAGAAGAGGTAAGAGGCCAGAACGGGGAATGGAAGAAGAGGACCCAAGGGGCAACTGCCGCTTATCGAAAGGAGAAAGTATTTGAGGCAGGTACAATA
Organism: Mobula hypostoma; assembly: GCF_963921235.1. Lineage (NCBI taxonomy): Eukaryota > Metazoa > Chordata > Chondrichthyes > Myliobatiformes > Myliobatidae > Mobula > Mobula hypostoma. The sequence goes on from NC_086103.1 coordinate 181,956,855, forward strand.
ACAACTTTTAAAAAGACAGAACACAAGAGATTCTGCAGATGCTGGAAATCTGAAGCAACACACACAAAATACTGGAGGAACTCAGCAGGTCAGGCAGTATCTATGGAAGTGAATAAACAGTTGATATTTCCGGGCTGAGACCCTTCTTCAGGACTGGAAAGGGGAAGGGAAGATGCCAGAATAAGAAGGTAGGGGGTGGGGAAGGAGAATAGGTAAAAGATGATAGGTGAAGCCAAAGGGTTGGAAGGATGAAGGGCTGGACAGGAAGGAATTGGATTGGAGAGGAAAGTGGACCATTGCAGAAAGGAAAGGAGGAGGGGACCTGGCGGAGGTAATAATCAGGTGAGAACGGTCCAGAGTGGGAATTAGAAGAAGAGCGGAGGAGGAGGGGATTTTTTAAAACTGGAAATAGAAATCGATATTCATGCCATCAGGTTGGAGGCTACTCAAATGGAATATACGGAGTTACTCCCCCACCCTGAGGGTGGTCTCACCTTGACACGTGTTGGTACGGGAATGGGAATGGGAATGGGAATTAAAATGTTTCTCCACCAGGAAGTTGCACTTCTGGTGGACGGAGTAGAGGGGCTCAGTGAAACGGTCCCCCAGTTTGCGACAGGTCTCGCCAACCTGGAGGAGGCCTTGTGGGAGCACCGGACACAGCAGACGACCCCAGCAGATTCAGGCTGTTTGGAGTCCTGATTGGAGGTGAGGGTGAAGGCGGATGGGCCTGCTGCTTTAGTGGGGAGGGTTGAATGGACAAGGAATCACAGAGGGAGGAAAGCAGAGTGGTGGTGAGGGAGGTAAAAATAAGACAAGCTTTCATTTCCACTAGAACCCCACCCCATTTTTCTCTTTCTATTGGTCCTATTCTGATTTTTGCTTGCTTATTATTATTATTTTATTTATTATTATTATTTTTCTCTTCTGTATTATGTATTGCACTGACCTGCTGTTGAAATTAACAAATTTCATGTCACATGCCCGTGATAATAAACCTAATTCTGATTTTGATGCACTGATTGCTCATATGACTATCTACCACCTGCTCCCGTTGCTTCACGTGACCCTGATCGGGGCGGGGGGGGGGCTAAGCAGATGCTACACCTTCCCCAAGATTGACCTCCAGGCTAGCGGAAGGAAGGAGCACCCTGCACCTCCTTTGGTAGAGACATTCCTCCACCCAGCCACCACAACAGCACGTTACTGCCCACAAATTTGTGCCAACCTATTACCATGCCACCCAAAGTATCTACTCAGTGCCCTGACTGATGAAGGCTACTGTGCCCAATGCCATCATTTGATTGTTTCAGAAGTTTCACAGTGCAGGCCCTTCAGTCCACATTTTGTGCTGACCTGCTACGAAGATTTACTCCACAATCAGTCTAATATTTTCCTCTCACACAGCCCACTACCCTCCGTTTTCCGTATATCTATGTGCCCAAGTAAAGGCCTCTGTTGGTCTTGCGAGACCATGGATCTGCGCCTGGAAAGTCTTCACTCTCCAGGGCACAGGCCTGGGCAAGATTGTGTGGAAGACCAGCAGTTGTCCATGCTGCAAGTCTCCCCTCTCCATGACACCGATGTTGTCCAAGGGAAGGGCATTAGGACCCATACAGCTTGGCACCAGTGTCGTCGCAGAGCAATGTGTGATTAAGTGCCTTGCTCAAGGACACAACACATTCCCTCGGCTGGGGCTCGAACTCAGGACCTTCAGGTCACTAGTCCAATGCCTTAACCACTTGGCCACGTGCCCACACGAGAGTCTCCCAAATGTCCCTAATGGATGGTACAGTAGCGTAGCGGTTAGCCTAACACTATTAGAGTGCCAGCGGCCCGGGTTCAATTCCAGCCGCTGTCTGGGTTCTCCCTATGACCATGTAGGTTTCCTCCAGGTGCTCTGGTTTCCTCCCACATTCCCAAGATGTACAGGTTAGTAGGTTAATTGTTGACATGGGTAATCGGGCGGAGCAACTCACTGGGCTGAGAGTGCTTGTTACCGTGCAGTGCCTCGAAATAAAAATATAAAGTCTGGCTCTACCACCACCCTTGCAAGTGTATTACTCACACATACCACTCTCTGTGTAAAACAAACTAACCTCTGACATTCCAGTCTAAACCGTTGTCCACTCACCTTAAACGGGATTTGCCATTGTTGCCCTGGGCAATGGGTGCTGACCGTCTGCTCCATGTTCACAATCAGAGACGTGTTTAATATCACTGGCATCTATCGTGAAATTTGTTGTTTTGCAGCAGCTGTACTTTATAGTATATAATAATAAAAACACTAAATTACAATGTTTAAAAATTAAATTAAAATAAGCATAAAAAGTTTAAAATAATAATAATAGTAAAAGCATCCGTTAGTCTTGCGAGACCATGGATCTGCTCCTGGAAAGTCTTCACTCTCCAGGGCACAGGCCTGGACAAGGTTGTATGGAAGACCAGCAGTTGCCCATGCTGCAAGTCTCCCCTCTCCACGACACCGATGTTGTCCAAGGGAAGGGCATTAGGACCCATACAGCTTGGCACCAGTGTCGTCGCAGAGCAATGTGTGATTAAGTGTCTTGCTCAAGGACACAACACGTTGCCTCGGCTGGGGCTCGAACTCACGACCTTCAGGTCGCTAGTCCAATGCCTTAACCACTTGTCCACGTGCCCATAAATAATAAAAACAAGATTAAATACATAGTGAAAAAAGAGAGGAAAAAATATATTTTCCTAATAGTGTTCATGGTTCATTGCTCATTCAGAAATCTGATGGTGGAGGGGAAGAAACCGTTCCTGAAACGTTGAGTGTGTATCTTTAGGCTCCTTCCTGTATTTCCTCTTTGAGGATAGCAATGAGAAGAGGGCTTGTAGGAGAGAGTACGGAGATAATTGATCAGAATTACAGGGAAGTAGTCATTCCGAAGTTGCAGGAGGCAAGTACCTGGGTGACTGTCAGGAGAAATGGAAATAGGCAGTTAGAGCAGAGCACCACTGCGGTATTCCCCTCAAAAACAAGTGTACTGCTTTGGATATTGTTGTGGGGGTTGACCTCCCGGGGAATGCCACGGAGACTGGGTTACTGGCACTGAGCATGGGTTCATGGCGCAGAAGGGAAAGAGGAGGAAGGGAGCGGTAGATGATAGGGGACTCGATAGTGAGGGGAACAGACAGGAGATTCTGTGGACGTGAACGGGACACCCGGATGGTATGTTGCCTCCCAGGTGCCAGGGTCAGGGATGTCTCGGATCACGTCCACAACATTTTGGACGGGGAGGGAGAGCAGCCAGATGTCCTGATGTACCTTTGTACCAGTGACATAGGACGGAAAAGCAAAGAGGTCCTGAAGAGAGAATTTAAAATGCTAGGCAGAAAGCTGAGAAACAGGACCTCCAGGGTAGTAATTTTTTGATTGCTGCCTGTGCCATGTGCCAGTGAGGGTAGAAAAAGGACGATCTGGCAGACAAATGTGTGGCTGAGAAGCTGGTGCAGGGGGCAGGGCTTCAGGTTCTTGGATCATTGGGATCTCTTCTGGGGAGGTATGACCTTTACTAAAGTGACAGGTTGCACCAGAACCCGAGGGGGACCAATATTCTCATGGGTAGGTTTGTTAGCGCTTTTGGGAAGGGGTTAAACTAATTTGGCAGTGGTGGGGGGGAACTCGCGTGAAGGGACTTAGGATAGGATGGATGGTAAAAAAGCAAAGATAGCATGCAGTCAGACTGTCAGGAAGGTCAGGCAGATGATAGGACAAAATTGCAGCCAGCAGCGTGAGTATCAGTTCATTAGGGATGCAGGATCAAAAAGGGTAGCAAATACAGTACTCAAAGTGTTACATCTCAATGCACAGAGTACAAGAAATAAAGTGGATGATCTTGTTGCACTATTACAGATTGTCAGGTATGACGTTGTGACCGTCACTGAATCATGGCTGAACGATGATTGTAGTTGGGAGCTGAACATCCAAGGTTACACATTGAATCGGAGGGATAGGAAGGTAGGCAGAGAGGGTGCTGTGGCTCTACTGGTAAAGAATGGCATCAAATCAGTAGAAAGTTGTGACATAGGATCAGAAGATGTTGAATTGCTGTGGATTGAGTTAAAAAACTGGAAGGGTAAAAGGACCCTGATGGCAGTTATACACAGGCCTCTCAACAGTGGGCGGGATGTGGACCACATATTACAACAGGAAATAGAAAAGGCGCGTCAAAAGGGCAATGTTATAATAGTCAGAGATTTCAATATGCAGGTTGAATGGAAAAATTAGATTTGTAATGGATCTGAGATGCAAAGGGGCTTGGAAGTCCTTGTGCAGAACACCCTAAAGGTTAACTTGCAGGTTGAGTTAGTGGTGAGGAAGGCAAATGCAATGTTAGCATTCCTTTCAAGAGGCCTTGCAGACAAAGCAAGGATGAGATGTTGCAGCTTTATAAGACATTGGTGAGGTCTCACCTTGAGTATTGTGAACAGTTTTGGGCTTCTCATCTAAGAAAAGATGTGCTGACTTTAGAGAGGGTTCAGACAAAGTTCAGAAGGATGATTCCGCAAATGAAAGGGCTATCATTCAAAGAATGTTTGACGGCTCTCTGCCTGTACTTGCTGGAATTTAGAAGAATGAGGGGGATCTTACTGAATCCTATCAAGAGAGTAGACGTTGAAAGGATGTTTCCCATGGTGGGGGACTCTAGGGCAAAAATGCATAGCCTCAGGATAGAGGGGTGTCCATTTAAAACAGAAATGTAGAGAAATTTTTTTTAGCCAGAGGGTGGGCAGTTTGTGGACTTTGTTACCACAGGCAGTTGTGGAGGCTAGGTCACTGGGGATATTTAAGGCAGTGCTTGATAGGTTCGTGATTGGCCATGGCATCAGTTGTTACAGGAAGAAGGCCAGAGAGTAGGTCTGAGGAAGGGGAAGAAAAGGATCAGCCGGGATTGAACAGCATAGCAGACACAATGGGCTAATGGTCCGCTCCTGTGTCTTATAGTCTTGTGGACTTAAGTCCTAGCGATGGGGTTCTCCTGATGATGGATGTGCGTGGCGGTGTGCAGATATGTCTCTACCAAAAGAGGTGTAAGGTGTTGCTTCCTTCCACTAGATTTCAGGTCACCCTCGGACAAGGTGTAGCGCCTGCTTAGCAGTCATGTGAAACCAGGGCGACATGATGCCATGGGAGCCGGTGGTGGATGGTTATTTGAAAACCTGCTCCCATGGCATCATGTCAGAAGTCCTGGTTATGCGACCACTGCTGCCAGATGGACAATCTCTGAAAAAGTATCAGTAACAGCGGGGGTCCCCGGTCTTGTAAAGCCACTGCCCAGAAGAAGGCGATGGCAAACCACTTCCATAGAAAAATTTGCCAAGAACGATCATGGCCATGAAAAGACCATGATCACACATGCCGTACGACGTGGCACATTGCAAACAAATGCAGTTTTTTTGAGGCATTGCCTTTTGAAGATGTCCTCGATGCTGGACAGGCTGGTGCCCATGATGGAGCTGGCTGAGCTTACAACTTCCTGCAGTTTTTTCTGATCCTGTGCAGCACAGCGTACTCCTCCCTGAACAGGTGGTAATGCAACCTGTTAGAATGCTTCTCATGGTACACCTGTAGAAATTTATAAAAGTCATTAGTTAATATATACCAAGCCTAATCAAACTCCTAAAGAATTATAGCCACTGCCATGATATCTTATTAATTGGATTAATACTTCAATTTAACGAACAGCTTTTCTGTGGAAACTTATCAAATGTAATTTGTAATCCCCTGTACTACCCCATGCCTTGTTCAACTGCAAATATAATCTTTACTCTCATTACTTTGGAGTCATTATTTACACTCTGTGGGCACTTTATAAGGTACAGGAGTGGATCCTGATATGAGCTTCTGCTGCTGTAGCCCGTTCACTTCAGGGATCAACATGTTGTGCGTTCAGAGATACCCTTCCGCACACGCTGTTGTAATGAATGGTTATTTGAGTTAATGTCGCCTTCCTCTCACCTCGAACCAGTCTGGCCATTCTCCTCTGTCCGCTCTTAAGATGTTTTCACCCACAGAACTACCACTCACTGGATGTTTTTTTGTTGCTTCCACCTTTCTCTGTAAACTCTTAGAGACTGCTGTGCGTGAAAATCCCAGGTAATCAGCAGTTTCTGAGATACTCAAACCAGCCCACCTGGCACCAACAATCATTCCACGGTCAAAGTCACTTAGATCACATTCTTCCCCATTCTGAAGTTTGGTCTAAACAACACCTGAAGTTTTGACCAGGAGTTCCCAACTTGAGGTCCACAGACCACTCGGTTAATGGTCGGGGTCCATGGCATAAAAAAGGTTGGGAACCTGTGCTCTTGATCAAATCTGCATGTTTTTATGTATTGAATTGCTGCCACATGATTAGCTGATTAGATATTTGTATTAACGAGCAGGTGTGGCCACTGAGCGCATTTCTAAACGTTTGTAATCCTTCTCAGAATTTTTCTTCAGAACTTTGAATTTCTCTGTATGCTCATTCTGTCTCCTAAACTATAATGTTCCACCCCAGTGACGGAAATTCGAGAAGAGGTTGTTTATTTACTTACGTGTTACGAATTTCTTCTAATCAAGGTTGGATGTTTATAAAATAGTGCAGACTTTGACATGTTTTTCTGGGACAGGATTTGCAGATAATTTTCTGGGCAGCCAGGACAATTAAGGGCGCTTATCAGATCAGTGAATACCAGATTTCCTGGAATCAGATTATGGAGTTGTGCCTGCATTTGGAAAAACGAACACACATCTTGGTAAAGCTTCTAGGCGGGAATCAGAAAGGAATTACTTAGAAAATTGACCATATAACACAATGCCCAGCTGTACAAAGTGTGCAAAGTGTAAAATCATTGATTTGGAAGGTCAAGTTTGAAGGCAGAACAGGGGGTTAGGGGCAGGATTCAGTGCAGAGGAACTGAAAGATGTTGGGGTCCACGTCCATAAATTCCTCAAAGTTGCCACACATGTTGATGGAGTGGTTAGGAATGTGAATGGAGTGTTGGCCTTCATTAGTTGGGGGATTGAATTCAAGAGACACAAAGTAATGTTGCAGCTTTATAAAACCATAGTTAAATTACACTTGTAGTATTGTAAACTAGAGAAATTCTGCAGATGCTGGAAATCCAAGCAACGCACACAAAATGCTGGAGGAACGCAGCAGGCCAGGCAGCATTTATGGAAAAGAGTACAGTCGACGTTTTGGGTCAAGACCTTTCATCAGGACTGGAGAAAAAAAAGACAAGGAGTCAGAGTTCAAAGGTGGGGGGAGGGGAGGAAGAAACAGAAGGTGATAGGCGAAAGCAGGAGGGTGGAGGGGTGAAGTAAAGAGCTGGGAAGGCCATTGGTGAAAGAGATACAGGGCTGGAGAAGGGGGAATCTGATAAGAGAGGACAGAAGACCATGGAAGAAAGAAAAGTTGGGAGGGGGAGCACTAGAGAGAGGTGATGGGCAGGTAGGAGATAAGGTGAGAGAGGGAAAAGGAAATGGGAAACATGGAGGGGTGGCATTACTGGGATTCAAGAGGTCGATGTTCATACCATCAGGTTGGAGGCTAACCAGACAGAATATAGGTTGTTGCTCCTCCAACCTGAGTGTGGCCTCATCGCAACATTAGAGGAGGCCATGGACTGACATGTCGGAATGGGAATGGGAAGTGGAATTAAAATGGGCGGCCAGTGGGAGATCCTGGCAGATAGAGCATAGGTATTCAGTGAAGCGGTCTCCCAATCTACATCGGGTCTCATCAATGTACAGGAGGCCACACCAGGAGCACCGGATACAGTAGATGGCCCCAACAGACTCACAGGTGAAGTGTGGCCTCACCTGGAAGGGCTGTTTGGGGCCCTGAATGGCAGTGAGGGAGGAGGTGTAGCACTTGGTCCATTTGGAAGGATAAGTGCCAGGACGGAAGTCAGTGGGAACAAGGGAGTGACATGGGGAGAGATCCCAGTGGAAAGCAGAAAGTGGGGTGGGATGGAAGGACGTGCTTGGTGGTTGGATCCTGTTGGAGATAGCGGAGGTTACGGAGAACTATGTGCTGGACGCGGAGGCTGGTGGGGTGGTAGGTGAGGACAAGAGGAACCCTATCCCTGGTGGGGAGGTGTGAGGATGGAGTGAGGGTAGACGTGCATGAAGTGGAAGGGAGGCGATTGAGAGCAGCTTTCATGGTGGAGGAAGGAAGCTCCTTTGTTTGAAACAAAGAAACATGGAAATCTACAGCACATTACAGGCCCTTCAGCCCACAATGTTGTGCCAGCCATGTAACCTACAAGCTCCTTAGAATTTCCCTACTGCATAACCCTCTATTTTTCTAAGCTCCATGTATCTATCTCTTAATAGACCCTATTGTCTCTGACATCTCCTTTGTTCTGGAATGAAAGGCCTCACCTGAGGAGCAGATGCGGAGACAGAGGAATTGAGTGAAGAGGGTGGCATTTTTACAAGTAACAGGGTGGGAAGAGGTATAGTCCAGGGTTCTGTGAGAGTCAGGGAGTTTATAATAGACATCAGTAGATAAGCTGTCGCCAGAGAGAGAGACAGAGAGATGGAGAAAGGAGAGGGAGGTATCAGAAATGAACTAGGTCAAGTTGAGGGCGGGGTGGAAGTTGGAGGCAAAGTTGATGAAGTTGATGAGCTCCACATGGGTGCAGGAAGCAGCACCAATGCAGTCATCGATGTAGTGTAGGAAAAGATGGGCTGCGATACCAGTGTAGGCTTGGAACACAGACTGTTCCCATAGCTGGGACCCATACGAGTGCCCATGGCTGTGCTGTTTACTTGAAAGAAGTGGGAGGAGCTGAAGGAGAAATGATCAACGGTGTGGACAAGTTCCACCAGACGGATGAGAGTGGTGGCGGAGTGGAACTGGCGTCCAGAAAAAAACAGAGAGGCTTTCCTGGTAGGGGACTGGACATCCATGGTGAAAGTAAGATGTTTGGGACCAAGGAACTTGCAGTCATTGAAAAGATCATGAATGTGTGAAGTGTCACGGACGTAGGTAGGAAGGACTGAACCAGGGGAAATAAAACTGAGTCGAGGTATGCAGATATGAGTTCAGTGGGATAGGAACAAGCAGAAATAATGGGTCTACCTGGACAGGCAGGTTTGTGGATCTTGGGTAGGAGGTAGAAACGGGAGGTGGCAGTGGATTGGAGTTAATAAGATCAGTGATGGTGTGGGAGACTATGGCCTGGTGCTCCTCAGTGGGGTCCTGTTCGAGGGAAAAGTAAGAGGAGGTGTCTGACAGTTATATGGGCCTCAGCAAAGTAGAGGTCAGTCTTGCAGACTACTACAGCTCCCCCCCCCCCCAACTTACCTTCAGATTAGGATTAGTGCAGAGAGAGTGGAAAGCAGAGCTGCCTGGCCTGTTGACTTCCTCCAGCATTTTGTGTGTGTTGTGTGTTGCTTGGAGTACTGTGTTCAGTTCTGGTTGCCTCATTACAGGAAGCTTTAGAGAGGGTGCAGAGGAGATTTACCAGGATGCAGCCTGGATTGGACAGCATATCTTATGAGGATAGGTGGTGCGGGCTTGGGTTTTTCTCTTTGGAGTGAAGGAGGATGAGAGGTGACTTGATAGACGGGTATAAGATAGTAAGAGGCATAGATCGAGTGGACAGCCTGATGCATTTTACCAGGGTGCAAATGGCTTATACAAGGAGGCATAAATTTAAGGGGATTGAAGAAAAGTACAGAGTGGGTGTCAGACGTATGTTCTTTACACAGAGGATGGTGGGTGTGTAGAACGCTCTGACAGGGGCAGTGGTAGAGACAGAGAAATTAGGGATATTCAAGAAAGCCTTAGATAAGCACATGGATGATGGAAATATGGAGGGTTATGTTGGATGGAAGGATTAGATTGATCTAGGTGTAAGTTAAAATGTCAACACTACATCGTGGGCTGTAATGTTCTATGGCCATGCTTACAGGCCTTTCGGCCCACAATGCTGTGCCAACATTTCAACCTACCCTAAGGTCTATAGATGGGTAGTGGAGAATATAGAGACTGGCTGCATTACAGCCTGGTTTGGAAACACCAATGTTCTTGAATAGAAAGTCCTTCAAGATGTAGTGGATAGGGCCCAGTCCATCCCTCCCCACCAGTGAGCACGTCTACATGAAACTCTGTCGCAGGAAAGCAGCATCCATCATCTGGGACACCCGCCATCCAGGACATGTTGTCTTCTCGCTGCTGCCTTCAGGAAGGAGGTACAAGAGCCTCACACCACCAGGTTCAGGAACCGTTACCACCCCTCAACCATCAGGCTCTTGAAACAAAGGGGATAACTTCACTCACCCTATCATTGTAACGTTCACAGAACCAATGGACTCACCTTCAAGAACTCTTCATCTCATGTTTCTGATATTTATTGTTTGTTTGTTTATTTATTTATTATTATTTCTTATTTTTGTATTTGCCCAGCTTGTTGTCTTCTGCACTGTGGTTGAACACCCTAGTTGGTGCAGTCTTTCAGTGACTCTATGATGGTTATTATTCTATGGATTTATTGAGTATGCCCACAAGAAAATGAATCTCAGGATTACATATTAGAGATTGGTCAGTATGACGTTGTGGGCATCGCTGACTGTGGCTGAAAAAGGTCATAGTTGGGAGTTTAACGTCAAAAGACATACTTTGTATTGAGAGGAGAGGCAGGACAGCACAGCTGGTGGTGTGGCTCTATTGGTAAGAGATAGAAAGAGATAACAGGATCAGAGAATGTTGAATCGTTCTAGGCAGAGTTAAGAAACTGCAAGAGTAAAAAAAAACCATTGTGGGAATCATATAAAGGCCTCCAAATAGGTTGAGATTGCAAATGAAGCTGGAAGAGGCATGCAATAAGGGTAATGTCACATTTGTAATGGGGAACTTCAGTATGCAAGGGGATTGGGAAAATCAGGTTAGGGTCGGATCGCAAGAGAGGGAATTTGTTGAAGGCCTATGAGATGACTTCTTACAGCAGCTTGTGCTTGAGCCTGCTAGAGGGTAGGCTATCTTAGACTGCGTGTTGTGTAATAACCCAGATCTTATGAGTCAGCTTAAAGGAACCCTCTGTTCAGGATAATTGTAATATAATTGAATTCATACTGCAATTTAAGAGGGAGGAGCACAAGTTACATGTTTCAGTATCACAATTACAGAATTACAGAGGCATGAGAGAGGAGCTTGCCCAGGTGGATTGGAGGAGGATACCGGTGGGGATGATGGCAGAGCAGAGATGGCTGAAGTTTCTGAGAATAGTTCACAAGGCGCAGGGGAGATATGTCCCACAGAAGAAAAAATTCACAAAGGGCAGGGGTAGGCAACCGTGGCTGATAAGGGAAGTTAAGGACTGCATACATCACTCACTGAGTGGCAGTGAGTCCACGAAGCAAAAGTGAGTGGGAAGTTGGCTAATTGGGAAGCTTTTAAAATTCAACAAAAGGCAACTAAAAAGCTGTAAGAAGGGAAAAGATGAAATTTGAGGGCAAACTAGCTAATAAAATAAAGCAGGAAACTAAAAGTTTTTCTGTTACATAAAGAGTAAAAGGGAGTTGACAGCTGATATTGGACCATAGAAAAATGATGCTGGTGAGGTAGTAATGGGGGGACAGAGAAATGGCAGATGAAATTAATAAGTACTTTGCATCAGTCTTTACTGTGGAAGACACTAGCTGTACGAGAGAGGTCCATGAGTGTCAGGGAGCAGGAATGAGTGACATTGCTATTACAAAGGAAAAAGTGCTAGGAAAACTGAACGGTCTTAAGGTGGATGTCACCTGGACCAGACGGACTACATCCCAGAGACCTGAGAGAGTTTGCTGAAAAGATAACAGATGCATTGGTTATGATCTTTCAAGAATCACTCAATTCTGGCATAGTCCTGGAGACCTGGAATATTACAAATGTCACTCCACTCTTCATGAAGGGAGCAAGGCAAAAGAAATTATTGGCTAGTTAGCCTAACCTCAGTGGTTGGGAAAATGTTGGAGTCTATTATTAAGGAAGAGGTTTCGGGGTACTTGGAGACTAATGATAAAATAAGTCAAAGTCAGCACAGTTTCTATAATGGGAAATCTTGTCTGACGAATCTTTTGGGCATTCCTTGTGGAAGTAACAAGCAGAGTGGACAAAGGAAAGACAGTAGCTGTCACTTACTTGGATTTTCAGAAGGCATTTGATAAGGTGTATCATATGAAGCTGCTTAACGTAAGTTCGTAGAGCATTACAGGAAAGATACTGGCATGGATAGAGACAGGAGGCAGTGAGTGGGAATAAAGGGGGCCTCTTCTGTTGGCAGCCAGTGACTAGTGGTGTTCCTCAGGGGTCAGTATTGGGACCTCTACTTTTCATATTGTTTGTCAATGGTTTAGATAATAGAAATGATGGCTTTGTGGTAAAGTTTGCGGATGATACGAAGATAGGTGGAGGGGTAGGTAGTGCTGAGATTGCAGCAGGACTTAGACAAATTGGAAGAATGGGCAAAAAAGTAGCAGATGGAATACAGTGTTGGGAAATGAATGATAATGTATTTTGGTAAAAGGAACAATACTGCAGACTATTATCTAAATGGGGAGAAAATTGAAAGATCAGAGGTGCAAAGGAACTTAGGAAGGTTAATTCACAGATTGAGTCTGTGGTAAAGAAGGCAAATGCAATGTTGGCATTTATTTCAAGGGCAATAGAATATATGAATAAGGAGATAATACTGAAGCCTTATTAGACACTAGTCAGGCTGCACTTCAATAGGTTTCAATAGATACATTTAATGTCAGAGAAATGCATACAAAGTATATCCTGAAATTCTTTTTCTTTGCAATACTTGGGAGTATTGTCAACAGTTTTGGGCCCCATATCGCAGAAAGGATGTATTGTCATTGGAGAGAGTCATTGGAGGTTCACAAGGATGATTCTGGGAATGAAGGGGTTAACACATGAGGAGCCTTTGGCAGCTTTGGGCCTGTACTCACTGGAATTTAGAAGAATGCAGGGGATCTCAGAAACCTACCGAATGTTGAAAGGTGAAGATAGGGTGGATGTGGAGAGGATGTTTCCTACAGAACTAGGGGGCACAACCCCTAAATTGAGGGATGACTTTTCAGAACAGAAGTAAGGAGGGTGTTGAATCTGTGGAATGCTCTGCCACAGACTGCAGTGGAGGCCAAGTCCACGGGTACATTCAAAGTGGAAGTTGATAGATTCCTGACTGGTCAGGGCATCAAAGGATATGCCGGGTATATGAGGTTGAATGGGATCGGGGATTAGACATGATGAAATGGTGGAGTGAACTTGATGGGCCAAATGGCCTAATTCTGCTCCTATGTCATATGGTCTTATATGGTGACATACAGTGCCTGTAAAAAGTATTCACCCCCCTTGGAAGTTTTCTTGTTTTATTGTTTTACAACATTGAATCATCCTGGATTTAATTTGGCTTTTTTTTACACTGATCAACAGAAAAGGACTCTTTTGCGTCAAAGTGAAAACAGATCTCTACAAAGTGATCTAAATTAATTAAAAAATATAAAACACCAAATAATTGATTGCTTAAGTATTCACCCCTTTGATATGACCCACTGAATCATCATTGGTGCAGCCAATTGGTCACAAAATTAGCTCAGTGGAGACCTGTGTGCAGTCAAGGTGTTTCAATTGATTGTAGTAAAAATACACCTGTATCTGGAAGGTCCAACTGCTGGTGAGTCAGTATCCTGGCAAAAACTACACCATGAAGATGAAAGAACACTCCAAGCAACTCCGAGAAAAAGGTTATTCAAAAGCACAGGTCAGGAGATGGATACAAGAAAATTTCCAAGTCACTGAATATCCCTCAGAGTACAGTTAATTCAATCATCAAGAGATGGAAAGAATATGGCACAGCTGTAAATCTGCCTAGAGCAGGCCGTCCTCAAAAACTGAGTGACTGTGCAAGATGGGGACAAGCGAGGGAGGCCACCTAGAGACCTACGACAACTCAGGAGGAGTTTCAAGTTTCAGTGGCTGAGATGGGAGAGACTGTGCATACAACAACTGTTACCCAGGTGCTTCACCAATTGCAGCTTTATGGGAGAGTGGCAAAGAGAAAGTCACTGTTGAAAAAAATCTCACATGAAATTTTGGCTAGAGTTTGCCAGAAGACATGTGGGAGACTCTGAAGTCAGTTGCAAGAAGGTTCTATGGTTTGATTAAACCAAAATTGAGCTTTTTGGCCATCAGACTAAACGCTATGTTTGGTGTAAGACCAATACCGCACATCATCAAAACCACACCATCCATGCCATGAAGCATGGTGGTGGCTACATCATGCTGTGGGGATGCTTCACTGCAGCAGGCCCTGGAAGGGTTTTTATAGACACCATATGTACTTTGATAATAAATTTTACTTTTGAATTTTGTTTTGAAGATGAATCTAACCCTTTCCTCCCACAAAGCCCTTCATTTTTCTCTCCACCATTGTAAAATACTGTCAAATCTTTGTGATTTAAATAACATAAGTTATCAGGGAGAAAATGTGGTATGGTTAGTAGAGTGGCCACCTCATAGTGACCCAAGATTCATGATTCAAGATTCAAATTTATTCATCATGTGTATATCAAATATGTTGTTTGCTTTAACGTCCAACATATCTGAGGGAGAGCACTGTATGTTCTTTTGCATTCCTAAATTATTGAAATATTGTATGTCAAATATTCTCTCTGTCAAAAACTTACCTTTGACATCTCCCTTAAACTTTCTTCCAATTACGTTCCCTCATGTTTGCCATTTATGCCCTGTGGAAATGTTTCAGGCTATCCACTCTAGGATTAAAATATAAAAGCAAGGAAGTAATGCTGAGGCTTTGTAAAGCATTGTTCAGACCACACTTGCAGTATTCTGAGCAGTTTTGGGCCCCTTAGTAAAAGTTGTGCTGGTATTGGAGAGGGTCTAGATGAGGTTCACAAGAAAGATTCTGGGACTGGAAGGGTTAATCTATGAGGAGCTATTGATGGCTCTCGGCCTGTACTTTCTTGAGTTTAGAAGAATGAAAGGGGATCTCATTGAAACTTGAGAGAGAGTGAATGCGGAGAGGATGTTTCCTATAGTGGGGAAGTCTAGGACCAGAGGGCACAGCCTCAGAATAGAGGGATAGCTATTTTGAACAGAGATGAGGATGAAATTCTTTATCCAGAAGGTGGTGAATCTGTGGAATTTATTGCCCCAGGAGGCTGTGGAGACCGTCATTGGGTATATTTAAAGCGGAAGTTGATAGGTTCTTGATGAGTCAGGGTACCAAAGGTCACAGGGAGAAGGCAGGAGAATGCAGCTGAGAGAAATAATAAATCAGCTGTAGAGAAATGCTGGAGAAAATGCAATGAACTGAATGGCCTAATTCTGCTCCTATACATGCCTATGTGGTCTTATGGTCTCCATTTGTGCCTCTCATCTTCTTATACACATCTATCAGGTCTTCTCTCATCCTCATTCACTCCAAAGAGGAAAGCTTTAGCTCACTCAACATTTTCTCATAAGATGCGCTCTCTAATCCAGGCAGCATCGTGGTAAGTCTCCTCGGCACTCTCTCTAAAGCTTCCACATAATGAAGTGACCAAAGCTGGACACAATAAAGGCCAAAAGGGACCAGCTTAGAAAGACATTTTGGGTGGCATGAATGAGTTGGGCCAAAAAGGATTGTTTTCATTTTTATTTTATTTAGAAATACAACACAGTAAAAGTTGAAATGAGCCCGTGCTGACCAATTACATCCACGTGACCAATTGACCTACTAACCAGTGCGTTTCTGGAATGTGGGTGGAAACCAGAGCACCTGGAGGAGTCCTACGTGGTCATGGGGAGAATGAGAAAGATCGTTTCCGACAGCGGCTGGAATTGAGTCCAGCTTGGCGGCATTGAAAGTGTTTCACTAACCGCTGTGCTGTCATGCCATTCTTGTGCTGTGTAACGGTTAGACCATAAGACATAGGAACAGAATTAGGCTATTTGGTCCATTGAGTCTGCTCCGCCATTCAATCATGGATGATCCTTTTTTCCCCTCCTCAGCCCCACTCCCCAGCCTTCTCCCTACAACCTTTGATTTCATGTCCAATCACGAACCTAACAATCTCTGTCTTAAATACACCCAGTAACCTGGCCTCCACAACTGCATGTGGCAACAAATTCCACAACTTCACCACCCTCTGGCTAAAGAAATTTCTCTGCATCTCTATTTTGAATGGACGCCCCTCTATCCTGAGGCTGTGCCCTCTTGTCCTAGACTCTCCCACCATGGAAAACATCCTTTCCACACCTAGTCAGTCTAGTCCTTTCAACATTTGAAAGGTTTCAATGAGATTCCCTCTCGTCCTTCTAAATTCCAGTGAGTACAGACCCAGAGCCACCAAACGTTTCTCATAAAATAACCCTTTAATTCCTGGAATCATCCTTGTGAATCTCCTCTGGACCCTCTCCAATGCCAGCACATCTCTTCTAAGATGAGGAGTCCAAAACTGTACACAATACTCAAGGTGAGGCCTCACCAGTGCCTTATAAAGCCTCAGTGTCGCATCCCTGCTCTTGTATTCTAGACCTCTTGAAATGAATGCTAACATTGCATTTGCCTTCCTCACCACTGACTCAACCAGCAAGTTAACCTTCAGGGTGTTCTGCACAAGGACTCCCAAGTCCCTTTGAATCTCAGATTTTTGGATTTTCTCCCCGTCTAGAAAATAGTCCGCACATTGCTTTCTACTACCAAAATGCATGACCGTGCATTTTCCAACATTATATTTCATTTACCACTTTCTTGTCCATTCTTCTAATCTGTCTAAGTCCTTCTGTATCCTACCTGTTTCCTCAACACTACCTGCCCCTCCACCAACCTTCGTATCATCTGCAAACCTGGCAATGAAACCACCTATTTCATCATCCAAATCATTTCTATACAGCAAAAAAGAAGTGGTCCCAATACTGACCCCTGTGGAACACCACTAGTCACTGGCGGCCAGCCAGAAAAGGATCCTTTTATTCCCACTCATTGCCTTCTTCCAATCAGCCAATGCTTGAACCATCTTAGTAACTTTCCCGTAATACCATGGACTCTTAACATGGTAAGCAGCCTCATGGGTGGCACCTTGTCAAAGGCCTTCTGAAAGTTCAAATATACAAGGGGTGATCGATAAGTTCATGGTCTAAGGTAGAAGGAGTCAATTTCAGAAAAGCTAACACATTTATTTTTCAACATAGTCCCCTCCTACATTTACACACTTAGTCCAGCGGTCGTGGAGCATACGGATCTCTTCTTTGTAGAAGTGGTCCACAGCAGGGGTGATTGATAAGTTCGTGGCCTAAGATAGAAGGAGATGACTTATTAACTTCAAACTTCCTGAATTATCACTCAAAGCGTTGAACTGCACGTGCATGTAACGAGAGCGTCTTGGATCTCCAGGTGGTCCACAGCAGGGGTGATTGATCAGTTTGTGGCCTAAAGCAGAAGGAGATGAGTTATACAGCTCTCATTACATGCATGTGCAGTTCAACCCCTTGAGTGAAAATGCAGAAAGTTTGAAGTTAGTAACTCATCTTCTACCTTAGGCTACGAACTTATCAATCACCCATGCTTTGGACCACTTCTGGAGGTCCAAGACACCGACTTCTACAAAGAAGGGATCCATATGCCCCACGACTGCTGGACTAAGTGTGTAAATGTAAGAAAAAAATAAATGTGCTAGGTTTTCTAAAATTGACTCCTCCTACCTTAGGCCACAAACTTATCAATCACCCCTCGTCCATCATCCACTGAATCCTCTTTATCTATCCTACTTGTAATCGCCTCAAATAATTCCAACAGGTTCACTTTAATATTTTCCCTTAAGGAAACCATGTGACTTTGTCCTACCTTGTCCTGCGTCACCAAGCACTCCATCACCTCATCCTTAACAATCGACTCCACCAACTTCCGAACTACTGAGGTCAGGCTAACTGGTCTATAATTTTCTTTCTGCTGCCTTCCTCCTTTCTTAAAGAGTGGAGTGACATTTGCAATTTTCCACTCCTCTGGAACCATGCCAGAGTCCAATGATTTTTGAAAGATCACTTCTAATGCCACCACAATCTCCATTGCTACCCCTTTCAGAACCCTAGGGTGCAGTTCATCTGGTCCAGGTGACTTACCTACCTTTAGGTCTTTCAGATTTTTGAGCACCTTCTCCCTTATAATAGTAACTGCACCCACTTCTCTTCCTTCACACACTACAACATCTGGCACACTGCTAGTATCTTCCACAGTGAAGACTGGCACAAAATACTCATTTAGTTCATCTGTCATCTCCTTGTCCCCCATTATTATTTCTCCTGCCTCATTTTCTAGCAGTCCTATATCCACTCTCATCTCTCTTTTATGTTTATATACTTGAAAAAGCTTTTACTATCCACTTTGCTATTATTTGCTAGCTTGTTTTCATGTTTCATCTTTTCTCTTGTAATGATTCTTTTAGTTGCTCTCTGCAGGTTTTTAAAAACTTCCCAATCCTTTATCTTCCCACTAATTTTTGCTTTGTTGTATGCCCCCTCTTCTGTTTTTACATTAGCTTTGACTTCCCTTGCCAGCCACGGTTGAACAATTTTGCCATTTGAGTATTTTTCACTTTTGGACATCCCCGCCAGCAGCAACTCTTATCAATTTACTTTGGCCAACTCCTCTCTCATAACACTGTAATTCCCCTTACTCCACTGAAATACTGCTACATCAGACTTTACTTTCTCCCTCTCAAATTTCAAGTTGAACTCAACTTAATGTAGGAGAATGAGCATTCTGACTGGTTGCATCACCATCTGGTATGGAGGGGTCACTGCACAAGATGTTAAAAAGCTGCAGAAAGTTGAAAACTCAGCCAGCCCCATCACGGGCTCATGAGGAGGAAAGGACCTGTTACCATCTTATATTATAAAACAGAAGTGTCATAGAGCACAACCGCGCCAGTGCCCCGGGTTCAATTCCGCTGCTGTCTGCAAGGGGGTGTTCTCCCCATAACTGCATGGGTTTCCTCCAGGTATTCCAGTTTCCTCCCACAGTCCAAAGGCGCACAGGTTAGGGTCACTAAGTTGTGGGCACGCTCTATTGGCACTGGAAGCATGGTGTCAGGCTGCCCACAGCACATCCCCGGACTGTGTTGGCTGTTGACTCAAAACCACGCATTTTGTTTCGAGGTACATGTGAGAAATACAGCTAATCTTATCATGTGAATGCAGTTTTCACGAGGGAGAGGTAGTTAGTTTCAAGGTCAGTGAGGGGAGAAAAAGAGGGTTCAGGAGAGAAAACCTTGCTCAAGTTAATCTCATCCGAATTAGCTAGGACTTCAAGATGCAGGTAGATTGGGAAAAATCAGGTTGGTGCTGGATCCCAAGAGAAGGAATTTGGTAGAATATCTACAAGGTGGCTTTTTAGAGCAGCTTGTGGTTGAGTCCACTAGGGGAAAGTGCAATGAACCAGAATTGATTAGACAGCTTAAGGTAAAGGAACCCCAAGGAGACCATGATCATAACATGATTAATTTAGTGTTGCAACTCCAATATTTGAAATACCAGGGTAAAGATGAATAAATCATCTGAAGCATTGACTACATTTCATTTGGGTTTTATCATTATAGGTAAGTCCTCGGAAAAGATATCACACTTGAAGGAATCCCATCCCACAACATCCCAGAGCATTTTGCTATAAACCCTCATGTAATAGGTACTCTGGTCCAAACTCTGTCACAAAAAAGGTCTTAGAGTCCTACAGTATGGAACCAGGCCCTTTAGTTAGATTATGAGAACACTCAGTCCTCTTTTATTGTCATTTAGAAATGCATGCATGCATTAAGAAATGATACAATGTTCCTCCAGAGTGATATCACAGAAAACAAGACAAACCAAAGACTAACACTGACAGAACCACATAATTATAACATATAGTTACAGCCGTGCAAAGCAATACCATAATTTGATGAAGAACAAACCATGGGCGTGGTAAATAAAGTCTCAAAAGTCCCCGAGTTGATCAACTCCTGAGTACCCGATAGCAGGCGGCAAAAGGGAAAAACTCCCTGCCATAAACCTCCAGGAACCGTCAACTTGCTGATGCCTTGGAAGCAGCCGATCACAGCCGACACTGAGTCCATCTGTCCAAAAACTTCAAGCCTCCGACCAGCCTCTCCGATACAGCCTCCCGAGCGCCATCCTCTGCCGAGCGCCTTCGACCTCTCCCCGGCCACTGAAACACGCAAAGCTGAGGATCTCCGGGCCTTCTGCTCCGGACATTCCGGTTACCACACAGTAGCAGCGGCAGCGAAGCGGGCATTTCAGAAGTTTTCCAGATGTTCCTCCGTACTCTCACGTCTGTCTCCATCAAATCAGGATTGTGCACGGTCCCCTACTTGACAGATAACAGATATCATCTCCGAAGTGGCTGCGCGCGCTGTCGTCGCACTGCCATCTTCTCCTCCTCCCAATGCCAATCCATCCATGCCAATCAAATTGCTCATCTGTCAGTGCCATTTGTCCACATTGGGGTCACCTCTCTCCAAACCTTTCCTATCCATGTACCTGTCTAATCGTTGTTCAATATTGCTAATGCACCTGCCGCAACCACTTCCTCTTACAGCTTGTTCCAATATGCCAACCACCCTCTGTGTGAACATCGATCTTCAGGTTCCTTCTAAATCTTTCTCCTCTCTCCCTAAACCTATGTCCTCTAGTTCCTGAATCTCCAACCCTGGGACAAAGATGTGGAGTGCTTAGCCACACGGTGATAAGGGTAAAACGAGTAGAGTGGGGGGGCTAAGCATACAGCTTTATGGTGTACCTGTACTGATCGAGATTGTGGAGGAGATGCTGTTGCCAATCCAAACTGACTGGGGTCTGCAAGAGAGGAAATCGAGGATCCAGTTGTACAAGGAGGTATTGAGGTCAAGGTCTTGGAGCTTAGTGATTAGTTTTGAGGGGCTGATGGTATTAAATGTAGAGTTGTGATGTCTGCATCTTTGCTGTCTAGATATTCCAGGGTTGAATGAAAAGCCAGTGAGATGGCATTTGCAATGGAACTGTTGTGCCAGTAGGCGAATTGGAGTGGATCTAATTCGCTTTTCAGGCAGGAGTTGATAGAAACAATACAGGCCCTTCAGCCCACAAAGCTGTGCCGAACATGTACTTACTTTAGAAATTACCTAGGGTTATCCATAGCCCTCTATTTCTCTAAGCTCCAAGTACCATACCTACCCAGGAGTCTCTTAAAAGCCCCGATCGTATCCGCCTCCACCACCGTCGCCGGCAGCCCATTCCACGCACTCACCACTCTCTGAGTAAAAAACTTACCCCTGACATCTCCTCTGTACCTACTCCCCAGCACCTTAAACCTGTGCCCTCTCGTGTCAGCCATTTCAGCCCTGGGAAAAAGCCTCTGACTGTCCACACAATCAATGCCTCTCATCATCTTATACACCTCTAGCAGATTTTGGAGTAGTTTAAAAGGTCGGCACCACACCGTAGCCCAAAGGACTAACTGTACTGCATCTCACCATACTTGTGCTCAAGACAATAAAATTGACTTTGCAAATAAAAAGTCAGAATGAAACAATAAAAAAATAAGCTACCGCTGCCAAATAATCTACATTGACAATGAAATCAGCAGGAGGTACGGAAGTCTGAAGTCCCACACCAACACACCAGGGTCAATGACAGCTACTTCCCTTCAACCATTCGTTTTCCGGACCAACTGGCACAACCCTAATCACTACACTTTAACAATGACTACATTGATCTATTTGGTCACCCTCCGGGACGTGCTCTCTTCTCATTACCGGCGTCAAAGAGCCGTACAGGAGCCTGAAGACACACTCGACATATTAGGAACAGCTTCTTCCCTTCTGCCATCAGATTTCTGAACAGACCAAGATCACTACCTTACTCTTATAGAAACCATAGAAACTACAGCACAGAAACAGGCCTTTTGGCCCTTCTTGGCTGTGCCGAACCATTTTCTGCCTAGTCCCACTGACCTGCACACAGACCATATCCCTCCATACACCTCTCATCCATGTATCTGTCCAATTTATTCTTAAATGTTAAAAAAGAACCTGCATTTACCACCTCGTCTGGCAGCTCATTCCACACTCCCACAACTCTCTGTGTGAAGAAGCCCCCCACTAATGTTCCCTTTAAACTTTTCCCCCCTCACCCTTAACCCATGTCCTCTGGTTTTTTTCTCCCCTTGCCTCAGTGGAAAAAGCCTGCTTGCATTCACTCTATCTATACCCATCATAATTTTATATACCTCTATCAAATCTCCCCTCATTCTTCTACGCTCCAGGGAATAAAGTCCTAACCTATTCAACCTTTCTCTGTAACTGAGTTTCTCAAGTCCCGGCAACATCCTTGTAAACCTTATCTGCACTCTTTCAACCTTATTTATATCCTTCCTGTAATTTGGTGACCAAAACTGAACACAATACTCCAGATTCGGCCTCACCAATGCCTTATACAACCTCATCATAACATTCTAGCTCTTATACTCAATACTTTGATTAATAAAGGCTAATGTATCAAAAGCTCTCTTTACAACCCTACCTACCTGTGATGCTACTTTTAGGGAATTTTGTATCTGTATTCCCGGATCCCTCTGTTCCACTGCACTCCTCAGTGCCTTACCATTAACCCTGTATGTTCTACATTGGTTTGTCCTTTCAACATGCAATACCTCACACTTGTCTGTATTAAACTCCATCCGCCATTTTTCAGCCCATTTTTCCAGCTGGTCCACGTCCCTCTGCAGGCTCTGAAAATCTTTGTATCATCAGCAAATTTGCTGATCCAATTTACCACATTATCATCCAGATCATTGATATAGATGACAAATAACAATGGACCCAGCACTGATCCCTGTGGCACACCACTAGTCACAGGCCTCCACTCGGAGAAGCAATTCTCTACTACCACTCTTTGGCTTCTTCTATTGAGCCAATGTCTAATCCAATTTACCACCTCTCCATGTATACCTAGCGAATGAATTTTCCTAACTAACCTCCCATGCGGGACCTTGTCAAAGGCCTTACTGAAGTCCATGTAGACAATATCCACTGCCTTCCCTTCATCCACTTTCCCGGTAACCTCCTCGAAAAACTCCAATAGATTGGTCAAACATGACCTACTACGCACAAAGCCATGTTGACTCTCCCTAATAAGTCCCTGTCTATCCAAATGCTTGTAGATTCTGTCTCTTAGTACTCCCTCCAATAACTTACCTACTACCGACGTTAAGCTTACTGGCCTGTAATTTCCCGGATTACTTTTCGATCCTTTTTTAAACAACGGAACAACATGAGCCACTCTCCAATCCTCCGGCACCTCACCTGTAGACAACGACATTTTAAATATTTCTGCTAGGGCCCCTGCAATTTCAACACTAGTCTCCTTCAAGGTCCGAGGGAATACCCTGTCAGGTCCCGGGGATTTATCCACTTTAATTTTCCTCAAGACAGCAAGGACCGCCTCCTTTTCGATCTGTACAGTTTCCATGATCTCACTACTTGTTTCCCTTAATTCCATAGATTTCATGCCAGTTTGCTTAGTAAATACAGACGCAAAAAACCTGTTTAAGATCTCCCCCATTTCCTTTGGTTCCGCACATAGCCAACCACTCTGATCTTCAAGAGGACCAATTTTATCCCTTACAATCCTTTTGCTCTTAATATACCTGTAAAAGCTCTTTGGATTATCCTTCACTTTGACTGCCAAGACAACCTCATGTCCTCTTTTAGCCCTCCTGATTTCTTTCTTAAGTATTTTCTTGCACTTCTTATACTCCTCAAGCACCTTATTTACTCCCTGCTTCCTATACAACTCCCTCTTCTTCTTTATCAGAGTTGCAATATCCCTTGAGAACCAAGGTTCCTTATTCCTATTCACTTTGCCTTTAATCCTGACAGGAATATACAAATTCTGCATTCTCAAAATTTCTGCTTTGAAGGCTTCCCACCTACCGATCACATCCTTGCCAGAGAACAACCTGTCCCAATCCACGCTTTTTAGATCCTTTCTCATTTCTTCAAATTTGGCCTTCTTCCAGTTAAGAACCTCAACCTTAGGACCAGATCTATCCTTGTCCATGATCAAGTTGAAACTAATGGTGTTATGATCACTGGAACCAAAGTGCTCCCCTACACAGACTTCCGTCACTTGTCCTAACTTGTTTCCTAACAGGAGATCCAATATTGCATCCCCTCTAGTTGGTCCCTCTATATATTGATTTAGAAAACTTTCCTGAACACATTTTACAAACTCTAAACCATCTAGACCCCTAACAGTATGGGAGTCCCAATCAATATATGGAAAATTAAAATCCCCCACCACCACAACTTTATATTTCCTGCAGTTGCCTGCTATCTCTCTGCAGATTTGCTCTTCCAATTCTCGTTGACTATTGGGTGGTCTGTAATACAACCCCACTAATGTGGCCATACCTTTCCTGTTTCTCAGCTCCACCCACAAGGACTCAGTAGGCAAGCCCTCTAATCTGTCCTGCCTGAGCACTGCTGTAATATTTTCCCTAACAAGCAATGCTACTCCCCCACCTTTCATTCCTCTGCCTCGATCACATCTGAAACATCGGAACCCTGGAATATTCAGCTGCCAGTCCTGCTCCTCCTGTAGCCAAGTTTCACTAATTGCTATAACGTCATAATTCCACATGTCAATCCATGCCCTCAACTCATCCGCCTTCCCCGCAAAACTCCTAGCATTGAAATATATACACCTCAGAAGATTTTTACCACCACTCACAACCTTTCTATTAGCGGATTTGCTTGAACTTTTAACATCGTTCATTTTCACCCCAGCTACACTGTCAGCTCTGGCACTCTGGTTCCCATCCCCCTGCAAATCTAGTTTAAAGCCTCCCCAATAGCACTAACAAACCTCCCTGAAAGGATATTGGTCCCCCTGTAGTTCAAGAGTAACCCGTCTCTCTTGTACAGGTCCCACCTGCCCCAGAAGAGCTCCCAATGATCCTGAAATCTGAAACCCTGCCCCCTACACCAGTTCCTCAGCCACTTGTTCCTCCTCCAGAGCATCCTATTCCTACCCTCACTGGCATCTAGCACAGGTAGCAATCCTGAGATTACCACCCTCGAGGTCCTGCTTTTCAACTTCCTACCAAGCTCTCTATATTCACTCTCCAGGACCTCCTCACTCTTCCTTTCTATGTCATTGGTACCGACGTGCACCACGACATCTGGCTGATCACCCTCCCACTTCAGAATGTCATGCAATCGATCAGACACATCCTTGACCCTGGCACCCGGGAGGCAACAAACCATCCTGGATTCTCTGTCACGACCACAGAACCTCCTATCTGTACCTCTAACTATCGAGTCCCCTATCACTACCACTCTCCTCTTTTCCCCCCTCCCTTCTGCACTGCAGAGCCAGACTCAGTGCCAGACATCCGGCTACTGCAGCTTGTCCCAGGTAAGTCATCCCCCCCAACAGTATCCAATGCGGTATACTTGTTGTTGAGGGGAATGATCACAGGGGCCATATAATAAATAATACTATATAATAAACGTCTTTGATTTATTGTTGTTGTAATTTGTTATTGCCTGCATTGTACTGCTGTCAGAAAACAACCCCCAATTTCACAACTTATGTTAGTGATAATAAATCTGATTGCACTAAAATGGACTTTGTATTTTTTCACTCTAATTGAAGAATAGCTTTATTTGTCACACGTACATCAAAACATGCAGTGATACGTGTCTCTCGTGTCAGCGACCAGTCCGAGGATCTTACGGGGGGCAACCCACAAGTGTCACCACGCTGCCAGTGCCAAACACAGCATGCCCACAACTTACTAATTCTAACCCATACGTGTTTGGAATGTGGGAGGAAACCAGAGCACCTGGAGGAAGCCCTGAAGAGAATTACAAACTTGTTACAGGCAATGGCAGGCATTGAATCCCAATCAGTGACCATTGGCACTGTAAACTGTTGCGACAACATCTACACTGCTATGCTGCCCTTTTACTCATTCTACACTTTCCCAGCTCCTCTGCTTAATGCCTCATTGATGCAGGCCAGAGGGCTAAAGATAAAGATGAACTTTATTTTTCACAGGTACACACAGTGGCGGGTGGCGGAGTGAAGATACATTTCTACCAAGGGAGGAGTAAGGCACCCCTTCCCTCCGCTAGCCTGCAGGTCACCGTTGGGCAAGGCGTAGCACCTGCTTAGTAACCCCTCCCCTGACCAAGGTCATGTGAAGCCATGGGAGTAGGTGGTGGATGGTTTTATGAGCAGCTGATGCATCAGAAGTTCTGGTTATGCAGCCACTGATGCCAGGGAGACAGTCTCTGAAGAGTATTGATGATGGCTGGGAATTACCGGTCTTGTAAAGACACTGCCCAGAAGAAGGCAATGGAAAGACCATGATCAACCATGTCAAACGACTCGGCATGTAATGAATACAGTTAATACAGTGATCCCCTCCAAGCTGATCGCCAAACTTCACCAGCTTGGTATCAGCTCCCACTTTGTCACAATGGTTCTCTCAAGTGATGCTATGTCTTAGTTTGGAGAACATTAGAAGTCGAACCTTTGAACCTTTATTTGATTTTGAGAAAAGATGGCGCTCATTTGCTCGTTATTATCATTTGAGTTAATTGATATAATTTTTCCACGATCTAATTCTAAATTTTTTAGTATATTTTCTTTTCTTGTTGGCGGTTTGATGTTTATTTTTAGAAGCTTTTTGTATGACGCATGGCTCCGGGTTGTACACCTAATGGGTTCTTTTTTTTTCTCACTTTTCTGCTTAGTAGGTTTTTTTCGTTATCACAAAATTTTTTTTTCAATCTTTAAGATAATGTCTTTTTTGAGACATTGTAATTGTCGTTACTTCAATGTACTCATATTATTTTTCCTGTATAATGTAACAATAAAAAGATGTGAAAAGAAAGAAGCTTGGTATCAGCGTATCCCTCTGCAATTGGACCTTGGACTTTCTGACCCCAATCAGTTAAGTTAGACAACCTCTCCTCCTCCACTCTCACCCTGAACACCGGCGTGCCTCAAGGCTGTGTGCTGAGCCCTCTTCTGTACTCCCTTTTCACCTATGACTGCACTCCTGTACATGGTTCTAGCTCCATAATCAAGACGACACCACGGTGGTTGGACTGATCAGAGGGGATGACGAGACGGCCTACTGAGACGGGGTCCAGCACCTGGCCGCGTGGTGTGCCGACAGCAACCTGACCCTTAACACCCAGAAGACCAAGGAGATCATTGTGGACTTCAGGCATGCCAGGAGTCACACTCACATCCCCATCTACATCAACAGAACTGTAGTGGGGCATGTATCTAGCTTCAGATTCCTTGGTGTCCACATTTCCGAGGATCTCACCTGGTCCCTGAGCTCCTCCATCCTGATCAAAAAGGCGCAACAGTGCCTTTATTTCCTGCGGAGCATCAAGAAAGCTCACCTCTGTCCCAGGATACTGACGGACTTTTACCGCTGTACCATTGAGAGCATACTCACCAACTGCATCTCAGTGTGGTATGGCAATTGTCCCGTATCGGACCTCAAAGCACTCCAGCGTGTGGTGAAAACTCCCCAGCGGATTATCGGCACCCAATTGTCCACCATTGAGAACATCTACCATAAACGCTGCCTGGGCAGGGTGAAAAGCATTATCAAGGATGCTTCTCACCCTAACCATGGACTTTTTACTCTCCTCCCATCCGGTAGGCGCTACAGGAGCCTCCGCTCCCGCACCAGCAGGCACAGGAAGAGCTTCTTCCCTGAGGTTGTGACACTGCTGAACCTCTCATCACAGCGCTAAGCAGTATTGCATCCATATTGTACTGTCTCAGTACTCTTATATTTGTGTGCTGTAGCATTCTTTCTATTCGCAGTTATTTTGTAAATAACACCATTCTTTGCATTTCATTGGCTTTGTACCTGTACTCAGCACAATGACAATAAAGTTGAATCTAATCTAATCTAATCTAATCTAAAAATGTATCGTTTGTGTCAATGAGCAACACAGTCTGAGAATGTGCTGGGGACAGCAATCAAGTGTTGCCAAGCCCCAGTGCCAGCATAGCATCCCCGTAATTTACTGATCCTAACCGGTACGTCTTTGAAATCTGGGAAGAAACTGGAGTACCCAGAGGGATCCCACAAGTTCACGGGGAGAATGTACAAACTGCTTACTGATAGCGGCAGGAATTGAACCCTTACCTGCCATCGCCAGCGCTGTGAAGCAATTGAGCTAACCGATACCATATCACTCTGCCCCTAATTGTGTTATTTCTTGCAAAAGTAGTACATATTTTAAGTTTAACTTGCATCATTCTTGCGGTATCTGATTCTATGCACCTGTGAAGCTGCTGGAAGCAACTTTTTCTACTTCCTGTTTGCATGCTTGTACTTGTGCACCTGACAATAAATGCAACCTTGACTTTGAAATGTACTTAACAACACAGATAGGAGCATCAGTAAATAGGTTTTGCTCTTCAGTACACTAATAAATGTGAAATGCTATAAGTAACTGGGAAACAGAGTCAGCTCATATTATTTGGAAGGCGTAGGTGGAGGACAGAAGCAAAGGTACAACAATGAAAAGCTCTGTATTACATAACTTCACTTACAATGAAATTCCAGCACAGAGAGAAGATCAAATAATGAATGAGGAATCTTAGAGTAATCTAGGATAGAAACTGGCTCTTTGGTCAACCGTCTCCATAATGGCCAGTTTGCTCTTCTACACTAATCTCACTTTCATGAATTAGAACATAGAAGATAGAGCACTTACAGCACAGTACAGAAGTGTGCCAGAAAGGGCCAGTAACATCATGAAGGATCTCACTTACCCTGCTCATGGACTGCTCAACCCACTCCCATCAGGGAGGAGGCAATGTAGCATCCATACCAGGACCACCAGACTCAAAAACAGTTATTTTCCCCAAGCAGTAAGCCTGATCATGTTATAGCCCAGGTGAGGGTGCGGTGGGGGGAGTTGTTAGTTCGGATAAGCTCCCACTATCTATTAAATGCTCCCAATGTCGTGTGTCTCAAATAGGCTCTGTCAACCAAGTCCAGCTCCTGGCCTTGACATATGGCTTAGCTACTAAGCCTGGAGAGGGGCAGCTTGCTACATGGGCAACAGCTTGCTCTCCATATTGTACTGCTAGGACACAACATCCATGGTTGAGCCTGACCAACAGAGGCCTCAAAAGGCTGATCAACGCCTCCATCCACTAACTCCCCCACTACTTTATTATTTCCCGTCAGTCACCTTCTGTATAGCCTAGAGCCACTTTATGGAAGTACAATCAATCTATGAGCACAGGCTATCTTACACATTTATATTTATTGTGCCAGGCATGAATAAATCTGCAGATGCTGGAAATCCAAAGCAACACACACACACACACACACACACACACACACACACACACACACACACACACAGACACACACAAAATGCTGGAGGAACTTAGCAGGCCAGGCAGATTCATCCGTAGATGCTAGAAATCCAGGTTTTGCTGTCTGGCCTGCTGAGTTCCCTCAGCATTTATGTATATTTACTGTGTTTTTAAAAATTATTATTATTATCATGTTCTTATCTTTTGGGTCGGATCCAGAGTAACAGTTATTAGTTCTCCTTACACTTGTGTACAGGAAATGACATGAAACAATCTTGAACCTTGAATCTTAATTCGAGAATACAGATTAAGGCATCCGTTAGTCTTGCGAGACCATGGATCTGCACCTGGAAAGTCTTCATTCTCCAGGGTGCAGGCCTGTGCAAGGTTGTATGGAAGACCGGCAGTTGCCCATGCTGCAAGTCTCCCATCTCCACGAGACCGATGTTGTCCAAGGGAAGGGCATTAGGACCCATACAGCTTGGCACCAGTGTTGTCGCAGAGCACTGTGTGATTAAGTGCCTTGCTCGAGGACACAACACGTCACCTTGGCTGGGCTCGAACTCACGACCTTCAGGTCGCTAGTCCAATACCTTAACCACTTGGCCACGTGCCCACCTTCGAGTACAGAACCTAGAACATTACAGCACAGTTCAGGCTGTTTGACCCATGGTGTTGTGCTGACTTCTTAATTTACCCTAAAATCAATTTAACTCTTCCCTCCTGCATACCCTGCCATTTTGTTTTCATCCATGTGCCTAAGAGTTTCTTAAATGCCCCTGACGTATCTGCCTTTGCCACCACCCCAGATTCTCTATACAAAGAACTTACCTCTGATATTCCATGGTGGTTGACTGTCATTGGACGATGACAGGAAACCTATGTGGGAGAACTTGTAAAGTGGAAAAAATGTTGCACTGCGTCGGTTCCACTCTCTCAACCTTGAAAGTTTGTGTCCAGTGGTACGAGTCGTTGTCACATCTAGGACCTTCCATGGTTGCAGTGGATAACCATAACTTCTTCCATGCCTTGTCCTGCCCTTTGCTCCCTAGGTAGGGTTGCAGAACAGCTTGCATGGCCCTTGGATTGCACTGCCAATCCCATCCGCCCTGTCTGCCAGGACTGACTTCACCTGCAAGGGCATGCATGCCCCTGTCTCCGCCGGGTTTGAGACTGCCAGCTACCCTCTCCTGGTTTAGCCTGCCTGTCAAAGCTATGTCATAGGGTGTGGCTTCTGTCGCATGCCAGCAGCTACTTGGAGCCACAAGGTGAGAGCTGAGTGTCCGGTGGAGCCCGAAGACATAACAAACCCCTACACCAGAGATGCTACTCCAAATGCCCCTGTATTTTCCTTAAAATGATGCCTCCTTTAAGAAGATATTTCTGCCTTAGTCCTGTTTGGATCGTATTATTCCATGCCCTGTCTGTTCAACTGCTTGTCTCAATGTCTCTTAGAGTATCTGCCTTCCAGATATCAACCACCCTCTGTGTTAAAAAAAAACTGAAAGCATGTCACATTCCTTCTTCAGTGAGCTTTGTTACCTCTTTCAGAAAACTATGGACTTGGACCCTCACCAACATATCTTAGATAAACACTCAGAGACCTTACTAGGTGCCTCCTGTACCTAATAAAGTTCACACTGTGTGAATGTCTGTGGTCTTCTGCTGCTGTAGCCCAATTATTACAAGGGTTCACATGTTCTGCATTCAGAGGTGCTCTTCTGCACATCACTGTTATAAGGTGTGGTTATCTGAGTTATTGTCACCTTCCTGTCAGCTTGAACCAGTCTGTCCTCTGACCTCTTTCATTAAGAAGGTATTTTCTCCCACAGAACTGCTATTCACTGGATTCTTGTCTTGCTTTTCACACCATTCTCTGTAAATTCTGGAGACTGTTGTGGGTGAAAATCCCAGGAGAGCAGCAGTTTCTGAAAAACTCAAACCACCCCATCTGGCACCAGGAATCATTCCACAGTCAAAGCCACTGAGATCACATTTCTTCCCCATTTTGATGCTTGGTCTGAACAACAACTGAGCACGACTGCATGCTTTTATGCACTGATTTACTGCCACATGACTGTCTGATCAGATATTTGCATTAATGAGCGGGTGTATAGGTGTACCTAATAAAGTGGCCACCGAGCGCACACGTATCTAATATCCCACTATATATTTGAAAAGTTAGACTCCAAGGTGACTTGAACCACACTGAAGTTCAGTAGTCAGCGGACAATATTTTAAAAAATACTTCTAATATGCCTCTTTTAAGTTCATCTTATGTTCTTGATATTTATTCTTTATTTATTATTATTATATCTCTCTTTTTGTATTTGCACAGTTTGTTGTCTTCTAGTAGTAGTAGTAGTAGTAGTCATACTTTATTGATCCTGGGGGAAAATTGGTTTTTGTTACAGTTGCACCATAAATAATATAGTAATAAAACCATAAATAGTTAAATAGTAATATGTAAATTATGCCAGGAAATAAGTCCAGGACCAGCCTATTGGCTCAGGGTGTCTGACCCTCCAAGGGAGGAGTTGTAAAGTTTGATGGCCACAGGCAGGAATGACCTCCTGTGATGCTCAGTGTTGCATCTCGGTGGAATGAGTCTCTGGCTGAATGTACTCCTGTGCCCACCCAGTACATTATGTAGTGGATGGGACACATTGTCCAAGATGGCATGCAACTTGGACAGCATCCTCTTTTCAGACACCACCGTCAGAGAGGCCAGTTCCATCCCCACAACATCACTGGCCTTACGAATGAGTTTGTTGATTCTGTCGGTGTCTGCTACCCTCAGCCTGCTGCCCCAGCACACAACAGCAAACATGATCGCACTGGCCACCACAGACTCATAGAACATCCTCAGCATCGTCCGGCAGATGTTAAAGGACCTCAGTCTCCTCAGGAAATAGAGACGGCTCTGACCCTTCTTGTAGACAGCCTCAGTGTTCTTTGACCAGTCCAGTTTATTGTCAATTCATATCCCCAGGTATTTGTAATCCTCCACCATGTCCACACTGACCCCCTGGATGGAAACAGGGGTCACCGGTACCTTAGCTCTCCTCAGGTCTACCACCAGCTCCTTAGTCTTTTTCACATTAAGCTGCAGATAATTCTGCTCACACCATGTGACAAAGTTTCCTTCTGCACGCTAGCTGAACACCCCAGTTGGTGCAGTTTTCATTGATTCCGTTCTGGCTATTATTCTATATATTTATTGAGTATGCCTGCAAAAATGAATGTCGGGATTGTATATGGTGACATATATGTTCTTTCGATAATAAATTTACTTTGAACCCTGCTTTAAGCGTCTGGAAACCCGCGGGATCCGCTGCCCTGGAGTCAAATCCACCGAATAACCCTCTTTCCCCACTTAATTCACCATCTCCTCTCCTTTGACCAACTCGTAAAACCCTCGCTCACCCCCGCCACCACCGTTCTCCCGAGCGAGTTCCAGGAACTGCGTAAAGTGCCAATTAAATATTCAAAGCAGTTCCAGCGAACTGAGGCGTGTGTGGTTTCCTCCAATGTTATAAACTGGGTTCTGCTGTAAGCATTTGCCATTAAAGGCTGGGTTAGGGCTCTCGTACCCTGCAGGGAGTTGAAGAGACGGAAAAGAACCAAAAAAAAAATACTTGGACATTTAGAATTCTGCGGGCTTCTTACTTCCGAGTTTCAGCTTGCCGGTTTCAATCCGTGAATCTCGCCGCGGGTTCTCAGTGAACCTTTTGTTGGCGGCAGCGGCTTATTTGCATGAAGGACGCTATCGGTAAATTTCTTGAAATCTAAACGTAATTGCCTGTAATTGCATAGCAATGTTAACAGATAAAGTGTCAATGGACTGTGTGTATTAGATGAAACCTTGCATAAATTAGCCGAAGATTTAAATAGACCCTTTTGTAATAATTGTCGCTGTGATTTCATATAATATTTATAAACACAACAGATTCCGCAGATGCTGGAGATCCAGTCACACACACTCGCACAGTCGATGGTCTCTTCGACAGAGTCCGAAACGTCGACTCTTTATTCCCTTCCATAGATGTTGTGTGACCTGCTGAGTTACTTCTGCATTTTGTGTGCGTTACTTCGGATTTCCAGCACCTACAGAATCTCTTGTGTTCCCTTTAATCTGCTTCTGCCCCTTTGCTTTTCAGTCTTGAAGAACGGCCGCCGCTCGAAACGTCGATGATTTACTCCCGTCCGTGTCTTGCGCCTGACCTGCTGAGTTCCTGCGGCGTTGTGTCCCTGTTGGGTGGGGGGTCTCTTCATTGCGATCAGTGGCCCGAGATGGAGAGAGAGATCTCCGCTCCGTTTCTTCCTTTCGAAGGGGGAAGTCTTGTGTTTGGAATTGTTCTGTCGCAGGGGCCGAGACACAGTGAGAAGCGCGTTTTGCTCAAATCATTACACAGCATACTGAGGTAAAACAATAACCGACTGCAGAATGAAGTGTAAACGCTGCTGGAAAAGTGCAAACGATTAACTGCAAGATCAGAGCGAGGAAGATTCTGAGGCCAAGGGTCCATCTTATTGTACAAGATAACACTTTATTTATCACAAAGGAGATTATTGTTTCAAGTTTGCTCCGTCAGAAATATATATTTAAAATACAAAATGTAAGCATTGAGGTATGAAAAAGATACAAAATATGAATTAAAAAGTAATAGTGCAAAACACAGATGAGCAATGAAACCATATAGTCAGTCATACTTTATTGATCCTGGGGAAATTGGTTTTCGTTATAGTTGCACCATAAATAGTTAAATAGTAATATGTAAATTATGCCAGGAAATAAGTCCAGGACCAGCCTATTGGCTCAGGGTGTCTGACCCTCCAAGGGAGGAGTTGTAAAGTTTGATGGCCACAGGCAGGAATGACCTCCTGTGATGCTCAGTGTTGCATCTCGGTGGAATGAGTCTCTGGCTGAATGTACTCCTGTGCCCACCCAGTACATTATTATGTAGTGGATGGGAGACATTGTCCAAGATGGCATGCAACTTGGACAGCATCCTCTTTTCAGACACCACCGTCAGAGAGTCCAGTTCCATCCCCACAACACTCGCGGAGGAGGAGTAGAGTCTTCTAGCCACAGGGAGAAGGGATCTCCTGTGACGTTCAGTGCAGTGGTGCTCCTCCGTGGAATCAGTGTGTTACTAAAGGTGGTCCTCTGTTTGTCCAGTATGTTATTGAGGGGGTGAGAGGGATTGTCCATAATGCTCCATTGCTTCTGCAGCATCTTCCTTTCAGACACAACCACCGGGGAATCCAGTTCCACCCCCCAGGACAGAACCAGCCTTCCTGAGGAGCTTATCGATCTTCTTGGCTTCAGATGCTCTCAACAGAGGACAGTGTAGAACAGAATCTGCCCGCCACTGAGTCGTAGAACATCTGCAGCATAGTAGTGACCGGAGCCCCCTCTGGAAGTACAGCTGGCTCTGTCCCTTCTTTTACAGAGCCTCTGTGTGTTTAGTCCAGAGGACTTGATAGAGGTATTTAAAATTATGAGGGGGATAGATAGAGTTGACGTGGATAGGCTTTTTCCATTGAGAGTGGGGGAGATTCAAACGAGAGGACATGAGTTGAGAGTTAAAGGGCAAAAGTTTAGGGGTAACATGGGGGGCACTTCTTGTAATATAATTTTTATTGAGTTTTCAAAAAGAATACATGAAAAGATAAAATCTACCCTCCCCCCTCCCCTTAACTCTCCCCCCCCCCATATATAGTCCTACCTGGAAAGAAAGAAAAGAGGGAAAAAAAAGGAGCCGCCTGGGTATTGGAAGGTTTCCACATGCTCCATGGGATTCAAAATAAATTTGGTATAATTATTCGTTACTTTCCCCAAGGGACCAAGATCTTTATCGGAGCACTTAAATATGCCATCTTATCTTTTGTAAATAAGGGTGCCAAATATTCAAAAATGTTACATATTTATCTCTTAAATTATAAGTAATTTTTTCGAGTGGAATAGAACTAGCCATTTCATTATTCCAACGATCCATACTTAAATACGAATCAGATTTCCAAGTAACTGCTATAGTCTTCTTAGCTACTGCCAATGCAATTTTTATAAATTCTTTCTGATATTTATTCAATTTAAGTTTCGGCTTTATCCCTTCAATATCACCTAATAGTAATAATACAGGGTTATGTGGAAGTTGAGTTCCAGTAATTTGTTCCAATAAGACTCTTAAATTTATCCAAAAGGGTTGAATTTTAAAACAAGAACAAGTAGAATGTAAAAAAGTACCAATTTCTTGATTACACCGAAAGCATTTATCGGATAGATTTGAATTTAATCTATTTATTTTTTGTGGTGTAATATATAATTGGTGTAAAAAATTATATTGTACTAATCTAAGTTGAACATTTATTGTATTTGTCGTACTGTCAAGACAGAGTCTTGACCAATTTGTTTCATCAATATTAATATTCAGATCTGTTTCCCATTTTTGCTTTGACTTATGGGTTCCTTGTTTAATTGTCTGTTCTTGAATCAAATTATACATACAAGAAATAAATTTTTTAATTTTCCCTTTTTGAATTAAAATTTCAATTTCATTAGGTTTTGGCAAAAACTTTGTTTGACCCAGCTTACCTTCTAAGTAAGCCCTTAATTGAAAGTAACAAAAGAAAGTATTATTTGATATTTTATATTTATCCTTTAATTGTTCAAATGACATCAATATACCTCGTTCAAAACAATCTCCTATAAATTTAATCCCTTTTTGGTACCAATTATATAAAAGTTGATTGTCCATTGTAAAAGGAATAAGAGGGGGAACTTCTTTACTCAGAGAGTGGTAGCTGTGTGGAACGAGCTTCCAGCAGAAGTGGTTGAGGCAGGTTCTATATTGTTGTTTAAAGTTAAATTGGACAGCTATATGGACAGGAAAGGAATGGAGGGTTAGGGGCTGAGTGCAGGTCGGTGGAACGAAGTGAGAGTAAGAGTTCGGCATGGACTAGAAGGGCCGAGATGGCCTGTTTCCATGCTGTAATTGATATATGGTTATATAGTTGTTATATGTTTTACTGTAAATGGACAAGGGCTCTTCAAGAGTCAGATAACAGTGGGATAAAAGCTGTCCTTGGACTTAGTGTTTTTTTAAAAGAAAGATTCACTTTATTTTTCACCAGAAGCATACGGAGAAATGTGGCATTTGCCTCAAGGATGAACACATCCGAGATGTAGTGGGGGTAGCCCACAAGTTTTGTCACGCTCCTGGTGCCCACATAGCATGCCTACAACTCACTAACCCGAGCCTGTATCTTCTGTGAACATAAGAAATAGGAGCAGGAGTAGGCCACCTGACCCGTCGAGCCTGCTCTACCATTCAATAAGATCATGGCTGATCTGACCATGGACTCATCTCCACCTACCTGCCTTTTCACCTGGAGTATTGTGTGCAGTTTTGGTCCCCTAATCTGAGGAAAGACATCCTTGCCATAGAGGGAGTACAAAGAAGGTTCACCAGATTGATTCCTGGGATGGCAGGACTTTCATATGAAGAAAGACTGGATGAATTGGGCTTGTACTCGTTGGAATTTAGAAGATTGAGGGGGGATCTGATTGAAACGTATAAAATCCTAAAGGGATTGGACAGGCTAGATGCAGGAAGATTGTTCCCGATGTTGGGGAAGTCCAGAACGAGGGGTCACAGTTTGAGGATAGAGGGGAAGCCTTTTAGGACCGAGATTAGGAAAAACTTCTTCACACAGAGAGTGGTGAATCTGTGGAATTCTCTGCCACAGCAAACTGTTGAGGCCAGTTCATTGGCTATGTTTAAGAGGGAGTTAGATATGGCCCTTGTGGCTACGGGGGTCAGTGGGTATGGAGGGAAGGCTGGAGCGGGGTTCTGAGTTGGATGATCAGCTATGATCATAATAAATGGCGGTGCAGGCTCGAAGGGCCGAATGGCCTACTCCTGCACCTATTTTCTATGTTTCTATGTTTTCCCCATAACCCTCAATTCCCCCACTATGCAAAAATCTAGCCAACCTTGGCTTAGATATATTTAGTGATGTAATCTCCACTGCTTCATTGGGCAGAGAATTCCACAGATTCACCACTCTTTGGGAAAGGTAGCTCCTCCTCATCTCTGTCCCAAATCTATTCCTCCGAATCTTGAGGCTATGCCCTCTAGTTCCAGTGTCACCTACCAATGGAAACAACTTTCCTGCCTCTATTAAGGGAGCTAGGGCTTTACTCTTTGGAGAGAAGGAGGATGAGAGGAGACATGATAGAGGTGTACAAGATAATAAGAGGAATAGATAGAGTGGATAGCCAGCGCCTCTTCCCCAGGGCACCACTGCTCAATACAAGACGACATGGCTTTAAGGTAAGGGGTGGGAAGTTCAAGGGGGATATTAGAGGAAGGTTTTTTACTCAGAGAGTGGTTGGTGCGTGGAATGCACTGCCTGAGTCAGTGGTGGAGGCAGATACACTACTGAAGTTTAAGAGACTACTAGACAGGTATATGGAGGAATTTAAGGTGGGGGCTTATATGTGAGGCAGGGTTTGAGGGTCGGCACAACATTGTGGGCCGAAGGGCCTGTACTGTGCTGTACTGTTCTATGTTCTATCTTATCTATCCCTTTCATAATTTTATGTTTCGATAACCTATTTGGAGGGTAGGAGGAGACTGGGGCATTGGGAGGATGCCACACAGTCACAGGGAGAAGGTACAAACTCCTCATGGACAGCAGAGGAATTGAATCCAGACCTTACAGCGTTGTGCTACTGTGCTGCGCACAATTCTAATGGAGTGCACGGTCCGGGGGCAGACAAAGGCACAGTGTAACTAGATGGTCTCTCTCTCTCCATGTGGGTCTGTCACCCGGTTCTCCACTGAGGATCTGTGCCAGGATTTATGGAGAGGATATATCTAAGAAAAAATCAAACCCCCCCCTCAAAAAAAAAAATCCCCCACTAATCCTTAAATCTGACCACAGAAGGAGACCACCATGTTACTCAAGGACGAGGTACCGGAGCCTGAAGACACACAATCGGTGTTTCAGGAACAGCTTCTTTCCCCTTTGCCATCAGATTTCTGAATGGACTATGTACCCAGGAACACTACCTCAGTATTTTTTAGTTCTCTTTTTAATGCTACTTATTTAATTTAAAAATATTTCTCATTGTAATTTACAGTTGTTTATTGCAATGTATTGCTGCCACAGAAGAGAAAAACCAGGACGTATGCAGTGATATTAAATCTGATTCTGATTAATTGCTGCTCTGTTCTTGTTCCTGTAACAATCCCCCTTCTGTTATACCGAGCTAAGCTCTCATGCTCCCCATGAATAGTCTGGCATTGGCAAAGTGCCCAGTTTGTATTCACTAGTGTCTGTAGTGTGTCAGGTGCAAGAATAGTGTACGTGTTTCTGCGTGGCTCACACGAGTGCTTGTGGCCGTAGCCCCGCCTGAGGTGAGTGGGATTGCCATAGTCATACAGTGCCAAGACGGGTCTTCGGACCAAGATGTGCGTGCCGACCAAAATGAATGACACCTCTGGGTAGCCTCCAACCGAATGGCATGAACACAGATTTCTCCAGCTTCCGGTAATTTCTCTCCCCCCACCCCCCACCCCCTTCTTTCTTCTTCCATTGCCCATTCTGGCTCCCCCCCTCCCCCTTTCTCCTCAACTGCCCTCTTGTACTTCTCCCTTTCCACCCACCTTACCCTGGATTCTGCTCCCTTTCTTTCCAGACATGATAAGAACATAAGACAAAGGAACAGAAGCCGGCCATTCGGCCCATCGAGCCTGCTCTGCCATTTTATCATGAGCTGATCCATTCTCCCATTTAGTCCCACTCCCCTGCCTTCTCACCATAACCTTTGATGCCCTGGCTACTCAGATACCTATCAATCTCTGCCTTACATACACTAAATGATGCAGGGTCTCAACCCGAAATGTCAACTATTTATTCCCCTCCATAGATGCTGCCTGACCTGCTGAGTTCCTCCAGCATTTTGTTTGTGTTGGTCAAGGTTTCCAGCATTGTGAGGTATCACAGAACAATGCTGGCAGAGCAGTTTGCAGAACGTTGATAAAATATATATATATATTGTAATTTATAAGTTAAACAAATATTTTTTATAATGCAAAGAGAAAAATTGTTGAGGTATTGTGCTTGAGTTCACTGTCCGTTCAGAAATTTGATGGCAGTGAGGAAGAAGCTGTTCCTGAGTAATTGTGTGCCTCCTCCCACATTCCAAAGACACATGGATTAAGGTTAGGAGTTGTGGGCACACTATGCTGGTGACATTCTTGCTGATTTGGTTTGATGTGAATGATGCATTTCACCAGATGTTTCAATGTACATGTGACAAATAATGCAAATCTTTGTCCTTAATCTTTCCCACACAGCCCTCTGTTTTTCTTTCATCCACGTGCCTATCGAAGAGTCTCCTAAATGTCCCTAATGTCTCTGCCTCTACCACCACCCGGCAGTGTTTTCCACAAACCCACCACTCTGTGTTTTAAAATAAACTCTGACATCCCCCGCTATATCTTTTTCTAATTGCCTTAAAATTATGCTCTCTCATACTAGCTGTTTCTACCCTGGGGGAAAAAATCTCTGCCTGCCCACTGTATGTTTCTTATCACCTTCTACACCACCCCAAGTCACCTCTCATCCCCCTTCACTGCAAAGAGAATTGCCGTAGCTCACTGAACCTCTTTTCAAAAGACATGCCCTCCAGTCCAGGCAGTACTCTGGTCTCCTTTGAAAATATTTTATCTGCCTTAAAGTGGGCTGTGAACATGCACCTTTACACAGAGTAAGATGGCATAGTGCAAGAAAAGCTATTGTTCATTATTAATAATAACTTATAGAGCGTTTTCATTCAGATGATGTAGTTCAAAGTGCTTCACAATAGGGTAAGGTGCAAACGTGAAAAAAAAATAAAACTCCAGTCCATACCTGCCTGGTGTTCAGCGACCTGCACATGGACATAGCCCAAAGTGCCCCTCTCATCCATGTACCTATTCAAACTTCTCTTAAATATTGCAATTGAATTCACTTCCACCACTCCTGCCGGCACATTGTTCTGCACTTTCACCACCTGCTGAGTGAAAAAGTTCCCCCTCAGGTTCCCCTTAAGTATTTCACCTTTTGCCCTAAACCTTTGAGCTCAGTTCTAGCCTCACCCAACCTGACAGGTAAAAGCCTGCTTGCATTCACCCGATCTATGCCTCTCATAATTTTGTGTGCTTCTGAAAGATCTCCCCTCAATCTCCTTTAATAATAATAACTTAACTTATAGTGCGTTTTTCATATACACAAGTGTTCAATATTGTCATTTAAAGTTAAATTGGATAGATATGTGGACAGGAAAGGAATGGAGGGTTATGGGCTGAGTGCATGTCGGTGGGACTGGGATAGGGTAAGAGTTCGGCACGGACTAGAAGGGCCGAGATAGCCTGTTTCTGTGCTGTAATTGTTATATGGTTATGTGGTTATATGTTTTTGTACAAAAAAGGATCAAGTGCTTTCCTGGCATATATGATGAATAAATTCTTCTGTGGTAACCAGTTGGGTACAGATATCGATTTTAAACCATGTTTCAGTGACAAACTCTGCCACCTTTATCAGGGATGATGCTAAAAGCATGGTTAAATAACACACATCAAAGTTGCTGGTGAACGCAGCAGGCCAGGCAGCATCTCTAGGAAGAGGTACAGTCGACGTTTCGGGCCGAGACCCTTGGTCAGGTGTTTGCGTGTTTGAGCATGGTTAAATAAATAGGTTTTGAGCTGGTGTTTAGAAGTGTCACCTGGGTCTGTATCCCTTATTGTTTTAGGTATTAAGCTCCACAGTTTAGGAGTTTTAAAGCTCTTTAATTTTCTAGGGAGGTGGTTGACTTTAAGAAAGGAAGGAAAAGGGATTGTGTTACATTTCTGCGAATGTTGTTCTAGAAAGTGACAGGACTTTTAACATCATAAAACAGCAAGTTTGTTATCTCTCCACCTCCAAAGAAGTGAAACAGAGACCTCTTTTTCCCTTATTAGGGAGAGAGAAGCTTGTGGTATGTCGAACTACCGGGTTAGCGAGTAATCTTTGGAGTATGGCATGTACTTTATTGCACGTTTGAGTGCTCGATGGGGGGTGCTGATGCTTTTTAGCTGGTGGGGGTGTGGAAATCGTTGCCTTGCTGCTGCTTATGTGTGTGTGTGGGGGGAGCCGGGGGGGGTGGGGCTTTGAGGTTCTAACGATTAACTGTCATTCATTCTGTGGGGCACTCTTCTGTTTTCATGGATGTTTGCGAAGGAAAAGTATTTCAGACTGTATATTGTATACATTTCTCCGATATTAAATATACCTGTTGAAATCTGATCCGATCTGTGTTTCAGGTTTCTGGCGATAAGAGTATCCAGGGATGGGGTTTGGCTGCACAAGTCAAGAAGATGGATCTAGGGAATCGCAAATCACCTGCGATGCCCTCAGTGCAGACCACCCCCAGGAGACATGCCACGCTGAGGACATCCTGAGAAACATGAATGCCTTTTGCCAGCACAGACTCTTCACTGACGTCGTGCTT
Organism: Mobula hypostoma; assembly: GCF_963921235.1. Classification (NCBI taxonomy): domain Eukaryota; kingdom Metazoa; phylum Chordata; class Chondrichthyes; order Myliobatiformes; family Myliobatidae; genus Mobula; species Mobula hypostoma. The sequence goes on from NC_086103.1 coordinate 181,998,822, forward strand.
CGCGTTGGGAGGCGCGAGTTCCATTGTCACCGCGCTGTCCTCTCTGCCAACAGCAGTTACTTCTGGACTATGTTCTGTATTGGCCTCAAGGAGAGCCGGCAGGGCATCGTGGACATCAAGGGGGTCTCGGAGGACACGATGAAATGCATGTTGGACTACATGTACGGGGGGAGCAAGAACATCCATGAGGACAACGTGCAGGACCTGCTGGAGGCTGCCGATCTCTTCCAGATGTCGGGCCTCAGGGGCAGCTGTGAGAAGTTCTTGGAGGAGCAGCTCGATCCTTGCAACTGCCTGGGAATCCTGAGCTTTGCAAACAGCTTCTCCATCCCGGCCTTGTCCGAGAAGAGCCGGAAGCTCCTCATGGAGAGCTTTGCGGAGGTGACGCAGCACGACGAGTTCCTGCAGGTGCCCAAGAGTGAGCTCCTCGACCACCTGTCCAGCGACCTCTTAGCCGTCAGCCAGGAGGAGACCGTCTTCGAGGCGGTCATGCGCTGGGTGCGGCACGACGTCGCCGGCAGGGTGTGTGCGCTAAAAGAACTGCTGGAGTTGGTTCGAATCCCCCTCCTGGACCCCATATACTTTGTCGAGAAGGTGGAAAATGACGAGTTGATCTTGAACTCCAAAGAATGCTTTCCGCTGCTCCAAGAGGCTCGGAGGTACCACATCTTTGGCAGTGAGATAGCGACCTCCAGGACAAGGCCACGGAAGTAAGTCCTCGATAATAAAGTGTCTATAATAACAGGGCCCTGAACACTTGATTTCTTATAACTGAAACACACTTTATTTTAGCAACACACAAAAAATAATGCCGGAGGAACTCAGCAGACCAGGCAGCATGTATGGAAAGGAGTAGAGTCGACATTTTGCGCCGAGACTCTCTTGCAGGACTGGTGAAAATAAAGAGATGAGGAGTCAAGAGTTGGAAGGTTCGGAGAGGGCAATGAAGAGGTCCAGAGCAGGCAGAAGACCCGGGGGGGGAGGGTATCCAGGAAGAGGAGGGGGGGTTGAAGACGGGAGAAGGGGTCATCGGTGCGGGGTGGAGAGCCCTTGTCAAAGAAATAGGAATATGGCGGAGGCAGTGGAAGAAGAGCTCAGCGTCATGGCGGGTGTGGAGCTCGTTGAGTTGTGGGTGCAGGGGGGACAAAGGTGAGGCCCTTGTTGAGGACAGAACCTTCTATCTCAGAGAGGGGAAGGTCGGAGGGGATGGTGAAGACCCGGCCATGGATGAGAGCTGGGATCGGAGGGGGGAAGGGGGTTGGTCGTGTCATGAGAGGGGAGAGTTGGGGTGATCAGGGATTGTAGGGTGAGAGGAAGATGGAGTCTTCGAGGACACAAGAGCTGGCGATGGGACCTGGGAGAGACGGGATTGCAGAGTGGTGGCGGGGGAAGGGGAGACGGGGGTTCTGGCAACAGCGTGTCACGTCTCAGCCTGGAGGTGCTGTCAGTCAAGGCTGGAGTCGGCAGCTGTAGGGGTCGCAGTATGGAGACCACTGGCATTGGAGACGGCAGGCTCTGTGGTCTGCGGACTGGCGATCTTCTGAATCTTGTAGGACATGAGAAAGTTAAAGAACCGGCGATTGAAAGCGTGGATCCAGCGGAGGGTAAATAGCGAACAGGTCCATTGCAGGCACAAGGAGAATACCAAGGCCCCTGGCACCCACAGTGTTCTGGTCTGAACAGGAAACTGCTACTTTTATACAGAATTGACTTATCAGTTACATATCTTGATCATTTGATAAACTGTACATGTTTGCATTCCTTACTTGCAAGATCAGTATCCATTCACAGTAGAGACATTCAAAGTCAATCAAAACTTCAAGTTGACAACCGATGGTATTTTGAAGTTACTAAAGCAATTGTCCCTTTGCTGCTGGATGCATTTCACATCCTTCCAGTATTCCCATCTCATCTTCCCTCTGTAAAGGGAAGTTGTGTTCTTCTCAGCTGATTACACATTGCCTCAGTCATTCTCACTTTGGCAGGCAACGTCTACGGAAAAGAATAAATAGTCGACGTTTCAGGTCTGACTCAGTCCTGATGCAGAATTTCAGCCTGGAACATCAACTGTACTTTTTTTTATAGATGCTGCCTGGCCTGCTGAGTTCCTCCTGCATTTTGTGGTGTTTTGCTTTGGATCTCCAGCATTTTGCAGACTTTCTCTTGTTTGTCATTCTCATTTGTCTATCTGAAACAAGATTGGCACTTCAAAGGTCTCCTTTGTCTGGCTTTGACTACACATCACCAGTCACTCTTGCCTGGATGTTGTCTTCAACCCTTGCCTTACTGCAACCTGCACAGCTGGAAGTAAGGTCATAGAGCAAAGCAGAATGGAAACAGGCCTCTCAGGCATGCTGACGAAGATGACCAAATAACTTTGGGTTGGCATCTAGCATAACGGCTAGTGTAATACTTCCACAGTGCCAACAGCCTGGGTTCAGTTCTACTGCTCTCTATAAAGAGTTGGCATATTTTCCTCGTGACCTTGTGGGTTTCTCTGGGTGTCCCAGTTGCCTTCCGCTTTCCAGTGACGTACAGGTTGGTAAGTTAATTGGTTACATGGGTGTACTGTAACTGGGCAGTGAGGGCTCGTTGGGCCGGAAGGGTCTGTTACTCTGCTGTATCCATTCCCCACGTTGGCCTCTTACCGCTTCTCACCTGCCTTTGATCTCCTGCTGCCCCTTGCTCACGTGGTCCACTCTCCTTGCCTATCAGATTCCTCCTTCTTGAGCCCTTTACCTTTTCCACCTATCACCTCCTAGCTTCTTACCTAACCTCCCCCTCCCTTACACACGTGGCTTCACCTATCAGTTTCCAGCGTGTACTCCTTCCACTTTTTATTCTGGTGTGTTCCCCTTTCCTTTATCGGCCTGAAACATCGACTGTTTATTCACTTCCCTAGATACTGCCTGACCTGCCGAGTTCCTCCAGCATTTTGTATGTGTGTGTGTGTTGCTCTGGATTTCCAGCATTGACTTCTCTAACTTCCGCTAATGCCCCACCTCCCCCTCGTACCCCATCCGTTATTTATTCATATACACACATTCTTTCTCTCTCTCTCTCTCCTTTTTCTCCCTCTGTCCCTCTCACTATACCCCTTGCCCATCCTCTGGGCTTCCCCCCCTTCCCCTTTTCCTTCTCCCTGGGCCTCCTGTCCCGTGATCCTCTCATATCCCTTTTGCCAATCAACTGTCCAGCTCTTGGCTCCATCCCTCCCCCTCCTGTCTTCTCCTATCATTTTGGATCTCCCCCTCCCCCTCCCACTTTCAAATCTCTTACTAGCTCTTCTTTCAGTTAGTCCTGACGAAGGGTCTCGGCCCGAAACGTTGACTGTACCTCTTCCTAGAGATGCTGCCTGGCCTGCTGCGTTCACCAGCAACTTTTATGTGTGTTGCTTGAATTTTCAGCATCTGCAGAATTCCTCGTGTTTACATTTGTAGAATCTCTTGTGTTTATAAGCTAAACCCATTTCTCCACATCCCTCTAAACTGGGGGTTTCCAACCTGGGTCCACGGACCCCTTGATTAATGATATTGGTCAATGGCATGTGAACCCCTGCTTTAACCCTTTCCTATCCAAGTGTCTTCTCATTGTTTTTATTATTCCTGCCTCAACCACTTTCTCAGGCAGCTCGTTCTGTATACTGATCATCCTCTGTGTGGAAGAAGTTTCCCCTCAGCTCCCTTTAAAATTTTTCTCCCCTCACCTTAAACCTGTACCCTCTAGTTTTTGATTCTCTTTCTGTGGAGATAAAAATTGAGTGTATTCATCCTATCGATGATCCTCCTGATTTTATACACCTCTTTAAAGGCAGCTTTCTATTTCCCTACACCCCAAAGAATAAAGTCCCAGCATGTCCGACTTCTCCCTATAATTCAGGCCATGACGTCTTGGTAACATCCTCACAAATCTCAGGATAGGTGTAACATCATCGTCATCGTGTGCCGTGTTGTATGACGTGGGCGATCATGACTTGTCCATGATTGGTCTTGGCAATTTTTTCTCCTGAAGTGGTTTTCCATTGCCTTCTTCTGGAAGAAGATGGTCTTCAGAAGATGGGTGGCCCCAGACAATATCAATACTCTTCAAAGATTGTCCACCTGGTGTCAGTGGTCACGTAACCGGGACTTGTGATCTGCACCAGCAGCTCGTACGACCATCCACCACCTGCTCCCACGGCTTCACGTGACTCTGATGGGGGGGGAGGGGGGGGCTAAGCAGGTGCTACACCTTGCCCAAGGGTGACCTGCAGGCAGGCAGAGGGAAGGGATGCCTTACACCTCCTTTGGTAGAGACGTATCTCCACCCCACAACACAAATGGGTGTAACGAGTAATTTCAAGCAAGATGTGAGGGGCAAATTTTGTTAACACAGAGTGGTGGGTGTCTGGAATGCACTGCCTGGGGTGGTGAGACGTTTAGATAAGACACATAAATGTGAGGAAAATGGAAGGATACGGACATTGTGTGGGCAGAAGGGATTAGTTTAGTTGGACATTTGATCGCTAATTTGACTGGTTAGGCACAGCATTGTGGGCCAAAGATCCTGTTCCTGTGCTGTACTGCTCTGTGCTCTATGTCTGTGAATTCACACTGCCCTTCTCTTGGCCCTTAGAAGTACCTGTGATCGTTGGGAGCGCGAAGCCGTGCGTTCTGATGCGCGTCTGTTTGATCACCATGTCAACAAGGAGCAAGGCCGCAGGCGCTCCGCCCTCCCGTCACCAGGCATAATCCGGACTGCTTGCTCCTTTGCCCCAGGTTTGCAAACGTGGCTGAGGTGATCGTCGTGGTGGGTGGCTGCGACAAGAAGGGCCGGGCGTCACTGCCGCACACCGAGCGGTTCAACCCCAGCACTGGCGAGTGGACTCAGCTCGCCAAGATTCCAGATTACACCAAGTCAGAGTTCGCTGTCTGCATTCTAAAGAATGACATCTTCCTGTCAGGTTAGTCCGGCGCTGCAGGGCACCGTGTGTACACAAGCCCTCAAGTATGCTGTCATTCTCCAGAATAATATACAAGGGGTAATTGATAAGTTCGTGGCCTAAGGTAGAAGCAGTCAATTTTAGAAAACCTAGCACATTTATTTTTCACACATTTACACACTTAGTCCAGCCTTCGTGGAGCATACGGATCTTGGACCTCCAGAAAGTGTCCACAACAGGGGTGATTTATAAGTTCGTGGCCTAAGGTAGAAGGCGATGAGTTATACAGCTCTTGTTACATGCACATGCAGTTCAACACCTTGAGTGATAATGCAGAAAGTTTGAAGTTAATAACTCATCTCCTTCTACCCTAGGCCACGAACTTCTCAATCACCCTTCATGCACTCAGTGGCCTCTTTATTAGGTACACCTGCTCATTAATGAAACTATCTAATCAGCCAGTCACATGTATAAGCTATCTAAGGTATTTATATTTATTGTGTTTTATTTTTGTTATAGTGTTCTTTATCTTGTGTGTTTTTATTTGTTCTGCGTCGTACCCAGAGTAACAATTATTTCATTCGCCTTTACACTTGTGTACTGGAAGTGATATGAAAGGATCTTGGATCTTAAATGACACAGCAACTCAATGCATAAAAGCATGCAGTGGTTAAGAGTTTTGGTTGTTGTTCAGACCAAACATCAGAACGGGGAAGAGATGTGATCTAAGTGACTTTGATTGTGGGTGACAGATGAGCTGGTTTGAGTATCTCAGAAACTGCTGATCTCCTGGGATTTTCATGCACAGCAGTCTCGAGAGTTTACAGGGAATGGTGCGGGGAAGAAAAATCCAGTGAGTGGCAGTTCTGCGGGCAAAAATCCGTTTTTAATGAGAGAGGTCAGGTCAGAGGAGAATGGCAAGACTGGATCAAGCTGACAGGGAGGTGACAGGAACTCAAATACCCACCTGTTATAACACATGTGTGCAACAGAGCGTCTCTGAACTCACAACATATTGAACCTTGAAGTGGATGGGCTGCAGAGTCAGGATCAGGTTTAATATCAGCAGCAGATGTCGTGAAATTTGTTGTCTTTGTGGCAGTAGTGCAATGTAATACATGATAATATAGAAAAAACTGAATAACAGTATATATGAAAAATAAGTAGTGCAAAAATAGAATTAAAATACTAGTGAGCTAGTGTTCATGGGTTTAATGTCCATTTAGGAATCGGATGGTAGAGGGGAAGAAGCTGTTCCTGAATCACTGAGTGCGTGCCTTCAGGCTTCTGTACCTCCTCCCTGATGGTAACCATTATAAGAAGGCATACCTTGGGTGGTGGAGGTCTTTAACAATGGACGCTGCCTACCAAGGCACTGGTCCTTGAAGATGTTTGGGATATTATGGTTGCTCATACCCATGATGGAGCTGACCAATTTTACAACTCTCTACAACTTCAATTTTGTGCCGTAACCACCCCCCAGCCCACTCCATACCAGAATACCAGACTACGATGCAGCCAGTCAGAATGCTCCCCACAGTACAACTGTAGAAGTTTTGAGTGTTTGAGATGACAAACCAAACCTTCTCAAACTCCTTGTGAAATGCATGTCCTGTCTTGCTCTCTTTATAGCTGCATCAGTATATGTTGCAACCAGGTTAGGTCCTCGGAGATCTTGACACCCAGGAACTTGAAATTGCTCCCTCTCTCCACTTCTGATCCCTCTTAGAATTGGTTTGTGTTCCCTCATCTTGCCCTTTTGGAAGCAGAAAGCTTGCCCTTACAGCAGTAGGAGACCATGAACATACGCTCATTGGCCACAGGAGGTCAGAGTGTACGCCTTGGAGCATGCCTATATGAATATATTACTGTGTGATGATGAGGCCTCTGTCGGTCAGGATCAACCACGGGTGTACTCAATCTAGCCAGCAATTACTGCTTACACACGTGTATGTGTGAGTCTTGCTCTGCGCTGATATGTAAATGTTTCGAGAGGGTGATGGTTTTGAATTCTCCGAGGGTCGTCACCTTGTCTCGGTGGAAAGACTTGTGAGTTTCCTGAGATGCAGAGAGTGATACTGCCTGGAGCTTAGGTCCTGGTAGGGCCACCCATGGTGGTAGGTCAAGGGAGAGTTCCCCGACAATGGAAACCTCAACGGTGGAGCTGGCGGAAGATGATAACGCATCACAGCGACAGTGAAGGTGGAGGAAGGCTGTAGCAGTGAAGAACATAAGAACATAAGAAATAGGAGCAGGAGTCGGCCATCCGGCCCATCGAGCCTGTCCTGCCATTCAATAAGATCATGGCTGATCTGTCTGTAAACTCAGCTCCATTTGCCTGCCTTCTCCCCATAACCCTTAATTCCCTTACTATGTAAAAACCTATCTAACTGTTTCTTAAATATATTTAGTGAAGAAGCCTCAACTGCCTCCCTGGGCAGAGAATTCCACAGATTCACCACTCTCTGCGAAAAACAGTTTCTCCTCATCTCCGTCCTAAATCTTCTCCCCTGAATCTTGAGGCAATGTCCCCTAGTTCCAGCAATGTCCCCATTTGTCTTGCATTCCATGCCACTGGTCCCTGACCTTGATCTGTCAAGGACCATGTCGTGACTGGCTGTGCACCAGCCTCGTCACATTAAACAAAGTCATACCCGCATTGTCCATTAAGGGAGTCCACCCTGACATTCTGTTTATGCGGATTTGTCACACTTGCATGGAGACATGCAGTGAAACGTGTCGTTTGCATCAAATCAAATCAGCAAGGTGGTGCCGGGCTCTACCCGCAAGTGTCACCACACTTCCAGTGCCCGCATAACACCTCCACAACTCCCTAACTTTTAAGTTGTTTGCCTTTGGAACGGGAGCACCCAAAGGAAATCAACATGGTCACTGGGAGGATGTACAAACTCCTTACAGACGGGTGGGAATTGAGCTACGATCTTACAGCTGGTACATCTTGAACCAATTTCCCCAGGGATCAATAAAGTATGACTATGACTGGTGCTGGAGAGTAAACAGTCAATATTTTGGGTCAAGATCCTTCATCGGGATTGGTGAAAGATCTCAGCCTGAAATATTTCCCTCCATAGATGCTGCCTGACTTACTGATTTCTTCCAGCACGTTTGTGTATTTGACTCAAAATCTCCAGCATTGCAGAATCTCTTGTATCTTTTATTTCTGACATTTGTTGTTTAGTGGCAACAGTACAGTAAGTAATGCCTGCTTCATTAATATGCATGTGTGAAAGTTAATCTTATTCTGTGTCTATAAATATGGTAATGTATTGGAGCACAGACATGGGAGTGTGTTTTGGCATGTATCTACATATACGAAAGAGGGAAAAAAAGACCACAAATGTTGGAAACCTGAAATAAAAACAGAAAACTGGAGGAGCAAGAAGAAGTTGTCCCAACACAGACCCCTGTGACACTCCACCTGCAGCCAACTAGAGAAGGATCCCTTTATTCACACACTTTGCATCCTGCCTATCAGCCAATTGTCTATCCATGTTAGTATCTTTCTTGTAACACCGTGGGCTTTTATCTTGTTTAGCAGCTTCATGTGCAGCACCTTGTCAAAGACCTTCTGAAAGTCTAAGTGAATAACATCCATTGACTCTCTTTTGTCTATCTTGTCTGTTATTTCCTCAGAGAATTCCAACACGTTTGCCAGGCAAGGTTTGCCCTTTTAGAAAACCATGCTGAATTTCACAAATTTGATCATGTGCCTCCAAGTACTTCAAAACCTCATCCTTAATAATGGATTCCAACATGTTCTCAACCGCTTAAGTCATGCTAACTGGCCTATAATTTCCTTCTTCTGCCTCCTTTGCTTCTTAAAGGATGGAGTGACATTTGCAATTTTCCAGTCTTCCGAAACCATTCCAGAATCTAGTGATTCTGAAGGGATCATTACTAATGCCTCCACAATCTCTTTAGCAACCTCTTCCAGAAACCTGAGGTGTAATCCTTCTGATCCAGGTGACTTATCTACCTTCAGACCTTTCAGCTTTCCAAGCAGCTTCTTAGTAAAAGCAACTATAGTCACTTCTGCGTGCTGACACTTGAGTTTCTGGCAAAGTACTAGTGTTATCCACAGTGAAGATTGATGTAAAATACTTATTAAGTTCATCTGCCATTTCCTTTACTCCCATGACTGCCTCTCCAGTATCATTTTCTAGCAGTCAAATATCTACTCTCACCTCTCTTTTACTCTTTACAAATGAAAAATCATTTGGTATATTCTTTTGCACTGTTGGCAGGCTTACATTCATATTTCATCTTTTCTCTCTTTATGGCATTTTAGTTGCCTTCTGTGGGTTTCTGAGTTCCCTTAACATCCTAATAGTTTTTGCTATATTATCAACCATGGTTGTGTCATCCTGCCTTTAGAATACTTTTTCATCCTTGGGATGTATCAATCCTGCACCTTCTGAATTGCCCCAGAAACTCCAGCAATTGTTGTTCTGCCATCATCCCTGCTAGTGTCCCCTTCCAATCAACTTTGGCCAGCTTTTCTCTCATGCCTCTGTAATTCCCTTTACACCACTGCAATACTGATACTTCTGACTTTATCTACTTTTTCTCAAATTGCAGGGTGACTTTCGTCATATTATAATCATGGCCTCCTAAGCATACCTTTACCTTAAGCTCCCTAATCAATTCTGGTTCATTACACAACATCCAATCCAGAATCGCCTTGCCCTGAGAGGGCTCAATGACAATCTTCTCTAAAAAGCCATCTCGAAGGCATTCTACAAAATGTCTCGTGGGATCCAGCACCAACATCGTTTTTTCCCAATCTATCTGGATATTGAAATCCCCCATGACTATCATACCATTGCCCTTTTTAAAAAAAACCTTTTCTATCTCACATTGTAATTTGTATCCCACATCACAATGTGCAACAAAAAAATGGCAACATTCAAAAATTATAAAGAATATATAGTATAAAATAAGTTAGAAGTTAAAGTTTGGATATGGAATAAAATGTGCACAGGTACATAAATACCAGCATGTATTTACAATGTAAACAGCATTATAAAAAGTGGTTTAAAGTTTTTAAGGTGCAGTGAAGGAGGTTAAAGATAGAGGGGGGTGGGGTGAGAACTGGAATTGTTAGTCAGATTAACTGCCAATAAACCATTTGCAATTCCAACGTAGTTTTTTTTTTGGAATATTCAGGTGGACATTTGTACAGCAAGGACGTGTGGATGTATAATTCCCTCCTCAATGTCTGGCTGAGAGTGGCACCTCTGAATAAAGGAAGATGGAGGCATAAAATGGTAGCCTTACACGGCAAGGTAGGACTCCTCAACTTTACACTTATACTTTGTACTTTATTGTCGCCAAACAATTGATACTAGAACATACAATCATCACAGCGATATTTGATTCTGCGCTTTCCCGCTCCCTGGATTACAAATCGATAGTAAATATTAAAAATTTAAATTATGAATCATAAATAGAAAATAGAAAAATGGAAAGTAAGGTAGTGCAAAAAAAAAACCGAGAGGCAGGTCCAGATATTTGGAGGGTACGTCCCAGATCCGGGTCAGGATCCATTCAGCAGTCTTATCACAGTTGGAAAGAAGCTGTTCCCAAATCTGGCCGTACGAGTCTTCAAGCTCCTGAGCCTTCTCCCAGAGGGAAGAGGGACGAAAAATGTGTTGGCTGGGTGGGTTGTGGTATTTGTGTAACTTGCATGGTATTGGTGTAACTGGTGGCCACCCCATCTCTGTGTCAAAGAAGCATCCATCCCATTAGTTAGATGGACTGTGGTCAGTCTGTATCATGGTTCGGTTTACCCACCCCTGAGTTTTCACAGTCTTCTTCATGGAATTCCCGAGTTTTCATAATCTTCATCATGGAATTCCTCTCAGTTTTTATAATTCATTCCATTTAAAATAGCAGAGCATCCACAACAAGACCCCCCCCCCCACCCCCGGTCATTTTCTCTCTGCCCCCTTCCCTCATCGGCAGAAGACCCAAACGTTTGAGAACACGTACCACCAGGCTCAAGGAGATTTTTTATTCGTCACTATAGTACAGAAACAGGCTCTTCGTTCCATCTACTCTATGCCAAACTATCATGTTGCCGACGCACATCGACCTGCACCTGGACCATAACCCATCAATAGCCTCCCTCTGTGTACCTGTCCAAACTTAAACATTCCCATTGAAATGGCATCCACACTTCTGCTGGCTGCTCATTCCACATTTGCATCACCCTCTGAATGAAGCTATCCAGCAGGTTCCCTTAAATATTTCACTTTTCACCCTTAACCTATGACCTCCAGTTCTAGTCTCACCCAACATCAGTGGAAACAGCCTGCTTGCTTTTACCCTATCTATATCCTTAGTAACTTTGTACACCTCTCTCAAATCTCCCCTCATTCTCCTTCAGCTGTCATGAGGTCTTAAATAAATTGCAATCAGCGTTTTTTATCATGTTCGCATTATGACCTGGTGTGGAAACCTCGATGCCCAGGAATGGATAGGTCTCCAGAACGTGGTGGATGCAGTCCAATCTATCACAGGCAAAGCCCTTCCTACCACTGACACATCTACAGGGAGCACTGCCACAGTAAAACGCCATTCGTCGTCAAGGCCTAACCACTATCCAGGTCATGCTCCCTTCTCACTGCTGTCATCAGGCAGGAGTTACAGGAGCTTTAGGTCTGACACTGCCAGGTTCAGAAAGAGTTATTACGCTACAAGCATTAGGCTTTCGAACTAGCGTGGATAACTTCATTTTTTCAACTCTGAATACCTACATGCTCTACAACTTGTGTACTTGGCATTATTTTTTAATACTGTATTTTGTACAATTTGCCTTCTCTTGCACGTTGGTTATTTAGCAGTCTTTAAGTATAGTTTTACATAAATTCTATTGTATTTCTTTATTTTCCTGTAAATGCCTGCAAGTAAATGAACCTCAGGGTTGTATATGGTGACATACACAGTATGTACTTTAATTGTAAATTTACTTTGACTTTGACATACACTCAGTGGTCACTTTATTAGGAACACCTGTACACCTCGTTAATGCAAGTATCTAATCAGCCAATCATGTGGCAGCAACTCAATACATAAAAGCATGCAGACATGGTCAAGAGGTTCTGCTGTTGTTCAGACCAAATATCAGAATGAGGAAGAAATGTGATCTAAGTGACTTTGACAGTGGGATGATTCTTGGTGCCAGACAGGGTGGTTTACGTATAAGCTGTTGATCTCCTGGGATTTTCATGCATAGTGGTCTCTAGAGTTTACAGAGAATATTGTGAGAAGCAAAGAAAAAAAACATCTAGTGAGTGACAGTTCTGTAGGTGAAAACAGCTTCTTAATGAGAGAGGTCAGATGATAATGACCGGACCGGTTCAAGCTGACAGGAAGGAGACAGTAACTCAGATAACCACATGTCACAACAGTGGTGTGTGGAAGAGCATCTCAGCACTCAGTGTGTTGAACTTTTGAAGTGGATGAGCTACTGCACAGCAGAACAGTCCATCATATCATAAAGTGGCCAACGGGTGTACATGTGAGTTATGCGAGGTGTTTAAGGTCATGGAATGATAGAAGCTGAAGGGATCAGCTTCAAACAAAGAGCTTCAAACTGAAATCAGAAACAATCTGCTGGAAGAACTTTGCAGGTCGAGCAGCACCTGTGCAGGAAGTGGGGGGAAATGATTGTTTTGTTTGGCTTATTTTTGTCAGATGTTCCAGAATACTGTAAAAAGCTCATCTTGAATGCTGTTCGAACAGATTAAATCGTTATACAATGCATTGAGGTAGAATAAGGTAAAATAATAACAGTGTAGGTAAAAGATAAAGTGCAAGATCATTACAAGGTAGATCATGAGGCCAAGAGTCTATCTTATCATACGACAGTCTGATAACAGTGAGATAGGAGCAGTCCATGAGCTTGCTTTCAGGCTTTTGTATCTTCTGCCCGAAGGGAGGGTAGAGAGGGGAGAATGTCTGTGGTGGGCTGGCTGCTTTACTGAGGTCGCGAGAAGTAAAGAGGGGAGGCTGGTGTGCTGAGATATGTCCACGACCCTCTGTGGTTTCTTGCGGTTACGTGCTGAGCAGTTGCTATGCCAAGCCGGTTATGAATCCAAACAGAATGCTTTCTGTGGTGCATCAATTAAAAATTGGTGCGAGTAATGGGGACGTGCTGAATTTCTGTAGCTTCCTGAGGACATCAAATGTTGGCGACCTTTGTCAACGTTTCAGGTTGAGACCTGGTTCAGGCACTGTTTGTCCCGATGAAGGGTCTCGGCCTGATGCATTGACGGCTTATTCCCCTCCGTAGACGCTGCCTGATCTGCATTCCAGCGTCCAAATTCCAGCGTCAGCATTCTCTTGTCTCTTGAAAGTTGGAACCTGCCGGCCTACAGGTAATGCCAAGGAGTTCTTGGTATATAGGCAGTGAAGGTTTGGAAATCCTCCAGAAGGCCAAAGTCAAACGTCATTTGTAGCTTTCACTGATAGATTTTGTTTGCTGTCTGTCAGTTGATAGTGACTTGGAGACAAAGCAGGACATATTTACTCAGTGATACAGTGTGGAATAGGCCTCTCCAGCCCTTAAAGCTGCCTGGCCCAGCAACCCCTGTCTTAACCCTAGCTTAATCACAGGGCCGTTTACATTGACCAATTAGTCTACTAACCAGTATGTCTTTGGACTGCGGGAGGAAACTGGATCAATTGGAGAAATCCCGCACATTCCACGAGGAGAATGTACAGACCACTTCCAGAATTGAACTCTTAACTCTGTCTCGAAGTGTAATAGTGCCACACTAACTGCTGCGCTACCGCGGTACCCCAGTACGTCTGGGCTCACAGCAAACTATCAGCTTACTCCCAAAAACAAGCTTTCAAATAGTGGGGGTGGCAAGACATACGACTTGAACTACAGCAATTTCTCCTGATAAGAGCAGGGTAACTTATCTGAGAGAAACACAGTGAATAGGGACCTGTCATGCAGGAAGGATGTGTCGTAGACTCAATCACATTGACTTGGAATCACAGAGTTAGACAACGTCCACAGGAGGTGCTGCCACAAGAAAGTGGCATCAATCACCAGGAGTGCCCGCCATCTGGGTCAAGCCTTAATCTTGCTGCTGCCATCATGCAGGAAGTGCAGAAACCAGAAGTCCCACAAAACCAGCTTCCAGAACAGCTACTTCCCTTCAACCGTTCAGTTCCTGAACCGACCTGTACAACCTTAACCCTATCTCAGAAATGGAACGTACATCTTGGGTATGTATGCCCATGACAATAAACTTGGAGTGATAAAACGAAACAGAACATATACAGGCCCTTCGGCCCAATAAGCCCTTGAACCCTTGGTGCTCACCCAGTTCCCGTTTCCTGCATTCAGCCCATATTTCTCGAAGACCTCCCTTCCATGTACCATTCCAAGTGCTTCTTAAATGATGATATTGTAGTTACCTCAACCACTTCTTCTGGCAGTTCATTCCATATACTCAGCACCCTCTAGGTGACAAAGTTGCCCCTGAGGCCCTTTTGAAATCTTTCCCCTCTGATGCCAAGCCAATGTCCCTGAGCTTTAGTGTCCCCTAGCTGAGGAAAAAGATGGTTACTGTCCACCTTATGTGTGCTTCTCATCATTTAAAACTTTTCTGTCAGGTTTATTTTCCTACATCCTAAGGAATAAAGGCCTTGCCGGGCCAGCCTCTCCCTATAACTCAGGTGCTGTTATCCTGGTAAAATCTTCATAAATCTTTTCTGCACTCTTTCCAGTTAATTACATCTTTCCAATGACATGTGTTGGGGCACCACGGTACTGTAGTGGTTCACATGGTCCTATTACAGCTCAGGACATTGGAGTCTGGAGTTCAAGTCCGGTGTCCTCTGCAAGAAAATTTGTACGTTTTTTCCCATGTGCATATGGGTTTCCTCCAGGTGCTCCAGTTTCCTCCCACAGTCCAAGGAAGTACCAGTTAGTAGGTTAATTAGTCATTATAAATTGCCCTATAATTGGTTATGCGACAACTGACGCCAGGCAGACAATCTCTGAAGAGTATTGATTATGGCTGGGGTCACCTGTTTTGTAAAGATACTACTCAGAAGCAGCCAATGGCAAACCACCTGTGTAGAAGAATTTGCCAGGAACAGTCAAGGTCATGGAAAGACCATGATAGCCTACATCACATGATGAAAAAGCACATAACAAATGAACAAATTAGGCTAGTGTTATATAGGTGGGTTGCTGGGCCTGTTCTGTGATGTATCGCTAAACAAACAAATAAATAAATAGGTCAACAAGGTGTCTACAACTATTCGCCATACTCCAAGTATGGCCTCCCAACTCCTATACTTGGTGCCCTCCCTAAAGAAGGCCATTTTCTTCAAGCTACTAATGCCAACAATTACTTCTTCTTCAGTCCTTTGCTTTTTTCACCTGTCACCTCCCAGCTTCTCATTTTATCACCCCTTCCCCCTCACCTGTTCCTGCCAGCTTGTACTCCTTCCCTTCCCTCACCCCCCTGCCCCCCACCCCCAGCATTCCCTCTAATGTCTTCACAGCTGTGCGAACCAACCATTGCCCTGAGCAGGAAATTTTTACACAGCCTTAAAACCGCATGGCTCTTTAAATGTATTTTTTGTAATATGCATACTATGAATACTTAGAATGAAAATCGAAAAGTAAGATGCTTTTTATTTTAATTGAAGGTAATAATGGAATAGGGTGCCACAAAGAAAATCATTTCATGGTTTGTAACTTTTTCGAGCAGTGTTCAGTTCCAGCTGGGTGGCAACAAAGGCTATGTGCGCGGGAGCATTTCAGTTACTGCCGCACAGCTTAGAAGAACCAGTGCCCCCTCCGCCCCCCACCTTACGCTGGCTTCTATTCCCTTCCTTTCCATTTCTGATGAGGGGTCTCAGCCTGAAAAGTCAACTGCTCATTCCCCTGCAAGATGCTGCCTGACCTGCTGAGTTCTTCCTGCCTTTTGTGTGTGCTGCTCTGGATTTCCAGCATCTGCAGAATCTCCTTGTTTATATTGCTAACAATTGCGGTCGACAGGGAAGGTTAAGATTAAATACGTCGTACCTTCCCAGAAATTAATCTCCAAGTTTGGTTCCGTGTCCTAGGAGAGGGAGGAAGGTGGTGAAGCACTGTCCCAGGAAAACTGGATCTTTCATTAAGGACCCCCACCTTTCAGCCCATGCTGTCTTCTCACTGCTACCAACAGGAAGGAGTACCGAAGCCTTAGGTCCCACACCACCAGGTTCGGGAATAGTTATTAGCCTTCAACTATCAGGCTCCTAAACCAGAGAAGATAACGTCCCGCACACCAATACTAAACTCCCAACCGTTGAGCACATCTACATGAAACGCTGTTGCAGGAAAGCAGCGTCCATCACCACCCAGACCACGCTTTTTTGTTGCTGCTGCCATCAGGAAGAAGGTACAGGAGCCTCAGGACTCTCACCACCAGGTTCAGGAACAGTTCAACCATCAGATTCTTGAACTGAAGGGGATTAGTCCACTCAACTTCACTTGCCCCATCACTGAACTGGTGCTGGCTTGAAGGGCTGAATGGCCTACTCCTGCACCTATTGTCTATTGAACTATTCCCACAACCAGTGGACTCACTTTCAAAGACTCTTCATCTCAAGTTCTTGATATTTATTTATTATTAATATTTCTTCTTTTGTATTTGCACAGTTTTTTGTCTTCTGCATTCTGGTTGAACGCCCTGGTTGGGTGGTCTTTCATTGATTCTGTTATAGTTATTATTCTCCAGATTTATTAAGTATGTCCACTAGACAATGAATCCCCGGGTAATATATGGTGAGGTGTATACTTTGAACTTTACCTGTCTCTCTACCTGTGCAGATCTATGCTGTGGGCGGTTTTAATGGATTCAGCAGAATGTCCGGTGTCGAATGCTACAATGCTACCTTGAACTGTTGGAGATACCGGGCTCCTTTACTAGAAGCTGTCAGCTCAGCGGCAGCAACTGCCTGTCTAAACAAGGTCCACGTCATTGGCGGAGCGCTCAGTGATAAACTGAACTCCAACAAGGTAAGACACAAGCCTTCCCTTCAAAAACTAGTACTCGGGATCTCCTCCTTCTATGATCTCGGTGTGGATACAGTTCTGGGAGGGACCAATGAGGAAGAGGCTCAAGCTAAGAATGGAGTGTAAAATTTTACTCCTCACCCTTACATCTTCTTCCATTCCCCACCATGACTCCCCACTTACAACTTCTCTTCTCCTCACCCTCCTATCACCTGGTGCCATTCCTCCTTCCCTTTTTCCCAAGGTCCACTCTCCTGTTCCATCAGATTCCTTCTTCTCCAGCCCTTTACCTTTTCCCCCCATCACCTCCCAGTTTCTCACCCCCAACCTCTTCACTTCAGCTCTCGCCTTCCAGCTTAAGCACACACACAAATGCTGGGGGAGCTCAGCAGACCAGGCAGCATCTATGGAGAAGAGAAAACAGTCGACATTTTGGGATGAGTCCTGATGACGTTGACCATTTACTCTTTTCTATTGATGCTGCCTGACCTGCTGCATTTCTCCAGCACTTTGTATATGTTGCTCGGATCTCCAGCACCTGCAGGTTTTCTCTTGTTTGTGATTTGACCTTCCAGCTTGTACTCCTTCCCCTCCCTCCCCCCTAGCTTATTCTGGTGTCTTCCCTCCTCCTTTCCAGTCCTGATGAAGGGTCTCAGCCTGAAATGTACGTAGACTGTTGATTCCCCTTCACGGATGCTGCATGACCTGCTGAGTTCCTCCAGCATTTTCCTGCAGTCATGCCCTCTGGTCCTTGACTCCTCCTCTACAGGAAACATCCTCTTCACATCCACTCTATCTAAGCCTTTCAAATATTTGATGGCCCAGAGCCATCAAATGCTCAACATATATTAACCCTTTCGTTCCTGGGATAATTCTCGTGAACTTTCTCTAGACCCTCTCTAATGCCAGCATATCTTTTCTTACATAAGGGAGCTAAAACTGTTCGCAATACTCCAACTATCGTCTGACCAATGCCTTATAAAGCTTCATCTTTACACCTTTGCTGTTATATTCCAGTCCTCTGAAAATGAATACTAACATTGCATTTGCCTTCCTTCCCGTTGAGCTGAATCTCCTAAATCCAACTTCTCACTACCCACATGCAATTATCCTAACTCTAATGCTGGTACTCCTCGAGCCCTCTTGTTTCATTACGCTTCCTATTACCCCGCCCTGCATCGTATCAGTCCTATGCTGGTTTGACATTCTAAATGGACATTTTGACTTTCAACTTGCAATGTTCGAATCATCAGTCATCAAGAAATGCAGTATGGAGTCAGACCTTTCAGGCCAACCAGTCTATTCCAGCCACAGCAACACCCCGCTTGTTCTAGTTGTCCGTCTTCAGCCAACAACCCTCCATGCTCCTGCCTTTCATAAATCTGTTCCAACTGCCTCTGAAGTTCTACAGTTGGACCTGCCTCAACCACTCACAGGCACCCTCTGTGTAAAGATGTTACTTCTCAGGTTTCTTTTAAATCTCTACCTTCTTATCTGATACCTGTGTCCTCTTGTTTTGGACTCGCCAGCACTGGGGAAAAGACAGTTGGGTAAAGATTAGCTTTAGTTGTCACGTGCAGAGAAACATCTAAACACACCGTGAAATGGGACTTTTCGCGTCGTGAGTGTGCTGGGGGCAGGCCACCAGTGTCGCCATGCTTCCAGTGCCAGTATAACATGCCCACGTCTTACTAACCCGTAACCTGTACGTCTTCGGAATGTGGAAGGAAACGGAAGCACTTGGAGGAAACCCACGTGGTCACAGGGAGAATGTACAAACTCCATAAAGACAGGGATAGGAATTGAACCCTGATCTTACAGCTGATACTGTGAAATATTACACTAACCGGTACGCCACCATTCCACCCTTAAACCCCACAGCCTGCGATGGCCAGGAATTGAACCTGGGACAACAACCTGGAAAGGAGTCATGCTTACCACTCCATCACTATCAGTCCTCCACGCTGTGATGAATCCTGCCATTATCCCTGTGTCCTCCCTTCCAAATTCAACCTTCCAAAGTGAATCACTTCACCCTTCTCCGACTGAGCTCCACCCGCCACTCCTCAGCCCAGCTCGACAGCCTTCTACATCATCCAAAACTCCGCCATCCTTCATGTCATCTACAAACTTATTAACCCACCCTTCCACTTCCTCATCCAAGTTATTTGTAAAAATCACAAAGAGCAGAGGTCTCAGAACAGCTGGCTGTGGCCACCATTAGTCAGCAAACTCCAGGACGAAAACTCTCCATAAAAGTATAGAAATCGGAGCAGAATTGGGCCATTTGGCCCTCGAGTTTGCTTCACTACATCTGAGTTGTTATCCCTCTCAACCCCATAGAAACATAGAAAATAGGTGCAGGAGTAGGCCATTCGGCCCTTCGAGCCTGCACCGCCATTCAGTATGATCAAGGCTGATCATCCAACTCAGAACCCTGTACCAGCCTTCCCTCCATACCCTCTGATCCCTTTAGCCACAAGGGCCATATCTAACCCTCTTAAATATAGCCAATGAACTGGCCTCAACTGTTTTCTGTGGCAAAGAATTCCACAGATTCACCACTCTCTGTGTGAAGAAGTTTTTCCTCATCTCGGTCCTAAAATGCTTCCCCTTTATCCTTAAACTGTGACCCCTCATTCTGGACTTCCCCAACATCTGGAACAATCTTCCTGCACCTAGCCTGTCCAATCCCTTTAGGATTTTATACGCTTCAATAATATTCCCCCTCAATCTTCTAAATTCTAGCGAGTATAAGCCTAGTTGATCCAGTCTTTCTTCATATGAAAGTCCTGCCATCCCAGGAATCAATCTGGTGAACCTTCTTTGTACTCCCTCTATGGCAAGGATGTCTTTCCTCAGATTAGGGGACCAAAACTGCACACAATACTCCAGGTGTGGTCTCAACAAGGCCTTGTACAACTGCCTGCCACCTGCCTTCTCCCTGTAACATCTGACACCCTGACTTATCAAGAACCTATCAACCTCTGTTTTAAATATACCCAGTGACTTGATCTCCACAGCCTTTCGTGGCAATGAGTTTCACAGATTCTCCACCCTCTGGCTAAAGAAATTCCTCCTCATCTCTGTTCTAAAAGGACGTCCTTCTATTTTGAGGCTGTGCCCTCTGGTCCTGGACTCCCCCCACTAAAAGAAAACGTACCACACATGCTATAGCTGTACCATAAGGTTAATCTTTAATCTTTAAATGAGGCAATGAATTCCCTAGCCTCTGGTTATAGCAATCCCTTCTTACCTCTGTTCTAAATGGGCATCCTCTGCTCTGGGGTGTGCTTTCTGGTCCTAGACTCTGTCACTATAGGAACCACCCTCTACAAATCCACTCAATATCTATTACCACCCTTTGCCTTCTGTGGGCAAGCCACTTCTGTATCCACACCTCCTGGATGCTGTGCCTGTTGACTACCATGGGGATCCTTTCCAAATGTCTTACTAAAATCCAGATACACCTTTTTGAACGTACTCCATGTATTCATTTTGTAGGTACAAAGCTACGACCCCCTGAAGGACGAATGGACTTTTACAACGTCGACTCCTTTTGCTCAAAGGTGCATCAACGCCGTGAGCCTGAACGATTCATTCTACGTTATGGGAGGGCTGATGGAATCAGTGTACAAGTACAACGTAAAGCAGGGCGTCTGGACAGTGCTGACCAGTGTTCCAGGACCTCTGGTAAGGTCACCAAGACTGATCAAACCAATTTGAGGGTAAATAGAACAGTCAGCACAATACAGGCCTATCGGTCCATGATGTTGTCTCCACCTTTTAACCTGTTCTAAGGGGTGGAGGTGCTTCTCTACCAAAGTAGGTGTAAGGCGCTCCCTCCCTCTACTAGCCTGCAGGTCATCGTTGGGCAAGGTGTGGCACTCAGGGTCACATGAAGCCATGGAAGCAGGTGGTGGATGGTCGTACGAGCAGATGGTCCACGTCACAAGTCCTGGTTATGCGACCACTGACGCCAGGCAGACAATCTCTGAAGAGTATTGATCATGGCAGGGGTCACCTGTCTTGTAAAGACACTGCCCAGAAGAAGGCGACGGCAAACCACTTACATAGAAAGATCAGCCACGATCAAGCGTGGTCCTGGAAAAACCATGGTTGCCTACGTCATTCGACACAGCACATAACGAATGAACAAATATCAATCGAACCCTTCCCTCTTGTATAGCTCTTGTTTTACTTCCATTATACTTTTACATGTTTTGTAATAAGCAGGAGGGAACAAAGAACTGGGAAGTGTTCAAAGTAAATATATTATCAAAGTTCAGTTATGTCTCCATATGCTACCCTGAGATTCATTTTCTTGTGGGCATTCACAGTAAATAGAAAGTAATACAATAGGAACTGCACACAAAGATGGACAAACAACCAATGTTCAAAAGGCAACCAAATGTGCAAATATAAAATAGAGAAAAGACATAATAATAATAGTAAATAAATAAACAATAAGTATTGAGAACGTGAGTTGTAAGTAAAGGCATCCGTTAGTCTTGCGAGACCATGGACCTGCATCTGGAAAGTCTTCACTCTCCAGGACGCAGGCCTGGGCAAGGTTGTATGGAAGACCGGCAGTTGCCCATGCTGCAAATCTCCCCTCTCCACGACACCGATGTTGTCCAAGGGAAAGGGCATTAGGACCCATACAGCTTGGCACCAGTGTCGTCGCAGAGCACTGTGTGATTAAGTGCCTTGCTCAAGGACACAACACGTTGCCTCGGCTGGGGCTCGAACTCACGACCTTCAGGTCGCTAGTCCAATGCCTTAACCACTTGGCCACTTGCCCACACAACATGAGTTGTTGAGTCCATAGGTTGTGGAATCAGTTCAGTGTTTGGATGAGTGAAGTTATCCAAGTTCAGGAGCCTGATGGTTGAGGGGTAATAACTGTTCCTGAACCTGGTGGTGTGGGTCCTGAGGGTCCTGTACCTCCTTCCTGATGGCAGCATGGCCTGGATGGTAGGGTTCCTTGATGCTGGATGCTGCTTTCCTGCAAGAGTGCTCCTTGCAGATGTGCTCAATGGGTGGGGAGGGCTTTTCCTGCAATGGTTTAGGCCGTATCCACTACTTTTTGTAGGCTTTTTTGTCTTGTATTTGCACAGTAATTGTCCTTTGCACACTGGTCATTAGTTCGTCCTGTTAGATGCAATCTTTCATTGATTCTGATATGGTTCTTGAATTTACTGTATATGCCCGCAGGAAAATGAATCTTGGGGTTGTATACGGTGATGTACTGTTGACTGTTAATACATTTTCTTTGAACTTCACTTTTCTGTTCAAGGGCATTGGCGCTTCCATACCAGGCCATGCTGCAACCAGTCAGTATATTCTCCCGTGATGGCGTGGGAATGTTGGGTGACAATAGATTTAAAACAAAATTGATCTCTTCTTTCACAGGAGAACAGTGGACTGACGGTCTGCGGTGGCATGGTCTATGTCCTGGGAGGAAAAGACGCTTTGGCAGAAGGCACGGACCGAGTTCTCTGCATTGACCCCACCTCGGGCAAGATGAGCCAGTTGTCCAACATGCCACGTTGCGTCAGCTATCATGGATGTGTCACCATCCGCCAGCATGTGAGGCAGTGCACACAGGCTTTCTGAGGACATGCTCAACACTGGATGTTAGATGAGATACCAGAAAAGGTCCTTTCCCTAACCTGTTACAAGTCCGCCTGTCAGAAAGGGCAGAGGGTTCTGTTGTCACAAAATGGAGAATGCACTGTTCCCATGAGTGACTTGCTGTCTCCTGTACTCCTAATCCATCCTGAGGGATCCTGACTGTAGAAAATTCCCTGTCTAACGTCCAAACTCATTACTCCCTCTTGTACTGTCATTAAACATTGACTTCAGCTAACTGATCCCTAAATGTTTCAACTTAATATCAGAGAATGTATACAACTTGAAATTCTTACTCTTCTCAGACATCCACGAAAAAATAAACTCCAAAGTATAAATGACAGTAACATCAGAGCTCCAAAGCTCCCGCCCCCTGCCCCGTTGACACACAGGCAGCAGCAGAAACATTGGCCCTTCCCCCCCCCCACTTGTACCAAATCTCCAATTCTCTTGGAGTTTAGAAAATGTAGGCTAGAATGTATCCAAGAATGGGATGTCCACAGGATTTGGAGAAGATGTTCAACATCTCTCAGCTCCCTGAGAGAAATCCATTTCTTCAGGAAAGTCCCCCCCACCCCCCTCATCTGTGTGCAAAACACTGAGAATGGCACTTGCAAACCTGGTCAGTGGAGTTCTGGGCTTGGGAGAGGCTGTTGGTAGTTACTGTACTGCATTGATTGTACACATTTCCAGCACCGTGCACTGGTGGTGAAGGAGTGAACATTTAAGGCGATGGATGAATGGGACCCGGAATGAAATGCTTCTTCAAGCACGGACACACTGTTTTCTGTCCCACCATGTGCACCTGCTCTGCTGACAGGAGATTCATGAGGTGCACTCATTCCTCAACAATGTCCCAGTAACCATAACATGCACATCTGCTGTGCCTTAACAAATCTGAAATGTTGCAACACATTCTACATTCACCCGTTCAATTGTCATCACTGAGGGTGATGTGGTCTCTCTGTGTTCAACTGACCATTATCGTCCGAACCACTTAAAGGTAAAGGTTCTTAAAGGGAAACTGTCATACCTCACTAGCATAGAATATGTTTCAGGAGTATCTTCTGCTTATGCTTAAAACTGTGAAATGTCTTCAACTATTGTTAACCTTGATTTAATACCTACCTGCTCATTAATCTTGAAATGTGAAGTTGTTTTTTATTGTGAGTGTTGGCTCTGTGTGCTAGAACTTGCCTAATGCCCTTCCCCTCCTGATAAAGGGTCTCGGCCCGAAATATCAACTGTTTGTTCGTTTCCATAGATGCTGCCTGACCTGCTGAGTTCCTCCAGCGTTTTCTGTGTGTTGCCTAATGAACACTGTCTCAGCTTTAGCCAGAGGGTAGTGAGTTTATGGAATTCATTGCCATGAACGGTAATGGAGGCCAAGTCATTGAGTATATTTAAAGCAGAGGTTCAGAGTAAATTTATTGTCAAAGCATGTATGTGTCACTATACATTACCCTGAGATTCATTTTCTTGTGGGCAATCACTGTAAATACAAGAAACACAGGAGAATCAGTGAAAGACTGTACCCAGCAGGTCAGAGAAGCAGCCAAACATGCAAAAGACAACAAACTACAAATACTAAAATAAGTAAATAAATAAACAAACAAACAAGCAAGCAAGCAGTGACTATTGAATATAAGATGAAGAGTTCTTGAAAGTGAGTCCACAGGTTGTGGGAACAGTTCAGTGTTGGGGTGAGTGAAGTTTGGTGAAGCTATCCCTTTCAGAGCGAGAGGTTGATGCTTGAGGGATAATAACTGTTCCTGGACCTGGTGGTGTGGGTCCTGATGTTCCTGTGCCTTCCTTAATGAGAACATGAGATAGTGAGTCCATAGGTTGCAGGAACAGTTCAGTGGTGGGACGAGTGTAATTATCCCCTCTGGTTCAAGAGCCTGATGGTTGAGAGGTGACTCACATACAAGACCAACAAATTATACAAGTATTGATAGGTATGTAAATGCAACAGATGCTGCAGATGTTGAAAATCCAGGGTAACACATGCAAAATGCTGGAGGAACTTAGCAGTCAGGCAGCATCTATGGAAAAGAATAAAAAGTTGTTATTTTTGGCCAAGGGAGTGTCAGGAGTTACAGAGAGAAGACTGGAGGATATGGCTGAGAAGGATAATAAATCAGCCATGAGGGAATGGTGGACAGACTCTGGGCTGAAAGGCCTCGTCCTGCTCCTATATCTTATGATCATCTTCATTCTACATTAGTCTTGGTGAGAGGTCAGTCTCGCTCACAGGGGTTTACATCCTGGGGTCCATTGACCCCTTAATGGCATTAGTCCATGGTATCAAAAATGTTGGGAACCCCTGGTCTAGCAAGATTGATCCTTTCTCAGCCTTCAGCTAGACCACAAATAATGCATGAATCAAACTCTTTCACCAACATGTTCTATTTCTTACTCTCTTATCCCAACCAACTAAAATACATTAACCTGTTTTCCCTCTGATTGGATGGACAGAGATTGTGGTGAAACAGCAAGGTTTGTGGAAATGTTCCCCAGCTCTGTGTTTCAGCTCCAGACTCTGGATCCATGATCTGAGCTGCAACTCTGGACTGTAACACAGGGAAATGAAAACACGAGCTTGCTTAACCGACCCTCATAAGACGTGCTCTCTAATCTAGGCAGCATCCTGGTAAATGTCATCTACACTCTCTCTAAAGTTTCCACATCCTTTAATTGATGTTTCTGGGAAAACATTTGTGGAGGGGGACTTGAACCCACAACCTTCTGGATCATACCCAGCTGTCTAACCCACTGAGCCAAGATACTGAGCCTTATTTGCTTTGATGTTGTTGATACTAGAGTTAGAATTAAGCAATGTCTTTGTTAATTGTGTTATTGTTGTGAGCTTTCTGTTGTAATATTTACGCAATGTAGTTTATATAATCCGTTAATTAATGTATATTCAGGACCAAATAAAACTTTTGTATGTTTAGCACTGTCTTCTTCACAATGGCTCTGAATTAAATTAGTTTGCCAAGAAAGAACTTAAATTCCTCTAAAGTCTATGATAGACATACAAAATGATGAAGATTATAGACAGGGAAGATTCAAGCAGGTGTTTTTCCCACTGAGGTTGGGTGAGACTAGAACTGGAGTTCAAGGGTTAAGGGTGAAATACAAAATGTTTAAGGGGAGCCTGAGGGGGAACTTCTTCACTCAGGGTAGTGAGAGTGTGGAAGTGGTGCATGCAGATTTCAATACCTAGGAGAAGTTTGGATAGGTACATGGATGGGAGTATTTAAGGCAGAGATTGATAGGTGTCTGAGTAGCCAGGACATCAAAGGTTATGGTGAGAAGGCGGGGGAGTGGGACTAAATGGGAGAATGGATCAGCTCATGATAAAATGGTGGAGCGGACTCGATGGGCCGAATGGCCGACTTCTGCTCCGTTGTCTTTTGGTCTATGGTCTTATGGGAGGGGTATGGAGGGCTCTGTCTGGGTGCAGGTCAGTGCGACCAGGCAGAATAACAATTCAGGATGGACTAGATGTGCCAAGCCATGTCGCTGCTTGAAGTGGATGTGCTACAGGAGCAGAAGACCACAAACATGCACTCAGTGCCCAACTCGTTGGAGGCACCTCCCTGCAGGAGCCACTCGATGTATTAGTCTGAGTTCGTAATTAGTCTGAGTCGAGTACAGGAGCAGGGAGGTACTACTGCAGTTGTACAAGGCCTTGGTGAGACCACACCTGGAGTATTGTGTGCAGTTTTGGTCCCCTAATCTGAGGAAAGACATCCTTGTCATAGGGGGAGTACAAAGAAGGTTCACCAGATTGATTCCTGGGATGGCAGGACTTTCATATGAAGAAAGACTGGATGAACTGGGCTTGTACTCGTTGGAATTTAGAAGATTGAGGGGGGATCTGATTGAAACGTATAAGATCCTAAAGGGATTGGACAAGCTAGATGCGGGAAGATTGTTCCCGATGTTGGGGAAGTCCAGAACGAGGGGTCACAGTTTGAGGATAGAGGGGAAGCCTTTTAGGACCGAGATTAGGAAAAACTTCTTCACACAGAGTGGTGAATCTGTGGAATTCTCTGCCACAGCAAACTGTTGAGGCCAGTTCATTAGCTATGTTTAAAAGGAAGTTAGATATGGCCCTTGTGGCTACAGGGGTCAGGGGGTATGGAGGGAAGGCTGGGTTCTGAGTTGGATGATCAGCCATGATCATAATAAATGGTGGTGCAGGCTCGAAGGGCCGAATGGCCTACTCCTGCACCTATTTTCTATGTTTCTATGTTTCTATGTAATGAGGTAGATTGGGGTCCAGAGAGGATTGGGTTTGGCACTGGAGTTCAGAGAGGACAAAGTCTGTCAGTGGGATTCCTTGCCACAGAGTGTCCTCAAAGAGCAGATGGTGCCCAGATACGAGTGATAATGCATATTACTGCCCAACTGGAAATGATCTTTGGTATCTGGAAACAGGCCAAGTACAGTTGTACCTGATTCAGACCCCACGGAACATAGAACAGTACAGCACAGGTACAGGCCCTTTGGCCCATTCAGTCTACACTGAACATGTTGCCAAGATAAACTAATCCTGTCTGCCTACAGATGTCCATATCCCTCCTCTTCTTGCATATTCTTCTTGAAGAGCCTATTTAATGCCGCCATCACCAGCCATGGCAGCTCATTCCAGCCAACTCTGTGCTTAAAAAAAAAAATAACTTGCCCCACACATCTTAACTCTCTCATCTTAAAAGCATGCCCTCTGGTATTAGACATTATAACCCTGGGGTAAAAGATACAGGCTTTTCTACCCCTCTCATCATCCTAGAAAAATTCTATCGTCTCCCCGCAGCCTTCACCACTTCAGGGAAAACCATCCAAATTTGTCCAAACACTCCCGACAGCCAATACTCTCTAATCCAGGCAGCATCCTGGTGAACCTCTTCTGTAATACAGGATATAGGAGAGGCTGGTCAAACCCTTATTGAGCTGGGACCCCAAACTTTCCCCGGGCCTCCTAATAACAGGTTAATTCCTGATATCCTATCAACCCCACCAACCACAGACATTCTTTCTCCTCCCCGCTCCCATCTGGCAGAAGATACAAAAGCCCGAAAGCACATACCACCTAAAAGACAAAAAGATGTTAGTTAAAAGCAAGGTTAAATAAATAGGTTTTGAGCTGGCGTTTAAAAGTGACAACTGAATCTGCATCCCTTATAGCTTTAGGTAGAGTTCACAGTTTAGCAATGTAGTTCAAAAAAAGCTGAGCTGCCAATTATCTTTTGAGGGAGATTATTTAAATTTAAGAGACTGGCAGAAGAAGATCCAAGAGCTCGAATAGGATTAGAAAACAAAAGCAGTTCTGTGACTTACTCTGGTCTCAGATCATTAAGAGCTTTAAAAACAAGTAAGAGGAATTTAAAATCAATTCTGAAAGATACAGGAAGCCGATGCAGAGTAGCTAGGATGGGAGTGATCTGCTCCCTCAAGCTGGATTTGTAAAAGCCTAGCAGTGGCATTCTAAAAGAGTTGAAGTTTGTCAACAGATTACTTTGGAAGGCCAGTAATAAGTGCCTTGCAGAAATCTGGTCTAATTATTGAGCAATGCACCAGGACAATCATAAGACCATAAGACCTAAGACAAAGGAGCAGAAATCGGCCATTCGGCCCATCGAGTCTGCTCCACCATTTTATCATGAGCTGATCCATTCTCCCATTTAGTCCCACTCCCCCGCCTTCTCACCGTAACCTTTGATGCCCTGGCTACTCAGATACCTATCAATCTCTGCCTTAAATACACCCAATGACTTGGCCTCCACTGCTGCCCGTGGCAACAAATTCCATAGATTCACCACCCTGTGGCTAAAAAAAATTTCTTCGCATTTCTGTTCTGAATGGGCGCCCTTCAATCCTTAAGCCATGCCCTCTCGTACTAGACTCCCCCATCATGGGAAACAACTTTGCCACATCCACTCTGTCCATGCCTTTCAACATTTGAAATGTTTCTATGAGGTCTCCCCTCATTCTTCTAAACTCCAGTAGATCTGCTGCCTCACAGATCTAACACCCCAGTTGAATCCTGATCTCCGCTGCTGTTCTGTAAGGAGTTTGTACGTCCCCCTTCCTGTAACGGGGTGGCCAGAACTGAGGGTGGCTCAGTAGTGTGGTGGTTAGTGTTATGCTATTACAGTGCTATTGACCCCAGTGCAATTTTCTGCTCAGTGTAAGGAGTTTCGTATGTTCTCCCTGTGAACATGGTTACAATGGGACGTTAATCAAATGCAGAGCTGGACTGGTCTTCCTGTAATGTGGTGTTCAGAACTACACACAATACTAGAAGGGTGGCCAACCAAAGTTTTATACGAGGGCAGTCCGGCCCCCGCAGGTCACCGGAGTACTAGTATGGAAGTTGAGGCTAAACGGCAAATCTGTGTTTGGCAGATCCTGGCTCAGTGATCTGGAGGTTTAAGTCCAGAACGCGGAGAGTCAAGAAGTAAGAAGCCCAATTATTGAAGACCAAAGTCGACAAGCCAAAAAGATTGGGTGTGAGAGTCCTGGCCGCGGTTTGGAAGTTCTTCGCCGGGTATCTGCGAGTCTAGGGCCAAGGACTGGAGGTTGGAGGCCTGTCTCTGTGTGTGATGGTGGGTGGGTGGGAAAGAACATGTCTTGCTGCTGTTGGTTTGTTTTCAAGTTCACAGACATCCCACCCTGCAAAAACTCATTTCAGGGAGGTAGCACCATCAATTTGCGGGAGACCTACAGGAGAGGTGGGATGTCTGCAATAGAGTAGCTCCTTAGCAGCCGGCCAGCTAGTTTAAATAACGTTAGCTATGCTAATGAACGAATGACACCTGTTAAACTCACCTCAACATGTCTTTTACAGTCTTAACCCACCATGGGCAATAGAAAAGTCACTGTTGCAAACAGTGCAGCGAGCAACACTGTCATTATTTTGACCCCCATTAGGAAGGGGTACACTTTAGTGTAGTCTGGGGTGACGTACGTTTTATTTTTTTTTGGAACACTCTGCCATGGCGCGCTCTCGCTCTCACTCGTGGTCGCTCTCATGCTCTCTCTTGCTTTCTCTCTCTCGCTCTCAAAAAAATTGATTTCCGTGATATTGTATATAATTTGCAGGCATCAGGGAGCCACTATTAATATGCGGGAGACTCCCGGAAGTTCCGGGAGAGGTGGGATGTCTGAGTTCAAGTTTAATTGTCATTCAACCATACATGAATCTCCATGGAGACAGCCAAACGAAACAGCGTTTCTCTGGGATCAAGGTGAAAAACACAGTATGAACAGTCAGTCACAACACAAGGCACACATTGCACGTATAAGACAGCAGTAAAATACATTCAGAGAAAAAAAAAGTCCAAGTCCCTGAATCCATGAATCTTACAGCAGTCTGCAGTTGAACACATCTGCCAAGTGAACACTCGGCACTGCCTGAGGTGGAGCACACCGATTCTGACACTGCTGTCCTGGGGCACAGTGGTACGAGGCCTACTCCTCACTATGACTGAGGTCATGCAGCTCCCCCACCATCCGCCCCCTCCCACCATTTGCCAATAAAACGGAGTATTGGACTTGCAGCATTCCACATTACCAATGTCCAACAGGGTCTTGCGATCGCGAGAAAAGCGATGAAGGCAATCACTCAGTCTCAGACTGCACACTGCCTTCATGTATCAGCGCCTCTCTGCGGCGGGCAGCAACGTGATCTGCACTAAGTCCGGCTCCTTCAGTCTCTCTGCCAATAAGCAACTCACTGACAGGCCTATTTTTTTAATACACATCGCCAGACTAATCAAGGCAAGTGTTTTGTCAGCCTTCAATACCACTCTATCCACCTTCAGGGAGATAGAACACATAGAAGCAGAATTAGGCCATTCAGCCCATCGAGTCTGCTTCACCATTAAACAATGGCTGATTTATCCTTCTCAACTCCATTCTCCTACCTTCTCCTCATAAACTTTGACGCCCTCACTAATCAAGAGCCTATCAACTTCCACTTTAAACATTCCAAATGACCTGGCCTCCACAGCTGTCTATAACAATTCCACAGATTCACCAGGCTCTAGCTAAAGAAATTCCTGCTCATCTCTATTTTAAAGGGGCACCCTTGTATTCAGAGGCTGTGCCCTCTGGTCCTACGCTGCCCCACTATAAGATACGTCTTCTCCACGTCCACGATAGTTAGACCTTTCAATTTTAAATAGGTTTGAATGAGATACCCCCATCATCCTCCTAAACTCCAGCAAGCACAGGCCTAGAGCCATCAAATGCTCCTCATACATTAACTCTTTCAGTCCTGGGATTATTCTCGTGAACCTCTCTAGACCTTCTCCAATGCCAGCATATCCTTTCTTAGGTTAAGGTCCCAAAACTGTTCTCAGTACTCCAAGTGCGATCTGACCGATGCCTTATAAACCTTCAGCATTACATCCTCTCAAAATGAATGCTAACATTGCATTTGCCTTCCTTACCACTGACTCATCTTGCAAGTTAACTTTTCGGGAATCTTGCACAAGGGATCCCGTTTTTGAATTGGCACCCCATTTAGAAAATAGTCTATGTCCTATTTCTTCTACCAAATTGCATGACCAGTGCATGAGATAT
This sequence comes from Mobula hypostoma, assembly GCF_963921235.1. Taxonomy (NCBI): domain Eukaryota; kingdom Metazoa; phylum Chordata; class Chondrichthyes; order Myliobatiformes; family Myliobatidae; genus Mobula; species Mobula hypostoma. Next base: position 182,030,030 of record NC_086103.1, read on the forward strand.
AGATATGCACTTCAGCAGATCAATGCTTCCTTGACCCGATGGCTAAAGTCCCGTGTCTGCCAGTCGCTGCAAGTTTGCTGTGGAAGCTGAAGGCCCAGTGTCTGTGAATCCAAAGAAGACAACTTGTTCTGGGGTTTCGAGGACTGCGCATGTGGGTGGGTGGGGAGGGAGGGAGGAACGCGACTTGTTTTGCTGTTGTTGCTTTGTCACCTGGTATACTCTGTTTTGTTGTGTCCTGAGTTGTTCTGCCAAGTTATCTCGCCGGCATGTGTGGCGACATTTGTGAGGGGCCCCCAGCACCATCTTGAGTGTGTTGTTTTGTTAACCCAAACAATGCATTTCAGTGTATTTATTTAATTTTTTTTGGTTTAGGTATACAGTGTGGAACAGCCCAATGAGTCATGCTGCCCGGCAACCCACCTAATTATCTACCTACTGCCCTTTACGCTACTGGCATTGTGGGCAGCAATGAAGGTCCGCCATCTGTGTCCATACAGTCACAGAGATATGTAAGGGTTCTTCAATGCTTTTTGTTTAACCCGTCAGGGTTGTTAGCCCTGAGCTGACCCCCGCGCCCCCCCTCCCAAACCTGGCGCAGTCTTAGTCTGGCCTCTACCCTTTGACCTCTTTGGCATGGGTGACCCTACCAAGAACCAAAGCATAAAGGCCTGATTCCAGCCAACATAGCTCTCCGGGTCACTGAGGTACGCAAGCCTCCAAACCACGACGAGACTGAGGTCCTCTTGTTGGACTCACCTAATTAGCCTTTGCCTAATCACAGGACAATTTACAATGACCAATTAACCTACCAACTGGTATGTCTACGTACTGTGGGAAGAAACCGGAGAATCCAGAGGAAACCCATGCAGTCCCGGGGAGAGCATACAAATTCCTTATGGACGGCATGGAATTGAACTCTGAACTCCAGCACCCTTAGCGTTGGGCTAACCGCTACACTACTGTGGTACCTCAATTTATCATATATACATTGTCTGTTCAAATCTATATCTGAATCAGAGTTTGCTGTCTAGTTTCTGTTGTGTATTTGTATATTGTTAGATTAAACCTTTGTTGCTTACATAATTCATTACATGTTATATATAAAAGTACGGGAATGGCAAACGTCATTACGCCACCTCGTCATATGTGCACGTCTTGCTAAAAGTAAAATCAAAGAGTACATGTTTTTCTTTCAATTCGTTTATGTTTAGGCGTTACAAAGCATAACAGTTTCACCTTTTGCATTTGACCTGCTGAACTGTAATGTCTCTCAGTTGTCTGGATTAAACTCCATCTGCCATTTCTCCACTCATAAATGTCAAAGGTAACAGAGTGACACCCCCTAAACCTCTCTCTGCAAGTTTCGTCGGAGACCGACTGGGAGTGACTCCTTGACCCTCTCAGAGAGCAAACTATGAAATGAAAGCGGCTTAGAATTAAACATTAGACTAAGCTTCATGCTCCCTCGTATATCTTTCTAATATTCTGACAGCTTGAAGACTACTCCTTTAATCAAAATTCTATCACCATTTGGGCCTAACCACAACCCCTGCACACTTTCTCTTTCAGAGTCTGGTCACAGGAGACTGGAGCATGTTAATTATACGTGAACCACTTTCCTAGGGCTGGTCTCCAAGGGGTAAGAAGTGAATATACCATCTGTCAACAACTCCACCTCCTGGCATCAATTAAAGTCTGGCCCAGTTCTTCTCTTTAAGCACCAGCCTACAGGCCTGGGTTTCTATGGAAACCCATGAGCAGTATCTTGCTGACAATCCCTGTAGATTATTCAGCACCAAAGCTGGGTACCCCAGTGGTTTAGGGAGATGCCGTGGTTAATCCTAAACCCTAATGATCTGTGTGCTCACTCTTTCCTAGTTGAACAGCCAGAGAAATTACCCTGGATTATCCATTACAACAGGAAGGAAATAGTGGAAAGCAGAGAACTAACTAAGTATCTCTCCTTCTTTTTCTTCCTCTCCCTCACCCCTCTGTTGTGTTCTTTACACATACCGTGGGTTACTAAGAACAAACCATATTCTGGAAGAATTAAAACCAGAACGTTTATTTACAACAGCAAACAGCAATCACATCTTTAACATATAGTTTCTAGATCATTCTGTCATTTCTGCGCATGCTCCCGAATCTGTCCAATCATGTTCTTACACGTGACACGTGATATCACGTCTTCCTTTCCTTAAAAAGAAAAACAATTAGCAACATTGATCAGTACAAATACATAATTTAACATGTCTCTAGTCTCTCTGGGGGTTTACGAACACAAGTTGACCTTCTAAGTGATTCACACAGTTCTTGTGTTTCGTGGTTATTTCCATGTTTTGTCTGGTCTGCATCAGTTTACTGAAACTCTGAAGTTGGCTCTTTCTTAAGGCCTTTGCAATTCCTTCTTAACACTGCTCCTTCTTCTGTTTGGACCATGTATGATCTGGGTTGTACGTCTTCAAGTACGGTGGCTTTCTATGTCCATGCGTTCATCTTGTCTTGTATCTTCACTTTATCTCCTTGGTGCAGTTCAGGTAATGGACGAGAACATCTGTCAAAGTATTTTTTCTGCTTTGCTTTGTGTTCATCTTTCCATCTTTTCACTTGTTCACCTCCCTCTGTACTCAGAAGACTCTCATCTTTTGGCAGATTGGATCTCAAAAAGTGTCCCATCAAGAGCTGAGCAGGTGAAAATCCACATTCAAGTGGAGTAGTACAATAGGCTAACAAAGCTTTATAAAAATCACCTCCACTATCTTTTGCTTTGTGCATCAGTTTGTTGATAATTCCTACCGACTTCTCAACTAATCCATTGGACTGAGGGAAAATTGAACTGGATGTTGTATGAACAAAGCCCCATTCATGGGCAAAATGTTTCATATATTCACCATTGAATTGTGGACCATTGTCTGTGAAAACTTCATCAGGTACACCATGTCTGGAAAAAACTGATTTCATGCATGTAATTACATTCTCTGCTGTTGTTCTGCTCAGACCACACAATTCAGGGTACAATGAATAGTAATCTGTTATTAATAGAAAATCTTTGTTGTCAGTTACAAAAAGATCAACGCCTACCTTCTGATAAGGTCTCTGAGTACTAGGACGTGGATGCAGTGGCTTCTTAGGGTTGCTAGGGTGATATTTAAAGCATATTTGACAAGAAGACACCAATTTTGCAATTTCTTGATTCATCCTGGGCCAAAACATCCCTTCCTGCACCCTTCTCTTACGCTTTTCAATACCTAGGTGCCCTTCATGAATTTTCCCAAGCATTTCTTTTTGGAGACTTTTAGGAATCACAATTCTGCTACCTTTTTACAATATCCCATCCACAACAGAAAGTTCTGATCTGTGGTTCCAATATTCTTGTACTTCTGAGGTACAGTCATGCCTATTATCTGGCCATCCACTTGTATAACCTGATTGAGAATTTTGTCCTTCTCTGTCTCAAGACGCAGCAGCTCCAACTTTTTGGGAGCAACAGGTACAGTTTCCATGACCATATCAATAAATACCTGAACATCAATAACGTTCCTGTGACTGTCTTTTGTTGTTGGATCCACAGCTCTGGAAAGTGTGTCAGCCGTGTACATGACTTTTCCAGGTGTGTATGACACATTCAACACACTTGATCATCATTCACTGAATTCGCAAAGGACAATCGCTTAAACAGTACAATCAAAGGCTTATGATCAGTTTCAACATCAGTTTCAACCCTGACACAAACTGATGAAATCTCTCACAAGCAAACATAATGCTGAGCAATTCTTTTTCAATTTGGGCATACCTTGTTATGTGTAAGAACGTGATTGGACGGAGTCGGGAGCATGCGCAGAAATGAGAGAATGATCTAGAAAGCATGGCTGTAAGAAATGTGGTTGCAGTTTGCTGTTGTAAATAAAAGTTCTAGTTCTATTCTTTCAGAATATGATTTGTTCTTAGTAACCCATGGTACGTATAAAGAACACAACACCCTCCCTCTCCTTCTCCCTCTCTCTCTTCCCCCCTCCCTCCCCTTCCCCCTCTCTGTCCTTATTCTCCCTTCCCCCTCTCCCCTCCTTCTCCCTTTCAGCCCCTCTCTCTCTCCCTCTTCCCTCACTCCCATTCTCCCTCCCCTCCCTCTACCCTCTCTCCCCCTCCCTCCCTTTCTCTCCCTTCCCCTCCTGCTCCCTTTCTTCCCCTCCTACCCTCTCTCCGTGGCCAAGTGGTTAAGGACTCGACTAGTGATCTGAAGGTCGGGAGTTCGAGCCCCAGCCAAGGCTGCGTGTTGTGTCCTTGAGCAAGGCACTTAATCACACAGTGCTCTGCGACGACACTGGTGCCAAGCTGTATCGGCCCTTGCCCTTCCCTTGGACAACATCGGTGTCGTAGAGAGCAGAGACTTGCAGCATGGGCAACTGCTGGTCTTCCATACAACCTTGCCCAGGCCTGCGCCCTGGAGAGTGAAGACTTTCCAGGAGCAGATCCATGGTCTTGCAAGACTAATGGATGCCTTTACTTAATGCTTTACAGAGCCGAGGGAACGTGTTGTGTCCTTGAGCAAGGCACTTAACCACACATTGCTCTGCGACGACACTGGTGCCAAGCTGTATGGGTCCTAATGCCCTTCCCTTGGACAACGTTGGTGTCACGGAGAGGGGAGACTTGCAGCATGGGCAACTGCTGGTCTTCCATACAACCTTGCCCAGGCCTGCGCCCTGGAGAGTGAAGACTTTCCAGGCGCAGATCCATGGTCTCGCAAGACTAATGGATGCCTTTACTTACCCTCTCTCCCTCCCTCCACCTCTCTTTCCATTTCCCTCATCTCCCTCCACCCCTCTCCCTCCCTCTCCCGCTCACCCTCCCTCTTCCTACCCCCCTCCCACTCCCTACCCCCCTCCTCTCTCTATTTCTCCCACCCCTCTTTTTGTGTCTGTCTGCTCTGCCACTCACTTTTCCAAAATCAGAACCAGGGTCAGGATTATCATCACTGACAAATGTCGCGAAGTTTACTGTTTTTCAGCAGCAATACAGAAAAAGGCAGCTGCCGGTTACAACGGGAAATGGATACAGTACAAGTAGAACGAAAAGGGAGCAAAATGGTGAGGTGGTTGTTCATCAGCTATTCAGAAACCTGATGGTGGAGGGGAAGAGGCTACTCCTGAAACATTGTGTGTGTGTCTTCAGGCTCCTGTGCCTCCTGCCTGATGGTATTAATGAGAAGAGACCATTTCATGGGTGGTGAGGATCTTTAATAATCGTTGCATGAAGTGTCACGGGGTTGCTCAGTCAGAAAGACTGGAGAACCCATCGCTTGAGGTGTTATAGGTGGAACTGAGAAATAAGAAAGGTATGACCACTTTAATGGGCTATAGTACAGGCCACCAAACAGTCCGTAGGATTTCGAGGAACAAATCTGTAGAGAGATCGCAGACTGTTGCAAGGAACATAAGGTTGTTATGCTTGGTGATTTTTAAGGTTTCACATATTGACTGGGGCTCCCACATTGTAAAGGAGCTGGACGGGAAAGGGTTTGTCAAATGCATTCAGGAATGTTTCCATCATCAGTATGCAGAAGTTCCAATGAGCGAGCGTGTGATTCTTGACCTGCTATTAGGGAATGAGACAGGGCAGGTGACAGAAGTTTGTGTAAGGGGACACTTTGTATCTAGTGATGATAATGCCATTAGTTTCAAAGTAAATATGCAAAGAGATAGGTCTAGTCCACGGGTTGAGATTCTAAATTGGGGAAAGGACAATTTTGATGGCACCAGAAATGATCTGGCAATTGTGGATTAGGATTTCAAGTGCAGCCATAAATTCTCAGTTGGATTGAGGTCTGGACTCTGACTCGGCAACTCCACAGGTCATTAACTTTGTTGTTTTTAAGCCATTCCTGTGTAGATTTGCCTTTATGCTTGGGGTCATTGTCTTGCTGGAAAACAAATCTTCTCTCTAGTCGTAGTTCTCTTGCAGACTGCATCAGGTTTTTGCTACATTCATTTTACCAGTGAATTTCCAAGTCACTGAATATCCCTTGGAGTACAGTTAATTCAATCATCAAGAAATGGAAAGAATATGGCAGAGCTGTAAATCTGCCTGGAGCAGGCCGTCCTCAAAAACTGAGTGACCGTGCAAGAAGGGGATTAGTGAGGGAGGCCATCAAGAGACCTATATGACAACTCTGGAGGAGTTTCAAGTTTCAGTGGCTGAGATGGGAGAGACTGTGGATACAACAACTGTTGCCCGGGTGCTTCACCAATCACAGCTTTATGGGAGAGTGGCAAAGAGAAAGCCACTGTTGAAAAAAACTGACATGAAATCTTGGCTAGAGTTTGCCAGAAGGCTTATGGGAGACACAACCGGAAAAAGGTTCTATGGTCTGATGAAACCAAACTTAAGGTTTTTGGCCATCAGACTAAATACTATGTTTGGCGTAAGCCAAAATCCACACAGGCACACCCACCACTCTCTGTGTGGGGGAAAAAACTTGCCCCTCACATCTCCTTTGAAATTATCCCCTCTCATGATAAATGCATGCCATCTGGAATCAGATATTTCAACCCTGGGAAAAAGATACAGTCTGTCTACTCTATCTCTGCCTCTCATAATCTTCTAAACTTCTATCAGATCTCCCCTCAGCCTGCACCACTCCAGAGAAAACAAGCCAAGTTTCCAGTTCGTCCATATGCCCTCTAATCAGGAACTATCATTGCCCTGACCAAACAGCAGCAGGCACCCAAGTTTCAGCACTCCTATTCTTTGGGGTTTGGATGTCTGCCACTGTCACTTTAAGACTCAGACTGCCAATTACTGCCTGCCACATTCCTTCATGGAAAGTCAATACTGAAAGGCCCCACCCTGAGCACTCTGTGCTCATTGCAGGAGTTCCATTTCTAGTACTACTGTTTGTGATTTCACCTTTGGATTTTGTTTGTGACACCCGATTTATTTCAAGTCTGAGCCCCAGTATTTTCTAGACCTTACCCTGCACCTAGGTTCACCACCACTCGTTGTCTTTCATCACAGGAACAGGCCCTTCGGACCACAATGTTGTGCCGAACCAATTAAATTAGAAATCAAATGGGCAGCTAGACTAATCCCCTGAGTACACAATGTCCACATCCCTCAATTTTCCTCACATTCATGTGCCTGTCTAAACGTCTCTTAAAAGTCCCTATTGCGTCTGCCTCTACCCCCACCCCAGACAGTACATTCCAGGCCTCACCACCCTGTGTGTAAAAAAACTTCCCCTTCCCATCTCCTTTGAAATTACCCCCTCTCACAATAAATGCATGATATTTTGCAGATGTTGGAAATCTAAAGCAACGCACGCACGCATACGAGGAATAAAGCCGTCATTTCGGACTGAGTCGACAACTATTTATTCTGCTCTACAGAAGCTGTCTGACCCCTGAATTCCTCCAGCTTTTTTTGTGTATTCTCTGTAAATACACATTCAGTATGGGTAGTTCCACTATGATGTGTGCTTACAATAAGAATTGTTTGTGGTTGTTTGGATTCGGGAACGCACTACGCGGATACTATTGTGATCGGGAAAATCCCGTGATCCGTGATCCGTAATCCGGATGCATCATGGCCTAGTACGCATCTGCTCTGCCCGAGACCGCAAGAAGCAGCAGAGAGTTGTGATCACAGTTCAGAACGTTACAGAAACCAGCCTCCCCTCCATGAACTCAGTTTACACTTCTCACTGCCTCGGTAAAGCAGCCGGCATAATCAAAGACCCACCCACCCTGGACATCCCCTCTCCTCCCATCGGGCAGAAGATACAAAAGCCTGAAAGCACGTACCACCAGGCTTCTATATTAGACTGTTGAATTGTTCCCCACCACAATAATTTATGGTTTTATTGTGAATGCTGCATATCTGATGCTCTATTCCCGTGCGGCTGCTGCAAGTAAGTTTTTCACGGCACCTGTGCAGACGCATACTTGTGTAACAAACACGGCTTTGACTTTGCTCATTGTCTCTGAGGAACAGCATTGCCAATGTGAGCCAACCTTCCTGGAGTTCAGGGGTCACAGCCGGAGACAACAGCCCAGCAGTAAAGGTGAACATCTGTTTCTGAATATGTTCTGGGAGATCTGCAGCCATCATATTCACGATTTTACCTTTTCCCCTTTGACTGTGAATACCACAGCGGTCGAGTAGCAGTGCTGCAGCCTCACGTCTCCCATGACGAGCCTGAAGTCCAGAACATGGGCACCATAACAGTCAATGCGACACTATTGCGGCTTGGCGCGTCGGAAGAAACATTAGATAAGAGACGTTTTGGTAGGCACATGAAAGTGAGGACGTTGTGTAGACAGAGGAGATTAGACTGTGAGATCAACTGTGATAAGACTGCTGAATGGATCCTGACCCGGATCTGGGCCGTACCCTCCAAATATCCGGACCTGCCTCTCGGTTTTTTGCACTACCTTACTTTCCCTTTTCTATTTTCTATTTATGATTTATAATTTAAAATTTTAATATTTACTATTGATTTGTACTCCAGGGAGCGCAAAGCGCAGAATCAGATATCGCTGTGATGATTGTACGCTCGAGTATCAATTGCTTGGCGACAATGAAGATTAGTTGACTGTTTGATGACTAATATATTTGGTTTGGCACAACATTGTGGGCCAAAGGGCCTGTGGGAGTGCTGTACTGTTCTGTGTTCTATACTGTGCAAAGATCCCAGGCACCCTAGATTTTTATGTGGTTTCAGATGGGATGGCCTCCGCCGAGCCCTGATATCAACAGTTTGTCAGGGATTAAGGAGAAACGGAAGCAGGAGAGATAGACTAAATCTGCAGAAGAATCGTGGCGAGTTAGAACATAGAAAACCTACAGCACAACACAGGCCCTTCGGCCCACAATGCTGTATCGAACCTTGTGTTCCTCTCTCCCCTTGCCCCACTTTTTAAATCTACTCCTCAGCTTCTTTCTCCAGACCTGCCGAAAGATCTCTGCCCAAAACATCAACTGTGCTCTTTTCCACAGACGCTGATCCAAGATGCTTGGAAAAATCTTCCAGCCAATTTTTTTTTTATAAAACTGCATAACAGTGTACCTAAGAGAATTGATGCAGCACTGGAGGCAAAGAGTGGTCTCAACAAATATTGATTTCTTAATGCTTACTGTCCTTTATAGATTTTTTGATATTTGGAAACTGTTATTTTTGAAAGCATCTTTGCTTTACAGATTTAGTTACAAGTGTCTAGGAGTTTTGTACAGTCTCATAGGTATATATGTGTATATATATATATATATATACCTATGATACTGCAGCATTTAAGTTCTTCATTGCATCCGTGCATACAAGTACTTCTGTGTATGACAATGAACGTCCCAGTCTCCAGCTCTGTCACGTGTGGAGTTTGCTCGTTCTCCTGTGTGTTCCCCCGTCCCCCCCAGCTGTTCCATTTTCCTCTCACACCCCACAGAAGGAAGGGTTTGCAATTTAACTGGCTGCTGTAAATTGCCCTGTGTGCGTAGGTGATGAAATCCAGGGGGTGTTTTTGGGAGTTGGGAGAATGAAATGGGGTTCGTGTATGCGGGCACAAGATGGCCTGCATGGACTTGGCTGGCCGAAGGTTCTGGCAGTGTGACATAGTGAATCAATAATTCCTTCAATGAAAACAGTATAAATAAGCCAGTTCTAAAATCTTCAGACAAACTCCAAATTGTCAACACTGTCCGCATCTGAAACTGGAAAAGGAAATGTGACTGTGTATGATCGTGAAATATACATAACGTGCCAATGGAGGAGGGCGACAACCTTTTGTGTGCAGTTTGAATTATTTTCTCCACCAGTGGCAAAAGATGTGTGTGCCTGCACACAACTTAGAGGGAACATTAGGGTCCGTGCTTCTGCACTTTGACTCCATGTGGGAGTTTCTGGTTTGAATTTTTCCTCAGCCATTGCCCTCTGCAAGAAGTCTGCTCCATCTCTCCACAGATTTTTGGAAAAGTGTATAACAGTATTGGGGCGCTGTGGTAGTGCAGCGGTTGGCACAATATTACAGCTTGGGGCACCGGAGTTCAGAGTTCAGTTCCAGCATCCTCTCCAAGCAAGTTTGTATGTGTCTTCCCGTGTGCTCATGGGTTTCCTCCGCTTTCCTTCCACAGTCTAAAGGCGTACCGGTTAGTAGGTCAAGACCATACGACACAGGAGCAGAATCAGGGCATTTGGCCGTAAGTGGAGCTGACAGTCCCATGTGAAGATCGCTTGGAAGAGGCCTTTGAAAGGAAGCTCTCCAAGTACGCAGGACTGGTCAGCAACTGTCAGCAGGCTGGATGGAGAGCGAGGTGTCTCCCAGTGGAGGTTGGTTGTAGGGGATTCACAGCCCGTTCCTTAGCTACAGCCTTCAGCAATTTGGGCATCGAGGGAGAGAGGAAGAGGAGAGCCATCCGCAGTACCACCGATGAGGCAGAGAGGGCCTCAGGATGGCTGTGGCTCAAAAGAGGGGAGCCATGGAGTCATAAGTAGCTGGACGTGAAAGCACAGAGGAACGTCTGGAGAAATTTCTGAAATGTCCGTTCGCTGCTGTCATTACTGTGTGGTCGGGAATCTTTTGGAGGGTAGGCCTCAAAATCCCCAGCCTTGCCTGCTTTTGGCGACCGAGAAGGAGGACAGAGATGGCGCTCAGTACTCGGTGTCGGTGAGCTGATCAGAGCTCGAAGTTTTCGGATGACTCAGAGTCGGATTGTGGTTGGCATGGCAGGGAGAGTTTTTCTTCCTTCTCCCGTCTGCGTGAGATGTGGGACATTTGAGAAACTTGGAACTTTACTGTGCTCACGGACTTTCTTCATCAAGTTATGGTATTGTTGCACTGTTGTAACTATATGTTATAATTATGTGGTTTTGTCAGTTTTTTCAGTCTTGGTTTGTCCCGTGTTTTGTGATATCACACCGGAGGAAATAATGTATCATTTCTTAATGCATGCATTACTAAATGACAATAAAAGAGGACTACGTGTCTTCATAATCATAATCATATAGCCATCTGGACACAAGCTGGGGTCTGAACAGCCCCGGCTGGGTCACCTGGAGGAGGTTGTATGATGTTGAAAGACCCGAAACACCCGATGATTCCAGGAACATCACTGAAGATGTGTCCAGAAGTATCAATAGATGTATGTGCACAGGTCATTGTAAATTGTCCTAGGGTTAAATAAGTGAGTTGCTGGGCTGAAAGGGCCTGTTCCTGCTGTATCTCTAAATAAAATGAATAAAATACTACATCAAATGAGCCCCATTCATCGTAGAGTCACCAGAGCGTTACAGCACAGATATAGCTGAATCATGGACCACCTAGTGTAGACAGTAAGCACTGGAACAATACTGCCAAAGAGTCTCTTTCAATATTTTTATTAATATTATATAAATTGCATAAATACAAATACAAAGTTATATGAATTACATTACATTTAAATCACAGTAATATCATCAGAGTATCCTATATTCCAAATCAATCATGTAGAAAAAAAAGATTGAATTATGAAATGAAATAAAATAAAATAATTGTATTTTATTTAAAAAATCTACCCCCACTACCAAAATGAGCTGGTTGGTAAAAAAAAAGAGAAGAAAAAAAAGAAATACCTTACCATATAATATTATAATAATAATGGCTCAGATCCATACTTTAATAACAGTTCAAAGATTATGAAAATAACTCAGAAAGGGTCCCCATAACATTAGAAAATCATGTTTAGAATCAGAAATCGAACAACGAATCTTCTCTAGATCTAGGCACAACATAACGTCAGATGATCAGCCATGATCATAATAAATGGCGGTGCAGGCTCGAAGGGCCGAATGGCCTACTCCTGCACCTATTTTCTATGTTTCTATGTTTCTATAACTGTTGAACATGAGTGGGTGGGGCGGCCTCCTTCCACTTGAGCAAGATCGCCCTCCTGGCCATAAGAGACATAAAGGCCAATACCCGCAAATTAGACGGCTTCAGTTTTGTTGCACTATCCTCAACAATGCCAAACATGGCAGTAAAGGAACTGGGCTTAACACTAACATTGAAAAGTACAGAAAAAGTTTGAAATACATCTTTCCAAAAATTTTCAAGGCTCGGACATGTCCAAAACATATGAATTAGTGTGGCCACTCCATTAGTACATCTATCACAGTAAGGGGAAATATCTGTGTAGAAACGAGAGAGCTTGTCTTTAGACATATGAACTCCATGTACCACTTTGAATTGTAATAAAGAATGATGAGCACATAATGATGAAGAATTAATCCATTTTAAAATAATCTTCCAGCTCTCTTCAGATATGAAAATCTGTAAATCCTTTTCCCAGTCTCTCTTAATTTTATCTAAAGAGGCCTTTTTCAGTCCCAACAGCAGACTGTAAATGTAAGATATTGAACCGTTGTCAAAGGGTTTCAGATTGAAAATTGTATCTATTATATTCTTATCTGGACTTGTAGGAAATGTATGTAATTGAGATCTTAAAAAATTTCTAATCTGTAAGTATCAAAAAAGGTGGGTATTGGGAAGGTTAAATTTCATTGAAAGTTGCACAAAAGATGAGAGATTCCCTCCATCAAACAAATCCTGAAATCGTTTAATACCCAATCTATCCAATTCTTTAAAAGGTAAGTCAATTAAAGATGGTTTAAAAAAACAATTAGAAAAGATGGGACTCGAGGGAAAATCTCAATAAACCAAAATATTTTCTAAACTATAACCAAATCCTCAAAGTATGTTTGACTACCCGCATTGTCAGTTAGTTTATTTAAAGATAAAGGAAGTGAGGATCCAATTAAAGAAATAATGGAAAATTTCGTAACAGAGTTGACTTCCAAAGAATATAGGGCCATTCTCATGGTTAATGTAATATATCCAGAACGTAATGTTTCGTATATTAACTGCCCAATAATATAACCTAAAACTGGGTATGGCAAAGTCTCCATTCTGTTTGGTTTTTTGAAGGTGAGCTTTAAAGCAACACTCACAACACGCTGGAGGAACTCAGCAGGTTGTGCAGCATCCGTAGAAACGATCAGGCAACGTTTCGGGCCGGAACCCTTCGTCCGAAACATTGACTGATTGTTTCCACGGATGCTGCCCGACCTGCTGAGTTCCTCCAGCGTGTTGTGAGTGTTGCTTTCACCCCAGCATCTGCAGATTATTTTGTGTTTACGTTGAGCTTTATTTATATGAGGTTTTTTTATTCTTCCATATATAGGAAGAAATAATTGAATCCAAAGAGTCAAAAAATGATTTAGGAATAAAAAACAGGCACAGCTTGAAAAAGGTATATAAATTTAGGTAAAATAGTCATTTTAATAGAATTAATTTGGCCAATCAGTGATAAAGAGAGAGGCAACCAATTAGAAAGTGCTTTTTTTAACATAATTCATTAAAGTTAAAAAGTCTTGCTTAAATAAATCTTTATAATTCTTAGTAATTGTTACTCCTAGATATGTAAGTTGTTTTCTTAAAATTTTAAAGGGAAAGTTAATATCAGTTGGTATTAAACTGTTTAAAGGAAACAGTTCACTCTTATGTAAATTTAATTTATATCCTGAGAACTGACTAAAATTAGTTAGTAAACAGAACACAAATGGTAAAGAGGTTATAACATTAGATATAAAAAGCAATAAGTCATCAGCATAGAGCAACACTTTATGGATAGTACCTCTCCTTAAAATACCAGTAATCTCTTTAGGCTCTCAAAAAGCAATTGCTAAGGGTTCTAATACCAAATGAAAAAGCAGAGGGCTCAAAGGACAACCTTGTCTAGTTCCACGTTGGAGTTTAAAAGGTTTAGAAATTCTGAAGATTAGTAAGAACCGGAGCGAAGGGAGATAAATCAAGTAATTTAATCCAATGAATAAAATTAGGTCCAAAATTAAAATTTTCTAAGGATGTAAATAGATAATTCCATTCAACTCTGTCAAAGGCCTTCTCCGCATCCAAAGATATCACACATTCCGATGTTTCCTTAGATGGAGAATGCATAACATTTAACAAATGCTGTATATTAAAATGGGAACATCGATTTTTAATAAATCCTGTCTGATCATCTGAAACTATAGAAGGTATAATATTTTCAAGTCTGCGAGCCAACACTTTATAGATAAAATTTTAGTATCAAAATTAGTAAAGCGATAGGTCTATACGAAGAACATTCAGTAGATTCTTATTCTTTTTGAGAATAAGGGAAATGGAAGCTTCGTAAAAAGTCTGCGGTAATCTTCCTACCTTAAAAGAATCAGTAAGGATAGAACATAAGTGTGGTATAACAGACATCCCACCCTGCAAAAACTCATTTCAGGGAGGTAGCACCATCAATTTGTGGCAGACTCCCGGAACTTCCCGGAGAGGAGGGATGTCTGCAATAGAGTAGCTCCTTAGCAGCTGGCCAGTCAGTTTAAATAACGTTAGCTATGCTAATGAACGAATAACACCTGTTAAACTCACCTCACTTCAACTCTTAACCCACCATGGGCAATAGAAAAGTCACTGTTGCAAACAGTGCAGCGAGCAACACTGTCATTATTTTTGACCCCTATTAGGCAGGGGTACACTTTAGTGTAGTCTGGTATTTTCTTTTTTCTGGAACACCCTGCTATGGTGCGTTCTCGCTCTCACTCTCGCTCTCTCGCTTGCTTTCTCTCTCGTACTCTCTCTCCCTCGCTCGCGCGCTCTCTCATGCTCTCGCTTGCTTTCTCTCTCGGGCTCTCTCTTGCTTTCTTTCGCTCGCTCTCAAAAAAATTGATTTCTGTGATATTGTATATAATTTGCAGGCATCAGGGAGCCACTATTCATTTGCGGGAGACTCCCGGAACTTCCGGGAGAGGTGGGATGTCTGGTATAAGCAAGGAGGAAAAAGCCTTATAAAACTCTCCGGAGAATCCATCGGGTCCTGGGGATTTCCCAGAAGGCAATTCTCAAATAGCCTGAGCAATTTCCTCCTGGGAAATGGGTTGATCCAATTGCCTACAATCATCTATCGAAAGATTAGGAATATTTAATTGATCTAAAAAATTATTCATTGCAATATTATCCTTAACAGAGTCAGAACTATACAATTTGGAATAAAATTCCCTAAGAGTGTCATTACTTTCAAAGTGGTCAGTTGTCATGTCCCCATTAATTTTAGGTATTTCTTTAATTTGCTGCTTGGCTATAAATGGCTTCAATTGATTAGCCAGTAGCTTACCAGTTTTATCTCCGTGAATATAAAATTGACTTCTATCTTTTAAAAGCTGGCTTTCAGTTGGATATGTTAAAAGAAGATCATATTTAGTTTTGGTTTCAATACGTCTCTTATATGTTTCAGGATCGGGTACCGAAGCATATTTATGCTCCAGTTGTTTTAACTGATTAGCTAGTTCGTTTCTCTCTTTGTTAACTTTTTTAATGATGTTTGCAGTATAAGAAATAATTTGACCCCGGATATATAATAAGACTACACACCTCTTCCAATGTAACTTCTTCAAAAAAAGAGTAATTTGATTCTCCATAAATTTTAAAAAGTCCCCATCGGATAACAGAGTTAAATTAAATCGCCAAAATTCTACTCATAGGGATAGGACCAGGGAGATTTAAAGATAGAAGTACAAGAGAGGGGTCAGAAATAGCAATCTCTTTATATTCGATCGATCGAACCAATGGAATCATTTGACTGTCAATAAAAAAAATAATCAATCGTGGTATAAGAATGATGGACATGAGAGAAAAAAGAATACTCCCTGTCCATCAGATGAAGAAAACGCCAAGCACCAACTATACCACGTTTAGTTAGAAAGGATTGGATAAATAAAGCTGATTATTTAAGTGTGGCTGGTTTGACAGATGAGCGATTTAATACTGGATCTAACCAGCAGTTAAAATCTTCTCCCATCACAAGAGAGTAGGTACACAAATCTGGCAAAAGTGAAAATAGGCGTTCAAAAATTCCTGGATCGCCTACATTGGGGGCATATACATAAGCAAAAACAATCAATTTGCTGTCTACACTCCCTGATACAATAACAAATCGACCATTAGGATCCGAAACAACTTTATGTTGAACAAAGAAAACTGTGTTATCTACAAAAATCGAAACTCCACGTGATTTTGCACTAAACAAAGAATGGAATTGCATATCCTTCCACCGAGTAAAAAAATGTAAGCTATCACAGCTGCATATGTGCGTTTCTTGTAAGAAAATAATGGGTGCTTTTAATTTTTTAATATAAGCCAACACTTTGTTCTGTTTAATGGGGTGATTCAGCCCTTTCACATTCAAGCTAAATAAGTTAATATTTTGAACCATTTTAAATACAAATCATCATGTAATTAAAAGATCTGGCCATAAGTTATTAAAACTAGAAAGCAAACCGTAAGGTAAGGTAGTCAAACAGGCAACCATATAATCAACCCAACGCAGCTCCCAGAGAGAAATAGGCCCTAGTCCCTCCCCCACCCAAAGCCAGAAAGCTGACCAATAGACAATCAGCGAGCTAACAACTAAGCTCCCTCCCCAAAAAATCCTGTTGACAGAAACTCCGATCCTACAAGGTCAAATATGTCCCTACCAAGACAGAACATAAAAAGAAAAATAACTCAGTATTCAAAAATATAAAAAGGATCAGTTTAAACAAATTCAAAGAAAGCTATATTAAAATAAAGCCTCAAAAAGGGATATAATAAAAAAGTATCAAAAAAAACAAAAGACAATATATGAACAGCCAAAATGTAAGCTTATTGAAACCTTATTTTAAATTCATATTAACAGAGTGAAAAATTGATCAAGTAAGAAATATAACGGTTTTAGACTTCATCCTTCAGAAACTCTCTTGCATCTTCAACTGACTTTATTCTTTTTCGCAATCCGTTCTTCAAAACAATACTCAGACGGGCAGGAAATCAAAGGGATGGTTTAAATCCTTTATTATAAAGTTCCGACATAACTTCTTTATATTTCATATGATCAGCCATAACTTCAGGCAAATAATCTTCCACAAATCTGACCTGTAACCATGGAAATCAATCATTCCTTGTCGACGGGTATGGCAAATTAAAAGGTCCTTAATACGAAATTCATAAAAACTTAGAATGACCAACATGGATCACGCTGCCAACGACAATGGCTTCGAAGTTGGCGAGCGATATGCTCGATCGAGCTTTGGCTCAGAAGTGAATAGAACAGGGAATAGCTGTTTCAGAAAGTTTGCAAAGAACTTCGTAGGGTCAGCGCCTTCAATTGATTCTTCAAGACCCAGAATTCGCAAGTTATTTCTCCTGTTTCTATTTTCTAGACAGATAATCCTTTTCATCATTTTTTCATTGGATAAGGATAACTCTTTGCAGAGTTTAAATGTATCTTCAAGATCCTCTTTAAGTGTCACCAGCTGAATTCGGTTCTCATGCTCAGTTAAAGTTTGTTGGATTGTATCCAATTTGCCATTAAGTCGGAAAATTATGACTTTTGCCATTTAAGGAAGTCACTGATTGAATCCAAAGTGACTGGGGATTGATCTTCTGTTTCTCTTTCTTTTGCAGAAGCTTTTGTTCTTTTCCCAGCCATAGTAGAGCAGTATTAAAGTATTATAATAAGGCTCCAAAAAAAAAAACAGTAGGAGACATAAAGTAAATAGGGTAGGAGCAATCTAAAACGATGTTACTCCGTCAGCTGCCAACAGGGCTCTGCGCCAAAGAGCCTTACCAAAGATTTTGAGCATCAGCTGGAATGAGAGACACTAACATACCGGAGGAGACAACGTGAGCAGAATCAGAATCAGGTTTAATATCACTGGCATATGTTGTGAAATTTGTTGTTCTGGGGCAAAAGCACATTGCAATACATGATAAAAAAACTATAAATTACAATATGGGTGGTGAGGTGGAGATACGTCTCTACCAGAGAAGGTGTAAGGTGCTTCTTCCCTCTACTAGTCTGCAGGTCACCGTTGGGCAAGGTGTAGGTACCTGCTTAGTCCCCACCCCCACCCCCACCGATCAGGGTCACGTGAAGCCATGGGAGCAGGTGGTGGATGGTCGTATGAGCAGCTGGTGCAGATCACAAATTCTAGTTATGCGACCACTCTGAAGAGTATTGATCATGGCTGGGGTCACCTGTCTTGTAAAGTCACTGCCCAGAAGAAGGCAAAGGCAAACCACTTCTGTAGGAAAATTCGCCAAGAAAAGTCATGGACATGTAATGAACAACACACACAAAATGCTGGAGAAAGTCAGCAGGCCAGGCAGCGTCTATGGAGAAAAGCACAATTGACGTTCCATGCTGAAACCCTTTGGCAGGACTGGAGAAAAAAAGCTGAGGAGTAGATTTGAAAGGTGGCGGGAGGGGAGAGAGAAACACCGGGCAATAGGTGAAACTTGGAGGGGGAGGGATGAAGCAAAGAGCTGGGAAGTTGATTGGTGAAAGAGACAGGAGTCATGGAAGAAAGGAAAAAAGGGGGGAGGAGCACCAGAGGGAGGCAACGGGTGGGCAAGGAGATAACATGAGAGAGGGACTAGGGGATGGGAAATGGTGAAGTGGGGGTAGGCATTACTGAAAGTTTGAGAAATTGATGTTCATGCCATCAGGTTGGAGGCTACCCAGACAGAAAATAAGGTGTTGTTCCTCCAACCTAAGTGTGGCCTTATCCCAATAGTGGAGGAGGTCATGGATGGACATATTGGAATGGGAATGGCAAGCAGAATTAAAATGGGTGGCCCCTGGGAGATCCCACTTATTCTGGCTGACAGAGTGTAGATTCTCGGAGAAACGGTCTCCCAATCTATGTTGGGTCTCACTGATATACAGGAGGCCACACTGTGAGCACCAAACACAATATATATCACCAACAAAATTGAGAAAGGGAAGGGAAGTGTCAGAAATGGACCAGGTAAATTTGAGGGCAGGGTGGAAGAATGACTGTGAATGCCTATGTCATACGACACAGCATATAATAATGATGAAATTACAGTAAGATATATATGTGTATGTGTGTTTGTGTTAAATACTGTAAGTGGTGAAAAAAGAGAGTCTGTCCGTCTGTCTAGGTTCCATATCCGATGCGGACGTTGATGACCATGGTTTTCCATATAGCTCTATCCCGCATTCTTTGGATGATTTCCATTTCCTCCATGTGTAGCCACCTGGCTAGGCTTTTGATGTACGTAAGCTGAGGTCTTCCTCTAGGTTTGCTCTCCTCGATCTTTCCAGAGAGTATGAGTTTTTCTAGTTCATCTTTCCGCATGATGGGTCCTAGGAATCTGAGTTGTCTTTCTCTTATTGTTGGTATGAGTGATCGAACTGCATGGGCTCTTCTGAGAACTTCTTCATTTGATGTGTGTGTGGTCCATGATATTTTTAACATTCTCTTGTAGAACCATAATTCAGCTGCTTCTAGTCTCTTTTCCATTGCTGGGGAAATGGTCCAGCATTCACTTCCATAAGTCAGGATAGAATAAATGTAGCACTGCAGTATTCTGTTTTTACTGTACGTGCTCATCTTTCTGTCTGTTAATATGGTCTTCATTTTTTGGAAAGCTTCTTTCGCCATTACTATTCTGTATTTGATATCTATGTCGCACCTGCCATCACTTGTTATTAGGCTGCCAAGGTATCTGAATTTGTTGACTTGTTTGATGTTTGTATTTCTGATCTTGATCACACATTGTGGGATGTTTGTCTTTCTGGAGATGACCATGCTTTCTGTCTTCTTGGTGTTGATTGAGAGGCCTCTGTGATTACTTTCTGTTACCAGTATAGTGAGTAGTTCTTGAGGTTTTGTTTCTGAGTCAGCTATTAGTACGATGCCATCAGCATATCTGATATTATTTATATTATGGCCTCCAATTGTGAATCCTTTGATGTCTTTGATACTTCTCAAGAGCTTTTGACACTGTCTGACACCAAGATCTTCTGGAAGTGCTTCAAGATCTTGCCATAGATAGATAGGTAGATAGACATACTTTATTGATCCCGAGGGAAATTGGGTTTCGTTACAGTTGCACCAACCAAGAATAGAGTATAAATATAGCAATATAAAACCATAAATAATTAAATAATAATATGTAAATTATGCCAGATGGAAATAATCCCAGGACCAGCCTATTGGCTCAGGGTGTCTGACCCTCCAAGGGAGGAGTTGTAAAGTTTGATGGCCACAGGCAGGAATGACTTCCTATGACGCTCTGTGTTGCATCTCGGTGGAATGAGTCTCTGGCTGAAATGTACTCCTGTGCCCAACCAGTCCATTATGTAGTGGATGGGAGGCATTGTCCAAGATGGCATGCAACTTGGACAGCATCCTCTTTTCAGACACCACCATCAGAGAGTCCAGTTCCATCCCCACAACATCACTGGCCTTACGAATGAGTTTGTTGATTCTGTTGGTGTCTGCTACCCTCAGCCTGCTGCCCCAGCACACAACAGCAAACATGATAGCACTGGCCACCACAGACTCATAGAACATCCTCAGCATCGTCCGGCAGATGTTAAAGGACCTCAGTCTCCTCAGGAAATAGAGACGGCTCTGACCCTTCTTGTAGACAGCCTCAGTGTTCTTTGAGCAGTCCAGTTTATTGTCAATTCGTAACCCCAGGTATTTGTAATCCTCCACCATGTCCACACTGACCCCCTGGATGGAAACAGGGGTCACTGGTACCTTAGCTCTCCTCAGGTCTACCACCAGCTCCTTAGTCTTTTTCACATTAAGCTGCAGATAATTCTGCTCACACCATGTGACAAAGTTTCCCACCGTAGCCCTGTACTCAGCCTCATCCCCCTTGCTGATGCATCCAACTATGGCAGAGTCATCAGAAAACTTCTGAAGATGACAAGACTCTGTGCAGTAGTTGAAGTCCAAGGTGTAAATGGTGAAGAGAAAGGAGACAAGACAGTCCCCTGTGGAGCCCCAGTGCTGCTGATCACTCTGTCTGACACACAGTGTTGCAAGCACACGTACTGTGGTCTGCCAGTCAGGTAATCAAGAATCCATGACACCAGGAAAGCATCCACCTGCATCGCTGTCAGCTTCTCCCCCAGCAGAGCACGGCGGATGGTGTTGAACGTGCTGGAGAAGTCAAAAAACATGACCCTCACAGTGCTCGCTGGCTTGTCCAGGTGGGCGTAGACACTGTGCAGCAGGTAGACAATGGCACAGATGGGAAAGATATACATTTCTTAAGAAACTTATACAGTGACCAGACAGCATCCATCAGAACAGAAGGAGAGCGAGTGAGTATGTGAATATCATGAGAGGAGTCAGGCAAGGTTGTGTCTTTTCACCAGACTTAATCAACCTGTACAGTGAAAATATCTGGAGAAGTGTCAAAGACCTCAAAGGATTCACAATTGGAGACCATAATATAAATAACATCAGATATGCTGATGACATCGTACTAATAGCTGACTCAGAAACAAAACTTCAAAAAAGAGAGTAAAAAAAAAGAAAAAAATAGTTGTTCATGGCTTCATTGTCCATTCAACGAACAGCAACTCCACTACGATAAAGCAACACCAACTCCCAGGAATAGGTCATGTCATCTGGATGCCGAACTCACGTCTCCTCAAACAGATCCTTTACTCCCAGTTGAAGGAAGGTCTGTGAGCCCCTGGTGGGAAATGGAAACACTTCACAGATAACATCAAAATCGGCCTGAAGAAATTCAACATTACATCTAAAGAATGATTAAAAGTCAGTGCTCACTCAGAATCCCTGTGCTGTATTTTATATATTTAGAGATATAGCAGGACATAGAGATATAGCCCCTACAGCCCAACAAGCCACACTGGCCAGCAATCCGCCTAGTTAACCCTAGCCTAATCACAGGACCATTTACAATGACCAGTTACAATTTGGCCAAGTAGCCTGATTCAGCTCCGATTTCTTATGGTCTTAGATGAGATTGAGAGGGATCATACCAGGGGTGATTGATAAGTTCATGGCCCAAGGTAGAAGGAGTCAATTGTAGAAAACCTACCACATTTATTTTTTTCCTACATTTGCACACTTAGTCCAGCAGTCGTGGGGCATATGGATCCCTTCTTTGTAGAAGTCAGCATCTTGGACCTCCAGAAGTGGTCCAAAGCATGGGTGATTGATAAGTTCGTGGCTGAAGGTAGAAAGAGATAAGGAGAAACTTCAAACTTTCTGCATTATCACTCAAGGTGTTGAACTGCATGTGCATGTAACGAGAGCTGTATAACTCATCTCCTTCAACCTTAGGCCACAAACTTATCAATCACCCCCCCACCCCCCCCCGGCGCTGTGGACCACCTGGAGGTCCAAGACGCTCTCGTTACATGCACGTGCAGTTCAACACTTTGATTGATAATGCAGAAAGTTTGAAGTTAATAACTCATCTCCTTCTACCTTAGGCCACGAAGTTATCAATCACCCCTGCTGTGGACCACTTCTACAAAGAAGGGATCCGTATGCTCCACGGCCGCTGGACTAAGTAGGAGGGGACTATGTTGAAAAATAAATGTGTTAGGTTTTCTCAAATTGACTCCTTCTACCTTAGGCCACAAACTTATCAATTACCCCTCGTAAATCATTCATGGCATCATTCCACAAACCAAGCCAGAAACCTTAGTGTTGTGATAGACCTCAACTTAAATTTTAACAGCCCACTACCATCTTAAAAATATAGTGAGTTAAAGGGGTTACGTCTCAGCAACATCTAGAAAAACTCACCCATGCATTTATTTTAAGTAGGCTTGACTACGGTAATGGCGATTTCACAGGTCTCTGTAAAAATCCCTCTGACAGCTGCAGCTCATTTGGAACATTGCTGCTAGAGTCCTCGCTAAGACCAAGAAAGTAGAACATTTCACTCCAGTTCTCAGATCTCTACACTGGCTTCCTATCCATCAGAGGATTGGGTTTAAAATATTACTACTGGTTTACAAAGCACTGAGTGATCTAAGGCCAAAATACATTTCCGATCTCTTGCTGCTTTATGAACCTTCCCGAGCTCTCAAGTTGTCTGGGGCGAGTCTGCTTACCGTCCCCAGGGTCAAAACTAAACATGGTGAAGCAGCTTTTAGTTACTATGCTCCACATGTCTGCAATAACCTTCCAGAGGATCTGAAGTCTGTCCCAACTTTAAGCTCTTTTAAATTGAGGCTTAAAACTTTTCTTTTCACTGTAGCTCTTAATTAGATTCTCCTGCACTGTAACTTCTATTATCATATCTATTTTATGTGATTTTATTTTCTTATATAACCATATAACAATTACAGCACAGAAACAGGCCATCTTGGCTCTTCCAGTCCGTGCCGAACTCTTACTCTCACCTAGTCCCACCGACCTGCACTCAGCCCATAACCTTCCATTCCTTTCCTGTCCAGATATCTATCCAATTTAACTTTAAACGACAACATAGAACCTGCCTCAACCACTTCTGCTGGAAGCTCGTTCCACACAGCTACCACTCTCTGAGTAAAGAAGTTCCCCCTCATGTTACCCCTAAACTTTTGCCCTCTAACTCTCAACTCATGTCCTCTTGCTTGAATCTTCCCCACTCTCAATAGAAAAAGCCCATCCACGTCAACTCTATCAATCCCCCTCATAATTTTAAATACCTCCATCAAGTCCCCCCTCAACCTTCTACATTCCAAAGAATAAAGACCCAACTTGTTCAACCTATATTGTCTGAAATTTGATGTTTGGTTTTTATATCCTGTTCTACGTAAAGTACTTTGAACTGCCTTGTGTTTGAAAAGTGCTGTGCAAATAAACTTGTTTGCTTTCTAAAACTTGGGTAGACATTGCACTCGACTTGGAGGAATGAGAAGGATCTCCGCTGTGCGGCAGAGAACAAATGGCAGCTCTAAAAGGAGAGACGGAACAACTGAAAGACCCAACCGGTAACCACAGCCACCACTTACTCTTGCCCACCCTGCACCAGAATATGTGGATCCCGATTGGCCTCTACAGCCACCCGAGAACCCACCAAAAGACAACTCCTCAGTCTATAACCCTATCATACTTGGCCCAGGCACTATACTACTCAGCACAGATACAGTCCATTCTATTCAACTTGTTCATCCCAGCCAAGCTATTCCCATTTGCCCGTGTTTGCTGCATATCCTCTAAACTAGGCATTCCCAACCCGGGATCCATGGACCCCATGGTTCACTGGGGTCCATAGGGCTCCCATAGGGCTATAGGGCTCACTGGGATCAAAAAAAGACTGGGAACCCCTGCTCTAAACTATGTACTTATCCAAATGCCTTTTAAATCTAAACAGATGATCTGGATGACAATGTGATTAACTGGATCAGTAAATTTGCAGATGACACCAGGACTAAGGGTGTAGTGAACACTAAGCTGGCAGAAGGATCTGCATCAGCTAGAAAAATAGCGGATGGAATTTAATCTGAACAAGTGTGATGTTCTGCACTTTGGTAGGACCAACCAGAGTAGGTCTTACACAGTGAGGAGTGTGGTTGAGAAAAGGGATCTGGGAATATGGGTATATAATTCATTGAAAGTGGTGTAGATAGGGCCATAAAGAAAGCTTTTGGCACATTGGCCTTCATAAGTCACTGTATTGAGTACAGGAAATGGGATATGATGTTGAAGTTGTTCAAGATGTTGGTGAGACCTAATTTGGAGTATAGTGCATCTCTAGGAAGAGGTACAGTCGACGTTTCAGGCTGTACCTCTTCCTAGAGATGCTGCCTGGCCTGCTGCGTTCACCGGCAACTTTTATGTGTGTTGCTTGAATTTCCAGCATCTGCAGATTTCCTTGTGTGTTGGAGTATTGTGTGCAGTTTTGGTCTTCTGTCTACAGGAAAGATGTAAACAAGGTTGAAAGAGTACAGAGAAAATTTACAAGGATGTTGCTGTGTCTGAAGGATGTGAGTTATAAGGAAAGATTGAATAGATTAGGACTGTATTCTTTAGAACATATAAGATTGAGAGGAGATTTGATAGAGGTATACAAAATTATGAGGGGTATAGATAGGGTAAATGCAAGCAGGCTTTTTCCACTGAGGTTGGGTGGGACTACAACAAGGGGTCATGGGTTAAGGATGAAAGGTGAGAAGTTTTAGGGAAACATGAGGGGAAACTTCTTCGCTCAGAGGGTCATGAGAGTGTGGAATGAGTTGCCAGTACAAGTGGTGTATGTGAGCTTGATTTCAATGTAAAAGAGAAGTTTGGATTGGTACGTGGATAGTAGGGGTATGGACAGAAATGGTCCCAGTGCAGATTGTTGGCAGTAGGTAGCTTTTGGCATGGACTAGATGGGCCGAAGGGCCTGTTTCTGTGCTGTATTTCCCTATGACTCTATACACTTTTTGGTACCTGCCTCAACTACGAATATAGCGCAACCATGCACATACAGATGCAACATGAATTCCTGACTTTTATTCTCAACATCCTGATGAAGGCAAGTACATCATCCGCCTTCTTCACCTCCTGATATGCTCGTGTTGCTGCTTTTAGGGAGCTATAACTTGCACCCTAACGTCCCTCGGTACATTAAGGCTCCGAAGGGGCAGGAAGTCACAGAACGTACATAGAACATAGAATAGTACAGCACCGTGCAGGCCATTCAGCCCATGACATTGTGCTGACCTTTTACCCTACTCTAAGACCAATCTAACCCTTCCCTCCTACATAACCCTCCATTTTCCTATCCTTCATGTGCCTAAGAGTCTGTTAAAATTCCCAGTGTACCACCACTGCTAGCAGCACTTTCCATACACCCAACCCTCTCTGTGTAAAAAAGCTTTCCTCCGACATCCCCTCATACTTTCATCTAATCACCTTGAAATTATGCCCCTCTTGTATTCGCCATCTTCACCCAGGGAAGAAGTTCTTTCAATCTATGCATCTTGTACACCTGTATTAAGACACCTTTACTCCAGAGAGAAAAGCACCCAGCTCACTCAACCTATCCTCATAGGACATGCTCCCTATTCCAGGCAGCGTCCCGGTAAATCTCCTCTGCGCCCTCTCTAAAGCTTATTGAAGATCTATGAGGACCATTGCTGTGACTTGAAGGCCTGAGATGTAGAGAGAGGTTGGGCATACTGGAACATATTGGTACGCTCCAGTCTACATTAATGGAAGCATAGTGGAGAGACTGTCCAGTTTCAGGTTTCTGGGAATACATATCTCAGACCACAACAATAGTTAAGAAAGCACAGCAACGCATGTTTTTCCTCAGGACGCTGAAGAAAGCTGGTCTACCTGAACAGATGCTGGTGACCTCTTACCGCTGCACCATAGAGAGCATCTTAACATACTGCATCTCTGTGTGGTATCTCAGTTGTACAGCAGCTGATAGGAAAGCACTTCAGCGGGTCATCTCTAGCGCACAGAAGATCATCGGGACACAGCTCCCAGTCCTGGAGGACACCTACAGCTCTCGCTGCCTACGGAAAGCTACAAGCATCTGTAAGGACAATACACATCCATGCAATCATCTGTTTGAACTTCTTCCCTCTGGCAGACGTTATAAGATTTTCTATGCCCGCACTTCCAGAATGAAAAATAGCTTTTTCCCCGGAGTTATAATTGCTCTGAACCAATCGATCAAGCATCATCCATAAATTGTTATATTGCTACTTTAATACTGGTTTTATGGCTGTCCTGCACCTGAGTTGTGCTTCTGTACTGCTGGACATTGCTTGTACTGGCTGGTTACTTGATTTTATTTATTGTTTATTTATTTTATTTGTTGTTTTATAGCATTGAGTACGAGAGTTACAAACTCGTTTTCGCTGTATTGGTGCACGACAAATTGTACTATGCAATGACAATGAAGATATTTCATCCTTTCACTATTCTTTGGAATGTAGGAGATTAAGGGGTGAAGTTATAGAGGTGTATAAACTCACGAGGGGCAGAGATCGGGTGAATGCACTACCTTCTTCCCAGGGAAAAAGAATCAAAAAGAAGTCGGGGGGGGGGCATAGGTTTAAGGTGAAAGGGGAAAGGTTTATGGAACGAGCTTCCAGCAGAAGTGGTTGAGGCAGGTTCGATGTGGTCGTTTAAAGTTAAATTGGATAGATATATGGACAGGAAGGGAATGGAGGGTTATGGGCTGAGTGCAGGTCGGTGGGACTAGGTGAGAGTAGGAGTTCGGCACGGACTAGAAGGGCTGAGATGGTTATATGGTTATATGTTATATGGTTTAACAGTGACCTGAGGGGTGACTTCTTCACACAGAACTTGAAGAGGGTAGGTACTGTATGTGCAATGAGCTGCCAGTGAATGTAGCTGAGGCAGGGACGAAAACATTTAAAAGGCATTTGGATACGTACATGGATATGAAAGTTATTGAGCAATATTCTTATTTCTGTTACTCAACCACCTTCCGATTTTAAACAACATAGAGTACAGTGCAAAAGTCTTAGGCACTCTAGCTACATATACTGTATGTGCGTAAGACTTTTGCACAGTCCTGTAAATAAATTTACTTCAAAGTAATTGACCAGAAATGGTTGGGTTTGCCTAAGAGATACTGTCATTGCTAAAGTCTTGCTCTTTTATAAAAGTCATATTTGGATTAAGATTAAGATTAGCTTTATTTGTCACACATACATTGAAGTGTGTTCTTTATGTCGACAACCAACACACTTCGATGATGCGCTGGTGGCAGCCTTTAATTGTCGCTATGCTTGCGGCACTGACATAGCATGCCAACAACTCACTAACCCTTACCTTCGGAATGTGTTTGGAACACGAGAGGAAACTGGACATGTGGAGGAAACCCACGTAGTCACAGTGAGAATCTACATAGAACTCTAGATGGGGAGCGGAGCAAATTGAACCCTGATCATGATCGCTGGTGCTGTAACATTCTGTATTGTCCGAGAGTGTTCTCCTTCCATAAAACATCAGCCTCCCCTCCACAACCCTCTTTCCTGTGACAATGCTCCATGCCGATGTGCTTAATGGTGGTGAGGCCTTTACCTGAGATGGACTGAGCAGTCAATATACTCTCCATCACATATCTATAGGTCTGTCAAAGTTTTCTATGGTATGCCAAATCTTAAACTTCGCACTCGTCTCCTAAGGCCAGCCTCTAAACATTTCTCAATTGTACGCTATAAATGATCAACCCAATCCACTCCATACACCCTCCCTCCTCTTCATCTCACCTTTTTCACTATCTCCTCTCTCCCTGTTGCTCACTCTCCTTTCTCTCCATTCCTCACTCTCCCCCACTCCCGTTCCTCACTCTCCTCTCTCTCTGTTCCTCACTCTCCTCTCTCCCTGTTCCTCACCCTCCTCTTTCCCTGTTCCCCACCCTCTCACTTTCTCTGTTCCTCACTCTCCTCTCCATGTCTCCCACCCTCTCTCTCTCTGTTCCTCACTTTCCTCTCTCTCCATGTCTCCCACCCTCTCTCTCTCCCTTCCTCACTCTCCTCTCTCCCCATTCATCACTCTCCTCTCTCCCCGTTCTTCACTCTCCTCTCTCTCTCTGTTCCTCACCCTCCTCTCTCCCTGTCTCCCACCCTCTCTCTCTGTTCCTCACCCTCCTCTCTCCCTGTCTCCCACCCTCTCTCTCTCTGTTCCTCACTCTCCTCTCTCCCCGTTCCTCACTCTCCTCTTTCTCTGTTCCTCACCCTCCTCTCTCCCTGTCTCCCACCCTCTCTCTCTTTGTTCCTCACCCTCCTCTCTCCCTGTCTCCCATCCTCTCTCTCTCTGTTCCTCACTCTCCTCTCTCCCCGTTCCTCACTCTCCTCTCTCTCTGTCTCCCACCCTCTCTCTCTGTTCCTCACCCTCTTCTCTCTCTCTGTTCCTCACTCTACTCTCTCTCTCTCTGTTCCTCACTCTCCTCTCTCCCCGTTCATCACTCTCCTCTCTCTGTCCCTCACCCTCTTCTCTCTCTCTGTTCCTCACTCTCCTCTCTCCCCATTCATCACTCTCCTCTCTCTGTCCCTCACCCTCTTCTCTCTGTTCCTCACTCTCCTCTCTCCCCGTTCCTCACTCTCCTCTCTCCCCGTTCCTCACTCTCCTCTCTCTGTTCCTCACTCTCCTCTCTCTCTGTTCCTCACTCTCCTCTCTCCCTGTTCCTCTCTCTCCTCTCTCTGTTCCTCACTCTCCTTCTTTCCTTGTGCCTCCATCTCTCGTTCTCCTCCTCTGTCCCTCAGCTCTGTTTGCCGAGTTCCCTCCCTTCCCTCCCCGAGGGCGGCAGCTGTTTTTGTTCGCACGTGTGCCTCAGGCGGTCGTTTCCCCGTGGAGCCGTGCCTGGCGCCACTGCTTTGTCAGCAGGGAAGCTGGCTGTCCTCCTGTGGCTTGTTGTCTCATGCCAGAGAACTGAGTTAAACTGGGCCTAACCAGGAGGAGTCTTCACCAAAGGATTGTGCTTTCAGGTGCAGTGTTAACCCGAGGGCACCCACCTTCACTGTAGAGGGAATTACTGGCCATGCCCTCTTCTCACTACTACCATCAAGCTGGAGGTACTGAACCTGAGTTCCCACACCATCAGCTTCAGGAACAGTTATCACCCTTCAACGACCAGGCTGCTGAACTGGAGCGTATAACCTCACTCCCCTCGGCACTGAACTGGTTCCACAATCTTTTGACTCACTTTCAAGTCAATGTTCTCAGCAGGTCAGGCAGCAGCTATGGAGAAGGAAAAATGATCAACATTTCAGACGGAGACCCTTCACCGGGCTCTTCATTGGGATAATTAGTCCTGATGAAGGGTCCGGGCCTGATATGTTGACTGCCTGCTGAGCTCCTCCAGCATCTTGTGTGTGTTTCCAGCGTCTGCAGAATCTTTTGAATTCAAATTCTCAGTATCATTGACTTTCCGTATTTGCACAGTTTGTCTTCTTTTGCACATCGGTTGCTTGTCCGTCTTTGTTTATAGATTTTCATAAATTCTAATATATTTCTTTAATTTCCAGTGAATTTCCAGTTATTTCTTCAGCGGTTTGAACGGGGCGTGACTGTGCAAGCACGTGCAGGTCGGCCAGTGAGAACAGCGGGAAGAGTTTAAAAGGAAGACAGATTTACAGAGCAGGCGTCAGAGTAGTGGGAGACAGAGTAGGAAGGCTTTCGCTCAACGGGGCTTAGGTGATAAGGGGTTGGGGCCCGGTAGGTTATCTGTTTAAAATAAAGACAGAAAGTATGTGTGTGAGGCCAGTTAGCTGTTCTCGGTGTCAGATGTGGGAGGCCCTGGAGACTCCCAGCCTCCTGGACGACCACATCTGCTCCTGGTGGATATCACCATACATTCTGTCCTTTTGCGATTGATAGATAGACCCATTTTTGCACTTTCTTCAACAACTATATCAATTAAGTTTTGTAGTTCTTCCTCCGTACTTGCAATTAACACAGTTTCATCTGCATATCTGAAATTATTGATGCTTTCACCGCCAACTTGGATTCCCCAATGCAGTCTCCTGCTGCTTTCTGCCTAAGCTTGTTAAGTTTATCTTGATAGGCTTGGGAATTCCATGTTACTTGTAATATTTAAGTGCATGCGTGATTCGCACTAATCGCAGGGTGCTAGTTTTGAGAATGCTACTTCTTGTGGTGTCACTTGGCTGAACCACCGATGTTCATTTGGAATCTTTACGAACAAACTCTTGTACCGCTGTAACAAAACAACAGATTTCACGACGTCATGCCTGATTCTGAGTGTGGGACGGACAATCAGAACGATGATGAGCAAACACCTCAGGGACATTTTCAGCAATCAGCATTTATTGGTAAATAACTGCAAGCAACGTTCACAAATCACATCACAACCGGGAGCTACACACTGACATCAACTGATCATTCCCACCACCACAACATGACTGAAACGCGACCAAGTGCGACATACCCAACCCTGTCACCGGGGGGTCAGTTACCGGGGCTGGAACGGGGTGGAGGGGGGGAGGCAGTGAGGAGAGTCTTCCCATCAATTCTTGAAACGTTCGGGGAGCATTCCATGATCAAAGTACAGAGAGCGGTACGTGTGTGTGAGTGAGTGAAAGAGAAAATGAGACATGAGAGAGACAGACAGACAGAAAGACATAACAGCAGACAGTGAACAGGAAGGTCAGGCAGAGAGAGAGAAGGAGAGAGAGACAGACAGAGGGAGCAGAGAGAATGACAGAGACAAAATGAGAGGTGCATAGAGAGATTGGGACAGACAGCAGATAGGGACAATTAGTGAGGGAGAGAGAGATAGTGACAGAGAGGTAAATAGAGATATGGACAGAGACAGAGGGACAGTGAGCGAGAGAGGTTTATAGACAGAGAGACAGGCAGTAGACAGAGGGACAGTGAGTGGGGGGGGAGAGAGAGACAGAGAGATACGAAGAGATCATGCATGCTCATGTCCATCAGAGGGACATTAGTGTATATGTGCTTTCGTGTTTACATCCTACATTCACATCAGTCTGTGCGTGCTGTGCTCACTCGTGTCTGCGTATGCGAATAAGACATTAGGCCACCTTGGCGTGGCAGCGTGCACATCCCCCGGACACGTCCTCATGTGCGAACGTCTACCACAATTGACGCAGGAGTGGGTGGTGGTAGACACACCCCCGCCACGCTGGCACTCGACCCCCTTCCTCACTCTGGCCAATGTTCAGGCAGTCAATGAGGTCTCTAGCCCAGTCCAAACACTAACCAAGCTTCCTACCTGCTCTCGGCCTCAGCAGGTCCTCACCAGCTCAGGCAGTCTTGGGCCCCAACAAGGGTGATGGTACAACCAGCTCCTGACACACTCCCCACCCTCCCAGCCGACAGCCGACCCCCCCGCCCCGCCCTTTCGTCCAGTCTTTTGGTTCAGGACCAAGTTCTGCAGGTTGATAATAATCAAAGTGATTGGCAGAAGAGCAAAAATGGACAGGAGGATATATTTCTTTTGCAAAGATGTAATGCTGAGGTTTTATAAGGCATTGGACAGGCTGCATTTGGAATATTGTGAGCACTGTTTTGGGCCTCTTATCTAAGAAAGGATGTACAGTATCAGCATCGGAGAGGTCCAGAGGAGGTTCATGAAAATGATCCCAGGGATGAAAAAGGGTTACCATATGAGGAGCTGGAGGAATCTCACAGAAACCCATTGAAATTGAAAGGCTAAGATAGAGAGGACGTGGAGAGGATGTTTCCTACAGTGGGTGAAGTCAAAGTCCAGGGGGTACAGCCACAGAATAGAGGTTCATCCCTTTACAACAGAGATGAGGAGGAATTTCTTTAGCCAGAGAGTGGTGAATCTGTGCAATTCATTGCCACGGACAGCTATGGAGGCCAAGTCACTGGATATATTTAAGGCAGAGGTTGATTAGTCAGGGTGTCGAATGTTATGGGGAGAAGGCAGGAGAATGGGGTTGAGAGGGATAGTAAATCAGTCATAATGGAATGGCGGAGCAGACTCAATGGGCCGAATGGCCTAATTCTGCTTTCACCTGGCAAATCGTTGGGTGTGGGAAGCTGGGAAAAAGTGGTATGGCATGGACTTAACCAGAAAACTAATATATTTTTTTAAGAATGAAGAGTTTGTGGGAGTTGTGCGGAAGTGAGTTAGAGATCCTACATGGAGTGGCCATTATATGAGGTACACCTGCTCATTAATGCAAATATTTAATCAGCCAATCACGTGGCAGAAACTCAATGCATAAAAGCATGTAGACATGGTCAGGAGGCTCAGTTGTTCAGACAAAGCATCAGAATGGGGAAGAAATGTGATCTAAGAGACTTTGACTGTGGAGTGATTATTGGTGCCAGACAGGGTGGTTTGAGTATCTCAGAAACTGCTGATCTCCTGGGATTCTCACACACACTGGTCTCTAGTGATTAAAGAGAATGGCGTGGGAAAAAAAAGACATCCAGTGAGCAGCAGTTCTGTGGGAGAAAACTCTTTGTTAATGAGGGAGGCCAGAGGAGAATGACCAGACTCAAAAAACCACGTGTTACAACAGTGGTGTGCAGAAGAGCATCTCTGAATGCACAGCACATCGAACATTGAAGTGGACGGGCTACAGCAACAGAAGACCACAAACATACACCCAAATGGCCACTTTATTAGGTACAGGAGGTAGATAATTAAGTGTCCACTGAGTGTATAGAAATATGTAGTTTTTGGGCTGAGTTACAGATTCTGTAAGTGATGGAAACAGGAATTCAAGTGGTTTATGTGTGAATTGTGAGAAGGACTAACAGCTAAGATTGCTCTGCGGAAACCTGGTGCTATCCTCCCAGGGAGTCACAGTGCACTACAGGAGAGAAGCAGGCCCTTTGGCCCATCTAGTCTGTGCCAGGCTGTTACTCTGCTTAGTCCCATCGACTGCACCCAGTCCATAGCCTTCCGTATATCTCCCATCCACTTACTTAGCCAGACCTCTCAAATGTTGCAGTCGAATTTGCAACCACCACTTGTGCTCTCCGTTCGTTCCACACTCACGCCACACCCTGAGAGAAGAAGTTCACTCTCGAGTTCCCCTTAAACATCTCACCTTTCACCCTAAACTCATGACCTCTAGTTCTAGTCTCACCCAACCTCGGTGGAAAAAGATTGCTTGCGTTTACCCCATCTATACCCCTCATAATTTTGTATAGAGCTATCAAATCTCCCCTCATTGTCCTACACTTTAGGAATAAAGTCCAAACCTATTTAACCTATTAACCCTATAACTCAGGTCCTGAAGTCCTGGCAACATCCTTGTAAATTTTCTCTGCTCTCTTTCAATCTGTTGATATCTTCCCTGAAGGTAGGTGACCAGAACTGCACTCCATACTCCAAATTAGGCCTCACTGACATGTTATAGGACTCTCCTGTCCACTGTGTATTCGTCGTTATTGACTGTTCTTGTCCTCGGTGTTGATCAGTGCCAATTCCCCCCATGGCACTGTTCAGTGTGTGGGCAGTCTGTTAATTCACTAATGCAGGATTCAGACATACTACTGGGCTGGAAGGGATGGGCGGGTTGAGGGAAGGAGGGCAGTTGAGCAGGGGAGAGCTGAGAGACCACCGTCCTAAAGGCTAACTCGCAGGTTGAGTTGGTGGCGAGGAAGGCAGATGCAATGTTAGTATTTATTTTGAGAGGACTAGAATATAAAAGCAAGGATGTAATGCTGAGGCTTTATAAGGCATTGGCCAGACCGAGTATTGTAAGCAGCTTTGGACCCCTATCTAAGAAAAGATGTGCTGGTGTTGGACAGAATCCAGAGGAGATGTATGAGAATGACCCTGGGAATGAAAGGGTTAATGTATGAGGAGCATTTGATAGCTCTGGGCCTCTGCTTGCTGCAGTTAAGAAGAATGGGGGGGGGGGGAGATCTCATTGAAACTTATCGACTGTTGAAAAACCTAGATAAAGTGAATGCGCAGAGGAAGTTTCCCTAGGGGGCGGATTCTCGGACTACAGAGTACAGCCTCAGAATAGAGGGGCAATCATTTAGATCAGAGATGAGGAGGAATTTCTTTAGCTAGAGGGTGGGGAGTCTGTGGAATTCATTGCCACAGATAGCAATGGAGGCAAAGTCATTGAGTATATTTAAAGCAGAGATTGATAGGTTCGTTATTAGTCAGGGCATCAAAGTTTACCGAGAGAAGGCAGGAGAATGGGTCTTAAAGGGATAATAAATCAGCTATGATTGAATGGCTGAAGAGTCTTGATGGGCCAAAAGGCCTAATTCTGTTCCCATGTCTTCCAATCTTATCTTATACATAAAGAGAATTATAGTTTTGAATCAGGCTCTTCTGGCCTGTGTTTATCTAGGCTATATTTATTGACAATCTTACGGTCGGCCAGGGTGGAAATGATTGGGTAATTCCCTTGTCAATCAAGTTTGGCATCCACCCTGCTCTAAGTGTACAAGATTGACTTTATGGATATAACTTATATCTAACTATCTTCCATAGATTGCTTCCTTCTGGAGAAATTATCCAGCTGTTATTGGGAGAAGTTGCTGTAGTTTCCCTTATTCTTTAAGTAAACTCTGCTTTCAGAGTGTCATACACCAGGCCAACTCCCAAATCCTTGGCTGATGCATAGTCATCAATAAATACTCTGGCTGAACTATTGATCTGTGTGTGACAGAGGGCTGCCTTCGTCTGGCGGGAAAAGGTCTGATCATTCTCCAGTTGCCCCAGTCACAGACGTGTTGGCGACATCACTCTTTCGCCTCGGCTAACTTGTTGTTGATCTCCTGGTTTTTCTCGCCTTCTTCCGGTTTGGTGGCTGGTGTGCTCTCGGCCGCCTTTTTCTTCACTGCCCGACTAGACGTGCCGTGTTTCTCTTTGGCTTTTCGGGGGGTTTTATGGCTGGACGGCTTTTTTGGTTTCGATGTCTGGGCGCTAGGCTTCTCCGGCTTGAAGGAAGAGGCAGAAGTGTGGGGTGGGGAAAGGGGGCGAAAAATAATTGTTAGAATCACAATATTATGCAGCATACACTCAGTGGCCATTTTATTAGATACACTTGCTCATTAATGACAATATAAAATCAGCCAATCATGTGGCAGCATCACAATGTATAAAAGCACGCAGACACGGTCAAGAGGCTCAACAAGCATTTTAATGGAGAAGAAGTGTTATCTAAATGACTTTGACCCTGGAATGATTGTTGGTGCCAGTCGGTAGGAAAGGTAAAGGGCTGGTGAGGAAGGAGTCTGATAGGAGAGGAGAGTGGACCGTAGGAGAAAGGGAAGGAGGAGAGGTACCAGGGTGAGGTGATAGGCAGCACTTGGTTTCACCTATCACCTTCTGGCTGTCCTCCTTCCCGTGCCCCCAACCTTTTTATTCTGGCACCTTCCCCCTTCCTTTCCAGTCCTGATGAAGGCTCTCGACCCAAAATGTCAACTGTTTATTCATTTCCATAGATGCTGCCTGACCTGCTGAGTTCCTCCAGCTTTTTTTTTGCATGTGTTGCTTTGGATTTCCAGCATCTGCAGACCCTCTTAAGTTCATGAGATTCCGCAGATGCTGTAAATTTTGAGCAACACACACAAAAATGCTGGAGGAACTCAGCAGGTCAGGCAGAATCAATGGACGGGAATAAACAGTTATTGTTTCCACCAACCCTTCCACCCTGATGACTTACAAGTTTCTACAGATGTACCGTGGAGAGCATTCCGACTAGCTGTGGAGGGGCCACTACAGAGGATCAGTAAAAGCTTCTGCAAGTTGTAAACCCAGCCAGTTCTGTCATGGGCACCAGCCTCCCCAGCATCGAGCATATCTTCGAAAGACGGTGACTCAAAAAGCTGGCATTTGTCATTAAGGACCCTCATCAAGTAGGAGATGCCCTCTTCTTATTGCTACCATTAGGAAGGAGGTACAGAAACCAGAAGACTCACACTCACTACTTTCGGAACAACTTCGTCCCCTCTGCCATCAGATTTCTGAACAGTCCATGAGCACATGAACACTAGCTCACTATTCCTCTTTTTTTCGATGCATCATTTGCATCAAATCAAATTATCAAGTGTCGCCACGCTTCAGTGCCAACATAGCATGCCCACACAACTTACTAATCCTAATTTGTACGTCTTTGGACTGTGGGAGGAAACTGGAGCACCTGGAGAACACCCACACGGTCACGGGGAGAACGTACAAACTCCTTTACAAGCAGCAGCAGGAATCAAACCTGGGTCTTACAGCTGACATTGTAAAGTGTTGTGCTCACTGCAAAGCTATCGTGTTGCCATTTGCTGCACTGCAATAAACAAAAGATGCTCCCCAAAACTCCCTCCCCCATAAGTTACTGGTGACCAGGCTGAGAGAATGTGGGGCTGCAGAGTTTGCCTTTACCTTGGCTGGCTCTCTGTAGAACTCGCTGTAGAGGCTGCGTATCCTCCTGCGTTCCGGACCCTTTGTGTCCGCTGTCCCTGGCTTGATCATATCTGGCCGTTTACTGAACTGGCCCCTGAAGGTGGTGTTGTAACTGGTCTCGTGGGCGACCTTCGCGTCTGGAGGGTGGTACGTTTGCTTGGGTTTGATGGCCTTCGTGGGTTTGACGTCCACTGTCCAGGCCCTGAACTCGTTCCTGCAGGGAGGCACAGTAGGTAATTGCTTTGTTACTACCGCGTGAACCGAGACACAATGAAAAACTATTGTTTGTGTGATATCCAGATAGATCATTCAATATGTAAGTACATCCATTAGTCTTGCGAGACCATGGATCTGCTCCTGGAAAGTCTTCATTCTCCGGGGCGCAGGCCTGGGCAAGGTTGTATGGAAGACCAACAGTTGCCCATGCTGCAAGTCTCCCCTCTCCACGACACCGATGTTGTCCAAGGGAAGGGCATTAGGACCCGTACAGCTTGGCACCAGTGTCATTGCAGAGCAATGTGTGATTAAGTGCCTTGCTCAAGGACACAACATGTTCCCTCGGCTGGGGCTCGAACTCACGACCTTCAGGTCGCTAGTCCAATGCCTTAACCACTTGGCCACGTGCCCACACATCATGCTATTAAAAAAAGGAAATCAAAGTGCAGAATAGAGTGCTACAGTTACAGAGAAATTGCAGAGCAAGCAGACAATAAGTTGCAAGGTCCATGACAAGGTAGATCATGAGTTCATCTTTAGCAGAGTCATAAGCAGGCCCCTCAACCCATCTAGTCCGTGCTGACCTGTTTTTCTCTCCAGTCCCATTTACTCGCACCTGGACCATACCCCACCATGTCCCTCTCATCCATGTTCTTATCCAAACTTCTCTGAATTGTTGCAATTGAACCCTCACCCACCACGTCCACTGGCAACTCGATCCCTACCCTCATTTCACTCTGTGTGAAGAAGTTCGCCACTCAGTGTTCCCATTAAATATTTCACCTTTCACCCTTAACCTATGACCTCTAGTTCCAGTCTCACCCAACTTGAGGGGAAAAGTCCTGCATCTACACCTCTCATAACTTCCTATACTTCTGTAAGATCTCCCTCCTTCTCCTGCGCTCCAAGGAATAAAGTCCCAGCATGTTCAACCTTTTCATATACCGTAACTCAGGTCCTTGAGTCCTGGCGGCATCTATATAAAAGTCTGTCGAAGAATCAAATAACAGTGGGGTAGTAGCTGTTCATGAGAATGGTGGGATGAGCTCTGTAATTTTTATTTCTTCAGTCCAATGGGGGGGATGGGAGAAGAGAGACTATCCATAGTGGGAGGGGTCCTTGATTATGTTGGCTGCTATCCTGAGGCAGAGACAGAGTTCATGGAGGGGAGGCTGGTTTGCATGATGGACTGTAATTTCTAGCAGTTGCCTGTGAAATAGACAGCTAGCAAGGGGCACACCTATTTATACATGAACGTTTGTTTATTTGCATGATGAGACCTCCGTCGGTCAGGGTCAACCATGGATATTGTGTCCTAGCTGTCTAGATACATAAGCCAGGGCAGTACAATATGGAGAGCAAGCTGTTGCCTATGTAGCAAGTTCCCCCTCTCCACATATCTGATAAACCCAAAGCAACGGCAGAGACCGATACAGTTTGGTACCAGCAGAGTCGCAGGAGTTGCCAGTCAGCGTTGAACTCAATGTAGATCTGCCTCAGGAACTCCAGCTCTGGATTTTTCCTTGGGTTTATTCCCAAAGTCTTCCCCATGAGTGGGTTTAGCCGCAAGGCAGCTGAGGTTTGAGATGAGAGTTCTCCTTCTCCTAGATGAGCTGCCAACCACGGCTGACGAGCTTTACTTACACGTACACAGATTTACATTAGGTTCACTAGGATCATCACCATAATCATTGTGTGCTGTGTTGTATGATGTGAGTGATCATGGTCTTTGACCATAATTGTTTCTACAGAAGTGGTTTGATGTTGCCTTCTTCTGGACAGTGTCTTTACTAGATGGGTGACCCCAGCCGTTATCAATACTCTTCAGAGATTGTCTGCCTGGCGTCGTGGTCACATAACCAGGACTTGTGATATGCACCGGCTGCTTGTACGACCATCCACCTCCTGCTCCCATGGTTTCACATGACCCTGATTGGGGGGCTAAGCAGGTGCTACACCTTGCCCAAGGATGATCTGCAGACTAGCGGAGGGAAAGAGCACCTTACACCTCCTTTGGTAGAGACATTGCTCCACCCCGCCAACCATCACAAGAATATTTACTTACTTTTCAAATTAAAGTGTGATCATCCTAGACCTGTTCCTATGCTGCACTCCTCTATTTTCTGTGTTCTATACAGCCCCATCAATGTGTGGCTGGGCACAGATAAAATGGCATCTATAAATTTGCTGATGACACAACTATTGTTGGTAGAATTTCAGATGGTGACAAGGAGACATACAGGAGCAGGATAGACCAGCTGGTTGAATGGAGTCACAAGAACAACCTTGCACTCAATGTCAGTGAGACCACGGAATTGTCTGTGAACATCAGGAAGAGGAAGACAGAGAAGACACACCAGGCCTCATCGAAGGATCGGCTGTAGAAAGGGTGAGCAGCTTCAAGTTCTTGGTGTCAACATTTCTGAGGATCTATCCCGAGCCCAACATATCAAGGTAGTTACAAAGAAAGCATGACAGAGCTATATCTCATTGGAAGTTTGAGGAGATTTGGTACGTCACCAAAGACTCTCGCAAGTTTCTGCAGATGTACACGGAGAGCATTCAAACTGGTTGCATCACCGTCTGGTATGGAGGGAATTCTGTGATTCTGCACAGAATCAGAAAATGCTGCAGAAAGTTGAAAGCTCGGCCAGCTCCATCATTGGCACAAGCCTCCCCAGTGTCCAGGACACCTTCAAAGGGCGATGCCTCAAAAAAGTGGCATCCAGCATTAAGGACCCAGGGCAGTCACCCAGGGCAGGTCTTCTTCTCATTGCTACCATCAAGAAGGAGATACAGGAGCCTGAAGATGCACATTGA
The DNA here is from genome assembly GCF_963921235.1 of Mobula hypostoma. Classification (NCBI taxonomy): domain Eukaryota; kingdom Metazoa; phylum Chordata; class Chondrichthyes; order Myliobatiformes; family Myliobatidae; genus Mobula; species Mobula hypostoma. Next base: position 182,069,773 of record NC_086103.1, read on the forward strand.
ACATCTTAGGAACAATCTTAGGAACTTCCCCCTCACCATCAGATTTCCAAATGGACAATGAACCATGTACACTATTTCAATATGTTTCCCTTTTTTGCTCTCCTTTGCATGACTTATTTAATTTAATTTTAAAATATACATTGTTTATTGTAATTTATAGTTTTTTATTATTATGTATTGCAATATACTACTGCCATAAGACAACAAATTTCACAGCATAATCCAGTGATATTAAACCTGACTTTGATTTTGATGCTAGTATGCACTCCAGCCTGTGGTGCCTACTGGTCCCACAAGGCTCCCAGAGAGCTGTGTGCTCTCTCTTCAGGGACACAGAGGTACAGAAGCATCCTCACAGAGGGGCTAGCAGTCGGCTCAGGCGGAGTCCTCAATGGCCAACTTACTGTATGTTAGGCGGATCGAAAAAAGTTAAGGCCAGTGGGCTCCTGGGAGACTTGGTCAATTGGATTTAAAGCAATAGCTAGGGCTTTTCTCTTTGGAGCCAAGGAGGATCGAAATTAGAACACTACAGTATGCCAATGTGCCAACAGAGTCAACCTAACCCTTCCCTCCCGCATAGCCCTTCATTTTTCTTTCATCCATCTAAGACCTTCTTAAATGCTCCCAATGTATCTTCTACCACTATCTCCAGCAGGCCCTATACTGTGCTTTACTAATGTCCCTCCCAGCACTTACTCCTGTGAGCGGCCAAAGTGTTACACCTACCCACTCATCTCCTCTTGTGAGGAAAGGTGAAGCAAGCTAGGGATTTTCTTTTTGGAGCAATAGAGTGATGGAGGATATCTCTGCAGATTCCTCCAAATTGCCGTGCAATTGGATAGAACGGTTAAGAAGGCGGACGGTATGTTGGCCTTTATTAGTTAGGGGATTGAGGTAATATTGCAGCTCTATAAAACTCCGGTTAGGCCACACTTGGAAAACTGTGTTCAGTTCTGGTCACTCATTATAGGAAGGATGTGGAAGCTTTGGAGAGGGTGCGGAGGAGATTTACCAGGATGCAGCCTGGATTTGAGAGCACGTCTGATGAGGATAGGTTGAGCGAGCTGGGCCTTTCTCTTGGTGCAAAGGAGAATGAGAGCTGACTTGATAGGGGTATACAGTACCAGATGATAAGAGGCGTAGATTAACTGGACAGCCAGAGACTCTTTTCCAAGGTGGAAATGGCTAATATGTGGGGGCGCAGTTTTAAACTGATTGGAGGACATTATGGGGGGGGGGGTTGGTGGCAGATGTCAGAGGTAGGTTTTCTACACAGACATTAGAGGGTGTGTGGAACGCCCTGCCAGAGGTGATGATAGAGACAGATACATTAAGGACATTTAAGAGACTCTTAAATAGGCACGTGGATGAAAGAAAAATGGAGGGCTATGTAGAAGGAAAGGGCTTGATTGATCTTGGAGTAGGTTAAAAGGTCAGCATAACATCGTGGGCCAAAGGACCTGTACTGTGTGGAAATGTTCTATGTTCTATGCTTTCTGTTTTGTGTTTGACGTTATTTTCAGAGTGATGAACATTTAAGGCCATTTGGCTCATCATACCTGTTACGAAGTCCTGTAGTACAGAAACAGACCCTTCAGCCCATCTGGCTTGTGCAATCAATGTTCCCATCCAACTTAGTCCCATTTCCCCACGTTTGACTCATATCCCTCTAAACCTGGGGTTCCCCTACCATTAGCCATGAACCTCTACCATTAACCAAGGGGTTCAAGGACCCCAGGATTGGAAACCCCCACTCTAAACTTACCTGTCCAAGTACAGGTCCACAATCCCTTATCCGAAATCCTGAAAACCAAAAAGTTCCGAAAACCGAAGCTTTTCACGTGGAGTGTGGAGCGTGTCGTAACAAGGCTTGTTTGGCGCGCCAACAGCTGACGTCACTCAATTCAGGTTAATTGCTGGCCTTGAACAACGTGCATTTATCAGGGAGCAAGAGGTTATGGCAGTTTACTCATTTAATGTACTTGCCTCAGCCACGTCCTCTCATTCCATACACTGACCACCCTCAGGGTGATAAAGCTGCCGCTCAGATTCTTATTAAATTTCTCCCCTCTCACCCTAAACCTTTGCTTTCAAGTTCTTGATTTCCCCAACCCTAGGAAAAAGAAGCACATGCATTCACTCTGTCTACGTCCCTCGTGGCGTTATACACCTCTGTAAGATCACCCCTCCTCTGCTCACACTCCGATGAAAAATGGCCCTGCCTGCTCGGACTTGCTCCATAACTCAGTCCCTTGAGTCCCAACAAAATCTTTGTCAGTCTCCTCTTTCCTGCTTAATCACACCTTTCCTATCACAGGGTGACCAAAATTGAATGCAATATTTCAAATGTGGCCTCAGCAATGTCTCGCGGAACTGCCACATAACTTCCCAACACGATAAAATGGTAACAGTCACTTTCAGCCCAACAAACCAATTACACCCTTGGGACCGATTAAACTACTAACTCATACGAGCAGTGGGATTGAACCCGGAACGCTGTGCTGTATAGTGTCACTCTAACCACTATGTTCCTGTGCCACCTAACAGAAATCCCCTATAAACGAAGAGACTATCTACCGTTCAGGATAACTGATAATCAGAACTTATCCATTTTAATTTTAATTCTCCTCCTCATTCCCTCACCGGCCTGTCTATCCTTGACCTCTTCCACTACCAGGGTGAGGCTCAATACAAACTAGAGGAACTGCGGTTCAGACTTCACCTGGGTGGCCTATAACCCGACAGCAGGCACGTTAATTTCTCCAAATCGTGATTCCTGCTCTCACTGTCTTGCGTCTCTACCCAGTTCCTCCTACATCCACCACAGACCTCATCATCCTACTTCTTTCTTCTCCTCCACCCTCTCCTTCTGCCCATTACCCACACACCCTTCCCACTGGTTCCCCTCCCTCACTTGGTTCCACACTCCACTTCCTATCAGATTCCCTCATCTGAAGACCTCCACTGTTTCCACCATCATCTCCCAGACTCAGTCACTCTCTCCACTCTCTTTTCCTCCATCTGCCTATCAGCACTCTTCAACTGGATCCACCCGTCACCTCTCATCCTCTGTCACTACCTCCACTCTCCCCTCCTCCATCCGCCTATCAGCCCTCCTCACTTGGATCTCAGCCCCATAAAACATGCTCCAACTGGATCCACCCATCACCTCCCAGCCTCGGTCACTCTCTCTACTCTCCCCTCCTCCATCCGCCTATCAGCCCTCCTCACCTGGATCCGCCCATCACCTCCCAGCCTCAATCACTCTCTCCACTCTCCCCTCCTCCATCTGCCTATCAACCCTCCTCACCTGGATCCACCCATCACCTCCCAGCTCTTGTACCACTCCTCCCCCTCACCTCTTTACACTGACCATCTCACCTCTATTCTTCCAGTCTAGATGAAGGTCTCGACCCGAGACTTTGACTGCCCACTTCTCATGCTGCCTGGCCCACAGGGTCCCTCCAGCTTTTTGATTTTCTTTTGGTTCCAAGATCATATTGAGGACTGGGGCAGGTTTGAGGGGCTGAGTGGCCTCCTCCAGCTCCCATCTCCTTGTGTGTGCCTGCTCCTACCTTCCAAAGAACGAGACACTTTAGCTGAGGTCTGGCCAGAGATACAATGAACATTTGGCCTTGAAGTCTTTGAATTTTAACGAAACAATTGAGTTCAACCCAGAGAAGTGTGAAGTTATTCTTGTCAGTGTGGAGAAACAGAGGGATCTTGGAGTTCACATCCATAGGTCCCTCAATGTTAGTACACAAGTTGATAGAGTGGTTAAGCATGTGTATGGTGCGTTGACCTTCATTATTCAGGGGGACTGAGTTCAAGAGCCGTGAGGTAATGTTACAGCTCTATAAAACCCCGGTTAGACCACACTTGGAGTATTGTGTTCAGTTCCGGTCACCTCATTATAGGAAGGATTTGAAAGCTTTAGAGAGGGTGCAGAGGAGATTTACCAGGATGCTACATGGATTAGAGAGCATGTCTTATGAGGGAGTGAGGGATTTTCTCTTTGGAGCTACAGAGAATAAAAGGTGACTTGATAGAGGGGTACAAGATGATAAGAGGCATCCAACAAGCGGACAGCCAGAGACTTTTTTCTGGGGCGGAAATGGCTAACACGAGACAACAAAATTTTAGGAAGTCATTCCTGCCTGTGGCCATCAAACTTCACAACTCCTCCCTTGGAGGGTCAGACACCCTGAGCCAATAGGCTGGTCCTGGACTTATTTCCTGGCATAATTTACATTTACTATTTAACTATTGTGGTTTTATTACTATTTATTATTTATGGTGCAACTGTAACAGAAACCAATTTCCCCCGGGATCATTAAAGTATGACTATGACTATGACTATGAAAAGTACAGCGGGGAGATAGCCTTATTACACAGAGAGTGAGGGTTAGATGGAACTCACTGCCAGAGGTGCTGGCAGAGGCAGATACATTATGGACGTTTAAGATGCTCTTTGATGGATTACAGAAACATGGAGGGCTATGTAAGTGGGAAGGGTTAGATTAACCTAAGAGTAGGTTAAAAGCGTGACACTACACCGTGGGACGAAGGGCCTGTGCTGTTCTGTGTTCTATGTTGAATTCTGCTGGCATGTTACCTGTACGAAGTGGCCGTCCCTCTGTCCTCTTTGATCTGCCTGTTTAGAGCATCCGCGGCTTTGCCCTTTGCTGGGTCCTGCACGGCCGCCGTCCCGGCTGACGTTGGCGCTGCTGAACCAGCTGGCTCCTCCCCACTGGGCACTGGGGTCTGGCTCCCTCTCTCCCCCTTGGGGATCCAGGGGTGCTGGTCGCTCCTCTTGGGGATGGGCCATGCCTTGAAATCCTTCTTGTACTGCGTCTCCTTCTCGAAGGGGGTGTCGGTCGGCGTGTACTCCTGCTTGGGCTTACAGCTGGGCTCGGGGCGGACCTTCCAGGGACGGTAGTCCTGCCTCATGACCGACTCCCGCCTCGAGGCCGGTCGGATGTTTCCTGGTGCGGACACTGCATCGGTCACCGCTTCAGATGCCTGATTGTGGCAGAACGGGAAAAAAAAGAGATCATAAAAAATATGCAACCCATCCAGCAGCAACTACACCACACATTTAGGATCTAAATGTGATCAAGGAGGAAGGCTATCAAAGATGGCAGTAGGGACCTGGACGAGCTGGAGAAATAGGCTGGAAAGATGGCAGGTGGAATTTAATGCAGACGAGTGTCAGTCATTGCACTTTCTGGGGATAAACCAAGGTAGGACTGTCACAGTGCATGGTAGGGCACTGAGGAGTGTGTTAGAACAAAGGAACCTGGGACAGAAGAGATTCTGGCCGATGCTGGAAATCCAGAATGACACTTAAAGGATTGACGGTGGATATGCAATGGCAGGCATTTAAAGGTTGCATGGATGAACTACAACAATTGTTCATCCCAGTTTGGCAAAAGAATAAATCAAGGAAGGTAGTGCACCCGTGGCTGACAAGAGAAATTAGGGATAGTATCAATTCCAAAGAAGTAGCATACAAATTAGCCAGAGAAAGTGGCTCACCTGAGGACTGGGAGAAATTCAGAGTTCAGCAGAGGAGGACAAAGGGCTTAATTAGGAAGGGGAAAAAAGATTATGAGAGAAAACTGGCAGAGAACATAAAAACGGACTGTAAAAGCTTTTATAGATATGTAAAAAGGAAAAGACTGATAAAGACAAATGTAGGTCCCCTGCAAACAGAAACAGGTGAATTGATTATGGGGAGCAAGGACATGGCAGACCAATTGAATAATTACTTTGGTTCTGTCTTCACTAAGGAGGACATAAATAATCTTCCAGAAATAGTAAGGGACAGAGGGTCCAGTGAGATGGAGGAACTGAGTGAAATGCATGTTAGTAGGGAAGTGGTGTTAGGTAAATTGAAGGGATTGAAGGCAGATAAATCCCCAGGGCCAGATGGTCTGCATCCCAGAGTGCTTAAGGAAGTAGCCCAAGAAATAGTGGATGCATTAGTGATAATTTTTCAAAACTCGTTAGATTCTGGACTAGTTCCTGAGGATTGGAGGGTGGCTAATGTAACCCCACTTTTTAAAAAAGGAGGGAGAGAGAAACCGGGGAATTATAGGCCGGTTAGCCTAACGTCGGTGGTGGGGAAACTGCTGGAGTCAGTTATCAAGGATGTGATAACAGCACATTTGGAAAGCGGTAAAATGATTGGACAAAGTCAGCATGGATTTGTGAAAGGAAAATCATGTCTGACGAACCTCATAGAATTTTTTGAGGATGTAACTAGTAGAGTGGATAGGGGAGAACCAGTGGATGTGGTATATTTGTATTTTCAAAAGGCTTTTGACAAGGTCCCACACAGGAGATTAGTGTGCAAACTTAAAGCACACGGTATTGGGGGTAAGGTATTGGTGTGGGTGGAGAATTGGTTAGCAGACAGGAAGCAAAGAGTGGGAATAAACGGGACCTTTTCAGAATGGCAGGCGGTGACTAGTGGGGTACCGCAAGGCTCAGTGCTGGGACCCCAGTTGTTTACAATATATATTAATGACTTGGATGAGGGAATTAAATGCAGCATCTCCAAGTTTGCGGATGACACGAAGCTGGGTGGCAGTGTTAGCAGTGAGGAGGATGCTAAGAGGATGCAGGGTGACTTGGATAGGTTGGGTGAGTGGGCAAACTCATGGCAGATGCAATTTAATGTGGATAAATGTGAAGTTATCCACTTTGGTGGCAAAAATAGGAAAACAGATTATTATCTGAATGGTGGCCGATTAGGAAAAGGGGAGGTGCAACGAGACCTGGGTGTCATTATACACCAGTCATTGAAAGTGGGCATGCAGGTACAGCAGGCGGTGAAAAAGGCGAACGGTATGCTGGCATTTATAGCGAGAGGATTCGAGTACAGGAGCAGGGAGGTACTACTGCAGTTGTACAAGGCCTTGGTGAGACCACACCTGGAGTATTGTGTGCAGTTTTGGTCCCCTAATCTGAGGAAAGACATCTTTGCCATAGAGGGAGTACAAAGAAGGTTCACCAGATTGATTCCTGGGATGGCAGGTCTTTCATATGAAGAAAGACTGGATGAACTGGGCTTGTACTCGTTGGAATTTAGAAGATTGAGGGGGGATCTGATTGAAACGTATAAGATCCTAAAGGGATTGGACAGGCTAGATGCGGGAAGATTGTTCCCGATGTTGGGGAGGTCCAGAACAAGGGGTCACAGTTTGAGGATAGAGGGGAAGCCTTTTAGGACCGAGATTAGGAAAAACTTCTTCACACAGAGAGTGGTGAATCTGTGGAATTCTCTGCCACAGCAAACTGTTGAGGCCAGTTCATTAGCTATGTTTAAAAGGAAGTTAGATATGGCCCTTGTGGCTACAGGGGTCAGGGGGTATGGAGGGAAGGCTGGGTTCTGAGTTGGATGATCAGCCATGATCATAATAAATGGCGGTGCAGGCTCGAAGGACCGAATGGCCTACTCCTGCACCTATTTTCTATGTTTCTATGTTTCTATACACAAATGTTGGAGGAACTCAGCAGGTTAGGCAGCATCTAAGGAGAGGAATAAACAGTTGACGTATCGAGCCAACCATAGAAAACATCCTCTTCACATCCACCCTATCCAGTCCTTTCAACATTCGGTAGGTTTTAATGAGCTCCCCCCCCTGCATTCTTCTAAACTCCAGTGAGTACAGGCCCAAAGCTGCCAAACACTCCTCAAATGTTAACCCTTTCATTCCCAGAATCATCCTCGTAATCCTCCTTTGGAATCTCTCCAATGACAACACATCCTGAGATGTGGGTGCCAAACGGTTGACAATACTCCAAGTGCAGCCTGTCTAGTATCTTATAAAGCTTCAGCAATATCTCCTTGTGTTTATATTCTATTCTCCTTGAGTGTATTGAATGCACTCCTAAGTCTCTCTGCACCTCTGCCATTTGAACCTCTCCCCAATTAGATAAAAGACTGCCCTATTGTTCCTTTTACCAAAATACATTATCATACATTTCCCAACATTGTATTCCATCTGCCAATTTTTTGCCCATTCTTCCAATTTTTCTAAGTCCTGCTGCAATCACATTGCTTGCTCAATACTATCTACCCCTCCACCTATCTTCATTTCATCTGTAAACTTTGTCACAAAAAGCCATAAATTCCATCATCTAAATCACTGACAAACAAGGTGAAAAGTAGCAGTCCCAATACTGACCACCACTAGTCACCAGTAGCCAACTAGAAAAATCCCCCTTTATTCCCACTTGCTGCCTCCTGCCTGTCAGCCAAGTACTCCGAGTGGGGTCTATCTAAGGTCTTATCTAGCTGTAACATTACCTCAAGGCTCTTGAACTCAATCCCATGGTTGATAAATGCTAACACACGATACGCCTTCTTAACAACACTGTCAACCTGCGCAGCAGCTTTGAGTGTCCTTTGGACATGAACCAAAGATCTCTCCGATCTTCCACACTGCCAAGAGTTTTATCATTAATACTATTTTCTGTCTTTAAATCTGACTTGCCAAAATGAACCATTTCACACTTATCTGGGTTGAACTCCAACTGCCACTTCTCAGCCCAGTTCTACATCTTATCGATGTCCCGCTGTAACATGACAACCCTCCAGACTATCCACAACACCCCCAACCTTTGTGTCATCAGCAAACTTGCTAATCCACCCTTCTACTTCTTCATCCAGGTCATTTAAAAAAATCACAAAGAGGAGGGGACCCAGAACAGATCCCTGTGGAACACCGCTGGTCACCGCTCTCCATGCAGAATATGAACCATTTACAACCACCCTTTGCCTTCTGTGGGTAAGCCAATTCTGGATCCACAAAGCGTGATCTCCTTGGATCCCATCCCTCCTTTCTTTCTGAATGAGCCTTGCATGAGGAATCTTATCAAATGCCTTAATGAAATTCATATATACTACATCCACTGCTCTACCTTCATCAATGTGTTTTCTTACATCCTCAAAGAATTCAATCAGGCTCGTAAGGCACAGCCTTCCCTTAACTTTCCTTTTCAGAAGTACCCCAGCCGTTTGAGTACTTCTTCTACTATGGAACATATCTCTCCTGCGCCTTGTGAACTATTCCCAGAAACTTCAGCCGTCTCTGCTCTGCCGTCATCCCCAGCAGCATCCTTTTCCATTTCAGCTGGGAAAGCTCCTCTCTCATGCATCTATAATTCCTTTTATCCATTGCGATACTGATGCTTCTCCCTCTCAAGTTGCAGTATGAATTCAATCATATTATGGTCATCATCTCCTCAGGGTTCCTTTACATTAATCTCCCTAATAAGATCTATGTTATTACACATACCCAGTCTAAGATAGCCTTTCCCCAAGCGGACACAAGCCCAAGCTGCTCTAAAAAGCCACCTCAGAGGCATTCAACTAACTCCCTCTCTTGCAATCCAACTCCAAACTGGTTTTTCCAATCCCCTTGCATATTGAACTCCCCCATTACAATCATGACTTTACCTTTACTACATATCTATTCCAGCTCCCTTTGCAATCTCAACCCCACATCTTGGCTACTATTTGGAGGCCTATATATGATTCCCATAATGGGCTTTTTATACATTGTTTCTTAACTCCACCCACAAAGATTCAACATTCTTTGACAAAGAGAAATGAAAGCCAACATAAAAGCAAAAGAGATGGCAGATAATAGTGCAAAAATTAGTTGGAATTTAAAGGATTTAAAAACCAACAGAAGGCAACTAAAGAAGTCATTAAGAAGGAAAAGATTGTAATACAAAAGTAAGCTAGTCAATAATATTAAAGAGGATACCAAAAGTTTATTCAGTGGATATTGGACCGCTGGAAAATGATGCTGCATTGGTAGTAATGGGGGACAAGATAACGACGTTGAAACTGAATAAGTAGTTTGCATCAGACTTCACTGTGGAAGACACTAGTAGCATGGTGGAAATTCGAGAGACTCAAGGGTCAGAAGAGTCTGAAGTTACAATTACTAGGGAGAAAGTTCTTGGGAAACTGAAAGGTCTGAAGGTAAGTTAGTCACCTGGACCAGATGGTGTACACCCCAAGGTACTGAAAGGGGTCACAGAAGAAATAAGGTCATAAGGTCAGAAGTGGGGGTGTTTGCAGATGATTGTACAATGTTCTGCACCATTCATGACTCCTCAGATAGTGAAGCAATTCATATCCAAATGCAGCAGGACCTGGACAATATCCAGGCATGGGCTGACAATTCAAAAATCAGAGTGCAAAGGGACTTGGGAGCCCTTGTCTAGAGTTCCCTAAAGGTTAATTTGCAGGTCGAGTTTGTGTTGAGGAAGGCAAATGCATTGTTAGCATTCATTTTAAGAGGACTAGAATATAAAAGCAAGGATGTAATGTTGAGACTTTATAGAGTACTTGTGAGTCCTCACTTGGAGTACTGTGATCAGCATTGGGCCCCTTATCTTAGAAAGGATGTGCTGATATTGGAGTAGGTTCAAAGGAGGTACGCAAAAATGATTCCGGGATTGAAAAGCTTGTAATACAAAGAGTGTTTATTGGCTTTGGCCTGTACTCACTGGAATTCAGAAACCTATTGAATGGTGAAAGGACTTGATAGATTGGATGCGGAGAGGATATTTCCTGTGGTAGGAAAATCTAAGTACAGAGGACACAGCCTCAAAGCAGAGGGGTGTCATTTTAGAATGAAGATGAGGAGGAATTTCTTTAGCCAGAGAGTGGTAAATCTGTGGAATTTGTTGCCACAGACAGCTGTGGAGGCCAAGTCATTAGGTATATTTAAGGCAGTGGTTGATAAATTCTTGATTGGTCAGGGCATGAATAGATATTGGGAGAAGGCAGGAGATTGGGGGCTGAGAAAGAAAATGGATTAGCCATGATGAAATGGTGGAGAAGACTTGATGGGCCAAATGGCCTAATTCTGTTCCTATCTCTTATGGTCTAATGGTCTTATGGTTTGGATGGATGCACAGATGGGAAGGGAATGCAGGGTTATGATCCAGGTGCAGGTTGATGGGACTAGGCAGAATAACAGTTTGAGATGGACTAGATGGGCTGAAAGGCCTGTTTCAGTTTTGTAGTGTTCTATAACTTTATGATTCTATCTTTTATCACCTACAAATATGGAAGGGAAGGGTTAGATTGATCAAGCGTATAGACCAGTTAGCCTGACCTCAGTGGTTGGGAAGATGTTAGAGTCAATTGTTAAGGATGAGGTGATGGAATGCTTGGTGACACAGGACAAGATAGTACAAAGTCAGCATTGTTTCCTTCAGGGAAAATCCTGTCTGACGAACCTGTTGGAATTCCTTGAGGAGATTACAAGTAGGATAGATAAAGGGGATGCAGTGGATGTTGTATATTTGTACTTTCAGAAGGCCTTTGACAAGGTGCCACACATGAGGCTGCTTACCAAGTTAAGAGCCCATGGTATTACAGGAAAGTTGCTAATATGGTTAGAGCATTGATGATTGGTAGGACGCAGCGAGTGGGAATAAAAGGATCCTTTTCTGGTTGGCTGCCAGTAACTAGTGATGTTCCGCAAGGGTTGATGTTGAAACCAATTCTTTTTATGCTGTATATACTGTAAATGATTTAGATGATGGAATAGATGGCTTAGTTGCCAAGTTTGCAGATGATACAAAGGTTGGTGGAGGGGCAGGTAGTGTTGAGGAAACAGGTAGGATGCAGAACGACTTAGACAGATTAGAAGATTGGGCAAGAAAGTGGCAAATGAAATACAGTGTTGGAAAATGCATGGTCATGCACTTTGGTACTAGAAATAAATGTGTGGACTATTTTCTAAATGGGAAGAAAATCTAGGAATCTGAGATGCAGAGGGACTTGGGAGTCCTTGTGCAGAACACCCTGAAGGTTAACTTGCAGATTGAGTTGGTGGTGAGGAAGGCAAATGCCATGTTAGCGTTCATTTCAAGAGGTCAAGGATACAAGAGCAAGGATGTGATGCTGAGGCTTTATAAGGCACTGGTGAGGTCTCACCTTGAGTATTGTGAACAGATTTGGGCTCCTCATCTTAGAAAAGATGTGCTAGCATTGGAGAGGGTTGACAGGAGGGTCACAAGGATGATTCCAGGAATGAAAGGGTTATCATATGAGGAATGTTTGATGGCTCTGGGTCTGTACTCGCTGGAATTCAGAAGGATGAGGGGGGATCTCATTGAAACCTTTCGAATGTTGAAAGGCCTAGACAGAGTAGGTGTGGAAAGGATGTTTCCCATGGTGGGAGAGTCTAGGACAAGAGGGCACGGCCTTACGATAGAGGGGTGCCCTTTTAAAACAGAGATGCGGAGAAATTTCTTTAGCCAAAGGGTGGTGAATTTGTGGAATTTCAGCCGTGGAGGCCAGGTCATTGGGTATATTTAAGGCAGGTTAGGTTCTTGATTGGACATGGCATCAAAGGTTACAGGGAGAAGGCTGGGAACTGGGGTTGAGGAGGAGATAGAAAAACAGGATCAGCCATGATTGAATGGCGGAGCAGACTCGATGGGCCAGATGGGCTAATTCTGCTCCTATGTCTTATGGTCTTATGGTATTATTAGGTTTCCAAGATAGTACTACCGATATAAGGTGAAGTTTTGCGGGGTGCTGATAATACTACTAACTTTTGAACCTTTGCATTTGAATCATTTGAACAATCTACAATTTTTGCGGTATTCTGAGGCGGCCACACTCTGCAGCCATCGGCATTCATCTCAGTGCTGAACTGACCCCGTACCTGTGCACTCAAATCCAGGGACTCTGCAGATCATGTTCTCTGTGATATTTGTTTACTTTTTTATTCTTTGTACAATTTGTTCCTCTATCTTGCATGCTGGATGTTTGTTGTTGTTGGTTTGTGTGAAGTTTTCATGGATTCTATTGTGTTTCTTTGTTTTGTGGCTGCCTGCAAGAAGCTGAATCAAGGTTGTGTTTGGTATGCATACATTGATCATAAATGTACTTTGAACTTTGAATACTGACTAGGTCAATGGAAATTGGTTTATTAATGTCACATGTTCTGAGATCCAGTGAAAAGATTTAGTTTACATACCATCTGATTTCTGAACAGGCCATGAATCTGTGCACACTTCCTCACTTTTTGTTCACTTTTTGCACTACTTATCACACTTTGACAGGGTAGGTCTTACACAGTGAACGGTAGGGCACTGAGGAGTGTAGAAGAATAAAGGGATCTGGGAATACAGATCCATAATTCATTGAAGGTGGCATCACAGGTAGACAGGTTCATAAAGAAAGCTTTTGGTATATTGGCTTCCATAAATCAAAGTACAGAGAATGTTATGTTGAAGTTGTGTAAGATGTTGGTGAGGCCAAATTTGGAGTATAGTGTGCTGTTCACCAACCTTCATGAAAGATGTAAGCAAGGTTGAAAGAGTACAAAGAAAATTTACAAGGATGTTGGCGGGTCTGGAAGACCTGAGTTAGATGGAAGGATTGAAAAGGTTAGGATTCTATTCCCTGGAACATTGAAGATTGAGGGGAGATTTGATAGAGATACACAAAATGATGAGAGGTATAGATAGGGTAAATGCAAGCAGGCTTTTTCTACTGAGATTGGGTGGGACTACAGCCAGAGGTCATGGGTTAAGGGTGAAAGGTTTAAGGGGAACATGAAGGGAAATTTCTTTACTCAGAGGGATGTGAGAGTGTGTCACGAGTTACCAGCACAAGTGATGCATGTGCCCAATTTCATTGTTTCAGAGAAGTTTGGATGGTAGAGATATGGAAGGCTATGGTCCCAGTGCAAGGCAATGGGAGCAAGCAGGTTAAATGGTTCAGCATGGACTAGATGGGCCAAAGGGCCTCTTTGACTTTTTATCTTCTTATTGTAATTTAATTTTTTAATGAACTGCACTCTACAAGACAAAAAATTTCATGACATATGTCAATAATACTAAACGTAATTCTGATTCAGACAGATCATTCCATGCCTCAGTGATAAAGGAGAATGCAGAGTATAGTGTTACAGCTACAGAGAAATTGCAGTGTAGACGCAGACAAATAAAGTGCAAAGGCTACACCTAGGTGGATCGGAAGATCAACAATTCATTTTTATCGTATGGCATCCATTCAAGAGTCTTTTAGCATGATTGCTGGAGTTGAGTATGATGTTCTCCTGAGGGCTTGTCTAATGGTGGGTCCTCAGGAGGCTGTCGTTTGTGGTTGTTCAGTTTTCCTTTCGCTGCTCGGCACAATGGAGTTCACTCTCATGTAACGCATCTCCCTCTTGAACATATTTGTTCCAAGTGTATTGAGTGAACTGTCTTCCCAATTTTTAGATGTTATGTTGAATTTCTTCAGACTGATTTTGAAGCTTTCTTTGAACGTTACCTTTGCCCACCAGAGACTCACTGACCTTCCTTCAACTGGGACTAAAGGATCTGTCTGGGGAGACGCGAGTTCGGTATACGGATGACATGACCTATCCATTGGAGTTGGCGTTACTTTATCGTGGTGGAGATGCTGTTCATGTTGGCCTCCTCCAGTACACTGGTGTTACTGCATCTATCATTTCAGCTGATCCTCAAAATCTCCCTTAAGGTTCAAGTTCAAGTTTAACTATCATAGAACCATGAACATGCAAATGAAACAGCATTCCTCTGGGGCCAGGGTATGAAACAGACACTATACAAGGCACGCACAGCACATTCAAGGCATCAAGCAAACGTGTAACACACATCAAAGTTGCTGGTGAACGCAGCAGGCCAGGCAGCATCTCTAGGAAGAGGTACAGTCGACGTTTCAGGCCGAGACCCTTCGTCAGGACTAACTGAAGGAAGAGTGAGTAAGAAATTTGAAAGTGGGAGGGGGAGGGGGAGATCCAAAATGATAGGAGAAGACAGGAGGGGGAAGGATGGAGCCAAGAGCTGGACAGGTGATTGGCAAAAGGGATACGAGAGGATCATGGGACAGGAGGTCCGGGGAGAAAGACAAGGGGTGGGGGAAACCAGAGGATAGGCAAGGGGTATAGTCAGAGGGACAGAGGGAGAAAAAGGATAGAGAGAAAGAACGTGTTTATAAAAATAAATAACGGATGGGGTACGAGGGGGAGGTGGGGCATTAACGGAAGTTAGAGAAGTCAATGTTCATGCCATCAGGTTGGATGCTACCCAGATGGAATATAAGGTGTTGTTCCTCCAACCTGAGTGTGGCTTCATCTTGACAGTAGAGGAGGCCGTGCATAGACATGTCAGAATGGGAATGGGATGTGGAATTAAAATGTGTGGCCACTGGGAGATCCTGCTTTCTCTGGCGAACAGAGCGTAGGTGTTCAGCAAAGCGGTCTCCCGGTCTGCGTCGGGTTTCGCCAAACATGTAGTCACACTATATATATATATATAGCCCAAGTCCCTGAGTGACATGTCCACAAATTGATGGTGCCCTTCACAGCAGCCTGAAGACAAACACACCCACAGGCATGCACACACTCCAGCTTGTCATTCCACTGATCAAACATTAGAGGGCAGCACCACCAGGAAATGCCAGCTCCCAACTGAGCATGCACCTTCCGAGGCTACACTGCCTCCGGCTTCTCCGCTCCTGGACTGCAGCTGCAGGTAAACCGTGGGTTGAGGCCTAGTCCTCGCTGCAGCTGAGACCACACAGCTCCCCTGCTATCCGTCGCGCCAACAAACGAGGGGAACGGGCCTGCGGCATCTTACGTTACCGACGTCCAACAGGGTCTTGCGACCACAAGAGAAAGGTGCAAGCCCATCACCTGCCTTCGTGCACCAACTCCGATGCCTTCCTGTAGCGGGCAGCAACAGGGTGCCCACCAAGTCCAGCTCCTCCGCCAATCAGCAGCTCGCTAATGGCATCGACCCACAGTATCTGAAGTTCTTAAAAGCCCAGCATTGTCTTGCAATCATAAAAAAGATGTTTAAAAGAGACAAAAACACCTTTGTTTGGTCCCCTGAGAGCCTGTCATGTCCGAGCGCACTGCCACCTTATCTGAAGTCTTTGGTGGTATTTTTCCAGGGCTTTCGGGTGTCTGCTGTGGGTGATCCACGATTCAGCTCCATACAGTAATGTAGGAAGGACGATTGCTTTATAGATCAAAAGTTTTGTTTGGACCTTATACCTGTAGGACAGAACAATGCAGCACAGGAAGAGGCCCTGCCATCCAAGAGCTCTGCTCTGATCACAACGATAAATTAAACTAAATCCATTTTTCCTGTACAGGATCCATAATCCTTTATTCCCCATCCATTCATGTGACTATGTGGAAGGTTCTTAGATCCTATCGTACCTGCTTCCAGAACCTCCCCTGGCAGTCCATTCCAGGTACCCAGTACTCTCCACGTAAAAATGCTTTCCCCTCAGAGCTCCTTTAAACTTTCTTCCTCTCACCTTAAATGCATTTTCTCTCATGTTGGGCCTTTCTGCCCTGGAAAAAGATTCTGACAGTGTAAGGAGCTCCTCCCCTCGGCTAGCCTACAGGGCACGCTTGGGCAAGGTGTAGCATCTGCTTAGCTCCCCGATCAGGGTCACATTGAAGCCATGGGAGCAGGTGGTGGATGGTCGTATGAGCAGCTGGTGCATATCACAAGCCCTGGTTATGTGGCCACTGACACCAGGCAGACGATCTTTGAAGAGTATTGCTAATGACTGGGATCACCCGTCTTGTAAAGACACTGCCCAGAAGAAGACAATGGCAAACCAATTCTGTAGAAAAATTTGCCAAGAACAATCATGGTCATGTAGACCATGATCACCCAGAACATACGATATGGCACATAATGATGATGATGGAATGGTGGCGAAGACTCGATGGGTTGAATGTCCTAATTCTAATCCTATGTCATATGGTTTTGCAGTCTTATTGGTCAACACAACCTGTCCTTGTGCTGCACTGGTTTATCTTGTAATAAACCGCTGTCAATCATTTAAAGCCAGACATCTTGTAAGTTTGCAAATTATTTCCGAAAAGCCTGATGGTTAGTCATTTCACATCAGCATTATCAGAACAGCGAGTGCTTGATAGTTATTATCTGAAATAGGATTATAAATGTATTGTACAGGAAGCGGAATTGCAGTGCTCAGTGAATTAGAGAGGATAATTTAATTTATCAATTATTTTCTTCTCCATGCCACATACACCAGGATACTTGAATCTATTAGTGCTGGAGGCAGGAATTCTTCAACACAGAAACAGGCTTTTCAGCCCATCTCATCCATGCTGAACTAATTCTGCCTAGTCCCATCTACCTGTACCAGGGCCATAGTCCTCCATATTGCTCCCACACATGTACTTATCCAAACGTCAAATAAATGTTTCAATTGAACCCACATCCACCACTTTGTTGGCAGCTCGTTCCACCCTTTGAGTGAAGAAGTTACCCTTCAGATTCCCCTTAAGCATTTCACCTTTTGTCCTAAACCCATGACATCTAGTCTCATCCAACCTGAGGGGATAAATCATTATCTTGTACACCTCTTAAGATTTTGAAGATTCCAACTCTCAGTCACTCTCAGATTAAAGCGTCAAGCAAGATTGAAATTGATGAGCGCGAGAGTGGAAGGTGAGTGGGTGTTCAGTGCCGCCTGTCTGCATTTGACTGGTCTCCCTCTCCCTCTCACTCGCTGCTACCTGAAGAAGTGTGGGAGCCTTGGGTCTTGGGCAAGGTTTGATCGGTGCAGTTTGAGGATTGGACTTGTTTTTTTTAAGAGGATTCTGCAGTTCATGTTATACGTGCTTCCGGTCAAGATGGCGCCAGCGAACAACAATTCCTCTGGTGACTTCTTCCAGATAGCCAATCATCTCAGTTTTTTCTGCTTATTCTTTTCATCTTAATTTTGGCTTTGAAACTGTTGGAGCCTGTGACTTACAGTTTGTAGATTGGTCGAGTGGGCTAGCACTCTGCTGTCCCCGAGAAAACTCCAGGAAGGAAATGCAAGCACGAGCTACCATGAGGAGAAGCTTAGAGATGAATGAGGGGCCGTGACGACTACTTCGCTCGCCAACTAAAGGGTCGAGGATGATTGAAACACCAAGGCAAAAGCAGAGGAGAGCAAGAGGTTCTCGGAGGAGCCACTGGTTTGAGTCGTTGACCTAAGAAGGGCCACCAGTTGCATAAGACCATAGGACAAGGGAGCAGAATTAGGCCATTTGGCCCACTGAGTCTGTTCCCCCATTTCATCATGGCTGATCCATTTCCCCCTCACCCCCAATCTCCTGCCTTCTTCCCGTATCCCTTCGTACCCTGACCAATCAATAATCTATCAACCTCTGCCTTAAGTATACTCAATGACTTGGCCTCCATATCTGCCTGTGGCATTGAATTCCACAGATTCACCACACGCTGGCTAAGGAAATTCCTCCTTATCTCTTTTCTAGAAGGACATCCCTCTATTTTGAGGCTGTGTTCTCTGGTCTTAGAGTTCCCCGTCATAGGAAACATCCTCTCCACATCCACTCTATCAAGTCCTTTCACCATTTGATAGGTTTCAATGATGTCACCGCTCATTCTTCTGAATTCCAGTGAATACAGGCCCAGAGCCATCAAACGATCTTCATATGACAAGCTGTTCAAATCTGGAATCATTCTCGTGAACCTCCTTTGAAACTTCTCCAGTTTCAGCACATCCTTTCTAAGATAAGGGGCCTCGAACTGCTCACAATACTCCAAATGAAGCCTCACCAGTGCTTTATAAAGTCTCAACATTACATCTTTGCTTTTATTCTAGTCCTCTTGAAATAAATACTAACATTGCATTTGCTTTCCTAACTACAGACTCAACCTGCAAATTAACCTTTAGGGAATCCTACACAAGAAATCCCAAGTCCCTTTGTGCGTCAGTTTTTTTGTATTTTCTTCCATTTAGAAAATAGTTAAATATTTTATTTCTGCTACCAAAGTGCATGATTATTCAATTCCTGATACTATTCCATCTGTCACTTCTTTCGCATTCTCCTAATCTGTCTAGATCCTCCTGTAGCCTGTCTACTTCCTCAAACCTACCTGCCCCTCCACCTGTCTTTGTATGGTCTGCAAACTGTGCAACAAAGCCATCAATTCCATCATTAACATGTAATGCAAAAAGAATTGGTCCCAACACGTACCCCTGTGGAATACCACTAGTCACTGGCAGCCAACCAGAAGAGTCTCCCTTTATTCCCACTCTTTGCTTCCTGCTGGTCAGTCACTGTTTTATCCATGCTAGAATCTTTCCTGTAATAACATGGGCTTGTAGCTTGCTAAGCAGACTCATATGTGGCACCTTGACAAAGGCCTTCTGAAAATCCAAATACACAACATCAACTGATCCTCCTTTGTCTATCCTGCTTGTTATTTCTTCAAAGAATTCCAACAGATTTGTCTAGCAAGATTTTCCTTTGAGGAAGCCCAAGCTGACTACGGCCTATTTTATCACGTGCCTCCAAGTACCCCAAAACCACATCCTTAACAATTGACTCCAACAGCTTCCCAAACACTGAGATCAGACTAACTAGACTATAAATTCCTTTCTTCTGTCTCACCCCCTTCTTGAAGAGTGGAGTGACGTGCAATTTTCCAGTCCTCTGGAACCATTCCAGAACCTAGCAATTCCTGGAAGATCATTACTAATCCTTCCACAATGTCGTCAGCCAGCTCTTTCAGAACACTGAGGTGTAAACCATCTGGTCCAGGTGACTTATCTACCTTCAGACTTGTCGGTTTCCCAAGAACCTTCTCCTTGGTAATGGCAACTTCACAGATTTCATGACCCCTGACACCTGGAACTTCCACCATACTCCTCGTGTCTTCCACAGTGAAGACTGATGCAAAATACTTATTCAGTTTGTCTGGCATTTCCTTGTCCCCCATCACTACATCTCCAGCATTGTTTTCCAGCGGTCCGATATCCACTCTAGTCTCTCTTTTGCACTTTACGTATCTGAAGAAACTTTTGGTATCCTCTTTAATATTATTGGATAGCTTACTTTCTCATTTCATCTTTACCTTCTTAAAGATTTTTTAGTTGCTTTCTATTGGTATTTGAAAGCTTCCCAATCCTCTAACTTCCCACCAATTATTGCTTTACTATATGCCCTCTATACAGCTTTTAAGTTGGTTTTGACTTCTCTTGTTATCCACAGATGTGTGATCTTGCCTTTAGATTACTTCTTCCTCTGTGCAATGTATATATCTTGTGCCTTCCAAATTGCTTCCAGAAATTCCAGCCATTGCTGCTTTGCTGTCATCCCTGGCAGTGTTCTTTTCCAATCAATTCAGGCCAACTCCTCTCTCATGTCTCTATAATTCCCTTTACTTCACTATTATATAGAAACAACTGACTAGCTTTTCCTTCTCAAATTTCAGGGTAAAATCGATCATATTATGATAATTTCCCCGAAGGGTTCTTTTACCTTAAGCTTTCTAATCAATTTTGGTTCATTGCGCAACACCCAATCTAGAATAGCTGATCCCCTAGCGGCCTCAGCCACGAGCTGCTCTAAAAAGCTACCTCATATGCATCCTAGAAATTTCCCTCTCTTAGAATCCAGCACCAACACCTGATTTTCCCAATCTACCTGCATATTGAAATCCCCCATGACTATTGTAACATTGTCCTTTTGGCATGCATTTTCTATCTCCTGTTGTAATTTGTAGACTACATCCTTACTACCATTTGGGGGTCTGCATACAACTCTTATCAGGGTCTTTTTACCCTTGTAGTTCCTTAGTTCTATGCACAATGGTTCAACTCCTTCCGACCCATTGTCTCCTCTTTCTAATTATTTGATTTCATTTTTTACCAAAAGAGCAACACCACCCCCTCTGCCTTCCTGCCTGTCCTTTCAATACAAAGTGTATCCCCTGACATTAAGCTCCCAGCTATAATCTTCTTTCAGCCACGATTCAGGGATGCCGACAACATCATACATGCCAATCTGCAGCTCTGCTACAAGTTCATCTAACACACACAATAAGTGCTGGTGAACGCAGCAGGCCCGGCTGCATCAATAGGAAGAGGTGCAGTCGACGTTTCAGGCCGAGACCCTTCGTCAGGACTAACTGAAGAAAGAGCTAGTAAGAGATTTGAAAGTGGGGGGGGGGGGGAGATCCAAAATGATAGGAGAAGGCAGGAGGGGGAGGGATGGAGCCAAGAGCTGGACAGGTGATAGGCAAAAGGGATACGAGACTGGAGAAGGGAGAGGATCATGGGACGGGAGGCCTAGGGAGAAAGAAACGGGGAGGGAAGCCCAGAGGATGGGCAAGGAGTATAGTGAGAGGGACAGAGGGAGAAAAAAAGAGATAAAATTTTTAAAAATAATAATAATAAATAAATAAATAACGGATGGGGTACAAAGGGGAGGTGGGCATTAACGGAAGTTAGAGAAGTCAATGGGCTTCCCTCCCCTTTCTTTCTCCCTAGGCCTCCCGTCCCATGATCCTCTCCCTTCTCCAGCCTTGTATCCCTTTTGCCAATCAACTTTCCAGCTCTTAGCTCCACCCCTCCCCCTCTTGTCTTCTCCTATCATTTTGGATCTCCCCCTCCCCCTCCCACTTTCAAATCTCTTACTAGCTCTTCTTTCAGTTAGTCCTGACAAAGGGTCTTGGCCCAAAACGTTGACTGTACCTCTTCCTAGAGATGCTGCCTGGCCTGCTGCGTTCACCAGCACTTTTTGTGTGTGTTGCTTGAAATTTCCAGCATCTGCAGATTTCCCCGTGTGTACAAGTTCATCTGTTATTCCGTGTACTGCGCACGTTCAAATACAACAGCTTCAGTCCTGTATTCACCATTCTTGATCTTGTCTGCCTTTTACATTGCAACTCATCCTGTTGACTGCAAATTTGGCCTATCATCAGCTTCTCCTTGCTAGGAGTCTCACCACACATTGCCTCTGTTTGTAAACCTACTACCTCATCTTCAGCACTATCATTCTGTTTCCCATCCCCCTGCCAAATTAGTTGAATCCCACCTGAACAACTCTTGTCAACCTGCCCGCAAGGATATTGAACCCTCTTGGGTTCAGGTGTAACCCATCTCTTTTGTGCAGGTTATACCTTCTGCAGAAAAGATTCCAATGATCCATAAATCTGAACCCTTGCTCCCTGCACCAGTTTCTCAGCCACATATTCACCTGCCAGATCATCCTATTCTTACCCTCACAGGCACACGTCACAGGCAGCAATCCAGAGATTACTACCCTGGACGTCTTGTTTCTCAGCTTTCTACCTCGCTCCTAAAATCTCTCTTCAGGACCTCTTCACCTTGTCTACCTATGTCATTGGTGCCAATATGCACCAAGACGTCTGGTTTCCCACCCTCACCCTTGAGAATGCCATGGACCCGATCCAAGACATCCCTGATCCTGACACCAGGGAGGCAGCATACCATCTGGGTGTCTTTATTGTCCTCTCTGAATCTTGTCTCTGTTCCTCTGACAATGGGATCTCCTATCAGTACTGCAGTCCTCTTCACCCCTCTGCGCTCCCGTGGTAGGTCATCCCCTTCAATAGTATCTGAAGTTGAATACTTAATATTGAGGGAATGGCCACCGGTGTACTCTGCACTGGCTGTGCATTTCCCGTCCTTCTTCTGACAGTCACCCAGCTACCTGTCTCCTGCAAGCTCGGGGTGATTACCTCCCTGTAGGTCCTGTCTTACACCTCCTCCTTCACCCGTATGAGCCAAGGGTCATCAAGCTGTGGCTCCAGTTCCTTAAGAGCTGCAACTCGGTAACCTGGTGCAGACGTGTTTATCCGAGAGCTGTCCCACATCCCACACACAGTACAAACCACTGCCCCTGGAGCCATTCTCACTGATTTACTATGTCCAAACAGATGAGGAATGAATGGGTAAGGACAGAGAGAGAGAGAGTAATTTACAAGAAACCCAAGCCTGATGAGCGAAAGCCACTCTAAAGACTGGCACACTTAAAAACAATGGCTGCACCGCTTGAATTTGAATTACTCTTACTGGCCCTTCCCAATGAATCCCTCTTGCTGATTGGTCGCTCCTCAACTCAGGAAAAAACGCCGCGAAACTTTGCCTTCAAAATCTTGATTGCCGCCTAGATTAAAGGGTAGCTATTTTCGCGCACCCCTGGTGTGGATTGACCAACTCAGAAAACTGATTTGAACCTCAACTTTTTAAATCTTGGATGCGGACCTGACTGAACGGAAGCTCTTTTTAAGCATTTCCGCTTGCTGACTGGTCACTCCTCAAATCAGAAAAACTGCCTCAGAACTCTGCCTTCAAAATCTTGGACACCGCCCTGATTAAAAAGTAGCTCCTTTAACGCATCCCCGGTCTGGATTGTCAAACTCCAGTCGCTGGCCTTGTGGGGATTACTGGTTCGCTGCACTCAGAGGGGCTGCCAGTTTGTGAAGCTGCCCTCGGAGGGGCCGCTGATTTGAGTCACTGCCCTCTGAGGGGCCGCTGGGTCCCGTTGCTCTCAGAAGTGTGATCGAAATTCTGGGATTTATGGATTGGACTGTTGTTCAAACTGACTGTAGTTCATATTGGACTCTTTCAGTTCGATGTTCTTTTGTGTTCTCGCCCACAAGGTGGAGGAGGAGCTTAAGAGGAGATAATGGTGCCCAACAGCGACTCCTTTGCTTGTAACTTTGGAAACAGCTCTGTTTCTATGGTTAATATCTCTATTTTTCTCTTTCAGGGTTCTTTTGAAGACCCTGACCTTTCACTTCCTTTATCCTTAAGTAAGATAACTGAAAATGTGGTAGTCAAACATACTTTGAGGATATGAATACAATTTAGAGAACATTTTGGTTTATTGAGATTATCCCTTTTTAGTTCCATTTTTTAAAATTATTTTTTAAAGCCTTCTATGACTGATGTAGTTTTTAAACAATGGGAAGGATTGGGCATTACATGTTTCCGGGATCTGTTTGTTGGAGGAAGTCTTTCTTCATTTGAACAATTGTCAACTAAATATAGTTTACCAAAAACCCATTTTTTTCGGTACTTACAAATTAGAGATTTTCTGCAATGCCAATTATATACATTTCCTAATAGTCCTGATAAGAACATACCAGATGAAAATCTTAACATGAAATCATTTTGTAATGGTTCAATATCCAATATTTATGATTTGTTGTTGGGAATGAGAAATGATTCTTTAGACAAAATCAAAAATCTTTGGGAACAAGATATACAGACTTCAGTTTCTGAAGAAACTTGGAATGAGATTTTTAAATTGGTTAATACTTCATTGTTATGTGCCTCCTACACATTCCCTCCTACAATTTAAAGTGGTTCATAGGGCTTATATGACCAAGGATAAGTTATCTCGTTTTTATAGGGATATATCTCCCTACTATGATAGGTGTAACAATGGAGAAGCTTCACTTATTCATGTGTTTTGGACGTCCAAGTCTTGGAAAATATTGGAAGGAAGTATTCCAAACTTTTTCTGTGCTCTTTAAAGTAAATTTTAAGCCTAATCCTTTGACTGCCCTAGTTGGTATTGTTGGAAGGAAAGATATCATTTTGAAGACATCTGATCTGCACATTCGGGCTTTTATCTCTCTTATGGCTAGGAGGACGTTTTTGTTTAAATGGGAGGATGCTGTTCTGCCTAATCATGCTCAGTTGTTACGGGATGTTATGGTATGCCTAAATTTAGAAAAGATTCATTGTTCAATTTCTGAATCTAACCAAGATTTTCAAAAATTGTGGGGGCCGTTTTTAAATTATTTTCATAATCTTTGACTTCGTCATAAAGTACAGAAGTTGGTTAATAGTATATTTTATTATCTGATAAGGTTTTTTCTTTCTTTTTTTCCCAAACAGCTTTGACTTTGGTAGTGAGTGTAGATCTTTTTTTTAATATAAAATTGTTCATATTCTAATAAGCGAATTAATCTAATCCATATGAATATAGAGTAAGGAGTTTGTTAATGTGATTCAATATACTGTATCTGGTATTATGTTTTTTCTTTTGTTTTATAATATGTATTCTCTTGGACTCTGTATTCTTCTATATAGAAATCAATAAAAAATATTGGAAAAGAAAGAAGACCCTGACAAGGAGTTACACACTGACTATGGTTCTTCGTGGGAACGGGACCCACTCCAGGGGTTTCATGACTAGCTGTTATTCAACATGCCAAGGATGCAGCCTAAGAGATTAGCATGCCTTCGGAGTCCCAGGATCTCGTGACTCTGGAGACAGCAGACCAAAGGTTGGTGTCCCGGCAGGAAATCGGTGTGACATGGGAGATGGAAGATCTATGGCTGCGTGCCCAAAGACCTGATATCTTTGGGCACGGAGCTCGGAAAAACTGACACAGCGGACTTATAACATTGTAAATCGGTGAATTGTTTGTTATGTCTCCCCTCTCACTGTGAAACGGAGACAACTCTTTCTTGCTTATTAGGGAGAGGGAGAGAGCCTGTGGTATGTCGAATACTGGGTGAAGGAATGCTTTCATGTGCTGGTGGGGAGGGGGAGACATTGAGGTTCTAACATTTAACTGTCATACATTCTTTGGGGGCCCTCCTCTGTTTTCGTGGATGTCTGTGAAGAAAAAGAATTTCAGGATGTATATTGTATACATTCCTCTGACATTAAATGTACCTTTGAAACCTTTGGAACATTTTTTTTTGTTGCCGATTGGCAGGCTGGGTGGTTTGATGTCCTTGTTGTTTCTATATGTGGATAATCCCTTAGTTTTTGTGCTAGGGAGGGGATGGGAAGGTTTGGGATTTTGCTTTTTGTGCATGAGGGATTATAACTAGAGTGTGAACTAGAGCTTTTGATGTTTTCTTTGAACAAGTTCCACGCTGTTTCTTTGTTTTGTGGCTGGCTGCAGGAAGATGAATCGCAGGGTTGTGTACTGCATACATATTTTGATAATAAATGTACTTTGAATCTTTGAAGATTTTGTTAGGTTAATTGGCCACTATAAGTCACCATCAGTGTGTCGGTGAATGGGGAAGGGGATGGGGGAGTAGATTCATTTATTCATTATGTGCCATGTCGTATGACATGGGCGATCGTGGTCTTTCCATGACCATGATTGTTCTTGGCAATTCTTTTCTACAGAAGTGGTTTGCCGTTGCCTTCTTCTGGGCAGTGTCTTTACAAGACGGGTGACCCCAGCCATTATCAATACTCTTCAGAGATTGTCTGCCAGGCGTTAGCGGTCACATAACCAGAACTTGTGATGTGCACCAGCCGCTCATACGACCACCCACCACCTGGTCATGTGGCTTCACGTGACCCTGATCGGGGGGCTATGCAGCTGCCACACCTTGCCCAAGGGTGACCTGCAGGCTAGTCGGGGAAGGAACACCTTACGCCTCCTTTGGTAGAGATGTCCCACCTTGCCACTGGGAGTTGATTGAAGAGTATAATGTGATTAGTACAGCAATACCACTTACTGTAGTCTTTGTTGTGACACACGCACTTTATTTGCCTACCTGCACTGCACTTTCTCTGTAACCATACATTCTCAGCCGATCAAGCGTCTCGGCCTGAAATGTCGACTGTTTACTCATTTCCATTGATGCTGCCTGACCTGCTGAGTTCCCCCAGCATCTTGTGGGTGTTACATTATATTCTGCACTCTGTTTTTTTTTAATGCAGCTCGTCTAAGAGGAGGAAAACTCCGATCTCAAACCTCCACTGCCTTGAGGCTATACCCACTCATGGGGAGGACTTCGGGTGCAAAGCCCCAGGGAAATACCCAGAGCTGGAGTCCCGAAGGCAGTCCTACGTTGAGTTCTTTGCAGTGTCGTTGCTATTCATCTCTGCCGCTCCTTTGTGGAGAGGGGGAGCATGGGCAACAATTTGCTCTCCTTATCACACTGGCTTGGCTTGTGTAACGATTGACTGTGCTTCACCAACAGTATAGACAGTGAGGACACAATATCCATGGTCAACCCCCACCAACAGAGAGCCTCATATTCTGCATTGTGTTAGCTATGTAACGATGTACGGCATAATCTGTTTGACATACAACAGTTTGCAATCTGGTTGCCATCTGCCTGGCTTAGAACGTAGAACAATACAGCACAATACAGTCTGTTCGATGTGCTGCCATTTTAACCTACTCCAAGATCAATCTAACCCTTCCTTCTCACATAACCCTCCATTTATCTTGCATCCATGTGCCTGTCTAAGGGTCTCTTAAATGTCCCTAATGTATCTGTCTCTACTACCACCCTTAGCAGGGCGTTCCATGCAGCCACCACTCTCTGTAAAAATTCTACCCCTGACATCCCCCTATACTTTCCTGCAAGCATTTTAAAAATATGCCCTCTTGTACTTGCTACTTGCCCCTGGAAAAAAAGATATCTGGCTATTCAAGCAACACTCACAAAATGCTGAATGAGATGCCCCCTGCAATGAGTTGAGGCCCAGAGCCATGCACCGGTCCTCATACGGTAAACCCTTCATTCCCAGAAACATTCTCGTGAACCTCCCCTGATCCCCCTCCTATGTCAGCACATCCTTCTTAGATAACTGCTTACAATACTCACCGGTACCTTATAAAACCTCAACATTACATCATCTCTTTTGCATCCTAGTCAAATAGAAAGCAAGGGTGTAATGTTTTAATAAAAAACCCAACTTCATCCAACCTCTCGTTATAGCACATGTCCTCTAATCCAGGCAGCATCTCGACGAGCAACGCACACAAAATGCTGGAGGAACTCAGCAGGCCAGGCAGCGTCTATGGGAAACAGCACAGTCGACGTTTCGGGCTGAAACCCTTCAGCAGGACTGGAGAAAAGAAGCTGAGGAGTAGATTTGAAAGGTGGCGGGAGGGGAGAGAGAAACACCAGGTGATAGGTGGAACTTGGAGGGGGAGGGATGAAGCAAAGAGCTGGGAAGTTGATTGGTGAAAGCGACAGAAGGCCAGAAAGAAAAAAGGAGAGGTGGGGGGAAGAAGCACCACGGGAGGTGATGGGTGGGCAAGGAGATAACATGAGAGAGGGACAAGAGGAAGGGAAATGGTGAAGTGGGGGGCATTACTGGAAGCTTGAAAAATCGATATTCATGCCATCAGGTTGGAGGCTACCCAAACAGAATATAAGGCATGGTTCCTCCAACCTAAGTGTGGCCTTATACCGACAGTGGAGAAGGCCATGGATCCATGGATGGACATATCAGAATGGGAAGTGGAATTAAAATGGGTGGCCACTGGGAAATCCCACTTGTTCTGGCGGATGGAGTATAGATGCTCGGTGAAGCGGTCTCCCAATCTATGTTGGGTCTCACCAATATACAAGAGGCCACACCGGGAGCACTGAACACAGTACGAACCCAGCAGACTCGCAGGTGAAGTGTCGCCTCACCTGGAAGAACTGTTTGGGGCCCTGAATGGTGGTGAGGGAGGAGGTGTAGGGGCAGGTGAAGAACTTGTTCTGCTTACAAGGATAAGTGCCGGGAGGGAGATCAATGGGGAGGGACGAATAGACAAGGGAGCGATCCCTGTGGAAAGCAGAAGGCGGGGGGAGAGAAAGATGTGCTTGGTGGTGGGATCCCGTTGGAGATGGCGGAAGTTTCGGAGGATTATGTGCTGGATGCGAAGGCTGGTGTAGTGGTAGGTGAGGACAAGAGGAACCCTATCCTGGTATTGTGGCCGGAGGATGGGTTAAGAGCAGATGTGTGTGAAATGGAAGAGATGCAGTGGAGGGCAGAGTTGATGGTGGAGGAAGGGAAGTCACTTTCTTTGAAAAAGGAGGACATCTTCTTTGTTCTAGAATGAAAAGCCTCATCATGAGAGCAGATGTGGCAGAGACAGAGGGATTGAGAGACGGGAATGGCACTTTTACAAATAGCAGGGTGGGACGAGGTATAGTGCAGGTAGCTGTGAGAGTCCGTAGGTTTATAACAGACATCGGTGGATGAGCTGTCTCTGGAGATAGAGACAGTGAGATCGAGAAAGGGGAGGGAGGTGTTGGAAATAAGCCAGGCGAATTTGAGGGCCGGGTGGAAGTTGGAGGCAAAGTGGATGAAATCGACGAGTGTAGCACGGGTGCAGGAAGCAGCCCCAATGCAGTCGTCGAAGTAGCATTGGAAAAGTGCGGGACTGTCACCAGTGCAGGCTTGCAACACAGGCTGTTCCATGTAGCCAACGAACAGGCAGGCATAGCTGGGACGCTTGCGAGTACCTATGGATACTCCTTTTGTTTGAAGGAAGTGGGAGGACCCAAAGGGGAAATTACTGAGAGTGAGGACCAGTTCCCTAGGAGGAGGAGAGTGGTGCTGGACAGGACCTGTTGGGTCTGGTGTCGAGAAAGAAATGGAGAGCTCTGAGGCCTTCCTGGTGAGGGGTGGGGGGTGGAGGTGCATAGGGACTGGATATCCTTAGTAAAATGGATGGGGGCCAGGGAACCTGAAATTCTTGAAAAGATCAAGAGCGTGTGAGGTACCACGGATGTAGGTGGGAAGGGACTGAGCAAGGGGGGATAAAACAGAGTTGGGGTATGCAGATATGAGTTCAGTGGGGCAAGAACAAGCTGAAACAATGGGTCTGACTGGACAAGCAGATTTCTGGATTTTGGGTAGGAGGTAGAAACGGGAGATGCAGTGTGTGGGAGCTATGAGGCTGCTTGCAGTGGATGCGGGTTCCTCCAGCATTTTGTGTGTGTTGCCCAGATTTCCAGCATCTGCAGATTTTCTCTTGTTTGTTATCTGGCTATCCACTCTATTTCTGCTTCTTATCATCTTGTACACCTCTATCAAGTCACCTCGCTTCCTCCTTTGCTCCAAAGAGAAACACCCTAGCTCACTCAATCTCCCCTCACATGACATGCTCTCTAATTCAGGCAGCATCCTGTTAGATCTCCTCTGTACCTTCTCTAAAGCTTCCACAGGGTTTTATAGAGCTACAACATTATTTCATGGCTCTTGAACTGAATCCCCATATACCTTCTTAACCACTCTATCAACTTTCGTGACAGCTTTGAGGGATCTATACATGTACACTGCAAGAACCATCTATGCTGTCTGGTTTAGTGGACGGACTATAAGGAGGGGTAGGATAAACTTGGGTTGTTGTCTCTGGAGCAGCAGCAAAGGCTGAGGGAGATCTGATAGAGGTTTACAAGGTTATCAGAAATTATAAATGGAGTAGACAGCTGGATTCATTTTCCTGGGATTGAAATGTCTAATACTAGAGAATTGTCTATCACTAGACATCCAAATGTCTAATAATAGAGAACATGTATACCACTAGATATCAAAAAGACTAATAGAGAACATGTCTACTACTAGACATCTAAAAGACTAATAATATAGAACATGTCTACCACTAGACATTTAAATGTCTAATACTAGAGAACATGTCTACCACTAGATATCTAAAAGACTAATACTATAGAACATGTCTATCACTGGACATTTAGATGTCTAATACTAGAGGACATATCTACCACTAGACGCCTATATGTCTAATACTAGAAGACATGAATTTAAGCTGAGGAGGGAAAGTATGGGGCAAGTTTTTTTTACACAGAGAGTGGTGGTGGCCTGGAATGCACTGCCAGGGGTGGTAGTGGAAGCAAGTACAATAGAACAGTTTAAGATGCTCTCAGCCAAGCATATGAATAAGCAGGGAATGGAGGGAGATGGAATACGTGCAGCCAAATAGGTTAGTTTAACTAAAACTCATCATTAATTAGCTCTCCACAGCATTGTGGACTGAAGAGTCTGTTACTGGGCTGCAGTATATTATGCTCCGTCTAACTCAGTACATACAACACTGAACATCCTACTGATATCATCGATAACATTTTAGGTTTAAATCCTCTTCAGAAGGGATTAATAACATCTATCTATGATATAATTATGAAATTACAGCCGGGTATATCTGATAAAATTAAAAATGAATGGGAAAGGCAACTTCAACTTCACCTACCTACAGAGAAATGGGAAAAATTTTTCAATTAGTTAGTACTTCCTGTATATGTGCCAAACATACACTAATACAATTTAAGGTAGTGCATAAGGCCCACATGTCCAAAGATAAATTAGCTCACTTTTATTCCCATATAAATCCTATTTGTGACAGATGTCACTCTGAAGTGGCTTCTTTAACTCTTATGTTTTGGACCTGCCCTCTTTTGGAAAAAATTTTGGAAAGATATTTTTGATATTATCTCAACAGTTCTGTGTTTTGATTTACAACCCCATCCTATTATGGCAATTTTTGGTTTGCCAATGATGGAACATACATTTTTATCCTCTTCAGTCTGTCAGATGATTGCATTTGTTACTTTAATGGCCAGAAGATCCATTTTATTGAACTGGAAGGAGACCAATCCTCCTACTACATTTCAATGGTTTTCCCAAACTATATTATGTTTAAATTTAGAAAAAATTATAAGTGACATTTTCGATCCTTTGGTTAAATTTGAAGAGACTTGAAAACCATTTATTCAACGTTTTCATATGATGTAATTTGACCTTTCCAAATCCTTCTTATTAACTTAAAATATATGAATAGAGGAGTGGAGTTGACGACATTATCGAACGTCAAGCAACATACATCAAAGTTGCTGGTGAACGCAGCAGGCCAGGCAGCATCTATAGGAAGAGGCGCAGTCGACGTTTCAGGCCGAGACCCTTCGTCAGGACTGCGTTCACCAGCAACTTTGATGTATGTTGCTTGAATTTCCAGCATCTGCAGAATTCCTGTTGTTTACATTATCGAACGTGTTTGATTTAAGATAATGGTCTAGCCTTGTTTTGTTCCGTTTGCTTTTTTGGGTTTAGTATTTAGTTCTTTTTGTTTTGTTTCTTTTTGGGGGTTTTCTTTGTATTTTTTTCCTTCCTCCTCTATGATTAATTACATCATGAGTTTGGAAGTCTATTATACTTGTATTATTTGAAATCTTTTTTGTATATGCTTATTAACAATAAGATTATTCCAATATCTCTGTATCAACATTGTTATTCTGTTTATAACTTTGGAAAATTAATAAGAAGATTTAAAAAGGAAGAAAGAACACTGAACAGTACAGGCAGTTCAGCTCACGATGCTGTAACAACCCTTTAACCCACTAACCCTTCCCTCCCACATAGCCTTCCATTTGTCTGTCATCCATGTGCCCCTTGTAAGACTTAAATGCCCTAATGTATCAGCCTCTACCACCACCCTGGCAGCGCATTCCATGCACCCACCTCTCTGTGTGTAAAAAAAATACATTCCTTCTGCCACCTTTTGCTCATCCCCCTAATCCGTCAAAGTTCCTCTGCAACCTCTCTGCTTCCTCAACACTATCTGCCCCTCTGCCTATCTTCTCATAGACCTTGGCCTTCACCCTGCCTTGTGTAGCTGGATTCTAGACTTCCTGTCTGATCGCCGGCAGGTGGTAAGAGTGGGTTCCCTCACATCTGCCCCTCAGGGCTGTGTCCTAAGCCCCCTCCTTTACTCTCTGCATACCCACAGCTCCAATCTGCTAATTAAATCTGCACACTGATTGGCATATTCTCAATTAATAACGAGGTAGCCTACAGAGAGGTTACCACCCTGACACAGTGGTGTCAAGTCAAGAAAACAGCCTTTCTCTCAATGTCGCAAAAACAAAGGAGCTGGTTGTGGATTACAGGAGGAATGGAGACAGGCTAACCCCTATTGACATCAATGGGTCTGGGGTTGAGAGGGTGAACAGCTTTAAGTTCCTCGGCCTACACATTACTGAGGATCTCACGTGATCTGTACATACCTGCTGTGTGGTGAAAAAAGCACAATAGCACCTCTTTCACCTCAGACGGTTGAAGAAGTTTGGCCCCCAAATCTTAAGGACTTTCTACAGGGGCACAATTGAGAGCATCCTGACTGGCTGCATCATTGCCTGGTATGGGAACTGTACTTCCCTCAATCGCAGGACTCTGCAGAGAGTGGTGTGGACAGCCCAGCGCATCTGTAGATGTGAACTTCCCATGATTCAGGACATTTACAAAGACAGGTGTGTAAAAAGGGCCCGAAGGATCATTGGGGACCCGAGTCACCCCAACCACAAACTGTTCCAGCTGCTACCATCCTGGAAACGGTACTGCAGCATAAACGCCAGGACCAGCAGACTCCAGGACAGCTTCTTCCACCAGGTCATCAGACTGATTAATTCATACTGACACAATTGTATTTCTATGTTGTATTGACTGTCCTGTGGTACATACTATTTATTACAAATTACTATATATTGCACATTGCACATTTAAATGGAGACGTAACGTAAAAGATTTTTACTCTTCATCTACATGAAGGATGTAAGTAATAAAGTCAACTCAACTCAATTCATATCATCAGTAAAACTTGCCACAAAGCCATCAATTTCATCATCCAAATCGCTGACATAGAACATAAAAAGAAGTTGTCCCAACAGACACCCCTGTGGAACACCAGTACTCACTGGCAGCCAACCAGAAAAGCCTCCCTTTATTCCCACTCACTGCCTCCTGCCAATCAGTCAATGCTCTATCTATGCTAGTACCCCTCCTGTAATATCTTGGGTTCTTATCTTGTTAAGCAGCCTCATGTGTGGCACCTTATCAAACACCTTCTGAAAATTCAAGTACACATCATCCACTGATTCTCCTGTGACTATTCTGTTTGTTGCAGTATTTCTTCAAAAATTTCCAACAGACTTGTCAGGCTAGCTCTTCCCTTAAGGAAACCATGCTATCTTTGGCCTATTTTATCATCTATCTCCAAGTACCTCGAAGCCACATCCTTAACAATTGACTCCAACATCTTCTCAACAACTGAGGTCAGACTAACTGACCTAGAACTTCTTTTCTTCTGCTTCTCTGCTTTCTTGAAGAGTAGAGTGACATTTGCAACTTTCCTGTCCTCTGGAACCATGCCAGACTCTATTGCTTCTTGAAAGGTCATTAGTAATACGTCCACAATCTCTTCAGCTACCTCCTTTAGAATCCTGGGGTGTAGGCCATTAGGTCTAGGGGACTTATCTACCTTCAGACCTTTCAATTTCCCAAGCACTATCTCCCTAGTAATAGCAACTGCTGCCCCTTAACACACCTGCCTTTAAAATACTTACTCTTCTTTGAGATGTATGTATCCTGCACCTGCGAAATTGCCCCAGAAACCCCAGCCATTCCTGCTCTGCCATTATCTCTGTGAGTGTTCCATTCCAATCAACCTTGGGTAGCTCCTTTCTACTGCCTCTGTAATTCCCTTTACTCCAATGTAATACTGATACATCTGGCTTTATCTTCTCCTTCTCAAACTGCAGGGTGAATTCCATCATATTTTGATCACTGTCTCCCAAGGGTTCCTTTACGTTAATAGAAACAGAACCTTTAGCCCACCTAGTCCATGCTGAACTGCTATTCTGCCTAGTGCTGTCGACCTGCATCTGGACCATTGCTCTCCATATCCCTCCCATCCATGTACCTATGCAAACTTCTTTTCAAACTTCTTATCAAACTTGCAACCATTATTTCCACTGGCAGCTCGTTCCACACTCTCACCACCTTCTCAGTTAAGAAGTTCCTGCTCATCTTCCTTAAAATTTCACCTTTCACCCTTAACCCATGGCCTCTTCTTCTAGTATCACCCAACCTCAGTGGAAAAAGCCTGCTTACATTTACCCTATCTATACCTCTCATAATTTTGTATGCCTTTATCAAATCTCCCCTCATTCTTCTTTGCTCCAGGGAATGAAGTTCTAACCTATTCAACGTTTCCCCATAACTCTGGTCCTCAAGTCCTGGCAACATCCTTGTAAATTTTCTCTGTACTCTTTCAATCTCTCCCGTTGTGAGTTAGTGAAAACAGCACACAATACTCTAAATTTCATTTTGCGTTCCTCTAGCAATTTGTGTGTTGTTATAGATTGTGAGGTACCTGGGGCTATTCTGACATCATGAAAGGCTCTCTACAGATGGGTGGCTCAAATTGGACTCACTGATACCATTGTGCAGCACCTTGGGATCTCAATCATTACGTAGAAGTGATTTATTAGTGTGATTGTCATTGCTGGGGTAAATCTAATTCCTTTACACAAGTTAAAGTTGGTATTTTCTAAGATTGGTTTTATCTGTCACATGTACACGGAAACAATACAGTGAAATGCATCATTTTACGTCAATGATCAATACAGTCCGAGTATTGCGCTGGCGGCAGCCCAGTCGTGTCTCCATGCACTGTATATTTTTGTATTGCGGGAAAAAGCTGGTGCACCCGGTGTAAATCAATGCAGTCACAGGGGAAATGCACAAACAGTGGCAGTAATCGAACCCAGATCAGTGATCGCTGTTGCTGTGAATCGATTGTGCTAACCACTAGGTTGCTCTGCTGTCCTACTCCTCTGGAAGAACATAGGTTACACAACATCCCTTTCACCCCACTAAACACTCCCTCTACTATTGACACACAGTGGCCGCAGTGTGCACCATCTACAAAACACACTGTGTTACTCAGCCGATCTACTCTGATAAACCCTCCCACCCAGAAAGGCAAGGGTTCCCCTCCTAGTCACACACCATCCCCACTTGGAAATATATCACTGTCGCTGGGTCTGAATCCTAGAACTCCCTCCCCCCCAACAGCACTGTGTGGGGGGTGGGGTCTTCCTTCACCAGAAGGACCACTAGGAGACTGTAGAGAGTCATTCAAAATATCGGAACCCAAGAACCTTCCAGTCTATAGCAACACACAGAAAATGCTGGAGGAACTCAGCAGGTCAGGCAACATCTATGGAGGGGAATAAAGAGTCGACATTTCGGGCCGAGACCCTTCTTCAGGACTGGAAAGGAAGAGAACAGGAGAGAGGAGGGGAGGTAGAAACTGGCAGATGATAGGTGAGACAGTCTGAGGGGTGAGGTGGGTGGGGGAGTGAGAAGCTGGGGGGGGGATAAGAGGAAGAGGTAAAGAGCTGAAGAAGAGGGAATCTGCAAACATGAGGAATTCTGCAGATGCTGGAAATTCAAGCAACACACATCAAAGTTGCTGGTGAACGCAGCAGGCCAGGCAGCATCTCTAGGAAGAGGGACAGTCGACGTTTCAGGCCGAGACCCTTCGTCAGGACTAACTGAAGGAAGAGCTAGTGAGAGATTTGAAAGTGGGAGGGGGAGGGGGAGATCCAAAATGACAGGAGAAGACAGGAGGGGGAGGGATAGAGCCAAGAGCTGGACAGGTGATAGGCAAAAGGGATATGACAGGATCATGGGTCGGGAGGCCCGGGGAGAAGGAAAAGGGGGAGGGGGGGAAACCCAGAGGATGGGCAAGGGGTATAGTGAGGGGGACCGAGGGAGAAAAAGGAGAGTGAGAGAAAGAATGTGTGTACATAAATAAATAACGGATGGGGTACGAGGGGGATGTGGGGCATTAACGGAAGTTAGAGAAGTCAATGTTCGTGCCATCAGGTTGGAGGCTACCCAGACGGAATATAAGGTGTTGTTCCTCCAACCTGAGTGTGGCTTCATTTTTACAGTAGAGGAGGCCGTGGATAGACATACCAGAATGGGAATGGGATGTGGAATTAAAATATGTGGCCACTGGGAGATCCTGCTTTCTCTGGCGGACAGAGCGTAGATGTTCAGCAAAACGGTCTCCCAGTCTGCGTCGGGTCTCGCCAATATATAGAAGGCCACATCGGGAGCACCGGACGCAGTATATCACCCCAGCCGACTCACAGGTGAAGTGTCGCCTCACCTGGAAGGACTGTCTGGGGCCCTGACATGATAAGGGCATGTGTAGCACTTGTACCGCGACGGGCGAAGCGACGAGAGGCAGAGTCAATAAAATGTGAGCGGAACAGGTGCTCTGTGCTTTGTGGGGATGGAACTGGACTCTCTGACGGTGGTGTCTGAAAAGAGGATGCTGTCCAAGTTGCATGCCATCTTGGACAATGTCTCCCATCCACTACATAATGTACTGGGTGGGCACAGCAGTACATTCAGCCAGAGACTCATTCCACCGAGATGCAACACTGAGGGTCATAGGAAGTCATTCCTGCCTGTGGCCATCAGACTTTACAACTCCTCCCTTGGAGGGTCAGACACCCTGAGCCAATAGGCTGGTCCTGGACTTATTTCCATCTGGCATAATTTACATATTATTATTTAATTATTTATGGTTTTATACTGCTATATTTATACTCTATTCTTGGTTGGTGCAACTGTAACGAAACCCAATTTCCCTCGGGATCAATAAAGTATGACTATGACTATGACTATGACCTCCTGACTCTTAAATCCTGTGTCCCCAATGATGCTGCCTTTACCATCCTATTGACTTATGTTGCCACTTTCATAGAGCTATGAACTTGGACCCCAAGATCTCTCTAATGGGCAATTTTGAACAGTGCTGCATTTCCCCAGAGTACGGTTAGTTGCAACTGTCCCTTTAAGACAGTCTGCCAATTGTCACGTTCCTCCTAGGCAAGTCTATACTTAAAGTCCTGGTGTTGAGCTCAGTCATAGGAATTCCATTTCCTGAACAGCTATTTGCAATTTCACCTTTGGACTTTGTTTGTGTCATCTTGTTTATTTTGAGTCCAAGTCCAAGTCTTGAGTTATTTCCAGACCTTACCCTGAAATTGGGTTCACCACCATCCACAGCTCTCTCATTACAGAATCTTTCCCCCAGCATAGAAATATTGAAAACCAGAGGGTTGAGCCTGAAAGTGAGAGTGGGAAATTCTGAAGGAGGTGTGTGGGGCAAGGATTTTTTTTTAACACAGTGAATGGTAGGTGCCTGGAATTTTATGTATTATATTGCACCGTACTGCTGCCGCAAAAAACATTATGACTTATGTGAGTGATAATAAACTTTATTCTGATCTGGGTCTCTATTGTGGACTGAGAGTGGGAAGGGGGCAGGGAGGGGGGAATCATGGTTTGGAAAAGGGAAAAGGAAAGGGGAGGGAGTGGGAAGCACCAGAGAGACATTCATTAGATCAATAAACCAATTGTTTGGAATCAAATGACCTTGCCCAGTGTCTCAGGACTGGTGTGTGTCTGTACATACACCAACACCCATGCCCTTAGCTGCCATCGGCTCCACATCTCTCCCGCAGCACTCCACCCTTGCCATTCACAACATCCTTTGCTCCCGCCAGATTTACAAACTTGCTCACTACATCCACGTTGACAAATGCACTACTGTGCAAAAGTCTTAGGCTGTCTAGCTATATAAGATTTTTACACAGTACTGGTCATTGCAGACATTGTGGGTTGAAGGGGCTAGAAGATCATAAGACCATAAGACATAGGAGCAGAATTAGGCCATTAGGCCCATCGTGTCTGCTCTGCTGCTCCATCATGACTGATTTCTTACTGCTCTCAACTCCTTTCTTCTGCCTTCTCCCCAACCTGTTTCTGTTCTGTATTGTTCCAGGTAAGCAATGCAGCATTGTGGACTCTAATGGATTGTCAACTGGAGTGCATTTTGAACACACAGCTTGCTAAATGATGGACCGGTGTGTCTCCCCAATGGAACACTGTTGTGGAGAGGTAAGGAAAAAGATCTCTAGTTTTTCAAAGGCAGCTAAAAAGTCATAAAGAAGGAAAAGATGAATTGCGAAGGCAAGCTTTCCTATATTATTAAAGAGGACCCTAAAAGTTTATTTTGATATTTAAAGTGTAAACGGGAGGTGAGAGTAGATATCGGACCGCTGGAAAATTATGCTGGAGAGGTAGTGATGGGGGACAAGGAAATGGCGGATGAACTGAATAAGTATTTTGTATCAGTCTTCACTGTGGAAGATACTATCAGTATGCCAGAAGTTCAAAAGTGTCAGGGGACAGAAGTGTATGACGTTGCCATTACTAGGGAGAAGGTGCTTGAGAAACCAAAGGGTCTGAAAGGACATCGGTCACCTGGACCAGATGGTGTATACTCCACGGTTCTGAAAAAAGTGGCTGAGAAATTGTGGAGGCAATGATCTTTCAAGAATCATTTGATTCTTGCATGGTTCTGGAGGAATGGAAAATTGCAAATGTCACTCCACTCTTCAAGAAGGGAGAGAGACAGAAGCAAGGAAAAGATAGTCTTAGTTTGACTTAGTCTCACCTCAATGAGTAGGAAGGTGTTGGTGTCGATTGTTAAGGATGTGGTTTTGGGGTACTTGGAAGCACATGATAAAGTAGGCCATAGTCAGCATGGTTTTCTTTAGGGAAAATCTTGCCTGACAAATCTGTTGGAATTCTTTGAAAAAATAACAAGCAGATAGACAAAAGAGGAATGGTGGATGACGTGCACTTGGATTTTCAGACCTTTGACAAGGTGCCACACATGTGGCTGCTTAACATGATAAGAGCCCTTGGTATTACGGGAAAGATACTAGCACGGAGAGAGAATTGGCTGACTGGTGGGAGGTAAAGGGTGGGAATAAAGGGAACCTTTTTGGATTGGCTACCAGTGACTAGTGGTGTTCCACAAGGGTCTATGTTGGGACAACTTATTTTTACATTACATGTTAACGTTTTGGATGATGGAGTAGATGGCTTTGTGGCCAAGTTTGTGGACGATACAAAGATAGATAGATGAAGGGAGAGGTAGTTTTGAGGAAGTAGAGAGGCTACAGGAGGACTTAGATTAGGAGAATGGGCAAATAAATAGCAGATAGAATACAGTGTCTGGAAGTATATAGTCATACACTTTCGTAGAAGAAATAAAAGGGTAGACTATTATCTAAATGGAGAAAAAAAATTAAAAATCTGAGGTGCAAAGGACTTGGGAGCCCTCATGCAGGATTCACTAAAGGTTAATATGCACGTTGAGATGGTGTTGAGGAAGGCAAATGCAATGTTAGCATTCATTTCAAGACGACTAGAATATAAAAGCAAGGATGTAATGTTGAGGCTTTATAAAACACTGGTGAAGCCTCACTCAGAGTATTGCGAGCAGTTTTGGGCTCCTTATCTAAGAAAGAATGTGCTGACATTGGAGAGGGTTCAAAGGATGTTCACGAAAATGATCCTGGGATTGGAAGGCTTGTCATCTGAGGAGTGTTTGATGGCTCTGGCCCTCTACTCACAGGAGTTCAGAAGAATGAGGGGTGACCTCATTGAAACCTATCAAATATTGAAAGGCCTCGACAGAGTGGATGTGGACAAAGTGTTTGCTATGGTGGGGGGGAGTCTAAGACCAGAGGACTCAGCCTCAGAATAGAGGATTGGAATGGAGATGAGGAAGAATTTCTTTAGCCAGAGAGTAGTGTATCTGTGGAATTCGTTGCCACAGGTGGCTGTGGAGGCCAAGATACTGTATTAGGTATATTTAAGGCAGAGGTTGACAGATTCTTGATTAGTCAGGGCATGAAGGGATACGGGGAGAAGGCAGGAGGTTGGGGCCGAGGGGGGCAAACGGCCTAATTCTGCTCCGATATCTATGGTCTTTAGTCGGTTGTTTATCCCTGATGACAAGGGACAGAGAGTACTCACCACAAGTACGTGATGATTAGCATAACACTATTACAGTTTGGGATCCTGGAGTTGGGTGTTCAACTCCAGCATCCTCTGTAAGAAACTTTGTATGTTCTTCCCGTGAGTGCGGGGAATTAGTCCAGGTGCTCTGGTTTCCTCTCACAGTCCACTGGTCAGTAGGTTACTTGGTCATTGCAAATTGTCCTGTGCTAAACCGGTGGATTGCTGGGCAGTGCGGCTCGTGAGGTCAGGTTCCGCCCTGTATCGCTAAACAAATAAAAAAATAAATTGCACCTTTCTTGCAATGCTGAGACAGCTTTCTTCTATTAAATGCTGCAGTTTAACAGATGAATTCTGAGCTGTTTTGACTAACAGAGACACTGGAGTACAACAACAAATCACGGTTAACATCCAAATTAAATGACGTGTCTGATCCGAATCTGTCCAAGAGGATCCAAGTGTTCTCTGCAACGCTGGTGGTGGCTCCCATGTAAAATGAGACAGCATCTATAGAGGGGAGTAAACAGTCGCTGTTTCGGGCCAAGACACTTTATCAGCACTGGAAAGGAAGCGGGTAGAAGCCAGAATAAGAACATGGGAATAAGAACATAAGAACATCCTCGGCTGCCCATCACTATCCATGGTGCCCCTCCTCCTTCCATTTCTTCCGTGGTCCACTCTCCTCAAGATTCCTGCTTCTTCAGCCCTTTACCTCTTCCATCTATCACCTCCCAGCTTCTCACTTCATCACCACCACACCCTCACCCATGCACCTACATTCCCCATCACCTGCTCTCACATATCACCTGCCAACTTGTCCTCCTTCCCCTCCCTCACCTTCTTATTCTGGCTTCTGCCCCCTTCCTTTCCAGTCCTGAAGAAGAGTCTCGGCCTGAAACATCGACTGTTTCTTCATTTCCATCGATGCTGTCCGGCCTGCTGAGTTCCTCCAGCATTTTGTGTCTGTTGCTTAAGATTTCCAGCATCTGCAGAACCTCCTGTGTTTACGTATAATGAGACTCTGTGTTAGCACTGCAAAGACGTGCTAGTGTGACGCAGGCTCAGTGTGACAGGTCTTGCTCAGAGGAGGGATGTGGGAGCTTTTAGCAGAATTAAAATAAGACATTCACGGCTGCAGTGTGTAAACTAATCCCAGAACAGCCCTCACCATGGATCTGAGAGACCCCCGAGGATACTGTGGAGGGAGGAAGGGTGTGGCTGGAGGTGGCAACATCACAGAGACAAGAACAGGATGTGTGCTGCTCCATCAGACCTGTGTGTGTGTGTGTGTGTGTGTGTGTGAGAGAGAGAGATTGTGAGTGTAAGTCTGTGTCTGCATGAGTATGCGTGTGTGTGTCAGTTTGTGAGTGTGTGTATGAGAGAGGTAGTGTGTATGTCTGTGTGTTGTGTGTGTGTGTGTGAGAGAGTGTGTGAGCGTGTGAGCATCTGCATGTGTGTGCGTGTGTGTCTGTGAGTGTGTGTGAGTATGAGTGAGGTGGTGTGTGTGTGTGAGAGCGTGTGAGTGTGAGTATCTGCATGACTGTGTGTGAGTGTATGTGACTATGAAAGTGTGCGTGTGTGTATGTGTGTAGTTGTGTCTGTGAGTGTGTGTGGGAGTACGTCTGTGTCTGTGTGATTGTCTTGTATGTGTGTTAAATTATTGAATAGTCACTGAAAATTCACTGGATTCTTAAAATTTTTACAATAAAAATAGATTGCTGAACACATAAAACTGAAACCAGCCAGAATATGATATGAACAGAAATATGATTAAATTTGTACATTAAAGTGTGATTTTAAACCTTTAAGCAAGTTATTTATGAATGGTTGAATTAGTGACTTTTGTCTATTGACCTGCTCATCTGCCTGTCCATTCTATCTTCTGTGTCTATCTGAATGTCTATCCCTTTGTCTGTCTCTCTATCTGTGTGTACATAGCTATCTCTGTATTTGTGTCTGCCTACCTTTGTGTGTCTGTCTGCCATCTGTGTGTCTCTATATTTGTCTGTCTATCTAACTCT
This sequence comes from Mobula hypostoma, assembly GCF_963921235.1. Taxonomy (NCBI): domain Eukaryota; kingdom Metazoa; phylum Chordata; class Chondrichthyes; order Myliobatiformes; family Myliobatidae; genus Mobula; species Mobula hypostoma. The sequence goes on from NC_086103.1 coordinate 182,112,092, forward strand.
GTGTTTCTATCCATTGATCTATCAGTATCTTATTTTCAGTCTATCTATCTCTGTTCTCTCTATCCACCTGCCTCTGTATTTCTATATTTATTTATCTCCCTCTCTCTCTTTCTGTATTTCTCTATCTCTGTCCCTATCTATATATCTTTGCCTATCTCGATTCCTCTTTCTCTCTATCTCCCTCTATCTATTTGCATCTCTCTTTCTCTCTCACACACACCCTTTATCTATCTCTCTCCATCCGTCTGTGCTCTCTCTCGATCTACATTGCTAATGGCTGCGTGGACCCACTTTCACCGTGTGGCGTTTCTGCTCCGTTGACTGTAAGGTGTCTAGTTAATCATTTATGTAAGAGAGGCAGGGTGGGGGAGGGAAGAGGGGAGTCACTCCGGGTCGCACATCCAAAATGTACGACAACCCCCCTCCACCCGATCGAAATCCTTGAAAGGCTGTGACAACAGGGGTGGGGTGGCAACACCACAGTTAGTTACAGACCCCCATCTGTTGACTGGAGAGCATATGGCCGTGATGCAGGCAGGCGCCGGCAGATGAAGGTTGTCTCTGGCACCTTGCGCTGCACAGCTGAAGCACACACACACACACACACACACACACACACACACACACGCACACACACACACACATACACACACACACACACACACACACACACATCAAGGCAGCACTGCCCCCATGCAAAATCTGACACCTGAATCGCAAAAGACCAACCAGAATTATCTAAGGCAATAATGTATATTTTTTTTTACCAAAACTACCTCAGTGGTCTTTGCGACGGACTCCTGATCGCCTCCCACGGGCTGGGCTTCAATCCCCGGGGCTCGGAATTGGCTCGGATGGGGGGTTGATCCGTCGGTAACCTCGGAGTATTTCGTGAACACCAAGGGCACAGCAATATCGGCCTTGTCTAATTGGTTCCAGAAGCGAGCGATACAACACGCCCGGCTGATACACGGCCACGCCATCGCTGTCCAAGGTGCTGAAACTGTCTCTCGCACCCGAGTGGCTCTGATCAAGCAACCAAAATCACCTCAACCTCCTTCCAAACCTCCTGGATTTGATAGCGCAGAAAAAAATAACACTGATATAGTTCTTCAAAACTCAGCTCCGGCTGCCACCTGCAAAGTATAAACTATAGCCCGGAAAAGAAATAAATCACTGGGCTTGAGTTCCATCGCGGGCAGAAGCATAGTCAGACATTTCTATCCGCAAACACCACGCCCTTTCCAGTTCCAACATCCCTGCTTTCTGAACAATCCGGCGAACCGGAGTGAAAATTAAAAAAAAATCTTTTTTTCCCTCCAGTCAGCGCCCGCTGTGCGTCTGCAGAGATGGGAGGGAGGGGGAAGGGAAAACAGAGGGCCCAGCCCTTTTAACTGTTTGGTGTCTGGATCATAAGACCATAAAACCATGGACATAGGAGCAGAATTAAGCCACTCAGTCCATCGAGTCTTCTATGCCATTCCATTATGGTTGATTTATTATCCCTCCCAGTCCCATTCTCCTGTCTTCTCCCTGTAACCTTTGATACTAATCCTGGCTAATCAAGAACCTATCAACCTCCACTTGAAATATATCCAAAAGACATGGCTTCCACAGCTGTCTGTGGCAATGAATTCCACAGATTTACCACCCTCTGGCTAAAGGAATTTTGCCTCATCTCTGCTCTAAACGGATGTCCATCTGTTCTGAGGCTGTGCCCTTTATTCCCGACTCCACAAATGCAAGAAACATCCTCTCCATGTCCAGTCTTTCTAGGATCTTCAAGAGATGACTCGTGAACCACCCCTCATATGTTAACCTTTTCATTCCCGGAATCATTCTCATGAATATCATCTAAACCCTATCCAATGTCAGTGCTTTATTTCTTAGATAAGAGGCCAAAAACAGCTCACAAAACTCTAAGTGCAGTCTGACCAATACCTTATAAAACCTCAGCGATACATCCTCAGCATGATTTAGGCTTTTATCAGTGTATGTGGCTCCTTATGTTCTGAAAAAAAAAAAGAAATTGATGTAATAGTTAAGGGCATTTTTTTTTTAGAATCATACAGGTGTTTGTGACAGGTGAGATCCTTCATATGTTGTCAAGACAACATCCTCTCCATCAATGCCAGCAAAACAAAAGAGTTGGTCATTGGAAGCTGGGTGGAATATACACTCCTGTATGTATAAATGGTGTTGAAAGGAGATGGTGGAGACTTTCAACAATAGAGTTTATTGTCATCTGCACAAAACAGTGTACATACATAAACTTACTGGCCGACAGGACTTCAGTGATGACCCAAGTGCAGAGGAGAGACAGAGGTGTGAACTTCAAGGTTGTTTAATGTCATTACCAGTACACAGGTGTAAAAGAGAATTATATCATTTTTACTCCACCCTTACAACTCGGGACATTGGAGTTTGGAATTAAATTTCAACATCGTCTGTAAGGAGTCTGTACATCCTCCCCATGGAAAGGTGGGTTTTCCCTGTGTGCTCTGGTTTCCTCCCACAGTTCAAAGACATACTAGTTAGTAGATTAATTGGTCATTGTAAATTGCCCCACGATTAGGCTAGGGTTAAATGAGGAGTTGCTGGGTGGTGAGGCTTCGAAGGGCTGGAAGAGCCTATTCCCTAATGTATCTCAGTAAATTGGCTGGTGGGGTGGAGATACAACTCTACCAAAGGAGGCATAAGATGTTCCTTCCCCCCACTAGCCGGCAGGTCACCCTGGGCAAGCGTATCACCTGCTTAGCCCCCCCGATCAGGGTCACATGAAGCCATGGGAGCAGGTGATGAGTGAGCAACTGGTGCATATCACGTGTCCTGGTTATACTACCACTCATGCCAGACAGACAGTCTCTGAAGAGTATTGATAATTGCGGGGTTACTCATCTTGTAAAGACACTGCCCAGAAGAAGGCAGTGGCAAACCACTTCTGTAGAAAAATTTGCCAGGAATAATCATGGTCATGGAAACCATGATTGCCCACGTCATACAACACAGCACATAATGTTGATGATGAACTCTCTAAGTACAATAACATAAAAAATACAATAATGGTACAACTCACAATAAATATAAATATGTGAGATTGCTTATATACATAGGTTTATTGTCTACAGGTGATGCTAGGCACAGGAGCATCTGTACATAAGGTTACTGATAGGAAATGATAAAATAGTGGTGCTGGGTTAGTGGGTGGAGGTATTGATCAGCCTTACTGCTTGGGGAAAGTAACAGTTTTTAACTCTGCTGGTCCTGGTGTACATTCTACATAGCTTCCTCCCTGAAGGGTGAATGGACAGTTCATTCAGTTTTAATAAGAACTGTATAGAACTACAGAAAATAATAAACACTAACCAGGCTGCTAACTAAAAATTCTCAAGCGAACAAATAACTAACACTGTCAAAGCGGTAAACCTGAATTAAATTTATACTACTCGTTCAACAGCATCTATCTAAATCACTAATCTTCTTTCCCAGTAAGCGGACAAAGGTAAGCAAGGGAGCATTATCATCGTTGTATTTTGATCAAGACTTGATAAACTGAAGCAAAAAGAAGAGAGTTAATTACCATTACAAAGAAAGCCCAATTGGCTGGAACGTGTGCATTCTCGCGTGATTGCTGTTTTCTTTCAGCTACCTATCTCTGAGGTTGCCCACTCTCCAGGGCACTGTCTGCAGTTCTAACACAGGCATACAGCAAGTTCCTGGGGGTAAACATCACCAATCATTTATCCTGGTCCTCAGAAGGTAAGTAAATATAGCACGCTCCTGATGGCTCTCACCGATTTTTACAGATGCTGGGTATAGGTTTGGTAATATAGAAACCATAGAAAAACTACAGCACAGAAACAGGCCTTTTGGCCCTTCTTGGCTGTGCCGAACCATTTTCTGCCTAGTCCCACTGACCTGCACACGAACCATATCCCTCCATACACCTCTCATCCATGTATCTGTCCAATTTATTCTTAAATGTTAAAAAAGAACCTGCATTTACCACCTCGTCTGGCAGCTCATTCCACACTCCCACCACTCTCTGTGTGAAGAAGCCCCCCTAATGTTCCCTTTAAACTTTTCCCCCCTCACCCTTAACCCATGTCCTCTGGTTTTTTTCTCCCCTTGCCTCAGTGGAAAAAGCCTGCTTGCATTCACTCTATCTATACCCATCATAATTTTACATACCTCTATGAGATCTCCCCTCATTCTTCTACGCTCCAGGGAATAAAGTCCTAACTTATTCAACCTTTCTCTGTAACTGAGTTTCTCAAGTCCCGGCAACATCCTTGTAAACCTTCTCTGCACTCTTTCAACCTTATTAAAATCCTTCCTGTAATTTGGTGACCAAAACTGAACACAATACTCCAGATTCGGCCTCACCAATGCCTTATACAACCTCATCATAACATTCCAGCTCTTATACTCAATACTTTGATTAATAAAGGCCAATGTACCAAAAGCTCTCTTTACGACCCTATGATGGGTATAGATGGGATAACTGCAAGCAGGCTTCTTCTACTGGGGTGAGGCTAGAACTAGAAGTCATGGGTCAAGAGTAAAAGGTGAAATGTTTATGGGGAGTATGAAGAGGGAACTTCTTCACTCAGAGGGTGGTGAGAGTGTGGAATGAGTTGCCAGTGGGAGTGGTGGATGCGGGTTTGATTGCAACATTTAAGAGAAATCTGGATAGGTACATGAATAGGAAGGGTATGGAGGGTTATGGTCTGAGTGCTGGTCGACGGTACTAGACAGATTAATGGTATGGCACAGACTAGTTGGGCTGAGGTGCCTGTTTCTGTGTGGTATTGTTCTATGACACTCTGACTGTATGACTCTATCCATTATAGAGAGGGTCCTGTTCAGATGCATCACCGCTAAGCCCAAGGCCACAAGCAATTGCAGAGTCTTGTGAACACAGCCCAGTCCATCGCATAAAGCCTCCTCTCCATTTACTCCACTTATACTTCCCACTGCCTCCAAATGAAGCCAATATAGACAAGGGCCACTTCCACCCTGGTCAGTCTTTTTCTCCCCTCTCTTGTCAGGCAGAAGATACAAAAATTTGAGAGAGATTGGTGGCACCTTTCACAGGGAAAATGAATACAAAATACTTATTGAGTTCATCCACCTTTGTCTGCATTACTGCCTCCGCAGTGTCATCTTCCAATGGTCCTATATATATACTCTTGTCTCTTTTTAACTCTTTATACTGTATATCTGAAAAACCCTTTTGTATCCTCCTTTATATTATTGGCTAGCTTACATTCATATTTCGTCTTTTATTTTATTTATTTAGCGATACCAGGTACCAGCACGGTACCAGGCCCTTTCGACCCAATGAGACCACACTGCCCAATTACAGCATGTGACCAATTAACTTACTAACCTGTACACCTTTTCAGCATGGGAGGAAACCGGAACACCCGGAGGAAACTCACACGTGTGATGGGGAGAACGTTCAAACCCCTTTCGGACTGCGGTAGGAATTGAACCCCGGTCACTGGTGCTTTAAAGTGTTACGCTAACCACTACGCCACCAAGCCACCCTCTCTCCTTATGGCTTTTTTAGTTGCCTCCTGTCAGTTTTTAAAAGCTTCCCAAACCTCTAGCTTACCATTAATTTTTGCTAATTATTTATCTGAACATGAGTTGTAGAGCCTTTGAGAGTGAGTCTATAGGTTGTGGAATCAGTTCAGTGTTGAGGTGAGTGAAGTTATCCATGCTGACTTGGGAGCCTGATAGCTGAAAGATGAACCTGGTAGTGTGGGACCTGTGTGGTAAGTTAATTGGTCATTGTAAATTGTTCTGTGATTAGGCTAGGGTTAAATCGGTGGGTTGCTGGGCGGTGTGGCTCGAAACAAACTGAACTCCAGTGTTTTGGTACTGGGATGTTATTGGCACAGAATCTGGCTGAGTTGTTAGGGCAGCACGGTAGTGTAGTGGTTAGCACAACTCTTTACAGTATAAGAGACCTGGGTTCAGTCCCCACTGTTGCCTGCAGGGAGATTGTGGGAGATAACCAGAGCACTCGGAGGAACAAGTTCAGTCCAGGATTCAACTCTTACAAGCCCTCCAACCATTCTACAAAGCCTACCCGTTGAGCCTCTTGCAGGATGTCACTAATGCTTTGTTGAGGTGAGGGAGGGTGGTGGCATCTGCCTTGACTGCCTCCAGATCCAACACGTAGCTCGCCTTCAGGTACTCGTGGGACATGGTGGTCATCCCATTGGCTGCGCTGTGTGGATAACGAGAAATGGGTGAGAAGGAGCAAGTACGGCGGGAATTAAAAGTCATAATTCCAGACCTGCCCAGAACCGCACACGGAATTGGAATGCCATGGTAGCGTGATGCTATTACAGTTCGGTGTGTCCCAGAGTTCAGAGTTCAATTCCAGTGAGGAGTTTGTACATTCTCCCCGTGAACAGTGATGTTTTCCTCTGGGTGCTCCCGTTCCCTCCCACAGTCCAAAGACATACGGGTTAGTAGGTCATTGGTTAATGACCAGTAATTGGTCATCGTAAATTGTCCTGTGATTAGGCTAAGGTTAAATGGGTGGCTGCGAAGTGGTGCAACTTGGAGGACCGGAAGGGCTGATTCCTCACTGTATCTCTAAATACAGCTAAAATGACTCAAATTAAACTCCTTTCCCCGGAGCTGCTTTTGCAGTTAAACGTACATCTCCTAAAGCATTGGCTGTTTGTCAGCCTTTGTGTCCAGTTTTCATTAATTCTATTGTATTTGTTGGACTGTGAATGCCTGCAAGAAAATAGATCTCAAGATATGTACTTTGATAATAAATTTTCTTTGACTTTTTGTATCCATGCATCTGTCCAAATGTCATAATCGTAGCCATCTGTACCACTTCTTCTGGCAGCCTGTTCCATGTGCGGACCACCATCCGTGTGAAATAGTTGCCCCTCTGGTCCCCGTTAAATCTCTCCCCTCCCAATGCCTGATTCTATTGTATTTCTTTGTACTTACTGTAAATACATGCAAGAAAATGAAACTCAGGATTGTATATGGTGACAGGTAGGTACTTTCATAATAAATTTACTTTGAACTTTGGTTGTTTAGCCCCCCTGACCACCCTCAGGGTCGCTCGGCTCGCTGTCGTCTCGAGAAACAGCCCTTGGCCCCGCCAAACTGGGTAATTAGTTTGTGTGGATGCTGTGTGATGTACCCCACGCTGCCCAAATAACAGACAATACACCAGATACGATTAAATGATTTACAGTTTATAGATATTACTGGAACTATATCATTAATAGAGAATAAAATATAAAAGGAAAATGAAAGGCGCCACACTTATCAAAGTTCAATCTCTTTGTGCACAAACAGTTGGAGCTCAGGACCCTTCTTCTTCACCCTGCGACCCCTCGGACCACCTCGACCGGCCGCCTGGGACGAACAACGGTGATCGACCAGACGCTCCACACGAGCCCGTCTCCGTCTCCTCTCCTCGGGGTCCAACCCCGTTAGCGGACATCACAGCACCTCGTCCATCCTCTGTCTCGCTCCCCCGCCTTCTGCCTCAAAACCCCGCGCATACAGTATCTTCAAATACACCAAAAGCATAACAACTATCCCAATTGGTTCATTCATCCTCATATCAATAGATTATACAAAACAAACTGCTAGCGGGAAGGACTTTCTCAGCGTTTAACATAACAAAGAAGCATTCCTAAGTATAACATAACAAAGAAGCCAATTTAATTAGCCTCCGCATTAAAATAAAAGACGAGACCCCCTTACAGTTGGTTACTTGTCTTCCAGTTGCAGGAAACAACTTTCTATTTTGTTTCCCTTTTATTGAGAACCTCCTGGTGAACTTCTCTGTTCCAGGGAGGACTGTCTGATTCTTTAATCTCTCCATAGAACTGAAGTTTCTCATCTTCGAAATTCTTCAAGTGAAGTCAAGATTCAAGATTCCAGATTCAGGTTTATTTATGACATGGATGTTAAAACACGCAGTGGAATGCGTCGTGGGCGTTAACAACCAACCAAACAAGGGTGCGCTAGGGCAGCCCACAAGTGTCACCACACATTCTGATGCCAACTTAGCTTGTCCACTACGCTCGACAGAACAACAGAGAGTGCAAAAAGCAACAAAACAGCAAAATCAAAACAAACCCCATTCCTCACACATCAAAGTTGCTGGTGAACGCAGCAGGCCAGGCAGCATCTATAGGAAGAGGTACAGTCGACGTTTTGGGCTGAGACCCTTCGTCAGGACTAACTGAAGGAAGAGTGAGTAAGAGATTTGAAAGTGGGAGGGGGAGGGGGAGATCCAAAATGATAGGAGAAGACAGGAGGGGGAGGGATGGAGACAAGAGCTGGACAGGTGATTGGCAAAAGGGATATGAGAGGATCATGGGACAGGAGGCCCAGGGAGAAAGAAAAGGGGGAGGGGGAAAAACCCAGAGGATAGGCAAGGAGTATAGTGAGAGGGACAGAGGGAGAAAAAGGAGAGAGAGAAAAAGAATGTGTGTATAAAAATAAATAACAGATGGGGTACGAGGGGGAGGTGGGGCATTAGCGGAAGTTAGAGAAGTCAGTGTTCATGTTATCAGGTTGGAGGCTACCCAGACGGAATATAAGGTGTTGTTCCTCCAACCTGAGTGTGGCTTCATCTTGACAGTAGAGGAGGCCGTGGATAGACATATCAGAATGGGAATGGGACATGGAATTAAAATGTGTGGCCACTGGGAGATCCTGCTTTCTCTGGCAAACAGAGCGTAGGTGTTCAGCGAAACGATCTTTACAGTAGAGGAGGCCGTGGATAGACATATCAGAATGGGAATGGGATGTGGAATTAAAATGTGTGGCCACTGGGAGATCCTGCTTTCTCTGGCAGACAGAGCGTAGGTGTTCAGCGAAGCGGTCTCCCAGTCTGCATTGGGTCTCACCAATGTATAGAAGGCCACATCGGGAGCACCGGTCACCCCAGCCGACTCACAGGTCAAGTGTCGCTTCACCCGGAAGGACTGTCTGGGGCCCTGAAGGGTAGTGAGGGAGGAAGCGTAAGGGCAGGTGTAGCACTTGTAGCCCCATTCCTCCCTCCCTACCACTTCCCCACCCATGTCCCGTATGGATGCACTGTTCCAGGACAGGCCACCTTCAGCTTCCAGCAGACTCAGACTCCAGATGGAGTGGATATGGGGAGGATTCTTCCTGTAGTGGGGGAGTCTGGGACCAGAGGGCACAGCCTCAGAATAGAAGGACGTCCCTTTAGAACAGAGATGAGGAGGAATTTCTATAGCCAGAGGGTGGTGAATCTGTGGAATTCACTTCCACAGACAGCGATGGAGGCCAAGTCATTGGGTCTATGTAAAGCGGCGGTTGATAGTGTTGTGTATTTAATATTGCAGTAATATTTGAGTAATCTTGTGTGTATATATATATGTATACTGTATACATAATTTCAATAAGCATTCTTGTTCATTTAAATAATTCATTGCACGTTAAATGTAAAAATTACATAAGTCATCATGCTATCAGGTGATATGTGTGTGCCTTTACATGAACAGACTCATATCCCCAAGTCTTCTGTTTTCCTTGGAATTGGTTTAGTGTTTTGGAGTTACAAAATATAACAGACAGATTCTTTATTAGTCAGGGTGTCAAAGGTTATGGGGAGAAGGCAGGAGAAGAGGGATAGTAAGTCAGCCATGATGGAAGGACGGAGGAGACTCGATGGGGCAAATGGCCTAATTTTGCTCTTATGTCTTATGGACTCGCAGACATTGGGCTTTGACTTCTCCAGCAAGTTCACACAGACTTGCAGGCTCGGGACTCCAGCCATCGGGATTCGACTTCCGAACTTTGATCCTCCAGTTTATTGTCAGGTGAGGTGCAGGTGCAATGAAAAACTTGCTTACAGCAGCATCACTGGCACACAGGTACAGAGAACACACCAGATATAGATAGAACATAAATTATACATGGTCAGTCAGTGAAATGAAAAAAGATTGTGAAAAAACAAGACAGTGCAAAAACCATTCACAGTCAGAGGTAAGTCCATGGTAGTGCAAGAGGAGCTGTGTTCCTAAGGTAGGTTGATTGTAGGAAAGTAGCTGTTCCTGAACCTGGTGCTGTGGGACTTCGGGCTTCTGTCCGATGGTAGCAGTGAGAAAATCTCCTCCATACTCTCTCTGTGGCCTTGACATCTCCATGAAGCATGACCTCCACATCAGCCTCCATTGACCTGAGCTCTAGGGAAAAGTTCAACAGATTAGGGCTTCATTCCCTGGAGCGTGGGAGATACGATAGAGGTGTACGAAATTACGAGGAGTATAGGTAGAGTAAGGCTTTTTCCCACCGAGGTCAGGTGAGATTAGAACTAGAGGACACGGGTTAAGGGTGAAAGATGAAATGTTTAAGGGGAACAGGAGGGGAAACTTCTTTACTCAGGGGATGGTGAAAGTGTGCAACAGAAATGGTGAATGCAGGTTCAGTTGCAATATTTGATAGAAATTTGGATAGCTACAAGGAACGGAGGGGTATGAAGAGCTAAGGTCCAGCTGCAGGTAAATTGGACTAGGTATAGTAGCAGGTCAGAACAGACTAGATGGACCAAAGGGCTTTTCTCTGTGCGATAATTCTTCATGCTTCTACTTCATGGACTAAGGAGGGAGCGATTCATTTTGCTCAGAGACTTTCCGTTGGACTTTAAAATGGAATTTATGGTGGTTAAATAACCAATTACATCAGCGGATTCTCCAGAAATGCAAACTGGCCAGGAAGATATGCAAATTGCTAACCTCAATCTTAGCCAATCGGATTGAAGGTTCCTTTCTGTGGCACACAAAAACCTGAGTGAGGAAGTTTAAACTGAAAGAGTTCATTCAATATTAAAGTAGATACAGGAAGCCAATTAAAGAGGGGGAAGGCAGAAAAGATAAAAATTAAAAGTTTCTTAATTTCAAACTATTTAAAACATTCTGATAAGGTAAAGGCTGAATGAATAAGATGAATTAGTCCTGATAAAGACCATGAGATATAGAAACAGAATGAGGCCATTTGGCCCATCAGATCTGTTCTGCCATCTTGGCTGATTTATTTTTCCTTTCAACCCCATCCTCCTGTCTTCTCCCCATAATCTTTGACACCCTGACTAATCAAGCATCTATCAATCTCTGCTCAATGACTTGGCCTCCACAGACTCCTGTGGCAATGAATTCCTCAGACTCATCACCCTCTGGCTGAAGAAATTCCTCCTCATCTCGGCTCTAAGTGGACTTCCCTTTATTCTGAGGTTGTGCCTTCTGGTCCTAGACTCCCCCACCATTTGAAGCATCCTTTCCACATCCACTCCAGGGTTTTTGGCCCGAAATGGTGATTGTTTATTCCCCTCCATAGATATTGCCTGACTGGCTGAGTTTTGCGTGTGTTGAATGACTAAGATTCCACATTTGTAGATTTATTAACTCTGTATTTAAATCTAACAAAGGTTGCGATATTGCAATCAACTGCTAAGCCGATTAGATGTAACTAGCACTCCTGTTTGTTTTTCTGCAATTACAGTATATAAAAGTTTACTCACTAACAAAAATGTATGCAATAATTGGGGGTTCACAAAGCTACTTACAATGTTAAAATTAAAATACCATTACTACGGGTGGAAAGGCTTCTGAGTTCCTGAGGTCCTGGGGGCGAGGCCATCAGGCACGTACCTCCTGGTAGGGCCACCCATGGCGGTAAGGTCAAAGGGCGGTTCCAGACAAAGAGCGATCCAACCAAGACCTCAGCGGTGGAACTGGTGGAAGATGAAGACACATCACGACATCACGGAGGAAGGCCGCAGCAGTGGAGGGTCCTCATTCCGTGCCACTGGACCCTAACCCTGATCTGTCAAGGACAGCGTGGTGGCTGCCCGTGCATCAGCCTCCCCACATTAAACAAAGTCGAGAACAGGCGTTTTCCATCAAGAGAATTTCCCCCTGACATCCTGGTTATGTGGATCTCGCATCGGTCACCTACAGTCGCCTAAGGACCCACCAACAGACAAACCCACCGGAGGAGATCATTCTGATTCAAGTGATTGCACTATAAAACATTCAAGGCTCTGAGGGGCCTAGTGTTTCCAGAAGTCCCCCAGTGTACCCATAGAGGCCACGTGCTCCTTCTCCAAGGACACCCAGGCGTTGATGTATCCACAGAACAGGGGCTCAGGCAGACCCCTTGACTAGCTACCACCTGGACCCATGTATGGCCAGCTTGGCCAGGCCCAGGAGCAGGGTGGTCAGAAGATCTCCTGAGCAGCCCCCCCCCCATACTTAGTAATTATAAATGTAGCCCCCTGGTTGGCCTCAGGGCTCGCTCAACTAATTGTCGTCTAGGGGAATCAGCCCTCAGCCCCGCCAGACTGGGTAATTAAGTTTGTGTGGATGCTGTATGATGTACCCCACCCCGCCAAATAACAGACAAAACACCATATACGATTAATTGATTACAATTTATAAATATTACTGGAACTATATAATTAATAGAGATAAAATATGAAAGGAAAATAAAAGGCGCCAAACTTATCAAAGTTCAATCTCTTCGTGCACAAACAGTTGGAGCTCTAGTAACGATCCTCTCTTCCCCATTCGATCCCCTCTGACCACTTCGACCCGCCGCCTGGGACCAACCATGGTGGTCGACCAGATGTTCCACACGAGTCTGTCTCCGTCTCCTCTCCTCGCCGAAGAACCTGGACTTTGGACTCCTGCTCGGGGTCAGACCCCGTTAGCCAGCTCACAGCACCGTGTCCGCTCTCTCTCTCTCTCCATCGCGCCTTCTGCCCAAAAACCAGCGCATCACAATAGCTTACAGACACACAAGAAAGAATAACATCTATCCCAATTGGTTCATTCGCCCTCTTATCAGAGAACTTTCTTAGCAGTTTACATAACAAAGAAGCCATTTTAATCTAGCCTGCGCAGTAAGATAAAAGAAGAAACCGCTTACATAAATCAGGAGTGTGGGGCTGAAGAATAGCAGGAACTTGAGGAACAGCGCATTTACACATCAGTGTACCACTTGTAACTTTTAGTGCAAGTTTCACCACAATCCATAAGACCATAAGACACTTATATCAAACTCCACTTTTAATATACCCTGTGAACTTGGCTTCCACAGCCATCCGTGGCAATGAATTCCACAGATTAACCAGCCTCTGGCTGAAGAAACCCTTACTCTAAAGGATGCCCGTCTATTCTGAGGCTGTGCCCTCTGTATGAAACATTCTCTCCACATTCACTCTATCTACTGTAGGTCATTCAATATTCATTAGGTTTCAATGAGATTCCCCTCATTCTTCTAAACTTCAGTGACTGCAGGCCCACAGCCATCAAATGCTCCACATCCATTAACCCTTTCATTGTAGGGAATATTCTCGTGAACCTCACATGCCAGCACATCCTTTCTTAGGTCAGGGGCCCAAAACTGCTCACAATACTCCAAGTGCAGTGAGCAAAGCCCCTCTCTCTGTGGTGGAAATATACTAGGGCCTTAAGAGGACCGTGCAAGTCAGACAGTAACTCCCTAACTACTGTAATTAACTGGGTGGGTGCCAGAAGCTGCTCTCCATGCTGATCTTAATAAAAGAGAGTGCTGATAGTTGGGCAAAGTCCAAGTTAATATTACACTGGATGAGGTTATGAGTTGGCTGCCTGTACAACATGTACACATTGATCCCAAATGTGAATTGTGGCTAAAGTATTCATTAATAACCTGGACCACACCTGGAGTATTGTGTGCAGTTTTGGTCCCCTAATCTGAGGAAAGACATCCTTGCCTTAGAGGGAGTACAAAGAAGGTTCACCAGATTGATTCCTGGGATGGCAGGACTTTCATATGAAGAAAGACTGGATGAACTGGGTTTGTACTCGTTGGAATTTAGAAGATTGAGGGGGGATCTGATTGAAACGTATAAGATCCTAAAGGGATTGGACAGGCTAGATGCAGGAAGATTGTTCCCGATGTTGGGGAAGTCCAGAACGAGGGGTCACAGTTTGAGGATAGAGGGGAAGCCTTTTAGGACCGAGATTAGGAAAAACTTCTTCACACAGAGAGTGGTGAATCTGTGGAATTCTCTGCCACAGGAAACTGTTGAGGCCAGTTCATTGGCTATATTTAAGAGGGAGTTAGATATGGCCCTTGTGGCTACAGGGGTCAGGGGGTATGGAGGGAAGGCTGGGGCGGGGTTCTGAGTTGGATGATCAGCCATGATCATAATAAATGGTGGTGCAGGCTCGAAAGGCCGAATGGCCTACTCCTGCACCTATTTTCTATGTGTCTATGTTTCTATAATCACTGCTCATAAAAGGCAACCCTGGATCAATGCCTGTATCGATTTACTTTTAAATTAGGATTGGGCTTGGAAGAATTATTACTTTTTGTTGTGAATTGAGATCGTCCCAAAATGAAATGTCGTTTCTTCAGAAGTTATCCTTTCTTCAGTTCATTTATGGGATTATTGGAAGGGTGTGAAGGTTCTGGAGAGGGTGCGGGAGAGGTTCGTCAAGATGCTCAAATAAGGGACAGTCTGCAGATGCTGGAAATCCGAGCAACACACAAAATGCTGGAGGAACTCAGCAGGCCAGGCAGCACCTATGTTAAAAAGCACAGTCAACATTCCGATATGTCTCTCCATGGCCTCCTCCACTGTTGTCGCTTTGCTGAGCATCTACGTTCCGTCCGCCAGAACAAGCAGGATCTCCCAGTGGCCACCCATTTTAATTCCACTTCCCACTCCCATGCCGATATGTCCATCCATGGCCTCCTCCACTGCCGGGATAAGGCCACTCTTAGGTTGGAGGAACAACAACCTTATATTCTGTTTGGGTAGCCTCCAAACTGATGGCATGAACATTGATTTCTCAAACTTCCAGTAATGCCTCCCCCACCTTCACCATTTCCCATCCCCATTTCCCTCTCTCATGTTATCTCATATACCGTCTAGGTAGTCTCCAACCCCTTGGTATGAACATAGAATTCTCCAACTTCCGGTAATTCCCTCCCCCTCCCTTCCCCTATCCCTATTTCACTCTGCCCCCTCCCCCAGCTGCCTACCACCTCCCTCATGGTTCCGCCTCCTTCTACTACCCATTGTGTTTTCCCCTATTCCTTCTTCACCTTTCCTGCCTATCACCTCCCTGCCTCCTCCCCCCCCCACCCCTTTATCTTTCCCCTTACTGGTTTTTCACCTGGAACCTACCAGCCTTCTCCTTCCCACCCTTCCCCCACCTTCTTTATAGGGCCTCTACCCCTTCCCCCTACAGTCCTGACGAAGGGTTCCGGCCCGAAACATTGACTCATCATTTCCACGGATGCTGCCTGACCTGCTGAGTTCCTCCAGCGTGTTGTGAGTGTTGCTTTGACCCCAGCATCTGCAGAGTATTTTGTGCTCAAGTTATCTCCTTGCCCGCCCATCACCTCCCTGTAGTGCCCTTCCCCCCCTTTTCTTTCTTTCTGGCCTTCTATCTCTTTCACCAATCAACTTCCCAGCTCTTTGCTGAACCCCTCTCCCTCCAAGTTCCACCTATCACCTGGTGTTTCTCTCTCCCCTCCCGCCACCTTTCAAATCTACTCCTCAGCATTTTTTCTCCAGTCCTGCCGAAGGGTTTCAGCCCGAAACGTCGACTGTGCTGTTTCCCATAGACGCTGCCTGGCCTGCTGAGTTCCTCCAGCATTTTGTGTGCGTTGCTCGTCGAGGTGCTGCCTGGATTAGAGGACATGTGCTATAACGAGAGGTTGGATGAAGTTGGGTTTTTTATTAAAACATTACACCCTTGCTTTCTATTTGACTAGGATGCAAAAGAAATGATGTAATGTTGAGGTTTTATAAGGTACTGCTGAATATTGTAAGCAATTTTGGGCACCTTATCTAAGAAGGATGTGCTGACGTAGGAGAGGGATCAGGGGAGGTTCACGAGAATGTTTCTGGGAATGAAGGGTTTACCGTATGAGGACCGGTGCATGGCTCTGGGCCTCAACTCATTGCAGGGGGCATCTCATTGAAACCTACCAAATCTGGAAAGGCCTCAACAGAGTGGATGTGGAGAGGATATTTCCTATGCTGGGGGAGTCTAGGACCAGAGGGCACAGTTTCAGAACAGAGAGATTTCCATTTAGGACAGAGATGAGGAGGAATTTCTATAGCCAGAGTGTGGTGGATCTGTGGAATTCATTGCCACAGGTGGCTGTGGTGGTTTACTCATTGGGTATAGTTAAGGTCGAGTTTGATAGGTTCTTGATTAGTCAGGGCATGACAGGGCCTGAGAGGGAAATGGATCAGCCGTGATGAAATGGTGGAGCAGACTCGATGGGCCAAATGGCCTAATTCTGCTCCTATGTCATTTTGTCTTATGGTTTTCTTTGGAGAAGTGGAGGCTGAGGTGAGATCTGATGGAAGTTTGTAAGGTTATGAGATGCAATAGATAGAGTGCACAGACAGTGTCTCTTTTTTGCCAGGGTTGAGATGTCTAATATCAGAGCGCGTGCATTTAAAGTGAGAGGGGGTAAGTTGAAAGGAGAGGTGTGGTACAAGTTTTTTTACACAGAGAGCAGTGGGTACCTGAAATGCACTGCTAGGCGTGGGAGTGGAGGCTAAATTAGTAAATACCTTTAAGAAGTTCTCAGGCAGCCACAAGAGTGTTCAGTGAATGGAGCGGTACGTACCATTGCAGGCAGAAAGGATTAATTTCATTTGATACAAATTAGTTCAGCACAACATTATGGGCCGAAGGGCCTGTTTCTGTGCTGTACTCTATGATGTTTTATGTCCAATATCCTAGGTTCTATGTTCTATGTACTCTTCTGATTCTGATTCTATGTTCTATGAATTGGCACAATATTTATTGCCCATATCATTGCCTTTGAGGTGTGGCAGAACAGAGGGATCTTGGGGTCCACATCAGTAGATCCCTCAAGTCGCTGCACAAGTTCAAAGTCCAAAGTAAATTTATTATCAAAGTACAACCTTCAGATTCATTTTCTTACAGACATACTCAATAAATCCCTAATAGAATAATAATTATAATAGAATCAATGAAAGACTGCACCATCGAGGTAAACAACCAGTGTGCAAAAGACAACAAACTGTGCAAATATAAACATAGAGAAATAATAACAAATAAATAAGCAATAAATATCGGGAACATGAGAGGAAGAGTCCTTGAATGCGAGTATATAGGTTTCAGGAACAATTCAATGATGGGATGAGTGAAGTTAACCCCTTTGGTTCAAGAGCCTGATGGCTGAGGGGTAACAACTGTTGCTGAACCTGGTGGTGTGAATCCTGAGGCTCCTGTACCTCCTTCCTGATGGCAGCAGTGAGAAGAGAGCATGTTCTAGGAGGTGGGAGTCCCTGATAATGGATGTTGCTTTCCTACGACAACGCTCCAAGTAGATGTGCTCAGTGTTGGTGAGGAGTATACGTGTGATGGATTGGTCCATATCCAATATTTTCTGTAGGATTTTCTGTGCAAGGGCATTGGTGTTTCCATTCCAGACGGTGATGCAGCCGGTTAATATACTCTCCACCATGCATCTACAGAAGTTTGTCGAAGTTTTAGGTGTCATGCTAAATCTTGGCAAACTTCTAAGGAGGTGGAGGTGCTGCTGTGCTTTCTTTGTAATTGCACTTATGTGCTGGGCCCAGGACAGGTCCTCCGAAATAATATCACTGTGCAACCGAAGACAGGAAAATAATTCTGGTTGAGCTGACTGTGCCGTGGGAGGAGGGATGGGAAGAGGCCCACGAGAGAAAGGCCTTGAAGTACCAGCCCTTAGTGCAGGAGTGTAAAGACAAGGGATGGCAGGCATGGTTGTTCCCTGTGGAGATCGGCTGCAGAGGCTTCCCAGACAAATCAGCATGGCGGTTGTTGTCTGCTCTGGGCCTGGGCGAAAGGAGCAAAAAACAAGCAGCTCGTAGGATGGGGGAAGAGGCAGAACGAGCCTCTTGTTGGATTTGGGGTAGGTGAGAGGAGGGAAGCTGGAAGCCAGGAGCAGATGGGCAGTGATTTGACCACCACCGCCGGCCCGCCAACTGGAGAGTGTCGTGGTTAAGGGTTGAAACACTGTGAAGGTTGGGAACCACCTGATGACATCTGCTCCTGGCTGAAGACTACGGTTACCTTATAAGGTATCTGGAGAATGCACCCTAACAGGTGTATGTAACAAGGAATTTGAAGTTGCCTACCTTCTCCATCTCTGATCTTCCGATGAGGACTGGCTCATGGATCTCCGGTTCCTTCTCCTGAAGTCAGTGATCAGCTCTTTGGTCTTGCTGACATTAAGTGAGAGGTTGTTGTTGTGGCACCACTGAGCCAGATTTTTATCTCCCTCCTATATGCTGATTCATCACCGCCTTTGATTCAGCCTACGACAAGTTGACAGGGTGTTTAAGAAGGCTATGGTGCATTGAATGTAGGAACCGTGAGGTAACGTTGCAACTTCATAAAACTTTGGTTGGACTGGACTTGAAGTATTCTGTTCAGTTCTGGTTATCTCATTATTGGAGGATGTGGAAACTAAAGAGAGAGAGCTGAGAAAATTTACCAGGATGCTGCCCAAGTCAGAGATTCAGCATGTCTAATAAGCAAAGTTGAACAAGCTAGGGGTGACCTGAAGTGTTAAGAGCTGTAGATAGAGTGGACAGTGAGCACTTTTTTCCTGCAGAGAAATGAAAGAATGGCTATAATTTTAAGGAAATTGGAGGAAAGTATGGGGGGGAGTTAAATGCCTGAAGCAGGTGTTCTACACAGAGTGGTGGGTGTGTGGTACACATTGCCAGGGGTGGTGGCCGAGGCAGGTATATTACAGGCATTTAGGAAACTCTTAGATAGGCAAAAAATGGAGGGCTGTGTGGGAGGGAAATGTTAGATTGATCTTAGAGTAGGTTAAAATGTCAGTACAACATTGTGGGCAATATAATTATTCTCAAGATTCAAGTTTATTTATTACATGTGCATTGAAGCTGTTACAAACCTCATGGATATCTTGTGGCTGTCTTGTGACCATGAGGTAATGGTCTTTTGGAGGTCACATGATGTAATTTTCCTGCCGATGTGAGGTCACGTGATGACATGTTCACCACAGGTATAAAAGGAGACCCCTGGGGTGACGCAGATAGTTTTCCAGTTAGAACGTCAGCCAGATACTCCGCTCTGCTGTGTATTTGCCTTATGACGCAGTTTTGATTTGAAACGGAGTTTTACGTTCTATTGTAAGGTACAAAAGTGTTGGGCCGGCAGTTTAATCAATCGCTGCCAGGTTTGTTGATGTATCTTTTCAGTAGTATTGGAGAGTGAAGACAGGAACCTGAAGGAGTCGTTGATGGTTGAAAGGATCGACCATTATTGAATTCATTCAGGAAAGAGTGATCTGCATGAGATAGCCTCTGCTAAAAGCAGCAGAAAAGGCTGTGCAGTATCTAGTATCCAGAGGGAAAGGTCAGTGCCTTTAAACTGTTTCATTTCAGTTGTCGTGAATCCTGTGGACAAGGCAGGTTCCGGCTGGGATTGGCAGTAACGTTGAGTCTTCGAGGAATTCTTTACTTCAGGAAAGTCTCTCCTAATTGGCTGTATAAATCTCTTGGACTTTCGAATTTACCATTCTAAGAACTATGTTTGAATTTACCACTTTAAGAACCGTTTTCGCATTTATTGCTTTAAGAACTAGTACTGGTTGGTGGTTTGTTAAATGGCCGCATAGCAGTTTACTTCCGGTTAAGATTTTCGTTTGTTTATTTTTTTTATATTGAGCAGAGTTTAATAAATGTTTGATTGTTTTTTATAAAACCTGTCTCGATTAATATGTTCATTGTTGCCGATCATGTGACAAAGCATACAGTGAAAAACACTGTTTGCATCAGCAACCGACACATCCAAGGATTTAAAAACAAGTGCACAATCTCAAGATTGTATAAAATGACATACATGTATTTTGATAATAAATTTACTTTGAACTTTGAGATTCTGCAGATGCTGGAAATACAGAGAGTGGATGATGGAAAAATTCAGCAGGTCAGGTCATGGAGGGGAATAAAGAGTCAGCATTTTGGGTCAAGACCCTTTATCAGTTCATAGTTCAAGTATAATTGTCATTCAACCATACATGAATGCCCATGAACACAGCCAAATGAAATAGTGCTACTCTGGGACCAAGGTACAAATCACAGTACCAACAGTCATACACAGCACAAAATATATATAGCACATACAATATATCAGTAAAATACAGTCACATAAAAAATATAGTTAAAGACCCTGAGTCCATGAATGTTGCAGAAATCTGGACTAGAAGGAAAGGGGGAAGAAGCCTGAATAAGATGGGTGGGGTGGGGGGGGGGGGTTGGAATGGGATGGAGTACCAGCCAGAAGTGATAGGTGAAGCTATGTGAGGGGCAAGTAAGTGAAGAGTCTGAGGGCAGCGGAGATCCGAGGAGGAGCAGTGAGAGAGGGTCTCACTGAACTCCCGATGGAGAGAAGATCTAAGCTTCTCCAGCGTAGGCATCCCTCAAAGAGACTTCGCAGTGGACCATCAAACCACAAACACAAAAGATTCTGGAAAGCCAACACAAACAAAATTCTGGAGTGTTGGGGGGAGCAATAAGTGCCGCCGCACATTCCAGGACCAACATAACATGCCCACTGTGCTCGGCAGAACAATACAGAACACAAGAAGCAGGCCCCTTTCCGCCCTCCCACCTGAGCACCTTCACAGGCCTCTAACCCTAAGGCAGGACACCCCCTTTGCCCTCCAGCCTCAAGCAGACCCGAATCGAGAGACTGACATTGGACCTCAACTTCCCCATCAGACTTACCTTGCTAGGAAGGTCAGCCCAAACCAGATGACAACTTTAGATTAGATTCAACTTTATTGTCATTGTGCCGAGTACAGATACAAAGCCAATGAAATCCAGTTAGCATCTGACCAGAATAGTGTTATTTACAAAATAACTGCCAATAAAAAGTAAGTGCTACAGCACACAAATATAAAAGTACTGAGACAGTACAATATGGGTGCAATACTGCTTAGCGCTGTGATGTGAGGTTCAGCAGGGTCACAGCCTCAGGGAAGAAGCTCTTCCTGTGCCTGCTGGTGCGGGAGCGGAGGCTCCTGTAGCGCCTACCGGATGGGAGGAGAATAAAAAGTCCATGGTTAGGGTGAGATGCATCCCTGATAATGCTTTTCACCCTGCCCAGGCAGCGTTTATGGTAGATGTTCTCAATGGTGGGCAATTGGGTGCCGATAATCCGCTGGGCAGTTTTCACCACACGCTGGAGTGCTTTGCGGTCCGATACGGGACAATTGCCATACCACACTGAGATGCAGTTGGTGAGTATGCTCTCAATGGTACAGCGGTAAAAGTCCGTCAGTATCCTGGGACAGAGGTGAGCTTTCTTGATGCTCCACAGGAAATAAAGGCACTGTTGCGCCTTTTTGACCAGGATGGAGGAGTTCAGGGACCAGGTGAGATCCTCGGAAATGTGGACACTAAGGAATTTGAAGCTTGATGCATGCTCCACTACAGTTCTGTTGGTGTAGATGGGGATGTGAGTGTGGCTCCTGGCATGCCTGAAGTCCACAATGATCTCTTTGGTCTTCTGGGTGTTAAGGGCCAGGTTGTTGTCGGCACACCACGTGGCCAGGTGCTGGACCTCGTCCCTGTAGACCGTCTTGTAATCCCCTCTGATCAGGCCAACCATCCTGGTGTCATCTGCGAACTTGACAATGGAGTTAGAACCATGTACAGGAATGCAGTCATAGGTGAAAAGGGAGTACAGAAGAGGGCTCAGCACACAGCCTTGAGGCACGCCGGTGTTCAGGGTGAGAGTGGAGGAGGAGAGATTGTCTAACTTAACTGATTGGGGTCTGTTAGTCAGAAAGTTCAAGGTCCAATTGCAGAAGGATAAGCTGATACCAAGCTGGAGAAGTTTGGCGATCAGCTTGGAGGGGATCACAGTATTGAATGCCGAACTAAAGTCAATGAACAGCATTCTGACGTAAGAGTTGGGGCTGTCCAGGTGGGTCAGGGCACAGTGAAGTGCCATGGAGATGGCTTCCTCTGTTGACCTGTTGGTGCGATAGGCAAATTGATGGGGGTCCAGGGTCGTGGGTAGACAGGATTTCAGATGTGATAGAACCAGTCTCTCAAAGCACTTTGCAATGATGGGGGTGAGTGCAACTGGACGTAAGTCATTCAGGCCCGTGGTAGTGGAATGCTTCAGCACTGGCAATGATGGTGGCGCTCTTGAAGCTTCTGGAGACAACTGCCTGGGCCAGGGACAGATTAAATATGTCCGTGAAGACCCTGGCCACCTGCCCTGCACAGACTCTGAGCACGCGGCCAGGTATTCCATCCAGACCAGCTGCCTTCCGTACATTCACCCTGCTCAGGGTGGCGCAAACATGGGAGGTGGAAAGTGAGAGAGGCAGCTCACCAGGTGGGAGATCCGCTTTGAGGGTGACCTCCTTGTTCTCTCGGTCAAAGCGAGCATGGAAGTAATTGAGCTCGTCAGGGAGGGAGGCAGAACTCCCTCATTTTTGTGTTTACTTGATGGATTATTTTGGATATTTTCCAGTTTAATCTTAATAAGGTAATTGCTACGGTTGGTCAAAGTCCAGGTCAATATTATAGTCAATGATACCATCTCCTCTGCGTTTCCTTTATTCAGCATACTACTTAGATTAGGTTAGTGATACAAGAAAGGAGGTTCATGGGCTTGGTATATCAGACAGAAGGCACTGATTACGAGTAAGCACATTAATCATTTATTTACAGACAAACGGTGAAACATTCGAACAAATACCTAAGCCGTCCTAAATGACAAAAACTACGACACTGAACATTCAGGAACAATTCAAACTCAACAAGTACCTCATTAAGTGTCCCCAAGTTACACAACTGCAAAACTAACCATTCAACAAACCAATGCTTAGCTAAGTGCGTCCTCCTATATCTGCAGCACACTTTCCAAATGCTTCCACAGCACTGATCATAAGCTCAGTGCAAAGAGAAGCCGCTAAAGACAAAAGAAAACCAGCCAATCTCTCACACGAGCTGTTCTTACAACCCCGAGGTGCCTGGAACCAGACACCGGTGCTGTGGCACACAAAGCAACTTATGGGAAAGAGCTGCTGCATCCTTCAAACACACCAGCCGATGACCAGCACAGCAGAAGCGGCTATGAACCGACAAGAAAACTAACCCTTCACATTACAGTTAGTTTGTTATCATACACTCAGCGATCACTTTATTGACCACATCCTGTATCTAATCAAGTGCCCACAGAGCATACGTTCGTGGCCTTCTGCTGCATTCAGAGATGCTCTTCTGCACAGCACTGTTGTAACGGGTGGGTATTTGAGTTACTGTCACCGTTCTGTCAGCTTGAACCAGTCTGGCCATTCTCCTCTGGCCTCTCTCATTAACAAGGCGTTTTTGCCCACAGAGCTGCTGCTCACTGGATGTTTCTTATTTTTCACACCACTCTCTGTAAACTCTAGAGACTGTTGTGCTTGGCAACTCCAGGAGATCAGCAGTCTCTGAGACACTCAAACCACTTCATCTGGTACCAACAATCATTCCACGGTCAATGTCACCTAGATCACATTTCTCCCCCATTCTGATGTTTGGTCTGAACAGCAACTGAACCTCTTGACCGTGTCTGCATGCTTTTATGCATGGAGTTGCTGCCACGTGATTGGTCGATTAGATATTTGCATTAACGAGCAGGTGACAGGTGTAATAAAGTGGCCACTGCGTGTATACGCCAGGGTGAAATGAAATTAGACGTTTAAGGAGACTTAGAATGGCATTAAAAACTCTCACAAATTTCTACAGGTGTACCACGGAGCCCCTGAACATGATTGGAAATAGCTGCAGAAAGTTGCAAACTGAGTTAGCTCCATGATGGGCACTCGCCTCCCCTGCATCCAGGACACATTCTGAATGATTTCTGAATGGACAGTGAACCTGCCCATTAACACTACATTACTATTTTTTGCTGTCTCTTTGCACTACTTTTTAAATTTAAAATTTTAATATATATTTCTTATTATAATTGATATATTTTAAATGATTATTATGTATTAAATGCACTGCTGCCTGCAAAACAAAAAAATTTATGACATAAGCTGATGATATTAAACCTGTTTCAGATTCAGATTCCTTGCTCACATGAGGATGACGGAATAAACAGTGTACAGTCAGTAATAACTGTGACAATAAATGCAATGGTGAGCAAAAGACAGCAGGAAAGATTGTTTAGTGCACAAAGAAATGCTGAAGTGACAATAATGGAAGAGGTAGAATAATAGGTTGCAGAGCGTGTCATCTCCACTGGGAAGGGGATGTGACTGGGATGGTTGGTCCAGGAGTCAACTGCAGTGGGGAAGAAGCTGTTCTCGAGTCTGGTCAACCCGGCTCTCGAACCCTTGAATCTTCTTCTGGAAGGTAGAAGACAGAAAAGAGAAGTGCTGCAATTGTAACAAATTTTAAATTCAAAAAAAAATTTTAAATACATTTATAATCGAAGTATGAACGAATTATACAACCTTGAGATTTGTCTGCTTACAGGCAGCCACAAAGCCAGAGCTCAGCTGTCTACAAGAAGGGTCAGAGCAGTCTCTATTTCCTGAGGAGACTGAGGTCCTTTAACATCTGCCGGATGATGCTGAGGATGTTCTATGAGTCTGTGGTGGCCAGTGCTATCATGTTTGCTGTTGTGTGCTGGGGCAGCAGGCTGAGGGTAGCAGACACCAACAGCATCAACAAACTCAGTTGTAAGGCCAGTGATGTTGTGGGGATGGAACTGGACTCTCTGACGGTGCTGTCTGAAAAGAGGATGCTGTCCAAGTTGCATGCCATCTTGGACAATGTCTCCCATCCACTACATAATGTACTGGGTGGGCACAGGAGTACATTCAGCCAGAGACTCATTCCACCGAGATGCAGCACAGAGCGTCATAGGAAGTCATTCCTGCCTGTGGCCATCAAACTTTACAACTCCTCCCTTGGAGGGTCAGACACCCTGAGCCAATAGGCTGGTCCTGAACTTATTTCCTGGCATAATTTACATATTACTATTTAATTATTTAGGGTTTTATTACTATTTAATTATTTATGGTGCAATTGTAACGAAAACTAATTTCCCCCCAGATCAATAAAATATGACTATGACTATGACTAGAAAAGGAAAGTCCAACATGCAATGCTGAGAGGTGGAGAGAACAAAAAGCACAAATCACGAAAACAACAGAAGCAAGCAACAGCATTCCAAACCAAACTGAGTCCTTAGATTCAAATCCTGGAGCGCACAGAGAGAGACGTGAAAACCACGGGAAAGCAAGCGAAATCGGCCCGAGCCTCACCTCTGGTCCTGACACCCTGCCTTTCTGGTCTATCAGGGTCGGCATTTAAATAGTCCAAACACCAGGTTGTTTAGTATTTAGTATTTAGTGCCGCTGCCTTGAGGAGTCCCTCCTGCTGAGTATCACTTTGTCACTTTATCATTTCCTGTCGGAGTCGCCTTATGTTCAGATACTCCTGAGTCTAGTGTCACTTATGTGCATACAATCAGTCTATGTACATAAACTTAAATATATACAGCCACACTCAACAGTTACTTACACATAGTGTTTTCAAGGATTTCTTTTATATTTATATCCACTGCGTTTTTTTTTATTGTGTTCTTTATGCTGATTGTGTACTCTACTGCATCAGATCAGGACTAACAATCATTTTACTCTCCTTTACACTCCTGTGCTACGAGACCTTAAGACCAAAAGATATAGGTGCAGAATTCAGCTATTTGACCCAATCTGCTCCATCATTTCATCACAGCTGATCCATTTTCCTCTCAGCCCTATCTCCTGCCTTCTCCCCGTATCCCTTCATGCCCTAACTAATCAAAAATCTATCAACCTCTGCTTTAAATGTACACTATGACTTGGCCTCCAGAGCCCCCTGAATTCCACAGGCTCACCACTCTCTGGCTAAAGAATACCTCCTCATCTCTGTTCTAAATGGACGTCACTCTATCTTGAAGCTGTGTCCTCTGATCTTAGCCTCCCCCAGCATAGGAAACATTCTCTCCACATCCACTCTATTGAGGCCTTCAGCATTCGATAGGTTTCAATTAGGCCACCCCTTATTCTTCTGAATTCTAGTAATTACAGCCCTAGAGCCAGCAAATATTCCTCATATAATAAGCATTTCAATCCTAGAATAATTATTGCAAACTTCCTCTGAACCTTCTCCAATGTCAATACATCCTTTCTAATATAAGGGATCCAAACCTGCTCACAATACTCCAAGTGAGCCCCCACCAGTACTTTATAAAGTCTCAACATTACATCATTGCTTTTATATTCTAGTCCTCTTGAAATGAATGCTAACATCACATTTGTCTTCTTCACCGTTGACTCAACCTGAAAATTAACCTTCAGGGAATCCTGCACAAGGACTCTCAAGTCCCTTTTCATCTCAGGTTTTTAAAAAAATTTTCTTGCCATTTAGAAAATAGTCTTCAGTTTTATTTCTTCTACCAAGGTGCATGACCATACACTTCCTGATACTGTATTCCATCTCCTATTTCTTTGCTCATTCTCCTAATCTGTTCAAGTTCTTCTGGAGCCTCCTTGCTTCCTCAGCACTACCTGTCCCTCTACCTATCTTCGTTCATCAGCAAACTTGGCCACAAAGCCATCAATTCTGCCATCCAAGTCACTGACATATAACATTAAAAAATCGGTCCCAACACAAACCCCTGTGGAACTCACCAGCCACCAGAAGCCAAATAGAGAAGACCCCCTATATTCCCACTCTTTGTGTCCTGTCAATCAGCCACAGTTTCATCCATGCTGGAACCTTTCCTGTAATACCATGGGCTCTTAACTTGTTAAGCAGCCTCATGTGTGGTCCTTTTGAAAATCTAAGTACACAACATCCAATGATTCTTCTTTGTCTAGCCTGCTTACTATCTCTTCAAAGAATTCCAAAAGATTTGTCAGGCTCAATTTTCTCCAAGTACACCAAAACTGCATCCTTAACAATCAACTCCAACGTTTTCCCAAACCACTGAGATTAGACTAATTAGCCTCTCCCCCTTCTTGAAGAGTGGAATGACATTTGCAACTTTCGAGTCCTCCGGAACCATGACAGAACCTAATGAACAATCATTATGAATGTTACCTCTTTCAGAACCTTGGCGTGTAGGCCACCTGGTAGTTTTTTATGATTATGAGTGAAACAGCCAGTTTTCCCTCAGGGTCAATACTAGAGGATATGCATTTAAAGTGAAGTTCAAAAGAGATGTGTTCAGCATGTTCTTTACACAGAGAGAGACAGGGCCTGGAATGTGTTGCTAGGGGTGACAGAGGAGGCAACTGCAATAGTGATGTATGCTACTCTTAAATAGTCAATAGTTCAATATGCAGAGAAAGGAGGTATATGGAAGGGATTTAGTTCAGTTGGGTAATACTGGTTTAATTAGTTTCATACAACATTGAGGAAGGCTATCACAGCAAAAAAAAAGCTGTCAAAGCTTGCAACAAGATTGTAGCTGAAAAAATGGCAGATGGGATTTAGCGTAGACAAATGCAAGGTGTTGCTCTTTGGTAGGACCAACGAGGTAGATCTTACACAGTGAACAGTAGGGTATCATGGGGTGATATAGAACAAAGGGATCTGTGAATACCAGTCCATAACTTGTTGCAAATGGTGTCACAGGTAACTAGATCTGTAAAGAAAGCTTTCGGCACATTGACCTTCCTAAGTCAAAATATTGAGTACAGGAGTTGGGATGTAATGTGGAAGTTGTATAGGACGTTGGTGTGGGCTAATTTGGATCATATTGTCCAGCTCTGGTCAACTACCTACAGGAAAGGTATCGGTAAGATTGAAAGAGTTCTGAGAGGATTTACAAGGGTGTTGCCAGGACATGAGGACCTGAGGTACAGGGAAAGATCGAATAGGTTTGGACTTTATTCCCTGGGGCACAGGAGAATGAGGGGAGATTTCATAGAGGTTTACAAAATTACAAGGGGTATAGATAGGCTAAATGCAAGCAGGCTTTTTCCACTGAGGTTGGGTGCAACTAGAACTAGGGGTCATACATTAAAGGTGAATGGTGGAATAATGAAGGGGACCCTGAGGGGGGGGGTCTTCTTGACTGAGAGGACAGTGAGAGTGTGGAACGAGTAGCAGCAGAAGTGGAGGATGTGGAGGATGTAATTTCAACACTGAAAAGAAGTTTGGAGAGGTACATTAATGGGAGGGGTATGGAGGTCTATGGTCCAGCTGCAGGTCAATGTGGCGAGGCAGCATAATAGCTCAGCACAGACTAGATGGGCTGAAGGGGTTGTTTCTGTGCTGTAGTGCTCTTTGACTCTATGACTGTAAGAGCTCCGCAAGTCAGGCAGCATCTATGGAGGGAAACGAACAGCTGATATTTCGGGCTGAGACTGTTCCTCAGGCCTGAAGTGTCAACTGTTCATTTCCTTCCATGGACCCTGCATGATCTGTTTAGTTCCCCCAGTGCTTTTATGTGTGTCAATGTTTCAGGCCATGACCCTTGACAGGGACTGAAAAGAAAGGCGGGGTGGGGGCAGAAGCCAGAGTAAGATGTTGGGGGGTGGGGGTGGGGGTGGGAGGAGGTCAAGCTGGCAAGGTGACAGGTGAAACCAGGTGAGTGGGGGAGGGGGGAATAAAAGGGAATGACATGAGAAGCTGGGAGCTGATAAGAGGACAAGATTAAGACGGGTGTTACAACACCTCTCCTCCTTTCTTGCTGAATAATAAATAAACAATCTGAGCCAGGCCTGGGACTTTGCAAAGTCGTTGTGTAAGGTGTGTGGTATATAGGAAGACTTTGTACCCAGTCTGAGTGAAACGTGCAGAGTTCCATTCCAGGGCACTCCACCAACTACTGAACAGGGGACAAGATGTGCATTGATTTCGCCCCTGTTAGGATCCCGTTACGCCGTCGCTTGCAGACGCTTGCAGTCCTGCAGTGGGTGTTTTCATTCCTTTGTCTGGGTAAGCTGCTCTGGGTTCTTAATACATCTTCAGACTAGTTACTTGAAGTTAACCCTTGGCACAGCCTTTTCAGTAAACTCCTGAATTGCCAATCTCTTTCCAGAATCAGAATCAGGTTTAATATCATGGGCATATGTCAGGAAATTTGTTGTTTTGCAGCGTAGTACAGTGAATTACATAAAATACATTTGTACATTGCAATATAAATTACAATAAGAAAAAAAATAGTACATATAATTAAATAAGTAGTGCAAAGAGAAAATAAAAGAGAAAGAAAATAGAGAGGTATTGTCCATGGGTTCATTGCCCGTTCAGAAATCTGTTGGTGGAGGGGAAGAAGCTGTTCCTAAAATATTGAGTGTGTGCCTTCAGAGTCCTGTACCTCCTCCTTAATGGTGGCAATGAGAAGAGGGCATACGTCAGTGATATTGACCCGAATTCCAAATCAAAGAGGAACTCCGGGTTGATGTCAAAGTGGTCGTTGTGGTCTGGCCTTTGAGCTTGCAGATAAACCCAGCCCAGTACAATCATTGTTGTGCTCTGTGTTGTTCTGTGGAAATGCCTTTGTCGGCGCCAGAACGTGTGATGACCCTTGCGGGCTGCCCCCAGCACGTGCTTAGATCTAAACACACGACACTCTGCCGATGCTGGAAATCCGGAGGAACGCACACGGAGGAATGCTGGAGGAATTCAGAATTAATGAGAGGCTGGACAAACTTGGGTTGCTTTTTCTGGAGCGGCAGAGGCTGAGAGGAGATCTGATCGAGATTTATTAGATTATGAGAGGCATAGATAGGGTAGACAGGCAGTATCTCTTTCCCGGGGTAGAAATGTCCAATACCAGAGGACATGCATTTAAGACGAGAGGGGGTAATTTTAAAGAAGGTGTGAGGAGCAAGGTTGTTTTTAGACAATAGAAAATAGGTGCGGGAGTAGGCCATTCAGCCCTTCAAGCCAGCACCATCATTCACTGTGATCATGGCTGATCATCCACAATCAGTATCCAGTTCCTGCCTTATCCCCATAACCTTTGATTCCGCTATCTTTAAGAGCTCTATCCATCTCTTTCTTGAAAGAATCCAGAGAATTGGCCTCCACTGCCTTCTGAGGTAGAGCATTCCACAGAACCACAACCCTCTGTGTGAAAAAGTTTTTGCTCAACTCTGTTCTAAATGGCCTACCCCTTATTCTTAAACTGTGGCCTCTGGTTCTGGACTCACCCATCAGCGGGAACATGCTTCCTGCCTGCAGTGTGTCCAATCCCTTAATAATCTTATATGTTTCAATCAGATCCTCTCTCATCCTTCTAAATTCCAGAGTATACAAGCCCAGTCGCTCCAATCTTTCAACATATGACAGAGTGGAAGAGTACACAGAGTGGAAGGTGCTCGAGGCAGATACATTAGGGACTTTTAAGAGGTGTTTAGAAAGGCACATGAATGTCAGAAAAATGGAAGGATATGGACATTGTGTAGCAGAAAGGATTCATTTAGATAACCATTTGATTACTAATTGAATTCATTGAAACTGGATCTGTTCCCATGTTCTACAGTTGGGGCACCATGGCAGCGTAACGGTTAACACAACGCTATTACAGCTCAGGGCCTCAGAGTTTGGAGTTCATTTCTGGTGCTCTCCGCCAGGAAGTTTGTATGTTCTTCCCACATTGGTTTCCTCGGGAGCTCCAGTTTCCTCTCACAGCTCAAAGACACACCAGTTAGAAGGTTAATTGGTCATTGTAAGTTGTCCTGTGATTAGGCTAGGGGCTAAATCGGTGGGTTGCTGGGCGACGTGGCTTGTTGGGCTGAAATCAAATAAACTCACCAGGTCAGGCAGCATCTGTGGAGGGGAATAATGAGTCAATATTTCAGGCCAAGACCCTTGATCGGGACTGGAAGTTGTGTTGATTGTTAACGCAAACAACACATGTCACTGAGTTTCTTTGTACATGTGATAAATAAATCTGAGACTGCAATCACACCTCATCACAAACGTACTTTAACCGCCCTCCCGCAATTAACTGAGATCCCAATTAAACAGCTGGTCTCTCATTTTCAAATATTCTATAATCGACAATATAACTTAATTCTTTTACAACTTCACATAATGTCAAGATTGTTAAATGCCATTTCCAGTGCACAAGTGTACTGCTCTCCTCAGCCTGGTCAGAAAGTTGAGATGTTGGTGTGCTTTCCTGATTGTGTAGGATGTATTCTTGGACCGTGAGAAGTTGTGCAAGGTGTGCACTCCCAGGACCTAGAAACTGCTCACACCTTGCACACTTTCCACTGCTGTGCTGCTGATGTAAAGTGGGGTGTGAGTGGTGCAAGTTCTCCTGAAGTCAATAACCATCTCCTTTGCTTGGTACCAGGCCTCAAGCTTTCCACCCCTCTCTGTAGGCCATCTCATCAATGTTGATGATGAGCCCCACCATTGTCAAAATAATAACAATATGATCGCAATTAATAATAATAATGTATTAAGATTAACATCTAATAATAGCATGCATCCAGTAATCCAGCACATTTGTGACTTTGATAGAATTACACTCGCAGTATTCCCCACGGTAGTACGGTAGTATGGTATTAGGGAATGGCATGAACAGAGACTCAGATTTGGACACTGTGCCCGCAAGTGTGGCCTCATATCCTGGTGCCAACATAGCATGCCCACAATGCTTGGCAGAACCATACCAAACCAGAACACAACAAGCGATAAAACAGTAGCAAAACAAGACCAATTCCTCTTTCACACACACACACACACACACACACACACACACACACACACACACACACACACACACTCACAGTCTTCCAACCCAGGTCAGGCCATCTTCGGCCTCCAGCTCCAGCAGACAATAAGTCTTTGACGTCCCCAGTGGACTCCAAATTATGGGCCTCACCTCCCACACTTGCAATTGACCTTTAAACTTCAATCTTTGATATTGACCCCAGGACTTGCCGATGATGCCAAACAATGACCCTGGTGAAGACCCCAAACACTAGGTCTCAAACTCTGGACTCACCATGATGAGACCCTAACCACTAGGCCTCAAACTCTGGACTCAATGGTGGGACCCTGAGCACTAGGCCTCAAACTGTGGACTCATCGATGACGGGACCCTGAGCACTAGGCCTCAAACTATGGACTCATCGATGATGAGACCTGGTGAGACACGGCAGCAAACAAAACTACTAACATTCTACTAGGTATACTTTTTCAGGATTATGATCACTGCAATCCACAGCTTGTAAATTCCTGTGGGAGGTGTGCTTTTGAACCGACTGTATGACCTGGCATTTTTGTGGTATCCGGAAGGATTTGGCAAGCTGGACTCCCAAAGTGGCCATTACTGGAGTGATCTTGGAGCCAGACTGAAACTTTAGGCAAGATTGAAGAGGCGGGTCCTGGCCCCGAGTGCAGGTAACAAAATGATGTTTGGCCGATTCAAACGCCAAGTCAGATTAGAAAGATTAAGATGTCAAGGCCGAAGTTGGAGGACAAACCAGTGTTCAGCTCACTACTCTGGGAGACTTTACTCCACCTGAATGCTGAACTGAGATTCTGTAGCTGTGGCCTGCAGCCAACAGCACTCGCCTCCTGTTGAACCTGGCTACGTGGCTGTGGCCTGCAAACATTGGGCTTCTGGACAGGCTGCAGTGTTGAACTGGCAATGTGGCTGTGGACTTGTTTTCAGGGACTCTGTGGCTCATGTTCTGTGCATTGTTTGTTTTTTTATTGTTTGCACAATTTGTTCTTTTTTTCGCACATTGGATGTTTGGCGGTCTTTGTTGTTGGGGGGAGTGGGTTCTTGTGGATTCTATTCTGCTTCTCTGTTCAGTGGCTGCCCGCAAGAAGATGAATCTCAAGGTTGCATGTGGTATACAAATATGACTCACGTCTGTGCTGCCAGATTCAGCTCAAATCGCATCAAGTTCACTGACGATACTACAGTGGTTGGCCTCGTCAGCAGCATTGAGGAGTCGGAATACAATGAGGAGACAGAGAGGCTTGTCAAATGGTGTGAGAACAACAGCCTGAGTCTCAGTGTGGACAAGACAGAAGAGGTGATTGTGGACTTCAGGAAGGCACAGGTCTACCACTCTGCACTGCACATCAATGGCTCTGCTCTGGAGAGAGTGAAGAGCCCAGAGTTCCCTAGTGTGCATATAATGGACGATCTAACCTGGACCCACAACACCTCCTCATTAGTCAAGAAGGCGCAGCATCGCCTACACCTTCTGAGGAGACTGAGGCATGAAAGGCTTCCCGCCCCCATTCTAACAAACTTCTACAGGAGCACAATTGAGAGTGCCCTGTCTGACTGCATCATTGTCTGGGACAAAGGCTGCAAGGCATCAGACTGCAAGACCCTCCAAAGGATAATTAAAATGGCCATAGTCTTCTCCATCCCACCACCACTTGTGATGTTCACCGGGAACATTGTACATGAAGGGCCCAAAGCATTGTTGAGGATCCCTACCACCCATCCCATAATCTCTTTGACCCACTACCATCAGGAAGGAGGCAGAGGAGCATCAAGACTAGGACAGCCAGACTGGGTAACAGCTTCTTCCCTCAGGCTGCGAGACTAATGAATACCCCGCCACCACTGAGGTCTAGTCACTAGGACAGTGAGCTGTTTATTGTTCACTGTTTACCTGTGCTGCACACTACATACATTTTATTATATTTATTAATTCATTTATGGTAATATTTTAGTTTATGTGCTGTGTGTGATATATGTATTGTGGTTGCATTATAGTCCGGAAGGAATGTGGTTTCATTTGGTTATATATATGAACAGTCAGATGATGATAAACTGGAACTTGAACTTGAACATACTTTGATAATAAATGTACTTTGAATTTAAACAGGATCCCGAACACTCGGGCCTGGAACTCCTGTCTCGCTAATTAGCTGGTCTGCCAGTCCGAAATCTAAGCAAGGATGTCCTACATCCATGCTGTTGCCCTTTGAAAGTGGTGTGGTAGTTTAGACCTTGGTCTGACCTCTAACTCCCCCACATCCCTGTCCCTAAACCCTAATATGACCTCTAACTCCCTCACATCCCTGTCTCTAAACCCTAATCTGACCTCTAACTCCCTCACATCCCTGTCTCTAAACCCTAATCTGACCTCTAATTCCCCCACATTCTTGTCCCTAAACCCTAATCTGACCTCTACCTCCCCCACATCCCTGTCCCTAAACCCTAATCTGACCTCTAACTCCCCCACATCCCTGTCCCTAAACCCTAATCTGACCTCTAATTCCCCCACATTCTTGTCCCTAAACCCTAATCTAACCTCTACCTCCCCCACGTCCCTGTCCCTAAACCCTAATCTGACCTCTAACTCCCCCACATCCCTGTCCCTAAACCCTAATCTGACCTCTAACTCCCTCACATCCCTGTCTCTAAACCCTAATCTGACCTCTAACTCCCCCACATCCCTGTCCCTAAACCCTAATCTGACCTCTAACTCCCCCACATCCCTGACCCTGAACCCTAATCTGACCTCTAACTCCCTCACATCCCTGTCTCTAAACCCTAATCTGACCTCTAACTCCCCCACATCCCTGTCCCTAAACCCTAATCTGACCTCTACCTCCCCCTCATCCCTGACCCTAAATCCTAATCTGACCTCTACCTCCCCCTCATCCCTGACCCTAAATCCTAATCTGACCTCTCTCCCCCACATCCCTGTCCCTAAACCCTAATCTGACCTCCACCTCCCCCACATCCCTGTCCCTAAACCCTAATCTGACCTCCACCTCCCCACTCTGACCCAAACCCATCCCTACAAACCAAAAAAAGTAAAACGTAATAAAATAAGTAAGTCTGAACGACTATTTCAATGGAGACCTTAGCTTGGCACCATCTTGGCTGCATGACTGGAGGAAATTACGAGTACAAGTACATGGTCTTCATTGGATTCCAAGAGTTGGGACATTATGTAGCAGTTATACGAGATACTGGTTCAAAGTTCAAAGTTCAAAGTAAATCCCACTGTCAAAGTACATTTATGTCACCATATACAACCCTGAGATCCACTTTCTTGTGGGTGGATTCAATAAATCCATAGAATAATACCCAAAACAGAATCAATGAAGGACCACACCAACTTGAGTGTTCAATCAGAGTGCAGAAAACAACAAACTGTGCAAATACAAAAAGAAGAAATAATAATAATAAATAAATGAGCTATAAATATCGAGAACATGAGATGAAGAATCCTTGAAAGTGAGTCCATTATTTGTGGGAACATGACAATGATGGGGCAAGTGAAGTTAAGTGAAGTTATCCCCATCGCTTCAAAAGCCTGATGGTTGAGGGGTAATAACTGTTCCTGAACCTGGTGGTGTGAGTCCTGAGGCTCCTGTACCTTCCTCCAGATGGCAGCAACGAGAAGAGAGCATGGCCTTGGTAGTGGAGGTCCTGATGATGGATGCTGCTTTCCTACTTAAATGTGCTCAATGGTTGCGAGGACTTTTCCCATGATGGACTGGGCCCTATCCACTATTTTCCTGTAGAATTTTCCATTCAAAGGACATTGGTGTTTCCATACCAGGCTGTGATGCAGCCAGTCAACATATTCTCCACTGCACATCTACGGAAGTTTGTAATTGCACTGACGTGCTGGGCCCAAGAAAGGTCCTCCAAAATAATAACATCTTGGAATTTAAAGTTGCTAACTCTCTCCAACTGTGACCCTCTGATTGTGAGGCCACACCTGGAACATGTAACACACATAAAAGTTGCTGGTGAACGCAGCAGGCCAGGCAGCATCTCTAGGAAGAGGTGCAGTCGACGTTTCAGGCCGAGACCCTTCGTCAGGACTAACTCAAGGAAGAGTTAGTAAGAGATTTGAAAGTGGGAGGGGGAGGGGGAGATCCAAAATGATAGGAGAAGACAGGAGGGGGAGGGATGGAGCCAAGAGCTGGACAGGTGATTGGCAAAAGGGATATGAGAGGGTCATGGGACAGGAGGCCCAGGGAGAAGGAAAAGGGGGAGGGGGGAAGCCCAGAGGATGGGCAAGGGGTATAGTGAGAGGGACAGAGGGAGAAAAAGGAGAGTGAGAGAAAGAATGTGTATATATAAATAAATAACGGATGGGGTACGAGGGGGAGGTGGGGCATCAGCGGAAGTTAGAGAATTCGATGTTCATGCCATCAGGTTGGAGGCTACCCAGACGGAATATAAGGTGTTGTTCCTCCAGCCCGAGTGTGGCTTCATCTTGACAGTAGAGGAGGCCATGGATAGACATATCAGAATGGGAATGGGACGTGGAATTAAAATATGTGGCCACTGGGAGATCCTGCTTTCTCTGGCGGACAGAGCGTAGGTGCTCAGCGAAACGATCTTTACAGTAGAGGAGGCGGTGGATCTCCTCTACTGTGAAGATAGACCAGGAACATGTGTTGAGTTTTGGTTACGCTGATGCAGAACAGATGCCATTAAGCTGGTAAGAGTGCAGTGGAGATTTACAAGAACATTGCCCAATCTCGAGAGCTTGAGTTATAGTGAGAGCTTGGGCATGCTGGGACTTCATTCCTTGGATTGTAAAGACTGAGGGGTGTCCTTATAGAGGTGTATAAAGTCATGAGAGGTGTGGGTAGGGTAAATGCATGCAGCTGCTTTCCCTGGGGAAACGAGCCACAAACTAGAGGGCAGGGGTTCAAGGTGGGAGAGGGAAGATTTAAGTGGGACCTGGGGGAGAAATTCTTCATGTATTGAGTATATGGAACATGTTGCCAGAATGAGTGACAGAGCTAGGTGAAATATGACAATTTTAAAGTCACTTGGACAGATACAGGGATA
Source organism: Mobula hypostoma (assembly GCF_963921235.1). NCBI lineage: Eukaryota > Metazoa > Chordata > Chondrichthyes > Myliobatiformes > Myliobatidae > Mobula > Mobula hypostoma. Next base: position 182,148,952 of record NC_086103.1, read on the forward strand.
CAAGAAATTTAGAGCAGGGGTTCCCAACCAGGGTTAATGGTGTTGATCCATGGCGTAAAAGTGACTCCCCCACCGTAGGAAGCATCCTTTCCACATCCACTCTATCAAGGCCTTTCACCATTCGGTAGGTTTCAATGAAGTCACCCCTCAATCTTCTGAATTCCAGTGAGCAGAGTCCATGTTGTATGTGTCTTTGATTCTGATTTAATATAGTTAAAGATATTAGATTTGTTTGCCCTTTCTCGAGTGGATGAGTTATTGGGAGATGATGAAAGATCTCAGCCTGAAACGTTGACTGTTTTCTCCTTTCCATAGACACTGCCTGACCTTCTGAGTTCCTCCAGCATTTTGCGTGTATTGATCTGGATTTCCAGCATCTGTAGAATCTCTTGTGTTTAGAATTAATTGTCGCATGTACATTGAAAACACACAGTGAAATGTGTCATTTTGCATCAAGAACCAGCACAGTCTGAGTATTGTACTGGGGGCAGCCCATTGGTGTGGCCGTGCTTCTGGTATAAACATAGCATATCCACAACAAACTAACCCTAACTCGTATATTTTTGGACTGTAGGAGGAAACCAGAGTACCTGTAGGAAATCCATGTGGACACGGGGAGAATGTACAGACTCCATACAGACAGTGGTGGGAATTAAACCCCAATTGCTGGTCATTGGCGATGTAAAGCATAACGCAAACCGCCCGGCTACTGTGTCACCCCACACACAAGTTACACCAAACTCCCAGTAATCCGACACATTTGGTTTTGTTAGACGAAAGGATTTTTGAACAATTAGACATTTCTCACATCAATACCCAAACAAATTTTGCCTCACCATTTTTAGAATCAGAATCCGGTTGACTGTCACAGACGTCAGTCATGAGATTTGTTGTTTTGTGGCAGCAGTAGATTGCAATACATAAAATATTATTGTAATTTACAATAAGACCATAAAACATCAGAGTAGAATAAGGCCATTTGGCCCATTGCGTCTGCTTGGCCATTTGCTCATGGCTGATCCAGTTCCCTCTTAACCTCACTCTCCTACCTTTCACACCCCGACTGAACAGGGATCTATCAACCTCTGCTTTAAATATACTCAATGACCTGGCGTCTGGAGCCAGCTGTGAAAATGAATTCCACAAGTTCACCATCTCCTGAGTAAAGAAATTGCTCCTCATCTCTGTTCTAGAGGGATGTCTCTCTACACTGAAGTTCTGCCCTCTGCTTCTAGGCTCCCCCACAATAGGAAACATCCTCTCCACATCCGCTCTATCTAGGCTTTTCAATATCTGATAGGTTTTAATGAAAATAAAAAATAATGAATGGTGGAAAGAAGGAATAGTGAGGTAGTGTTCATGGGTTCATGGTCCATTCAGAAATCTGATGGCAGAAGGGAAGAAGCTGTTCCTAAAATGTTGAGTGTGTGTCTTCAGGCTCCTGAACCTCCTCCTTGATGGTAGCAATGGTGGTTTTACATAGAACATGGAAAAGTACAGCACAGAAACAGGCCCTTTGGCCCATCTAGTCCATGCAAACAGTTATTCTGCCTACTCCCATTGACTCACACCTGGATCTCCTTGCCCCTCCCATCCATGTACCTATCCATACTTCTCTTAAATGTTAAAATCGAGAGCTCCTCCATCACTTCCACTGGCAGCTTGTTCTACACTTGCACCACCCTCTGACTGAAGATGATCCCTCTCAGGTTCCTCTTAAGTCCTTCACCTTTCACCCTTAACCTATGGCCTCCAATTCTAGTCTCACCCAGCCTCAGTGAAAAAGCCTGCTTGCATTTAACCCTCATAATTTTGTATACCTCTATCAAATCTTCCCTCATTCTTCTACACTCTAGGCAATAAAATCCTAACCTATTCAACCTCTCCCTATAACTCAGATCCTCAAGTCCTGGCAACATCCTTGTAAATTGTCTCTGTATTCTTTCAATCTTATTTTCTTTCCTGTGGGTAGACCAGAACTGCACACAATACTCCAGAATTAGGCCTCACCAACATCTCATACAACTTTAACATACCTTGCTATTAAAATGCTTTTCCCTTTTCTCAGTTCCTTCGTCTCCGCCACATCTGATCCCAGGATGAGGCTTTCCTTTCCAGAACATCAGAGATGTTCTTCTTCAAAAAAACGGGGTTTCCCTTCCTCCACCATTGATGCTACCATCACCCACATCTTCTCCATTTCCCAGACGTTCGCGTTCACCCCATCTTCCTGCCGCCTTAAGAGGGATAGAGTTCCTCTTGTCCTCACCTACCACCCCACGAGCCTTCTCATGCAACATATCATGCTCCACAACTCCTGCCACCTTCAACGGGATCCAACCACAAAACACACCTTTACCTTTCCCCCATGCTCTGCTTTCTGCAGGGATCACTGCCCCCATGATTCCCTTGCCCATTCGTCCCTCGCCACTAATTTCCGTCCTGCCACTTATCCCTGCAAGCAACGGAGATGCTACACCTGCCCCTACACCTCCTTCCTCAACCAACACACATCAAAGTTGCTGGTGAATGCAGCAGGCCAGGCAGCATCTCTAGGAAGAGGTACAGTTGATGTTTCGGGCTGAGACCCTTCGTCAGGACTAACTGAAGAAAGAGCTAGTAAGGGATTTAAAAGTGGGAGGGGGAGGGGGAGACCTGAAATGATAGGAGAAGACAGGAGGGGGAGGGATGGAGCCAAGAGCTGGACAGGTGATTGGCAAAAGGGATATGAGAGGATCATGGGACAGGAGGCCCAGGGAGAAGGAGAAGGGGGATGGGGAGGAAAAAGCCCAGAGGATGGGCAAGGGGTATAGTGAGAGGGACAGAGGGAGAAAAAGGAGAGAGAGAGAAAGAATGTGTGTATATAAATAAATAATGGATGGCGTACGAGGGGGAGGTGGGGCCTTAGCGGAAGTTAGAGAAGTCAATGTTCATGCCATCAGGTTGGAGGCTACCCAGATGAAATATAAGGTGTTGTTCCTCCAACCTGAGTGTGGCTTCATCTTTCTCCAGTTAGTCCTGACGAAGGGTCTCAGCCTGAAATGTCGACTGTACCTCTTCCTAGAGATGCTGCCTGGCCTGCTGCATTCACCAGCAACTTTGATGTGTGTTGCTTGAGTTTCCAGCACCTGCAGAATTCCTCGTGTTTACCTCCTTCCTCACCTCCATTCAGAGCCCCAAACGGTCCTTCCAGGTGAGGCAACACTGCACCTGTGAATCTGTTTGGGCTGTCTATTGTACCTGGCACTCTTCTACACTGGTGAGACCCAAAGTAAATTGGGTCACCTCCACTCCAGAGAGCTGAAGCAGATCTTCCTGGTGGCCAACCACTTTAATTTCTCTCCCTATTCCCGTTCTGATATGTCATTCCATGGCCTCCTCTTGTGCCAAGAAGAGGCCGCCCACAGGTTGGAGGAGCAACACCATATATTCTGTCTAGGTAGCCTCCCTCCTGATTTCTCCTTCCAGTAAGTTTTTCCTCTTCCCCTTCTCTCTTCTTCAATTTCTCACTCTGGCCTCTTACCTCTTCTCCTCACCTGGCTATCACCTTCCTCTGATGCCCCACTTTCTTCCCTTTCTCCTACGGTCTACCCTCCTCTCCATCAGATTCCTTCTTCTCCATCACTTTAACTTTCCCACCTACTGGCTTCACCTTCTAGCTTGTCTTCCTTTTTTTCTTTTCAAATCTTTTTATTGTTATATTATACAGGAAAAATAACATGAGTACATCGAAGTAACAACACTTACAATGCCTCAAAAAAAACATTATCTTAAAGATTGAAAAAAAATTTTGTGATAACAAAAAAAACCTACTAAGCAGAAAAGTGAGAAAAAAAAAGAACCCATTAGGTGTACAACCCCGGAGCCATGCGTCATACAAAAAGCTTCTTAAAATAAACATCAAACCGCCAGCAAGAAAAGAAAATATACTAAAAAAAATTTACAATTAGATCGTGGAAAAATTATATCAATTAACTCAAATGATAATAACGAGCAAATGAGCCCCATCTTTTCTCAGAATCAAATAAAGGTTCAAAGGTTCGACTTCTAATTTTCTCCAAACTAAGACATAGCATCACTTGAGAGAACCATTGTGACAAAGTGGGAGCTGATGTATCCTTCCACTTCAACAAAATGGCCCTCCTAGCTATCAATGTAACAAATGCAATAACATGTTGGTCAGACACAGAAATACCATGCATATTTTGAGGAACTATTCCAAAGAGCACAGTTAATTTCTTCCTTCTCTCCCACCCCCACATTTTTATTCTGGCATCTTCCCCCTTTCTTTCCACTCCTGAAGAAGTGTCTTAGCCTGAAACATCAACATTTTATTCATTTCTAAAGATGCTGCCTGAGCTGCTGAGTCCCTCAAGTATTTTGTGTGTGTTGCTCCAGATTTCCAGCATCTGCAGAATTTTTTGCGTTTAACATAATATCCCAACTCCTGTACTCAGTGCCCTGATTTATGAAAGCCAAAGTGCCAAAAACTCCCTTTATGACCCCATCTATCTATGATGCCACTTTCAAGGAATTATGGGTCTTATTCCCAGATTCCTTTGTTCTAAAGCACTTGTAGGTACCGTCTCATTCACTGTGTAGGTCTTACCCTGATTTGTCCTCCCAAAGTGCAATACTCCACTCATACCTAAATTAAATTGCATCTGCTATTTTTCGGCCCATTTTCCCAGCTGGCCCAGATTCCACTGCAAGTTTTGATAGCCTTCCTCGCTGTCCACTACACCCCCGAGCTTGGTGTCATCCACAGATTTGCTGGGCCAGTGTACCACATTGTGATCCAGATTGTTGATATGTCATAGACAGCAATCAAACAAGGACCCAACACCAGTCCCCGCTGCACTCCGCTAGCCACAGGCCTGCAGTCAGAGAGGCAAACGGTGGGTGAGACTAGAATTAAAGGTCATGGTTTAAGGTTCAAAAATGAAATACTTAAGGGAAACTTGAGACCAAACATCTTCCCTTGGAGAGTGGTATAGAATGAGCTGCCAGCAAAAGTGATGGATGCACGGTCAATTTCAGCAATGACAAGACAGAGTTCAAGAAGGTGATAGAATCATATGGTCATAGAGCACTACAGTACAGAAGCAGGCCCTTCAGCCCATCTAGTTGGTGCCAAACTGTTATTCTGCCTACTCCCATTGATCCCCCACTTAGACCATTGCCCTCCGTACCCCTCCCATCCAAGTATTTATCCAAACTTCCCTTAAATGTTGCTGCCATCGTGAAGAAGGTCCAGGAGCCTCCGGACTCACACCACCAGCTTCAGGAACAGTTACTGCCTCTCACCCATCAGACTCTTGAACCAAAGGGGATAACTTCACTCAACTTCACTTGCCCCATTACTGAAATGCGCCCATAAACAGCGGACTCATTTTCAAGGACTATTCATCTCATGTTCTCGATATTTATTGCTTAGTTATCAATAATTATTCTTTCTTTTTGTATTCGCATAGTTTATTGTCTTTTACACATTGGTTAAACACCCTAGTTGGGCAGTCTTTCATTGATTCTGTTATAGTTATTATTCCGTGGATTTATTGAGAAAATGAATTTCATGGTTGTATACGGTGACACAGCCAGGCAGTAGTGTAGTAGCATCCGCCACCGGACTTTGAGTTGAGTGGTCCCGTGTTCGAATCCAGCCAGCTCCTTGCACGCTTTCCATCTGTAGTGGATTGAGCGTCGAGCTAGCAACTCTGCCTCGTAAAAAAGCAGACAAAATGCTAAGGAAGTGGCAAGGATTTGGCCCGATGTGCCACAAGGCACAGAAAGGAACAACAGTGACATGGTGACATATATGTATTTGATAATAAATTTACTTTGAACTAAATGCTGCATTTGAACCTGCATCCACCACTGATATAGAGAGCCTAGTGACGTGATGTCAAGACAACTTCCCCATCGATGTTAACAAAACACTGGTCATTGACTCCAGGAGGGGTGGGGGCGGTGTGGAGTACACACTGCTGTCTGTTCTAATGGTACTGTGGTCAAAAACTTGGTAGGTGTAAATATCACCTGTAATTTTTCATGGTCCAGCCACGTGGAAACCAAGCCTCTACTGGGACACCAATGGCTCTACTTTCTCAGAACGCTAAAGAAGTTTTGACATGTCCCCGATGACCCTCACCAATCTCTACAGAGGCACCAGACTAAGCATCCTATCTGGATCCAGTGCTTCACACAGCAACTAATCTGGTCACGGGGAAATGCAGATTGTTTTTATTTATTGAGATATAGTGTGGAATAGGCCCTTCCGGCCCTTCAAGTTACGCCACCCAGCAATCCCCCGATTTAACCCCGGCCTAATCACGGGACAACTTACCTACCTGGGTGGTGGAGTGGAGATACGTCTCTACCAAAGGAGGTGTAAGGCACTCCTTCCCTCCACTATCCTGCAGGTCACCCTTGGGCAAGGTGTAGCACTTAGTCCTCCGATCAGGGTCACGTGAAGCCATGGGATCTGGTGGCGGATGGTCGTACGAGCAGCTGGTGCAGATCACAAGTTCTGTTTATGCGACCACTGACGCCAGGCAGACAATCTCTGAAGAGGATTGATAATGGCTGGGGTCACCTTTCTTGTAAAGACACTGCCCAGAAGAAGGCAATGGCAAACCACTTCTGTAGAGAAAATTTGCCAAGAACAGTCATGGTCACCCACTTCATGCAAGACGGCCCATAACGAGCAAACAACTTAACCTGCCAAACCAGGGAAACCCACACTCTCACAGGGAGAACATACAAACTTCTTACAGACAGTGGTGGGAAATGAACAGGGGTCACTGGTACTACAAAGCGCTGTGCTAACTGCTACGCTACCACGGATGCAGCTCAGCACATCTGAGAAACCAGCCTCCCCTCCGTGGATTCTGTCCACTCCTGTTGGTGAAGTTCCATGTTCTGTCTTCTGCTACCTAGTGACCTTGTCCTGTGACCAATTTCGGAATAGGTTGTCCCTTTAGGGCTCTGGAGTTGCGCATGTATTGACAACTAGGGCCTCAAAGCTGGGGGTGTTGGCTTGGGAGAGGGCACTGGCATCAACAGGATAAGAAATGGGGGAGAAACATCTTCACTCAAGGGGTGGCAAAGCTGTAAATGTCCAGCACAAGCTGCAGTGGAGGACAAGTCACTCAGGGTATTTAAGAAAGTAGATACAGTATATTGCTAAAGGCGCTTTTTTTGGGCTCTTTGCTCCCAGTAGAGCATTAGATTATGAAGACACGTAGTCCCCTTTTATTGTCATTTAGTAATGCATGCATTAAGAAATGATACAATATTTCCTCCGGTGCGATATCACAAAACACAGGACAGACCAAGACTGAAAAAACTGACAAAACCACATAATTATAACATATAGTTACAAACAGTGTAACAATACCATAACTTGATGAAGAAGTCCATGAGCACAGTAAAAGTTCAAAGTCTCTCAAATGTCCTACATCTCACACAGACGGGAGAAGGAAGAAAAACTCTCCCTGCCATACCCGACCATGGTCCGACTCTGAGTCATCCGAAAACTTCAAGCTCTGATCAGCTCTCCGACACCGAGTACCAAGCGCCATCTCTATCCGAACGATTCGACCTCCATCTTGGTTGCCAACAGCAGGCAAAGCCGGGGATTTTGAGGCCTTCCCTCCGGAAGATTCCCGACTGCGCAGTAACGACAGCAGCCAACGAGCGTTTCAGAAATTTTTCCAGGTGTTCCTCTGTGCTTTCACGTCCGTCTCCATCAAATCAGAATTGTCCATGGCCCTTATTTAAAGGATATGATATCATTTTTCACCGGAGGGCTGCGCACGCGCGGTGCGCTGCTCTCTCTCCTCCCGCCGTCTGGGGAGGCCGTCGATAACCTCCTGTCTCCATCATCCAAAGTCGATGGTATGGTTGGAGTTCACCAATGTTTCTGTAATCTATTGTAACCACTGTACGGGGGATTGGTCTATACAGCTTCACCAGATCCCTGTTGGCCGGCCTTACTCGTTTCCACCTCTCACAATGGGGACATATCTCTAAAGACAGAAGCCATTAAGTCTTGGGAGAGCGTGAGGAATACGGTATTGAGATAGAGCGTCAGCCATGGCCAGATTGAATGAGGTAGCAGGTTGGAAAGGGCCCAATGGCCTGCTCTTGCTCCTGTATTTAATCTATATTTCTGTGTTGGTGGGCACATATGGACGCATTGACACTGGGGAGCCAGGGTGCACTTGCACACAGAGCCCAGCAGAGGGCGCAGAAAGCTCTTTCACATCCATTTATCTATCTGTTGAACATTGAAACAGTGAAACGCATCGAACGCTTTAACACCAACACAATCTAGAGATGTGCAGGGGGCAGCCTGCAAGTCTCACCGCCAACTTGACACGTCCAAAACATTCAGCAGAACAAAAAAAAACAAAACAATAACGACACAACAAAACAGCAACAAATTTCATGGGCTCTGTTCTTCAAAGGTGTAATAATTCTAACTATTTTCAATTTTCTTTCTGAATTTGTCTTTTTTTAAATTTTACAACTGATAGTTTTGGGGTATCTGATTAATTTTATTTAGAGATACAGTGCAGAATAAGCCCCTCCGGCCCTCCGAGCTGCACCGCCCCAACAAGACTCAGCCCCAATTTAACCCTAACCTAATCACGGGACAATTTACAATGACCAATCAACTTGCCCTTTGGACTGTGGGAGGAAATCGGAGCACCCAGAGAAAACACACGCATTCCACAGGGAGGATGTACAGACTTCTCACAGAGGATGCCCGGATCGAGCCCTGAACGCCAATGCCCTGAGCTGTAATAATGCCACACTAAATGCCATGTCACTGTGGTGCCCATTCAAACATACTTAAACAGTACGTCCTTTAACAATTTTAGCTAAGTTTGGTCGGAAGTCCGGTTTAACCTAGGGGAAATGCGCAGTTGCCAACCCATTGTGAATTGTGTATAATTTATGCCTAGAACTTAGAACATAGAACAGCACAGACCCTTCACCCCACGATGATGTGCCAACCTTATAAACTACTCTTACGTTCAATCTAACTCTTCCCTCCCTCATATCCCTCCATTTTCTATCAACCTAAGAGTTCATTATATGTCCCTAATGTATCTGCCTCTACAACCACACACCCAAACTTCTCTGTGTAAAAAAAACCTCTAACATCTCCCCCATACTTTCCTCCAATCAACTTAAAATTATGCCCCTCATGTTAACCATTTTCTTCCTGCGAGAAATATGCTGGCTATCCACCTGATCTGTTCCTCTTATCATCCTGTACACCTCTATCAAGTCACGACTCATCCTCCTTCACTCCAAAGAGAAAAGCCCTAGCTTACTCAACTTATCCTAATAAGACATTGTTTTCTGATCCAGGCAGCACCCTGGTGAATCTCCTCTGCACCCTCTCTAAAGCTTCCACATCCTTCCAATAATGTGGCAACCAGAACTGAACACAATACTCCAAGTGTGGTCTAACCAGCATTTTATAGCACTGCAACATTACCTCATGGTTCTTGAACTCAATCTCCCAACTAATGAAAGCCCACATACCTTAGGCTTTCATAACCACCCTATCAACTTGCGCGGCAACTTTGAGGGAGTTATGAACATGGATCCCAAGATCCCTCTGTTCCTCCACACTGCTAGGAATCCTGTATTCCACTTTCAAATTCATGCTTCCAAAGTGAATACAGTACTGTTTACCTGATGCTATGTGCCTGTGATGGTGTTGCAAGTACAGTAAGCTCTTCATTGTATCTGTGTGTGGTTTCACAATCTAACTGTTATGATCTTGTACCTGATTATGTACCTGCACTGCACTGTCTCTGTAGCTGTTACATTTTATTCTGCATTCTGTTATTGTTTTACCTCAGTGCTCTGTGTAATGATCTGATCTGTAGGAACAGTTTGCAAAACAAGCACTGTATCTCGGTACATGTGATACATGTACAACTCTAATACCAATTCTTTCCTGTACTCCAAGTCTGCCCACCGTTAACAGGCCTTTGAATGGGCCTTTTGTCTGATAAGATCAAAAATCCAGACATTCTCTCTTCTCCCCACCCCACCCCCCCATCAGGCAGAAGATACAAAGCCTGGAAGCACGTACACCAGGAACAAGGACAGCTTCTATCCAACTATTATCAGACTCTTGAAAGGTCCTCTTGTACGATAAGATGGACTCTTGGCCTTTCAATCTACCTTGTTATGATCTTGCATTTTATCATTTACCTGCACTGCACTATCTCAGTAGTGAATTTTACACTTTATTCTGCATTGTTATTGCTTTGCCTTGTTCTACCTCAACGCACTGAGAAATGATCTGATCTGTACGAAGAGTGTGCAAAGTAAGCTTTTCCCTGTATCTTGGTACATGAGACCAAATTCCAATTCCAAATCCACTTCTAATGCACTTGTGACAATAAACTTGACTTTGAGCACCCAGGACATCACATGGATTTAGGAGAAAACCAAAGCAGCCGGAGGAAACATCCTTGTAAATTTTCTCTGCATATCCCTTCAATCCAATTGGTGTCTTTTCTGTAGGTGGTGACCAAAACTACCCACATTGCTTGCAAATGTCTACAAATGTACCACGGAGAGCATTCTAACTGGTTGCATGACTGTCTGGTACGGAGGGGCCACTGCACAGGATCAGAAAAAGCTGCAGAAAGATGTAAACTCATCCTGCTCCACCATGGGCACTAGACTCCCCAGCATCGAGGACATTTTCAAAAGGCAATGCCTCAAAAAGGCAGTGTCTATCATTAGAGACCCCCATTACCCAGGAAGTATAGCAGCCTGAAGACACACACTCAACATTTCAGGAATAGCTTCTTCCCCTCTGCCATCTGATTTATGAATGGACATTGAACGTATGTACCATAAGACCATATGATATAGGAGCAGAAGTAGGCCATTCGGCCCGTCGAGTCTGCTCCTGTACAGATGTACACAGTATCTTTATATTTTTCCTCTCCTTTTGACCTACTTAGTTAATTTAATTTTCCTTTTTCATATATCCTTCTTATTGTAATTTATGACTTTTCAATATTATGTATTGCAATGTTCTTCTGCTGCAAAACAACACATTTCATGACATATGCCGGTAATATTAAACCTGATTCTGATTCTGAAATTAGGCTTCACCAGTGTCTTATACATAACAACCCAACTCCTGTAGTCAATACTTTGATTTATGGTACCAACTGAAACATTGCGTGGATAAGCATAAGCAAGCGAGGGTATGGAGAGCTATGGTCCAGGTGCGGGTCAATGGGACTAAGCAGAATAATAGTTCGGCATGGACTAGATGGGCTGAAGGGCCTGTTTTGTACTGTAGTGTTCTATGGCTCCAGAGGCTGAGAAGTGGAAAGTTTAAAAGATGAGCGGGGTAAGCTGCTGGTACTTGAGGATTTGAGTTACAGGGAAAGGTTGAATAGGTTAGGACTTTATTTCTTGGAACGTAGGAGAATGAGGGGGGATTTGATAGAGGTTTACACAATCACAAGGGGTATAGATAGAGTAAATGCAGGCAAGCTTTTTCCACTGAGGGGTTGGGTGAGATTAGGACTAGAGGTCATAGGTTAAGGGTGAAGAGTGAAATATTTAATGATATCCTGATGGGGGATTTCTCAAATCAGAGAGTGGTGTGAGCTGTCAGTGAAAGTGGTGAATGTGGTTTTGAATTCAGCACTTAAGAGAAATTTGGATAGGTATATGGACGGGATGAGTATGGAGGTCTATGGTTCGGGAGGGGGTCGATAGGACTAAGCAGAATAATAGTTTGCCATCGACTAGATGGGCTGAAGGGCCTGTTTCTGTGCTGTAGTGCTCTATGACTCTATGGCTCTAATTCCGATTCCTGTTTCCTTGTACAGCACAATGCTGCGCTGTGCTCTTCGTCACCCTCTTCTTTACTCGCTTCTGGTTCGTGTCCGTACTGTACGCCACGTGGTGGTTCTGGGACCGGAACACGCCTTGCCAGGGAGGTCGTAGATTCCACTACCTCCGCAGCCTGAAACTATGGGGCTACTTTTGCGACTACTTTCCTGTTCACGTGAGTACCAATCTCAGAGCAGGACAGCTGGCGGGCGGGGGCAGTGATTCGCGGGTTCGCTGAGTTTCTGCTATGTTCCTTCTTTACAGAGATCTGAAGAGAAATTTGGATAGGTACATGGATGGGAGGGGTATGGCCTAGGTGCAAGTCAATGGGTTGGGGAAGAATAAAAATTCATCACGGCCCAAGTGGGAAAGGATGATTTTGTGCTGCAGTGCTATAGGACTCAATGGACACAGCAAGATATCAACGAGATTGAAAGAGTGCAGAGAAGATTTACAAGGATGTGACCAGGAATTGAGTACCTGAGTTATGGGTAAAGGCTGAAAAGGTGAGAACTTTATTCCCTGGAGCGTAGGAGAATGAGTTTTGATAGAGGTATACCTTTAGCGGGCCAGCTGGTGGTGTAGCAGCATCAGCACTAGACTTCAAGGCAGATAGTCCTGAGTTCAAACCCAGCCAGGTCAGACTCGCGGAGCAGACTCGATGGGCTGAATGGCCTACTTCTGCTCGATTTATGGTCTTACGGGTCCCAACCTCGGTAGCAGCAGTATCTGCTTCAGAAGAAAGGCCTAGTAATCTACTTCTGTATCTTGCCATGAAACTCTTATGGACCCTACAGTCCATGAGGTCACGAGAAGTTGGACTCGACTAAGCGACTGAAAAACGAAACTTTTGGAGTGTGCCAGTGGCTTTTGCTCATCAGCTTCAGGCCTGGGTGAGGTAAAATATCCTGTAAGTTACTCTCTCACTGTCCTTATTTGTCCTTTCCTCATCTGTTAGGGCATAGTCGTTCAGTACAGTGCAGTGTTTTGAACCTCCAGTCTCCCAGAAAAACACTTCTGAGCCGCAGCCCCTGAGAGAATGTGTTAAGGAACTGGAGCTGCAGCTCGATGACCTTTGCCTAATACGGGAGAATGAGGAGGTGACAGACAGGAGTCACAGGGAGGTAATCACCCTTAGATTGCAGGAGACAGGCAACTGGGTGACTGTCAGGAGAAGGAAGGGAAAGGCACGGCCAGTGCAGAGTACACCTGTGGCTGTTCCCTTCAATAAGTATTCAACTTCAGATACTGTTGAGGGGGGCGACCCACCAGGGGAAACCACAGTGGCCGGGTCTCTGGCACTGAGTCTGGTGCTGTGGCTCAGAGGAGCAGAGAGGTGAAGAGGAGACTCCTTGGTCAGAGGAACAGAGACAAGATTCAGTGGGCACAATAAAGACATCCGGATGGTATGCTGCCTTCCTGGTGCCAGGTTCAAGGATGTCTTGGATCGGGTCCATGGAGTATAAGAGCTGGAATGTTATGATGAGGTTGTATGAGGCATTGGTGAGGCCAGATCTGGAGTATTGTGTTCAGTTTTGGTCACCAAATTACAGGGAGGATATAAATAAGGTTGAAAGAGTGCAGAGAAGGTTTACAAGGATGTTGCCGGGACTTGAGAAACTCAGTTACAGAGAAAGGTTGAATAGATTAGGACTTTATTCCCTGGAGCATAGAAGAATGAGGGGAGATCTCATAGAGGTATATAAAATTATGATGGGTATAGATAGAGTGAATGCAAGCAGGCTTTTTCCACTGAGGCAAGGGGAGAAAAAAAACCAGAGGACATGGGTTAAGGGTGAGGGGGGAAAAGTTTAAAGGGAACATTAGGGGGGGGCTTCTTCACACAGAGAGTGGTGGGAGTGTGGAATGAGCTGCCAGATGACGTGGTAAATGCGGGTTCTTTTTTAACATTTAAGAATAAATTGGACAGATATATGGATGGGAGGTGAATGGAGGGATATGGTCCGTGTGCAGGTCAGTGGGACTAGGCAGAAAATGGTTCGGCACAGCCAGGAAGGGCCAAAAGGCCTGTTTCTGTGCTGTAGTTTTTCTATGGTTTCTATGGTTTCTAATTCTCAAGGGTGAAGTTGAGCTGCCAGAAGTCTTGGTGCATATTGGGACCGATGACAAAGGTAGACAAGGTGAGGAGGTCCTGAAGAGAGATTTTAGGGAGCTAGGTAGAAAGCTGAGAAACAGGATCTCCAGGGTAGTAATCTCTAGATTGCTGCCTGTGCCATGTGCCTGTGAGGGTAAGAATAGAATGATTTTACAGGTGAATGTGTGGCTAAGGATCTGGTACAGGAGGCAGAGGTTCAGATTTATGGAGCATTGCGATCTCGTCTGGGGAAGTTATGACCTGTACAAAAGTGATGGGTTACACCTGAATCTGAGGGTTTCAATATCCTTGCGGGCAGGTTGGCTTGGGTTGGTAGGGCGAGATTCAACTAATTTGGCTGGGGGATGGGAACCGAAAGGATAGTGCTGAAGATGAGGTAGTAGGTTTACAAACAGAGGCAATGTGTAGTGAGACTCCTTGCAAGGAGAGGCTGATGATTGGGAAAAATTACAGTCAACAGAATGAGTTACAATGTAAAAGTCAGACAAGATCAAAAATGGTGAATACAGGACTGAAGGTGTAATATTTGAACACCGACACATTGTTTTTTAATTTTTTCCCTCTCAAATTTCAAAGTTTGAGATTTGAGATCATATTGTGATCACTGTTCCCTAAGGGTTCCTTAACCCTAAACTCCCTTATCACCTCCGGATCATTGCACAACACCAAATCCAGTATAGCCGATCCCCTAATGGGCTCAACAACAAGCTGTTCTAAAAAGCCATCCCTTAGATATTCTACAAATTCTCTCTCTTGAGGTCCAGTACTGGCCTGGTTTTCCCAATCCGCTTTCATGTTAAAATCCCCAATGATTATCATGACTTTGCCTTTCTGACATGCCTTTTCTATCTCCTGCTGTAATTTGTAATCCACATCCCGGCTGCTGTTTGGAGGCCTGTATACAACTACCATTAGGGTCTTTTTACCCTTGTCATTTCTTAACTCAACCCATAGAGACTCTACACCTTCTAATCCTATGTCATCTCTTTTCAATGATTTGATATTATTTCTAATACACAGAACCACACCCCCCTCTCTGCCAACTAACCTATCCTTCTGATACACTGTGTATCCTTGGATGTTCAGCTCCCAATGGCAACCATCCTTTAGCCAAGTTTCAGAGATGGCCACAACATCATACTTGCCAATCTGTAGCTGAATTTCAAGATCGTTCATTTTATTTCTTACAGGATTGCTGCCTGTGCCACATGACAGTGAGTATAGGAATAGAATGAGGTGAAGGATAAATGTGTGGCTGAGGGATTGGAGCAGGGGGCAGGGATTCAGATTTCTGGATCATTGGGACCTCTTTTGTGGCAGGTGTGACTTGTACAAAAAGGACGGGTTGCACTTCCAAGGGGCCAATATCCTGGCAGGGAGGTTTGCTAAGACTATTTAGCAAATACAAAGACTGATGAATGACCAATGCCCTAAAGAAGACAAATTGTGTCAATAAAAAAGAATAATAATACTGAGAAGAAGAGGGCAAAGGTTTAATATCAGAGGCGGGAGATTTAGATTGAGATTCAGATTTACTTATCACATGTGCAAGTGCGAACAAAACAATGAAAATACTGAAAACGAGAGGGCATTCACAAGATCTCCACGAGAGTGTGGAGGTTGTGGAATCAGTTCAGAGTTGTGGTGAATGAAGTTATCCACTTTGGTTCAGCAGCCTGCTAGTATTGTTTGCTGTCACTGTCCCAGTGCACTTCTTAACTTCCGGAAACGGGCCCTCTGCTCTCAGCTTGTGTTTGTCCAAAGGTTGAGATGAACTGATGAACTGCTTGGCGGATGTGCGGGTTCCACCCTGCGGCTGCCCAGGTCAAGGTTTGAAAACAAAGTTAGACAACAAATGAAGCACAACAACACCCTCAGACCACCGGATGCAGCCACTTACAAACCGAGGAGAGTGACGTGCTGCGTGCGAGAATAAAGTGTTCATGCCATTCTCCATACCAGGAGTAACTACCAGAGATGACAGTCTTGATTATCGAGATACACTGCAGAACAGGCCCGTCCGACGCACTGGGCCGCAATGCCCAGCAACCCCTGACTTAACCCCAGCCTAATCACAGGACAATTTACAGTGATCAATTACTCTCCTAACCGACATATCTTTGGACTATGGGAAGAAACTGTAGCACTCGGGGGAGAAAAACCCCACATGTTCGTGTTTATAATTTATTTATTTAGAGATGCTGCACAGTATGGGTCCTTCCAGCACCACTGAGCTGCAATGCCCAGCTTCCCACTGATTAACGCTTGTCTAATCACAGGACACTTTAACTTACCAACAGACACGAAATGCCGGAAGAACTCAGAAAGTCAGGTCGCATCCATGAAAATGAACAAAACAGTTGACGTTTTTGGCCAAGGCCCTCCATCAGGACTGGAGAAGGGTTGCGGCCCGAAGCGCCAGCTGTTTGGTCAGTTTCTATGGGTCCTATCTGACCTGCTGTGTCCCCCCAGCACTTTGTGTGTGTTGCTTTGGTTTTCCAGCATCTGCAGAACTTCCTGCATTTATAACATACAAACCAGCGTGCCTTTGGACTGTGGGAGGAGACCGGGGCCCCTGGAGAACACCCACACGTTCCATGGGGAGGACGTACAGACTACTTGTTGGAGTTGAACTCTGAACTCTGATGCCCTGAGCTGCAACGGCGTTGTGATAACCGCTACACTACCGTAGCACCCAATTGTTGGAGAAAACATCACTGTTGAAGAAATTCAAAATAATTCTGAGATGAGTGCAGCAAAGATTTTCTAGACGTAAGGTTATGAATTACAAGGAGAGGCTGCATACACTAGGACTTCAAACTTTGGAATTTAGGAGATTGAGGGGTGACCTGATAAAGGTCATGAGGGGCATGGACAAGGTTAAAACACTTTGTGTGTAGACTGGGTTTCTAGAAACAAATTTAAGATCACAGGTGAGAGATTTCAAAGTTCAAAGTAAATTTGTTATCAAAATACATATACGTCACCATATACAACCCTGAGATTCATTTTATTGTGGGCATACTCAGTAAATCTATAAAATAATAACCAGAACAGAATCAATGAAAGACAGCACCAGCTAGGGCATTGAACCAGGGTGTAGAAGACAACAAATTGTGCAAGTACAAAATGAGGAGATAATAGTAAACATTGAGAAATAATAAATATTGAGAACATGAGATGAAGATTCCTTGAAAGTGAGTCCATAGATTGTGGGAACAGTTCAGTGATGAGGCGAGTGAAATAGAGTGAAGTTGTCCCCTCTCATTCAAGAGCCTGATGGCTGAGGGGTAATAACTGTCCCAGAACCTGATGGTGTGGGTCCTGAGGCTCCTGTACCTTCTGCCCAATGGCAGCAATGAGAAGAGAGCATGACCTGGGTGGTGGGGGTCCCTGATGATGTATACCACTTTCCTGTGATTTAGATTAGATTATGAGGACACTCAGTCCTCGTTTATTGTCATTTAGAAATGCATGTATTAAGAAATAATACAACGTTCCTCCAGAGTGATATCACAAAAAAAACAGGACAAACCAAAGACTAACGCTGACAAGACCACATAATTTTAACATATAGTTACAGCAGTGCAAAGCAATACCATAATTTGATAAAGAGCAGACCATGGGCACGGTAAAAAAAAGTCTCAAAGTTCCGACTGACTCCTGATAGTCCCGATAGCAGGCGGCAAAAGGGAGAAACTCTCTCTGCCATAAACCTCCAGGCACCGACAACTGCCGAGGCATTGGAAGCACCCGACCACAGCCGACTCTGAGTCCATCCGAAAACTTCAAGCCTCCAACTAGCCCCTCCAATACAGCCTCCCGAGCACCATCTCTGCCGAGCGCTTCGACCCCGCCCCAGCCGCCGAGCAACAAGCAAAGCCGAGGACTCGGGGCCTTCCCCTCCGGAGATTCTGGATCACACAGCGGCAGTGGCAGTGAAGAAGGCATTTCAGAAGTTTCTCCAGATGTTCCTCCGTGCTCTCACGTCTGTCTCCATCAAATCAGGATCGTGCATGACCCCCTACTTGACAGATAACAGATATCATTTCACCGGAGTAGCCGCTGCGTACTGCGTCGCGCCACCATCTTCTTCTCCTCCTCCTCAGAAACACTTCATGTAGATGTGCCCAATGGTGGGGAGGGCTTTACCTGTGATGGACAGGGCATATACACTACTTTTTGTAAGATTTTCCATTCAAGGGCACTGGTGTTTCCATACCAGGCTGTGATGCAGCCAGGCAATATACTCTCCACCACACATATATAGAAGTTTGTCAAAGTTTTAGATGTCATGCTACATCTTTGAAAACTCTGCAAAAGGGATCATCATGAGTAGTTTCTTTTCACTCAAGGAGCAGTGCATATTTGGGAGGAACTCCCAGAAATAGTGGTTCTGGGGAACACATTGACAATAATTAAAGCCCATCTAGGTAAGTACATGGGTAAGAGAGCACTGATCAGCCAAAAGTGAGCAGGTGGGACCTGCTTGCAGGGCAACACATTCTACATGACACCTAAAACTTCAACAACTTTTATAGATGTGTGGTGGAGAGTGTACTGACTGGTTGCATCACAGCCTGGTATGGAAACACCAAAGTTCTTCAATGGAAATTCCTACAAAAAGTGGTGGATATGGTCCAGTTTATCACGAGTGAAGCCCTCCCCACCATTGAGCACATCTACATGGTGCATTGTCACAGGAAAGCAGCATCCATCGTCAGGGACTCCCACCACACAGGACATGCTCCCTTCTCAGTGCTGCCATCAGGAAGATGGTACAGGAGCCTCAGGACTCACACCACCAGGTTCAGGAACAGTTATTACCCTCAACCATCTTGAATGGGGAAGGACAACTTCACTCAGTTTCACTTGCCCCATCACTGAACTGTTCCACAACCTATGGACTCACTTTCAAGAACTCTTCATCTCATATTCTTGATATTTATTGCTTATTTATTAATTATTATTATTATTGTTTCTTTTTGTATTTGCACAGTTTGTTGTCTTTTGCACTCTGGCTGTCTGTCCTATTGGTGTTGTCTTTCAGGATTTTATTATGGATTTATTGAGTATGCCCACAAGAATATAAATCTCAGGGTTGTAAGCGGTGACATATCGTATACGTACATTGATAATAAATTTACTTTTGAACTTTTCTGGATCAAAGGCTCTGTTTCTGCGCTGTGTGATTCTGTGGATCTCTCCTGAACAATCGCCATACCAAGCCAACTTCATTACGTTCTCTTGTACACCTGCTTGTTAATGCAGATATCTAATCCCAATCAAATGGCAGCAACTCAATGCATAAAGGCACGCAGACAAGGTCAAAAGGTTCAGTTGCTGTTCAGACCAAACATCAGAATGGGAAAGAAATGTGATCTACGTGACTTTGACTGCGGAATGATTGTTGGTGCCAGACGGGGTGGTTTGAGTATCTCAGAAACTGACAACTTCCTGCGATTTTCCTGCACACTGGTCTCTAGAGTTTAGAGAATTGTGCGAAAAATAAAACAGCCAGTGAGCAGTAGCTCTGTTGGTAAAAACACCTTGTCCATGAGAGAGGTCAGAGGAGGATGGCCAGACTGGTTAAAACTGACAGGAAGGTGACCAGTAGCTAAGTACCACACATTACAACAATGGTGTGCAGGAGAGAATCTCTGAATGCACAACACATCGAACCTTGAAGTGGACAGGCTACAGGAGCAAGAGACCATGAACAGACACTCAGTGGCCACTTTAGAATTTTAGAATTAGAATTAGAATTTATTTAAATCTTACATCCATCCCACAATGTAAGGGAGTAAAAATCTTTGCATTATGACTCCGTTGCAATGTACAGACATGTGAATTTAAAAGTCTAATGTCTTGTAGGTAACTGAATGTATATATCCAGATCGGATGCTTTCTAGGGTACACCAATAGAAATTAGTGAGGGTCAGGGATTAGCTCTTCTCACCTGCCTGTTACCTCCCTCAGGTCCCCTCCTTCCCTTTTAACTATGGTCCACTCTCCTCTCCTGTCAGATTCCTTCCTCTCTAGCCACTTACCTTTCCCACCCACCTGGCTTCACCTGTCACCTTCTAGTTAACATTTTCCAATGTTCCTTAGATTCAGGATCAATTCCTGAGGATTGGCGAATGGCTAATGTTATCCCACTTTTTAAGAAAGGAGGGAGAGAACTATCGCCCTTTTAGCCTAACATCAGTAGTGGGGAAGATGCTAGAGTCCATTATTAAAGATGAAATAGCGGCATATCTTGATAGCAGTGATAGGATTGGGCCGAGCCAGCATGGATTTACCAAGGGCAAATCATACTTGACTAATCTATTGGAGTTTTTCAAGGATGTAACCAGGAAGATAGACGCGGGAGATCCAGTGGATGTGGTGTACCTTGACTTTCAGAAGGCATTTGATAAGGTACCACATAGGAGATTGGTGGGTAAAATCAGAGCTCATGGCATTGGGAGGAGGATATTGACATGGATAGAAAACTGGTTGGCAGATAGAAAGCAAAGGGTAGCAGTGAATGGGTGTTTCTCGGAATGGCAGGTGGTGACTAGTGGGGTGCCACAGGGCTCGGTATTGGGACCACAGCTGTTTACAATTTACGTCAATGATTTAGAGGAAGGCATTGTGAATAACATCAGCAAGTTTGCTGATGATACTAAGCTGGGTGGCAGTGTGACATGTGATGAGGATGTTAGGAGAATTCAAGGTGGATAGGCTGGGTGAGTGGGTAGAAACTTGGCAGATGGCGCTTAATGTGAATAAGTGTGAGGTTATTCACTTTGGGAGCAAGAACAGGAAGACAGATTATTATCTGAACAGTGTGGAGTTAGGTAAGGGAGAAATACAAAGAGATCTAGGAGTACTTGTTCATCAGTCTCTGAAGGTGAATGAGCAAGTGCAGCAGGCAGTGAAGAAGGCTAATGGAATGTTGGCCTTTATTACAAAGGGAATTGAGTACAAGAGCAAGGAAATCCTTTTGCATTTGTACAGGGCCCTGGTGAGACCACACCTGGAGTATTGTGTGCAGTTTTGGTTTCCAGGGTTAAGGAAGGACATCCTGGCTGTGGAGGAGGTGCAGCGTAGGTTCACTAAGTTAATTCCTGGGATGTCCGGACTGTCTTACGCAGAGAGGTTAGAGAGACTGGGTTTGTACACACTTGAATTAAGGAGATTGAGGGGGGATCTGATTGAGACACTTAAGATTATTAAGGGATTGGACAAGATAGAGGCAGGAAATATGTTCCAGATGCTGGGAGAGTCCAGTACCAGAGGGCATGGTTTAAGAATAAGGGGTAGGTCATTTAGGACAAAGATGAGGAGGAACTTCTTCTCCCAGAGAGTTGTGGAGGTGTGGAAAGGGCTGCCTCAGAAGGCAGTGGAGGCCAATTCTCTGGATGCTTTCAAGAAGGAGCTAGATAGGTATCTAATGGATAGGGGAATCAAGGGTTATGGGGACAAGGCAGGAACCGGGTATTGATAGTAGATGATCAGCCATGATTTCAGAATGGCGGTGCAGGCTCGAAGGGCCGAATGGTCTACTTCTGCACCTATTGTCTATTGTTATCCTCCTTCCCCTCCCCACCCCACTGTTTTATTCTGGCATCTTCCCCCTTCCTTTCCAGTCCTGAAGAAGGGTCTTGGCCCGAAACGTCGAACATTCATTCATTTTCATAGTTACTGAGTCCTTCCAGCATTGTTTGTGTGTCACTATTTCTGGCAGCTGATTTCAAATACTCACCACGCTTTGTGCTGAAGAAGCTGCTCACAAATGAATAATGCATTTTGTGTATGTTGCAATGTACCTTCATGATTCAAGATTATTTAATGTCATTTCCAGGACACAAGTGTAAAGGAGAACAAAATAATTGTTACTCCAGATCCAAAGTAGCACAAAATAAAACACAATAAGATAAAGAACACAATCATGAAAAACACAATAAACATAAATACATAAGATAGCTTATATACGTACGTAGATCGATTATATGTCCATAAAATGATGCTAGGCATAGGGGTGTCTGGACAAAAGGAGACTCTGACAGGAAACGATAAAGTTGGGAGTGTGGAGAGGTGGGTTGGTAGGTGGAGGTGCTAATCAGCCTTACTGCTTGGGGAAAGTAACAGTTTTTGAGTCTGGTGGTCCTGGTATGGATGCTACGTAGCCTCCTCCCTGATGGGAGTGGGACAAACAGTCCGTGAGCAGGGTGGGTGGGATCCTTCATGATGTTCCTGGCCCTTTTCCAGCACCTTTCTGTTTTGACGTGCCTGGTAGTGGGTAGGCTGGTGCTAGTGATGTGCGAGAGAGTTTTGACTACCCATTGTAGGAACTAAAGTTGAGCTCTTCCAGCGCTTTGTGTGTCTTGCTCTTATATCCAGCATCTACAAAATCTCCTGTGTCATAGAAACTATCCTATCAGGATGCATCACATCTTGGTTTGGCAGCTGCAGGGAGTTGTGAACACAACTCAGTCCACCTCACAGGCCGGTCTACCTTCTTTCTTTTTAAATCTTTTTATTGAGTAAGTATACAAAAAAGGTAAGCCATATAAACATTAATACAATGTTAAAGTATAATAAAATTCCAAAAGATAACAATACCAAAAAGAAAATACTACAAACAATGTAATTTAAGCATAAGAAACCAAGATAACATAATAGTATACTAGATTTTATATATATCAATGGAAAAAAAGAAAAAAAAAAGCCCAAAAAAAACCGGTCTACCTTCTATTCCCTCTGAATACACTTCCTGCTGCCCCAGGAGAGCAGCCGGTATAATCGAGGACCCCTCCCTCTCTCTCCTCCTCCCTCCCATCAGGCAGAAGATACCAAAGCTTGAGACCACAATAAATATAAACATAAATACATAAATATCTTAATAAATACATAAGATAGGTTGATTGTATGGCCAGAAAGTGACACTAGACACAGGAGTGTCTGTACATATACGACTGTCACTATCACTATTTACATGTGATAAATAAATCTCAATCTGAATCTAAATCTCTCACCTCTGATCTTAAACCTTTGCCCTTTTGTTGTTAGCGGTCCTCCCTGTGAAAAAGACAATTTGCTTTCACCCTGTCTACACCGCTCATGACCTTATCTGCCTCTATTAAGTCACCCCTCAATCTAACATCCAATGAGCCACACTGCCCAGCAACCCACCTACTGAACCCCAGCCTGATCACAGGACAACTGACACTGAACAATTAACCCACTAACCGGTATTTCTTTGGACTGTGGGAGGAAACCAGAGCACGGGCAGGAAACCCATGTGGTTCATGGGGAGAACGTACAAACTCCTCACATACAGTGCCGGAATTGAACTCCAAACTTTGGATCGGCCCAAACTGTAATAGCGTCACGCTAACCCCAACGCTACTCTTGTTTCTTCTGACTTTACAAGGGGAGCCAAGTTCCCAAGTTTATCAGCAAATTCGTGTCTTTTGGCTTTGGGACCAACCAGAAGTATTTCAGAATAGAGAGACATTCCTTCAGAACAGAGAGGAGGAAGAACATCTTTAGCCAGAGGGTGGTGAATCTGAGGAATAAAGGTGGCCGAGTCATTGGATATGTTTAAAGTGGAGGTTGATAGGTTCTTGATTAGTCGGGGGTCAAAGCTTGCTGGAGAATGGGGTTGAGAGGGTTAATAAATCGGCCATGTTGGAATGGTGGAGCAGATTCTATGGGCTGAATGGACTCATTCTGCTCCAATAACAATGGTCTTCAAATGTTGGGGGATCTCAGCAGGTCAGGCAGCATCTATGGAGAGGAATAAAGAGTCAATGTTTCAGGCCGACACCCTTCATCAAGACTGGAAAGGAAGTGAGAAGAAGCCAGAATAATAAAGTGGGGATGGGAGGGAGTACAAGCTGGCAGGTGATAGGTGAGACCAGGTGAGGGGGCTGGGAGCTGATAGGTGGAAAAGACTGAAGAAGAAAGAATCTGATAGGAGAGGAGAGTGGAGAGAGGGAGGTGATGGGCAGGTGAGGAGAAGAGAAGAGGTAAGAGGGGAACCAGAATAGGACGGAAGAAGAGAGAACGGAGAGGGGGGGGAGAATCGTTGTTCGTGCTGCCCAGATGTAAACAGAAGTGTTGCTCCTCCAGCCTGAGAGTGGCCTCTTTGTGGCAGAAGAGGCAGTAAACCGACATGTCGTAATGGGAATGGGAGTGGAATTAAAACGGGTGGCCACTGGGAAATCCTGCCTGTTGCAGACAGAAGAAAGGTACTTGACAAAGTGATCCCCCAATCTACGTAGGGCCTCAATCCCTGTATATGTCCAACTCTCTTTTAAATGTTATTGTATTTGCTTTAACCACTTCCCCTGACAGCTCATTCCACATACATGCCCTACACTGTGCCCCTCCTGCAATGGGGTGGGGGGTTGGTTTTGGAAAAGGGTAAATAGTTTACAAATTTATTCCCTGAAGAGTAGGAGAATGAGAGGAGATCTGACAGAGGTATACAAAATTATGAGAGGTATAGATAGGGTAAATTCAAGGCTGGGTGAGACTGGAACTAGAGGTCATAGGTTAAGGAAGAAAGTTGGTATTGAAGCGAAACCTTAGGGGGAACTGGTGAGTGTGTGGAATGAGCTGCAAGTGGAAGTGATAGATGGGGGTTCAGTTTCAACACAAGAGAGATTTGGATAGGTACATGATTGGGAGGGATGTGGGAGAGGTGTGGTCCAGGTGCAGATCGATGGCACAAGGCAGATTAATAGTTCAGGTTGGACGAGATGGGTGAAAGGGTTTGCTTCTGTAGTGCTCTATGACTCTATAGCTCTAAGTGTTTTCTGCACTCTTTCTGATTTAATAACAACCTTTCTAGAGAAGGCTACGTCTAGATTTACTGTCTGTATGTGGGGTGGGTGGAGGAGATCATCCATTTCACTGCTATTCCCATCTGAGACTCTATGAATAGAGCGATTGTGCTGCTTTTAAAAATGCCGTATTTGTTTCTGCTTTCATGTATAGCTATTTAGAAATTTGCCCTAGTTTTATCAGGAGAAATATCAAATGTGCTTCTTTTCTTTAAGCATTAGAATGTTCCTTGCATTAACAAACCAATATGGTGTATTTAAAGGATCGTTACAGGAATTGTTGACAGTTCCACAACCCCTGTGAAGATGCTTAACTATGTTAAGTACACCGTATCGGGTTGTTAAAGCAATGAGAAGCTGTATATATCTGTAAAGGATTAATAATCAAATAAAAACTCTCACCTAATCAATTGGTAAATTAGTTTATTATTGTCATGTGTACAGTGAGAAGCTTGTCTTGCAGACTGTTCACACAGATCAGATCATTATACAGTGCATTGAGGTAGGACAAGTTAAAACAATAACAGAATGCAGAATTAAGTGTTACAGTTACAGAGAAAGGACAGTGCAGGCAGACAATAAGGTGCAAGGTCATATGAGATAGAGTTCTGAGGAGTAAGTTTCTTTACACAGAGAGTAGCGGATATCCGGATCGTCGGGACTGTAATAGTGTTACTCTAACCACCGCATTATCGTGCCGCCACAAAATGTGCAAAGGTATCTGGTCGAGAATGGTGAATACACAGCTAAAGGATTGTCATAAAGTTGATCTCATCCACCCAGGCCGCGTGCTCTTCATGTACCATGCAAATACATCAGGGCCATTTGAGACAGGGACATAGATGATGGAAAAACAGAGAACTATGTGGGAGGGAAGGGTTAGATTGATCTTGGAGTAATTTAAAAGGTTGGCACAATGTTATGAGCCAAAGAGCCTGTACTGTACTGTAGTCACAGGAAAGCAGAATCCATCATCAGGGACATCCAACATTCAGCACATGATCTCTTCTCACTGCTGCCTTCAGGTAGGAGGTACAGGAGCCTCAGGACTCACACCACCGGGCTCAGGAACAGTTATTACCCCTCAGCCATCAGGCTCATGAACCAGAGGGGTAATTTCACTCAACTTCCCTTGTCTCATCACTGAACTGTTCCCATAACCTATGGACTCACTTTCAAGGACTCTTCATCTCATGCTCTTGATATTTATTGCTTATTTATTATTTATTTCTTTTTGTATTTGTGCAGTTTGTTGCCTTTTGCACACCGACTGAATGCCCAGGTTGGTGTGGTCGTCCACTGATTCAATTATATTTATTATTCTGTAGATTTATTGAATATGTCCACAAGAATGTGAATCTCAGTGTTGTATATGGTGACATATATGTGCTGTGATAATAAATTTACTTTGAACTTGATGACAGACATTACTGTTCCTACCTGATATAGTCTACCTATAAATTAGAAACACGAGAGATTCTGCAGATGCTGGAAATTCAGAGCAATACACACAAAATGCTTGAGGAACTCAGCAGGTCAGGCAGTATCTGTGGAAATGAATAAACAGTCGACATGTTGGGCCCTTCTTCAGGGCTGGAAAGGAAGGGGGAAGATGCCAGAATAAAGAGGGCGAGAGGGGAAAGAGGACAGACTAGAAGGTGATAGGTGAAGCCAGGTAGGTAGGAAAGGTAAAGGGCTGGAGAGGAAGGAATCTGATAAGAGAGGGGAGAGGTCGAGAGGAAACAGGGAAGGAGGAGGGGACCATGGGGGAGGTGATAGGCAGGTGAGAAGAGGTAAGAGGTCAGAATGGGGATTAGAAGAAGAAGAGAGGGGGAAGGATTTTTTTTAATGGGAGGAGAATTCAATGTTCATTTGTCGGGTTAGAGGCTACCCAGATGGAATATAAGATGTTGCTTCTCCACGCTGAGGGAGGCCTCATCTCGGTACATGAGGAGGCCATGGACCGACATGTCAGAACAGGAATGAGAATGGGAATTAAAATATTTAGCCACTGGGAAGGTCCGCCTTTGGTGGATAGTGCTCGACAAAGCAGTCGTCCAATTTATGACGGGTCTCACCAGTGTAGAGAAGGCCATATTGGGAGCACTGGACACAACAGACAGCCCCAGCAGAATCGCCGGTGAACTGTTGCCTCACCTGGAAGGACTGCTCGGGCAGGTGAGGGAGGAGGTGAATGGGCAGGTGTAGCACTTATGCCACTTGCAGGGATAAGTGCCAGGAGGGAGATTACCATACAAATTGGTTCATTATTGCCACCTGTTCTAATGTACAGTGATTTCTTTTCATGCCATCCATACAGATAATCTCATCACATCCGTACATTGAGGTCGTACAAGGGAAAACAATAACAGAATGCAGAATAAAGTCTAACAGTTACAGAGAAAGTGCACTGCAGTCAGACAGTAGGGTGCAAGGTCATAGTGAGCTAGATTGCAAGGACAAAATAAAGTCCATCTTATCATACTGGGGAACAATTCAGTGATCTTATGACAACAGGGTAGAAGCTGGTTTTCCATAAGTTACAGGAGATTGGAACTAGCTGGGCAGGCACTGTGGTTGGCATGGATTCACTGTGTCCATACTGTGAGTGAGGGAAGGAGGGCTCGACCATGGGTGTTGCATCCCAGCTGTCCAGATACGCTGGCCTGGGCAGAACGATATGGAGAGCAAGCTGTTGCCCATGTAGCAAGCTCCCCTTCTCCACGCGTCTGATGAACCCAAAGGTATGGTAGAGGCTGATACGGTTTGGCACCAGCAGCATTGCAGAAGTTGCCAGCCAGTGTTGAACTCAACGTAGGATTGTCAATTATCTCTGGATTTCTCCCCCAAGGTTTACTCCCAAAGCCTTTCCCAATGAGAAGGTATATCTGCAAGGTTTGGGATCAGAGTTTTCCTTCTCTTGGATGAAGGTAGTAGGTAGTGGCTCCATATGTCACTACTACAAGGCATGACGACCCTGCCTTACACGATACCCAGGCTCAGCTGGCTCCGGCTGACAGTACCCGGTATGGGCCCTTATCCAGGGTTACGGATCCCACTGCCTTGTGGGTATCTTCGGGAGAAGAGAAGGCTAAGGAGTAAACCCTACACAAATCCGGAGTGGAGCCCCTAAGGCGGTTGGATGATGTATCATATCACCTCCCAGCAGCTCCTGCTGCCAAGCTGATGCCAAATGTACTGCTTTGCATTCCTTTGGACCACATCCGCGAGGCCGAGAGGGGGATCTTGACGTCTGGGCAGCCCAGGATCTCCATATTCATCGCTCAGGTCTGCGCCCCGGAATGGGTGCATCCATTGTCTACTTAGACAGACGGAGCCATGATGAGATGAGCTGCCAACCACTGCTGATGAGCCCCATCTGCCTGACATGACTGGTTTTAAGGCATCAGTGACCTGACTTTGCTCCTTCTCTTGCCAGTGGGAACAGTTCCACCAGGCTTAGTAGCTAAGCCACGTATGAAGGCCGGGAGCTGGAGCTGATTGTCAGAGGTATTTTGAGACACGCACCATTGAGAGCATTTAATAGGTACTGGGAGCTTGCCCCCATTACCACCCATGGCTGTAACAACCTTAAGGAACCGGTCTGCAGCAGTCCATACTATATGGCTGTATAATGCAAGTGTAGTTCAAGTTTAAGGTTATTGTCATCTGACTGTGTATATGTACAACCAAACGAAACAACATTCCTCCAGACCACACTGCACACACAAAACAGATATCACACACAGAGCAGAAAACAAAGTATTACCATACATAAGTTAATAAAATATATTTCAAAACGCATGTATTGTGCAGCACAGGCAAACGGTAAACAGCACGCTATCCGAGTGATGAGATCTCGATGGTGACAGGGTATTCATTAATCTCACAGCCTGAGGGAAGAAGCTGTTACCCAGTTTAGCAATCCTAGTCTTGATGCTCCTGTACCTTCCTAACTCTCTGACTGTCTAAAAGGCGAAAGGTCTGCTCAGAACTTATATCTTCTACACATGTAAGTGTGCCTTAGTTCCAAATTTTGCAAATCCTCACTCTGATCCTGGGTGCTTTGGCTGCCTCCCTCAGCCCAAGACGTGCGGGTTGGTGTGTTAACTGTAAATTGCCCCTAGTGCCTGGATACGGGATAGAATCCCAGCAACACTAGATCAGTCCTCCCTCTGTGATTTTATGCACATCCATAAAAATCACTGTCTGATGTGGAGGGGCCACTGCACAGGATCACAAAAATCTGCACAAAGCTGTAAACTCAGCCAGCCCCATCCTGGGCACCAGCCTCCCCAGCATCGAGGACACCTTCAAAAGGCAGTGTTTCAAAAAGCTGGCATCCGACATTAAGGACCCCCATCACCCAGGACATGCTACCATCAGGGAGGAGGTTCAGGAGCCTGAAGACACTCACTCAACACTCAGGAACAGCCTCTTCCCCTCTGCCATCAGGTTTCTGAATGGACATTGAACCTGTGAACACTACCTCACTACTTTCACCCCTCCCTCTCTTTTACTTACTATAATTTAGTTGTTATTATTATGTATTGCATTGTACTGCTGCTGCAAAACAACACATTTCACGACATATGCCAGTGATATTAAACCTGATTCTGAGTCACCCCTCGGTCTCCTGCACGCTTCTAGATCCCCCACCCCTCCACCCACCTCCCACTCACCGTGTCTGCAACAACCCTTGATCTTCTAAACGCCTCATCCTTGGTACTTAACATTTTCAGTCTCAGAATAACTTTTCCCAGGGCAGAATGACTCATGTGAGGGGGCATAATTTTAAGATGATTGGGAGGAAAGTATAGGGGATTTGCCAGTAGTAGTTTTACACAAAGAATGATAGATGTGGTGGAACGTGCTGCCAGGGGTGATGGTAGAGACAGATGTAATGCTCAGCTATATTGGCTGGTATTTATCTCGGGGAAACCCCGCCTGCTGCCCACCTGGTCTCCCGGTTACGTTGGTTGCTGTACAACTGCCACCTGATTCAGCTTCAAACATCAATCATCAGCCAGCACACAATGTACGTTTCACCAATTACACTTTATAGATATTACTAAATCTATGAGATTAATAGAAGTTCAATACAAAAAAGGAACGGAAAAGGCGCCAGACTTATCAGAGTTCAATTTTTTCGTGCACACGTTGGAGCTCGGGGGCCTCTTCGGGACCACCCTGACCCCGTCGACTCGCGGCTCGGAGCGATCAACCTGAGCTTTCCCCGCACGTCCGTCGTCCTCACGGTCTCTCGTCCGACTCCCCGCTAAAACCCCCCGGTTCCCAGTCATATGAGACACCCTATCACCCCCAGAAAGAATAACATGGACACCCATTGGTTCAGTTACTCTGTTATCTGTTATAACCCAAGCAAAGTGCTAGCTAGAGACTCTCTCAGCATTTAACATAACAAAGAAGCCATTTCAATTAACATACGCACATACGCAGTACCAAAAAAAGAAACCCCTTACACAGATATATTAGAGGCGTTTTAGAAGCATTTAAGATCAGAGTAAATTTATTATCAGTGTCACCATTTACAACCCTAAGATTCATTTTCTTGTGGGCATTCACAGTAGATCATAGAAACACAATAGAATCAATTAAAAACGCAAAGAATGACCAAGTAACCAATGGTCAACAAAAATACGCTTCACTAAACTCGCAAATTGGCACATGGATGGTAGGAATTTGGAAGGCTATGTGGGAGGGAAGGGTCAGATTGATCTTAGCGTAGTTTAAAAGGTTGACACAACATCACTGGCGGGACGTTCTGTACTGTGCTGTAATATTCAGCCATTCCTTATAACTTACATTCTCAAGTCCTGGCAGTATCCTTGCAAATTTTCTCTGCATTCTTTCAAACTTATGCTCTACGTCGGCCTTAGAGTTGTAAGTCATGGAAAGAATCAGGTGTTTTAACGCGGAATGGTGGTGCATGGAACACGATGCTGGGGTGGCGGTACAGGCAGATATATTTAAGAGAATCTTAGATTGGCGCATGGGTAGAAACAAAATGGAAAGCTATGTGGAAGGGAAGCATTAGATTGATCGACAGGTAGTTTTCAGTACATCACAGACTGTACTGTTCAGTGTTTTATAAACCAGAGCACCGGGATAAAACGCACGCAGTCAGAGGGAGAGTGTTTAGATTCTGCACGTAGGCAGCTCCCGAGTTCGGGACTGAACCAGTGGTACTGGGGCCTGAGAAACAGCAGCTCTACTAACTACGACACATTTTGTGGAGCTGTGCAATTAATCTGTTAATGTATAATTTGTGCTCTAGTAAACTCTGGCTCAACGTTTGGCATACACATGCAAGGTCACAACGTAATCTTTTTTTTCTCAAAACATTTCCCAATGTCAAACACTAGAATCGTTGGCATGACGGGTCGCATTCTGGTTAAGAATGATTTTCGGATGTTGTCTAGATGGTGAATGAGAGAAAAGACGCCTTTTAATTAACTCAATGATTACACTAAGATCCCTTTGTTTTGTCCCATCCTTGAATTAAATTCAAGCAATCAATGATTCAGGAACAGCTTTTTCCCCACTGCCATCAATGAACTCATGAACACTACCTTACTAGTGCTTTTCCTCTCTTCTCACACTAATTTAGTTTTTATATATTTATTAATATGGAGGTTGGTTGTAGGGGATTCGTAGCCCGTTCTTTAGTTAGAGCCTTCAGCATTTTGGGCATCGAGGGAGAGAGGAAGAGGAGAGCCATCCGCAGTACCACCGATGCGGCAGAGAGGGCCTCAAGATGGCTGTGGCTCAGAAGAGGGGAGCCATGGAGTCATAAGTAGCTAGCCATCTGGACACAAGCTGGGGTCTGATCAGCCCCGGCTGGGTCACCTGGAGGAGGTTGTATGATGTTGAAAGACCTGAAACACCCGATGATTCCAGGAACATCACTGAAAGATGTGTCCAGAAGCATCAATAGATGTATGTACACAGCTATATAAGTTAAGGTATTTTTATATATTGCACGGTACTGCTGCCACAAAACAACAAATCACATGAGATACGCTTACTAATGCAAATATCTGATCAGCCAATCACATTCCAAGTTCAAACTTCCAACTTAAAGGTAAATTTATTATTAAAGTACATATATGTCAACATATATCTCTTGCAGGCATACTCAATAAATCCAGGTACCATAACAGAATTGATGAAAGACATCGCCAAAAGGGCAGACAACCTGGGTGCAAAAGACAACAAACTGTGCAAATACAAATAGAAATAAATAATAATAATAAATAAATAAGCAATAAGATGAAGGGTCCTTGAAGGTGAGTCCATTGGTAGTGGAAACGGTTCAGTGATGGGGTACATGAAACTGAGTGAAATTATCCCCTCTGGCTCAAGGGCCTGATGCTTGAGGGGTGATGACTGTTCCTGAATGTGGTGGTGTGAGTCCTGAGGCTCCTGTACCTCCTTCTTGATGGCAGCAATGAGAGAAAAACATGGCCTGTGTGGTGGGGGTCCCTGATGATGGATGCCACTTTCAGCAACTGCACTCTGTGCAGATGTTCTCTCTGGTAGGGAGGGCTTTACCCATGAAGGACTGGACCGTATCCATTACTTGTTGTACGATTTTCTGTTCAAGGCCTTTAGTGTTTCCATACCAGGCTGTGATGCAGCCAGTCAATATACTCTCCGACACACACCTATAAATTTTTGTCAAAGTTTTAGATGTCATGCTGAATCTTCACAAGCTCCTAAGGAAGTAGAGGTGCTGCTGTGCTTTCTTCGTAATGGTATTTACAAGCTGGGCGCGGTATACAACCTCAGATATGATAACACTGAGGAATTTAAAGTTGCTCACCCTCTCCATCTCCGTTTCCCTGATGAGGACTGGCTCATGGATCTCAGGATTCCTCCTGCTAAAGTCAGCTCTTTTGTCTTGCTGGCATTGAGTAAGAAATTATTGTTGTGGCTCCCCTCAGCCAGAGTTTCAATCTCCCTCCTATATGCCGGTTCGTAACCACCTTTGATTTGGCCGGTGACGGTGGTCTCATCAGCAGACTTGAATATGGCATTGGAGCTGTGCTTAACCTCACAGTCATTAGTGTAAAATGAGTAGAGCAGGGGGCTGAGCTCACAGCCCTGTGGTGCATCTGTGCTGATGAAGATTGTGGAGAAGATGTTGTTGCCAATCCAAACTTAATGGGTTCTGCAGGTGAGGAAATCGAGGATCCAATTGCACAAGGGGGTATTGAGGCCAAGATCTTGGAGCTCATTGATTTGTTTTGAAGGGACAATGGTATTGAATGCTGAGCTATAAGTCGATCAAGAGCATTCTAAGGTGTGCATCTTTGCTGTCCGGTTGTTTCAGGGCAGAGAGAAGAGCCAATGAAATAGCATCTTCTGTGGATCTGTTGGATCTGTGGATCTGGTAGGCAAATTGGAGCAGATCCAAGTCACTTCACAGGCAGGATTTAAAATGTTTCATCACCAACATCTCCAAACATGTCATCACACTGGATGTAAGTGCTCCTGGACAATAGTCCAGGTTACCACGTTCTTCTTCATGTGGCAGCAAATTAATGCATAAAAGCACACAGACATGGTCAAGAGGTTCAGTTGTTGTTCAGCCCAAACATCAGAATGGGGAAGAAATGTGGTCTTGACTAGTGACAGGCAAGGCGGTTTGAGTTTCTCAGAAACTGCTGATCTCCTGGGATTTTCACGCACAACAGTCTTTACAGAGAATGATGCAAAAAAAAAATCAGTGAGCAGCAGCTCTGTGGGCAAAAATGCCTTGTTATTGAGAGAGGTCAGCGGCCAGACTGGTTCAAGCTGACAGGAAATTGACAGTAACTTAAATAACCACACGTTACGACAGTGATGTGCCAAAGAGCATTTCCGACTACACAGCACGTAAAACCTCGAATGGGTTTCCTCCGGGTGCTCGGGTTTTCTCTCATGTCGACAGATGTATGGGCTGCATGGATGTAATTGGGCAGTGCAGGCTTACTGGGCCAGAAAGGCATTTATCATGCTGCATCTCTAAAGAAATAAATAGTAAATAAGACATGTTAAAGCTGGAAATTTGACTTCCCATTCCCATTCTAACCTGTCTGTCCATGGCCTCCTCTGCTGCCACAATGGGGCCAAACTCGGGATGAAGAAGCAACACCTCATATTCCGCCTGGGTAGCGTCCAACCTGACAGCGTGAACACTGATTTCTCCAACTCCTGGGAATTTTTCCACTCCCTTTTCTCTGTTTTTCCTGTTCCCCATTCCAGTTCCCCTCTCAACCTTCTCTTCTCCTCATCTGCACATCACCTCCCTCTGGTTTTCCCCTTTCTTCCTGTTCTCCGACGGTCCACTCTCCTCTCCCATCCGATTCCTTCTTCTTTGACCCTTTACCTTTTCCACTTATCAGCTCCCAGCTTCTCACATTTCTCCCTTGCTCCCCAACCACCAACACTCGCTCTGACTTGGCTTCGCCAAACACCTGCCAACTTGTGCTCCTCTCCCTCTGCCTGTCCACTCAGTCTATGCCTCTTATCATCGTCTACACTTATGTAGGTACGTGTGACAATAATAAACCAATTCCAATATTCAAAGACTCCACCTCCCCAGAACGTTCACTCTTCCACCCTCCCACAGGGCTGAAGATATCGAAGACTGAAACCACTTACCACCAGGATCATGGATCTTAACCCTCTTTTACAAGTCTATTGAAGACCGTAAGACAGAGGAGCAGAATTAGGCCACTTGGTCCATTGAGTCTGCTCCACCATTCCACCATGGCTGGTTTACTTTCTTTCTCAACCCCGTTCTCCAGCCTTCTCCCTCTAACCTTTGACATCCTGATTAATCAAGAATCTATCAACCTCCACCTTAAATATACCCAAAGATTTGGCCTGCATAACGATATGTAGTAATGAATACCACAGAGTCTGATAAGATCTGTTTCCTATTCCTGTCCCAGCATGTTGGTCCATGACCTCCTCTTGTGCAATGATGAGGCCACCCTCAGAACGGAGGCGCAACACCTTATATTCTGTCTGGGTAGCCTCCAAACTGATGGCATGAATATCAATTTGTCCTTCTGGTAAAAAAAAATTATCTCCCCCTCATTTCTTCTTCTATTCCTTACTCTGGCCTCTTACCTCTTCTCACCG
The DNA here is from genome assembly GCF_963921235.1 of Mobula hypostoma. Taxonomy (NCBI): domain Eukaryota; kingdom Metazoa; phylum Chordata; class Chondrichthyes; order Myliobatiformes; family Myliobatidae; genus Mobula; species Mobula hypostoma. Next base: position 182,183,956 of record NC_086103.1, read on the forward strand.
GCCTATAACTTCCCCTTGTGTCCCCTTCTCCTTCCCTTTCTCCGATGGCTCACTCTCCTCTCCTATCAGATTCCTTCCTAGCCCGCCCTTAACGTCTTTTTCAAACCTTTGCCTTTCCTACTTTCCTTTCCTTCACTGATCACCTTCTAGCTTGCCTTCCTTCCCCCACCCTCCACCTTTTTTTATTCTGGCACCTTCTCCCCCCCCCACCCCCTTTTCAGGACCGAAGAAGGGTCTCGACCAGAAACGTCAACTGTTTATTCATTTCCATACTTGCTGCCTGACCTGCTGAGTTCCACCAGCATTTTGTATACGTTGCTCTGGATTTCCAGCATCTGCAGAATTTCTTACTGTTCCTTTAGGAACAGTAATGTCTGTCATCAAGTTCAAAGTTCAAGAGTTCAAAGTAAATTTATTATCACAGCACATAAATGTCACCATATACAATACTGAGATTCACATTCTTAGATTAGATTATGAGAACACTCAGTCCTCTTTTATTTTTGTCATTTAGAAATGCATACATGCATTAAGAAATGATACAATGTTTCTCCGGAGTGATATCACAGAAAACAGGACAAACCAAAGACTAACACTGACAGAACCACATAATTATAACATACAGTTACAGCAGTGCAAAGCAATACCATAATTTAATGAAGAACAAACCATGAGCACGGTAAAAAAAGTCTCAAAGTCCCCGAGTCGATCGACTCCCGAGTCCCCGATAGCAGGCGACAAAAGGGAGAAACTCCCTGCCGTAAACCTCCAGGCACTGTCAACTTGCCGATGCCTTGAAAGCACCTGACCACAGCCAACACTGAGTCCATCTGTCCGAAAACTCCGAATTTCTGACCAGCCTCTCCGATACAGCCTCCCGAGCGCCATCCTCTGCCGAGCACCTTCGACCTCGCCCCGGCCACTGAAACACACAAAGCCGAGGATTTTGGGACCTTCTGCTCCAGAGATTCCAGTTACCACACAGTAGCAGCAGCAGACTGGGCATTTCAGAAGTTTCTCCAGATGTCCCTCTGTACTCTCACGTCTGTCTCCAATCAAATCAGAACTGTGCACGGTCCCCTACTTGACAGAAAACAGATATTCATCACCGGAGAGGCCGCGCGCGCTGCCGTCGCGCCGCCATCTTCTCCTCCTCCATTCTTGCAGGCATACTCAATAAATCTATAGAATAATAACCATAATAGACACAATGAAAGACTGCACCAACTAGGTCGCTCAACCAGTGTGCAAAAGACAACAGACTGTGCAAATACAAAAAGGAAGAAATAATGAATAAATAAGCAATAAATATCGAGCACGTGAGATGTAGAGTTCTTGAAAGCAAGTCCATAGGTTGTGGGAACATTTCAATAATAGGGCAAGCGAAGTTGAGTGAAGTTATCCCCTTTGGTTCAAGAGCCTGAGAGTTGAGGGGTAATCTGAATTCCTGGATCTGCTGGTGTGAGGAGTACCTTCTTCCTGATGACAGCACTGTGTAGAGAGAGCACGTGCTGGGTGGTGGATGACCCCAATGACGGATGCTGCTTTCCTGTGACAGTACAGTACAGACCCTTCGGCTCACAGCGTTTTTTAAATTATATCAATCTAACCTGCGTGTTGCTTGGCATTTCCATCATTTACATACTTTCTCTTGTTAATAATAAACCAATACCAACTCCAATAATCAAACACCCCGCCCAGCCTGTATGTTCTCTCTTCACCACCACCCCCCCAATCAACAGGAGATACAAAAGCCTGAAAGCCTGTACCACCAGGTTCAAGGACGGCTTCTATCCCGTTGTTACAATACTACTGAATGGTCCCTAGGATAATAATATTTACACCTAATTCACGATCTACTCCATTATGATCTTGAACTTACTATGTACCTGCACTGCACTTTCTCTGTAACTGCTACACTTCATTCTGCACTCTGTTATTGCTTCATCTTGTTCTACCTCGATGCACTGTGTAACGATCTGATCTGAATGAGCAAGACAAGTATTCACCGTATGCAGGACAAGTTTTCACTGTATCTCAGTACCAGTGACGATAATAAACCAAGTCCAATTTCACATCGTTGAAAAATGAATGACTAATATGCTTAAGTTCAAGTTTAATTGCCATTCAACCAAACAGAAACATAGCCAAACGAAACCTCGGGAGCCTAGGTGCATAACACATTCCCAACAGTACACAATACGTATGGTTATGATTGCAGACACCCCACCCTGCAAAAACTCATTTCTGGGAGGTAGCACCATCAATTTGCAGGAGACTTCCGGGAGAGGTGGGCTGTCTGCAATAGAGTAGCTCCTTAGCAGCTAACCAGCTAGTTTAAATAACGTTAGCTATGCTAATGAACGAATGACAGCTGTTAAACTCACCTCAACATGTCTCTTACAGTCTTAACCCACCATGGGCAATAGAAAAGTCACTGTTGCAAACAGTGCAGCGAGTAACACCGTCATTATTTTGGACCCGTTTTAGGCAGGGGTACACTTTAGTGTAGTCTGGGGTGACGTACATTTTATATTTTCTTTGGAACACTCTGCCATGGCGCGCTCTCACTCTCTCTCGTCGTCGCTCGCACGCCCTCAAGTGCTTTCTCTCGGTTTCTCCCTCGCTCTCTCTTTCGCGCTCTCTCTTGCTTTTCTCTCGCTCGCTCTCAAAAAAATTGATTTCCGTGATATTGCATATAATTTGCGGGCATCAGGGAGCCACTATTAATATGCGGAGACTCCCGGAAGTTCCGGGAGAGGTGGGATGTCTGTGATTGTAGAAATCCTACAATCACAAAAGAATAGCCAAAATCCCTGAACGAGTAATTGAATTGTTTTATAATATCTTGCAGCTGGTCAAGACGGCAGACCTGGACCCGAAGAAGAATTACATCTTTGGGTTTCATCCGCACGGTGTTCTGGTGGCGGGGGCCTTTGCTAACTTCTGCACGGAGCGGACTGGTTTCCAGACCATCTACCCTGGGCTGAAGCCCCACATGCTGATGCTGCCCATTTGGTTCAGAGTCCCGTTCTTCAGGGACTACATCATGAGTGGCGGTGAGTGGACACAGGGCACGTGCGGGGACAGCCCGTGGTCACACAACAGCACAGATATAGAACACAGGAAGCTGAGTGGGAAGCACTGGACTGATGTTGGAGTAGTTTAAAGGGCTGGCAGGACACTGTAGGCCAAAGGTCCCGGACTGTTCTATGGTAATATATTTATTTACAGTGTTTAGATATAGAGTGTGGAACAGCCCTTCTGCCCCACAGCACACCTCCCTAGCCTAATCACAGGACAACTTATATTAGAACAGAAACATGGAAAACCTACAGCACAATACATAGTTGTGCCAAACATGTCCCTACCTTAGAAATTACTAGGCTTACCTATAACCCTTGATTTTACTAAGCTCCACGTACCTATCTAAAAGTCTCTTAAAAGACTCTATCATATCCGCCTCCACCACCATTGCCGGCAACCCATTCCACACACCCACCACTCTGTGTAAAAAACTTACCCATGACATCTCCTCTGTACCAACTCCCCAGCACCTTAAACCTGTGTCCTCTTGTGTTAACCATTTCAGCCCTGGGAAAAAGTCTCTGACTATCCACACGATCAATGCCTCTCAGCATCTTATACACCTCTATCAGGTCACCTCTCATCCTCCGTCGCTCCAAGGAGAAAAGGCCGAGTTCCCTCAACCTGTTTTCATAAGGCATGCTCCCCAATCCAGGCAACATCCTTGTAAATCTCCTCTGCACCCTTTCTATGGTTTCCACATCCTTCCTGTAGTGAGGCGACCAGAACTGAGCACAGTACTCCAAGTGGGGTCTGACCAGGATCCTATATAGCTGGAATCTTACCTCTCGGCTCCTAAATTCAATCCCACGATTGATGAAGGCCAATACACCGTATGCCTTCTTGACCATTAAGCTACTAACCTACATCCTTGGACTTTGGGAGTTAACTGGAGCACCCAAAAGAAACCATGTACTCTTGGAAAGGAATGCACAAACTCCTTACAAAGGATGCCAGTACTGAACCCCAAACTCCGGTACCTCGAGCTGTAATACTGTCACACTAACCACTACACAAGTGTGGTCTATGTCACAAACAAGAGAAAATCTGCAGATGCTGGAAATCCAAACGAGCAACAGTTTCTTGATGGCCTGAATATTGATCTCTCGAATTTCTGGTCATTGTCCCCCACCTCTTTTGCACCATTTCCCATCTCCTTTCCCCTCTCTCACCTTACCCTTGGCTGCCCATCGCCTCCCTCTGGTGCTCCTCCCCCTTTTTCTTTCTTCATTCGTCTTCTGTCCTCTCCTATTAGACTCCCCCTTATTCAGCCGTGTATCTCTTTCACCAATCAACTTCCCAGCTTATTAATTCACCCCTCCCTCCCTCCCGGTTTCGCCTATCACCTTCTGTTTCTTCCTCCCCTCCCCCCATCTTCTAACTCCGACTCCTCGTCTTTTTTCTCCAGTCCTGCTGAAAGGTCTTGACCCAAAACGTCGACAGTACTCTTTCCATAGATGCTGCCTGGCCTGCTGAGATCCTCCCGCATTTTGTGTGTATGTTACTGTGTTCTATGTTCAATGTTCTAAAACCATCCTAGGTTCCCTCTTGAAGCTGGTGTCAAATAAAATATGAGGCCAGAAGTCCTTTGGTAGAGTTGTACAAGATGATAAGAAGTGCCTTTTTCTCAGGGTGGAGATGCTAATACAAGGGAGGATAAGTTTAGGGTCATTGGAAGAAAGGACAGGGGCCAAATCAGAGGTAAGTTTTTTTTCACACAGAGGGTAGTGAGTGCATGGAACTCACTACCAGGGATGGTGATGGAGGAGGATACATTCACGACTTTTAAGGTAGCCACATAGATGATTGAAAAATGGAGGATTATGTAGGAGGGAAGGGTTAAATTGATCTTGTACAAATTTAAAAGGTCAGCACAATGTTGTGGGCCGAAGGGCCTATACTGTAATGTCACGGGAAAGCAGCATCCATCATCAGGGACCCTACCACCCAGGACATGTTCTCTTCTCCCTGCTGCCGTTAGGAAGAAGGTACGGGAGCCTCGGTACTCACACCTCCAGATTCAGGAACAATTACTACCCCTCAACCATCAGGCTCTTGAACCAAAGGGGATAACTTCACTTGCCCCGTCATTTAAATGTTCCCATAACTAATAGACTCACTTTCAAGGACTCTTCATCTCTTGTGCTCAATATTTATTGCTTACTTAATCATTATTTTTTGGTGTTTTTCCTCTCTTTTTGCATTCAGACAGTTTTTACACTAGTGAAATACTCAAGCTGGTGTGGTCTTTCACTGATTCTGTTATGGCTGTAAATCTTTCTTTCTTTTTCAATAGTTTTATTAATTTCTAACATAAAAGAATACAGCGTACAGTAGGAAATATAATAAATATCGATTACAATATATTGAAATCACAGATAAAGTGTAATTACCTCATATCCATATAAAATTAAAATGGTTGTAATTCTATAGATTTACGTATTAAGTATGTCCACAAGAAAATGAATCTCGGGGTGCCATATATGTACTTTGATAATAAGTTTACATTAAACTTTGAACTTCAAAGTTTAACAGTTCAAAGTACATTTTTTATCGAAGTATGTATACTTTATACAAACTTGACAGCCACGAAACAAAGAAGCCTAATAGGCCCCATTAAAAGCAAAAGAAGACCATCAAACACCCAATGAGCAGAGAGGGAAAAATAAAATGAATCGGGCATACAATAAAGCAAGCAAACAGCATTCCGAACTGATGTTCACGACACCAGGCATCACAGCAGAAGTCCGCAGAGGCAGGTTCAGAAAGCCTCAGTCCAGCAGAGAGTTGAACCGGCCCGTCCCTCAGCTCCGACCCTGACACCCTGACCATTTCAATCCAGCCCGGTGCTTAATCACAGGACAAATGCTGTTAGGGATAGTGTGAGCATAAATAATGATTTACAGTCATCCAGTGCAAAAGGAGCCCCTTTGGCCCAACTCAGCTATGTTGACTAAGGTGTCCATCTAGTGCCATTTTCCCATGTTTGCCCCATAATCTCTATACCTTTCCTATCCATGTAGTTCTCTTTTCAATGTTCCAATCATACTCATCTCTATCACTTCATAAGACCATAAGGTACAGGAGCAGAGTTAGGCTGTTTGGCCCATCGAGTCTGCTCTGCCATTTCATCATGGCTGATCCATTTCCCTTCTCAGCCCCAATCTCCTGCCTTCTCTCCGTATCCCTTCAACCTCTGCCTTAAATATACCCATTGACTCGGCCTCCAACAAATTCCACAGATTCACCACTCACTTGATAAAGAAATTCCTCCTCCTCTAAAAGGACACTCCCGTATTCTGAGTCTGTGTCCTCTGGTCCTAGACCCCCAGTTATAGGAAACATCTTCTCCACATCCATTCTATTGAGGCCTCTCAACATCCAATAGGTGTTAATGAAATCCCCACTTATTCTTTTGAATATCAGTTACTACAGGCCCAGAGCCATCAAACGCTCCCTACGTGACAAGCCTTTCAATCCCGGATAACTTTTGCGAACCTCCTTTGAACCCTCTCCAATGTCAGCACATCCTTTCTTAGTTAAGGGGCCTAAAGCTGCTCACAATACTCCAAGTGGCAGTCCATTCCATTCACATACCAGCCTCCGTGTGGAAAAAGTTTGCCTCTCAGGTCCCGTGTAACTCTAACCCCTCTTGCCATAAATGTATACATCATAGAACATTAGAATAGTGCAGCACAGCATAGGTCCTTTGGCCCATGACGTTGTGCCGAGCTTTAACTTACTCTGAGAGCAATCTAACCCTTCCCTCCCACATAGCCCTCCATTTTACTATCAATTTTTAAAATTTTTATTAATTTTTATGTGCAATAGGCCCCTCCACCCTTCGAGCTGCACTGCCCGCCAGCCCACCAATTTAACTCTAGCCTAGTCACGGGACAATTTACAAGGACTACTAACCGGCATGTCTTAGGTCTGTGGGAGGAAATCTTCATCTATGAGCCTATCTGAGGGTCTCTTAAATGTCTGTCATGTATCTGCCTCTTCCACCAATCCTGGCAGTGCATTCCATATACCTAACACTCTCGATGCAATAAAAACTTACCCTCTCGTTTTAGACCTCCCTCTCTTGGGATAAAGACTGATACAATGCACCTTACCATGTCCCTCATGATTTTACAAATGCAAGTCATCCCTCGGTCTTTGTCATTTCAGGAAATATCTTCCCCCCACCTCCACCCCCAGCATTCCCAATCTCAGTTTATAACTCAAACTTCCAGTTCTAGTAACATCCTCAAGAATTTTTACCGGACCCTTTTCAGCTTAATGACGTCCTTCTGTACCCAGGTGGTCAGAACTACACACACAACTCCAGGTGTGGTCTCACCTCCATCTCAGGTGTTCCTGTTCTTCCTTCCTCTTCACTGCCATGGGAATCTTCATGTTGGAATTTTTTTTTTATGTGTTCCAGGTTTGGTGCCATCTGATAAGGAGAGTGCCAAGTATTTACTGAGGAGAAAGGAGGGTGGTAATGTGGCGGTCATAGCCATTGGAGGTGCCCCAGAAGCGTTAGATGCCAGGCCAGGTGCATTCACACTTCAGCTAAAGGAGAGGAAGGGCTTTATCAAACTTGCTCTGCAGTTTGGGTAAGGAATCTTAAACCTCATTGGTGTTTGGTATGTTAACTATTTCTTACAAATGGCTGAACTTTAAATGTCTAGAAATCAAGAGGTGGTCCCTTACTGTGCCTGGAATAAGTGGGATGCCCTACCCAACTATACTCTGAAATATGCGGGTTGTCTACCCAAAGGTTTTCTGGAATGAGTGGGATGCCTACCCAACTGTTCCCTGGAAAGACAGGGTTTTCTACCCAACTGTTCTCTGGACTGGGTGGGATATCTACCCAACTGTCCCATGGAACAAGTGAGTTGTTTACCCAACTGGTACTGTAATGGGTGGGCTGTTTACTGAACTGTTCTCTGGAACAGGTGGGATGCCTGCCCAACTCTTCCCTGGAATGTGAGAGTGGTTCATTAATCTCCTTTGGAAATATATGCAAGGGATCTTACCCACAGTGTTCATTGAGACACGGATCCCAGTACACTCTGGGACCATGTCCTCAGTACACTCTCAGATCCGAGTCTCAATCCCACACTGGGATCCCACATCTATCAAATCTTCTGTCAAACTGCATGCAGGATACACAGTCCCACTGTTGAAGGAATGATTTAATCTCCTCATCATCCCTAACTTTTCCAATCATGTTGCCAATTACTTTTGGAATAATAAAGGGAGGGGAGGAGAAGATGGTGCGTCGCAGCGCGCGGCCGCTCCGAAATGATATCCTATTTGTTAAATAGGGGCCATGCACAATCCTGATTTGATGGAGACAGACATGAGAAGCACGGAGGAACATCTGGAGAAACTTCTGAAATGCCCGCTTCGCTGCCGTTACTACTGTGCGATCGGGAATATCCAGAGGGGAAGGTCCCAAATCCTGGGCTTTGCCTATTGCTTGGCGGCCAGGGCCAGGGTTGAAGCGCTCAGCAGAGATGGTGCTTGGTGCTCAGTGTCAGAGGGCTGGTCAGAGGCTCGAAGTTTTCAGACGGACTCAAGAGTCAGCTGTGGTCGGGTGCTTCCAGGGTGCTGCATCAGCAAGTTTGCAGCGCTGGAGGTTCATGGCAGGGAGAGTTTTCTCCCTTCTACCGTCTGTGTGAGATGATGGGACTTTCGAGAGGTTTTGAGACTTTTTTTTACCGTGCCCATGGTCTGTTCTTTATCAAATTATGGTATTGCTTTGCACTGTTGTAACTATATGTTATAATTATGTGGTTTTTGTCATTTTTTTTTAAGTCTTGGTTTGTCTTGTGTTTCTGTGATATCATTCTGGAGGAACATTGTATCATTTCTTAATGCATGCATTACTAAATGACAATAAAAGAGGACTGCGTGTTCTCATAATCTAATCTAATCTAATCTCATCTAATAACACTGACCCCGCTCTGCCTTTTAACACCAGGGCCACTCTTGTTCCTGTGTTCTCATTCGGGGAGAATGAAGTGTTTGACCAGGTGAAGAACCCCAAGGGATCGGTCCTAAGGAGAGTCCAGGACCGACTGCAGAAGCTGATGGGGATATCACTCCCTCTTTTCCATGCCCGAGGTGTTTTCCAGTACAGCTTTGGACTCATCCCGTATCGGAAACCCATCCACACTGTAGGTAAGTAACGTGGACTCCATCGGGAGCATTTCCCAGACTAATTTTTTTATCAAGAAATGGTTGCAGCCCAACTCAACCCAACCCAGTCTGAAACGTGCCCAACGCAAGCCCAGCCCAAATGGCAGCGCAGTAGTATAGCAGTTAGTGCTGCGCTTTACAGCACCAGCGATCAGCGATAGGGGTTCCATTTTCCGCCACTGTCTGTAAGGAGTTTGCGGGTCTTCCCTGTGATCATGTGGCTTTCCTCCACGTGCTCTGGTTTCCTCCCACATTCCAAAGACGTACAGTTTAGGGTTACCAAGTTGTGGGCATACTATGTTGGCGCCAGAAACGAGGCAAAACTTGCAGGCTGCTTATTGGTCGTTGACGCAACTGATGCATTTCACTGTAAGTTTCCATAAGACCATAAGACAGGAGCAGAATTAAACCATTTGGCCCATCAATTCTGTTCCACCATTCCATCATGGAGGATTTATTATTCCTCTCGACACAATTGTTCTACCTTCTGCCCTAACCTTTGACACCCTTACTAATCAAGAACTTATCAACCTCCACTTTAAATAGAAAGTGATTTATATGATGACTTGGTCTGCATAGCCGACTGTGGCAATGAATTCCACAGATTCACCATCCTTGGCTGAAGGAATCCCTCCTCATCTCTGTTCTGAAGGAGGGAGGGAGGGGAGGGGAGGGATCATCGACTCAGACCATGAGAGACCTGCATCGGGCATTTTCATGCCTTACAAGGTGCAGATTGGAAGTCTGTGTGGGGCGCCACTCCTCACACAGACACCAGAGCAATGTGTGGTTAAGTGCCTTGCTCAAGGACACAAACACACTGCCACAGCTGAAGCTCGAACTAGCGACCTTCAGATCACTAGAAGAAGGCCTTAACCATTTGGCTATGTGCCCAACACTGTTCTGAAGGGACGTCATTCTATTCTGAGACTTTGCCCTCTGGTCCTAGACTCCCCCACTGTAGGAAATGTACTCTCCATACTGTATCTATGTCTTTCAATATCTAAGTCTTTCAATATTTGATAGGTTTTGAGAGATCCCATCCCCACCTCTCATTCTTCTAAACTCCAGCAAGCTATTATGTGGTAACCCTTACATTCCCAGAATCATTTTTGTGACCCTCCTCTGGAACCTTTCCAAGGTCAGCACATCCATTTTTTAGAGAAGAGACCCAAACCTGATCACAAATCTATAAATGTAGTCTTATAAGCCTCAGCTTCAATGTATTTATCTATTTACGTAGTGATATAGCAGGTGGGGCTTGTCAGCCTTGGAAGCAGCCCGCCTACGAGAAGGAAAACTCTGATTTTAAACCTCAGCTGCCTTGCAGCCATACCCAGCCATGGGAAAGGGCCGGGAGTAAACCCCAAGGAAGAAATCAGGAGCCGGGGCCCCTAAGGCAATTTTATGTTGTTTACAACTTCACTCTGGCAACCTCCGTGACGACACTGGTGCCAAGCTGTATCGGCGCTTGCCCTTCCCTTGGACTACGTCAATGACGTTATGAGGGGGAGCCCACTGTATGGGCAACAGCCAGTTCTTCAAATCTTCCCTTCCAGGCTCGCACCCTGGAGAGGGCACAGAGGTGCAAACCCATGATGCCCTGGGGTCAACGTCTGCCTACTATGGCATGAAACTGGCCCAATGAGTCACACGGCCCAGCAATCCATCTACCTAATCCTCCCCTAATTGGAGACCAATTTTACAAAGACCAATTAACCTATGAAGTGGTACGTCTTTGGACTGTGGGAGGAAACCAAAACACTTCAGAGGAATCCCACGTGGGAAAGACATACAAACTACTTACAGACAGCATTGGAACTGAACTCCAAACTCCGATACCCCAAGCCGTAATAGTGTTGCACTAACCTCTACACAACCGTTGCACTCCATAATAAAGCTAATCTTTAAATCTTTAACTTCACAATTGCACATTTAAACATTTCCTCACCTGGGAATTCTCAGTGGATCGCGGGGCAAGGTTGGGATTTTGGTCGTGGAATGGGGTGAGGGATTGGACTGGGAGATCAGCTAAGTGATCAGATCTCGTGCCCAGTGCTCACAGGAACCTTGCACCACAGGCTGCTAACTCGATGAAAGCAGTGGTACAAGGTTCTCGATAAAGAAAACCATGGTGACCAGCGGGGCCATTTTATTTACACAGGGACTTATTCTGCTCTGAAGGGTAGCCAGGTAGAGAGTGGTCCAACAGGCCTGTACAGTGCTATAGTTTCTATGTAAAGGAGCTGCAGAAGTAAACGCAATAGCGGTGGTCAGAAGGGAAATGGGAGTGCTCGCGATCATAGAACATAGAACACCACAGCACGGTGCAGTCCCTTCAGATCACGATGTTATGCCAACCTTTTAATCTACTCTAAGGTCAATATATCCCTTCCCTCCCACACAGCCCTCCATTTTTCTATCATCCATGTGCCTATCTAAGAGTCTATTAAATGTCCCTAATGTCTCTGCCTCTACCATCACGGTTGGCAGTGCATTCGAGACACTCACCACTCTCCGCATGAAATACCTACCTCTGACATCCCCCCTATACTTTCCTCCGACTACCTTCAAGTTATGCCCCCTGGTATTAGCCATAAATTGGGGGGTAGGGAGGGGGGTAAAAGCAGGTGGGACAAGATAGCTAGTTGGGTATCTTCAGTGAAAATACAGAAGCAGACAGTGGCGTAAATGGCTTAGTCAGAGTCATAGAGCATGACAGCACAGAGGCAGGCTCTTCAGCCCATGTAGTCCATGCTGAAATATTATTCTGCCTAGTCCGCACCAGGCCTGCACACCCCTCCCATTCATACACCTATCCAAACTTATCTTACATGTTGAAATCAAGCCCAATCCATCTCTTCTGCTGGCAGCTCACTCCACACTCACACCAGTCTCTGAATGAAGAAGTTCCCCCTCAGGTTCCTCTTAAATGAAATACAATGTTGGAAAGTGTGTGGTTATGCACTTTGGCAGAAAAAATAAACGGGCAGACTATTATTTAAATGGGGAGAGAATTCAAAGTTCTGAAATGCAACGGGACTTCGGAGTCCTCGTGCAGGATACCCTTAAGGTTAACCTCCAGGTTGAGTCGGTGGTGAAGAAGGCGAATGCAATGTTGGCATTCCTTTCTAGAGGAATAGAGTATAGGAGCAGGGATGTGATGTTGAGGCTCTCTAAGGCGCTGGTGAGACCTCACTTGGAGTACTGTGGGCAGTTTTGGTCTCCTTATTTAAGAAAGGATGTGCTGACGTTGGAGAAGGTACAGAGAAGATTCACTAGAATGATTCCGAGAATGAGAGGGTTAACATATGAGGAACGTTTGTCCGCTCTTGGACTGTATTCCTTGGAGTTTAGAAGAATGAGGGGAGACCTCATAGAAACATTTTGAATGTTGAAAGGCATGGACAGAGTGGATGTGGCAAAGTTGTTTCCCATGATGGGGGAGTCTAGTACGAGAGGACATGACTTAAGGATTGAAGGGCGCCCATTCAGAACAGAGATGCGAAGAAATTTTTTTAGTCAGAGGGTGGTGAATCTATGGAATTTGTTGCCACGGGCAGCAGTGGAGGCCAAGTCATTGAGTGTATTTAAGGCAGAGATTGATAGGTATCTGAGTAGCCAGGGCATCAAAGGTTATGGTGAGAAGGTGGGGAAGTGGGACTAAATGGGAGAATGGATCAGCTCATGATAAAATGGCAGAGCAGACTTGATGGGCCGAATGGCCAACTTCTGCTCCTTTGTCTTATGGTCTTATGGTCTTATGGTCTAAATAATTCACATTTCACCTTTAACCCATGACCTCCTCTTAGCCAAGCTCAGTGGGAAAAGCCTGCTTGCGTTTGCCCTGTTGTTACTTCCTCTTGTGCTCACCGCTGCAGCAGCGCCAGGACCATCTTTAGTAAAGCCTTCTGTCACGGCTCCGAGGCTCAGGGATGCTTGTGTTTTGAAATCTGTCTGTGTTTTGTTCCAGTTGGCAGACCGATAGAGGTGGAGAAAAGGGAAAGTCCAACGCAAAAGGACATTGATGTATTACATCAGAAATACATCGAGGAACTCTCCAAACTCTTCGAGGAGCATAAAACACAGTACGGGGTGTCTAAGGACAAACACTTAATGTTCACCTAAGTCTTTTCAATATGCTCTTCTCTTGCTTCTCTCTTTATATCCTCTTCTCTTCCCTCAGCTTGTCTTCCTCACTTGCCTTCTTTATCTCTTTCTCTCACTCTCTCTACCCCTTCCTCTTGCTTTCTTCCATCTTCTCACTCTGTCTTGATCTCTCCCACTTTCCCTCAACACTCCATCTCTCTTTTCCTCTCTTGCATTTCCTCCCTCCCTCTCTCTTCATCCCTCTTTCTCTCTCTTTCACACACAGACACAAACTCACACACAAACACATATACTAACACATCACAGATTCACACACATGCCACACACATGCAGATGTACATACCTGCCACACACAGGCATACACACACACACACACACACACACACACACACACACACACACACTCGTATCATTATCATAGCTGACAATTCAAATCCGTTTTGGACTTTCAACCAATTGGATGGTTGACATTAACATCCATCTAAAGGGAAAAAGATGCCCAAGTTACCATCACACTGATCCAGACTGACGCCGAGACGAAACAGCGGAGGCCAGACAGAAATCGGACCATCCCTTCCCCACCCCCTGACAGAAAGAAGCTGCAACAAAATGCTGCACGTGTTAATTATGTCCGTGCTGGGCCAGGCACACTGTACACAGGGATTCAGACACGGCAGCCTAGTGTGATTCCTGACTGGGCCAAGGTATCAAGAGCACCGTGTGTGGGCTGGATCCCTGGATCAGGTGAATTCTGTGGTTGCACTGACTTTTTGTGAACGAAAGCTTTGGCCACTGTGGCGATCTGACATGGTGGAGTGATCTACAGATTGCAGCCAGGACTCAGGTGTTGGAGCTTGGATTCTATCTTCTGGCCGTCTTGATGTTCTACAAGGCGCCACAGAAACTCAGCGGTTAGCGCAACGCAATTATAGTTTGGGCTGTCGGAATTTGGATTTCAGTCCAGCACTGACTGTAAGGAGTTTCTATGTTCTCCTCGTGACCAGAGTCCAAAGACCTACTGGCTAGTAGGTTAATTGATCATTGCAACTTGTCCTGTGACAAGGCAAGGTTTAAATAGGTGGGTTGCTGGGCAGCACTGCTCGTTGGGCCAGAAGGACCTGATCCACTCTGTATCTCTAAATAAATAAAGACAACCAACTGACCGGCAGCCAAGGATCTAGATGCAAAGTGTTCCCGGTCTCTCACCTCCTCCCCGGAGCCCACCACTGGAGCAGGATATCGCACACGCAATAGGCATCTGACCTCTGCCTTTCAGTGTGCCAGCGTTGAATCCAAGGACAGGCTGACTTGGTTCAACGCAAAGACCAGATCTCAAGTAAGAAGGGTGGAAGCCGGGAACACTCAGGTCAGGTAGCATTTGTGGAAAGAGAACCAAGAGTTATCATCTCAGGTTGAAGACCCTTCATCAGAATTAGGAGGGAAAGCATGAAAACTAGGAAATGAGAGTGAAAAGTGAGTTGAAGTTCATGTTTAATTGTCATTCAACCATGGCCTCTGTGAATACAGGTAAACGAAACAGAGTTCCTCCAGGCCAAGGTGAAGAACATAATACCAACAGCACACAGCACATATGGGTATGATACCAGAACAACTTGCAGTCAGAAAAAAATGGTGTAGCCCAAGTCCCTGAGTGTCATGGCCTGTAGATCGATGGTGCATGTGATGTTGTCCTGGAGCCAGGTTTCAGTAAGAATGAGAATGCAACAGTTCCCCATCACATGCTGGGTGGGTCAGCTGCAGGGAGCGAACACTGGAGAGCAGCACCGACTGGAGGGATCAGCCCCAACCTAGCACAGACTCAAGCTCTCTCCCACACCGCATCCGGCATCTCCTCCCCTGGGCAGCTGCAACAGGTGACCCTGCGGCATGGGGGCCTGGTTTGCACAACAACTGAGGCCGTGCAGCTCCCCCACCAATGAAGTGGACTCACAGTATTTTACATTACCCGTGTTCTCTCTCTGCAACTGTCCTTACCTCCTCACGTCCTGGCTCTCATCGACAACAGTCCATGATCTCGCTCCGTGGGAGAGTCCAGGATCCAAGGGAATAGCCTCAGAAATTTGCCTCCTGAATAAAGGAGTGTCCGATTACAACAGCAATGAGGAGGAATTTCTTCAGCCAGAGGGAGGTGAATCTGTGGAATTCGTTGCCACAGACAGCTGTGGAGGCCAAGTTATTGGTATATTTAAAGCAGATGTTGATAGCCTCTTGATTAGAAAGGATGTCAAAAATCATGAGGAGAAGGCAGGAGAATGGGGTTGAGAGGGATAGTAAATCAGCCATGATGAAATGATGGAGCAGGCTCGATGGGCTGAATGGCTTAATTCTGCTCCTATATCTTATGGTGTCATGGAAACATGCAGTGAAATGTGTGTTTGCGTCAATTATCACTCCAATTAAACCTCTTATAAGGTTGTTAGGTTCTTTCTTTTTCTTTTCAAATCTTTTTATTGTTATATTATACAAAAGAAATAACACGAGTACATTGAAGTAACAACACTTACAATGTCTCAAAAAAGACATTATCTTAAAGATTGAAAAAAAATTTGTGAAAACAAAAAAAAGCAGAAAAAGTGGGGGAAAACGCCCCATTAGGTGTACATCCCCGGAGCCATGCGTCATACAGAAAGCTTCTTAAAATAAACATCAAACCGCCAGCAAGAAAAGAAAAATACCAAAAAATTTACAATTAGATCGTGGAAAAAATCTATCAATTAACTCAAATGATAATAACGAGCAAATGAGCCCCATCTTTTCTCAAAATCAAATAAAGGTTCAAAGGCAACACACATCAAAGTTGCTGGTGAACGCAGCAGGCCAAGCAGCATCTATAGGAAGAGGCGCAGTCGACGTTTCAGGCCGAGACCCTTCATCAGGACCTTCGTGAGTCCTGACGAAGGGTCTCGGCCTGAAACGTCGACTGTACCTCTTCCTAGAGATGCTGCCTGGCCTGCTGCGTTCACCAGCAACTTTGATGTGTGTTGCTTGAATTTCCAGCATCTGCAGAATTCCTGTTGTAAAGGTTCAAAGGTTCGACTTCTAATTTTCTCCAAACTAAGACATAGCATCACTTGAGAGAACCATTGTGACAAAGTGGGAGCTGATGTATCCTTCCACTTCAACAAAATGGCCCTCCTAGCTATCAATGTAACAAATGCAATAACATGTTGGTCAGACACGGAAATACCAGGAATATTTTGAGGAATTATTCCAAAAAGCACAGTTAATTTATTAGGCTATAGATTAATTTTAAGTGCTTTAGAAATTGTTGAAAAAAACTGACTTCCAGAACTGTTCCAATATAGAACAAGACCAAAACATATGTGTCAGTGTAGCTATCTCAGTTTTACATCTATCACAATAACTATCAACATTAGAAAATATTTTAGGAAGTCTCTTCCTCAACAAATGATAACGATGTACAATTTTTAGGTTCTTGATCAGTAAGGGGATAGTTAAGGGTTATGAGGAGAAAGGAATTAACTCAATGGGCTGAATGTCCCAATTCTGTTCTTTTACCTTATAGGTTTAGGTCCAAACTGCCCCCATTAATTCATTGATCAGATTACGTCAGTTACAAATTATCCGCAGGGAAACCTTTCAGAAGCTTCTCTTTATCCTATCCACCTCTCTCCCATCCTCCCTGCAGCTGAATGCAAACTTATTTACTCTCCTTCCCAGCCTGATGAAGTGTCTTCAAGCTGAGACGTTGGCTCTTGTTTCTCTCTCCACGGATGATGCCTGACCAGTTGAGTGCCTTCAGCACCTTTTGATTTTATTTCAGATTTTCAGCATCTGCAGATCTTTATGTTTTGGACAAGCTCCTTAATGTTGTCTTGGCACCGAAGAACAGATAGGACATCACACACACTGGTTGGTGGAGCTAAGGACTGGAGTGAATAATCTCATCACCTGCTCAATGACTGGCAGTTCACAGAACACAGACCATTACAGTACAGAAACAGGCCCTTCAGCCCTCAGTGCTGTACCAAACCAAATAAATTAGTAATCAAATGGCCAACTAAACTAATCACTTCTGCCACACAACGTCCCTAACCCTCCATCTTCCATGCATTCATGTGCCTATCTAAACATCTTTAAATGCCCCTAATGCATCTGCCTCTACCACCACCCCAGGCAACACGTTCCAGACACCCATCATTCTCTGTGTAAAAGAACTTACTCCACACATCTCCTTTGGCAGGAGGAGAGAGAGTAGTGCACCACGCGTGCACAGCCCTCCGATGAAAAATGATATCGTATCCGTTAAATAGGGACCAGGGACAATTCTGATTTGATGGAGATAGACGTGAAAGCACAGAGGAACATCTGGAGAAATTTCTGAAACGCCAGTTTGCTGCTGTTGTTACTGTGCAATCAGGAATCTTTCGGAGGGAAGGCCTCAAAATCCCCGGCTTTGCCTGCTGTTGGCGACCGAGATTGAGGTCGAATCGTTCGGCAGAGATACCGCTCAGTACTCGGTGTCGGAGAGCTGGTCGGAGACTCGAAGTTTCCGGATGACTCAGAGTCGAACTGCGGTCAGGCATGGCAGGGAGAGTTTTTCTTCCTTCTCCCATCTGCGTGAGATGTGGGACATTTGAGAGACTTTGAACTTTTACTGTGCTCATGGACTTCTTCACCAAGTTATGGTATTGTTGCACTGTTGTAACTATATGTTATAATTATGTGGTTTTGTCAGTTTTTTCAGTCTTGGTCTGTCCTGTGTTTTGTGATATCATACCGGAGGAAATATTGTATCATTTCTTAATGCATGCATTACTAAATGACAATTAAAGAGGACTGTGTGTCTTCATAATCTAAAATTATCCCCCTCCCCCTAAATGCATGCCCTTTGGTATTAGACATTTCAATCCTGGGAAAAAGATGTTGCCAGTCTATCTATGCCTGCCATAATCTTACAAACTCCATTAAACCTCCTCTCAGTCTCTGTTGCTCCAGAAAAGACAACCTGAGTTTGTCCAACCTCTCACTATAGCACTTACCTCTTCTTCACCCTCTCCAAAACCTCAACATCCTTCCTTTAATGGGGTGACGGAACTGCATGCAATACTCCAGACGTGGCCTAAGTAGTTTAGTAGCTCAATAATTCAGTCATTCTACTTAATATCAAAGAATGTATACATTATACAACCTGAAATTCTTGTTCTTTGCAAATATCCACAAAAATAGAAGAGTGCCCCAAAGAATGAATGACATTAAAAATGTTGGAACCTCTTGGCAGTATGGAGGATCAGAGGGATTTTGGGGTCCGAGTCCATAGGACACTCAAAGCAGCTGCTCAGGTTGACTGTGGTTAAGAAGGCGTACAGCATATTGGCCTTCATCAATCATGGGATTAAGTTTAGGAGCCGAGAAGTAATGTTGCAGCTATATAGGACCCTGGTCAGACCCCACTTGGAGTACTGGGCTCAGTTCTGGTTGCCTCACTACAGGAAGGATGTGGAAACCGTAGAAAGGGTGCAGAGGAGATTTACAAGGATGTTGCCTGGTTTGGGGAGCATGCCTTATGAGAATAGGTTGAGTGAACTCAGCCTTTTCTCCTTGGAGTGACGGAGGATGAGAGGTGACTTGACAGAGGTGTATAAGATGATGAGAGGCATTGATCTTGTGGATACTCAGGAACTTTTCCCCAGGGCTGAAATGGCTAGCATGAGAGGGCACAGTTTTAAGGTGCTTGGAAGAAGGTACAGAGGAGATGTCAGGTACAACAAAAACTTATTGTTCACCCAACAATTCGACATGTCACAGGCTCTCTCTCTCTCTATCTCCCTAAGAAAGGGACAGAGAGGTGTCACTCAGTGACAGGGGAGACAGAAACAAAACTTGCTAATTTATGGTGTTAAAGTCTGCCAACGCTTTTTTTTTTTGGCCAACAAACTCTGTCTTACTAACAAGAGAAAGAGAGAGAGTGAGAGAGCAATTCGCCAAGTACAGAGACCTCCGACACCCGACCTGTTGTTCCTGATATTCCGTTTTCTCCTGCGATGCTACAGTTGGCAATGCCAGCTTAGAATCGGCTCATCCCTAGGGCTGCAAAGACTTGGAACGCCAAGGGTGCACTCGTCTTCTAGACTGCATCCCTGGGATATCAAAAAACAGCTGGTCGGTGAGCCATGGGAGCAGATCCCATCACCACAGAGAACCAAAGATTCGAGTTACGTAGGTATTCATCAGTAGTAACATCCTCATACCTGCAGGACATAGAAGTCATAAAGTCATACAGCATTCATTCAGCCCTTCTTGGCCATGCTGACCACATTGTCTCCCTGAGCCTATTGTATTTGGACGACCACAGTGATCCTGAGGGGAACCTATGTTCCGTCTAATTACCCTTTTGCTCATAATGTACTTGTAGAATCCATTAAAATTATCTACCAGAGATACATTGCATCCTCTTTTTGCCCTCCTGATTTCACTCTGAAGTGTACTCCAGCATCTCAAGCGATTTGCTTAATCCCAGTTACCAACACCCATCACCTCCTCCTTCTCCTCACCTACCTATCGTCTCCCACCTGGTCCTCCTCCCCTTTCCCTTTCTCCAATAATCCACATTCCTCTCTTATCAGATTCTTTCTTCTTCAGTCATTTACCTGTTCCACCTACCATCTCGCAGTTTTTTACTTCAACCCCTTCCCGACCTATCCACGTATCTTCCAACTCACCTGGTTGCACCTATCACCTGCCAGCTTGCATTTCTTCCCCTCACTTCCCCCCAACCTCTTATTCTGGCTTCTTCCACCTTCCTTTCCTGTCCCGATGAAGTGCCTTGGCCTGAAAAGTCAACTGCTCATTCCCCTCCATAGATGCTGCCTTACAAGAGCAAGAAAAAGGAAATCCTTTTGCATTTGTACAGGGCCCTGGTGAGACCACACCTGGAGTATTGTGTGCAGTTTTGGTCTCCAGGGTTAAGGAAGAACATCCTGGCTCTGGAGGAGGTGCAGCGTAGGTTCATTAGGTTAATTCCTGGGATGTCCGGACTGTCTTACGCAGAGAGGTTAGAGAGACTGGGCTTGTATACGCTGGAATTAAGGAGACTGAGGGGGGATCTGATTGAGACGTATAAGATTATTAAGGGATTGGACAAGATAGAGGCAGGAAATATGTTCCAGATGCTGGGAGAGTCCAGTACCAGAGGGCATGGTTTAAGAATAAGGGGTAGGTCATTTAGGACAGAGTTGAGGAGGAACTTCTTCTCCCAGAGAGTTGTGGAGGTGTGGAAAGGGCTGCCTCAGAAGGCAGTGGAGGCCAATTCTCTGGATGCTTTCAAGAAGGAGCTAGTTAGGTATCTTATGGATAGGGGTATCAAGGGTTATGGGGACAAGGCAGGAACCGGGTATTGATAGTATATGATCAGCCATGATCTCAGAATGGTGGTGCAGGCTCGAAGGGCTGAATGGTCTACTTCTGCACCTATTGTCTATTGTCTATTGTCTACTTGCTGTGGTCCTCCAGTACTTTTCCTGTTGCTGAAACTTTCCAGCATCTGCAGAATCTCTTGTGCTTATAACCATCACATGCCTCACATGAGACTCGACATCCCTTGACAACCAAGGTTCCTTAATCATGCCATCCCTTCCCCTCTCCTTAACAGGAAGATGATGAACAGGACTGGACAACTTCTTCTGTCTGGCCTTTAAGTAATGCATGTCCCAATTAGCATTGAACATAGCAACTTACTAATGGAACTCTCACATCTAAATACCCAAGTGGCAAGAGTGTGATAAAGAGCAACAGGGTAGCGTAGGGGTCAATGTAACACTATCCCAGAAACCAGCAAGCTGGGGTCAATTCCGGCCACTGTCCGTACGGAGTTTGTACATTCTCCCCGTGGCCCTGTGAGAATCTTCCCAGTGCTCTGGTTTACTCCCACATTTCAAAAATGTACTGGGTTGTGGGCATACTATATTAGTGCAAGGAGCATTGTGACACCTGTGGGCTGTCCCATGGTGTTGGTTGTTGATGAAAATTACACATTTCACTGTATTTTTCAATGTTCCAATGTGTATGTGACAAATAAAGCTAACTTTATAAGAGTGTCTTCCACTTGCCTGGATACTGGTAACAGCCAAGCTCATATAAGACCCAAAGAACGTAAAACATACGAGATGAACTCGGCCATCCAGCACATCGAGTCTGCTCTCATCCTTCCATCATAGCTGATTTATAACCCCTCTTAACCGCATTCTCCTGCCTTCTCCCCATAACCTTTGACGCTCAAACTAATCAAGAGCCTATCTGTTATGTTTTGTAACTTCAAAACATTAAACTAAGTCTGAGATGCTAGTTTAACTTTGTGTTTACTTTAAGCCAGGCAGACAAGTGTCACTTGATAGCGTGATGACAAATGCAATTTATATATTTGTACATATAACACACACACAGGATTACTCAAATATAGCTGAAATATTAAATAGACACCACTACCAACCTCCACTTTAAATACACCCAATGTCTTGGCCTCCACAGCCATCCGTAGCAATAAATTCCACAGATTTACCACCAGGTAGCTTATCAACATCCACGATTGCTTTATTGGGACCTGTCTAATCTTTGGGAGAGGAGAGATGAGATAATGTCTGGTGGGGTGGGAGGGGTCTTTGATTAAGCTTTGTGCTTTGCTAAGGCAATGGGAAGTATAGAGAGACTCGGGAAAACCGTCACACTCAGATGTAGAAGGATTCTTCATCGCTGTTACTGTAACAATTTTGTTTTACCAGTCAGGGTTGTTAGCCCTGAGCTGAACCCCGAACCTGGAGGACCAGTGGACCTCATTGTCTGGCCTCTACCCTTTGACCCATTTGGCATGAATGACCCTACTAAGAGCCAAAGCCTAACGCCCTGACTCCAGCCAGCATAGCTCTCTGGATAATTGAGGCACACAAGCCTCCAAACCACAAGGCTGTTGTCCTCTTGGAGGGTCATCTGACAGTGCGTATATACAAGTCATGTCAAGTTTTTTGTCATTTAACTATTTACTTGTATACCATCAAACAAGACAACATTTCTCTGGACCAGGGTGCAAAGCACAGTAGTGAACATAACACACAATAACCTAAGAAAGTAAGAATTAAATCTACAAATGAGTTATGCATAGATAAACAAAATAAAGTGTATAAACTAAATATTGTACAGTACAGAACAAATTAACCAGTGACACTTCCAATGCAATGCAGCAGGGAGTTCAGAAGCCTAATGGCCTGAGGGAAGAAGCTGTTTCCCATCCTGACCGTTCTTTTCTTTGTGCATCGGAGTCTCCTGCCTGATGGTAGAAAGTCAAAGAGAACGCTGGATGCACGGGTGGGATCCCTGATAACACTAAGGGTCCTGGATATGCGGCGCTGCTGATAAATCTCCCTGATGGATGATGGGGAGACCCCTATGGTCCTCTCGGCTGTTCTCACAGTCTTTCGCAGGGAATTCTGGTCCGATGCTCGGCTGCTCCCACGCCAGGTGGAGATGCAACTTGTCAGAACGCTCTCAATGCTGCTCCTGTAAGGTTTAGTTAAGATGGGAGCCGGGGGGCGGAGGGGAGCTGGAAACTCGTTTGACTAAATCTCCTCAAGAAGAGGAGGCACTGCTGTGCCTTCTTATGAGGAAGGTGATATTGAGGGACCAGGCAGGTTCATCTGTGATGTGAACTCCCAGGAACTTGGTGCACTTGGGAGCATGGGTTAAGGGTGAAAGGTGAAATATTTAAGAGAAACTGAGAGGGAACCTCTTCTCTCAGAGGGTGGTGAGAGAGTGGACAGATTTGATTGCAACATTTAAGAGAAGTTTGGATAGGTACATGGATAAGAGGGGTATAGAGGGTTAAGTACAGGTGTGGGTCAATGGGACTAGCCAGCATGACAGTTTAGCACAGACAAGATGGGCCAAAGGGCCTGTTTCTGTGTGGTAGTATTCTATGAATCTAATTTTACAGAGGCGTCACTGGCAGATTATCAGTAATATTTCAACCAGAAAGTTATTGGCTAATGAGGGAATAAATTATTTCAAGTCTGTCACCACCAGGACTGCAGGTCATTTCTGAAGCTTCTTTTCTGTAGCTGTCCAGCTTCTCAACAAAACTCCCCCATGTGTAATACCCTGACTGTCCCCGCACAACATCCATTAAGTGGTCTTTGCAGTTCTCCTTGTTCTGTGGATAATCATTGATAAATCTGTTCATATGTTTGCTTTTATCTAAGTTGATTATTGACATTTGCTCATGTGACCGTTCTGCTAATTGCTGATTGCTCATGGCTGTTTGCATTATTATCTTGTAACTCGTTGGTTGCTATTGTGCTGTGTTTGATGCTTGGCATGGAACCACAGTCAGTTCTGGGCTATTCCACATACTGGCAATAAAGGGATTCCGATTCTGAAAGAGCTGGGGAAGAGGTTGATGGAGGGAGGTATACCGGAGATGATTGGGAATATGAGGTGAAGAAAGGGTGGAAAACAGGAATAGAAGTCGAGAGTGGGAGGAGAGTCAGGTGGCGGGGTGGGATAGGGTGATTGTGGGAGAAAGGGAGGCAGGAGGGCAGAATTGGAACTGGGGGTTGGAGCAAAAGGAAAGAGGAGGGAATCAAGGAAGGGACTTAGGGTTGTGGTAGGTGCAAGTCAAGAGTTTGGAATTGGAGAGTGAGTGTGATTGAAAGAAGCTGGGCAATGAAGTTAAAGTTATCATCAAAGTTCAGTGCAGATGGTATTTACCAGGATGCTGCCTGGATTAGAGAGCATGTCTTATGGGGACAGGTTGAGCGAGCCATGGCCTTTCTCTCTGGAGCAAAGGAGGATAGAGGTAACTTGATAAACGTGTACGAAATGATATGAGGCATTGATAGAGTGGATAGCTAGAAACAATTTTCCAGGGCAAATGGCTAATACCAGGGGGTTAATTTTAAGGTGATTGGAGGAAAGTATAGGGGGGATGTTAGAGGTGGGTTTCTTACACAGAGAGTGGTGGGTGTGGGGAACACCCGGCCAGGGGTGATGGTAGAGGCAGGTCCATTAGAGACATTTAAGAGACTCTTAGATAGGCACATGGATGATAGAAAAATGTCGGGCTTTGTAGAAGGGAGGTTTAGATTGACTTTAGAGTGGGTTAAAGAGTCAGCACAACATCATGGGCTGAATGGTCTGTACTGTGCTGTAGCATTTGTGGTCTGAATTAACATTTTCATTCCTCGGCCTAGTTACACTGCCAGTCAAGATCCTTCTGTCAACAAACTTACTATAGGTCAATTCAGAAGCAGGTTTATTATCAAGTCAAAGTTCAAAGTAAAATTATTATCACAGATAATCAACGCTGAGATTCGTTTTCCTGCGGACGTACACAGTAAATCCCAGAAACACAATAGAATCAGTGAAAGTCCACACCCAACAGGACGGACCTACGACCAATGTGTAAAAGACAACAAGTTATGCAAACACAAAAGATAAAATAAATAAATAAATAGATAAGCAATAAATATTGAGAACATGAGATGAAGAGTCCTTGGAAATGAGTCCATAGGTTGTGGGAACAGTTCAGTGATGAGGTAAATGAAGTTGAGTGAAGTTATCCCCTCTGGTTCAAGAGCCTGATGGTTGAGGGGTAATAACTGTCCCTGAACCTGGTGGTGTGGGTCCTGAGGCTCCTGTACCTTCTTCCTGATGGCTGCAACGAGAAGAATGCACGGCCTGGGTGGTGGGGGTCCCTGATGATGGAAGCTGCTTTCCTGTGACAGAACTCTGTGTAGACGTGCTTAATAATGGGGAGGGCCACACCTGTGATGGACTGGACTATATCCATTACCTTCTGTAGGGCCTTCTGTTCAAGGGCATTGGTGTTTCTATAGCAAGCTGTAATGCAGCCAGCCAGCCACTCCCCACCACACATCTATAGAAGCTTGTGGAAGTCTTAGATTTCAGGCCAAAACTTGGGAAACTTCTAAGCAAGTAGAAGCACTGCGTGCTTTCAACAATTCACAATCAAAGTCAAAGTTAATTCATTATCAAATCATGTATGTGTCACCATATGCTACCTTGAAATTCATTTTCTTACAGGCATTTACAGGAAAAATGAATACAACAGAACTTACGAAAAACTATACATAAACAATCACAAGCAACCAACGTGCAAAAGAAGACAAAATGCAAATAAAAAAGTACTGAGAGCATGTGTTATAAAAAGAAAGGGAAGGAGAGGGGTTGGCTGCGGTAATTTTGGAGAGGGAACAGTTGGGAAGTGGATGGGCGTGGGATCAGAGGAAGTGAGGGTGGGAGGGATTGTGGAGGATAACCGAGAGGAGAAGAATGGGTAAAGTATGACATTGTCAGAATCAGAATCTGGTTTAATATCACCTCCAGCGTTTGCTATGAGGTAGTTGGCTTTGCAGCAACAGTACATTGCAATGCATAAAAACTATCAACTACAATAAGAAATATATGTATTTACCGTATGTTTTAAAAATTAAGTAGATTGTGCAAGAAGGGAGCAGAAAACAGTAGTGAGGTAGTGTCCGTCCGTGGGTTCATTGCCCATTCAGAAATCTGATGGCAAAGGGAAAGAAGCTGTTCCCAAAACACTGAGTGTGTGTCTTCCATCCTCCTTGATGGCAGCAATGAGAAGAGGGCATATCCTGGGTGGTGGGGGTCCTTAACGATGGATGCTGCCATTTTGGAGACTTCAAGGTTTGAGGAGGTCCTCTGAAGGAGAACCTGCAGTTCTTAGAAGAGGCAGTTGCGAGGGGCTGAGACGTTGGGACTGGGTGGTGCACTAGAATAGTCGGAGATAAACTCCAAGACCTGGGCCTCAATACCCCATGCTGGATTTCCTCACGTAGACCCCAGTCAGTTTGCATTGGCAAAAACATCTCCTCCACAATTTCCATCAGTACAGTAGCACCGCAGTCATAGTTATAGTCATACTTTATTGATCCTGGGGGAATTGGTTTTCGTTACAGTTGCACCATAAATAATAAATAGTAATAAAACCATAAATAGTTAAATAGTAATATGTAAATTATGCCAGGAAATAAGTCCAGGACTAGCCTATTGGCTCAAGGTGTCTGACCCTCCAAGGGAGGAGTTGTAAAGTTTGATGGCCACAGGCAGGGATGACTTCCTATGACGCTCTGTGCTGCATCTCGGTGGAATGAGTCTCTGACTGAATGTACTCCTGTGCCCAACCAGTACATTATGTAGTGGATGGGAGACATTGTCCAAGATGGCATGCAACTTGGACAGCATCCTCTTTTCAGACACCACCGTCAGAGAGTCCAGTTCCATCCCCACAACATCACTGGCCTTACAAATGAGTTTGTTGATTCTGTTGGTGTCTGCTACCGTCAGCCTGCTTCCCCAGCACACAGCAGCAAACATGATAGCACTGGCCACCACAGACTCGTAGAACATCCTCAGCATCGTCCGGCAAATGTTATTGCAGGGACGTGTGCTTAGCCCCTGCTCTGCTCACTTCACACCAATGACTATGTGGCTAAGCACAGCTCCAACACCATATACAAGTTTGCTGATGACACCACTGTTGTGGGCTGTATCAAAGGGGGTAATGAATCAGTATACAGGAGGAGGATTGAAAACTTGGCTGCGTGGTGTAGTAACAACAACCTCTCACTCAACGTCAGTAAGACCAAGGAACTGACTGTAGAAAAGCAGCATCTATTATCAAAACAACAGGAATTCTGCAGATGCTGGAAATTCAAGCAACACACATCAAAGTTGCTGGTGAACGCAGCAGGCCAGGCAGCATCTATAGGAAGAGGCGCAGTCGACGTTTCAGGCCGAGACCCTTCGTCAGGACTCACGAAGGTCCTGACGAAGGGTCTCGGCCTGAAACGTCGACTGCGCCTCTTCCTATAGATGCTGCCTGGCCTGCTGCGTTCACCAGCAACTTTGATGTGTGTTGCATCTATTATCAAAGCTCCTCACCACCTAGGCAATGTTCTTTTCTCTCTGTTGCCATCAGGTAGAAGGTAGAAAAGACTCAGGACTCACACCACCAGGTTCAAGAACAGTTACTACCTCTCAACCATCAGGCTCTTGAACAAAACGGGATAATTTCACTCATTTAGGGACTCCTTTATCTTGTTCCTTCATGCTCATTATTTATTGCTGTTTATTTATTATCTGCATTTGCACAGATTGTTTATAGTTTACAGGTTCTGATTACAGATACTGTTGTATAAATTCGCTAAGTATGCCCACAGAAGAATCTCAGGGTTGTATGTGATGACATGTATGTACTCTGATAACAAATTTTATTCTGAACTTTGAAGTGAGGAAACTTTGACCAAGGTTGCCAGCAGTTCATGAATTAACAAAGACCCACCATTCTCCTTCAGTGGGGAGGGGAGTTGGGCAGATTAAAGGAGGGGGAGGATAAGGCAGGAATCTGAGGTGATTGGTAGACAGCAGAGCGGTGAAAGATGACAGGCAAGTACTGCCAGGAAGGGGGAGGAGGGTCTGAATTTAGGCTCCCGTCTTGCCTCTTCCCCCTGTCCTGGCCATCTCCCCTCTCCAATCTCAATCCTTAATGCAACACACATCAAGGTTGCTGGTGAACGCAGCAGGCCAGGCAGCATCTCTAGGAAGAGGTACAGTTGACGTTTTGGGCCGAGACCCTTCGTCAGGACTAACTGAAGGAAGAGCTAGTAAGAGATTTGAAAGTGAGAGGGGGAGGGGGAGATCCAAAATGATAGGAGAAGACAGGAGGGGGAGGGATGGAGCCAAGAGCTGGACAGGTGATTGGCAAAAGGGATATGAGAGGATCATGGGACAGGAGGCCCAGGGAGAAAGAAAAGGGGGAGGGGGGGAAAACCCAGAGGATGAGCAAAGGGTATAGTCAGAGGGACAGATCCTCTGAAAAAAAACCTCTGGGTTTTCCCCCCCTTCACTTTTTGGATTTCCAGCTTCTGCAGAATTCCTAGTGTTTGCGTTTTCAATCCTTAACGCACAGTTATGACCGAAGCGTTGACAATTCCCCCACAGAGGCTGCTCAACACACTGAGTTCCTCCAGCAGATGGTCTGCTTCTCCAGTGAGTTCCAGCCTCTGGTGTCCCCAGGGAACAGTCTATCTCAGAGTTAATATGCTACGTTCCCTTTGCATGATTATTCAACACTGTGAGTTTGAACAAATGGCGCTTGTGAGGATCGAGGCTTTTCCGAGCGGCTGGGTCAGGAGGCAAAGAGGGTGGAAATTGATATTCTCTGGCTGAAGGTCAGAGTTACTGGATACTTAACCCAGCAGCCAAGCTACTGGCTCGGTTACTCTCTGGGAAAAGATTCGGAAAATGGCTGGTGACACAACCAGGCGGACAGGTGAGAAGCTAAGTTAGGCACTGCACAGTGAGCTCAGAAAAGGGCCCCTCAGCCCATCTGCCTGATGCTGGTGAGTTCCATATTCTAACTGCTCTCTGGGTCTGAGAGTTCAAATCCCACACCAGCAGTTAGAGTACAGAAATGCTGCTGCACTTAAAATGAGAATAAACCCCTCCTGCGTGGCTCAGCTAACGAGCAGGAACCAGGGATGGTCTTGTTTGAACACAAGAGATCCTGCAGATGCTGGAAAATCCAGGGCAATGCCCACGCGGAATGCTGGAGGAACGCAGCAGGGCAGGCAGACGGGAGGGCCAGAGTTAAAGGGAGATGTTGGCCAGGTGGGAATGTAGGCATACAAAAGGCTAACAGAAGTGCTTAAAATTCCTTATTTTATAGAAGTGTTTAAAATTATGACAAGGTCGACAGTAACAGGGTAGGGGGAGATCAAAACTAGCGGTCATAGGCTTAGTGGGAGAGTGGAAACATTCCGAAGGGACATGAGGGCCAACTTCACACAGAAAGTGGTGAGTGTATGGTGAGAACTGCCAGAGGAAGTGGTTGAGGCAGGTATAATAGTAGCATTTACCAAGCACTTGGATAGGTACATGAGGGTCTATGACTGGTAAGGGGCGTGCAGGGGTGGGCCTTGGAGGGATATGGAAATCGGGACTAGCAGGGTGGGCACCATGGTTGGCATTGGACCGGTTGAGCCGAAAGGCCTGTACCTGTATTGCATGTCTCTATGACCAGATGGGTACACGGTGAGTGGGGCAGGGTTTGGAGGGATAGGTCTTGAACACAGGAAATTTGGACTAGCAGGGAGGGCATCATGGTCAGCATGCATTTATTGGGCTGAAGGGCCTGTATGCATTCTGCATTGCTCTGTGACTCTAAACATTATCAGGCTTCTCTTGCTGTAGTGACGCTCTTCATGAAACATAGAAACATAGAAACATAGAAAATAGGTGCAGGAGTAGACCATGCGGCCCTTCGAGCCTGCACCGCCATTTATTATGATCATGTCTGATCATCCAACTCAGAACCCTGCCCCAGCCTTCCCTCCATACCCCCTGACCCCCGTAGCCACAAGGGCCATATCTAACTCCCTCTTAAATATAGCCAATGAACTGGCCTCAACTGTTTCCTGTGGCAGAGAATTCCACAGATTCACCACTCTCTGTGTGAAGAAGTTTTTCCTAATCTCAGTCCTAAAAGGCTTCCCCTTTATCTCAAACTGTGATCCCTCGTTCTGGAAAATTAGATATGGATCTGTTGTGTGTGGAAACAAGATCTTGCACATCTTACGAAAACCCTTTTGACTTCAACTGTTTATTCCTGACCAGCATCCAACTCCAACCATAGACTGCCGCTGATCCTGTGGTCCTCCCCACAGCCCGTCCCCCTGAGACCCCGCAAGCCTCCAACGGCTATGGGCTCGTCATGCGCTTATAGATCGGATTGAGTTACAGGAATAAGAGGAGGAGGGGAAGGTTCTGAGGGGCAGAATTAATCCACAAGGATCGATCAGAGTGTGGGCTTGTGTGAAGGAGATCATTTCCGATCAACGTGATTGGATTCTTCAAGGGAATGACAAAATGTGTCAATCATGTCTGTGCAAATAATATAGTCTACACATGTAGACTGTGAAATGTATTCTGCCTGGAGGTTGGCGACCAGTGGTGTTCTGCAGGAACCTGTTCCGGGACCCCAGCTCTTTGTGATTTTTAAAAATGACTTGGATGAGGGGGTTCCTTAAGGTTGTCATAGCCAGGGGGTGGTAGTGCTGATAAGCTCTAAACTAGCTATTAAATGCTCCTAATAGTGTGAGTCTCAAATAGCCTCTGACAATCATGTCCAGCTCCTAGCTTTCACGTAACACACGCAAAATGCTGGAGGAACTCAGCAGGCCAGACAGCATCAATGGAAAAGAGTACAGTCAATGTTTTGGGCCGAGACCCTCCAACAGGATATCTGCTGAAAGGTCTCGGCCCGAAACATCGACTGTTCTGTTTTCCATCGATGCTGCCTGGCCTGCTGAGTTCCTCCAGCATTTTGTGTGTGTTGCTTGGATTTCCAGCATCGACAGATTCCCTCTTGTTTGTGCCTGGCCTTCACGTGTAGCTTAGCTACTAAACGCAGCAGAACCATTTCTACCGAAAGGAGAAGGGGCAAATGTGCGTTACTGGCGCCTTAAAACCAGTCATTTCAGGCAGATGGGGCTCATCAGCCGTGGTCGGCAGCTCATCTAGGAGAAGGAAAACTCTGATGTCAAACCTCCGCTGCCTTGTAGCTATACCCACTCACGGGGAAGGCTTCAGGAGTAAACCCTGAGGGAAACACTGGAGCTGGATGGCTGACCGGAAGTGCACTGAGAGCGGTAAGCGTAAAGGAGTTGGGGGCTTACTTTTCTGGTTAACAACGGATGGTGTAATCCTGGTCATATTACGATCGAGGAACGTGTTTGTAGACTGGATATTGAACTTTTTGCTGTTGGACTCCGGCCATATTCCACTGAGATACAACACTGGGCATCATGGGAGGTCGTTCCTGCCTGTGGCCATCGAACTTTGCAGCTCCTCCCATGGAGGGTCAGACACCCTCAGCCAATAGGCTGGTCCTGGACTTATTTCCATCTGACATAGTTTGCATATTGTTTGTGGTTTTGGTATTGCTGTATTTGTGCTCTGTTCTTGGTTGGTGCGGCTGTAACAAAACCCAATTTCCCTCGGGATCAATAACATATATCTATCTATCTAAGGCAGTCGTGCATTGAATACAATGCTGACTGGCAACTCCTGCGACACTGCTGGTGTCAAACTCTTTCAGTGTCTGCTGTTCCTTTTGGATGTATCAGCTGCGTGGAGCAGGGGAGCCTGCGGTATGGGTGACAGCTTGCTCTCCATACCATACTGCCCCGGCTTGCATACTGTTTTGTGTATCACGTAGGCAGCTTGAATGCAATATCTATAGTCCGCCCCATCCAGCTGAGGGTCTCAATCTGGTGGTCCTGCTCTCACTGCAGGAGTAGTACAATCCCAAACTCTTTCATAAACTTCCATGTCCACTGTCATCCGCCAAGGTGCTATCCATGAGTTTCCTTATATGGCACTGTGTCCGATTTAAATGTCTCAGTACTGTTGATTTATTAAACTGTGTATGTTTATACAGCCAGCCTCCCCTCCATGGACTCTATCTACACTTATAAAAGCGCCCAATGGAATCAAAGGCCTCTTCCACCCAGACATTCTGTCCTCACACATCCCCTCAGGCTTAGTTACCTTTTAAGCCCATTAGCCGACTGGTGTAGGTGGTGGGGGTGGAGATAAATCTTTGCCAAAGGAGGTGTAAGACACTCCTTCCCTCCGCTGGCTCGCAGGTCACCCTTGGGCAAGGTGTAGCACCTGCTTGGCCCCCCGGATCAGGGTCACATGAAGCCACGGGAGCAGGTGGTGGAATGTCGTACGAACAGCTAGTGCATATCACAAGTCCTGGTTATGTGACCACTGACGCCAGGCAGACAATCTCTGAAGGGTATTGATAATGGCTGGGGCCACCCGTCTTGTAAAGACTCTGCCCAGAAGATGGCAATGGCAAACCACTTCTGTAGTAAAATTTGCCAAGAACAATCGTGGTCAGAATGACCATGTTTACCCACGTCAGGCGTACAGCACATAATGGTGATGAACAGCAGCTCACCAAAGTTCCATGTCCTGGGCCAGTCTTTCAAGTTGTCCCCAAATATAATGCATTTAAATACATAGGATTACAAAAGAAACCAATTGTATTGAAATACAATATAATTGAATTTCTGTGTGGTAGAGAGCACTTGATAAATGAAGGAAATGCTGAATTTCAGTTCAAGGTTAGTGAAAATAAAGAGGTAATTTTTTTTCCTATACAAGTTCACGGACCCCCAGTTAAAAATCTCTGGCCTAGTCCCATTAGCCTGCACGCCGATCATAGCCCTCCACGCCCTTCTCATCCATGTACCTATCCAAGTTTCTCTCAAATCGTGAAATCAAACCTGCATCCACCACTTTCACTGGCAGCTCATTCCACACCCTCAGCACCCTCTGAGTGAAGAAGTTCCCCCTCATGTTCCTCTTAAATAGTTCACCTTTTACACTTAACCCATGACCTCTAGTACCAGTCCCGTCTAACCTCAGTGGAAAAAGCGTGCTTGCATTTACCCTATCTATGCCACTCCCCTCATAATTTGTACACCTCTGTCAAATCTCTCCTCATTCTCCTATGCTTTAGGGAATGAAGAACTCACCTATTCAATCTCTGCCTATAACTCGGGTCCTCAAGTCCTGGCAACATCCTTGTAATTTTTCCCCGCACTCTATCAAACTGCATGCAACTGCACTCCTTTGAATGCCGAGGGACGATGGGTAGGCGTGTGGAGGGGAATTAAAATAAGCAGTATAGAGCTCTTAGTAATTTCACATCTGTCACTGAGATGACCTCTCATTCTCCTAGAAGGCCGAGTTTGTTTTGCATCTTTCCTCCAAGGATGTTTTACTTTATTCATAAAATAAACTCACTGAAAATGACCTGTTCCATATACACTGCTCCTTAGAGAGCAGACCAGATTGTGACAAAACATATGCACAGCCAGTGAGCTCAGTGGGCCAAGAGGCGGGCAATGCTTGACATTTCAGGACTAGACCTTTATCTGAGTGTGGAGGGGAGATACCTGGTATAAAGAGGTGGTCGTGGGCGGGGAGGGGGGGAAGGTAGTCTTCAAAAGGTGCATTCCATCATTAAGGAACCCCATCACTCAGGCCATGCCCCCTTTTCACTGCTACCATCAGTAGAGGAACTGGAGACTCTGTTTCAGGAACAGCTTCTTCCCCTCTGCCATCCAATTTCTAACAGGACAATGAACCCATGGACACTAGCACACTGTTTTGCTCAGATTTACAGCATCTGCAGATTTGCCCTTGTTTGTGATTTAATCACTACTTAGTTAATTTTACTATATATATACACTGTAATTTAGTTTTTATTATGCATTGCATTGTACCGCTGCTGTAAAACAACAAATTTCACAAGATATGCCAGTGATATTAAACCTGATTCTGATTAACTGACCTCAATTCCAAACTGATTCTGTGACTACAGACTCACTCTCGAGCGCTCCTCAACTCGTCACTCAGCAATCTCTGTCTGTCTCTCTCTATTAAGTTCTATTTGCACATTTTGTCTTCTTTAGCACATTGGCTGTTTTTTCAGTCGTTGTTTGTGTGTAGTTTTTCATTGATTTGATTGTATTTCCTTGTTCTACTGTGAATGTCGCGGTAAGAATGAATCTCAAGGTAATATTTGGTGACATACACACACTTTGAAAATAAACTTTGATCTTGGTAAGCATGAATATGTAAGGCCAAAGGTTCCTGCTTCCGTCCTCTATGACTCCATAATCTGAGTTTTAACTTTGATTAATAACGGTTTGTGAGGGACTTTATCAATGTTCAATCATGCTGATTTTCAATACCCATTTTGCTTGCTACTGCCTCCAATCATCATCATTGCGTGCCGTGTCATATTGACGTGGGCGATCGCAGTCTTCCCAGGACCTTGTTTGTTCTCGGGCTAATTTTTCTAAGGAAGTGGTTTGCCATTGCCTTCCTCTGGGCAGTGACTGTACTCCTCGTCAATACTCTTCAGAGATTGTTTGCCTGGCATCAGTGGTCGCATAGTCAGGACTTGTGATATGCACCAGCTGCTCATATGACCATCCAGCACCCGGTCACATGGCTTCACATGACCCTGATCAGGTTGGGGGGGGGGTGCTAAGCAGGTGCTACACCTTGACCAAGGGCTAGCAGAGGGAAGGAGCACCTTGCAGTTCCTTTGGCAGAGACGTATCACCATCCCCCCAACCATAAGACCATAAGATATAGGAGCAGAATTAGGCCCTTGGGCTCATACAGTCTGATCCACCATCTCATCATGGCTAATCCATTTCCGTCTCAGCCCCAATCTCCTGCCTCTTCCCTGTGTCCGTTCATGCCCTGACCAATCAATAATTTATCAACCCTACTGACTCCAATATACGTCATTTATTTTACAGATCGACAATAATTTTTCCTAATCATATTATTATTTTCTAATTCCACTTGTATCCTTTCATTAGAACGTAGAACAGTACAGGCCCTTCAGCCCACGATGTCTATGCTGACCATGATACCAATCAAAGCTAATCCCATCTGCCTGCATAAGGCTTCTATCCTTCCATTCCCTGTCTCTTCATGCATCTGCCTTAGTGCCCCTTAAATGCTACCACTGTCCAATGTCCCCGATGACTGTGAGAAGTGCATCCATCTGCACCATCTAGCAATCTGTATGAGGGTCTCAGTGTCTGGGGTATCTTGGATTGTGACTTCAGCATTCTTAAGTGAGAGGGTAAACAGCCAGAAGTCGTGGTCCATGTAGGTACCAATGACACGAGTGACAAGGTTCTGCATTGGGGCTTCAGGGTGGTAGATGCCAAGTTAAGGGACAGATCCTCCAGGTTTGTGATCTCAGGATTGCTACCCGTACTGCACGCTAGGAAAGTTATACAGTTTAATACACAGCTGAAGAGATGGTACAGGAAGGAAGGTGTAAGATCATTGGGCTCTCTTCCAGGGAAGGTGAGGCCTACACAGAAGGGACAGTTAGCACCCAGACTGCAGGCAGACTAGCGGGAGGATTTGTTAATGCTGCACGGTGGGGTTCAAACTAGAGCTGCAGGGAGGATGGGAACCCGAGTGCCAGAACCGTTAGTGGAGAGGTCGTGGAGGCTGATGTTGGTAGGACCTCAGTTGAAGCTAGGAATCAAAAGGTTAAGCCTGATGAGACTAGTGTTCCGAGCTGCCAATATTTCAATGCAAGAAGTATCGTAGGAAAGGAGGATAATAGTACTGAAGATGAAGTAGCTGGTTTAGAAACAGAGGTAACGTGTAGTGAGGAGAGGCTGTTGACAGGACAAAATTGCAGTCTACAGGATGAGTTCCAATGTAAATGATAGATAAAATTGAGAAATGTGAATACAGACCTGAAGGTGCTATATTTGAATGTGTGCAGTATAGAGAATAAGATAGATGAACATAGCATACTTATAGATAAGCAGGTAAGATGTTGTAGGCATCACTGAATCATGGCTGAAAGAAAATTTTAGCTGGGAAGTTAATGTCCAAGGATACACATTGTATCAAAAGAACTGGTGCAGGAAAGCAGAGGAGACGGTGCTGCTCTGTTGTTAAAAAATGAAATCAAATCATTAGAAAGAGGTGATAAAGGGTCGGAAGGTGTTGAATCATTGTGGATAGAGCTAAGGGACTGCAAGAGTAAAAATACCCTGATGAGAGTTATATACAGACCCCAAAGAGTAGTATTGATGAGGCCTACAAATTACAAAGGGAGATAGAAAGTGCGTGCCAAAAGTGCAATAGTTACAATAGTTACAATAGTCATGGGGGATTTCAGTATGCAGGTAGATTGGGAAAAGCAAGCTGGTGCTGGATTCCTGGAGGGGGAATTTCTAGAAGATCTATGAGATGGCTTTTTAAGAGCAGCTCGAGGTTAACTGGGTCAGCTATTCTGGACTGGGTGTTGTGCAATGAACCAGAATTGATTAGCAAACTTAAGGTAAATGAACCCTCAGGGGAAACTCATCATAATATGATCAAATTCACCCTGAAGTTTGAGAAGGAGAAGCTAAAGTAAGATGTATCCATATTATAGTGAAGTAAAGGAAATTACAGAAGCATCACAGAAGAGCTGGCCGGAATTGATTGGAAAAGAATGACAGCAGAACAGCAATGGCAGAAATTTCTGGAAGCAATTTGGAAGGAACAGGATATATACATCCCAAAGAGGAAGAAGTATTCTGAAGGAAAGCTGACACCACCGTACCTAACAAGAGAAACCAAAGCCTACATAAAAGTCAAAGAGAGGCATTTAATAGAGCAAAATTATTGGGAATTTAGAGGATTGGGAGGCTTTTAAAAACCAACAGAAGGCAACTAAAAAAGCCAATAAGAAGCCAAAAGTGGAATATGAAAGTAAGCTAGTCAATAATATTAACAAGAATACTAAAAATTTCTTCAGACATATAAAGTGTAATAGAGAGGCAAGAGTGGATATCAAACTGCTGAAATACGATGCTGGAGAGGTAGTAATGGGGGACGATAAAATGGCGGACAAAATGAGTAAGTATTTTGCAACAATCTTCAGTGTGGAAGACACTAGAAGTAATTCCAGATGTCAGGTATCATGAAGTGTGTGAATTTACCATAACTAGAGAAAATGTTATTGGGAAATTGAAAGGTCTGAAGGTAGATAAATCACCTGGACCAGATGCTGCACACCCCAGGGTTCTGAAAGAGATGGCTGAAGAGATTGTGGAGGCATTGGTAATGATCTCTCAAGAATCAATAGACTCTGGAATGGTTCTAGAAGACTGGAATATTGCAAGTGTCACTCCACTCTTCAAGAATGGAAAGAGGCAGAAGAAAGGAGATTATAGATCAGTTAGTCTGACCTCAGTGGTTGGGAAGATGTTGGAGTCGATTGCTAAGGACGTGGTTTTGTGGTACTTGGGAACACATGGTAAAATAGGCCACAGTCAGCATGGTTTCCTCAAGGGAAAATCTTGCCTGACAAACCTGTTGGGATTCTTTGAGGAAATAACAAGTAGGATAGACAAACAAGTATCGGTGGATGTTGTGTACTTGGATTTTCAGAAGGCCTTTGACAAGGTGTCATACATGAGGCTGCCATTTCTTTGCCCATTCTCTTAATCTGTCTAAGTCCTTCTG
Organism: Mobula hypostoma; assembly: GCF_963921235.1. Taxonomy (NCBI): domain Eukaryota; kingdom Metazoa; phylum Chordata; class Chondrichthyes; order Myliobatiformes; family Myliobatidae; genus Mobula; species Mobula hypostoma. The sequence goes on from NC_086103.1 coordinate 182,221,504, forward strand.
TAGCCTTTCTACTTCCTCAAAGCTTCCTACCCCTCCACCTATTGTCATATCGTCTGCACACTTAGCAACAAAGCCATCAATTCCAGCTTGCAAATCGTTGATATATAGAACATAAAAGGAATTGGTCCCAACACAGACCCCTGTGGAACACCACTGGTCACTGGCAGCCAAACAGAAAAGGCTCTCTTTATAACAAGAGGACATGAGTATATAACAAGAGGCATCCGTTAGTCTTGCGAGACCATGGATCTGCACCTGGAAAGTCTTCACTCTCCAGGGCGCAGGCCTGGGCAAGGTTGTATGGAAGACCAGCGGTTGCCCATGCTGCAAGTCTCCCCTCTCCATGACACCGATGTTGTCCAAGGGAAGGGCATTAGGACCCATACAGCTTGGCACCGGTGTCGTTGCAGAGCACTGTGTGATTAAGTGTCTTACTCAAGGACACAACACGTTCCCTTGGCTGGGACTCGAACTCACGACCTTCAGGTCACTAGTCCAATGCCTTAACCACTTGGCCACATGCCCACACTATAATAAGAGAACATGAGTTGAGAGTTAAAGGGCAAAAGTTTAGGGGTAACATGAGGGGGAATTTCTTTACTCAGAGAGTGGTAGCTGTGTGGAACGAGCTTCCAGCAGAAGTGGTTGAGGCAGGTTCGATGTTGTTATTTAAAGTTTAATTGGACAGATATATGGACAGGAAAGGAATGGAGGGTTATGGGCTGAGTGCAGGTTGGTGGGACTAGGTGAGAGTAAGAGTTCAGCATGGACTAGAAGGGCCAAGATGGCCTGTTTCCGTGCTGTAATTGTTATATGGTTATTCCCACTCTCTGCCTCCTCCCAATTAACCACCGCTTTATCCATGCTACAAACAAGAGAAAATATGCAGATGCTGGAAATCTGGAGGAACTCAGCATGCCAAGCAACATCTATGGAAAAAGGTACAGTCGTGTTTCAGGCCAAAACCCTTCGGCAAGAAGAATCTTTCCTGGAATACCATGAGCTCATCGCTCATAAAGCAGCCTTGTGTGTGGCACCTTGTCAAAGGGCCTCTGAAAATCTGAGTACACAATATCAATCAATTCTCCTTTGTCTATTCTGCTTGTTGTTTCTTCAAAGAATTTGTACGTTCTCTCCGTGAATACCTGGGTTTCCTCCCACAGTCCAAAGACATACCAAACGGTAGGTTATTTGGACATTGTATAATGTCCCGTGATTAGGCGCAAATTAGATCAGTGGTGGCACAGCCCAAAGGGCCGGAAGGGTCTATTCCACGCTATATCTCAATAAATAAATAAAGTTTATTAAATGCCCTAATGTATCTAATGCTACTATTGCCCTTGCATGGAATTCCATGCACCCACCAAACTTTGTGTAAAAAATAAACTACCTCTGCCATCTCCCCTATACTTCCCCCAAATCATCTTAAAACTTTGCCCCCTGGCATTAGCCATGTCTGCCCTGGGAAAATGTCTCTAGCTGTCCCCTCAATTCTATGCCTCTCATCATCTTACACACCACTATCAAGTCACCTCTAATCTCCCTTTTGTCCAAAGCCTACCTCACTCAACCTTTCCTCATAAGACATGCTCTCTAATCCAGGCAGCATCCTGGTAAATCTCCTCTAAACCCTCTCTAAAGCTTCCACATCCTTCCCATAATGAGGTGACCAGAAATGAACACAATATTCCAATTGTGGTCCGACCGGAATTTTATAGAGTCAGGATCATGGAGAAGCACAGCACAGAAACAGGCCCTTTGGCCCATCTAGCCATGACATTTAAACTGCCTACTCCCATCAACCCACACTGGGACCATAGCCCTCCAAACCCCTACCATCAACGTACCTATCCAAACTTCTCTTAAATGTTGATATCCAGCTCCCGTGCACCACTCATTCTGGGAGCTCATTCCATACTATCTAAGTGAAGTCGTTTCCCCTCATAATCCCCTTAAACTTCTCAACTTTCACCGTTAACCCATGACCTCTGGTTGTAGTCCCACCCAACCTCAGTGGAAAAAGGCTGCTTGCATTTACCCTATCTATACCCCTCATAATTTTGTAAATCTCTATCAAATCTCCTCTCAATCTCCTATGTTCTAAAGATAAAGTTCTAACCTATTCAATCTTTCCTTATAATTCAGGTCCTCCAGACCCAGCAACATCTTTGTAAATTTTCTCTGCGCTTTTTCAATCTTGTTTACATCCTTCTTGTAGGTAGGTGACCAAGAATGCACACAATACTCCAAATTTGGCCTCACCAACATCTTATACAACTTCAACATAACATCCCATCTTCTGTACTCAATTCATTGATTTATGAAGGCCAATGAACCAAAGCTTTCTTTATGGCCCTATCTAGCTGTGACACCACTTTCAATGAATTATGCACCTGTATTCCCAGATTCCTTTGTTCTGCCACACTCCTCAGTAACCTACTGTTCATGGTGTAAGACCTACTCTGGCTGGTCCTACCAAAGTGCAACACCTCATACGTGTCTGCATTAAATCCTATCTGCCATTTTTCAGCCCATTTTTCCGGCTGGTCCAGATCGCACTGCAAGCCACTGCACCCCCAATCTTGTATCATCGGCAACTTTGCTGATCCAATTAACCACGTTATTATCTCTATCATTCAAAGACCCAGCACCAATCCCTGTGGCACACCTCTAATCACAGGCCTCCAGTCAAAGGCAACCCTGTAGTACCACTCTCTGGCTTCTGCCACATAGCCAATGTCTAATCCAATTTTTACCTCATCCTGAATGCCAAGCAATTGAACCTCCTTGACCAGCCTCCCATGTGGGACCTTGTCAAATGCCTTGCTAAAGTCCATGTAGACCATATCCACTGCCTTGCCTTCATCTACTTTTCTGGTAACTACCTCGAAAAACTCTGTAAGGTTGATTAGACATGACCTACCACATATAAAGCCACGTTGACTATCCTTAATCAATCCATGTCTATCCAAATACTTATATATCCAGTCCCTTAGAATATCTTCCAATAAATTTCCCAAAACTAATAGCAGACTCAGCAGTCTATAATTTCCTGGTTTATGCTGAGAGCCGTTTTTAAACAGTGAAACAACATCGGCAATCCTCCAGTCCCCTGGTATTCTCCCGTCACTAAGTATGTTTTAAATATCTAGTGCCCTGACAATTTCTGCACTTGCCTCCTGGAGGGTCTGAGCGAATGCCTTGTCACACCCTGGGGATTTATCCACCCTGATTTGCCTCAGGGTAGCAAACACCTCCTCCTCTGTAATCTGTACAGGGACCATGAAGTTGATGCCACTTTGCCTCACTTCTATATATTCTGTATCTGTCTCCCAAGTAAATACAGGTGCAAAGAATCCATTTAAGATCTCCCCCATCTCTTTTGGCTCCACACATGGAGTACCATTCTGATCTTGCTGAGGACCAATCTTTATGCTCTTAACGTATCTGTAGAATCCCTTAGGATTCTGCATTGCCTTGTCTGCTGGAGCAACATCGTGCTGCTTTTTAACCTTCCTGATTTCTTTCTTAGAGCTGCAATATTACCTCATGGCTCATATACCATCAATAATACCTCATGGAATTCAGATACCCCACCACTGCCTGTACCTTCTCCCTGTGAGCATGTGAGTTTCCTCCGGGTGCTTTGGTTTCCCCCCACTATCCAAATAAGTACCAGTTGGTAGATTAATCAGTCATTGTAAATTGCCCTGTGATTGCTGGGCGGTTTGGCTCAAAGGGCCGGAGTAGCCTATTCTGTACTGTACCTCAATAGTCATAGTCATAGTCATACCTTATTGATCCCAGGGGAAACTGGTTCTCGTTACAGTTGCACCATAAATAATAAATAGTAATAACACCATAAATAGTTAAATAGTAATATGTAAATTATGCCAGTAAATTATGAAATAAGTCCAGGACCAGCCTATTGGCTCAGGGTGTCTGACCCTCCAAGGGAGGAGTTGTAAAGTTTGATGGCCACAGGCAGGAATGACTTCCTATGACGCTCTGTGCTGCATCTCGGTGGAATGAGTCTCTGGCTGAATGTACTCCTGTGCCCACCCAGTACATTATGTAGTGGATGAGAGACATTGTCCAAGATGGCATGCAACTTGGACAGCATCCTCTTTTCAGACACCACCATCAGAGAGTCCAGTTCCATCCCCACAATATCAGTGGCCTTACGAATGAATTTGTTGATTCTGTTGGTGTCTGCTACCCTCAGCCTGCTGCCCCAGCACACAACAGAAAACATGACAGATTGGCCACCACAGACTCGTAGAACATCCTCAGCATCGTCCGGCAGATGTTAAAGGACCTCAGTCTCCTCAGGAAATAGAGACGGCTCTGACCCTTCTTGTAGACAGCCTCAGTGTTCTTTGACCAGTCCAGTTTATTGTCAATTCGTATCCCCAGGTATTTGTAATCCTCCACCATGTCCACACTGACCCCCTGGATGGAAACAGGGGTCACCAGTACCTTAGCTCTCCTCAGGTCTACCACCAGCTCCTTAGTCTTTTTCACATTAAGCTGCAGATAATTCTGCTCACACCATGTGACAAAGTTTCCTACCGTAGCCCTGTACTCAGCCTCATCTCCCCTGCTGATGCATCCAACTATGGCAGAGTCATCCGAAAAATTCTGAAGATGACAAGACTCATTGAAGTCCAAGGTGTAAATGGAAGAGAAAGGGAGACAAGACAGTCCCCTGTGGAGCCCCAGTGCTGCTGACCAATCTGTCTGACACACAATGTTGCAAGCACACGTACTGTGGTCTGCCAGTCAGGTCATCAAGAATCCATGATACCAGAGAATCATCCGTGTGGTAGGTCATGTCTAATCAACCTTACAGAGTTTTTCAAGGCATCCACCCTTGTGTGTATGACAGTAAACTTGACTTGACATGACCCCTGCTCCCTTTATCTCCTCATTATTTACTTTGTGCACTCACTGTGGAAATCACAGCTTTTCATTTTTTACAACAATGTAAGAGATTCGGGGGATATCAGGCAAGTTCAAAGTAAATTTATTAACAAAGTACATAAATGTCACCATATACAACTCTGAGATTCACTTTCGTCTGGCCATACTCAATAAATCCAATAACCACAATAGGCTCAATGAAAGACCACACTGACAGGGTGGACAACTAGTGTGCAAATACAAAAAGAAAGAAAAAGATAATAATAATAAATATCAAGAACATGAGATGAAGAGTCCTTGAAAATGAGACCCTAGGTTGTGGGAACAGTTCAGTGATGGGGCAGTGGGGCGAGTGAAGTTATCTCCTCTGGTTCAAGAGCCTAATGGTTGAGGGGTAATAACTGTTCCTGAACCTGGTGCTGTGATTCATGAGGCTCCTGCACCTTCTTCCTAATGGCAGCAGTGAGAAGAGAGCATGAACTGGGAGATGGGGGTTCCCTGATGAAGGATACTGCTTTCCCGTGACAATGCTCGGTGTAGATGTTCTTAATGGTGAGGAGGGCTTTACCAGTGATGCACTGGGCATATCCACTGTTTGTGGGATTTTACGCCAAAGGTCATTGGTGTTTCCATAGTAGGCAGTGATGCAGCCAGTCAATATATTCTCCACGACACATCGATAGAAGTTTATTAAAGTTTTAGACGCCATGCTGAATCTTCATAAATTTCTAAGCAAGTAGAATTTGCTGGAATGTGCTGGAATTCTTTCTTTGTAATTGCACTTACATGCTGGGATGAGGACAGGTCCTCTGAAATGGTAACACCAATGAATTTAAAGGTTTGGCATAAAAGTTAATCTTACTTAATATAATGTACCACCGAGGTGTCATCACATAGGAAGCACCAATAGCGTTATACTGTTAGCTTTTTTTTGAATGCGTGTTGTAAATGTGCCACATTATTTATTACACACAAAATGCTGGAGGGACTCATTCTAAAGGCATCCGTTAGTCTCGTGAGACCATGGATTTGCGCCTTGGAAGGTTTCCAGGGCGCAGGCCTGGGCAAGGTTGTATGGAAGATCAGCAGTTGCCCGTGCTGCAAGTCTCCCCTCTCCACGACACCGATGTTGTCCAAGGGAAGGGCACCAGGACCCATCCAGCTTGGCACCAGTGTCATCGCAGAACAATGTGTGGTTAGTCATAGTCATAGTCATACTTTATTGATCCCGGGGGAAATTGGTTTTCGTTACAGTTGCACCATAAATAATTAAATAGTAATAAAACCATAAATAGTTAAATAGTAATATGTAAATTATGCCAGGAAATAAGTCCAGGACAAGCCTCAGGGTGTCTGACCCTCCAAGGGAGGAGTTGTAAAGTTTGATGGCCACAGGCAGGAATGACTTCCTATGACGCTCTGTGTTGCATCTCGGTGGAATGAGTCTCTGGTTGAATGTACTCCTTTGCCCAACCAGTACATTATGTAGTGGATGGGAGACATTGTCCAAGATGGCATGCAACTTGGACAGCATCCTCTTTTCAGACACCACCATGAGAGAGTCCAGTTCCATCCCCACAACATCACTAGCCGTACGAATGAGTTCAGTGCCTTGCTCAAGAACACAACACGCTGCCTCAGCTGAGGCTCGAACTAGCGACCTTCAGATCACTAGACCGACGCCTTAACCACTTGGCCACGCACTGGGACTCAGCGGGCCAGGCGATATCTATGGAGAGGAATAAACAGTCGATGTTTTGGGCTGGGATGCTTCATCAGGTCTCTGCTGGTTCCACATGTGTGTGTGAGATCGATAGATATTGATTGATTGATTCAGGATTTCCAGCATCTCGTGTTTATGAATATTACTAACATCCCAAGGAGGTGAAGGAGGACAAGCTTGAAGGTGACACATGAATCGAGGTGGGTGGGAAAGGTAAACGACTGGAGAGGAAGGAATCTAGTAGGAGAGGAGAGTGGACCGTGGGAGAAAGGGAAGAAGGAAGGCATCAGGGGAAGGTGATAGGCAGGTGAGGAGAAGAGGCAAGAGTCTAGAGTGAAGATTAGAAGAAGAGAGAAGGGGAAGGGAAAAAGAAAAGAAATACAGGGGGAGAAATCAGTGTTGATGCCAGCAGGTTGGAGGCTACTGAGACAGAGTATGAGGTGTTGTACCTCTGCCCTGAGATTGGCCTCAATGTGATTGAAGAGGCGGCCATGGACTGGCATGTTGGAACAGGAATGGGGATAAGAACTAAAATGTTGGCCACCAGTAAATTCCTCTTTTGGCAGATGAAGCAGAAGTGCGTGACAAAGCAGCCCCCCAATTTATGTCAGATCTCACCAACGTAGAGGAGGTTAATTCATAGTCAGTAATATCACTTTATGTGTTATGTGTGAGTTATATGTACTGCATTGTGCGCTTGGATCTGGAGCAATGTTGTTTCATTTGGTGGTATACATGTGTACAGTTGAATGACAATAAACTGAACTTGAACTTGAGCAAGCCAGCAAGCCTTCACAATAAAGAGTACTGCATGGATATCATAGAATCACAGAACACTATAGTACCGAAACAGGCATTTTGGCCGATCTAATCCATGCTGAACCATTAACCTGTCCAGTGCATTCCACCTGCACCTGTTGGTCATGTCAGATGGTTTTGGAAAAAAGTGGACCCTGGTTTTCCACACCTTGTAGCCTATTTTGAACAGGGCCACAAAAAGTGAATGAATCATGTCACTTTAACATCATGAACTGCAAACAGCAACATCAACGAACTGCACTTCGGCAGACAAGCGAGCTCTGCAACAGGTAGTCAAAAATGCCCAATGCATCACTGGCACCAGCTGACCCGCCAAACAGAAAGATGTTGGTAAAGGGCCAGCAACATCATAAAGGATCCCACAGACTTTGTCCCACTCCCATCGGGGAGGAGGCTACGTAGCATCCACACCAGGATCACCAGGTTTTAAAAACAGTTACTTCCCCCAAGCAAACACGAGGAATTCTGCAGATGCTGGAAATTCAAGCAACACACATCAAAGTTGCTGGTGAACGCAGCAGGCCAGGCAGCATCTCTAGGAAGAGGTACAGTCGACATTTCAGGTCGAGACCCTTCGTCAGGACTAACTGAAGGAAGAGCTAGTAAGAGATTTGAAAGTGGGAGAGGGAGGGGGAGAACCGAAATGATAGGAGAAGACAGGAGGGGGAGGGATGGAGCCAAGAGCTGGACAGGTGATTGGCAAAAGGGATATGAGAGGATCATGGGACAGGAGGCCCAGGGAGAAGGAAAAGGGGGAGGGGGGAAAACCAGAGGATGGGCAAGGGGTATAGTCCGAGGGACAGAGGGAGAAAAAGGAGAGAAAGAATGTGTGTATATAAATAAATAACAGATGGGGTACGAGGGGGAGGTGGGGCATTAACGGAAGTTAGAGAAGTCAATGTTCATGCCATCAGGTTGGAGGCTACCCAGACGGAATATAAGGTGTTGTTCCTCCAACCTGAGTGTGGTTTCATCTTTACAGTAGAGGAGGCCGTGGATAGACATGTCAGAATGGGAATGGGATGTGGAATTAAAATGTGTGGCCACTGGGAGATCCTGCTAAGCAGTAAGGCTGATCAACACCTCCACTCACTAACCCACCCCTCCACACCCCCAACCACCACTTTATCATTACCTGTCAGAGTCACCTGGTGTAGACACTCCTGTCCCCAGTGTTACTTTATGGACATACATTCAATGTATACAAGCTATCTTACGTATTTATATTTATTGTGTTTTTTTTATTATTGTGTTCATTCTTATTGTTTTCTTTTGTGCTGCATCAAATCCAGAACTAGAATTATTTTGTTCTCCTTTACACTTCTGTATTGGAAATTACACCTGGTACGGGAGCAATCGAGCATCAGACCAGAAGACCATAAGACCATAAGACCATAAGACAAAGGAGCAGAAGTAGGCCATTCGGTCCATCGAGTCTGCTCTGCCATTTTATCATGAGCTGATCCATTTTATCCTATTTAGTCCCACTGCCCCGCCTTCTCACCATAACCTTTGATGCCCTGGCTACTCAGACACCTATCAATCTCTGCCTTAAAGACACCCAGTGACTTGGCCTCCACTGCTGCCCGTGGCAACAAATTCCATAGATTCACCACCCTCTGACTAAAAAAATTTTTTCGCATTTCTGTTCTGAAAGGGCGCCCTTCAATCCTGAAGTCATGCCCTCTCGTACTAGACTCCCCCATCATGGGAAACAACTTTGCCACATCCACTCTGTCCATGCCTTTTAACATTCGAAATGTTTCTGGTCTCCCCTCATTCTTCTAAACTCCAAGGAATACAGTCCAAGAGCGGACAAACGTTCCTCATATGTTAACCCTCTCATTCCTGGAATCATTCTAGTGAATCTTCTCTGTACCCTCTCCAACGTCAGCACATCCTTTCTTAAATAAGGAGACCAAAACTGCCCACAGTACTCCAAGTGAGGTCTCACCAGCGCCTTATAGAGCCTCAACATCACATCCCTGCTCCTATACTCTATTCCTCTAGAAATGAATGCCAACATTGCATTCGCCTTCTTCACTACCGACTCAACCTGGAGGTTAACTTTAAGGGAATCCTGTACGAGGACTCCCAAGTCCTGTTGCATCTCAGAACTTTGAATTCTTTCCCCATTTAGATAATAGTCTGCCCGTTTATTTTTTCTGCCAAAGTACATAACCATACACTTTCCAACATTGTACTTCATTTGCCACTTCTCTGCCCATTCTTCTAATCTATCCAAGTCTCTCTGCAGACTCTCCATTTCCTCAGCACTACCGGCCCCTCCACCTATCTTCATATCGTCAGCAAACTTAGCCACAAAGCCCTCTATTCCATAATCCAAATCGTTGATGTACAATGTAAAAAGAAGCGGCCCCAACACTGATCCCTGTGGAACACCACTGGTAACCGGCAGCCAACCAGAATAGGATCCCTTTATTCCCACTCTCTGTTTCCTGCCAATCAGGCAACGCTCTATCCACGTATGTAACTTTCCTGTAATTCCATGGGCTCTTATCTTGTTAAGCAGCTTGTTAAGTGTGGCACCTTGTCAAAGGCCTTCTGAAAATCCAAATATACAACATCCATTACATCTCCCTTGTCTAGCCTACTGGTAATTTCCTCAAAAAATTTCCTACAAAGGGCTGTGAGAACAGCTGAGAGGATTACTGTATAGGGGTCTCCCCACCATCCATCAGGGACATTTATCAGGAGCGCCGCATATGCAGAGCCCCTTAGTACTATCAAGGATCCCAGCCATTCATCCAGCATAATAACAACGACTCTCACTTCTGCCCCCTGACACTCACGTATTTTTGCCTTCTGCTAGCGTCTGCTACAGTGAAACTGATGCAAAACGCTTATTAAACTCACCCCCCCCATACTACCTCTAGCGTCATTTTGTCATTTTCCAGCGGCCCGATATTATGTCTTTTACTCTTTATACAGGTGAAAAATATGTTTGGATTCTCTTTTGTATTATCGGCTAGCTTACCGCCACTATAAAGCCTCAGCAACATAACCTTGCCGTTATATTCTAGTACTCCTGAAATGAATGCTAACATTGTCTTTGTCTTCCTTACCACTGACTCAACCCGCAAGTTAACCTGAAGGGAACCCTGCACAAGGACGCCCAAGTCTTGAAACGTCGACTGTACTCTTTCCCATGGATGCTGCCTGGCCTGCTGAGTTCCTCCAGCATTTTGTGTGTGCGGCGCTTGGATTTCCAGCATCTGCAGTTTGTGATTGGATTACCTTCATATTTAATCTTTTCTACGGCTTTTTTAGTTGCATTCTGCTGGATTTTAAACCCTCTACCTTCCCACTAATGTTTGCTCTATTATTATATGCTTTTATTCTGCCTTTGATCTCCTTATTAGCCACAATTGCTCCAGCCGCTCTTTAGAATACTTTATTTGCGGGATGTGTCTTTCCCAGGAATTCCACCTTGCTATTTCACTCTGACCATCGGGCACCATCAACGCAACGAGCCACCTATTCCCACCTTGCCCACCCACGTGCTCTCCGCTCCGCAGTGACCAATAGCAGGGCGAGTAGGCGGGGCTTCAGGGTTGTGCCATTAGGACCTCGTAGGGGAAATGCAAAGTTGCGGCAGTTAGGGCAACTTTTTAACTGCACTAATCCTCCAAGACAGTCGCAAAAAAAAAAGCAGTCGCAGTTATTACACACTGAAAATAAAACAAGCTGAATGTGTAACATGCTTGGTATAAAGTTGAAAGCGTCACTGATTGAACTTGGCAGTGGGGTGACCCCCTGTCCTGCAAGCGAATGGAATTCCCGACTATTAAAGAACAGATTGAGTTCCCCCCCCCGCTCGCTCTTCTTCTTTCCCTGAACTGTTGTAAATTAGGGTACATAATTTGTAAGATTTAAATAAGGGAGCACCCTAACTGATCCTTGCTTAAATCCCGAGGACAGACGTACCAGAGGATATGCGGGCTCTTCTTGCTGCCCAGTCGGGTGTCCTGAGAGGTAAGGGGACGATTCGTACAATGGGCTTTATTCGCTGCTCTTCCCCCCTCATCTCTGCATCTCCCATTGCTAATTACTGCAATCTCCTGAGCGCATATACTTAATTAGTTTTGAGACTGTATTCGTATTTTTATAGATCGCGGCTGTGATTTATTTCTCCAGGAGAGTGCCGCGGTGTCCGTTGAGTTTTTCCACAGAGTGGGCTTTGTTACGGTGGAAACACTGTTGTCTGTTTTTGGGGATGTGATAGAGAGAGCGGGCGATTTGTTTTTTCAGTCGCCTCAAGCTGAAAGTGGTTGAGCTGTTCGCCCCTTCCCTTCTACCCCCCACCCCATAGTGGGGTGACATTTCCACCTAATTTGGGGCGGGGGGGGGTCTTTCCAGAGCAATTTGGGATTGCCTTGCCTCTCGTATGCCCACTTTCTTCGTAGGCGCCTCTGTCATCTCCGCGTTATCCAGGTCATTGGGTCCTAGGGGTTTACCGGCTGACAAGCCATTTAGCTACTTTTGCACTTTCATTCGCTAATGCGAATTTCTTTCATTCGAGGATTTCTTTGTCTTTCATGAAGGCAGACACAAAATAACTGTTTTAATTCGTTTAATTTCTCTCTCCCCCCCCCCCACACCCCGCCACCTGGCTCTACTATCACCTTCGAGCTGGTCCTCCTCTCTCCCCCCCCCCATCTTTTTATCCCGGTGTTTCCCCCCTTCCTTTCCCGTCCCGATGAAGGGCCTCAGCCCCAGACGTCAACTATTGATCATTTCCATGGATGCTGCCTGACCTGCTGAGGTCCCCCGGCATTTTGTGTCTGTTGCTCCGTTTGATTCGTTTCCTCGGTCCCTAATCCCTGTAATAATTACTTCTGGCTTGGTCTGTAAGAAACCTGCATTAATTTTTTTCTAATCCTTAACCCTCTTCCATATTTTTATAACATTAACACAAAAACCTTCAGCCCATTAAGATTGTACTGACTTTCTAAGAAATTCCAATCCCCCTTTAATTAAACCTAAACCTTATTCCCATTCTCCCAATTCCTCCCCCGCCCCAGATGCTACCACTAGCCTGCAATTGCTTACCTAAGCCCATCCCCCTACAGGGCATAGGCTGCCAACAGCAGCTCTCCAGAGTCCGCTGTCCCGGGCCATTCTTTCAAGCTGTCCCCAGGTGTAGGCCATCTTCTTGGTGCTGAAGATCCTTCCTCTCCCAGGGGCGAAGTTTGTTGCTGCCCCATACCCAACCCTCCTCCTCACAGCTTGGCTTGCCAGTGGTCACCCACACACTAGCGCAATTAACCTTCCAACCCAACGTTCAAACACTTTAACAATGGCTTTTTCCCTTCTGCCCTCAGATTTCCGAGCAGTCCGCTAGCCCACTATCTTCTTATTCCTCTTTTGCATAATTTATTTGGTTATTTCTCATTGCAACTCTTGTGGTGGGCACTAGGGTAGCGTAGAAGTTAGCCTGACGCTATTACAGAGTTCAGTTCCGATGTCGTCTGTAAGGAGTCTGTACATCCTACTCCTGGAATATGTGGGTTTCCTCCGGGTGCTCCGGTTTCCTCCCACAGTCCAAAGATGTACCAGCTAGTAGGTTAATTGGTCACTGTAAACTGCCCTGTGATGAGGCTCGGGTTAAGTCAGGGGTTGCTGGGTGGCTTGGCTCGGCAGTCCGGAAGGGCCTGTTCTACACTGTATCTCGATAAGTAACTAGTACAATTAAGTACTATATTACCGGGGATCCTGAAGACACACACTCAGTAACTCAGGAACTTTCTCTCTATCATCCGATTTCTGAATGGACATTGAAATCATGAACTACCTCACTACTTTATTAATTTGTGTTTTTGCAATAATTTAATTGAACTATTTGATCTACAGTTTGTAATTCAGTCTTTCCTATATTATCATGTATTACATTGTACTGCTGCCGCAAAGTTTACAAGTTTCACAACATATGCCGGTGATAGTAAACAGGAGGAATTCTGCAGATGTTGGAAATTCAAGCAACACACATCAAAGTTGCTGGTGAACGCAGCAGGCCAGGCAGCATCTCTAGGAAGAGGGACAGTCGACGTTTCGGGCCGAGACCTTTCGAGATCCAAGACAGTCCTGACGAAGGGTCTCGGCCCGAAGCGTCGACTGTACCTTTTCCTAGAGATGTTGCCTGGCCTGCTGCGTTCACCAGCAACTTTGATGTGTGTTGCTCTGGTGATAGTAAACCTGATTCTGATTAGGGGAAATGTCTTCACTCAGATGGTGCTGTGAGTGTGGAAAGAGCTGCCGGTGTATTTGGTGGACGTGGGTTCAACTTAAACGTTCAAAAGAAGTTTGGGTAGGTACATGGATGGGAGGGGTATGGAGGGTTCTGGTCTGGGTGCAGGTCAGTGGGACTAGACAGCATAATAGTTGGCATGGATTAGATGGGCTGAAAGGCCTGATTGGTTCTGTAGTGTTCGCTAACTCTATATTCATGTCTTCATCAGTTAGCCATCTACACTAATCCCATTTACTAGCTTATCATAGCCTTCTGTACCTTTGCTTGTATTGAATATTGTAAGAGTCTCTGTTCCCACCGCACCCATCAGGCAAGATTCCAACTACCCTCGGGGTGATGCAGACAAGTGTATGGTGTTGCACTTTACGAGGGCAAACCAGCAACTGGTAGGGCACCGAGGAGTACAGTAGAACAGAGAGATCTAGGACTACAAGTATATAATTCCTTGAAAGTGGTGTCATGGGTAGAGAGCTTTGCCAGATTGGCAGAGAAGTCCACTAGAGGTCATGGTGTAAGGGTGAAAGGTGAACTGTGAGGGTAATACGAGCTGGAGTTTATTCACTCAGAAATTTGGATAGGTACATGGATGGGATTATGGATCTTCAATGAATCCTTAGAGCAGACTGGTTTTAATGCAAACAATGCATTTCTCTGAATGTTTCTATCTTCGTATGATAAATATAGTGTACGTCTCGTACTGTACTGCTACTTAACAAATTTCGGCACATATGTCAGTGATCATAAACCTGATTCTGTCGTCTATACATAGAAACTTGTTCATTCTGTTCACTTTTTCTGCCTGTTGCTTGGTTTCAAGTTTAAGTTTATTGACATCTGACTGTACATGTATACAACCAAACAAAACAACACTCCTCTGGGCAATGGTGCACCCACAAGAACCTATATCACACACAGCACATAAACCAAAATATTACTTTAAATAAGCTAATAAAATATAATTCAAAATGTGTGTAGTACAGGTAAGCAGTAAAGTCCAAGTGATGAGATCTCGATGGTGGCAGGGTATTCACTAATCTCCCAGCCTGAGGGAAGAAGCTGTTGCCCAGTCTGGCAGTCCTAGTCCTGATGCTCCTGTACCTCCTTCCTGACAATGATTTGAGCCCTTCGTCTGCTACGCTTCCAGTAAATGTCACAAATAGGGGGTAGGGAGACCCCAGTGATCCCCTTGACGGTTTTTACAGTCCTCTGTACGTTCTTGTGATCCGATGCCTTGTAGCTTCCATCCCACGCTTTAATGCAGCCAGACAAGGCACTCTCAACGGTACTCCTGGAAAAAGTTGATATAACGGGGGGATGGGGAGCCTCGGACTGATTAGCACAGACTTCGAGTCAAAGGGCATGCACTGTACTGTTCTATGTTGTAATTTCCTCGTTTCAATGTTTGATCCTACTTGCAGAACTCTGAAAATGTCCCAGCACCCAGCCTTGTAACTTTCCATGACATTACAGCCTAACCCTTTGATCTGCTTTCTCAATGGCCACAGTTAGACTCATTTCCCTCTTCGAGGATCCCTCAACCAGGGATGAGGTCATCGGAGCTTCTGTTGGCATTCCTGTGGCTCTGGGTTTTTAACAGGATGGCGTTGCTAGTCCCAAGCCCAACCCCCTTCCTTTTGCGGCCAGGTTTTTCGGACTTGCTCTAATGCTTGTATAGATACTTAATTGTTTGCTGTGGCCAGTTGAGAGATAATCTTTAGCAGCATCGTATGTGGCACCTTGTCAAAGGCCTTCCCAAAAAATCCAAGTAAACAGCATCCACTGACTCTCCTTTGCCTACCCCACCTGTTATTTCCTCAAATAATTCCAAAACATTTGTCAGGCAAGATTTCCTGTTGAGGAAATCTCAGGTTGGATGAGGCTAGAAATAAAGGTCATGGGTTAAGGGTGAAAGGTAATATATTTAAGAGGAAGCCCTGAGGGTAACTTCACTCTGTTGTGCAACTGTGGAACGAGCTGCCAGTGGAAGAGAAGTTTTGTATAAGTACATGGAAGGGAAGAGTATAGAGGGCTGTGGTCCAGGTACAGGGTCAATGGAACTAGGCAGAGTAACAGTTCATCATGGTCTAGACAGCCTGTTTCTGTGCTGTAATTGTCAATGCTGACTTCGGCCTTTTTTTTTATCATGTGCCTTTCAAGTTACTCAGGAACCTTATCCTTAATAATGGATTCCAACATCTTCCCAACCACTGAATTCAGGTTAATTGGCCTACAATTTCCTTCCTTCTGTCTCTCTCCCTTCTTGAAGACTGGTGAGACATTTGCAATCTTCCAGTCCTCCAGAACCATTCCAGAAGCTAGGGATTCTTGAAAGATCATTACTAATGCCTGCACAGTCTCTTCCGAAATCTTTCAGAACCATGGGGTGTAGTCCATCTGGTCCAGGTGACTTGTCCACCTTCAGTCCTTTCAGCTTCTAAAGCACCACTTCCTTAGAAATAGCAATTATACTCACTTTTGGCCCCCCGCATGCTGGAATTTCTGGTATGCTGTTACCATCTTTCATGCTGAATACTGATGCAAACTGCCTGTTCAGTTTGTCGGCCATTTCTTTATCTTTCATTGCCACCTCTCCAGTGTCACTTTCCAGCATTTCGATATCCACTCTTTCCCCTCTTTTACTCTTTATGTATCTGAAAATGCTTGATAATATCTTTTATATTATTGTGGACAGCACAGTAACAGCGCAAATAATGTAAATCTTTACAGTGCCAGTTGAACGATTGGGGTTAATTTCCAGCTGCTTTCTGTAAGCAGTTTGTACATTCTCCCTGGGGGGTGAGCTTCCTTTTCTCCCATATTCCAAAGATATACGGGTCAGTAAGGGTCGGAGAGTTGTGGGCACGCCATGTTAACATCGGAGCCATGATGACAATTGTGAGCTGTTCCCAGCAGGTGCTCGGATCGCGATGGTCATTGACAAAAGCAATGCATTTCACTATACGTTTGATTGCTTTATTTCAGTTGTACAATCTTTACGGACCTTTAATCTTGATTGTCTAGCTAGCCATCATATTACCTCTTCTCTCCTTGTTGCTTTTCTTAAGTTGCCTTCTGTTGTTTTTATAAAATTCCCAATCCTCTAGCTTCTCACCAGTTATTGCTAGGTCAGCAGGGTTCATGAAGGCAGTCGACTCCCAGCTAAAGGCCTATTATGAATGTTACTGAAAACTGACCTTGTCAGTGATGCCCAGAGTTGCTTAAGTCACTGATTTCTGCAACTCTTCAATGACTAATTGATATCCAAATACTAAAGGTTACTCTGTGTTAGGCAACTAATGTCCCCTGGCAGCTTTGAACAGAGCTCACTTTCAAAGTGCTAATGTCCAATTTAGAAACTTGCTATTGGACGACTCCAGTCCAGTCAATCTATGTATATAAGCTATCCTGTGTATTTATATTTACTCTTTGTTTATTCTTGTGTTCTTTGTTATTGATAGTGTGGGTTTTTTTGCTGCATTGGATCAAAAGTAACAATTATTTCATTCTCCTTTACACTTGTGTACCGAATATGACATTAACCAACCTTGAAACTTGAATATCCATTGCCCTAATATTCAGGTTGCTGTTTTAGATGATACTTCAAGGACTCGTAGAGCTCTAAACATATCTCTATACCCAAGTAGCGTAGCACAATGCTTTACAACGCCAGTGATCTTGGTTCAACTCCGCCGCTGTCTGTAAGGAGATTCTGTTTTTCCTGAGATCACATGGGTTTCCTCTGGGTGTTCCAGTTTTCTCGCACGTTCCAAAGACATGCGGGTTAGTGAGTTATGGGTGTGCTACTTTGGCAATGGAAGTGTGGTGACACTTGTGGGCCGCCCCCGGCACAAACTGTGTTGATCGTTAATGCAAAATTTCACATTTCACTGTTTTGAAGAGCATTTGACAAATAAAAGTAATCCTCAACTTTACAACCGCCCATTTTAACAACATTTCATCACTTACCAATGTTTGGTGGGTTGGGGGAGGAAGGTTAGGAGTTTGGTTCTGCAGTGGGACAAGCAGTGTGAGGGACTGGTGTGGGAGATGAGATAATTGACCGTATTTTGTGCCCAGTGCCCATCAAATCCAGGCTGTGACCATTGACACAAACAACGCATTTCACCGTATGTTTTGATGTATATGCCCTCGATCAGAAAATACTACAATTAGTGGTGGATACGGCCCAGTCCATCACAGGTAAAACCCTCCCCACCCTGTGAGCGCATCTGCATGAAAAGTTGTCAATCATCACCCACATCGTCCTCTCCTCTCACAGCTGCCATCAGGAAGAAGGTACAGAAGCATCAGGATTCATTCACACCATCAGGTTCAGGAACATTTATTACCCGTCAACCATCAGCCTCTTGAACCAGAGGGGATACCTTCACTCACCCCATTACTGAAATGTTCCCACAACCTATGGACTCACTCTCAAGGACACTTCATCTCATGTTCTCAAGTTATTGCTTATTTATTATTATTATTTCTTATTCACACAGTTTGTTTTTTGCACACTGGTTGAATGCCTAGTTGGTGCGGTCTTCCCTTGATTTTATTATGGATTTACTAAATATGCCTGCAAGAAAATAAATCTCAGGGTTATATCTGGTCATACTTGTATGTACTTTGATTTTGCTCTTCCTCCTTTGAAGAAGACCAAGGCTGGATCTCCTATTTCAACATGTCAGTGCATGACCACCTCTACTGTCACTATGAGGCCAAACTCTGGTTGGAGGGGCAACACCTCGTACTCCATCTGTGTATCCTCCAACCTGATGGTTTGAGCATTGATTTCTCTAACTTCCCGTAATTTCTCATCCCTTCCCTTCTCTTTTTTTTCCCCATTCACTATTCTGGTTCCCCTCTCAGCCTTTCTCTTCTCCTCGCCTTTCCATCACCTTCCTCTTGTGCCTCTCCTCCTTCCCTTTCTCCACTGTCCTCTCCTATCAGCTTCCTCCTTCAGCCCTCTACCTCTTCCACCTGTCAGCTCCCAGCCTCTTGCTCAATTTTCTCTCCCACCTGCTCACCTTTCTCCTCGCCTGGTTTCACCTATCACCTGCCAGCTTGGACCCCTTAACAAACAACATCCCTAAAGAAGTGCTGTGGGGTGGGGGGGGGAGAGGAGGTTGGGGAGACAGCCTGCAACGTTCACCACACATTCCTACACCAACATAGGATGCCCACAGTTCAGCGGAACAGCATAAGCAACAGCAACTGAATGAGTATTTTGCATCAGTTTTCACTGTGGAAGACACTAGCAGAATGCCAGAAAGTCAAGCATGTCGGGGCAGAAGTAAGTGTACGTGCTATTACCAGGGAGAAGCTGAAATATCTGAAGATGGATAACTCACCTGGACCAGATGGACTATACTCCAGGCTTCTGAAGGAGGTAGCTGAAGAGCTTATGGAGGCGTTAGTAGTAATCTTTCACGAATCACTAGATTCTGGAGTGTTTCCAAAGGATTGGATTGGCCTCTCTGTACCAGATGGTGATTCAACCTGTCAGAATGCTCTCCATGGTGGAAATTTGTTAGTCTTTGACATCCCATATCTCAAACTGCTAATGAAATATGATGAGGCCTCCGTCGGTCAGGGTCGACCACAGATCTTGCATCCTAGTTGTCTAGATATGCAAGCCAGAGCAGTACAATACGGAGAGCAAGCTGTTGCTCATGTAGCAAGCTCCCCTTCTCCATGCATCTTATGAGCCCAAAGGAACAGCAGAAACTGATACAGTTTGGCACCAGCAACATCTCAGGAGTTGCCAGTCAGTGTTGAACTCAACATAGGTCTGTCTTAGGGACTTCAGCTCTGGATTTTTACCCTGGGATTCACTCTCGAAGCCTTCCCCATGAGTGGGTATAGCCGCAAGGCAATGGAGATTTGAGATCAGAGTTTTCCTTCTAGATGAGCTGACAATCCCCATGTGCCCAAAGTGACTGGTTTTAAGGTGCCAGTGGTACACCTTTGCCCCGCTGGGTTCTGCCGAGC
Source organism: Mobula hypostoma (assembly GCF_963921235.1). Lineage (NCBI taxonomy): Eukaryota > Metazoa > Chordata > Chondrichthyes > Myliobatiformes > Myliobatidae > Mobula > Mobula hypostoma. The sequence continues at coordinate 182,241,234 of NC_086103.1, forward strand.
TTGGTAGCTAAGCCGCACATGAAGGCCAGGAGCTGGACTTGGTTGTCAGAGGCTATTTGAAATGTAATCTCTGGTTGTTTTCATACCTTTCTAGTGATGCCTCCTCTTATTCTTTCACCATGAGTGTTATCACTAAATTACGAGAGGCTTGGATAGGGTAGGCAGTCATTTTCGCAGAGTGCCACGAGCAAATGCTAGAAGGCAAGGCATACATTTAATGTGGTGGGGAGGAGGGGGGTGGTGTTTAATGGTGATGTGCACGGCAAGTTTTTTTTTTGCGCAGTTGTTGAGGGCGACGGACAAACTGGTGCAGTGCTGAACTGGCTCCATGGCCGTAACTCTGCGCTTCGTGTTCTGTGTGTCACTTGTATATTTCATTATTTGCATGATTTGTTCTTTTTTTGCACATTGGATGTTTTGATGGTTTTTGTGTAGGGTTTTAAGCGGATTCTATTGTTTTTGTAGCTGCCTCAAAGAAGATGAATTTCAAGGTTGTATATGCTATACAATGCTGTTGAAAAGTCTTGGATTGAAAAGAGATGACATGAGATCGGAAGGAGTAGAGTCTCTGGGGTTGAGTTAAGAAATGGCAAGGGTAAAAGGACCCTAATGGCAGTTGTATAGCAGCCGGGATGTAGATTACAAATTACAGCAGGAGATAGAAGGGCAATGTCATGATAATCGGTGGGGATTTTAACATCAAAGTGGATTGGGAAAAACCAGGTCAGCACTGGACCTTGAGAGAGAATTTGTAGAATGTCTAAGGGATGGCTTTTTAGAACAGCTTGTTGTTGAGCCCACTAGGGGATCAGTTGTGCTGGACTGGGTGTTGTGCAATGATCCAGAGGTGATGAGAGATCTTAAGGTTAAGGAACCCTTAGGAACAGTGATCATAATATGATCAAGCTCATATTGAAATCTGAAAGGGAAAAAAAATAAAACCAATGTGTTGGTATTTCAGTGGAATAGAGGAGATGACAATGGCATGAGAGGGGAACTGGCTGAAGGTGACTGGAAAGGGACATTTGCAGGAAAGACAAGCAGAGCAGCAATAGCTGGAGTTTCTGTGAAAAATGAGGAAAGTGCAAAACAGATATATTCCAAATAAGAGATTTTCAAATGGAAGAAGGATGCTGCCATGGCTGACAAGTGAAGTCAGAGTAAAAGCAAAAGAGCGGGCATACAAGGAAGCCAAAGCTAGTGGGAAGACAGGATTGGGGAAGCTTTTAAAAACTTGCAGAAGCAAACTAAGAAGGTCATTGGGAAGGAAAAGATGAATTATGAAAGGAAGCTAGTGACTAATATCAAAGAAGATACTAAAAGCTTTTTTAAGTATATAAGGGGAAAAAGAGAGTTGAGGGTAGATATAGGACCAATAGAAAATAATGCTAAAGATATTGGAATGAGAGATGGCAGAGGAACTGAATGTGTATTTCACAAAGGTCTTCACAGTGGAAGACGTCTGCAGTATACCGGACATTCAAGAGTTTCAAGGAAGTGAAATTTGTGTAGTGAAAATTATGACTGAAAAGGTGCTCAGGAAGCTTAATGGTCTGAGGGTGGATAAATCTCCTGGTCCTGATGGAATACACCCGTGGGTTCTGAAGGAAGTAGCTGGAGAGATTGTGGAGGCATTAATGATGATCTTTCAAGAATCTATAGATTCTGGCATTGTACCAGATGACTGGAAAATTGCAAATGTTACTCTGCTATTTAAGAAGGGTGGGAGGCAGCAGAAATGAAGCTATAGACTTGTTAGCCTGACATCAGTGGTTGGGAAGTTGTTGGAATCGATTGTTGGGGCTGAGATTATGGAGTACCTGGAGGCACATGACAAGACAGGCTAAAACCAGCATAGTTTCCTGAAAGGAAATCCCTGCTTGACTAACCTACTGCAATTCTTTGAAGAAATTACAAACAAGGTAGACAAAGGAGATGCAGTAGACGTGGCGTACTTGAATTTTCAGAAGGCCTTTGACAAGGTGCCGCACATGAGGCTGCTTAGCAAGATAAGAGCCCATGGACTTGCAGGGAAGTTACTAGCATGGGTGGAGCATTGGCTGGTTGGCAGAAAACAGAGAGTGGAAATAAAGGGATCCTACTCTGGCTAGCTGCCGGTTACTAGTGGAGTTCCACAGGGGTCGGTGTTGGGACCGCTGCATTTTACGATGTATGTCAATGATTTGGACTACGGTATTAATGGATTTGTGGCTAAATTTGCTGATGATACAAAGATAGGTGGAGGAGCAGGTAGTGTTGAGGAAATAGAGAACCTGCAGAGAGACTTAGATAGTTTAGGGGAATGGGCAAAGAAGTGACAAATGAAATACAATGTGGGAAAGTGTGTGGTCATGCACTTTGGCAGAAGAAATAAATGGGCAGACTATTATTTAGATGGGGAGAGAATTCAAAAATGCAGAGATGCAAAGGGACTTGGGAGTCCTTGTGCAAGATACCCTAAAGGTTAACCTCCCAGGTTGAGTCAGTTGTGAAGAAGGTGAATGCAATGTTGGCATTCATTTCTAGAGGTATAGAATATAAGAGCAGGGATGTGATGTGAGGCTGTATAAGGCACTTGTGAGACCACACTTGGAGTATTGTGTGCAGTTTTGGGCTCATTATTTTGGAAAGGATATACTGACATTGTAGAGGGTTCAGAGAAGATTCACGAGAATGATTCCAGGAATGAAAGGGTTACTGTATGAGGAACATCTGGCAGCTCTTGGGCTGTATTCCCTGGAGTTCAGGAGAATGAGGGGGGATCCCATAGAAACATTCCAAATGCTTAAAGGCCTGAACAGATTAGATATGGCAAAGTCGTTTCCCATGGTAGGGGAGTCTAGGACAAGAGCGCATGATTTCAGGATTGAAGGACACCCATTTATAACAGAGATGCAGAGAAATTACTTTAGTCAGAGGTGGTAAATCTGTGGAATTTGTTGCCACGAGTGGCTGTGGAGGCCAAGTCATTGGGTGCAGTTAGGGCAGAGATAGATATGTTCTTGATTAACCGGGGCATCAAAGGGTATGGGGGGAAGGCAAGGGAGTGGGGATGACTGGAAGAATTTGATCAGCCCATGATTGAATGGTGGAGCAGACTCAATGGGCCGAATGGCCTACTTCTCCTATATCTTATGGTCTTATAAATGTATAGCTTAGGCTTTTGAATAGTACTGTAATATTTTTATGCATAGCACCGTACTGCTGCAAAAAACAAATTTCATAACATATGTGAGTGATGATAAACCTGATTCTGATATGGGTCTCTATTGTGGACTGAGGGTGGGAAGGGGCAAGGAGAGGGGAGGGAATGAGAAGCACCAGAGAGACATTCTGTAACGAGCAATAAATCATTTATTTGGCGTCGAGTGATCTAGCCTGGTGATTCAGGGCTGGCTGTGTCTGCACCCGTGCCAACCCTTGCCCCTTGCACTCCTCTGCCAACTGTTGCCACCACTGCCACCACCACTACTACATATACATTCACAACAGGCTGAAGGAAATCAGCAGGTCAGCCAGCATCCATGGAAACGATCAGTCAACGTTTCGGGCTGGAACTCTTCATCAAGACTTTATGTCCCACCTGCAATAGAGCTTGTAGGTCCAGGATAGGACTGTATAGTTATCAAAGATCTCACTGTTAAAGGAGTAGACATTGTCATTGGACTTTGATGGACAACTGAAGAAGAAGACCCCTTCTCTCCTAAATTTCTTCCTCTTAGCTGCTCACCCCTACTGGAGCATAGGCTTCTGACAGTTCACTAGAGTCCTCTATCCTGGACTAGTTTTTCAAGTTGTCTCCAGGCGTAGTCTATCTTCGAAGATCTTTCTTCCCCCCCCCCCCCCCCCGGGATGAGGTCTTCGGAGCTTCTGTTGGTGTTTCTGTAGCTCTGGATTTTTATGTCAAGGGGTTACTACTAGCCCCATGCAGAGCAGCTGGGCTTGGGACTGTCCATGGTGGAGTTTTTCCTCCCACATAGCCCTCTATTTTCCTTTCATCCGTGTGCCAATCTGAGAGTTTCTTTAATGCCTGTAGCTCATGGCTCCATCACCACCCCCGGCAGCAGTTTCCATGCACCTATTGCTCTGTTTATATATTTTTGAAAAATTGCACCTGAATCCAGTCCGGTGTTCTGTGTTCTAACAAAGAAGACAGTGCATCACTATCAAGGCTCACAATATTGGGCCGATCTCCTGTAAGAACTACTTAACCCTTCCCTCCTATATAGCCCAGAGATTGAGTTTAACTTGGTGTCGTGCTCTGCGTGGACATTGTGAGATGAAGGAGCTAAACCCTGTGCTGTACTGTGTATAGAACTATCTAAACTACAGCCCAAAGCATCGAGCTTGAGGTGCAATAATATCCATTTGAGATGTTGGTTTAGGAACACGCCAAAGCATGAAAGCTCCTGCAGACCCCCTGACATCAGTTGGTTCTGGCAAAGATCTGCTATCTTGTAATCCGTGTCACTGTACCTGCTCCCTGTCCAATACAAGTTAATAATTCCACCACATATCAGATGTGGAAAGCAGGTTAAATAAATAGGTTTGAATTGGCCTGCAGTAAGCTCGTATCTCACTATCGAGATTTGGCGTTTCATGCAGGGGTTTGAGAGTTTCAGTTTTGAAGGCATCCGGAAAATTTCTAGTTTCTAGGAATATGATGATAATGGGTTAAATGAGGAGCAAAATTAGAAATTGGAGGTGCAAAGGGATTTGGGAATCCTTGTGCAGAATTCCCTAACTTGCGGGTTGAGTTGGTGGTGAGGAAGGCAATGTTAGCATTCATTTTGAGAGGACTAGAACGTAAAAGCAAGGGTACAATGCTCAGGCTTTATAAGGTACTGGTCAGACTGGACTTGGAGTACTGTGAGCAGTCTAGGGCTCCACATCTCCATATTGGGCAGACGTCATGTGAAGCCATGGGATCAGGTGGTGGATGGTCGTACGAGCAGCCGGTGCACATCACAAGTCCTGGTTGTGTGACCACTGACACCAGGCAGACGGTCTCTGGAGAGTGTTGGTAATGACTGGGGTCACCCGCCCAGAAGGCGGCAATGGCAAACACCCAAGTAGAAAAATTCGCCAAGAACATTCGTGGTCATGGGAATACAATCACCCACATCATACTACACGGCACATAATGATGACTATGATCTAAGAAAGGATGTGGGGGTGGGTGTCCAGAGGAGAGTCACGAGAATGATTCTGGGATCATTTCTAACGTAGAGATACAGCACAGTAACAGGGCCTTCTGGTCCAACAAGCCCGTGGCACTGAGTTATACCCTAGTGACCAATTAACTTACTAACCAGTGCGTCTTTAGGAGGGGACCAGAGCACTGAGAGGAAACTCCTGTGGTCATGGGGAGAACAGGGGAAGAAATTCCTGATAGACAGTTGCAGGAATCGAACCCTGATCAGTTATACAACAGTGCGGTCTGCTACAGTACCGTCGCCCCATGAGTGGGAGGGGTTAATGTCACAGTCTGGGGGCAGAAGCTGTTTCCCATCCTAGCAGACCTTGTCCTGATGCTATGGTACCTCTCCTGATGGTAGGAGAGTGAAAGAGATTGTGGGACAGATGGGAGGGATCATTGATAGCCCTGCTCCTGATAAATATCTCGGATGGGTGGAAGAGAGACACTGATGATCTTCTCAGCAGTCCTCGCAATCCTTTGCAGGGATTTGTGGTCAGGCGCCTTGCAGTTCCTGAACTAGATGGTGATGCAGCTGGTGCTCCTGTTTAATAAAAAAAATAAGTTGGTTAGAGTGGGGGATCTCTCACAGCTTGGTACGGAATCTGCTCTGCCGGTCCCCACAAGGAACTGCAGAGGGTTGTGGACGCAGCTCAGCACATCACAAACCAGCCTCCTGGCAGAAACAGCCCAGTCTCTCACGGAAGCCCCTCTCCCTCCATGGAGTATTTGTATAGTTCCTTCTGCCTTTGTACATGAACACCCCTCCCACCTCAGCCATTCTTTATCTCCACAGACAACTCCCCCCCTCCCCCACCCCAAATATCGGACAGAAGATTTATTATCCCCCTCAAACCAGTTCTCCTGTTTTTTCCTGGTAAACTGTGATGCCCTGACTAATCAAGGACCTATCGACCTCCACATTAAACCCCAAAGAAGTGCAGCTTGCAAAGTTCAAAGTACATTATACAACCTTGAGATTTGTCTGCTTATAGGCAGTGACAAAACAAACCCAAATGAATCCTTTTTTTAAAATCAAACACCCAACGTGCAGAGTAAAGAAAAAAACTAATTGTGCAAACAATAAAAGTAAGCAAATAGCATTCAGAGCGAAAATGAATCCTGGGGCACGAAGCCCGGAGCAGGCCCGCAGCCTGGGGCACGAAGCCCGGAGCAGGCCCGCAGCCTCTTGTGACCCTTTATCTTCCACATTTCATTTTTATCTTTGATCAAGCATTTAGTCAACTTCTGACTTAAAAGTTGGGAAATTCATAGAAAAATACTTGTATATATCCTTGGAAAGATTGTTTGTGCTTTAGGCACTCCACTCCATCTTGTACACCAGTACTTAATGATTAAAGATTAGTCATAGTCATACTTTATTGATCCTGGGAGAAATTGGTTTTCGTTACAGTTGCACCATAAATAAATATTAATAGAACCATAAATAGTTAAATAGTAATATGTAAATTATGCCAGGAAATAAGTCCAGGACCAGCCTATTGGCTCAGGGTGTCTGACCCTCCAAGGGAGGAGTTGTAAAGTTTGATGGCCACAGGCAGGAATGATTTCCTATGACGCTCTGTGTTGCATCTCGGTGGAATGAGTCTCTGGCTGAATGTACTCCTGTGCCCAACCAGTACATTATGTAGTGGATGGGAGACATTGTCCAAGATGGCATGCAACTTGGACAGCATCCTCTTTTCAGACACCACCGTCAGAGAGTCCAGTTCCCTCCCCACAACATCACTGGCCTTACGAATGAGTTTGTTGATTCTGTTGGTGTCTGCTACCCTCAGCCTGTTGTCCCAGCACACAACAGCAAACATGATAGTACTGGCCACCACAGACTCATAGAACATCCTCAGCATCATCCGGCAGATGTTAAAGGACCTCAGTCTCCTCAGGAAATAGAGACAGCTCTGACCCTTCTTGTAGACAGCCTCAGTGTTCTTTGACCAGTCCAGTTTATTGTCAATTCGTATCGCCAGGTATTTGTAATCCTCCACCATGTCCACACTGACCCCCTGGATGGAAACAGGGGTCACCGGTACCTTAGCTCTCCTCAGGTCTACCACCAGCTCCTTAGTCTTTTTCACATTAAGCTGCAGATAATTCTGCTTACACCATGTGACAAAGTTTCCTACCGTAGCCCTGTACTCAGCCTCATCTCCCTTGCTGATGCATCCAACTTTATTTGTCAAGTGTACATCAAAACTGTGGCCGTGGTCAAGTGGTCAGCGACTTGGGCCGGCTCCCCCACTGGACTTAGTCTTGTGAGGAGGGCGTGAGGACACCTAGCAGGACGAGAAAAAACAAGAACTAACAGAGGGCAGATGAGCTCCTTGTGAGCCAATGGCCATCTTCCGTGGAAGAGATTAAAGCCTCACCACGTATCTATGAATCGTATGCTATGCACCTAGTTAGAAGAGACATGATGAACTTGGGCGCTGCACCGTGTGCCTGGACCTGCCCAAGGAAGGGCCGAGCTCTGAGAAGCGGCCGCGGCTGGAGGTCGACATGGCCTCGGGCTTGAGTTCGGCGGGGTCGGCGGTGGGAAGTGCCAAGGCGGCCAGCGAGAACAAACTGGAGGAGAGGCTGAGCGGTGCTGCTGCAAGATCGAAGAAGATGGAGGTGCATAGCCGCCAACCCCGGATTCGGGACGGCGCCCACTGACTGACTGACTGACATCAACCCATCAGTGAAATGCGTGGTTTGCATCAGTGACCAACACAGGGATTTGCAGGGAGAAGGCTGCAAGTCCACTAGGCACGTCCACAGGTCACCAACACTAACCTTTACATCTTCGGAATGCGGGAGGAAACCGGGGGAAAGCCGAGCAGGTCATGGAGTGAATGGACAAACTCCTTACAGACAGCACCAGGAATCAGAATCGGGTTTAATATCACTGGCACATGTTGTGAAATTTGTTATGTGGCAGCAGTACGGTCCAACACATTGTAAATTGCAGTAAGCATATTTAAAAAGTCGTAGAGCAAAAAATAGTAGTGGGGTAGTGTTCATGTGTTCAATGTCCATCAGGAGTGGGATGGCAGAGGGGAAGCTGTTCCTGAATCGTTGAGTGTGTGCCTTCAGGTTCCTATACGTGCTTCCTGCTGACAGCAAAGAGCAGGGGGCATGCCCTGGGTGATGGGGGTCCTTCATGATGGACGATGACTGGTTTGAGTCATCGCTCTCTGAGGGTACCTGGATGCTGGGAAGGTTAGTGGCCATGATCGAGCTGACTGTTTCATAACTTTCTGCAGCTTTGTTTGATCCCGTGCACTCTCTCCCCACCTCCCGCCCCCCCCCCATACAAGATGGAGAATTCAGCCAGTTAGAACTTTCGACGGTATATCTGCAGAAGTCGAGCCCTGGTTGATGATCTCTGCTGTAGTACAATTGCGCTAACCGCTGTGTTACTGTGCTACTCACAATGCTACCATACTGTCCACAATACATTTAAAATACTGTAGGTTACCATCAGAAATTTAAAAAGCAGTGTTAACAGAGCAAAATAGCAAGGTTGTGCTCATGGGCTGTTCAGAAACTTGGTGGAGGGGAAGAAGAAGGGAGATGCGAGGGAGTCAAACAAACTAAGAGGCGGGTGGAGACAGTTTCTCTCCTGATAATTCCCATTTTCACTGAAGAGTCTTCCTGTTCTTCATTTCTAAGCTTCAGCAGTTGTTCCTCAAAGTTCAAAATGAATTAATGATCAAAGTGCGTATATGTCACCATATACAACCCTGAGATTCATTCTCTTGCAGGCATTCACAGGAAAAATAAAGAAATACAATAGATTTAGTGAGATACGTTAAAAACTGACAAACAACCAATGTGAAAAAGAAGACAAATCATGCAATAAAAAAAAGTAAGTAATACTGAGAATGAGTTGCGGAGTCCGTGAAAGTGAGTGTGTGGGTCGTGGAATCAGCTCAGTGTTGAGTTGAGTGAAGTTGCCCGTGCTGATGGTTGTTGGGTAACTACTGTTGTGTAGCAATTAGCATGATGCTGTTACAGTGTGGGTCTTTGGAGTTCGGAGTTCAAATCCGGCGTCCTCTGTAGGAAAGCTTGTACTTTCTTCCCATGGACATGTGGGCTGCCTCAGGTGCTCTAATCCAAAAATGTACCTGTTAGTAGGTTAATTCATCGTTGTAAATTGACCTCTGATCAGGCGAGGGTTAAATCGGTGGATTGCTGAGTGGCTGAACGAATCGGTTCTGCATTGTTGCTCTAAATAAAGTAACTGTTCCTGAACCTGGTGGTGTTGGACCTGAGGCTTCTCTTCCTCATGCCCAATGGCAGTATTGACCAGAGAGCATGATGTGGCCCTACATGCATGTGTAAGAGGGACAATGTTTTGAGACTGAGAGGCTCTAGCTGTTCTTTCTACAAGAAAAAAACATCTGTGGTACATGAGCACTATTTTTCTAATTGACAATAAACTGGACTGGTCAAAGAACACTGAGGCTGTCTACAAGAAGGGTCAGAGCAGTCTCTATTTCCTGAGGAGACTGAGGTCCTTTAACACCTGCCGGATGATGCTGAGGATGTTCTACGAGTCTGTGGTGGCCAGTGCTATCATGTTTGCTGTTGTGTGCTGGGGCAGCAGGCTGAGGGTAGCAGACACCAACAGAATCAACAAACTCATTCGTAAGGCCAGTGATGTTGTGGGGATGGAACTGGACTCTCTGATGGTGGTGTCTGAAAAGAGGATGCTGTCCAAGTTGCATGCCATCTTGGACAATGTCTCCCATCCACTACATAATGTACTGGTTGGGCACAGGAGTACATTCAGCCAGAGACTCATTCCACCGAGATGCAACACAAAGCGTCATAGGAAGTCATTCCTGCCTGTGGCCATCAAACTTTACAACTCCTCCCTTGGAGGGTCAGACATCCTGAGCCAATATGCTGGTCCTGGACTTATTTCCTGGCATAATTTACATATTACTATTCAACTATTTATGGTTTTATTAATATTTATTTATGGTGCAACTGTAACGAAAACCAATTTTCCCCCCGGGATCAATAAAGTATGACTATGACTAATGCTAGTTATAAGGTCCTGTGGTTGGGGTTGACCGTGAGTGTTGCATCCCAGCTGTTTGTGATACACAAGCCTGGGCAGGACGATATGGAGAGCAAGCTGCTGCCCATGTAACAGGCCTCCCCTCTCCACGCAGCTGATGAATCCAAAGGAACGGCAGAGACTGATACAGTTTGGCATCAGTTGCCAGTCAGCACTGAACTCAATGTCGGACTGCCTGAGGAATTCCAGCTCTGGATTTTTTTTTTCTCTGGGTTTACTCCGAAAGCCTTCCCAATAAGTGGGCATAGCTGCAAGGCAGCAGAAATTTCAGATCAGAATTTTCCTTCTGTCTGAGCCCCATCTACCGAAAGCAGCTGGTTTTAAGGCACCAGTAACACGCCTTTGCCCCTTCTGTCAGTAGAAAAGGTTCGCTGGCTTAGTAGCTAAGCCTAAAATGAAAGCCAGTAGCTGGACTTGGTTGTCAGAGGCTATTTGAAGTGCTTGCTACCAGGAGCATTTAACATGTAGTGGGAGCTTCCTTGGATTTATTCCATGCGATGCCTGATGCAATAATAATTGTTGACATGACTCTGGCTATTTCGTTCTGTGGGTTCCTCGGCTGTATTATTGATTTTTATGTTAAAGTTGACTATCCAAAAATATCTGCCTTCATTTTGAACACTGGGGTACATTTTAATTACTCACCTGTGCTCATAAACAAAAATTCATTCCTCGATATTATTAAATTATGAGGACACGCAGTCCTCTTTTATTGTCATTTAGTAATGCATGCATTAAGAAATGATACAATATTCCTCTGGTGTGATATCACAGAAACACAAGACCAACCAAGACTGTAAAACTAACAACAACCACATAATTATAATATACAGTTACAACAGTGCAACAATACCATAACTTGATGAAGAACGGGCCATGGGCACAGTTTTAAAAAAAAAAGTTCAAAGTCTCTCAAAAGTCCCACATCTCGCGCAGACAGGAGAAGGAAGAAAACTCTCCCTGCCATGCCCGACCACAGTCTGACTCTGAGTCGTCCGAAAACTTTGAGCCTCCGACTTTACATTATTTGAGACAGTGTAAAGTATTTTGTGCATTTATCATGAACACGAGATTCTGGACATGCTGGAAATCCAGAGTGACTCTCCTGCTCTGTAGAGAAGATCCTTTTGCCACGAGTTACTCTGTCAAGTTATTTCCTGTCAGTCACCCTATGTTCAGATACTCCTGCACCTAGCGCCACTTCACGTACAATCAGGCCGCGGTAATAAGCTTATCTACACTCAGTGCCACTTTATTGAGTACAAGAGTGGAACCCAGTATGATCTGCTGCTGTAGCCCATCCACTTCAAGGTTCGATGTGTGGTCTGTTCAGAGATGCTCTTCTGCACACCACTGTTGTAATACATGGTAACCCGAGTTACTGTCACCTTCCTGTCAGCTTGAACCAGTCTGGCCATCCTCCCCTGACCTCTCTCATTAACAAGGCGATTTTGCCCTCAGGACTGCACTTCACTAGATTTGTTTTCGTTTGTTTTTCACACCATTCTCTAAATTTTAGAAACTGTTGGACACAAAAATCCCAAGAGATCTGCAGTTTGAGGTACTCAAACTACTCCTGTCTGGTACCAACAATCACTCCACGATCAAAATCACTTGGATCACACTCTTTTCCCCATTCTGATGTTTGGTCTGAATGAAAACTGACCCTCACGATCATGTCTGCGTACCTTTTGTGTTGAGTTGCTGCCACATGATTGGCTGATTTGCATTAATATCACTAATTTTTATAGATGCCCCGTAGAAAGCATTCTTCTAGGGTGCATCACAACCTGGTATGGAAGTTGTCCTGTCCAAGACCGGAAGAAGCTGTAGAAGATCGTGAACACGGAGCAGCACATCACACAAACCAATCTTCCGTCTGTGGACTCACTTTACACCGCACGCTGTCGAAGCAGTGCTGCCAGGATAATCAAGGACACGACCCACCCAGCCAACAGACTTTTCGTCCCTCTTCCCTCCGGGAGAAGGTTCAGGAGCTTGAAGACTCGTACGGCCAGATTTGGGAACAGCTTCTTTCCAACTGTGATAAGACTGCTGAACAGATCCTGACCCCAATCTGGGCCGTACCCCCAAATATCCGGACCTGCTTCTCGGTTTTTTTGCACTACCTCACTTACCATTTTTTCTATTTTCTATTTATGATTTATAATTTAAATTTTTAATATTTACTAATTTTTACTATTTTTAATATCTTTAATATTTGTAATCCAGGGCATGTGAAGCGCAGAATCAAATATCGCTGTGATGATTGTATGTTCTAGTACCAATTGTTTTGGTCACAATAAAGGTGTACCTAATGAAGTGGCCACTTGGTGAATATACAGTCACACTCAACAGTTGTACATTGTGTTTTATAGATTGCTTTTGTTCTTGTGTTTTTATAATTATTGTTTTCTATGTTGCATTGGGTCTGGAGTAACAATTATTTCATTCTCCTTTACACTCATTTACTGAAGAATGACAATGGGCATTCTTGAATCCTGAAAATATTGGAGGAACTCAGCAGGTCGGACAGCATCTATGGAGGGGAATAAACAGTTAATGTTTAGGGTGGAGATCCTTCATCAGGATTGGAAAGGAAGGGGACAGAAGCCAGAGTAAGATGGTGGGGGGGGGTGGAGAATCATGAGATGAAGTCAGGAGGGTGGGGGAAAAGGGAGAAATTATCACAGAGCAACATACACACAAAATGCAGGAGGAACTCGGCACCTATGGAGGAGAATAAAAAGTTGGCATTTTGGGCCAAGATTCTTCATCGTGACTGAAAAGGAATGGGAGAGAAGCCAGGCTCCGCTTCTCACTGCTACTGCCAGGCAGGAGGTACAGAATCCTGAAGGCCCAATCTACCATGTTCAGGAATGGTAACTTGTCGGGTTCTTGAAGCAAGCTGCACAACCCTAACCCACCGAGATGTAGCACTGAGCGTCATAGGAAGTCATTCCTGCCTGTGGCCATCAAACTTTACAACTCCTCCCTTGGAGGGTCAGACACCCTGAGCCAATAGGCTGGTCCTGGACTTATTTCCTGGCATAATTTACATATTACTATTTAACTATTTATGGTTCTATTAATATTTATTTATGGTGCAGTCTTATCACAGTCGGAAAGAAGCTGTTCCCAAATCTGGCTGTATGAGTCTTCAAGCTCCTGAACCTTCTCCCGGAGGGAAGAGGGACGAAAAGTGTGTTGGCTGGGTGGGTCGTGTCCTTGATTATCCTGGCAGCACTGCTCCGACAGCGTGCGGTGTAAAGTGAGTCCAAGGACGGAAGATTGGTTTGTGTGATGTGCTGCGCCGTGTTCACGATCTTCAGCAGCTTCTTCCGGTCTTGGACAGGACAACTTCCATACCAGGTTGTGATGCACCCTAGAAGAATGCTTTCTACAGAGTATCTATAAAAATTGGTGAGGGTTTTAGGGGACAGGCCAAATTTCTTTAGCTCTCTCAGGAAGTAAAGGCGCTGTAAAGATTCAGCCATGATATTGAATGATACAACAAACTTGCTGGTTGAGTATTGTACTGTTACCTCTTTTATCTTGTATCTTTGTGTACCCGTCATCTGGGGTAGTTACTGTAGACTACGCTCAGTGGCCACTTTATTAAGTATTGCTACTTGGTAATGCAAATGTCTAATCAGCCAATCCATGTGGTAGCAACGCAATGCACAAAAGCATGTAGACATGGTCAAGAGGTTTAATTGTTCAGACCAAAATTCAGAATGGGGAAGAAATGTGATCTAAGTGACTTTAACTATGGAATGATTGTTCGTGCCAGACAGGGTGGTTTGAGTATCTCAGAAACTGCTGATCTCCTGGGGTTTTCACACGCAACAGTCTCTAGAGTTTATAGAAAATGGCAAGAGAAAACAAAAAAATACAACAGCGAGCAACAGTTCTGTGGGCAGAAGTGCCTTGTTAGTGAGAGAGGTCAGTGGAGAATGGTCAGACTGGTTCAAGCTGACAGGAAGGTGACAGTAACTGAAATAACCGCACGTTATAACGTGTGCGAAGAGCATCTGAGTGCACAACGCGTCACACACCCTGATGGGCTACAGCCGCAGAAGACCACAAACATACCCGGTCATGAGAAAATCTGCAGATGCTGGAAATCCAAGCAACACACACAAGATGCTGGAGGCCAGGCCAGGCAGCATCAATGGAAAAGAAACTCTGTATTAGGATAAATATGATTTGGAAAAAAACTTGTATCTTGATTTCAAAGTGAATTTATTAAACGTGTATGTTACTGTATGCACACACAAGAGAGCGACACCTTGTATACCATCTGCATAGTGTTCAACGTGACAGCACAAACATCGATTTCTCTAACTTCTAGTTGTTTCTCCCCCTCCCCCTCCTTTGCTACTTCAGTTCCCCATTCTGGCTCCCCTCTTACCACTTATCCTCACCTGGCCATCACCATGTAGACCATAAGACTTGCAGATAGGAACAGAATTAAGCCTTTCAGCCTGTTGAGATTTCTCCGCCATTTATCAACCTTCTCGACCCCGTTCTCCTGCCTTTCCCCCCACATCCCCCTCCAGTGGCCATTCTCTTTCACATTCTCCCATGGTGCACTCTCCTCTCCTGTCGGATTCCTCCTCCTCCAGCCTCCACCTATCATTTCCCAACTTCTTACTTCATCCCCTCTTCCCCCCCACGCTCTGACCTTCCCCCTCACCTGGTTTCGCCTATCACCTGCCAGCTTCCCTCCCCACCTTCCCACCTCTCACCTTGTTCTGTGCGATTGTACGCTCCCGTGCGATCTTCCCAATGGCAACAAGGAGAAGAGAACTTGGCTTGGATGGTGGGGTCCTCCAGCATTTTGTGTGTGTTGTTCAGCAGTTATCTCTGCTGATCATCATTTAAGAAGATCTGTGAAAGGTGAAAAGAGGAAAAAGAAAGAATGGATTTAATACATTTTTTTTTATTCCCCCCAGGAACTGGAGAGAGCATTCTCTCGGCATTGAGTAGCCTGCCGTCTCTTCCTTGGATTGCCAGCTTCAAAATTAAACGATTCTTGCAAATGATCTCTGTCTGTCAATGGGTTGTAACGTTTCTAATTCTGGGTAGGTAATTTGTGTATAGTTAAACATTGAACTATTAGTGAAGAACAGTACAACATGGCATCAGGCTCTGCGGCCACTATGACCACACCAAGCACGGTGACATCCGCTTGTATATGGTCCATATTCCTCCATTCCCAGCCTGTTCCTGTGTCCATCGTTCGGCCATTTGGTCCGTCGACTTTGCCCCAGCATTCTATCATGGCCAATTTATTTATTTAGCCATGCAGAGGAGGCTCTTCCAACCCTTTGGGCCATGCTGACCTAGCACCCCCCATGATCCCAAGTAACCCTAACCTAATCACAAAGCAATTTACTATGACCAATTAACCTACCCATTACATCTTTGAACTGTGGGAGGAAACCGGAGCACCCAGAGAAAACCCATCCATTCCACAGGGAGGACGTACAGAGACTCCCTGCAGAACCATGGTGGAATTGAACTGCGAGCTCCACAACGCCTGAGTTGTAATAGCATTGTGCTAACCATCGTGCTACTGTGGCAAGCAGTTCATTCATTTTCCCTCTCAACCCCATTCTCCTGCCTTCTCCCTATAACCTTTGACATCCTGACTAATATACCCATTAAATACCCATTTTAAATATACCCATTGTCTGAGCCTCCACAGCTGTCTGTGGCAATGAATTCTCTCACTTATTGGACTTGTAAAGGCCAAAGTGCTAAAGCTCGCTTTTTGACCCTATCTATACTGTGTGTTGAGAATCTGGCCGGTTTACGGAACATTATCATTAATAAAAACGCTGGAGATGGGAGCTAAATCAACAGGGTTCTTTACTAACTAAAACCGAACTGAACACACACATATACAGATCAATACGCGCCTAATAGCGCATGCTCAATAACGTTACTGCGACATAAAATAGTCCCATATTATACAGTAGACTATATGGTCCACTGTGGTTTCAAATGTCTGTCTCGACAGTGAAGTATATGCCTCCATGATGGCGATAAAAACGTGAAGAAAAAGTATGATTTCATATCGGGCTGTTCCTCACCCCCACTTTAAGCTTTGCTCCCTTTCTGTTGCAGGGGGTTGCCGGTGCAGTAATCATGTCTTGTATTTTCTTCACGAACTGCTGGCCAATTGATCAAAACAGGCTTGTTTATCTAAACCCCTCTCATTCTCCTACACTGCAGGGAATGAAGTCTTCACCTATTCAAACTCTCCCAGGAATTCGGGTCCTCAAGTCCTAGCAACATCCTTGTAAATTGTCTCTACACTCACTCTTTCAATCTTATTGATATATTTCCTATCGGTGGGTGAGCAGAAACGCATACAGTACTCAGAATCACTGGAATATGTCATGAAATGTGTTGTTTTGTGGCAGCAGTACATTGCAATACATAATATTTTAAAAACTACACAAATTATAATAAGAAATATGTATAAAAATTAAATTAATACGTAAAAGTGGAGTAGTGTACATGGGTTCATTTGGAAATCTGATGACCAATGTTTTGTACAGTTTCAACATAACACCCCAACTACTGTACTCGGTACTCTGATTTGTGAAGGGTAATGTGTCCAAAGCTGTCCTAAGTTACAACCCTATCTACCAAGTTTATACTGCAATTTCAAATGTCCATCGTGACAGTGAAGTACATGTCCCATCATAGTAACAGAACCATGAAAGGTTTTTGTTTCTTTTAGATTTCCTGTCCCCTTGCACGATGGAGTCAGTGGCCGTCGGTGACATTCTGTGGGCTGCGGATGAAAGCAGCTTCCACTGTCCAGGCCATGCTCTCTTCTCACTGCTGCCATCTGGAAGGTGGTCCAGGAGCTTCATGACTCTCACCACCAGGTTCAGAAACAAGTTATCATCCCTCAACCATCAGGCTCTTGAACCAGAGGGGATAACTTCCCTCAACTTAACTTGCCCCATCATTGAAATGTTCCCACAACCTATGGACTCACTCTCAAGAACTCTTCATCGCGTGTTCTCAATTTATTGCTTTATTCATTTATAATTATTATTTCTTTTTGTATTTGCACAGTTTGTTTTCTGCACTCCGGTTGAACACCCAAGCTGGTGTGGTCTTTCATTGATCCGCTATGGTTATTACTCTATAGATTTATTGAGTACGCTCACAAGAAGATGAATCTTAGGGTTGTATATAGTGACATATGTAATTGTGATAAATTTATTTTGATTTTGACCCCCGTTTGACCTTTGCTTCGCTTCTGTTGCAGGAATCACCTGCACCATAATCTTGTCGTACATCTTCTTCACAAATTGTTGGCCAATTGCGGCTCTGTATTTGTCCTGGCTGATCATCGACTGGGAGACACCCAAGCAAGGTGAGAGGTCAGAGGACAATGGATGGGTCAAGGTGCTGTGGGCACCTTCTGGGTGGAATTGGTTTGTCTTGTCTTATGGCTGGGCAGATGGGGCTCGTCAGCCGTGGTTGGCAGCTCATCTAGGCGAAGGAAAACTTTGATGTCAAACCTCTGCTGCCTTGTGGCTATACTCACTCATGGGGAAGGCTTCAGGAGTAAACCCCGAGGGAAAAATCCAGAACTGGGGTCCCTAAGGCAGTCCCACGTTGAGTTTGATCCTGACTAGCAACTCCTGCGACGCTGCAGGTGCCCAAGTGTATCAGTCTCTCCTGTTCCTTTGGATTTTATCAGCTGCATGGAGAGATGGAGCCTGCTGCATGGGCAACAGCTTGCTCTCCGTATCGTACTGCCCTGGCTTGCGTATACATAGACAGCTGGGACGCCACATCCATGACAAACAGACACCTCATGTGTCATATGGTCTTATTGTCAAAGTGCTGTGCAGAAAAAATCTTAGACACATTTATCTAGCTAGGATGTCCGAGACTCTTGCACAATGACAATGAGGTTCACTCCCCCATGAGCTCAGTGCTTTTTCCACTTGCTGCTGGGGAGTATTCTGGAGTTGTGTGAACTTCGTAGATATAAATTCAAGCAAGAACTAGTCTTCAGTTCCTAATGTAAATTGCAAGCAGTTAACTGAAGTTACAGTACTGTGTAAAAGTCTTGGGCACCTAGCTAAGTATAACCATTAACCAAGGGCTCCATGGACCCCAGGCAGGGAACCCCTGCCGTAGACCATAAGACATAGGAGCAGAATTAGGCCATTCGGCCCATCTTTCCATCAACCCTCTTAACCCCATTCTCCTGCCTTCTTCCCGTAACCTTTGCCCTTACTAATCTATCAACCTCTGTTTTAAATATACTTTATGACTTGGCCTCCACAGCTGTCTGTGGTAATGAGTTACACAGGTTCACCACTCACTGGCCAGAGAAATTCCTCCTCATCTCTGTTCTAAATGGATATCCTTGTATTCTGAGTTGGTGCCTGCTGCTCCTAGGCTCTCCCACTATAGGAAATACCCTCTCCATATCCAGCGAGATTTTCCCCTTCAGTCTTCTAAACAATGAATACAGGCACAGAGCCGTCAACTGCTCCTTGTATGTTACTCCAGCAGACTCGCAGGTGAAGGGTCACCCCATCTGGAAAGACTGTTTGGGGCCCTGAATTCCCATTCCCATTCGATATGTCCATCCATGGCCTCCTCCACTGTCGGGATAAGGCCACACTTGGGTTGGAGGAACAACATCTTGTATTCTGTTTAGGGGTGTGTGTGTGTGTGTGTGTGTGTGTGTGTGTGTGTGTCTATCTTTGATAGACACGTGAATGATTGGAAGAACAAGGATATGTGTGAGGGAAGGGCTGGATTGATCTGAAGTAGGTTAAGATGTTGGCATAACATTTGTGGCTGAAGGGCCTATATCATTCTGTTAGTTACTGGATGCCATCCAAGATTGCATGGAAAGTGACCCATTCTCGTTACAGGAGGCCGCCGATCTGCATGGGTGCGGAACTGGGCCGTGTGGCGATACTTCAAAGACTATTTCCCCATCAGAGTGAGTAGATCGAAAGAAGGGATTGCCAGTGTGTTTTTGTTACCATCAAAGTGTGTTGATGAGAGACTTGACAAAGGGGGCATAGTAGCATAGTGAAGGTGTTGGATTTGGAAATCGGAGAGCTGCAATGTGTACAGTTCTTCGCTTTTCACCAACACCACCTAATCTGCATTGCGCGTCTTTCCTCCCTGCAGTTTACAACACTTGTTTTCCCCTGCATTAATAAGATCAAAATGCACAATTAGGCCATTCAGCCTGTCCAGTCTTACCATCCCATCATGGCTGATTTTATTATCCCTTTCCACCCCATTCAGAATCAGGTTCATTATCACCGGCATGCGTCGTGAAATTTGCTAACTTAGCAGCAGCAGTTCAATGCAATGCATAATATAGAAGAGAAAAATAAAATAATAATAAATAAATCTATTACAGTATATGTATATTGAATAGAATAAAATCGTGCAAAAAACCAGAAATAATATTATTAAAAAGTGAGGTAGTATTCACGGGTTCAATGTCCATTTAGAGATCTGATGGCAGAGGGGAAGAAGCTGTTCCTGAATCACTGAGTGTGTGCCTTCAAGCTTCTGTACCTCCTCCCTGATGGTAACAGTGAGAAAAGGGCATGCCCTGGGTGCTGGAGGTCCTTAATAATGGACGCTGCCTTTCTGAGACACTGCTCCCTGAAGGTGTCCTGGGTACTTTGTAGGCTAGTAGCCAAGGTGGAGCTGACTAAATTTACAACCCTCTGCAGCTTCTTCCAGTCCTGTGCAAAATAAAACAAGATAATAATAAATTAATAAATAAATATCGAGAACGTGAGAGGTAGAGTCCTTGAAAGTGAGCCTGTAGGTGGTCGAATCAATTCAGCATCGTGGTGAGTGAAGTTATCCACACTGGTTCAGGAGCTTGATGGTTGATGGGAATTAACTGTTTGTGAACCTGCTGGGATGGGTTGTGAGGTTCCTGCTGGCAGCAGCGAGTAGGGAGCATAGCCTGGGTGCTGGGGGTCCTTGATGGTTGATGCTGCTTTCCTGTGGCAGCACTGATGGAGTTATCTCTTGCCTAAAGCTAATTGCCATTGTAAATGAGGTCTTTATCAGGAGAATGCACATTGCTAACTGGGCTGGTGGGAGCCAAATGATCTCTGATTGCATCTGGTGGATTTTGCTTCCATTTCTGTTGAGTAATCACTGTGCAACATCCTTCCATGTGTTTGCACTGCTGACCTGCCTGAGTGCCCGGGTGTACGTGAAACCGAGCTGTACGAATCCATGCAATCATGGGTATCTGTTATCTGGGTGTTTTACAATGTTTGCTCAGTAATTTAAGCTGATAGCGCACAAGAAAACTGTCACATTTTCACGTACCTGACCAGAGTCCCAGTTACCTGGCGTGCCAAAGTCAAACTGATGGAAGTACTGGCATTTCAGATAGAGTCTTCATTTAGTTTAAAGCTTGTAGCCGGGGAGGGGTTGTTGGGGGTGGGGGGGGGGGAGCTCCCGACTACCTATTTAAATGCTCTCAAAGAGCTTCTGACAACCAAGCCCAGCTCCTGGTCTAATGTGTAGCTTAACTACTAAACCCAGCAGAACCATGTTTACTGACAGGAGAAGGGGCAAGGGCTGGCTATTGGTGCCTCAAAACCAGTCACTTTTGGCAGAAGGGGCTCTTCATTCATGGTTGGCAGTTGATCTAGAGCGGGAGTCCACCTACCCCTCGGTTAATGGTAGGGAAGTATGGCATTTAAAAAAAAAAAGGGTTGAGAGCCCCTATGTTAGAGTAAAACTGGTGTTGTGAAGCGTGCGTAGCCCACTGAATCAATGGTGTTGAGCTCGTTCACCAGAGCTGCTGTATATGCAGTGCTGTTAGACAGAGGGTACAGCAGCATCAGTGTATCTATGTAAGCTTCTGTTGAATGTTGCATTCAAGTCTGCATCCACTAGTTCCACACTCGAAACACCATCCGAGCTAAGAGATTTCCCTTAAATATTTCACCTTTCACCCTTAACCCATGACCTGCAGTTCCAGTCTCACCCAACCTCTGGGGGAATAAAAAAAAACCTGTTTGTATTAACCATATGTATACCCTTCATAATTTTGCATAGTCATAGTCATACTTTATTGATCCCAGGGGAAATTGGTTTTCGTTACAGTTGCACCATAAATAGTTAAATAGTAATATGTAAATTATGACAGGAAATAAGTCCAGGACCAGCCTATTGGCTCAGGGTGCCTGACCCTCCAAGGGAGGAGTTGTAAAGTTTGATGGCCACAGGCAGGAATGACTTCCTATGACGCTCTGTGCTGCATCTCGGTGGAATGAGTCTCTGGCTGAATGTACTCCTGTGCCCAACCAGTCCATTACGTAGTGGATGGGAGACATTGTCCAAGACGGCACGCAACTTGGACAGCATCCTCTTTTCAGACACCACTGTCACAGAGTCCAGTTCCATCCCCACAACATCACTGGCCTTACAAATGAGTTTGTTGATTCTGTTGGTGTCTGCTACCCTCAGCCTGCTGCCCCAGCACACAACAGCAAACATGATCGCACTGGCCACCACAGACTCGTAGAACATCCTCAGCATCGTCCAACAGATGTTAAAGATGTTAAAGGATTCCATCGAATCTCCCCTCATTCTTCTCCAGTCCAGGGAATGAAGTCCGAACGCATTCAATCTTTCCCTGTAACTCAAGTGCTCAAGTTCCAGCAACACGTTGGTAAATTTTCCTCTGTCCTTTCAATCTTGTATCTTTCCTGTCGGTAGGTGACCAGAACTGCAGACAATACTCCAAATTTGGCCTCACCAATGTCTTGTACTCAGTACTTTGATTTTTGAAAGCCAGTGTGCCAAAATCTCTCTTTCTGGGCCCATGTATCAGTGACACTACTTTCAAGGAATCATGCAAAGAATATTTCTGAACATGTCCACAATATCCTGAAAAGGGAGGGTGAGCAGTCAGAAGTCGTGGTGCATATTGGTACCAATGACATAGGTAGAAAAAGGGAGGAGGTCCTGAAAACAGAGTACATGGAGTTATGAAGGAAGCTGAGAAGCAGGACCTCAAGGGTAGTAATCTCAGGATTGCTGCCTGTGCCATGCGACAGTGAGGATAGGAATAAAATGAGGTGGCAGATAAATGTGTAGATGAAGAATTGGAGCAGGCTGCAGGGATTCTGATTTCTGGATCATTGGGACCTCTTGTGGGGCAGGTGTGACCTGTACAAAAGGGACAGGTTGCACTTGAATCCGAGGGGGACCAAGATCCTTGCGGGCAGGTTTGCTAGAGCTGTTGGGAGTGGTTTAAACCAATATGGCAGGGGCATGGGAACCAGTATAATAGAGCTGAGGATGAGCCAACAGGTTTACAAGTTGATGGGTGTAACATGACTGTAAGGAAGGACAAGCCAATGATTGGTTCCAAATTCAAGCAGAGAGAGCAAAGAGCTAAATTGTACCGCAGAGGCAAAATTCAAAAGGTTGAAGAATGCAGGACTGAGGGTGCTGTGTTTAAATGCCTGTAGCATTCGGAATAAGGTGGGCAAACTCGAGGCGCAATTGAAGGTTGGTCAGTATGATGTGGGTGCCACTGAGTGGTGTCTGAAAGAAGACCATAAGATGGGGACTTGACATCAATGGATATACTTTGTATTGAAAGGACAGGCAGGATGGCATAGGCAGTTGTGTGGTTGCATTGGTAAGAGATGGAATTACATCTTTAGAAAGGGGTGACATAGGGTCAGAGAACGTTGAATCTTTGTGGGTGGAGTTAAGAAGCTGCAAGGATTTTTAAAAAAATATGGGCATCATATATAGGCCTCCAAATAGTAGCCAAGATGCGGGGTTGAGGCTGCAAAGGGAGCTGGGAAAGGTATGTAGTAAGGGTAATGACACAACTGTAATGTGGAACTTCAATATGCAAGGGAATTGGGAAAGTCATGTTGTTGTCCGATCGCAAGAGAGGGGATTTGTTGAATGCCTCAAGATGGCTTTTTAGAGCAGTTTGTGCTTGAGCCTACGGGGGGAAAGGCTATCTTGGATTGGGTGTTGTGTAATAACCCAGATCTTATTAGGGAGCTTAATGTAAAGGAACCTTAAAAATGGTTCATGCTACAATTTGAGAGGGAGAGGCATAACTCACAGATATTGCGATGGAATAAAGGGAATTACAGAGGCATGAGAGAGGAGCTTGCCCAGGTGGATTGGAGGAGGATACTGGCGGGGATGATGGCAGAGCAGATTTGGCTGAAGTTTCTGGGAATAGTTCACAAGGCGCAGAATAGATGTGTCCCACAGAAAAAAGTTCTAAAAATGGCTGGGCTAGGCACCGTGGCTGACAATGGGAGTTGAGGATTGCATAAAAGTCAAGGAAAGGGCATAAAAGGTAGCAAGAGTGAGTGGGAAGTTGGATTGGGAAGCTTTTAAAATTCAACAAAAGGCAACTAAAAAAGCTAAAGAAGGGAAAAGATGAAATGGGAGGGCAGTCTTGCCAATAATATAAAGTAGAATAGTAAAAGTTTTTTTTCCCCAGTTATATAAAGAATAAAAGGGAGGTGAGAGCTGATATTGAACCACTGAAAAATGATGCTTTTGAGGTAGTAATGGGGGACAAAGAAATGACAGATAAACTTGATGGGTACTTCACTGTGGAAGACACTAGCAGTGTGCCAGAGGTCTGTGAGTGTCAGGGAGCAGGAGTTGCTGTTACAAAGGGGAAAAATTGCTAGGCAAACTGAAAGGTCTTAAGGTGGATAAGTCACCTGGACCAGATGGACTACGTCCCAGAGTCCCGAGAGAGGTGACTGAAGAGATAACGGATGCATTGTTCATGATCTTTCAAGAATCACTTGATTCTGCCATGGTCCCAGAGGACTGGAAGATTGTAAATGTCACTGCACTCTTTAAAAAGATAGGAATGCTCTTTAAAAAGAAAGGAAATTATAGGCCAGTTATCCTAACCTCAGTGGTGGGGAAAATGTTGGAGTCCATTATTAAGAACGAGGTTCTGGAGTACCTGGAGACTAATGACAAAGTAAGTCAAAGTCTGAAAAGGGAGATCTGGCCTGACAAATCATAAGAATTCTTTGAGGAAGTAACAAGCAGGGTGGGCAAAGGAGAGGCAGTGGATGCCATTTAATTGGAATTTCAGAAGGCCTTTGACAAAGTGCCTCGTATAGTGCTGCTTAAGATAAAATCCTATGGTGTTGCAGGAAAGATACTGGCATGGATGGAGGAATGGCTGATGGGCAGAAGGTAGCAAGTGGGATAGATTATGAGAGGGATAGATGGTATAGTCATGGGGCATTTGTTTCCTAGGGTTGAAATGTCTAATACCAGAAGGTGAGAGGGGATAGCATCAAAGGCGATGTGAGGGGCAAGTTTCTTACTCAGTGGTGAATACATTGTTTGGAGGCAAATACAATACAGGCTTTTAAGAGACGTTTGGATAGGCACGTGGATGTGAGGCAGATGAAGGGATATGGACATTGTGGTATGTAGGGGGGATGACTGGTTGGGTGTTTCTGATTTCGTTTTTAGCTGATTTGGCACAACGCTGTGGGGTGAATGGCCTGTCCCTCTTCTATGTTTATCCTTTCCAATCATTTTGAAAATGTTCAGAATTTTGCAATTATAAAGTTAAACTCTGCTTCTTGTATATATTTTTTGGCAGTTTAAGCTGTTTATTCTTGTCTGTTCTTTGTGCAAGATTGCAATTTTATCCAGGATTACAAAACTGCTGAGCAAGTTCATTTTCAAAGTTCAAAGTAAATTTAATATCAAAGTACATGTCTATCACCTTCTACAACCCCGAGATTCGCTTTCTAGCAGGAATGCACAGTAAATGCAAAGAAACACAATAGAATTAATTTTAAAAAACTATACACAAAGACTGACAAGCAAGTAATGTGCAAAAGACAAACTGTGCAAATACAAAAAAGAAAATAATAAATATCGAGGACAAGGATTGTATAGTCCTTGAAACTGAGTTCACAGAGTCGTAGAATCAGTGTTGGGACGAGTGAAGTTATCCATAGTGGTTCAAAAGCCTGATGGATGAGGGGTGACGACTACTCCTGAACCTGGTGGTGTGGGTCCTGGGGCTCCTGAACCACCTTCCTGACGGCACCAGCAAGAACAGAGCATGACCTGGATGGCGGGGGTCCCTGATGATGGATGCTGCTTTCTTGTGGCAGTGCTCGTTTGTAGATGTGTTCAATGACGGGGCAGACTTTTCCTGAGATGAACTGGGGTACATCCACTTTTTTTTTGTAGACTTTTCCAAGTTGAAAGTAAATTTAATTATCAGAGATTCTCTCTCCTTCTCAGCAAATCTATAGAATGGTAACTACAACAGGATCAATGAAGGGTTAAATAAAGAATAGACAACGACAAACTGTGCAAATGCAAGTATAAATAAATAGCAATAAATAATGAAATCATGAAATAACAAGATAGTCCTTAAAGTTAAGATCATTGGTAATGGGGAAAATGTCAAACATGAGTGTAGTTATCCTCTTTTGTTCAAGAGCCTGATGGTTGAGGGGTAGTAACGGTTCTTGAACCTGGTGGTGCGAGTCCTGAGCCTCCTGTGCCTTCTATCTGCTGGCAGCAGTGAGAAAAGAGCATGGCCTGAGTGGTGAAGATCTCTGATGTTCCTATGACAGCAGATCATGTAGATGTGCTCAGTGGTTGGGACGGCTTTACCCGTGATGGACTGGGCTGAATCAGCCAGCTTTTGTAGGATTTTCCAAGCAAGGGCTCTTCCTCTCGTGGGTATTGGTGCTTTCATACTGGGCCATAATGCTGTCAGCATACTCCCCACTGTGCATCTACAGAAGATTCAGAGTTTTAGATGACATGCAATTTTATCAATGATTTGGAAAATTTTCAGAGAATTTTGCAATTATAAAGTTCTGCTTTTTTTTTTGGCCATTTAAACTTTTTTCTTATCTGCTCTTTGTCCAAGGTTACAGATTTTGTCTGGGGGAATTACAAATTTGTTGAACAAGTTCATTTTCAGACAATTGAACTGCAAATAGTTACTGTACTGTCTGTGTAAACATTGCTCATTTACAGTGGGGAGGAACAGGTCAGGAGTGTCTGAGCAGTGGATGCAGGTGTTGGGGAGGTGGTTCTTTGCGGAGGGCTGATGCAGTGAGTTGTGGTGGTATCAATTGGCAGGGGAAGCAACACTGATTTTAACATGCGTCGTGATCCCGCCACTGGTCCTCTTCTCCGCCTGTGTAACTTTGCAAAAGTTTTCTTTCTCCCTGACCTGCGTTCTGTGGGGTGGCATGGTAGCATAGCAGTTAGTTTAAATGCTTTACAGTGCCAATGATCAGGGTTCGATTCCCACCCCTGTCCGTAAGGAGTTTGCATGTTCTCCACATGTCCACGTGCAATTCTTCTGGGCACTCATTTCCCTCCCACGTTCCAAAGACAAACGGGTTATGGTTAGTGAGATGTGGACACTGGAAGTGTGGTGACCCTCAGCATAATCCTCACTGATTTGATTTGATGCAAACAATACATTTCAGTATGTTTCGATGTTTCACTGTACACGTGACAAATAAAACAAATCTCTCCTTTAAGAAGATATCGTCCATTAGAAAACCCCCACCATATTCTTGCAGGTCCCATTGGGCAGAAGGGATAGAAACCTAAAGCCCCACACTGCCAGGTTCAGACACAGCTACCTCCCTTCAACCTTTTGCTTTTTTGAACCAACTGACACAACCCTAATCTTTACAATTTAGCAACATGATGACCACTTTGCACTAAAATGGACGTGTTTTTTTTTCTTTTGCTCTAATTGTGTTCTTTCTTGAAAAACATTGTGCGTCATTAGTGTGCAAACTTAAAGCACACGGTATTGGGGGTAAGGTATTGATGTGGATAGAGAATTGGTTAGCAGACAGGAAGCAAAGAGTGGGAATAAACGGGACCTTTTCAGAATGGCAGGCAGTGACTAATGGGGTACCGCAAGGCTCAGTGCTGGGACCCCAGTTGTTTACAATATATATTAATGACTTGGATGAGGGAATTAAATGTAGCATCTCCAAGTTTGCGGATGACACAAAGCTGAGCGGCAGTGTTAGCTATGAGGAGGATGCTAAGAGGATGCAGGGTGACTTGGATAGGTTGGGTGAGTGGGCAAATTCATGGCAGATGCAATTTAATGTGGATAAATGTGAAGTTATCCACATTGGTGGCAAAAATAGGAAAACAGATTATTATCTGAATGGTGGCCGATTAGGAAAAGAGGAGGTGCAACGAGACCTGGGTGTCATTATACACCAGTCATTGAAAGTGGGCATGCAGGTACAGCAGGCGGTGAAAAAGGCGAATGGTATGCTGGCATTTATAGCGAGAGGATTCGAGTACAGGAGCAGGGAGGTACTACTGCAGTTGTACAAGGCCTTGGTGAGACCACACCTGGAGTATTGTGTGCAGTTTTGGTCTAATCTGAGGAAAGACATCCTTGCCATAGAGGGAGTACAAAGAAGGTTCACCAGATTGATTCCTGGGATGGCAGGACTTTCATATGAAGAAAGACTGGATGAACTAGGCTTGTACTCATTGGAATTTAGAAAATTGAGGGGGGATCTGATTGAAACGTATAAAATCCTAAAGGGATTGGACAGGCTAGATGCAGGAAGATTGTTCCCGATGTTGGGGAAGTCCAGAATGAGGGGTCACAGTTTGAGGATAAAGGGGAAGCCTTTTAGGACTGAGATTAGGAAAAACTTCTTCACACAGAGAGTGGTGAATCTGTGGAATTCTCTGCCACAGGAAACAGTTGAGGCCGGTTCATTGGCTATATTTAAGAGGGAGTTAGATATGGCCCTTGTGGCTACGGGGATCAGGGGGTATGGAGGGAAGGCTGGTACAGGGTTCTGAGTTGGATGATCAGCCATGATCATAATAAATGGCGGTGCAGGCTCGAAGGGCCGAATGGCCTACTCCTGCACCTATTTTCTATGTTTCTGTGTTATGTTTCTATTTATAGAACGTATGCCATTGCAGCACAGTACAGATTCTTCAGCCCACGATGTTGTGCCAAGTTTTTAACCTACTCTGTGATCAGTCTAACTCTTCACTCTTGTGTAAGCCTCCATTTTTCTATTATCCATCTGTCCAAGAGACTCTTAAATGCCCCTAATAATGTGTATGCCTCCCACCAGCACCCTGGGAAGAGTGTTCTATTTACCTGCCTTACCTCTGCCATCTCCAATTCACTTAATAGTATGGCGTCTTGTAGTAGCCATTTCTGCCCTGGAAAAATGTCTCTGGCCATCCAATCAGTCTATACCTTTTGTCATCTTGTGCACTTCTATCAGATCTTCCTTTGCCCTAGCTCGCTCAACTAGACCAAGGACTTGATTATTGACTTCAGGAAAAGGAAACCAGAGGTCCATGAGCCAGTTCTCATTGCAGGATCAGAGGTGGAGAGGGTTAGCAACTTTAAATTCCTTGGTGTTATTGTTTTGGAGGACCTGTCTTGGACCCAGCAATTATGAAGAAAGCAGGATAGTGCCTCTACTTCCTTCAGAGTTTGTGGAGATTCTGTACGATGTCTAAAACTTTGACAAACCTCTGTAGTTGTGCAGTGGAGGGTGTATTGACTGGCCACATCACAGCCTGGTATGCAAACACCAATACCCTTGAATGGAAAATTCTACAATTTTCGTGTATATGGCCCAGTCCATCACAGGTAAAGCCCTCCCAACCACTGAGCACATCCACATGAAACACTATCATAGGAAAGCTGCATCCGTCATCAGGCACCTGGGATGTGCTCTCCTCTCGCTGCTGCCATCAGGAAGAAGGTACAGGAGCCTCAGGACTCGCAGCACAAGTTCAGGAACAGTTATTACCCCTCAACCATCAGCCTCTTGAACAAATGGGGATAACTTCTCTCAACTTCACTTGCCCATCATTAAAATGTTCCCACAACCAATGAGCTTTTTTACAAGGACTCTTCATCTCATGTTCTCAATATTTATTGTTTATTTATATTACTGTTTCTTTTACATTTGCAGTGTTTGTTGTCTTCTGCATTCTGATTGAAAGCCCTAGTTTAGTGGTTGTTCATTGATTCTGTTATAGTTACTATTCTATAGATTTGTTGAATATGCCCACAAGAAAATTAAGCTGTTGTACATGGTGACATATATGTACTTTGATAATAAAATTTACTTTGTGTTCTCGTAAGGCAAAATGTTTGCTATTATATGTTAGTTATCTGATTCCATGTGCCTCGATGCTGCTGAAAGTAGGCTGTTCATTGACCCTCCATCAGGACTGATGTAGGGTCCCGATCCAAAACGTCAACCATCCCTCCACCTCCTGATGCTGCTGGACCCACACAATTCGTCATGCAACCTGTTTGTTCACTCCAGAGTCTACCGCCTCCAAACTCCGGGGAAGGTTGGGGATCAGACTATGTGCCTATGTGAACTTTATTTGTTTTTCTCCATTACAGTTGGTGAAGACGCACAACCTTGCCCCCAGTCGGAACTACATCTTCGGCTATCACCCACATGGCATCTTCTGCTTTGGAGCCTTTTGCAACTTTGGAACAGAAGCCACTGGATTTTCCAGAAAGTTCCCTGGAATCCGACCTTCTCTCGCCACGCTGGCTGGAAACTTCAGGATGCCAATTCTGCGGGATTACCTAATGAGTGGTGGTGAGTGGCCGGCGGTGTTGACCTTCCTGACGTGACCGCGATCCTCCAGAGCTAACCCTGGCCCTGATGACATGGAACAGCTGAGGCTGGATTAGAACAGAGGGATCTGGTAGTAGAGATCCATAATTCCTTGAAAGTGGCATCACAGGTAGATAAGGTCTTAAAGAGAGCTTTTGACATACTGGCCTCCATAAATCCAAGTATCAAGTACAGGGCTTGGGATGTTGTGTTGAAGTTGTATAAGACATTGAAGCCTAATTGGGATTATTGTAAATGAGAGATTCTTCAGATGTCAGAAACGCAGAGCAACACGCGCGCGCGCACGCACACGCACGATGCTGGAGGGGCTCAGCAGGGCAGGAAACATCCACGGAAATGAATAAACAGTCGAGCCAAAATCCTTCATCTGGATTGGAAAGGAAAAGGGAAGATGAGAGAATAAAAAAAAAAGTGGTGGGGAGGGTAGGAGGATAGCTAAAAGGTGATGGGTAAAGCCAGGTAGGTAGGAAAGTGAAGGGGCTGGAGAGGAAGGAATCTGATAGGAGAGTGGACCACAGCAGAAAGGGAAGGAGGAGGGGACACAGGGACAAGTGAGAAGAGGTAAGGAATCAGAGTGGGGAATAGAAGAAGAGGGAATATTGTGTGCATTTCTGGTCACCTACCTACAGGAAAGATATCAGTAGGATTGAAAGACTACAGAGAATTTACAAGGATGGTGCCAGGTCTTGAGGACCTGAGTTATAGGGAAAGGTTAGGGCTTTATTCCTCAGAGTGTAGGTGAGCGAGGGGAGATTTGATAGATTTATACAAAATTGAGGTGTATATATAGGGTAAGTGCTGACGTTGCAGAGGGTACAGAGAAGATTCACTAGAATGATTCCGGGAATGAGAGAGTTAACATATGAGGAACGTTTGTCCGCTCTTGGACTTTACTCCTTGGAGTTTAGAAGAATGAGGGGAGACCTCATAGAAAGATTTCGAATGTTGAAAGGCATGGACAGAGTGGATGTGGCAAAGTTGTTTCCCATGATGGGGGAGTCTAGTATGAGAGGGCATGACTAAAGGATTGAAGGGCGCCCATTCAGAACAGAGATGTGAATAAATTTTTTTAGCCAGAGGGTGGTGAATCTATGGAATTTGTTGCCACGGGCGACAGTGGAGGCCAAGTCATTGGGTGTATTTAAGGCAGAGATTGATAGGTATCTGAGTAGCCAGGGCATCAAAGGTTATGGTGAGAAGGTGGGGGAGTGGGACTAAATGGGAGAATGGATCAGCTCATGATAAAATGGCGGAGCAGACTCAATGGGCCGAATGGCCTACTTCTACTCCTTTGTCTTATGGTCTTAAGTGCAAGCTGGCTTTTTCCACTGAGGTTGGGTGAGACCAGAACTAGAGATCATAGGTTAAGGGTGAAAGGTGAAATATTGAAGGGGACCGTGAGGACAGTGGTGAGAGTGTGAAATGAGCTGCCAGTGGAAGTGGTGGACGTGGGTTTGATTGGAACATTTAAGGAAGTTTGGATGCATGAGTGGGAAGAATATCTAGGGCTATGGTCCGGGTATGTGTCAATGGGATAAGGCATAATAACAGTCTGGCACGGACTAGATGGGCCAAAGGGCTTGTTTCTGTGCTGCAGTACTCTGACTCGGAGTGGATCAGAAATCTAATCTAACCAGAGAGATCCCTCCCAGTACCAGAGATGCTGGCTTGAATGTGTTTGTACTTTGCTCTGTACACCACGTTGAGTGTAATGTCCACCTTTATCAGGCAAGAAATAAGATCTATTTTTTAAGAAAACTGAAGAGTGCCACATAGAATCCAATCATAGATTCTTCAGAAGTATCTCTTAACTGATACCAAAACTATTGATGTTTATTCTTCTTATCTAACAAAACATGTCTCCCCATGAGTATTTATTGTATTCAAGTACATTTCATGTGTTGAAATCAACCCGGTGACTCCCTGTTATAATCCTGTAGGATTTAAAATCATGTCTTCACTGATTTGGCAGCTGTGTGTGAAACTAAATGGTCAAAGAAGCTATGGAAAATCTCTGCAACGTGCTGACATGGGTAGCCAGGGTGGCGGAGAGGACAATGGACACACTCAACGTCACCGGTCTGGGCACTGGGGCGTCATGAGGGAGCGGAACGGTCGTGTAGCACTATTAAAGCACCAGTGACCCGGGTTCAATTCCCGTCACTGCCTGTAAGGAGTTTGTACGTTCTCCCTGTGGCTTTCCTCCGGGTGCTGTACTCCAGTTCCCCCTCACATTCAAAAGATGTCAAACTTTGTCCAAAATTGCGAGTGTAGTGGGCAGTGAGGGAAAACCATCAGAGCTTGTAGAGAGATCTGCGTCAGCTGGAAAACTGGGCTGAAAATGGCAGATGGAATTTAATGCAGACAAGTGCGAGGTGTTGTACTTCGGTGGGATACACCAGTCTTACACAGTGAACGGTAGGGCACTGAGGAGTGCGGTGGAACAAAGGGATCTGGGAATACAGATCCATAAATTCATCGAAAGTGGCGGCACAGGTAGATGGAGTCAAAAAAAAACTTTTGGCACATTGGCCTTCATAAATCAAAATACTGAATACAGGAGGTAGGACGTTGTGTTGAAGTTGTGTAAGATATTGGTAAGGCCTAATTTGGAGTATTGCATGACCATACACTTTCCAACACTATATCTGCCACTTTGCGTAGCCTCCCAATCTGTCTCAAGTCCTTCTGCAGACTCCCTGCTTCCTCAGTGCTACCTGCCCCTCCACCTATCTTTGTATCACCCACAAATGTGGCCACAAAGCCTGTCTGTGACCCCACTTTGAAGGGGGGGGGTGCTTTTTGGAAAATCCTGAAGCAGGATAGAGAGATGAGAAGGAATTTTGGAGATTGAGATCACAAGACAAAGGAGCAGAAGTAGGCCATTCGGCCCATCGAGTCTGCTCCACCATGAGCTAAATTATTCTCCCATCTAGTTCCAATTTCCAGCTTTTCCCCATATCCCTTGATACCCTGACTAATTAGATACCCATCGATCTCCTCCTTAAATACCCTCAATGATCAGGCCTCCACAGCTGTAGATGGCAGTGAATTCCATAAATCCACGACCCTCTAGCTAAAAATATTTCTCCTCATCTCTGTTTTAAATGGGTACGCTCTAATTCTAAGACTGTGGCCTCTTGTCCTGGACTCACCCACTAAGGGAAACAGCCTTTCCACATCTACTCTATCCAACCCTTTCAAAATTCGAAATGTTTCTATGAGATCCCCTCTCATTCTTCTATACTCTAATGAATACAGTCCAAGAGCCGACAAACGCTCCTCATATATTAGCCCCTGCATTCCAGGAATCATCCTCAAAACTTCTCTGAACTCTCTCCAACATCAGTACATCCCTTCTAAGATAGAGGGCCCAAAACTGCATGCAGTATTCCAAATGAGGTCTCACCAGTGCCCCATAGAGCCTCATCAACACCTCCTTACTCTTGTATGCTATTCCTCTTGAAATGAATGCCAACATAGCATTTGCTTTTCTTACTGCCAATTCAACCTGGTGGTTAACCTTTAGGGCAGGTGTCCCCAACCTTTTTTGCACTGCGGACTGGTTTAATATTGTCAATATTCTTGCGGACCGGCTGACCTGTGGGGGGGGGGGGTAGGGTTGCCAACGGACAAGAGCAGCAGTCAAATATGTTGTGTTTACCCAGAGAAAGACTACAATGACCATGAAGCCTTGCGCGGGCACCAGTGCGCATGCGTGACCTGCACGTGCGTGTACCTGCCGATTTTTTTTCTGCAAGTCGTTTTCGGTGATTCTGTTCGGGGGGGGGGGGTATTAATCATGACCGGAATATAGGTGATAAGCGGCTAATACACACAATTTCGTTTCTAAAAGGGTTTATCTAACGAATTTAATATTAAACACACAGCGCATATTTTCCTCGCATGAATACAGTGATAAGTCAATTATCAGTGGAGCTTGAAGTAAGTGTTGAACGAACTTCCAGTAAAAGTGGTAGAAGCAGGTTCGATATTATCATTTAAAGAAAAATTGGATAGGTATATGGACAGGAAAGGAATGGAGGGTTATGGGCTGAGT
Organism: Mobula hypostoma; assembly: GCF_963921235.1. NCBI lineage: Eukaryota > Metazoa > Chordata > Chondrichthyes > Myliobatiformes > Myliobatidae > Mobula > Mobula hypostoma. The sequence goes on from NC_086103.1 coordinate 182,275,319, forward strand.
GCAGGTCGGTGAGACTAGGTGAGAGTAGCGTTCAGCACGGACTAGAAGGGCTGAGATGGCCTGTTTCCGTGCTGTAATTGATATATGGTTATATAAGTCACTTATAAGTCAATAGCATCATAACAATTTAAGTAACGTTTGGATATTAAACACACAGCACATATTTTCCCCATATGAACAAATAAAATCATTGCAACGCACCAATATCGCTGAATCAGTGGGAGCCCTGGGCTTGTTTCCCTGCAACAAGACGGTCCCATCAAGGGGTGATGGGAGACAGCGATACTCGAAGGGAGTTCCTTATGTCTAGTCCATTCCGCAATTTAGTTTTCGTTGCATTCATTGCAGAGATGTGTTGGAAATGGAAGCAACGTTTTCGGTGCTTTTGTGGCTATCTCAGGATATTTAGCCTTGACTTTGATCCAGAATGCCGGCAGAGATGTTATGTCAAACATACTTTTCAGCCCGCTGTCATTTGCAAGTTCAAGGAGTTGATCTGCTTCTGGCGCTGACATGGATGATGCGCGGGTAATGACCTCACATGCGTTCAAGCTCAACAGTGGGCGTGACAGGGAATGAGGAAACGTGCAGCTGACTCTTATCACCAAATCATATTGTGTCCTTGCGGCCTGATACCGGTCCGCGGCCCGGTGGCTGGGGACCGCTGCTTTAGGGTATCCTGCACGAGGACCCCCAAGTCCCTTTGCACTTCCGATTTTTGAATTTTCTCCCCATCTAAATAATAATCTGCCCGATTATTTCTTCTTCCAAAAGATCCAGGAAGCACTAGGCTCTCGCTCACCTTGAACTATTAGAGGTGCGAGGGAGGACCGGAGTCTGGGAACATATTCTAGCTTGGAATCTGAATCAGGTTTATTATCACTGGCATGTGTTGTGAAATTGGCTGTCTTGTGTCAGTACAGTGCAATACATAAAATTACTGTAAGAATATATTAAAAAATAACTCACCATTGTGCTTTGCGGTATTTATATTCGTGGCTCATGGACTGCTCAGCAACCTGGATGGCAGGGCAAGGGACTAATTGGGAATTAAGTTCTACAGCACAGAAGCAGGCCTTTCAGCCCATCTAGTCCATGCTGGACTGTTTTCCATCTAGTCTCATGAACCAGCAGCTGCACCATGACCTTCCACATCCCTCCCATCCATGTACTTGTGCAAACTTCACTTAAATGTTGAAACCAGTTGTGCATTCACCACTCCCACCGGCAGCTCATTCCACACTCTCACCACCTCGTGTGAAGAAACTCCCCCTCAAGTTCCCCTTAAATAGTTCCCCTCTCAGCAACCTATGATGGTGGGATGGTGCTGTGAAGACGAGCTGTCGCCTTCAGGTATTCAAGGTAAAGATGAATGGTCGGGAGGAGTAACAGTTTTTTTTACTCCGCCACTCCTCAGGCATCTTCCCCGTGACCAGGGATGCTATCGACTATCTGCTGTCGAAGAGCGGCACTGGAAACGCAGTGATCATCGTCATCGGGGGAGCAGCGGAGTCCCTTGAGTGTAGACAAGGCAGCCACGTTGTCACCCTCAAGAACCGCAAGGGGTTTGTGAAGATCGCTTTGCAGAACGGGTAAGGAGGAGTGGGGTAGTAGCTGGAGTGTATTCTGCCTGGAGATCGGTGAACAGCCGTGTTCCACAGGGATCTGTTCTGGGACCCCTGCTCTCTGTGACTTTTATAAATGACTTGGATGAGGAAGTGGAAAGGTGAGTTAGTAAGCTAGGCAATTGACAACAAAGATTGTTGGAGTTGTGGATGGCGTAGAAGTTTGTTGTAGGTTTAAACAAGCTACTTTTTGTGACTATTATATGTGCTTGCTGTCTTGTACTGTGTATGACTGTTGGTATTATGTTTTGCACCTTGGCCCTAGTTTAACATAGTCATACTTCATTGATCCCGAGGGAAATTGGGTTTCGTTACAGTTGCGCCAACTGTATAGAGTATAGATAAAGCAGTATAAAAACCATAAATAATTAAATAGTAATATGTAAATTATGCCAGGAAATAAGTCCAGGACCAGCCTATTGGCTCAGGGTGTCTGACCCTCCAAGGGAGGAGTTGTAAAGTTTGATGGCCACAGGCAGGAATGACTTCCTATGACGCTCTGTGCTGCATCTCGGTGGAATGAGTCTCTGGCTGAATGTACTCCTGTGCCCAACCAGTACATTATGTAGTGGATGGGAGACATTGTCCAAGATGGCATGCAACTTGGACAGCATCCTCTTTTCAGACACCACCGTCAGAGAGTCCAGTTCCATCTCCACAACATCACTGGCCTTACGAATGAGTTTGTTGATGCTGTTGGTGTCTGCTGCCCTCAGCCTGCTGCCCCAGCACACAGCAGCAAACATGATCACACTGGCCACCGCAGATTCGTAGAACATCCTCAGCATCGTCGTTTCTTTTTTCCTTTGGCTGTATTCATGGCTATTTATGTGTGGTTGAATGACAATTAAACTGAACTTGAACGAGACATTGACAGGATGCAAAGCTAGGCTAATAAATGGCAGATAGTGTTCAATCCAGAAAAGATATTACTTTAGAAGGCTGAATTTGAATGCAGTTTACAGGGTTAACAGCAGGGTTCTTAACAGTGTGAAGGAACAGAGAGATCAGAGGCCACATCTATGGATCCCTCAGTGTTGCTGCACTTGTTGGTTAAGAAGGTGCATGGTGTGTTTGCCTTCATCAGTCAGGGGACTGAGTTCAAGGGTCATGAGGTTAATGTAGTTCTATAAGACCACTCTTGAAGTATTGTGTTCAGGTCACCTCATTATACTGTACCTCCACGACCTGGATCAACACGTTGATGTCGTGTGGATGCTTGCGAGCTTCAAAGACTCCATCAGGCAATACCAACTCAGGGCCACCCATGTTGGTATGGCTGTGGACAGGATGCTAGACGAAGATCGATCCCCGGCTCCCAAACGGACAGACTCGCGTCTGCCCCTCCCAGGCCATGCCATATGAAACAACAACACTTTACCTCATTACAGGAAAGATGCGGAAGCTTTGGAGAATGTGCAGATGAGATTTATCAGGATGTTGCCTGGATTAGAGATCATGTCTTATGAGGATAGGTTGAGTGAGCTAGGGCTTTTCTCTTTGGAGCGAAGGAGGATAAGAGATGACTTGATAGAGGTGTACAAGATAAGGGGCATTGGTGAGAGTGGACAGCCAGGTACTTTTCCCCAGGTGGAAATGGCTAATATGAGAAGGTATAATTTAAGGTTATCAGTGGAAAGAAAGTGGGGGGATATCAGAAGGAGTTTTTTTTTTACATGGAGTGATGGTGTTTGAAACGTACTACCAGGTTTGGTATATTATACCTGGAGTATTGTGTGCAGTTTTGGTCCCCTAATCTGAGGAAAGATATCTTTGCCATAGAGGGAGTACAAAGAAGGTTCACCAGATTGATTCCTGGGATGGCAGGTCTTTCATATGAAGAAAGACTGGATGAACTGGGCTTGTACTCGTTGGAATTTAGAAGATTGAGGGGGGATCTGATTGAAACGTATAAGATCCTAAAGGGATTGGACAGGCTAGATGCGGGAAGATTGTTCCCGATGTTGGGGAGGTCTAGAACGAGGGGTCACAGTTTGAGGATAGAGGGGAAGCCTTTTAGGACCGAGGTTAGGAAAAACTTCTTCACACAGAGAGTGGTGAATCTGTGGAATTCTCTGCCACAGCAAACTGTTGAGGCCAGTTCATTAGCTATGTTTAAAAGGAAGTTAGATATGGCCCTTGTGGCTACAGGGGTCAGGGGGTATGGAGGGAAGGCTGGGTTCTGAGTTGGATGATCAGCCATGATCATAATAAATAGCGGTGCAGGCTCGAAGGGCCGAATGGCCTACTCCTGCACCTATTTTCTATGTTTCTATGTTTCTATATGCACATTAATGACATTTAAGAGGCTTCCAGTTCGGCAAGTGGATGAAAGAAAAATGGAGGACTGTGTGCAAAGTAACAAATAGATTGATTTTGGGGTAGGTTACAAGATTGGAACAACCTCGAGGGCCAAATTACCTGTACTGTGCTCAAATGCTTAATGTTCTATGTGCTCACAGCAGTCCCCATTCACCATAACTTGGGCCCTGTCTGTGCTCAGCCATCAGACACACTGCCAAGAGAAAACCTTGAAATTACTGTGCAACACACATCAAAGTTGCTGGTGAGCGCAGCAGGCCAGGCAGCATCTCTGGGAAGAGGTACAGTTGACGTTTCGGGCCGAGACCCTTCGTCAGGACTAACTGAAGGAACAGCTAGTCAGAGATTTGAAAGTGGGAGGGGGAGGGGGAGGGGGAGATCCAAAATGATAGGAGAAGACAGGAGGGGGAGGGATGGAGCCAAGAGCTGGACAGGTGATTGGCAAAAGGGATATGAGAGGATCTTGGGACAGGAGGCCCAGGGAGAAGGAAAGGGGGGAGGGGGGGAAAAAAACCCAGAGGATGGGCAAGGGGTGTAGTCAGAGGGACAGAGGGAGGAAAAAGGAGAGAGAGAGAAAGAATGTGTGTGTATATAAATAAATAACGGATGGGGTACGAGGGGGAGGTGGGGCATTAGCGGAAGTTAGAGAAGTCAATGTTCATGCCATCAGGTTGGAGGCTACCCAGACGGAATATAAGGTGTTGTTCCTCCAACCTGAGTGTGGCTTCATCTTTACAGTAGAGGAGGCCGTGGATAGACATGTCAGAATGGGAATGAGATGTGGAATTAAAATGTGTGGCCACTGGGAGATCCTGCTCTTTTTTCTCCCTCTGTCCCTCTCACTATACCCCTTGCCCATCCTCTGGGTTTCCCCCTCCCCCCTTTCCTTCTCCCTGGACCTCCTGTCCCATGATCCTCTCATATCCCTTTTGCCAATCACCCGTCCAGCTCTTGGCTCCATCCCTCCCCCTCCTGTCTTCTCCTATCATTTTTGATCTCCCTCTCCCCCTCCCACTTTCAAATCTCTTACTAACTCTTCCTTTAGTTAGTCCTGACGAAGGGTCTCGGCCCAAAACGTCGACTGTTCCTCTTCCTAGTGATGCTGCCTGGCCTGCTGCGTTCACCATCAACTTTGATGTGTGTTGCTTGAATTTCCAGCATCTGCAGAATTTCTCGTGTTTGCGTTTTTAAAATTACTGTGCTATTTTTTTTTGGCCTCTGTGCCCTACATCTTAAACTGTAAGACATAGGAACAGAATTAGGCCAATCGGCCTGTCAAGTCTGCTCTGCCATTCCGTCATGGCTGATTTATTTCCCCCCTCAACCCCATTCTCCTGCTTTCTCCTCCCCCCCCCCAGGTAACCTTTGATGCCCTGACTAATCAAGATCTTATCAATCTCCACTTTAAATATACCCAGTGACTTGGCCTCTCCAGCTGTCTGTGGCGATGAATTCCACAGATTTGCTACCCTTTGGCTAAAGAATTCCTCCTCTTCTCTGTTCGAAAGGGACATCCTTCGATTCTGAGACCCTGCCCTCTGGTCCTAGACTCTCCTGCTATAGGAAGCTCTGTATCCACTCTGTGCTTTCAATACCATATTTTTGTTTTCTTGAAATGCCCCTGTCATCTTCAGCCCATCAATCTCCTCCAATCCCAGGCCCTTGACCATCTCCCAATTCCCACTGCTGCTCACTGGCAGCCAGGACCGTGGACAACTCCAAATTTTGAACTCTACATGAACCACCCCCTCATCTCTCCATTTTCCTTTAAAACGCTCCTTGAAGCATTGCTTTGACAAGACTTTAGTCAGTTGTCCTAATATTTTCCAATGCGACTGTGTATGAGAAGGGGGTATGGCACCCAGGACATGCCCTCGTCTCCTGGCTACCATCAAGGAGCCTGAAGACACTCGCACTCAAATGTTTTAGGAACAGCTTCTATCCACCTGCCATCAGATTTCTGAATAGTCAATCAACCTGTGGACACTTCCTCGATATTTTCTTTCTTCTCTCTCTCGTTTTGCACAGGGGAGTGGAGAGCGAGTTTGTAAATGTGGCGTGAGCAAAGGATGTTGGGAATGGCGAGGGTGGAGTGCCGCAGGGGGGGCGTGAGGCAGGTGGCAGAGGAGGAGTGTCATGGGCTGGGGGAGGTGTGGAGTGGGTGCAGACGCACCCAGCCCTGAGACACCAGGCAAGGTTACTTGAGTCCAAACAATGGATTTATTCATCATTGCAGAATGTCTGCCTGGTGCCTCCAGCTCCCTCTCCCTCATCCTCTCCCTGCCCTCCTCCCACTCTCAGTGCACAATAGAGACTCGTATCGGAATCCGGTTTATCATCACTCACTTGTGTCATGAATTTTTTGTTTGCAGCGGCAGTACAGTGCAATTGATAAAATTATTACAGTGCTGTGAAAGTGTCCTGGACTCTTTAGCCGTATGTGGCTAAGAAGTTTGTACACTACTGCATTTATTTTATTATTCTTACTGTAATATGTGCTTCCTTGAGGTTGTTATAATTAGGGGTGAAAGTGGGGATAAACTCTCACTATCTATCAAAAGCTCCCAATGGCGTGCATCTCAAAAAGCCTCTGACAACCAAGTCCAGCTCTTGGCCTTCATGTGTGTGGATTGGCTACCAAGCCCAGCGGAACCGTTTCTACCGACAGGAGAAGGGGCAAAGGTGACTGGTCACTTTGGGCATTTGGAGCTCATCAGCTCATCTTGGAGAGGGAAAACTCCGCTATCTTGCACCTGTATCCACTCATGGGGAAGGCTTCAGGAATAAACCCTGAGGGAAAAATCCGGAGCTGGAGTCCCTAAGGCAGTCCTACGTTGAGTTCAACGCTGACTGGCAACTCTGCCGTTCCTTTGGATTCATCAGCTGCGTGGAGAAGGGGAGCTTGCTGTCCGTATTGTACTGCCCTGGCTGGCATATCATGCAGACAGCTAGGATGTAAATTCCATGGTCAATGCTAACCTACTGTAATTTATAGGTTTTTAAAATTATGCACTGGAATGTACTGCTGCCGCAAAACAACAAATTTCATGACGTATGTTAGTGATACTAAACCCAATTCTGATCCTGACGATACAGAAAATCTCTTGTGGCTTTTCAGAAATCAAACCATTTTATTCCCAGTATGTGAAACATCCCAGAACCGGCTGTGGTTTGGTGCCAAGCATAAAACACAGGACAACACCAGAACAGACAACACAATAACAACCAACAATTTACAAGACAATCGTGCAAACAGTCACGAACAATCCACAAAGAACAGAACGATCACATGGACAAACGTCAATAATGGTAGTTTGCCTCCCTGGTGCCAGGGTCCAGGATATTTCTGATCGTGTTCAAGATATCCTGAAGTGGGAGGGTGAGCAGCCAGAGGTCGTGGTACATATAGGTACCAATGACATAGGTAGGAAAAGGGAAGAGGTCCTGAAAGGAGAATATAGGGAGCTAGGAAGGGAGTTGAGAAAAAGGACCGCAAAGGTAGTAATCTCGGGATTACTGCCTGTGCCACGCGACAGTGAGAGTAGGAATGCGATGAGGTGGAGGATAAATGCGTGGCTGAGGGATTAGAAACATAGAAACATAGAAAATAGGTGCAGGAGTAGGCCATTCGGCCCTTCGAGCCTGCACCGCCATTTATTATGATCATGGCTGATCATCCAACTCAGAACCCCGCCCCAGCCTTCCCTCCATACCCCCTGACCCCCGTAGCCACAAGGGCCATATCTAACTCCCTCTTAAACATAGCCAATGAACTGGCCTCAACAGTTTCCTGTGGCAGAGAATTCCACAGATTCACCACTCTCTGTGTGAAGAAGTTTTTCCTAATCTCGGTCCTTTCTTTTTTTTTTTTTTTAAATCTTTTTATTGAGTAAGTATACAAAAAAGGTAAGCCATATAAACATTAATACAATGTTAAAGTATAATAAAATTCCAAAAGATAACAATACCAAAAAGAAAATACTACAAACAATGTAATTTAAGCATAAGAAACCAAGATAACATAATAGTATACTAGATTTTATATATATCAATGGAAAAAAAGAAAAAAAAAACCCCAAAAAAAAACCCACCGTGCAACTAACTAAAAGCAAAGCAAAGCAATGGGCTAACTTGAAACCAAACAGAGTTAAACTTAAAATCACGTCCTCAATCCCGACCTCCATTAAAACAGTGAAGAGAAAACAAGAAGGGTAAATATTACATTAAATGAAAATATCGAATAAAAGGTCCCCAAATCTGTTCAAATTTAAATGAAGAATCATAAAGGTTACTTCTAATTTTCTCCAGATTCAAACATAAAATCGTCTGAGAAAACCAAAAAAAGGTAGTTGGAGCATTAAGCTCTTTCCAATGTTGTAAAATACATCTTTTCGCCATTAAAGTAAGAAATGCAATCATTCTACGGGCTGAAGGGGAAAGATTACTAGAAATTTTAGGTAGTCCAAAGATAGCAGTAATAGGGTGAGGAGAGATATCTATATTTAATACCTTAGAAATAATATTGAAAATATCTCTCCAAAAAGTTTCCAAAGTAGGGCAAGACCAAAACATATGAGTTAAAGAGGCTATCTGCCCCGAACATCTATCACAGAAAGGATTAATATGCGAGTAAAAACGCGCTAACTTATCTTTGGACATATGTGCTCTATGAACCACTTTAAATTGAATTAGGGAATGTTTAGCACAAATAGAGGAAGTATTAACTAATTGTAAAATCTGCCCCCAATCATCCACAGAAATGGTAAGCCCCAATTCCTGTTCCCAATCTACCCTAATCTTATCAAATGGAGCTTTCCTAAGTTTCATAATAATATTATAAATCATAGCCGATGCACCTTTCTGACATGGATTAAGGTTAATTATCGAATCTAAAATATATATAGGAGGAAGCATTGGAAAGGAAGTAAGTATAGTACTTAGGAAATTTCTAACTTGTAAATATCTAAAAAAATGTATTCTTGATAAGTTATATTTGTTAGATAATTGTTCAAAAGACATAAGGGAACCATCTAAAAATAAATCCAAAAACCGTAAAATACCCTTAGTCTTCCAAGTTTGAAAAGCGCGATCCGTAAAAGAGGGAGGAAAAAATATGTTACCTAAAATAGGAATCGCTAACCCGAATTGATTAAGATCAAAAAATTTTCTGAATTGAAACCAAATGCGCAAAGCATATTTAACTATCGGGTTAGAGACCTGCTTAAGACGTTTCGAATCAAAAGGAAGAGAGGAACCTAAAATAGAACCAAGTGTATAACCCTGAACAGATTGTAATTCCAATGCTACCCATTTAGGAATAAATAGTATGTCCCGATCAAGTAACCAAAATTTCATATGTCGAATATTAATAGCCCAATAATAAAATCTAAAGTTAGGTAATGCTAAACCTCCATCTCTCTTAGCTTTCTGTAAATGTATTTTACCCAGTCTCGGATTCTTGTTCTGCCAAATAAATGAAGAAATTTTAGAGTCAACTTTATCAAAAAAAGATTTAGGAACGAAAATTGGTAATGCCTGAAACACATATAAAAATTTTGGCAAAAAAAACATCTTAACTGCATTAATACGACCAATCAAAGTTAAATATAAGGGAAACCATTTAGATGAAAGTTGAGTAATATGGTCTATTAATGGTAAAAAGTTAGTCTTAAATAAATCTTTATGTTTACAAGTAATTTTAATCCCAAGATATGAAAAGTAATTATTAATCAATTTAAATGGAAATTTATAATATAAGGGAAGATGTTTATTAATCGGAAAAAGTTCACTCTTACTAAGATTTAATTTATAACCTGAGAAAAGACCAAATTGTGCTAATAACTCTAAAACAGCAGGAATGGATCTCTCAGGATTAGAAATATATAAAAGTAAATCATCAGCATAGAGTGATAATTTATGGGACTTTAATCCCCGAGTTATCCCAGTAATATTTAAAGATTCTCGAATAGCAATTGCAAGAGGTTCTAATGCAATATCAAATAATAGGGGACTAAGAGGACAGCCTTGTCGAGTACCACGAAAGAGAGGAAAAAAAGGTGAGTTTAAGGAGTTAGTACGAACCGAGGCTACAGGGGAATAATATAACAGTTTAATCCAGGATATAAATTTCAAGCTAAAATTAAACATTTCAAGCACCTTAAATAAATAAGGCCATTCTACTCTATCAAAAGCTTTCTCGGCATCTAAAGAAATAACACACTCAGGAACATTTTGTGAGGGAGTATAAACGATATTTAACAATGTACGAATATTATAAAAAGAGTAACGACCTTTAATAAAACCCGTTTGGTCTTCCGAAATAATAGAAGGAAGTACTTTTTCTAGTCTATTTGCTAATAACTTAGAAAAAACTTTAGAATCAACATTTAATAAAGATATTGGTCTATAAGATGCACATTGAGCAGGGTCTTTATCCTTCTTTAGTATTAAAGAAATTGATGCTCTATTAAAAGATTCCGGAAGTTTACCAAGTTTCAAAGAAGCCTCAAAAACCTTATAGAGCCAAGGAATCAATAAAGAAGCAAAACATTTATAAAATTCAACGGTAAACCCATCAGGGCCAGGAGCTTTCCCCAGATTCATAGAAAAAATAACATTCTTAATCTCATCCATTGTAATGGAAGTATCTAATAAAGAAGACATATCCTGTGAAATCAGAGGGAAGTCTAACTTATCTAAAAAATCATTCATATATTTAGAATCTCGAGGAGACTCTGATTGGTATAAAGAAGAATAAAAATCACAAAAGGTTTGATTAATCCCCACATGATCCAATATCAATCGATCATTTTGGTTATAAATCTGATTGATTTGAGATTTAACATAATTAGATTTCAATTGATTAGCCAGCAGCTTGCCAATTTTATCACTGTGAACATAAAAATCACTTCTTGTTTTCTTTAATTGGTTTACAATCGAGGACGAGAGTAGTAAACTGTGTTCCATTTGAAGTTCAGTTCTTTGTTTGTATAGCTCCTCAGAAGGAGCCATAACATATTTCTTATCAATTTCTTTAATCTTGTCCACAATTACCATCTCCTCCTGCTTCTGTTTCTTCCTCAAAGCAACGGAATACGAAATAATCTGACCCCGAATATAGGCTTTAAAAGTGTCCCAAAGAATGTTAACCGAAATATCTTCTGTATGGTTAATTGTAAAAAAAAGCTCAATCTGTTCATTCATAAAATTAACAAAGTCCGAGTCCTGAAGCAACAGCGAATTAAAACGCCATTGTCTATTGTTTGGTATATTGGCCATAATTTTAATAGAAAGCTTAAGTGGAGCATGATCCGAAATGGTTATAGAATCATAATCACATTTAATCACTGAAGAAATGAGACGAGAATCAATGAAAAAATAATCAATTCTTGAATAGGAATGATGAACATGTGAAAAGAAGGAAAAATCTTTTTCCTGAGGATGCAGAAAACGCCAAATGTCCGTCGACCCAGAATCAGAAAGGAAAAAATTAATCAAATTTGCAGATTTATTAGGTAAAGTCCGTAAAGGAGCCGAACGGTCCAAAGCTGGAGATAAACAGGTATTAAGATCTCCGCCCCAAATCAATGAAAACTCGTTCAAATTCGGAAACTGATCAAACAATGATTTATAAAATTCCGGACAATCCATATTAGGAGCATAAACATTAACCAAAACTACTTTTTTATTAAATAATAAACCACTAACCAATAAAAATCTACCATTCGGATCAGAGATAATATCCTGTTGTATAAAAGTAACTGAGGAGTCTATAAAGATAGAGACGCCTCGAATCTTAGCATTGGAGTTCGAATGAAATTGTTGTCCCTTCCAAAATTTGAAAAAACGTAGTCTGTCCCCCCTCCGTACATGGGTCTCTTGTAAAAATAAAATTTGTGCTTTAAGTCTCCGGAACACTTTAAAAACTTTTTTCCTTTTAATAGGATGATTAAGACCATTAGTATTCCAGGAGACAAAATTAATAATAGACTCCATAAATCCTAAAGTCAACCCATAACAAGGAGGATTGACAATAGGCGCGACCCACAGACCCGGAGAGGAAACAGAACATACAAAAGATACCGGGGAAAAGGACGTAACCAATACTTCAATAATGTATATAGCCCAAAGAGAAACAAACTAAAACGTGAAGCCCCTCCCACCGCCCCCCACCCCAGGACCCCAAGGCGAAATCTAAAGCAGACCCGCCAGAAAGAAGCAAGCGCTAAAACTACCCCCATGACTTCCGGTATACGCTCCCTAAAAAAAAGGTATAAATATGAAAAGGATCAGCTAATTGTAAAACAGTAAAAAATAAGTAAAAAAAAGTTAGCTCAATTAAAATACACACAGAACAGAACAAAAGCCGGAAAGTATATATTAAAAAAAACCACAATAAACCTCAAACTCATGAATAGACACAGCAACAAAAAAAATAGGATTATTAACATAAAATGATTATAAAAAGCAAAACAGAATAAAATTTAAAAAAAACTACAAAATTTAAGGCCGCACAGGAAATACGTAAGATGACAAAAGGGAAGTAACCACCCAGAATCCCCTGGGAAAAGAAAGAAATGACGCAGTTAAAAAGAAAGTTTAGCAGCCATATTAAGAAATCGAAAGTAAACTTTTCTGCCCAAATAGGGCACAGAAAAGTTAAAACCAACCAATTCACAGCCTCCGATCAACGGAGAAAATTAAAAAAAGGCAATTAAGATGTTGAAGATGAAAGTTGATCCAGATAACTCTGGGCATCCGATGGAGAATCAAAAAAACGAAGAGCTCCATCTAACATGCGAATCCTTAGACGTGCAGGGTACAGCAGCGCTGGTCTTAAATCCATCTTATAGAATTCCGACATCACGGATCTGTAACGGACCCGTTGGTCCCAGATTGGTTTACTGAAATCTTCCACGAATCGGAACTTAAGATCCGAAAAATCAATGAAACCTTTAGATCGAGCGAATCGAAACAGTCTCTCCTTATCTTGAAAGTAATGAAAACGTAAGATAACATGCCTAGGTCTATCTGACCTAGACGAGTATGATGGGATTCTGTGAACACGATCCAGTAGCGGTGGTTGGTCAGGAAATACAGTAGGGAATGCATCTTTTAAAAGTTGGGAGAAATATTTCATAGGGTTGTTAGCTTCCACGGCTTCCCTGACGCCAATCATTCGTAAATTCTGCCGTCGCATTCTAGATTCCAAGTCAGAGTTTTTAAAAGTCAAAAAGTCAAGTTTCTTCTTCATTACATTAATTGTTTCTTCGACTTTCCCCATCTTAAGCTCACTTTGTTGCGCGGATTTTTGAAGACCAGATATAGCCGACTGATGTTCCGCAATACATGTTTGCATCTTATCAATTAAATCGGCAATTTTCTGGAACTTAGTTGAGATTTCCATATGAATCAGGTCTTTAACAAAGCCCATAATTTCTGTACGAATCATCTCCCTAACAGAGGTTGAAATTTCCCTCTGAATTAACTCCGATATAGCTTCCAAAGTCACCGGTGATTCAGTCGGAGGGAGATCCGTAGCTTTCGGTTTAACCGGAGGTTTACCATCCTTGCCGTCTTTCCCGTTCTTAGACATAGCAGATCTAAGTTCCATCCAATTGTCAGAGAATTCAGTTTAATTCAAAGTATTGTAAAAATTGATGCCTTAATAGTTAATTAAAGTATAGCTGACCATAGAGAGAAAAAACTCAGAGGTAATGGAGCGAGTCAAGAACGCGACTTCACTCCATGAGCGCTACCGGAAGTCTCCCTAATCTCGGTCCTAAATGGCTTCCCCTCTATCCTCAAACTGTGACCCCTCGTTCTGGACTTCCCCAACATCGGGAACAATCTTCCTGCATCTAGCCTGTCCAATCCCTTTAGGATCTTATACGTTTCAATCAGATCCCCCCGTCAATCTTCTAAATTCCAACGAGTACAAGCCCAGTTCATCCAGTCTTTCTTCATATGAAAGTCCTGCCATCCCAGGAATCAATCTGGTGAACCTTCTTTGTACTCCCTCTATGGCAAAGATGTCTTTCCTAGATTGGAGCAGGAGGCAGGGATTCAAGTTTTTGGATCATTGGGACCTCTTTTGGTGCAGGCGTGACCTGTACAAAAAGGACGGGTTACACTTGAATCCCGGGGGAACCAATATCCTGGCAGGGAGATTAGCGAGGGCTACTGAGGTGACTTTAAACTAGAATGGTTGGGGGGTGGGAATCAAATTAAAGAGGCTAGGCGAGAGGAGGTTAGTTCACAACAGGGGGATGGGAACCAGTGCAGAGAGACAGAGGGGTGTAAAGTGAGGGTAGAAGCAAAAAGTAGTAAGGAGAAAAGTAAAAGTGGCAGGCCGACAAATCCAGGGCAAGCATTAAAAAGGGCCACTTTTCAACATAATTGTATAAGGGCTAAGAGAGTTGTAAAAGAGCGCCTGAAGGCTTTGTGTGTCAATGCAAGGAGCATTTGTAACAAGGTGGATAAATTGAAAGTGCAGATTGTTATTAATGATTATGATATAGTTTGGATCACAGAGACATGGCTCCAGGGTGACCAAGGATGGGAGCTCAACGTTCAGGGATATTCAATATTCAGGAGGGATAGACATGAAGGAAGGGGAGGTGGGGTGGCGTTGCTGGTTAAAGATGAGATTAACGCAATAGACGTTAAGGTATGAGACGTGAATTAGCTAAGATAGACTGGCAAATGACACTTAAAGGATTGACGGTGGATATGCAATGGCAAGCATTTAAGGATTGCATGGATGAACTACAACAATTGTTCATCCCAGTTTGGCAAAAGAATAAATCAAGGAAGGTAGTGCACCCGTGGCTGACAAGAGAAATTAGGGATAGTATCAATTCCAAAGAAGAAGCATACAAATTAGCCAGAAAAAGTGGCTCACCTGAGGACTGGGAGAAATTCAGAGTTCAGCAGAGGAGGACAAAGGGCTTAATTAGGAAGGGGAAAAAAGATTATGAGAGAAAACTGGCGGGGAACATAAAAACTGACTGTAAAAGCTTTTATAGATATGTAAAAAGGAAAAGACTGGTAAAGACAAATGTAGGTCCCCTACAGACAGAAACAGGTGAATTGATTATGGGGAGCAAGGACATGGCAGACCAATTGAATAATTACTTTGGTTCTGTCTTCACTAAGGAGGACATAAATAATCTTCCAGAAATAGTAGGGGACAGAGGGTCCAGTGAGATGGAGGAACTGAGCGAAATACATGTTAGTAGGGAAGTGGTGTTGGGTAAATTGAAGGGATTAAAGGCAGATAAATCCCCAGGGCCAGATGGTCTGCATCCCAGAGTGCTTAAGGAAGTAGCCCAAGAAATAGTGGATGCATTATGATAATTTTTCAAAACTCGTTAGATTCTGGACTAGTTCCTGAGGATTGGAGGGTGGCTAATGTAACCCCACTTTTTAAAAAAGGAGGGAGAGAGAAACCGGGGAATTATAGACCAGTTAGCCTAACGTCGGTGGTAGGGAAACTGCTGGAGTCAGTTATCAAAGATGTGATAACAGCACATTTGGAAAGCGGTGAAATCATCGGACAAAGTCAGCATGGATTTGTGAAAGGAAAATCATGTCTGACGAATCTCATAGAATTTTTTGAGGATGTAACTAGTAGAGTGGATAGGGGAGAACCAGTGGATGTGGTATATTTGGATTTTCAAAAGGCTTTTGACAAGGTCCCACACAGGAGATTAGTGTGCAAACTTAAAGCACACGGTATTGGGGGTAAGGTATTGATGTGGATAGAGAATTGGTTAGCAGACAGGAAGCAAAGAGTGGGAATAAACGGGACCTTTTCAGAATGGCAGGCGGTGACTAGTGGGGTACCGCAAGGCTCAGTGATGGGGCCCCAGTTGTTTACAATATATATTAATGACTTGGATGAGGGAATTAAATGCAGCATCTCCAAGTTTGCGGATGACACAAAGCTGAGCGGCAGTGTTAGCTGTGAGGAGGATGCTAAGAGGATGCAGGGTGACTTGGATAGGTTGGGTGAGTGGGCAAATTCATGGTAGATGCAATTTAATGTGGATAAATGTGAAGTTATCCACATTGGTGGCAAAAATAGGAAAACAGATTATTATCTGAATGGTGGCTGATTAGGAAAAGGGGAGGTGCAACGAGACCTGGGTGTCATTATACACCAGTCATTGAAAGTGGGCATGCAGGTACAGCAGGCGGTGAAAAAGGCGAATGGTATGCTGGCACTTATAGCGAGAGGATTCGAGTACAGGAGCAGGGAGGTACTACTGCAGTTGTACAAGGCCTTGGTGAGACCACACCTGGAGTATTGTGTGCAGTTTTGGTCCCCTAATCTGAGGAAAGACATCCTTGCCATAGAGGGAGTACAAAGAAGGTTCACCAGATTGATTCCTGGGATGGCAGGACTTTCATATAAAGAAAGACTGGATGAACTAGGCTTGTACTCGTTGGAATTTAGAAGATTGACGGGGGGATCTGATTGAAACGTATAAAATCCTAAAGGGATTGGACAGGCTAGATGCAGGAAGATTGTTCCCGATGTTGGGGAAGTCCAGAACGAGGGGTCACAGTTTGCAGATAAAGGGGAAGCCTTTTAGGACTGAGATTAGGAAAAACTTCTTCACACAGAGAGTGGTGAATCTGTGGAATTCTCTGCCATAGGAAACAGTTGAGGCCAGTTCATTGGCTATGTTTAAGAGGGAGTTGATCTGGCCCTTGTGGCTACGGGGATCAGGGGGTATGGAGGGAAGGCTGGTGCAGGGTTCTGAGTTGGATGATCAGCCAGGATCATAATGGCAGTGCAGGCTCGAAGGGCCGAATGGCCTACTCCTGCACCTATTTTCTATGTTTCTATAATCAAACTGAAATGTAAACATATGAACAGACTCAATAATTGTGCACAGAACGAGGAGAACAGGAAATGGATGTTGTGCAGGGACAGTCAGGGTATTACACTTGAGGGAGTTTTGTTGAAGCTGGACAGCTACAGAAAAGAAGCTTCAGAAATGACGTGCAGTCCAGGTGATGATGAACTTGCAGCATCTCCCTGATGGTAATTTGTTGTGTTAAATGTTCTATGTGGATCCAAGCAGAATGAAATTCAGTCCTACTGACTTTTCTACGTTTATCTCCTTCGACAGAGCTGACCTTGTGCCTGTTTATGCTTTTGGTGAGAACGAGGTTTACCAACAGGTCCTCTTTAAGGAAGGCAGCTGGCTGCGGGCCGTTCAGAGAAAGTTCCAGAAGCTGATTGGGTTTGCCCCCTGTATTATCCAAGGTCGGGGATTTTTCTCAAGCCGTTCCTGGGGTCTGGTTCCTTACGCAAAACCCATCAACACAGTTGGTAAGTTCTGATCCCAGAGGGGTTTCCTGTAATATTGAAATACTGCGAGTGAAACACAATAACGGAATGCAAAATAAAGTGTAACAGCTATAGGGAAAGTAGAGTGCAGGTAGTTATTAAGGTGCAAGGCTCTAACAAGAGTGATTGTGAGGTCAAGAGTCCAATTTATCCTACTAGGGAATTATTCAATAGTCTTGTAACAGTGAGATAGCAGCTGTCCTTAAGCCTGGTGGGATGTACCTTCAGTCCTTTATATCTTTTTTTCTTTCAGAAGTTTTGTTTTATTTGACCAGTTCAGTGTTCTTGATTTTTATTTTAAATACGGGAAGTCTTGTCCTCTGGGAATAGTGACACTGACTTCCCATAGATCACAAAATCCTAGGGTATGACTCAGGCTTTGTGTCCAATGCACACCCTATATAAACATACAACCATTATCTTGTACTAAATAATGAGGAGGGATTTCTTTAGCCAGAGAGTGGTGAATCTGTGCAATTCATTGCCACAGCCAGCTGCAGAAGCCAAGTCATTGAGTGTATTTAAAGCAGAGGTTAATAGATTCTTGATTGGTCAGGGCATGAAGGGATACAAGAGAAGGCAGGAGATTGGGGCTGAGAAGGTAAATGGATCAACCATGATGAAATGGCAGAGCAGACTCGATGGGCCAAATGGCCTAATTCTGCTCCCGTATCTTGTGGTCTAAAAGCATTAATGGGTATTAAATAAAACTTACTTAAAAGCTATAAAGAAGCTAGGGTTGAGGTCCTAAGGTTGAGGTTCTGAACTGGAAGAAGGCCAAATTTGAAGAAATGAGAAAGGATCTAAAAGGCATGGATTGGGACAGGTTGTTCTCTGACAAGGGTACAATTGCTAAGTGGGAGGCCTTCAAAGGAGAAATTTTGAGAGTGCAGAGCTTGTATGTTCTTGTCAGGATTAAAGGCAAAGTGAGTAGGAATAAGGAACCTTGGTTCTCAAGGGATATTGCAACTCTGATAAAGAAGAAGAGAGTTGTATGACATGTATAGGAAACAGGGAGTAACTAAGGTGCTTGAGGAGTACAAAAAGTGTAAGAAAATACTTAAAGAAATCAGGAGGGCTAAAAGAAGACATGAGGTTGCCTTGGCAGTCAAAGTGAAGGATAATCTAAAGAGCTTTTACAGGTATATTAAGAGTAAAAGGATTGTAAGGGATAAAATTGGTCCTCTTGAAGATCAGAGTGGTCGCCTATGTGGGGAACCAAAAGAAATGGGGGAGATCTTAAATGGAACACACATCAAAGTTGCTGGTGAACGCAGCAGGCCAGGCAGCATCTATAGGAAGAGGTGCAGTCGACGTTTCAGGCCGAGACCCTTCGTCAGGACTAACTGAGGGAAGAGTGAGAAAGGGATTTGAAAGTTGGAGGGGGAGGGGGAGATCCAAAATGATAGGAGAAGACAGGAGGGGGAGGGATGGAGCCAAGAGCTGGACAGGTGATTGGCAAAAGGGGATACGAGAGGATCATGGGACAGGAGGTCCGGGAAGAAAGACGGGGGGGGGTGACCCAGAGGATGGGCAAGAGGTATATTCAGAGGGACAGAGGGAGAAAAAGGAGAGTGAGAGAAAGAATGTGTGCATAAAAATAAGTAACAGATGGGGTACGAGGGGGAGGTGGGGCCTAGCGGAAGTTAGAGAAGTCGATGTTCATGCCATCAGGTTGGAGGCTACCCAGACGGAATATAAGGTGTTGTTCCTCCAACCTGAGTGTGGCTTCATCTTTACAGTAGAGGAGGCCGTGGATAGACATGTCAGAATGGGAATGGGATGTGGAATTAAAATGTGTGGCCGCTGGGAGATCCTGCTTTCTCTGGCGGACAGAGCGTAGATGTTCAGCAAAGCGGTCTCCCAGTCTGCGTCGGGTCTCGCCAATATATAAAAGGCCACATCGGGAGCACCGGACGCAGTATATCACCCCACTAGGAATAGGGTTCCCCTGGTCCTCACCTACCACCCCACCAGCCTCCGGGTCCAACATATTATTCTCCGTAACTTCCGCCACCTCCAGCGGGATCCCACCACTAAGCACATCTTTCCCTCTCCCCCTCTCTCTGCATTCCGCAGGGATCGCTCCCGACACAACTCCCTTGTCCATTCGTCCCCCCCCATCCCTCCCCACTGATCTCCCTCCTGGCACTTATCCATGTAAGCGGAACAAGTGCTATACATGCCCTTACACTTCCTCCCTTACCACCATTCAGGGCCCCAAACAGTCCTTCCAGGTGAGGCATCACTTCACCTGTGAGTCGACTGGGGTGATATACTGAGTCCGGTGCTCCCGATGTGGCCTCCCGAAGGGTCTCGGCCTGAAACGTCGACTGCACCTCTTCCTACAGATGCTGCCTGGCCTGCTGCGTTCACCAGCAACTTTGATGTGTGTTGCTTGAATTTCTAGCATCTGCAGAATTCCTGTTGTTTGAGATCTTAAATGAGTTTTTTGCATCTATATTTACTAAGGAAACTGGCATGAAGTCTATGGAGTTAGAGGAAACAAGTAGTGAGATCATGGAAACTGTACAGATTGAAAAGGAGGATGTGCTTGCTGTCTTGAGGAAAATTAAAGTGGATAAATCCCCGGGACCTGACAGGGTGTTCCCTCGGACCTTGAAGGAGACTAGTGTTGAAATTGCAGGGGCCCTGGCAGATATATTTAAAATGTCGGTGTCTACGGGTGAGGTGCCGGAGGATTGGAGAGTGGCTCATGTTGTTCCATTGTTTAAAAAAGGATTGAAAAGTAATCCGGGAAATTATACGCCGGTAAGTTTGATGTCGGTAGTGGGTAAGTTATTGGAGGGAGTACTAAGAGACAGAATCTACAAGCATTTGGATAGACAGGGACTTATTAGGGAGAGTCAACATGGCTTTGTGCGTGGTAGGTCATGTTTGACCAATCTATTGGAGTTTTTCGAGGAGCTTACCAGGAAAGTGGATGAAGGGAAGGCAGTGGATGTTGTCTGCATGGACTTCAGTAAGGCCTTTGACAAGGTCCTGCATGGGAGGTTAGTTAGGAAAATTCAGTCGCTAGGTATACATGGAGAGGTGGTAAATTGGATTAGACATTGGCTCAATGGAAGAAGCCAGAGAGTAGTGGTAGAGAATTGCTTCTCAGGATGGAGGCCTGTGACTAGTGGTGTGCCACAGGGATCAGTGCTGGGTCCATTGTTATTTGTCATCTATATCAATGATCTGGATGGTAATGTGGTAAATTGGATCAGCAAATTTGCTGATGATACAAAGATTGGAGGTGTAGTGGACAGTGAGGAAGGTTTTCAGAGCCTGCAGAGGGACTTGGACCAGCTGGAAAAATGGGCTGAAAAATGGCAGATGGAGTTTAATACAGAGAAGTGTGAGATATTGCACTTTGGAAGGACAAACCAAGGTAGAACATATAGGGTAAATGGTAAGGCACTGAGGAGTGCAGTAGAACAGAGGGATCTGGGAATACAGATACAAAATTCCCTAAAAATGGCGTCACAGGTAGATAGGGTTGTAAAGAGAGTTTTTGGTACATCGGCCTTTATTAATCAAAGTATTGAGTATAAGAGCCAGAATGTTATGATGAGGTTGTATAAGGCATTGGTGAGGCCGAATCTGGAGTATTGTGTTCAGTTTTGGTCACCAAATTACAGGAAGGATATTAATAAGGTTGAAAGAGTGCAGAGAAGGTTTACAAGGATGTTGCCGGGACTTGAGAAACTCAGTTACAGAAAAAGGTTGAATAGGTTAGGACTCTATTCCCTGGAGTGTAGAAGAATGAGGGGAGATTTGATAGAGGTATATAAAATTATGATGGGTATAGATAGAGTGAATGCAAGCAGGCTTTTTCCACTGAGGGAAGGGGAGAAAAAAAAGAGGACATGGGTTAAGGATGAGGGGGGGAAAAGTTTAAAAGGGAACATGGGCTTCTTCACACAGAGAGTGGTGGGAGTATGGAATGAGCTGCCAGACAAGGTGGTAAATGCAGGTTCTTTTAAGAATAAATTGGACAGATGCATGGATGGGAGGTGTATGGAGGGATATGGTCCGTGTGCAGGTCAGTGGGACGAGGCAGAAAATAGTTTGGCACAGCCAAGAAGGGCCAAAAGGCCTGTTTCTGTGCTGTAATGTTTCTATGGTTTCTTAAATGTTACAGGAAATAACAATATGTTGGGATCTGAGCAGTGATCCATTCTGAAATCCCAAGATACCAGAGAGACATTGCTGGTAGATATGAAGTAGTCTCTTTATTTGACAAAATGAGGCCCCCCAAGCATGTTGAGACCCTTTCAGAGGAAGAGGCCTGCTCAACCTGAGATTACTTGACATTTTGTATGCCAAAGATCAAAGGGCAGTTCTATATTTACAGTGTTTCCTCTGAATTACGTACAACTTCACCTCCACCTCCTCCTATTGTGCTATTACAATACTATTGAATGGACCTCTCGTATGAGAAGATGGATTTTTAACCCCGCAGTCATGCACCTTGCACTTTATTGTCTGCCTGTACTGTACTTTCTCTGCAACTGTGCCACTTTAATCTGCATTCTGGTATTGCTGTTGCTTGTACCATTTCAATGCATTGATGTGACAAATGGCATGCAAAACAAGGTTTTCTTGCCATTCGCTATACCCTGGCACAGTAGCGTGGAGGTTAGCACAACGCTTTACCGTACTAGTGACGCAGGTTCAGTTCCTGCTGCTGCCTGTAAGGAGTTGTAAGTGTTCCATGTGACTGCTTGGGTTTCCCCAGGGTGCTCTGGTTTCTTCCCAGTGTCAAAAGGGTCAGTAGGTTAATTGGTCATTGTAAATTGTCCTGTGATTAGGCGAGGGTTAAATCGGTGGGTTGCTGGGGTGGTGTGGCTTGAAAGTCTGGAAAGGCCTGTTCTGCGCTGTATGTCAGTGAACAAATAAATTAACGTGACTGATTTTAATGCTATTTCTTTAACCACTACATCACCTGCTTTTCTTGCAGTCGGAGAGCCAATTTCGGTGCCAAAGATCGAGAACCCTAGTCCTGAGGAGATTGATCACTACCACGAGATTTACCAGCATTCCCTCGTCAAGTTGTTCAACAAATACAAAATTAAGTTTGGCCTCTGCGAATCAGACTACCTAGAAGTGATTTAAAGAAATGCCTTATTTTAATAACCCACATTCCGTCGGCAATTTGACAGGAACCACCCCCGCCAACCCTGAACAGAGTTGAATTTTTGTAGCTCTCTTCACCACTGTACTACTGACTACCAAGAGCCACCGATCAGTATTTTGTCTAATTGTAAAGGAAAATTACTTTTGTGAAGAAATGCTTTGAATTTTCCAAATCAAAGATTTTAACAGAATGTTTTGTCTTTTCATTGCACTCTGGCCACCTAATTAGGTACAGGAGTGGAACCCAGTGTGGTTTTCTGCTGAATCCACCCTCTTCAAGGTTCAATGTGTTGTGCATTCAGATTTGCTCTTTTGCACGCTACTGCTGTAACACCTGGTTATTTGAGTTACTGTCACCTTCCTGTCAGATTGAACCAGTCTGGCCATCCTCCTCTGACCTCAAGGTGACAGAACTGCCACTCACTGTATGTTTTTTTGCACCATTCTCCGTAAACTCTAAAGACTCTGCAGAAAAATCCCAGAAGATCAGCAGTTTCTGAATACACAAACCATTCTATCTGACCTGAAAATGATTGTTGGTGCCAAAGCCATTTAGATCACATTTCTTCCAATTCTGATGTTTGGTCTGAACAACTGAACCTCTTGACTAGATCGGCATTGAGTTGCTGCCTCATGATTGGCTGATTAGATTAGATATTTGCATTAACAAGCCGTTGTACAAGTGTACCCAATTAAGTGGCCACTGAGTGTATGTAGTCTTGTGATTATGTTTCCTTAAAACTAGACAGTCCATTGAATTACTTAATCAAATTGTTAATCAGTGGGACTGTTTTCAATGTTTAAAATGCACATAACAATGCAATTCTCTTGTCCACCAACTCTCTTAACAGGAGAGAAAAAAGGCCAAAGCTGAACTGAATTATTTTTTCTTTGCACCTTAATTTTTTAATTTAGACTGTGCCCTCATTAATCTATTTGTAGGAGGCTAACTAGGTGTTTTCGAGGTAGCACAGAGAGGAGGGAAATATATTCATAAATGCATTCTGTCCTTGTATTTCAGTGTGATAGACACTTGTACAATTAAATAGTTGACAGCAAACATCAATGCAGGTAAAGGAAGTAAATATTTATTTTTTATTTAATTAGCAATACAGCACTGTACCAGAGCCCTTTGCCCAGTTGCACCCTTGTGACCAATTAACCAACTAACCTGCAAGTTTTTGGGATGTGGGAGGAAAGCAGGGCACCCGGAGGAATTCCCATGCGGTCACAGGGAGAACGTCTAAAAACACCTTCCAGTCAGCACTGGAGATTGAACCCGGGCCGCTGGCGGTGTTAGCATTGCGCTAACCGCTACACTACTACCGTGTTTCTCTTTCCCCCCCCCCCCCCCGCCAATTGTAAACACCTACAGGTAAGTAGGTTAATTGGACAAATGGGTGTAATTGGGTGGTGCGGACTTGTTGGCCTTTACTGTATCTCAAAATAAAATCAGTACAATTCTTCTCTGGAGGAGGATTAATCAGCAGCTCTAGTTTGGAAGGACAGACATCTGTGCTGTCACAAGGGAGCAAGTAGATGTCTTGATCATGGTTTAAAAGTGGGTACAGGTTGCTATATCCGTCCTCCCTGCACTTTATTGAGTCCTGATGATTGGACGTTCAACTTCGAGGTTTGGGACCTAATGGTAGATGTCGACCCTAAAACAAAAATACACCTCTTCCTCTTGCTCCCTCCTTGTCTTTGGTGTACTTTATCAGAACTTGTTTACATCCAGCCAACTGAAGAAAAGCCATACTGTATACATCTAAGTATTCTATTTTTGAAATGAAATGTTAATGTGTTTCCAATGTTTCGAGCAAGTGACATTCCATGGTTCATTCTGCTGATGTTTTCTTGCTATCTTTCCCACCGCAGTGCACACTTTTGTACAGACTGTGGAGATGAATAAAATCTACTTTTTTTTATTTAAAAAAAAGCACTCGTGTCATGTGGTTAAATTGCAGAGCGGGTGGGGGGGGGAGGACGTATGCAGTAAATGGACAGAACTAGTTCAAGTTTAATTCTCGTTCAGCAATGTTCATGTATATAGCTAAATGAAACTTTTCTTATTTATTTGCTAAGATACAGCACAGAACTGGCCCTTCAAGCCATGCTGCCCAGCTTCAACCATAACCTAATCACAGGACACACCACTAGGGAGCACCACAGTACCACCACTGAACCATCTTGTCTTGAGGAACCAGGAGAAACTGGTTTCTCCCCAGGTTATAAAAAGTGTTCGTTCCAGAGAACTGTTCATAAATGCCTGGATTAGAGAGCATGTCTTATGGGGACAGGCTGAGTGAGCTGAAACTTTTCTCCAGAAAGGAGGAGGATAAGCGGTGACTTGACAGAAGTGTCAAAGGCATAGATCGAGTGGACAGCCAGAGACACTTTTCCAGGGCAGAAGAAGGCATAATCTTAGTATTTTGAGGAAAGCAAAGGTGGAGGGGTGGGGTATATCAGAGATAGCTGTTTCTTTTATACACAGAATGTTGGGTGCATGGAACACTGTCAGGAGTGGAGGTTGAGGCAGATACAGCAAGAATATTTAAGGTGACTGGAGGAAAGTATAGGGGGGATATCAGGTAGGTTTTTCCCCAGAGTGGTGGTAAATGGAGCACCCTGCCAAGAATGCTGGTCAAGGTAGATACACTAGGGACATTTAAGAGAGTCTTAGTTAGGCAGATGGGTGTAAGGAAAATGGAGGGCTGTGTGGGAGGGAAGGGTTAGGTTGAGGTTGTGGGCCAAAGGGCCTGCGCTGCTGTTATGTTCTATGATGTTATGAAAAGATGACAGTGTGGACAGCAGGAGACTGATCCCAGCGGAGTAGAAGATTGAGAACTACAGGTCATGAGGGGGGAAGTGAACTGAGAGTGATGGGAGCACAAGTGCAACTGGAATCTGGAAGGCGCTGTCTTCAGGTGTGGTGGAGGCAGGACCCATTAGAGTCGTAGTCTCTCAGCACAAAGACAGGCCTTTTGGGCCATCTAGACCATGCGCACCAAGATCCATTTGCCCAAGTTTGGCCTACCATCTGTCAATCTGCATACCTGTCTAAATCTCTTAAAGTTGCCTGTAACTTTCCAGTGGGAATTGGTGAGGAAGGATCCTGGAGTAAGGATCTATTGCCCACAACGGGCTGAGTGGCCGTTTCTGCTGCTGTACCCATTCTATGACTCTGAGTACAATGGAAATGGGGCGGGGGGGGAGGAGAAGAGGATCGGTTGGGCTACGACGAGGTCAGGCCGCACTTGGAGTATCGTGGGCAGTTTTGGGCCCCTTTCCTATGAAAGGATGTGCTGGCATTGAGATGCTTCAGAGGAGGTTCACGAGAATGGCTCTGGGAAGGAAAGGGTTAATGCATGAGAAGAATTTGGCTCTGGGCCTGTTACTCAGAAAACTGAGGAGAGGGGATCTTATTTAACCTATTCAAAGGCAACTACAACAAAGTGGACAGTGGAGAGGATATTTCCTATAGTGGGGGAGTCTAGGGCCAGAGGGCACAGCCTCAGGATAGAAGGAATAAATCAGCCATGGTGGAATGACGGAACAGACTCGATGGGCTGATTGGCCTAATTCTGCTCCTATGTCTTATGGTTTTCTGAAGGCGTTATCCCGCAGCCCATTCAGTTTTCTTCTCATTTTCACTCCTGGACTGGACTGGACAACCTATATACGAGAGCAGACCACACTGGTTGGATGAACAAAGGTGCACCTTGTTCAGGCTTCCCTGCAGAGGTGTTGGTCTGTGGTCACTTGGTTGACCTTGCTAGAACCTCCCTGGTCTTGATGCACAATGACTACTGAACGTCCATCCACCCTCAACAGCAATGTCCAAGCATTGGCCGGACCGGCCATCATGGCGTTCCCTCCTTATCAACCTTCTGAGTGGCGCTGACCATCTGTTTCAGCCTCCTCATCCCTAGCTGGAGGTTCTTGTGCGTGAAGTAGAACAGGATGGGGTCCAGCACGCTGTTCATGCTGGCCAGGGGCCTGGTGGACTTGTAGGCCCGGGCAAAGCGCTGAAGTGTCTCGCAGGGCACGGAATGCTGCGCACGCACAATCAGGTACATTGTCTTTGTTAGGTGGAAAGGTACAAAGCTGATTACGAACACCGTAGCCACGATGACCACCATCCTCAGCGCCCTGAGCCTTCTCTGCTGGTTGGCAAGTCCCAGGAGCTGGTCGGGCCTGCTGAGGACCATCACCATGGCGCAGTAGCAAGCCAGCAGCCCGATGAAGGGGATGGCGAAGCCCACCACCGTCAGGGTGATTCCATAGGGGAAGTAATGGCGGGAGAACTCAGGGCTGCTCAGGTCATAACAGACTGTACGGTTCCTCTGTATGCCAGTCGTGGCAAATCTCCAGGTGGGAGCGCACTCTGCCAGAACTAGGACCCAAACCAAGCCACAGACTGTCCAGGCAAACCTGGGACCCCGCTTCTTGTGCCACAGGCTCAATGGGTAGCAGATGCCAATATAGCGCTGGAGGCTGATGCAGGTGAGAAAGAGGATGCTCCCGTGGAGGTTAGCGTAGAACAGGAACCGCACGGCCTTGCACGCTATCTCACCAAAGGGCCAGTAGTCCATGTGGATGTAGTTGTAGATCAGGAGAGGGAGGGAGCACACGTATAAGATGTCAGCCATGGCGAGGTTGAGCATGTAGATGGTGTTCTTGGTCAGGACCTTGCCAGAGAGCCAAATATGGACCACCACTGTCAAGTTCAACATTATCCCAAGGATCAGCACCACTGTGTAAGTGACGGGGAGAAGGATGTTCTTGAACTTCTCCTGGAAGGTGCAGCCACTGTTACCTGGGACCGAGGTAGAATTCTCCATGTCTCAAACACGTTAAAACCAGGTCACATCTCGAGGAAGTCTCCCACCAGCTCAGATCGACTCATGTCCCTCCCGATCCAGAGGCGAGGCCCTCACCAGGTGGACCTAGGGTGCAATGATAGGGTTAGCTTCTTGATTGAGGTCCCCTCATGACAGGAAGGATGTGGAAGCTTTAGAGAGGGTGTAGGGGAGATTTACCAGGACACTGCCTGGATTTGAGAGCATTTCTTATGAGGAGAGGTTGAGCAAGCTGGGGCTTTTCTCTTCGAAACAAAGGAGGAAGAGAGGTAACTTGATAGAGGTGTAGAAGATGATAAGAGGCATAGAAAGCAGAGGGTGCAGAGGAAGATTTGCCAGGATGCTGATAGCTCTACATTAATCCCAAACACAAGATGCTGGAATTCCAGAGCAACACACACAAAATGCTGGAGGAGCTCAGCAGGGCAGGTAGTATCTATGGAGGGGAATAAACAGTCGATATTTCAAGCTGAGATTCTTCATCAGGACCTAAACCAATCCTGTTTTACCCTTCCCTCAATTCTCATTAGCAACCAAGAGATCCCACCACTTGCCTTCACACACAGGGCAATTTACATGGGCCAACTAACCCACTGACTCACATGAACTGGAAGGTCAAATTTGAAGGAAGAATACAGGGTTAATGACAGGATTCTTAGCAGTGTGGAGGAACAGAAGGATCTTAGGGTCCATCCCTCAAAGTTGCTGTGCAAGCTGACAGGATTGTTAAGAAGGCACATGATGTGTTGACCTTCATCTGACTGAATGGTGCCAGAACAACCTCTCACTCAATGTCAACAAAACCACAACCACAGGGCTGATTACTGACTACAGGAGGAGGAAACTGGAGGTCCGTGAGCTAGTCATCGGCAGCTGATCAGAGGTGGAGAGGGTCAGCAACTTGAAATTCCTTGGTATTATCATTTCAGAGGATCCAGCACATTACAAAAACGGCAAGGCAGTGCCTCTACTTTCTTAGAAGTTTGAGAAGCATTGGCTTGTCACCTAAAACTTTAACAAACTTCTATAGATGTGCGGTGGAGAGTATGTGGACTGGGTACTTCACTGCCTGGTATGGAAACACCAATGCCCATGAATGGAAAAGCCTGCAAAAAGCAGTGCATCATGAGTAAAGTCCTCCCCACCATTGAGCACATCTCCAGGGAGCACTGTCACAGGAAAGCAGTATCCATCATCAACAACCCCACCACCTAGGCCGTACACTCTTCTCACTGCTGCCATCAGGAAGAAGATACAAGAGCCTCAGGACTCTCAAACACCAGGTTCAGAGATGGTTATTACCCCTCAACCATCAGGCTCTTGACTCAAAGGGGATAGCTCCACTCAACTTTATTTGCCCCATCATTGAAATGTTCCCACAACCACTTTCAAGGACTCTTCATCTCATATTCTCAATATTTATTGCTTATTTATTTATTATTATTATTTCTTTCTTTTTATATTCGCACAGGTTGTTGTCTGTTGCACTTTAGTTGTTCCTCTGACTTTGCTGGGTGCAGTCTTGCAATTTATTCTGTCGTGTTTCTTTGAACTTTCTGTGAATGTCCGCAAGAAAAAGAATCTCAGGGTTGTATATGGTGACATGTATGTACGTTGATAATAAATTTACTTCGAACTTTGAACATTGAGTATACTTGTATCATATTGTAAGTTAGGTTGTCCGACTTCGAAATCAACAATTTAGTAGTGGAAAAATGCAGTTACTGGTCTGGAACCTGGAGAAGCAGGAAGCAGTCTTAGTAACAATTATTATCACAGAATAAACATCATCATCATTATTATTTGTCACATCATATGAACCGGGCGATTGTGGTCTTTCCATGACCATGATTGTTCTTGGTAAGTTTTTCTACAGAAGTGATTTGCCATTTCCTTCTTCTGGGCAGTGTCTTTACAAGACGGGTGACCCCAGCCATTGTCAATACTCTTCAGAGATTGTCTGCCTGGCGTCAGTGGTTGCAGAACCGAGACTTGTGATTTCCACCAGCTGCTCGTACGACCATCCACCACCTGCTCCCATGGTTTCACATGACCCTGATCGGGGGGCTAAACAGGTCATAGTCATACTTTATTGATCCCGGGGGAAATTGGTTTTCGTTACAGTTGCACCATAAATAATTAAATAGTAATAAAACCATAAATAGTTAACTAGTAATATGTAAATTATGCCAGTAAATTATGAAATAAGTCCAGGACCAGCCTATTGGCTCAGGGTGTCTGACCCTCCAAGGGAGGAGTTGTAAAGTTTGATGGCCACAGGCAGGAATGACTTCCTATGACGCTCTGTGTTGCATCTTGGTGGAATGAGTCTCTGACTGAATGTACTCCTGTGCCCAACCAGTACATTATGTAGTGGATGGGAGACATTGACCAAGGTGCTACACTTTGCCCAAGGGTGACCTGCAAATAGTGGAGGGAAGGAGTGTCTTACACCTCCTTTGGTAGAGACGTATCTCCACCCCACCACCCATATGAGAGGGTTAGATAGAGTAATTTCAAGTAGGCTCTTTCCATGGAGATTGGGTGGCACTAGAACTAGAGGTCATGGATTAAGAGAGAAAAGTGAAATGTTTAAGGAGAACATGAGCTCTTCACTCAGAGGATGGTGAGAGTGTGAAACGAGCTGTTGGGGGAGTGGTGGGTAAGCGGTGGAGAGTATGTGGACTGGGTACTTCACTGCCTGGTATGGAAACACCAATGCCCATGAATGGAAAAGCCTGCAAAAAGCAGTGCATCATGAGTAAAGTCCTCCCCACCATTGAGCACATCTCCAGGGAGCACTGTCACAGGAAAGCAGTATCCATCATCAACAACCCCACCACCTAGGCCGTACACTCTTCTCACTGCTGCCATCAGGAAGAAGATACAAGAGCCTCAGGACTCTCAAACACCAGGTTCAGAGATGGTTATTACCCCTCAACCATCAGGCTCTTGACTCAAAGGGGATAGCTCCACTCAACTTTATTTGCCCCATCATTGAAATGTTCCCACAACCACTTTCAAGGACTCTTCATCTCATATTCTCAATATTTATTGCTTATTTATTTATTATTATTATTTCTTTCTTTTTATATTCGCACAGGTTGTTGTCTGTTGCACTTTAGTTGTTCCTCTGACTTTGCTGGGTGCAGTCTTGCAATTTATTCTGTCGTGTTTCTTTGAACTTTCTGTGAATGTCCGCAAGAAAAAGAATCTCAGGGTTGTATATGGTGACATGTATGTACGTTGATAATAAATTTACTTCGAACTTTGAACATTGAGTATACTTGTATCATATTGTAAGTTAGGTTGTCCGACTTCGAAATCAACAATTTAGTAGTGGAAAAATGCAGTTACTGGTCTGGAACCTGGAGAAGCAGGAAGCAGTCTTAGTAACAATTATTATCACAGAATAAACATCATCATCATTATTATTTGTCACATCATATGAACCGGGCGATTGTGGTCTTTCCATGACCATGATTGTTCTTGGTAAGTTTTTCTACAGAAGTGATTTGCCATTTCCTTCTTCTGGGCAGTGTCTTTACAAGACGGGTGACCCCAGCCATTGTCAATACTCTTCAGAGATTGTCTGCCTGGCGTCAGTGGTTGCAGAACCGAGACTTGTGATTTCCACCAGCTGCTCGTACGACCATCCACCACCTGCTCCCATGGTTTCACATGACCCTGATCGGGGGGCTAAACAGGTCATAGTCATACTTTATTGATCCCGGGGGAAATTGGTTTTCGTTACAGTTGCACCATAAATAATTAAATAGTAATAAAACCATAAATAGTTAACTAGTAATATGTAAATTATGCCAGTAAATTATGAAATAAGTCCAGGACCAGCCTATTGGCTCAGGGTGTCTGACCCTCCAAGGGAGGAGTTGTAAAGTTTGATGGCCACAGGCAGGAATGACTTCCTATGACGCTCTGTGTTGCATCTTGGTGGAATGAGTCTCTGACTGAATGTACTCCTGTGCCCAACCAGTACATTATGTAGTGGATGGGAGACATTGACCAAGGTGCTACACTTTGCCCAAGGGTGACCTGCAAATAGTGGAGGGAAGGAGTGTCTTACACCTCCTTTGGTAGAGACGTATCTCCACCCCACCACCCATATGAGAGGGTTAGATAGAGTAATTTCAAGTAGGCTCTTTCCATGGAGATTGGGTGGCACTAGAACTAGAGGTCATGGATTAAGAGAGAAAAGTGAAATGTTTAAGGAGAACATGAGCTCTTCACTCAGAGGATGGTGAGAGTGTGAAACGAGCTGTTGGGGGAGTGGTGGGTAAGGGATTGATTTGAATATTTAAAAGAAATTTAGATAGGTCATGGATGGGAGGGGTATATGGAGGGGTCTGGTCTGGGTGAAAGTTGATGGGACTAGGCAAATTATTGGTTTGGCACAGACTAGATGGACCAAAGGGCCTGTTTCTCGAACATAGCTAGAACATAGAAATCTACAGCACATTTCTGGCCCTTCGGCCCACAATGTTGTGCCGACCATATAATCAACTCTAGAAACTGCCCAGAATTTCCCTACCACATAGCCCTATTTTTTTCTAAGCTCCATGTATGTATCTAAGGGTCTCTTAAAAGACCCTATTGTACCTGTCTATACAACCATCACTGGCAATGCATTCCACACACAGACCACTCACTGTGTAAAAAAAACTTACCTCCGACATTACCCCTGTACCTACTTCCAAGCACCTTAAAACTATGCTCCTTGGGTTAGCTATTTCAGCCCTGGGAAAAAGCCTCTGAGGAAAGACATCTTTGCCATAGAGGGAGTACAAAGAAGGTTCACCAGATTGATTCCTGGGATGGCAGGACTTTCATATGAAGAAAGACTGGATGAATTGGGCTTGTACTCGTTGGAATTTAGAAGATTGAGGGGGGATCTGATTGAAATGTATAAAATCCTAAAGGGATTGGACAGGCTAGATGCAGGAAGATTGTTCCCGATGTTGGGGAAGTCCAGAACGAGGGGTCACAGTTTGAGGATAGAGGGGAAGCCTTTTAGGACCGAGATTAGGAAAAACTTCTTCACACAGAGAGTGGTGAATCTGTGGAATTCTCTGCCACAGGAAACTGTTGAGGCCAGTTCATTGGCTATATTTAAGAGGGAGTTAGATATGGCCCTTGTGGCTACGGGGATCAGGGGGTATGGAGGGAAGGCTGGGGCGGGGTTCTGATCATAATAAATGGCGGTGCAGGCTCGAAGGGCCGAATGGCCTACTCCTGCACCTATTTTCTATGTTTCTATGTTTCTAACCACACGATCAATGCCCCTTATCATCTTATACACCTCTATCAGGTCACCTCTCATCCTCCATTGCTCCAAGGATAAAAGGCCAAGTTTACTCAACCTATTCTCATAAGGCACAATCTCCAATCCAAGCAACATCCTTGTAAATCTCCTCTGCACTCTCTCTATAGTATCCACATCCTTCCTGTAGTGAGGTGACCAGAAATGAATACAGTACTCCAAGTGGGGTATAACTAAAGTTCTAAAACCATAAGATATAGGAGCAGAAGTAGGCCATTCGGCCCATTGAGTCTGCTCGTCATTCAATCATGGGCTGATCCAATTCTTCCAGTCATCCCCACTCCCCTGCCTTCTCCCCATACCCTTTGATGCCCTGGTTAATCAAGAACCTATCCATTTCTGCCTTAAATGCACCCAATGACTTGGCCTCCACAGCTGCTCGTGGCAACAAATTCCACAGATTTACCACCCTCTGACTAAAGTAATTTCTCCACATCTCTGTTCTAAATGAACGCCCTTCAATCCTGAAATCGTGCGCTTTTGTCCTAGACTCCCCTACCATGGGAAATAACTTTGCCATATCTAATCTGTTCAGGCCTTTAAGCATTTGGAATGTTTCTATGGGATCCCCCCCTCATTCTCCTGAACTCCAGGGAATACAGCCCAAGAGCTGCCAGACGTTCCCCATACAGTAACCCTCTCATTTCTGGAATCATTCTCATGAATATTCTCTGAACCCTCTCCAATGTCAGTATATCCTTTCTAAAATAAGGAGCCCAAAACTGCACACAATACTCCAAGTGTGGTCTCACGAGTGCCTTATAGAGCCTCAACATCACAACCCTGCTCTTATATTCTATACCTCTAGAAATGAATCCCAATATTGTATTCACCTTCTTTACCACCAACTCAACCTGGAGGTTAACCTTTAGAATATCCTGCACAAGGATCCTAAGTCCCTTTACATCTCTGCATTTTGAATTCTCTCCCCATCTAAAAAATAATCTGCTGGTTTATTTATTCCACCAAAGTGTGTGACCATACACTTTCCAACATTGTATTTCATTTGCCACTTCTTTGCCCATTCCCTGAAACTATCTAAGTCTCTTTGCATGCTCTCTGTTTCTTCAACACTACCCGCTCCTCCACCTGTCTTTGCATCCTTGTTTTGTAGAGCTGTAACATTACCTCTCGACTCTTGAGCACAATCCCACAGTTAACGAAGGCCAACACACCATACGCCTTCTTTAACAACACTGTCAACCAGCACGGCAGCTTTGAGTGTCCTACGGAATGGACCCCAAGATCTCCCTGATACTCCACACTGCCAAGAGGCTTACCATTTATATTATATTCTGTCTTCCAAGTTGACCTATCAAAATGAACCACTTCACACTTGTCTGGGTTGAACTCCATCTGCCCCTTCTCAGCTGAGTTCTGCATCCTCACCCCCAAACGCTGTAATGTTCTATGACTCCATAACAAAACAATCAGATTCTCATAAAAGTCCCCCTCGGAGAGAGAACGTGCCATCCTTACTCATTCTGGGCTCTATATGATTCTTCAATAGCCGATCAATCCTCTTGATTGTCCAGGAAGGAAAGAAATAGACTGATAGAGTCCCACAGCACGGGAAAAGACCCTTCTACCCATCTAGTCCATACCAACCAAGATTCCCACCTCACGGTAATGTTATGTGTTTGTTCCAGAGCACAGTGCGCTGTGTCCGGAGGGTAAGGAACAAAAGGCCTGGTTTCCAAATTTCTTTTAAATGTTGAAATCGAACCTGTATCCACCACTTCCACAAGAAGCTCGTTTCACACTCTCACCACCCTCAGAGTGAAGAAGCTCCCCCTAGCGTTCCTCTTAAATGTTTCACAGTCTCACAGTACAGAAACAGGCCCATCATCCCAACAAGTCCATGCTGACCAAGATTCCTATCCAAGCCAGATCCATTTGCCAGCGTTTGACCCACATCTCTCCAAACATGTCCTGAACATGTCCTGTGTTTAGACATAATATCTCCAAAGTGTCTTTTAAACATTGTTACTGTATCTGCCTCAACAACGTCCTCTAGCAGTTATCCCAAATACAGACCACCCTCTGGGTGAACATGTTGTTTCTCAGGTCCCTATTAAATCTCTCCCTCCTCACCCTAAATCTATGCTCTCTAGTACTTGATTCCCCAGCCCTGTGACCATTCACCCTATTTATGCTCCTCATACAGTACTGTGCAAAAGTCTTAGGTTGATTGATAAGTTTGTGGCCTAAGGTAGAAGGAGTCAATTTTAGAAAACCTAGCACATTTATTTTTAAAATCATCTCCTTCTACCTTAGGCCACAAACTTATCAATCACTCCTGATGTGTTATTAACTTCAAACTTTCTGCATAATCACTCAAAGAGTTAACCTGCATGTGCATGTAACGAGAGCTGTATAACACATCTCTTTCTACCTTAGGCCACGAACTTATCAATCACTCCTGCTGTGGACACTTTCTGGAGGTCCAAGGTCCGTATGCTCTACGACCGCTGGACTAAGTGTGTAAATGTAGAAGGGGACTATGTTGAAAAATAAATGTGCTAGGTTTTTTAAAATTGACTGCTTCTACCTCAGGCCATGAACTTATCAATCACCCCTCGTGTGTGTGTGTGTGTGTGTGTGTGTGTGTGTGTGTGTGTGTGTGTGTGTGTGTGTGTATGTATATATATATATACACACACACACACACACACACACACATATAGCTAAGGTACTAAGACTTCTGCACAGTTCTGTAGTAACTTTATGTATTGCACTGTATTGTTGCTAAAAAAAAACTCACAAATTTCATGACATATGTGAGTGATGATAGATCTGATTCTGATGTGGGTCTCTATTGTGGGTGGAGAGTGGGAAGGGGCAGGGAGAGGGAATTGTGGCTGGGAAAAGGGGAAGAGAGAGGGGAGGGGGCGGGAAGCATCAGAGAGACGTTCTATAATGATCAATAAACCAATTGTTTGGGTCTATTGGGCCATGAACTGCCCCCGGTGCTCCTTCTGCCACCTGTCCAACACCCCTCCCACAGCACTCCACCCTCGCCATTCCCAAAATCTTTTTCTTCTGCCAGAATTGCAAACTCGCTTTCCGCTCCATGTTGACAAGTACAGTGCTGTGCTAAAGTACTGTCAATGTGTCTAAGACTTTTGCACATTACTGTAATTCTATACATTTCCGTAGGATCACTCATCATTCTCCTACCAATACCCTCTACAAGTTTATGCCCCTTCACTAAATCGCCCTTCGAACAGTACAGTAATGTACCAGTTAGCGCCACGTTTTACAGCATTAGCGAACACCAATCGGGGTTCAGCTCCCTGCGTGTGTGTCTTCCGGGTGCTCCAGTTTCCTATCGCATTCTAAAGACATATACATTGGGGTTACCGAGTTGTGGGCATGCACCGTTGACAATGCAAGCATGGCAACACTTGTGGGCTGCCCCCAGCACAGCCTCAGACTGTGTTGGTTGTTGATGCAAACAATGCATTTCATTGTATAGTTCAATGTACGTGTGTCAAATAAAGCTAATCCTTAATCTAACCCCGTGCTTGATCTTGGCCAAAGAGACTTCTCACCTGTTGAAGGATCACCATCGCTCCTTAAATCCCGGCAGCGGCCATCCAGCACGTAAACCTGATAAAAAGCAGAAAAAAGCAAGTAAAGGGTCAGCGGATGGTCTCACCCTCCTTTTCAGGTGCACATATTACTCATAATATCAATTAATTGTCAATATTAGGCCATAGCCCTTCACACAGACAAAGCAGTCCCTACTATCGAGCACATCTACAAGGAGCGCTGCCATAAGAAAGTAGCATCCCTCATCAAGGACCCCCAAAATCCAGGCCATGCTCCCTTCCTGCTACTACCATCAGTCAGAAGGTACAGGAACATTAGGTGCCACACCACCAGGTTCAGGAACAGTTATCACCCTACAGCCATCAGGCTCCTGAACCAGTGTGGATAACTCCACTCATCTCAACTCTGAACTGATTCCACAACCTATGGACTCACTTTCAAGGACTTTACAACTCGTGTTCTCAGTGTTACTAATTTACTCCGGGTATTCTGGTTTTCTCCCACATCCCAAAGACATACAGCATAGGTTGGGGCTAGTAAGTGGTGGGCACACTATGTTGGCGCCGGAACTCAAATTGCAACAACTTGAATTGTGGAGGTGTTGATGCAAAACAACCTGTTTCACTGTGATTCAATGTTTTAAATTAATGTGAGAATGTGAGAAATAAAACTAATCTTTAGATTTCACTCCTCAGCCTCCTCTGTCTAAAGAACCCCAGCGAAGCCAATCTCTAAGTATGAGAGATTGTACAGATGCTGAAAATCCAGAGCAGCACACACAAAATGCCGGAGAAACTCGGCAGATCAGGCAGCATCTATGAAAAGGAATAAAGAATTGACGTTTCAGGCCAAGACCCTTTTTCAGATTTGGATCTGGTGCTCCCGGTGTGGCCTCCTGTATGTCTGTGCGACCAATATTCCCCTTAAGGCATGCATGTTTGCAAGTGCACACATGTCTTTTGCTAGAAGTTCACAAAGGAATTTAAACTGCGCACGAAAGGTTGTCGCCCTCTACCTCATTGACACGTTAAGTATATTTCATGATCGTACACGATCACATTTCCTTTTCCGGTTTCTGATGTGGTCAGTGTTGACAACGTGGAGTTTATAATGACTTGTTTGCAGATTTTAGAACTGGCTTAATTATAATGTTTTAATTGAATAAATTATTGATTCACTATGTCAAATTCCAAAGAAGCAAAGGGTGTGAAGCGTAAAAGAACTGCTAGTTCATTTAAAGCAGAATGGCTTAATGAAACAGTAGAAACTGCTACACTAGAAGCTCATGAGGTCAGGAATGTGCAGCTACAAGAAATATTTATGCACAATACAGAAACTGGTGTTATCTGTGTGTATTGTCATGATGCAAAAGTTGCTGGAGAATTTTCAGGTGGAAAGAAGAGGAGTGATATTTGGAAACTTGACTTTTTAAAGCGTCATTTAGCAAGCAAATCACATATGGATGGTGTGCAAGAGCTCTGGCGAGAAAATCCTTTATTACCTGCTACAGGCCTGCTACATATGTTCATATGTTTTGTGAAAGTGCAGATGAACAAGAGTGAAAACAATCAAACCCAGAGGAGATCACAGTTCTTGTTGTGAGTGCTTTGCTAGCTGTTAAAATGAATACTTCTATACATAAAATTCAGTGCTGACATGTCACTGTGCAAAAAACTGAACAGCAAAAGATTTTTGCACACACTGGTCATTACAAGTTAGAGAGAACATTATGTGCGACATGACGTAGATTGGGAGATTGCTTCATTGAGCACATTCACTCCGTCTGCCACAAAAAAAAATTGAGATCACAAAACCATAACACATAGGAGCAGTATTTGGCCATTTGGCCCACCAAATCTTCTCCATCATTTCATCATGGTTGATACAATTTTCCTCTCAGCTCTAATCTGCTGCCTTCTCCCAGTATACCTTCAAGCCCTGACCAATCAAGAATCTATGAACCTCTACCTTAAATATACATAAAGACTTGGCTTTGCTACAGCCACGTGCAGCAAAGAATTCCACAGATTCACTCTCTCTGGCTAAAAAAATTCCTCATCTCTGTTCTTAAAGGACACCCCTCTATTCTGAGGCTGTGTTCTCTTGTCTTAGACTCTGTCACCATGGGAAACATCCCCTTCACATCCACTCTATCAAAGCCTTTCATCATTCAATAGGTTTCAATAAGGTCACCCCTCATTCTTCTGAATTCTAGTGAGTAGAGGCCAGGAGACATCAAACACTCTTCATATGACAAGCTATTCAATCCTGGAATTATTTTCGTGAACATCCTTTGAATTCTCTCCAGTTTCAGCACATCCTTTCTAAGATATTATTTCTCTAGCATTGTTTTCCAGTGGTTTGATATCCCTTTTATACTTTATGTATTTGAAGAAACTTTTGGTACCCTCCTCAACATATTGGGTAGCTTACTTTTGTATTCCATCTTTACCTTCTTAATGACTTTTTTAGATGTCTTCTGTTGGATTTTAAAAGCTTTCCAATGCTCTAACTTCCCACTAATCTTTGCTCTATTATATGCCCTCTCTGTGGCTTTCATATTGGCTTTGACTTCTCTTGTTCTCCACAGTTGTGTCATCTTGCCTTTAGAATACTTTTTCCTCTTTATATATCCTGTGCCCTCCAAATTGCTTCCAGAAATTCCAGCAATTGCTGTTCTGCTGTCATCCCTGCCAGTGCTCTTTTGGAATCAATTCTGGCCAACTCCTCTCTCACGCCTCTGTAATTCCCTTTACTCCACTGTAATGCTGATACATCTGAATTTAGCTTCTCCTTCTCAAATTTCAGGGTGAATTCGACCATATCATGATCACTTTCTCCTAAGGGTTCTTTTACCTTAAGTTCTTAAATCAATTCCGGTTCTTTGCACAACACCCAATCCAGAATAGCTGATCCCCTGGTGGGGTCAGCCCCAAGCTGCTCTAAAAAGCCATCTCGTAGGCAGTCTAGAAATTTCCCCTACTGGTATCCAGCACCAACCTGATTTTCCCAATCTTCCCCCATGACTATAGTAACATTGTCTTTTAGGCATGCATTTTCTCTCTCTAATTTTCTAACTTGTATGCCATATCTTTACTACTGTTTGGGGGTTTGAATACAACTCTCATCAGGGTATTTTTTTTTTTGCAGTTCCTTAGCTCTATCCACAATGATCAATACCTTCTGACCCTATGTCACCTCTTTCTAATGACTTAATTTCATTTTTTACCAACAGAGCAACACTGGCCCCTCTGACATCCTGACTGTCTCCTCATCTTCAGCACCATTATCTGCCTTTCCTCCAACTCTTCTTGCATTGAAACATACGCAGCTCTGGACACTAGTCACACCATGGTCAGCCTTTTGAATGTTGACTTTGTCTGAGGTCTTGTCAATATCTGCCTCCACAACCTCTCCACGATCTGTTCTGGCATTCTGGTTCCCGTCCCCCTGCAACTCTAGTTTAAACCCCACCGTGCAGCATTGACAAACCTTCCCGCTTGGATATTAGTCTCTCTCCAGTTCAGGTGCAAACCGTCCCTTCTGTACAGGTCCCACCTTCCCTGGAAGAGAGCCCAATGATCCAAAAACCTTATGCCCTCCCTCCTTAGCTACGTATTAAACTACTACTTCTAGCTTCACTAGCACATGGCACAGGTAGCAATCCTGAGATCACAACTCTGGAGGTCCTGACCTTTAACTTAGTACCATACTCCCTGAACTCCCTATGCAGAACCTCACCACTCATCCTACCCATGTCCTACAAGGACCACAACTTCAGTCTGTTCATCCTCCCACTTAAGAAGAGTGGGATTTCATTCTCCCATCCAATCCCATTCCATCCCAATGCTCTCTTCTAGTCAAGTCAAGTCAAGTCAAGTTTATTGTCATTTCGACCATAAGCTGCTGGTACGGTACACAGTAAAAACGAAACAATGTTCCTCCAGGACCCTGGTGCTACAGGAAACAACACAAAACTACACTAGACTATGTGAGACAGCACGAGGCTACACTAGACTACATAAAACAACATAAAAACTGCACTAGATTACAGACCTGCACAGGACTACATAAAGTGCACAAAACAGTGCAGGGCAGTACAATAATTAATAAACAAAATAATAGGCACAGTAGAGGACAAATTACAATATAATAATAAATGATGTAGATGTCAGTCCAGACTCTGAGTATTGAGGAATCTGATAGCTTGGGGGAAGAAACTGTTTCACAGTCTGATCGTGAGAGCCCGAATGCTTCGGTACCTTTTGCCAGATGGCAGGAGGGAGAAGAGTTTGTGTGAGGGGTGCGTGAGGTCCTTCACAATGCTGTTAGCTTTGCAGGTGCAGCGTGTGGTGTAAATGTCTGTAATAGCGGGAAGAGAGACCCCAATGATCTTCTCAGCTGACCTCTACTGCTAGGATGAGGAAATACTCAGGTTGGAGGAGCAACATCTTATATTCCATCTGGGTAGCCTCCAACCTGATGGCATGAACATTGACTTCTCTAACTTCCAGTAATTACTCCCCTTCCTCTCCTTCACTATTCCTCATCCTTGTTTCCCTCTCACACCTTCTCTTCTTACCTGCCCATCATCTCCCTCTGGTTCTGCTCCTTCCCTTTCTTCCATGGTCTGCTATCAGATTCCCCTTTCTCCAGCCCTTTTTCACCACTCAACTTCCCAGATCTTTACCCTCTCCCAGTTTCACCTATCACCTACCACCTTGTGCTCCTTCCTCCTCACCCCCCAACTTGTAATTCTGATTTCTCTTCTTCCTTTCCGGTCCTGACGAAGGGTCTCAGCCTGAAATGTCGACTGTTTACTCTTTTCCACTGATGCTGCCTGACCTGCTGAGTTTTGTGTGTGTGTGTGTTGCTCAGGATGGGAAGTGCCTGTGTGAGTGGAGTTGATCTTGGAACTTTTTCAATAACTTCAACAGTTTATTTAACCTGAATCCCATTAATTGTGTATAAGTGCGTTTGATCTTCGTGAATCTAACAGCATAAGATTGACGACTCACTTTTCAAACTCTCTATGTTTTTATCTTCTTTCAAACCGTATAAACAGAGTAGCAATAACTTGGATATATACAGAGTGTAGATACTCATAAAGTATCCATTGATCTCATCAGCAATATTATTCAACAAGGCGCCACAGCAGAGTTAGCATTACCTCACTGCTTCAGAGGGCTAGGTTCCAACCATTGGGCAATGGGCCAAATGGCCTGTTATTGTTATTGATGTCTGTTATTGACATCTCTCCAAAGTCTGACCAATTCCCAGCTCGGGAGGATTTAGAGCAAGTGCTTTCCTCCTCTCATTGGAGGCACAGGAACCTGCACACTCAACATTTCAGGAACAGCTTCTTCCCCTCCACCATCAGATTTCTGAATGGACCATGAACCCATGAGCTATCTTTTTTGTTCTCTTTTTGCACTATTTGTTTAATTTTTTAAAATATATTTATTATTGTATTTATAATTTTTATTATTATGAATTGCAACGTACTGCTGCTGCCAAACAACAAATTTCACGACATTTGTCAGTGACAGGATGCTCAAGTTGGTGCAGACTTTCATTGATTCTATTATGGTTCTTATTCTATTATGGATTTATTGAGAAATCCAAAAGAAAATGAATCTCAGGGTTGTATATGATGACATATGTGTACTTTGATAATAAATTTACTTTGAACTTTTGATCTTAAACCTGATTCTGAAAGGTAGCTTTAAATTAAGATTTAGATTCAGATTTATTTATCCCGTGTACATGGAAATGTACAGCGAAATGTGTCGTTTGCAACCAACACAACGTAAGGATGTGTTAGGGGAAGCTGCAAGTGTCACCACATATGCTGGCACCAACACAGCGTGCTCAGAATGTTCTTCGGAACAATACAGAACACAACGAGCAACAAGGCAACTACAGAGAACCAAATGCCTTTCCTCTCTCCCTGCTGCACGTCCACCTGCACCTTCTTCTGCCTCCAGCAACCTGCGGGCTCACAGACACTGAGCCCTGATTTTCCCAGTGGACTCAGAGATTTACAAACCCAAGTGCTGCATATTTAATATTTCAGTAATATTTGAGTAACCTTGTAAATATATTGTTTGATTAAACTTTATTGTTTGTTTAAATAATTCAATGTGAGTTACATGTATAAATAGTTGAATTGCATACGTCATCACACTACCATGTGACCCATGTGATACATGAGCACCTCGGTTTAAGTCAAAAACTCAGTGAAGGCTCCCATCTCTCATCTCTCTGGCTTTCCTTTGAATTGGCTTAATGCTTTAAAGTTACAAAAGGGTGCAGCCATCGGTGTCAGTGTGTCAGTCAGTCAGTCCTCTCCGATGCAACATAAATCAAGATGTGTCAAAGTGCTTCCCAGCCAAAACGCGCTGCAGATCGGGCAGAAATCCACACAGAGGGAAGCAGTATCAGGTCGTGGGGCGCCATCGTAGTGTCACGGTTAGCAGAAGAAGATGGCCTGTCCTGGGCTTAGAGGTCTGTTATACGTACATCAGGGAGGGAAGAACAGTGCTCGGTTCTCTGCAGTTCCCTCGTTGCTTGTTGTGTTCTGAAGAACCGGGGTGATGCCAGAGGCAGATACATTAGGGACATTTAAGAGACTCTTAGACAGGCAACGTGGATGAAAGAAAAATGGAGGGCTATATGGGAGGGAAAGGTTAGATCGATCTTAGAGTAGGTTAAAAGGTCAGCACAACATCATTGGCTGGTGGGCCTGCCCTGTGCCCTACAGTTCTATGTTCTATAGATGTATGGAGAAGATCATTCTGATTGATGGCATCACAGCCTGGTGAGGAGGCTTCAATGCCCTGGATCACGAGAGCTACAGAGGGTTGTAGACTCACGCCAAGGACATCATCAAGAACTGATGCCTCAAGAAGTCTGCGTCCATCTTTAAGGACCAACACGCCTTCTTCTCCTTACTACCATCAGGGAGGCGGCAAAGGAGCCTGAAAGCACACACTCAGCGATTCAGCAACAGTTCACGGTAGCGTAGTGGTCAGCACAACACTTTACAGTGCAGGCGTCCAGGGTTCAATTCCCGCCACTGCCTAGAGGGAGCTTGTATGTTCTCTCCGTAACCACATGTGTTTCCTCTGGGTGCTCTGGTTTC
Organism: Mobula hypostoma; assembly: GCF_963921235.1. Classification (NCBI taxonomy): domain Eukaryota; kingdom Metazoa; phylum Chordata; class Chondrichthyes; order Myliobatiformes; family Myliobatidae; genus Mobula; species Mobula hypostoma. Next base: position 182,318,670 of record NC_086103.1, read on the forward strand.
CTCTCACAGTCCATAGATGTACTGGTTGGTAGGTTAATTGGTCATTGTAAATTGTCCCGTGATTAAATCGGGGGATTGCTGGGCAGCATGGCTCGAAGGGTTGGAAGTGCTTTATCTCAATAAATGAATCAAGTATCTGCCCTTCAATGGTCAGATTATTGAATGGTCCATGAACACTACCTCCCTATTCCTTTTGTACTGTTCATTTATTGTGTAGTTTGCAGTAATTTTATACCTCTGCTTTGTAGTGCTGCCACAAATCATCAAATTTCACGACAAATAAGGTGGTAATAAAGCAACACACATCAAAGTTGCTGGTGAACGCAGCAGGCCAGGCAGCATCTCTAGGAAGAGGTACAGTCGATGTTGTGGGCCGAGACTTTTCGTCAGCCCGAAATGTCGACTGTACCTCTTCTTAGAGATGCTGCCTGGCCTGCTGCATTCACCAGCAACTTTGATGTGTGTTGCTTGAATTTCCAGCATCTGCAGAACTCCTCGTGTTTAGGTAGTAATAAAGGTGGGTCAGGTTCTGATTCAAAGTTAGCGTGAGTGATTTAGAGAGGATCTGTTCGAAACATTACTGCCACTTCCCATATCCCACTTAAATGTCTTACTGATTTGCCTGACTCCTGCAGGATCAATCATTAGTAAACCATTCTGGGGGCATCTGGATGGGCTGTGGGAATCGGTGCTCAGTAGGAGTTAAGCCCTGGAGCAACAAGAGAGAAGAGAATTGGCAGGCAGATCACCTCCTTACAAGATGCACACTATTTGGATTACACACATATTTTTCATACTGTCAGCACAGTTGAACCTTTCACAAATGGTCACGATCCAGCTTGTTTGAAAACTTATCCTTGACTGCCAAGAACTTTTTGAAATAAATTCTTTAATATCCAAAGCACCCTTTACAAAATGTACATTACTCAACCAAGCGTGTTTGGGAGATTTTGACGTTGTGGAGACTTTGTGACTCCTGTCACCTTGAAGTCATCGAGTTATCAGTGATGACACAGCTCCCCCGCAGTCCATAAGATCATGAGATAAAGGAGCAGAATTTGGCCCTTTGGCCCATTAAGTCTGCTCTGCCATCCCTTCATGGCTAATTTCAACATTCAAAGTAAAGTTACTATCAAAGTCACCGCATACAACCCTGGGATTCATTTTCTTGCCAGCATTTGCAGTAAGTGCAAAGAACACAAGAATTAACGACAAACTGCAAACAAACAACCAATGTGCAAAAGACAACAAATTGCACAAATACAAAAATAAAATTAATAAATAAATGGAAAATATCAATGGAAACATCAGTTGTAGAATCTTTTGCAAGTGAGTCCTTAGGTTGTGAAATCAGTTCAGTGTTGAGGTGAATGAAGTTATCCACACTGATTCAGGAACCTGATGGTTGAAGGGTAATAACTGTTCCTGATCTTGGTGCTGCCCTCTCTACCCCATTTATCTGCCTTCCCCCTATAACCTTTGACACCCTCACTAATCAAGAACCTATGAACCGTCTCTTTAAATATACCCAATGATTTACACTCCACAGCCGACTGTGGCAATGAATTCCACAGATTCACTAACCTCTGGCTAAAGAAATTGATTTCTTTATTTCATTGAGACTTCAACACTAACCCTTTCATGGGAGTGTTTGCAAAGGTACCATTATTATGTGCTAGTCCGATTGGGCGGCAGTGACTTCAATCATCAATACTGGTTGTTGTGTTCACGATAATGTTGCAGTTGCTCATAGACTCATAGAGCACTACTGTGGCAACTTCTTCCTTGAAAAAGGCACACTTGACAACTTCATGACCAAAGGAACAACTCTATCTCGAACGTCAAACTGTTATGAACATATAGAGGCTTTCTCAACCCGTACGGTATGGTAGGAACACTTTATACAAAGCACACTGGAAGTAAAAAGAATGGAAGTGAAACCACCCCCCCCCCATTATCCCAATTAGTATTAACTTACTTTTAATAATGCTCACAACACTCCTCCCCCTTTAAAATCCAACATTCCCCAAATGTAAAAAAACTAGGAAATATGTGGTATTATTAACTTGCGTACCTGAAAACTTATACTAGTATCTCAGCAACAGTTTATCAGTACAAAACATCTGGAAAACATGACAGATTCAATATTCAATCTAACAACAACAAAAAAAAACTGTTCCGTCAAAGATTCAGTCTGTCAGGAGGTTTACGGGTGCGCGGTGATCTGCGCACTACCCCCAGTGACCCAGCTGGTGATGGTGTTTTGGGTGGGTCTGGTGCTGGGGGCATGAGAGGGGTCTGTGTGTCTGTGTGAGAGAATGTCCGTCCTTTTCAGGGGTTCCTGCCAGCGTCTCGCCCTCTGGCAAAGTCACTGGTGGACATGCTTCCACTGTGGTCTGTCTCACAAATGGAAACTCCATGGAACTGTCTGCCTCTGAGCCGGTATCATGACGCAGGCGCACATGGTCCTGATGTCTACGGAAACCACACCAATCAGTCAGCTTAACAACATAGGAGACGAGACCACTCTGCTTAAGAATAACCCCAGGCAGCCATTGCTAATTGCTTCTCACATAGACATTGTCATCCAGTTTTAACTGCCTCTCTCGCACATGTTGATCATGTCCCTCCTTCTGCTTTTCCTGCTTTCTCTCCACTTTTGCCTTCATGTCCAGGCGCAGCAGGTCCAATCTTGACTTGGGCCTGTGTCCCATCAGCATCTCTGCTGGAGTGCAGGCAGTCGTAGTCTGTGGCGTGAGGTGGTATTTAAACAGGAAATATGAAAGCCGAATGCTAAGAGAGTCCTCTATCATCCGCTTCAGGCCTGAGCGAACAGCCCACTCAGCCAAACCATTGGAGGCTGGGTGGAAAGGGGCCATCCGAATGTGATGAATGCCATTCTGCTGCGTGAATTCACTGAACAGCTCACTGGTGAATGTCAGGCCATTATCAGTGATCAGACTGTCAGGCAACCCCTGGACTGCAAACACTTGCCTGAGTTTGAGCTTTGACAGTTTAATAGGAAGTAGGTTGGACCCCCATGTCCTCCTGATAGGTCTCCACACTAATGACCGATACAGTAGCCCCTGAATCAATCTCAAACTTAATGTCCTTTCCCCTGTGGCGTAATATGGTTCAGGTGGTTCCTCATCTGTTTCCACTCCAAACATGTTGTAGGCACACGCTGCCTCTCCATCTGCTTCCTCTAGATGGTGTGTGGCTGCCTGAGCCTGTAGAGCTTTCCCCTGCCCGGGCTTAATTTTACCCTTTGAACTTCTGCACTTTTTAGCTAAATGCCCCTTTTTGCTACAAGCATGGCAGACAGTGTCTTTGAATTTACAATCATTTGCATAGTGCGTCCCTCCACACCGGAAACATTCCACCCGCTTTGTCCGTTTACCAGTCTCCCTCCTGACTTGGTGCACTGCCACCAACTGCGATCCCCATGTCCTTTCTGGATATCTTTGACATTAGTAGCAGCCATCTCCATGCCTTGGGCAATCTCTAAGGCTTTTTTGAAAGTCAACGGTGGGGTTTCCCCTAACAGGCGGCGTTGTATGCCGTCATTATTAATGCCGCACACCAATCTATCACGGAGCATGTCTTCCAACACCGCTCCAAAATCACAATGCTCCAACAGCTGCCAAAGCTCGGCCACAAAATTGGCCACAGACGGACCTGGCTTCCTGAAACGGCTGTGAAACTTACACTGTTGGACTATCACAGAAGGTTTCCTCTCAGCTTCCCCTTAAATACTTCACCTTTCACCCTTAACCCATGACCCCTAGTTCTAATCTCGCCCAGCCTCAGTAGGAAAAGCCTGCTTGTATTTAACTTACCTATATCCTCATGATTTTGTATACCTCTATTAAATCTCCTCTCATTCTCCTATACTCCAGGGAATAATGTCCTAACCTATTCAACCTCTCCCTATAACTCTGTGCTTTTTCAATCTATTGATATCTTTTCTGTCGATAGGTTACCAGATCTGCACACAGTACTCCGAATTAGGCCTCACTAGCATCTTATAGAACTTTAATATGACATCACAAGTCCTGTACTCAACCCACATGGTTGTGGTAAAAATGTACAAACTCCCTACAGGTAACAGTGGAAAGGAACCATGGTCACTGGTGCTGTAATAACATCACATAGAAACATAGAAAATAGGTGCAGGAGTAGGCCATTTGGCCCTTTGAGCCTGCACCGCCATTCAGTATGATCATAGCTGATCATCCAACTCAGAACCCTGTACCTGCCTTCTCTCCATACCCCCTGATCCCTTTAGCCACAAGGGCCATATCTAACTCCCTCTTAAATATAGCCAATGAACTGGCCTCAACTGTTTCCTGTGGCAGAGAATTCCACAGATTCACCACTCTCTGTGTGAAGAAGTTTTTCCTAATCTCGGTCCTAAAAGGCTTCCCCTTTATCCTCAAACTGTGACCCCTCGTTCTGGACTTCCCCAACATCGGGAACAATCTTCCTACATCAGGCCTGTCCAATCTCTTTAGAATTTTATACGTTTCAATAAGATCCCCCTTCAATCTTCTAAATTCCAGAGAGTATAAGCCTAGTCAATCCAGTCTTTCATCATATGAAAGTCCTGCCATCCCAGAAATCAATCTGGTGAACCTTCTTTGTACTCCCTCTATGGCAAGAATGTCCTTCCTCAGATTAGGGGTCCAAAACTGCACACAATACTCCAGGTGTGGTCTCACCAAGGCCTTGTACAACTGCAGTAGTACCTCCCTGCTCCTGTACTCGAATCCTCTTGCTATGAATGCCAGCATACCATTCGCCTTTTTCACCGCCTGCTATACCTGCATGCCCACTTTCAATGACTGGTGTATAATGACACCCAGGTCTCATTGCACCTCCCCTTTTCCTAATCAGCCACCATTCAGATAATAATCTGTTTTCCTGTTACACTGATAGCTACAATGGTTTGTCAGCTTAGACTCCACAGAATTGGAGAGGAGGAAAGTCAACCCATCTTCAGACCCAAGGGGCTGCCTGTATAGACCACAGTAACACATACAAAATGCTGGAGGATCTCAGCAGCTCGGGCAGCATCTATGGATATGAGTAAACAGTCGACTTCCCAGGCCAAGACTCTTCATTGGGTTGCGGTGGTAGGGGAGGACAAGAGGATGGGAAGAACATGGGCCAGTGGTGGAGGAAGGGATCTGTATAGATCTGGAGTCTTGTAGACCAGCAAATCATGTTTTTGGAATGATGTCAGTGAACAGATGAAAAGGTTTATTTCCGTTCAACGTCAGCCCTTTATCACAGTTTGTTTACATAGAACATCGATCATTACAGCACAGAATTGGCCCCGATGTTGTGTTGACCTTTTAACCTACCCTAAGATCAATCTAACACCTTCCCCCCACATAACCCTCATTTTTTTTGTTCATCTATGTGCTTACCTAACAGTTTCTTACATCTCTCTAATGTATCTCCTCTACCACCACCCCGGCAGTACATTCCATGCACTCCCCACTTTCTGTGTAAAAAACTGACCTCTGATATCCTCCCTACACTCTCCTACAATCACCTTAAAGTTAGGTCCCCTCATATTAGTCAATTCCACCCTGGGGAAAATGTCACTAGCTGTCCACTCAATCTACTGTATGTCCCTTGTCATCTTGTACTCCTGCATCAAGTCACTTCTCATCCTCCTTCGCTCCAAAGAGAAAAACCCTCACTTGCTCAGTCTCTCCGCATAAGTTGTGTTCTCTAGTCCAGGCAACAATCTGGATTCAAGTTAGTCAGCCCCTACAGATCAGTGCCCAGATCAACAGACTATGCCCCAGGATACTTATCCAGTATTGATATTGGGATTGGTTTATTATCGTCACTGGTACTGAGATACAGTGAAAACCTTGTCTTGCAGACCGTGCATACAGATCAGATCATTACACAGTGCAGTGAGGGAGAACAAAGTAAAACAATAATAGAATGCAGAATAAAATGTAACAGTTACAGAGAAAGTGCAGCGCGGGTAAACAATAAGGTGTAAGATCATATTGAGGTAGATTGTGAGGCAAATAGTCCATTTTATCGTACGAGGGATCTATTCAGTAGCCTGATAACAGTGGGGTCGGCTGTCCCTGAGCCTGGTGGTACATGCTTTCAGGCTTTTGTATCTTCCGCCCGATGGGAGGGGCAAAGAGAGACTGTCCAAGGTGAGAGGGCTCTTTGATTACGCTAGCTGCTTTACCGAGGCAGCAGGAAGTGTCGACAGAGACCATGGAGGCGAAGCTGGTTTCTGTGATGTGTCCACAACTCTCTGCAGTCACAGGCAGAGCATTTGCCATGATGCATCCAGACAGCAACACACATAAAAGTTGCTGGTGAACGCAGCAGGCCAGGCAGGACGTCCTGACGAAGGGTCTCGGCCTGAAACGTCGACTGCACCTCTTCCTAGAGATGCTGCCTGGCCTGCTGCGTTCACCAGCAACTTTTATGTGTGTTGCTTGAATTTCCGGCATCTGCAGATTTCCTGTTGTTTGCATCCAGACAGGATGCCTTCTGTGGTGTACTCATAAAAATTCTTATAATGGTAAGATAAAACACCTGGCATATTGTGTTCATTCTGGCCATCTCACTATAGAAAGGACATGGAGAAGGTGCAGAGGAGATTTACCAGGTTCACCAGGATCCAGATCTCACCTGGATGGGAGAGCGCATCACTTGAGGAAAGAGTGAGTGAGTGAGCTCGGGCTCTTCTCTTTGAAGCTAAGGAGGGCAAGGTAACTTGACAGAGTGTACAAAATGATAAGAAACATAGATAGAGTGGATTGCCAGAGAGTTCCCCCCCCCCCAGGCTAATACAAAGGGACATAATTTTAAAGTGATTGGAGGAAAGTATGGGGGGGGGGGATGTCAGAGGTAAGTTTTTTTACACAGCAAGTAATGGGTGCATGGAACACACTGCCAGATGGCAGAGGCAGATACAATAAGGTTGTTTAAAATACTGTTAGATAGGCACATGTATGATAGAAAAATAGACGGCTTGTGGTAAACCATATATATATGTTGTAACTGGGTTACCTGTCTGGACGTGCCCCTCTGCTGACTGCTCCTGTGGCTCCTCCCACAGATCCCTGAATAAAGGCGATTGTGCCATTGCTCCTCCCTCAGTCCAGGGCAGATACTCAGTGTGAACAAGGACCCATTTTACTGTTAATAAAAGCCTTTCAGTATTTACCCTACTTCCAGTCTTTTGGAGTAATTGATAGTGCATCACTCCTATTAGTAGGGAAATGTCAGCTTTATCTTAGAGTAGTTTATAAAGTCAGCACAGCATTGTGGGTCGAAGGGCCCGTACTGTGCAATGTCCTATGTTCTAAAATAGTGACTTAATCACTTTGCTAATGAAACCTTATGAATTGCCCTTCCTTCATTGCCACTGGGTCAAATCTATAACTATAAACGTTAAGTGAAGTACCTTGGCAGATCAGATGTAAAGAGGCGGTATGCTTTTAATGGCAAGAACTTAATAGTGTTGATGAGCAGAGTGTCCAAGTTGACAGCTCCCTGAAAGCGGCCACACAGATTGAGAGGGTGGTTAAGGCATATGGCATGCTTGCCTTTAATAGTCAAAGCACTGAGTTCAAAAGCCAGGAAGTTATGTTGCAACTTTATAAAACTCTAGTTAGCAGACATCCCACCTCTCCCGGAACTTCCCGGAGTCTCCAGCATATTAATAGTGGCTCCCTGATGCCCGCAAATTATATACAATATCACGGAAATCAATTTTTTGAGAGTGAGCGAGAGAGTGCGAGATCGACCACGAGAGAGAGCGTGCGAGCGAGAAAGCGAGAGGGAAAGCAAGTGAGGGCGAAGGCGAGAGAGGGAGAGCGAGAGAGCACCATGGCAGAGTGTTCCAAAAAAAATAAAACGTATGTCACCCCAGACTACACTAAAGTGTACCCCTGCCTAATAGGGGTCAAAATAATGACAGTGTTGCTCACTGCACTGTTTGTGACAGTGACTTTTCTATTGCCCATGGTGGGTTAAGACTGTAAAAGACGTGTTGAGGTGAGTTTAACAGGTGTCATTCGTTCATTAGCATAGCTAACGTTATTTAAACTAGCTGGCCAGCTGCTAAGGAGCTAGTCTATTGCAGACATCCCACCTCGCCCGGAAGTCTCCCGCAAATTGATGGTGCTACCTCCCTGAAATGAGTTTTTGCAGGGTGGGGTGTCTGAGTTAGGCTGCAGCTGGAGTATTCCATACAGTTCTGTTCACCCCATTACAGGAAGGAAGTTGAGGCTTTAGAGGGGTTGTGGGTTTACCAAGATGTTGTCTAGGTTAGAGGACATGTGCTGTAATGAGAGGCTGGACAAACTTTGGTTGTTTTCGCTGGAGCCGCTGAGGCAGAGAGGAGATCAGAAAGAGGTTATGAGAGGAATTAACAGAGTAAACAGACAGCATCTTTTTCCCAGGGTTGAAATGTCTACATGCATTTAAGGTGAGAGGGGGTCACTTCAAGGGAGATATGAGAGGCAAGATTTTTTTTTTACAGAGAGAGTGGAGGGTGCCTGGAATAAGCTGCCTGGGGTGGCAGTAGAGGCAGACACGTTAAAAGTTTTTAAGAGACAGTTAGATAGGCACATGACTCTGAGGAAAATGGAAGGATACGAACATGATATAGGCAGAAGGGATTAGTTGAGCTAGCCATTTAATTGAATCAGCACAGCGTTATGGAATGAAGGGCCTGCTCCTGTGCTATGTTCTATGTTCTGAGGACTGCAGAGGTTCAAGGAGGGGCTTCTCAAAGGGAAGTTAAGGATGGGCTAATTAACACTGTCCTTGCCCAAATCCCAAGGAATTAGAATCAGGTTTAATATCACCGGCATATGTCCATAACATATAGGACCAGAATTGCGCTATTTGACCCATCAAGTCTGCTCAATCATTTCATCATGGGTCATCCCAATTTCCCTCTCAGCCCCAAACTCCTGCCTCCTCCGTATATCCCTTCATGCCCCAACTAATCAAGAATCTATCAACCTCTGCCTTAAATATACATAAAGACTTGGCCTCCACAGCTGCCTGTGGCAAAGAATTCCACAGATTCACCACTCTCTGGCTAAGGAAATTCCTCCTCGTCTCCATTCTAAAAAAGACGTCCCTCTATTCTGAGGCTGTGTCCTCTGGTCTTAGACTTTCCCACCATAGAAACATCCTCTCCACATCCACTCTATCAAGACCTTTCACCATTCGATAAGTTTCAATTAGGTCACCCCTCATTCTTCTGAATGCCAGTGAATACAGGCCCAGAGTCATCAAACGCTCTTCATACGACAAGCAATTCAATCCTGGAAATTTGTTGTCTTTACAGTAGCAGTATATTGCAACAAATATTAAGAGAAAAAACAGTGAACTACATGAAGTATAAATCTCTATTAAGTAGTTAAATTAGATAATCAGTGCAAAAATAGAAACAAAAAAGTATTGATGTAGTGTTCATGTGTTTGTTGTCTATTCAGAGGTCGGATGGCAGAGGGGAAGAAGCTGTTCCTGAATCACTGCGTGTGTGCCTTCAGGCTTCTGTGCCTCCTTCCTGAGGTTAACAGTGAGAAAAGGTAATGGGGTCCTTAGTAATGGGTGCCACCTTTTTGAGGTATCACTCTTTGAAGATGTCCTGGATACTCTGGAAGCTTGTGCAAATGATGTAGCTAAGTTTACAAATTCCTGTGGTTCCTTTCAATCCTGCGCAGTAGCCCACCACACCTCCCCCCAGAACGGACAGCGACGAGGCCACTTAGAATGCTTTCCGTGGTAGAGTTAATGAAAGGGGAGACTGAAAGATGACAAATTTCATGTAGGAATATTCAAATAGGAAAATTAATCACACAAGTATTTGCAATGATAAATATTCAGTTTGATTGATGGGTATTAAATTCGTTTTGGAGACAGTGGAGAGGAATGTTGGATTGTGTAAAGTCTAATATCCTTCTGTGGTAAAAGAATGAAGATTAAACCTCCATCTAATCTATCCTGTATTCAATCATAATCAATTTTTTAATTAATCAGTTGCTCTACTAAGAGATAGCACCTTAATGCATTAAAAGTTCAGGAAGTTATTAAACATAGGAGCAGAATTAGGCCATTCAGCCCATCAAGTCTGCTCCACCATTCCATCATGGCTGATCCCAGATCCCACTCAACCCCATACACCAGCCTTCTCGCCGTATCCATCGATGCCCTGACCAATCAGGAAACTGTCAACTTCCGCCTTAAATATACCCACAGACTTAGGCTCCACTGCAGTCTGTGGCAGAGCATTCCACAGATTTGCTATTCTCTAGCTAAAAAAATTCCACCTTACCTCTGTTCTAAATTTCAGTTGAGAACCTCTGTACTCAATTTTGAGGCTGTGCCCTCTAGTTCTGGATACCCCCACTATAGGAAACATCCTCTCCACATCCACCCTATCTAGTCCCTTCAACTTCCAGTAGATTTCAATGAGATCCCCATGCATTCTTCCAAATTCCAGTGAGTACAGGCCCAAAGCTGCCAAGCGCTGCTTATATGTTAACCTCTCATTCCCAGAATCATCCTCATGAACCTCCTCTGGACTCTCTCCAATGACAATACATCCTTTCTGAGATACGGGGCCCAAAACTATTGACAATACTCCAAGTGCGGCCTGACTAGTGTCTGATAAAGCCTCCGTATTATCTCCTTGCTTTTATATTCTACTCCCCTTGAAATAAATGCCAAAATAGCATTTGCCTTCTTTACCACAGACTCAATGTGTAAATTAATCTTCTGGGAGTCTTACACAAGGATTCCTAAGTCCATCTGCACCTCTGATGTTTGAACCTTCTCCCCATTTTGATAATAGTCCACACTGTTGTTCCTTTTACCAAAATTCATTATCGTACATTTCCCAGCACTATATTCCATCTGCCACTTTTTTGCCCATTCTCTTAATTTGTCTAAGTCCTGCTACAATCACATTGCTTCCTCAGCACTACCTACCCTTCCACCTATCTTTGTATCATCTGCAAACTTTGCCACAAAGCCATCAATTCCATTATCTAAACCATTGACAAACAATATGAAAAGTAGCGGTCCCAATACTGACCCCTGAGGAACACCACTAGTCACTGGCAGCCAAACAGAAAAGGCCCCCTTTATTCCCACTTGCTGCCTGTCAACAATTTCTCTATCCATGCCAGTATATTTCCTGTAACGCCATAGGATTTTATATTGTTAAGCAGCCTCATGTGTGGCATCTTATCAAATGCCTTCTGAAAATCCAAATAAATGACATCCACTGCCTCTCCTTTGTCTATCCTTCTTGTTACTTTCTCGAAGAACTCAGATTTGTCAGCCAAGATTTCCCTTTACAGAAACTATGCTGACTTTGACTTATTTTATCATTAGTCTCCAAGTACCCAAAACCTCATCCTTAATAATAGACTACAACACTTTTCCAGCCAATGAGGTTAAGCTAATTGGCCTATAATTTCCTTTCTTCTGCCTCCCTCACTTCTTAAAAAGTGGAGTAACAATGGCAATTTTCCAGTCTTCCAGAACCATTCCAGAATCAATTGATTCTTGAGAGATCATTACTATTGCCTCCACAATCTCTTCAGCCACCTCTTTCAGAACACTGGGTTGTAGTCCATCTGGTCCAGGTGACTTATCCACCTTCAGACCTTTCAGCTTCCAGAGCACCTTCTCATTAGGAAAAGCAACTACACTCACTTCAGCCCCCTGACACTCTCGAATTTCACGCACATTGCTCATGCCTTCCACAGTTAAGACTGATGCAAAAGGTTTATTAAATTTAAACATGATCTAGTGCTTTCCTGGTGTATACGACGAATAAACTCTTTTCAGGTTTCTAGCCGGGTGCAGGTATCGACTATAACCAGTGTTTCAAGAACAAACTCTGCCATTCCCTGATGAAGATGTAATCAATATCTGTCCCTGGCTGGAAGCCTGAGACTGTTTATTCAACCTGCCATTTCCTTAGCCCCATTACTAACTCTCCAGCATAATTTTCCAGCAGTCAGATATTCACTTACCTTCTCTTTTACTCCTTATGTATCTGAGAAAACCTTTGTATCCTCTTTAATATTATTGGCTAGATTTCCTCCATGGTTCATCTTTTCTCCCCTTACAGCTTCTTCAGCTGCCTTCTTTTCATTTTTAAAAGCTTCCCAATCCTCTAACTTCCCACTAATTTTTGCTATATTATATAAGACCATAAGATATAGGAGCAGAATTAGGCCATTTGGCCTATCGAGTCTGCTCCATCATTTCATCATGGGTGATCCCAAGCTCCCTCTCAGCCCCAATCTCCTACCTTCTCCCCATATCCCTTCATGCCCCAACTAATCAAGAATCTATCAACCTCTGCCTGAAATATAAATGAAGTCTTGGCCTCCACAGCTGCCTGTGGCAAAGAATTCCACAGATTCACCACTCTCTGGATAAAGAAATTCCCCCTCGTCTCCGTTCTAAAAAAATACCCTCGATTCTGAGGCTGTGTCCTCTAGTCTTAGACCCTCCCACCATAGAAACATCCCCTCCACATCAACTCTATCAAGGCCTTCCACCATTCAATAGGTTTTAATGAGGTCACCCCTCATTCTTCTGAATTCTAGTGAATACCGGCCCAGAGCCATCAAACTCACTTCATATGACAAGCAATTCAATCCTGGAATTATTTTTGTGTAACTCCTCTGAACCCTCTCCAGTTTCAATGCATCCTTTCTAAGATCGTATTATGCTTTGTATTCTTTGTATATAGGGAGCTAGGACGGGAGTTGAGAAAAAGGACCGCAAAGGTAGTAATCTCGGGATTACTGCCTGTGCCACGCGACAGTGAGAGTAGGAATGCGATGAGGTGGAGGATAAATGCGTGGTTGAGGGATCGAAGCAGGGGGCAGGGATTCAAGTTTTTGGATCATTGGGAACTCTTTTGGCGCAGGTGTGACCTGTACAAAAAGGACGGGTTACACTTGAATCCTAGGGGAACCAATACCCTGGCAGGGAGATTAGCGGGGGCTACTGAGGTGACTTTAAACTAGAACGGTTGGGGGGTGGGAATCAAATTAAAGAGGCTAGGCGTGAGGAGGTTAGTTCACAACAGGGGGATGGGAACCAGTGCAGAGAGACAGAGGGGTGTAAACTGAGGGTAGAAGCAAAAAGTAGTAAGGAGAAAAGTAAAAGTGGCAGGCCGACAAATCCAGGGCAAGCATTAAAAAGGGCCATTTTTCAGCATAATTGTATAAGGGCTAAAAGAGTTGTAAAAGAGCGCCTGAAGGCTTTGTGTGTCAATGCAAGGAGCATTTGTAATAAGGTGGATGAATTGAAAATGCAGATTGTTATTAATGATTATGATATAGTTGGGATCACAGAGACATGGCTCCAGGGTGACCAGGGATGGGAGCTCAACGTTCAGGGATATTCAATATTCAGGAGGGATAGACATGAAGGAAGGGGAGGTGGGGTGGCGTTGCTGGTTAAAGGAGAGATTAACACAATAGAAAGGAAGGACATTAGCTGGGAGGACGTGGAATCGATATGGGTAGAGCTGCGTAACACTAAGGGGCAGAAGACGCTGGTGGGAGTTGTGTACAGGCCACCTAACAGTAGTAGTGAGGTCGGAGATGGTATTAAACAGGAAATTAGAAATGTGTGCAATAAAGGAACAGCAGTTATAATGGGTGACTTCAATCTACATGTAGATTGGGTGAACCAAATTGGTAAAGGTGCTGAGGAAGAGGATTTCTTGGAATGTATACAGGATGGTTTTTTGAACCAACATGTCGAGGAACCAACTAGAGAGCAGGCTATTCTGGACTGGGTTTTGAGCAATGAGGAAGGGTTAATTAGCGATCTTGTCGTGAGAGGCCCCTTGGGTAAGAGTGACCATAATATGGTGGAATTCTTCATTAAGATGAAGAGTGACATAGTTAATTCAGAAACAAAGGATCTGAACTTAAAGAGGGGTAACTTTGAAGGTATGAGACGTGAATTAGCTAAGATAGACTGGCAAATGACACTTAAAGGATTGACGGTGGATATGCAATGGCAAGCATTTAAAGGTTGCATGGATGAACTACAACAATTGTTCATCCCAGTTTGGCAAAAGAATAAATCAAGGAAGGTAGTGCACCCGTGGCTGACAAGAGAAATTAGGGATAGTATCAATTCCAACTGCTGGAGTCAGTTATCAAGGATGTGATAACAGCACATTTGGAAAGCGGTGAAATGATCGGACAAAGTCAGCATGGATTTGTGAAAGGAAAATCATGTCTGACGAATCTCATAGAATTTTTTGAGGATGTAACTAGTAGAGTGGATAGGGGAGAACCAGTGGATGTGGTATATTTGGATTTTCAAAAGGCTTTTGACAAGGTCCCACACAGGAGATTAGTGTGCAAACTTAAAGCACACGGTATTGGGGGTAAGGTATTGGTGTGGGTGGAGAATTGGTTAGCAGACAGGAAGCAAAGAGTGGGAATAAACGGGACCTTTTCAGAATGGCAGGCAGTGACTAGTGGGGTACCGCAAGGCTCAGTGCTGGGACCCCAGTTGTTCACAATATATATTAATGACTTGGATGAGGGAATTAAATGCAGCATCTCCAAGTTTGCGGATGACACGAAGCTGGGTGGCAGTGTTAGCAGTGAGGAGGATGCTAAGAGGATGCAGGGTGACTTGGATAGGTTGGGTGAGTGGGCAAATTCATGGCAGATGCAATTTAATGTGGATAAATGTGAAGTTATCCACTTTGGTGGCAAAAATAGGAAAACAGATTATTATCTGAATGGTGGCCGATTAGGAAAAGGGGAGGTGCAACGAGACCTGGGTGTCATTATACACCAGTCATTGAAAGTGGGCATGCAGGTACAGCAGGCGGTGAAAAAGGCGAATGGTATGCTGGCATTTATAGCGAGAGGATTCGAGTACAGGAGCAGGGAGGTACTACTGCAGTTGTACAAGGCCTTGGTGAGACCACACCTGGAGTATTGTGTGCAGTTTTGGTCCCCTAATCTGAGGAAAGTACATCCTTGCCATAGAGGGAGTACAAAGAAGGTTCACCAGATTGATTCCTAGGATGGCAGGACTTTCATATGAAGAAAGACTGGATGAACTGGGCTTGTACTCGTTGGAATTTAGAAGATTGAGGGGGGATCTGATTGAAACGTATAAGACCTAAAGGGATTGGACAGGCTAGATGCAGGAAGATTGTTCCCGATGTACGAGGGGCCACAGTTTGAGGATAGAGGGGAAGCCTTTTAGGACCGAGATTAGGAAAAACTTCTTCACACAGAGAGTGGTGAATCTGTGGAATTCTCTGCCACAGGAAACAGTTGAGGCCAGTTCATTGGCTATATTTAAGAGGGAGTTAGATATGGCCCTTGTGGCTACGGGGGTCAGGGGGTATGGAGGGAAGGCTAGGGCGGGGTTCTGAGTTGGAGGATCAGCCATGATCATAATAAATGGCGGAGCTCGAAGGGCCGAATGGCCTACTCCTGCACCTATTTTCTATGTTTCTATGTTTCTATCTGCAATCTTTCAACAAAGCTATCAATTCCATCATCCAAATCATTGACATGTAATGTAAAAAGAATCAGTCCCAACACAGACCCTGTGGAACACCACTAGTCACCTGCAGCCCCTGAAAAGGCTCCCTTTATTCCCAGTCCTGTCAATCAGCCACTACTTAATCCATGCTAGAATCTTTCCTGTAATACCAGTCAATAGCAGACCTCTAATATGCCCTCTCTTTTCCTGTTATACTGTCTTTGACTTCCCTTATCAGCCACAGTTGCCTCATCCAGGCTTTCCGAATTTCCCCAGAAACTCCAACCACTGCTGTTCTACCAACACAACACAATACCCATTTCAGAATTGCCATTCCCCTAGTGGCCTCAACCACAAGCTGCTCTAAAAAAGGCATATTGTAGGCATTCTACAAATTTCCTCTCTTTGGATCCAGCGCCTACGTTATTCTCCCAGTCTACTGCAGAACTGTATAGAAATCCCCCGCGACTATCGTAACATTGGCCTTTTGACAAGCCTTTTCTAGGTCCTGTTATAATTTGTAGCCACATCCTGGCTACTGTTCAGAGTAGCCAGTAGTTGTTAGTGTAAAAAGATCCTGATAGGTATATAACTCCCATCAGGGTCTTTTTACACTTGCCATTCCTTAGCTCTATCCACAATGATTCATCACCTTCGGATCCTATGTCACCTCTTTCTAAGGATTTAATTTATTTTTTACCTTATTCTCTATACTGTGTCCATTCAAATATAACACCTTCAGTTTTTATTCATCACCCTTTTCAATTTTGCTCCCGTTATGCTTCAACACATCCCGCTGACTGCAATTTAACCTGTTAACTGCCTGTCCTTCCCCACAGTCTCACTACAAACTGCCTGTGGGGTAAAAGAACTACCCCATCCTCAGCCCGATCACTCTGGTTCCCGTTCCCCTGATAATTCAGTTTAAACCCTTTCCAACTGCTCTAGCCAACCTGCCCTCAAGGATATTGGATCCCCTCAGGTTCAGGTGTAACCCATCCTTTTTGTGCAGGTCATACCTTCCCCAGAAGAGATCCCAGTGATCCAGAAATCTGAAACCCTGCCCCCTGCACCAGTTCCTCAGTCATGCATTCATAGAAACATAGAAACATAGAAAATAGGTGCAGGAGTAGGCCATTCGGCCCTTCGAGCCTGCACTGCCATTCAGCACGATCATGACCGATCATCCAACTCAGAACGCTGTACCTGCCTTCTCTCCATATCCCCTGATCTCTTTAGCCACAAGGGCCATATCTAACTTCCTCTTAAATATAACCAATGAACTGGCCTCAGCTGTTTCCTGTGGCAGAGAATTCCACAGATTCACCACTCTCTGTGTGAAGAAGTTTTTCCTCATCTCGGTCCTAAAAGGCTTCCCCTCTATCCTCAAACTGTGACCCCTCGTTCTGGACTTCCCCAACATCGGGAACAATCTTCCTGCATCTAGCCTGTCCAATCCCTTTAGAATTTTATACGTTTCAATCAGATCCCCCCTCAATCTTCTAAATTCCAGAGAGTATAAGCCTAGTCGATCCAGTCTTTCATCATATGAAAGTCCTGCCATCCCAGGAATCAATCTGGTGAACCTTCTTTGTACTCCCTCTATGGCAAAGATGTCTTTCCTCAGATTAGGGGACCAAAATTGCACACAGTACTCCAAATCATTCTATTCTTACCCTCACTGGCACTTGGCACAGGCAGCAATCGAGAGAGTATTATCCTGGAGGTTCTGCTTTTCAGCATTCTATCTCACTCCCTATATTCTCTCTTCAGAACATCCTCTCCTTTCCTACCTGTGTCATTGGTACCAAAATGTACCCTGGCATCTGGCTGCTCATACTCCCCCTTTAAAATGCCGTGGGCCTGATCTGAGACACCCCTGACGTTGGCACCTGGGAGGCAAGTGCAAGAGGAAAGGGTTAGATTGCTCTTAAAGTAGGTTAAAGTGTCAGCATGACATTGTGCGCTGAAGGGCCTGTAATGTGCTGTAGTGTTGTACATTTTTGATAAACAGAGTGTTGAATACGTTTATGTGCTCAGTGAGGAACGTCCAGCTCAACCCCCTCACTACTCATAAATTAATCTCCCCCCCACGCACAAACTAGGGGCAACTAACAGCACCTGTAGATTTGCCAATAAGGGGTTTTATTGGTTTATTGATCAGTCATGTGAGTCAATAAGCTGGTAAATATTATCAATGAGTCTCTCCGTTTAAGGCCGAGCTTCTAACTATGTGGTTGCTTAGATCTACAATTGACTTGCTCACATTCCCACAGTCACGGCTCTCTCTTAAAAATAAAGCAGAGTCCAATTCTCCCTTTTCACATTCTCTCTATTTATAGCAACTTTAAAAAAAATATTTTAGTCTGCAATCATGAAGGTGAAGTCTGCCTGGGAGCTGTTCAAGTGAAGCTGGAGTCAAGTTAGAATAAGAAAGGGAAGTTGAATTGCCTGTCCTTCCTTCTACAACCTTCCTTTCCAGTCCTGATGAAGGGTCTCAACCCGAAACATTGACTGTTTATTCCTCTCCTGACCTGCTGAGTTCCTCCGGCATTTCAATAGAATATAGAACATAGAATAGTACAGCACAGTACAGGCCCTTCGGCCCACAATGTTGTGCCGACCCTCAAACCCTGCCTCCCATATAAGCCCCCACCTTAAATTCCTCCATATACCCGTCTAGTAGTCTCTTAAACTTCACTAGTGTATCTGCCTCCACCACTGACTCAGGCAGTGCATTCCACGCACCAACCACTCTCTGAGTAAAAAACATTTTGAGTGTGTTGCTGTGGATTTCCAGAACCTGCAGAACCCCCTGTGTTTCCAACAAGCACTCAGATCTCTTCCACACGGGAAACTGCAAGATCCCTGTGTCTGGACCCTCAACCCTCACCCATCAGGTCTTGAACAAGAGAGGATAATTGAACTGATTCCACAACCTATGAACTCACTTTCAAGGGCTCTACAAATTATGCTCTCAAACTTTATTATTTAGCTACTATTACTATTACTATTACATAAGTCCTGACGAAGGGTCTCGGCCTGAAACATCAACTGTACCTCTTCCTAGAGATGCTGCCTGGCCTGCTGCGTTCACCAGCAACTTTGATGTGTGTTACTATTACTATTTTGTGGGTTTTTTTGTAGTTGCACAACGTGGTGTCTTCTGCACATCAGTTGTTTGCCCACATTGTTGGTACAGTTTTTCACTGATACTATTGTGTTTCTTTGTATTTACTGTGAATGCCTGCAAGAAAATAAATCTCAGGATTTTATATGGTGGCATTTGATAATAAATTTAATTACTTTGATAATTTTACTTCGAACTTTGATGGGTTAAATGTAGCTGCTTCATTTATCAGGAATCACAGAGTGAGAAACTTGTCAACAATTTGGATAATGGAATTGATGGCTTTGTGGCCAAATTTGGAGATATTACAGAGAGAGGTGAGGGGCAGGTGGTGTTGGGGAAGCAGGGAGTCTGCAGAAGGACTGAGACGGGTTAGGAAAATGGGCAAAGAAGTGGCAGATGGAATACACTGTTAGGAAGTGTCTGGTCATGCACTTTGGTAGAAGGAATAAAGGCGTAGACTGTTTTCTAAACAGCGAGAAAATTCTAAAATCAGAGGTGCAAAGGGACTTGGGAGTCCTTGTGCAGGATTTCCTAAAGGTTAACTTACAGATTGAGTTGGTGGTGAAGAAGGCAAATGCAATGTTAGCATGTATTTCGAGAGGACTAGAATATAAAAGCAAGAGCGTGATGCCAAGGCTTTATAAGGCATTGGTCAGACCACACTTGGAGTATTGTGAGCAGTTTTGGGCCTCTTATCTACGAAAGGATGTGCTGGCATTGGAGAGGGTCCAGAGGAGGTTCACGAGAATGATTCCGGGAAGGAAAAGGTTAACATCTGAGGAGTGTTTGATGGCTCTGGGCTTATACCCACTGGAGTTCAGAAGAATGAGAGGGGATTTCATTGAAACCCATGAATATGAAAAGGCCCAGATAGAGTAGATGTGGAGAGGATGTTTCTTATAGCGAGGGAATCCAGAACCAGAGGGCACAGCTTCAGAATAGTAGGATGCCTGCGTAGAACAGAGATGAGGAGGGATTTCTTTAACCAGAGAGTCGTGACTCTGTGGAATTCATTATCACCGATGGCTGTGGAAACCAGGTCATTGGATACATTTAAAGCAGAGGTCGATAGATTCCTGATTAGTCAGAGTGGCAAAGGTTGTGGGGAGAAGGCAAGTGAAAGGAGTTAAGTGGGGTAATAAATCTGCCACGATGGAATGTTGGAGAAGGCTTAATGGGCCGAATGGCCTAATTCTGCTCCTATGTCTTATGGTCTTGCATAGGCCTCCATTTTACTATTATCCATGTGCACATCCAAGAATTTCTTAAATGCCCCTATTGTATCTGTTTCTAACATCACTCTTGACAGGCTGTTCCACACACACCACTCCCTTTGTAAAAAACTTTATTTCTGACATTCCCCTATACTTTCCTCCAATCACCCTAAAATTATGCCCTCTTGTATTAGGCTTTTCTGCCCCAGGGCAACTTCTCTGGCAGTCCACTTGATCTATGCCTCATCATCTATCAAGTCACCTCTCATCCTCTTTTGCTGCAAAGGGGAAAACCTGAACTCACTCAATTCATCTTCCTTCAATGCTTCCTCAATGTACTTATTCTGATTCTGATTCTAACCCTTTGAAAAAGCTTTTCATTTACCCTGCCTCCTTCAGTTTCAATCAGACACACACTCAGTAGCCACTATATTAGGTACACCTGTACACCTACTCGTTAATGCAAATATCTGATCAGCCAATCATGTGACAGCAACTCAACGCATAAAAGCATGCAGACACGGTCAAGAGGTTCAGTTGTTGTTCAGACCAAACATCAGAATGGGGGAAGAAATGTGATCTAAGTGACTTTAACCGTGGAATGATTATTGGTGGCAGATGGGGTGGTTTGAGTATCTCAGAGACTGCTGGTCTATGGGATTTTCACACAAAACAGTCCCTGAAGCTTACAAAGAATGGTACGAAAGACAAAAAAACATTGAGTGAGCAGCAGTTCTGTGGGCGAAAACACCTTGTCAAAAAGAGCGGTCAGAGGAGAATGGCCGGACTGGTTCAAGCCGACAGGAAGGAGATGGTAACTCAACTAAGCAGGCATTACAGCAGTGGTGTGCAAAAAAGCATCCTGGAATGCACAGCACATCAAACCATAAAATGGATGGACTATAGCAGCAGAAGACCACACCGGATTCCAAGAATAAAGTTACCACTGAGTTGCTGGCTGGTGGCGCAATGGCATCAGCACCGGACTCTGGAGCGAAGGTTCCCGAGTTCGAATCCAAGTCGGGCCACCCCCAGAGCACGCTTTCTATCCGTGCCGGGTTGAGCGTCAAGCTAGGCACTCGGCCTCATAGAAAAAAAAGGGTCAAGTCAGGAACTTTCATATCGTGACCCGGTTAATCCAGAAGGAGACCAATCCTGACACCACATGCCAGACAAGAATGGCTGACTGTCTGGTGCGACATGCTAAAAAAAAACACACTGAGTGCACTTCCCCTTTCTAGCAGCACACATTCCAGCAGCTCAAAACATCTTCCCCTCCTTTCACACATGGTTCTTTTTTGTCGTTGGCTTCTTAAAATATCTTCGTATGTCAAGATGTCCTGTATCGATGGGCAAGAGCAATAGTCACAGTCCCTAATTTGTAATGGTATGGGAAAAACAAGTCTGGATCATGGGAATAGATTGCCGAGTTGCTGGGGTGACAATGCAAAGTGTGACCACTTCCTGTGTTTCATTGTTTGCTACAGTATTTAACCTATTTATACTGGCTGAGTATTATAGGAATACTACAGAAGCACAATGATTAGTGCAGCCCTATTACAGCTCAGGGAGTCGGAACTCCCAGTTCAGTTCCAGCGTCCCCTGTAAGCAAACTTGTACATCCTTACTGTGTGCATGTGGGTTTCCTCTGGGTCGATGAACTCGCAGCACAGTTACAGATTAGTAGGGATAATGTTGGAGGCATCACCAAATCATGGCTGAAAGTAGATCATCATCTCCTGTGGTGGGACAGTCTGAAACCAGAGGACACAGCCTCAGAACAGAGGGGCATCCTCTTAGAACAGAGATGAGATGGAATTTCTTTAGCCAGTGAGGGGTGAATCTGTGGAATTCTTTGCCACAGGCAGCTGTGGAGACCAAGACTTTATGTATATTTAAGCAGAGGTTGATAGTTTCTTGATTGCTCAGGGCACGAAGGGATATGGGGAGAAGGCAGGAGATTGGAGCTGAGGGGAAAATTGGATCAGGCATGATGAAATGGTGGAGCAGACTCGATGGGCCAAATGGCCTAATTCTGCTCCTATATCTTATGGTTTTCTGATGGATGAAGAGATTGTAACATCAATTCTGTAGAACCAGCTACACTCAACAACATATCATTCCTGCTTCTCCCCCCCCCCACCCTACTTACCCATCTAGAACTGAGAATATGGATTTCTTTGGAATATTCTGAGCAATTCTCTAAAGAATTTAAGGAATCCTCTATGTATCTAAGGAAGAATGTGGCCCTGGGAATAATGAGAATCCTGTGCAGTGGCCCTTCGATTCCACACAGTGACGCAACCAATCTGAATGCTCTCCACGATATATCTTTAGAAATTTCTTAGAGTATTTGGTGACGTTTCAAATCTCCTCAAACTACCAGCCTCAGAAAGCTGGCACCCACCATTAAGGACTCCTGTCACTTAGGACATGCTCTTTTCTCATTGCTACCACCAAGGAGGAGGGAGAGGAGCTCAACTCGACATTTAGGAACAGCTTCTTCTCCTCTGTTATCAAATTTCTGATTGGGCAATGAACCCATGAACACTATTTCACTATTCTTTTTGTTCTACTTAATTAAATTTTATATATATATATATATATACATACATACATACAAAAATTTGGCATTTATAGTTGGGACAAGGTTTCTAGAGTAATTAATGGTGGTGGATGGTTGTATGAGCAGCTGGTGCATATCACAAGTCCTGGTTATGCGACCGCTGACGCCAGGCAGACAATCTCCAAAAAGTATTGATAATGGCTGGGGTCACCCGTCTTGTAAAGACACTGCCCTGCAGATGGAAAGAGCAAGCCACTTCCTTAGAACAATTTGTCAAGAACGATAATGGTCATGGACAGACCCTGATCGACCACATCATATGACACGGCACATAACGAACAAATGGACAAGTTTTTATATCAGGTATTGCAAAGTACAGCTGCTGCAAAACAGCAAATTTCACAATATTTTCCAGTGATATTAAACCTGATTCTGATTCTGAAACATGCCTTGATGGAGAAATTAACTTCTTAAACCACCCCAGGTTCCAATGAATGCAGCACTGAGACCTAAAAATAAAGTTAAACAAATACTTACTTCTATTTCAGTCTTTTGTCTTGGGATTAGATCCTCTCCTTAAAGTCCGAAGTGCTAAATCAGGAACCAATTGGTAAACAAACACTTTTAATAGTTGCAGAGTCTTGAAGGACAGAACCTGACACCCATTCCTGACTTATTTACTGCCTCAGAAAAGGATTCCAGGCAGGAATCACCTGCCTGGGTTTTGTCGCTGGATATTGATCATTGCCTCCAAACTGAGTAATGCTTATTAAAAAATCTGGATCAAAAAAAATCGCCTGGGGAGTAGTGGATCTGTGTGGAATTATTACCAAGCATCTCTCTATCAATTACAGACCGGAGAGTTCAGTGATTGAGAGTATGAGTGACATTTATTCAAAGTTCAAAGTTCAAAGTAGATTTACCATCAAAGTACATATATGTCACCGAATACAAGCCTGAGATTCATTTTCTGTTCACTCCTAAAAATAGAACCACTCCTCCCCGCAGTGAGTAACTACTCAAATCAAATATACTTTCTATGTGTGTAGTTGCTTAGAAAAATCTGGAGTTGGGACAAGGTTTCTGGAGTAATTAATGTAATTATATCCTGGGGATTAATTGAGCAAATCCATGCAAGAAAATGTAGGCATTGAGAGTCAAAAATGGAAGTTCAGAGTCAAGTTGTGTGGGTGGGAGCAACATGGTTATTGGATTAACAATCCAGGGAGCTGAACAAACGATTCCAGTTCAACCAATGATCAAAGTGAAAAGTTCAAAGTAAAGTTGTTATCACAGTACATATGTCACCATATACAACCATGAGATTCATTTTCTTGCAGGCATTCACAGTAAATACAAGAAACTCAATAGACTCAATATACGACCATACACCAACACAGACAAACATCTTAGAATATAGAAAATAGAATAGTACAGCACAGTACAGGCCCTTCGGCCCACATTGTTGTGCCGACCCTCAAACCCTGACTCTCATATAACGCCCCCCACCTTAAATTCCTCCATATACCTGTCTAGTAGTCTCTTAAACTTCACTAGTGTATCTGCCTCCACCACTGACTCAGGCAGTGCATTCCTCGCACCAACCACTCTCTGAGTAAAAAACCTTCCTCTAATATCCCCCTTGAACTTCCCACCCCTTACCTTAAAGCCACGTCCCCCTGTATCTTACGTGCAAACAAACTGCAAATACACAAAGAAAAATAATATTAATAAATAAGCAATGAATATTGAGAACATGAGATGAAGAGAACTTGAAAGTGAGTCCATTGGTTGTGGGAACATTTCAGTGATGGAGCAAGTGAAGTTGAGTAAAGTTATCTCTTTTGATTCAAGAGCCTGATGGTTGAAAGGTAATGTTGTGGGAATGGACTGAGCATAGATTTTCTCGTTTTGTTTCTACTACGGGGGGAGGGGTGTCCCTGTAGAGAACAGCGTTCTCAAGTTTTCCGTGGGAATGTTGTCCATAGAGTCACAGAGTTACACAACACAGAAGCAGGGACCTTCGGCTCATCTGGCCCATGTTGACCACATCATCCCATCCTCCCAGCTGGTGGGTGGAAGGGTCAGAAATGGGTTGGCTTTGCTGCTGCTGTTGTTGCTCTGCTGAACACTGAGGACATGTTATGTTGGTGTAGGAATATATGGCAATCTTGTGTGCTGACCCTAGTACATTCTTGGGTTGGTGTTTCATGCAAACAACTGTATTTCACTGCATGTTTTGGCTTGTCATATAAAGAGTGTTTGATAGCTCTGGGCCTATATTCACTGGAATTCAGAAGAATAGAGTGGATGTGAAGAGGATGTTTCCTATGGTGGGAGAGTCCAAGACCAGAAGATACAGCCTCAGAAAAGAGCGACATCCTTTTAGAATGAATTTGTTTAGTCACAGTGTGGTGAATCTGTGAGCTGTGGAGGCCAAGACTTTATGTATATTTAAGGCAGAGTTTGATAGATAGATTCTTGGTTAGTCAGGGCATGAAGGGATATGGGGGGGGTGCGGGTATGGGGGGTGGAGGCAGGAGATTAGGGCTGAGAGAAAAATGGATCAGCCACGGTGAAATTGCAGAGCAGATTCGATGGGCCAGTTTGCCTGATTCTGCTCCAAAATCTCATGTTTCAACGTACAATACATATGATCTATAAATCTGAATCCGAAATCAGCTACTCCCAGTTTCCGGCGTTTGGCCCATAATCTTCCAAGCAATTCCCCTCCACGTACTTGTCCAAATGCCTCTTAAATGTTGCAGGTGGGTGGTACGGTAGCATGGTGGTTAGCACAACACTGTACAGAGCAGGTGGACAGGTTCAATTCCTGTCGCTGTCTGTGAGGAGTTTGTATGTTCTGCCGTGACTGCGCGGGTTTCCTCCGGGTGCTTCAGTTTCTTCCCACAGTCCAGAGACCTACCATTTAGTAGGCTAATTGTTCAATGTAAATTGTCCCGTGGTTAGGCTAGCATTAAATCGGGGATTGGTGGGTGTGCAGCTTGTAGGGCCAGAAAGGCCTATTCCACACTGTATCTCAATAAATAAATAAATAACCTCCCAAATTCTATACTCAGTGTAAGGCTAGCGTACCAAAAGCCTTCTTTACTGCCCTGTCGACTTGTGACATTACTTTCAGAGATCACTTTATTCATAACCTAGGTCCCTCTGCTCTACAACACTCTTCAGGCCTTGATCATTCACAGAGGAAGTCCTACCCTCATTTGTTTTCTAAAAACTATTTATCCAAATTAAACTGCATTTGCCATCCCTTGGCCCAGTCACCCATCTGATTTAAATCCCTCTGTAAATTCACACAACCATTTATTTTGGCCACATCTACAAACTTGCTAATGATGTAGTGTACTTAGATTTCCAAAAAGCTTTTGACAAGGTGCCAAATAAAAGGTTGAATGAAAGAAAGATTGGATTTATTCGTCACATGTACATCGAAACATAGCGAAATGTGTTGTTGATGCCAATGACCAACACAGTCCGAGGACGTGCTGGGATCAGCCCAGAGGTTGTCACCATGCTTCCATCGCCAACATAGCATGTCCACAACTTACCAACCCTAACCCATATGTCATTGGAATGTGGGAGGAAACTGGAGCACCCGCAGGAAACCCATGCATTCACAGGGGCAGCATACAAACTCTAACAGGCAGCGGTGGAAAAATTAAAAGCCCATGGTATCAGAGAAAGTTGGAATGACTGTCTGGTAGAAAATAGAGAGTTGGAATACATTATTCATTTTCAGACAGGCAGGAGGTATCTAATAGAGCATCCTAGAGAACAGTTCTTGGCCCAAAATTACATTAATGACCTGAAGGAAGGGAACCAGGCTTCAGGTTTCTAAATTTGCCAATGACTAAAAAAAATACCTCCTATACCTTATAAAATACCCTCTGCGTGTATGTTCATGATCTTCTGCTGTTGTAGTCCATCCACTTCAAGGTTCAATGTGATGTGCATTCAGAGATGTTTTTCTGTTGTAACGTGTGGTTATTTGAGTTACTGTCAGCTTGAACCAGTCTGGCCATTCTCTTCTTACCTCTCTCATTAACAAGATGTTTTCGTCTACAGAACTACCACTCACTGGATCCTTTTTCTTGCTTTTCGCACCATTCTCTGTAAACTCTACAGTAGGGATTCCCAACCTTTTTTATGCCATGGACCGATACCATTAAGCGAGGGGTCCATGCACCCCGGCTTGGGAACCCCTGCCCTAGAGACTGTTGTGTGTGATAATCTGAGGAGATCTGCAGTTTCTGAGATACTTAAACCACCCTGTCTGGCACCAACAGTCATTCCATGGCCAGAGTCGCTTAGCTCACATTTCTTCGCCATTCTGATGTTTGGTCTGAACAGCAACTGAGCCTCTTGACCATGCCTGCATGCTTTTATGCACTGCGTTGCTGCCACGTGATTGGCTGATTAGATATTTGCATTAGTAAGCTGGTGTACAGGTAGACCTAATAAAGTACCACGGAGTGTAGGTGGAAGGACATGTTGTGTTGAAGTTGGTGTGATTCTTGGGACATAGATTGAGTGAACGAGCAAAATACTTCAGGAAGGGTAAGACAAAGGAACACATACCAGTCCTCAAAGAGGGATCAGGAGTGGAGAGAGTGAGCAGTTTCAAGTTCCTGGGTGTCAATATCTCTGAGGATCTAACCTGGACACAACATATTGATGCAGATATAAAGAAGGCAAGACAGCGGCTGTATTTCGTTAGGAGTTTGAGCAGATTTGGTATGCACCTTGGAGAGCATTCTAACTGGCTGCATCACCATCTGGGAATGGGGGTGGGGGGAAGTGGTCGGTGGCTTTTGCACAGGATTGAAGTAAGCTGCACAGAGTTAGTCAGCTCCATCAGGGGCACTAGCCCCCATAGTATCCGGGACATCTTCAAGGAATGGTGCCTCAGAAAAGTGATGTCTATCATCAAAGATCCTTTCCACCCAGGACATGCCCTCTACTCATTGTTACCATCAGGAAGGAGGTGCAGAAGCCTGAAGGCTCACACTCAGTGATTCAGGAACAGCTTCTTCCCCTTGCCATCTGATTCCTAAATGGACATTGAACCCATGAACACTGCCTCAATACTTCTTTTAATTTCTTATTTTTTGCACTACTTACTTAAACTATTTAATACATATATACTTACTGTAATTCAGTTTTTTCTCTATTATTATGTATTAGATTGTACTACTGCTACAAATGCAACAATTTTCACAACATATGCCAGTGATTCTGATTCTGAATACTGGCAAAAGGAGCTTATTTTGGGGAAGTGTGAGGCTATGCACCTGGATAAGGTTATTGCCTAAAGTGGGGGGTGGGGGAGGAGTGAGTGAATTAGGGACTTGGTCGGAAACGTTTGGTTATTCCCCTCCACAGATTCTGCCAGGGATCCACGGAGGCCGAAGGGCCTGTTTCCCCACAGTAAGACTCCATGATATTTCAGTGTTGCTCTAATCCCCTCAGAAGGACTCACAAATTGACTGAGCAAGCAGTTGAGAGGCATTGTGGCTCAGGTCCAATAAGAAAGATGTTGTCAAGCTCTTGAGAAATGACGCAGACATTTTCAATGTTTAATTGATATCAGCAGTGTCTGGGAACTCACCCGAGAAATTCCTGGATGGATTGCTTCATTCCTTCCTGTGGTTCTTAGACTTGGAACTCTGCCTTGGGCTCTGGAGTCGGAGTTATGTGCGGGCAGGGAGAACGAGTTCTAATAAACCCCTGGGTTCGCGATTCGGTGACACCAGAGATGGAGGCCTAAGTGTTTGGGTTCCCGCCACCGGCAAATCCGGATTTCACGGTCTGGAGTTTGGTGATCGGTGTGTTCTGAGATCGATGCCAAGAGTCAGGATCTGAGGGCAAATCAGAAGTCTGGAAGTCCAGAAGTTGAGGCGCACTGCCGCTCTTCACAAGTCCACTGGGGATGTTGAAGCCAGGTGTCTGCAGGCTGACATGACACAGTCCAAGTCTGTGTCTGCTGGAAGCCCGTCATGGGGGTTAAAGGACTAGATATGTGAATAGGCAGGAGGGCAGAACGGGGCTTGTTTTGGCTCTTGTTCTTGGTTGCATGTGGTGCTCTGTGTTGTTCTGTCAAGATTTATGGGGATGCTGTGCTGGTGTCCCACAAGAAAGCAGGATCTATTATCAGGGGCACCCCTCATCCAGGCCATCCTCCCTTCTCAACACTACCATCAGAAAGGAGGTACAGGAGCCTTAGGACCAACAATAACCAGGTTCAGGATTAGTTATTACCCCTCAACCATCAGGCTCCTGAACCACCGTGGATAACTTCACTCACCTCAACACTGAACTGGTTCCACAACCTACAGACTCACTTTCAAGATCTCTACAACTCGTGCGCTCAGTGATTTTTTTTTAATTCCATAGCTTCTGTTCTTTTGCCAGTTGGTGGTTTGTCAGTCTTTACTGAAACATTTCTGTTTTCCTAACAATTTTGTTTTACCAGTCAGGGTTGTTAGCCCTGGGCTGAACTCTCAAACCTGGAGGACCAGTAGACCACTCTTAGTTTGGCCTCTACCCTTTAACCTGTTTGTCATGGTAACCCTAACAAGAGCCAAAGTATAAAGTCCTGACTCCAGCCAACATAGTTCTCTGGGTCATTAAAGCATTGCAATCCTCCAAACCATGACAAGATTATGTATATATTTTCATAACTTCTATTTTATTTCTTTACTTTTCTGTAAATACCTGCAAGAAATGAATCTTTAGATAGTATATGGTGACTTGGACATACACCCAGTATTAGGTACACCTGCTCCTTAATGCAAATATCTAATCAGCCAATCACGTGGCAACAACTCAATGCATAAAAGCATGCAGACATGGTCAAAAGTTTTAGTTGTTGTTTAGACAAAACATCAGATTGGGGAAGAAATGTGATCTAAGTGACTTTGACTGTGGAATGAATATTGGCACCAGACTGGAACGGTTTGAGTATCTCAGAAAATGCTGATCTCCTGGGATTTTCACGCACAACAGTCTCTAGAGAATGGTGTGAAAAACATCCAGTGAGTGGCAGATCTGTGGGTGAAAATGTCTTGTTAATGAGAGAGGTCAGAGGAGAAAGGACAGACTGGTTCAAGCTGACCGGAAGGCAACAGTAACATAAATAACTACACATTACAACAGTGGTGTGCAGAAGTATGTCTCTGAATGGATAACACATTGAACCTTGAAGAGGATGGGCTACCACAGCAGAAGACCACAAGCATACACTCAGTGGTAACATTATTAGTGACAGAAGATACATAATGATGTGGCCACTGACAGATAATAAACTTACTTTGATGTTAGCTTTGACTTTGAAACTTCTGAGAGTGATAGTTTTGAAATAAAGGGGAAGCTGATGGGATAGTCATGAGGAGAACTGTCTTCACTCAGAATAGTAAGGAATCTTTCTAATCCTCTTTACTCCAGTGAGGGCTCTTTACTGAGGGCTGTGGAGGTTCAAATACTGAACTGATCCATAACAGAGATCAACAGATTTCTCATAATTAGGGGAATCAAGGGAACAGGACAAGAAAAAAGCACCAGGAGATCAGACCAGACATGATCTTGATGAAGTTGCGCCAGTGTCCATACTTTCTTGGAAGGTTAAAGAGATTCAGCTTGTCACTGGACATTCTGACAAATGGCTACAGATGTATAGTTGTCAGTTTTCTTACGGGTTGCATCACAGTCTGCTGCAGCAATTCGAATACACAGGAACACAAGAAACTACCGACAACTGTGGTATCTGCCAAATACTTCAGAGGCACATCCCTCCCATTCATCGGTGGTGCCTACAGGAGCCACTACCCTCAGAAGTTGCTTCTGTCATCAGAGATCCCAACCATCTGGGCCATGCCATCTCCTCACAAACAAGAAAAAATCTGCAGATGCTTGAACTCCGAGCAACACACAGAAAATGTTGGAGGAACTCAGCAGGCCAGGCAGCATCAATGGAAAAGAGTACAGTTGATGTTTCTGGCCGAGACCTTTCACTAGGTAGCATGCCCACAACTTACTAAGTTTGACAGGGGCATAGAAAGGGTAAATGCAAGCAGGCTTTTTCCTCTGAGGTCTACAACCAGAGGTCATGGGTTAGGGGTGAAAGGTGAAATGTTTAAGGGGTAATGAGGCAGAAGTTCTTCACTCCAAGGGTGATGATAGTGTGGAACAAGCTGCCAGCAGAAATGGTGCATGTGGGTTCGATTTCAGCATTTAAGAGAAATTTGGATAAGAGGGTCATGGAGGGCTATGGTCCGGGTGCAGGTCAATGGGACTAGGCGAATTAATAGTTCAGCATGGAGTAAGTAGGCCGAAAGGTCAGTTTCTGTGCTGTAGACCTCGATACCTCCCCACCACTGACAGCATCTGCAGCCGGTGCCGTCTCAAACAGGTGGCATATGTCATTCCTGTCATGCCATCTTCAAGCTGCTACTATCAGAAGAGTACAGAAGGCTGAAGTCCCACAACATTAGGTTCAGGAACAGCTACTTTATTGCAAACATCAATTTAACCAACCTGCACAATCCTAACTCCACCTCAGCAATAGAACACTACAGACTACCTCCCGCTCTACACTACCAAATCATCTTTATGTGCTGTGTCACATGACATAGGCAATCACAGTGACCATGATTGTTCTTGACAAACTTTTCTACAGAAGTGGTTTGCCATCTTCTGGGTGGTGTCTTTACAAGATGGTGACACCAGCCATTATCACTACTCTTCAGAGATTGTCTGCCTGGCGTTAGTGGTCGCATGGACTTGTGATACGCACCAGCTGCTCATACAACCATCCACCACCTGCTCCCATGGCTTCATATGACCCTGACTGGGGGGGGGGCTAAGCAGGTGTTACACCTTGCCCGAGGGTGACCTGTAGGCTAGCAGAGGGAAGGAGCGACTTACACCTCCTTTGGCAGAGCCTTACACTTCTATCTCCACCACGCCACCAAGCACTACCCTGAACTTGCTCTTAATTGAGTTTTTCTTTCCGCACAATATCTTGTTATGCCAGAATAAGATGTAAGCAAGGTTGAAAAAGTGCAGAGAAAATTTACAAGGATGTTGTCGGGTCTGGAGGACCTGAGTTATAAGGAAAGATTGAATGGGTTAGGAATGTATTCTTTAGAAGTTTGAGAGGAGATTTGATAGAGATATACAAAATTATGAGGGGTATTATACAAACAGGTTTTTTCCACTGAGGTTGGGCGGGACTGCAACCAGAGATCATGGGTTAAGGGTGAAAGGTGAGAAGTTTAAGGAGCACATGAAGGGAAATTTCTTCACTTTGAGGGTCACAAGAGTGTAAAATGAGCTACCAGAACAAGTGGTGCATACAAGTTTGATTTCAACATTTAAGAGATGTTTGGATAGGTAAGTGGATAGTAGGGATCTAGAAGGCTATGGTCCTGGTGCAGATCGATGGGAGGAGGCAGCTTAACTGGTTTTGGCGTGGACTAGATGGGCTGAAGGGCCTGTTTCTGTGCTGTACTACTCTATGACTCTCTGTACAGGAGATCGCTCCCGAAGAGCCAGATACAGGAGATGCCCCCACAGGCTCACAGGTGAAGTGTCACCTTACTTTTGGGGCCCTGCATGGAGGTGAGGGAGGAGGTGAATAGGCAGATGTAGCACTTCTTCCACTTGCAGGGGTAAGTTGGTCCAAGTTGGCAACAACTTCTCAAATTCCAACACTC
This sequence comes from Mobula hypostoma, assembly GCF_963921235.1. Classification (NCBI taxonomy): domain Eukaryota; kingdom Metazoa; phylum Chordata; class Chondrichthyes; order Myliobatiformes; family Myliobatidae; genus Mobula; species Mobula hypostoma. Next base: position 182,350,890 of record NC_086103.1, read on the forward strand.
ATGCGCCCTGGGTTTGTGTCTCAGTCCACTGCTGGCTCATGACTGCACTGCCAGATTCAGCTCAAACTGCAACATCAGGTTCGCTGATAATACCACAGTGCCTACAGCAAGCAGGGAGAGGGGTTTGTCAAATGGTGTGAGAACAACAGCCTGAGTCTCAATGTGGACAAGACAAAAGAGATGATTGTGGACTTCAGGAAGGCACAGGTCAACCACTCTCCACTGCACATCAATGGGTTTGCTGAAGAGAGGGTGAGTGCACAAAGTTCCCTGGTGTGCATATAATGGACAATCTAACCTGGACCCACAACACCTCCTCGTTTGTCAAGAAGGCACAGCAATGTCTACACTTTCTGGGGAGACTGAGGCATGCAAGGCTCCCCTCACCTATTCTATCAACGTTCTAGAGGAGCACCATCAAGAGTGTCTTGTTTGGCTGCATCGTTGTGTGGTATGGAAGCTACAAGGCATCGGACCGCATGGCCTTGCAGAGGATCATCAGGGTCTCCCCCACCATTTGTGACATTTACTGGGAGTGTTGCAGATGAATGGATTGAAACATTGTTGAGGATTCCTACCACCCATCCCACGATCTATTTGACCCGGTCCAGCAGCATCAGGACTAGGACTGCCAGGCTGGGTAACAGCTTCTTCCCTCAGGCTGTGAGACTAATGAATACCCTGTCACCACCGAGGTCTCATCACTAGGACAGCGAGCTGGTAACTCTTACCTGTGCTGTGCTTTAATCCGTGCATTTTGGATTATATTCATTAAGTTATAGTGTAAGATGTTGGTTTATATGTTGTGGGTGATATATGTTGTATGGGTGCACCGTGGCCCAGAGGAACATTACTTCGTTTGGTTGTATATATAGGACAATAAATTTGAACTAGAAGTGCTGAGATGGAGATCAGTGGGAAGGGTAAATGGGCAAGGAAATCGCAGAGGGAGCGAGTGTCATTATGGCAAGATACTCGGTTTTGTTTGATTTTAAGGCACCAGCTCACTGTCCAATGCTAGTCTCTCTCCTTACTTGCCCACAGCCTCCAACACTGACCCAGAGAGAGTGTATTGTATCTGTCAAGGGTTCAGTGCAACTGAATCACAACCTCCACTCATAGAACATTGAACATTGAACATAGACCAGGACAGCACAGAAACAGGCCCTTTGGCCAACAATGTGGTGCTGAACCAATTAAATTAGTAATCAAATGGCCAATTAAACTAATCTCCTCTGGCCACACAATTTGCATATCTCTCCAATTTCCTCACATTCATGTGCCTATCTACATATCTCTTAGAAGTCCCTAATGTATCTGCCTCTACCACCCCAGGCAGCACATTCCAGGCACCTACCGCTCTGTGTAAAAACATTGCCCCTCCCTTCTCCTTTGAAGTTATCCCCTCTCACCTTAAATGCATGCCCTCGGGTATTTGACATTTCAACGAGTAAAAGATACTGTCTGTCTGCTCTATCTGTGCCTCTCATCACGTATAATCCTCGATCAGATCTGCCCTCAGCCTCCAGTGCTCGAGAGAAAACAACCGTGCTTTGTCCAACCTCTCGTTATAGCACATGCCCTCTAATCCAGGAAGCATCCTTGTAAACATCTTCTGCACCCTCTCCAAAGCCTCAACATCTTTGAGGTGACCAGAACTGGAAGCATACTCCAAGCAACCCTCACAACACGCTGGAGGAACTCAGCAGGTCGGGCAGCATTCGTGGAAACAACCAGTCAACGTTTCGGGCCGGACAAAGGGTTCCGGCCCAAAAAGTTGGCTGATTGTTTCCACGGATGCTGCCCGACCTGCTGAGTTCCTCCAGCGTGTTGTGAGTGTCACTTTTACCCCAGCATCTGCAGAGTATTTTGTGTTAAGCATACTCCAGATGTGGCTTAACTAGAGCTTTATAAAAATCCTCAAAGCTGGCCCCTTTCAAGAATTATAAACCACATGTCTGTAAAAGCTAATCACCCACAGATGTTCCTTCTCTTCATCCTGGGTAAAGGCAGAATAATTTGTTGTACTGTGTGAGATTTAGAGGACTCTCATGTTGATTACAAAACAGACATCGGGACGCTTGGGATTGCATACAAACGGGGAAACGGGGATATAATGCCAGAACAGGAACCAGAGTGGGCATTGATAACAATTAACTTTATATGTCACATGTACATCAAAACAACAAAACATACAGGAAATGTAACTGTCTCAGCCCAAAACGTTGACTGTTTATTTATTTCCATAGGCGCTCCCTGCCCTGCAGAGTTTCCCCAGCATTTTATTTGCGTTAGTCTGTACTTCCAGTCCAGATGAAGGGTCTCCACCTGAAACATTACCTGTTCATTCATTTCCATAGATGCTGCCTGACCTGCTGAGTTCCTCCAGCACTGTGTGTGATACAGGTGAAGTGTGTCATTTTCACCAAATCAAATCAGTGCTGTGCAGGCCGCAAGTGTCGCCACACTTCTGGTGCCAACTTAGCATGTCCACCACTCACTAACCCCAATCAAACATGTGTGGCAGGAAACTTTCAGTCACGGGAAGAATGCAGAAACCCCCTAGTGAGCAGCAGATTTGAAACCGGGTGTCAGGAGCTGCAATAACGTTACGTTAACTGCTACACTACTCTGCTATCCGTAAAGATTCGCCACGCTCCGAGTGAAGTAATTTCTTCCCATTTCTATCCTAAATAGAAATCAGAGGCAGAGAGGGTCAGTAACTTCAAATTTCAGGATGTCACTATCTCAGAGAACTGGTCCTGGACTCATCGTGTAAGTGTAATTGCGAAGAGAGCACGACAGCACCTCTACTTCCTTGGGAGTCTGTGGAGATTCGGCATGACATCAAAATCTTGGCAAACTTCTATAGAAGTGTGGTGGAAGGTGTGCTGACTGGCTGCATGATAGCCTGGTATGGGAACATAAATGCCTTTGAGAGGAAAATCCTACAAAAGGTAGTGGATTCGACCCAGTACATCACGGGTAAAGCACTGATAACATCTACATGAAACGTTGCCGTAGAAAAGCATCATCAAAAATCCTTACCATCCAGGATATGCTATTTTCTCACTGCTGCCATCAGGTAGAAGGGTACAAGTGCCTCAGGGCTCACACCACCAGGTTCAAAGTTCAAGACCAGTTACTACCCCTTAACCGTCAGGCTCTTAATCAAAAGGGGATAACTACACTCATTATATTTCTGGTTTTCCCATAACCAATGGTCTCACTTTAAGGACTCTTTGTCTTGTTATTTCATGCTCTCATTTTTTAGTTACATTTGCATTTGCACACTTTGTTGTACATTGGTCCTGTTCAGAGTTCCTGTTCTATAGGTTTGCTATCTATGTCCACAGGAAAACAAATCTCAGGGTTGTATGTGATGACATGTATTCTCTGATCATAAGTTTTACTTTGAACTTAAACTTTTGAGCCTGCTCTCTAACTTGAGTCAGGGTCTCTTTTAGTTAGGGACCCCCTAACCTCTCAATCAAACCCTCTAAGTTTTTTAAATTCATCGTTGTTGTTGTTGTTATGTACTGTGTTGTATGACATGGGTGATCATGGTCTTTCCACGACTGTGATTGTTCTTGGCAAATTTACTACAAAAGTGGTTTGCCATTGCCTTCTTCTGGGCAGTGACTTTACAAGATGGGTGACCACAGTCATTATCAATACTCTTCAGAGATTGTCCTCCCGGTGTCAGTGGTCGCATAACCAGGACGTGTGATCTGCACCAGCTGCTCATACGACCATCCACCACCTGCTCCCATGGCTTCACATGACCCTGATCGGCGGGGGGTGGGGGGGGGCAGGCGTAGGTTCTACACTTTGCTCAAGGATAACCTGCAGGCTAGTGGAGGGAAGGAGTGCCTTAAACCTCTTTTGGTAGAGACGTATCTCCACCCAGCCACCCATATTTCTTTGGATTGGACTGTTATTTTCTTTGCAGTTTAACAATTAATGCCTGCGTGTACTTTATATAATTACCAACCTACTGTTCAGTATATTCCCCAGTAGTCACAATATATATATGTAATTGTTCAGTGTGTCTCCTAGTGGATACAGTTCTCCCTCTTTCTGGAAATTGCTTGGTATTATATTATTTGATTATCTGACTAATTACTTCTTATCTACAAATTTGAATGGAATGTCTCTTATCGATGAGGTATGAGAGGAGCTGAACGTGCTTCCCCACAATCTTTTAGTCATTCTGTTCTTTGTTTAACCACTAGGCTTGTGCTACTCTACGTTTCCAATTCTCTTCATTCTATTACTGCTTAATAAGACAATCGTGAAGCAATGGGTTTTGTGCCTCTTTTGTGGCTTCTGAGAAAACCTTGGATCAAACACAAGAATCCAGCAAAATCCTAGGGAAGTATGTGGTTGCAATTGGAAAGTGTGCAGAGGAAATTCACTGAGATATTGGACGACCTCAGTAACAGAAAGAGTTTGGACAGGCTGAGCTTGTGTCCTGCAGAACGGTGGAGGCTGAGGGGAGACTTGATAAGAGGCAATAAGATTAAATAGGGGTGGGATGTCAGCATAACACTCCACAGTGCCAGCTATAAGATTGGGGTTCAATTTCCACCACTGTCTGTAAGGAGTCTGTATGTTCCCACCGCCACCTCCCCCCCCCCCATGCATGGGTTTCCTCCGGGTGCTGCAGTTTCCTGCTACATTCCATGGACGTCCCGGTGAGTAAGGGTTAGTAAGGGCATGCTATATTGGCAACGGGATTAGGTGACACTCGCAGGCTGCTCCCAACACATCCTTGGACCATGTTAGTTGTTGATGCAAACAATGTACTTCACTGTATGTTTCAATGTACATGTGATGAATAAATCCAAACCAAAATCTCAATCCTCCCTCTCCTCTCTGCCTCTTTTCCTGATTACCTTACAAGCAGCCCCTGGCTCCCATCTACCTGCTAGAGTCCTGAGGAAGGGTCTTGACCCCAAACACCAACTTTCCTCTACAGATGCTGCCTGACCTGCTGAGTCCTTCCAGTGATTTGTGTCTTTGGAGATTTGGTAAGTCACCAAAAACTTCAGCAAATGTCTTTAGATGTACGGTGGAGAGCATACTGCCTGGCGTGGGGACTCTGAAACACAGAATCACAAGAGGCTGCACAGGGTCATCCAACTCCAACATGGCCACATCCCTCCCCCTCGATCGAGGACGTCTTCAAAAAGTGATGCCTCGAGAAGGCAGCATTCATCATTAACGACTCTCACCATCAGGACATGCCCTCTTCTCGTTACCACCACCAGGAAGAGGTACAGGAGTCTGAACACCCACACTCAATGTTTTAGGAACAGCTTCTTCCACTCTGATATCAGATTTCTGAATGGAAAATGAACCCATGAACAGTATCTTAGTTTTTGAACTCTACGGCACTCCCCACCATTGTGCCACAAGAAAGCAGCATCTACCATCATGGACCTGCACCATCCAGGCCACGATCTCTTCTCTATTACCATTGGGCAAGAGGCACAAGAGCCTTCGGTCTCACACCAGCAGCTTCAGGAACAGATATTACTCAACAACCATCGGGTTTCTAAACCAGCGCGAGGATAACTTCACTCATCACACCTCTGAATTGATTCCACAACCCATAGACTCGCATTCAGAGTACATATATGTCACCACATACAACACTAAGATTCTTTTTCCTTTGTGCATACTCAGCAAATCTATAGAATAGCAACTGTAACAGGATCAATGAAAGATCAAGCAGACCATAGAAGATAACAAACTGAGCAAATGCAGATATAAATAAATAGCAACAAGTAATGAGAGACATAAATAATAAGATAAAAAATCCTTAAAGTGAGACCATTGGTTGTGGGAACATCTCAATAGATGGGTGTAGTTATCCTTTTTTGTCCAAGAGCCTGATAGTTGAGAGTTAATAACTGTTCTTGAACCTACTGGTGCATCCTGAGGCTTTTGTACCTTCTACCTGATGGCAGCAGTGAGAAAAGAGCATGGCCTGGGTGGTGAGGACCCTGGATGATGGATGCGGCTTTCCTACAAGTGTTTCATGTAGAGGTTCTTGATGATTGGGAGGGTTTTACCCGTGATGTTCCGGGCTGAATCCACTACCTTTTGTAGGATTTTCTACTCAAAGGCATTAGTGTTCCCACAGCAGGCTGTGATGCCACCACACCTATAGAAGGACAGTGAAGAGATTCTGTAGATGCCCGACATCTTGAGCAACACCCACAAAGTGGTGGAGGAACTCACCAAACATGCTGCTGTCTGTCAGTACATCCTCTTTGTGACTGTGTGGGTTTTCTCTTCTGCCACCATAGCCCATCCACACGTGCATTCAAAGATTCTCTTCTGCAAACCTCTGCTGCAACACATGGTTACTGAGCTACTGTTGCCTTCCTGATGGCTTGCACTGGACTCCTGCCCTCTCTCATTAACAAGGCATTTTTGCGCACAGAACTACCATTCACTGGGTGTTTTTTTTATTTGCACCATTCTCTGTGAAACCTAGACACTGCTGCACCAGAAAATCCCAGGAATCTCGAACCGAGGCCATACATCAGGACTGGAAAGAAAGAGGGCTGAAGATTTCCTCCCACATCTTGTGAGCGTTGCTGAGGAAATTTGACCTGCTAAATGGCTAGACGCATGCTGGGAGCCACGTTAAACACAGGAAGCCATTGGCACATATTGGCCATGAATCGCAGTGAGACCGTGCTATGCTTTGACATTCAGATGGCATCCTGAAGGACCCTCACAACTTAGAACTTGCCCTCTTCTCAATACTACAACCAGAAAGAAGGTATAGGAGCCTGAAGACACACACTTAATGTTTTAGGAACAGCTTCTTCCTCCCCTCCACCATCAGATTTCTGAATGGACAATGAACCCATGTACGTCACCTCACTACTCCGCTCTCTTTTTGCACTTTTTAAAATATTTCATGTTGTAATTTATAGTATTTTATACTGTATTGCACTGTTCTACTGTCACAAAACAAAACCCACAACATACATCAGTGATAATAAACCTGATTTTGATGCTATTTCTGATGTTCTGCAATGCAAACCATCAGGGATACAAGAAGGTTGACAAGGCATTGCAAATGTGCATTTTGTACCTCTTTGGGAAGTAAATCAGATGCCTCGCTTCTATGAGTCCCTCCGAGTGGTTTTTGTGGTTCGATTGCAGTTGGTCATTCGCAGTGAGCTTTCATTTTCTGGGAAATACGAAGTAGGGAGCTTCAGTTCCCCGTAACCTGTGGCACAGATGTTTAACCACAGGTTTCCATGTTGGAGGTGCAGGTAGTGGGGCAGAGATGAACACTAGGTCAAGTAAGTTATTTAGGCTGCTCCGTGGAGATGTGAGGTTTTCTTAGTCAGACAGTCATCTTCTTCTTCAGTCAGTTTCGAGATGGTTAGAACTGTCTTGGAGCTTGGAGTTTAATCTAGGCAAGAGTGAGATGTTGCATTTTGGGAGGTCAAATGTAAGGGGAAAGTATACAGTTAATGGCAGGACTCTTACCAGAGCTGTTGTTCAGAGAGACACACACCAAATACTGGAGGAACTCAGCAAGTCAGGCAGCATCTATGGAGGGGAATAAGCAGTCGGTGTTTTGGACCGAGACCCTTCATCAGGACACTTCAGAATCTCTTGTGTTTATGGTGAACAGAGATCTTGGGGTCCAAGTCCATAGCTCCCTAAAGTAGATAGACTGGTAAAGGCAGCTAATATAGGGGGGCATAATTTTAGGTGATTGGAAGTGAGGGGTGATGTCAGAGATAAGTTCTTTTACACAGAGAGTAGTGGCTTCATGGAATGACCTGCCAGGGGTGCTGATAGAGCCAAGTACATTAGGAACATTAAAGAGACTCTCAGATAGACACATGAATGACAGAAAAATGGAGGGCTATGTAGGAGGGAAGGGTTAGATTGATCTTAGAGAATGTTATAAAGTCAATGCAAAGGGTATGTGTTATGTCTGGTAATTTCAAAACATTAAAGTAATTCAATCGAAGTCACAGGAGTCCGAAATGTGAGTCTAACTTTGTGTTTACTTTAAGCGAGGCGCATGCACTTATCACGTGGTAGCGTCATAATGATTGCAATTCACGTATTTATACATATAACCTATAATGAAGTACTTAAACAAACAAAAACACTGAATCAAGCAATATATTTACAATATTACTGAAATATTGCATGAACCGTTCTATGTTTAAGGCATATGGCACGCCTGCCTTCATGGGCAGCGGTGCTGAGATATGTAGCAGCTATATAAGCCTTTGGCTCGCTGTCCACGGTTCGGTTCCCACTGCTGTCTGTAAGGAGTTTGTATGTTCTCACCGTGACTGCGAGGGTTTCCCTCCACATCCCAAAGACGTACAGTTACTGTCAGTGAGTCGTGGGTATGTACTGTTGCCACTCGCAGGCTGCCCCCAGCACAATCTTCACTGCTTTGATTTGATGCAAATAACGCATGTTTTGATGTACATGTGACAAATCAAACTAATCTTTACTCTATCCAATGCTGAGGCTGAGGGGAGATTTGACAGAAGTTTACAAAATTATGAGAGACTTAGATCGGGTAGACAGTATCTATTTTCCAGTATGGAGAGGCCAGATTTAGTGGGGGAAGTTTGGGACAACTTTTTTTGTCAACAGAGAGAGTGGGGGAAGGGGGTGCTGGGAATGAGGTGCCAGGGGTTGTGGTGGAAACACGTGGACACCAGGTGAAATTTCCAGTGCACAATTAACCTACCAAGCTGCACACCTTTGGGTTGTGGAAAGGACCCAGAGCACCTGGGGGAAACCCACACGGTCACCAGTCATGGGGAAGAATGTGCAAACTGCACACAGTCAGCACCAGAGGTCAGGATAGAACCAGGTCGTGCTACTGTGCTAGCCTTTACCAAACCTGTGTAATGTCTCACCCTCATCAGAAAGGACAAATGAAGCACTGCCTTTAATTTTCAGAATGGAAAATCATCTAGTGTACCACTTCCACTGAGTTATCATATACTACATTGAGATTCATTTCCTTGCGGGCATTCACAGCAAAAGAAGAATATAGTTGAGTTTTGAGAAAAACTATATATAAACAAAGACTGACAAACAACCAATGAGCAAAAGAAGACAAACTCTTCAAATACAGTGGCCACTTCTTTAGGTTCACCCGTATATCTGTCCGTTAATACATGTATCTAATCAGTCAATCATGTGGCAGCAACTCAACGCATGAAAGCATGCAGACATGGTCATGAGGTTCAGTTGTCATTCAGACCAAACATCAGAATGGGGAAGAAATGTGATCTAAGTGACTTTAGCAGTGGAATGATTGTTGGTGCCAGAAAAGGTGGTTTGAGTATCTCAGGAACTGCTGATCTTCTGGGATTTTCACACACAACAGTCTCCAGAGTTTACAGAGAATGGTGTGAAAAAAGCAAAAAAAAACATCCACTGAGTGGCAGTTCTGTGCACAAACACACCTTGTTAATGAGAGAGAGGGTCAGAGGAGAATGGCCATACTGGTTCAAGCTGACAGGAAGGTGACAGTAACTCAAATAACCACGTGTTACAATAGTGGTGTGCAGAAGAGCATATGTCAAACCATGAAGTGGACGGGCAACAGCAGCAGAAGACCAAAACATACATTCAGTGGCCACTTTATTAGATGCAGAAGGTACATAATAAAGTAGCCACAGAGCTTAAGTATAATACTAAGAAGGTGAGTTGTAAAGAGTCCTTGTAAGTGAGTCTGTAGAATCAGTTCAGACCAGTAGTGAGTGAAGCTATCCATGCTAGTTCAGGAGCCTGGTGGTTATAAGTTAACACATGTTCCAGAGTCTGGTGGTGTAGGGACCTAAGGCTCCTGTTCCTCCTTCCTGGTGGTAATAGACAACAGACAATAGGTGCAGGAGTAGGCCATTCGGCCCTTCAAGCCAGCACTGCCATTCACTGTGATCATGGCTCATCATCCACAATCAGTATCCAGTTCCTGCCTTATCCCCATAACCTTTGTCTATCTTTAAGAGCTCTATCCGTCTCCTTCTTGAAAACATCCGGAGACTTGGCCTCCACTGCCTTCCGGGGCAAAGCATTCCACATATCCACCACTCTCTGGGTGAAAAAGTTTTTCCTCAACTCCGTTTTAAATGGCCTACCCCTTATTCTTAAACTGTGGCCTCTGGTTCTGGACTCATCTATCAGCGGGAACATGCTTCCTGCCTCCAGCATGTCCAATCCCTTAATAATCTTATATCTTGCAATAAGATTCCCTCTCATCCTTCTAAATTCCAGTGTATACAAGCCCAGTCGCTCCAATCTTTCAACATATGACAGTCCCGCCATCCCGGGAATTAACCTTGTGAACCTACACTGCACTCCCTCAATAGCAAGAATGTCCTTCCTCAAATTTGGAGACCAAAACTGTACACAGTACTCCAGGTGTGGTCTCACCAGGGCCCTGTACAGCTGCAGAAGGACCTCTTTGCTCTTATACTCAATTCCCCTTGTTATGAAGGCCAGCATGCCATTAGCTTTCTTCACTGCCTGCTGTACTTGCATGCTTGTTTTCAGTGACTGATGTACAAGAACACCTCGATCTCGTTGTACTTCCCCTTTTCCTAACTTGACTCCATTTAGATAATAATCTGCCTTCCTGTTGTTACCACCAAAGTGGATAAACTCACATTTATCCACATTAAACTGCATCTGCCCACTCACCCAGCCTGTCCAAGTCACCCTGCATTCTCATAACATCCTCCTCACATTTCACACTGCCACCCAGCTTTGGTAGCAGTGAGAAGAGAGCACAGTCTGGGTAATGGGGAATCTCGATGATGGATACAGCTTTTTTGTAGCATCATCCAATAGTAGGGATGCTTTGCCTGTGCTAGTAATACTGTATTCACTGTATATATGTGAATGTTAGTGGTATTTTTAAGTACTGTATGACACGTGTACATAGAACATAGAACATTACAATACACTAAGGCTCTTCAGCCCATAACGTTGTGCTGACTTTTTAACCTACTTGAAGATCAATCTAACCCTTCCCCTCCCACATAGCCCAATATGATTTTGTAATACGAATTTGCTCTAACTGTTATAGGCCATCGTAAATAAAGGTTTTTTTTTAATACTGGCATCTTCAGTTCTGCTATTTGCTTTAACAGGCATTTAAATTAACTGGAAATATGAGCTTGACCACAAAAGCTATCAGGACCAGCTGTCCCAATCAAAGAATTCTCTTCCCACTAATCCAGCCTTCCACAACCTGCTCTGGGGACCATTGAAGCTTTTATGAAGAACAGCCAGGGGTCAACAGTGTGGACAAGAACATTAAAACATGGAGTTAAAGAGCTACGAAGATGAAAGATCTTGTAGTCTTATAGCTTAGGAACAGGTCTTTTGACCCATCTGTTGAGTTAACCATTTGATTACTAATTTAATTGGTTCAGCACAACATTGTGGGTCAAAAGGTCTGCTCCTGTGCTGTACTGTCCTATATGCTATGTTCTAAGTCCTACATTCTAAGGTCTAAGTTCTACATTCTACATTTTAAGTTCTATGTTCTACTTTTGACTTTCCACATTTGATGTTCCATATTTCATATTGCAATGTTCAAAGTTCAAAGTAAATTTATTATCGAAGTACATACCTGTACATGTCACTGTATACAACACCAAAGTTCACTTTCTTGTGGGCATTCACAGAAAATACAAGAAACACAACAGGATCAGTGAAAAACTGCACCCAACAAGACGTATGCCAACCAATGTGCAAAAAAACAAACTGTGGAAATTCAAAAAGAAAGAGAAAAGAAGTCATAATAACAATAATAATAAATAAGCAATAAATATTGAGAACATGAGATGAAGAGTCCTTGAAAGTGAGTACTGATTATGGATGATCAGCCATGATCACAGTGAATGGTGGTGCTGGCTCGAAGGGCTGAATGGTCTACTCCTGCACCTATTGTCTATTGTCTATAGGTTGTGGAATCTGTTCAGAGTTGACGTGAGTAAAGTTATCCACACTGGTTCAGGAGCCTGATGATTGAAGGGGAATAACTGTTACTGAACCTGGCGGTGTGAGATCTAAGGGTCCTGTAGCTCCTTCCCGATGGCACCAGTGAGGAGAGGGCATAGCCTGGATAATGGGAGTCCTTGATGATGGAATCCGCTTTCCTGCGACAGCACTCAGTAGAGATGTGCTCAATAGTGCAGAGGGTTTTACCCGTGATTAACTTACTTCATGTTTCATGTTCTGTGTACTAAGTTCCACATTCCACATTTCTCAACATCCTTGAAGCGATTGTAGCTTATTGTCAAACACACCAACACCCTTTACTTCACAAACTCTAAACCTCAGTCAGGCACATTCTCCCCTTGACAAAACATTCTGCCAGCACTCAAAGATTTACTGGAAACTTTTTCTCCAGTAACCTGCCCATTGCCAATGTTAGACAGGAGAACTTTACGCCAGTCAGTCGGTGCTCTGTTCTCTCTCTAACTCAACAGAACCATTTTCCAGCACTTTGGCATTGTGCCTGGTAACAGAAACGATTGACTAATGAGCATCAGAAGATTTGCTGTTTTCTTCCTTAGTTCCTTTAACAGCATGGAAAACATTCCAGAATTATTTTATATATCCTTATAAATTAGAGCAGAGAACATCAAATTGTATAATACTGGACAGGACATGATATCGTGACGAACTTGATGCCAATTTCTACTGAACGCCCTCCTCCTGTGTATCATTCATGCCCAATTGATGTGTCTATCTAACAGCCTCTTAAACAGCCTGCTTCTCTATTGCCCCTGGTAACCCATTCCAGGCACCTGAACCTCTTTGTTGCCCCCCCTTACGTCACTGTTAAACATTTCCATTCTATCCCTGGTCTCTGGGTGCAAGGCAGTGGCTCTACTAACTGTCCCGTTGTTCTCTGCATCTGTTCCATTCAAACTTGACAAATTATAGGGTAGCATCAGGCCCTTCAGCCCAATGTTTCTATGCTGATCAAGATGTACGTCTAAACTCTTCCCCATCTGGACCATAACTGATTAATAACATATACATCAAAACATAGAGAGACGGGGTGGAGGGACGTCTCTAGCAAAGGAGATGTAGGGTGCCCTTTCCCTCCACTCACCTGCAGGGCACCCTTGGGCAAGGTGTAGCACCTGCCCCCCCACCCCGATCAAGGTCACATGAAGCCACGGGAGCAGGTGGTGGATGGTCGTATGAGCAGCTGGTACATATCACAAGTCCTGGTTATATGTGACTACTGATGTCAGGCAGACAATCTCTGGAGAGTATTGACAATGCCTTGTAAAGACACTGCCCAGCAGAAGACAACGGCAAACCACTTCTGTAGAAAAATTTACCGAGACCAAGCATGGTCACGGAAAGACCACGATCGCCCATGTCATGCAAGCCAGTACGTAATGATCGAACGAACATCAAAACACAGAGATATGTGTCATTTGTGCTAACAACCAACACAACCTAAGGGTGTGCTGGGCAGCCCGCAAGTGTTACCACACCAACACAGCATGTCCACATTGCTCAGCAGAACAATACAGAACATAACAAGCAACATCAAAACAACAACAGCACAACAAGGATGTACTGATGTTGGAGAGAGTTCAAAGAATAATTACGAGGATGATTCCTGGAATGCAGGGGCTAACATATGAGGAGTGTTTGTCGGCTCTTGGACTGTATTCATTAGAGTATAGAAGAATGAGAGGGGATCTCGTAGAAACATTTCGAATGTTGAAAGGGTTGGACAGAGTAGATGTGGAAAGGTTGTTTCCCTTGGTGGGTGAGTCCAGGACAAGAGGCCATAGTCTTAGAATTAGAGGGCACCCAGTTAAAACAGAGATGAGGAGAAATTTTTTTAGCCAGAAGGTCGTGGATTTGTGGAATTCTTTGCCACATACAGCTGTGGAGGGCCAATTATTGAGGGTGTTTAAGAAGGAGATTGACAGGTATCTAATTAGTCAGGGTATCAAGGGATATGGGGAAAAAGCTGGAAATTGGATCTAGATGGGAGAATAGTTTAGCTCATGGGGAAGCTGCGGAGCAGACGCGATGGGACGAATGGCCTACTTCTGCTCCTTCGTCTTGTGATCTTGTGTCTTGTGAACAAGCCCCTTGTTTCTCTCTTTATCTATCTATCTCTACCTCCAGCTCCATTACAGACCCCGAGGCCCCCAGTCTCCAGGCTTCAGCCATTGGGCTACAGCCGAGTTGAACACAGTCGTTGGTACTGTAATAGCATTATGATGCTGCTTGCCAAGCTCCCATGCCACCTCAGGTATCGCTTGATCAGGTATCTACCTGAGGTAGATCTACCTGCTTCTCCTATTCCTGGCCCAACCTCTACTTCATTTGGAGCTTAAGGAGATTTGGTATGTCACGGAAGACTCTTACACATTGCTTCAAATGGACAGCGGAGAGCATTCTAACTGGCTGCGTCACTGCCTGGTATGCAGGGGCCAAAGTCCAGGGTCGCAAGAAGCTGTGCTGGCTTGTAGGCTCAGCCAGTTCCATCACAGGCAAAACTCTCCCCACCAAGGACATCTTCAAAAGGCAAGGTGGTGTCCTTCACTAAGGACTGTCTTCTCAATACACCAGTCAGGGTGAAGACCCTCACTCACTGATGCAGAAACTGCTCTGTGTCCTCTGCCATCTTATTTCTGAATGGTCCATGAGCAAAAGATATTCTGCAGGTGGGGGAAATCCAGAGCAACACACAAAATGCTGGAGGAACTCAACAGGTCAGGCAGCAGTCTTTCAGCATGCTCCCTCATCAGACACCCTAACTAGGCGCCAGCATAGCGTCGCAGTTAGCGTGACGCTATTACAGCTTGGGACGTAGGAGTTCGGGGTTCAATTCCTACGTCTGTAAGGAGTCTGTACATCCTCCCCATCAAATGTGTTAGTGTTCCCCGGCTCCTCCAGTTTCCTCCGGCAGTCTAAAGACGTACCGAGTCATCTCCAGACCGCGATCCCTGCAACAGCTCTAAACAATTCAGAGCAGATTCAAAACCCGGACTCCTCCGCCATCAATGCAGGTTCCAATGATCTTGATCACTTCAAAGTACCGATTGCGCAACCTCCAGCCTTGACCTCCATGCCAGGTCTTCACGCGCTGCCGCTGGAACCTGTCTCCCCTTTCCCCACCGCCGCTCCGCAATCCTCTCTCCCTCAGGTGCCACCGCCAGCTCTTACGTCCTCAGAGACTCCATCTTCCTCTCACCTCACCATCCCTGAACAAACACCCCAAACCTCCTTTCCCCTCAGACACTACCAAACCCCTCCCCCCCCCGATCCCAGCTCTCATCCATGCCGGGTCTTCACCACTCCCTCTGAGGCAGAAGGTTCTGTCCCCCTGCGCCCACACCTCAGCAATCCCCCGCCCGCTATGATGCTGAGCTTTTCTTCTGCTGGCTCCGTCTCCGTGCCTACCTCTTTGGCAAAGACTCTCCACTCCCTTCTCCCGTCTTCACCCTCCTCCTCTTCCTGGACACCCTGCCCTGGCCCTTTGCCTGCTCTGGATCTTTTAAATGATTTCAAGTTCCCTGGCCCCATCATGTTATTTATACTATGGATGTCCGGTTCCTATACACCTCCATCCTCCACCAGGAAGGCCTCAAAGCTCTCCGTTTCTTTCTGGACACCAGACCCAACCAGTTCCCCTCCACCACCACTCTTCTCCACCCAGCGAAACTTCTCTTCACCCTTAATAATTTCTCCTATGGCTCTCCCACTTCCTTCAAACAAAAGGTGTAGCCATGGGCACTCGCATGGGTCGCAGCTATGCCTGCTTTTTTGTCGGCTATGCGGAACAGTCTATGTTCCAAGCCTTTTTTCCTACACTATCATTGATGAATGCATTGTTGCTGCTTCCTGCAGCCACACAGAGCTCATTGACTTCATCAACTTTGCCTCCAACTTCCACCCTGCCCTGAAATTTACCTGGTCCATTTCCAACACCTCCCTCCCCTTTCTTGATCTCCCTGTCTCTATCTCTGGAGACAGCTTATCCACTGATGTCTATTATAAACCCATGGACTCTCACAGCTACCTGGACTATACTTCATCCCACCCTGTTACCTGTAAAAGTATCCCTTTCTCTCAATTCCTTCATCACTGCCACATTTGCTCTCAGGATAAGGCTTTTCATTCCAAAACGAAGGAGATATGCTCCTTTTTCAAAGAAAGGAGATTCCCTTCTGGGCACCATCAATGCTGCCCTCAACTGCATCTCTTCCATTTCATGCACGTCTGTTTTCACTCCATCCTCCCGCCACCCCACCAGGGATAGGATTCCTCCTGTCCTCATCTACCACCGCACCAGGGATAGGATTCCTCCTGTCCTCATCTACCACCGCACCAGGGATAGGATTCCTCCTGTCCTCATCTACCACCGCACCAGGGATAGGATTCCTCCTGTCCTCATCTGCCACCGCACCAGGGATAGGATTCCTCCTGTCCTCATCTGCCACCGCACAAGGGATAGGATTCCTCCTGTCCTCATCTACCACCGCACCAGGGATAGGATTCCTCCTGTCCTCATCTACCACCGCACCAGCCTCCGTGTCCAGCACATAATTCTCTGCAACTTCTGCCATCTCCAATGGGATCCCACCACCAAGCACATCTTTCCTCCTCCCCCACTCAACTTCCTGCATTCTGCAGGGATCTCTCCCTACACAACTCCCTAGTCCATTCGTCCCTCCCTGCTGATCTCCCTCCTAGCACTTATCCTTGCAAGCGGAACAAGTGCTTCACCTGTCCCTACACCTCCTCCCTCACGACCATTCAGGCCCCAAACAGTCCTTACAGGTGAAGCAACACTTCACCTGTGGGTCTGTTGGGGTCATCTACTGTGTTTGGTGTGGCCTCCTGTGTATCAGTGAGACTGCTTCACCAAGCACCTACACTCTGTCCACCAGAAAAAGCGGGATCTCCCGGTGGCCACCCATTTTAATTCCACTTCCCATTCCCATTCCGATATGTCCATCCATGGCTTCCTCTACTATCGCAATGAGACCACACTCAGGTTGGAGAAACAATATCTTATATTCCATCGGGGTAGCCTCCAACTTGGTGGCATGAACATCAATTTCTTGAACTTCTGGTAATGCCCCCCCCTTCACCATTCCCCATCCCCTTTTCCCTCTCACCTTAACTCCTTGCCTGCCCATTGCCTCCCTCTGGTGACCCTCCCCACCTTTTCTTTCTCCATGGTCTTCTATCCTCTCCTATTAGATTCCCCCCTTTTCCAGCCCTGTATCTCTTTCACCCATCAACTTCCCAGCTCTTTACTTCACCCCTCCCTCCCTTCCAGTTTCATATATCACCTTGTGTTTCTCCCTCCCCCCCCCCCCAACTCTACTAATCTTTTTTTCTCCAGTCCTGCTGAAGGGTCTTAACCCAAAACATCGACTATTCTCTTTTCCATAAATGCTTCCTGGCCTGCTGAGTTCCTCCAGCATTTTGTACATGTTGCTCAAATTTCAAGCATCTGCAGATTTTCTCTTGTTTGTGATTGGATTATCAAGTAGGTTAATTGGTTATTGTAAATTCTGCTGTGATTAGGTTAGGGTTAAATTGAGTTTGTCGGGGGTTGCTGGGGTTTGCAGCTAACTAAATAGAATAAATAAATAATGTTTCTTTGCACTTTTGATATAATTTATAGTATTTCTATGTCTTTGCCGTGTAATGCTGCTGCAAAACCACAAGTTTCACATCATCTAAATCAGCGTTAGTAAATCTGATTCTGAGTTCTTTTTTGTCTTAAAGGCTCTGCAATTGGGATGCAAACACATCTACAGATGCAACACACATCAAAGTTGCTGGTGAACGCAGCCGGCCAGGCAGCATCTCTAGGAAGAGGTACAGTCGACGTTTCAGGCCGAGACCCTTCGTCAGGACTAACTGAGGGAAGAGCTAGTAAGAGATTTGAGGCTAACTCTTCCTTCAGTTAGTCCTGACGAAGGGTCTCGGCCTGAAACGTCAACTGTACCTCTTCCTAGAGATGCTGCCTGACCTGCTGCGTTCACCAGCCACTTTGATGTGTGTTGCTTGAATTTCCAGCATCCACAGAATTCCTGTTGCTTGCATTTTTACATCTACAGATGACTTTTTTTTTCCATGTCACACCAGTCAGCCATTCTTGACTGGCACGTAGTGTCAGGATTGGTCTCCTTTCAGATTAACCGGGTCACGATATGAATGTTCCCGACTCAACCCCTTTTTTTAATGAGGCCGAGTGGCTAACTCGACGTTCAACCCAGCACGGATGAAAAGTGTGCTCGGGGGGGCGGCCCGACTTGGATTTGAACTCGGGAGCCTTCGCCCCGGAGTCCAGCGCTGATGCCATTGCGCCACCAGCCGGCCTACAGATGACTAACTGCAATAGAATCATGGTCATAGAACACAGAAGCAGACTGTTCAGCCCATCTAGTTTATAGAAACATAGAAAACATACAGCACAATACAGGCCCTTTGCCCCACAATGCTGTGCCGAACATGTACTTACTTTAAAAATTACCTAGGGTTACCCATAGCCCTCTGTTTTTCTAAGCTCCATGTACCTATCCAAGAGTTTCTTAAAAGACCCTATCGTATCCACCTCCACCACAGTCACCGGCAGCCCATTCCACGCTCTCACCACTCTCTGTGTGACTTACCCCTGACTTCTCCTCTGTACCTACTTCCAAGCACCTTAAAACTGTGTCCTCTGGTGCTAGCCATTTCAGCCCTGGGAAAAAGTCTCTGACTATCCACATGATCAATGCCCCTCATCATCTTATGCATCTCTATGCTGAACTATTTCTCTGCCTAACCACATTGTTCTGCACCCAGACCACAGCCCTCCATTGCCCACTTATTGAAATTTCTCTGCCATTGTTCGTGATCTCGTTTGCCATTCCGCAACTCGCAATTTGCAGTTCCGTTCACCAACTCATTTTTGTTAATGTGACCTTTAAAATTTAACTTGCCAATAATTAGAACAGTACAGTTCAGTCCACAATGTGGTGCTGACCATTTAATTTAGTCCACCATCAATGTAACCCTCCCCTCCTACATAATCCTCCATTTTTCTATCACTCATGTGCCCATTTAAGAGTCTCCCACATGTCTAATGTACAGTATCAACACCCCTGGCAGCACATTCCATACACTCAACACATTTCGTGCAGACAATCTACCTCTGAAATCTTTCCTAAACATTCCTCCAATCAGGGGCTCCACGGCAGTGTAGCAAAGAGCATGACACTGTTACAGCACGGGGTGCCGGTGTTCAGAGTTCAATTCCAGCATCCTCTGTAAGGAGTTGTACGTCCTTCCAGTGAGTGTGTGTGTTCACCTTAAAATTATGCCTCCTCGTGATAGCCTTTCCCACCATAGTACAAAGTCTCATGCTGTCCACTCTCTCTATGCTTCTTATCATCTTGTACACTCTATCAAGTCACCTCATCCTCCTTTCCTCCAAAAGGAAAAGCTCCAGCTCATTTGGGATGTCCTCATAAGACATGCTCTGTGATCCAGCATCCCAGTAAGTCTTGTCTGCACCCTCTGCAAAGCTTGCACGTCACTCCCAGAATGAAGCGACCAGAGCTGAACACAACATTCTATGTGTGGTGTAACCAGGGTTTTATTCAGCTGCAACATTACCTAGCAGCTCTTGCACTCAATCCCCTGAATTCTGTAAGCCTTAATGGGATCTCTCAACTCTACAGCTGATAAGACATAGACCACTACAGCACAGCCCAGGCCCTTCAGCCCCTGAAGATGTGCCAAACTTTTAACCTGCTCCAAGGGCAATCCATTGCCATGGACAATCTGAAGCCTGGCTGTGAGAGGAGGAGGGTTGTACATGGGGCTGGCAACCTCATCCTGTAAAAACCCAGAGCTACAGACACACCAACAGAAGCTCCAAAGCACTCATCCCTGGGAGAGGAGAGATACCAATAAAGACTGGCCCAGGACAGAGGACTCAGGCCATTGACAGCAGCTCATCAATGTCCCAGAAGGGTCTTTCCATAAGATCAATCTATCTTTTCCCTCCAAAGTAACTCCCCATTTTTCCATCATCCATGTGTTTAAGAGACTTTTAAATGTCCCGAATGTCTCTGTATAATTCTTTTGCAAACTTTTTTTTTGCTGTTCTCAGTTCTATTATAATTGCCACAACTTCTTGGAGTTTCAGCCTGACACCAGAGACAGCAGACAGATGCCAGAATCCCAAGCAACAAACACTTTGCTGGAGGGGCTCAGCCCTGTTGCAGAATTTCAACCTGAAATGTCAGCAATTCTTGTCCCACCACAGATGCTGCACCACCCACCAAGTTCCTCCAGCAGTTTGTCTGTTGCTGCACTGTTCTAGAGATCTGTCCACTTTTCCCCCTTAAACTCTGTCTCAAGCTTTCTCTCCCCCAGCTGCCTAACTCCTTTAAGCTCGAGTTATCCTTGGTTACCAAGGGCACAGACCTTAAGTTCAAGTTCAAGTTTATTTTTCAATCAACCTTGCTCATCATCTCATATTCTCGATATTTATTGCTTATTTATTATTATTATTATTGGTGGTAGACCTGAGGAGAGCTAAGGTACCGGTGACCCCTGTTTCCATCCAGGGGGTCAGTGTGGACATGGTGGAGGATTACAAATACCTGGGGATACGAATTGACAATAAACTGGACTGGTCAAAGAACACTGAGGCTGTCTACAAGAAGGGTCAGAGCCATCTCTATTTCCTGAGGAGACTGAGGTCCTTTAACATCTGCCGGACGAAGCTGAGGATGTTCTACGAGTCTGTGGTGGCCAGTGCGATCATGTTTGCTGTTGTGTGCTGGGGCAGCAGGCTGAGGGTAGCAGACACCAACAGAATCAACAAACTCATTCGTAAGGCCAGTGATGTTGTGGGGATGGAACTGGACTCTCTGATGGTGGTGTCTGAAAAGAGGATGCTGTCCAAGTTGCATGCCATCTTGGAACAACGTCTCCCATCCACTACATAACGTACTGGTTGGGCACAGGAGTACATTCAGCCAGAGACTCATTCCACCGAGACGCAACACTGAGCGTCATAGGAAGTCATTCCTGCCTGTGGCCATCAAACTTTACAACTCCTCCCTTGGAGGGTCAGACACCCTGAGCCAATAGGCTGGTCCTGGACTTATTTCCTGGCATAATTTACATATTACTATTTAATTATTTATGGTTTTATTACTATATTATTTATGGTGCAACTGTAACAAAAATCAATTTCCCCCGGGATCAATAAAGTATGGCTATGACTATGACTATTATTATTATTATTATTATTATTATTATCAGCATCATTCGTTCGTTATCTGCCGTGTCATATGATGTGAGAGATCATGGTCTTTCCATGACCATGATTGTTCTTGGTAATTTTTTCTACAGAAGTGGTTTGACGTTGCCTTCTTCTGGGCAGTGTCTTTAGAAGACGGGTGACCCCAGCCGTTATCAATACTCTTCAGAGATTGTCTGCCTGGCGTCAGCGGTCACATAACCAGGACTTGTGATATGCACCAGCCGCTCGTACGACCACCCACCACCTGCTCCCACGGCTTCGCGTGATGCTGATTTGGGTGGGGTGGGGTGGAGTGGGGTGGGGGTGCTAAGCAGGTGCTACACCCTGCCCAAGTGTGACCTACAGACTAGCAGAGGGAACGAGCGCCTTGCATCTTCTTCGGTAGAGTCGTAATTATTACCTCTCCCATTGCTTCGCATTTTCTGTGAATGTCCGCAAGAAAGCGGTCCCTTGGTTATATATGCACTTTGATACTAAATTTACTGCGAACGTTCATGGCGAATGCAACCGGCCGGTGGTGTAGTCGCACCTGCCCCGGACTTCGGGGCGAGCCGTCGCAGGTTTGAACCCGGCCGGCTCCTTGCGCGCTTTTCCAACCATGCTGAGTACAGCGTCGAGCTGGCAACTCGACCTCGTAAAGCAGAAAAACGTTAAAGGAGGGGATATCCACGGGGCGCGGAGACCACTTCATTCAACACTGCCAAAAGAAGCAGCTTTGCTCCCGGGATAAGGTGCAAAACACGGTACCAATAGCCGCACACAGTACATATAGCTATAACAGCAGAGAGAAAAAAAAACATATAGTCACTAAAAATTATATAGCCCATGTCCCTGAGTGGCCTGCTTTAAAAAAAATCATTGTCGCGTCGATCTGCGTAAAGAAAGTTACCTGCTCGCTTCGCAAGGGAGTAAGACGCTGTGAAGCTTGTCCTCTACGATACTGCTTTTAAAACCGGAAATAATTTATGACTTGTTTTGTTCCGAAAGATCCGTACCATTGCTGACAGATCACTTCACTTTTTTTGGGTGTTCTGGCTGGCTTTCAGTTCTCCCTAATTAACTCATTTGTCTAGATTAGACTGCAGTTTCTATTAGGCATTCCACTGTGCTCACCAAATCCATTGCAAGCCCCTCAAACGCGGTCTTGCTAAAAGTGAAACATCCTTGAAGCACTGATTCTAGTCATCTCAAGACCTGGCTTCGCGTTCTTCTCAACTGCCCTGTTCGCGGAAAAAAATGCCTCGGTCGAGCCTTCCGTTTTATTTTCCAGTCCAGACTCAGTTCCCTTATTCCCGTAAACTTTACAAAGCAGGGGAACGAGGGCTTGACTAAAGGGAAGGTCGGTTCCGCCTGACAGGACGTGGGGTCCCTCAGGGACTGGCCTCCCACACCCCCCGACTCTCTGCTGCGCAGGATGACGCAGAGCCCAGTTTGCTGATGGCACACATTTGGGAGGGACTGCCAATTGTCTCCTCAGGCGGTCACAGCGGGATGCAAATGGTGCTGAGTCTCAATTAAATGGAGCTCAGACAAATCAGTGGAATAAAAGCACAGAAACAGGCCATTCTGCCCACCCGTTCTGCTTTGCCTATCTATACTAATCCCAAGCCAGTATTGCCTCCATACTTTGTCTACCTAAGTGCCTATCCAACTTGCTTTTAAAAGTAGGGTTTAAATTTTATTTAGATTCCAACTGGCCGCATTGCACAATCACACCCACCAGACCAATAAACCCTACTGATATGTACGCCTTTCGGCTGTGGGAAGACACCGGAGCACCCAGGGAAAACCCAGGCGGTCACGGGGAGAGCATGCAAACTCGTCACAGCCGCCGGCGGAAAATGAATCCGGGTCGCTGGTGCTGCAGTAGCATTACGTGAACCGCTGCGGGTCGTTCGGCTCAACTCGCCCTTGCGAAAGATCTGCAGGGTCTGGTAGACCCGCTCCGCTATTGAGCACATCATCCAAAAGGCAGAATCTACCGGGAACCTGCTGTCTTCTCGTCACTACTATCAGGGGCTGGAGCTGGAAGGCCCACACTCAACATATTTTGGAACAGCTTCTTCCCCTCTGCCATCAGATTTCTGAATTATCTACAGACTCACTCACACGATGATATACATTATTTACTTTAGTAATTTATAACATACTTTACGTCTTGCGCCGGGCTGCTGCAGCAAAACAACTGATTTCACGCCAGTGGTAATAAATCTGAATCGGAAACTGAACGTGTCTCTTTTTGCCTGTGTTTGGCCCGTATCCACCTAAACCTTTCCAGTGTATGAGAAAAAACATTTGACAAGAAACAGGAGTTTAGCCTGCAAGAATCGCAATTACCCTTAGTCCTGTAGGTTCTTTAACATCTCCTGTCAGATCCACCTTATGTACAGACACTCCTGTGCTTAGCGTCACTTTATGTGCATACAATCAATTTTGTGTATATAAGCTATCTCATGTATTTATTGTTTTTTATTATTATGTTCTTTATCTTTTGTGGGGGGGTTTTTGTGCTGCATCGGATCCAGAGTAACAATTATTTTGTTCTCCTTTACACTTCGTGTGCTGTAAATGACATTAAACAATCATGAATCTTGGAAAAACCCAGGAGAAATGAAGGACTGTAATGGCCAACTCCCCATGGAGCGGAGATTGAAAGGAGAACAATATGGCGAAGTTTATCAACTCTATGTGGGTCTAATACAATAAAAGTGAACTTGTGATCTCTCAGTCTACCTCGTCGTGGCCCTTACACCTTAATTGTCTACTTGCACTGCACTTTCTCAGTACGATCACCAGTAGGTCACAGGTAAATAGGGTCATAAACAGATCTTTTGGCACGTTGGCCTTCATAAACTACACAGCACAAATACAATCTCTGTAAATTTGCCGGTGACACAACTGTTGTTGGCAGGATCTCAGATGGGGATAAGGAGGGAGCTAGATCGGCTAGTTGAGTGGTGTGACAACAGCAAGCTTGCACTGAACATCAGGAAGACAGGAATTTAATGTGGACTTCAGGAGGGGGAGCTCGAGGGAAAACACACCAGTCCAGAAGACTATGAGACATAGGAACAAAATTAGGCCTTTCAGCTCAGCTCCACCATTTCGTCGTGGCTGATCCCAATGTCATTCAACCCCATACATCTGCCCTCTCACCATAATCCTTGATGCACCAACCAGTCATGAACCTATCAAGTTCCGCTTTAAATATACCCACGGACTTGACCTCCACCGCAGTCTGTGGCAGAACATTCCACAGATTCACCACTCTTTGGCTAAATTATTTCCTTTTACCTCTGTTCTAAAAGCTCACACCTCAATTTTAAGGCTATGCCCTCTAGTTCTGGATACCCCCACCAGAGGAAATTCTGCTAGTTCCCTCTGCCTGTGACTCTGCTAGCTCCACATCCACCTTATCTAGTCCTTTCAACATTCAGTAGGTTTCAATGAGACCCCCGTGCATTCTTCTAAATTCCAGTGAGTACAGGCCCAAAGCTGCCAAATGCTTCACTTATGTTAACCCCTTCATTCCCAGAATCATCCTTATGAACCTCCTCTGGATTCTCTCCAATTACAACACATCCTTTCTGAGATATTGGGCCCAAAACTGTTGACAATACTCCAAGTGTGGCCCGACTAGTTTCTTACAAAGCTTCAGCATTATCTCCCTGTTTTTATATTCTACTCCCCTTCAAATAAATGCCAACATTGCATTTGCCTTCTTTACCACAGACTCAACCTGTAAATTAACCTTCTGGGAGTCTTGCACGAGGACTCCTCTGCACCTCTGATGTTCGAACCTTCTCCCCATTTAGATAATAGACTGCGTTATTGTTCCTTTTACCAAAATGCATTATCATACATTTCCCAACACTATATTCCATCTGTCACTTTTTTGCCCATTCTCCTAATTTGTCTAAGTCCTGTTGCAATCACATTGCTTCCTCAGCACTACCAACCCCTCCACCTATCTTTGTATCATCCGCAAACTTTGTCACAAAGCCATCAATTCCATTATCTAAATCATTGACAAACCATGTGAAAAGTAGCGGTCCCAATACTGACTCCTGAGGAGCAACACTAGTCACTG
Source organism: Mobula hypostoma (assembly GCF_963921235.1). Taxonomy (NCBI): domain Eukaryota; kingdom Metazoa; phylum Chordata; class Chondrichthyes; order Myliobatiformes; family Myliobatidae; genus Mobula; species Mobula hypostoma. Next base: position 182,376,338 of record NC_086103.1, read on the forward strand.
GCAGCCAACCAGAAAAGGCCCCTTTTATTCCCACTCACTGCCTCCTGCCTGTCAGCCTTTCCTCTATCCATGCCAGTATATTTCCTGTAACATCATTGGATTTAATCTTGCTAAGCAGCCTCATGTGAGGCACCTTATTTAATGCCTTCTGAAAACCTAAGTAAATGACATCCACTACCTTTCCTTTGTCCGCCATGCGTGTTACTTCCTCGAAGAACAGATTTGTCAGGCAAGATTTCCCTTTACAGAAAGCAGGCTGACTTTGAATTATTTTATCATTATACTGCAATTACCCCTCTCAAATTGCAGTATGCATTCAACCATATTATAATCACTGCCTCCTAAAGGTTTCTTTACATTAAGATGACTAATAAAATCTGGTTTACTACACAACACCCAATCTAAAATACCTTTTGCCAAGTAAGCTTGAATACAAGCTGCTCTAAAAAGCCATCTCGTAAACATTCAACAAATTTCCCCTCATGATCTGACATTGACCTGATTTCCTCAATCCCCTTGCATATTGAAGTCCCCCAATACAATTGTGACATTAGCTTTATTACATGCCTTTTCCAGCTCCCTTTGCAATCTCAACCCCACATCTTGGCTACTGTTTGGAGGTCTATATATGATTCCCCTAATGGTTTATTTACTCTTGCAGTTTCTTAACCCCATCCACAAAGATTCAACATTCTCTGACCCTGCATCACCTCTCTGTAAAGATGTAATTCCGTTTTTTACCAATGTAGCCACACCACAGCCTATGCCTTCCTGCCTGTCCTTTCAATACAAAGTATATCCTTTGATGTCAAGTTCCCAACTTGTTCCTTTCCCCACACAGATGCTGCCTGGCCTGCTGAATTCCTCCAATGTTTTGTGTGTGTTGCCAGAGATTTCCATCATCTGCAGAATCCCTTGTATCACCATTTAATCAGAATTGCCTACCTGCATGTATCTCTGCTTTGGGTGGATCCAACTCCCAAGGAAGACCCCACCTGCTGGTGGCTTCCCAGTACTGCACCTGGGATGATAACAATCACCAGAGTGAGAGAAATGTGGCACCAAGAGATCTGCATTGGAGCAGACTCTGTCCTTTCTATGGTTCTGATGCAGAGGAGATTTACCATGATGCTGCCTGGATTAGACAGCATGTTTTATGAGGATAGGTCAAGTGAGCTTTTCCCTTTGGAGTGAAGGAGGATAAGAGGTGACATGATAGAGGTGTACAAGATGATTAGAGGCATGGATATACTTGATACCCAACTTCTTTTTTTTCCCCAAAGTGGAAATGGCTATTAAGAGGGGGCATAACTTTGAAATGATTGGAGGAAAGTAGAGAGAAGTGTCAAAGATAGGATTATTTTTGTTCATTCGAATGAACAATCATTAAACATCTTTGCTTCATCTGCCACAAATGGGAGGATTTTTCAGTGCCCACCCATTTGACTTCCCATCCCCATTCCAACGGTCTATCACCTCCTCCACTGCCACGATGAAGTCACATTCACCTCATATTCCATCTGGCTAGCCTCCAACATAATGGCACGATCATCAATTTCTTGAACGTCCAGTAATTTTTTCCCCTCCCCTTTCTCTCTTTTACCATTCCCTATTCTGGCTCCCCTCTTACCCCTTCACTTCTCATCTGCCCATCACTTCCCCCTGGTTTCTCTCCTCCTTCCCTTTCTCCCAGAGTCCACTGTCCTCTCCAATCAGATTCCCTTTTCTTCAGCCCTTGACCTTCTCCACCTCTCACCTTCTAGCTTCTCAAGTCACATCCCTCTGCTATCCACCATCTTCCCCTGACCTGGTCTCACCTATCACCAGTCAGCTTGTACTCCTTCCCCAGGCCCCCTACCCACTCACCTGCCTATCCTGCCTTCTGCTTCCTTCCTTTCCAGTGCTGATGAACGGACTCAGCCTGAAACATTCATTGTTTATTCCTTTCCATAGCTGCTGCCTGACCTACTGATTTCCTCTATCGTTTTGTGTATGTTGCTCTGGATTTCTAGCATCTGCAGAATCTCTTGTGTTTTGAATGAACAAGCGGCAGGTAACGCCTTCATTTGCATCTGGCGTTGGTCCAAGAACAGGATCCCATGTCAACAGCAGCTCTCTGCTGCTCTAACCGTCTGAAGGGCATTGCGCAGGAGACAAGTGTAGATGAGCTCTCGAGGTCGGAGAACACCGGCGAGGAGGAGTACGACATGTCCCTCACGGAAGGTAAGCAACAAATATTTAAGTCAGTGTTTAGGAGACGTCAGCAGGTTGAGGTACTCCTTTGGTTGGGGTCAACCATAGATGTTGCATACAGTCACCATGATCCACATGCAGGTACGCAAACCATGGCAGGACGTTATGGAGAGCAAGCTGTTGCCCATGTAACAGGCTCACCCTCTCTACCAAGCTGATGAATGCAAAAGAACATCAGAAACCAATACAGTTTGGCAAGGCGACATCTCAGAATTTGCCAGTCGGCGTTGACCTCAACGTAGACTGCCTTAGGAACTCCAGCTCCGGAATTTTCCTCAGGGTTTATTCCTGAAGCCTTCCCCATGAATGGATGAGCGGGTATAGCTGCAAGGCAGCAGAGGTTTTCATTCTCCTAGATGAGCTGCCAACCATGACTGACTAGCCTCATCTCCCTGAAGGAACTGGTTTTAAGGCACCAGTAACCCTTGCCCCTTCTCATAGAACATAGAATAGTACATCACATTACAGGCCCTTCGGCCCACAATGTTGTGCCGACCCTCAAACCCTACCTCCCATACAACCCCCACCTTAAATTCCTCCATATACCTGTCTAGTAGTCTCTTAAATTTCACTTGTGTATCTGCCTCCACCACTGACTCAGGCAGTGCATTCCACGCACCAAACACTCTCTGAGTAAAAAACCTTCCTCTAATATCCCCCTTGAACTTCCCACCCCTTACCTTAAAGCCATGTCCTCTTGTATTGAGCAATGGTGCCCTGGAGAAGAGGCGCTGGCTATCCACTTTATCTATTCCTCTTTTTATCTTGTACACCTCTATCATGTCTCCTCTCATCCTCCTTCTCTCCAAAGAGTAAAGCCCTAGCTCCCTTAATCTCTGATAATAATGCATACTCTCTAAACCAGGCAGCATCCTGGTAAATCTCCTCTGTACCCTTTCCAATGCTTCCACATCCTTCCTATAGTGAGGTGGCCAGAACTGGACACAGTACTCCAAGTGTGGCCTAACCAGGGTTTTATAGAGCTGCATCATTACATTGCGACTCTTAAACTCTATCCCTCGACTTATGAAAGCTAACACCCTATAAGCTTTCTTAAATACCCTATCTACCTGTGAAGCAACTTTCAGGGATCTGTGGACATGTACCCCCAGATCCATCTGCTCCTCCACACTACCAAGTATCCTGCCATTTACTTTGTTTCTGCCTTGGAGTTTGTCCTTCTAAAGTGTACCACCTCACACTTCTCCGGGTTGAACTCCATCTGCCACTTCTCAGCCCACTTCTGCAACCTATCAATTTCTCTCTGCAATCTTTGACAATCCTCTACACTATCTACAACACCACCAACCTTTGTGTCGTCTGCAAACTTGCCGGCCCACCCTTCTACCCCCACATCCAGGTTGTTAATAAAAATCAAGAAAAGCAAAGGTCCCAGAACAGATCCTTGTGGGACACCACTAGTCACAATCTTCCAATCTGAATGTACTCCCTCCACCATGACCCTCTGCCTTCTGCAGGCAAACCAATTCTGAATCCACCTGGCCAAACTTCCCTGGATCCCATGCCTTCTGACTTTCTGAATAAGCCTACCGTGTGGAACCTTGTCAAATGCCCTATTAAAATCCATATAGATCACATCCATTGCACTACCCTCATCTATATACCTGGTCACCTCCTCAAAGAACTCTATCAGGCTTGTTAGACACGATCTGCCCTTCACAAAGCCATGCTAACTGTCCCTGATCAGACCATGATTCTCTAATTGCCCATAGATCCGATCTCTAAGAATCTTTTCCAACAGCTTTCCCACCACAGACTTAAGGCTCACTGGTCTATAATTACCCGGACTATCCCTACTACCTTTTTTTGAACAAGGGGACAACATTCACCTCCCTCCAATCCTCCAGTACCATTCCTGTGGACAATGAGGACATAAAGATCCTAGCCAGAGGCTCAGCAATCTCTTCTCTCGCTTCGTGGAGCAGCCTGGGGAATATTCCGTCAGGCCCCAGGGACTTATCTGTCCTAATGTATTTTAACAACTCCAACACCTCCTCTCCCTTAATATCAACATGCTCCAGAACATCAACCTCACTCATATTGTCCTCACCATCATCAAATTCCCTGTCATTGGTGAATACCGAAGAGAAGTATTCATTGAGTACCTCACTTACTTCCACAGCCTCCAGGCACATCTTCCTACCTTTATCTCTAATCGGTCCTACCTTCACTCCTGTCATCCTTTTGTTCTTCACATAATTGAAGAATGCCTTGGGGTTTTCCTTTACCCTACTCGTCAAGGCCTTCTCATGCCCCCTTCTTCCTCTTCTCAGCCCCTTCTTAAGCTCCTTTCTTGCTTCCCTATATTCCTCAATAGATCCATTTGATCCTTGCTTCCTAAACCTCATGTATGCTGCCTTCTTCCACCTGACTAGATTTTCCATCTCACTTGTCACCCATGGTTCCTTCACCCTACCATTCTTTATCTTCCTCACTGGGACAAATTTATCCCTAACATCCTGCAAGAGATCCCTAAACATCGACCACATGTCCATAGTATATTTCCATACAAAAACATCATCACAATTCTCCTGTCAGTTGGACTTGGTTGTTTGAGACACACGCCATTGGGAGCATTTGATAGGGAGTGGGAGGCTATGTGGGAGGAAGGGTGACTTACTTACTTGTCTATTACACCAGTGGCATTTAGAGCAGAAATCAATGTCCCCATCTCTGCCTGGTGTAGAAGGATACTTCCATGCTGTTTCCAAAATAATCTTGTTTTACATAGAAACATAGAAAATAGGTGCAGGAGTAGGCCATTCGGCCCTTCGAGCCTGAACCGCCATTCAGTATGATCATGGCTGATCATCCATCTCAGAACCCTGCACCAGCCTTCCTTCCATACCCACTGATCCCTTTAGCCACAAGGGCCATATCTAACTCACTCTTAAATATAGCCAATGAACTGGCCTCAACTGTTACCTGTGGCAGAGAATTCCACAGATTCACCACTCTCTGTGTGAAGAAGTTTTTCCTCATCTCGGTCCTAAAAGGCTTCCCTTTTATCCTCAAACTCTGACCCCTCGTTCTGGACTTCCCCAACATCGGGAACAATCTTCCTGCATCTAGCCTGTCCAATCCCTTTAGGATTTTATACGTTTCAATAAGATCCCACCTCAATATTCTAAATTCCAACGAGTATAAGCCTAGTTCATCCAGCCTTTCATCATATGAAAGTCCTGCCATCCCAGGAATCAATCTGGTGAACCTTCTTTGTACTCCCTCTATGGCAAGGATGTCTTTCCTCAGATTAGGGAACCAAAACTGCACACAATACTCCAGGTGCGGTCTCACAAAGGCCTTGTACAACTTCAGTAGTACCTCCCTGCTCCTGTACTCGAATCCTTTTGCTATAAATGCCAGCATACCATTCACCTTTTTCACCGCCTGCTGTACCTGCATACCCATTTTCAATGACTGGTGCACAATGACACCCAGGTCTCGTTGCACCTCCCCTTTTCCTAATCGGCCACCATTCAGATAATAATCTGTTTTCCTGTTCTTGTCACCAAAGTGGATAACTTCACATTTATCCACATTAAATTGCATCTGCCATGAACTTGCCCACTCACCTAACCTATCTAAGTCACCCTGCATCCTCTTAGCATCTTCCTCACAGCTAACACTGCCGCCCAGCTTCGTGTAATCCGCAAACTTGGAGATGCTGCGTTTAATTCCCTCATCCAAGTCATTAATATGTATTGTAAACAACTGGGGTCCGAGCACTGAGCCTTGCGGTACCCCACTAGTCACTGCCTGCCTTCTGAAAAGGTCCCGTTTATTCCCACTCTTTGCTTCCTGTCTGCTAACCAATTCTCTATCCACATCAATACCTTACCCCCAATACCGTGTGCTTTAAGTTTGCACCCTAATCTCCTGTGTGGTACCTTGTCAAAAGCCTTTTGAAAATCCAAATATACCACATCCACTGGTTCTCCCCTATCCACTCTACTAGTTACATCCTCAAAAAATTCTATGAGATTCGTCAGACATGATTTTCCTTTCACAAATCCATGCTGACTTTGTCCGATGATTTCACTGCTTTCCAAATGTGCTGTTATCACATCTTTGATAACTGACTCTAACAGTTTCCCCACCACCGATGTTAGGCTAACCTGTCTATAATTCCCGAGTTTCTCTCTCCCTCCTTTTTTAAAAAGTGGGGTTACATTAGTCACCCTCCAATCCTCAGGAACTAGTCCAGTAATCAACTAATCTAAAGAGAATTTACCATTTAGGGTTGTTAGCCCTGAGCTGATCCCCTGATCTTGGAAGATCACTCTTAAACTGGCCTCTAGTCTTTGACCTGTTTGGCATGGGTGACCCTATCCAAAGCAAAAGCATAAAGCCCTGACTCCAGCCAGAATATCTCTCTGGGTCATTGAGGCATGCAAACCTCCAAACCACAATAAGATAGTGGTCCTCTTGGAGGAGACTGATGTTAGAGAAGGTTAAAAGGTCAGCACAATGTTTCTATGTTCTATGACTTAGACAGATTGGGAGAATAGGCAAAGTAGCAGATAGAATGCAGGGAAGTGTATGGCTATGCACTTTGGTAGAAGGAATAAAGGCATAGACTATTTTCCAAAATGGGGAGAGAATTTGGAAATCAGAGGTGCAAAAGCACTTGGGAGCCCTCATACACCATTCCATAAAAGTTAACTTGCAGATTGAGTCAGTGGTAAGAAAGGCAAATGCAACGGTTAGCATTCACTTTGAGAGGACTAGAATATAAAAGCAAGGATGTGATGCTAAGGCTTTGTAAAGCATTGGTCAGACTACATTTGGAGTACTGTGAGCAGTTTTGGCCCCTAATCTAATAAAAGATGTGCAGGCGTTGGAGAAGATCCAGAGGAGGTTCTCAAGGATGACTCTGGGAATTAAAGATTTTTTACACGGACTGAAAACTGCTTAGCACTTTAATAATTCATTATATAAAAGAAAATTCCAGCTGCATGGTAGTGAAGGCTAAGTGGGTGGGAGCATTTCAGTTCCTGCATGGCTGCACACCCATGCAGCTTAGAGGGCACAGTGGAGAAGATGTTTCCTAATGTGGGAATGTCGAAACAAAAGGCACAGCTCAGATTAGGACATCCCTTTAGAACAGAGGTGAGGAGGAATTTCTTTAGCCACAGGGTGGTGAATGTGTAGAATTCATTGCCACAGATGGCTATGGAGACCAAATCATTGAGAGTTTAGAAGGATGTGGACCAAGTGATGGCAACATACATCTTGGTCTGCAGACATGTATGGGCTGAAGGACCTTTCTCCATGCTGCATGACTCTGTGTTGACTACATCTCCAGCATGCTGATTTGCATACAACTGGATGTACCTGCAATACTAGCAGCAATTGGATCCAGAGTACGTTGTGGCACTGTACAACCAGACAGAGGGTAGAAGAGAGGGCTACCTTAGCTGCAAAGGGAGAGGCACAAGCAGAGACCATTGGCTCTCCCGACAGAGGAGGCACAAGAGAGTGCAGATGCTGGAATCTAGAGCAGCCACAGTACCACAGCGGTTAGTGAGACGATATTATAGCTCAGGACAACAGAGTTCGGAGTTCAATTCCGGACTCATCTGTGAGGAATCTGTACATCCTCCCTGTGGGATATGTGGGTTTTCGTCATGTGATATGGTTTTCTCCCAGGGTCCAAACACGTACCAATAGTACGTTAATTGGTCATTGTAAATTGTCCCATGATTAGGCGAGGGTTAGATTGGTGGGTTGCTGGGTGGTACAGCTCATTGAGCTGAAAGGGTCTGTTCTGCACTGTACCTCTAGTTAAAAATTAAAAAAATAAAAACACACAATCTGTTGGAGGAAATCAGCAGGTCAGCTGCATCTGTGGCAGGAAATGGATATGTTTGTATCTTGCGGTGGATTGTGAGGACTGCCGAGAGAATCACCGGGGTCTTTCTCCCCCATCCCTCATCCACAACATATACCAGAAGCTCTGCATTTACAGAGCTTTCAGCATTGTCAAGGACCCCTCTCATCCGACCCACAATCTCTTTGACCTCCTACCGTCAAGACAGAAAGTACCGCAGTACAAGAACAAGCACTGTTAGTCTGGATAACAATTTCTTTCCCCAGCTGTGAGATGTCCAAACACCCTGCTACTATGCAGTACACATTACTTATGACATTACATGTAGTGTAATACTTTTCGTAGAACAAGATAGAACATTAGAGCACAGTACAAGCCTTTCAGCCCACAACGTTGTGCTGACCTTTATTCCTACTACAAGTCAATTTCACAATTTTCTCCCACATAGCCCTACATTTTTATTTCATAAATGTGCCTATCTAAGAGTCTCTTAAATGTCCCTAATGTCTACCACCCCCGGCAGCATGATTCACACATCTACCGGTCTCTATGTTAAAAACCTACCCCTGGCATCCCACCTATACTTTCCTTCAAACATCTCAAAGTTCTGCAGCCTTGATTTAGCCATTTACATCCTGGATAAAGTTCTTAGGCTGTCCACTTCATCCATGCCTCTTATTATCTTGTATACCTCTAACAAGTCACCTCTCACCCTCCTTCATTCCAAAGAGAAAAGCCCTAGCTCACTGAATGTCCTCAGAAAGCATACTTTCTAATCCAAGCAGCATCCTGGTAGATCTTCTCTGCACTGTCTAAAGCCTCCACATCCTTTTTATGAGGCGACCGGAACTGAACACAATACTCCCTGTGTGGTCTAACCGGAGTTTTATAGAGCTACATTACCTCACGGCTCTTGAACTCAATCTCCAATTAATGGTGGCCAATATACCATACACATTCTTAACCACCCTGTCAATTTGCACTGCAACTTTGATGGATCTGTGGACATGAACCCCAAGTGGACTCCTCTTTTCCTCCATGCTGTTAAGTATCCTGCCATTAGCCCTGTATTCTGTAGTCAAGTTTGATCTTCCCGTGTGAATCTCTTCACTTTTCCAGATTTGATGATGAGAGGTGTTGATCATGTAGATAGAGGCTTTTTCCCAGGGCTGAAATGGCTAGCACAGTTTTAAGCTGCTTGGAAGTAGGTGCAGAGGAGATGTCAGGGGTAAATCTTTTGTATGCAGAGAGTGGCGAGTTCGTGGAATGGGCTGCCGGTGATGGTGATGGAGGCGGATACGATAGAGACTCTTAGGTAGGTACATGGAGCTTAGAAAAATAGAGGGCTATGGGTAATCCAAGGTAATTTCTAAAGTAAGTACATGTTCGGCACAGCATTGTGGGCCGGAGGATCTGTATTGTGCTGTAGATTTTCTATGTTTTCTGTGAACTCCATCTGCCACAGCTCAGCCTAGTTCCACATTCTATTAATGTCCCATTGTAACCTATGACAATGTTCTACATTATCCACAACACCACCAACTTCATGCCATAAGCAAACCTAATAATCCACTCTTCCTCTTCCTCATTCAAGTCATTTATACATTTAACTATATACATTATAAATATATGTCATATATGCATGTCATGGTCCGGTCCGTGAAATCCGCATTCCGGTTCACAGTCCGGTTCATCGATCCTTATTCTGAGTTTTCCTGTTTTCCCTTGTTCCATTGGGTGCCTTAATTGAGGCACCTGATTCTCGTCTTGGGCTGACACGTAAGTATCTCCGCAAACCAAGGATTCCCTGCTGGACCGTTCCCTTCCCCTCCCCATCTGAATCCCTGACAGTTTCCTTGGCAGTCATCCCGGCCCTGCGTCCAAGAAAGGGTCCCGGCCCTGTTCCCAAGAGCCTAATCAAGCTGAGTCCCAGAACCAAACCAAACCTAGTCCAAGAGCCTCACCCTGCTCTGGAGTCCCCTCACCTAGCCCAGTGCTGGAGATCCCTCGCCCTATGCTGGAGTTCCCTCATCCTGTCCAAGCCACGTCCAAAAACCTTGTCCCGTCCAAGTCAAGGCTTTCTGTTCGCATCCTGTCCATGTGCCTCGTCCTGTGAAGGAGTTCCAAATCCAGTCCTGTAGCCACATCTTGTCCTTGCATAGATCCAGGGTCCGAGCCCGAGTCAAGACCCAGGTTCCAGGTCCCCATCCAGTCTCTAGCTCGGAGTCCTAGCCCAGGCTTCTAGTTCCAAGTTCCTTGTCCTGGTCCCGCTCTCCTAGTCTTAGTCGTAACCCAGGCCCGGTGCCCTTGTCTTGTCCAGGGCCTGTGTCCATGTCCAGCGTCGTTTCTTCCTGACTCCCCTTGCTTTCTTGATAAACCTTGTCCTGTTCCTAGTACTTCAGTGTCTGTGTCTTGCATTTGGGTCTGCTCCCAACGTCCCCTTATGACAATGCACTTTATGTCAACTTATACATCTACAGAATAATTTTTATTATCTGTTAATATGATTGTGTTTTTATTATTTTATATGCTGCTTGTGACATGTCTACTATATTTTGCACCTTGGTCTGAGAGGAATGTTGTTTTGTGTACAAATGAATGACAATAAAGTTCAACCTAAACTTGAACTTGAAGAGACTGCAGATGTTGGAATCTGGAGGAACACGCAGTATGCTGGAGGAACTCAACTGGTCAGGAAGCCTCTGTGGAGGGCAATGGACAGTCTATCTTTGTATCTTCTGCCCAGTGGGAAGAGGGGGTAGAGAAGATAGAACAGTTAGTATTTTGCCATGTTTCAGGAAATCACTTAACCACTGAACAGACAAGGCTAATGAATGAGACAGCAACCCACACTGATCCATTGTCACGTAATCCATCTTGATCTTCCAATGTACTGAGTGAGGCCCACACCTTCAGGGGTGATCCTGGATGGGCTGTTGAAGCTGCGATACCATTTGATCTCCATTGGTGGGTGGAAAAGATCGCTGGTGTTTAGGGACCAATATTCGTCCAAGTTCAAGTTTATTGTCTTCTGACTGCACAAAATATACAACCAAACAAATCAAAACGTGTATCACACACAGCACATAAAACAAAATCTTATGCTCTAATTAAATTAAAATATATAATTCAAAATGCATGTAATAATGTGCAACACAGGTAAACAATAAACAGCTCGCTGTCCTGGTGACAAGATCTCGATGGTGGCAGGGTATTCATTAGACTCACAGCCTGAGGGAAGAAGCTGTTACTCAGTCTGGCTGTCCTAGTCCTGATGCTCCTGTACCTCCTTCCACCAACAATGTGATGAGATTGTATGCTCATCATTTTACTGCCTGTGAGATTATTCTTTGCATAACAGCACAGGGTCCTTTCCCCATCGTAGGGCAGTCCAAAGCTATGGGGCATAGGTATAGGGTGAGTGGGGAAAGACTGAAAAGGGACCTGTCGCCACTCCTGCCCGGGTGTTCCATTCTCCCACTACTCTCTGTGTAATAAGCCTATATCTGACATCCCCCCACCCCAAATTTTCCTCCAACCACCTTAAAATTATGTCCTCTGGTACTAGCCATTTCTGCCATGGGAAAAAAAGCACCAGTGTGGCAACAAAGGCTAGGTGCATGGGAGCATTCAGTTGCTGTGCAGCTTAGAGGGAACAGTGCTTATCTTACGCACATCTATCAAGTCTAAAATACTAACATACATTCCAATCATAATCATAGCATCATAATTCAATGATTCCTTCCCCACTCTCACAGATGCTGCCAACCCACTGAGTTCCTTCTCCTGTCGGTCATTCGCTGGCCTCCAAATGTGGTTCTATGTATAAACTGTACCGTGGAAAGCATTCTGACTGGTTGCATCACCACCTGATAATGGAGGGACAGCACAGGATCAGAAAAAGCTGCAGGAAGTTCTAAACTCAGCCAGCTCCATCATCAGCACTAGCCTCCCGCCATTGAGGACATCTTCAAAAGGCGATCATGCAGAAAGGCGGCATCCATTGTTAAGCTCCCCTGTCACCCAGGACATGCCCTCTTCTCATTGCTACCATCAGAGGGAAGTACAGGAACCTGAAGACGCAACACAATCAACGTTTCAGGAACAGTTTCATCCCCTCTGCCATCAGATTTCTGAATGGACATTGAACCCATAAACACTACATTTTTCTCCTTTTTTTGCTGTCTTTTTGCACTTATTATACACACACATGGCGTGGAAAGGGGAGACTTGCTGCATGGGCAACTGCCGGTCTTCCATAAAACCTTGCCCAGGCCTGCGCCCTGGATACCTTCCAGGCACAGATCCACTGTCTCACGAGACTAACAGATGCCTACCATTATACACACACACACTCACATTCATAATGAAGACGTACAGAAACTTCTTACAGAGGATGCCAGGATTGAACTCCAAACTCCAATGCCTTGACCTGTAATAGCATCGGACTAACCACTATGTTACTGTGGCGTATATTTCTTACTGTAATTTATTTTATGTATTGCACTGTACTGTTGCCACAAAACAACAAATTTCCTTACATATATTGCTTTCTCTGGAGCAGCGGAGGCTTAGAGGACCACCAATAGCAGTTTATACATTTATGACAGGCGTTGATAGAGATTTGGTTCTAATTGAAACTTGAACCCATTTTTAATGAAGGTAACCAAACTGCGCTCTTTCCTCCTCCATACCTCCCCCACCCCCGTCGTTTACTGCAGGTTTTCAGAGTTATCAATCTGAACGTTGGAGGGCAGATCTACACCACGACACTGAGCACTCTGACGAGATTCCCCGGGTCCAAGCTGGCCGAGATGTTCCGTGGACGTGCCAGGTTGCCCCTCGACCCCAAAGGCAGATACTTCATCGACAGGAATGGCACCTACTTCAAGTACATCCTGGAATTCTTGCGGACTCGAAAGCCACCAAGCTGCTTTGCTCAGGGCATCTACCAAGAGGCGCTCTTCTACGGCATCGAGCCCTTGGTGAAGTCCCTTGAGGAACACCCCGAAATGTACGGCGAGCAGGTTGGAAGGCAGAACTTTTTGGCACGGGTACCGAATTACAGGGAAAATATAGAGCTCATTATCCACCTGGCCAGGGCCGACGCTGTGGCCGCCCGACAATCCATAGTCATGGTTTGTATCGTCAAAAACGAGAAGGATGACGCAGAATGCCTTCAGGCTGTGAGTAACCTCAGTTCCAATGAGGAGCCTATTGTGAAATTCGGACCCTGGGACCCCTCCCCAACTGTTTCCGACATGCTGCGTTGCATCGAGATGGACCTAGAGAAACGAGGTTATAAGGTTTCCTCTCAACCCCATGTGATGGCAAAAGGGCCACTTTCCAAGCCCTGTAACAAGTTTTACCATTTGATTTTCAGTTGGTGGTAAGACATGAAAGTGGATATTTACAACAGGAACCTTTCCACAGAGCTGGTCTGTCCTTGTGTTCATGCCTCACACAAGCCTCTTCAATTGTCTCCAGCTCTCCAAGAAAGCTCTAGCAAGAAAGTCAAAATACAAAGCCTTTGGCACATATACAGTGCTTATAGAAAGTATCCCCCTCTTTTCATGTTTTATTGTCTCACAACATTGACACAGTGGATTTACTTTGGCTTTTTCCTGAATCTGGTCAACAGAAAAAGACTCTTTCATGTCAAAGCACAAACAGATCTCTACAAAGTGATTTAAATTAATTACAAATATAAAACACAAAATAATTGATTGCATAAGTATTCACCACCCTTTAATATGACACACCAAATCATTGCTGGTGCAGCTAATTGGTTTTAAGAAGTCATATCATTAGTTAAATGGAGATCTGTTTTTGGAGACCTGTGTGCAGTCAAGGTGTTTCAATTGATTGCTGTAAAAATACATCTGTATCTCGAGGGTCCATCTGCTGGTGAGTCAGCATCCTGGCAAAAACTACACCATGAAGACAAAAGAACATTCCAAGCAACTTTGCGAAAAGGATATTGAAAAGCATAAGTCAGGAGATGGGGGTAAGAAAATTTCCAAGTCACTGAATATCTCTTGGAGTACAGTTAAGTCAAACATCAACAAATGGGAAGAATATGGCACAGCTGTAAATCTGTCTAGAACTGTTGCCTGGGTGCTTTGCCAGCCACAGCTTTATGGGAGAGTGACAAAGAGAAAGCCACTGTTGGAAAAAAAACTGACACGAAATCTCTGTTAGAGTTTGCCAGAAGGCACGTGGGGAGACTCTGAAGTCAGCTGGAAGAAGGTTCTATGGTCTGATGAAATCAAATTTGAGTTTTTTGGCCATCAGACTAAACATCATCAAAAACATACCATCCCTACTATGAAACATCATGCTGTGGAGATGCTTCACTGCGGCAGGCCCTGGAAGGCTTGTGAAGGTAGAGGGTAAAATGAATGCAGCAAAATACAGAGAAATTCTGGAGGAAAACCTGTTGCAGTCTGCAAGAGAACTGCGACTTGGGAGAAGATTTGATTTCCAGCAAGACAATGACCCCAAGCATAAAGCCAAAGCTACATAGGAATGGCTTAAAAACAACAAAATTAATGTCCTGGAGTGGCCAAGTCAGAGACCAGATCTCAATCTAATTGAGAAATCGTGGCTGTTCACTCACAATCCCCATGCAGTATGATAGAGCTTGAGCAGTTTTGTAATGAGAAATGGGGGAAAATTGCAATGTCTAGATGTGCAAACTGATAGAGACCGAGTCACACAGACTGTAATTGCTTCCAAAGGTCCAGCTACTAAATAGTGACTTGAAGGGGTGAGTAATTATGCAATCATCTAATAATTGTAATAAATTTAGACCAATCTGTAGAAATTTGTTTTCCCTTTGACACAACAGGTTTCTGTTGATCAGTGTCAAAAAAGCCAAATTAAATCCATTGTGATTCAATGTTGTAAAACAATAAACCATGAAAACTTCGGGGGGGGGGTGGTGAATGACTTTTATGGGCACTGTGTATATAGCTAGGGTGCCTAAGACTTTTGCACAGTACTGTAGTAATATGTGAGTGATGATAAACCTGATTCTAATATGGGTCTGTATTAGTCATAGAAAAGTATAACACAGAAACAGACCCTTCAGCTCACCTGTCTTTTTCAAAACCATTTAAACTGCCTATTCTTGTTGACCCCCATAGCCCTCCATACCCCTACCATCTTTGTACCTATCTAAACTTCTCTTAAGCATTGAAATCAAAGCTCACATGCATCACGTGTGTGGAAGCTCATTCCACACTTTCACAGCCCTCAGAGTGGAAATGTTTCCCTCATCTTTCCCTTAAACTTTTCAACTTTCACCCTTAACCCATGACTTCTGGTTGAAGTCCCACCCAACCTCAACTGGAAAAAGCCTGCTTGCATTTACCCTATCTGTACCCCTCATAATTTCTCCTCTCAATCTTCTATGTTCTAAGGAATGAAGTCCTAACCTATTCAATCTTTCCTTATAACCCAAGTCCTCCAGGCAGCCATCTACTACCACTCTCTGGCTTCTCCCTCAAAGCCAACATCTAATTCAATTTACCACCTCATCCTGTAAGCAGAGTAATTGAACCTTGTCGACCAACCTCCCATGCAGGACCTTTTCAAATACCTTGCTAAAGTCCATGTATTGTGGGTGGAGAGTGGGAGGGGACTCATGGTTGGAAAAGGGGGAAAGGAGAAGGGAGGGAGTGAGAAGCACTAGAGAGAAATTCTGTAATGATCAATAAACCAATTGTTTGGATTCAAATTATCTTGCCTGGTCTCTCAGGCTAGGTATGTTTGCACCCACATCAGCCCGTCCCCAGCATTCCTTCTCTGCCACTTGTCTCATACCCCTCTGTGGTGCTCCACCTTTGCCACCTCCACAGCATTTGCTCCCGCCAGATTTACAAACTCAATCTCTGCTCCATGTTGAGAAATACAGGACTGTGCAAAAGTCTTAGCACCCTAGCTATATATATAAGACTTCTGCACAGTACTGTAAATTTATTATCAAAGTTACCAAAAGCTACCTTGAGATTCATTTCCTTTTAGGCACTTACAGGAAAATAAAGAAGTATAATAGAATTTATGAAAAACAATATAAATAAAGACGGCCTTACAGCCAACATGCAAGAGAAGAGAAACAATGCAAATAAAAAAATACTGAGAATGTAAAAAGTGCCTGAAAATGAATCAGTAGGTAGTAGAATTAGCTCAGAGTTGGGGTGAGTGACTTTATCTACACTGGTTTAGGAGTCTGATGGTTAAAAGGGTGGTGTGGGACCTACGGCTCTTGAACCTCCTACCTAATGGTAGAAGCAAGAAGAGAGCATAGCCTGGATAGTGGGAGTCCTTCTTCCTCATGTTCTTACCACCCTTAATTGCTTCCATTTAAGTACTGATACAGTATGACATGGGAGCAGAGTAAGCCTATTCAGCCCATCGAGTCTGCAACTCCCATTCCACCATGGTTGATTTATACTCCTTTTCAACCCATTCTCCTGCCTTCTTCCCATACCCTCTGACACCCTTACTGATCAAGAACTTATCGATACTTTTAAAATACCCATTAACTTGGTCTCCACAGAGTCACCACCTTATGGCTAAAGAAATTCCTCCTTATCTCTTTCCTAAAGGGACATCTTTCTATTACGAGGCAGTGCCCTCTGGTCATAGACTCTCTCACTATTTTAAACATCCTCTCCATGTCCTAATAAAGCTTTTCAATATTCAGTGGGTTTCTGAAATTCCCGAGATATTGAAAAATGCTCCACAATGGAATATGGAATAAAACAGAAACGTGCATGACCAAGCTCCAGCTTCCTGTCAAGATTGCGCCCAGCGGCGTTCTCCATTGTGGTCATGGCTCAGACTTAGTTTCTTTTTAGGTTCATAGAGATGGTTTTGGTGACAGAGAAGGGGGTTAGGGTCATTTTAGGGCTTGGAATTAGGGATGTGGGAGAGTTAGAGGTCAGGGAGTCATCGGCGAGTTCCAAGATCGGAGTTTTGTGCGGGCAGGAGGCACAAAGGCTGTTGATCCTCTCGGGATGCGAGTCGGTAAGACTGGAGTTGGAGGCTTCTGGGTTCCGTCATTAGAGTCCTGGCATACGTGCTGAAGATCAAAACCCTAGGGTCGATTGCAAGTCAAGGCCCGATGGTCTGTGAGTCCATTGAGGAAGTCGAAGGCCAATCTTTGTGAGGTTGGAGGAGTGTAAGTGTGAATGGGTGAATGAATGAGAGAATGGGGCTTGTTTAGCTTTTCATAAACATGAGAAAGTCTTCAGCTGCTGGAAATCCAGAGCAACACACACAAAATGCTGGAGGAACTCAAAAGCTCAGGTAGCATCAACGGAAGTGAATAAACAGCCGACCTTTCAGGACTGAAAATGGAGGGAGAAGATGCCATTATTGTTGTATGTGTTATTTTATGAACATGGTGGGCATGCTATGTTGGCATCAGTGTGTGTGGCGACATTTGCAGTCTGCTCACAGTACATGCTCAAGTTCTGTTGCTAGTGACATAAACAGCGCATGTCCCTTTCTGTTTCGATGTACATGTGATGAATCCATGATTCTGAATCTTAAGTTATCATTCAAAAGCAGGTTGGGCAGTTACCATTACAATAATGGACCATAAGATCTGTAGTGGGAATTTCATGACATACTGGGATGAAGACGTAGGGTTGTAAAGAACGTTGACCTTCATAAATCAAAATACTGAGTACGGGTGTGGGGATATTATATTGAAGTGCAAGACATTGGTGAAGTCTCATCTGGAGTATTGTGTGGAGTTCAGGTCACCTACCTACAGGAAAATTATCAATAAGACCGAGAGTACAGAAAAAGTTTACAAGGATGTTGCCAGGACTTGAAGACCTGAGTCTGGAGCCTCAGTTAGACTCTGCAAAACGTGTCATAGCATACTTTCTGCTATATAAATGAAAATCATTGCTGGTCTTAGTTATGAACACATGGCAAAGCTGCCTGGTCCAAGCAGATCATCTTGGCACCTTCAGAGGAGAGGGAGAGAACAGCATCAACTTTTCTTGATCCATGAAATATTACTGTCATCAGCAAGGACATTGAGTGTCATGGTAATATAATGATTCACATAACACTGTTACAGCTCCGGGCATTCCAGATATCAATTCCACCACAATCTTCAAGGAGTCTGTATGTTGTCCCTGTGAACTGTGTGGGCTTCCTCTGGGTGCTCCAATTTACTCCAACAGTCCAAAGATGTACTGGTTAGTAGATTAATTGATTGTTGTAAAATATCCTGTGATTAGGCTAGAGTTAAGCAGGTGGGTTGCTGGACGACGTGGCTTATTGGGCCAGAAGGGTCTGTTCCAGGTTGTATCTCAAAATAAACAAACAAATTTAATAGCTGAATGTTCCATGAGCCAAGTGTCTTCCCAGACCACTTGGGAGTGGTGGAACAGTGTCAGAGAAACCAGACACTTATATTTAATAGGAGTAGACAATAAGATGATTGATCTTATCCGAGCAGAACTTCCTCGCAGAAGCCCCCCATTTTACATTACCTTGGAGTTGGAACCATCCAGCACACACCCATTCCCCTCCCCATCTACATTATCTCCATTTGTCCACATTTAGACCATATTTTTTGTTAGCAATACAGTGCAGAATAGGCCCTTCCAACCCTTCAAGCCACACCACTCCAGCAACCCCAATTAACCTTCACTTAGTCACGGGACAATTTACAATTACCACTTAACCTACCCAGTATGTCTCTGGACTGTGGAAGGAAACTGCAGCACTAGGGAACACACATTCCATGGGGAGGACGTACAGAGTGCTTACATAACTGCACCAGAATTCAGCTGCAGAACACCAAGCTGTAAGTGTCATGCTAATTGCTTCACTACCATCATACCCGTTTATGCCTTGTTGATTTACTCAGTGGCCACTTTATTAGGTGGCAGCAACTTAATACATAAAAGCATGCAGACATGGTCAACAGGTTCAGTTGCTGTCCCGGCCAAACATCAGAATGGGTAAGAAATGTGCTCTAAGTGACTTTGACTGTGGAATGGTTGTTGGTGCCAGACAGGGTGGTTGAGTATCTCAAACTGTTGATCTCCTGAGATTTTCATGCACAACAGTCTCTGGAGTTCACAGAGAATGGTGCAAAAAGCAGAAACATCCTGTGCGGGGCAGTTCTGAGGATGAAAATGCCTCGTTAATGGGAGGTCAGAAAAGAATGACCAGACTGGTTCAAGTTGACAGTAACTCAAGCAACCACACAGCACAACAGTGGTGCGCAGAAGAGCATCTCTGAACACACAACACGTCGAACCTCGAAGTATTTGGGCTACTGCAGCAGAAAACCACAAATATCCTTGGTGGCCACTTCATTAGGTACAGGGTCACCGAGTGTAAGTCCTTATTTTAATGTCTCTTAAATGTAGTATTTGTATCTGATTCCACCATCATCTCTTGGAGGACTCTGTGTAAAAGAAAATTTATCCCTCAAATCCCTCCTCTCACCTTATACTATTCCAGCTTGTTTGTTTAGCAATATGGTACTGAACAGGCTCTTCCAGCCCAACAGCCTAACGGTTTAACCCTAGCCTAATCACAGTATAATTTACAATGATCAATGAACCTATTAACTGGTACGTCTTTGGACTGTGGGAGAAAACCTGAGCATCCAGAGGAAATCCATGTGGTCACGGGTAGAATGTACAATTTCCTTACAGACGGCCGGCAGGTTGCTGGCTCTGTAAAGTGTTATGCTAACCGCATAGGGGGTTTTTGTTCCCCCTACCACGGGAAAAGACTCTGACCATCTACCCTACTCCTCTTATAAACTCACCCCAGCTTCCTTTTCGCCAAAGGATTAAACTCAGCCACAGTAACGTAGTGGTTAGCGCAATGCTATTACAGCTTATGGTATTGGAGTTTGGAGTTCAATTCTAGCACCGTCTGTAAGAAGTTTGTATGTATTCTTTGTGACCATGTGGGTTTCCTCTGGGTGCTCCAGTTTCCTTCTACATTCCAAAGATGGGCAGGTTGGTAGGTTGTTAGTTGGAATCGTAAATGGTCCTGTGATTACGCTAGGGTTAAATAAGTGGGTTTCTGGGCAGCACAGCTCATTGGGCTGGAAGGGCCTGTTCTACACTGTATCATAAATAAAATAAATGCATTGAAAACCGAAACCTAACAAATATAAGAAAACAATGGTTAACTTTCTCCTGGAGCCAGTATCACCAATTCATTAGAATGGGAACTTTATTTGCTTGCACTAGGTGGGTTGCTGGGTGGCGGGGGCTCGTTTAGCTGGAAGGTCTGTTGTGATAACTAACTAAATAAATAAAATTCTCTATCACTTTCATCCTTCAATCCAGATAACCTGATGACTCTCCACTGAACTCCCTCCTGCACAATCATGTCCTTCCTGTGACTAAAATCTATTAAATATAATCAACAACTGAGCTTGCAGAGTTCTCTGAGGGAAATTTCAAGGATAAACCGGTTTGAAAAAAAACTTCTTCGCCCACTTAGTCCTGAACGACCGGCCCTTTATTACAAGACAGTGACCCTTGGTTCCAGGTTAACCAGTCAGGGAAACATCAACCCTGACTTCACCTTTCAAGCCTCACAAAAATGTTTGGTTCAGCGAAGAGTGCACTCGCACTCTTGAACATTCCAACAATCAATCCGATATGCACCCTTGTTGTCCAAATACAAGACATGTGGTAAGGATGGAAGCCATCTTGCTCCGAAGGAAACCTGTGAATCCAATGAGTTAGAACACAGAACAGTACAGCCTCTTCAGCGTCTGTCCCTATCAATCTCCCTCTTAAATAGACCCAATGGTTGTCTCATTCCTGTAATGAGGTGACCAGAAATTAATACACTTAGATTATTGTACTCAATTCTGGTCGTCTCATTATAGGAAGGATGTGGAAGCTTTAGAGAGGGTGCAGAGGAGATTTACCAGGATGCAGTCTGGATCAGAGAGCGTGTCTTGTGAGGATAGGCTGAGCAAGCTAGGGCTTTTCTGTTTGGAGCAGAAGATGAGAGGTGACTTGATAGAGATGTACAAAATGGTAAAAGGCAAAGATGAGAGTGGACAGTCAGAAACTTTTTCCCAGGGCGGGAATGGCTTATACAAGAAAGCATAATTTTAAGGAGATTGGAGCAAGATACAGGGGGCTGTCAAGAGGAAAGAATTTTTTTATATACTGAGGATGGCAGCCCATGAAATGTGCAGCCAGTGATGGTGGTAGAGGCAGATGCATTTAGGGCATTTTACAGACTCTTAGATAGGAACATGGATGATTTTCAAAAATGGAGGGCTCTGTGGGAGGGAAGGGTTAGATTGATCTCAGAGTAGGTTAAAATATCAGCACAATATTGTGGTCCGAAGGGCCTGTACTGTGCTGTAAATATTCTATGTTAATGACATAGTCTACCAATTTACTGAATGGTGTACCTGGCTGGCATACTGCTGCTCTTATTTCTTAGCTCTTAAGCAAGTCAAAAGAGAATAATCTGAATCAACTAGAGGGGCCAAATGGCTTTAGTGTAGTTGTGGTGCTTGGTAGCACAATAGCACAGCAGTTAGCACTATGCTATTTCAACTTGACACATCAGAGGTCAGAGTTCAATTCCCATCACATCCATTTGTAAGGAGTTTGTATGTTCCTCCGGGCACTCTTGCTTTCTCCCACAGTCCAAAGGCGTACCAGCTAGTAGGTTAATTGGTCATTGTAAATTGTCCTGTGGTTAGGCTGGGGTTACATAAGTGGGTTCCTGGGTGGCGCAGTTTGTCCGGCCTAAAGGGCCTGTTCTGGCTGGTAGCATGGGTGGGTGGGTGTGTAGGTAGGTAATAACTAAATACATGTATAAATACATAGACCTGCTGAAAGTGCTCATATTGTTAAGTCCACAACACTTTTATCTCACGCCCAGATCCTGTGTTGGGGAGAATGTGTTGTAATATCAGGCTTCCAATGTTTCAGGTCCAATGAGCATGAATTATCCATAAACCTACAGCTCAAAAGCAAGTGGGATAGGCAGACAAATAACATGCAAATTTTGGCAGTCTGTCATTGAAATTCAATTTGGACTTTTTTTCTCTCAAAAGCAGGTTTAATCATTTCATCGAGTGCAAAGATGGATTGAAGAAGCCTAATTCATTGCCATAAGCTGGCCAGTGGAGTAGTGGCATCCGCACTGGACTTTGAGACAAGTAGTCCCAGGTTCAAACCCGGCCAGCTCCTTGCACGCTTTCCATCTGTGCTGGGCGAGTGTCAAGCTAGCACTATGGCCTTGTAAAAAAACAGAGAAACGCTAAAGAAGTGACACTAGCTGACTGACGCACCACAAGGCGTGGAAAGGAACAACAATGATTCATTACCATGGACAGCTGTGGAGGCCAAGTTATTGGGTATATTGAAAGTGGAGGTTGATAGATTCTTGATTAGTCAGGGCGTCAAAGGTTACAGGGAGAAGGCAGCAGAATGGGGTTGAGAGGGATAATAAATCAGGCATGATGGAATGCCGGATCAGACTGGATGGGTCAATTGGTCTAATTTTGCTCCTGTTTTACAGGACCATCGATTTACTATTATTTTACAGTAGAAAGTCATAAGTCAACAAGTATTATTAGCATTCATCATGGTCCTTTCAGTACACAGGTCAGGCCAAAATTTTCTCAAAGAGCTCAGGTACAGAGACAGAGAAGTTCTCTTTGAGGAGACTGGTGCTGTGATGGTTTCTATTGGATTTTGATGCTGACAATATATCATATTAAATCATTAATATATAGTCTTACGTTCACACAAGGAACAGATATAAATACTAGAGAGTCTGTAGATGCTGGAAATCCGGAGTAAAACACAGACAGCTGGAGGAACTCAACAGGTCATGCAGCATCTATTCAGGGAAACATTTCGACTGGAAAAGCGAAAAAGCCAGAATAAGAATATGGTAGGAGGGCAAGAAGTACAAACTGGCAGGTGATAGGTGAAACGAGGTGTGGGGAACAGTGGATGGGTGGGGAGAGGGGGGTTTGAAGTAAGAAGCTGGGAGGTGATAGGTGGTAGAGGTAAAGGGCTGAAGAAGGAATCCGATGGGAGACGAGAAGGCCAGATATTACACAAGAGAAAGCACAACCAGAAAGAAACCTACATGCTTTATCCACATAAAGGTGTATGATGTCATCCACAGTTGAATATTCCATTGACACTCACCTTTGATGTTGAGACAGTGGGAAGAACAAGATCATGTGAAGCTTTGGTACGAGGTAGAGAGAAGTCATAGTCATAGAGCACGAAAACACGCTCTTCAGCCTATCTAGTCCATGCCAAAATGTTATTGTACCTATTCTCTCAACCAACACATTACATGAACAATAACCCTCCAGACCTCTCCTCCCCATGTACTTAATCAAATTTCTCTTAAATGTTAAAATCAACTTGCATTCACTACTTCCACTAGCATCTCATTCCACACTCTCACCACCCTCTTAGTGAAGAAGTTTCCCTTCAGGTTCCCCTTAAACATTTCAACTTTCACCTTTAACCCATGATCTCTAGCTCAAGTCTCAGACAACCTCAGTAGAAAAAGCCTGCTTGCATTTGCCCTAGCTACACTCATAATTTTGTATACCTCTATCAAATATCCCCTCATTCTTCTACACTCCAGCAAATAAAGTCCTAGCCTATTCATCCTTTCCCTATAACACAAGTCCTCAAGTCCCAGCAACATCCTTGTAAATTTTCCCAGCTCCTGTGCTCAATACATTGATTCATGAAGTCCAACGAGCCAAAAACTCTCCTTTCGACCCTATCTACCTGTGACACCAATTTCAAGGAATTATGGATCTACATTCCCAAATCCTTCACTGTTCTACTGTACTCCTCAGTGCCCTACCATTCACTGTGTCAGTCCTACACTGATTTGTCCTCCCAAAGTGCAACATCTCACACTTGTCTGCATTAATGTCCACCTGCCATTTTTCCGGATGGGACGGATCCCACTAAAAGCTTTGATAGTCTTCCTTCCAGTCCACTACGCTCCCAATCTACACCTCACACTTACCTGGATTAATATCCATTTGCCATTGTGTTATATCCCACAACTTTGATAGCTTTCCTCGCTCTCCACTACACCCAGTGGTCCCCCACCACTGGGCCGCGAGGAAACGATATGAGTCAGCTGCACCTTTCCTTATTCCCTGTCACGCCCACTGTTGACTACCACCACCCCCCCCCACCCCCATCGGCCGGTCCACAAGAATATTGTCAATATTAAACTGGTCCGTGATGCAAAAAACGTTGGGGACCCCTGCACTACAACACCAATCTTGGTGTCATCCGCAAATTTGCTGATCCAATTTACCATCAATGCCCCTAGTATTTACAGTTATCCCTCTCATGTGTCCAATGATCTTGGTAAATCCCTACCATCAGGAAGCAGGTAATGTAGCATCAGGAAAAGAACTGTTAAGATAGGAAACAGCGTCTTCCCCCAGCCTGTAAGACTACTAAACTCCCTGCCACCAGCCAGGTATCATTACATTTGAAGCACCAGTAGTGATATGTTTACTTTTTAACTTGTGTCACAAATGCACCCAATAATTTGTTAACTTAATAGTGATATTACTTTGTGTGTGAGTTATATGTACTGTCTTATGCACCTTGGTCTGGAGGTACGTTGTTTTGTTTGGCAGTATACATGTGTATGGTTCAACAATAATAAACTGAACATGAACGTGAACACATTACCATCCAGATTGTTGACACAGACGACAACCTGTTGAATTAAAACTTCCTTTGATAATTTGTTCAACATGTGGGCAGACTTCTGCAGTCCAGTGGATTTTCCCCCACAGACCCCCACCTCTATTCCTTGGCAAGTACCACTGCATCTGGTGGGTTCAACTGAGTTTTCGAGAGAGGTCTGAGATCCAGAACTAAAAATACACCATTGCTAACACATAAAGTTCATACAGAGGCACCAAGGAAGAAACAGTCTTGAAGATATATATGTATATATATGTATATAAAAAGAAATTAAATCTAAAAAGCAACGATTTGAGCATATCAGGGGTTTTACAACACAGTGACAGCCAATTATATGGTCATTACACCAGGACACAGTGTCATTGCAATTAACGGCAGTGCCGACGAGCACAGAAGAGATCTAGCAAACACCACAGTAGATTTGAGGTTTTGTTTTATAAAATGTCCACTGCCTACTAGGTACTCACTGCACATGCGACTACTGGTGCTCTTTTAGCTAATCTGTAGCTTAAATCTGGTGTTCAAATCCAAGTACGTGACGGACTAAGTGGTATCAGGACGCTACACAACATACTTAAAAAGTCTTTCTTTTATGTATAGATATATATATATTTTCTTCTTAAAAAAGACAAAGACATTAAGAGGGTCAAAACAATATTTCTGGAATGAGGAAAAATTTCCTTCCACAGCCACCCCCTTCCCAACCCACCCCACCCACTTCAGGGAAAAGTTTGAGCAGGGATAGTTGTCAAAGTTTTTTCTGCTTAAAAAGAATCTCACACAGTGAAGTAATGGACAACTGAAATAATACAGGACTGAAAAAAAATGCAACTAAGGCAAAAAAAAATTTAAAGGAACCTTCCGTGTTAATTACCTCAAAATTGGTCACTTCATGAGAGTGGGGGGAATAAGCCAAAATAACAGAATAAGATGAAATGGATGCAAGAGAATTCTGCTCTCTGGTGTAGTGAGGCTGTGGGGGTAGGGGGGGGGAGAATACAACCCAAAAATAGACACAAGAACTGGCCTGATGTACAGCTACTTATGGAATAAATTATTTAAACTAGTGTAAAAAGAGTTTTTATACTTGTTCATTATTACAAACATATTCTACAAGGTCAGTTACTCCCAAGAGGTCATCTTCATCCTCCTCCCCTCCTTCAGCTGTTCCCTCTCCCGAGGGCATGCCTGACTCCCCATCACACGCGCCATTCAGTGCTGGGCTGGGAGTAGCAGTAGTGTCCTTGGCCATTTGGTTCTTCTCACCGGTTCTGCTGATCAGGGTCTGTCCATTGGAGGGGGGCAGTTCCTCCAGGCTACAGTCCAAGGAGCTGGCGTCCTTCTCGGCCTCCTGCAGCTCCTCGTCCTCCTCCTCCTCGTCACTCATCAGCCGGTATGCAGGCTTCTTGCTGCAATCCCGACAGGGTCTGGAGGACAGCCTGCTCACCAGCGCAGGCTGGTCTTCATCCTCCTCATCCTCGATCCGGTTCGGGCGCTTCCGCTGAGGCCGCTCATCATCCTCTTCCTCAGAACTTTTGCTCCCAGAGCTCTCTGGAAATACAAAGATTAATTTCAATTTGGAGATATAAGAGATGGTAGGTGCTGAATTTGGAGCAACATACTAAATACTGGAGGAGCTCAGTGCATCAGGCAGCATCTGTGGAGAGAAACAGATAGTCAGTGTTTTGGGTCAACACCCTTAATCTGGGTTGTCCACATCTGTCAATGAAGATGAAGGATCTCAACCCGAAATGCCAACTGCCTATTTCATTCCACGGATATTGAATTCTCCTAGGATACTGTCTGTTGAATCATTTGTCTCTCTTCTCTGGAAAATGAGGAATGTTTCCACCCGCCAAGTTAAGACGCAGGTTAGAAGGAAACCACCAACTCAGGGTGAAATGTAGACAGGGAAAGAAAACTCAAACTCAAATGATTGCAGATCTTGGAAATCTGAAACCATTGTTTTCTGATGAAGAATCCTGCTTCTCTCTCTCTTTCTGGGTTTATTCAGGACAGAGACTGACCAATTCTTGATTGGATTTCTACATGGAGTGCTGCCACAAGAAAGCAGCGTCCATCATCAAAACCCCCCGCCATCCAGGCCATAAGTTCTTTTCTCTACTACCATCAAGAAGGAGGTACAAGAGTCTTAGGTCCCACACAAACAGATTATAGAAACATAGAAAACCTGTGGCACAATACAGCAATGCTGTGCCGAACATGTCCTTACCTCAGAACTACCTAGGCTTACCCATAGTCCTACATTTTTCTAAGCTCCATGTATCCATCGAGGAGTCTCTTAAAAGACCCTATCGTTTCCGCCTCCACCACCGCCGCCGGCAGCCTGTTCCATGCACTCACCACTCTCTGCGTAAAAAACCTACCCCTGGCATCTCCTCTGTATCTAGTTCCAAGCACCTTAAAACTATGCCCTCTTGTGCTAGCCATTTCAGCCCCGGGAAAAAGCCTCTGACTATCCACACGATCAATGCCTCTCATTATCTTGTACACATCTGTCAGGTAACCTCTCATCCTCTGTTGCTCCAAGGAGAAAAGGCTGCGCTCACTCAACCTATTCTCATAAGGCATGCTCCCCAATCCAGGCAACATCCTTATAAATCTCCTCTGCACCCTTTCTATGGCTTCCACATCCTTCCTGTAGTGAGGCGACCAGAATTGAGCACAGTACTCCAAGTGGGGTCTGACCAGGGTCCTATATTGCTGCAACATTACCTCTCGGCTTTAAACTCAATCCCACAATTGATGAAGGCCGATGCACTGTATGCCTTCTTGAACACACGAGTCAACCTGCATAGCACCTTTGAGTGTCCTATGGACTCGGACCCCAAGATCCCTCTGATTCTCCACACCGTCAAGAGTCTTACCATTAATGCTATATTCTGCCGTCATATTTGACCTACCAAAACGAACCAACTCATACTTATCTGGGTTGAAATCCATCTGCCTCTTCTCAGCCCAGTTTTGCATTCTATCAATGTCCCACTGTAACCTCTGACAGCCCTCCACACCATCCACAGCACCTCCAACCTTTGTGTCATCAGCAAATTTACTAACCCAGCCCTCCACTTCCTCATCCAGATCATTTATAAAAATCACAAACAGTAGGGTTCCCAGAACAGATCCCTGAGGCACACCACTGGTGACTAGCCTCCATGCAGAATATGACCCGTCTACAACCACTCTTTGCCTTTTGTGGGCAAGCCAGTTCTGGATCCACAAAGCAATGTCTCCTTGGATCCCATGCCTCCTTACTTTCTCAATAAGCCTCGCATGGGGTACTTTATCAAATGCCTTGCTAAAATCCAAATATACTACACCTACGGCTTTACCTTCATCAATGTATTTAGTCACACCCTCAAAAAATTCAATCAGGCTCATAATGCGCGGCCTGCCTTTTGACAAAGCCATGCTGACTATTCCTAATCATATTATGCCTCTCCAAATGCTCATAAATCCTCCCTCTCAGGATTTTCTCCATCAATTTACCAACCACTGAAGTAAGACTCAGTGGTCTATAATTTCCTGGGCTACCCCTACTCCCTTTCTTGAATAAGGGAACAACATCTGCAACCCTCCAGTCCTCTGGAACATCTCCCATCCTCATTGATGATGCAAAGATCACTGCCAGATGCTCAGTAATCTCCTCCCTCGCTTCCCACAGTAGCCTGGGGTATATCCCATCCGGTCCTGATGACTTACCCAACTTGATGCTTTCCAAAAGCTCCAGCAATCCTCTTTAGTATCTACATGCTCAAGCTTTTCAGTCTGCTGCAAGTCATCCCTACAATCTCCAAGATCATTTTCCGTAGTGACTGAAGCAAAGTATTCATTAAGTACCTCTGCCATCTCCTCCAGTTCCATACACACTTTTCCACTGTCACACTTGATTGGTCCTCTTCTCTCACGTCTTATCCTTTTGCTCTTCACATACTTGTAGAATGCCTTGGCGTTTTCCTTAATCCTGTCCGCCAAGACCTTCTCATGGCCCCTTCTGGCTCTCCTAATTTCATTCTTAAGTTCCTTCCTGCTAGCCTTATAATCTTCTAGATCTCTATCATTACCTAGTTGTTTGAACCTTTCGTAAGCTCTTCTTTTCTTCTTGACTAGATTTACAACAGCCTTTGTACACCACGGTTCCTGTACCCTTCCATCCTTTCCGTCTCATTGGAACATATCTACGCAGAACTCCACGCAAATATCCCCTGAACATTTGCCACATTTTTTCCGTACGTTTCCCTGAGAACATCTGTTTCCAATTTATGCTTCTAAGTTCCTGCCTGATGGCCTCATATTTCTCCTTACTCCAGTTAAACGTTTCATTAACTTGTCTGTTCCTATCCCTCTCCAATGCTATGGTAAAGGAGATAGAATTGCGATCACTATCTCCAAAATACTCTCCCACTGAGAGACCCAACACCTGACCAGGTTCATTTCCGAATACCAGATCAAGTACAGCCTCTCCTCTTGTAGGCTTATCTACACATTGTGTCAAGAAGCTTTCCTGAACACACCTAACAAACTCCACCCCATCTAAACCCCTCACTCTAGGGAGATGACAATCAATACCTGGGAAATTAAAATTCAGGAACAGTTGTTACCCTTCAACCACCGTGACATTGAACTGATTCCACAACCTACAGACTCTCTTTCAAGAACTCTACAACTCCTGTCCTCAGTATTATTATTACGATTATCAATTGCACAATTTGCCTTCTCTTACATATTGATTGTCGGTCTTTGCTTATATACAGTTTTTCATAAATGCTATTGTATTTCTTCATTTTCCTGTAAATGCCTGAAGAAAATGAATCTCAAGGTAGCGTATCGGTAATAAAGAATAATTTTACAAATAATAGCTTTGAAAAAAGAATTACTTTGACTTTGTAAGGGGTTTGTTACAAGAATTCTTCTGGCCAACAGAGTTTCAGGAAGAATGTGGGAAAATAGTGCTTAAAAGCAAAGTCCATATGTGTGCATACACATACTTGTGCATATAACAATCCACGCAACTTTGAAGCACAATTTTGACTGCTTACAGTTAATTTTCTCCAATATCATTTCTACTGCAGATGTTCCAGCTATGATTAATGCAGTTCTACATAAATGAGTTTCAAGATCCATCTTGTATCAACTTACCATCACTCATGGTGATGTACAGTCTACGCTTGTGCCCTCTAAGTCTTTCCTTTCGACTCACACTACTTTTCATGGACCTCTCTGACTCAGAATCTTCTCTGTAATTGACCTTTTTGGACTGGTTCCGTTTCGACCGCCTCCTCCTCATGTCCAGCACATCACTGTAACAACTGGAACCATCACTCTCTGCAGAATGAGAGGGGTACTTCAGTAAACCCAAAACAGTAAACAAAACCACGAGAAATCTAGTCATCACACAAATAACTCTCAAACTAATGTTCTTTGAAAGAAACTATATGGTAGCTGTCTGTTTTCTATAATTTTGACATAAATTTACACCTTAGAGGTGACCGGGCTCTCCCTCCCCACTATTTGTGATATTTACCAGGAGCGTTGTGTATGAAGGGCCTGAAGCATTGTCGAGGATCCCTA
Organism: Mobula hypostoma; assembly: GCF_963921235.1. Classification (NCBI taxonomy): domain Eukaryota; kingdom Metazoa; phylum Chordata; class Chondrichthyes; order Myliobatiformes; family Myliobatidae; genus Mobula; species Mobula hypostoma. The sequence continues at coordinate 182,406,791 of NC_086103.1, forward strand.
CCACCATCTCACAAGCCCTTTGACCCACTATTGTCAGGAAGGAGGTACAAAAGTATCAGGACTGGGTCTGCCAGTCTGGGTAACAGCTTCTTTCCTCAGGCCATGAGACTAATAAATACTCGGCCACCACTGAGGTCTTGTCATTAGGACAGCAAGCTGTTTACTGTATACACTTTGAATTCTATTTTATTAACTTATTGGTGGTAATATTTTGTTTTATATGTTGTGTGTGATATCTGTTGCGTGAGTGCTCTTTAGTCCGGAGGAATGTTGTTTCATTTGGTTGTATGTATATACAGTTAGATGACAATATACTTGAATGTGAACTTGAACTTACTGATGTTACAAGCGTGATTGATATCAAAACTCTTATCATTGGGCAAGAGCTGTAGATCCCACACCACAGGAACAGTTATTACAGGTTAGAAATTTTTTAAATACTGTTTCTCCTAACTTTCCAAATTTATATTCCATGGATATTTTGGAAAAAATTTAATTTAAATCCTTTTCAGAAAGGTATTATAGCAATTATTTATAATACCATTATGAATATATGTCCTGATGTATCTAATAAAATTAAGACTGATTGGGAAAGAGAACTTAAGATCACTGTACCCATTGAAAAATGGGAAAAAATTCTTCAATTAGTTAATTCATCCTCTATATGTGCTAAACATGTGTTGATACAGTTTAAAGTAGTGCACCGGGCTCATATGTCCAAAGATAAACTATCTCGTTAGGACTCATATACAAATCCTATATGTGATAGACCTCATTCTGAGATAGCTTCTTTAACTCATATGTTTTGGTCATGTCCTTTGTTGAAAAAATATTATTATCTCAACTGTTTTGAATATTGACTTACAACCTCACCCAATTACTGCTATTTTCGGGTTACCAATGATAGAATCAAGTCATTTAACCTCTTCAGCTCGTCAGATGATTGCATTTCTTACATTAATAGCTAGAAGATCCATTTTGCTGAATTGGAAAGAGATTAATCCTCCTACCACATTTCATTGGTTCTCTCAAACTATGCTGTGTTTAAATTTGGAAAAAACTAGAAATGTTGTTTATGATCCCTCTACTAAATTCGAAAAGACTTGGGGGCCATTTATTCAACATTTTCATATGACATAATTTGACCTTTTTCAAACTTACTTTATTTCTTTGTAATATTGGTTGAGAGGAACAGAGCCGTTGACACTAAGGTTTCCTTTTTTTTATGATGTTACATAACAGCCCATGTCTTTTTTTTAAGTTTATTTGATTAATACTGTTTAGATTAGTTTTTTGGGGCGGGGGGTTACAGTTTTATTTTTTTTTCCTTTTTCATGTTTTTTTTAGATATTTTTCATTGTTTTATATTGTTCATCTGTATCCTATATGATTGGGAGTTTTATCATTTAAGTGTCAACTGGCTTTACAATTAACTATGCCAATTATAACAATGTATTCCCAATAACTTTGTACCATTACTATCCTATGTGTATTATTATGAAACTAATAAAAATATTGAAAAAGAAAGAAAGGAACAGTTATTACCCTACAACCATCAGGCTTCTGAACCGACATGGATAACTTCACTCACCTCAACTGTGAAATGATTCTACAACCTACAGACTCACTTTTAAGGACTCTACAAGTCACGTTCTCAGTATATATTTTTTATTTATACATAATTTGTCTTCTTTTACACATTGATATTTTGTCAGCCTTGGTTTATGTACAGTTTTTCGTAAATTCTATTGTATTTCTTTTCCTGTAAATCCCTGCAAGAAAATGAATCTCAAGATAGTATATGGTAACAAATACGTACTTTGACAATAATTTTATTTTTTGAACTTAAACTGTAATCATGGTGACCAATCCAAAAATCACACTACTGGTCACATCTTGCCAAGTAAAGCATTGTATGTAGACCATAAGATATAAGAGCATAATTAGGCCATTCAGCCCATCAAGTCTGCACCGCATTCAATCACGGCTCGTTTATTCCCCCTCTCAACGGCATTCTCTTGCCTTCTCCCTGTAACCTTTGATGCCTGACTAATCAAGAACCAAGAACCTATCGCCCTCTGCTTTAAATATACCAAATGACTTGGCCTCCACAGCCATCTGTGGCAACAAATTCCACAGATACACCACCCTCTGGGTAAAGAAATTCCTTCTCATCTTTCTTCTAAAGGGACTTCCTTCTATACAGTAGGACATTGTAAGAAAAAATGGCTCCGTCTTGTTCACAACTGAAAATTAAAAAATAATTAATTGGCTGTAAAGTGTTTTGAGTTGTCCTAATGTCATGGAGGATGGTATACAAATGCAGCTCTTTTGTTTTAGTCTGACATTACTTGCTGCCTTTAGGTAAGAGGTAAACTGAAAGGGATGGGGGAAGGAGAGATGAAATCAATGGAATAGCTTTTCACCTTCTTGTTCATCTTCATCCTCATCTTCGTCCTCATCTGAATACCGTTTAACTGCTCTTCCTCTTAACCTTCGACTCCTCCTCATTGGTTCTGTGTATTTCTGATGTCTTCCTCGGCGGGGGGAGTCAAAACCATCTTCGTCATTGGAGGCAAGCTCTGCCTCGCTATCTCGGTCAGAGATTTCAAACTCTTCTTCGCTACTGCATGCAGAAATATTTAAAGGTAAGGTCACTCTCTGTGCCCTAGGTTAAAGACCCATCACAGATTAAAATAAACTCTATCAAAATTAAGTAATTAAATTCCTACAGTGGATTCTAGTTAATTGGCTCACACTGGAGCAGTACACTTTGGCCCAAGTAAGCGGCTTCCCCAATTAGCCAAAGTTTCATGGAAATACTTAAAAAGGTATAAAAGTGACAAATGACCCTTTAACTCAGTAATAAATTATGTACTTCAATGAAATACAGAGTAAATTAGAACACTACCAATACTTCTATAGCACTATAAAACTGTGTATTAGATCTTAGTAATTATCAACGGAGGAATCCATCCAGTTTGAGCTTTTGACTGTAAGTGAACAAAATCAGTGCAGTCACCTACTGCAGATTATGGACTATCTTCACTGCCTTCCTGCATGAAGTAATGTTGTAACCAACAATAAACTTCCTGCCACAAAGTGATCAAAAATCACTGCTTTACAACTCGGCGCTTTTCAACCCAAATGGATAACATAATACAAGCACACACAACTGATGCTATTTAAAAACTGCTCACTCTAACAACGGTGTAGTTTCTAACAGCAACATAAGTGCACATGACTGACACTACTTAGAAACCGTTTGGCAGGTCTCCTGTCCCAATTAAGCAGTATAGTGTTTCATAGGAGGAGGAGGTTAGGAGAATCAATGGCACTTAACGGCGATTCCTTTGCTTGCATCTTTGGAAACAGCTCTATTTCCATCTTTAATATCTCTATTTTTCCCTTTCAGGGTTCTTTTGAAGACCCTGACCTGGAGTTACAGGCTGACTACGGTTCTTTGCGGGAATAGGACCCGCTTTCAGGGTTTCACAACTGGCTGTTATTCGACACACCAACAGCACGGGCTAAGAGCTTCACTCACCTTCGGAGGTCCAAAATTTCTCTGGAGACGGAGTGGGGGGGGGGAGAGATCAGAGGTCGGTGTCCGGGCGGGAGATCGGTGTGTTGTGGGAGATGGAAAATCTAAGGCTGTGTGCCCAGAGACCCCAGCTCTTTGGGCACAAAGCTCAGAAACGACGCAAAGGACTTTTAACATCGTAAACGAGCAAGTTGCTTGTTATGTCTCCCCTCTCGCCGTGGAACGGAGACACCTCTTTCTCCCTTATTAAGGAGAGAGAGCGTCTGTGGTATGTCAAATACCATGAACGAGTAGTCTTTGGAGTACTGCAAGCCTGTGTCTTTGCTGTTGCTTTGCTCACGCCTGAGTGCTCGGAGGCAGGTGCCGATGCTTTTTTTTGCCAGTGGGGGGAGAGGGGATCGTTGCTTGCGGCCGCTTACCTGCGGAAGGGAGGGGAGCTGGGGGGGTACTTTGGGGTTCTAACATTTAACTGTCAGTCATTCTTTGGGGGCACTCCTCTGTTTTTCATGGATGGGTGTGAAGAAAAAGCATTTCAGGATGTATATTGTATACATTTCTCTGACATTAAATGTACCTTTGAACCTTTGAAATAAAAAAAGAAAATCCAACTATTTTCTCAATTAGTTTTTATGCAAGAGTTGTCCCAAATAAGCAGCTGCCGCGACTAACTGATGCCCAATTAACTGTGATCACTTTAATAGACCAATCTATTTAATGCAGCTGAGGATACTCAATCTCTGGACTTTCTCGCAGAGTAGAAACATCAAATACTACAGAAAGTGATGAAAAGGACTTCAAAAATTTACCTCAACTTCCAGAGGTAGCATTTTAACCAAACCTAGGAGGGGATGCTTTAATATTTCACCTTTCACTTATTCTGAACTCCTCTTCACTCTCTTCATCTTCAGGTGTACTGTCACTGTCAAGGTCATTCAGTCTTCGCCTTTTCTTGCGTCTACAAGCAGCTTCTCGCGATGGTCGCTTATTTTCCTTCGACTCTGCAAGTATAGTGGAGATATCCTTCCCATGGGATTGTCCAGTGATGTTTGCCATGTCCTTTCCTCTTCCAGCACCTGAAGAAAAAAGCATTTTAATAAAATCAAACCTCTAGGACTGTATATCTAACTCCTGCAGATGTTACCACTATGGTAGGGCATATCTCAAATAATAACGAGTCAGAGGAAGGAGACAGAGAACGCAGTGACATGGTGTATTGACAATAACCTTTTCCTCAATGTCAGCAAAACAAAAGAGCTGGTCATTGACTTCAGGAAAGGCACATGCTCCTGTCTACATCAATGGTGTTGAGGGTGAGATGGTTGAGAGCTTCAAGTCCAACCACAACGATGTCACGGCCAAGAAAGCACACCAAAGTCTCTACTTCCTCAGAGGGCTAAAGAAATCTGTCATGTTTCTGTCAACTCTTACCAATTCTTATTAATGTATCATAGAAAGCATTGTCAAGATGCATAATGGCTTAGTATGGTAACTGCTCTGCATGTGACCATAAGAAACTGCAGAGAATTGTGAACACAGCTCAGCACTTCACAGTAACTAGCTTCCCCTCCATGGACTCTGTCTGCACTTCTTGCTGTCTCTGCAAAGTAGGTAGCGAACAAAATGACTTCTCTAATGCCCCACCTCCCCCTCATACCCCATCTGTTATTTATTTATATACACACATTCCTTCTCTCTCTCTCCTTCTTCTCCCTCTGTCCCTCTGACTATACCCCTTGCCCATCCTCTGGGTCCCCCCCCTCCCCCTTTTCTTTCTCCCTGGGCCTCCTGTCCCATGATCCTCTCATATCCCTTTTGTCAATCACCTGTCCAGCTCTTGGCTCCATCCCTCCCCTTCCTGTCTTCTCCTATCATTTTGGATCTCTCCCTCCTCACCCCACTGTCAAATCTCTTACTAGTTCTTCCTTCAGTTAGTCCTGACGAAGGGTCTCGGCCCGAAACATCAATTGTACCTCTTCCTAGAGATGCTGCCTGGCCTGCTGCGTTCACCAGCAACTTTGATGTGTGTTGTTTGAATTTCCAGCATCTGCAGAATTCCTCGTGTTCGCATAATCAAAGACCCAAGCTACCTTGGATATTATCACTTCTACCTCTCAGGCAGGACGTCCAAAAGCCAGAAAGCATATTCCAACAGGGTCAAGAGCAGCTTTTGTTATCAGACTCTTGAATGGACCTCTTGTACCATAAGATGGACTCTTGGCTTCACAACCTACCTGGCCACCCCATTACAGGAAGGATGTGAAGTATTTGGAAAGGGTACAACAGTGGTTTCCCAAATTGCTGCCAAGATTAGAGGTTGGACAAATTTGGGTCTGGAGTGTCAGGTGCTGATAGGAGACCTGACCGAAGTTTATACTACTATGAGGGGCATAAATAGAATAAAGCAGATGTGTGGGACAAACTCTCTTTGGCACAGAGAGTAGTGGGTGTCTGGAACAGACAACCAGTGCTGGTGGTGGAAAAGATATAACAGTGACACTAATGAGCTTTTCAGAAAGACACATGACTACGGAGGGAATACATGAGAAAAGAGATGTGAATGTGGAGAGAGAGACGTGAATGTGGAGGGAGAGGGGGAGGGGGAGAGGAAGACACGTGAATGTGGGGGGAGAGGGGGAGGGGGAGCGGGATGGGGAGGGAGAGGGAGAGGGACACAAATACACAGGGAATGGACAGAGTGGACGAAGAGATTTTGTTTAAATTGGCATTGAGTTTGGAACAGACATTGTGGACCAAAGAACCTTTTACTGTGCTGTATGGATATATGATTGAGCATAAGACATAAGAGCAAAATTAGGACATTCAGCCCATCGAGTCTGCTCGGCCATTCCATCATGGCTGAATTATTAGCCCTCTCAATGCCATTCTCCTGCCTCCCCATAATCTTTGACACCCTGATTAATATCATGCCTCTGAATGAAAGTTTCCAGGAGACTCAAGTAACTGAAAATGCTGGAATCTTGAGCACTAAACAATTTGCTGGAAGATCTCAGTGGCTCACACAGCATCTGTGAGAGGAAAGGAACTGAGTAGAAAGAAGGTGAATGATAGATCAAGTTGAAGTTTACCATCATCTAACTGTACATATATACAAACAAACATTATTTGGTTGTATATATCTACAGTTAATTGACAACAGATGGGAGGTAGAGAGGAAAAAGGGAAAGAAATGGATAAAAGGTGGTGGGGTGGGGAGTGGGAAGGTTCCTGCAGGGAAGTAAGCAGGAACACAAAGTGCTACCTGTACTGAATTCAGGTAAGTAAAGGTGAGAATGGGAACCACTAGGGGGAGGGGGCTAGGAAATGACATTTTAAACCAGATTGAGGGTTGGGGGTGGTAGGAACCTGTATATGAAATTTATGGGTGGAGCCAGGAGAAAGTAAGGGAAGACAATGGTGAAGGGAGGCTGGGAAACTAATTTATTTTTGAGATACAGCGCAGAACAAGTCCTTCCAGCCCAATGAGTCACATGACCAGCAAACCTCCTATTTAACCCTAGCCTAACCACAGGACAGTTTACAATGACCAATTATCCTACTAACTGATATGTCTTTAGACTGTGCAAGGTAACTGGAGCACCCGGAGGAAACTCACATGTACGTGGTAAGGTATGTACAAATTTGTTTACGGAGGACACATACCAATCCTCATAGAGGGATCAGAAGTGGAGAGAGTGAGCAGCTTCAAGTACCTGGGTGTCAAGATCTCTGAGGATCTAACCTGGTCCCAACATATTGATGTAGTCATAAAGAAGGCAAGACTTTATTAGGAGCTTGAAGACATTTGACATGTCAACAAATTCTCTCAAAAACGTCTATAGTTGTACCGTGGAGAGCATTCTGACAGGCTGCATCACTGTCTGGTATGGGGTGGCGGGGGGCTACTGCACAGGACTGCAAGAAGCTGCAAAGAATTGTAAATCTAGTCAGCTCCATCTTGGGTACTGGCCCACAAAGTACCCAAGACATCTTCAGGGAGCAGTGTCTCAGAAAGGCAGCGTCCATTATTAAGGACCTCCAGCACCCAGGGCATGCCCTTTTCTCACTGTTACCATCAGGAGGTACAGAAGCCTGAAGACACACACTCAGCGATTCAGGAACAGCTTCTTCCCCTCTGTCATCCGATTCCAAAATGGCTACTGAACCCTTCAACACTACCTCACATTTTTCTTTCTTTCTTTTTAAATCTTTTTATTAAATAAGTATACAAAAAGGTAAGCCATATAGACACTAATACACTGTTAGAATATAATAAAATTACAGAAGATATTAATACAAAAAAAAACTACAAACAATGTAATTTAAACATAACATACCAAGGTAACATAATTAGTATACTAATTTTATATATATATCAATAGAGAAAAGGAACCCCCCCCCAAAAAAACCCACCGTGCAACTAACTAAAAGCAAAGCAAAGCAATGGGCTAACTTGAAACCAAACAGAGTTAAACTTAAAGTCACGTCCTCAATCCCGACCTCCATTAAAAACAGTAAAAAAAAACAAGAAGGGTATATATTACATTAAATGAAAATATTGAATAAAAGATCTCCAAGTCTGTTCAAATTTAAATGAGGAGTCATAAAGATTGCACTTTTTTAATATACAGTATTTCTGTTTTTTGCACGTTTTTAAAATCTATTCAATATTTCTTTTAAATTTTATTTATTTTTTTCTCTTCTATATTATGTATTGCGCTGAACTACTGCTGCTAAGTTTACAAATTTCATGTCACATGTCAGTGATAATAAACCTGATTCTGATGTCAGAAATGAACTCCAAAGTCTGACACCCTGAGCTATATAAAAATAGAAAATTAAATTAAATACAAAGTGCAAAAAGAGAGAGAAAAATACTGAGATAGTGTTCATGGATTCATTGTCAATTCAAAAATCGGCTGGCAGAGGGGAAGAAGCTGTTCCTGAATCATTGAATGTGTGTCTTCAGCTTCTTGTACGGTAGTAATGTGAAGAGGGCACGTCCTGGGTGATAGGGGTCCTAAATGATCGATGCTACCCTTTTCAGGCATCACCCTTTAAAGGTGTCCTGGATGCTGAGGAGGCTAGTGCCAATGATGGAGCTGGCTGAGTTAACAACTTACTGCAGCCTTTTCCGATCCTGTGCCGTGGCCCCTCCGTACCAATTGGTGATGTAACCAGGTAGAATGCTTTTCAAGATGCACCTATGGAAATTTACTTATGTTTTTAGTGATATACCAATTCCCCTCAAAGTCCTAATGAAATATAGCTCTGTTATGCCTTCTTTGTAATTTCATCAAGATAAATCTTCAGAGATATTAACATCCAGGAACTTGGAACTTCTCAACCTTTCCACTTCTGATCCATCGATGAGGATTTATGTGTTTCCTCTTCCTAGAGTCCAAATCAATTCTTTAGTCTTACTGATGTTGAGTGCAAGGTTGTTGCTGTGACATCAATCAACCACTTCATTTATCTCGTCCTGTACACCTCCTCGTCATCATCTGTAATTCTGCCATCAATAGTTGTGTCATTGGCAAATTTATCAATGGCGATTTGAGTTGTGCCTAGCCACACAATCCTGGGTATAGAGAGAGTCAAGCAGTCAGCTAAGCACACATCCTTGAGGTGCGTCTGTGTTGACTGTCAGCGAGGAGGAGATATAATTTCCGAACTGCAAAGAATATGGTCTCCCAGTGAAGATGATTAATTTGCAAAGGGAGGTACAGATGCCCAGGTTTTGGAGCTTGTTGAGTAGAACTGAGGGCATGATTGTGTTGAACGCTGAGCTGTAATCAATAAATAGCAGCCTAACGTAGGTGATCCAAGGCAGAGTGAAGAGCCAGTGAGATTGCATCTGCTGTAGACCTGTTGTGGCGATAGGCAAATTGCAGTGGGTCCTGGTCCTTGCTAGGCATGAGCTGATTTTTGCCATGACCAATCTCACAAAGCACTTCATTCACAGTAGATGTGAATGACACTGGGTAACAGCTATTGAGCCATTGGGCACAGGATTGATCGTCACTCTTTTAAAGCAGGTGGGACCTGCAACAGCATCAATGAGAGACTGAAGATGACCTTGAACATGACACAGGTTTTCAGAGCCTACTAGGTAAACCATCAGGGCCTGACATCTCGCAACAGTTCACTCCCTTGAAAGATGTTCTGTAGTTGGCACCTGAGACAGAGATTACAGCGTGTCAGCAGATGCTGCAAGGATTCACACAGGCATAGATTTATTCTCCCTTTCACAGTGTGCACAAAAGACATTGAGTTAGTCTGAGAATGAAGCAACAAAGCCATTCATAATGTTAAGTTTTGCTTTGTAAGAAGTAATGGCCTGCAATTCCTGCATCCTGCCAGAGCTGACTTGAATCGATTTCTACCTCTAACCTAAATCAGAATTGTTTTCTAGCACTTAAAATAGCCTTCTGTAGGTCGTACCTCGATCTCCGGTATAGTTCTGGATCTCCGGTCTTGAATGCCACAAACCTAGCCCTCAGCAGACTACAAATCTCCTAGTTCATCCACACCTTTTGGTTTGGGTATGTCCGATATGTTCTTGAAGGCAAACATGCATCCACACAATTCTTGAAGTCGGTGACAACCGTGGCATACTCATTCAGACTCAAAAATGAATCCCTGAATATTGTCCAGTCCATCGACTCAAAGCAATCCTGTAAGCACTCCTCCACCTCCCCTGACCATACCCTCTGGTCCTCACTACTGATGCTGCAGTCTTTACTCTCTGTCTATACTCTGGGAGTACAAGTATGACCAGGTAATCAGACTTTCCAAAAGTGTTAGCATGGGAATGGCATGTAAGCATTCTTGATAGTGGTATAACAGTGGTCAATAGTTGGTTCCTCTGGTGTCATAGGAGATATGTTGGTAGTAGTTGTTCAGAGATTTCTAATTTCTTTAAGCAGGCCTGGTTGAAGTCTCCCGCAATGATATATAAGGCATCACAGAGCGCAGTTTTGTGTCTGTTGATTGTTTTGCTCAGCTTCTCCAGTGCCTGCTTGACATTAGCCTGAGGTGCAATGGACACCACCACCAGGATGACAGCGGGTAGCTCCCATGGCAGGTAAATGGACATCTGACTGCTTGATGTTCCAGGTTGGGTGAGCAAGACTGAGACAGAACTGCCATGTTTGCACAGCATGGTGAGTTGATCATAAGAGCATACCCGACTTCTCTGCCTTTAAGAGACTGAGCTGTCCTGTCTTTGCGGAAAATGCAATTTCCTGGCAGTAGAGAAGGCCATGGGGTGCCACAGTGGTGTACTGGTTAGTGCAATGCTATTATAGCTCAGGGCGTCAAGAGTTTCCTGCATCCTCTGTAAGACAATCCTTCCTGTGTTTCCACTGGCAGCTCCAATTTCTTCCCACAATCCAAAGACATACCAGTTAGTATATTAATTGGTGATTGTAAATTGTCCCATGATTAAGCAAGAGTTAAATTGGTTCGATGCTGGATGGTGCGGTTAGGAGGGCCAAAAGGGCCAATTCAGCACTGTATCTTTAAATAAAATAAAGGATGGACAGGTTAGTGTGGGAATAGAATGGGAAGTTGAAATAGCTTATAACTGGGAGTTTGGGGTGACCACTGTGCACTGAGCATAAAAGTTTTCTGTCAAACAATCGCCAAATTTGTGCTTGGTCTCACAGATGTTGGGAAGGCCATGTCAAAAGCACTAAATGGGGTCGGCTGGTGGCGCAATGACATCGGTGCTGGACCCAGGAGTGGAGGTTCCCGGGTTCGAAACCAGTCGGGTCCGCTCCCGAGTACGCTTTCCATCCTGCTGGGTTGAGTGTCGAGATCGCAACTCGACCTCGTAAAAATTTTTAAAAAGCGAAAAATACTGCAAAAATGTCTGTGCGCGGAGTGGCGTGCCAAACAGTCTCTCTCTCGCTCTGCGCCTTGTAAAAGCCATGAAAAAGATATCATCACGGATGGACGCACACACACACGCAGACGCACGCACGCAGGCAGGCAAATGCCAAAAAAAAAAGCAGCGCCAAATGAAGGAAAAAATACTTTTCTTTTTGTGTGGCTTTGGTGACTTTGAATATACTCACACAGAACCCTTCAAGAACAAGATTGAGGGGCGTCACGTGATAGCGTGGGATTGATCCAGCTCTCCCGTAAAAAATTAGCAAAGTACCGTTTAAACAAAACAAAGTTAATAAATACTTTCCGAAAACTATTTATAACTTTGCAAGACTATTTTACGATATGCCTCCTAAACCGCAACAGAAGAAGTCTGTTGTTGCGAAGTCGCCGCGAGATGGGAAGAAAAAAGGGCCTACTGCAGCGATGGAGCCTCGGACTCAGGTCAGATCTCTTTTGGAGGAGATGCGTTCTATCTCCGCCGGAGAACAGGGAGCAATGGCGGCGGTAGCGGTCTCTCGGAAGAAGGTGCCGGAAATGCGCATGCGCGAAGAAGAACGCATGCGCAAATCGATACAACTCAAACTACAAGAACCGACAGCCACTGCAACTGAAAGTGACTCAGAGTCAGAATCGGATACCGCAGAGAATACAGATGAAGAAGAGGAGGAAGAACTGGAAGGGATTGGAACTAAAGGAGATGATGGAGACATAAGAGAAGCTTTATTGCAATTAACGGCTGAAGTAAGAAAAGTAAGAGCAGAGCTTAGAGACATGAAGATGTGCTATAATAAAGCTATGAAAAGACAGGATAAAATGGATAAGAAGCTTCAGGAGATGGAAAGAACAATGGAGCATATTAATGATAGAGTGGAAAAAACAGAAAATGATTTGCTTGTCTGGAATGCGGAAAGAAATCAACTCTTGGAGAAAGTGGACATGTTGGAAAATTTTAGTAGACGTAATAATATTAAAATTGTTGGTCTTAAAGAAGGTATGGAGGGAGGAAATCCAATAAAATTTTTTCAAAAGTGGATCCCGCAAGTTTTGCAAATGAAAGAGGAGGGCCGATTAATTGAAATTGAGCGGGCACATAGAGCTCTAAGACCAAAACCACAAGATGACCAATATCCACAAGCAATTTTAATAAAATTCTTAAGATTTCAAGACAAGGAAAGGATTCTACAGGCAGCTGCCCAAGCTGCCAAGAATAGAAAAGGGCCATTGATGATTCAAGGGAACAAAATTTTTTTCTATCCTGACATAAATTATGAACTTTTGAAGAGAAGGAAGGAATTTAATCCAGTGCAAAAAATCCTATGGGATCACGGTTATCACTTTATATTGCATTACCCTGCAACCTTGAAGATTTTTTTGACTGGTAGAGAAAAAAGATTTTTTGATGATTACCGGAAAGCGGAGCAGTTTGTGCAAGACTCTCTGAATATTCACCAGGTACAAGAACAAAACCGGGGAGCGAGATGGATTGAAGTAGAAGACTGGGTCAAAGAATGGACTTGTTGGATTTTTGAAGGCGGATGAATATATAAATATATTACTAATTATATGAGGGAGGGGAAGTAAGGTTAAAATTTGAGGAATACTGGTTGGGAATAGTAACATTAACTTTTTTTATATATATATATAATTTTTTTTGTTGCGGGGGAGCTGGAAGAAGCACTGATCAATTGCTACGCTAATCATGTGTGCAAGCGTGGCTCTAGCCACGACCCGCAAAATGGAGTGGGGTAGTGTTGTGTATCCTTTCATTCACAACATTAGTGGGGGGGTATTTTGTTTTTTCTTTTTTTATATCTCATCTCTCTCTTTTTTTCTCTTTTTGCCTGGATGATTGGGGGGGAACGCATAGCAACATGGTGAAGTTCAAAGAGATTCCCCAAGGAACTATGAGAGTTGAGAAGTTAAGTAATGTTTTAGATTGGAGTAACTTTGTTAAAAATAATGACTAATTTATTGAATTTTTTGAGTTTTAATGTTAATGGGCTTAATGGACTAGTGAAAAGAAAAAGAATCTTAACACATATTAAGAAAATGAAGATAGCCTTTTTACAGGAAACACATTTAACAGAAACAGAATATCAGAAATTAAAGAGAGATTGGGTGGGTAGTGTTGTTGTAGCGGGGAGTAGCAATTTTTAAGTCAAAACAAGAATGGGAAACAGATCTGAATATTAATATTGATGAAACAAATTGGTCAAGACTGTGCCTTGACAGTATGACAAACACAATAAATGTTCGCCTTAGATTAGTATAACTTTTTACACCAATTATATATTACACCACAAAAAATAAATTACTTATAATTTAAGAGATAAATATGTAACATTTTTGAATATTTGGCGCCCTTATTTACAAAAGATAGGATGGCATATTTAAGTGCTCCGATAAAGATCTTGGTCCCTTGGGGAAAGTAACGAATAAGTATACCAATTTTATTTTGAATTCCATGGAGCATGTGGAAACCTTCCAATATCCAGGCGGCTCTCTTTTTTTTTCTTTTTTACTTTTTAGGTAGGACTTAATTGGGGGGGGAGGGTTAAGGGGAGGGGGGAGGGTAGATACTATCTTTTCATGTATTTTTGAAAACTCAATAAAAATTATATTTAAAAAAAAGAACAAGATTTACAGATTCACAATTACTTGAGTAATAGAACACAAAACATAAAAATCTACAGTACATTACAGGACCTTCGGCCCACAATGTTGTGCCGACCATGTAACCTACTCTAAAAACTGCCTAGAATCTCCCTACCACATAGCCCTCTATTTTTCTAAGCTCCATGTACCTATAAGTGTCTTTTAAAAGACCCTATTGTATCCGCCTCTACCACCGTCGCTGCCAGTGCATTCCACGTATCTACCACTCTCTGTGTGAAAACCTCACCTCTGACAACCCCCTTCTACCTAATTCCAAGCACCTTAGAACTATGCCCCTCATGTTGGCCATTTTAGCCCTGGGAGAAAGCCTCTGGTTATCTGCACAATCAATGCCGTTCATCATCTGGTACACTTCTATCAGGTCACTTCTCATCCTCTGCCACTCCAAGGAGAAAAGGCCCAGTTCACTCAACCTATTCTCATAAGGCATGCTCTCCAATCCAGGCAACATCCTTGTAAATCTCCTCTGCACTCTCTCTATAGTATCCACATCCTTCCTGTAGTGAGATGATCACAGTACTCCAAGTGGGGTTTAACTAAGGTCTGATATAGCTTTAACATGACCTCATGGCTTTGAACTCAATCCCATGGTCGATGAAGACCATCATACCATATGCCTTCTTAACAACACTGTCAACCTGTGCAGCGGCTTTGAGCATCCTATGGACACGGACCCCAAGATCTCGCTGGTCCTTCACACTGCCAAGTGTTTTACTATTATTATATTCTGTCTTCAAATTTGACCTACCAAAATGAACTACTTCACACTTATCTGAGTTGAACTCCATCTGCCACTTCTCTGCCCAGATCTGCATCCTATCAATATCCTACTGTAACCTCTGACAACCCTCCAGACTATCCACAACACCCCCAACTCTTGTGTCATCAGCAAACTTACTCACCCACCTTTCTACTTCCTCATCCAGGTAAATTATAAAAATCACTTAAGAGGAAGGATCCCAGAACAGATCCCTGTGGAACACCACTGGTCACTGTCCCCCATGCAGAATATGAACCATCCACAACCACCCTTTGCCTTCTGTGGGCAAGTCAATTCTGGATCCACAAAGCAAGGTCTCCTCAGATCCCATCCCTCCTTACTTTCTGAATGAGCCTGGCATGGGGAACTTTATCAAGTGCCTTACTGAAAGCCATATACACTACATCCACTGCTCTACATTCATCAATGTGTTTTGTTGTATCCTCAAAGAATTCAATCAGGCTGGTAAAGCATGACCTGCCCTTTACAAAGCCATACTGACTATCCCTTATCAGATTATGTCTCTCCAAATGCTCACAAATCCTGCCTTCAGGATTTTCTCAAACAACTTGCTCACCACTGAAGTAAGAATTATTTTTTTTCAGTTAGTTGTAAATACCTGAACCTTATCCTGAAACCATGACTACTAGTTCCAAACTGCCCAGTTAAACAAAGTTTCTCAGCATCTAGTCTGCCAAATTGCTTTCAGAATATTTTATGCTTCATGTCTTTCTTCTAAACTCTGGTGAACATGGACCCTTCTACTCAATATCTGCTCTTTAGGAAGTACTCTTTATGCCTGCAATCAATCTAATGCATCAACATTACAACACTTCAAAGGTATATGCAACACTCCTGCCCCCAGACATTTTCTTTCTCTCCCTTCCCATTGGGCAGAAGGTCCGAAAGCCTAAAAGCATGTATCACCAGGCTTGAGGACAGTTTCATTCTGCTGTTATGAGATATAGGATCAGAATTAGCCCATTCAGCCCATCAAGTCTGCTCCAGCTTTCCATCATGGCTGGTTTATTATCCCTCTCAACTACATTCTTCTTCCCTCCTCCTGTAACCTTTGACAGCCTTGCATTATTCAAGAACCTATCAACCTCTGCCTTAAGTACACTTGGCTTCCACAGCTGTCGGTGACAAAGAATTCCATAGATTCCCCACCCTCTGGCTAAAGAAATCCCTCCTCATCTCTGTTCTGAAGGAATGTCCTTCTATCCTGAGGCTGTGTCCTCTAGGCCTAGACTCCCATACTGTAGGAAACATCCTCCACGTCCACTTGAGCGATGCCTTTCAATGTTCGATAGGTTTCAATGATATTCCCCGCCTCCCCCTACCCCCCCCCCCGCCATCCACCCCTCATTTTAAACTCCAGCAAATACAGGCTCAGAACCATCACATGCTCCTCATATGTTTCAATCCTGGGATCATTCTAATGAGCCTCCTTTGGACACTCTCCAATGCCAGCAGATTCTTTCTTAGATAATGGCCCAAGACTGCTCACTTAAGACTACTGAACGATTTCCTAGTACAATAAGATGAACTCTTGACTTAGTGAACTCCTCACGGCCTTGCGCCTTACTGTCTGCCTGCACTGTACTTTCTCTGTGACTGTAACACATTAACACTTTAATGAACTCACTGCTGCAATGAAATAATCTGTGTGGATTTTCAAGATTTATAGATTAGCATTATTTGTCACATGTACATCGAAACATACAGTGAAACGTGTTGTTTGCATCAAATCAAATCAGCAACGATTGTGCTGGGCATCCTACAACTGTCTCCACCCTTCCAGCACCAGCATAGCACGCCCACAACTCACTACACCTAATGGCAAGCAAAATAAAGTAATTGACTATACATGAGACAACAATAAGCCAATTACCAATTCTTTTTATGTTTCTCCAAACCTCTTGCTGTAAATGCCAAAGTGGCATTTCCCTTCAAAATTGCCGGCAGAGTAACTTTAAATGGGGGTGGGGAGAATACTTTTTCTTAAAAAGAGTGAACTCAGTTCTGACCTTTGCCCTCTGCCTCCTGTATGTCTTCATGTATTGCTTCATCGATTGCATCATCAAACTCATCAAACCTGCATAAGAGAGATTCAGATTATTGCCTTAATGCCTTAAACTACTCATAAATTAACAGCTTCACACATCAATATTTCAGATTGAGAAAGCAAATGACCGCTAAACTGGAAAACCACAGACTATCAGACACCATGCACTCATTAAAAAAATCACTTTTAAAAAGTCCCCATAAAGTCAATGTTCCAGGTAATGTTCCAGCTATATAAGACCTTGGTCAGAGCTCACTTGGAGTACTGCGTTCAGTTCTAGCCACCTCACTACAGGAGGGATGTGGATACTATAGGGAGAGTGCAGAGGAGATTTACAAGAATGTTGCCTGGATTGGAGAGCAAGCCTTATGAGAATAGGTTGAGTAAACTTGGCCTTTTCTCCTTGGAGTGACGGAAGATGAGTGGTGACCTAGTAGAGGTGTATAAGATGATGAGAGGCATTAATCATGTGGATAGTCAGAGGATTTTTCCCAGGGCTGAAAAGGCTAACATGAGGGGCATAGCTCTAAGGTGCTTGGAAGTCGTTACAGAGAAGATGTCAGGGGCAAGTTTTTCCACACAGAGTGTGGTGGATGCATGGAATGCACTGCTAGCGGCGGCAGTGGAGGTGGAAACAGTAGGATCTTTTAAGAGACAGTTAGATAGGTACATGGAGCTTAGAAAAATAGAGGGCTATGCGGTAGGATAATTCTAGGCTGTTTATAGAGTAGGGTACATGGTCGGCACAACATTGTGGGTCGAAGGGCCTGTAATGCGCTGTAAATTTCTATGTTCTATGCTCTAAAGTCACACTTTAAGAGGAAAAGACTAGTTGATTTTCTGAGTTATTGGGAAAGGTTGAACAGGTTAGGACTTTATTCCCTGGAACGCAGGAGAATGAGGGGAGATTTGATAGGAAGTATACCAAATTATGAGGGGTATAGATAGGGTAAATATAAGCAGGCTTTTTCCACTAAGATCAGGTGAGACTAGAACTAGAGGTTATGGGTGAAAGATGAATTACTTAAGGGGAACCTGAGGGGAAATTTCTTCTGAGGATGGTGAGAGTGTGGAACGAGCTGCCAGTGGAAGTGGTGGATGAGGGACTGATTGCAACATTTAAGAGAAGATTGGATAAGTAACACACACAACAGTTAACATCTTGGGCTGAGACCCTTCATCAGGACTGGAAAGCTTGAACAGGTACATGGATGGGAGTGGTATGAAGGGCAATGGTCCATGTGCAGGTCAATGTGACTATGCGGAATGACAGTTCAGAATGGACTGGATGGGTCAAATGGCACATTTTTGTCTGTAGCACTCTATTATTCCAGACTAAACTGGTGATATGGTAGTCTTTGATTGTAAAAATGAATTGCTTGTCTAATCACCTTAACCAAATATTCTTAACTGCCTTAATTCACTAAAGGGAGCAAGCTTCTCAGTGCACTGTATTTAATGTATTGACTCAGGGGCCAGGCAGATCACTGCAATGGGAAAACTTCAGGCAGAGATCTTCCTATCACCACTTTCCACAGTGAAATATCCCACGGGGCTCACAGCAACATTATCTCTCAGTAACAAAAAACAAAAATGACGAAGGAAGTTGATGGTGGCTAAAGCCTGATTTATACTCCTGCGTACGGGCTATGCTGTAGGTCTTGTGTAGCCTTACACCGTAGCGAGCATGCATAGTTGTGTCTGCGTCGCTCTGCAATTCACCACCAAAACGCTAGTTGGCGGTGGGGTTTCTATGCCACTGTGTTGAGTTTCTTCGTGAGAGACGTGGGCGAGGAAATGCATTTCAAATATTCTCGGATGTTGGTTGGTAGGATTTGATGATTTGGTTCATCGTCTCCAACCATTTATTTCGCATCAGTGTACAGACATGGCGGAGGGAAGCAACTGGAAATGCGTAGGAGGAAATGCAATGCTACCAAGCGGACCAATCACAGTTGTTGCAGTCTGCATCGCTACGACGCGAGTTACTTTTTTGGGGAGGTGCACGTCACCCTACGGCGTAGGGTACACGATACCTACGGCGTACATTTGACGCAGAAGTATAAATTGGGCTTAAGAAGGCGTAACGTGTGTTGGCCATTATTAACCTGGATTAGAGAGCAGTCTTATGAGGATGAGTTGAGTGAACTGGGGCTTTCTTCTTTAGAGTGAATGAGGGTGAGAGGAGATGTCATAGACTTGATTGTGGATAGCCAGGAACCTTTCTCAGGGCAAAAACGGCTAACATTGGGGGGGGGGAGCGGGGAGCAGAATTCAAAGGTGATCGTAGGAAAGTATAGGGGATGTCAGAACTAAGTTGTTTTACATAGAAAATAGTGAGTGCATGGAATATCCTGCAAGGGGTATCCAAATACATTAGGGAGCTTTAAGAAACTCTTAGATGGGCACATGAATGATATAAAAATTGAGGGCTATGTAGGAGAGAAGAGCTAAATTAATCATATAATAAGTTAAAAGGTCAGTACAACATTGTGGGACAAAGGTCTGTAGAGTGCTGTACTACTCAATGTTCTATGAGTCCCCTTCCAAATGAATTCTCCAGAACTTTGACTTCAGTTAATTGACACAGGTTAGGGATCATTCATCTTTATTTACAATAACCATGGTACCCAGTAGAGTTCCCAATGGAGTAAGAGAGAGGTGGCCATATGCTCTTTCAAGCAACAGATGTTAAATACCATTTGCACAAGCAGAGAAAACCATACCTGTAATTGATGGATCTCCGTGTTCTCCCTGATCGCCTTTCCAAGGATTTGAAGTCTTTAATTTCTGGCTCTTCTGGTACTAAATCCTGAGAAGAGTAAAAGCATTAGGCAGAGGTGAGCCTGATGTCAGAAACCCAGGACATAACCAGCATAGAAATTCATTACACAGCTCATGAGATTTATAGTTCTTGTCAGTGTGGTACTGCTGCATCTTCCTCTATTGCACAGACATTAATCAGACACTTGTTTTTTGGAGCTTTCCTTCTTTCCTTTTTTTAATTTTTAAAATTTATTTAGAGATACAACGTGGAATAGCCCCTTCCGGCTGAATAGGCTGAACAGCCCAGTCATCCACCTATTTAACCCTAGCCTAATCACAGGACAATTTACTATGACCAATTAACCTACTAACCAGTACATTTTGGGAGGAAACCCACATACTCATGGGAAGGATGTACAAATATTTGCAGACAGCGTTGAAACTGAACTCTGATGCTTCGAGCTGTTACCACTATGCTACCATAGTGCCCTTCACCTCTCTCCCCAACCTGTTTCATCCCCACTCCATCAAGCAATCCAGATAATGGGCATCAACCCCTGCAAATGGGCGTACCCCTGTAAACCTGAAACCTGCCCAGACCACATGTAGAACAATAATACACAGGCCCTTCGACCCTAGATGTTGGACTGACCTTATAGATTAGGGATTCCCAAACTTTTTTATGGCATGGACCGCTACCATTAACCAAGGGGTTGGTGGACTCCCCTGTTTTAGAGTCATAGAGCACACAGCACAGAAACAGGCCTTTTTGCCCATCCAGTCTGTGCTAAACTGTTATTCTGCGTAGTCCCATTTAACCTGCTCTAAGATCAATCTAACTTTCCCCTCCCACATAGCCTCAATTTTCCTTTCATCCACGTGCCTATCTAAAAGTCTCTTAAAGGTCCCTAATGTATCTGCCCCAGCACTACTCCTGGCAGTGTGTTCCACACATTTACATCTCTGTAGTAAATAACCTACTTCTGACATCCCTCTTGTACTTTCCTCCAATCACTTTAAAGTTACGTCCTCTTGTATTAGCCATTTTTACCCTGAGAGAAAGGTCCTGGCTGTCCACAACAAAGGTCTTGGTGGTCACTCAGGGAATGAAGATAACTGGGGAAATTGGGTTGAGAATTTGCTGTTAGCTTTTGGAATGAGGATGAGGGAACAGTCTTGGAGACTGCTCCCTCATTCCTTTGTACCTAATTACCTTCAAATTATAGATGCACCTTTGAAAATGTGACCTTTGTCCAGAGCAGACATTTATCTTCCCAGATGTACACCACAGGGATGAGAATCAGAATCAGATTTATTATCACTGCCTAATATAATGTAAAAATTGTTGTTTTGCAGCAGCAGTACAATGCAATACATAAAAAATTGCTGTAAGTCACAATAAAAAATATGTACACAAAATAAATAAATCAGTGCAAAAAGAGAACAAGAAGTGAGGTGCTGACCATCAACCACCTATTTACACAAAAGATTCTTCTTTTTAATCTTTTTATTAGTTTTCAAGTTCATAAACATAATAACAATAGTGATACAAAGAGATTGGAATTATGTCATTGGTAATAAACATATACAAGAGAAACTAGAAATAGTACAAGTGTAATAGACTTCCAAACTCTCGATATAATTAATCATGAAGAAAAAAGATATAAAAAGAAAAGGATATCACAAAGAAAAAACCCCCAAAAATAAAAAAAGCTAAGAAAAAAGAACTAAATTACTAGACCCAAAAAAAACCAAACAGAACAAAACAAGGCTGAACCAATATATTAGATCGAATACATTCATTAATGTCGTCAACTCTGCTCCCTTATTCATATATTCTAAGTTAATAAAAAGGATTCAGAAAAGGTCAAACTACATCATATGAAAATGTTGAATAAAGGCTTCCAAGTCTCTTCAAATTTAACCGAAGGATCAAAAATGACACTTACTTTTTCTAAATTTAAACATGATATAGTTTGGGAAAACCACTGAAATGTAGTAGGGGGATTGGTCTCTTTCCAATTCAATAAAATGCATCTTCTGGCCATTAATGTAACAAATGTAATCATCCGACAGGCTGAAGAGGATAAAATCTATGATCTACCATTGGCAAACCAAAAATTGCCGTAATAGGATGGGGTTGTAAATCAAAACGCAAAACTGTTAAAATAATATCAAAAATATCTTTCCAAAATTTTTCCAAGAAAGGACAGGACCAGAACATATGAGTCAAAGAAGCCACCTCAGAGTGACATCTGTCACAAATAGGATTTACATGGGAGTAAAAACAAGCTAGATTATCTTTAGACATGTGGGCCCTATGCACTACCTTAAATTGTATCAATGTATGTTTAGCACATATACAGGAGGAGCTAACTAACTGAAAAATTTTCTCCCATTTCTCTACAGATAAGTGAAGTTGAAGTTCCCTTTCCCATTCATTTTTAATTTTATCAGATATACCTGGCTGTATTTTAATAATTATATCCTAAATAGTTGCTATTAATCCCTTCTGATAAGGATTTAAACTTAAGTTTTTTTCCGTGGTATCAGTTGAGTATGAAATTAGAAAGATAGGCAGCGTGGTATTTAAAAAGTTTCTTATTTGTAAGTATCTTTTTAAAAATGGGATCTGGGCAAGTTATATTTATTAGACAACAGGTTTTCAAAAATAAATCACAGAAACATGTTATACCCTTCATTTTCCATATCAAAAAGGCTTGATCCATAACAAAGGCTTGGGAAAAAAATTAGATATATTACGGCTTGATAATATAAATTTGTTCAAACCAAAAAAATTACAAAATTGGAACCATATTCATAATGTGTGTTTAATTATTGGATTAACCAATTGTTTATTCAATTTAGAAAACACAAAGGGAAGTGAAGTTCCTAAAATAGAAACCACTGAAAACACTTGTACAGAGTAACCTTCAAGGCTACACAAAAGATTCTGCAGATGAAACCAGAGCAACACATTCTCAGCAACCTCCCCCCACCACCACCCCTCCAATTCTATGCCTCACTCCCTGGTGCCAGGGTCAGAGACGTCTTGGATCAGGTCCACAGCATTCTAAAAAGGGCGGGGGGGTGAACAGGCAGAAATCATGGTACATATTGGTACCAATGATATAGGTGGGAAAAAGGAGGAGGTTCTGAAAACAGATTATTAGCAGGACTTCCAGGGTAGCAGTCTCTAGATTGCTGCCTGTGTGACATGCCAGTAAGGGTAAGAATAGGATGATTTGGCAAATGAATGCATGACTGAGAAGTTGGTGAAGGGAGCAGAGTTTCAGGTTTCTGGATAATTGTGATCTCTTCAGGGGAAGTATTGACCTATATAAAAAGGACAGATTACACCTGAACCCAACGGGGACAAATATCCTTGTGACATGTTTGCTAGAGCTGTTAGGGAGGATTTAAACTACTATGGCAGGGGATGGGAACCAGAATGATAAGGCTAAGGATGAGACAGTTGGTGTAAAAGTAGGTACAGTGTGTAATGTGACTGCGAGGAAGGGCAGGCAGATGAAAAGGTAAATTTGCAGTCAGTGGGATGTGTTGAAGTGTAACATTGGGGCAAAATCAAAAAGGGTGATGAATACAGGACTGAATGTGTTATATTTCAACGGTACACAGAATAAGGTAGATGATCTTGCAGCACAATTAGAAATTGGCAAGTATATCGTTGTGGGCATCACTGAGTCGAGGCTGAAAGATCACAGTTGGGAGATGAACATCTAAGGATACACATTGCATCAAAAGGACAGGCAGGTAGGTGGGGTGGCTCTTTTGATAAAAAATTAAATCAAATCCTTAAAAAGAGGCAAAATCGGATGAGAAGGTGTAAAATCCTTGTGAGCAGAGTTTAGAAACTACAAGGGTAAAAAGGCCTTATACCCAGGCCTCTGAACAATAGTCAGGATGTGGGATACAAATTGCAATGAGAAATAGAAAAGGCATGTAAAAAGGGCAATGTTACGATAGTGATGAAGGATTTCAATATGTAGGTAGATTAAGAAAATCAGGCTGGTGCTGGATCCCAAGAGAGGGAATTTAAAGGATGGCCTACTCCTGCACCTATTGTCTATTGTCTATAAATATACGAAGAGCATTTGATAGCTCTGGGCCTGTACTAGATGGAGTTTAGAAAAATGAGGAGGCATCTCTTTGAAACTTAATGAATATTGAAAGGTCTGGATTGAGTGGATAGGGACAGGATGTTTCCTATACTGGGTGAGACTAGGACCAGATGGCACTGCCTCAGAATAGAGAAACATTCATTTAGAACAGAGATGAGAAGAAATTTCTATAGTCAAGGGTAGTGAATCTGTGGAATTCCTGGCCACAGATGGCTGTGGAGGCCAAGTTATTGTGTATATTTAAAGTGGAGGTTCATAGGTTCTCAATTAGTCAGGGCTTCAAAGGTTACAGGGAGAAAGCAGGAGAATAGGATAGAGAGGGGTGATAAATCACCCATGATGGAATGGCAGAGCAGACTCGATGAGCTAATTGGCCTAGTTCTGCTCCTATGTCTTATGGTCTTATTTACAACAACCACTTAATTTCCCAACCCGTGTGAGGCAACTGGATCACCAAGGGACCCACTCTTTCACAGTGAGAACGTGCAAACTCCACACAGACAGGACCAGAAGTCAGAGTTGAACGTGGGTCTTTGGTACAGTAAGACGGTGGTTCCAACAGCTGTTTTAGTGTGGAGATTCTTTTGATTTAAAAGTACCTGTTTCTCTAGGAACTGCCAGTCTTTTTGATAGAGTAGCACTACACCTTTCACCTAACCATTTGGAACATGGGGAGAGAAATATACCAGTCAGCCTCAAGAAGAATGCCTTATCTCTGCATAGAGGCTAGGTCAGAATCCCACCAATCAACCCTCTCTTTCAAATAATATCTCACTATTTGTCCACCTTCAGCAGATTTTAAATATTTTCAGACAAAAAGATTTAAAATTGTGAAACTTCAGATTTGGAGTAGTGTGTGCAGTTCTGGTTATCACATTACAGGAAAGATGAGAAGCTTTGGAGAGGATGAAGTAGTAGTCTCCAGGTTAGATAATCTTGCAATGCCAGAAACTGAAGGTAGACATGAGAGTGTTGTTGAACTGCACGGTATCATAGCAGCTAGTGCAATGCTTTACAGCATCCAGCTGTAAGATCGGCTTTGATTACTGCCACTGTCTATAAGGAGTTTGTATACTTTCCCTGTGACTCAATGGGTTTCCTCAGAGTGCTCCAGTTTCCTCCCACATTAAAGACATAAAGTTTGAGTTAGTAAGTTGTAGGCATGCTTTGTTGGCGCCAGAAGTACGGTGACACTTGCAGGTTGCTTGGCGCAATCTTTGATTTTATGCAAAACGATGCATTTCACTGTATATTTTGATGTACATGTGACAAATAAAGTTAACCTCTTTGGGCGCCATAGTAGCATAGCGGTTAGCACAACAGCTTAGGCTGTCAGAATTCAATTATGACACCATCTTTAAGACTAAATCTTCCCTGTGAAAAGCATGTGTTTTCTCTTGGTGCTCTGGTTTCCACCCACAGTCTAAAGACATATTGGGTTGGTTGAGTGGTCA
Source organism: Mobula hypostoma (assembly GCF_963921235.1). Taxonomy (NCBI): domain Eukaryota; kingdom Metazoa; phylum Chordata; class Chondrichthyes; order Myliobatiformes; family Myliobatidae; genus Mobula; species Mobula hypostoma. The sequence goes on from NC_086103.1 coordinate 182,432,094, forward strand.
TTGTAAATTGTCCCATGATTAGATAGGGATTGTTGGGGGTTGCTGGAATTGTGGGGCTCAAAGGGCTGGAAGGGCCTACTCCACACTGTATCTCTGAATTAAACAAAAGGAATAAATCAAATAGAGATTTATAAAATTATGAGAGCTAATAGATGGTATTTGACATTCTTCTCCTGATACAAATGTGAAATACTAGAGGGCACAGTATAGAAATGTCAAATACTAGAGGGCACAGGATAGAAATGTCAAATACTAGAGGGCACAGGGTAGAAATGTCAAATACTCGAGGATACAAGATACAAGTGTCAAATACTCGAGGACACGGGGTAGAAATGTCAAATACTCGAGGACACGGGGTAGAAATGTCAAATACTCGTGAACATGGGATAGAAATGTCAAATACTGGAGGACATGGGATAGAAATGTCAAATACTAAAGGACATGGGGCAGAAATGTCAAATACTCGAGGACACGGCTTTGAAATTAGAGGGAGGAATTTTAAAGATGATGTACAGGCTATTAAGGGTGGTGGTACTGAAATCCGATGTGACAGTGAAGTTTAAGAGGCATTTAGACAGACACATGAACATGCAGGAAATGGGGGGGTATCGCTCACGTGCAAGCAGATAGGATTAGTTCAATCTGGCATCATGGTCAGCACAGACATCGCAGGCAGAAGGGTCTGTTCCTGTGCTACGTTCTTTGATTCTGAAAGTAAATGCGATAAACACACAAGCCTTTTCCTAAATCCAAAGTCTTTCTTTCATTTTGAAAATAACCCCAGGTGTTAGCCTTTAATGTTCACACCTTCACATAATAAAAATGCACTTACTTTTGGGGTGATGATATTTTCAACATTTATTCCCACAAACGCCAACCTCTCTTTCCTGGAAGGTAAAGTGTATCAATATTACCATTCTTTTCAATCAGAAACCTGTTCAAGTCAATTAAGAAAACACTGAATTACTGAAGACAATACCAAGCTTAAAAGAATTTAAAAGGATGGCATATTTAGCATCTGTGAAGGTCTACAGTTTCACTGCAGTAACTGCCAACATTTTATTCTGAAGGCTCAGCGTTACTTGCTCACTTAGTGGCTCAAAATGATGGAGGAACTCAGCAAGTCAGACAGCATTTAAGGAAATTAATAGTTGATGTTTTGGGCCGAGTCTCAGTCCTGATGAAGGATCTTGGCCCGATTAAATGAAATTCCCGACTACTCTCCATCAGACAATATTGCCCATCTCCAGAGGCCATCAGCGGTATTGAACCCGACATAAGGACACTATTGCAACAAGGGGTTCTGCGGCTAACTCAGAGCCCTTGCAATATGCCGATATTACCCGTCCCCAAGCCAGGGAGACTGGAGTGGCAGCTCGTTCAGGATTTGTGGACTGTACTTCAGACAGTGCAGCCCATTTCATCTAGGCTTCCAGACTCGAATGTGATACTGGCCTCCATCCCTTCAGATTCCTGATGGTATAAGGTGATTGATTTGTGCTTTACCTGTTTCTCAATACCACTGCATGAGGACAGTCAGCATCTGTTTGCTTTTACATATAATGGACACCAATATACATGAACAAGATTACTGCAGGGCTATACAGAAAGCCCAGCTGTCTATGCAGCCGCTGTACGGGATGATCTAGCAAACTTACTATTGCCCGGAGGCAGCATAATTTTACAATATGAAGACGATTTATTGTTGGCCTCACAGATACTGACTGATTGTAGAGAAGACTCTGTGACATTGTTGAATCATTTGGCTGTCAAAGGACATAGCGCCACCCTGTCAAAATTACAACTCTGCCAGCCTACAGTAACATATCTGGAGTATGTACTGCACAAAGGAACCCACTGATTAGAGCTGGAGCGTGTGACTGCCATTGTGCAGGTTCCTAGACCTGTTACCAAGAAACAGATGATGACTTTCCTGGAAATGACAAATTACTGCAGACATTGGGTACCTAAATACTGAATCTATGACGCTGCCCTATGAGTCGCAGTAACCCAGGATGCATCTTTTTTTTTTAATTTAGTGCAATCGTGAACAATAGCCGGATCAGAAATGATGATCAAGTCAACTAGTTCCCAAAGAGAACTCTGATAGGCTAATCGGATAGTTTACTGCTGCTCAGCGATATCTGATACAATACAATGGACTGAGGACATGAAGCAGGCTTACGAGGCTCCCGTTTTGGGATTGCCTGACTACAGAAAGCTGTTCCAGCTATATGTGAATGAAAAGGAGGGTTTCACAAGTACAGTGTTAACCCTAGAACATGGTGGCTTATGAAGACCAGTGGCGTATTATTCAACCCTATTGCTCCAGTGGTTAGAGGAATACCAGAATGTTTAAGGGCGGTGGCACTGACATTAGTAATGGTCAAAAAGGCTGCACAGTTAATACTAGATCATGCCTGCACTGTAATGATACCTCAAGCTGTAATGTTGCTCCTCAACTGAGCTGCTACGTAACATTTCACCACCGCCCACCATACGGGATACGAGGTTATGTTACTTAACAAGTCGAGTTTAATTTCTAAAAGAGCACTCACACTCAACCCGGCTATGCTGGTCCCTATGACAGAGTCCTCAGAGCCCCATAACTGTGTAAAAGTAGTAGGGCCTGTTACATTACCACTGTATCCCTTGATAACCCAGATTTAATAGTCATTACGGACGGCTCCTCTTGCAAGCCTAATGACCACACCATACTGGCAGCCTATGCAATAGTGACTCCCTTTGATACTTTAGAGTTAGGAACCCTTCCCCAAGGGACATCTTCTCAGGTAGCTGATCTTTTTGATCTAACATGAGCCTGCATTTTAACCGAAGGTTACACAGTGAACATCTATACAGACTCTTGGTATGTCTTCGGGATGGTACATGATTTTGGGTCACTTTGGCAACATCATCATCATCAGGTACCACGCCCAGATTGAGCTTTGACTGCCACGGCCCACACACTCCTATTTCAGGTCAAGTGGATCAATTTATTGGTATTCATTTCCAGTTCTCTGGCTGCTGTCTCCATCATCATTTGTCTTTTCCTTCCTTTTGCTTTCTTCCCTTCAATCTTTCCCATAATTACCGTGCATTCTAACTCCTCTTTCCTAATCACATGTCCAATGAAGTTATGTTGCCTTTTCACGATCTCATACATTATTTCTCTTTTTGTGTTTGCTCTGTTCATGACATCCTCGTTAGATATTCGTTTCGCCCATGATATTCTTTGCATCCTCCTCAAAAACCACATCTCTGCTGCTTCAATTCGTTTCCTCATGTTACTAGATATTGTCCAACATTCTGAGCCATATAACATAACTGGATAAACGTAACATTTCAATACTCTGACACGGTTTGTCATGCCTAGTTTAGTGTTGGTCAGTATACTCTTCATTATCGTAAAGGTGTCTTTTGCCATCCCAATTCTTCTTTTGATGTCCATATTGCACCTGCCATCTGATGTCACCCAGCTTCCTAAGCAGCAAAAGTTCCGTACTTGTTTTATGTCTTGCCCTTTTATTTTCAGCCCGCAGATAGGATTCTCCTTCTTTCTGGACATCACCATACATTCTGTCTTTTTGCAATTGATAGATAGACCCATTTTTGCATTTTCTTCAACAACTATATCAGTTAAGTTTTGTAGTTCTTTCTCCACACTTGCAATTAACACAGTGTCATCTGCATATCTGAAATTATTGATGTTTTCACTGCCAACTTTGATTCCCAAGATGTCTCTTATTTTTTGTAATATTGTTTCATTGTACACATTAAACAAATCAGGGGAGAAAATACACCCTTGTCTAACGCGTCTCTTGACTTTCATAAACTGACTCACTTCTCCATCCACTCTTACAGCGGCAGTTTGTTCCCAGTACACATTTCTCATTAGGCAGAGGTCTTTCGAATCTAAATCTAGAGTTTCCTGTAATATTTCAAATAACTTATTGTGCTTCACTTTATCAAATGCTTTTGTGTAGTCGATAAAACAAACAAATCTTTTTGCACTTGAATAGCTCATTCTGACAGCATCCTTAACATCAATATCGTGTTTCTTGCACCTTTGTCTTTCACAAAACCACATTGTTCTTTACCTATTTCAGCTTGTATCTTACTTTTAGCTCGTCATCAAAATGCTTAGAAGTATCTCAGTGATATGACTCATTAAACTTATGGTCCTATGTAATTCACATTCTATTGCTCCAGGTTTCTTAGGAAGAGTGATAAATACCGATTTTTTCATCTCTTCTGGTATTATTCCAGTCTCATAAATGTTATTGATTAAGTCAGTAAGTTTTTCAATTACATAATCTTCAAGGGCAATAATTTGTTCTATTACTAATTCATCAGGACCTGCTGCCTTTCCTTTCTTCATCTTATTTATTGCATTACGAACTTCAGATTTTAAAATACTTAGACCTTCAATGTTCTTCTCAATTTCTGGTTTTTCGCCTCAATCGTCTTCAAACAATTCCTGAATATACTCAGTCCACCTGTTCATAATCTCATCTTTTTCCATGATAATGGTACTGTCCTTTGCTTTCAAACATCCACCTGAAGAACAGAGGAGCTTTTTACCAGTGATATTCTTGATTTGTTGATGTACCCTTTTTGGATCAGTAATAGGGATTCTTTCTACTTGCTCACATTCCTGGTTTAACCATTCTTCTTTGACTTTTTGACATAAGCTTTTAATTTTTTTTTATCTAAGGACTTATATTCCATAGGATTTGCTTTCTTCAGTCTCCTTTCTTCCAATAGATTTTTGATTTCATCTGTCATCCACTTATTCTTTGTGCTTTTTTCTTTTTTTGGAATCACTGACTTTGCTGATTCTACCAAAGCATCCTTTAGAGAGTTAAACTTCATTTCTACATGATTGCTATCATCTTCAATAGATTCTATTTCTAGACTTTGAAATCTATTCCTTACTTCAACTGTAAATTTTTGTCTTAAGTTAACAAATGAGGATATAGATAAGTTCTATGAAGAGCTTGAACAAGCAAAGAATGGATGCAAATCTCAAGATATTGTTATTGTCATGGGAGATCTAAATGCTAAAGTAGGACAAGGTGCTGATGGAAATACCGCAGGAAAATTTGGACTGGGGAAGAAATGAAAGAGGTGAGAAATGGGTAGAATGGTGCAAGATGAATAATCAGGTCATTATGAATACCTACTTTGGCAACGTAGAAGGTTCATTACGTCCACGGGTAAACCCATCCAGCATGCACATCTTATTAAATATCTGCTTCAAGCAGCTCAGCTGCCAAAACAAATTGCTATTATTAAGTGTGAAGCTCACAGTAATACCTTAGATCCCATAGCTAAAGGAAATGCTGCTGCTGATGTGGCTGCTAGAAAAGCTGCTAGTGCAGGAAAGGACATGCTAGTACATATGCAGGTACAATGTATCCCTGTAACCATGCCCCAAACCTGAAAGATTTAATTTCCACCAAAGACAGGACCCTGGAAAAGGAGACGGGAATATGGAAGAAAAAGTAGTGTTTCAGGGACTCTGATGGGGGTAATCGCCCTGCGTGTCCAGGAATCTCCTACAAGACCTTGTTTGACTAGTACATGGGAAAGGTCATCAAATACAACAACAATGGTTTGTACCAGGATTAACAGTAATTGCAGGACAGGTTGTGCGAAGCTGTGAAATTTGCCAAAGAAACAATTGGGGTAAGTCACCTGTGGAGGGACCATTTGCTAAAATACAAATACATTTTGTGCACATGCCTACCAGTGGGGGTTATAAATACCTATTAGTAATAGTGGACATGTTCTCCAAATGGGTAGAGGCGTTTTCCACTAGAAAAGATGATGCTCAAACTGTGGGTAAGATATTAATGAAGGAAATTATTCCCGGATTTGGGGTTCCATACTTTTAACGGTGACAGAGGGACACATTTTACAGGTAAATTAATTAATGAATTGGGGTCAGACGTTAGGATTTACTTGGGAATATCACCTTCCATATCAGCCCCATTCCTCAGTCTAGCAGAAACAATGAATGATTAAAAGGTACATTGGCTAAGGTATGTCAGGAAACTGGACTGAAATGACCAGAAGCTCTTCCCATAACATTATACCCTCTAAGAAATCAGGGGAGCCGGACAACTAAACTGACTCCCTTCGAAGTGTCGATGAGAAGGCCAATGCCAGCAAGGTCTCGGCCCCCTTTGACTAGTGCACAACCGTACTTGGTCTGGACCAATGAGAAAACCATAGAAATTGTTAAAGCCCTTGGCGAAGCAGTAAGTGCAAACCAAAGACAGGTTGCTGCATTACCTCAGCTGTGGGAAGAAAATACTCATTCCTTTAAACCTGGAGACGCTTAAGAAAGACTCTGTTTCTCCTCTGTGGAAAAGGCCCTATCAGATGATCCTAGTGATGAGGACAGGGGGAAGCCTGATTGGACACATGGAACCAGGTGCAAGTTATCTTCTCTTGAAGAAGGGAAGACGGAAAACTGAATTATGAAGAAATTACTTTTGTTGTGTGGACAAATGGGGTTTATTAAGCTGGGGAGAACCTATAATACTTACTTGGGCTTAGCTCATGAATATGCCACACGGACTAATATAATTAGCTGTTGGGTGTGCATAGGGATTCCTATGCATGAAGCAGGAGGTTTTCCCCTTATGGCCAATTCCCTTCAATGAGAAAGAGTGAGAATGCTTCAATAAAATAACTAGTTATAAAAATTATATTAAAAAAAAATAAAATAACCAGTTGTAAAATCTGTTACCAGCCAGACAAAGGGAAGGAATGGATACAGGAGGGAATAGATAATCAATAGAAGAACAAGGTTCCATGGATGTTAATCGCATCAGTATTTTTTAAGGGAAATTGCTTTGAAGGATGGTATTAACAAATCATATTGTGCCTAGATTGCATGTAGCTACTCAAACAGATGAAAAGTACTGGTGTCAGGAAAACAAGACAGGTCAGTTAATGGGAAGGAGAAGATGCTGTAGTTGAGAAAAGACTGATTTATGGCGGGGTAACCACAGCACCTCTGAAAGGTCCCCACGGTTATTAAATACTGGATATGTGGGGATCAAGCTTTCCCCTGGTTACCTCTCAAATGGACCCTGGATTTGTAGTACCAGCGGGACATCACTCTTATGAACTGATACTCTCTTTTTCTTGCCCACCCAGGGTGAAAGAAGGTGATTACAGATACAGAAAGGTTCTAGATGATTAAGTTTCCTATGTCTGGGGCAGGCAGAGCAGCTCAAGAAGTGACACGGATGGCTTAAGCCCTCGAAAAGTTAGCTAATGTCACTGCCTTAGCTCCAGAGGGTACGCAGTTGCAGATTAAAGAATAACTGCTGAAATAGTAGCTACCAGAACTGTGGCTTTGCGGAATTGTATGGCCCTAGGTTTCATGTTAACTGAGAGAGCAGGCACTTGTGTCATCATAGGACAGGAGTGCTGTACCCATATTCCTTATGAATCCAAATATATAACTAATCTGGCAGGCCACATTAAGGAGAAAATGGAAAAGATAAAGAAACTAGGAGAGGAATTTCATGATCATTATTCCTCAGGGTCTTGGTGGTCACTAGGTTATCCAATGTACTTGCACCTTGATGCCAAGCCCCCGACCCAAACCTGTGGGGATGTTTCCTAAAATGAAACCAGAATCAGTTAATCCTGAGTATGCTGAAGATGCTTGCTTAGACATGCGGCCTCTGCCCCAGATTATGAAGCCCGTATTTGGAAGATGAGGAGGTATAGGGTTGAACTACCAATCAAAAAGGAGGAGACTGTGGAGGAAAGGGGTTAAGCTTGAGATCTGGGGGTTAGCATAATCATGGGGAGAATGTGATTTTTAAAAAATGGATCTAACTTCCTTGTACTAACTAACAATAAACCATGTCTTCAATGAGAAACCGACTGTATAGGTGCAAATGTTGTGTAAATTGCAGAAGCAATGTCTGGATCTAGTGTGATTAGACTCACTGTATAAATTTGAATTGTAACCTTGTGTTGGTGGAGGCGTTGTGTGGAACGGCTCCCCGTGAATTCACAAATAAGGGTGGTAACTAGCTTTGAGGTCTTTGCCTACTTTGCTTTTTTTTAAAATACTTTTTCAAAATTTTCAAAAAAAAACAATATCAACAAAAACATACCAGCTCAGACATGTGTAAAAATGAAATAAGCAAAACAAAAGGACATAACATTAGAGAGATGCCTATTGTACAAAGTGCTCAAAAATACTAAACATTAAATCTCAAATGAGGGCCGTGAGAAATCAGCTGGGGGAAATTGCTCATCCGCCCCCGGCCTCATCCAGGTAGGCAAGAAATGGATCCCAGATAACCCAAAATTTTTTAATTAAATTGGTTCTCAAGAATCCAAGAACCTAAGTTTCTCCATCTGTATGACTGAGATCATATCAGCCATCCATTTCCGAAAGGAAGGGGGAGAGGGTGATTTCCATTCCCTCAAGATAAGTCTTTTGGCAACAGTCATCCCCAGCATCAGAAATTGTTGCATGGCTGCAGGGAAACAAATAGTAGGTTGCAAGCAGCCAAATATAGCGAGACCAGCTTCCAAAGGGAAGGATCTTTTATAGGCCTCTGAATGCCAGTCAAATATTTTGGACCAAAATCCAGTCAGTAATGGGCAAAACCAAAAGGTGTGTGACAACGTGGCCTACTTTGCTTTTTGATCAGTTCTAAATTCTCTAACAGGTATGCAAGACAAGATTTTCACTACATCTTAGTACATGTGACAGTAATAAACCAATTCTCCAATTATAATTGTGCACTGTTACTGCTTATAAAGGTATGCGACTTGTTTGAAAACGTGACCCTAACAATTCCACTTCTGGTTATCCCCACAGAATCCTACAAAGCTTTTGAAGTGGAAAATAACATTGGATATTCTCCATAAATGCCAGAGTCTGCAGATGTTGGAAATCCAGAGCAACACACAAAATGCTGGAAGAACTGAGGAGGTCAGGCAGCATCTATGGAAATGAATAAACAGTCAACGTTTTGGATAAGACCGTCATCAGGAGTGGAAAGGAACGGGGAAAAAGCCAGAATAAGAAGGTGGGAAAAAAAAAAGGAGTTCAGGTTGGCAGGTTGATGGAATGAAGGGATAGGTAAATAGGGGGAAAAACAGAGGACAATGATTAACTTATCAATCACCTTGTAAGCGCCTTGGCTTACTGCTTTGGACAGTCTGGACAAGTCAGAAAGAAGTTTCACTCTGCAACGGGTGACGTACTAGTCATTATTATCTAAAGACAGGCAAAGGCTCAAATAAAGAACTTTCTGATCTTGCAGAAGCAGCTCAAGGTATAGCTAAATATGGGAGGGATGAGGTAAAGGCTAGAACGTTCTGGAGAAAAGGGGAAGGGTCTGACTGAGGAACTGATGGGCTAGCTTTGGCTTAAAATAATTATAACTAACTAACCAATGATTATTTTACATCTAATTGTATCTTAGCATGTGATTGAAATAATTCTAATATTGTCTAAACTTGTAATCGTAAGATTTCCTGCTACCTGATCAATGTTATAAGTTGTGGAGAATTGAGTAATTCGGGGGCAGTGCCTGGACTGGTTCTTTTGGGAGATCAGTCTGTAACTTCCCCCACAGCATGCTATGAGTAGAGAATAAAGATTTGAAAAGAATTACGTGTGTCAGTGTATTTGTGGTACAATTGCTACTGCATGGGGTCCAATCGAGTACGACACAGGTGACAGGTGAAACACACCTATCTCAGGCTATTATAATGTCAGGAGATTAAAAATCCTACTCCTAAGCACAATAGCACAGATCTTCCACTCTATGCTAGGGCTTTCCCATATATCACCATGGACCTTCCAATTTCAGTGCTGGCCTACATAGTAAGCATGATCTTCTGCAGATTTTCCAGACCACCTTCTGGGAAACCTGAACCAAGTTAAACCTAGTGCAAACAAGGGGTGGGGGGGGGGGGGGTCCCTATTTCAATGAATTGAGGACGCAGGCTCCAGGAGAAGCTAATTAGTTGTGTTTCTCGTATTTTTTAGGTTTTGGTTTTCAATGTAGTGTGCTATACTTTAAGATTGGAAGAGAATATATTTTTAAACATTACTTTTACGTTAAATCATTGTGATTAGTGAGGAAGAGACTTCCTGTGAATAATAAACCAACGAGATGGAAAACAAGCAAATACTAGCTCCAGCTACAAACTCACCCATGCTCTTGACCCACCTATGGCCCTGACCCTAGCTCCAGGTGCACGTTGATTAAGGATAGTTCATTACTTGCCAGCACTAAACATTCAATACAACCCAACTCATGCAAACAGTATTCACCGGACATCACAGGAGAGCGGTGGTGGAGGAATGTGGTGTATTTACCAACATTCCCAAATATACACGGCAATCATGCAGATTTCAGGGATGGTAGGTCCTTTGATAGAAAGGACAGTGAAAATGATCCGAATGTTTGTGAATATCAGTGACGTAGAGTGCGGCAGAATAGAGGGATCTGAGAATTCAGATCCGTAATACCTTGAAAGTTGGCGTCTCAGGTAGAGGCATGAGGACAGACTGAAGCACACTGGCCTTCACAAACCAAAGTACTGAGTACAGGAGTTGGGATGTTATGTTCAAGCTGTATAAGACATTGGTGGGGGCAAATTTAGAGTATTGTATGCAGTTCTGGTCACCCACCTACAGGAAAGATATCAATAAATTGAAAAAGTACAGAAAAAATTTACAAGGATGTTGTCAGGATTTGAGGACCTGAGTATAGGAAAAGATTGAATAGATTAGAACTTTAACCCCTGCAGCATAGGAGAAAGAGAGGAGATTCGATAGAGGTATACAAAATTAAGAAGGGGTACAGATTGGGTAAATTCAAGAAAGCTTTTCCCACTGAGGGTGGATGAGACCAGAACTAGAGGTCATGGATTAAGGGTGAAAGGAGAAACATTTAAGGGGAAGCTGAGAGGGATCTCCTTCACTCAGAGGGTGGTGAGAGAATGGAATGAGCTGCTAGTGCACTGTAACACTTCAGAGAAGTTTGGATATTTGATGGATGGGAGGGGTATGGAGGACTATGGTCCAGGTGCAGACTGATGGGACAAAGCAGAATCAGAGTTCAGCATGGACAAGATGGGCTGAAGCGCCTGTTTCTGTGCTGTAGTGCTCCACAAACAACGATCCAACAGCTTCTGGGTTTGGGGCCTTGGGGGAGGGGGTCTTCATCACCCGTTAGGGGCTTTCTGAGAATACAACCGGCTCTGTGCTCATATAGTCTCTACAGTGAGCCATACAGGCAGCAGCCTGCCAGTAAGCAATTGCGACAGGGGTTACACTTGAGCGATCCAGGTGGTACAGACAGCTGCAACTGAACAGTTGCTCATTAATCTTCAGCAGGAAGGAAGAACAGGGGCAACAGGAAACTTTCAAGTAGAGTGAGACCACATTGACAGCAGATGACAGATAATTCAGATACAACTCATAATGTACAGTATGATCCAAACAGCAAAGAGCCATAACAGTTTCAAGAAAATGGCAGAGGATTGAACAAAATGAGGCAAGGTTGAGAAGCAACACAAAATGAAACTCAAAATACTGCATGACTGTGCACCCAATAGACTGCGCTTACTGTGCACCCAATAGACCGCACTCACGTGCACCCAACAGACCGCACTCACGTGCACCCAACAGACCGCACTCACGTGCACCCAACAGACCACACTCCCGTGCACCCAACAGACCGCACTTACCGTGCACCCAACAGACCGCACTTACCGTGCACCCAACAGACCGCACTTACCGTGCACCCAACAGACCGCACTCCCGTGCACCCAATAGACCGCACTTACCGTGCACCCAATAGACCGCATTTACCGTGCATCCAATAGACCGCACTTACCGTGCACCCAGTAGACCGCACTCCCGTGCACCCAACAGACCGCACTCCCGTGCACCCAACAGACCGCACTCCCGTGCACCCAACATACCGCACTCCCGTGCACCCAACAGACCGCACTCCCGTGCACCCAACATACCGCACTCCCGTGCACCCAACAGACCGCACTCCCGTGCACCCAACAGACCACACTTACCGTGCACCCAACAGACCGCACTCCCGTGCACCCAACAGACCGCACTTACCGTGCACCCAACAGACCGCACTTACCGTGCCCAACAGACCGCACTCCCGTGCACCCAACAGACCGCACTCCCGTGCACCCAACAGACCGCACTCCCGTGCACCCAACAGACCGCACTCCCGTGCACCCAACAGACCGCACTCCCGTGCACCCAACAGACTGCATTTACTGTGCACCCAATAGACTGTATTATTGTAAAACCAGAAGAATGTATTACTGTAGACCTAATTTTGACTTTAATCATGAGAAAAATCAAAGTCACCAATCAAATTTATGTCGCACAAGTGGCCTCCAGAGGCCAGATTTTCTTGCATTACCTTCTCTCAGCTCTTTCCCTCTTTTTAATCATCACATCGATATTCTGCAACTGCTCTTCTAGTTTCTCGCACAGAAATTTCTGTAGATGGACGGAACAGATAAAATAAAGATTAACTTTCAATTGCAATCATATATTCACTCAATAAGACACAATTGCCCATTAATATTAAGCTTGTATCAAGAGGATCGGCTTTATGTGGAAAGTTGTATAAACTATCCTGTGATGACTGCCATCCGACCACATCAACATCCCAGCGAGAATTCTTCAAACATTTCTTGCATTTCTATTCCATGCTTGTATCAACCTGCAGAACAGCTACTTCACTTTTGTTTATTTTATTTAGAAGTACCGCACGGTAACAGGCCGTTCTCAATGAACCCGTGCCACCCAATTACACACCCATGTGACTAATTAACCTAGTGAACGTAGGAGGAAACTGGAGCACCCAGAGAAAACCCACATGGTCACAGAGATAAAGTAAAAGCTCCTTACAGACTGTGGTGACAACTGAACCTGGGTCACTGGGACAATAATAGTGTTCTGCTAACCACCACGCTACTCTGCCACAAAAACGACAACACCCAAACAGGGACCATCTGAAACTATTCGGGAATAGCTACTTCCCCTCCACCATCAGATTTCTGAAAAATTAGTGAATACTGCCTCATTATTTCCTTTTTTGGCATTATTTTTAGTAATTTATAATTATTTTATATCTTTGCTGACCTACTGCCACAAAACAACAAATTTCATGTCATATCAGTGATAGTAAATCTGATTGATTAAAACTTCTCGCTAACTGTCTTTTAGGCACTTGAATCCTGCTAACCACAATAAGAGTGCTTGACTCTCAACACAGGGAATGGCTCAAAGCCCTGGTGAGCCATTCATCCTGAATACAAGCAATTTGTTGGGGTACCTAGGGAACAAGCAATAGATACAGCATTGGCAAAACACCTACATTCAAGGAACAAGTACAATGGGGATGTAAGAGAATGGATAGTTCTTGAGCTATCACACATGGTTAGTTTTTATTCCAGATGAAATAAAACCATAAGACATAGGAGCAGAATTAGGCTATTCTGCAACTCAAGTCTGCTCTGTTATTCCATAGTCATAGTCATACTTTTTTTGATGAGTTATTTTCCCTCTCAACCCCATTCTCCTGCCTTCTCCCCATAACCTTTGATGCCCTTACTAATCAAGATCCTACCAACCTCTGCATTAAATACAACAGATTCACCATTCTCTGTCTAAAAAAAATTCCTCATTTCTGTTCTAAAGGGACATCTTTCTATTCTGATGCTATGCTCTCTAGTCCTAGACTCTCCCACTAATGTCCACGCTATTTCCGCCTTTCAATATTCGGTAAATTTCAATGAGATCCCCCGCACCACCCCCCCCCCTTCTTCTAAGCTCCAGCGAGTACAGGCCCAAAGCCATCAGGTGCCCCTCAAACATTAACCCTCTCATTCCTGGGATAATCCTTGTAAATCTCCTCTGGACCCTCTCCAACGCCAGCATATCCTTTACTACATATGGTGTCCAAAACAGATGAAGAGTCTTGGCCTGAAACATTGACTGCTTATTCCATAGTTTCTGCCTGACTTGCTGAGTTCCTCAATACTCCAAATGGTCTGACCAATGCCTTATAAAGTCTAAGGATTATATGCTTGCTTTTATATTCTAGTCCTCTCTAAATGAATGCTAATATTGCATTTACGTTCTTACTACTGACTCAAATTCCAAAATAACCTTTAGGGAACGCTGCAGGTGGACTCCCAAGTCCCTTTGCACCTCTGATTTCTGAATTTTCTACACCTTTATTTCTTCAACCAAAGTGCATGTCCATGCTCTTCCCTTCACTTTATTGTATCTGCCACTTCTTTGCCCATTCTCCTAATTCATCCATGTCCTTTTGCAGACTCCCTGCTTCCTCCTTACTACTTCCAACTTCACCTATCTTTGCACCATCTAAAAATTTGGTCACAAAGCCATTAGTTTCGTCCAATGGAGGTACTCACGTGTTGGCAAGGAGGACAGAACCATTCGCCATCTGGGATCGTCATCAATGGCGGTCGTAGACATGCAGTGTGATAACCACTGTCACAGGAGTCACACAACAAAATCTTCGGAGAAAGAAAGATTTAGGCTATTAATCAGCATCAGTATGAATACTTCCGCTGGCTACTACAAGCAATTCACAATACCACAAAGCTTTATTTTACATGAAGGTTAACTTTATTTGTCACATGTACATCAAAACACACAGTGTAAACTGTTGTTTGCATCAAAACAAATCAGCGAGGACTATGCTGGGGGAGCAAAGTGTTGTCATGCTTAGGCCACCAACATCACATGCCTATAGCTTACTAGCCCCTACTAACCCACACATGTTTGGAATATGGGAGGAAACTGGAGTACCCGGAGGAAACCCACGCAGTCACGGAGAGAACGTACAAACTCCTTAAAGACAGCAGCAGGAATTGAAACCTGATCATATAGCTGGCGGAGTAAAGCACTGCGCTGAATAGTACGCTACTGTGGTGCTTCAAGGCAGCAAGCTCATGGTAACACCATCACCTGCAGGCTCCCCAGCAAGTTTCACAATCTGCGTGCAAGTACAGACTGGAATTGGAATTGTTTTATGATTGGCCATGTACTGCGATACAGTGAAAAGTTTGTCTTGCAAGCCGTTCACACAGATGAGACCATTACACAGTGTATTGAGATAAAACAAGAGAAAACGATAACAATGCAAAATAATGTGTAACAACAGAGAAACAACAATGCAACACACACAAAATACTGAAGGAACTCAGCAGGCTACGCATCATGCATGGAGATGAATAAACTGTCGACATTTTGGGCCGAGACCCTTCATCAGGACTGGAAAGGAAGGGAGAAGATACCAGAATTTTTAAAAAGTGGGTGGAGGGGAAGGAGGATTAACTAGAAGATGATAGGCTAAGCCAGGCGGGTGGAAAGGGTGAAGGGTTGGAGGAGGAGGAATCTGATAGGAGAGGAGAGTGAACCATGTGAGAAAGGGAAGAAGGAAGGGCACAAGGGGTAAGTGATAGGCAGGTGAGGAGAAGAAGTAACAGACCAGACTGGGGATTAGAAGAAGAGGGAAGGAGAGGGAGAAATGGATATTCATGATATCAAGTTGGAGGCTACCTAGATAGAAGGTAGCTCTTGTGTTTACAAGATACAACAGTGCATCCGTTAGCCTTGCGAGACCATGGATCTGCGCCTGGAAAGCCTTCACTCTCCAGGGCGCAGGGCTGGGCAAGGTTGTATGGAAGACCAGCAGTTGCCCAGGCTGCAAGTCTCCCCTCTCCACGACACCAATGTTGTCCAAGGGAAGGGCATTAGGACCCATACAGCTTGGCACCAGTGTCATTGCAGAGCAATGTGCGATTAAGTGCCTTGCTCAAGAACACAACATGCTCCCTCGGCTAATGCTCGAACTCAAGACCTTCAGATCGCTAGTCCAATGCCTTAACCACTTGGCCACGTGCCCTACAGACAGACAATAATATGCAAGATCTTAACAAGGTAGACTGTAACACCGAGGACTTTGTCCTGCTGATGGAGGCCTCCTGCTACTCCATTGTGTTCTCTTCCTCTCTAACTTCTCTGAGTAACTTAGTAAAAGATGGAGGAGGGCACATCTTACGGGTCATTCGAATACACAGAGCAATCACGTCATCTGACAGCCCGCCCTTCACAACTTGCTCCATCTTCATTCAATTTCTCTCCAGACAGCTGTATATCCCCTTTGTGGCAAAAACAGTGCAGCAGCTTCTCTAACGTGAAAATGTAGGCTGACAACTTCTCTCCTTCCTCCTGAAATGTGTGCCTACGCTTCATTCTAAGATCGGCTGCATTTCCAGCAGTGCCAAAAGCATCCTCCAGGCCTTGCAGTAATTAGCTGACACTAGACAACGGGGTGGCCCGTTGGGGCACCCTGTGAAAGAAGGGTAGTGCAGTCTGATGTGAACAGAATTAACATTAAATTTTGCTGAATGCTATTGGTATCGCTTTGCTTTGGAAGTTGAAGAAGAAAACCTCAGTTTATTAAAGAAGAACAACGTGTAGCAAGGCAAATATAGCTCCTCTTCATTTAACGAAGGACACTTTTGATGGCATCATTTCTGGTTGATCTGCCACCCTTGTGCCTCTCGTTGTCATTCTGGAGACATGCAGTCCTTTCATCCACTGTCTCTTCATCTCTGGCGGGAGGAGAAGATGGCAGCGCGACACAGTTCACAGCGGCCACTCCGGTGGTGATGTCTGTTATCTGTCAAGTAGAGTGCCGTGCACAATCCTGATTTGACGCAGACAGACGTGAGAGCACGGAGGAACATCTGGTGAAACTTCTGAAATGCCTGCTTCGCTGCTGCTGCTACTGTGTGATCCAGAATCTCCAGAGGGGAAGGCCCCAAGTCCTCAGCTTTGCCTATTGCTTGGCGGCCGGGGTCGGGGTCAAAGCCTCGGCAGATATGGTGCTCGGTGCTCGGTGTCGGAGGCTCAAAGTTTTCGGACGGACTCAGAGTCTGTCGCGGTCGGGTGCTTCCAATGGTGCTGCATCGGCAAGTTTGCGGCGCTTGGAGGTTCATGGCAGGGAGAGTTTCTCCCTTCTACCGTCTGCGTGAGATGATGGGCTATCGGGACTTTGAGACTTTTTTTACCGTGCCCACGGTCTGCTCTTTATCAAATTACAGTATTGCTTTACACTGTTGTAACTATATGTTATAATTATGTGGTTTTGTCAGTTTTAGTTTTGGTTTGTCCTTTGCTTCTTGTGATATCATTCTGGAGGCACAATATCATTTTTTAATGCATGCATTTCTAAATGACAATAAACGAGAACTGAGTGTCCTCATAATCCAATCTAATCTTCTGCTGTTTATTCTTTGTCTCTGATCTTGGAGACATGCATTTCTATGCTCCTTTGTCTTTTCCTCTCTCCTCCTCCTGTGCCTGTTTTTGGCAGTCTGGAGAAGTGCAGCCGTTTCATCCCCCCTCTCTTTATCTCTTCTGCTGTTTGTAATTTGTCTCTGATCCTGGAGACGTGCGTTTCTCAGCTCCTTTGTCTCTTTTCTCGTCTTTTTTGTCCTGACTCTTTGATCCTGGAGTCCTGCAGCCCTGGCCTCATCCGATTCTTATTCTCTCCCTCTCCTTGCCGCTTCCCGACGACGTTTGGTGTCATCTCTTGATCATAATGTCCCCCTTCTCTTTCCACGCAGCATAATTAGGCTGACCATATTTTTTTACCCTAATGCTGGATAGAAGATACGAAGCAGTAACACCAAAGGATGCTGATTATTCTTGATGATGTGGTTGGCACTCTCCTAAATGGACACGATATAGTCACCGCTGTCCTTTGACTGCAACAAGGGATTTGATGGGTGTCTCGAAGTACGTCGTTACAATAAGATTTAATTATCTCTTATTGATGGGTCTCAGTTTCATCTGTCCCACTCCTGCACATGCTGATGGTGATTAGCAGAATGAGACCACTCAAAATAGAGCTGCCCTGCCCTTTTGCTCTGGTTGGTGTCGCTGCTGTGAGTATCATAAGTCGCTTCTGAGGCTGGCTGTGCGCATGCGTCATGGTGTTGTGTCGCGGTTTCCATCATGGCTGACATCGGCTCTTGGGTGAAAGCAGGGCTGTTGATTTTGGCGAGTGAGCAATTTTTAACAAATATAACCCTGAACCTTGCCTGCATTCTGTAAGTTCGCGCATTTTAAGTCGATTTAGCCAAAAATAGTGCCGTCGTAATGTATCGTTTGCGCTAATTGGAGGTCACAAACAGACAAACAGAGCGTGAGAGTTTTAGTAGTATATAGATGGCTAACGGATTTTCTGCCTTTAGGAACCTCAGCTGCTGGGCCCTTTTTCATGTTATCTGAGCACAGCCATTCATCAGTAACTGAGATGTCTGCTTAGCCCAAGCCTCATAATCTTCTTCCCCATCAGGTGTGGGCTTGATCCCAGCCTACAATAACTTAGACTCTCCACAGCTATACTTCGGCATTTATCAACCAGTGATCTAATAACCAAAACAAGCTCAGAATTTAAATCAACCACTTAAGGACTTATTAGACTTTTCATATCAGACAACTCCTTCCCGTGACTCCGCAGAAATGAGAGTAACTTGTCTTTACAGTCTCCGCTCTCAGCTATGGGAAACTCGATTTCCAATTCAGCACAGTCGCCTACACCCACGCCTCTTCTCTAAAAGTATGAACGGCCCCTTGCTCCGCCTCTCCAGGTACTCCAAGCATAACACAGAGATCCACTCCCATCACGTCACTGTTAGTCTGAACTAAAATGACATCTTTGCCCATCATTTGTTCAAACAGCTGTTCCATGATCATAACTTTCCCCAAGACCGGCTGGTGGCGCAGTGCTATCAGCATCGGACTTCGGAGTGAAAGCTCCCGAGTTCAAATCTAAGTCGGGCCACACCCCCACCTGACCCCCGAGCACGCTTTCCATCCGTGCCACGTCGAGTGTCGAGCTAGCCACTCGGCCTCGTGAAAAAAAAACAAGGGTCAAGTCAGGAACATTCAAATCGTAACCCAGTTTATCCAAAAGGAGACCAATCCTGACACTACGCGCCAGACGAGAATGGCTGATTGGTGTGACACGCTAGGAAAGAACTTTCCCAAATACTGAAACCAAATTTAAAACTCTTATCAGCAATTTAGCTGGGGTGCAGATATCAACCCTGCTCTGAACACAAGCTTTAGTTACGAGGAATCTCTTTGAATCAAACCAATGCTTAATCTCTGCGGTGTCCATAATAGAACATAGAAATTTACAGCACATTACAGGCCCTTCAGCCCTCAATGTTGTGCCGACCATGTAGCCTACTCTAGAAACTGCCTAGAATTCCCTAGTGCATAACCCTCTTTTTCTAAGCTCCATGTGCCTATCAAGAGGCTCTTAAAAGACCCTATTGTATCCGCTCCAACCACTGCCGCCAGCAGTGCATTCTATGCACCCACCACTCTCTGTGTGAAAAACTTACTCTTGACATCCCTTCGGTACCTATTTCCAAGCACCTTAAAACTACACCCCCCAGTGTTAGCCATTTCAGCCCTGCAAATAAACCTCCAGCTATCCACACAATCAATGCCCCTCATCATCTTATACACCTCTATCAGGTCACCCCTCATCCTCCATCACTCCAAGGAGAAAAGGCCAAGTTCACTCAACCTCTTCTCATAAGGTATGCCCTCCAATCCAGGCAATATCCTTGTAAATCTCCTCTGCACCCTTTCTATAGTATCCACATCCTTCCTGTAGTGAGGTGACCAGAACTGAACAAGTGGGGTCTGACCAAGGTCTTATCTAACTGTAACATTACCCCACGGCTCTTGAACTCAATCCCATGGTTGACGAATACCAACACACCATACACCTTCTTTACCAAACAGTCAACCTGCGCAGCAGCTTTGAGTGTCCTATGGACTCGGACCCCAAGATCTCTCAGATCCTCCACACTGGCAAGAGTCTTACCATTTAAATTATATTCTGTCTTCAAATGGACCTATCAAAATGAACCACTTTACACTTATCTGGGTTGAAGACCATCTGCCACTTCTCAGCCCAATTCTGCATCCTAACGATGTCCCACTGCAGCCTCTGACAACCTTCCAGACTATCCAACAACACCCCCAACCTTTGTGTCATCAGCAAACTTACTAACCCACCCTTCTACTTCTTCATCCAGGTCTTTTATAATCACGTATCTTAATCACTTTCCTGGACAATAGTTTAACAAAGACTTAAATACACAATCAATTCTCAGAGCAATTACACAGTATTCAGCGAATCCAATCACGGATGATAGCCCCCAAAATGAAACCCCTTTTTTACTGAGCTTCTCTTGAAGTGCAGCTCATTAGTCCCTTGCTAACAGCCACTAGACTCAGCAGTGCGAAAACCATCTTCCGCAGACTCCGTACGTCTAGGGTCGATATAACTTGGATCCTACCAAACCCGGAAGGATGGGATGTCTCGCCCACCCGAACCCCGATCTCTGTGAATACTGTGTAACGTACTGCCCCTTTGCAATTGCCGGTTGCCAAGAAATAACAGACCATACACTGCACACAATTATAAAGAAAATATAATTACAAATGTCAGCTTTATTGAACAGTTAGTAGGAAAAAGAAAAGGAAGAAAATAAAAAGGGCCTATTACAGTTAACCAAGTCCAAATGTGCACTTAAGTTGGAGCTCATCTTGAAGTTGTCTTTAACTCATGAGCTGGACCCACAGTCTGCATGAAAACACACACATTCCGAATGTTGCTCAAAATCAACTTGAACCAATGTGCTCCCCCATGGGAATATTGGTCCTTCCTCCTTGAAGCCATTCATCTGCACCAAGCACCTGGTGCAACAGGGATGGCATCCTCAGCCATCTTCCCTCCTGTCTTCTCCCAGTTCCCGGTAAAAAGACTTCGACCTACACAAGTGTCCATCTCAAAAACATCTCCGCCCAGCATTCTCTAGAACCTTCTCCCAATTCCATCATCCTGATTGGCTGACACATTCCTAAGTTGAGCAACATAGGTCCTTATCTTTAGCTCATACCGAAACAGAACAGACTGCTCTTACAGAACTGCTAAAATGAAATACCTACAGCACAGCAGTACAAATCTTAACCAGGGTGCTATAGATGGAAGGCGCACCTTACAACCTCCTTTGATAGAGATGTAACTCCATCCCGTCATCCAATTAAAATACCAAAGCCAAAAGGAACACAAAAACACCAAGAAAATAACCCAGTGGCTCACAAGTGGGACCTACCAGTTCAGGGTGATTGGACAAGCCACATTTTTTACAGGGCTCATCGTCTTCTGCTGGCCTTTCTTCTTCTGCTTCATCAGATTCGTCATCGTCCTGGTCGCTGTCACTCTCTTCACTTGATTCGTCCTGTCTACGCCAGCCCTTTGATTTGGTCCATTTAGCCCTTCTGCTGGCTTTCGCCTTACGCTGTAAAGTTAATAGTAAATGTCAGTCATAGAGTGCTTCGGCCCACATAGTCCACGCTAATCTATTAATCTGCTTAGTCCCATCAACCTGCATCTGAACCATATCCTCCATACCCCTCCCATCCACGTACTTAAGCAAAGTTATCTTAAATGTTGAAAATGAACCCACATCCTCCACTTCCTCTGGCAGATCTTTTCACAATCTCACCACCCTCTGAGTGAAGTTCCCTTAACAGTTTACCTTTCACCCTTAACCCATGACCTCTAGTTCCACTTCTCTCCCTGGTAACCCACTCAGGCACCTACCACTCCCAGCATAGAAAAATTGCCCCTCATTCACCTTGAAACTTCCTCCCTCTAACCTAAAAAGCATGTTGCCTTGCTTTTGATGTTTCTGCACCCAAGAACCAAATTCTGACTGTCTATGCTATCTGTGCTTCTCATAATTTTAGAGGTTTCTATGTCTCCTCTATCTTCGATGCTTTACGAATGACGCAAGCTGGTCTTCGTATAGCTCAAATGCTCTAAACCATACAGCTTCCTGGCAAACCTTTTCTGCACCCTTTCCATAATCTCCACGTCCTTCCTGTAATGGGGTGGCCAGACTGCACACAGTACTCCAAATATTTGATGTGACATGGTAGAGTAGTGATTAGCGCGATGCAATAACAGCTCAGAGTAGAGTCCAATTCCAGTGCCGTCTGTAAGGAGCTTGTACGTTCTCCCCGTGACCGCGTCGGTTTCCTCCAGGTGCTCTGGTTTTCTCCCACAGTCCGAAGTTATACAGGTTATTGGGTTAATTAGTTACTGTAAATTGTCCTGTGATTAGGCTAGTGTTAAATAGGTGGGTTGCTGTGCGGTGCAGTTCATTGGGCTAGGAGGGCCTGTTTCTTGCTGTATCTCTAAATAAAATAAATAAATAAATAATGGCCTGACTATTAAAGTTTTATCTAGCTGCAGCATAACTTCCTTACTTTTATACTCATTACCCACCGCCCCCACCAATAAAGGCACACATTTCATACCACCTTATCTATTTGTGTAGCACTTTCAGTGAACTATGGACCTGGACCCTAAAGTCCCTGTGAATCTCAATACTGTTAAGGGGCCTACCATTAACTGTATGCCTTCTCCTTCCATTTGACCACTTTTGATAACAGCTCACACTTGCCTGGATTAAACTCTGTCTGCCCATATCTGTAACCGAACTATATCTTGTTGCAATACACATAAAATGCTGGACTCAGCAGGTCAAACAGCATCTATGAAAAAGAAGTCAGCATTTTGGGTCAAGACCCTTCATCAGTATTGGTATCATATCTTGTTGTATTCTTTAATAGTTCTTTACAGTGTCCACAATTCCAACAATTCTGGTGTCTTCTGCAAACTTGCCCTTAACTACATTTTCATGTAAGTTATTCTTATACTTCACAAAGCACAGAGGTCTCTGCATTGATCCCTACAGAACTACTAGTCATTCTTTTGGTTTTCCCAGACGATACTATGTTTAAATCTGGAGAAAATTAAAAGTAATCTTTATGATCCTACAGTTAAATTTGAACAGACTTGGAGATCTTTTATTCAACATTTTCATTTAATGTAACTTTTTTTTCTTTCTCTGGCCATATCTACATTCCCTTCTTGCTTTTTAACTGTTTTTAATGGAGGTCGGGTTTGAGGACGTGATTATTTTAAGTTGTTTAACTCTACTTGATACCTAGTTAGCCCATTGCTTTGCTTTGCTTTTTAGTTTAGTTGCACGGTGGGTTTTTTTTGGGTTTTTTTCCTTATTGACATGTTTGAAAATTAGTATACTACTATATTACCTGGTTATTTTATATCTAAACTGCACTGTTCGTTCTAACTTTTTTTGTGTATTAATATCTCTTGTAAAGTTATATTGCAACTGTGTATCAGTGCCTATATGGTTTACCTTTTGTGTACTAATTCAATAAAAAGATTTAAAAAGAAAGAGCTACTAGTTACAGTCCTCAGGCCAAAATAACAGCCTTTCACTCCTGCTCTCTGTCTTCTATGGACACTAGGATGATTTCAAGGATTGGGGGTGGGGTGGGTAGGAGAGACCAAATAGGGTGGCTTTGTTTTCCTTGAAGCAGGAGAGACTTAGTTTGGATGGGATAGAGGTACACAAAAATTATGAGGGATGTGGACAGGGCAGATATTAAGAAACATCCCTTTAGGAGAGATAACTAAAATTAAAGAACATAGGTAGAGGGTAAGAGGTAGGAGATTTACATGAACCAGGGGAGTGGCTATAATGTGGAACATGCTGCTTTACGGAGTGCTCTCGTGGCTCTTAAGAAGGATATAGAAGAGTAGAACATAGAACAGTGCAGGTACTTCAACTCACGATGTTGTGCCCCTTTAAACTATTCTATGATTAATCTAATCCTTCCTTCCCACATAGATCTCTATTTTTCTTTCATCCATGTGTCTATCTAAGTCTCTTAGATGTCCCCAATATATCTGCCTCTACCACCACCCCCAGCAGCACATTCCACGCACCAACCACTCTCCAGGTAAAATCTCACTTTTGACTTACTCCCAAGAATTTTGCCCCCTCGTATTAGACATTTTGGCCTTAAAAAAAAGACTTTGGCTATCCACTCTGTCTATGCCTCTGATAATCTCATACACCTCTATCAAGACAGCACTCATCCTCTATCACTCCAAAGAGAAAAGCCCTTGCGCGCTCAACCTATTTTCCTAAGACAAGAGTACCCGAATGGTCAAAAAGGAGATGGCTATGGACCTCGTACCCCTAAATAGGATTTGTATAGAAGGTACTTGATGGCCAGTAGAGACATTCAGTTGAACATTTTTGCCTCCTAGTCTGTTAGATCTATTAAGAAAGATTTACGTTCATTTCTCAACACAACAAAATAATGTAACTGGGATTTTTGAGAAGATACCATGGTACCTTTGTTCCTCTTGACACAGAGGAATCTTTGTCCAGTTTTCTCTGGTTCTCCTCCTTTCTTGGACTCAGGGATGCAGGCACTTCTTCCTTCTTGCTTGCTTTCTTCTCTTGATTCTCAGTCACTTTTATGGTGGGTTTGGATATTCGCTGCGACCTCCTCAGACATCTGGCCTCACCCTGTTCTGTCTCTGGCTTTTTCTCCTCTACTTGTTCTACTTTCTGTGGTGTTTCTTCTGCCACTGCTTTCTCTGGTGCCTGTTGTCTCATGGACGACCTTGTTCTTCTCAATGAAACTTTCTTGCATTCCTCCTGCCCACCTTTGATACAATCTGCCTGCTTTTTGTCAGGCAGCATCCTTTCGGAGAGATTGGTGTCCACGGAGCATTTTGAAGAATCCTCATCCTCACATTTAGATTTTGTTTCCTCAGTAGACTTCCCGAGTTCTAGGAGGCCAGGGTCCCCACCTTTCCTCTTTGTCATACAGTTCTGGTTAGCCTCAACTTTTATTACACTGCCATGATTCTCCGTGGCAATGCTTATTGGCGGCTCCGAGCCTTTTGTGCCTGGCCCATCAATCCCATTTTCTTCCTCCTTCACTGGGTGCATGGCTTCAGTCTCCTGTTTCCTCTTGGGTTCCTCAGTCTTCCCTGGAGCAGAAGCCTCTGTGATTCCCTCCCCAGTTTTGTGCTGGTTCACCTGAGGTCCAGTGGTCACCTCACCATTAACTAGTTGTTTTCCATCCTCCCCTATGGGTGCCTGCTTCACAGGCTCTCCCTCTACTTTCAACAGTTCTTTGACAGGGGTGACAGGCTTGCTTATGGGGCCCTTGTCATAATCCTCGGCAAGTTTGATTTCGCGCTTTTTCACAGGAAGTTTTGCCTGCTTGACATTCCTCAGAGCCCTTTCGAGCTCTTCTGAGGATTTCTCTTTGATGTCATCAACTGGCTCCACCTTAACGCTGACTTCTAGCCTTTCACACTCTACAGATGTCAACTTACCACTGTAAACCTTCCTTTCACCTGAGCTTTTCAGATTCATCAGTTCTGCTTTGCAGGGTTTGCTTTCCCCATCAGCACTCATTTTGTTAACACTGTTCTCTTTGGTTGGTTTAGCACCGTCAGCTTTTGCATTATTTTCTGACCCAGGTTCCTCGATCTTAACCATCTGCACTAGATTTCCCCCATTGTCGTCTTCCTGCTTTTTGACCAGCTGGACTTTCTTGTCTTCTACTGGAGAAGTAGATGCAAGGAATGATTTTCCAATTGATTCTGATTCTTTCTGTTGTTCTTCCAACACCTTGTCTAGTTTCATTTCTTCTGCGTAAAAAATGAAAATTATTTACAACATTAACAGAGAATAAAGTCTCCAGCTGTCAGACTCCGTGTAATATCTCTAATGTTGTATACATAAATCAACACAAAATGTTGGAGGAACTCAGCTGGTCAGGCAGCATTTACAGAGGGGAATAAAAAGGCCCATGACCCTTTCTCTAGATTGGAAAGGAAGGGGATAGAAGGCAGAATAAAAGGGTAGGAGTGGGGAAGAAGGAAGAACTTATCACAGAGCAACACGCACAAAGTGCTGGAGGAACTCAGTGTGTCAGGCAGCATCAACGGAAGAGAATTAAGAGTTGACATTTTGGGCCAAGACCCTTCATCACAACTGTTAAGGAATAAGGCAGAAGCCTGAATAAGAAGGTGGTTGTAAATGAAATACAATGTTGGAAAATGTATCGTCATGCATTTTGGTAGTAGAAATAAATGTGCAGACTATTTTCTAAATGGGGAGAAAATCCAAAAATCTGAGATACAAAGGGACTTGAGAGTCCTTGTGCAAAACACCCTAAAGGTTAATTTGCAGGTTGAGCCGGTGGTGAGGAAGGCAAATGAAATGTTAGCATTCATTTTAAGAGGTCTAGAATAGAAGAACAGGAATGTGATGCTGAGGCTTTATAAGGCACTGGTGAGGCCTCACCTTGAGTATTGTGAACAGTTTTGGCTTCAAAAGGGATCAGCCATGATTGAATGGCCGAGCAAACGCACTGAGCCAAATGGCCTAATTCTGTTCCTATGTCTTATGGTCTTATGGAAAGGAAAGGAAAGGAGTACAAGCTGGCAGGTCATAGGTGAGACCAGATGAGGGGGAAGGCAGGTGGCTGGTGGGTGGGGGAGGGTTGGGGGATGGAAATAAGAAGTTTAAAGATGATAGGTGGAAGAGGTGAAAGGCTGAAGGAGAAATCTGAAGGAGAGACAGTGGACCATGGGAGAACGGGAAGGAGGAGGGGCACCAGAAGGAGCTGACAGGCAGGTGAGAAGACAAGGGGTGGCAGGGGTACAAGAAAGAGGACTGGAAAAACAGAGAAGGGGGAGAAACTTCTGGAAGTTTGAGAAACCGATGTTCATGCCATCAGGTTGGAGGGCATCCAGAAAGAATATGAGGGGTTGCTGCTCCAACTTGAATGTGGTATCATCATGGCAGCGTAAGCCATGGACTGAATGTCAGAATGGTATTGGTAAGTGGAACTGAAACGGGTGGCCATCAGGAAATCCCAAATGGTGCTCAACAAAGTGGTCTCCCAATCCATGTAGGGTCTCACCAATGTAGGAGCAACGGACACAGTGGATGACCCCAACAGACTCACAGGTGAAGTGTAATTTGGGGTGGTGAGACAGGCAGGTGCAGCACTGCTTTTGAAATGCTACAGCCAGAGAGTTGCATTGGCCCCCTCCATTTATTGTCTCCAGCATCTGCACACAATGGCTGCAATGTGCACCCATCTAGGCTATGCTGACAGCGGCTGATGAACCCATAATTTCTATCATCAAGAAAGTCCAAGTCAGCACTGCATAGCACCATGGTAACATAGCTGTTAGCACGATGCTAATACAGCTCAGGGCATGGGAGCCTGGAGTTCAATTCCAGCGTCCTCTGTAAAAAAAAACGTGTATTGTGTGTGTGTGTGTGTGTGTGTGTGTGCGCGCGCGCGCACGCGCGCTTGTGTTTTCTCAGAGTGGTCCAGTTTCCTCCCACAGTCCAAAGGCATACTGATTAACAGGTTAATTTGTCATTGTAAATTGTCCTGTGATTAGTCTAGGGTTAAATAGGTGGGTTGCTGGGTGGTATGTCACAGTGGGCCAGAAGGGCCTGTTCCACACTGTATCTCTAAATAACATAAAATAAAAGATGTAAGTACCTGGGTTCGTTTTATACTGACCAGAACATGGCAGAGCTAAACAGATGAAAGAAGGCTAAGTTCAAACCCCCATTCTCCAACCATTCTTTCCAACCTAAGTGCTCCTCAGCTCAGTGCAACGAAGTTAAGCTACAACCAGCCACTGTGGAATGCAGAGAAATCCTACAAGCTAATTCTTCTACTTCAAAGAGGTCAGTCCACACTTGGAGTATTGTGAACAGGTTTGGGCCCCTTTTCTAAGAAAAGATATGCTGGCATTGGAGAGGGCCCAGAGGAGGCTCATGAGAATGAATGTGGGAACAAAATGATTTCTATATGAGGAGAGTTTGATGGGTCTGGGCCTGCATTCACTAGAGTTCAGAAAAATGAGGGGGAATCTCCTTGAAACCTATGAAATATTTAAAGGTCTAGATAGAGTAGATATGGAGAGGATGTTTCCTATAGTGTGTGAGACTAGTACCAAAGTGCACAGACTTAGAATAGGGGGATGTCCTTTTAGAACAGAGTTAAGAAGGAATTTCCTTAGCCAGAGGGTGATGTATATTTTGAATACATTGCCACAGACAGTTGAGAAGGCCAAGTTTTTGGGTATGTTTAAAGCGGAGGTTGAGAGGTTCATGTTTAGTAAGGGTGTCAAAGGTTGTGGGGAGAAGGCAGGAGAATGGAGTTGAAAAAGATAATAAATCAGGCACGATGGAATGGCACAGCAGACTTGATGGGCCAATAGCCTAATTCTGTTCTTATGTCTTATATTGAAAGTTTGTGCACATGGGTTTTAAGAAGGAAAGAATCTATCCAATTAGATATTGAAGAATCAATCTAAAAATGGTCACTAGAGGTCAACAGCTACAGAAGAAAAGGTACCTTCCAAGTGCTCTTCAAGTTCTTTCTTGCTCTCTTCGTCTTCTGGTGTAGGACTAGTACGAGAGGACCCACCTTCCTGGATGAATTTGCTCAGTAATGCTGGATCTATCTGGGCCTTCAGCAGCTGCAAGGTTTCAGCCAATTCGTTGCGGTCCCTGAGAGAGAGAAGTTTGTGGGTGTACGCCATGACCACCTTTCATGTACTCAGCAGTCTGATAGTCATTCAGATAAAGAAGCAAGGGGTGGGGTTAGTGGAGAGGAAAGATTAGCTACCTTTCCCGCTATTGATCTTTCTCATTTGGGAAATTTTCATACCAATTCCACCACAAAGTTAAAAGTGGGTCTAGTGTCAAATAACTGCATGTCCAACTCACTCAATTCCTCAAATGATTAAATAGCTTCTGCCCACAAGCATTAAGACTCGGCTAACTTTTGAGTTGTTGGTCATCAATGCCATTGCTGGATCTACATTCAGTGACAACTTCATCAGTAAATGCAAATATCTAATCAGCCAATCCTGTGGCAGCAACTCAAAGCATAAAAGCATGCAGACGTGGTCAAGTTCAGTTGTTGTTCAGACCAAACATCAGAATGGAGGAGAAATATGATCCAAGAAACTTTGACCAGGCAATAGTTTTTGGTGCCAGATGGCTGGCTTGGGTATTGCAAAAACTGCTGATCCTTTGGGAGTTTCACACACAGCAGTCTCTAGAGTTTACAGAGAATGGTGCAAGAAACAAAAGACATCCAGTGAGCGACAGTTCTGTGGGTGAAAATGCCTTGTTAATGAGACAAGTCAGAGGAGAATGGGCAGACTGGTTCAAGCTGTCAGGAAGGAGACAGTAACTCAAATAACCATGTGTTACAACAATGATGTGCAGAACAGCATCTCTGAATGCAAAACATGTTATTGAATTGTATGGGCTACAGCAACAGATCACATCGTGTACACTCCTGTGCCTAATAAAATGGCCAGTGAGTGTAGATCCAACTGATACCATACTGCTTTCACACTGCTACTAACTTCCAATCATCATAAATTGGAGCACATCCATAAGTCCTCTGCCCATGTGCTTCTTCACACCAAGCACCATTAAACCACAATTCTGTGTTAACATGAAGCCATGAGGGGATTTAAAAACAAAAGTGTGTTGGGATTAGACTATATAATTGGTATTTTCTTTGCATCTTCACTTTTATGCTTGATTGTATTTTATAAAACTATTTATATACATGTAAATGTTCAGTATGTTTCCCAGTGGTCACAGTATGTATATGCAATTGTTCAGCGTGTCCTCGAGTGGTTAGTTCTGTATTCTGAAAAGTTCTCTGGTATCGTGTTATTTGAACAGGAGCTATCTGATTGGTTAACTATTATCTACAAATTTGAATGGAATATTTCTTATCTATGGTATAGAAAGAGCTGAACACATAAGCTCACCATCTTTATTCTTTAGTTTTATTTTTTCCCTTCCCTCCTTCTTTGTTCTCAGACTCCTGATATTATCCAGTTTCAATTCTTTTTTTTTTACAAAGAAGACATGGCAGCAGCTATATTTCAGTAGGAGTTTGAAACTTGGTATGTCACCAAAACACCCACAATATACCGTACAGAGATTCTAAATGGCTGTATAACCATATGATATGGGGAGGTGCACAAGACTGAAATAAGCTGCAGAAAGTTGTAAACCCAGTCAGCTCCATCCTGGCACTAGCTTCCCCAAACCCCAGGACATCTTAAAGGCACAATGCTTCTACAAGACAGCATCCATCATTAAGGACCCCCATCACCCAGGGCATGCCTCTTCTTATTGCTACCAGCAGGGTGAAGGCACAGGAGCACAAAGGCAAGCACTCAATGATTCAGGAATAGCTTCTTTCCCCCTAACACTACCTCACTAATTTCTTTTCTCTTTTTGTACTACTTATTTAATCAACTTTAAAATATATACATAAGAACATACTGTGAGGTGCATGGGATGTTCAGGGAGGGGTAGCACCTCTGGTGAAGGAACTTGTCATGTCCATTCTGAGTCAGCTCACTCACTTTTGATTCCCACCAGACTTTCAGTTCTCAGCTATGGCTCCAAGTAGCTGTTTGCATGTGACTCAGCCACATACCCTGTTGAGTTGGGGACATGCCTGTCCCAGCATGCAAAGTCAGCTATGGCGGACTGGGCGGATTGATCTACAGTGAGATTCAATAGGCAGGAAGGTGGCACTGCAATGTTCCGTGGGAAGTGAAGGGCATGACAAGGCACAGAAGACATAGCAGTCACCCACGGAAACCAAGGAAGACCCCAGTTTCAGACGCTTGTTCATACCACTGGACTCAAGACTTCTGAGATCAAGAGACTGGGACTAGAGGAACTCAGCAGGTCGGGCAGCATCCGTGGAAAAGATCAGTTGACGTTTCGGGCCGGAACCCTTCATCAGGACGTCCTGACGAAGGGTTCCGGCCCGAAACGTCGACCGATCTTTTCCACGGATGCTGCCCGACCTGCTGAGTTCCTCCAGCGTGTTGTGAGTGTTGCTTTGACCCCAGCATCTGCAGATTATTTTGTGTTTAAGAGTGTGGAACTGCTCCAGTGCAAAGGTTTTTCTACTTTAAAAACTTCCTCGCACAGGTTTCCCGTCATTATCTGTCACAATGGACAACTACCACCATACTTCTTACATAGCTTACAGTTTTTATATATTGCAATGTACTGTTGCGCATAACAAATTTCACAACATATGCCAGTGATAGTAATGCTGATTCTGATTCTATTAGCACTCAATAAAACAATCGTGAAGTTACAAGTTCTAAGTTTTATGACTTCTGTAAGAATTGAACAGATGGGAATTGCTACAGCCGAAGCAATTCTCATCCTTGCTTTTAAATCCACTCATAGCTACTCCTTTCCCACCCAAATCCAGAAATACTTCCACACGTTCATTAAAACTACTGAGAACTCTGTCCACTTTTCATTGCCACCACAGAGAGTCCGGTCCTAAGCAACCTCACTCACTAAATCTCTCTGTATCTTTTCCTTTATGCTGGTGTTAACTTTGCTTAATAATTCCCCCTTTGTTCTCCAACAGCCTAAATTAACAACAAGAAACTTGAAAATTCACTCTCCCCACTCCACCCAACATTATCCCTTACGCCCAATGTACCTTACAATGAGCTTCCAAGAAGTGCCATCTTGATCATCTTGTTCCTCCGTGTACAGTCGAACATTTAGTTCCTGGTCGAGCTGATACCAGTACATTAGGCCGTCTTTATCACAGCCAATGGGATGAATGCGCATAGCATCAGGTTCCTCTTCATTCAGCACGTTCTTGAACTTTAAGTTGTCGTCAAACTGACATTCACAAAGGTACTGAAACAAAAGGACCTCTTAGTAACTCAACTCCAGCAAATTACAAGTTCTTGTTCTTAGCCAAACTGTGTACTGGAAGTTTAGAAGAATGAGGGGGAATCTCATTGCAACCTATTAAATATTGAAAGGTTTGGATCAAATGCATGTGGAGAAGATGTTTCTTATAGTGGGGGAGTCTAGGACCAGAGAGCATAGCCTCAGAATAGAAGGACGCCTGCTTGGAACAGGGAGGAGGAGGAATTTTTTTAGCCAGACAGTAGTAAATTTGTAGAGTCCATCGCCACAGAAGGCCATAGAAGCAAAGTCATTGAGTGGAGATTGATAGGTTTTTGATTAGTTAGGGTTCAAAGGTTATGGGGAGAAGGCAGGAGAATGGGGTGGAGAGGGATAATAAATCAGCCATGATAGAACGGAAGAGCAGCCTCATGGAGCCGAATGGCCAAATTCTGCTCCTATGTCTCATGGTCTAATATTAGGAAATGATTAAATCGAATAAACTGTAATGGTAGGCTGCCAGTACTCACTTCAACTCAAAGTATTACCATGCAGTATTAAAACATCAGCCACCCTGCAGTCTTCTGGAACTGCACTAGTGGCTAACGACAAAGCGAGTGTGTGTGTGTGTGTGTGTGTGTGTGTGTGTGTGTGTGTACGCGCGCACGCGCGTATTGAGGAGTTTGATGTGCTATATGCCTAAGTACATAGAAACATAGAAAACCTACAGCACAATACAGGCCCTTCAGACCATAAAGTTCTGCTGAACAAGTCCGTACCTTAGAAATTACTAGGCCCTCCATTCTTCTAAGCTCCATGTACCCATCCAAAAGTCTCTTAAAAGACCCTATCGCATCCACCTCCACCACCGCTGCTGGCAGCCCATTCCACACACTCACCAGTCTCTGAGTAAAAAACTTACCCCTGACATTTCCCCTTTACCTACTTCCCAGCACCTTAAACCTGTGTCCTCTTGTGGCAACCATTTCATAATGGGAAAATGCCTCTGACTATCCACACGATCAATGCCTCTCATCACCTTATACACATCTATCAGGTCACCTCTCATCCTCCGTCGCTCCAAAGAGAAAAGGCCAAGTTCACTCAACCTATTCTCATAAGGCATGCTCTCCAATCCAGGCAACATTCTTGTAAACCTCCTCTGCACCCTTTCTATAGTTTCCACATCCTTCCTGTAGTGAGGCGACCAGAACTCAGCACAGTACTCCAAGCAGGGTCTGACCAGGGTTCTATATAGCTGCAACATTACCTCTCGGCCCCTGCATGCATGCATGCATAAATAAATAAATCAATCAATCAATCCTAGTTGCCATCACACTGACTTGTTGGGCCAAGACACTATTTTGGAACTGGGGTCAAGGGAGGCCAGACCAATCAATGAAAGGAAGTTTACTTCTTTAATCTGTTATTCTTTAAAACAATTTCACACATTCATGGTCACCGTTTTCTTAGCACAATTAACATCTTAGATTATCTACTGTTGTGCTGTAAATTAAACTTGTATTCTCTGAACCACCAGCAACCAAATAATTTCACTGCTTTGATCTTAAGGGGAAGCAGAGATATTTCACAAACTCCACCCAGTAGGAGAAATGAATGTTGTTAAAAGCAGGGATGTGTGCAAGCTGTCTTCTACCTAGAGCTCCTAAAAGCTTAGTCCATTGCCAATGAACCACAAGCAATAGTTTTCCCTACCCGGTCAGCCCCAAATTGGCTGATTCAGGCAGATCTGTGACCAGAGTTCCGATATTTCTCAATACCCAACAGAAAGAGAAGTCATACAGTTTCCCTCTCGCTGCTATAAGACTCTAGAATGGTTCCCTAATATGAAAAGATGAATGCTTGACCCCACAATTTACTTCATTATCACCTTATCAACTGCCAGTACCAAACTTTCTGCTTAACCGTAACACTTCCTTCTAGAGTCAGTCATTGTTTTTCCTCATAGAGGCATAAAGCACCCTCGGTCCATCTAGTCTGTGCCAAACCGGTATTCTGCCAAGTCCCAATGATCCACGTTTACACCATAGCCCTCCATACTTCTCCTATCCATCTACTTATCCAAATTTCTCTTAAATCTGGAAATTGATACCACATCCACCACTTCTGCTGGCAACCCATGGAGTGAAGGTTCCACCTCATGTTCCCCTTAAATACTTCAAGCTTCACTCTAAACCTAAGACCTCTAATTCCAGTCTCAGCCAACCTCAGTGGAAAATGTCTGCTTGTAGTTTCCCCATAAGGGCCATAAGATACAGGAGCAGAGCTAGGCCATTTAGCCCATCAAGTCTGCTCTATCTATGGCCTTCATAATTTTGCGTACACACCCCTCATAATTCTGTACTATCTCAATGCATTACTGCAATGACATAATCTGTATGAATGGCATGCAAAACCAAGTTTTCCGATGTATCTCAGTACATGGGGCTCCACAGTAGCGTAGCAGTTAGCACAACACTATTACAGGTTGGGAAAATGGAGTTCGGAGCTCAATTCTGGTGCATCTGTAAGAAAGTTTCTATGTTTTTTCCCGTGACCACATGGGCTTCCTCGGGTGCTCTGGTTTCCTCCCACAGTTCAAAGACATATCGATTAGCAGGCTAATTGGTCATTGTAAATTGTCCTGTGATCAGGCTAGTGTTAAATAGGTGGGCTGCTGGTCAGCACAGCTCATTGGGCTGAAAGGGTCAGCTCCGCACTGTATCTCTAAATAAATACATAAATGTGTATAATAAACCGAATATAATACGATCTTGAATCCCCAACTGGCAATTTTATAGATGCTGGGGAAAAGGAGAATGTGGTGTAGAGGTTGTATGTGGTTTGCAGGGAATGAAGGAGAATTATTTTGGTCTCTGGTCAGATGAAAAGTACATCCATTTCAGGTGGATAGCAACAGCAAAGCTTCATCCTAATGCTCCTCAGTAAACAGAAACAGCATAAAGATTAACACTGGTACAAGGGGAAAAATCCACCATACAATCATGGCTGATTTGTTTTTCCTCTCAACCCCATTTTCCCTGTAACCTTTAATACCCATACTAATCAAAAACCTCTTAACCTCCACTTTAAATATACCCAATGACATGATGACCAACCCTTATAGGAACAAGTACACAGAAACCTGGAAGGATATCGAGGGTTAGGTAAAAAGAAAAAATGAAGCCTGTGAAAGAAGAGAACTAAAGACAGGGGAGCCTATCAAGTGTACAGGAAAAAAACGTCTTTAACATTTAAAACACATTTGAACGTAGAAGGATAGGAAAGGTTTAGGGGTATTTGGGCCAAATGCAAGCAAATAGGATTAGCTTTGGTGGGCATCTTGGTCAGCATGGATGAGCTGGGCAGAAGAGCCTGTTTCTATGCTGTATTACTCAATGACATGAAACGTATGCTATGGGGTGGGGGGCCTAGTGGAGGGCTAGCCAAACACGGTTGTGACCAACAAAGATCAAGCTCTGACAGGACATCTTGGAAGTACAGTGGTTAGCACGACGCTATTAAAGCTGTGGGCATCAGAGACTGAAATTCATTTCCAACGCTATCTTGTAAGTTCTCCCTGTGACCTCCAGGTACTCGAGTTTCCTCCCACTGTCCAAGGGCATGCTCGTTAGTAGGTTAATGGGTCATTGTAAATTGCTCAGTGATTAGGCTAGAGTTAAATAGGTGGACTGCTGGGCGATGCGGCTCAATGGGCATCTCTAAACAACAAAAATTCTCCCTGTGCAGGAAAGTTGTTTCTATTGGTAGGTGAGACTACAACTAGGGGACGTAACCTCAAGATTCAGGGGAGTAAATTTAGGATGGAGATGAGGAGGTACTGCTTTTCCCAGAGAGTTGTGAATCTGTGGAATTCTCTGCCCAATGAAGCAGTGGAAGCTACCTCAGTAAATACATTTACGACAACGTTGGATAGGTTTTTGCATAGTAGGGGAATTAATGGTTATGGGGAAAAGGCAGGAGTCCATGGCCAGATCAGCCATGATCTTATTGAATGGCAGAGCAGGCTCGACGGGCCAGGTGGCCTACTCCTGCTCCTATTTCTTATGTTCTTATATGACTGCATGGGTATCCTGCGGGTGCTCCAGTTTTCTCTCAGTCCAAAGATGTATCGATCAGTAGATAAGTTGATCATTGTAAATTGTCCAGTGATTAGGCTAAATAGGTGAGCTGCTGGGCGGTGAGGCTCGTTGGGCCATAGGGGCTAATTCTGTGCTGTATCTGCAAATAGATAAAAATAAAATACCTTCCCTCAGCACTAACAACCACCCAAAAATTCGCTGACCTAGGAAGAATGGGTAACTAAGCTTGTCATCAGAGGTCTTCAACAGGCTGTGACCAGTTTTGAAGAACAGAGATGAATTTCAGAAAAAGGGGAAGCAGAGTACATCACCACGGTACAATGTCCTTTCCATATGAAAGGGTAAAAATATTCCCCACTATTCATAGCAGAACTAAAAGTCTGCTTTTATATGGGCATTTCTGATTCATTATAACCAGAATGATCATCCATTTTTATTTTTCTTAGTACTTAAGAGAACGGCATTTTTCTCCCCACATTAAGTTCCATTCATAATTTTAATATTTTAACACCATTTTACAAACAGCACTTACTGAATTAGTGCAAAAGAGGTCAACAACAATATGGCAACAGAATGAACACTTATGTAAGCACATACAGAATGCTGGAGGAACTCAGAAGGTCAGACAACATCCATGGAAATGAATTAAACAGTCGTAGGCTTGAAACCTGATGAAAGGTCTCAACCCAAAGCTGTTTGTTCACTTCTGTAGATGCTGCATGTTCTGCTGAGTTCCAGCATCCACAGAATCGCTTGTGTTTACTTTGGTAAAAAAAATATCAGAGGATACCAAGACTGGACACTTGGAGCGCACAACTCTAGATCTCTAAGGGTAGTACGATAGGTAGTCATGGCAAGATTCATGATTCAAATTTAAAATGCAAAATTCAGAGTAAATTTTATTTTCGAAGTACATATACATCACCATATATAACCCTGAGATTCATTTTCCTGTGGGCATACTGAGCAAGTCCAT
Organism: Mobula hypostoma; assembly: GCF_963921235.1. Classification (NCBI taxonomy): domain Eukaryota; kingdom Metazoa; phylum Chordata; class Chondrichthyes; order Myliobatiformes; family Myliobatidae; genus Mobula; species Mobula hypostoma. The sequence goes on from NC_086103.1 coordinate 182,469,009, forward strand.
AGAACAGACATAGAATAGGTGGGTAGAGTTAAGATGGCGCCAAGTGGCTGCCTCTTTGAGCTATTCTGTGAAAACAGCATAAAGTCCTCTCCTTAAAGACTCTTTTTTTCCCTTTTCAAGGTGGCTGGGATTATATTGAGGTCCAGATCTGCAACAGCACTCAAACTGTATTTTGTTTTACGGTGGATGAGTTCCCACTCTTGGAGCTCACCAGACGACCATTTTCCAACATTCTCCAGGCGTGGCTTGGAAGATGGTGCTTCCAGGATGCGGCACAGCACAGCCCTGGACCAAATTCCGAGCTGGTGCTGCCGACTGAGACATCGCGGGAGAAGGAACATCAGGATTTCACTGCGGCAGCTTTTCGGATGGAGGTCTCTGTAACTGAGCAATCGCACTCTCTCTCTCTTTCTCTCGATAGTGGGGAGAGGTTACTGCCGACTCTCGAGTCCGAAAATCTCTGACTAAAAAGTGATGCAGCACACTGTAATGTCGTAACAGCGACTTATCTTTCTTTTCGCTGTGAAATGGATGACACCTCCCTGTCTCTTATTAGTGAGACAGAGAGCGAGCCTGTGGCATGTCAGACTGTAAGGTAATCAATAGTTTTTGTTGACTGTAGCTATTGCTTGGTGGATGGTGAGTGCTGACGCTTTTTTTCTGAAACAGGTAAGGGGGAGGTTGATGTGTTGATGCTTGCTGCTGTTTGCACATGGGAGGAGGGAGAGAGGACTTTGGGGTTCTAACGTTTTTCTGTCATTCATTCTTTTGGGGCTTTGTTTTTCGTGGATGTCTGTAAAGACTAGGTATTTCAGGTTGTATACTGTATACATTCTCTTTTGAAAAGTCACGATAATATGATCAATGAAAGATCTACCAGAGTGCAGAAGACAACAAACTGTGCAAATGCAAATATAAATAATTAGCAATAAAAAATGAGAACATGAGATAATGAAATAAACAGTCCTAAAAGTGAGATAATTGGTTGTAGGAACATTTCAATAATGGGACAAATGAAGCTGAGTGAAGTTATCTCCTTTGGTTAAGAGCCCTATGGTTGTGGGGTAATAACTGTTCCTGAACCCGGTAGTGTGAGTCCTGAGGTTCTTGTACTTTCTACCTGATGGCAGCAGCAGGAAGAGAGCATGGCCTGGTGGTGTGGGTCCCTGACGATGGATGCTGCTTTCCTACGACAGCGTTTCACTTCCATGTGATCAATGGCCAGGAGAGCTTTACCTGGGATACATCTACTATTTTTTGCAAGGATTTTCTGTTCAAAGGCATTGGTATTTCCATACCAGGCTGTGATGCAGCCAGCAATATATTCTCTATTAAACATCTACCGAAGTTTGTCAAAGTTTTAGGTGTCTTGCCAAATCTCCACAAACTCCTAAGGAATCAGAAGCACTACCGTGCTTTCTTTGAAATTATAATATTATTACAATTAATTCTAATAGATATCTAATATGATACTTAATTACAATATTAATTATAAATATAATTTAATTATAAAATGGCAAATAGTTTCTTGCCAATACTAGCTGAAGAGTAGGGTGTAAGAGCTGGAAGGTTACGCTCCAATGTTTTGCTCTTACTGGGGTGACACGGTAGTGTAGCAGTTAGCACAATCACTTTACAATGCCAACAATCATCAATTGAGGTTCAACTTCCGCCATTGTATTTAAGGAGTTTGTAATTCTCTTCATGACCGCATGGGTTTCCTTCGAATGCTCCATTTTCCTCCCACATTCCAAAGACATACAGGTTAAGGTTAGTAAGTGCTGGAAACATGGTGACACTTGTGGGTTGCCCTAGCACATCCCTGACGCTAACAATACACTTCACCGTATGTTTTGATGTTCATTTGACAAATAAAGCTCATCTTAAATCTTAAATTGCATTAGTCACTAGTCTGACCAGAGCTGCAATACAGCCTCCTTTCCGGTCATGTTAGAGGGAACAGGTAATTAAAGAGGGAGCTTACCAGAATGTTATGAAGAGAGATTATATAAATTGAGGTTCTTTTACTTGGAAAAGAACTACTGAGCAGATTACTTAAGAACAGTTCAGTAAAGGCCCTTCAGCCCACAATATTGTGCCAAGCTCTTAACCTACTCCAAGGTCAATCTAAACTTGTCCCACATAACCCTTCACTTTTCCTTCATCCATGTACTTATGTAAGAACTTCTTGAATGCCTCTGACTCTAGCATCTCCCTTGGCAGGGCATTCCACACACCCACTACTCTCTGTTACAGAGGATGAATGCGAAGGCCAGAGAGGTCAACAAGTAGAAAGGGTGGGTGGAGGAAGGGACATATGGCAAAAATGAAGCTTGACAAAGCTCATTTGAGCAATTTTGCACCCCACACCCAAGTAAAGATATGCTGACCTGGAGAGGATCCAGAAAAGATTCAGAAAAATAATCCTAGGAATGAAAGGCTCTACGTATATTGCTTTAGGCCTGTACTCAGGGGGCTTCAGAAGGATGAGGGAGGGAAATCCCACTGAATCCCACGGAATCCGTAAAGCCTGGATAGAGTGAATATGGAGAGGATGTTTCCATTAATAGGAGAGTAGGCAAGACTGATATTGTCACTTAGCAAATCAAACATGGTCATAGGTGTAGACAATCAATAGTTTTTTGTGTACTCAGGATACTTATGCACTCGAAACAGACCTGACAACATTATTTTTTGGTGTCTGGCTCTCTGTCTGCAGAAGCTTTTAGACTATTTGTGTGAATTACTTTGTGACAAAAATGTTTGAGCATTCAGAGGCATCTCCCACTGTAGATATGTAATTCAAAGGAAGCACTGTCAACTCAAAATATTGAAGTGAGCAATGTCATTGTAACTATTGAAATTGTATTGAATCACCTGTTACTATCTTTGACCTTAAAAGGTATAATCTATTGAGAGTGTATCCAGAAGAATGCCTACTAGTTGTGATGAATAAAGACTTCCATATCACAGCTTCAGTGATTCTCTGGTGACTTTGTTCACAGTCGCAACCTACCTAAAATGGCTGAAAACGAATTCCAGCACCTTCATTCTTTACAGCTTTACAAACTGAACCTCAAGTTAATATCAGGAGAGGTTCATGCACACAAGCTTGCTGAGAAGTTACCTTCAAGAGACCAAGTTTGCACTCGGCATCCATTTCAGTGTATCCAATTTTTTCCATCTCCCAAGCCCAAGTATTGTTGTATTCCAGGCAGATCTATTTAAAAGCAAACCAACGTAAAGTGTTTTGCATACAGTTTTTATGATTTATAATATTTTAAAATTAAAACAGCAATGACCAATAATTTAAAGAACCTTCAGTCTATGATAAAGATTCAGTACTTAATCCATGCAAATGCAATAATGGGGTAAAATTCCAATTTATGCTGTAACTGATGTTTACACCTAGTCCCAAACTATTACTAACCAGTGATACACAGACATTGCACATTAGGGAACTTTGGTTTGTAACATGCATTATCAAAGAAGCTGTGTTTTGTTGTACTGGTCTATAGGCAATGAACTCCACAGAGTAATGCAAGACACCAAGCCACTTTTTTCTCAGGAGATCCAGTGTGAGAGTAGTTTACCCTGAGAAGGTACTTTTCCCATCGATCGAAGCTGACAGACTTCCCAATCTTCCTCATCAACTTCAAATGAAGATCAACCAATGGTTGAGGAACTATAAGGAAAAAGAACAAAATAAGTTAATGGTTGCTTCACTTCCGTAAAGAAATTCAGTTACAATTTTAACAAAAAAAAACTCTCTTGAAATCATATTTATTAAAAACACAAGAAATGCTGCTGGGGATAGCCAGCAAGTGTCGCCACGCTTCCGGTGCCAACATAGCATATCCACAACTTAACAAACTTAGCCTGTACATTCTTGGAATGTGGGAGGAAACCAGAACATATGGAGGAAATCCATATGGTCACAGGGAGATCATACAAACTCCTTACAGACAGTGGCAGGAATTGAACCCAGGTCGCTGATGCTGTAATAGCATTACACTAACTGCTACACTACCATGCCACCCCATCCTGAGCCTCAGAACCTGTTTTATTAATTTTCTTACAACTGATGTTAGGCTCATGGGCCTGCAATTACCTAACATACCCCTGCTGCCATTCTTGAATAGAAGGCACCACATTTCCTGCCTCCAGTCAACTCGAACATCTTCTATAGTCAGAAATTTGGAAATCCAGAAACCTCTTCCTTTGCTTCTCATGGTAGCTTGGGATCAGGACTCTCTTACCTTTCCTAGGTTGAGAATCAAGCCTAAGCTTCATACGATAAAGGGTTAAATGAATGGGAAGAACTGAACTACGACTCTTCCCCAAGTTACAAATCAATACTTATGAACGAGCGTTTTGGAGACTGGCGAGATGGATGGGGAGAGATAGATTTATCACGGGCTACGGGTCATGAGACATCTTCCTTCGGATGTGAATGGGCCATTTCTGTGTGCCTTCTCTCCTTCGCCTTCCTAAGCCACAACAATCGAGGCCAAGTGGAACCAAGCAGGGCTGGGAGTGCTGAGCAGAGTAACTCGCTCACTCACAAGTCAGTAAGGCCAGCTGCCGGCTGCTTTTCCCATGCCTGCTTGCTCAGCCAGCACAGACGTCTGTAATCCGTAATACCACAAGACATAGGAGCAGAGCCAGGCTATTCAGCCAGTCAAGTTGGCTCTGCATTCGACCATGGCTGATTTATTATCCCTCTCACCCTCATTCTTCTGTCTTCTCCCTGATGTCTTTGATACCCTTACTAATCAAGAACCTATTAACCTTTGCTGTCTATAGCAATGAATTTCACAGCTCATCTAGGAGAGGGGAAACTGATCTCAAAACTCTGGTATCTTACAATTGTATCCACTCATGGGAACGTTTCAGGAATAAACCCTGAGGAAAAATCTGGAGCTGGAGTCCCTAAGGGAGTCCTACATTGAGTTCAAGGCTAACTGGTAACTACTGTATGCCACTGGTGCCAAACTATATCAGTCTCTGCCATTCTTTTGCATTCATCACCCGTGTACAGAGGGGGAGTCTGCTCTGTAGGCAACAGCTTGCTCTCCAAGTCGTGCTGCCCTGCCCTGCACACTGGCTTGCATATACAGCTAAGACACAACATCCATGGTCGACCCCAACCAACATAGGCCTCTTTTGTCAATTCATTAAGAAGCTGGAAGTGGTGGAAGTGGATACCTCCAAATTAAATTGATGTAAGTAGCAGAAGGGAGAAAAAAATCAATAATTTTTTGCAGCACTCAGCAGTACATTAACAAATTATCAATGCTCTCTTGCACACCAGCCAATGAATAATTGAGAATATGGAATATGCCTTGTTGAGTTTACATATGGTTCTGTAAACAGGTTTGTCCATGGAATTATAAACTGCACAAGCAGCTCCTGATGAAGGTTCTTGGCCTGAAAGTTGACTCTTTATTCCTCTCAATAGATGCTGCCTGACCTGTTGAGATCTCCCTAGCACTTTGTGTGTGTTACTCTTGAGATTGTTAGAATATTTTGTCTTGAGGGGTTTGTGGGGGAACCAGAGGGTCAGGCAAATCATGAAGATCTCAAGATGGAAACACAGGAGATTACAGATGCTGAAAATTGGAGCAACAAACAATCTGCTGGAGGGATTCAGCAGGTCAAGTAGCACCTGCATGGTCTAGACACCAAAACCTCAGCAATTACTTCTCCTCCTTGATACAGATCTAAACCTATTCCACTATCATTTTCATTTCTTTTCTACCATTACCTTGTCCTATGAACTGAGAAATTGTGCAACTGTCCAAAATCATTCTAATTTCAAATTCAGTTTGTAGTCATATGCAAAATCCCAGAAAATAAACAACATTAAATTGAAAACTGAAGAATCCACAATGGGAAGAAACTGATCAGTCACAATGGCAACATGGGATAAAAAGTGAAGCTTGTGAAAAAGAACAAATGGACTTGAGACATGTAAAACAAGGAAATTCAAAGTCAAGACAATTTTACTTGAAATTATACTTTTGTAGTCACAGAGTCATTGAACAATACAGCACAGATACAGGCCCTCAAGCTCATGTTGATCATGGTAACCACTGATCTAGTCCCAATTTCCTGTTTTAAGCCCATATCCCTAAACCAGAAGACCCCAACCGTTTTTATGCCATGGACCCCTACCATTAACCAAGACGTCTGTCGACCCCAGGTTGTCAATCCCTGCTGCAACCCCTCTGTGTACCTATCCAAATACATTGACACCATTGTAACTCCCTCAACCACTTACTCTGGCAGTCGTCTTCTTATACTTACCACCCTTCGTGTGAAAAATATCCCCTCAAGACAACTCTCACTCTAAATCTATTCCCTCTTAGTTTTGGACTCCCCTACCCTAATGAAAAGACTGCACCGTCCACTATTTATGCCTCTCATAATTGTAAACATTCCTGTAAGGTTTTGCCCAAGCACCCCACCACTATTTTCCCACATTGCAAAGAAATCAAGACCTAGCTTGGCCAACCTCTCTATACAGCTCAGGCCCTCCAGCCCTGGCAACATCCTCAGACATCTTTTCTGCACTCTTTTCAGTTTAATCATATATTTCCTTTAATAGCATGACTACATCGTACTTAGCAATGATTAATAAAAATGAAACATATGCCCTAATTCCTATACTCAGTGCCCTGACTGAAAACCAGTGTGCTAAATGCCTTTTTCACAACCCTAAAAACCTTTAACATCATTTTCAATTCCTGTGCATCACTTTCCAAAATGAATCGTCTCACATTTATCTGAATTGAAATCCATTTGCCACTCTTTGGCCCACTTCCCTAACAAATCAAGACCCCCTTGTAATCTATGATAACCTCCTTCAATAACAACACTACCTTCTAATTTTGCATTACCCGCAATCTTACTGATCAAGCCTTGTGCATTTGCATCCAAATAACAAGTAATAAGGGTCCCAACACTGACCCCTGCAGCACACCACTAGGAACTGATCTTCATTATGCAAATAATTCTCTGCTTCCTACCTCCAAGGCAATTTTTAATCCACCCAACCAACTCTTCCTGGATTTCATGGCACCTAATCTTTCAAACCAGCCTACTATGTGGGATCTTGTCGAATGCCTTGCTAAAGCTCAAATAGACAATACATACTCTCATCATAATTTTGGTTACTTCCGAAAGGATTGTCAAGCACAACTTCCCATGCAGAAAGCCATACTGACTCCTCCTAATCTGACTCTTGTCTATCAAAATGCTGGTAGATTTTGCCTCTCAGATTCCCTGCAAAACTTCCCCAGATTTGCAATATTTATTCATACCATTTTATTTTTAAAAAGAACTAGAAGTTCAAACAAACATTGTCAAATGGTCCTTTCAAAGTGCATTTACATAAAGTGGAAAACTAAGACCCAAGATCTTCATATTTCTGAAGTATTTCAAAGAAACTTGTCCATGTGATGAACAAATTACAACATGAACATTTCACAAAGCAAAACCAATTTAAGTACAAAACCACAGGAGTTTATGGAAAAAGTTAAATCAAACTGCACAGAAAGAAAATGCATTATAATGGATGACTTATTATTACAAACAGATAAGCAACTCTATGAACGATAGAGTCTTTAAAAAGTACAACACATAAACAGGCCCTTCTAGTGCATGCCAAAACCATTTATCCCTCTGTACCCCTACTATATGGATTTCAGCAAGGCATTTGATAAGGTACCCCATGCAATGTTTATTGAGAAAGGAGGCATGGGATCCAAGGGAACATTGCTTTGTGGATCCAGAACTGGCTTGCCCACAGAAGGCAAAGAGTTGTAGACTGTCATATTCTGCATGGAGGTCGGTGACCAGTGGTGTGCCTCAGGGATCTGTTCTGGAACTACTTCTCTTTGTGATTTTTATAAATGACCTGGATCAGAAAGTAGAGGGATGAGTTCGTAAATTTGCTGATGACACAAAGGTTGGGGGTGTTGTGGATAGTGTGGAGGGTTGTCAGAGGTTGCAGTGGGACATTGATAGGATGCAAAACTGGGCTGAGAAGTGGCAGATTGAGTTCAACCCAGATAAGTGTGAAGCGGTTCATTTGGGTAGGTCAAATATGATGGCAGAATATAGTATTAATGGTAAGACTCTTGGCAGTATGGAGGATCAGAGGGATCTGGGGTCCGAGTCCATAGCACACTGAAAGCTGCTGTGCAGGTTGACTCTGTGGTTAAGGCAGCATACGGTGTATTGGCCTTCATCAGTCGTGGGATTGAGTTCAAGAGCCAAGAGGTAATGTTGCAGCTATATAGGACCCTGGTCAGACCCCACTTGGAGTACTGTGCTCAGTTCTGGTCACCTCACTACAGGAAGGATGTGGAAACCATAGAAAGGGTGCAGAAGAGATTTAAAAGGATGTTGCCTGGATTGGGGAGCATGCCTTATAAGAATAGGTTGAGTGAACTGGGCATTTTCTCCTTTGAGTGATGTAGGATGAGAGGTGACCTGATAGAGGTGTATAAGATGATGAGGAGCATTGATCATGTGGATAGTCAGAGGCTTTTTCCCAGGGCTAAAATAGCTAACAAGAGAGGACACAGTTTTAAGGTGCTTGGAAGCAAGTACAAAGGACATGTCAGGGGTAGGTACAGAAGAGATGCCAGGGCAGAGAGTGGTGAGTGGGTGGAATGGGCTGCTGGCGACGGTGGTGGAGGCAGATACAATAGGGTCTTTTAAGAGGCTCCTGGATAGGGACATAGAGGGCTATGGTTAATCCAAGGTAATTTCTAAAGTAAGTACATGTTCGGCACAGCATTGTGGGCCAAAGGGCCTGAACTGTGCTGAAGGTTTTCCATGTTTCTATGTTCTATCTATGTACCTATCCAAACTTTGCTTAAACGTTGAAATCAAACTCACATGGACTATTTGTGCTGGTGGCTTGTTCCACACTCTCACGTCAGTCTGAGTGAAGTTTTCCCTCATGTTCCTGTTAAACTTCTCATCCTTCACCCTTAACTCATGACCTCTGGTTGTAGACCTACCCATTTATCTTATTTAAACCCTCATAATTTTGTATACCTCTATCAAGATTGAGAAATCAATATTTTAAGGAATAAGGTTCTAACCTATTCAATCTTTACTTATAACACAGGTCCTCCAGACCCAGTAACATCCTTGTAAATTTTCCCTGTACTCTTTCAACCTTACTTACATCTTTCCTGTAGGTAGGTGAACAACACTACACCAAATTAGGCTCCAAATTAATACTCCAAATAAAACTTCAACATAACATCCAATCTCCTATACTCATTACTTTGATTTAGGAAGGCCAATTTGCCAAAAACTTTCCTTACAACCCTATCTACCTGTAACACCACTTTCAACGAATTATGAATCTGTATTCCCAGATCCCTTTGTTCTACCACTCTCCTCAGTGACCTACCGTTCACTGTGTAAGACCAGGGAAGAACAACTGGTCTCGACATGGTGCAGCCAAACTGAATTCTGGCACAAAGTGCAATTTTTGCATTTACAAAATACTTTACAATGACCTTAGCTTTTCACAAAGTGCTTAGGTTTAGGCATTAATATAGCAAACTGAGCACAAAGTGTCTATACGCTCAGTGACCTCCTGTACCTAATAAAGTGGTCACAGAGTACAGGTTTCCCCCACCATCCGAAGGTAGAGTGTTCCTATGAAACGGTTCGTAAGCCGGAATATCGTAAAGTGAAGAAGCAATTACCATTTATTTATATGGGAAAAATTTGTGAGCGTTTGAAGACCCAAAAAATAACCTACCAAATCATACCAAATAACACATAAAACCTAAAATAACAGTAACATGTACTAAAAGCAGGAATGATATGATAAATACACAACCTATATAAAGTAGAAATACTTTTTCACAATCATTGCCGCACTGTTCTCGGTAGCGATAATCTCGCAGAAGCGCTCTCGGCAGAAACACTCTCTCCAGTAACCTTTAAGCTATGAAGCTGCCAAATCATACCAAATAACACATAAAAATACACAGCCTATATAAAGTAGAAATAATGTATGTACAGTGTAGTATTACTTATCGGAATTGGGAAGACAGCGCCGAGCACACTGATGATGGTGTGTTAGGCTGAGTCGTTGGAGGTTGGGGTGGTGCAGTGGACCCTTGAAAATTCACTTTGTCCTTACTATGTTCACCACGATCGAAACGCTTAATTATGTCTAGTTTTACGCTAAGTGTAACACCCTTACGAGCTCTTTTAGGCTTTTCCGATACCTGAGAACTCATCTTGCTAACGGATGCTCACAGGCACGTGCTTAAACAATGCCGGCTAGAATGCAGTTCCGGGGGAGGAGCTTGGCTGCTCGGGGCACGCGCTGCCTTTTATCACACGCCGCTTTTATTGCGCGCTGCCTTTTTTCATAACAGTGAAAACACCTTCTATTAGCGAAAACAGGTAACTAATGTAGGTCTTTCGTAACAGCGAAGTTTCGTAAAGCGAACGTTCAAAAAGCAGGGGACACCTGTATACGTTTGTGGTCTTCGAAGCTGTAGCCCATCCGCTTCAAGGTTCAATGTGCTGTGCATTCAGAGATGCTCTTCTGCACACCAATGATATAAAGTGTGGTTATTTGAGTTACCATCACCTTCCTGTTAACTTGAACTAGTCTGGCCATTCTCTTCTGACTTCTCTCATTAACAAGGTGTTTTCACCCACAGATTCACTACTCACTGGATGTTTTTTGTTTTTTGCACCATTCTGTATAAACTCTAGAGACCATTTTGCATGAAAATCCCAGAAGGTCTGTGGTTTCTGAGATACTCAAGCCACCCTGTCTGGCACCAACAATCATTCCACAGTCAGTCACTTAGATCACATTTCCTCCTCATTCTGATGTTTGATTTGGACAACAAATGAACCTCTTGACCAGGTCTGCATGCTTTTATGCATCTGGTTGATGCCACATAATTGGTTGATTAGATATTTGCATTAATGAGCAGATATACCTAATAAATTGAGTACAAACAATCAGTGTAATAAAACAAGAAGCATCTTTATTTTTCGAAGTGTTGATCAGGTGCAGTGGGTTTACACATGCTCAAGTTAAAAAGGTATGGGTTCAAGTATCAAAATCTAAAATGTGACGGCAAAATTTTGATTCAAGAAAGTGATGGATTGTGGAAACTCACTGCACTCAAAATGACTGCCCCACTTCCAATATTGCAATATTAGAACATTTTTAGAGTACTTTGTAGCTTCAAAGTACTGTGTGTCATCCTTAAGACTGAATTCTTTTTTATGGAAATAAGGCTATTTTTGTTTTCTTTTATAAATAATGCCAAGAATTTGTTTTTAGCATCCATCCAAGGAAGTTCTAGTTTAATGTCTCACCAAATAGTTAGACACCGAGCATCCAGTTCCCCTTCAATATGGACTACAGGCACTCCTCAGGTTCTGAGCACCGGATGTGTACAGCGCACACATATGAAAAATTGTTCAGGAGACCAGAGTGATGGGTTTGTGCTGATGTCCATTTTTGTGAATCCTATCTGGACAGCTTTAAAACTGCCAATAGTATCTAAAATCTTGAGCTGAACTTTCTAATAGATAACATGATTATTTACACGCTTTTCCAGACAATCTATCCGACAGGGACAACCCCCCCCCCCCCCGCAGGCATCTTCTGTCCTATAGGAACTCAGTTCATGGCCGCATTTCGACCTGTGAACTACTTGGTTTACAAATAGTTCTCAGGAACTCTACTGTAAACCTGGGGTGAACCTGGACAGTATTGGTCTAGAAAGCTATACTTCAAAACGGGGAAATCAGAGTCTCAAACAAGACAGAATCTGCAGATGCTGAAAACCCAAGCAACACACACAAAATGCTGGAGGTACTCAGCAGGCCATGCAACATCCATGGAAAAAAGTACAGTCGGCATTTCAGGCCAAGACCCTTTGGCAGGACTCTGCTCAGCCCAAAACGCCGACTCTACTTTTCTCCACAGATGCTGCCTGGCCTGCTGAGTTCCTCCGGCTTTTTGTTGGAATCGGAGTCTGGAGCCTTACTTATGGCTGAGAACTGGAGACAAATAAGATTACATGATGCAAAAGACAACTTGCTTTATAGGTATATAAAAAAATCCTACAAAATCAAAAATGCTTCTACTTTCTGACGAGGCTGAAGAGAGTTGCACTATGCACATCTCTACTCACGTCATCCTACATACAGAGAGTAGACACTCACAACACACAGGAGGAACTCAGCAGGTCGGGCAGCATACGTGGAAAAGATCGGTCGACGTTTCGGGCCGGAACCCTTCGTCAGGACTGTAGGGGGATGGGGCAGAGGCCCTATAAAGAAGATGGGGGGAGGATGGGAAGGAGAAGGCCGGTAGGTTCCAGGTGAAAAACCAGTAAGGGGAAAGATAAAGGGGTGGGGGAAGGTGTGACGAGAATACACATAAAATTAAGATGTTTGCTGGCCTGGGTTAGCATCAGTGGCATCAGCAAGTGGTCTGCCACCTGTCCTCAGGGGAAGGAGAAATAAGGAACAATGGAGCAGCGTCTGGAGATGTGTAATGAAGGGACGGGGGAGAGAGAGCTGTCTGGAGCGGCTCCCCCTTTGAACCCTGAACTGTTTGAAGTGATGGACAGGCGATACCCCAGCAGGGGGATAAAAAGGGACAGGTTCGCTAAGGCAGAACACACACGACACCCGAGGTAACGAGACTCTGGAAGCGGTGCACCTCTCACGAGTCGGTGGGAAGTACCGGACCTTAAACGCACAGGGTGGAAAGGTATGATCAGCGGGAACCCGGTGTGTGTCCGCCCTCGCTTGGGTGCCGGGTTCACTGCAGAGGATCGACCACATCTGGAGGAGGGGTCACAGTCGGTGACCTCAGGTGACATCACAAAGGACCCGCCTGGAAGCTGCTTGTGAGCAATATCGCCGGTCTGTGAGTGGAAGCCGTGTCTGAATGATCAGTCGTTCCCGTTCTCTCTCTCCCTCCCCCCACGTTGTCTATCGCCATGGCAACGATTACTGCGAACTGAACTAAATTGGACTGAACTTTTGTGTCACTTTGAAATTTGGTCATTTACCCCTAGACAACGATAGAGCTTGATTGATGCTGTTATCTTAATTCTGTGAACGTGTGTTTATCATTGCTGAACTGTTGCATTTATTATCCTTTCGATTACTGTGTTGCTTGTTTCTTTAATAAAACTTTCTTAGTTCTAGTAATCCAGACTCCAACTGAGTGATCCATTTCTGCTGGTTTGGCAACCCAGTTACGGGGTACGTAACAAAGGGAAGCAGGGAGGTGATAGGCAGGAAAGGTGAAGAAAGAATAGGGGAAACACAATAGGTAGTAGAAGGAGACGGAACCAAGAGGGAGGTGGTAGGCAGCTGGGGGAAGGGGCAGAGTGACATAGGGATAGGGGAAGGGAGGGGGAGGGAATTACTGGAAGTTGGAGAATTCTATGTTCATACCAAGGGGCTGGAGACTACCTAGACGGTATATGAGGTGTTGCTCCTCCAACCTGAGTTTAGCCTCATCATGGCAGTACAAGAGGCCATGTATGGACATATCTGAATGGAAGTGGGAAGCAGAATTGAAGTGGGTGGCTACTGGGAGATCCTGTCTGTTTTGGCGGACGGAGCAGAGGTGCTCGACGAAGCAGTTCACCTCCTCTCTTGCCACCATTCAGGGCCCCAAACAGTACTTCCAAGTGAGGCAACACTTCACTTGTGAGTCTGTTGGGGTCATCTATTGCATCTGGTGCTTCCGGTGCGGCCTTCTCTACATCGGTGAAACCCGACACAGATTGGGGGGACTGCTTCGTCGAGCACCTCCGCTCTGTCCACCAAAACGGACAGAATCTCCCAGTAGCCACCCACTTCAACTCTGCTTCCCACTCCCATTCAGATATGTCCATACATGGCCTCCTCTACTGCCATGATGAGGCTAAATTCAGGTTAGAGGAGCAACACCTCATATACCGTCTAGGTAGTCTCCAGCTCCTTGGTATGAACATAGAATTCTCCAACTTCCGGTAATTCCCTCCCCCTCCCTTCCTCTATCCCTATGTCACTCTGCCCCCTCCCCCAGCTGCCTACCACCTCCCTCTTGGTTCCGCCTCCTTCTACTACCCATTGTGTTTTCCCCTTTTCTTTCTTCACCTTTCCTGCCTATCACCTCCCTGCTTCCCTTCCCCCACTCCTTTATCTTTCCCCTTACTGGTTTTTCACCTGGAACCTTCCAGCCCTCTCCTTCCCACCCTCCCCCCATCTTCTTTATAGGGCCTCTGCCCAATCCCCCTACAGTCCTGACGAAGGGTTCCGGCCGGAAACGTTGACCGATCTTTTCCATGGATGCTGCCCGACCTGCTGAGCTCCTCCAGCGTGTTGAGTGTTGCTTTGACCCCAGCATCTGCAGATTATTTTGTGTTTACGATACAGAGAGTAGAGTTTCCTAACATGCTGCATCACTGCATGGTGAAGAAACTGCACTGTGGCAGACAGGTAATCAAAACTGCCCAATGCATCACCAGTACCAACCTATCCACCATCAAGGACAAAGATGCTGAAAGGTGCTGGAAAAGGCCCAGTAACATCATGAAGGATCCCACCGACCCTGCTCATGAACTGCCCCAATTCCATCAGGGAGGAGGCTATATAGCATCCATGGCAGGACCACCAGACTCAAAAACAGTTACTTTCCCCAAGCAATAAGGCTGATTGACAGCTTCACCCACTAATACAAAACCACCACCGCTTTATCATTTCCTATCAGTCATCTTACGTACAGACACTCCTGTGCCTAGCATCACTTTATGGACATAAATCAATCTATGTATGTAAGTAATTTTATGTATTTATATTTATTGTGTTTTTATTATCGTGTTCTTTATCTTATTGTGCTTTATTTTGTGCTGCATTGGATCTGGAGTAACAATTATTTTGTTCTCCTTTATCGTTCTGTACTGGAAATGAATAATCTTGAAACTGAAGTTTTAAAATACCCTTGCTGACACAGTCCTATTTTACAGAATCCATGTTTTTCTCTGTAGGGAGGCAGATGTTACCTATCTTCCACAAGGAAGAGAAAACCTTTACATTATTCATGGTTGACAGCTTGCAACTGAACAGCCCAAAGACTGGAACAGGCTTCCTATCCGGTCCTTCACAGTTACAAATTCATTATGGATTTAAGGAGAAACCAACCTTAAAAATACTCATCTGCTTCTCTCACACATGAGAGAATTACCATTAACTAGAGTGCCAGTTATGCAATATATTCACAGCGCTCCTCTATAAATAACCACTTGTAGGATCAAAACAAAAACAAATTGGAAACTCAGTACTTTTTCTAGATTATGTCTAGAACGACGTTAACATTTCAGACTAAAGCTCCTTCATCAAAGCCCATAACCCTACATTTTTCCTACATCCATGTGCATACCTATGAGTCTTTTAAATATCCCTTTTGTATCAGCCACTAACACCAGCCCTGGAAACGCATTCTAGGCACTTATCACTTTTTGTGCGAGAAACTACCTCTGACATCTGCCCAAAACTTTCCTCCGCTCTCCTTAAACTGATACCTGCTGTTGGCCACTGCACAAAAAGCTGGTGGAACTCAGCAGGTCAGGCAGCATCTATGAAGGAATACAGGAGCAGACGTTTTTGGCTGTAATCCTTCATCAGGATCTTAGCCCCACTATAGCATGCAAGCCTTGTCACAACAGAAAGCTGCTCTCAAATTCTATTTTGTCCAGTATCATCTCCTTGGCATCCCTGATAACTTTACAAAGGCCGTATCTTGACTTCTTGCATAGATCACAGTCACCTGATTCGAAGATCACAGACCTAGACTTGAATAGAGGGTCAATCTCCTCATTCATCTATGGTTTCCGGATGGGGAACACCCTGATTGACCACCGCCCCCCCCCCACCAGTATTGAGCTCTCTGCCTTCTTAGTGACAAAGGCTAAACCAATGAAGTCATTCTCATCGGTTAGGGAACGTAGGGGCCAGCGTAATGTTTTATAGTGCCAATGATCTGGGTTAATTCCCTGCCACTGTAAGGAGTTTGCACATTCTCCCCAAAAATGCGTTGTTCTCCTCCAGGTGCTCCGGTTTCCTCCCATATTCCAAATGCATATGGTTACAGTTAGTAATTTGAGGGCATGCTACGTTGGCACTGAAAGTGTGGTGACACTACCAGGATGCACAACCCTTGCACTACTTTGCTGCAAAGTGATGCTTTTCTCTGTATGCTTCAATGTACTTGTGACAAATAATGCTAATCTCATTTAGGTTGGCTGCCGATTCCTTGAATATGGACAAATCTACAGACTCAAAATAGCTGTATAGAAGTTCAACTATTTCATCAGAACACAGTATGACTTCCACATACCTTTTATTCACCTGTTTCACTTCACAACCCAACAACCACCAAATATCACTATCCAACTGAGAAGGCAAGAATTTTACTGGCATTTTGAATTCCTAGCATTGAAGAATAATAAAATAGAATTGATGGCTTTGTGGCCAAGTTTGCAGACGATACAAAGATAGGTGAGGGGAAAGTAGTGTTGAGCAACCAGGGAGTCTGAAGGAAGACCTGGACAAATTAGGAGAATGGGCAAAGAAGTAGCAGATGGAATACCGTGTCAGGAAGTGTCTGGTCATGCACTTTGGTAGAAGGAATAATGGTGTCAAATAATTTCCAAATGGGAAGAAAATTCAAAAATCAGAGGTACAAAGGGACTTGAGAGTCCTTGTGCAGGATTCCCTAAAGGTCAACTTGCAGGTTGAGTTGGTGGTTAAGGAAGGAAAATGCAATATTACATTCATTTCGAGAGCACTAGAATATAAAAGCAAGGTTGTGATGCTGAGGCTTTATAAGGCATTAGTCAGACCATACTTGGTAGTATTTGTGAACAGTTTTGGGCCCTTAAATCTAAGAAAAGGTGTGCTGGCATTGAAGGCGGTCCGGAAAAGGCTCACAAAAATTATTCCGGGAATGAAAGGGTAATGTATGAGGAGCGTTTGATGGTTGTGGGCCAGTACTCAGCTGGAGTTTAGAAGAATGGGGGGAGGGGGTCTCATTGAAACTTATCGAATACTGAAAGGCTTAGATAGAGTTTATGTGCATGTCTAAGGCAAGAGGCACAGCCTCATAATAGAAGGACATCCATTTATTACAAAGATGAGAAGGAGTTTCTTTAGGCAGAAGGTGGTGAACCTGGGATTCACTGCCACAGACAGCTCTGCAGATCAAGATATTGAGTATATTTAAAGCAGAAGTTGACTGCACTCAACAGGGCAGACAACCAGTGTGCAAAAGACAAACTGTGCAGATACAAAAGGAAAAGAAAGAAATAAAAATAAATAATTAAGAAAGAAACATCGAGAATGTAAGATGAAGAGTCCTTCTCTAAATCCCCTCCAAAACCACCATTTTCTTCAAGTAAGGAGACCAGGGCAGCACACAGTACTCCGGCCTCACCAGTAAGTACCCTGTACAGTTGCAAAATAATATCCCTGCTCTTAAATTCAATCCCTCTGGTAAAGAAGGCCAACATTGCTTTTGTCTTCTTGATAACCTTTTGTACGTGCAAACCAACTGTTTCAGATTCGTGCACATGTACTCCAAAGTCCCTCTGCACAACCGAATGCTGCAATGGTTTTTATGGTCTGGGCTTCAAAGAATTAAGCAGTGGATGTAACGCTTATCAATCTTTTTAGCTAAAGGGTGGTGAATCAGTGGAATTCATTGCCACAGACAGTTGTGGAGACCAAGTCATTGGGGAATATTTATAGCGGAGTTTGACAGGTTCTTGATTAGTGAGAGCATCAAAGGATACAGGGAAAAGGCAACAGAATGGGGTTGAGAGGGGTAATACATCAGCCATGATGGAATGGTGGAGCAGACCTGATGGACCGAAAGGCCTAATTCTGTCATGTCTTATGATCTTATCAAGCAGTTGTACATAGAACCATACAGCATGGAAACAGACTAGTTGGTCCATCATGTCTATGCCAGCCAGTGTTAATCTGTATTAATCCCATCTTCCAGCACTTGGCCTGTAGCCTTCTATGCTCTGGTCACCAAAGAATTGGCAAATCCAGATTCTGAAGCCAAAAGGTGGAGTCTGCAAGTCCAGGCTCAAAGGCTAGAGGCTGAGGTGGTCTGAACTGGGATTGGAGATAGGTGTGTGTGTGTATAACCATATAACAATTACAGCACAGAAACAGGCCATGTCAGCCTTCTAGTCCGTGCCGAACTCTTACTCTCACCTAGTCCCACCAACCTGCACTCAGCCCATAACCCTCCATTCCTTTCTTGTCCATATATCTGTCCAATTTAACTTTAAATGACATCGGACCTGCCTCAACCACTTCTGCTGGAAGCTCGTTCCACACAGCTACCACTCTCTGAGTAAAAAAGTCCCCCCTCATGTTACCCCTAAACTTTTGCCCTTTAACTCTCAACTCATGTCCTCTTGTTTGAATCTCCCCCACTCTCAATGGAAAAAGTCTATCCATGTCAACTCTATCTATCCCCCTCATAATTTAAATACCTCTATCAAGTCCCCCCTCAACCTTCTACACTCCAAAGAATAAAGACCTAACTTGTTCAACCTTTCTCTGTAACTTAGGAGATGAAACCCAGGCAACATTCTAGTAAATCTCCCCTGTACTCTCTCAATTTTGTTGATATCTTTCCTATAATTCTATGTATAGAATCAGAATCAGGTTTATTATCACCAGCATGTGACGTGAAATTTGTTAACTTGCCAAGTTCAATGCAATACATAATACAGAAGAAAATAATAATAAATAAATACATCTTATTCAATATGCAGGTTTCCTCCACCATCCGAAGGTACTGTAGAGTGTTCCTATGAAACAGTTCGTACGCCGGAATGTCGTAAAGCGAAGAAGCAATTACCATTTATTTATATGGGAAAAATTTGTGAGCGTTCGCAGACCCAAAAATAACCTACCAAATCATGCCAAATAACACATAAAAAGTAAAATAACAGTAAAGTATAGTAAAAGCAGGAATGATATGATAAATACACAGCCTATATAAAGTAGAAATACTTCTCTACAACGATTGCCTGCACTGTTCTCCATAGCGAAAATCTCACGCAAGCGCTCTCAGCAGAAACACGGCGCAAGCGCCATCGGCAGAAAATCTCATGCAAGCGCTGTTGGCAGAAACACGGTGCAAGCGCTCTCCAGTAATCTTTAAGCTATGAAGCTGCCAAATCATACCAAATAACACATAAAAATACACAGCCTATATAAAGTAGAAATAATGTATGTACAGCGCAGTTTCACTTACCGGAATTGGGACAGTGCTGAGCATACTGATGATGGTGTGTTAGGCTGAGTCGGAGTTTGGGTGGTGCAGTGGCCCCCACCCTCCGGGCAGCGACCCGATACCGATCCGCGAAATATGCAGGAGTCCTGCGGTAGCCGGGACACACCCAGCACATCTTTAAGAAAAAAGCCAAAATAAACAAGCTAATTAATTAGGTGCCGCCCGGCACGTAAATGTTGGCCCAGATCAGAGGCAATTGCCGACCACATAGAGCAAGCGAAATCGGCGATCGCTTCTGATCTGGGCCGACATTTACATACCGGGCAGCACTTAATTAATTAGCTTGTTTATTTCGGCTTTTTTCTTAAAGGCGTGCTGGGAGCCTCCCAGCTACCGCAGCATTCTCCGCGAATCGGTATCTGTCCGCGGCCCAGGGTTTGAGGTGGTGGGACACTCAGGTTTCGATTGCTATCCTTTCCTCTTCCAATTGCATCAGCTCTTCATCTATCAGTTCTTGGTCATGGGATGCCAAACCTCTTCAACATCATCTTCGTCAACTTCCACAAGTCAAACTCACTTTGTCCTTACTTCGTTCACCTCGATCGAAACGCTTAATTTTAACGTTTAGTTTTACGCTAAGTGTAACACCCTTACGAGCTCTTTTAGGTTTTTCCGATACCTTAGAACTCATCTTGCAAACGGCTGCTGACAGGCAAGTGTTTACGCAGTGCCGGCTAGAATGCCGTTCCGAATCCGGGGGAGAGCAGCTGATTGGGGCGCGTGCTGCTTTTTTTCACGTGCTGCCTTTCTTTGTAACAGTGAAAATACCTTCTGTTAGCGAAAACAGGGGGACACCTGTACTTTATACAGACTAGATTAAAAGTCGTGCAAAAAACAGAAATACTATATACTTTAAAAAAGTGAGGTTGTGTCCAAGGGTTCAATGCCCATTTAGGAATCAGATGGCAGACGGGAAGAAGCTGTTCCTGAATCACTGAGTGTGTGCCTCCAGGCTTCTGTGCCTCCTACCTGATGGTAACAGTGACAAAAGGGTGCTGGAGGCCCTTAATAATGGACACTGCCTTTCTGAGACACCGCTCCCGGAAGATGTCCTGGGTACTTTGTAGGCTAGTACCCAAGATGGAGCTGACTAAATTTACAACCCTCTGCAGCTTCTTTTGGTCCCGTACAGTAGCCCTCACCCCCTTACCAGACAGTGATGCAGCCTGTCAGAATGCTCTCCATGGTACATCTATAGAAGTTTTTGAGTGTATTTGTTGACACACCAAATCTCTCCAAACTCCCAATAAAGTATAGCCACTGTCTTGCCTTCTTTACAACTGCATCGATATATTGGGACCAGGTTAGATTCTCAGAGATCTTGACACCCAGGAACTTGAAACTGCTGACTCTCTCCACTACTGATCCCTCTATGAGGATTGGTATGTGTTCCTTTGTCTTACACTTCCGGAAGTGCACAATCAGGTCTTTCATCTTACTGACGCTGAGTGCCAGGTTGTTGCTGTGGCACCACTCCACTAGGTGGCATACCTCACACCTGTACACCTTCTCTTCACCACCTGAGACTTTATCAACAATGGTTTTATCATCAGCAAAATTTATAGATGGTATTTGAGCTATGCCTAGCCACACAGTCATGGGTATATATAGAGTAGAGCAGTGGGCTAAGCACACACCCGAGGTGCACCAGTGTTGATCGTCAGCGAGGAGGAGATGTTATCACTAATCTGCACAGGTTGTGATCTTCCGGTTAGGAAGCCGAGGATCCAATTGCAAAGTGAGGTCAGAGGCCCAGGTTCTGCAACTTCTCAATCAGAATTGTGGGAATGATGGTATTAAATGCTGAGCTACAGTAGATGAACAGTATCCTGGCATAGGTGTTTGTGTTGTCCAGGTGGTCTAAAGCCATGTGGAGAGCCATTGAGATTGCATCTGCCGTTGACCTATTGTGGCAATAGGCAAATTGCAATGGGTCCAGGTCCTTGCTGAGGCAGGACCAATCACTCAAAGCATTTCATCACTGTAGATATGAGTACTACTGAGTAATAGTCATTAAGGCAGCTCACATTATTCTTCCTAGGCACTGGTATAATTGTTGCCTTTTTGAAGCAAGTGGGAACTTCCAAGTGTAGCAGTGAGAGGTTCTTGAATATTCCCACCAGTTGGTTGGCACAGGTTTTCAGACCCTTACCAGGTACTCCATCGCAACCTTCCGCCTTGCTCCTATATCATAAGACATAGGAGCAAAATTAGGCCATTTGGCCCATCGAGTCTGCTCTGCCATTCCATCATGGCTGATCAGTTCCAATCTCCTGCATCATGTCATTCCTAAACTCACATAGTAAGGAAAGTAAATTTAGGATACAGTAATTGAAAATAAGACAGCTTGATTTCCATCACTAATTTTATCAAAGAATTCACAGATGAATTGTATATTCAGTGGCCACTTCATTTGATACACCTGCTGGTTAATGCAAATATCTAATCAGCCAATCATGTGATAGCAATTCAATGCATAAAAGCATGCAGACATGGTGACGAGGTTCATTTGTTGTTCAGATCAAACATCAGAATGAGGGAAGAAATGTGATCTGAATGACTTTAACTGTGGAATGATTGTGGTTTCAGTATCTCAGAAACTGCTGATCTTCATGCACAACAGTTTCTGGAGTTCACAAAGAATGGTATGACAATCAAAAAAAATCATCCAGTGAGTGGCAGTTCTGCGGGTGAAAATGCCTTGTTAATGAGAGAAGTCAGAGGAGAATGGCCAGACTGGTTCAAGATGACAGGAAGGTAACAGTAACTCAAATAATCATGCTTTACAATACTGGTGTGCAGAAAAGCATCTCTTAATACATAACATGTTGAACCATGAAGTGGATTGGCTACAGCAGCAGAAGACCACA
Source organism: Mobula hypostoma (assembly GCF_963921235.1). Lineage (NCBI taxonomy): Eukaryota > Metazoa > Chordata > Chondrichthyes > Myliobatiformes > Myliobatidae > Mobula > Mobula hypostoma. Next base: position 182,491,275 of record NC_086103.1, read on the forward strand.
AACATACTTTCTGTACCTAATGATGTGGCCACTGAATGTATTTATGCACATTTTATCCACATCCCTACTTTAACCTTGAGGTAAGTTCATATTTTATATAACTCTTTATTCTTATAATTGTTGAATGTTGTTACATATCATGCCAACACACCACAGCAAGTTCTTAATACATGGAAATATATATAGCAAATAATGTTGATTATTAATCCTTAATCCTAAATCCTATGCATTTCATGACTTACTAGTTCAATACTATGCTACCATGCTCTCCCAAAATTACTGAAGAAAATTCAAGGAATCGTGGGTAAATTGGCTAATCAGATCCAAAACTGGCTTGGTAGTAGTAGAAGGATGATTTTCTGACTGGAAGACTTTGACTAGTGGTGTGTACTGAAGGGAGCTTTGCTGTCTATAGCTAGAGCAGGATATAGACCAGATGGAAAATTGTGGAGCATTGCAAAATGAAGTTAATTGTGAAAAGTTCAAGGTGATATATTTTGCAAGCCAAATAAGGGTGGATATATACAGCAAATAGTAGGATACAAAGAAAAGCTGATGAACAGAGACACCTAGGGGCCAAGTATACAAGTTCCTTGAAAGTGGCAACATAGGTCAGTAAGATGCTGAAGGCAGTATTTGACATGCTTGCTTTGGGAGTCTGGGGCACAGAATATAAGAGTTAGGATGCTGTGTGTTGAAACTTTACAAAACACTGGCTATACCGCATGTGAAGTACTGCCTGCAGTTCGAGTCACTGCACTATAGAAAGGATGCAATTGCACTAAAAAGAGGCGTAGGGGATTAGTTATGGGGAATGATGGGATACGTTGGGCTAGTTTTCCCAAAAGCAAAGGAGTCTGAGGTGTGACCTGATAAAAGTATACTGTATAAGATTGACAGGCATACAGAGTATGTCAGTGAGGTTCTATAATCAGAATGAAATTTATTATCACTGACTTGTAGATGGTGACATTTGTTGCCTTGCGGTAGCAGTACATTTTGAAGACAAAAATTACACTTAAATCAAAACACACTGCAAAAAAAGATACTGTGTTAATGTATTCATGGACCTTCAGAAATCTGATTGCAGGATAGAAGAAACTGTTCCTGAATCATTGAGTGTGAGTCTTCAAGTTTCTGTACATCCTCCCTGGTGTTACTAATAAAAAGAGGGCACATCCCAGGTGGTGGTGGTCCTTAATGATGGACGCTGCCTTCCTGAGACTACCTTTTGAAGATGTCCTCAATGTTGTGCCATGGAGTCTGGCTGAGTCTACAACCCTCTTGAGAGGGTTGGAGCCTCCACCACAAATCTGTAGAAATTTGCAAGGGATTTTGGTGGCATAACCAATCTCCTTTAACTCCTAATGAAGCAGAGCAGCTGCTGTGCCTTCTTTGTGACTACATAAATATATTTTGCCCAGGAGAGAGATCTGTAATTTCCCTGTACTACCGTCTGTACTACCTGCCATTTCTGCGATATCCTGAAGAATTCAGCAAACTGGACAACCGAGAATCAGTTACAGATACAGCAGCCATTGCTGGAGTGGATTTGGGCCTGGATCAAAGTGGTGGGGCCCAGGTACGATAAAGAAAAACAAATCGATGTTTGGCTAATTTAATAGCAAAGTCAGATTAAAAAGATCGAGATATTAAGGCCAAGGGCGAAGGACAAAGCTCACTACACTGTAAGGTTTACTTGCCTCAGCGCTGAACTGACTCGACTGCTGGCTCCGTGGCTATGGACTCACTTTCAGGGACACTGCGGTTTATGTTCTATGTGTTAGTTATTTACTTTTATTGTTTGCACAACTTGTTCTCTTTTTTTCCACACATTGCGTTGTTGTGTGGGTTTTTCTTAACAGGTTCTATTGTGTTTCTTTGTTTTGTGCCTACAGCAAGATGAATCTCAAGGCTGTATACAGAAGAGAGAATTTAGAGAACTGGGCAGAAAGCTGAAAAACATGACCTCCAGGATAGTAATTTCTGAATTGCTACCTCTGCCATATGCTAGTGAGGGTAATAACAGGATGATTTGCCAGATGAATGCGTGGCTTAGAAGCTGGAGCAGTGGGTAGGGCTTCAGGTTCTTGGATCATTGGGATCTCTTCTGGGGAAGGTATGACCTGTACAAAAGGGACAGGTTTCACCTGAACGAACCCGAGGGGTCCAATATTCTCGAGGGCAGGTTTGTTAGAGTTGTTGGGGAGGGTTTAAACTAATTTGGCAGGAGGGGGTGGGAAATGAAATGAAGAGACTCAAGAAAGGATGGATGGTTAAAAAAAACAAAGATAAGTGTGCAGTCAGACTGTCTGGGAGGTTAGGCAGAAGATAGGACAAAATTGCAACCAGCAGGGTAACTATCAGTGCATTAGGGATGCAAAAACAAGGAGAGTAGCAAATATAGTAGTGTTATATCTCAATGCATGGAGTATAAGAAATAAGGTGGATGATCTTATGGCACTATTACAGATTGTCAGGTATGATATTTTGGCCATCACTGAATCATGGCTGAAGGATGGTTGTAGTTGGGAGCTGAATGTCCAAGGTTACACATTGTACTGGACAGATAAGAAGATAGGCAGAATGGGTGGCGTGGCTCTGCTGGTTAAAAAAAATGGCATCAAATCAGCAGAAAGATGTGACATAGGATTGGAAGATGCTGAATCTTTGTGGGTTAGGTTGAAATTGCAAGGGTAAAAGGACCCTGATGGCAATTATATATAGGCCTCCCAACAGTAGCTGGGATCTAGACCACAGATTACAATAGGAAATAGAAAAGGCGTGTCAAAAGAGTAATGTCATGATAGTCGTGGGAGATTTTAACATGAAGGTCAATTGAGAAAGTCAGGTTGGTAATGGATCTCAAGAGAGTGAGTTTGTTGAATGCCTATGAGATGGCTTTCTAGAGTATTTTGTTACTGAGCTTTGAGGGGATCAGCTATACTGGATTGGATGTTATGTAATGAACTGGAGGAGATTAGGGAGCTTAAGGTAAAAGAACCCTTGGGAGGCAGTGATCACAATATAATTCAGTCCAACTTGAAATTTGATAGGGAGAAAGTAAAGTCTGACATAGCAGTAATTCAGTGGAGTAAAGGAAATTACAGTGGTACAAGAGAGGAGTTGGCCAAAGTAAACTGGAAAGAGATGCTGGCAAGGATGACAGCAGAGCAGCAATGGCATGAGTTTTTGGGAAAACTGAGGAAGGTGCAGGACAGATGCATTCCAAAAATGAAGGAATACTCAAAAGGCAAAATAGTATAACCGTGGCTGACGAGTAGTCAAAGTTAATGTAAAAACAAAAGACAAAGCAAATTCACCACTCTCTGGCTAAAGAAATTCCCCCTCATCTGTTCTAAAAGGACACTTCTCTATTCTGAGGCTGTGTCCTCCAGTTTTAGACTCTCCCACCATAGGAAACATCCTCTCCAAATCCCTCTATCAAGGCCTTTCACCATTCGATAAGTTTCAATGCGGTCACCCCTCATTCTTCTGAATTCTAGTGAATACAAGCCCAGAGCCATCAAACACTCTTCATATGACAAGCCATTCACTCCTGGAATCATTTTTGTGAACCTCCTTTGAACCCTCTCCAGTTTCAGCACATCCTTTCTAAGATGAGGGGCCCAAACCTACTCAAAATATTCCGAGTGAGGCCTCACCAGTGCTTTATAAAGTTTCAACATTACATCCTTGCTTTTTATGTTCTAATCCTTTTGAAATCAATGTTAACATTGTATTTGCCAATTTAATTGGTTTGGCACAACACTGTGGGCCACAGAGCCTGTTCCTCTGCTGTACTCCTGATTCTATGTTCTCCTGATTATGTACCCAATACAAAAACAGAGTCCAAAGCCTTTGTTGTCCTAGAGGCAAATATGTTTACCAGTGAACCAAGCTGACAGACTTTTTTTTATAGTCATACAGTACATGACAGAATTATGAAAATGGTGTTAATGCCTTGGAAACCAAATAACACAAAGAGATTTGCCGCAAAAGAGGTGCACTGCTGGTTGTCGCACCCTCTAGTGGCTTTTTATAGGATCAAAACATTGGCTTTACGGAGCTCTTTATATGGCTCCACTTTAAACAATGACCCATTCTTCCAAATTAAACTAGCAGTAGCCTGTTTGAAGCACTTCATGTTCATCCCAATATTTGCCTTGTGCTTAGACAATGTTAGCCATCATCTTTGCTATCTCATTCATCATATATTAGGTAAGAATATGATGAGGCTATTTCTCAACTCTGAACCATATATATTCTGATAAGTTAATGTGGCCGAAAACATTGTTGAAGTTCCTACCACCCATCCCACAATCACTTTGACCCACTACCATCAGGAAGGAGATACAGGAGCATTAGGACTAGGATTGCCAAGACTGGGTAACAACTTCTTCCCTCAGGCTGAGACTAATGAATACCCTGCCATCACCAAGATCACGAACTGTTTACTGCACCATTCACTGTTTACCCTGTGCTGTGCACTACGTGCATTTTGAATTACATTTAATGAACGTATTTGTGGTAATATTTTTAAGTGCTGTGTGTAATGTTCCTCTGGACCACATAACATGCATTGTTTCATTTGGTTGTATATATGTACAGTCAGATGACAAACTTGAACTTGTGTTTCCTGGAGAATCCCAAAAAAGACAAAACTACTCTAGAGTAAAATTCATATTTTAAACACAATAATATAAACAAAAGGTCATGCATAAAGTCAGATCATGGAGTAATGCAGCTTGGATATAAGCCCTTCGGCCCAACCAGTCTCTGCCAATTATAGGGTCCACCTAGCTAGTCCCAGTTTCCTGTGTTAGACCTATATCCCTCCAAGCCCACCTCTAGATGAACCTATCCAAGTGTTTCTTAAATAATACTACTATATCTGCCTCAACCACTTATTGTAGTTAGTACCATACTCACCACCCTCTGTGTGGAAGAAGTCCCTCAGGTCCCTTTTAAATATTTCCCTTCTCATCCTAAACCTACACATAGTTTACGACATCCTCTATCCCACAGAAAAGACTGTTATCTATAACTTTCATAATTTTAAACATTTCCATAGTCACCCCTCAATTCTCCTGCATCTGAGGAAAAAGACCTAGCCTAACTAACTTCACCCTATAACTCTAGACCCCTAACCCTGGTAACATCCTCATAAACCCTTTCTGTAAACTTTCCAATTTCCAAAGAAGGTACATTTTGAAAGGAAGATAGATCTCAAAATCTTCAATGTCATTTCATTGATCCTATAGAAACTCTTAACTTTGACAATAGAGAAGGTTGAGAGGAAGTTTACGAGAATGATCCCAGGAATGAACGGGTTAACGCATGATGAGCAGTTGAAGCTTTGGACCTATAGTTGCTGGAGTTCAGAACAGGGGTTCCCAACGTAGGGTCCATGGATTCATTGCTTAATGGTATTGGTCCAAGGCATAAAAATAGGTTGGGAGCTCCTAGTTCAGAAGAATGAGGAGATTTAATTTAAACCTATTGAATATTGAAAGGCCTAGAGAGAATGGATGTGGAGAGAATGTTTCCTATAGTGATCTGGAACCATAGGGCAGTCTCAGAATAGAAGGATGGCACTTGAGAACAGATGAGAAAGAATTCCTTTAGCCAGAGGGTTGTGAATCTGTGGAGGCCAAGTCATTGGGTATATTTAAAGCAGAGGTTGATGAGTTCTTGATTAGTCAGGGTGTCAAAGATTACGGGAAGCAGGCAGAGAATGGGGTTGAGAGGGACAATAAATCAGCCGAGATGGAATGCAGAGCAGACTTGACAGGCTAAATGGTCTAATTTGCTTCTATGCCTTATGGCCTAACATCTGTAGTAATTTAAAGACCCAAACTCTTCTACAGGTGAAACCTGACCTGAAGGAATTTCACATCATTAAGCAAAGTCCTTTGCAGTAAACAAAAGTGGCTTAGCTGAAACCCATGTTCTGACAGAATAAGAACATTAATCACTGCCTCTGGGAAATCTGAGTGATGTTAGAGTTGTTTGGGAGGAAAAGGGCTGGTTAGAGGTGTTTCGTAAATTAAAGCAGTTGTTACAACTACCAAGCACATGCCAGCACTTTTCTCAAGCATCATTCATCCTGCACTCTACAGATGAACAATTCATCAGGTCCACACTTCACCATAAACAGAGCAACACAAACAAAATGCTAGAGGAACTCGGCAGGTCAGGCAGCATCACCATTGTTAACTTGGCTTAGATAAAATTGAATCTTAATGGGAACATTGGTCATCAGGTTAAGACAGGGAGGAATAAAAAGATAATCAATATAACATTGGTTTGGAAATCAGCCAAACCCGTCCCATTTGAGAAATGTCACTCAGAGTAAATAGAACCAAAACAGAGTTATTACGCTAGATTTAGATAAAAGGGAAGTCACAACCAGATGATGCATGAAGGTTCCAAACAATTTGCTTCAATTTTGATTTGACGCTTCCATAGAGCATTGACAAGAGTTTAATTAATTATTTGCTTGCATCATACACTGGGGTGCTCTCTTCAGTTACCGGATGAGGTAACTGTAGCCTTTGGCCAGGAGCAAATGTCATCAAGTAATGCCCAACCTTCATGGTGTTTCCATCCTTAGCCACTACACTCTCCAGTTGGCGAGTCAGCAGTGGTGGCCAAATCACTGCCCATCTGCTAACGACTTCCAGCTCAACGCCTCTTGCTTGCTCCATATCCAGCAAGAGGATCTTTCTGCTTCCTTCCCCATCCTGCAAGCTGGTTGGTTCTTGCTCTGTTCATCAAGATCTCAGCACAAACAGCAACCTCCATGCTGACCTTGCCTGGAACCCTCTACTGCCGATCTCCACAAGGAATAGCCACGCCTGCCATCCTTTGTCCCTGCACTCCTGAACTAAGGACTGTTACTTCAGGGCCTTCCCCTCGTGAGCCTACTCACATCCTTCCTCCTGTGGTACTGTGAGCTCCACCAGGATGATTTTCTTGCCTTCAGTGGACCACAGTACGATGCCTGGTCAAAGTGTGATTTGCACAACCTCCGGGAACTATAGCTTCCTCCCCATATCGACCCTCATCTCCCATGATTTGGCAGACCGCTGCAGATCGGATTTAGGCCTCTTTGATATGACTGGTGTGGCCCTCTCTTTGATGAAAATGACTGCCCTGTTTGCCTCTCTGCCAGTTGGTCTCTTTCAACACCTGCTCCAGTGCATCAGCAAAGGGCAGCAAGACTTTATCATGGCACCACCTATACCGTCCTTGTGTTAAAGCTGTTTTGCATCCTGACAGTATGTGTGCCATTGAACCCCGCTGACCACAAAGCTTGCAATTAGGGTCCTCTCTCAGCCTCCATGTGTCAGCTGTAATGGTGTAGAGAGAGTGTCCTAACCAATTTTGTCAATCTTCAGCCACTCTTCAGTCTGCTTTAGTGTCAGTGATGTTGGCGCTGTCCGCCATAGCAACATTAAACCACTTTCAAAGACACTTTAGATTACATTAGATTCAACTTTGTTATTGTGCCAAGTACAGATCCAAAGCCAATAAAATGCAGTTAGCATCTAACCAGAAATGCAAAAAATAGTGTTATTTACAAAATAACTGCGAATAAAAAGTAAGTGCTACAGTACACAAATCTAAAATTATCGAGACAGTAGAATATGGATGCAATACTGCTTAGCACTGTGATGTGAGGTTCAGCAGGGTCACAGCCTCAGGGAAGAAGCTCTTCCTATGCCTGCTGGTGCGGGAGCAGAGGCTCCTGTAGTGCCTACTGGATGGGAGGAGAGCAAAAAGTCCATTGTTAGGGTGAGATGCATCCTTGATAATGCTTTTCGCTCTGCCCAAGCAGCGTTTACTGGGTTGTCCTCTATGGATGGAATGATTTCTCCCTGTACTTGAAGACTGAACTTGCTAGTAGCCTTGCTCTTTTTGATCACCATTCATCTGGACTTCCTGGCCTTGAAGGTTATTCTAGCCCAGGTAGCTACGTTGTCCAAGGTTTCCAATACCCATCTTGCTTGGACTGGGTTACAGTGATTACTGTAATCTCATCCATGAACCCCCGTATTGCAGGTTGTCGGATGCCGAGCTCCAACACTGGGCTTTGGGTTGCGCCTGCTGCTGCTGATACAAGGAAGTTCATACCCATGACAAACAAGATGGGGGAGATGGTAACACCAGGTTGCAACCCCTTTTTGGAGGTTTTGCCATCCAGTGATAAAATAGGCTGAAGTGAAGTGTAGCTTGAATCCTCCTAGGTAGCTGGTGATCATGTCTCACCTTACTGGTGGGACATGATAGTGGCCCAGGCCAACCTGGATGAGGATGTGTGGAATTGATCTGTAGGTGTTGGCTAGGTTTAACCAGACGACTGTTAAGTTGCGTTTCTTCCGCCTGACCTCGCAGATCAATTGGCTGATTATTGAGGTGTGGTCAAGGCACCCAGAAAAACCCAGGATGCCACCTTTCTGGATGGATGTGTTGATATAGTGTTTCTCCATTAAGTAGGGGGTCAGCCTTCTCGCAAGCACTGAGAAGAATATCTTGCACTCCACACTAGGGAGGGAGATTGTCCTAAACTGGGTGATTGTGGAAGAATCTTGTTCCTTGGAAACAATGCATCCTTCAGCCATTTTCCAGCTTGGAGGAATACAGCGTTTGGTCCAAATCTTTCTCATTATTTTACACAACCTCCTGAGGAATTTTGGGCATTTCTTGTATACCTTGTAGGGTATACCACATGGTCCTGGGGCAGCAGATAACTTTGCTCTCTTGATGTTATCCTGGACTTCCTGTCATGTGGGCTCTGCCATGTTCAGCTCAGTAGCTGGGATTCTTGGTTGGGGGACTTTTGGATTAAATTCTAGTCCCTGATTCCTACAGGGATCACTGTGGTGATTCCTGCAGAAATTTTTCTACCTCCTGCTTTGAGCTGATTTAGGTGCCAAATTTTTGCTGGCTGAAAAGAGCCCCAGTGAATCTGAATGGGTTTTTAACAAACTGTGTTCTCCTTCTCTCTTCTTCACTTTCACAGCTGTTCCACCTACTGAGCTTGCGCGGTTATTCCTGCAATTTGCTGGTTATATCTTTAACTCCTTCTTTTTCGTCAATTGAACTTTTTTTGAATTGTTTGTTCACGGTCTTTATTTCACTTCTACGTGGCAAATCTCCCTTTTCCTCCTGTTTGATTGCCATGATGGTTCAAGGTCCCTTTTCTTCTTCCTTGGGCCGAATCACTCTTTAGCAAAGTTGAACACATTAGATACGAGGGAGTCGATTTTCCTGCACACAGATCCTGCCAATGTAGCTTTGAAGATGCAATCCTGGTCATCATCAAACTGCTTCCAAGATGCACTGTCCGATGACCTAGGCCATCTGATCCTCTTTCCTTGATGAATGGATTAGGGTGCCATGGGGCACTCACGTGGTCCCTTTTTTGACATGGAGGGGGTGCAGGGCAACTTAGCTGCAGGGAGATCTTCAGCTCTGTTGGGTGCTTCCTAGCTGGCATTCTCCATCTCACCAGATGTTGAGTCCATGTGTTGCATTTGAGTTGCCTTCGTTCCACAGCTGGACCTGCCTTAGTACATCTTGAGGCCTTTGATTTTGCAGATTTGCCTCCCCAGTCATTGTTGTTTGCTTGAACCTTCTCATTATTATACTTCCAGTCCTGGCCATTGCCATTATGTCCATCCTATTGATTCTCTCATCTGCAACCCCACCCCAGGAGACTCTGGGGGTATTGCATAATTAATACAGCGAAATGCTGGCAGAACTCAGCAGGTTAGGCAGCATATATAGAAAGAAATAGGGTCAACATGCCAAGGCCCTTCCTGGACTATTAGGGTGTTCAATTCAACATAAAGTCAACATAGAATAAAGCACAGCACAGAAACAGACCCTTTGATCCACAATGTTGTGCCAAACCAATTAAATGAATACTCAAATGGTCAACTTAACTAATCTCTTCTGCCTACACAATCTCTTCTATTTCCCTCGCATTCATGTGTCTATCCAAACATCCCTTAAAAGTTCCTACGTATCCGTCTCTACCAAAATACCAGGCAATATATGCCAGACATTCACTCCACTCTCTGTAATTAAGTAATTGGTAATCTTGCCCCTCACGTGTCCTTTGAAATTACCCACTCACCTTAAATGCATGCCCCCCTCATATTTCAACCCTGGGAAAAAGATACTGCCCGTCTACTCTATCTGAACAGTTGCATGAATTCTACTCAAAACTAGCATCACTGAAGCATATTTTTCTTTTATTTTTATGAAAAAATGCATCAATAAGAGGTAGAGTGAATGTATGCACTGGCAAATGAATTCTCTGTCATAAAAATTAAACATGATCACTTAGAAACAAAAGTACAGTAGGAATAAGGTATACTTGATATGAAACAATTTTTTTTGAGGGTCAGAAACATAACCAAGGTATTTTCTAATATTATAGCCCTTTCCCATGCAGTAGCTCTTCAATCATGCCTTCATAAAGCAACGAACCAAAAGCACATATTGATTTAGTGATTCATGTCTTCTTTAAGTCTTTCTTCAGCTGATCTACATGGACTCTATTTGAAGGCACATTTGTTTGATTTTCCCCATGACCATTGCTGTCCGAGTTTTGTGAACATTTAAGAGAACTCTTCATTTCTTAGAATTTGCCCCCTTGCATCCCTCCAATCCCAATGATGACTCCCTGTTCTTGAATTGTCTATATTATCATTACTCCTCTCACTTTCCAAAATGTTTTTAAAAATTTACTACCACCAACCTTTTTTGTTATGTCTTGTTATCGCCCTACTTGTCTCTGTCACAACTATCAGTCCACACTCTAGGGAAGCACCATGTGGCATTTGGCTACGATAGATCAGTATCACAAATGGAAGTTGTAATTATGTAAAAATATTGGATTCTAAAGTGATTATATAAGACCATAAGACACAGGCACAGACTAAGTCTATTTGGCCTACTGAATCTGCTCTCCTATTTCATCATGGCTGATTTATTACCCCTCTCAATCCCATACCCTTTTAACGCTTTTACTAATCAAGAACCTATCAACCTCACCTTTATTTAATGACTTGGCCTCCATGGTTGTGGGCAATAAATTCCAGATTCACCTCCCCCTATATTCTAAAAGGACATCCTTTTATTCTGAGGCAGTGCCCTCTGGTCCTAGGCTCCCCCACTATAGCAAACATCCCCACATCCACTCTATCTAGGCCTTTCAGTATTTGATAGGTTTCGATGAGATCCCCCTTTATTCTTCTAAACGTCAGCGAGTACAGGCCCAGAGCCATCAAACACTCCTCCTACGTTAACCTTTTCCATCCCAGAATCATTTTCATGAAATTCCCCTCGACTCTTTCCAATGCTAGCACATTTCTTCTTGGATAAGGAGCCCAAAAAGGCGCTCAATACTCCAAATGTATCAATAAAAAATTGGAAATGCTGGATCTGACCAATGCTTTACAAAGCATCAGCATTACATCCTTGCTTTTGTACTCTAGTCATCTCAAAATGGACAGAAGATACAAAAATCTGAACATGCATACCACCAAGCTCAAGGACAGCTTCAACCCATAAGACCATAAGACATAGGAGCAGAATTAGGCCATTCAGCCCATTGGGTCTGCCTATATAATGTTCCATATTAATTTCAGGTTAAGTTCAAAATATATAAGTGAGGAAATTGGTCACATCAAACCTGAAGGATGAGGACTAAAAAGAGAACTGCAGGGAGCACTGATTAGCTCACACAACATCTGGCTCCAACCTGGTGCCTAACCTTACAAGTGTTTCCAGCATTTTCAATTTTTTATTTCAGATTTATAGCATCTTCAATTTTTTTTTGTTGATTTTCAATTAGGAATGTGACACCCCTTAATTCTTGCAAAGAGAAAAACTATTTGATTTCAATGACAAATTCCTAAAATCAATTTATTAATTGTATTCCCCTCCATTGATGCTGCCTGACTTACTGAGTCTCTCCAGCATTGTGTGTGTTGCTCAGATTACCAGCATCTGCATAACCTCTTGTGTTTATTAAATTTAACTATAGTTGCACTACATACTGCTAGAAGTTTTCACTATGAGATGATCAAGATATGAATTCCCACAGAATGGACTGATTCCCACACAAGTGACAAGCACCAGTGGCTGAATTGGTCAATAACTCAGTTGTACGGATAGAATTTGCTGGGTGATCGATCAAAATTGATCTCCTGAATGTCTTGTGCAAATTCTGTTAAGGCAGCAAGAACCCCAACATTGCTTCTGGTCTCAGGTAAACAGAGTCCAATAATGTATCCTTGTCCCCAGTAAAAAGTTACCTCTCGTGAGTGTCATGCGAGGGATGTTTAAACTGATTCCTATCACAATCTAAAAATCACAAACCTAACTGACATAACATTGTAATGTTATCTTCCACAAGAAGGACGTACAGAAATGTGAAAACAGTGAATGGGAAGGAATGGGTGATTCAAACAAAAAACCGTATCATGGCTATTAACCTTAACAAACAGGCCACTCAGCCATCTCAAGCTTGTTAAGTCAACCCAACAGATCGAGGTTGATATGTACTTTATTACTGACAGCAAGATGGAATTTGCTGATTTCAGAAATGTCGTTAAAGCCAAAACTAACTTTCACATGAATGAACACACACGTTAATTTTTTAAAGAGATGATATGTTGAAGTTGTATAATATTGGTGAGGCCTAATTTGGAGCATTGCATGCAGTTCTAATGGAAAGATATCTATTGTCCGCTTTTGCACACTGGTTCAAAATCCATGTTGGTCTGGTCTTTCATTGATTCTATTATGGCTATTATTCTATTATGGATTATTGATTATCCCTGCAAGAAAATGAATCTGTTGTATGTGGTGACATATATGTACTTGTTTTTGAGTAAGATTGAAAGAATACAGAGAAATTTTGCAAGGATGTTACGAAGACTTGAGAGCCTCAGTTATTTATTTATTTAGAGATGCGGTGTGAACTACGCCTTTCCGAACCTTTGATCCACGCTGTCCCAGCAATCCCCGATGACCCCGATTTAACTCTAACCTAATCAGAACAATTTACAATGACCAATTAATCTACCTGGTATATCTTGGACTATGGAAGGAAACAATAAGGAAAGGTTAAATATGTTAGGACCTTATTCCTTAGAGCATAGGAGAATAAGAGGAGATTTGACAGAGGTATACAAAATTTCACGGAGTATAGATAGGGTAAATGCAGACAGTTGAGTGAAACTAGAACTAGGGGTCATGGGTTAAAGGTGAAAGCTAAAATGCTTAAGGGGAACATGAGAGAGAACTTCTTCACTCAGAGGGTGGTGAGTGTGGAACCATCTGCCAGCAGAAGTGGTGGATATGGGTTCAATTTCATATATTTAAGAGAAATTTGGATAGGTACATGGATGGGAGGGCTGTGGAGGGTAATGGTCCAGGTGCAGGTCCATGGTACTAGGCAGATTAACAGTTTGGCACAGACTAGACGGACCGAAGGGCCTGTTCCTGTGCTGTAGTGTTCTATATTGACAAATCTTAAACCTGTTTGGGAAATCAAAAATCTGTATCCAGAACCATGAAAAAAATAACACCACAGTTCTAGCAGTTTCCCTTCACACAACCACCATGTGTTACAGTGACATGATCGCACTTCTTTTGCATAATTAAATATGACTAGCTGAAAAGTGACTTGGCTGGAACTTTAGAATTAATGAACCTGGCAGTCCACATTAGAGCTTCTGAAACAAGAAATAGGAATGGAATGTTACAATCAAAGCACTTCCATTATACGCTCACTGTATAAATACGTTAACTACGCCATACCTGCATACTCAGAGCCATATTTACAAACAATAGCTTCATATTCTGAGTTTTCACATCCTTCAGTATTCAACTTTCCTCAAGTATCTATCCCTATTGATAGATTTTCATATCTAGCGTGAGACAACACACTTCCTTAAGAACCATACACACAAAATGCTCAGCAGCTCAGGGAGGAGGGAAATGAACCAAAATTTTTATTTACTTTTATTTTAGATAGGCCCTTCCAGCACTTCAAGCCATGCCGCCTCAGCAAACCTCACAGTCTCGAACAACCCTAATCTAATCATGGGACAAGTTACAATGACTAGGTACATCTTTAGACTATGGGAGAAAACTGAAGCACATGGTGAAAACCCGCACATTCCATGGAGAGGACATACAAAGTGGTTCCTTAACAGACTGGCACTGAAATTTAACTCTGGAACGTCCCGAAGAAAAAGCATTTCAGGATGTACATTGTATACATTTCTCTGACATTAAATGTATCTTTGAAACCCTTGAGCTGTAATAGCATTGCACTAACCTCTACACTACCATGGCACCATTGACTGTTTATTTCCCCCACAGAGATGGTCTAACCCAGTGGTTCCCAACCACCAGGCCCCAAAGATGTGCTACCGGGCCACAAGGAAACGACATGATTTGCCAATATGAAACGATACGAGTCCGCTGCACCTTTCCTCATTCCGTCACTCATTGTTGAACTTGAACACCCCCCCCCACCCCGTCGGCAAGAATATCATCAATATTAAACTGGTCCGCGGTGCGAAAAAATTTGAGGACCCCTGGTCTAACCCACTGGGTTCTTTCAGCATTTTGTGTACATTGCTCCCGATTTCAAACACCTATAGTCTCTCGCATCTCTTTAGGAACTGCAAAGTGCAGAAATATTTCTTGCAATCACTTTTAAATAATTTCCCTGAATGTTAGATTTGAGATATCTACATTCTGGACTTCCCTATTAGTAAGGGTGTTGTTCAATATCAGCCTACCAATTCACTTCATTGTTTTCAATTGAACAGGCATACCCTTGATTATGTAAGAGTTCCTGAGAACTGTAGACAAGCGTATTACTCCACAAGTTGGAAACAGCCATTTTCTTTAGCTACTATGTGATATTACTGTACATACATTCTACACCCTTTCATTTCATTAAATAATCCCACTAAAACTACCCAAAACTAAACTGTCCTGATGAAGGGTCTCAGCCTTGAAATGTCAACTGTTTATTCATTTCCACAGATGCTGCCTGACCTGCTGAGTTCTCCCAGCGTTTTGTGCATGGTGCTCTGGATTTCCAACGCCTGCAGAATCTCTGTTCAGAATTAAACTTAATAGCATACAGTATTAAGCAATTAAATTAATATCATGAAAGATTTTATGATTATTCACTTGAAAATGCTTTACAAATGTAGGGAAGAATTTTCATAAAGTTGGATTTTTGTAAGCCAAATCATGTGCAACTCATCTTCAAAAGGTAATGCCTCAAAAAGGTGGCATCCATCATTAAGGACCTCCATTATCCAACACATGCCCTCTTCTCATTGCTACCATCAGGGAGGAGGTACAGGAGTCTGAAGGCACACTCTCAACACTTCAGGAACAGCTTCTTCCACACGACCATTAGATTTCTGAATGGCCAATGAACCCATGAATGCTACCTCAATATTTTTTTTTATTTTTCTCTTTTTGTACTACTAAATAAATATATTTCTTTAACTAGAGACCACTCACCCTGAAGTCCGGTGCTGATCCCACTACACCACCAGTTGTCTAATTTCTCATTGTAACTTGTTATTATGCATTGTAATGTACTGCTGCTGTAAAACAACAAATTTCACGACCTTTGCCAGTGATATTAAACCTGATTATGGATTTCAGCCCCATTATCTTAGATGTAAAAATGAAAACCATTCAAAATATAACACAACCCATCATTCTTCAGCATTTTTGATGCTTTCCCTAATAATCTCAGCTCTTCCTATGTCTAACTGAGCACTCTTCATATTTATTTTGCCTGAGTATGAAATTTATATAATGGGTTATTATCACACAAGCAATACTTCTAAACTACACAATTATAGCCAATATCCAAAAAGACAAAAAATAATATACATTCTGCAAATGTTAAAAGGAAAAGCAATTGTGATGGATCTTATGGTCTATACCTGAAGTAATTTGCCTTTACTGGTATTAGCTACCAATTTTCCAATTACTTTTTCACCTTTTCTCGGATCAAGGTGAGGTCTGTTAATTTCCCCCACTGAAAAAATTTTTCTTCCTTTGTTCTAAACCTATGAGAAAACCCACCAATCCATGGTGTTTGCATCTAAGATAGCTTTTAACACCAAGTAACTGGAAAATTGTGTGTGTTGCTCTAGATTTCCAGCATCTACAGAACCTTTTGTGTTTACCTTAAATTGTTTTGCTCATTTGCTTCTCAACAGATTTATTTCATTATTATTATTCAGAAATACAGCATGAAACAGGCCCTGGCAGCCCAATGAGCCGCAGCACCCAGCAAACCAACAATTTAACCCTAGCCTAATCACAGGACAATCTACAATGACCAATTAACAGGTACATCTTTGGACGGTGGGAAGAACCTGGAGCATCTGAAGGAAACCCACGTGCACACAGAAATGATGTACAAACTTTCTTACAGAGAATGCCGGAATTGAACTCCAAACTCCAATGCCCCGAGCTGTAATAGCATCACACTAACTGCTACTACGGTGCCCAAATTTTATTGCTTAAATAAATTGTTCCCTCACTTTTACATTATTTTGTTCCCCCCACTTTTAATACATTTCCATCTACTGTTCCTTCTAGCAATATAGTTTCCTCAGACTTAGTTTAACACTACAAGTACCAAGTACTCTTTCAAGAGCTTTGTTATTTTTTTGAGTCTAACCACCATGTAGCACAATCCTATTCTCAGGTACATGTCCCAAAATACTGGCTGATTTTGTTTTCCATTATTAACCTAGCCAAACGCAGTTAACGCAATCCAGCTAGGAATGCAACAATTTTTCCACCAGCTTTCCTGAGTACTGCACAATGGAAATCATACCCGAACCAGGAAGCCTAGTCTAAAAGATCAGCCATTTTGTACCAAGATGAGATGACATTTCTTCCTCACACAGTTGTGAATCTTTTGTTATTCTCCAACACAACAGTCTGTGGATGCTTAGTGACTGTGATAGACAGATTTTCAGACACTTTATGAATCAAAAGATAGAATCTATATAGACTATTCCCACTTCTATCTTTATCTTAGATGCAGAAAAAGCAACCCATCCAAAAGAAACACGAGAGATTCTGCAAATGCTGGAAATCTAAAGTAACACAAAAAATACTGGAGGAACTCAGCAGGCCAGGCAACATCTATGGAAAGGAAAAAACAGTTGACATTTTGGGCCAAGACTCATCAGTCCTAATAATAAATGCTGACTGTTTATTCCTCTCCATAGATGCTACCTGACCTGCTAAGTTCATCCAGCATTTTGTGTATGTTACCCATGCAAAACATTATGTAAACTATCATTCAATAGCATTTTGATGCTTTCAGAATCAGTCAGGTTTAATATCACCAGCATATGTTGTGAAATTTGTTAACTTAACAGCAACAGTACAATACATGATAATATAGAAAAAATAAGTAAATCAATTAAAGTATATATATGTGTATTAATTAGTTGAATTAAAAGTAGTGTAGAAATGATGAAGTAGTGAGGTAATGTTCATGGGTTCAATGTCCATATAAAAATTGGATGGCAGAGGGGAAGAAACTGTTCCTGAATAGCTGAGTGTGTACCTTCAGGTTTCTGTACAATGAAAAGAGGGCACATCCTGGGTGATAGGGGTCCTTAATGGACACCCTTATAATCTCAACTCTATGAACAACACCTCAGAGCTAGTACGAAATTTATATAATGGGCTATTGTAACACAAAACAATACTAAATTACATGATTACAGCTGATCTGAAATGAAGATAGAAAATAATGCACAATTGTCTTCAAATGTAAAGATCCTATATGTGGAATGTTCATTTTGCAATAATCACACACACACTATTCAACAGAATTTCCTACAGTATTCTGGTTCAAGTGGAACTGTTAACAAGCAACAGCGCAACACAGTCATTATCACCTCAAAGTGACTCAACTTCATCAAGCATCATCAACAGGTTTCTATTAACAATTTAGTAAAGGTGATGTCACAACAGATTGAACTGGAGGATCGTGTTTATATAAATAGCATAAAATAGAGCACTGATTAAGCAGCTTGTTTTCACCAGGAAGAATGACATTTTGTAGAGCCTTGATTTGATTTAGAAATGTTTGCCTGGGCGAGGAGGCGGAGTTTGAAGAGGTCATGTGGAAAAGGCAAAGAATACACAAAACCATACTGTAAGCACCAACACGAGTTATGCATATTTTAAAGATACAGTAAACAAAATTAAATGAATGGAAAAGAACAACATCCAGAACACAGGGCGGGAAATGTGAGGGACGCAAAACAAGACAGCGCAAGATGGCGATCAGAGATAAAACAAAATAAATAATATATATATTTTTATTTTTTTTTGCATTACTTTTAACAGGAAGTCTCATGAGGTGCATGCGCATGCGTGATGTTAAAAGGCGCCTGAAAATGGCAATTGGTTTTCGATTCATTTGTAATCCGTTTATAAAATAAGTATTTTTGATGAGTCTGAGTGAGGGGGTAGATCGGGGAGGAGTTTTTATTCTGACGGCCGTGCAAACAATGCACGATTACCACACATAATAGGCATGAGGAGGGGGGGATGCTGGTGAGCCGTCTATTTACCTCACAATGACCATCTTGTGGCGTCTTTCCTGAGGAGATTTATTTTACCCTTACCCGATTTTTTATTTTCCAGCGCTTCTTCCAGCTCGGGGAAGGTGAATTCGGGCAGTTCCAGCGAGGCGCCATAGCGCTCGAGGAAAGAGCAGACAACGGCGAAATTGGGCTTGGAGGCCACCGCCGCCATCTTAATGTCGGAGGACTCGCCGACCTCCTCCGCTATCCCGGCGTGCAGCGCAGCCGAGCCCCGCTCACGAAAGGTTGGGGGTGGGGCAAACAGGAGGAATCCTCCAGCAGCCCGTCCTGCATCGCGCTGCCCTACCAGACGTTTGGGGAGCGCAATCAATCCGGGCTGCCGTTTCCGTGGCAACCGTTCCTTAGCTATCTCCTTCTTCCAGGTTAGCGAAGAAAACCCTCCCCCTCCTCCAGAAAAACGGCTTAAAACTGCATCCCAGAGCAGAAAGGAAATTGATTGTGTTTTGCTTTAGTGACTGAGTCATCTAAATAGGTGAGTCTGCTTCACAGATAAGGCCTTAACAAATTCAACCTAGGGTCAAGAGAAACACCAGAGCTAAAAAAATCAGAGTCAAGTTTAATATCACTGGGATATGTCGTGAAATTTGTTATTTTGCGGTGATATAATAAAAATTATGAATTACAATAATAAATATATCATTATCAGGTGCCATTCCCAGTTTGAACTTTGACTGCCATGGCCCACACACTCCTGTTTCGGGTCAAGTGGATCAATTCATTGGTATTCATTTCCAGTTCTCTGGCTGCTGTCTCCATCATCATTTGTCTTTGTCTTCCTCTTGCTTTCTTCCCTTCAATCTTTCCCATAATTACCGTGCATTCTAACTCCTCTTTCCTAATCACATGTCCAATGAAGTTACATTGCCTTTTCATGATCTCATACATTATTTCTCTTTTTGTGTTTGCTCTGTTCATGACATCCTCATTAGATATTCGTTTTGTCCATGATATTCTTTGCATCCTCCTCAAAAACCACATCTCTGCTGCTACAATTCGTTCCTCATGTTACTAGATATTGTCCAACATTCTGAGCCATATAACATAACTGGATAAACGTAACATTTCAGTACTCTCTGGCGGGTTGTCGTGCCTAGTTTAGTATTGGTCAATATACTCTTCAACTTTCTGCAGCATTTTTCTGATCTATGAGTTGGTTTATTATTGTCACATGTTCTGAAGTTCTGCGAAGACCTTTGTTTTCCATGTCATCAATACAGATCAAACATCTTATTGAGGTAATATAAGAAAAAAACAATAACGAAAGAAGAGCAAAATGTAATTCTTATCTTTAAGATGAAAGGTTAGCTTTATTTGGCACATATACATTGAAACATATCATTGGCTTCAACAACCAACACAGGCCGAGGATGTACTGGGGGCAGCCTGCAAATGTCGCCACATTTCCAGCACCAACTTAGCATATTCACAACTCACTAATCCTAACCCGTAGACCTTTGGAAATGGGAGCACCTGGAGGAAACCCGCACGATCAAGAGGAGAATGCACAAACTCCTTGTAGGCAGCCGCAGGAATTGAACCTGGGTTCAATGAGGAAGACTGTTGAAACATTTCAGTCAGTACCTGTAGGTATGTGACTGTTGAGGCCAAAGGATAGTATGGATAGATTTGAACCCGGGTTGCCTGTATGTAAAGTGTTGCGCAGAACAGTACGTTTCCGTGCCTCCACTTGGAGAACGCCTGTGCGTGACTTTGTTTAATGTGGGAAGGCTGATGTGGCAGCTACCACACAGTCCTTGACAGATCAGGATCAGGGTCCCGTGACTGACATGGAGTGTAATTCGACTGGGGACCCTTCACTGCTGCAGCCTTCCTCTGCCTTCACTGACGTTGTGATGTGTCACATCTTCTGCCATCCCCACTGTTGGATCACTCTTTGTCTGGAATCTCCCCTTTGACCTTATGGGTGACCCTACCTGGAACTATGCTCCAGACAGCATCACTCTTGGGATCACAGGAATTCCCGAGCCTCTCCGCCATATCCAAGATGACAATCTTCGGAGAAGTGGCAATTTTACACCCTTTCATTAAATCTACACAGTCATTTTTCCTTCAAGTTTATTATTGTCATGTGTGCCATGGTACAGCGAGAAGTTTGCCCTGTAAACTGTCCATACAGATTATTTCATTATAATAATGCATTGAGGCGTTACAAGGCAAACCAACAATAGAATACAGAATAGAGTGATGAAAAGTCCTGATGAAAGGCCTCGGCCTGAAACATCGAATGTTTATTCTCCCAACATAGATGCTGCCTGACCTGCTGAGTTGATCCAGCATTTTGTTTGTGTTGCTCAGGATTTCAGTAACATGCAGAATAAAGTGTTACAGTGGCAGAGCAAGTGCAGTGCAGGCAAACAGTAAGGTGGAAGTAGAGTGTGAAGTCAAGAATCCTTATCATTCAACAGTCTCATAAACGTTGCCTTTCAAACTCCAACACTACATCCCCATCGTGAGAGCTGGACAGGCTAGTCCCCTGCACAGTGGATGCAACAGATTGCAGAAGTTTTGATTAACTCCAACCATACCATTGACTTCAGAGGACAATGGAGACGGGAGGTCATCACTGACCTATATTCCACTGAGAGCAGAGGGCCTAACAACAACAACATTAACTTGGGATGGAAGCTGCCTTTCAGCCTGATGGTATGTGCTTTCAGGCTTTTGTATCTTCTGCCTGATGGGAGGGGGGAGAAGACATTATGTCAGGGTGAGTGTGGTCTTTGATTATTAGATTAGATTCAACTTTATTGTCATTGTGCCAAGTACAGATACAAAGCCAATGAAATGCAGTTAGCATCTGACCAGAAATGCAAAGAATAGTGTTACAGCTGGTCCCCGTTTTCCGAACGTTTGCTTTATGACACCTCGCTGTTACGAAAGACCTACATTAGTTACCTGTTTTCGCCTACAGAAGGTGTTTTCATTTTTACAAAAAATGGCAGTGCGCCCCCGAACAGCCAAGCTCCTCTCCCGGAACTGCATTCTAGCCGGTATTGCTTAAATATGTGCTTTATCTCGATTTATTTTGTGCATCCGTTAACAAGATGAGTTCTAAGGTGTTGGAAAAGCCTATAAGAGCTCGTAAGGGTGTTACACTTAACATAAAACTAGACATAATTAAGCGTTTCGATCATGGTGAATGAAGTAAGGACATTGTCCGGGCACTGAACTTGCCTGCATCCACCATTCGCACTATTTATACGCAGAGAGAAAGACTTTGAAAGCTGCCGATGTTACTGTTGGTTCTGCTCATAGCAAAGTGGTCTCTCTCAGTCGGCATTCAATAATGGATAAAATGGAAAGTCTATTGCTTGAGTGGATTGATGGGTGTACAAAGCGTGGTGTTCCGTTAAGTTTTCTTATACTTAAGGAGAAATCAGTCAGTCTTTTTAATAAGCTGAAACAGAAAGCACTGGACGATGGTGATGAAAGTGTTGCGAAAGTGGAATTTAAAGGTAGTCATGTGGTGGGCATGTGGCCAAGTGGTTAAGGCATTGGACTAGTGATCTGAAGGTCGTGAGTTCGATTCCCAGCTGAGGCAGCGTATTGTGTCCTTGAGCAAGGCGCTTAACCACACAGTGCTCTGCGATGACACTGGTGCCAAGCTGTATCGGCTCTTGCCCTTCCCTTGGACAACATCGGTGTCGTGGAGAGGGGAGACTTGCAGCATAGGCAACTGCCGGTCTTCCATAGAACCTTGCCCAGGCCTGCGCCCTGGTGAGTGAAGACTTTCCAGATGCAGATCCATGGTCTCACAAGACTAACGGATGCCTTAATTTAATTTAATTTAATTGAAAAGGTAGTCATGGGTGGTTTGATCGGTTTCTGAGGCAAGGGCAGCTCCATAGTTTAAGCAGTGGTCCCCAACCTCCGGGCCACGGACCGATACATTGCTGTGAAGAATGCAGGGGTGCAGCGGTAGTTGGGACGCACCCAGTACATCATTAAGAAAAAAGCCAAAATAAACAAGCTAATTAATTAGGTGCCACCCAGCACGTAAATGTTGGCCCAGATCAGAGGTGATTGCCGATTGTGTCAGGTGGTCATTCGTATAAGCAAGTGTTTAACTGTGATGAAACTGCAATTTATTGGAGTCTTCCTGATTCCGGTAAGTGAAACTACATACATTATATAGGCTGTGTATTTTTACGTGTTATTCGGTATGATTTGGCAGCTTCATAGCTTAAAGGTTACTGGACAGAGTGTTTCTGCCGAGAGTGCTTCCACGAGATTTTCGCTGCGCTAGACAGTGCTGCAGAAAAGTATTTCTACTTTATATAGGCTGTGTATTTATCATATCATTCCTGCTTTTACTATATGTTACCATTATTTTAAGTTTTATGTGCTACTTGGCATGATTTTGTAGGTTATTTTTGGGTCTGGGAATGCTCAAAAATTTTTCCCATATTAATAAATGGTAATTGCTTCTTCACTTTACGACATTCCAGCTTACGAACTGTTTCATAGGAACGCTGTACCTTCGGATAGCAGGGGAAACCTGTATTTACAAAATAACTGTGAATAAAAAGTAAATGCTACAGCACACAAATATAAAAGTACTGAGACAGTACAATATGGGTGCAATACTGCTTAGCGCTGTGATGTGAGGTTCAGCAGTGTCACAGCCTCAGGGAAGAAGCTCTTCCTGTGCCTGCTGGTGCGGGAGCGGAGGCTGCTGTCCCGCCTACCAGATAGGAGGAGAGTAAAAAGTCCATGGTTAGGGTGAGATGCATCCTTGATAATGCTTTTCGCCCTGCCCAGGCAGCGTTTATGGCAGATGTTCTCAATGATGGGCAATTGGGTGCCGATAATCCGCTGGGCAGTTTTCACCACACGCTGGAGTGCTTTGCGGTCCGATACGGGACAATTGCCATATCACACTGAGATGCAGTTGGTGAGTATGCTCTCAATGGTACAGCGGTAAAAGTATCCTGGGACAGAGGTGAGCTTTCTTGATGGTCTGCAGGAAATAAAGGCACTGTTGCGCCTTTTTGACCAGGATGGAGGAGTTCAGGGACCAGGTGAGATCCTTGGAAATGTGGACACCAAGGAATCTGAAGCTTGATACGTGCTCCACTACAGTTCCGTTGAAGTAGATGGGGATGTGAGTGTGGCTCCTAGCATGCCTGAAGTCCATAATGATCTCCTTGGTTTTCTGAGTGTTAAGGGCCAGGTTGTTGTCAGCACACCGCGCGGACAGGTGCTGGACCTCGTCCCTGTAGACCGTCTTATAATCCCCTCTGATCAGGCCAACCATCCTGGTGTCATCTGCGAACTTGACAATGGAGTTAGAACCATGTACAGGAACGCAGTCATAGGTGAAAAGGGAGTACAGAAGAGGGCTCAGCACACAGCCTTGAGGCACGCCGGTGTTCAGGGTGAGAGTGGAGGATGAGAGCTTGTCTAACTTAACTGATTGGGGTCTGTTAGTCAGAAAGTCCAAGGTCCAATTGCAGAGGGATGAGCTGATACCAAGCTGGCGAAGTTTGGCAATCAGCTTGGAGGGGATCACAGTATTGAATGCCGAACTAAAGTCAATGAACAACATTCTGATGTAAGAATTGGGGCTGTCCAGGTGGGTCACGGCAAAGTAAAGTTCCATGGAGATGGCTTCCTCTGTTGACCTGTTGGTGCGATAGGCAAATTGATGGGGGTCCAGGGTAGTGGGCTGACAGGATTTCAGATGTGATAGAACCAGTCTCTCAAAGCACTTTGCAATGATGGGAGTGAGCGCAACTGGGCGGAAGTCATTCAGGCCCGTGGCTGCTGCCTGCTTTACCAAAGCAGTAAAAGTGTAGACAGTGGGTGAAGGAGAGAGTGGTATCTGTGACGTGCTGAGCGGTGTCTATAACACTCCCCACTTTCTGACCGTGGGTGGATGAGGGGTATAGCAAGTCGTGATACAGTTCATCTGGATTCTCCAGTTCTGGCAACATCCTCATAAAATTTTCCATCCCTTCTGGTGGTAAGACATTCTTTTTCTGAGTTGACAGATGTCTCCTGGACAGTATTTCAGTACTAGCTAGTTACCCTATCAGAATCAGTTTTAATATCACTGGCATATGTCAGTGAAATTTGTTGTTTCACAGCTGCAATACTTTGCAATACGTAATAAAAATTATAAATTACAAAGATAACTATTTTTAAAATTAAATAAGTAGTGTGAAAAGAGAGCTAGATAAAGAAATATATATACAGGTAGTGTGCATGTACATTGTCCGTTCAGAGTTCTGAAGAAGCTGTTCCGGAAATATTGAGAGTGTATCTTCAGGCTCCTGTACCTCCTCCTTGATGGCAGTAATGAGAATAGGGCATGTCCTGGGCAATGTTGGGTAATTAATGATTGATAATGCCTTTTTGTGGGGTTACCTTTGAAGCTGTCCTGGATGGTGGGGAGGCTAGTGCCCATGATGGAGCTGGCAGAGTTTACAACTTTTTGTAGCTTTTCCTAATCCTGTGAAGTAGTCCGTCCATACCAGACGGTGATGCAACCAGTTAGAATGCTTTTCATGGTATATCTGTAGAAATTTGTAAGTGTCTTTGGTGTCATACCTAGTTTCCTCAAACTTAATTAAATCTACCCACTGTTATGCTTTCTAATGCCTAATCTCTGATGAGCTGAGATGGCAGGATTCCTCAGCAATGGGAACTTTCATAGTCTATACTCAATTCTATACTTGCAATCAAATGTATGTCCATCATAGTTCCTGAAATAGCAAAACAAATAAGAAAGGAAATACATTTTACAACATCTCATAATTTAAAGTAATCTCAAAAGGCTTTATAATCATTTAAATAGATTTAAATGTAATACAGCAATCACAGTATGCACTGCATGTTATTCTGTTGCAGAGATGGGGTTAAATAAACTTCGGCTTGGTCGGTGGGAAACACTTCCTTCCTCTTCAAAATATTCGAGCCGAAGGTCTCCCTGCATAGCCGTTTGCAGCAATAAATTCCACAGATTCACCACCCTCAGCTAAACAAAAGATAAATATTAGCTTTCTCTGTCACACATCCAGTAAAATGCATTGTTTGCATCAGTTCAATTCAGTGAGGATTGTGCTGGGTCAGCCGGCAAGTGTTACCACACTTCCATTGCTAACGTAGCAATTCTAATTTAATAACCCTAACTTGTCCGTCTTTAGAATGTGGGAGGAAGCCCATACAGTCACAAGGAGAACAAATAAACTCTTTACAGGCAGTCAACAGGAATTCTGCAGATGCTGGAAATTCAAGCAACACACATCAACGTTGCTGGTGAACGCAGCAGGCCAGGCAGCATCTCTAGGAAGAGGTACGGTCGACGTTTCAGGCCGAGACCCTTTGTCAGGACTAACTGAAGGAAGAGTTAGTAAGAGATTTGAAAGTGGGAGGGGGAGGGGGAGATCCAAAATGGTAGGAGAATACAGGAGGGGGAGGGATGGAGCCAAGAGCTGAACAGGTGATTGGCAAAGGGGATACGAGAGGATCATGGGACAGGAGGTCCGGGGAGAAAGATTTTTATACACACGTTCTTTCTCTCACTCTCCTTTTTCTCCCTCTGTCCCTCTGACTATACCCCTTCCCCATCCTCTGGTTCCCCCCCCCCACCTTGTCTTTCTCCCCGGACCTCCTGTCCCATGATCCTCTCATATCCCCTTTGCCAATCACCTGTCCAGCTCTTGGCTCCATCCTTCCCCCTCCTGTCTTCTCCTATCATTTTGGATCTCCCCCTCCCCCTCCCACTTTCAAATCTCTTACTAACTCTTCCTTCAGTTAGTCCTGACGAAGGGTCTCGGCCTGAAACGTCGACTGTACCTCTTCCTAGAGATGCTGCCTGGCTTGCTGCGTTCACCAGCAACTTTGATGTGTGTTCTTTACAGGCAGTGGCAGGTATTGAGTCCTGATTGGTGTTCGCTGGTGACATAGAGCGATGCAGTAACTGCAACACTACCATTCCACACCTCCTCATCTCTGTACTAAATGGACGTCCCTCTATACAGAGGCTGTGGCCTCTGGTCCTAGACTCTCTAGGATAGTAAAAGCTTTTTTAAAAATGTGTAAGTTAAAAGAGATACAAGAGTGGATTTAAAGAAAGTGAGGCTGAAGAAATAATAACAGGGGACAAGGAGATGGCAGATAAATTAAATGAGTATTTTGCATCAGTCTTCACTGTGGAAGACACCAGCAGTGTGCCAGATATTGAAGGGTGTGAGGGAAGAGAAGTGAGTGCAGTTACTATTACATGAGAGAAGATGCTCAAAAAGCTGAAGGACCTAAGGATACACAAGTCACCTGGACCAGATGAACTGCACCCTAGGGTTCTGAAAGAGGTAGCGGTAGGGATTGTGGAGGCGTTGGTGATGATCTTTCAAAGGGATCTGGCATGGTGCCAGAGGACTGGAAAACTGCAAATGTCACTCGATTCTTTAAGAAAGGTGAAGGGCAGCAGAAAGGAAATTATAGACCAGTTAGCCTGACCTCAATGGTTGGGAAGATGTTGGAATCAATTGTTAAGGATAAGGTTATTGAGTACTTGGTGACACAGGACAAGATAAGACAAAGGTAGCATGGTTTCCTTCGGGGAAAATCTTGCCTAACAAAGCTGTTGGAATATTTGAGGAGATCACAAGTAGGATAGATAAAGGGGATGTAGTGGATGTTGTATATTTGGACTTTCAGAAGACCTTTGACAAAGTGCCACACATTAGGCTGCTTACCAAGTTAAGAGCCTGTGGTATTACAGGCAAGTTGCTGGCATGACGTGAGCATTGGCTGATTGGTAGGAGGCCGCGAGTGGGAATAAAAGGATCCTTTTCTGGTTGGCTGCCAGTAACTAGTGGTTTTTCGCAGGCGTCGGTATTGTGACCGCTTCCTTTTATGCTGTATATCAATGATATAGATGATGGAATAGATGGCTTTGTTAGAAAATACATGGGTCATTCACTTTAGTAGTAGAAATAAATGTGCAGACTATTTTCTAAATGGGGAGAAAATCCAAAAATCTGAGATACAAAAGGATTTGCGAGTCCTTGTTCTGTACACTTTAATGGTTAACTTGCAGGTAGAGTCCGTGGTGAGAAAGGCAAATGCAATGTTGGAACTCATTTCAGGAGATCTAAAATACAAGAGCAAGGATGTGATGTTGAGGCTTTATAAGGCACTGGTGAGGACTCACCTTGTGTATTGTGAACAGTTTTGGGTGCCACATCTAAGAAAAGATGTGCTGGCATTGGAGAGGGTTTGGAGAAGGATCAGAAGAGGTTCACAAGTATGATTCCGGAAATGAAAGGGTGACCATGTGAGGAACGTTTAATAGCTCTGGGTCTGTACTCGCTGGAATTTAGACAGATGAGGGGGGATCTCATTGAAACCTTTCAAATGTTGGAAGGCCTAGACAGAGTAGATGTTGAAATGATGTTTCCCATGGTGGGGGAGTCTAGGACAAGAGGGCACACGCCCAGGATAGAGGGGCGTCCATTTAAAACAGAGATGCGGAGAAACTTCTTTAGCCAGGGGGTGGTGAACTTGTGGAATTTGTTGCTGCAGGCAGTTGTGAAGGCCAAGTCATTAGGTGTATTTAAGGCAGAGCTTGGTAGGCTCTTAATTGGACACGACATCAAAGGTTATAGGGAGAAGAATGGGGAGTGGTGCTGAGGAGGAGAGAAAAAGGATCAACCATGATTGAATGGTGGAGCAAACTCGATGAGCCAAATGACCTAATTCTGCTCCTATGTCTTATGGTTATATGATCTTATGGTCTCCCACTATCAGAAACAACCTCTCCATATCCACTCTAACTAAGCCTTTCAATGAGATGCCTCTTCATTCTTCTAAACTCTGGCAAGTACAGGCCAAGAGCCATCAAATACTTTATTCCTGTATGAATTTCTCTCACTGTACCATAACATAGTCTTTTATTCTTTTCTCATATGACCTGCCTTTTTTCTTCAGTGATGCAGCCTACTTAGACAACATGGTTGTATCCCTTTTTAACTATCTTTATCTACTTATTACTATCAGGAAGCAGCAAATATTAGATATCTGATCATTCTTGTATTCCCGTGCCCCATCTGTGTCACAGCAAATGATACTATCTCTGGCAGGAAGGAGAAAGGAATGAGGGTGGGGAGAAAATATCGCTTCATGTTTCATTTTATTCAAATACATTCCTTTACATCTTTGTATCACCTACAAACTGCTGGAGGAACCAGTAAGTCAGGCAGCATATATGGAGAGGAATTGAGAGTCAACGTTTTGGGATAAGACCCTTCATCAAGACTGGAAAGGAAGGGGAAAGAAGCCAAACTGAAAAGGTGGAATTCACCTTCCTGTCCTTTCAGATTACAACTTATTCAGCCCCTTACCTAATACCTATCTCCTCCTAGTAGGTAGGGACAGTGCGAATCTCATTCTTCCATTCATGTGCATCACTAATTAGATGACGAGGCATTTGGCTACCTTAAGAGACTTCGGGCAGGTGGGGCTCGTCAGCCTGGGACGGCAGCCTACCGGGGAGAAGGAAAACTCCGATTTTAAACCTCCACTGCCTTGCGGCATACCCAGCCATGGGAAAGGCTTCAGGAGTAAACCCCGAGGAAGAAATCCGGAGCTGGGGTCCTTACGGAAGTTTGATGTTGTTTACAACTTCACTCTGGCAACCTCTGCAACGACACTGGTGCCAAGCTGTATCGGCGCTTGCTCTTCCCTTGGACTACGTCAATGACGTTGTGAGGGGGAGCCCACTGCATAGGTAACAGCCGGTTCTTCAAATCTTCTCACCCAAGCTTGTGCCCTAGAGAGGACACAGTCCACCAGAGGCACAAATCCATGATCCCCTAGGATAGATGGCTGCCTACTATCTCCTCCTAACTTCTTACTTCATTCCCCTCTCTCTCATCTGATCTCACCTATCACATTCCAGCTATACCTTACACCTTACCCTTGTTATTCTGGCTTCTCTCCCCTTCCTTTCCAGTCCTGATGAAGGGTTTCAGCCTGAAATTTCAAGTTTATACCTCCCCATAGATGCTGCCTGATCTACTGAGTTCTTCCAGCATTGTGTGTTTCATCTAGGTTACCTCCAACCTGATTGCATGAACATTGATTTCTCCAACTTCAGGATTTTTTTCCCTCCCCCTTCCCTCTTCTTCATTTCCCCACTCTGGCTTTTTGCCTATTCTCTCCTGCCTATCACCTTCCCCAAATGCTTCTTCTCCTCCTACACTTCCTCCTATGATCGACCCTCCTTTCCTATCAGATTTCTTCTTTTCCGGCACTTTGCCTTGTTTACTTATCACTTCCCAGCTTCTTACTTCATCCCCCCTCCCCCACCCACTTGGCTTCACCTAACGCCTTCTAACTTGTCCTGCTTCCCATCCCCCCCCCAACCTTATTCTGACTTTACCCCCTTCCTTTCCAGTCCTGATGAAGGGTCTCCACCTGAAAGATCAACTGTTTATTCATTTGCATAGACGCTGCCTGACCAGTTGAGTTACTCCAAAGATGAACTGTTTATTCATTTGCATAGATGCTGCCTGACCAGTTGAGTTACTCCAGCACTTTGTGGGTGTTACTCTGGATTTCCAAGGTCTGCAGAATCCCTTGTGTTTACCTTTTCAGTGTCTTTAGAATCCCTTGTGTTTATCTGTACAGTTCACACATGATAAGTAGTTTTTAAATCAAGGCTCATAACTTTTGAACATTGCACTGCATTTCTACTTATAGCTATCCAGCAGACATTGGCTGAAACCCATCCACAAGCTCCTGAAATAGAAAGAATATTCCAGCAGTGACATTAAGAAGTAAGGACTCTCTGTATCAAGTGATAAAGGTTTAAACACAACTAACTCCTTGTGTAGAATTTGAAGAAAGCAGACAGCCTGGGTTCTGAACAGGTAAATCGTCACTGATTTTTAACTTTTATGGCTTAACAATGAGTAAATCTTGTTTGTAATTTTGCTACAACTTTTGTTTCACACAGTTTATTTGTCATTCTTCTGAAATGTAAATGTTACTATTGAAGCTTATCTGTCTCAAAGAATGGTATTTCAGGAAATTCTTAACTGAGGCTATGCACTTCTAGCAGCCTGTCACGGGTCATCACATCCTAAAGCTTAGTGTAGCCAGCAGAGTACTTTTAAAGTATAATATAGTAACCAATTTGCACACAATATTCATGGATCAAGGATAAGTTTTATCTAGCATATGCATTTATATGTATTAGGACCCTGATGGGAGTTATCTACAGACCTCCAAACAAAAGGTCAGGAAGCTGGATGCAAATTACAATGGGAGATAGGATAGGCAAGTAAAAAGGGAAATGCTACGATAGTGATGGGGGAATTTCAATATCTGAATCAGAATCAGGTTTAATATCACTGGCCTGTGTCGTGAAATTTGTTAACTCAGCAGCAGCAATTCAATGCGATACATAATATAGAAGAAAAATTATTATAATAAATAAATTCTGGTATACTATGGATTAAAAATCATGAAAAAAACTGAAATAATTTATATTAAAAACTGAGGTAGTATTTAAGGGTTCAATGTCCATTTAGTAAATTGGATGGTAGAGGGGAAGAAGCTGTTCCTGAATTGCTGAGTGTGTGCCTTCAGGCTTTTGTACCTCCTACCTGATGGTAACAGTGAGAAAAGGGCATGCCCTGGATGCTGGAGGTCCTTAATAATGGACGCTGCCTTTCTGAGACACCGCTCCTTGAAGATATCCTGGGTACTTTGTAGGCAAGTACCCAAGATGGAGCCAACTAAATTTACAACCCACTGCAGTTCTTTCAGTCCTGTGCAGTAGCCCCCTCCCCCATACCAGACAGTGATGCAGCCTGTCAGAATGCTCTCCACGGTACATCTATGAAAGTTTTTTAGTGTATTTGTTGATATACCAAATCCCCTCAAACTCCTAATGAAGTATAGTCGTTGTCTTGCCTTCTTTCTAAATTGATCTTGACACCCAGGAACTTGAAGCTGCTCACTCTCTCCACTTCTGATCCCTCTCTGAGGATTGGTATGTGTTCCTTCATCCTACCCTTCCTGAAGTCCACAATCAGCTCTTTCGTCTTACTGACGCTGAGTGCCAGGTTGTTGCTGCGACACCACTCCACTAGTTGGCATATCTCACTCCTGTACGCCCTCTCGTCACCACCTGAGATTCTACTAACAATGATTGTATTATCAGCAAATTTATAGATGGTATTTGAGCTATGCCTAGCCACACAGTCATCAGTATGGAGAGAGTAGAGCAGTGGACTAAGCACACAGCCCTGAGGTGTACCAGTGTTAATCGTCAGCAAGGAAGAGAAGTTATCACCAATCCACACAGGTTGTGGTCTTCCGGTTAGGAAGTCGAAGATCCAGTTGCGGAGGGAGGTGCAGAGGCCCGGGTTCTGTAACTTCTCAATCAGGATTGTAGGAATGATGGTATTAAGTGTTGAGGTATAGTCGATGAATAACATCCTGACGTACAGTGGCATGCAAAAGTTTGGGCACCCCTGGTCAAAATTTCTGTTACTGTGAATAGCTAGGCGAATAAAAGATGACCTGATTTCCAAAAGGCATAAAGTTAAAGATGACACATTTCTTCAATATTTTAAGCAAGATTACTTTTTTTATTTCCATCTTTTACAGTTTCAAAATAACAAAAAAGGAAAAGGGCCCAAAGCAAAAGTTTGGGCACCCTGCATTGTCAGTACATAGTAACACCCCCTTTGGCAAGTATCACAGCTTATAAGCGCTTTCTGTAGCCAGCTAAGTCTTTCAGTTCTTGTTTGGGGGAGTTTCGCCCATTCTTCCTTGCAAAAGGCTTCTAGTTCTGTGAGATTCTTGGGCTGTCTTGCATGCACTGCTCTTTCGAGGTCTATCCACAGATTTTCGATAATGTTTAGGTCGGGGGACTGTGAGGGCCATGGCAAAACCTTCAGCTTGCGCCTCTTGAGGTAGTCCATTGTGGATTTTGAGGTGTGTTTAGGATCATTATCCTGTTGTAGAAGTTATCCTCTTTTCATCTTCAGCTTTTTTTTTACAGACGGTATGATGTTTGCTTCCAGAATTTGCTGGTATTTAATTGAATTCATTCTTCCCTCTACCAGTAAATGTTCCCCATGCCACTGGCTGCAACACAAGCCCAAAGCATGATCGATCCACCCCCGTGCTTAACAGTTGGAGAGGTATTCTTTTCATGAAATTCTGCACCCTTTTTTCTCCAAACATACCTTTGCTCATTACGGCCAAAAAGTTCTATTTTAATTTCACCAGTCCACAGGACTTACTCCCAAAATGCATCAGGCTTACTTAGATGTTCCTTTGCAAACTTCTGACGCTGAATTTTGTGGTGAGAATACAGGAAAGGTTTTCTTCTGATGACTCTTCCATGAAGGTCATATTTGTGCAGGTGTCGCTGCACAGTAGAATGGTGCACCACCCCTCCAGAGTCTGCTAAATCTTCCTGAAGGTCTTTTGCAGTCAAACGGGGGTTTTCATTTGCCTTTCTAGCAATCCTGCGAGCAGTTCTCTCGGAAAGTTTTCTTGGTCTTCCAGACCTCAATTTGACCTCCACTGTTCCTGTTAACTGCTATTTCTTAATTACATTACGAACTGAGGAAATGGCTACCTGAAAACGCTTTGCTATCTTCTTATAGCCTTCTCCTGCTTTGTGGGCATCATTTATTTTAATTTTCAGAGTTCTAGGCAGCTGTTTAGAGGAGCCCATGGTTGCTGATTGTTGGGACAAGGTTTGAGGAGTGTATTATAAAGCTTTGAAATTTGCATCACCTGGCCTTTCCTAATGATGATTGTGAACAAGCCATAGCCCTAACAAGCTAATTAAGGTCTGAGACCTTGGTAAAAGTTATCTAAGAGTTCAAATCTCTTGGGGTGCCCAAACATTTGCTTGGTGCTCCTTTACTTTTTTCACTCTAAAATTGTACAAAACAAAAATAATACACTAATCTTGCTTAAAATGTTGAAAAGAATGTTTCATCTTTAACTTTATGCCTTTTGGAAATCAGTCATCTTTTACTTGCTTAGCTATTCACATTAACAGAAATTTTGACCAGGAGTGCCCAAACTTTTGCATGCCACTGTACGTGTTTGTGTTGTCCAGCTGGTCTAAAGCCACGTGAAGAGCCGTTGAGATTGCAACTGCCATTGATCTATTGTGGCGATAGGTAAGTTGCAGTGGGTCCAGGTCCTTGCTGAGGCAGGAGTTTAGTCTAGTCATGACCAACCTTTCAAAGAATTTCATCACTGTAGATGTGTGTGCTGCTGGGCGACAGTGGTTAAGGCAGCTCACAATATGATAGAATTCATCCGGCAGGTTGAGAGGGAGAAGATAAAGTCAGATGTATAAATATTACAGTGGAATAAAGGGAATTCCAGAGGCATGAGAGAGAAGCTGCCCAAAGTTGATTGGAAGAGCACGCAGAGATGACGGCAGAACAGCAATGGTTGGAATTTCTGGGAACAATTCGGAATGCGCAGGACAAGTATACCCCAAAGATGAAGAAGTATTTTAAAGGGAGGGTAAGGCAACTGTGGCTGACAAGGGAATTTGAAGACAGCTTAAAAGGAAAAGAGAGGGCATATAATATAGCAAAAATTAGTGGGAAGTTTTAGAGGATTGGGAATCTTAGAAACCAACAGTTTCTAAAAAACCAAAGGAGAGAAGAGATGAAATACAAAGGTAAGCTAACCAATAATATAAAAGAGGATACCAAAAGCTTTTTCAATTATATAAAGACTAAAAGAGGCAAGAGTGGATATTGCGCTGCTGGAAAATGATGATGAAGGTATAGTAATGGGGATCAAAGGAATGGTGGATGAACTTAATACTGTGCCTTGTAAAAGTATTCAGTCCCGACACTTTGTTCACATAATTGATCAATTTAACTGAGAATTTTTATGTGTGAATCACATTCTATTTTTTTCACAGTGGAGCCCAAAGAACAGGGAAAATTGTAAAGCATGAAAAACTAAAAATTCAAAAAGACTGAAATGTCAGCAGTTCAAAACTATTCATACCTCCTTGCTCAGTACTTAGTTGAACCACCTCTCACAATTATTACAGTCTTTTGGCTAAGTCTGTATGCTTTGCACAACATGATGGAGCAAGATTTGCCTATTAAGATTGCTCAATCTATGCCAGGTTAGTTGGGGAGTAGTGGTGGACAGCTGTCTTAATGTCTTGCCAGAGATGTTCAATCATGTTAAGGTCCGAACTCTGAGCTGGTCAAGGACATCAATTTTCTTAATTTGAAGCCACTCTATGCTTGCTCTAGCAGTGTGCTTTGGTCATTGTCCTGCTGAAAGACAGAATTCCTCCCCTGTTTAAGCTGTCTAACAGAGGCTAGCAGGTTTTTATCCATGATCTCATTCATCTTCCCATCATTCCTGACCAGATTTCCAGTCCTTGCTACTGAAAGTATTCCCATCGTATGATGCTACCTCCACCATACTTTACAGTAGGGATGGTATTGAGAGTCGAAAAACACATATCCTTAGGCAAACTTTTAAACCAGCGCAGCATTCTCTCTTCCACTGTCTTAAACAGGAATTGCACCAGCAACCAGAGTTGCTTCAAGATTCGTCATTTGAGTAGCAATAGGTTTTTCAATCACCTTAAAACGATGTTACTAACTGTACAGTCCATACTGTATAGAAGGAGGAATCCAATAGGAGAGGAGAGTGGACTGTGGTGGAAAGGGAAGTTGAGGGGGGCACCAGGAGGAGATGATAGGCAGGTGAGAAGAAGAGGTAAAATGCCAGAGTGGGGAAATGAAGAAGAAGGAAGCGGGAGGGAAAAGAAATTACCAGAAGTTGGAGAAATCAGTGTCCATGCCTTCAGCTTGAAGGCTACCCAGATGGAATATGATGTGTTGCTTCTTCACCCTGAGAGCAGCCTCATTGTGGCAGAAGAGGAAGCCATGGACCAATATGTTGGAACAGGGAATATGGATTGGAAACTGATGCCGCAATGTATTGTGACTTAGACACATGCTTTTACAACTGGAAGGATGTGCTGTGCCTGTTTAGTGGCTACCTAGAGTCAACTATACAGTATAAAGCAGGGTAATTGACCACAAGAGTGCAAAAATGTCAGTCGGCGAGCCTGGAGTTCAGGATACCATAGTCCAGCCGTCAGTACCCAGAAGACTGAAAGTTGAAGCAGGATGCCAGAGACTGGAGGCTGGAGGGGCATAGGCAGAGACACCCCAGGGTTGGGGAATCAAGTACCAGAGGGCATAGGTTTAAAGTGAGAGTGGAGGGATTTAAGAGGGACTTGAGGGGCAACTTTTTCACCCAGAGGATGATGAGTATATGGAATAAACTGCCAAAGGAAGTGGGTGAGGCAGGTGTAATAGTATCATTTTAAGAAACATTTGGATAGCTGGATGGAGGGGAGGGCCCTGGAGGGATATGGCCCGAATGCAGGAAATTGGACTAGATGGGTGGGCATCATGGATGGCATTGACTGGTTGTGCCAAAGGACCTGTATCTATGCTCTGACTCTTTGAGCTTATGTTCTGACCATAGAACAGCAGAGTTATTGAATACAGTATTTTTATCTGTTTTATCTAATGGCTGCCACATTTCCAACTTGTGAACTGTTCAGGGTGCGGACAATTCTCAGGAAAAGAATAGGCCAGGGGAAGAACTCTAGGGGAATAGATGGATAGACATACATTAGGACGCTAAATAGCTTCAATCAATTCCACCCACAATCCAAAGACCTACCAGTTGGTAGGTTAATTGGTCATTGTAAATTGTCCTGTGGCCGGCTGGTGCCTCAACGACATTGGCGCCGGACCCGGGAGTGGAGGTTCCCGGGTTCGAAACTAGTCGGGTCCACCTCTGAGTACGCTTTCCATCCGTGCCGGGCTGAGTGTCGAGACCGCAACTCGACCTCGTAAAACAAAGGGAAAATACTGCGAAAATGTCTGTGTGAGGAGTGGCTCGCCACACAGTCTCTCTCTCTCTCTCTCGCTCCGCGCCCTGTAAAAAGCCACGAAAAATCCATCATCATGGATGTACACAGACGCACAGACTCGCATGCACGCAGGCACACGCCAAAAAAAAAAGTAAATTGTCCTGTGAGTAGGTTAGGATTAAGTAGGTGGTTTGCTGGACAGTGTGGCTCATTGGGCTGGAAGGGCCTGTTCTGCTCTGTTGCTCTTAAATAAATACATACATACATATATGTAGACATACGGACAGACGTACCAGAACGGCTTAAGGATGAGTGATCTCCTGTGTATTGTGGATTTTTTAATATTGTTTATTAGTAACCATGATGTGGACTTCTCTGTCAAGGTTAGCTTTCACTGTTTAGCCATCTGTGCTGCTTAAAAGCGGATTTTTAGATTGTATCAGCAGGCAGATAAAAGGCAGCCCACATTACTATAAACTGACCGTGCAACTTACTGTCTAAGCGAAATCGTGTGGTTATTCCCACTG
The DNA here is from genome assembly GCF_963921235.1 of Mobula hypostoma. Lineage (NCBI taxonomy): Eukaryota > Metazoa > Chordata > Chondrichthyes > Myliobatiformes > Myliobatidae > Mobula > Mobula hypostoma. Next base: position 182,528,459 of record NC_086103.1, read on the forward strand.
TGCTGTTTTAATGTCAGACTGAGGATCTCTTCCAGGTCCTGCTCCCTTACCACCATGAAGTCTCCACAGATAGCTTCACTCTCGTGGGGTCGGATGAAGGTGCAGGACTGTCCCACAGCCTATAAGGATTGCAAGGTCTGGCCAGGCGGGAGTCGGCCCTGGGACTGGAGAGAGACGGGTACAGATGTAAGTCAGAGTGCGTGCAGCGTGAAAGAGGAAGGAGTTGGAGCAATTCACTCTTTTACCCTGTGGTTGGTGGGGGGGCAGGAAGGAGGGAGGGAGGGGGAGAGGGAGAAGGAGAAGGAACAAAAGCAGTTCATCCATGTCAACCACATGAGATTCAAATGAGATTCTGATTCATCTATTTGTCACACGCACAGTGAAATTCGTCATTTGCATTAACAAAGAACCCCAGGATGTGCTGGAGGTTGCCTACAAGGGTCGCCTCACATTCCATTGCCAATATAATATGCCCATGTTTGCCAAGTTAATCCCATTTGCGCATGTTTTGCCCCTTTCCCTCTAAACCTTTTCTATTCACATTCTTGTCCAAATATATTTTAAATACATAGCAGATGCATAAGAGTTGGAGGTGATGTATTAGCATGGATTGAGGATTGGTTAACTAATAGAAAGCAGAGAGTTGGGATACATGGGTGTTACTCTGGTTGGCAATCAGTGGTAAGCTGTGTGCTGTAGGGGTCAGTGCTGGGCCTGTAACCGTGTTCATGATATACATTAATGATCTGGAAGTGGGGACCGAGTGTAGTGTATCTGAGTTTGCTGATGATACTAAATTGAGTGGAAAAGCAAATTGTGCAGAAGATAGGGAGAATCTACAGAGAGATATAGATAGGTTGAGTGGGCAAGGGTCTGGCAGATGGAGTACAATATTGGTAAATACGAGGTCATCCACTTTGGAAGAAAAAATGAAAGAGCAGATTATTATTTAAATTGTAAAACATTGCAGCATGCTGCTGTGCAGAGGGACGTGGGAGTGCTTGTGCATGAATCACAAAAGGTTGGTGTGCAGGTGCAGCAGGCTATCAAGAAGGCAAATGGGATGTTGGCCTTCATTGCGAGAGAGATTGAATCTAAGAGCAGGGAGGTTATGCTGCAACTGTACAGGGTACTGGTGAGGCCGCACCTGGAGAACTGCATGCAGTTCTGGTCCCCTTACTTGAAGAAGAATATACTGGCTTTGGAGGCAGTGCAGAGGAGGTTCACCAGGTTGATTCCAGAGATGAGGATTATGAGGAGAGATTGAGTCACCTGAAACTATACTCACTGGAATTCAAAAGAATGAGAGGAGATCTTATAGAGCCACATAAAATATATAAGATGATCTGATAGAGGTGTACAAGATGATGAGAGGCATAGATCGTGTGGATAGTCAGAGGCTTTATCCCAGGGCTGAAATGGCTAGCACAAGAGGGCACCGTTTTAAGGTGCTTGGAAGTAGGTACAGAGGAGATGTCAGGGGTAAGTTTTTTATGCAGAGAGTGGGGAGTGTGTGGAATGGGCTGCCGGCAATGGTGGTAGAGGTGGATATGATTGGGTCTTTTAAGAGACTCCCGGATAGGTGCATGGAGCTTAGAAAAATAGAGGGTTATGGGTAACCCTCGGTAATTTCTAAGGACATGTTCGGCACAGCTTTGTGGGCCGAAGGGCCTGTATTGTACTGTAGGTTTTTCTATGTTTCTAATTACGAAAGGGATAGATAAGCTAGAGGCAGGAAAGTTGTTTCCACTGGTGGGTGAGACTAGAACTAGGGGTCATAGCCTCAAGATTCAGAGGAGTAGATTTAGGAGAGAGATGAGGAGCAACTGCTGTTCCCAAAGAGTGGTGAATCTGTGGAGTTCTGTGCCCAATGAAGCAGTGGAGGCTACATCAATAAATATATTTAAGACAAGGTTGGATAGATTTTTGCATAATAGGGGAATTAAGGGTTATAGGGAAAAGGCAAGTAGGTGGAGATGAGTCCATGGCCAGATCAGCCATGATCGTATTGCATGTGGAGCAGGCTCGACAGGCCAGATGGCCTACTCCTACTGTTTCTTAAATGTTGTTATTCTACCCGCTTGAACCATTTCCTCTGGTGACTTGTTCCATTATAGAGCAGTGAATATGAAATCACATTCACTGCAATGAACAGCAATTTCTCCATCTTCCCCCGTTCTCTTTTTTTTTTACCATTCTCTATTCTGGTTCCCCTATCACACTTTCCCTTCTCACCTACCCATCACCTCCCTCCTAAAGCAACATCCATCTTCAAGAACACCCACCATCTTCTTGCTGCTGTCATCAGGAAGGAGATACGCAGCATCATGTTCAGGAACAGTTATTGCCCTTTAATCATCAGGCTCCTGAACCAGCATGGGCAACTTCACTCACCTCAACTCTGAATTGTTTCCACAACCTATGGACTCAATTTTAAGGACTCTTCATCTCATGTTCTCTGTATATTTTCGCATAATTTGTCTTCTTTTGCACATAGTTTCTTTGTTAAGTCTTTGTTTATGCATAGTTTTTCATAAATTCTATTATATTTATATATTTCCCCATAAATGCCTGCAAGAAAATGAATCTCAAGGTAGTATATGGTGACATATATGTATTTTGATAATAAATTCATGTTTATTGTCATTTGACTGTGCATATATACAAGCAAATGAACGACATTTCTCTGGACCACGGTGCTCCCAAATAAATATAGCACACACAGCACCTAAAACAAAACATTATTACAAATAAGTTAATAAAATATAATTCAAAACGCATGTAGTAAAGCACACCACAGTACAAGACCTTGGTTGGTGGCAGGATGTTCATTCGTCTGAGGGAAGAAGTTGTTATCCAGTCTGACGGTCATAGTCCTGATGTTCCTGTACCTCTTTCCTGATGGTAGTGGGTCACAGATTGTGGGATGGGTGGTAGGGATGCTCAACAATGCTTCTGGCTCCTCGTATACAACACTACTAGTAAATGTCACAAATAGGGGAGGTCGATCTAGGTGATCCTCCGATGGGTTTTACTATCCTGTGTTGGGACTTGCAGTCTGATAGCTTGCAGCTTCTATAACCACACAATGATGCAACTAATTTCCCCCGGGATCAACCAATTTCTCCCGGGATCAATAAAGTATGACTATGAACCAGACAGGACATCTCGATGGTGCTCATGTAGAACGGTATTAGAATGGGGGTGGGGGAGGAGCCTTCCACACCCAAATCTCCACAAAGATAAAGTGAAAGTAACTTTGACTTTGCTGGTCCACTGAACTCTTCCATCAGATTCCTGCTTCTTCAACCCTTTGCCTCTTCCACCTATCCCTTCCCAGCTTCTTGCTTCATCCTCCTCCCCACCCACCCACCTTCCCCCATCCCCTGTCACTTCCCAGCTTGTACTCCTTCCCCTCACCCCACCTTCTGCTTTCCTTTCCAGACTGGATGAAGGATTGAAACAGCAACTATTTATCCCTCTGCATGGATGCTGCCTGACCTGCCGAGCTCCTCCAGCATTTTGTGTTCATTAGAATCAAAAGCATAGATGTAACCATTTACCCAGAGGGTGTTGGCTGGAATAAATGCACTCTACAAGATTCCTTCCAGTACTTTTTCTGAAATTGTCTGCGCATGTTTTTCAAGAAAATATTCAGTTTCCTGGTTAGTGCATCATCTAACCTTCCTAGCACTGCTGATGTACACCCAGTGGTCACTTTAGTAGGTACAGGATTGGAACCCAGTCTGGTCTTCTGTAGCCCATGCATGTCAAGCTTCAATGTGTTGTGAGTTCAGACATGCTCTTCAGCATACCACTGTATGGCTATTTGAGTTACTGTCACCTTCCTGTCAGCTTAAACCAGTCTGGCCATTCTCATCTAACCTCTCTCATCAACAAGGTGTTTTCTCCCACAAAGCTACTGCTCACTGGATGATTTTTGTTTTTTGCACCTCCCTCTGTAATATATTTTGTGTGAAAATCCCAGGAGAGCAGCAGTTTCAGAAGCACTCATATTACACCGTCTGGCACCAACAATCATTCCATGGTCAGTCACTTAGATCACATTTCTTCCCCATTCTGATATTTGGTCCAAGCAGCAATTGAACTTCTTGACCATGTCTGCATACTTTAATGCATTGAGTTGCTGCCACATGATTGGCTGATTAGATGCTTGCATTAATGAGCAGGGGTACTGGTGTCCCTAATAAGGTGGCCACTGAGGGTATAGCTTCAGTTTACTGTCTTAAAGAGTGGGGGTCACATTTGCTCCCTGAACCACAGTTCAGATTCAGACTTGGTGTTCAATTTTCCAGAATAAAGTTCAAAGTACATTTATTATCAAAGTATGAAAACAGAATACCACTGTGAGATTCATCCTTCCCCAGGCAGCCACAGAACAAAGAAACGTCACAGAACCCGGTTCTAGAAAAACATCCAACACCCAACATGCAAAAAAAGAACAAGTTGCACAAATTCAAAAAGCGAGTGGAACAACACATAGAATATCAAAAATCAAACCAGGAGTCCAGGAGTATTCAGTTTGAGACTATAAGATGTAGGAGCTGAATTAGGCCATTTGGCTCATCGAGTCTGCTCTGCCATTTCATGTTGGCTGATCTGTTTTTGCCATCAGCCCCAATCTCCTGCCTTCTCTCCGTATCCTTTCATGTTCTGATTAATTAAGAACCTATCAAACTCCACTTTGAATGTATCCAATGACTTAGCCTCCACAGCTGCCTGTGGCAATGAATTCCACAGGCTCAACACCCTCTGGCCAAAGAAATTCCTTCTCATCTCCATTCTAAAAGGATGCCCCTCTACTCTAGTTCAGTTCAGCGGCGCTAGCCAACTGCAGGCAGCAGAGCCAGTCTTCACCAAAGCGCTGCAGTTCCCAAGCTGCTCAAAAACAGCAAAAAAAAGAGTAACCAGAATCCAGTAACATGTGCAACATGAACCTCAAGGTGCTGAACTTCTTGTCAGGATTGCCTCCCAATGAGCCACAGCTGACAAGTGAAAACAAGAAAGAAAAGTTTTAACAAGTCCCTTAATGGTTGTTCACTCTCCTGTTTAGCACCACCCTGGCGTGCAGGCATCTGACCTGGAGGAAATCATTAACAAGGGGATTGAGACACTAGTTATCGGCTGTGGAATGAGCCAGGCTTTGCAGGTGAGTGTTTTATTGAAATGGTTGACTGCACTTTGACATAATCATTCCTCAATTGAATGGGGCAGTAGTGGTGCCTGGTAGAACAATGGAAATCACGGCAATCCTGTGCACTGAGGAGAATAAGGACATCCTGGAGTTTGGAAGGCTAGATCCTGGATGTCTGTATAAAGGAGGGTGTGGGTGAATGGTATCCACAGTAACCTAGGCAGAGAATATGCGGAAGGGGCAGTGAGCCAACAGTGTTAATCCACAGCAATGTATCTACCCTAAGGACCATAAGACAGGAGCAGAATTAGATCATTCGGCCCATCGAGTCTGCTTCGGTTGTTCTTCAGACCAAATATCAGAATGAGGAAGAAATGTGACCTAAGTGACTTTGACTGTTGTTGCCATATGGGGTGATTTGAGTACCTCAGAAACTGCTGATTTCCTGTGATTTTCATGCATAACAGTCTCTAGAATTTACAGAGAATGGTGTGAAAAACAAAAAAAAATCCATTGAGTGGCAGTTCTGTAGATGAAAACACTTTGTTTATGAGAGAGGTCAGAAGCGAATAGCCAGACTGGTTCAAGCTGACAGGAAGATGACAGTAACTCAAATAACCATGCATCACAACAGTGAGGCACAAAAGAGCATCTCAATACATGACATGTCGAACCTTGAAGTGGATGGGCTACAGCAGCAGAAGAATACGAATGTAAACTAAGCGGCCACTTTATAAGGTACAGGAGGTACCAATAGAATACTGACCAAGTATATACCAAGGTTAAAATTCCTTCCCAGCAATAAGGGGATTTAAACTCAGGAATGTCAACTAAATTTGGGGTTTTAATATCCAAGGACCACCAGACTCAAATACAGTTACTTTCCCCAAACAATAAATCTGATCAACACCTTCACCCACTAACCTACCCACAACCATCACTATTTTACCAGTGTAGACACTACTGTGCCTAGCGTCATTTTGTAGACATACAGTCAATCTATGTATATTACCTATCTTATGATTTACACTTATTGTGTCCTTTGTCTTACTGTATTTGTTGTGCTGCATCGGATCCAGAATAACAATTATTTATTTCTCTTTTACACTTGTTTACGGGAAAGTATATTAAAGAATCTTGAGTCTTGAAAATGCTTAGCACTGTAATGATTGATGACTATCTTTCAGGGAAGGAGGGAAATTCCCTGCTTTCCAGCCTTGGCATCCTGTGAATGAATAAATTGATTTAAAAATCAAATCAGATGACCAAACACTTTAGTTATACAGGGTGTTACTGCAAATTTCGTTTGCCACTTTACGTCATTTAGCATTAAACCATGGAACAGTACAGCAAAACAACAGGCTCCTTGGCCCTTGATGCTGTGCAGTTCTAATTAAACTAACGATGCCTAATGACACTAATCCCTTTGGCCTGTACATGGTCCATATCCTTCTGTTCTGTGTACATTCATATGCCCATCTAAGACCTGCTTAAACACATCTCTCATATCTGCCCCCACATTACAGGCACCCTCCATTCGTTCGTTATGTGCCATGTTGTATAACATGGACGATCATGGTCTTTTGACCATGATTGTTTTTGGCAAACTTTTCTGCAGAAGTGGTTTACCTTTGCCAACTTCTGGACAGTATCTTTACAAGGCAGGTGACCCCAGCCATTATCACCACTCTTCAGAGATTGTCTGCTTGGTATCAGTGGTCACATAACCAGGACTTGTGATATGCACCGGCTGCTTATACGACCATCCACCACCTGCTCCCATGGCTTCACATTACCCCAGTTGGGGGACTAAGCAGATGATACATCTTGCCCAAGGGTGACCTGCAGGTTAACAGAGGGAAGGAGCTCCTTACACCTCCTTTGGTAGAGATGTATCTCCACCCTACCACCCAAGGTACCCTGCACTGTCTGCAAAAAAACCTTGCTCTGTACATCTCCATTAAACTTTCCCTCTTTTACCTTAAATGCATACCCTAGTGCAGGGGTTCCCAACCTTTTTTATGCCATGGACCACTACCATTAAGCAAAGGGTCCATGGACCCCACGTTGGGAACCCTTGCCCTTATGTATTGGGCATTTTGACCCTGGGAAAAAGGACCAGCTATCTGTCTGTTTCTCTCATGATTTTATATACTTCTATCAAGCGTCTGATGCTCCAGAGAAAACAACCCAAGTTTGTCCAACCTGTCATCCAAGTGTGAACCTCTTTTGTACCTTCTCCAAGGCTGCCACATCTTTCCAATAACGGGGCAACCAGAATTGAGAGCAATATTCAAAGATAAAAATGAGCTTGTCACATGTATATAAAAACATACAGTGAAATGCATTATTTGTGTCAACAACCAACACAGTCCGAGGATGTGCCGGCGGGGGGGGGGGGTGGGGTGCGGGGAGCAGTCCACTAGTGGTACCATCATAACGTACTCACAACTCAAAAAACTCTAACCCGTATGTCTTTGGACGTAGGAGGAAAGCAGAGCACCTGGAGGAAACCCATGTGGTTGCAGGGAGAGCGTACAAACTCTTTACGGACAGCAGCAGGAATTGTACCCTGAACACTGGTGCTGTAATGTGTTATGGTAACCACTATGCTACTGTACTATCCCAGACGCAGCACCATTTAGTGAAGTTTGGATTATAAACAGGAAATAGTTTCTAGAACCTGTCGGACTGAACCTCCTTAGCTGTTATTAGCTCCAGCTCAGGGAGTGAAGTTAGAGTGAAAATACGACATCTCATCAGAGAAGGGAATTGCAAGTACATAGCACCATCACAAGGTGGCAGCAGTTCCCACCCTCCCAATAGTTCCGCTTCAGAGCTGAAGTGTTCCAACTTTCCTCTCGTTGACCCAGTTCAAAGTATATATATTATCAAAGTATGTATATACAAACATGAGATTTGTCTGCTTACAGACAGCCACAAAGCAAGAAACCCGAAAGGACCCAATTTTAAGAAAGATCAACCGCCAATGCAGACAGAAAGAGAAAAAAAACACAAATCACGCAAACAATAGAAGCAACAACATTCCGAATCAAATTGAGTCCTTGAGGAGCCTGGAGCAGGCCCAAGGCCTAGGTCTCAGTTCATCATATTAGCGGGGCAAATTGCTACAAAGCTCACAGACATGTAGCACAGCAGCCGGGGCAGTCTCACAGCCTCAGCACAGTAAAGAGAGAAATTAGCACGTGGGAGAGCGAGTGAAATCAGCCTGACTGTTGCCTCTAATCCTGACACCCTGCCTTTCCAGTCTATCTGAGCTGGCATTTAAATTGTCCAAACAGCAGATTGTGCCTTGCTTTAGGACCTGGGCCCTGTCGCAGTGATACACTCTAGCCTAGACCTCACCACCCAACCTGAAACTGTTCTCGACCTCTCCACATCAGTTCAGCACTTGGAGAAATCCAGTGTTGCACCCGGGTTAGTTGGACATGCATCCCAACTAAGATATTTAAATTAAATATCTTCGCATTGGTCTGAAATCAACCCTGTGCTGAATCCCTTAAATAACACAGGAGTCAGGAGGTACAGGAGCCTTAGGTTCAGGAATAGTTATTACCCTACAACCACGAGGCTCCTGAACTAGGGTGGAGAGCTTCACTCACCTCAACAATGGACTGAGTTCACAGCCTATGGATTCACTTTCAACAGTGACTTTGTTTCAGTACAACAATGATTGTGTTACAGAAGCATTTTATTGGCTGTGAATGCTGTAGATTATAGAACATAGAACATTACAACACTATGCAGGTATTCCTCCATGGACAGTCCCAAGATCGGCTGCAGAAGGTGGAGGGTTGGGCAGAGGACTAGCAATCCCATCCCATAAAAACCCAGTGCCAAGAGAAGCTCCAAAGTCCCCATCCCTGGGAAAGAAGGATCTCTGCCATGCAGACATGAGATGGGCCACCCTGGGGACGACTTGAAAGACTGGCTCAGGACAGAGGGCTCTGGACTGTTGTTAGCAGCTAATGCCTCAGTAGGCATGATGGGCTTAAGAAGAAGAAGACAACGGGCTGTTTGGACTACAATGCTGCGCCAATCTGTGGCAGCAACTCAATGCATTAAGGTATGCAGACATGGTCAAGAGGTTCAATTGCTGCTTGGACCAAATATCAGAATGGGGAAGAAATGTGATCTAAGTGACTGACCGTGGAATAATTGTTGGTGCCATACGGTGTAATATGAGTGCTTCTGAAACTGCTGCTCTCCTGGGATTTTCACACAAAACATTTTACAGAGAGTGGTGCAAAAAACAAAAATCATCCAGTGAGCAGTAGTTTTGTGGGAGAAAACACCTTGTTAATGAGAGAGGTTAGCTGAGAATAGCCAGACTGGTTTAAGCTGACAGGAAGGTGACAGTAACTCAAATAGCCATACAGTGGTATGCTGAAGAGCATGTCTGAACTCACAACACATTGAAGCTTGACATGCATGGGCTACAGAAGACCAGACTGGGTTCCAATCCTGTACCTACTAAAGTGACCACTGGGTGTACATCAGCAGTGCTAGGAAGGTTAGATGATGCACTAACCAGGAAACTGAATATTTTCTTGAAAAACATGTGCTGACAATTTCAGAAAAAGTACTGGAAGGAATCTTGTAGAGTGCATTTATTCCAGCCAACACCCTCTGGGTAAATGGTTACATCTATGCTTTTGATTCTAATGAGCAACAAACACAAAATGCTGGAGGAGCTCAGCAGGTCAGGCAGCATCAATGCAGAGGGATAAATAGTTGTTGTTTCAATCCTTCATCCAGTCTGGAAAGGAAAGCAGAAGGTGGGGTGAGGGGAAGGAGTACAAGCTGGGAAGTGACAGGGGATGGGGGAAGGTGGGTGGGTGGGGAGGAGGATGAAGCAAGAAGCTGGGAAGGGATAGGTGGAAGAGGCAAAGGGTTGAAGAAGCAGGAATCTGATGGAAGAGTTCAGTGGACCGGCAAAGTCAAAGTTACTTTCATACAACCATTGTTGGTAGAATCTCAGGTGGTGACGAGAGGGCATACAGGAGTGAGATATGCCAACTAGTGGAATGGTGTCGCAGCAACAACCTGGCACTCAACGTCAGTAAGACGAAAGAGCTGATTGTGGACTTCAAGGCTAAGACAAAGGAACACATACCAATCCTCATAGAGGGATCAGAAGTGGAGAGAGTGAGCAGTTTCAAGTTCCTGGGTGTCAAGATCTCTGAGGATCTAACCTGGTCCCAACATATTGATGTAGTCATAAAGAAGGCAAGATAGTGGCTATACTTTATTAGGAGTTTGAAGCAATTTGGCATGTCAACAAATTCTCTCAGAAACCTCTATAGTTGTACCATGGAGAGCATGCTGACAGACTGCATCACTGTCTGGTATGGGGGAGCTACTGCACAGGACCGAAAGAAGCTGCAGAAGGTTGTAAATCTAGTCAGCTATATCTTGGGCACTAGCCTACAAAGTCCCCAGGACATCTTTAGGGAGCAGTGTCTGAGAAAGGCAGCGTCCATTATTAAAGACCTCCAGCACCCAGGGCATGCCCTTTTCTCACTGTTACCATCAAGTAGGAGATACAGAAGCCTGAAGGCACACACTCAGTGATTCAGGAACAGCTTTGTCCTTTCTGCCATCCGATTCCTAAATGGACTTTGAAGCTTTGGACACTACCTCACTTTTTTTCAATATGCAGTATTTCTGTTTTTGCACATTGTTTAATAATGTATTCAATATATTGAATTGATTTACTTGTTTATTATTCTGTTTTATTTTATTTATTATTTTTTTTTCTCTCTCTCTGCTAGATTATGTATTGCATTGAATTGCTGCTGCTAAGTTAACAAATTTCACGCCACATGCCGGTGATAATAAACCTGATTCTGATTCTGGGAGAGGTGGTACTGAGGGAGGATTACTTTGGGAGAGGTGGTACTGAGGGGGGGTCACTGTGGGAGGGATGGTACTGAGGGAGTATCACAATGTGAGAGGAACAATACTCAGAGATGTTTGTTTCAATATTATGACATACATGTGACAAATAAAGCTAATCTAATCTTAGTCTCTTAACTGCTGATGGCCCAAGTATTCGTACTTGTGATCTGGAGGCCCATTCTGAGCTCAGCTTTAACACGCAAAGCTTTAAATTAAGCAGACAGGTGATGATTGCTTTATATGATGTAGCGCCAGCATTCATGCCAACTCCCTTTTACTGCAAGACTCAGTCTTTCCAGACAGTCTGGAAACTGAAGCAGCGGTAAACTGGCATTTAATCAGATGACTGGAAAGCATCTTTCATAATTAGATCTTGTTGGAAAGTCATCTGTCTTTTTTTAATCTTCTGTTAATGGAAAGCAGGTCCAGTTGGTATCCCGCAAAGGAAGATCATCTGCTACAAAAGGATTTTAATATTTTACAATATCATTCAGGATATTCCAAAGTATTTTATAGTCAAAGTCAAGTCAACATAACTGTATTACCAAAATATAGGTATGTCATCATATTCTACCCTGAGGTTCATTTTCTTGCAGGAATTTACAGGAAAATAACGAAATACAGTAGAATTTATGAAAAATTGTACATAAATACTGACAAGCAGCCAATGTGTAAATGTGAAAAGTCTAATACCAGAGGGCATGCATTGAAGGTGAGAGTGGGTAGGTTCAAAGGGGATGTGAGGGGTAAGTTTTTTTACTCAGAGCATCGTAGATGCCTGGAATGTGCTGCCTGTTATGGTGGTAGAGGCAAATACATTAGAGGCTTTTAAGAGACGTTTGGATAGGCAAATGGATGTAAGGAAGATGGACAGATATAGACAAGGTGTAGGTAGGAGGGATTAGAGTTTGGGTGTTTTTGATTTGCTTTTTGGCTGTTTCTGCCCAATATTGCTGTACTGTTCTGTGTTCTGAAAAGAAAAACAAATTGTGCAAATAAAACGAAGTAAATAGATGATACTATGAGTTGTGCAGTTCTTGAAAATGGGTCCCAAGGTTGTGGAATCAGTTCAGAGTTGAGGTAAGTGAAGTTATCCACACTGATTCAGGAGCCTGATGGCTGTAAGGTAATAACTGTTCCTTACCTGGTGGTGTGGGACCTACAGCTCCTCTACCTCTTGCCCAGTGGTAGCAGTGACAAGGGAACATGGCCTGGATGGCAGGGGTCCATGATGATGGATGCTGCTTTATTGTGGCAGCACTCGATGTAAATGTGCTCAGTGATGGGGAGTGGTTTGCCTGCGATGGACTGGGCTGTGTCCACCACTTTCTGTAGCCTTTTCTATTCTTGAACATTGGTGTTTCCATACCAAGCCATGATGCAATCTGTAATGATACTCTACACTGTGCATCAGTAGAAGTTTGTCAAAGTTTTAGACGACATGCTGAATCTGTGCAGCTTCTAAGAAAGTCAAGGTGCTGTTGCACCTTCTTTGGTGGATGCTTCTGAGATTAGATTAGATTCGCTTTATTTGTTACAGGTACATTGAAACATCATAAAATACAGCTCAAATGCCATCTATAAATTTGCTGATGATACAAACATTGTTAGCAGAATTTCAGATAGTGACGAAAGGGCGTACAGGAGCAGATATAAGTTAGTGGAGTGGTATTACAGCAACAACCGTGCACTCAACTTCAGCAAGACCAAAGAGCTGTTTGTAGACTTCAGGAAGGGTAAGTCGAGGGAATATAAACCAATTCTCATAGTGGGATCAGAAGTGGAGAGAATGAGAAATTTCAAGTTCCCGGGGGTCAATATCTCTGAGGACCTAACCTGGACAGCCTATATTGGGCTATATTTCATTAAGGGTTTGAGGAGATTTGGTTGGCCAACTAAAACACTTGAATATTTCTACATATGTACCATGGAGAGCATTCTGACCGGCTGCATCACCATCAGGTATGGGAGGGGGGTGCTACTGCACAAGATTGAAATAAGTTGCAGAAACTTGTACAATTAGTCAGCTCCATCATAGGTACCAGACTCCGCAATATCCAAGGCACCTTCAAGGAGCAGTGCCTTAGGAAGGTGGTGTTCATCATTAAGGAGCCCCATCACCCAGAACATGCCCTCTTCACACTTTTACTGTTGGGAAGGCAGTACAGAAGCCTGAAGGCGCACACTCAGCAATTCAGGAATGGCTTCTTCCCCTCTGCCATCTGATCTCTAAATGGACATTGAGCCCATGAACATTACCTCACTACTTTTTTATTTCCTTTTCTTTGCACTACTTGTTTTAACTTAACTACTTTATATATATATATATATATATATATATATATATATATACTTAATATAACTCAGTTTTTTTCTCTATATTTATTTATCATGTATTCCCCTTGCACTGTTGCCATAAAGTTAACAAATGTCACAACATTTTTCCTGGACTTATTTCCTGGCATAATTTACATATTACTATTTAACTATTTATGGTTTTATTACTATTTATTATTTATGGTGCAACTGTAACGAAAACCAATTTCCCCTGGGATCAATAATGATTCTGATCTGTCAACGACCAATACAGTCTAAACTTGTGCTGGGGGGGGCGCGCGGGGGAGAAGACCGCAAGTGCCACCATGCTTCCTACACCCCCCAAACCCTAATCCGTATGTCTTTGGAATGTGGGAGGAAACTCACAGGGTTGCAGGGAGAATGTACAATTCTGCAGTTGCTAGAAATTCAGAGCAAAAAATGTGTTACTCTGGATTTCTTCAATGTTTTGTGTTGAAACCTTTCACCTGAACTCAAATGCCCAGTTGAAGGGTCTCAACCGAAAATGTTGCCCGTTCATTTTACTCCACGGATATTGCCTGAAAAGAATGATCCCAGGAGTGGGAGGAGTAACACAGGAGCACATCATAAACACAAGATTCTGCAGATATTGGAAATCCAGAGCAACACATACAATATGCTAGAGGATTCAGCAGGTCAGGCAGTGTCTGTGGAGAGAAGAAAAAGTTGATGTTTCTGACCAAGATCATTCATTAGTACTGAAATGGAAGGGGGCAAAAAGAAAGTGGGCAGAGGTCAGACCCAGCAATATCCTGATGAATGGTCTCAGCCTAAAATGTCGACTGTTTTGCTCTAAGTTTTCAGCATCTGTAGAATCTCTTGTGTTTAAACGCTCCTTGTGTTACCACACACAACATGCTGCAGTAATTCAGCACAGCAAGTCCCCTTCCTTTCCAGTCCTGATGAAGCGTCTTGGCTCTAAGTGTCAGCTATTTATTCCCCTCCATAGATCCTGCTTGCCTTACTTAGTTCCTCCAGCATTTTGTGTGTGCTAACATGATTAGTGTTTGATGTCTCTGGGATTGTACTCAAAGGCCCTTCCTTCTTCCATTTTTCCCATGGTCCACCCTCCTTATCAGATTCCTTCTTCTCCAGCGCGGATTAATCTATCACCTTCTAGGTTGAACAGTTCAAAGTAAACATATTATCGAAGTATGCATATGTCACCCTATACAACACTGAGATTTATTTTCTTGCATGCAGCAGGCATGGTCAATAAATCCATAATTGAATAATAACCGCAATAGAATTAATGAAAGATCACGCCAGTGTTCAAAAGACAACAAACTGTGCAAATACAACATGAAAGAAATAATAATAATAAATAAATAATCAAATGAGATGAAGAGTCCTTGAAAGTGGGTCCATTGATTGTGGGAGCATTTCAATGATGAGGCAAGTGAAGTTGAGCAAAGCTATCCCCTTTGGTTCAGGAGCCTGATGGTTGAGGGTAATAACTGTTCCTGAATCTGGTGGTGTGGGTCCTGAGGCTCCTGTACCTTCTTCCTGATGGTAGCAGCAAGAAGAGAGCATGTCCTGGGTGGTGGGGGTCCCTGATGATGGATGCTGCTTTCCTGCAACAGTGTTTCATGTAGATGTGCTCATTGGTGGGGAGGGCTTTACCTGTGATGGACTGGGCCCTATCCACTGCTTTTTGTAGGATTTTCTGTTCAAGGGCATTGGTGTTTCCATACCAGGCTGTGATGTAGCCAGTTAATGTACTCTCCACTACATATAGACATTTGTCAAAATTTTAGATCTCATGCCTAATCTTTGCAAACTCCTAAGGAAGTTGAGGCACTGCTGTGCTTTCTTCATAATTGCGCTTACGTACTCGGCCTAGGACAGGTCCTCCTTCCCCTCCCCCCACCTTTTTATTCTGGCATCTTACCCCTTCTTTTCCAGTCCTGATGAAGGGTCTCAGCCCAAAATGTCAACTGTTTGTTCACTTTCATGCTGTGTGTTCCTTCAGCATTTTGTGTGTTACTCTATACTCTCACCAGGCCCAGAGTCATCAAAGTTCAAAGTAAATTTATGATCAAAGTACATATATGTCACCATATGCTACCCTGAGATTCACTTCCTTGCAGGCATTCACACTAGAACAAAGAAATACAATAGAATAAAAATACACATAAAGATAGACCAACAACCAATGTGCAGAAGTAGACAAATTGTGCGAATATAATGATAATAATAGTAATAATAATAATAAATAAACCTGAAAACATGAGTTGTAGAGTCCTTGAAAGTGGGTCCATAGGTTGTGGAATCAGTTAACAGTCCAGTTCCTCTGGCTTCAAGATGGCGCCGATAAGTGATAACTCTGTGCAGCTCTGATAGGAATCATTAAGTATCCTGTTTTGGACCACTACAGCTGAAATCCTTAGTCACAACCATGGATTCTTCAGTAAGCCTCTCGGTTTAGAATCCGCAGTCTCTTGAGTCTCAAAGCATCCCATCATTAGATGTACTTGATGTGGTCAATGCGGTTTAGTTGCAAAATAAGAAGCTGAACAATATCGATTGCCCAAGGGTACTAGCAGCTCTTGACATTCTCGCTATCATTTCTTTCACAGGTTCCCTCCAGAACTCTAGATTACATTAAGAACAAAGGCGTTGATGTGAAAGTCCTTCAAACAGAGGCAGCCGTGCGAGAATACAACTCATTGGCCAGCCGTGGTGCACGAGTAGGAGGGGTCTTCCATTCCACTTGCTAAGGCAACCACATGTATGGCGACAACTTTAAACTCAGTTGGAGAGATAAACATACAATATTACAGCACAGTACAGGCCCTTCAGCCCATGGTATTGTGTTGACCTTTTAACCTACTCTCAGATCAATCAAACCCTTTCCTCCTACATAACCCTCAATTTTTCTATCATCCATGTGCCTATACAAAATTATGAGGAATACAGATAGGGTAAATGCAAGCAGGCATTTTCCACTGAGATTGAGTGAGATAATAATGAGAGGTCATAGGTTAAGGGTGAAAGATGAAAAGTCAAAGGGGAACATGAGGAGAAACCTCTTCTCTCAGAGGGCCGTGAGAGTGTAGAACGAGCTTTCAGACCAAGTTGTGTATGCAGGGTCAATTTCAACGTTTAAGAAAGTTTAGATAGGTACATGGATGGGAGGAGTCTGAAAGACTGTGGTCCAGGTGCAGGTCGATGGGACCAGGCAGTTTAAATGGTTTGGCTTGGACTAGATGGGCTGAAAGGTTTGTTTCTATGCTGTGGTTTTCTACAGTATGACTCCATGACTGGTATCTAAAAATTTCTTAAATGCTGCTAACATATAAGCTTGAACAAGTCTTACTCTAATCCTCGGTGAGTGAAAACGGAATAAATTGGCTTCAAAAGCCTTGCTTCTGCTATGCCATTGGCCTCGTATGCCGTTTGAGTTACTGGCATATTACGTTACCAGCAGACAATTGTGATGATCGTTTCAAACCAGATTGTCTGGTTTTACTGTTGTCACTGATACTTATGTTCATTCTGTTTTCAGTTGCTGATGTTTAAAGTGAATCAAGTTTCCATTTCCATCCTGGGAAAATGACTCTGCTGTCCATTCTGTCAACACCTCTTATCGTCTTGTATACCTCTATCAAATCACTCCTCTTCCTCTTTCTCACCAAAAAAAAAGCCCTAGCTCGCTTACATATCCTCATAAGACATGCTCTCTAATCCAGGTAGTGTGGTGGTAAATACCATCTACACCCTCTAAAGCTTCTACAATCTTCCTATAACAAGGCAGCCAGAACTGAACACAATGCTCCAGGTGTGATCTATCAGGGTTTTATAGAGATGCAATAGTATCTTTTGGCTCTTGAAGGCCAGCAGCCCATACACCCTCTAAAACCTTATCAACTTGCACAGCAACTTTGAGGGATTTATGGATGTGAATCCCAAGATCCCTCTGTTGAGAATCCTGCAATTAACTCTGTATTCTGTCTTCAAGCTCCAAAGTAAATCACTTCACACTTTAGGAACAATTTCTTCTCCCCCTCCATCAGATTTCTGAGCAGTTTATGAACCCATGAACATTACCTTGTTTGGAACTATTTCTTGTAACATACAATTTTTTTTTTGCTTTTCATTGTACTGCTGCAAAACAACCCATTTAAACAATAAGACCTAGGCCCATTCCATCATAACTGATTTATTATCCCTCTCACTCCATTCTCCTACCTACTCCCCGCAATCTTTGATCAAGAACCCATCAACTTCCACTTTAAATATACCCAATGCCTTGGTCGCCACAGCCATCAGTGGCAATGAATTCTATATATTCACCACCCTGCTCATCTCTGTTCTAAAGGAACGTCCTTGCAGTCTTAGGCTATCCCCTTTGGTTCTACACACTCACACTATTGAAAACATCCTCTGCACGTTCCCTTTCAACATTCGATAGGTGTCAAAGAGATCCACACTCATTCTTCTAAACTCCAGCAAGTACAGACCAAGAGCCATCAAATTTTCCTCAAACATTAGCCCTTTTATTCTTGTGAAACTCCTCTGGATCCTCTCCAATGCCAACACACCCTTTCTTAGAAAGGGGCCCAAAACTGCTCACAATACTCTAAATGCAGTCTGATTAGTGCCTTATAAAGCCTCAGTTGTACATGCTTTTATCTTCTAGTTCTCTTGAAATGAATGCTAACTTAAATTTCATATCTTAAAAGCCAGTGGTAATAAATCTGATTCTGACTTAGGAACATCTCACTTACCATTCATTATTACTCAGCATTTATAGTGACTAAATGCTTCGAGCCTCTGTCATGTGGGGTGTAATTGGATAGCGTGGGATTCGTTGGGTCTTGTAAGAGCCTGAGAGGGCTTGTTACTGTGCTGTATCTCTAAATGAAAGAAAATAAAAATGCAGACTGCCTTTAAATCCACGAAGTTCAAAGTAAATTATTTATCAAAGTATGTATCATCATCATTATGTGCTGGGTCGTATGACTTAGACGATCATGGTCTTTCCAGGACCATGATTGTTCTTGGCAAATTTTTCTACAGAAGTAGTTTGTCATTGCCTCCTTCTGGGCAGTGTCTTCACATGATGGGTCACCCCAGCCATTATCAACACTCTTCAGGGATTTCTACCTGGCATTAGTGGTGGCATAACCAGGACTTGTGATATGCACCAGCTGCTCATACAACCATCCACCACCTGCTCCCATGGCTTCACGTGACCCTGGTCGGTGGGGTGGTGGTGGGAGGGAAGCTAAGCAGGAGGGAAGGAGCACCTTACACCTCCTTTGGTAGTGACATATCTCCAACCTGCCACCCAGATATGTGTAATGTATAAAAACTTAAGATTTGTCTTCTTGCAGGCAGCCATAAGACAAAGAAACATAATAGTTGGTAGAGTCAATGGCGACTCTACCAACTTAGAGGAGTACAGGGCATCAGTGACTAGCTACATCAGCAAGTGCATCGATGATGTCACTGTGTCCAAGACCATCACTACACGCGCTAACCAGAAGCCATGGATGACTGCGGAGGTGCGTGCGCTGCTGAGGACCCGTGATTCCACCTTCAGAGCAGGCAACAAGGCAGCCCTAAAAACAGCAAGGGCCAAACTGTCCCGGGCCATCAGAGAGGCAAAGCGTGCACATGCCCAGCAAATCCACAGCCACTTCTAGGACAGCGGCGACACGCGGCGCATGTGGAAGGGCATTCAGGACATCACCAACTACAAGGCAGCACCACCTGCCTGTGCTGGTGATGCCTTTCTCTCAGATGTGTTGAACAACTTCTATGCTCGTTTTGAGGCGGAAAATGGCGTGGCGGCGAGGAAGACCACCCCTCCTCCAAATGACCAGGTGCTGTGTCTTACCATGGCCGATGTGAGGAGAACCCTGTGCAGGGTCAACCCACGGAAAGCTGCTGGACCAGACGATATTCCTGGCAGAGTGCCTGGAGGATGTGCAGACCAGCTAGCAGAGATTCTCACTGACATCTCACTGAGATTCTCACTGAGCAGCGCCGTCGTTCCTACGTGCTTCAAGGCCACCACCATCGTCCCCATGCCGAAGAAGTCTTCAGTATCCTACCTCAACGACTACCCTCCCGTTGCACTCACATACATCATCATGAAGTGTTTTGAGAGGCTCATCATGAGGCACATCAAGACCCTGCTGCCCCCCTCACTGGACCCCCTGCAGTTCGCATATTGTCCCAACCATTCAACAGACGACGCCATTGACATCACCCGGCACCTGGCCCTAACCCACCTGGACAAAAAAGACACGTACGCTCGAACGCTGTTCATAGGCTTCAGTTCAGGATTCAACACAATCATTCCTCAGAAACTGATTGGAAAGCTGAGCCTACTGGGCCTGAACACCTCCCTCTGCAACTGGATCCTAGACTTCCTGACTGGGAGACCTCAGTCAGTCCGGATTGGAGGCAGCATCTCCAACACCATCATACTGAGCACAGGGGCCCCCCAGGGCTGTGTACTGTGTGCTCAGTCCACTGCTGTTCACTCTGCTGACCCACGACTGTTCTGCAACACACAGCTCGAACCACATCATCAAGTTCGCCGATGACACGACCGTGGTGGGTCTCATCAGCAAGAACAATGAGTCAGCATACAGACAGGAGGTGCAGCAGCTAATGGACTGGTGCAGAGCTAACAACCTGTCTCTGAATGTCAACAAAACAAAAGAGATGGTTGTTGACTTCAGGAGGACATGGAACAACCCATCTCCGATAAACATCGGCGACTCCTCCGTAGAGATCGTTAAGAGCACCAAATTTCTTGGTGTTCACCTGGCGGAGAATCTCATCTGGTCCCTCAATATCAGCTCCATAGCAAAGAAAGCCCAGCAGTGTCTCTACTTTCTGCGAAGGCTGAGAAAAGTCCATCTCCCACCCCCCATCCTCACCACATTCTACAGAGGTTGTATTGAGAGCATCCTGAGCAGCTGCATCACTGCCTGGTTCGGAAATTGCACCATCTCGGATCGCAAGACCCTGCAGCGGATAGTGAGGTCAGCTGAGAAGATCATCGGGGTCTCTCTTCCCGCCATTACAGACATTTACACCACACGCTGCATCTGCAAAGCAAACAGCATTATGAAGGACCCCATGCACCCCTCATACAAACTCTTCTCCCTCCTGCCATCTGGCAAAAGGCACCAAAGCATTCGAGCTCTCACAACCAGACTATGTAACAGTTTCTGCCCCCAAGCCATCAGACTCCTCAATACCCAGAGCCTGGACTGACACCAACCTACTGCCCTCTACTGTGCTTATTGTCTTGTTTATTATTTATTGTAATGCCTGCACTGTTTTGTGCACTTTATGCAGTCCTGGGTAGGTCTGTAGTCTAGTGTAGTTTTTGTGTTGTTTTACATAGTTCAGTGTAGATTTTGTATTGTTCATGTAGCACCATGGTCCTGAAAAACGTTGTCTCGTTTTTACTGTGTACTGTACCAGCAGTTATGGTCGAAATGACAATAAAAAGTGACTTGACTTGACTTGACTTGAGAATCCATTAAAAAAACCCAAACAAAAATTATCTAACACCCAATAAGCAAAAAAAGAATAAATCATACAAACAATAAAAAAGTAAACAAGTAATACACAAAACATGAACTGCAGAATCCCCAAAAGTAAGTCCACAGCCACAGAGCCAGTTCAGTGGTGAGTGAAGCCGATCCGGGAGCCCGATGGCTGTAGGCCACAACCACGGAGCCAGTTCAGTGCTGAGGTGAGTAAAGCCAACCCAGGAGCCCAATGGCCGCTGGCTGCAACTGCAGGGTCAGTTCAGTTTAGACGAGTAATCTAGTGGAATAGAGAGCTGAACACTGGGTCATCCTTCACTCTCGGACTTAATGCCTTAATCTTTTTAATTGGGCTTGATGCTGAAATTGGCCGAACAGTAATTCGTTTTTTGTTGTTGGACTCAGACCTCGCCGGTTCGAATTGCTCCCAAGTCCGCTCCAGCAATGGCCAAACATCAGTTCATTTTCCACTCTGGGGCCTGGGCCCTGCTGCTTCACTCCACCCGAAGTCCACTCCGGAAATGGCCACCACAGCAGGAACTGATGCCTGAAAGTTTGTTGAACCCTTCAAAATACTGCAGAAAATGCAGAGGTTTCAAAAGCGCAACTCCCAAAGGGAAAGTAGAGACTATGGATTGCAGTGATCCTAGTCCGGAAAGAGTGTAATTACAGAGTAGTTAACAACAAACACAAAATGCTGGAAGAACTCAGCAGGTCAGGCAGCATCTATGGAAATGAATAAACAGTCGCCGTTTTATGCTGAGTCCCTTCATCAGGACTGGAAAGGAAGGGGGAAGATGCCAGAATAAAAAGGTGGGAGGGGTGAAGGAGGACAGCCAGAAGGTGAAGGGTGAAACCAGGTGGGTAGGAAAGCTAAAGGGCTGGAGAGGAAGGAATCAGACAGGAGAAGGAAGTAAACTATAGGAGAAAGGGAAAGAGGGACAATTCCAGGGGAAAGTTATAGACAGGTAAGAAGAGGTATGAGGCCAGAGTGGGGAATAGAAGAATGGGGAGTGGAAGGAAAATTTTTTTCACTGGAAGGAGGAATTGATATTCATGCCATCAGGTTGGAGGCTACCCGGACAGAATTTAAAATGGTGTTCCTCCACCCTGACGGTGGCTTCATCATAGCACAAGAGGAGACCATGGACTGACATGTCAGAACAGGAATGAGGATGGGACTTAAAATGTTTGGCCACTGGGAAGTTCCACTTTTGCCAGATGGAGTGGAGGTGCTTGACAAAGCGGTTCCCCAATTTACGACAGTTTGTAATAGAATAGTTGGTAGTCTTGTTTGCTGCCTGTAGAGCATTGTCATGTCTCATCAGGACCATCCTTACTGGAAAGACCTTTGTCTCCTCCTATGCTTTCTCCCCAGCTGTTCCTAAACCAACAGGGCTTTTGTCTACACATGGAATTGGTTTATTATTGTAACAAGGTACAGTGGAAAGTTTTTGTTCAAGCTCGATTCGGACAGATAATTCCATGTAAGACCTCCCCCACCTTCTTATTCTGTCTTCTTCCTCGTTCCTTTACAGTTCTGATGAAGGCTCTCAGTCCAAAATATCGACTGTCTATTTATTTCTGATGAGTTCCTCCAGCATTTTGTGTGTGTTGCTCAGATTTTCTCTTGTTTTTGAAGTATTGCCATTGTCCAGGTGATGCAAAGCAGAGTGGAGAGCCAATGAGATTGCATCCGCTGTAGACAAATTGCAGTGGGTACAGGTCCTTGCTTAGACAGGAGTTGATTCTAGCCATGAACAACCTCTCATAGCACTTCATCACAGTAGATATAAGTCTCACTGGCTGATAGTCACTGAGGCAGCTCAGCCTGCTCTTCTTGGGCACTGCTATGATTGTCGACCTTTCAAAGCAGCAAGAGAGAGATTAAAAATGTCCTTCAGCACCCCTGTCAGTTGGTGACACAGGTTTTCAGAGCCCTACCCGATACATCATCAGGACCTGATGCCTTGCAAGGGCTGGTCCTCTTGAAAGGTATTCTGACTTTAATCTTTGACATAGAGATCACAGGGTCACCAGATTTGCACAGGTAGAGTGTTTTACTTCCTTACAAAGTGTGCATAAATGGCATTAAGGCATTGATTGCCAGTATCTGGAGAATGGAGAGTATGGAATCGTAGTTACACAGAAGGTGCAGTAGACAAAGTACGAGAACCACAAAGAGGTACACTGGGAGATCCTTTAGGGAATGATAGGCCCATAAAGTGGGATAGAAGCTGTCCTTGAGCCTGACGGTCTAAAGGTTTTGTAAATGGCGTATGGGCGTTGGGGTGGGTGGTGAGAAGAGACGATGAACAGGGTGGGAGAGATCATTACATTGGTGAAGGGAACCTCTGTTTCCCCTGTGTCCCAGTTCACACTGCTGACAACAGCACTCAACTGTGTCACCGAATACACTGAAAAGTTCGAAGTAAATTTATTACCAAAGTATGTTCATTATAGGAGCACCTTCGAGTGTCCTGACCAGCTGCATCACCATCTGGTACCGGAGTTGAAAGGCATCTGACTGCAAATCTCTACAAGGGGTGGTGAGAACTCTTGACAGGATATTTATCAGGAGGGCTGCATATGCAGAGCCGTTCGCATTGTCAATGATCCCTCTCATTCATCTAACAGTCTTTTTGACCCCCTACCATCAGGCAAGATGTACTGTAGCATCAGGACAAGGATGGCCAACAGCTTCTTCCCTAGGCCATGAAACTACCGAGCTCCCTGCCACCACCCAGGTCTCATCACATGATGTAGTGCTATGCTGGTTACTTTTTAACTTGTGTCATATGCTAAATGTCAATCTTCTGGAATATATTTCATTATTTGTTAATTTATTTGTGGTAATATTCCTTTATGTGTTGTGTGTGAGTTATATTGCAGTTTTGTGCACTTTGGTCCAGAGGAACATTGTTTTTTTTTTGGTAACATATTTGTGTACTGTTGAGTGACAATTAACTTGAACTTGAGAAATATGAAAACTTACACAAAAAGTCTGGCAAACAAATATGTGAAAGAAGACAACCTGTGCAAATAAAAGTAAATAATACTGAGGACTTGAGTTGAAGAGTTCTTGAAAGTCACTCCATACGTGGAATGAAGTGAGGGAAGTTATCCATGCTGGTTCAAGAGCCTGATGGTTGACGGGTAATAACTGTTCCTGAACCTGGTGGTGTGGGTCCTGAGGTTCCTGTAACTCCTTCCTGATGGCAGCAGTGAGAGGAGAGCGTGGACTGGATGGTGGGGGTCCTTGACGATTGATGCTGCTTCCTTGTGGCAGTGCTCCTTATAGATGAGCTCAACGGTGGAGAGAGTTTTCTTTGCCTGTGGTGCACTGGGCTGTATCCACGACTTTTTGTAAACTTTTCTGCTCTTGGGCTTTGGTGTTTCCATACAAGGCCATAATGTAAACAGTCAGGATACACTCCACTGTGCATCAGTAGAAGTTTGTCAGGGTTTAAGATGACTTGCCAAGTCTGCGCAAAACTCTTCAGCAGAGGCCCTGATGTGCCTTCTTTGTAATGGTTCTTACCTGCTGGTCCCAGGACAAATCGCAGTTACAGTAACAGCAAGGAATTTGAAGTGGCAGACTCTCCCTTGGCTTTCCATATTCAGGATAGCAAAAAATTAGTATCTAAAGTCCATCTTAAAATGCTACATTTGTGAAGTAGTCAGCAGCCGGGCTCCAAAGCAAGTTATTTCTGAATCAGACACCAATATCCACCAAGCTATTAGTAATTAAGCAAATGACAGGAGATTCGGATGATTTCCATCCCACATCTAAAGGAAGTATTTTAAAAAGTCTGCATGTATACTCAGTGGCCACTTTATTAGGTACACTTGCATACCAGCTACTGATCTCCTGGGGTTTTCATACATAATAGTCTCCCGAGTTTACAGAGGATGGTGCAGAAGAAAAAATGTCTAGTGAATGGCAGTTCTGTGGGTGAAAATGCTTTGTTAATGCGAGAGGTCAGAGGAGAATGGCCAGACTGGTTCAAACTGATAGGAAGGCAACAGTAATTCAAATAACCACGTGTAACAACAGTGGTGTGCAGAAGAGCATCTCTGAACACACAGCACATTTAATCTTTGAAATGGACGGGCTACAGCAGCAGACGATCACACACATACACTCAGTGGCCACTTTATTAGATACAGGAGGTAACTTCTCTAACTTCCGCTAGGCCCCACCTCCCCCTTGTACCCCAGCTGTTACTCATTTTTATACACACATTCTTTCTCTCACTCTCCTTTTTCTCCCTCTGTCCCTCTAAATATACCTCTTGCCCATCCTCTGGGTCACCCCCCCCCCGTCTTTCTCCCTAGGCCTCCTGTCCCATGATCCTCTCGTATCCCCTTTGCCAATCACCTGTCCAGCTCTCGGCTCCATCCCTCCCCCTCCTGTCTTCTCCTATCATTTTGCATCTCCCCCTCCCCCTCCAGCTTTCAAATCCCTTACTCACTCTTCCTTCAGTTAGTCCTGACGAAGGGTTTCGGCCTGAAACGTCAACTGCGCCTCTTCCTATAGATGCTGCTTGGCCTGCTGCGTTCACTAGCAACTTTGATGTATGTTGCTTTAATAAAGTGGCCATTGAGCGCACTTGAACTATAATGCTTCAATGCTTCTGTGGAAGTTACAGCATGGGAAGTACGACTGAGGAATGAGTGTGAGTTGTAAAGTTGTCTGTGCCCAATTAATTGACGCTGACACTTTCTTGATTTGGCAATGTTCTGTTAGATGAGAAAACCATGCATACCACCTCACTGTTTGGGGTAGAGTGGCCACCGCAGTGCCGCAGAGACGAAGCAACAGCTGTGAGAGGAGAGACTGAACAACCAGAAGATGCAACCGCTAACCACAGCCACTTACTCGTGCCCACACTCTGCACCAGAATATGTGGATCCTGGATTGGCCTCAACAGCCACCTGACGACCTTCCAATAGACAACCCACTAGGGGAACATCATACTCAATTCGAGTGATTGGACTACTTAGGATATATGAAAGGAATGGCAGTTAGCTTAATGTCTGTTGCTGAAAATTTACTCTGGTCTGTAATTAACAGCGGACTGACCAAGCACACTGAAGCCATTCATTTGATGAGAGGGAGGTGCCTGCCAGACTTTTTGGGAGTCTAAGGCAACTAAAATAATGGGAAGTTCGATGAATGAGATTCATATGGACTTCTCAATCACAGGAAAAATCTCCCCACCACTGAGCACATCTGCGTGGGGCACACCATAAGAAAGCAGAGTTCATCATCAAGGACCTCATCATCCAGGCCATGCTGTCTTCTCACTGCTGCCATCGAGAAGGAGGTACAGGAGCATAAGGTCCCACAACATCAGGTTCAGGAACAGTTATTACCCTTCAACCACCAGGCTCGTGAACTAGTGTAGATAACTTCTCTCACCTCAACACTGAACTGATTCCACAACCAACGGACTCACTTTTAGGACTCTACAACTCATGTTCTCAGTATTGGAGTCATAGAACACTACAGCATAGAAACAGGCCCTTTGGTCCATCTAGTCCATGACAAATTATTATCCTCCCAAGCCCCATTGACCCACACCTGGACCATAGCCTTCCATACCCCTCCCATCAATTTACCTATCCAAACTTCTCTTAAATGTTGAAATTGAATCCACATCCACCACTTCCACTGGCAGCTCATTCCACATCTTGCCACGTTCTGAGTGAAGAAGTTTCCACTCATGCTCCCCTTAAACATTTCACCTTTCACCCTTAACCCATGACCTCTAGTTCTAGTCTCACCCAACCTCAGTGGAAAAAGCCTGCCTGCATTCGTACTCTCAACACCTCTCATAATTTTGTATGCCTCTATCAAATCTCCCCTCACTCTCCTACACTCCAGGGAATGAAGTCCGAACCTATTCAACCTTTCCCTGTAACTCCGGTCCTCGAGTCCCAGCAACATCTTTGTAAGTTTTCTCTCTACTCCTTCCAATCTTATTAATGACTTTCTTGTATTAATTACTTAGCTTTTAATTTGAACTGAAACCATTTGATAATGTCCATAATAAGAGGCATTTAGCTAAATATGGAGATCATGAAACTGAAGACAGGATATTGAAGTGTTTAGAAACTGGTCGAGTGGTAGAAGACTAAAAATAATGAACAAATGCATTTCAGAATCCAGTTTATTATTATGACTTATGTGAAATTCATTGCTCTGTGGCAGCAGTTTAGAATCAGGTTTATTACTAATGCCAGAAACCTGATTCTGAACCCCCGTCACCCAGGACATACCCTCTTCTCATTGCTACCATCGAGGAGGAGGTACAGGAGCCTGAAGACACACACTCAGTGTTTTAGGAACAGCTTCTTCCCCGTTGCCATCAGATTTCTGAATGGACATTAAACCCATGGACACTACCTCACTGTTTTATGGTTTTTCCTTTTATTGTTCCCTTTCCGCACTGCTTATTTAATTATATCTGTATGTAATTTGATCTGAGGGCAGAGAGGAAGAAATAGTTCCTAAAGTGTTGAGTGTAGGTCTTCAAGATTGCTTAATGTCATTTCTAGTACATAAGTGACAAGGACACCTGCAAGAAGTGCATCCAGCTGCAGCTCCTGACAAACCGTGTTAGGGAACTGGAGAAGGAGCTGGATGACCTCCAGATCGTTCGGGAGGATGGGGAGTTTATAGATAGTAGCTACAGGGAGGTAGTTACGCCAAAGGAGCAGCGCACAGGTAATTGGGTTACCATCAGGCGAGGGAAGTGGAGAGGGCAGGCAGAGCAGGGTCCCCCTGTGACCATTCCCCTCAACAACAATTATACCGCATTGGATACTGTTGGGGGGGATGCCTTACCTGGGACAAGCTGCAGCAGCCGGATGTCTGGCACTGAGTCTGGCTCTGCAGTGCAGAAGGGAGGGGGGAAGAAGAGGAGAGCGGTAGTGATAGGGGACTCGATACAGAGGTACAGAAAGGAGGTTCTGTGGTCGTGACAGAGACTCCCGGATGGTTTGTTGCCACCTGGGTGCCAGGGTCAGGGATGTTTCTGATCGCGTGCACAGCATTCTGAAGTGGGAGGGTGATCAGCCAGATGTCATGGTACACATCGGTACCAATGACGTAGGAAGAAAGAGTGAGAAGGTCCTGAAGAGTGAATATAGAGAGCTTGGTAGGAAGTTAAAAAGCAGGACCTCGAGGGTGGTAATCTCAGGATTGCTACCTGTGCCACGTGCCAGTGAGGGTAAGAATAGGATGCTCTGGTGGATGAACACGTGGCTGAGGAACTGGTGTAAGGGGCAGGGTTTCAGATTTCAGGATCATTGGGACCACTTCTGGGGCAGGTGGGTCCTGTACAAGAAAGACGGGTTACACCCGAACTACAAGGGGACCAATATCCTTGCAGGGAGGTTTGTTAGTGCTATTGGGGAGGGTTTAAACTAGATTTGCAGGGGGATGGGAACCAGAGTGCCAGAGCAGATAGTGGAGCGGGGGTGAAAATAAATGATGTTAAAAGTTCATGCAAAGTCACAAATAGAAAGGTTGTGGGTGGTGGTAATAATCTTCTGAGGTGTGTCTATTTCAATGCAAGGAGTATTGTGGGGAAGGCAGACGAGCTGAGGCCGTGGATTGACACATCGAATTACGACATTGTAGCCATTAGCAAAACTTGGCTACAGGAGGGGCAGGACTGGCAGCTTAATGTCCCAGGGTTCCATGATAGAGGCAGAGGGATGAAGGGTGAGGGGGGGGTGGTGGCATTGCTAGTCAGAGAAAATGTTACAGCAGTGCTCAGGCAGGACAGATTAGAGGGCTTGTCTACTGAGTCCTTATGGGTGGAGCTGAGAAACAGGAAAGGTATGACCACATTAATAGGGTTGTATTGTAGACTCTCAATAGTCAGCGAGAATTGGAGGAGCAAATCTGCAGAGAGATAGCAGACAACTGCAAGAAACATAAAGTTGTGAAGATTCAGTCACTAGATATACATGGAGAGGTAGTAAATTGGATTAGACATTGGCTCAATGGAAGAAGCCAAAGAGTGGTGGTAGAGAATTGCTTCTCTGCGTGGAGGCCTGTGACTAGTGGTGTGCCACAGGGATCAGTGCTGGGTCCATTGTTATTTGTCATCTATATCAATGATCTGGATGATAATGTGGTAAATTGGATCAGCAAATTTGCTGATGATACAAAGATTGGAGGTGTGGTGGACAGTGAGGAAGGGTTTCAAAGCTTGCAGAGTGATTTGGACCAGCTGGAAAAATAGGCTGAAAAATAGCAGATGGAGTTTAATACAGACAAGTGTGAGGTATTGCACTTTGGAAGGACAAACCAAGGTAGAACATACAGGGTAAATAGTAGGGCACTGAGGAGTGCGGTAGAACAGAGGGATCTGGGAATACAGATGCAAAATTCCCTAAAGGTGGCATCACTCTTAGGTCGTAAAGAGAGCTTTTGGTACATTGGCCTTTATTAATCAAAGTATTGAGTATAGGAGTTGGAAAGTTATGGTGAGGTTGTACAATACATTGGTGAGGCCGAATTTGGAGTATTGTGTGCAGTTTTGGTCACCAAATTACAGGAAGGATATTAATAAGGTTGAAAGAGTGCAGAGAAGGTTTACAAGGATGTTGCCGGGACTTGAGAAACTCAGTTACAGAGAAAGGTTGAATAGGTTAGGACTTTATTCCCTGGAGCATAGAAGAATGAGGGGAGATTTGATAGAGGTATATAAAATTATGATGGGTATAGATAGAGTGAATGCAAACAGGCTTTTTCCACTGAGGCAAGGGGAGAAAAAAAACCAGAGGACATGGGTTAAGGGTGAGGGGGGAAAAGTTTAAAGGAACATTAGGTGGGGCTTCTTCACACAGAGAGTGGTGGGAGTGTGGAATGAGCTGCCAGATGAAGTGGTAAATGCGGGCTCACTTTTAACATTTAAGAAAAACTTGGACAGGTACATGGGTGAGAGGTGTATGGAGGGATATGGTCCAGGTGCAGGTCAGTGGGACTAGGCAGAAAATGGTTCGGCACAGCCAAGAAGGGCCAAAAGGCCTGTTTCTGTGCTGTAATGTTCTATGGAGAATGAAATAATTTTTACTCTGGATCCTATGCAGCACGAAAACGCAATAAGATAAAGAACACAACAATAATTTTTAAAAAACACAATAAATACAAATACATAAGATAGCTTATATACAGAGATTGATATGTATTTGTATTTATTGTGTTTTTTAAAAAATTATTATTGTGTTCTTTATCTTATTGCGTGTTTTTGTGCTGCATTGGATCCAGAGTAAAAATTATTTCATTCTCCATAGAACCATAGAACATTAGGCACAGGAGTGTTTATGTAAGGTGACTCTGACAGGAAATGATAAAGAAACAGTGGTGGGTCAGCATGTGGAGGTGTTGATCAGCCTTACTGCTCGGGGAAAGTTACTGTCTTTGGCTCTGGTGGACGCTACGTAGCCTCCTCCCCGATGGGAGTGGGAACATTGTTTTGCAGCAGCAAAGGAGGTGCATGGTGTGTCCAGGGAGGGGTAGCACCTCTGGTGAAGGGGCTTGTGTCCATTCTAGGGCAGCTCACTCACGTTTGGTCCCCAGCAGACACTCAGCTCTCACTTGTGGCTCCAAGTAACAGTTTTCATGCGACACCAGCCACACCGCTTCGACAGGTGGGCTAAACCAGATGAGGGTAGCCTGCAGCCTCATAGCCGATGAGTTAGGGACATAACTGTCCTAACACGCAAAGTCTGCTCCAGCAGACTGGGTGGATCTACCACCCATTCGGCCTCTGTATTCAACACATCATCCTCCACAACTTCCTCCATCTCTCAAGGGATCCTACCACTAAACATATCTTTACCTGCCCCCCCGCTCTGCTTTCCACAGGGATCGTTCCCTCCATGATTCTCTTGTCCGTCCCTTCCTCCCGATACTTAGCCCTGCAAGTGGCCCAAGTGCAGCACCTGCCCACACACCTGCTTCCTCACCTCCATTCAGGGCCCAGGCAGTCCTTCCAGGTGAGGCGACACTTCACCTGCGAATCTGCTGGGGTTGCCCATTGTGTCCGGTGCTCCCGATGCAGTCTCCTCTACAATGGTGAGACCCGCCATGTATTGGCGGACCACTTCGTTGAGCACTTCTGCACCATTCACCACAAGTGCGACTTCCCAGTGTCCAAACATATTAATTCCAATTCCCATGGTTGGACCATGGCCTCTTCCTGTGCCAAGATGGAGCAACATCTCATATTCCGTCTGGGTAGCCTCCAACCTGATGTCATGAATATCGATTTCTCCTCCTGGTATACAAAATTCCAACTCCTCCCCCCCCCCCCCACACTCACACACTCTTCCTCTATTCACCACTCTGACCTTTTACCTCTTCTCACCTGCCTATTACTTCCCCCTGGGTCCCTTCCTCCTTCCCTTTCTCCTATGGCCCACCCTCCTCTCCTATCAGATTCCTTCTTTTCCAGCCCTCTACCTTTTTCCACCCACCCAGCTTCGCCTATCACCTTCCAGTTAGCCTCATTCCCCTCCCCCACCCTTTTTATTCTGGCATCTTTCCCCTTCCCTCTCAATGCTGAAGAAGGGTCTCAGCCCAAGACGTCGACTGTCTATTCATGTCCATTGATGCTGCCCAACCTGCTGAGTTCCTCCAACTTTTTTTTGTGTGTTACTCTACAGTGAGATCTAACAGCCAGAAAGGCAGTTCTGCAACGCTCCATGGAGATCGAAGCCCACGTCAAGGCACAAAAGATGTCATGGTCATCCACTGAAACCAAGGAAAACCCCAGTTTGTGATGCTTGGTCATAACACTGGACCCAGACTTCTGAGATCAAGAGGGGGTAACTGCCCCAGTGCAACAGCTTTTCCACTCTAAAAACTCCCCCGCATAGGTTTCCTGCCATCCTTGGAGATGGCAGACAACCACCAATTCCACATCCAAAGAGATAAAATTACTATTACTGATCTTACAAAATAACAATGCAAAAAGTAAGGAATAATGATGTAGTGTTCATGGGCCATTCATAAATCTGATGGCAGAGGGGAAAAGCTGTGTCTTCATCAATGAGTGAATGTCTGAATCAATGAGTGCGTGTCTTCAGGCTCCTATGCCTTCTCCCAATGGCAGTAATGAGAAGAGAGCATGTGCAAGATGGTGAGGCTCCTTGATGATCGATGCCACCTTCTCGAGGAATCGCCTCTTGAAGATATCTACGACGGTGAGGAGAATGGAGCCAGCTAAGTCTACACCCCTCTGCAGCCCCTTGCAATCTTGTGCATTAGAGCCTCCACCACAGATGGTAGTGCAGCCAGCAAGAATGCTCTGCACTGAAGCAATTTGCAAGTCTTTGGTGACATAACAAATCTCCCCAAACCAACTGAGCTGCTCGCATAACATCTTTGAGATTGTATCAATGTATTGGACCCATGTTGAAGGGTTTATCTGGTGATGGTTTACAAAGATCTGTATTGGATTCTCAATATTCCCCAAAACAGGGAATGTTTACTAACTTTAATAGAATAATAGAATACCTTTAATCTTGCAAGCTGCTCCAAATAAAATTTGACAAATTGACAAAATTGAGTTTATAAGTCATTTGTGAGGCTTCACTTGGCATACTGCGTACAGCTTTGGTCACCTGGTGGTAGGAAGGACGTGGTTAAACACATCTTTCAGAAAAGGTATATGGGGATGTTGCCAGACTGCAGGGCCCAAGTTATAGGGAGAGGTTGGCCATGCTGCGTCTTTATTCTTTAGAACGTGGAGAATGAGGGGTGGCCATGTGTTTAGAATTACGAGAAACGTTCACTAGATAGGGTGGACAGTAAAGTCTTCTTTGCCAGGATTGCCATCATCATCATTATGTGTGGTATCATATTATGAGGATGATCATGGTCTTCCTTCTGGCTTTAATCTGAGCTCTATACATAACCATGACTGTTCTTGGCAAATTTTTCTTCTGAAGTGGTTTTCCATTGCCTTCTTCTGGGCAGAGTTTTTACAAATTGGATGACCCCAGCCATTATCAATAGTCTTCAGAGACTGTCTGCCTGGTGTCGGTGGTCACATAACCAGGACTTGTGATATGCACCAGCTGCTCATATGTCCATCCACCACCTGCTCCCCTGGCTTCACGTGACCTTGATCAGGGGGCTAAGCAGGTGCTACACCTTGCCCAAGGGTGACCTGCAGACTGGTGGAGGAAAGGAGTGGCTTACACCTCCTTTGGTATAGATGTATCTCCACCCCACCTGCCATTTACAGGGCAGAGGAATCCCAAACTGGGGAACATAGATTTAAGATGAGGGGTGGAATGATTTAACAGGGACCTATGGGACAACTTTTGTGCATTGATTTTTGTTAGTCTTTGTTATTTATAGTTTCTTTTTTCTAAATTCTGCTGCCTGACCGGCTGCATTACAGCCTGGTATGGAAGCACCAATGCCTTTGAGCAGAAAATCCTACAAAAGTTAGTGGATTCGGCCCCGTACATCATGGGTAAAACCTTCCCAACAATTAAGCACATCTACATGAAATGTTTCCATAGAAAAGCAGCATCCATCATCAAAGATCCTCACTACCCAGCCATGCTCCTTTCTCACTGCTGCCATCAGGCAGAAGGTACAAGAGCCTCAGGACTCACAACACCATGTTCAAGAACAGTTACTAGCCCTCAATCATCAGACTCTGGAACAAAAGGGGATCGCTACACTCATTTAAGGACTCTTTTCTCTTGTCATTTCATGCTCATTATTTATAACTGTATTTGTTCAGTTTGTTTTTCATTGATCCTGTTTACAGTTACTATTCTATAGATTTGCTATGCATGCCTGCAGAAAAATAATCTCAGAGCTGTATGTGATTAGATGTATGTACTCTGATAATAAATTTTATTTTGACTTTGGCCTTTCTTTATTTTCCTCTAAATGCCTGCAAGAAAACAAATCTGAAGGAAGTATATGGTGACATACACATACTTTTGAGAATAAATTTACTTTGACTTTGCTGGAGGGAGGTGAGTCTATGGAATGTGCTTCCAGAGGAGGTGGTTGTGGAAGTTAAAGTAGTGCAACTTAAGAAGCACTTGGATAGATATGTGGAGGGGTGGTGGGGGGATGAGAGGAATATTGAAACGATCTGGATGGACATTGTGGTCGGTACGGCCTGATTGGCCCAAGGGGCCTGTCTTCATGTTATATTAATATGTGACTCTACACCACTAGATGGCATAAGCCCTGGAGTGTCTAAAATTCAGATGAGTGAGAGGGTATCTCACTGAAACCTATCAGATGTTGAAGAGCCTCCATAGAGTGGATATGGAGAGGATGATTCCTCCGGTGGGAGAGCCTAGGACTAGAGGACATAGCCTCAGAATAGAGGGACGTTCTTTTAGAATGGAGATGAGGAGGAATTTCTTTAGCCAGAGAGTGGTGAATCTGTGGAATTCATTGCCACAAGTGGCTGTGGAGGCCAAGTCATTGGGTATATTTAAGGAAAAGTTGATAGATTCTTGATTAGTCAGGCAGGGCATGAAGGGTTATGGGGAGAAGGCAGGAGATGGGGCTGAGAGGGAAACGGATCAGCCATATTGAAATAGCAGAACAGTTTGGATGGGCCAAATGGCCTAATTCTGCTCCTATAAGATTTAGATGGATGAAAGACTTAGGACAAAGGAGCATTTTTAAGAACCATCTTCAAGGAGAGAGAGGCAGGATGGACTGGGGAACCAATTCCAGATGTTACAACCTTGCAAGCTGAAGCCACAGCTGCCAGATGTTCAGTGACTTAATTTAGTGAAGAAACCAGAAATTGGGATTTACTGACTGCCCATCGAATTCAGATTCAGATTTATTTATCACATGTACTTTGACACATACAGTGAAATGTGCCTCTTGTGTCCCTTGTAAAATGCACCCATTTAGAATGGAGAAGAGGATGATTTTTTTTTAGCCAGATGGTGGTGAATCTGTGGAATTCATTGCCACAGTCGGCTGTGGAGGCCAAGTCACTGGGTATATTTAAAGTGGAGGTTGATAGGTTCTTTATTAGTCAGGAGGTCAGAAGTTACGGGGAGAAGGCAGGAGATTAGGATGGAGAGGGATAATAAATCAGCCATAATGGAATGGCACATGCTTGATGGGCTGAATGGCTTAATTCTGCTCTTGTGTTTTATGAACTTATTTGCATTAGCAACCAACAAACCCAAGGATATGCTGGGGGCGTTCCTGTTGCGTGAGGAGTTGGCTTATTTGCCAGTCGAAAGCCACCTCTGCAATGCCAGTCATTGATTGGCCTTTTCAAAGGATGTGGCCACTCTTTCCCATTGGCTGGCTTGCACCAATTTCCAGTTCTGGGCGCCTCGGGTGCATAAGAACAGCACGTGAGGGAGGCTAGGTTTCTTTTGTTTCTAATTTCAGGTCTACACATGACTTTGATCGGGTGGTGGGGGAGGGGGTGTTGCTATGCAGGTGCTACATCTTGCCCAAAGATAACCTGCAGGCTAGTAGAGGGAAGGCGTGCCCTACACCTCCTTTGGTAAAGATGTATCTCCACCCTGCCACTCGTATTTATTGAGTATGCCTACAAGGAAATGAATTTCAGGGTTGTATATGGTCACACACACGCACATATATATACTCTGATAATAAATTCACTTTGACCTTTGAACTTTGAACTAGGAACAGAATTCTGACTGTCTGTACCTCATAATTTTATAAGTCTGTAACATCGAACACCATTGCAAAGGTAAGGAGAAGCAGATCCCTCACACTGTCATTGATGAGGTACTTATTCTTTTAACAGTGAAAAGAAAAATTAGATTTATGCGCCATGGTAGTGTAGCAGTTAGTGCAGCATTATTACAGCTCGGGCGTTCAGGGGTTTAATTCCAGCGCCATTTTCTAAGGAGTCTCCCTATGTCCTCCCAGTGGAATGCGTGGATTTCCTCCGGGTGCTCTGGTTTCCTCCTCTAGTCCAAAGACGAACCAGGTAGGTTAATGAGCTATTGCAAATCGTCCTGTGATTAGGTTAGGGCTAGTAGGGGTTTGTGGGGGCACCATGGCTCAAAGGGGCAGAAGAGAATCTTCCGCGCTGTATTGCTAAATAAATAAATGAATAAGAATTCCTGGGTAATTTTAACCAGCTGGTACATGCTTTAGAGAGATGAACATAGAACAGTACAGGCCCTTCGGCCCACAATATTGTGCCGTCCTTCTAACCTACACCAAGATCAATCTCATCTCCCCCCCCCCACATAACACTCCACTTTTCTATCACCCATGTTCAAAATCCTCTTTTTTCCTATCATCCATGTGCTTATCTCAGAGTCTCTTAAATGTCTCTAATGTATCTGCCTCTCCCAGCACCCTTGGCAGGGCGTTTCACACCCGCCCAACCACTCTCCGTGTTAAAAAAAACTTACTGTGTCTGACATCCCCCCTATACTTTCCTCCAATCACCTTAACATTACGCCCCCACCCCTGGTTTTAGCCACATTTATCATGGAGTAATGAAAATGTCAGGAATAGTCAGGGGATTGAGCTGACAAGAGATATATATTGAAAATAAAATTTAAGAGCTGCTACCGGTAGGAGACAAGAAAAAGGCTCCATCAACAAAAAAAAAGTAAACGTGGCTGCTTTGGCAGTGGGGAAAGGTTTCTGTTACGGAAAAAGGAAATGGGACCTACTTTAAATGAATGCTTTTCTGTTGGGAATGTTTATTTACAGCGGAGGCCACAGAGAGAGGAAGAAAAGCCGCCTAAATCGCCTCGCCTGTTGCTCGGTGCCCCGGGGAGTTCCTGGAACACAGGGCCGGCGATCGAGACAAAGACTAGGGAACGTCAACCGCGAAAGAGTGGGACGGGAGGAGAGAGAGAAGAGTGGAAGGGAGGGAATGTGTGTGAGAGAGAGAGAGTGGGGAAAGGGAGGGAGAGGGGAAAAGTGAGAGGGGGGAGAGAAGGGAGAAAGGAGGACGAGAGAAGGAAGAGAGTCTGGCGGAGAGGGAGAGTGTATAAGAGGGAGGAAGGAGGGAGAGAGACAGAGAGGGAGGCAGGGAGGGAGAAAGAGAGAGTGTGTGAGAGGAAGGGAGGGAGAAAGAAAGAGAGAGTGTATGAGACGGAGGAAGGAAGAGAGAGTGTGTGAGAGAGAGAGAGAGGAAGAAAGAGAGAGTGTGTGAGAGACAGAGAGGGAGGAAGGGAGGGAGAAAGAGAGAGAGTGTGTGAGAGACAGGGAGGGAGAAAGAAAGAGAGAGTGTGTGAGAGACAGAGACAGAGAGGGAGGAAGGGAGGAGAGATTCGCTACAATGAAGCAGGAAATCCAATCCACGTTGAATGTCTTGTGAAAAGGCGAAGCCAGTTTAAGGGGAGTGGCGACGGTTCCTCTGACCGGGGAGGGGTGGGAGGAAGGCGCTGGGGCTGGGAGCGGACCTGTCGGCTGGGGGGACGCCTCAGTTTACCCCGCCCGCGTTGGCCGGGCTGCCGGCGATTGTGACGCGGGGACTCGGGCTGAGACAGGTGAGTGAGCGGACAGGTTGCAGAGACAGGGCGGTGTGTTTTCACCAGCGCCTCGCCTGCCACAGGGAAGATCCCTCTAACACGGTCTGCAGCTTCCTATTTTTGTATTAGACTAGTAACTTCTAAGCCCGAAGCTTTTTAAATTTCTGACCGGGAGACTGGGAAACTTTGTGGAATTCCTAGTGGGAGACAGAAGCATTAAATACTTATGGGACACAGAGATTTAACCTTAGATGTCATTACTTATGCACCATGGGATCTGGCGAAAATTGGGAATTTTATATTAATTCGTATCGTTTTTTTTAAGGAAAGGGAATTATTTTGTGGGTTGTGTCCGTTTTTAAATTT
The DNA here is from genome assembly GCF_963921235.1 of Mobula hypostoma. Taxonomy (NCBI): domain Eukaryota; kingdom Metazoa; phylum Chordata; class Chondrichthyes; order Myliobatiformes; family Myliobatidae; genus Mobula; species Mobula hypostoma. Next base: position 182,566,286 of record NC_086103.1, read on the forward strand.
TCTGAGAGATCTTTTCGGAAGTTGGATTTTTATACTACTGCAATTTATTTATTTTTGAAGGATTATTTTATGGTTTGGGCCCCACCTTTCTTTTTAATTTCTGGGAAATTGTTTAAAAAAAGTTGGGTTTTTAAGCTAATTCCGAATTTTTTATGGTGGTTTGGGGCATCGTTTCTTTCATTTCTGGGAGAGATCTTCCTGATGGAAGTCGGATTTTTATACAATTCAGATTTTATTTTAATTTTTAAGGGAATTACTTTGTGGTTTGAGATTCAGTTATTTTTAATTTCTGATAGATTTCTTTCTGAAGGAAATTGGATTTTTTATTCTAATTCAAAATTTTCATTTTTAAGGATATTATTTTGTAGTCTTAACTCCAATTATTTTGGTATCTGTGAGATTCCTTTCTGAAGGATGTCAGATTATTATATTAATTCAGATTTTTAATTTTTAGGGAGGATTATTTTGCGATTTGAGTCCCAGTTTCTGTCAGGGAATGTAGAGAAGACTTGATATAAAGTAGAGCAGTGGCGACAATTCAGTGGTGAACAATAACTTTAATAATAGACCTCAAATAACAAGACACCTGGGGCCACAGAACAACAGAGAACAGAAATTAAACACAACAAGGTCAACTTCAGACCGGGAGGGTGAAAGCTGGGAGCAACTGGCCAGCTGGTTCAATGAGTGAACGAGGACTGTGGATGAGAACTGGGGTTAAATAAGAGGCAGGTGAGTGAATGAGGACTGTGGATGAGAACTGGGGTTAAATAAGCTGCAGGTGAGTGAACGAGGACTGTGGATGAGAACTGGGGTTAAATAAGCTGCAGGTGAGTGAACGAGGACTGTGGATGAGAACTGGGGTTAAATAGGCTGCAGGTGAGTGAACAAGGACTGTGGATGAGAACTGGGGTTAAATAGGCTGCAGGTGAGTGAACGAGGACTGTGGCTGTGAACTGGGTTTAAATAGGCTGCAGGTGAGTGAACGAGGACTGTGGATGAGAACTGGGGTTAAATAGGCTGCAGGTGAGTGAACGAGGACTGTGGATGAGAACTGGGGTTAAATAGGCTGCAGGTGAGTGAACAAGGACTGTGGATGAGAACTGGGGTTAAATAGGCTGCAGGTGAGTGAACGAGGACTGTGGCTGTGAACTGGGTTTAAATAGGCTGCAGGTGAGTGAACGAGGACTGTGGATGAGAACTGGGGTTAAATAGGCTGCAGGTGAGTGAATGAGGACTGTGGATGAGAACTGGGGTTAAATAGGCTGCAGGTGAGTGAACGAGGACTGTGGATGAGAACTGGGGTTAAATAAGCTGCAGGTGAGTGAATGAGGACTGTGGATGAGAACTGGGTTTTAATAGGCTGCAGGTGAGTGAACGAGGACTGTGGCTGAGAACTGGGGTTAAATAAACTGCAGGCAATGTGTTTGGAATGAGTGGCAGGTAAATCCTATTAGCTGAGTGAAGACTGAGGGGTGTCAGTGGGATCAGCTCTGACAGTTTCTTTCATTTCTGGAAGAGATCTTTAGAAGGAAGATACTTTTAGAAGAGGTGACATTTAAACCAGTAACAAAGAATCTCTCTCTTGTTCTTTAGTTGTGTTTGGAGGTTCCCCTGAGTGACGATGGCCAGAGTGGATCTAAGTCACTTCTTGGACATTGTCTACGGCGGGGTGGACCCCAATATCACGGGCAACGGCGGGCCGGAGTGCACTGCTTTCCTCTCGGTCAGGCAGCGAGTGCTAGAATCAGTCATTATGGTGGCCGTGTCCTTGCTTCAGATCGTGGTGGCCTATGAGAAGATTGGAGACGGATTCCGGGAGCATTGGAACCTCAGTGGCTCATCGCAGGAACATCATGAGACGCTGGGCAGGAACATTCTGCAGGCCGCCCTGTGTTTGACCTTTGGCTTAGAAATTGGGTTCAAGTGTGCGTCGAAAACCCTCATTTATTTACTAAACCCTTGCCACGTGGTCACAGCCCTCCAGGTGAGTTCAACTATTCCTCCTTCTTATCATGCCTAACTTTTAAAGTGGATGAGATTGGACAAGGCGCGGTTAGTAGGTGTGGGTGGCATGGTGGTGTAGTGGTTAGAGTAATGCTTTATGGTGCCAGTGACCCGGGTTCAATTAACTCCGCTGTTTGTAAGGATCACCGACATGGGTTTCCTCTGGGTGTTCTGACATTCCTAAAGAAGGGTGTCTATTTAGACAGAGATTGGGAGAAATTCCTTGAGCCAGAGAGTGGTGAATCTGTGGAGGAGATTTCATATATTTAAAGCGGAGACTGATAGGTTCTTGATTTGTTAGGGCATCAGAGGTTACTGGGGAGAAGGCAGGAGAATGGGGTTGAGAGGGATAATAAATGAAGGAATGGTGGAACATGCTTGATGGGCTGAATGGCCTAATTCTGCTCCTATGTCATATGGTGTTGGGGTTAGTGAGTTGTGGGTGTGCTGTGTTGTCACCGGAAGCATGGTGACACTTGCAGGCTGCCCCTAGCACATCCTCGGACCGCGTTGGTTGTTGACGCAAATGGCACATTTCAAGCTAAATCAAGTCACTTTTTATTGTCATTTCAACCATAACTACTGGTACAGTACACAGTAAAAACAAGACAATGTTTTTCAGGACCTTGGTCCTACATGAAACAATACAAAAACTACACTGAACTATGTAAAACAACACAAAAACTACACTAGACTACAGACTAACCCAGGACTGCATCATCATCATCATCATCAGGTGCCGGGCCCAGTTTGAGCTTTGACTGCCATGGCCCACACACTCCTGTTTCGGGTCAAGTGGATCAATTCATTGGTATTCATTTCCAGTTCTCTGGCTGCTGTCTCCATCATCATTTGTCTTTGTCTTCCTCTTGCTTTCTTCCCTTCAATCTTTCCCATAATTACCGTGCACTCTAACTCCTCTTTCCTAATCACATGTCCAGTGAAGTTACATTGCCTTTTCATGATCTCATACATTATTTCTCTTTTTGTGTTTGCTCTGTTCATGACATCCTCGTTAGATATTCGTTTCGTCCATGATATTCTTTGCATCCTCCTCAAAAACCACATCTCTGCTGCTTCAATTCGTTTCCTCATGTTACTAGATATTGTCCAACATTCTGAGCCATATAACATAACTGCATAAATGTAACATTTCAGTACTGTGAGGTGGGTTGTCATGCCTAGTTTAGTATTGGTCAGTACACTGTTCATTCTCGTAAAAGTGTCTTTTGCCATCCCTATTCTTCTGATGTCCATATTGCACCTGCCATCTGATGTCACCCAGCTTCCTAAGTAGCAAAAGTTCCGTACTTGTTTTATGTCTTCCCCATTTATTCTCAGCCTGCAGATAGGATTCTCCTTCTTTTTGGATATCACCACACATTCTGTCTTTTTGCAATAGATAGATAGACCCATTTTTGCATTTTCTTCAACAACTATATCAGTTAAGTTTTGTAGTTCTTCCTCCACACTTGCAATTAACACAGTGTCATCTGCATATCTGAAATTATTGATGTTTTCACCGCCAACTTTGATTCCCAAGATGTCTCTTATTTTTTGTAATATTGTTTCACTGTACACATTAAATAAATCAGGGGAGAAAACACACCCTTGTCTAACGCCTCTCTTGATTTTCATAAACTGACTCACTTCTCCATCTATTCTTACAGCCGCAGTTTGTTCCCAGTACACATTTCTGATTAGGCGGAAGTCTTTTAAATCTAGATCTAAAGGTTTCTGTAATATTTCAAATACCTTATTGTGCTTCACTTTATCAAATGCTTTTGTGTAGTCGATAAAACAAACGAACAAATCTTTTTACATTTGAATAGCTCGTTCTGATAGTATCCTTAACATCAATATTGTGTTTCTTGTACCTTTGTCTTTCACAAAACCACATTGTTCTTTGCCTATTTCAGCTTGTATCTTACTTTTAGCTCTTGTCATCAAAATTCTTAGAAGTATCTTAGTGATATGACTCATTAAACTTATGGTCCTATGTAATTCACATTCTATTGCTCCAGGTTTCTTAGGAAGAGTGATAAATACTGACTTTTTCATCGCTTCTGGTATTATTCCAGGACTGCATAAAGTGCACAAAACAGTGCAGGCATTACAATAAATAATAAACAAGACAATAAGCACAGTAGAGGGCAGTAGGTTGGTGTCAGTCCAGGCTCTGGGTATTGAGGAGTCTGATGGCTTGGGGGAAGAAACTGTTACATAGTCTGGTCATGAGAGCCCAAATGCTTCGGTGCCTTTTGCCAGATGGCAGGAGGGAGAAGAGTTTGTATGAGGGGTGCGTGGGGTCCTTCATAATGCTGTTTACTTTATGGATGCAGTGTGTGCTGTAAATGTCTGTAATGGTGGGAAGAGAGATCCCGGTGATCTTCTCAGCTGACCTCACTATCCGCTGCAGGGTCTTGCGATCCAAGACGGTGCAATTTCCGAACCAGGCAGTGATGCAGCTGCTCAGGATGCTCTCGATACAACCTCTGTAGAATGTGGTGAGGATGGGGGGTGGGAGATGGACTTTTCTCAGCCTTCGCAGAAAGTAGAGACGCTGCTGGGCTTTCTTTGCTATGGAGCTGGTGTTGAGGGGACCAGGTGAGATTCTCCGCCAGGTGAACACCAAGAAATTTGGTGCTCTTAACGATCTCTACGGAGGAGTTGTCGATGTTCAGCGGGGAGTGGTCGCTCCGTGTCCTCTTGAAGTCAACAACCGTCTCTTTTGTTTACATTCAGAGAGATTTCACTATACAATACATATAACAGCTAATCTAATCAAATTATTCTAAAATAGGTGATATGATAGTTTGTGAAGAAAGATTTTATTGAGTTCCTTAAGGTTGTCATAGCTGGGAGTGGTAGTGAAGGTAAGCTTCCAACTACCTATTTGGTGCTCCCAATGGCAGTGTCTCAAACAGCCTCTGACAACCAAGGCCAGCTCCTGGCCTTCATGTGTGGCTTAGTGATTAAGCCCAGCAGAACTGTTTCTACTGACGGGAGAAGGGGCAAAGGCAGGTTACTGGTGCCTTAGAACCAGTCACCTCGGGCAGATGGGACTCGTCAGCCATGGTTGGCAGCTCATCGAGGTGAAGGAAAACTCTGATCTCAAATCTCCGTTGCCTTGTGGCTATATCCACTCATGAGGAAGGCTTTGGGAGTAAATTCCGAGGAAAAATCCAGAGCTGGAGTCCCTAAGGCAGGCTTACATTGTGTAAGAGGCTGACTGGCGGCTCCCGCAATGCTGCTGGTACCAAACCGTATCGATCTATGCTGTTCCTTTGGAGAGGGGGAGCCTACTGCACGGGCAACAGCTTGCTCTCCGTATTGTACTGCCCTGACTCATGTATCACGTAGGCAGCTAGGGCGCAACATCCATTAGTCGATCCCGACCAAGAGAGGGCCTCATGAAGAAGGTTTTAGGAAAAGTGAACGCAGCGGCTAACGCAACGCTGTTACCGTTGGAGTTCCGAGTTCAATTCTGGTGTCCAGTGCAAGGAGTCGGTAATTTCCTCCCGTTTAAGCATGAGTTTCCTCTGGGTGTTCTGGTTTCCTCCCACAGTCCAAAGGTATTCTGGTTAGTAAGTCAACTGGCATTGTAAATTGTCCTGTGCTTTGGCTGGGGTTAAATTGCTGCTTTGCTGGGTTGTGCAGCTGGTTGGGCCTGTTCCATGCTTACTTCTAAATGAATACATAATGAAATTGCAGAGGGAATCTTGATCAGCTGGATAAAAAGTCACCAGAGCCTCAAACAAACTTCTATAGGTGCACTGTGGAGAGTTTCCTAACTGGTTGCATCATGGCCTGGTGGAGGGAGGAGAAGATGGCGGCGCGACACAGCGCGCGCGGCCTCTCCGGTAAATGATATCGGTATTTGTTAAGTAGGATGCCGTGCACAATCCTGATTTGATGGAGACGGACGTGAGAAGCACGGAGGAACATCTGGAGAAATTTCTGAAATGCCTGTTTCGCTGCCGCTGCTACTGTGTGATCGAGAATCTCCGGAGGGGAAGGCCCCAAATCCTCGGCTTTGCCTGTTGCCGGGGCCGGGGTCGAAGCGCTCAGCAGAGGTGGTGCTCAGTGCTTGGTGTCGGAGGGCTGGTTGGAGGCTCGAAGTTTTCAGACGGACTCAGAGTCGGCTGTGGTCGGGTGCTTCCAGGGTGCTGCATCGGCAAGTTTGCGGCACTGGAGGTTCATGGCAGGGAGAGTTTTTCTTCCTTCTACCGTCTGCGCGAGATGGTGGGACTTTCGAGAGACTTTGAGACTTTTTTTAACCGTGCCCATGGTCTGTTCTTTATCAAATTACGGTATTGCTTTGCACGGTTGTAAATATATGTTATAATTATGTGGTTTTTGTCAATTTTTTAGTCTTGGTCTGCCCTGTGTTTCTGTGATATCATACTGGAGGAACATTGTATCATTTCTTAATGCATGCATTACTAAATGACAATAAATGAGGACTGCGTGTCCTCATAATCTAATCTAATCTAAAAACCAATGCCCCGATGAGCTAACCACCGTACCACTGTGCTGCCCTTGGCCAAACGCAGACATATGGGAGGAGCTTTGATGGGAATCTTGGTCAGTATGGATCAGATGGGCCAAAGGGCCTGTTTCTACGCTCTGTGTATCACAGAGATTAGTGTTGGGAGCCTTGCTGCTCTAAATTAAATCAGTTTATTTTTATTCATTTATTTTAAAAATTTATTTAGAGATACAGCACAGAACAGGCCTTTCCAGATCCGATGCATCACAAATAGCACAAAAGATAAAGAACACTGTAATAAAATACACAATAAATATAAATACATGAGATAGCTTATATATATACACACACATACATACAGAGGTTGATTGTATGTCCGTAAAGGCACAGGAGTGTCTACGTAAGGGGACTGACAGAAAATTATAAAGTAGTGGTGAAGATAGTGGCTGGAGGTGTTGATCAGCCTTACTGCTGGGGGGTGAAGTACCTGTTTATGAGTCTGGTGGTCCTGGTGTGGGTGCTACGTAGCCTCCTCCCTGGTGGGAGTGGGACAAACGGCCCGTGAAGTGGGTGTGTGGGATCCTTCATGATGTTACTGGCCCTTTTCCAGCACCTTTCTGTATCTGTCCTTGACGGTGGTCAGGCTGGTGCTGGTAATGCAATGGGCAGTTTTGACTCCCCGTTGTGGGGTCTTCCCGGCCGCCACAGTGCAGTTTCCAAACTAGGCAGTGACGTAGCTGGATGTTCCAACTGTCCATAAGTTATAACCCTGCAAAGAGAGAAACGCATCTGCTTTTAGTTTTTTTCCCTCCCGAGTAAAGTGACATGCAAACAGAAAGTTCTAACTAACAGGATAATTCTTTTAAAAATATTTTACTTGCATTTTAAACATTCAGTTTCAAATTCAACCTTTGATCTGATCAACCATTCAAGTTATCCCCCACCCCCTCTATCTATTACTTTGGTTACTGCACTGTAAACACTTTAAACCACTTTCTTCTAATGGCATTTGCATTGTAAGTGCTTACAGGCATTTGTGTATTTTGTGCACACTTTATTTCATATCTGTACTTGTAACTTATTTTTATAGAATTCTTTAATCTGCATGAAGGTTGGATGTTGTTACTCTGTTGCATGTCACACCCTGACCAGCACACCACAGCTATTTCCTAATCCACGTAAATGTATCTGGTGAATAAAGCTGATCCTTGATCTTTGATGGCGAGGAGACTGGTTTACAATGACAGAACGGTATTATGAGCTGATATGGTGAGCAGAAAGGAGACAGATAGAATTGCAGACATCCCACCCTGCAAAAACTCATTTCAGGGAGGTAGCACCATCAATTTGCGGGAGACTTCTGGGAGAGGTGGGATGTCTGCAATAGAGTAGCTCCTTAGCAGCTAGCCAGCTAGTTTAAATAACGTTAGCTATGCTAATGAACGAATGACACCTGTTAAACTCACCTCAACATGTCTTTTACAGTCTTAACCCACCATGGGCAATAGAAAAGTCACTGTTGCAAACAGTGCAGCGAGCAACACTGTCATTATTTTGGACCCCTATTAGGCAGGGGTACACTTTAGTGTAGTCTGGGGTGATGTACGTTTTATATTTTTTTTGGAACACTCTGCCATGGCGCACTCGCATGCCCTCAAGTGCTCTCTCCCTTGCTCTCCCTCTCTCTCTCTCTCTCTCTCTCTCTCTCTCTCGTGGTCGCTGTCACGCTGTCTCTTGCTTTTCTCTCGCTCGCTCTCAAAAAAATTGATTTCCGTGATATTGTATATAATTTGCAGGCATCAGGGAGCCACTATTAATATGCGGGAGACTCCCAGAAGTTCCGGGAGAGGTGGGATGTCTGGAATTGAATCCCGAAAAATATGAGCTGACATATGCTGCAAAGCTCGGGTACATTGAATGAACTGAGGAGATTAGAAAGTACTTGGACCAAGGGGGTTCACGCTATTGGATCTCTAAAAGCAGTGCTACAAATAACTCCACCATGGACAGTCCCAACCCCGGCTGTGAAAGGAGAAGGGTTGGGCATTGGGTTAGCCTGTAAAAATCCAGAGCCACGGAAATGCCAACAGAAGCTCCATAGATCTCAGCCCTAGGTGAGGAATGATCTTTGCCCAGAAGGGACATGCCGGGAGACTGAAGCCTAGGGCTGATTGACCTTTGGCCTGTGAAAGAGGACTCGGGTGAGTTGCTGTCTGCCCCAGCAGGGGTGAAGGGCTTAAGAAGAAGAAGAAAAACTAGTAGGGATAGATACACAAGAGATTCTGCAGATGCTGGAAATCCAGAGCAAAACACACAAAGTACTGGAGGAACTCAGCAGGACAGGCAGCAGTCAATGGTTTGGGCCGAGACCATCTGGACTGAAAAGGAAGGGGGCAGAAGCCAGAATAAGAAGGTGGGGAGAAGGAAAGGAGTACAAGCTGGGTGAATGAGACCCCTCATCCTATTTACCTGCACTGTACACTACATGGACTTCGAATTCTATTTTATTAACTTATTTGTGGTCATATTTTGTTTTATGTGCTGTGTGTGATATGTGTTTTGTGGTTGCACTATGGTCCGGAGGAAAGTAGTTTCATTTGGTTGAATATATGTACAGTCAGATGACAATAAAGTTGAATTTGAAGATTGGAAAGAAACTTTTTGCACAGAATCAGGTTTATTATCACCGACGTGATGTGCAATTCATTAACTTAGCAGCAGCAGTTCAATGCAATACATAATCTAGCAGAGAGAGAAACTAATACATAAAATAAAAATAATAATAAATGAACAAGTAAATCAATTACATATATTGAATAGATTTTAAAAAATGTGCAAAAACAAAAATACTGTATATTTTTTTAAAAAGTGAGGTAGTGTCCAAAGATTCAATATCCATTTAGGAATCGGATGGCAGAGGGGAAGAAGCTGTTCCTGAACCGCTGAGTTTGTGCCTTCAGGCTTCTGTACCTCCTACCTGATGGTAACAGTGAGAAAAGGGCATGTCCTGGGTGCTGGAGGTCCTTAATAATGGACGCTGCTTTTCTGAGACACTGCTCTCTGAAGATGTCCTGGGTCCTTTGTAGGCTAGTACCCAAGATGGAGCTGACTAGATTTACAACCTTCTGCAGCTTCTTTTGGTCCTGTGCAGTAGCCCCTCCATACCAGACAGTGATGCAGCCTGTCAGAATGCTCTCCATGGTACAACTATAGAAGTTTTTGAGTGTATTTGTTGACATGCCAAATCTCTTCAAACTCCCAATAAAGTATAGCCGCTGTCTTGCCTTCTTTATAACTACATCGATATGTTGGGACCAGGTTAGATCCTCAGAGATCTTGACACCCAGGGACTTGAAGCTGCTCACTCTTTAGTCTTCTGATCCCTCTATGAGGATTGGTAAGTGTTCCTTCGTCTTACCCTTCCTGAAGTGCACAACCAACTCTTCCGTCTTACTGACGTTGAGTGACAGGTTGTTGCTGCAACACCATTCCACTAGTTGGCATATCTCACTCCTGTACGCCCTCTCGTCACCACCTGAGATTCTACCAACAATAGTTGTATCATCAACAAATTTATAGATTTGAACTATGTCTAGCCACACAGTCATGTGTATACAGAGAGTAGAGCAGTGGGCTAAGCACACACCCCTGAGGTGCACCAGTGTTGATCGTCAGCGAGGAGGATATGTTATCACCAATCCGCATAGGTTGTGGTCTTCTGGTTAGGAAGCCGAGGATCCAATTACAGAGGGAGGTACAGAGGCCCAGGTTCTGCAACTCCTCCATCAGAATTGTGGGTTTGATGGTATTAAATGCTGAGTTATAGTGGATGAACAGCATCCTGACCTAGGTGTTTGTGTTGTCCAGGTGGTCTAAAGCCATGTGGAGAGCCATTGAGATTGCATCTGCTGTTGACCTATTGTGACGATAGGCAAGTTGCAATGGGTCCAGGTCTTTGCTGAGGCAGGAATTCAGTCTAGAGATAACCAACCTCTCAAAGCATTTCATCGCTGTCGATGTGCGTGCTACCGGGCGATAGTCATTAAGGCAGCTCACATTATTCTTCTTCGGCACTGGTATAATTTTTGCCTTTTTTGAAGCAAGTGGGAGCTTCCGCCCGTAGCAGTGAGATGTTGAAAATGTCCTTGAATACTCCCGCTAGTTGGTTGGCACAGGTTTCCACTGGGACATTCTGCCTTGCGAGGGTTCACTCTCTAAAGACAGCCTAACATCGGCCTCTGAGACGGAGATCATAGGGTCATCAGGTGCAGCAGGGATCTTCACAGCTGTAGTTTTATTCTCCCTTTCAAAGCGTGCTATTTAATGATTTACTAATTGCTTTGCATATCACATCTTCAGTCAAATTGAATATGCAATTTTAGGCAAATTATGACAAAGTTGAAACTGGTGCTATGGGACTTCATCACATCAAGTCTGTGTTTTCGACTTCAGTCCCAGAGATGGGACAAATGAAATTGAAGACAATGCAATCATCAACACTAATTCGTGCATTTAATCTTACGTTGGACTTAAAGATAATTTTGGCAGCTGAAGGTACTTTGCCCCAAGGAACTTTTGCAATGATGTCTTGGCCCTGTAATGATGTCCTTGAGAAGATTTTAAACCAGCTGCTGGTTAATATTTTACAATAATATTTAAAATTGAAAGCAAGTCATTATCAGCTAGCATCCAATGTTGTTATTTGAACATGTGATAGAGTAATTATTAACAATGGATCCCAAAGTTGTACAATGCGTACAAATTGCACAGAACATTTTTAGTTTGATTTTCATTGTGCCATAGGCACTCTGCCCAACCATGTCCATGCCAATAGAGCCATAGAGCACGACAATGCAGAAACAGGCCCTTCAGCCAATTATTAGTACATGCTAATTTTGCCTAGTCCCACCTACCTGCACCTGGACCATATTCCTCCATACCCTTCCCGTCCACGTACCTATACAAATTTCTCTTAAGCATTGAAATCGAGCTTGCATCCACCCTCTGAGTGAAGGAATTTCCCCTTATGATCCCTTTTAACGTTTCACCTTTCATCCTTAACCCATGGCGTGTAGTTCTAGTCTCGCCCAACCTGAGTGGAAAAAGCCTACTTGCATTTGCCCCATCTATACCCCTCATAATTTCGTACGCCTCTATCAATCTCCCCTCATTCTCCTTCGCTGTAGGGAATGAAGTCTGAGCCTATTCAATCTTTCCCTATAACTCAGGTCCCCAAGTCCCAGCAACACCCTTGTAAATTTTGTCTGTACTCTTTCAATCTTATTAATATATTTCCTTTAGCTAGGTGGCTAGAACTGCACACAATGCTCCAGATTTGGCCTCACCAACATCTTTATACAACTTCAACATAACATCCAAATTCCTGCACTCAGTACTTTGATTTAGATTAGATTATGAGGACACACAGTCCTCTTTTATTGTCATTTAGTAATGCATGCATTAAGAAATGATACAATGTTCCTCCAGAATGATATCACAGAAACATAAGACAAACCAAGACTAAAAAGAACTGACAAAAACCACATAATTATAACATATAGTTACAACAGTGCAAAGCAATACTGTAATTTGATAAAGAACAGACCATGGGCACGGTAAAAAAAAGTCTCAAAGTCTCTCGAAAGTCCCATCATCTCATGCAGACGGTAGAAGGGAGAAACTCTCCCTGCCATGAGCTTCCAGCGCCGCAAACTTGCTGATGCATCATCCTGGAAGCACCCGACCACAGCTGAGTCCGTCCGAAAACTTTGAGCCTCCGACCAGCCCTCCAACACTGAGCACCGAGCACCATCTCTGCTGAGTGCTTTGACCCCAGCCCTGGCAACAGGCAATAGGCAAAGCTGAGGATTCGGGGCCTTCCCCTCCGGAGATTCTCGATCACACAGTAGCAGCGACAGCGAAGCGGGCATTTTAGAAGTTTCTCCAGATGTTCCTCCGTGCTTCTCACGTCTGTCTCCATCAAAATCAGGATTGTGCACGGCCCCTACTTACAAATACGATATCATTTCGGAGCGGCCGCGCGCACTGCGTCGTGCCGCCATCTTCTCCTCCCCTCCCTGTGGAAAGTACTTTATGAAGTCCAATGTGCTAAGAACACTCTTTATGACCCAAATCTACCTGTGAAGCCACTTACAAGGAATTATGGACCTGTATTCCCAGATCCCTCTGCTTTTCTGTAAAAGGTATGTATGATACAAAGTCCTAATTATATAGAGAGCATGGAAACAGGCCCTTTTAGTCTATACTGAACTATTATTCTGCCTAGTCCTATTGACCCACACCCAGACCATAGCCCTCCCTATCCCTCCCACACATGTACTATGCAAAAGTCTTAGGCATTCTAGATTTTTTATATAAATTATTTTATATATATTTTTTATCTTCTGCATTGGTGTGTCTGTAGCAAAGAGCAAATTTTAGATTTTCAGACATTCATTTCCCAAAAAATTAAACGCTACAGAGAAATTTTTGTATTTCATCAAAGTAACATATTAAGTAATAGACCACTTTTCAAATAAAAGCTTGATTACTTCGTAGGTATGTAGCCCAGTGCATGATCAAACAAAGATAACAAACTGGTGCTAATGATCAATGACATAATGAGATGAATGAATTAAACTGATTGACTGAAACAGAAACGTTAACGGGTGTAGAAGGGATCAAACTAGGTGAAGGACAACCAGACTAAAAGGTGAGGCTGTGGCAGATGTGACAGTTTAACCTTCAAATCATCAATTCTTACACCACAGCAAGACTGAGCATAGCAACAAGACACAAGGTTGTCATCCTGTATCAGCAATGCCTCTCCCAAGCAGAAATTTTGCAGCAGACAGGAGCTTCGAGATATGGTGTCCAAGGTCTTCTGAAGAAGCACAAAGAAACAAGACAAGGTTGGGGACCAGAAACGCAGTGGTCATCTATGGAAACTGAGTGTAGCAGATGAGAGACACATCAACTTTTTAGATGTCACATCTAAATCAGAAGTCCAGCACTGCTATCAGCTCTGAACTCTCAGAAACCACTAGAAGCCAAGTACAGCCCTCTACAGTTCAGAGAAGTCTTCTCAGAAGTGGTCTTCATGGAAGAGCCATTCCTCCGAAGTGGAAGCAAAGCCAAGAGACTCACTTACACACAAAGACACGATGACTGCGGTGGTCGGCAGTGGCAGCTGGTGCTCTGGAGTGAAGAGTCAACATTTGAAATTTTTTTCTCAAACAGGAAGCAGTTTGTCCACAGAAGAGCTGGAGAGCGCTACACGGCTGAGTATCTGCAGCCAACATTGAAGCATGGTGGAGGTTCCCTGCAGGTTTGGGGCTGCATATCTGCAAACGGAGTTAGTGATCTGGTCAAAGTTATAGAATCCTCAATGCTGAAAAGCACAAGCAGATTCTCATCCATTTCACAGTAACAACAGGAGGGCGTCTGATCAGCCACAACTTCGTTCTGCAGCAGGACAGTGACCTCAAACACACAGCCAAGGTCATATAGAACTACCTTCAGTGTAAAGAAGAACAAGGAGTTCTGCATCAGACGGTATGGCCTCCACAGAGCCCTGATCCCAACGTCATCGAGGCTGTCTGGGATTACCTGGAGAGACAGAAGCAAGTGAGACAGACAAAGTCTGTAGAAGAACTGTGGCAAGTTCTCCAAGATGCTTGGAACAACCTACCAACTGACCTTAAACACGAAAGATTCTGGAAATCCAAAGCAACGCACAAAATTCTGGAGGAACTCAGCAGGTCAGGCAGCTTCTATGGAGAGGAATAAGCAGTTGATGTTTCGGGCTAAGACCCTTCGTCAGGACTGTGTTCTCATGACCATTGCAGTCAAACCTGCAACTACCACATTTTCTGGCAGCTCGTCCCACACTTGCACCGTTCTCTAACTAGCATATAGAACATCGACCAGTACAGCACAGGAACAGGCCCTTCGGCCCACAATGTCATGCTGAACCAATTAAATTCGTAATCAAATGGCCAACTGAACTAATCCCTTTTGCCGACACAATGTCCATATCCTTCCATTTTCCTCACATTCAGGTGCCTATCTGAACGTCTCTTAATAGTCCCTGATGTATCTGTGTCCACCATCACCCTAGTCAGCATGTTCCAGGCACCCATCACTTTATTTGTAAAAAAACTTACCCCTCATATCTTTAAAATTACCCCCTCTCACCTTAAATGCATGCTCTTTGGTATTAGACATTTCCACCATGGGGAAAAAAATACTGTCTGTCTTCTCTATCTGTGCCTCTCATAATCTTATGAACCTCTCTCAGATCTCCCCTCAGACTCTGCCACTCCAGAGAAAACAATCACAGTTTGTTCAATCTCTCATTATAGCACATGTCCTCTGATCCAGGCAGCATCCTGGTAAACCTCTTCTGCATCCTCTCCAAAGCCTCAACATCCTTCCTATAATGGGGAGACCAGAATTGTATTGAATAATGCTGGAGGAACTCAGCAAGTCAGGCAGCATCTTATTTGAGCTTCTTGTTCTGATTTGTCCCCCTTCCTTTCCACTCCAGTTGTAGGGTCTGCACCCAAACGTCAACTGCCCATTTCCCTCCTTAGATGCTGCCTGACCTGCTGAGTTCCTCCAGCATTTTGTGTATGTTGCCTTGGATTTCCAGTATTTTCAGATTTTCTCCTCTTTGTAATATCTGCAGAATCTCTTTGTTTATTTTCTGCATTGATATTGTTTTACCTTGTTCTAGCCCTGGGAGAAAAACTGTTTGCTTCATCTTAAACCTCTGCTGTCAGGATTTCAGAGTCAGAATCAGGTTTAATGCCACCGGCCACTGGAGCTCCTGTCCCTCCTTTCTGGTGGTAGCAATGAGAAGAGGGCATGAGCTGGGTGATGTCGTGATTTAGACCCCTCTGCTATGTGGAAAGGATTTCCTGCTCTCCACTCTATATTTATCCCTCATAATTTTACTCACCTCAATAGGATTGTCCTTTCATTCTCTAACACTCCAATTCTGCGTCTGCTTGAGCCCATCACCACCACTGGGGCATAGGCCTCCAACAGCCGCTCGCCAGAGTCCTCTGTCCTGGGCCAAGGTTTAATCCGCCCTGTGGCTTCCGTTTTCATCATGACTTCATACGTCTTAGAACATAGAACATAGAACAGTACAGTACAGTACAGGCCCTTTGGCCCACAATATTGTGCCGACCCTTAAACCCTGCCTCCCATATAAGCCCCCACCTTAAATTCCTCCATATACCTGTCTTGTAGTCTCTTAAATTTCACTAGTGTATCTGCCTCCACCACTGACTCAGGCAGTGCATTCCACGCACCAACCACTCTCTGAGTAAAAAACCTTCCTCTAATATCCCCCTTGAACTTCTCACCCCTTACCTTAAAGCCATGTCCTCTTGTATTGAGCAGTGGTGCCATGGGGAAGAGGCATTGGCTGTCCACTCTATCTATTCCTCTTATTATCTTGTACACCTCTATCATGTCTCCTCTCATCCTCCTTCTCTCCAAAGCGTAAAGCCCTAGCTCCCTTAATCTCTGATCATAATGCATACTTTCTAAACCAGGCAGCATCCTGGTAAATCTCCTCTGTACCCTTTCCAATGCTTCCACATCCTTCCTATAGTGAGGCGACCAGAACTGGACACAGTACTCCAAGTGTGGCCTAACCAAAGTTTTATAGAGCTGCATCATTAGGATTACAAATACCTGGGGATACGAATTGACAATAAACTGGACTGGTCAAAGAACACTGAGGCTGTCTACAAGAAGGGTCAGAGCCGTCTCTATTTCCTGAGGAGACTGAGGTCCTTTAACATCTGCCGGATGATGCTGAGGATGTTCTACGAGTCTGTGATGGCCAGTGCTATCACGTTTGCTGTTGTGTGCTGGGGCAGCAGGCTGAGGGTAGCAGACACCAACAGAATCAACAAGCTCATTCGTAAGGCCAGTGATGTTGTGGGGATGGAACTGGACTCTCTCACAGTGGTGTCTGAAAAGAGGATGCTGTCTAAGTTGCATGCCATCTTGGACAATGTCTCCCATCCACTATATAATGTACTGGGTGGACACAGGAGTACATTCAGCCAGAGACTCATTCCACCGAGATGCAACACAGAGTGTCATAGGAAGTCATTCCTGCCTGTGGCCATCAAACTTTACAACTCCTCCCTTGGAGGGTCAGACACCCTGAGCCAATAGGCTGGTCCTGGACTTATTTCATAATTTACTGGCATAATTTAGATATTACTAATTAACTATTTATGGTTCTATTACTATTTATTATTTATGGTGCAACTGTAACGAAAACCAATTTCCCCCGGGATCAATAAAGTATGACTATGACTATCATTACCCTGCGACTCTTAAACGCTATCCCTCGACTTATGAAAGCTAACACCCCATAAGCTTTCTTAACTACCCTATCCACCTGTGAGGCAACTTTCAGGGATCTGTGGACATGTACCCCCAGATTCCTCTGCTCCTCCACACTACCAGGTATCCTGCCTCATCTAGGCAAAGACCCTTCCTCTCCCAGGGATGAGGGTTTTGGAGCTTCTGTTGGTGTTTCTGTCGCTCTGGGTTTTTACAGGATGGGGTTGCTGCCCCATGTACAACCTTCCCCCTCTCACAGCCGGATTTGGAACCATCCATGGTGGAGTTTATACGCTCTGATGGTTTTATTTATTGATTGATTGAGGTACAACTCGCCATAGGGCCTTCTGGCACTTCAAACCCCCCCACCACCCCCCACTGCCCCGATTTAACCCTAGTTTAATGTCGGGACAGTTTACAATGACTAATTAATCTACCAACCGATATGTCTTTGGACTGTGGGAGGAAACCAGAGCACCAGTGGAAACCCACGTGGTCACGGGGAGAATGTACAGACGGTGGTAGGAATTGAACCTGGGTTACTGGTACTGTAAAGCAAGCTAACCACTACACTACCGTGCCAACCTGTTTCCCTTAGTGGGATGGGGCTGAAGATACTGTATATAAAAGACAAACGAGGTGAGCCTGTATGTTTTTCCATCACTGAGGACACTATTGGACCAAGTGACAGGATAAAGGTGTACACAATAACAAAATGGACAGCCACAGAGTTTATCCCAGGGCAGAAATAGCTAATACAAGGAGACACAATTTTAAGGTGATTGAAAGAAAGTATAGGGAGGATGTCAGAGGTAGGTTATTTTAAACAGAGTGTGATAGGTGTGTGGAATGCCCTGACAAGGGTGGAGATAGTGGAAGATACACGGGTGACAGAGATGAGGGAAAATTTCTTTAGCCAGAAGGTGGTGAATCTGTGGAATTTATTGTTGCAGATGGCTGTGGAGGCCAAGTCGTTGGATATATTTAAGAGGGAGGTTCTTGCTTAGTCAGGGCGCCAAAGGTTACAGGGAGAAGACAGGAGAATGGGGCTGAGTGGGATAATAAATCAGCCATGATGGAATGACGGAGCAGACTCAATGGGCCGATTGGCCTCTCTAAGTGTCTCTTAAATAAGACTATAAGACATTCTGCTCCTTTATCTTATAGTCTTAGTTAAGATACTGTTTATTTTTAGACGGCTCCCTTATGTCTTTTGAACAATTATCTAACAAATATAACTTACCAAGAATACATTTTTTTAGATATCTCCAAGTTAGAAATTTCCTAAGTACTATACTCTTCCTTTCCGACGTTACCTCCTACATATATTTTAGATACTATAATTAACCTTATCCCATGTCAGAAAGGTGTAACGGCTATTATTTATAATACTATCATGAAACTTAGGAAAGCTCCATTCGATAAGATTAGGCCAGATTGGGAAAAGGAATCAGGCTTTATTATCTCGGCGGATGACTGGGCGCATATTTTACAACTAGTCAATACTTCCTCTATCTGTTCCAGACATTCCCTAATTCAATTTAAAGTTGTTCATAGAGCACTTATGTCTAAAGATAAATTAGCTCGTTTTTATTCTCATATTAACCCTCTTTGTGACAGATGTGATGGGGAGATAGCTTCCTTAACTCATATGTTTTGGTCCTGTCCCACTTTGGAAACTTTTTGGAAAGACATTTTTAATATTATTTCAAAGGTATTGAATATAGATATAGATATCTCTCCTCATCCTATTACTGCTATCTTCGGATTACCTAAAATTTCCAGTAATCTTTCCCCTTCAGCCCGTAGAATGATTGCATTTCTTACTTTAATGGCAAAAAGATGTATCTTACAACATTGGAAGGAGATTAATGCCCCAACTAAGTTCTTTTGGTTTTCTCAGAAGATACTATGTTTAAATTTGGAGAAAATCAGAAGTAATCTTTATGATACTTCAGTTAAATTTGAACAGACCTGGAGATCTTTTATTCAACATTTTCATTTAATGTAATTTTTTTTTCTCTTTGCCCATATTTACATTCCCTTCTTGCTTTTTAACTGTTTTTAATGGAGGTCGGGTTTGAGGACATGATTGTTTTAAGTTGTTTAAGTCTACTTGATACCTAGTTAGCCCATTGCTTTGCTTTTTAGATTAGTTGCACGGTGGGTTTTTTGGGGTTTTTTCCTCTCTTTATTGATATGTATGGAAAATTAGTATACTATTGTATTACCTTGTTATTTTATATCTAATCTGCACTGTTTGTACTAATATTTTTTGCGTATTAATATCTCTTGTAAATTTATATTGCAACAGTATATTAGTGTCTATATGGTTTACCTTTTGTGTACTAATTCAATAAAAAGATTAAAAAAAAGACTCAGATAGGTAGATGGATGAAAGCGAAATGGAGGGTTATGTAAGAGGGGAGGGTTAGATTGATCTTGGGGTAGGTTGTGGGCTGAAGGGCCTGTAGTGTCCTGTTATGTCCTATGTTCAGTTAATTTGTAGATGTTATGTCCTATGTTCAGTTAATTTTTTAGATGAACCTGCCATTTAACTGTTTGCAAACTTTGAGAATCTGATTTTGCAGGTGTTAAAGACCTGATTTTAATTTAAACTGCTTTGGATTTGGCATTCTCTTGGTTATACTGCTTCCTTGGGCAGAGCATACTCTTTGGGCCGAATGGTCTCACTGCTCCTTTGTCTTATGGTCTTATAAGAAATGTGGCTGGTTAACGATATGAAGTGGAAATACCTGTTGTTATTCTTCTGTCTGTAGCCCAGGAGACTAAGATATTTTAAGAGTCAGTTCCTGAAGGGAGCCATTCGGAATTTTTACCTTAGCACATATCCATAGCTTCATCCCTTTAATAAAATAAATCTACCACTGTCTGAGATATCTGTGCCTCCCACCACCCGCACCCCCCGCCCCAAGAGTCTGGCCTCTTATTTAAGAAAAGATGTGCTGGCATTGGAGAGTGTCCAGAGGAGATTCACAAAAATGATAATGGGAATGAAAGGGTTAATGTATGAGGAACGTTTGACGGCTCTGAGCCTGTATTCACTGGAGTTTAGAAGAATGAAGGGGGATCTCATCGAAACCTATTGAATAATTAAAGGCCTTCATAGAGTGGATGTGGAGAGGATGTTTCCTATAGTCGGGGAGTCTAGGACCAGAGGGCACAGCCTCAGAATACAAGGACGATCATTTAGAGCAGAGATGAGGCGGAATTTCTTAAGCCAGAGGGTGGTGAATCTGTGGAATTCATTGCGACAGATTGCTGTGGTGGCCAAGTTGTTGGGTATATTTAAAGCAGAGGTTGATAGATTCTTAATTAGTCAGGCATCAAAGGTTACAGGGAGAAGGCAGGAGAATGGGGTTGAGAGGGATAGTAAATCAGCCATAATGGAATGGCAGAGCAGACTCGATATATTTCCTATATCTAAAGGTTTTATGACCCCTTATTGGCTTTCCTTTAATGGCGCCATTGCCAGCATTAACTGTCTCTGAATTTCCCACCTGAAAACCTCTCAAAGTTGCTCAATTAAAACTTACCTCCAGCCAAGCCGTTGATCACCTATCATTGTTGAGGGTTACAATGGGACATTGACAGGATGCCAAGCCAGGCTACAAAGCAGAAGATAGAGTCGAACCTGGAAACGTGTGAAGTGATTCACGTTGGAAGGTCGAATTTGAAGGCAGAATACAGGGTTCATTAGCAGTGTGGAGGAAGAGAGGGATCTTGAGGTCCACATCTGTAGATCCCTCAAAGTTGCCACAGAAGTTAATAGAGTTGTTAAGAAGGTGTCTGGTGTGTTGTCCTTTACTAGTCGGGGATTGACTTCAAGACCCGTGAGGTAATATTGTAGCTCTATAAAACCCTGGTTGGACCACACTTGGAATATTGTCGCAACACACATCAAAGTTGCTGGTGAACACAGCAGGCCAGGCAGCATCTCTAGGAAGAGGTACAGTCGACGTTTCGGGCTGAGTCCCTTTGTCAGGACTAACTGAAGGAAGTTTGGAATATTGTGTTCGGTTCTGGTTGCCTCATTATAAGAAGGATGTGGAGGCTTTAGAGATGTGGAGGAGATTCACCAGGATGCTGCCTGGGTTAGGGAGCATGTCTTGTGAGGATAGGTTGAGCGAGCTAGGGCTTTTCTCTTTGGAGTGAGGAGGATGAGAGGTGACTTGAAGATGATGACAGGCATATATTGAGTTTATAGCCAGAGACTTTTTCTCATGGCAACCAGAACTGAACTTGCTGGTAATGGAGCCATTAAAGAAGAGCCAATAATTTCCTCATGGTGGATATGGCAAATATGAGGGTGCGTAACTTTATGATGAAGTGCGTTGTGGTTGGTGTAACAGTTTACAACTCCTTTGGCCTCGGTTCAATTCCCACCGCAGTCTGTAAGGAGTTTGAACGTTCTTCCTGCGACTGTGTGGGTTTCATTGGGGTGCTGCGGTTTCCTCCCGCATTCCAAAGACGTACAGGTTTGGGTCAGTCGGGTTAGTAAATTGTGAACTTGCTACGTTGGTGCCAGAAGTGTGGCCACGCTTGTACTGCGCTTGAACTCGGACTGTGCTGGCCGTTGATACAAATGACGCATTTCACTGCACGTATCAATATTTCAATGTATCGACGGGCATGTGACAAATAAATAAAGCAATCTAATCTAAGCTGACTGAACAAACCTTCCAGAGGCCTGAACTAGTATCTTCATCATATGAATGAGTGAAATGAACTCAAGCCACTTTATTGCAGGCAAACAAAAACTGGGGGACAACTTTGTCCAGCACTTCTGCTCCATCCACCAAAACTGGAACTGCCCAGTGGCCAAACACGTCAATTCTGATTCCCATTCCCATTCCCGTTCCAAAAGGCCAGCCCATGGCCTGCTCTTGTGCCAAGACGAGGCCACCCTCAGAGTGGAGAAGCAACAGCTTAGATTTCATCTGGGAATCCTCAAGCCTAATGGCATAAATATCAGAATCAGAATCAGGTTTATTGTCACCGGCATGTGACGTGAAATTTGTTGAACTGCAATAGCAGTTCAATGCAATACATAATCTAGCAGAGAGAGAGAAAAAAAACATAATAATAAATAAACAAGTAAATCAATTATGTATATTGAATAGATTTTAAAAATGTGCAAAAACAGAAATACTGTATATTAAAAAAAGTGAGATAGTGTCCAAGGGTTCAAAGTCCATTTAGGAATCAGATGGCAGAGGGGAAGAAGCTGTTCCTGAATCGCTGAGTGTGTGCCTTCAGGCTTCTGTACCTCCTGATGGTAACAGTGAGAAAAGGGCATGCCCTGGGTGCTGGAGATCCTTAACAATGGACGCTGCCTTTCTGTGACACCGCTCCTTGAAGATGTCCTGGGGACTTTGTAGGCTAGTACCCAAGATGGAGCTGACTAGATTTACAACCTTCTACAGCTTCTTTTGGTCCTGTGCAGTAGCCCCTCCATACCAGACAGTGATGCAGCCTGTCAGAATGCTCTCCAAGGTACATCTATAGAAGTTTTTGAGTGTCAATTTCTGAGTTTTTGAGAAATATCAATTTCTCCTTCCAGTAGTAAATTCCCTCCCCCTCCCCTTTTTTATTCCCTGCTCTGGCCTCTTACCTTTTCTTACCTGCCTATCACCTCCCCATGGGTTATCTCCTCTTTCCTTTTTTCCCATAATCCACTCTTCTCCTGTCTGCAGTTGTACAGGGCCCTGGTGAGACCACACCAGGAGTATTATGTACAGTTTTGGTCTCCAAATTTGAGGAAGGACATTCTAGCTATTGAGGGAGTGCAGCGTAGTTTCACGAGGTTAATTCCTGGGATGGCAGGACTATCATATGTTGAAAGATTGGGGCGACTGGGGTTGTATACACTGGAATTTAGAAGGATGAGAGGGGATCTGATTGAAACAAATAAGATTATTAAGGGATTGGACACGCTAGAGGCAGGAAACATCTTCCTGATGTTGGGGGAGTCCAGAACTAGAGGCCACAGTTTAAGAATAAGGGGTAGACAATTTAGAACGGAGTTGAGGAAAAACTTTTTCACCCAGAGAGTTGTGGATCTGTGGAATGCTCTGCCTCAGAAGGCAGTGGAGGCCAATTCTCTGGATTCTTTCAAAAAAAGAGTTAGATAGAGCTCTTAAAGATAGCGGAGTGAAGGGATATGGGGAGAAGGCAGGAACAGGCTACTGATTGTGGATGATCAGCCATGATCACAGTGAATGGCGGTGCTGGCTTGAAGGGCTGAATGGCCTTCTCCTGCACCTATTGTCTGTTGTCTATCAGACTCCTTCTCCAGCCCTTTACCTTTCCCACCCACCTGGCCTCACCCATCACCTTTAGCTCTCCTCCTTCCCCTCCCCCGTCCCCCGCACATTTTCATTCTGGCATCTGCCCCCTTCCTTTTCAGCCCTGATGAAGGGTTTTGGCCCAAAACATCGACTGCTTATTCACTTCCATGGACGCTGCCTGACCTGCTGAGTTCCTCCAGCATTTTGTGTGTGTTGTTCTGGATTTCCAGCATCTGCAGAATCTCTCGTGTTTAGGTAAGCAGCCATTTGTTGGTGGTAAAATTTCAGTTGGCAACGGCTCCTCATTGCCACCTGATATTTAACCAACAACAGTGATGTTGTCTGCAAATTTACAGATGGCTTTTGGGCTGTGCCAAGTCAGACAGCTCAAACACCATCTAGGTATCTGCAGGGGACTCCACTGTTGTCAGCAGAATCTCAGATGGCGGCGAGGAGTTGTACAGCAGTGATATAGATCAGCTGGTTGAGTGGTGTCACAGCAACAACCTGTGCTCAACGTCAGCAAGACCAAGGAATTGATTGTGGACTTCAGGAAGGAGAAGCTGAGGGAACACATCAGTCCTCATCAAGGGATCAGCAGTTTCAAGTTCTGGGGTGCCAGCATCTCAAAGGATCTATGCTATGCCCAACATGTTAATGTAACCGTGAAGAAGACATGCCAGCAACTATACTTCATTAGGAGTTTGTGGACATTTGGCATATCACCAAAGACTCTAGCAAATTTCTAAAACTTTCCTGCATTTGGCCCATATCCCTCTGAAACTTTCCTATCTTTTTTCTTCATCAAGTTTCTTTAAGTGTTGTTATTGGAAGAAGAGAAGATGGCGGCGCGACGCAGCTCGCAGCGGCCACTCCGGTGATGAATATCTGTTATTTTTCAAGTAGGGTGCCGTGCACAATCCTGATTTGATGGAGACGGACATGAGAAGCACGGAGGAACATCTGGTGAAACTTCTGAAATGCCTGTTTTGCTGCCGCCGCTGCTGCTGTGTGATCCAGAATCTCCGGAGGGGAAATCCCCGAGTCCTCGGCTTTGCCTGTTGCTTGGCGGCCAGGGCCGGGGTCGAACCGCTCAGCAGAGATGGTGCTCGGTGCTCCGTGTCGGAGGGCTGGTTGGAGGCTCGAAGTTTTCAGACGGACTCAGAGTCAGCTGTGGTCGTGTGCTTCCAGGATGCTGCATCGGCAAGTTTGCGGCGCTGGAGGTTCATGGCAGGGAGAGTTTTTCTTTCCGTCTGCGTGAGATGTTGGGGCTATCAGGACTTTGACACTTTTTTTTAACCGTGCCCATGGTCTGCTCTTATCAAATTAGGGTATTGCTTTGCACTGTTGTAACTATATGTTATAATTATGTGGTTTTTATCAGTTTTAGTCTTGGTCTGTCTTGTGTTTCTGTGATATCATACTGGAGGAACATTGTATCATTTCTTAATGCATGCAT
The DNA here is from genome assembly GCF_963921235.1 of Mobula hypostoma. Classification (NCBI taxonomy): domain Eukaryota; kingdom Metazoa; phylum Chordata; class Chondrichthyes; order Myliobatiformes; family Myliobatidae; genus Mobula; species Mobula hypostoma. The sequence continues at coordinate 182,590,929 of NC_086103.1, forward strand.
TACTAAATGACAATAAACGAGGACTGAGTGTCCTGATAATCTAATCTAATCTATTGCTCCTGCCTCATCCACTTCCTCCAGCAGCTGGTTCCATATACCCACCAACCTTTGTGTGAAGTTACCCCTTAGGTTTCTTTTAAATCTTTCCCCTCTCACCTTAAACCCAAGCCCACTCGTTTTTAAGACCCTTCCCCAGGGAAAAGATTATGTGCCCTATCTATCCCCTCATGATTTTCCGCACTTCTATAAGGTCACCCCTCACTCTCCTATGCTCCAAGAAATAAAGTCCTAACCTGCCCAACCTCTCACGGTAACTCAGGCCCTTGAGTCCTGGCAACATCCTCATTAATCTCCGTATTCCTTTCAGTTTAATCACATCGTTCCTATGACAGGCAACCAAAATTGTAAATATTAAAGATCTTTACAGAAAGGGGACTTATTAGTTAGGGGAATGGACACAGGGTGAGTACAAGATTCTCGGATGGTCTGTTGCGTCCCGGGTGCCTGGGTCTGGAATATCTCGGCAATCTCATTCCGAGTAGTGGGACGGTGATCAGCCAGGAGTAATGGTCCACATAGGTATCAATGACACGGGTCAGACAAGTGAAGAGGTTTCTGCATAGGGAGTTCAGGGAGTTAGGTGCTAAGTTAAAGGGCAGGACCTCCAGGGTTGTGATATCAGGATTGCTAACCATGCCATGTACTAGTGAGTCTAGAACTAGAAGATTATGAAATTCAATACATGGCTAAGGAGGGAGGCATAAGATTTTTGGATCATTGGGTTCTCTTCCAGGGAATGTGGGACCTGTACAGAAGGGACAGTTTGCACCTGAACTGCAGGAGGACTAATATCCTAGAGCAGGGGTCGGCAACCTTTTACCTCTGTGGGCCGGATCGTGTATTAATGAGCGGACAGTGGGCCAGATAAATGCCATAAAAAACTTGAAATATGGGAATTATGCATTTAAATACATCTAGTTATGTTTGGCCTAAAATTAATGAATAACGCATGCTAGAAAATCATTTGTGCTTAAGGTTGCCTACCCCTGTCCTAGAGGGAAGGTTTGTTAATGTTCCACTGTTGGGTTTAAACTAGATTAGCAGTGGGGTGGGAACCAGAATGCCAGAACAGATCGTGGAGAGGATATGGAGGCAGATGTTGGTAAGACCTTAGACAAAGTTAGGAATCAAAAGGTTGAGGATGGTGTGACTACTGTTCTGAGCTGCGTATAATTCAATGTAAGAAGTATCGTAGGAAAGGCAGATAATACTACTGAAGATGAGGTTGCTGTCTTACAGACGGAGGCAATGTGTAGTGAGGAGAGGCCGTTGATGGGGCAAAATTGCAGTCAACAGGATGAGTTGCAACATAAAAGGTGGACAAAATCGAAAAAGGTGAATACAGGACTGAAGGTGTTACAGTATATTTGAATGTGTGCAGAATACGGAATGAGGTAGATGAACTTGCAGCACAGTTGCAGATTGCAGGTATGATGTTGTAGGCATCACTGAATCATGGCTGAAAGAAGATTGTAGCTGGGGGCTTAATGTCCAAGAATACACATTGTACTGAAAGGACGGGTAGGAAGGTAGAGGGGACGGTGTTGCTCTGTTGATAAAAATTGAAATCAAATCATTAGAAAGAGGTGACATAGGTTTGGAAAGTGTTGAATCATTTTGGGTAGAGCTAAGGGACTGCAAGGGTAAAAAGACTCTGATGGGGGTTGTATACAGACCCCAAACGGTAGTAAGGATGTGGTCTACAAGTTACAATGGGTGATAGAAAATGCATGGCAAAAAGGCAGTGTTACCATAGTCATAAGGGACTTCTTTATGCAGATAGATTGGGAAAATCAGGTTGGTGCTGGACTCCAGGAAGGGAAATTTCTAGTGTGCCTATGAGGTGGCTTTTTCAAGCAGCTCATGGTTGAGTCCACGGGGGGATCAGCTATTCTGGATTGGGGGTTGTGCAAAGATCCAGAATTGATTAGAGCGCTTAAGGTAAAGAACCCCGAGGAGAAAGTGATCATAATATGATAACGTTCACCCTGAAATTTGAGGAGGAGAAGTTAAAGTCAGATATATCAGCATTACAGTGGAGTAAAGGGAATTACAGAGGCATAAGAGAGGAGTTGGCCAGAATTGGATGACAGTGGAGCAGAAATGGCTGGAATTTCTGGAAGCAATTTGGAAGGCGCAGGATATATACATCCCAAAGAGGAAGAAGTATTCCAAAGGAAAGATGACGTAGCCATGGCTAACAAGAGGTCAATGGCAAAGAGGGCATAAAAAAAACGCAAACATGAGTGGGAAGTTAGAGGATTGGGAAGCTTTTAAAAACCAACAGAAAACAACTAAAAAACTCATTAAGATGGTAAAGATGGAATACAAAAGTAAGCTAGCCAATAATATTAAAGAGGATACCAAAAGTTTCTTCAGATACATTAAGTGTAAAAGAGAGGTGAGAGTGGGTATCGGAAAACTGGAAAACAATACTGGAGAGGTAGCAATGTGGGACAACAAAATGGTGGATGAACTAAACAAGTATTTTGTCATCAGTCTTCACTGTGGAAGACACTAGCAATATGGTGGAAATTCCAGGTGTCAGGGCTCGCGAAGTTTATGAAGTTACTATAACTAGAGAGAAGGTTCTTGAAAAACTGAAAGGTCTGAAGTTAAGTCACCTGAATCAGATGGTGTACACCCCAGAGTTCTGAAAGAGGTAGCTGAAGAGATTGTAGAGGCATTAGTAATGATCTTTGAAGAATCTCTAGGTTCTGGAATGGTTCTGGAAGACTGGAAAATTGCAAATGTCAATCCATTCTTTAAGAAAGGAGGGAAGCAGAAGAAAGGAAACTATAGGCCAATTACTCTGACCTCAGTGGTTGGGAAGATGTTGGAGTCGACTATTAAGGATGAAGTCTCAGGGTAAGTGGAGGCACATGATAAAATAGGACGTAGTCAGCATGGGTTCCTTTGGGGAAAATTTTGCCTAACAATTCTGTTGGAATTCTTTGAAGAAATAACGAGCAGGATAGACAAAGGAGAATCAGTTAATGTTGATTACTTGGATTTCAGAAGGCCTTTGACAAGGTGCTACACATGAGGCTGCTTAACAAGTTACGAGTCCATAGTATTACAGGAAAGATTCTAGCATGGATAAAGCAGTGGCTGATTGGCAGCAGGCAAAGAGTGGGAATAAAGGGAGCCTTTCCTGGTTGGCTACCAGTGTTTGGTCGTGTATCACAGGGGTCTGCGTTGACCAATTCTTTTTACATTATATGTCAATGATTTGGATGATGGAATTGACGGCTTTGTTGAAAACTCTGCAGACGACATGAAGACTGGTGGAGGGGTAAGTAGTTTGAGTAAGTAGAGAGGCTACAGAAGGACGTAGATTAGGAGAATGGCAGAAGGAATACAGTGTCGGGAAGTGTATGTTCATGCACTTTGGTAGAAGAAATGAAAGGGTGGACTATTTTCCAAATGGAGAGAAAATACAAAAAACGGTGGCACAAAGGGACTTGGGAGTCCTTGTGCAGGATTCCCGAAAGGTTGATTCTCTGGTGAGGAAGGCAAATGCAATGTTAGCATTCATTTCAAAAGGACTAGAATATAAAAGCAAGGATGTAATGTTGAGACTTTATAAAGCACTGGTGAGGCCTCACTTGGAGTATTGTGAGCAGTTTTGGGCCCCTTAGCTTAGAAAGGATGTGCTGAAACTGGAGAGGGTTCAAAGGAAGTTCAGGAAAATGATGCCAGAATTGAATGGCTTGTCATATGAAGAGCATTTGATGGCTCTGGGCCGGTATTGACTAGAATTCAAAAGCACGTGGGGTGACCTCATTGAAACCTATCAAATGGTGAAAAGCCTTGATAGAGTGGATATGGAGAGGATGTTTCCTGTGGTGGGAGAGTCTAAGACCAGAGGACACAGCCTCAGAATAGAGGGGCATCCTTTTAGCATGGAGATGAGGAGGAATTTCTTTAGCCAGAGAGTGGTGAATCTGTGGAATTCGTTGCTACGTATAGATGTGGAGGCCAATTCTTTATGTATATTTAAGACAGAGGTTGGTAGATTTTTGATTGTTTAGGGCATGAAGGGATACGGGGAGAAGGCAGGAGATTGGGGCTGAGGGGGAAATTGGATCAGCCTTGATGAATTGGCAGAGCAGACTCGATGGGCCAAATGGCCTAATTCTGCTCTTATATCTCATGGTCTTAAGGTCTTACAGGCTATTGATTGCAGTGATCACTTTCAAGAAAAGATGCAATTAATAATGTTTTTAATAGTTGCTTTTGCTGCCAGTTAAGTTGTTGCTGCACTTCACCAGTGCAATCTTCAACCAGTGAACCTGCAATTAAAGTGCTCCTGGATCGACTGGCTTCGAGACTGTGGACATCAGTTCTGAATGTTACTTGCTTGCTTTTATTGTTTGCACGGTTTGTTTTACTTCTGCACATTGGTGTTTGACGATCTTTTTTCCTAATGGGTTATATTTTGTCTCTTTGTTTTGTGGCTGCCTGCAAGGAGGCGAATCTCAAGGTTGTATAACATGTTAATGTGTACGTTGCAACTTTGAAACGCACAGTGAGATGCATCACTTTGCTGGGCAGCTCGCAGGTGTCGTCACACTTCTGTTGCCAGCACAGCATATGCACAACTTTCTAAGTCTTTGAGGTGGGTGGGGCGGGTAACAGCAGCAGCCAGAGGATCTCCACGCAGTCATGGGGAGAACGTATACACACTCTTTACAGGCAATGGCAGGAATCGAACCCCCACTGCTGATCACTGGCACTGTAATAACTTTACGAAAACTGCTACGCCACCGTGTCAGCATCTTCATCACTTAGTTCAAGTTCAAGTTTAATTGTCATTCAGCCAAACGAGAGAGCGCTACTGTGGGGTCAAGGTGAAAAATGCAGTACCAACAGTCACACATAACACAAAGCACACACAGCGCCTACTCGATAGCGAGCACATGTAAGATATCAGTAAAATAGAGCCACACAAAAAAATATGTCCAAACCCTGAGTCCATGAATGCCCCATAAAACCGCACTCAACACCAATACAGCTTGCCTTCTGCCGAACGACCTCTGGGGGCAGCCCCGACTCCAGCCTGGACACCACGCCACACCGCCCCCAGTGGAGTGCGCTGGCTCCAATGCCTCTCTCCTGGCATCACCGCAGCTTTTAGATAGATTAGATTAGATTCAACTTTATTGTCATTGTGCCGAGTACAGATACAAAGCCAATGAAATGCATTTAGCATCTGACTAGAAATGCAAAGAATAGTGTTATTTACAAAATAACTGCGAATAAAAAAAGTGCTACAGCACACAAATATAAAAGTACTGAGACAGTACAATACGGATGCAATACTGCTCAGCGCTGTGAAACAGTTGAGGAATCCAAAGGAAGACCTGAGGGATACTACACCATGGAAGCTTGTCTCTGCCTTTTAAACCACCAGATTAATCAACATTTGGTCTGTCTATAATGTCTATGAATGGATGTCGACTTGAGGAAAATTGTCTTGGGATAAAGTAATGATCTGATTTTAAGGTGTTACTTGTCCAAATGCCATTTAATGTTGTTATTGCACCCACTTTAATCACGTTCTCTGACAGCTCACTCCATAAACACCCAGTTTCTGAGCAGGGATTATAAGACCATAAGACAGTCTCTCTATTCCCTCCCCACCCGGACAGTCTCTCTATTCCCTCCCCACCCAGACAGTCTCTCTATTCCCTCCCCTCTCCCATCAGGCAAGAAAATACAAAAGCCTGAAAGAATCTACCACCAGGCTGAAGGACAGTTTCTGTTATAGGACTATTGAATGGTTCCCTCATACAATAAGACAGACTCTTGACAATCTGCCTCATTATAACCTTGCATCTTAATGTCTGCCTGCACTGCACTTTCTCTGTAACTGTAACACTTTATTCTGCATTCTGCTGTTGTTTTCCTTTGTACTTTATTTATTTTTAAAGAGATACATCGTGAAACAGGCCCTTCAGCACACTGAGCCTCACCGTACAGCAAGCACCTCTTTCACCCCGGGACAATTTATAATCACCAATTAACCTTCTAAATTTGGACAGTGGGAGGAAACCAGAGCACCCAGAGGAAATCCACATGCTCACAGGAAGGAACATACAAACTTTCTACAGAGGGCATCGGAATTGAACTCTGAACTCCGACGTCCTGAGCTGAAGTGATGTCACGCTAGCTACTACGCGCCTGTGCTGGTCCGATGAAATAATCCATGTGGGTGAAATGCAAAGCAATCATTTTACTGTGACTATGCTACATGTGACAATAATAAACCAATTACCAGTTAGGCTCATGGCCAAGTGGTTTGGGATCAAACCATCATTGGTCTAGTGATCTGAGGGTCGTGAGTTCGAGCCCCAGCCGAGGCAGCATGTTGTGTCCTTGAGCAAGGCACTTAACCACACATTGCTCTGTGACGACACCGGTGCCAAGCTGTATGGGTCCTACTGCCCTTCCCTTGGACAACATCAGTGCCGTGGAGAGGGGAGACTTGCAGCATGGGCAACTGCTGGTCTTCCATATAACCTTGCCCAGGCCTGCACCCTGGAAACCTTCCAAGGCGCAAATCCATGGTCTGATGAGACTAATGGATGCCTGTTATTACCAGTCAGGTCTGAACCAGGCAGCATTTATGGCCTCTGCCAGGTTTTGGCTGTCATCACTATGTTTAACTTCTGACAATGAATACAGTTGTTACTTGAATTTCTAGGGGTCAGCACAATAGTGTATTGGTTGGCACAATGGTTAGCCAGTGACCGGCTGTCTGTAAGGAGCTTGTATGTTCTCCCCATGACCGCGTAGGTTTCCTCCAGGTGCTCCGGTTTCCTCCCACATTTCAAAGACATATGGGATTTGGTTAGAGAGTTCTGGACACTTGCGGACTGCCCCCAGCACATCCTTGGACTGTTTTTTGTTGCAGTCGCATCAACGCACCACAGCAAGTTCCTAATATGTCGTCGTGGCTATCCCTCGAGGTCAAGAATGATGGTCCTCATTCTGAAGAAGTGGCCCACAGAGTGAAGACACCTGTGCGTGTATTTGTTTAACGTGTACTTGATGTTGCACTCCAAGAAGCACACGATACTTCACAAATCAACCAACTGATTCTAATGGCATGGAAACCACGACGATTGGAGCTGATGGGTTTGTTGCAGCCTTCATCCGCCTTCACAGCCGTTGAGTTCGAAGTAACTTCGTCCGCCTGTTCCATCATTGAGGCCTTGGTTGGATTGTTCTCTGTCAGGGACCTCACCCTCGACCTTACCGCCATGGGTGACCCTACCAGGAGCATAGCTCCAGACGGCATCGCTCTCGGGATCACAGGACCACACAAGCTTCTCCACCACAACAAGGTGACAATCCACAGAGAAGCTAATATATGTAGAAGTGCACTCAGTGGCCACTTTATTAGGTACACCTGTACACCTGATCATTGATGCAAATAAGACCATAAGATGAGATACAGGAGCATAATTAGGCCATTTGACCCATTGAGTCTGCTCCACCATTTCATCATGGCTGATTCATTTTTCCTCTCAGCCCCAACTTCCTGCCTTTCCCATGTCCCCACCCCACCCCATATCCCTTCATGCCTTTTTCTGGTTGGCTGCCAGTGACTAGTGGTGTTCCTCAGGGGTCAGTATTGGGACTGCTGCTTTTCACATTGTTTGTCAATGATTTAGATAATGGAATTGATGGGTTTGTGGCAAAGTTTGCAACTGATACGAAGATAGGTGGAGGGGTAGGTAATGCTGAGGAAACAATACGATTGCAGCAGGACCTAGACAAATTGGAAGAATGGGCAAAAAAGTGGCAGATGGAATACAGTGTTGGGAAATGTATTGTAATGCATTTTTGTAAAAGGAACAATAGTGCCAACTATAATCTAAATGGGGAGAAGGTTCAAACATCAGAAGTGCAGAGGAATCCTCATGCAAGACTCCCAGAAGGTTAATTCAGAGATTGAGTCTGTGGTAAAGAAGGCAAATGCAATGTTGGTGCTTTATTTCAAGGGGAATAGAATATAAAAATAAGGAGATAATGCTGAGCCTTTATCAGACACTAGTCAGGCTGCACTTGGAGTATTGTCAACAGTTTTGGGCCCTATTTCTCAGAAAGGATGTGTTGTAATTAGAGAGAGTCCAGAGGAGGTTCACGAGGATAATTCTGGGAATGAAGGGGTTAACATATGAGGAGTGTTTGGTAGCTTTGGGCCTGTACTCACTGGAATTTAGAAGAATGCATAGGGATCTCATTGAAATCTACTAAATGTTGAAAGGACTAGATAGGGTGGATGTGGAGAGGATGTTTCCTGTGGTGAGAGTATCCAGAACTAGAGGGCACCACCTCAAAATTGAGGGGCGACCCTTTAGAACAGAGGTAAGGAGGAATTTTTTTTAGCCAGAGAGTAGTAATTCTATGGAATGTTTTGCCACAGACTGCGGTGGAGGCCAAGTCTGTGGGTATATTTAAGATGGACGTTGATCATTTCCTGATCGGTCCGGGCAGCAAAGGGTATGGTGAGAAGGCAGGTATAAGAGGTTGAGTGGGATCTGGGAACAGCTAGGATGGAATGACGGAGCAGACTCCGTGGGCTGATTGGCCTTCTGGCCCTATGTCTTGTGGACTTATGCCCTGACCAATCAAGAATTTATCACCCTCTGCCTTAAATAATTCCACAGATTCACCACTCTCTGGCTAATGAAATTTCTCCTCATCTCCATTCTACAAGGACACCCCTCTATTCTGAGGGTGTGTCCTCTAGTCTTAGACTTTCCCACCAAAGGAAACATCCTCTGCACATCCACTCAAGTATTTAATCAACCACCCCTGGCAGTAACTCAATGCATAAGAGCATGCAGACATGGTCAAGAGGTTTTTCTGACCAAACATCAGAATGGAGAAGAAATGTGATCTAAGTGACTTCAACCGTGGAATAGTTGTTGGTGCCAGACAGGGTGGTTTGAGTATATCAGAAACTGCTGGTCTCCTGGGATTTTCACACACAACCAGACATCCCACCCTGCAAAAACTCATTTCAGGGAGGTATCACCACCATTTCAGGGAGGGAGCACCCCCGCCCCCCGCAACACCATATCCCCCCCGTCGACCTCCAAGGGTGTATGTAATACTTTGTTTAGTGATTTTGTCTAATCTGTAAACCAAGTTGGGTATATGCAGCAAATGTGACATTAAAATATTATGTTATATTATATTATCATGTTTATTCTGTTACAACTTTAAGCAAGTCTACAGGGAGTTTGGCCTCATCACGGAGGACATCAATAGAGTAGCTCCTTAGCAGCCAGCCAGCTAGTTTAAATAACGTTAGCTATGCTAATGAATGAATGACACCTGTTAAACTCACCTCAACATGTCTTTTACAGTCTTAACCCACCATGGGCAATAGAAAAGTCACTGTTGCAAACAGTGCAGCGAGCAACACTGTCATTATTTTTGAGGTCGACTGTAAAGCCCACCCACAGAGAAAACTGATAGGTCTACTTAGCAGGGGTCCCCAACATTTTTTGCACCACAGACCGGTTTAATATTGACAATATTCTTGCGGACCGGCCGACCGGGGGTGGGGGGGGGTGGTGTTAATCATGGCCGGAATATAGGTGATAAGTCAATAGCATCATAACAATTTAAGTAACGTTTGTATATTAAACACACAGCGCATATTTTCCCCGTATGAACATATAAATTCATTGCAACACACCAATATCACTGAATCAGTGGGAGCCCTGGGCTTGTTTCCCTGCAACAAGACGGTCCTATCGAGGGGTGATGGGAGACAGCGATACTCGAAGGGGGTTCCTTATGTCCAGTCTATTCTGCAATTTAGTTTTCGTTGCATTCATTGCAGAGATATGTTGGAAATGGAAGCAATGTTTTCAGTGCTTTCGTGGCTATCTCAGGAATTTTAGCCTTGACTTTGATCCAGAATGCCGGCAGAGATGTTATGTCAAACATACTTTTCAGCCCACCGTCATTTGCAAGCTCGAGGAGTTGATCTTCTTCCCGCGCTGACATGGATGATGCGCGGGTAATTACCTCACATGCGTTCAAGCTCAACAGTGGGCGTGACAGGGAACGAGGAAAGGTGCAGCTGACTCATATTGTTTCTTCGTGGCCCAGTGGTTGGGGACCACTCTTGGCACGAAGAGAGACCAATCATGGTGATCGCTCTCCCTCTCCCTCTCAAAATAATCTATTTCCAGGATATTGTATATAATTTCCGGGCGTCAGGGAGCCACTATCGATATGCGGGAGACTCCCGGATCTTCCGGGAGAGGTGAGATGTCTGCACAACAGTCTCTAAAGTTTACAGAGATTGGTGTAAAAAACAATAAAAACATCCAGTGAGCAGTAGTTCTGAAGGGGAAAACGTCTTGTTAATGAGAGAGGTCAGAGGAGAATGGCCAGACTGGTTCAGGCTGACAGGAAGGTGACAGTAACTCAAATAACCCTGGTTACAACAGTGGTGTGCAGAAGAGCATCTCTGAACACACAACATGTTGAACCTTGAAGTGGACGGGCTACAGCAGCAGAAGACCATGAACGTACACTCAGTAGTCACTTCATTTGGTACAGGAGATATCCGATAAAGTGGCCACTGAGTGTATAAAACAAACAAAGTTGATCCTTGATCCAGACAAGGCCTATTCCTGTGTCTCCTGTTCTGTGTAACCAAGCTTCATGTTACTGATTGTTTGTTCTTTATTTGTTTGTTTGTTTTCCTGTTCCTTTGTCACTCTCTAGACCTGTGTATTTAACTAAACATTTCCTGTTTCTTTTTGGCTACGTCCCAATATGCTTTCTTTTGTAAACTAGATTTGATTTTCTGTTTATCAATCTCATCTCATTACATTCTGGCACCAACACAGGATGAGCACAATGTTCAACAGACAACACATAGCCAAAATAGAGCAAACAACAGCAGCTCACCAAATCCTTTTCTATCCTCCCTCAGACCAACACAGTCAGACAGGCCTTCACCCCCAGGGCAGGCTGTCGTCTCTGACCCTCAACTTACAGACCATGGTCCCGGACATCAGTCCTACAACTTCCATACTTGCAGACATTGGGCCTACGACTTCCTACTTGCAGACAATGGGCCCATGATTTCCAGACTTGCCTACCTAGGGGCTTCGACCTTCGCGCCTTGATGTCCACACTCACCAACCCCTGGCTTTAATCTCCAGACTCGCTGACCTCTGAGATTCGACCCCAGGACCTGCCAATCTTGGGCCTCTGACCTTCAGCCTCCATTGCAGGGACTTGCCAGACATCCCACCTCTCCCGGAAGTTCCGGGAGTCTCCTGCATATGAATAGTGGCTTCCTGCTGCCCGCAAATTATATACAATATCACGGAAATCAATTTTTTGCGAGCGAGAGAGGGAAAGCAAGCGAGAGCGACCATGAGAGAGAGAGAGAGAGAGCGCGCCATGGCAGAATGTTCCAGAAAAAAAAGAAAATATAAAACGTACGTCACCCCAGACTACACTAAAGTGTACCCCTGCCTAAAACGGGTCCAAAATAATGACAGTGTTGCTCGCTGCACTGTTTGCAACAGTGACTTTTCTATTGCCCATGGTGGGTTAAGACTGTAAAAGACATGTTGAGGTGAGTTTAACAGCTGTCATTCGTTCATTAGCATAGCTAACGTTATTTAAACTAGCTGGCCAGCTGCTAAGGAGCTACTCTATTGCAGACATCCCACCTCTCCCGGAAGTCTCCCGCAAATTGATGGTGCTACCTCCCTGAAGTGAGTTTTTGCAGGGTGGGGTGTCTGACTTGCTGACTTCAGACCTCTGACCCCAGGACTGGCCGACCTTGGGAATCACGGGGCCTTGTTCTCAGGGTCTGCAGATTTGGGACCGCCGTCCTTGGGGATTGCTGGTCTCCAACCTTAGAGTGCTGTGATGTCTGCCTTCTTCCCTTAACTCTTCCTTTACTGCCCCTGACTTCTTACTCCCTCAACCCTATTCCTACCCCTAACATGACCCCTAATGTACCACACTGTCCCCAAAAAAATTGGGTCTGGGCATCTGTCGACATCAGCTCCATAACGCTTATTATTAAATGTGGCTGTACACGACCAAGCTCACCACAGCTCGGGAGCCGTCTAGCCTACTGTGATTCATCAGTCAAGCAGTGCTCTTGCCTTGAGGGCAGCACAACTAAATAAGAATTTTCTAACTTTCAGTAATTTCTCCCCTATCTCCCTTCTCTCTTTTTCCATTCCCCATTTTAGCTCCCCTTTCAACCCTTCTCTTACCCTCACCTCCCTCTGGTTCCCCTCCTCCTTCCCTTTCTCCCATGGTCCACTCTCCTTTCCTATCAGGCTCCTTCTTCTTCAGCCCTTAACCTCTTCCACCTATCACCTTCCAGCTTCTTACTTCTTCCCCCTCACCTGGCTTCACCTATCACCTTCCAACATGCACTCCCAACCCTCCCCCATTTTCTTATTCTGGCTTCTGCCTCCTTCCTTCCCAGTCCTGATAAAGAGTCTTGGCCCAAAACGGCAACTGTTTATTCCCCTCCACAGATGCTGCTATGGAGGGGAATAAACAGTTGACGTTTTGGGCAAAGACCTGCTGAGTTCCTCCAGCACTTTGTGTGTGTTGCTGTGTTTGTCAACTGCCAGTGCCCTCCACTGGGTTGTGTCCACCGAGAAAAACTTTATTCTGTGCGTTGAGCCCACAGTGTTTTAACCTAAAAATAATTCCTGTCTCAGCATCTTACGAGAAAGATTGACCACGCTAGGAGTTTTCTCTTTGGAGCAAAGGAGGATGGGAGGTGACTTGATTTAGGTGTATAAGGTTATAAGAGGCATCGATCGAGTGGAGAGTCAGGGACATTTTCCCAGGGTGGAAATGGCTGATATGAGGGGACATAATTCTCAGGTGATTAGTGGAAAGTATAAGGGGGGGATATCAAAAACACAGCATTTGCTGGGGAAGGGAACGTTTGAAATGATAAATTTGGAAGCTTGGCGAGTGTGTAGAAATGTTCACTTGCTAGTTTTGCAGGTTTTCCTTTCCAAGGTTATCTTGGCAGAGTTCCCAGGGCTGGAGTCCCGCAGGGGACTGGAATACAAGATGGTCTTGTGCTCTAGGGGAACAGAAGAGAAGAATATGAGACATAGGAATAAAACGAGGCCATTCAGCCCATCAACTCTGCTCCACCATTCCAGCATGGCTGATTTATTATCCCTCTCAACCCTGCCTTCTCCCCGTAACCTTTGATGCCCTGACTAATCAAGAACCTTTCAAAGTTTCCCTAGGGTGCTCAACTACACAAACTGCTTAAAAAAGCCACCTCGTAGGCACGCTACAGATGGCCTCTCTCGGGATCCAGCACCAACCTGATTTCCCCAGTCTACCTACAGATTGAAATCCCCCATGATTCTCATAACATTGCCCTTTTTACTTGCCTTTTCTATCTCCCAATGTGATTTATGTGCCACATCCTGGCTACTCCACCATCACAAAGCGGTGAGCTTAGCCCCAGCTCTACTTACTCTATGCATACGACTGTGAGGTAGTACAGCTCTGACGCCATATTCAAACTTCCTGACGACACCGCTGGTTTTGGCCAAATCAAAGGTGGTGACAGGCCTGGGATTAGAAACCATAAGACATAGGAGCAGAATTATGCCATTCGGCCCATCGAGTCTGCTGCACCATTCCATCATGGCTGATTTATTGTCTCTCTCCTTCTCCCCATAACCCTTGACATCCCAAAGACCTATCAACCTCTACTTTAAATACACCCAGTGACTTGGCATCCACAGCTGTCTGCGGCAATGAATTCCATGGATTTACCACCCTCTAGCTAAAGAAACTTCTCCTCATTTCTGTTCTAAAGGGACACCTTTCTATTCTTGATCTCTGATCCTAGACTCTTCCACTACAGGAAACGTCCTCACCACATTCACTCTTCCTAGGCATTTCAATGTACAATGGATTTCAATGAGATCACTCTTCATTCAAACAAATATCAGTCATAATAAACCCATTTCTTCTACTACTCAGCCAATTTCCTTAACAGTTCACGTTCAGTTTATTGTCATTCAACTATACATATGTACACCGCCAAACAAAACAATATTCCTCCAGACCAAGATGCACAAATCAGTACATGTTACCCGGCCGGGGAAGAAGCTGTTTCTTATCCTAATAGTTCCTGTCCTAACGCTATGGTACTTCTGCCTGATGATTGTTGGACCGATGGGAGGGACCATTGACAATACTAAGGGCCCTGCGTGCACAACACCCCTGATAAATATCTCTGATATGTGTGAGAGAAATCCTGATGATCCTCTCAGCAATTCTCACAATCCTTTGTAGAGACGAGTGGTCAGATGCCTTGCACTTCCTTCAATAATTTGTCATCAGTTTCATGCTGTCCAGTTTAGCCCTCTGGCTAAAGAAAATTCCTCTGTAAAGGAAAGGGAAGAAAGATCATCCCCCAGAGGTTTTGATCCATCGTTGTAACAGAGTGAGTAAGAAACAGGAGTTGGAGTTGGCCATTCAGCCCCTCAATACTTCATCATAGAAACCATAGAAACTACAGCACAGAAACAGGCCTTTTGGCCCTTCTTGGCTGTGCATTGGATCGATGCAGAAGCTTTAGAGAGGGTTTATCAGGAATAAACAGTCAATGTTTCGGGCCGAGATCCTTCCCCGAAATGTCAACTGTTTATTCCACTCAGTAGGTGCCGCCTGAACTGCTGAGTTCCTCCAGCATTGCTCCGGATTTCCTGAATCTGCGGGATGTCGTGTGTTTAAGAGCTATCAGGATGCTGCCTGGATTAGAGAGCATGTCTTATAAATTGAGCAGGCTAGGACCTACAGAGAGGAGAAGGATGAGAGGTGACTTGATAGAGGTGTACAAGCTGATAAGAGGCATAGATGGGGTGGACAGCCAGAGAATTTTACCCAGGGGGGAAATGGCTAAGATGGGGAATCATGGGGAAGCAGGTGATTGGAGGAAAGTGTAGGGGGGACACCGGAGATAAGTTTTTAACACAGTGATGGTGAGCACGTGGAGTGTTCTGCCATGGGTGATAGTACAGTATAGTACATTAGGAAGATTTGAGAGACTCAGATCAGTACATGGGTTGGAAGGAAATGGAGGGTTATGTAGGACGGGTGGTTAGACTGATCTAAGAATAGATTAAAAGGTGGTACAACATCATGGGCTGAAGACCCTGTACTATCAGAATCAGGTGTAATATCATCAATGTATGTCATGAAATATGTTACTTTGCCGTAGCAGTACATTATTTTTAAAAACTATAGGTTACTATAAAAATATAGTAATTTATAGCCAAGTGGTTAAGGTGTCATTCTGGTGATCTGAAGGTTGCTAGTTTGAGCCTCAGCCGAGGCAACGTGTTGTGTCCTTGAGCAAGGCACTTAACCACACATTGCTCTGCGACAACACCAGTGCCAAGCTGTATGGGTCCTAATGCCCTTCCCTTGGACAACATCGGTGGTGTGGAGAGGGGAGACTTGCAGCATGGGCAACTGCCGGTCTTCCATAGAACCTTGCCCAGGCCTGCGTCCTGGAAACCTTCCAAGGCACAAATCCATGGTCACACGAGACGAACGGATGCCTATTATATGATATATTGAATTAATTTATAATGCAAGAAAAGGGCAAAAACATAGTGAGGTGGTATATATGGGTTCATTGTCCAGCATTGTTCCTAAAACATTGAGTGTGTGTCTTCGGGCTCCTGTACCTCCTTCCTGACGGTAGCAGTGAGAAGTGGCCGTGTTCTGATTGACAGGGGTCCTTCACGATGGATGCTGCCTTCTTTGTTCTTTTGAACTATTCTTTGATCGGTTTTATCATTCACCTGTTCGGTATTTATTGTGGCTCTGTGTAAACTCCTGTGTACTGACTATATACTCCTAGGAAGTGCCATCTCATGTTTTCCTTCGCAGCATCAAGTTGGTGGGAGCTGGTGTCTGCTGTTTTCAGCCGAGGCAGAACAATGGTACAGGAGTGCAGCTGTTGTCTCATTGCAAAAGTGACTCATGGTGAAACAGCGCAACACACGCAAGATGTTAGAGGAACTCAGCAGGCCAGGCAGCATCTATGGAGAAGAATAGACAGTTGACGTTTCGGGCTGAGACCCTTCATCAGGACTGGAAAGGAAGGGGGAAGAAGCCCGAATAAGTAGGTGGGATGAGGGGGAGGAGTTCAGCTGAGAAGGTGATAGGTGAAACCAGGCGGGAGGCTGAGTCTCCTGCCTGGCTCCATTCCCCGACAGATTCTAGGTGTGTCAGAAAGTATCCTGGCTCCAGGGTTTCACACACACCATTGACCCTGGCTAGTGAAATATGTGCCTGTGAGTGAGTAAGTAAGATTTTCATTGTACCTGTACACGCATGGACTCATGCATCACCATCATTATGTGCCGTGTTGTGTGACGTAGGTGATCATGGTCTACATGAACATGATTGTTCATGACAAGGTTTTCTATAGAGGTGCTTTGCCATTGCCTTCTTCTGGGCAGTGTCTTTACAAGACAGGTGAGCCCAGTCATTATCAATACTCTTCAGAGATTGTCTGCCTGGCGTCAGTGGTCACATAACCAGGATTTGTGATCTCCACGAGCTGCTCATATGACCATCCACCACCTGCTCCCATGGCTTCACACGACCCTGATCGGTGGGGGAGGTTGTGCTAAACAGGTGCTACACCTTGCCCAAGGTGACCTGCAGGCTAGTGGAGGGAAGGAGCACTATATTCCTCCTTTGGTAGAGACGCGTTTCCACTCCGTCACCTATATAGTTGTGCACCTGACAATAAAACTTAACTTTAAGTTTATTGACATTGTCTATAACTTTAAATTTCTTGGCGTTAATATATTAGATCTGTCCTGGGACTTGCATCTCTTGGTCTTATGTTCTGCATGCTGAATTGACCCTGTGTTAGCTTAACACTATGATCAGACCATAAGAGATTAGAAGCACAATTAGGCCATTCAGCCCATCGAGTCTGCTCCGCCATTCCATCGTGGCTGATCTATTTATCCCTCTCAACCCCATTCTCCAGCCTTCTCCTTTGATACTCTGACTGATCAAGAACCAATCAACCTTTGGTTTAACTATACCCAATGACATGGCCTCCACAAACAATCATGGCAATGAATTCCACAGATTCACTACCCTCTGGCTAAAGAAATTCCTCCTCATCTCTGTTCTAAATGGACATCCCTCCATTCTGAGGCTATGTCCTCTGGTCCTAGACTTCCCCCACTGTGGGAAATATCCTCCCCATGTCCACGCTGTCTGGGCCTTTAAATATTCGATAGGTTTCAATGAGATCTCCCTCATTCTTCTAAACTCCAGCAAGTACAGGCCCAGAGCCACCAAACAGCCCTCGTACTTTAACTCTTTCATTCCCTAAATCATTCTCATGAATCTCCTCCGGACGGTCTCCGACATCAGCACATCCTTTCCTCGATTATCTGCGTCCTGCCACCCCTCCCTGTAACCCGATCTCTCGGCAGCTCAGAATGTTGCTTCCCAAAGCAAAGAGGTTGAAGGCCTCAATAGAGGGGCAATAACCCTGTGTGAGATAAATAAAGAAGTCTGCCCTGCGATGACATAACCTCTCAGCCCATTCATACAGTCCCCTGCTTGCCATGTCATCGCACCAAGGTCCCATTACGTACTGCTTGTTTATGGAACATGATGGGCGGACAGACAACACAATACTGCTGAAAGCACAGTTCATAGGCAAAAGCCTGGCAGGATTAAACAGAAAATAAATTAAAGAACAGCAGAAGGTACAGAAGCTTCAGGACCCACACTGTCAGGATAGGATCGGTTATTACCCCTGGGCTTCACTTGCCCCATCACTGAACGGTTCCCACAACCTATGGGCTCACTTTCAAGGACTTTTCCTCTCATATTCTTGTTATTTATTTATTTATTCCTTTCTTTTTGTATTCCCACAGAAGGTTGTCTTTTCCACACTGGTTGTTTATCTGTCTTCTTGGATATAATCTTTCACTGATTCTTTTGTGTTTCTTGTATTTACTGTGAATGCCCAGAAGAAAATGGACCTCAGGGTTGTATATGCAGGCACATATGTTATTTGATCATAAATTTAATTTGAACTTTGAATGACGAGGCCACTCTCAGGTTGGAGGAGCAGCACCTCATATTCCGTCTGGGCAGCGTCCAACTTGATGGCATGACCACCGATTTCTCTAACTTCCAGTAATTTCTCCCTCTCCTCCTTCTCTCTTTTTCCCTTCCAAATTGTGGTTCCCACCTCACCTGGCTATCACCTCCCTCTGGTGCCCCTCCTCCTTCCCTTTCTCCAATGATCCACTCCCCTCTCCTATCAGATTCCTTCTTCTAGGGCCCTTTACCTCTTCCACCTATCACCTCCCAGCTTCTTACGTCATCCCCACTCCCCTGCCCACCCACTTTCCCCCTCACCTGGCTTTACCTGTCACCTTTCAGCTTCCCCTCCGCCCCACCTTCTTACTCGGACTTCTGCCCCTTCCTTTCCAGTCCTGCAGAAGGGTCTCGGCCCAAAACGTCAATGTTTATTCCCCTCCATAGATGCTGCCTGATCTGCTGAGTTCCTCCAGCACATTTTGCGTGTGTTACTTACAACAAAATATATATTATACGCACCAAGTCACAGCAGCTACTCCAACTCCCGATAGTGGTGCTAGCTTTAAATTTTTAGTGCTTCAAAGTTGTTAGCGATTACGGTAATCTAAGGCTCCACGAATACAGGACCGCTGAACTCTGAGACAAAATTACTTCTGATCCATTGGTAGCAGAGTTAATGGCAGCGGCTCAATGGACTGGGGGTTGTACGGATACCACAGTCGGCGACAATGACCAGTCCCAAGTGGCTCAGCCAAGGAAATGGCAGACACAGCCAGTGCAAGGTGAAGCAGGTGAGCTGGTGCAGTAGCTAGGCTGAGAACTAACCCAACCAGACTGGCTGAACCATCACTTTTCCTGGCCAATATTTGCTTGCTGGACTCACTGAGACTGAGAATGAGATGAGAAACTGCTGCATTCTGGTTTTCGCCAAGACATGGCTAAGCAACAGCATGCCCAATCTCACCAGGATGACTCTGTTCCACACAGACAGTCTCCCTGTCGGGGAAATCGAAAGGAGGTGGACTGTGTGTGTACGGTAACAAAGGATGGTGCACAAACTCATCTGTAGTTACCAGGCACTGTTCAGGGGAAATTGAGCATCTTACAATTAAATGCCGGCTGCATTACCTGCTCGGGGAGTTTATTGTTTCCAGAATCAGAATCAGGTTTAATATCACCGGCATTTGGCGTGAAATTTGTTAACTTAGCAGCAGCAGTACAATGCAATACATAATCTAGCAGAGAGAGAAAAAAAATAATACTAGTAGTTAAATAAGTAAATCAATTACAGTATACATATATTGAATAGATTAAAAAACATGCAAAAACAGAAATACTGTATATTACAAAAGTGAGGTAGTGTCCAAAGCTTCAATGTCCATTTAGGAATCGGATGGCAGAGGGGAAGAAGCTGTTCCTGAATTGCTGAGTGTGTGCCTTCAGGCTTCTGTACCTCCAACCTGATGGTAACAGGGAGAAAAGGGCATGCCTTGGGTGCTGGAGGCCCTTAATAATGGACGCTGCCTTTCTGAGACACTGCTCTCTAAAGATGTCCTGGGTACTTTGTAGGCTAGTACCCAAGATGGAGTTGACTAGATTTACAACCCTCTGCAGCTTCTTTCGGTTCTGTGCAGTAGCCCCCCCCCACATACAGGTGATGCAGCTTGTCAGAATGCTCCCCACGGTAAAACTATTAGATTAGATTAGATATGAGAACACGCAGTCCTCTTTTATTGTCATTTAGTAATGCATGCATTAAGAAATGATACAATGTTCCTCCAGAATGATATCACAGAAACACAAGACAAACCAAGACTGGAGAACTGACAAAAACCACATAATTATAACATATAGTTACAACAGTGCAAAGCAATACCGTAATTTAATAAAGAACAGACTATGGGCACGGTAAAAAAAACATTCTCAAAGTCCCATCATCTCACGCAGATGGTAGAAGGAAGAGAAACTCTCTCCCTGCCATGAGCTTCCAGCGCTGCAAACTTGCTGATGCAGTACTCTGGAAGCACCCGACCACAGCCGACTCTTGAGTCCATCCGAAAACTTCAAGCCTCCGACCAGCCCTCCAACACCGAGCACCGAGCACCATATCTGCCGAGCGCTTTGACCCCGACCCCGGCTGCCAAGCAACAGGCAAAGCCGAGGATTTGGGGCCTTCCCCTCCGGAGATTCTGGATCACACAGTAGCAGCGGCAGCGAAGCGGGCATTTCAGAAGTTTCTCCAGATGTTCCTCCGTGCTCCTCACGTCTGTCTCCATCAAATCAGGACTGTGCACGGTACCTACTTACAAATACGATATCATTTCGGAGCGGCCGCGCACGCTGCGTCGCGCCGCCATCTTCTCCTCCCCTCCCCAATGTAGTTTTTGAGTGTGTTTGTTGACATACGAAATCTCTTCAAACTCCTAATAAAGTATAGCCGCTGTCTTGCCTTTTTTATAACTGCATCGATATGTTGGGACCAGGTTAGATCCTCAGAGATCCTGACACCCAGGAACTTGAAGCTACTCACTCTCTCCACTTCTGATCCCTCTGTGAGGATTAGTATGTGTTCCTTCGTCTTACCCTTCCTGAAGTCCACAATCCACTCTTTCATCTTACTGACGTTGAGTGCCAGGTTGTTGCTGTGACACCACTCCACTAGTTGGCATATCTCACTCCTGTACGTTTCATTGTAGATGTGATCAATAAATCCAAATCAGAATCTGAATCCAAATCTGCACCTGAATCGTCCAGAATGAACGGCTTCTTCTCCTCCACCATCAGATTTCTAAATGGCCCGTGAACCCACAAACACCACCTCGTCATTCGTTTCCTTTGCAATATTTATTTATTTATTTGTAACTTGGAAAATTTTACAGCTTACAAGTCGGCGATAATAAATCTGAACGTTATCTGCAGACGCTGAAAATCCAGAGCAAAACTCACAGAATACTGGAGTAACAGCAGGTCAGGCAGCATCTATGGAGGGGAATAAGCAGTTGACATTTCAGGCCGAGACCCTTCTTCAGGATAATAAACCTGATTCTAGATCCTTCTCTGATGCTCTGTGGCTGCGGTCCCCCGGCTGGTCCGTTTTCCGTTGCACACGGACTTCAGTGCCTGACAGTAAGGCCTAGTAACTCCCTAATCACTAACTCTGTGCAGCACCACTGACCACTTTGATCACATTGTACTACAAAGCACTTTTCGTTGTTCCAAATGTGTTCCTTTTTGTAAAGGTTGGGCATAATTTACGTTTTTCTTGTGATTGCTGCTTACGTGAAGCTCTGCTGATGATGCTGCTGCTGGTAAGGTTTTCATTGCCCCTGTGCACGCATGGAGTTGTGCATCTGACAAGAAACTCGACTTTGACCTTGTAAATATCCGTAGTTGTGAAAATTGGAGTCTGGGACATTTTGGGCGGCATGGTAATGTAGCAGTTAGTGTAACGCTTTTACAGCTCAGTGCATTCCAGAGTTCCGAGTTCAATTCCAGAGCCATCCGTAAGGAGTCTGTATGTTTTCCCTGTGAAATGTGAGTGTTTCCTCCGGGTGCTCTGGTTTCCTCCCACAGTCCAAAGACTGGTAGGTTAATTGGTCATTGTAAATGGTCTTATGATTAGGATAGAGTTAAATCGAGGTGACTTGTTGGGCCGGAAGGTGCCTGCTCTGTGTGTATTTCCAAATGAATAAACTACAAAAAAATTCTATTTCTCTTCACATGCTGGGAGTTAAAGCTGGATCTAACTCTGTGTTTTCATTACAGATATTCCTGCTGACTTGCCCACCTTGCCAAGCCGTCCTTATTCTGTTCAGGTGAGCATTACCGTTTCAAAAGTAAGACCATAAGACATAGGAGCAGAATTAGGCCAGTTGGCACACTGAGTCTGCCCCACGAGTGAACTGTATTCGATTGAGATGAGTTATTGTTGTCATGTGCATCAATATTCAGTGGAAAACTTGGTCTGCTTGTCGTCTAGACAGATTTTTCACATTGATGTTCATTGTAGGTTACATGGTCGGGTCAACATTGTGGGCTGAAGGGCCTGTAATGTGCTGTAAATGTCTACGTTCTGTGTCATCTGACTGTGCATATATTGTTGTTCGTCCATCGTCAACGTCGATGAGGACCTTGACACTAGATGGTGCCAAGACTAGTGCGTGATTTGGATTTAAGTGAGGGAGAGTTGCCTCACTCTCTCTTCCCAATTCCCATCTGGATCCAGTGGCAAGACAGTAGTCGAGATGGCTGGAGATGGGACTAGGCACAATGGATGACCAGGACGCCTTCTGTGTCTTGTCCTGCTCTACACGTTCCACGACGCTTGCAGAGACCACCTTCTTGACCGTTGGACCTTCCATTGGTCTCATCTGCTCAATCCGTCGGAGTCTGTCTTCACATGCTGGGATAGACAACTCCCTATCTCACCGAGGGTTTGAGACCCGTCGGCTACTCTCACCTGGTTTAGCCGGCTTGTCGAAGCCGTTGCCCGGGGTGTGGCCGCTGTCGCATGCAAACAGCTACGGGGAGCCACAGGTGAGAGCTGAGTGCCAGGTGGGGACCAAAGGTGGACAAACTGCCTTGAAAAGGACGTGACATGTTCCCCCACCAGAGGTGCTACCCCTCCCTGACACCCCATACACCCCATGTACATATATACAACCAAATGAAACAGCATTCCTCCAGATCACAGTGCACCCACAATACATAGCACATAAAACCAAATATTACCACAAATAAGGTAATAAAATATAATTCAAAATGCAGGTAGTGTGTAGCACAGGATAACAATAAACAGCTCACTGTCCTGGTGACGAGACCTCACTGGTGGCAGGGTGTTCATTAGTCTCACAGACTGAGGAAAGAAGCTGTTACCTAGTCTGGCAGTCCTAGTCCTGACGCTCCTGTACCTCCTTCCTGCTGGTAGTGAGTCAAAGAGATCGTGGGATGGCTGGTAGGGATCCTCAACAATGCTTCGGGCCATGTGTCTGTAAAGCTCCAAGTCTTCACTGTGGAAGCAACTAGCAGTGTGCCAGATGTTAAAGGTGTGAGTGAAGAGAAGTGAGTGCAGAAACAAGAGTTTGTCATATACATTAATGATCTGGATGATAGGGTGGTAAATTGGATGAGTAAGTATGCAGATGATACTAAGATAGGTGGAGTTTTGGATAATGAAGTAGGTTTTCAAAGCTTGCAGAGAGATTTAGACCACTTAGAAGAGTGGGCTGAAAGATGGCAGATGGAGTTTAATGCTGATAAATGTGAGGTGCTACATTTTGGTAGGACTAATCAAAATGGGACATGCATGGTAAATGGTAGGGCATTTAAGAATGCTGTAGAACAGAGGGATCTAGGAATAATGGTGCATAGTTCCCTGAAGGTGGAATCTCATGTGGATAGGGTGGTGAAGAAAGCATCTGGTATGCTGGCCTTTATAAATCAGAGCATTGAGTATAGGAGTTGGGACGTAATGTTGAAATTGTACAAGGCATTGGTGAGGCCAAATCTGGAGAATTGTGTACAGTTTTGGTCACTGAATTATAGGAAAGATTCAACAAAATAGAGAGAGTACAGAGAAGATTTACTAGAATGTTACCTGGGTTTCATCACCTGAGTTACAGAGAAAGGTTGAACAAGTTGGATCTTTATTCTTTGGAACGTAGAAGGTTGAGGGGCACTTGATAGAGGCATTTAAAATTATGAGGGGGATTGATAGAGTTGACGTGGATAGGCTTTTTCCATTGAGAGTGGGGGAGATTCAAACAAGAGGACATGAGTTGAGAGTTAAAGGGCAAAAGTTTAGGGGTAACATGAGGGGGAACTTCTTTACTCAGAGAGTGGTAGCTGTGTGGAACGAGCTTCCAGCAGAAGTGGTTGAGGCAGGTTCGATGTTGTTGTTTAAAGTTAAATTGGATAGCTATATGGACAGGAAAGGAATGGAGGGTTATGGGCTGAGTGCAGGTTGGTGGGACTAGGTGAGAGTAAGAGTTCAGCATGGACAAGAAGGGCCGAGATGGCCTGTTTCCATGCTGTAATTGTTATATGGTGATATATTATATGGTTAAAAGAGAGAAGGTGCTCAAAAAGCTGAAAGATCTAAAGGTACATAAGTCACCCAGAGGAAATGAACTGCACCCTAGGGTTCTGAAAAAGATAGCGGTAGAGATTGTAGATGCATTAGTAATGATCTTTCAAAAATCATTGGACTCTCATGGTGCCAGAGGCCTGGAAAATTGCAAATGACACTCAACTTTTTAAGAAAGGAGGAAGGCAGCAGAAAAGAAATTATAGACCATTTAGCCTGACCTCAGTGGTTGGGAAGATTTTGGAGTCATTCCTAAGGATGAGGCTATGTAGTACTTGGTGACACAGGACAAGATAGGACAAAGTACGCATGGTTTCCTTAAGGGAAAATTTTGCCTGACGAACCTGTTGGAATTAGTTGAGGAGATTGCAAGTAGGATAAATAAAGGAGATGCAATGGATATTGTATATTTGGACTTTCAGAAGGCCTTTGACAAGGTGCCACACATGAGCTGCTTACCAAGTTAAGAGCCCGTGGTATTATAGGAAAGTTACTATCACAGTTAGAGCATTGGCTGATTGGTAGGAGGCAGCGAGTGGGAATAAAGGGATCCTTGCAAAACATACAAAATGCTGGAGGAACTCAGCAGGCTAGGCAGCATCAATGGAGAAGAGTGCAATCGATGTTTTAGGCCGAGACCCTTCAGCAGGACAGGACAAAAGGCACTTGGCCAAGTGGTTAAGGCGTTCGTCTGGTGATTTGAAGGTTGCTAGTTCGAGCCCCAGCTGAGGCAGTGTGTTGTGTCCTTGAGCAAGGCACTTAACCACACTTTGCTCTGCGATGACACCGGTGCCAAGCTGTATGGGTCCTAGTGCCCTTCCCTTGGACAACATCAGTGGTGTGGAGAGGGGAGACTTGTAGCATGGGCAACTGCTGGTCTTCCATACAACCTTGCCCAGGCCTGCACCATAGAAACCTTCCAAGCCGCAAATCCATGGTCTCATGAGACTAACGGATGCCTATATATAGATGGCTTTGTTGCCAGGTTTGCATATAATACGAAGATTGGTGGAGGGGCAGGTAGTGTTGAGGAAACAGGTAGGCTGCAGAAAGACTTAGATAGATTAGGAGAATGGGCAAGAAAATGGCAAATGAAATACAATGTTGGAAAATGCATGCTCATGCACTTTGGTAGTAGAAATAAATGTGCAGACTGTTTTCTAAACAGGGAGAAAATCCAAAAATCTGAGATGCAAAGAGACTTGGGAGTCCTTGTGCAGAACACCCCAAAAGTTAACTTGCAGGTTGAGTCGGTGGTGAGGAAGGCAAATGCAATGTTAGCATTCATTTCAAGAGCTCTAGAATACAAGAGCAGAGGTGTGGTGCTAAGGCTTTATAAAGCACTGGTGAGGCCTTGCCTTGAGTATTGTGAACAGATTGGGCTCTTTATCCTGGAAAAGATGTCCTGGCATTGGAAAGGGTTCAGAGAAGGTTCACAAGGACAATTTCAGGCATGAAAGGGTTTTTTGTTTTAGTCAGAGGGTGGTGAATCTGTGGAATTTGTTGCCTCGGGTGGCAGTGGAGGCCAAGTCATTGGGTGTATTTAAGGCAGAGATTGATAGGTATCTGAGTAGCCAGGGCATCAAAGGTTATGGTGAGAAGGCGGGGGAGTGGGACTAAATGGGAGAATGGATCAGCTCATGATAAAATGGTGGAGCAGACTCGATGGGCCGAATAGCCGACTTCTGCTCCTTTGTCTTATGATTTTATGGTCTTGTCATAGAAGGAATGTTTGATAGCTCTGGGTCTGTACTCGCTGGAATTTAGACAAATGAGGGGATACCATTGAAACCTATTGAAGATTGAAAGGCCTAGATAGAGTGGATGTGGAAAGGATGTTTCCTATGGTGGGAGAGTCTAGGACCAGAGCACACAGCCTCAGAATAGAAGAATTTCTTTAGCCAGAGGGTGGCGAATCTGTCGAATCTATTAACACAGATGGCTGTGAAGGCCATGTGATTGGGTATATGTAAAGTGGAGGTTGATATGTTCTTAGTTAGAGGAGGTTATGAGGAGAAGACAGGAGAATGGGGTTGAGAGGGATAATATATCTGCCAAGATGGGATGGCTGAGCAGGCTTGAAGGGCCGACTGGCCTAATTCTACTCCTATAACTGATTGGCTTGTACTCTTAACTCCCAGGACCCAGAGTTTGGTGATGAGTGACGAGGTAGATTGTGAGATCAAGTGTGTGTCTTATCTATCCGGGGAACTGTTAGTAGACCTAACAGTGGGGTAGAAGCTGTCCTTGATCCTGGTGGGACATGCTTTCAGACTTTTGTATCTTCTGCCCAATGGCAGAGAAGAATCTCTGATATTCACGAGGTTTTTAACAGTAGGATAGCTGAAAAATTACCATTATTTTCAGGTATTTGCCACCTATCCCCACAGATCGGTGCAGGACTTTCGGCATGTCTGTACTAACAGTCAATCACAGCAACTGCTGGACAACCACAAAAGACAGCACCCTAAGAGACTGCATGCGCTGGAACCTGAGCAGCACCCAGAGGCGCTGGACCAACTCGGCGGGTCAGGCAGCATCCGTGGAGGTGAATGGACACTATGTGTCCAGACCCTTCATCAGGACTGAGGCGGGTTGAGGCTGGGGGAGAAGTGGAAATGGTGTCAAAAGTTGTCAGGTGAAAGGACCAAAGAGTTTTAAAGTTTTTTTATTTAGAGTTGACAGTGCAGAACAGGGTCTTTTCGGACCAGCAACCCGCGTATTTAACACCTGCCTAATCACAGGACAATTTACAATGACCAATTAACCTACCAACCGGTACATCTTTGGACCATGGGAAGAAACAGGAGCACCCGGAGGCAACCCCTGTGGTTAATGGGGAGACCAGGAAATGAGCTCCAAACTCTGGCAGGCTCTGAGCTGTAGCAGTGTCACACTAACTGTGGGGCACATGGTGGGGAAATCTGATAGGAGAAGAAGGTGCAGGATGGAATAAAGGAGGGAGATGGGATGGGGAACATAGTAGTGGGCAGCCGTCGATCCCAGGGGATCATGGGTTTGCCCCCCTGGTGGACCGTCTCCTCTCTAGGGCGCAAGCCTGGGTGGGAAGATTTGAAGAACAGGCTGTTTTGCCTGTGCTGCGGGATCCCCCTCTCCACGTCATTGACGTAGTCCAAGGGAAGGGCAAGCGCCCATACAGCTTGGCACCGGTGTTGTCGCAGAGGTTGCCCGAGTGAAGTTGTAAACAACATCAAACTTCCGTAGGGACCCCAGCTCCGGATTTCTTCCTCGGGGTTTACTCCTGAAGCCTTTCCCATGGCTGGGTATGCCGCAAGGCAGTGGAGGTTTAAAATCGGAGTTTTCCTTCTCCCCGGTAGGCTGCCGTCCCAGGCTGACAATCCCACCTGCCTGAAGCAGCTGGTTTTGAGGCGCCAGTGGCCTGCCTTTGCCCCTTCTCTTGTCAGTAGCAACTAACGCCTGCATATGGGGACTCCTTACGGAGCAGCGCCGGAATTGCGCCCGGAAGTCTGGAAGGCCCCGAACTGTGATAATGAAGCGTTAACCACTATGCTACCGTGGCACCCTGCATCGCTTTGTACAACCCTGAGATCCACTTTCAAATACAAAGAAACGCAATAGAATCAATGAGAAAACCGCACGTAACGAGACAGACAAACGACCAACATGCAAAAGACAACAAACTGTCCAGATACTAAAAGAAAAAGTAATTAATTAAATAAGCAATAACTATCAAGAACGAGATGAAGAGTCCTTGAAAGTGAGTCCATAGGCTGTGGGAACAGTTCACTGACGGGGCGAGTGGAGCTGTCCTCTCTGGTTCAAGAGCCTGATGGTTGAGGGTAATAACTGTTCCTGAACCTGGTGGTGTGAGTCCTGAGGCTCCTGTACCTTCTTCCTGATGGCAGCAGCGAGAGGAGAGCATGGCCTGGGTGGTGGGGGTCCCTGATGATGGATGCTGCTTTCCTGCAACGGTGCTCCTGTAGATGTGCGCAATGATGGGGAGGGCTTTACCTGTGATAGACCAGGCCATATCCGACACTTTTAGTAGGCTGTTTATTCCTCTACAAGTAGATGCTGTCTGACCTGCTGTAGTTCCCTGAACATGTTGTGTGTGTTGCTGCTATTGGGTTGGGAGTCTTGGTGTTGGGATTGTAATATTGTGCTCTGCTTCCCCCCTTAGGCTACATATACACATGCTTAACGGGCCGCTTCTGGCCTTGGTCTTCCCCGTGGTCAACACCAGACTGGTGAGTCTTGCTTTGGCACAGGTCTTTATTCGGCCTGTTTTGTCTATGTTTATCAAAACAGTTCTCTGTCTTCTTGTAACTGCTCTTTCTATCAACATTCCCTTCCTGTGAGGAGGAATTCTGCAAGTCAGACAAAAAAAAAAGAAAAAAAATGATATAGGAGCAGAAGTGGGCCATTCGGCCCATCGAGTCTGCTCCGCCATTCAATCACTGGCTGATCCAATTCTTCAAGTCATCTCCACTCCCCTGCCTTCTCCCCACACCCTTTGATGCCCTGGCTAATCAAGAACCTATCTCTTTCTGCCTTAAATACACCCAATGACTTGGCCTCCACAGCCGCTCGAGGCAACAAATTCCACTGATTTACCACCCTCTGACTAAAGTAATTTCTCCGCATCTCAGTTCTAAATGGACATCCTTCAATGAAGTAGAGTCATAGAGCAATGATACCGGCCCTTCGGCCCATCTAGTCCATGCTAATTACAGTGACCACTCAGATAGTCCCAGATTCTTTTAAACACAAAATATTCTGCAGATGCTGGGGTCAAAGCAACACTCACAACATGCTGGAGGAACTCAGAAGGTCGGGCAGCATCCGTGGAAATGATCAATCAACGTTTTGGGCCTCTGCCCCTTCCCTCTTCAGTCCTGACGAAGGGTTCCGGTCCAAAACGTTGACTGATCGTTTCCATGGATGCTGCCTGACCTGCTGAGTTCCTCCAGCGTGTTGTGAGTGTTGCCCAAATTTTTTTATTCAGCCAATATCCCTTTAAGCTCCACCCCTCTTTGTACCTTCTTATAATGAGAGGTGACTTTATAGAGGAATCTTGGGAATCCATGTCCTTAGATTGCTCAGAGTTGCTGTGCATGTAGATAGGGTTTTTAAGAAGGTGGATGGTGTGTTAGTCTTCATTAGTTCAAGAACCGTGAGGTAATGTTACAGCTCCATAAAACTCTGCTTAGATCAGACAGGGAGTACTGTATTCAGTTCTGTTCACTGCATTTGGAAGCTTTCGAGAGGGTGCAGAGGAGATTTACCAGGATGCTGCCTGGATTGGAGAGCAGGTAGAGTGAGCTAGGACTCTTGTCTTTGGAGCAAAGGAGGACGAGGGGTGTCTTAATGATAGAGTCACAAGATGATAAGAGGTATAGTTAGATTGGACAGCCAGAGACTTTTCCCCAGGGTGGAAATGGCTAAGACAAGAGGGGAGATTTTAAAGTGATTGGAGGGAAGTATGATGGGGGATGTCAGACACAGAGGGTGGTGAGTGTGTGGAACACACTGCCGGGGTGGTGGTAGACGCAGATACATTAGGGACATTTAACAGACTCTTAGATAGGCACATGGATGACAGGAAAATGGAGGGTTATGTGGGAGGGAAGGGTTAGATTGATTTTGCAGTAGGTTAAAGGGTCAGCACAACATTGTGGGCCAAAGGGCCTGTACTGTGCTGTAATGTTCTGTGTTGTATTTTCCAAGTTCTGCATAGAGAAGGAGAGTTTCTATCAGATCTCCCTTTTTAACCCCATGGTCTCCAGGAGAACAATGACAGTCATAGAGTCAGAAAGCACTGGAGCACAGAAACAAGCTCTTCTGTCCGTCTAGTCCATGCCAAAATGTTATTCTGCCTCGTCTGATTGACCCCAGCTTGGGACACCCCGCCTTAAATAAGGTCTGCACTGTCACCAAATATTCACAAATACTTATATTCAGTCTCTTCCATTGAATCTCTTTTAAGTCCACGGTTTCCTTTATTTGCAAACATTTCTGTGCTCTCTCCAGGATACCGACGTCACACAGCTGTCATTTCTGTGTCTTGCTTACAGCTTCCTTTTGAGACGGAGGTATATTACATCCAGCATCTTCTCATGTACGTCGTTCCGTTTTACCTGCTGGGCAAAGGGGGTAAGGATCAGACTCCTGCACTGGATGTTGACCGGTATTTTCCTCATGCCTTCGAGCCAATGATTCCTTAAAAAAACGAGTCACTGTTTAGTTTGTGCTGAAATGTACTTTTGTTTAAATTTTAGTGATACAGCACAGTAAGAGGCCCTCCCGGCCCAACATCACTCTTATGAACAATTAACCTACTAACCCACGTGTCTCGGGAACGTGAGAGGAAACTGGAGTCCCATAGGAAACCCGTGCAGTCATGGGGAGAATGTACTCACAGTGGCGGGGATTGGACGCGGGCTTCTGACGCTGTAAAGCATTGCGCTAACTGCTACACTACAGTGCTGCTCTTGTCGATTTACCAAGGAAGGTCAGATGCACTGAGGCAGAGAGAGAGAGGGGCACAGACACACAGGCAGAAGGACAAACACACACACACACATCCTATGCATATGGATGCCAAGATCCCTCAGCTCCACCCCGCTGCTAAGAATCCTACCATTAACCCGGTATTCTGCCATCAAATTTCAGCTTTCCGAGGTGAATCCCTTCACACTTTTCTGAATTAAACTCCATCTGCCACTTCTCAGCCCAGCTCTGCATCCTATAAAGGTAATTCATTTCATCCACATTCAGGAACGGCTACTTTCCTATACCCGTGACATTCTTGAACTGACCTTCACAGCCCTAACTTTGATAAGTTGGCACAATACTGTGGGCTGAAGGGCTTGTACTGTGCTGTAGTGTTCTATGTTCCATGTCTAATCTTAACCCTGCCTCAGCAACAGAACACTACAGACCATCTCTTGTCCAGCACGGACACAGGGCCAGAGAGCAATACAGCCCATCCACCATGCTGGCCACAGTGCTCACCCTCCTAGTCCCAGTTCCCTGCCTTTGGCCCATATCCCTTGAAGCCCTGTCCCTCTAAGTGTTTCTTAAATTATGCTACTCTACCTTTAAGAGATCAGTTTTATTTGTCACATGTACATCGAAACATACAGTAAAATGCGTCATTTGCGTCAAATCGAATCTGCAAGGATTGTGCAGGGCACCCGCAAGTGTCGCCAGGTTTCTGGCGCCAACATTCTATGCCCACAACTCACTAACCCTAACCTGTACATCTTTGGACTGTGGGAGGAAACCGAAGCACCCGGAGGAAATCCACACGGTCATGAGGAGTACAGTTTCCTGCAGACTGCAGCGGGAATCGAACACTGATCATACAGCAGGCGTGCTGTAAAACATTGTGCTAACCAGCACCGAGTAATGGAAAGAACTGCCTCTACTGTCTCTCTGGCAGCTGGTTCCATATACTCACCATCCTCTGAATGGAAAAAATGACCTCTCAGTTCTCTGTGAAATCCCGAGCAACACACACAAAATGCTGGAGGAACTCAGCAGCTCAGGGAGAGTCTATGGAGGGGGAATAAACAGTCGATGTTTTGGGTTGAGACCCACCTGAGGACAGGACAGGAAGGGACTAGGGATCAGAATCTTTCCCTTCTCACCCTAAACCTCTCCTAGTTTTGAACCCATCAACGCTGGGGAAGTTACCACTCACCCTATCTATGTCTCCCGAAATTGTAAACACTTCTCTAATGTCACCCCTCATTCTCTTATGTTCCAAAACAATAAATACCTAGCCAGGGCAACTTGTAACTACTTCTTCCCTCTAACCTGTCTCTGATTTAGAACAGTACAGCACAGTACCCTACTCCCAGATCAACCTAAAGCTTCCCCCCCCCAACATATAACCCAACTTTTTTGTAGCATATTTTTTATTTTGGACTTTCTCCACCTCTTCCCCGCTTCTCTCCCTCCCTCTCTCTCTGTCATTCTCACTCTCCCCCTCTCCCCCACTCACTTACTCTCTATCTCACTCCTCTCTCCCTTTCTCCGCACCCCCCCCCCACTGTCTTGTATAATTCACGTTGTGCGTGGTCTAAATGCACATCTCTGTGATCCGGCCGCAAGCTCTTCATTGTCCCTTGCCTCACCGGACTTGTACACGGGACAGTTAGCGCGGCTTGACTGACAGGAACCTGTGAAGACAGGACACAGACCAGTGACAGCTGAGGAACAGGCCCGTTGGCCCTCAGTGCTGTGCCAAGCCAATTAAATCAGTGATCAAATGGCCAGCAAAGCTAACGCCTTCCGCCCGCACGATGTCCATATCCCTCCATTTCCCTCGGCAGATCTCGGGGTCGAGAGTCGGAGGTCACAGTTTGGGGAAGGCATCAAGATGGTGGCGGGAGTGGAAGGCAGGGTGGTAAAGAATAATTAATCATCTTCCATCCCTCGGTTTCTAGGTGTGTACAAACCAGAACCTTTGGGAGACTTCAGGTGGGCGGTGTTGGCTACAGGGCTGCTCTTTCTTTACCACTACACCATCCTTCAGACTCTGGCACTGGTGAGTACACTTCCTGCATCTTCCCCGCTATTTCTGTACCAAGGATTAAGGCCAATGGTCTGTGCTAACTCTGAATTCGACGAACCTATGCAGGTTCGTAGCGGTTAGCGCGATGCTTTTACAGCTCAGGATGTCAGAGTTCCGCGTTCAATTCCAGCGCCCTCCGTGAGAAAGTTTGTACGTTCTTGCTGTGAACGAGAGTGCAAGTCTCGCCTCACCTGGAAGGACTGTTTGGGGCCCTGAATGGTAGTGAGGGAGGAGGTGTAGGGGCAGGTGTAGCACTTGTTCCGCTTGCAAGGGTAAGTGCCAGGAGGGAGATCAGTGGGGAGGGGCGAATGGACAAGGGAGTCAGGCAGGGAGCGATCCCTGCGGAAAGCAGAAAGTGGCAGGTTGGGGCGGGGAGAGGGAAAGATGTACTTGGTGGTGGGATCCCACTGGAGATGGCGGAAGTTGCTGAGAATTATGTGCTTGACGCAGAGGCTGGTGGAGGGGTAGGTGAGGACAAGAGGAACCCTATCCTTGGTAGGGTGGCAGGAGGATGGGGAAGAGCAGACATGCATGAAACGGAAGAGATGAGGTTGAGGGCAGCGTTGATGGTGGAGGGAGGTAAGCCCCTTTCATTGAAAAAGGAGGACATCTCCTTCGTTCTAGAATGAAACGCGTCATCGTGAGAGCAGATATGGTGGAGATGGAGGAATTGAGAGAATGGGATGGCACTTTTATAAGTTACAGGGTAGGAAGAGGTATAGTCCAGGTAGTTGTGAGAGTCTGTGGGTTTATAATAAATAAAATATCTTTATCTGGAGAGCGGTGAATCTGTGAAATTCATTGCCATAGACAGCTGTAGAGGCCAAGTCATTGGGTGTTTTTAAACTGGAGGTTGATAGTTCTTGACTAATCAGGGTATCAAAGGTTATGGGGAAAAGGCAGGAGAGTGCGGTTGAGAGGGATAATAACTCAGCCATGATAGAATGAGCAGACTCGAAGGGCTGAATGACCTAATTCTGCTCCTATATCTTATGGCATGATGATTGTAGGTAATAACTACTCCTGAAGCTGGTTTGCACCCTGAGACTCCTGTACCTCCTTCATGATGGAAGCAACGAGGAGAGATTGTGGCCTGGATGGTGATGGGTCCTTGATGATGGATGCTGCTCTCCAGCGACAGTGCTCCACAGTGGGGAAGGCTTCACTAGTGATGGACTGGGCTCTGTAGACTTTTCTGTATCTGGGCATTGGTGTTTCCATACCAGTCCGGGTACTCCAGGCAGTGTCGTGGCAAACCTCTTCTGCGCCCTCTCCAAAGCTACCACATCCTTCCCATAAAGGAAAGGAGCAACCATGCTCTCTTCTCAATGCTGCCATCAGGAAGAAGGTACAGGAGCCTCCGGACCCACACCATCAGGTTCAGGAACAGTTATTACCCCTCAACCATCAGGCTCCTGAACCAGTGTGGATAACTTCACTCACCTCAGCACTGAACTGATTCCACAACCTCTGGACGCACTTTTAAGAACTCTACAACTCATGTTCTCAATATTTATTGCTTGTTCATTTATTGTTAATTAGTTTTTTTTTGTCTTTGCACACTGGTTGTCTGACTTTGTGCAGTTTTTCACTGATTCTATTTGCATCTACTGTAAATGCCCACAAGGAAATGAATCTCAGGGTTGTATATATATTTTGATAACAAATTTACTTTGAACTTTGGCTAGTCTACTCAATCCCCCTACATATGGCAAATCCAACATGTTGGGGAGGAAGATAATTGAGCAATGCCTGGCTTAACGGTGCCTGTTGATCAGGGAGTCCAGGCTCACAAGCGTTTGCGTCATTGTAGATGTGCAAAGCAAGGTTTTTTTCACACAGAGGTTGGTGGAAGAGGCTTCCAGGGGTGGTAGTGGCAGGTGTTTCAGACACTTAGTAGGACACATATATGGGCAGAGAATGGAGGGACGTTGACATTAGGTAGGCAGAGGTGATTGGTTTAGTTAGATATTTAATTACTAGTTTAATAAGTTTAGCGAAACTCATTGAAACCTATCAAATGTTGAAAGGCCTCAATATTTATTGTGGAGAGGATGTTTCCTTTGGCGAGGTAGTCCAAGACCCGAGGACACAGCCTCAGAATAGAGGAATGTCCATTTAGAATGGAGATGAGGAGGAGTTTCTTCAGCTGGGGTGTGGTGAATCTGTGGAACTCGTTGCCACGGGCGGCTGTGGAGGCCAAGTCATGGGGTATGTTTAAGGCAGAGGTTGATCGATTCTTGCTTAGTCAGGGCATGAAGGGTTATGTGGAGAAGGAAGGAGACTGAGGCTGAGAGAGAAATGGATCAGCCATGATGAAATGGCGGAGCCGGCTCTATGGACAAATGGCCAACTCTCCTCCTATGTCTTGTGAGGCCTGTCCCTGTATTATAGTGTCCTTTGTTGTAAAAATGTGCCTCATTCAATGGCTGAGCAGCACACACAAAATGCTGGAGGAGCTCAGCAGGTTGGGCAGCGTCCATGGAGAGGAACAAACGGTCAACGTTTCATGCTGAGATCCTTCGGAATCTGTTTTATTATCACTGACGTGGGTTTGTTGTTCTGTGGCAGCAGTACAATGCAAGTTGTAAAATTTACTGTAGTTACAAAAATAAATAAGTAATGGCAAAGAGGAATAGTGAGGTTGTGTCCATGGGCAGCTCAGATCTCTGATGGTGGAGGGGACAAAGTTGTTCCTGAATTGTTGAATGTGTGACAGCAGATTCCCGTACCTGCTCCCCGATGGTAGCAGTGAGAAGAGGGACTGTCCTGGATGGTGAAGGTCCTTGGGGGCAGATGCTACCCGTTGAAAATACCCTTAATGCCGGGCCCGTGACGGAGCCGGCTGTGTCTACAACTCTCTGTGGCCTGTTGCATTGGAGCCTCCGTGCCAGACGGTGATGCAGCCGGTCGGAATGCTCTCCACCGTCCATCTGTTAAGATTCCATAAGACCATAAGACAAAGGAGCAGAAGTCGGCCATTCGGCCCATCGAGTCTACTCTGCCATTTTATCATGAGCTGATCCATTCTCCCATTTAGTCCCACTCCCCTGCCTTCTCACCATAACCTTTGATGCCCTGGCTACTCAGATACCTATCAATCTCTGCAGGATACACAGTAGTCTTCAGTGACATACCAAATCTCCTCAGAATCAGCTTTATCACTCACATGACTCTAAGTTACAATAAGAAATAGATATATAACACTAACGGGTGCCACAGTAATGCAGCAGTTAGCACAAAGCTGTTACAGCTCCGGAGTTCAGAGTTCAATTCCCGCGTCTTCTGTAGGAGTTTGTGCGTCTTGTGGTAAGTGGGTGCATTTCCACCGGATGCTTCAATTTCCTCCCACAGTTCAAGGATGTACCAGTCAGTGGGTTAATTGGTCATTGTGAATTGTCCTGTGATTAGACTAGGGTTAAATAGATGAGTTACTGGGTGGTGTGGCTCACTAGGCCCGAGGGCCTGTTCCACAGTGTATCTCTAAGTAAAATTATTAGGCATTGTAAGCACTTTTTATAATGTTCACATTGTAAATACATGCTGGTATTTAAAAGTTCAAAGTAAACATAATCAAAATATGTACTCACCAAATAGCACCCTTAGATGCATTTTCTTGTGGGCATTCACAAGAAAATATAATAGTCATTGAAAAACTACCCAGAGACTGACAAACAACCAAGATGCAAATAACAAACTCTGTAAGTACAAAATAAACAAATAATATGGAGAAAATAAGTTGTAGAGTCCTTTAAAATTTATTTATTCACATTTTATTCCGTATTTGTACTTTAACATCTGTTTATTTTTATATAATTTTTTGTTCTTTACAATTGTTGAACGTCACATCCTAACACACCGCAGCAAATTCCTAATCCATGTAAATGTACATGGCGAATAAAGCTGATCCTTGATTCTCGAGAAAGAGCTCAGACTCGTAATGGAGCAGGGGGGTTGGTGTGTGATTGCATTCAGTATGTTATGTGCCCCTGTCTGTGACATTAAACTAACCTCACAGTGATTGTCCCCAGGTGACGATGGTGAACTTGAACAATATGCTGTGTCCGGCCGTGTCTGACCCATTCCATGGACCCCACTATCGCATGTGGGCCTCCCTGCACCAGACTGCGCTCTTGCTCGTTCATGGGAAGGCGATCACGCTGCTGGCTTTTGCTGTGCCCTCGCTGATCCGCACCCTCCGGGGCAAACTGAAGCTGGAGTGAGCGACCGGTGTGTGCGCGGGGCCAACCGGCCCACAGGGATGCGGACGCCAGGGTCGCGGGAGTGGATTTGTTTGTCTGGAGAGTGACTGCTTCTTCTGGAACCTTAACGGGAACTGGACCAAGACAGAGAGGTCAACGTCCTCTTGGAATTTCCCCACAACTCCATCAGCGACCGCGACCGCACCCTCAGCACGGCCGCGGGCTGTGACAGGTGCCACAAAAATAGGTGGCTCAGGCTTATAGGGGCCAGAGGAGAGGGCACGGACACACAGACGTGCAAGTGCAGTTACGGACCTATAGATACAGGCACGGTTGCAGGCGTATATACACACACACACGCACACACACACATACACTCACAGATTCACAGACATGCACACACATACACTCACACTGACAGACAGACAGACTCAGGCACACACACACACACACAGACAGTTTCTCACAGACACTAGCACACACACAGACTCTTTCTCTCTCACACAGACACACTTATTGTATAGATTCTGCCCTTGCTGTGAGTCGGTTTTGTACCAGTTCTGCCCACTGTGATCCAGCCACTTTTCCTGCCGTGACAGTGCCTTGGCCCACAGTACATTCTGTGGAACTGAAACACGTGTGGAACATGACACCAGAGCAGCTTCTCTTGCAGTAGACCCTGAGCTGGGTAGACAAACCACCAAACCCTCCTGGTCACCATCGGGCCTCCTGCTCCCCTGAGGACCGCACTGGCACACACTTGAAGGGAGGCCAGGCCAAGAGGACATTGTTTCTTTCCCAACAAGGAATCCAAAGAGATCTTTCAACTTGTGTTTTTTTTTTGTTCTCATGATATTAGAATATGGAATGTAGATTATTACAATGAGTACAGGTCCTCGATATTATGCTGACATTTTAACTCTCTCTAAGATTCAATATAGCCTTCCCCTCCCACATAACCCTCCACGTGCCTATCTAAGAGTCTCTTTAAATGCCCCTGATGTATCTGCCTGCACCACCACCGTGCACCCTTCCGCTCTCTGCTAGTGGTAAGGGTGGACTCCCCTGATGCAGAGTCCACCAGCCTGTTTGTGATTTTGTTTAACGCGGGGAGGCTGATGGACGGGCAACCACCATGAGGGTCAGGGTCCAGTGACACGGAATACAAAACAACCGGGGACCTTTGCTGCCGTTGTGATGAGTCATCATCTTCGACCAGATCTTGGTTAGATCGTTCTTTGCCTGGATCCTCTCCCTTGACTGTACAACCCACGGGTGACCCTACCAGGCATCACTCTTGGGATCTCAGGAACTCACAAGCTTCGCCACCACGAAAAGGTGACGATCTGTGGACAAGGATCTGTGGAAAACACTGTATAGAGAAACCTACCTCTGACATCCCATAAGACATAGGAGCAGAATGAGGCCATTCGGCCCATTGAGCCTGCTTCCCCATTCCATCATGGCTGATTTATTATCCCTCTCAAACCCAATTCTCCTGCCTCCATCCCAAAACCTTTGACACCCTGACTAATCAAGAACCTATCAACCTCTGCTTTAAATAAACCCAGTGACTTGGCCTCCACAGTCGACGGTGGCGATGAATTCCACAGATTCACCACGCTCTGGCAAATGAAATTCCTCCTCGTCTCTGTTCTAAATAGACGTCTCTCTAGTCTGATGCTGAGCCCTCTCGTCCTAAACTATCCCACTATGGGAAACATCCCCTTGATTGCCACTTTATCAAGACCTTTCAATAATTGAGAGGTTTCAGTGAGATTCCCCTCATTCTTCTAAAATCCAGCAAGTACAGGTCCAGAGCATTCAAACACGCCTGATATGTTAACCCTTTCATTCCTGGGATCATCCTCGTGAACCTCTCTGGACCCTCTCCAATGCCAACGCATCTTTTCTTGGATAAGGGGCCCAAAATGGCTCACAATTATTGCCCAATTATTTCCTCCAATCACCCTATACAGTTCACAGTCGGTTTTGTTTATCCAAGGAAATATGTTTGTTCTCAAGGGAAGTAATAAATAGGATTACCGAACCAGACATTACAATTTACTCTGAATGGTAATCACAAGATTTAAATCCAGACGTCTGACAGCGTTATATCCAGATTATATTTCCTGCAGATGTTATCTTGGTGTGATTCAGTCACTGCTCCCAATACATAGTCATAGAGCACTAAAACTGTCCTTTGGCCTATCCAGTCTGTGCTGAACCATTATTCTGCCTAGTCTCATCAACCAATACCCAGACCATAGCCCTCCATATTTCTCATCCATGTACCTATCCAAGTTTCTCTTAAATGTTGCAATCAAACCCATATCCACCACTTCCACTGGCAGCTCATTCCACATTATTCACCTTCTGAGTGAAGAATTTCCCACTCCTGTTCCCCTTAAATATTTCACATTTCACCCTTAACCCATGACCTGTAGTTCTAGTCTCAGCCAGCCTCAGTGGAAAAAGCCTGTTTGCATTTACCCTATCTATACCCCTCATAATTTTGAATACCTCCATCAAATCTCCTCTCAGCGTATCTGCCACATTGCATCCTCAACCTGATCCTCATTAGGAGATGCTACAGGATGATTCAGGCGCCACAGTGACGTGGCTGGGAGAGTCTGTCTCACAGCTTCAAAGGCCCAGGTTCAATGCTGACCTCGGGCGCTGCCCACGCGTGGAGTGGGTGCGTTCTCCGCACGACCGCGTGTGTTTCCTCTGGGTGCTCCTGTTTCCTCCCACGTTCCAAAGATGTGCACGCTGGTGGGTTAATTGAATTGGATTCAGAATCAGGTTTACTACCATTGACATACATTGTGAAATGTGTTGTTCTGCAGCAGCAGTATGGTGTAGGACATAAAATAGAAGTTACAGTAAGAAATATATATTTAAAAAATTAGTGCAAAAAGAGCAAAAATTGGTCATCGTAAGTTTGAGTTATTTATTTAGAGATACGGGTGGAGCAGGTCTTTCCAGCCCAACAGGCTGAACTGCCCAGAAACCCACCAATTTAACCCCAGCCTAATCACAGGACAATTTACACTGACCAATTAAGCCTGCTAACCCGTACATCTTTAAACGTGGGCATGGTGAGAATGTACAAACAAATTGAACTCCAAACTCCGATGCCCCGAGCAATAATATTGTTGTGCTAACTGCTGCACTACCATGGCATCCAAATTGCCCGTAGTGTGTGGGTGAAGGGTAGAATCTGGGAGGTGGGCCATTAGCTGTTGGGAATGTAGGGAGATGAAAATGAGATTAGCGTTACAGTACATGGGTGGTTGATGGTTAGCACAGACTCGTTGGGCCAAAGGATCTATTTCTGTCATGTATAGTTCCATAGCTGGCACAGGAATCATCATTTAGCCTCGCAAGCACGAGGAATTCTGCAGATGCTGGAATTTCAAGTAACACACATCAAAGTTGCTGGTGAACGCAGCAGGCCAGGCAGCATCTCTAGGAAGAGGTACAGTCGACGTTTCGGGCCGAGACCCTTCGTCAGGACTAACTGAAGGAAGAGCTAGTAAGAGATTTGAAAGTGGGAGGGGGAGGGGGAGATCCAAAATGATAGGAGAAGACAGGAGGGGGAGGGATGGAGCCAAGAGCTGGACAGGTGATTGGCAAAGGGGATATGACAGGATCATGGGACAGGAGGCCCAGGGAGAAGGAAAAGGGGGAGGGGGGAAGCCCAGAGGATGGGCAAGGGGTATAGTGAGAGGGACAGAGGGAGAAAAAGACAAGAGAGAAAAAGAATGTGTGTATATAAATAACAGATGGGGTACGAGGGGGAGGTGGGGCATTAGCAGAAGTTAGAGAAGTCAACGTTCATGCCATCAGGTTGGAGGCTACCCAGACGGAATATAAGGTGTTGTTCCTCCAACCTGAGTGTGGCTTCATCTTTACAGTAGAGGAGGCCAATCATTTAGCCTGCAGGGTTTGAGAGTTAAGGACCGGTCAGAGAGAACTGAAGTTGTCACGGGATGTGATGGAAGTTTAGTGGTTAGCTAGTGCTATTACAGCGCCAGGTGTTAGACCGGTGTTTGGTTCCCATCGTGGTCTGTAAGGAGTTTGTACGTTCACCTCGGGACTGAGTGTGTTTCCTCCGGGTGCTCTGGTTTCCTCCCACACTCCAAAGACGTACGGGTTAGGGTTAGTGAGTTGTGGGCGTGCTGTGCTGGTGTCAGAAGCGTGGCGACACTTGTGGCTGCCCCCCGCACGTCCTCGCTGATGGTATTTGTTGCACGCGAAGCATCTCGCTGTACATGTGACAAATAACGGTAATGTTTAGAGAAGAAGTTGTTGCTGGAAATCCCAGCTGGTTAGACATCACCTGTCAATATTTCATGTCAATGAATTTTGTACCAGAATGGGAAAATGTTTGATATTTGCCTGCTTTTAGACAAGTACAAATTATGAAATAAAATCTAAAAACTCTGGAATGATGCTCAGGCATCACAATGGAAAGTTAAGTGTTTCTGATCGAAGGCTCTTCTTCAGAATTCTTTACCTATATTGGTCCCAGAACAAGTCCCAATTGTGTCCTGGTCCATATCAAGACTGGTTTTATCACACTTAATTCAAAGTTCAAAGTACATTTATTATCTAGGTATGTATACTATATACAGCTTCGAGATTTGTCTCCTTACAGACAGCCACAAAACAAAGAAACCCAATGGAATCCATATGAACAAGAAGACTGTCAAACACCTGCTGTGCAGAGAAAACAAATTGCAATAATGAAAGTAAGCAAATAACATTCAGTACTGAAGTTCACCAAAGTGAGCTCACAGACACGAAGCCGGTAGCTGATTCAGGAGCCAATTAGCTGCAGGCCGCAGCCTCATTGCAGCGCAGAGATGAGTATTGTGTTCAGTTCGGGACGCCTCATTATAGGAAGGATAAACAATAAGACCATAAGACATAGGAGCAGAATTAGGCCCATTGAGTCTGCTCTGCCATTCAATCCTGGCCGATTTATTTTTCCCCTCCTCAGCCCCACTCCCCAGCCTTCTCACCGTAACTTTTGATGCCATGTGCAATCAAGAACCTATCAATCTTCACCTTAAATATGCTCAATGACCTGGCCTCCACAGCTGCCTGTGGTAACAAATTCCATAAATTCACCACCCTCTGGCTAAAGAAATTTCTCCGCATCTCTGTTTTAAATGGACACCCCTCTATCCTGAGGCTGTGCCCTCTTGTCCTAGACTCTCCCACTATGGAAAACATCCTTTCCACATCTACTCTGTCTAGGCCTTTCAACATTCAAAAGGTTTCAATGAGATCCCCCCTCGTCCTTCTGAATTCCAGCGAGTACAAACCCAGAGCTATTAAATGTTCCTTATATGATTGCCCTTTCATTTCCAGAATCATCCTTGCGAACCTCTTCTGAACCTTCTCCAAACCCTCTCCAATGCCAGCACATCTTTTCTTAAATGAGGAGCCCAGAACTGTTCACAACACTCAAGGCGAGGCCTCACCAATATCTTATAAAGCCTCAGCATCACATTCCTGCTCTTATGTTTTAGGATCCTTTTATTCCCAGTCACTGCCTCCTACCAATCAGTCCTGATGAAGGGATCAGTCCTGACGAAGGGTCTCGGCCCAAAACGTTGACTGTTCGTCTCCACGCATACTGCCCGACCTGCTGAGT
This sequence comes from Mobula hypostoma, assembly GCF_963921235.1. Taxonomy (NCBI): domain Eukaryota; kingdom Metazoa; phylum Chordata; class Chondrichthyes; order Myliobatiformes; family Myliobatidae; genus Mobula; species Mobula hypostoma. The sequence continues at coordinate 182,633,666 of NC_086103.1, forward strand.
TCCTCCAGCGTGTTGTGCATGTTGCTTATATTCTAGGCCTCTTGAAATGAATTCTAACATTGCATTTGCCTTCCTCACCGCCAACTCTACCTGCAAGATAACCTTTAGGCGTTCTGCACAAGGACTCCCAAGATCCTTTGCATCTCAGATGTTTGGATTTTCTCCCCGTTTAGAAAATAGTCTGCACATTTATTTCTTCTATCAACTTGCATGACCATGCATTTTCCAACATTATATTTCATTTGCCACTTTCTTGCCATGCTCCTAATCTAAGTCCTTCTGCAGCCTACCTGTTTCTTCAACACTACATGTCTCTCCACCGATCTTCATATCATCTGCAAACTTGGCAACAAAGCCATCTATTCCATCATCTAAATCACTGATACACAGCATAAAAAGCAGTCCCAACACTGACTCCTATAGAAAACCACTAGTCACTGGCAGCCAACCAGGAAAGGATCCTTTTATTCCCACCCACTGCCTCCTACCAATCAGCCAAAACTCTAACCATGCCAGTAACTTACCTGTAATACCATTGGGCCTTAACTTGGTAAGCAGCCTCATGTGTGGCAGCTTGTCAAAAGTCTTCTGAATGTCCAAATATACAACATCCACTGCACCCCCTTTATCTATCCTACTTGACTCCAACATCTTCCCAACCACTGAGGTTAGGCTAACTGGACTGTAAGTTCCTTGGTTCTGCCTTCCTCCTTTCTTAAAGCATAGGCTGACATCTGCAATTTTCCAGTCCTCTGGAGCCATGCCAGAGTCAAATGATTTGTGAAAGATCATTACTATTGCCTCCACAATCTTTACAGCTAGTTCTCACTGCATTCATTTCGCTTCCCTCACACCCTTCAACACCTGGCACACTGTTAGTATCTTCCACAGTGAAGACTGATGCAAAATACTCATTTAGTTGTTTTCTGTAGGTTTTTGAAAGCTTCTCAAACCTCAATTTACCAGTTAATTTTTGTTTTGGTGTATGCCTTCTCTTTTGCTTTTACAATTAGCTTTGACTTCCCTTGTTGGCCACAGTTGTACTATTTTGCCATTTGAGTATTTCTTTGTTTTTGGAATACATCTATCCCGCACCTTCCTCATTTTTCCCAGAAACTCAAGCTATTACTGCTGTGTTGTCATCCCTGCCAGCATCTCCTTCCAATTTACTTTGGCCAACTGCCCTTTCATACCACTGTAATTTATTTTACTTCACTGAAATACTGTTTCATCAAACTTCACTTTCTCCCTATCAAATTTCAAGTAGAACTCAATCATATTGTGATCACTGTCTCCTAAAGGTCCTTTACCTTAAGCTCCCTTATCACCTCCAGTTCAGTGCATAACACCCAATCCAGTATAGCTGATCCCCTTACAGGCTCAATGACAAACTGCTCTATAAAAAAAAATCTCATAGGCATTCAACAAATTCACTTTCTTGAGATCCATTACTAATCTGATCTTCCCAACCTACCTGCATGTTAAAATCTCCCATGACTATCATAACATTGCCCTTTTGATATGTCTTTTCTCTTTCCCATTGTAATCTGTGGTCCACATCCCATTTGGAGGCTCGTATGTAACTGCCATCAGAGTCCCTTTACCCTTGCAGTTTCTTAACTTAAGGATTCAATCTTCCAATTCTATGTCAGATCTTTCTAATGATTTGATGATATTTTTTTTTACCAGCAGAGCCGTGCTGCCCCCTCTGCCTACCTTCCTACCCCTCTGATACAACATGTAACCTTGGACATTCAGCTCCCAACTACAACCATCCTTCTGCCATGGTTCAGTGATGGCCACAACATCACACCCGAGAATCTGTAATACAGTAGTGGAACAAGATCATCTACCTTATTTCTTATACTCCATACATTTGCGATATAACACTTTGAGTACTGTATTTGCTACCCTTTTTGATTCTGCATTGCTAATGTACTGATACTCACCCTGCTGGCTGCAATTTTGTCCTATCTACCTGCCCTTCCTTGACAGTCTGACGGCACGCTACCTTTACTTTTTTACCATCCGTCCTATCCTGAGTGCCTTCACTCTGGTTCCCACCCCCCTGACAAATTAGTTTATACCCTCCCCAACAGCTCTAACAAATATTGGTTTCCCTTGGGTTCAGGTGCAACGTGTCCCTTTTGTACAGGTTATACCTCCCCCAGAATGATCCAAGAACCTGAAGCCCTGCCACCTGCACCAGCTCTCCATCCACGCTTTTATCCGTTTTTACCCTCACTGGCACTTGTATGGAACTTTTAGAGAGAGTGAGGGTGTAGAAGAGATCTACCAGGATGCTGCCTGGAAGGGGACTATGGTAGCATAGCTCGGGGTTTCAGAATTTGGAGATAATTTTCGGTGTCCTCTGTAAGGAGTCTCTGCACGTCCTCCCTGTGGAATGTGTGAACTTTCTGAGTGCTCGTTTCCTTTCATAGTCCAGAGCTGTACTGGGTGGGCTAACTGGGGATCGTAAATCGCCCCGTGATTATGTTCGGGTGAAATTGGAGTTGTCAGGGGTTGCTGGACAGTGTGGCTCGAATCACCAGATGGGCTCTGTATCTCTAAATAAAATAAAATTGGAGAACATGTCCTATGAGGGAGTGCTGAGCGAGCTGGGGAGTTTCTCTTTGCAGTGAAAGAGGAGAGGAGATGTGACAGAGGTGTTTAAGATGGAGAGGCATAGATAGAGTGGACAGAAATCACCTTATTCCCAGGACCCCAAAGGCCAGTAGCCAAGGACGTCTGTTTAAGGTGAATGAGGGGAAAATTAGAGGAGGCATCAGAGGTGGGAATTTACACAGTGGAATGCTGCCTGGGGTGGTGGTAGAGGCAGAGACATTAGGGATATTTAACAGACTCTTAGATAGGCACATGGATGATAGAAAATGAGGGCTGTGTGGGGGAAGGGTCAGATTGATATGGGATTAGGTTTAGATAGGTCAGAAACACATTGGTGGCCAAAGGGCCATGCTGTGCTGTGCTATGTTCCACATTAAGAACATATGACATAGATCCCTGCAGCAGAGTGTGGGCCCTTTGGCTCACAATATTGCGCCCACCTTTTAACCTAACTTCAAGATCAATCTAACATCTCCCTCCAACTTAATCTCTCCATTTTTCTATCATCCATATACCAATCCAAGAGTCTCTCAGAATCAGCCATTCAGCCCATCGAGTTTCTACCGAATCTTTTCAGTGTCTCCAACCAGCCATGAACCTTCCCATTCTGTTCCCTCTTACCCCTCCCTGATCACTCTTTTGTACTTGCACGATACTATTGTGCTCCCTCTAAACAAATAAAAACTAGTATCATAAGGTCATAAGACATTGGAACAGAATTAGGCCATTTGGCCCATCGAGCCTGCTCTGCCATTCGATCATGGCTGATCCTTTTCTCCCCTCCTCAGCCCCACTCCACGGCCTTCTTCCCATAACCTTTGACACCGTGACCAATCACTCTCCACCTTAAATACATCCAACAACCTGGCCTCCACAGCTGCCTGTGGAACAAATTCATCCGCTGGCTAAAGAAATTTCGCTGCATCTATTTTAAATGGACACCACTCTATCCTGAGGCTATGCCCTCTTGTCCTCCACTGCCCCACCCTTTTCACATCTACTCTGTCTAGGCCTTTCCACATTTGAAAGGTTTCTTAGAGAAACATGACAACATACAGCACAAAACAGGCCCTTTGGCCCACAAAGCTGTGCCAAACATCTCCCTACCTTAGAACTACCTAGGCTTTACCCATAATCCTCTATTCTTCTGAGCTCCATGTACCTATCCAAAAGTCTCTTAAAAGACCCTATCGTTTCCACCTCCACCACCATCGCCGGCAGTCCATTCCACACACTCACCACTCTCTGCATAAAAAACTTACCCCTGACATCTCCTCTGTACCTACTTCCAAGCACCTTAAAACTATGCCCTCTCGTGCTAACCATTTCAGCCCTGGGGAAAAGCCTCTGACTATCCACACAATCAATGCCTCTCATTATCTTGTACACCTCTATCAGGTCACCTCTCATCCTCCGTCGCTCCAAGCAGAAAAGGCCGAGTTCACTCAACTTATTCTCATAAGGCATGCTCCCCAATCCAGGCAACATCCTTGTAAATCCCCTCTGCACCCTTTCTATGGTTTCCACATCCTTCCTGTAGTGAGGTGACCAGAACTGAGCACAGTACTCCAAGTAGGGTCTGACCAGGGTCCTATATAGCCGCAACATTACCTCTCGTGACCAGGATCCTATATAGCTGCAACATTACATCATCCTTCTAAATTCCAGCGAGTGCAGACTGAGAGCCACAAAACATTCCTCATATGATAACCCTTTCATTCCTGGAATCATCCTTGTGAACCTCCTCTGGACTATCTCCAATGCCAGCACATCTTTTCTAAGAGGAGAAGTCCAAAACTGTTCACAATACTCAAGGTGAGGCCTCACCGGTGCTTTATAAAGTCTCAGCATCACATCCCTGCTCTTGTATTCCTGACCTCTTGAAATGAATGCTAACATGGCATTTGCCTTCCTCACCACCGACTCAACCTGCAAGTACTCCAAATTCCTTTCCATCTCAGATTTTTGGATTTTTTACTTATTTAGAAAATGGTCTGCACATTTAAGTCATTTGCCACTTTCTCGCCCATTCTCCTAATCTGTCCAAGTCCTTTTGCAGCCGCATACAAATCTACAGCACGTTACAGGCCCTTCGGCCCACAATGTTGTGCCAACCATGTAGCCTACTCTAGAAACTGTCTAGAATTTCCCTATTGCATCACCCTCTATTTTTCTAAGCTTTGTGTATCTATCTAAGAAGCTCTTAAAAGACCCTATTGTATCAGCATCCACCACCGTCGCCGGCAGTGCACTCCACGCACCCAGCACACTCTTGTGTGAAAAATCTACCTCTGACAACCCCTCGGTATCTATTTCCAAGCACCTTAAAATTATGCCCCCTTGTGTTAGCCATTTCAACCCGGGGAAAAGCCTCCGGTTATCCACACAATCAATGCCCCTCATCATCTTGTATACCTCTATCAGGTCACCTTTCATCCTCCATCACTCCAAGGAGAAAAGGCCAAGTTCACTCGACCTATTCTCATAAGGTACTCCCTCCAATCCGGGCAAAATACTTGTAAATCTCTTCTGCACTCTCTCTATAGTATCCACATCCCTCCTGTAGTGAGGAGACCAGAACTGAACACAGTACTCCAAGTGGGGTCTGACCAGATCTTATACCCACGGTTGATGAATGCCAACCCTGTATTCGGACTTCAAATTCAACCTTCGAAAGTGAATCATTTCACACTTTCCGCATTGATGTAGCAAATAAGTAGGGAGATGGTTGAGAGGTCAGACATGGAGCAACACAAAATTCCAAGAGGGTTGTCGAAGACCTAGAAAGGGCAAGACCATCAGGAGAGCTGGAAACAAAAGTAAAAACCTGCAGTTGCTGGGAATCTGAGATAAAAACAATGATAAATGCTCTACAGGTCAGGCAGCTTCCCTGAAGAAATAAACTGTTGGAGCTTCATCTGCACAAGAGACTCTGCAGATGTCGGAAATCCAGAGCAACGCACACAAAATGTTGGAGGAACTCAGCAGGTCAGGCAGCATCTATGGAGAGGAATAAACAGTTGATGATTTGGGCCCAGACCCTTCATCAGGACTGGAAAGGGGGAAAAAGCCAGAATAAGGAGGTGGGGGGGGGGGGGAGAGGAAAGTGATTAAGATATATGATTATAAATGACCTGGATGAAGAAGTTAAGGGTGGTTTAGTAAGTTTGCTGATGACACAAAGGTTGGGGGTGTTGTGGATAGTCTGGAGGGTTGTCAGAGGTCACAGTGGGGCATCAATAGGATGCAGAACTGGGCTGAGAAGTGGCAGATGGACTTCAACCAGATAAGTGTGAAGTGGTTCATTTTGATAGGTCCAATTTGAAGGCAGAGTGTAACACAAATGGTAAGACTCTTGGCGCGTAGAGGATCTGAGAGATCTGGGGTCCGTGTTGATAGGACACTCAAAGCTGCTGCGCGGGTTGACAGTGTTGTTAAGAAGGCAAATGATGCGTTGGCATTTCATTGCTTTTTTTCCATGTGCAAGTGACAAAGCTAACTTTAAACTGAACCCACGTACTTGTCCAAATGTCTATTTAAATGTTGGGTACTTTGGGGGCCGAAGCTGGGAGGTGATAGGTGGAAGAAGGAGGACTCTGATAGGAGAGGAGAGTGGACAATGAAAGAATGAAAAGGGGGCGGGAGGAGCCAGGGGTAGATGATAGGCAGATGAGAAGAGAAGGGGTAAGAAGGGAGTGGGGAATGGAAGAAGGGGGAAGGGGAAAGGGGAAAAATGACTAGAATTTTGTAATAAATTCTGCAATAAGAGCTAATTCTCATGACACTTCTACCCCGGATACGTATGCAGTGCCATTACTGTAACACTTTATGGTGCCAGTATTCAGTGTTCAGTTCCCACTGCTGTCTGTACGGAGTTTGTATGTTCTCCCCGTGACCGCGTGGGTTTCCTCTGGGAGCTCTGGTTTCCTCCCGCAGCCCAAAGTCGCTTAATTGGTCAAATGGGTGTAACTGGGTGGTGTGGGCTTGCTGGGCCGGGAAGGCCTGTTACTGTGCTGTAGCTCTAAATAAACGAACAAACAAACTCAAAGAATCTTGAATATGTTTATACCAAACTTTCAGTAAGAAAATAAAGTTAATTATTCCAAAAGCTTGGAATTCCTTCCTGCTGTACAGCGTCCTGTTTAACTGCAGTGGTACAGAGTTTAGGAAGTTCAGATGCCATATTGGAACTTAGAACAACATTCTCCTGCGTGGTGGGGTACAGGATTTGCCGGCGCCCCGACCCTCAGAGTTTGCAAAGTGTGTACTCCTTAATATCCTCATGCGCAAAACCATCCTGATCTGCCAGCTCCGTGCGGTTGGTGCTGAGGGAACGTGCCGTGTTCTGGTCTCCTCCGGATCAGACGAGTCCTCTGACAGCAGAGAAGTTGGTCCTCATCGCCTGGCTGGTTTGGGCATCAGGTAGACCTTGACCTGCTTGCTGAGATTAATGGTGCCCTCGATGACATTGGTTGCCTGCGGTAAAGAGTCCAGGCTGTCGCCCCAGGCTGGTCTGGAGAGGGCGCTAGGGCTGGCTGCCTGGCTCTTACTGGAACTGTAAGCCAGCAATAAGCGGACTCCCACCTGGCAGGGCTCTGTGGGGCAGAGGGAGAGGGCCAAGTGTTAACGTACACACAGGAACAGGCATATACATACACGTACACACAGAGGGAGATGCCCAAACGACCTCTGGTTCTAGTCTCACCCAACTCCAGTGGAAAAAGCCTGCTTGCATTCACCCTATTTATACCCCTCGTAATTTTGTATACCTCTATCAAACCTCCCTTCGTTCTCCTATGCTTCAAGGAATAAAGTCCTAACCTTTTCAACCTTTCCTGATAACCATTATATGTAGGAGGAGAATTGGGCCATTTGGCTCATCTAATCTGGTTCCACCATTCCATCATGGTTGATTCATTATCCCTCTCAACCCCATTCTCCTGCCTCCTCCCTGTAACCTTGGACACCCTAATTAATCAAGAACATATCAACCTCCACCTTAAATATAACCAGTCCCTTAGCCTCCATGGCTATCTGTGTCAATTGATTTCACAGATTCACCAATCTCTGGCTAAATGAATTCCTCATCTCTGGTCTAAATGGATGTCCCTCTATTCAGAGGCTGTGCCCTCTGGTCCTAGGCTCGCCCACTATGGGAAACATCCTCTCCACGTCCACTCTATCTAGGCCTTTCAATATTTGGTAGGTTTTAATGCGACTCCTCCCCCACCACTTTCTTCTAAACCTCACCGAGTACAGGCCAAGAACCATTAACCCTTTAATTCCTGGGATCATTCTCATGAACCTCCTCTGCATCCTTTCTCAGATAAGGGGCCCAAAGTTGCTCACAATACCCCCAGTGCGGTCTGATCAATGCCTTACAAAGTCTCAGAATTACATCCTTTATTTTATAGTCTAGTCCTCTTGAAATGAATGCTAACATTGATTTTGCCTTCCTCACCAGCAACTCAACCTGCAAGTTAGCTTTAGGGAATCCTACATGAAGATTCCCAAGTCCCTGAGCACCTCTGATTTCTGAATTTGTTTCCCATTTAGAAAATAGTCCATACCTTTCTTCCTTCTACCAAAGTGCTTGATCATACATTTCTCTATACTGCTAAAGTGCATAACCGTACACGACCCTTCCATCTGCCACTTCTTCGCTCATTCCCCTAATCTGCCCAAGTCCTTCTGCAGGCTCTCTGCTTCAACACTACCTACCCCTCTACCTATCTTTGTATTGTCCACAAACTTGGCCCCATCACCCAGATCATGGACGTATAATGTTGAAAGAAGCAGTGCCAATACTAACACCACTAATCTCCGCCAGCCAATCAGAAAAGGCTTCCTTTATTCCCACTCCTCTTGCCAGTCAGCCAATCTTCGATCCATGCGGGTATCTTTCCCGTAGTACCATGGGATCTTATCTTGTTTAACAGCCTCATGTCAAAGGCCTGAAAATCCAAGTACTTAACATCCACTGTCTATCCTGCCTGTTATTTCCTCCAACAATTTAGGTCATCAATTCCCACAACATCCTTGTAAATTTTCTCTGTATTTTTTCCAACCTTATTAATATCTTTGCTCAGGTACAGTAGCTGAACAGAACTGCACTCAATAACTCCAGATTTGACCTCACCTATGACTTATACAACATCAACATAACATCCCAACTCCTGTACTCTGATTTATGAAGGCCAACATGCCAAAAGCTCTCCTCAGGACCTCTGAAGATAGCTTTTGGCACATTAGCCTCCATTCGTGATGCCACTTTCAGGGAATTATGGATCTATATCCCCAGATCCCCTACCATTAAGGCAGAACAATTCTACAATTCAATGTCCTGCTTTGTTTGGGACTCTGATGAAACTGTTAAGGCCGTAAGACCTAAGACAAAGGAGCAGAAGTCGGCCATTTGGCCCATCGAGTCTGCTCCGCCATTTTATCATAAGCTGATCCATTCTCCCATTTAGTCCCACTCCCCCGCCTTCTCACCATAACATTTGATGCCCTGGCTACTCAGATACCTATCAATCTCTGCCTTAAATACACCCAATGACTTGGCCTCCACTGCCACCAATGGCAACAAATTCCATAGATTCACCACCCTCTGGCTAAAAAAATTTCTTCGCATTTCTGTTCTGAATGGGCGCCTTTCAATCCTTAAGTCATGCCCTCTCGTACTAGACCCCCCCGTCATGGGAAACAACTTTGCCACATCCACTCTGTCCATACCTTTCAACATTCGAAATGTTTCTATGAGGTCTCCCCTCATTCTTCTAAACTCCAAGGAATACAGTCCAAGAGCGGACAAACGTTCCTCATATGTTAACCCTCTCATTCCCGGAATCATTCTAGTGAATCTTCTCTGTACCCTCTCCAACGTCAGCACATCCTTTCTTAAATAAGGAGACCAAAACTGCCCACAGTACTCCAAGTGAGGTCTCACCAGCGCCTTATAGAGCCTCAACATCACATCCCTGCTCCTATACTCTATTCCTCTAGAAATGAATGCCAACATTGCATTCCCCTTCTTCACTACCGACTCAACCTGGAGGTTAACCTTAAAGGTACCCTGCACGAGGACTCCCAAGTCCTCGTACAGAAACTGTTTAGTTTCTCACCTGTCCACGCCGTGTGGGAAAGATAGACCTGAGTAATCAACCTGTGTCTTCCAGGCCCAGGATTTCGAAAATCCGCTGGTTTGGGATGGATTATGTGGGCCTGGCCGTCAGGATAGGTGACCTGTAGGTGACACAACACAGGTAGCTCAGGCATGCAGCAACACAGGGACACACTGTGACACCTCCCATTGTCCATTTACTCCACTTGTATTCAAATGGACAAAAATCCCGCAGATATAATAGAACAGATTAAAGAGATTCAACCGTCTGAATGGTGCAAAAAAACTAAAAAAGATCCGTAAGTGCCAGTCCTGTAGGCAAAAACACCTTGTTAATGAGAGAGATCAGAGGAGGATGGCCAGACTGGTTCAAGCTGACAGGAAGGTGACAGCAACACACGTTACAACAGTGGCGTGCAGAGCAGCATCTCTGTACACACAACACGTCAAACCTGGAAGTGGTTGAGCTACAGCATCAGGAAACCACAAGTATACGCTCAGTTGCCACTTTATTAGATATAGACGGTACAAAATAAATTGGCACATATGCAATTACAGCTACCTCTAACAGATGCCTCACTGATTGTGACTGAAAATCAAACAAAAAGCTACAGATGCTGGCAATCTGAAACAAAAAGACCCGAAACACTAACTCCAGACGCTGGCTGACCTGCTGAGTGCTTTCAGCATCGTTTACCTTAACAGATCGTGATGACCTACCTGCACTTTAATGGTGGACTGCGGATCCTGTACGTGTTCCAACGTGGAGTCCACGTCTACGGCAAGCACCAGGCCGGATGTGAACCGTAGGGGGTTGTCTGACTCTCCAGTGGGCTCAATGATGGTTGCCGAGGCTTTGTACAGCTACCAAAACAAAGAGGGCCAGTTTCGTAAGCACTTCGAACACCTTCCAGAATGCTACTCAACGTTCGTCGGATTTTAAGAGGAGACACTGGAACCCAGCACAATGCACAAAAGAGCAGCAGGAGCTCAGCAGATCGGGCAGTGCTGCATGTAGCAGACAGTGTCACTGATCAGGATTCAATTCCTGCCGCAGTCTGTAAAGAGTTTGTACGTTCTCCCTGTGACTGCGTGGGCTTCCTCCACATCCTCTGGTTTCCTCCCACAGGCCGAAGATGTTAAGAGTTAGGGCTAGTAAGTTGTGAGCATGTTACGTTGGCACTGGAAGAACGGCAACACTTGCAGGCTGCCCCCAGCACATCTCAGACCGTGTTGGTCAGAGATGCAATCGACACATTTCACTGTATGGTTGTGTGATGTTTATGTGACAAATAAAGCTCATCATTAAACTTTTTTTAAAACCTTTATCTGTTGAGGGAAATGGATAGAAGCCAGATTCAAAAGGTGAGCGGAAAGCAGACAGTGTGATCTGGTGAGTGAGAAGAGGAAGGCAGGAGGGTGGGGGAGAAGAAAAGGGAGAAATTATCGTGGGGCCGAAGAACTTTGACATGTCCCCTTCAACCTTTACCAGTTTTTAATTGATGCATCACACCAGTTTGGTATGGCAACTACTCTGCACATGACTGCAGAGAGTTGTGGACATAGCTGAGGCTCCCCTCCAAGGAATCTGTCTACACTTTCCTCTGCCTTGACAAAACAGACAACATAATCAAAGACCCACCCACCGCAGACAATCCCTCTTCTCTCCTCTCCCACTGGGCAGAAGATACAAAAGCCTGAAAGCACGTACCACCAGGCTCAAACATAGCTTCTATCCTTCTGTCATCAGATTCTCAAAGGGACCTCTTATACAAGATGGGTTCTTGACCTCACAATCTACCTCGTTATGATCTTGCATAAGATTGGGTATATTTAAAGCAAAAGTGGATAGGTTCTTGATTAGTAAGGATGTCAAGGGTTACGGAGCGAAGGCAGGAGAATGGGGTTGATAGGGATAATAAATAAGCCATGATGGAATGGCAGAGCAGACATACGAATCCTATGTCTTAATGATCTATGGTCTAATGAAGAACCTATCAACCTCTGCTTTAAATATACCCAATGACTTGGCCTCCACAGCCATCTGTGGCGACGAATTTCACAGATTCACTGCCCTCCAGCTAAAGAAATTCTTCCTCATCTCTGTTCAAAATAGATGTCCTCTATTCTTAGCTGTGCTCTCAGGTCCTAGACTCACCCACATCCACTCTATTGACCCCTTTCAGTATTCAATAAGTTTCAGTGAGAACTTACCCCCATGCTTCTAAACTCCAGTGAGTACAGGTCCAGAGCCATCAAACACTCCTCATATGTTAACCCTTTCATTTGCAGGATCATTCTCGCGAACATGCTCTGGACCCAAATGACACGTTTCACTGTATGTGTCAATGTACACATGACAAATAACAATGAACCTTGAATGTATTTTCACAGGACGGCAGCCCTGACTCTATAGCAGACTGTCGGAACTGCCTACGAATTTCGATCCATTTCCTTGTATAGAGTTAATGACAGCACCACTTTCTTTGAAACACCACAGAGTGAATCATGACATTCTCTGAGTTTGAGAATTACTCAATCAGTAAGTGGAGGTTTGATTTCTGTACACAAGGTAATTCAGCTGTCAACTGGAGATTTCCAGCAATGGCCATCAGGTTAAAACTTAGTGATACAGTGCAATAACAGGCCCAACGAGCCCACGCTGTCCAATTACACTGCGTGACCAATTAACCTACTAACCCATACGTCTTTTAGCTTCTATGTTTCATTAAACAAGAGACCTACAGACTGTGTATCCCTCGGGAATCTGTCAATTCCAAATTTAGTTTCAGCTTCCCTAAATTCTGATTTTAGGCCAAAACTGAATGCATTTCTGGTCACCTACATACAGGAAAAGATTATTAATAAGAATGAAAGAGTGCAGAGAAAATGTGCAAGTATGTTGAGGTATAGGGAAAGGTTGAACAGGTTAGAACTGATTCCTCGGAGATAGGAGAATGAGGGGAGATTTGATAGAGATATACAAAACTACGAAGGGTAAATGCGAGCAGGCTTTTTCCACTGAGGTTGGGTGAGATTGGAAACAGAGGTCATGGGTTAAAGGTGAAAGGTGAAACGTTTGAGGGGAATCCAAGGGGGAACCCCTTCACTCAGAGGGTGGTGAGAATGTGGAATGAGCTGCCAGCAGGAGTGGTGGATGTGAGGTTAGTTTTAACATTTAAAAGAAATTTGGATATGTACATGGATGGGAGAGGTAGGGAGGGCTATGGTCCAGGTATAGGTGAATGGGACTAGCCAGAATACTAATTTGGCCTGGAGTAAACAGGCACTGTAGAGCTCTGTGACTCTACTTGGTTGAGAGGGTAATGGAATGCTGTGGTCTGGTTTTTGGTGGATGGGAGGCCAGGCTGGTGCAGACAAGAAGGGCTGAAGGGCCTGCTTCTGTACTGTAGTGACCTATGACTCTGACCAGGCTGGCATGGACTAGATGGGATGAAAGGCCTGTTTCTGCAGTGTAATGCTCTCTGACTCTCTGACCCTCTGACCAGGCTGGCACAGACCAGAAGAGCCTGTTTCTGTGCTGCAGTGCTCTATGACCAGTCTGGCATTGACTAGACAGGCCGAAGGGCCAGTTCCTGTACCGCACTACCCTGTGGCTCTATGACTAGGCTCACATGTCTGTGCTGAAGTGCTCTACGACCCGACCAGGGCAACATGGACTAGATGGGCTGAAGGGCCTGCTTCAGTGGCTCTATGAGAATGAACAGTACCTGCTCCGGTAGCTTCAGCAGGATGAAGTTGCTGTGCCGAAGAGTGGTCTGCAGAATCTTCACCACCTCCATGGGCTTGCAGGCCATCAGCCTGGGCAGAATGTCCAGCAGCTTCTCCACAAAGCTCTCCTGTAGGTGCTGCAGCTCTGCCGCAAAGTACCTGGGAGAGGGATTACAGGTGAGGTTAACAGAGAAACTCAGCGCGGCAAGGGGAAAGCCTTCAACTCTAACACACCTGCCTGGGGCAGCAGGGTAGCACAGTGCTTTACTGGGCCGGAAGCCACTGAATGGGGTTCAATTCCCACTGCTGTCAGTAAGTAACTTGTACACGCTCCCCAGAACTCAAAAGTTGTAGAACTTGTAGGGGCAAAAATTAGGGTGGACGGTCGGAATCTTTTCACCCCAGGGCAGAGATGTCAGAACTTCACCTTGGACGGACTCAAGCCTGGCTGCCAGTAACCCCATCCTGTAAAAACCCAGACTTTCAGAAACACCAGAAGCTCCATCCCTGGGAGAGGAAGGATACACGAAGAAGTTGGGCTATACCTGGAGACAACATGAAAGACTGGCCCAGGCGAGCTACTGTCACTGGCCTATGCCCCGGTAGGGCTGAAGGGCTTAACTAAGCAAGCAAGCAGAGATGTCATAGTCTGTAGCTGTAGAGCAAGAGGGGGAAAATTTAGAGATATGCAGAGATTTTTCACAGAGAGTGGTAGGTGTAAGGGACATGCTGCCAGGAGCAAGGGTAGAAGCTAGGACAGTTCAGTAGTATAGTGGTTAGCTTCCTGCTATACATCACTAGTGATAGGAAGATTGGGATCCAATTCTGCCACTGTCTGTAAGCCGTCAGTATATTCTCTTTGTGATCGCAGTGGGTTTTGTCTGGGCGCTTCGGTTTTCTCCCACATTCTGAAGGTGTGCAATGTAGGGTTAGTTACCGAAGCCACGCTGCTGCCTTGCCACCTGTCTCACCACCAAACAAGGGAAACAGGGCTACAGAATCTTAAATTATCAATGTCCAACAGGGTCTTCTGGTCGCAAGAAAAACAGTCAAGACAGGTCACACACAGTTACACTACACTCTGCTTTCGCGCACCAACTCCCAAGTCTTCGAGTAGCCGCAGGTCAGCTCCTCTGAACCCTTTCTGACCCGACTGCCGGATTCCCCTTCTCTGGCCTGACCACCAGCTTCTCCCTCTCCAACCCGACCACCGGCTTATCCTTCTCCAGCCCAACCACTGGCTTATCCTTCTCTGACCTGACCACCAGCTTCTCCCTCGCCAACCCGACCACCAGCTTATCCTTCTCCAACCCGACCACGGCCTTATCCTTCTCCAGCCCGACCACTGGCTTATCCTTCTCCGACCTGACCACCAGCTTCTCCCTCGCCAACCCGACCACCAGCTTATCCTTCTCCAACCTGACCACGGACTTATCCTTCTCCGGCCTGACCACCAGCTTCTCCCTCTCCAACCCAACCACCAGCTTATCCTTCTCCAACCCGACCACCGGCTTATCCTTCTCCGGCCCGACCACTGGCTTATCCTTCTCCGATCTGACTGCCAGCTTATCCTTCTCTGACCCGACCGCCAGGTTCCCCTTCTCTGACCCGACCGCCAGGTTCCCCTTCTCTGACCCGACCGCTGGCTTCTCCTTCTCCGACCTGAGAGTCAACTTCTCCTTCTCTGGCCCGACCACTGGCTCCTTTGACACCTCAGTCAAACAATGAGCAGATCACTGATGTGGTGGACCTACTGTACCCGTAGTTTTCCTGCAACCTATTCCCTGGATTTGGATCTGCCTTATGGCAGTAGAGGAGGCCACAGGCAGACATATCAGAAAGGGAACAGGAAATCCTGCCTTCTGCAGCGGACACAGCGAAGGTCCTTGACAAAGCGATTCCCCCATCTACATTCGATATACGGGAGATGGATTGGAATTGATTTCAAGTACAAGGTACACTGAAAAGCTTGTTATTTATTGAGTTACAGCACCAAATAGGCCCTTCCGGCCAATTGAGCTGTGTTGTCCAGTAATCCCCTGATCTAACCCTGGTCTAATCATAGGACAATTTATAATGACCAATTAACCTACTAACCAGTACATCTTTGGACTGTTGGAAGAAACTAGTGCACCCAGAGAAAACCAATGTGGTCTCACAGGGAGAATGTACAAACTTCTTACAGAGAGTGCTGGTCGCTGGTGCTGTAAAGCCTTGTGCTAACCACTACAGTACAACGCTGCCCACTTGTCTGGCATACTGTTCATACAGATCATTGCACAGTATACTGAGTTCAAACATTAACAATGCAGAATAAAGTGTGCAGGCAGACAATAAAGTGCAAGATCTTAACGAGGTAGATCATGAGATCAAGAGCAAAGCTTATCACACTTGAGGTCTGTTCAAGAGTCTCACAGAAGTGAGACAGAAGCTCTTCTTGAGTCTGGTGGTACATGCTTTTAGGTTTTTGATTCTTCTGCCTGATGGGAGGGGTTGAAGAAGAAACGACCAGGTGGGTGGGGTCTTTGTTTATATTGGCTACTTTACTGAGGCAGCTGGTGGAAGTGATTATTTAGAGGTAAAGCACGGAACAGGTCCTTCCTGCCCAGCAAGTCGCACCGCCCAGCAACTCACCCAACTAACCCTAGCCTAATCAGAGGACAATTTACAATCACCAATTAACTACTAACTGGTACGTCTTTGGACTGTGGGAGGAAGCCAGAACACCTGCAACATGCAGTCCCAGAGAGGACATACGAACTCCTTGCAGACAGCGTTGGAATGAATGCTGTACTCCCCAAGCTCTAATATTGTTGCATTAAATGCTGCTTTACCGTGGTGCCCCTCAGAGCTGCTGGGGAAGTTTGAACTTACAGCTTGAGATGTATAGTTACACATCTACAAAACAATGTCGTGAGGGTAGTCATTTAAAACTGAGCTGCTGAGGACTGGGTCTAATCTGTAGGCTTTTAAAGCACGGTGGGCCAGTGACTACCTCTGGTGAATCATTTTACCAGCAGGCACAAAGCTCAAACTTCCCCAGCAATCCTCATTGAGATCAGCCATATCTTCACAGTCCTGGAATGTACCTCACTACCCGATGTCGGCTCTAGAGGCACAAAGGACTGCAGGCTGTGGAATCTGGGAGCAGCACTCGATCGGCTGGAGAAACTCAGCAGGTTTCGACCAGAAATGGTGACAAGTCCTTTCCTGCTCAGTGGATGCTGCTCAACCTGCTGAGATCTTCCAGTAGGGATTTTGGTGGTTAGGATTTTCTTCTGTGGAGATCTCTGCCTTAGAGGGTTGTAGAGGTTAGAGGATACAAAAAGAGGAAGTAGATATATTTTTGAAAGATTATGGAGGGCCAGAACGGTGAGGGAAATGAGGGGCAGCAGAAATGTAGGGGAAGGTGAGGGGGGAGGAGGAGGAGGACAGAGGAGGAGGGTGGGTGAGGGAGAGAGGGAGGGAGGGTGAGGGTGGGGGTGAGAGGGTAGAGGGGAGGGCGAGAGAAGGGGGAGAGGGGTGAGATAGGTGGGCAGAGATCATGGCTATTGATGTAAAGTGGAACATCCGATACAGAGATACAAGAAAGGACATGATTCCCAGCCTGTAAGGACACCCACAGTGAAGTCTTTGACTTCCAGCTCTGTGCCAGATGAGCACTCTCCACTCCTAGGTTAAAGCTGTTTTATTTACAGAGCCACCCCGCAAGGAAGAATTTCACACAAGTGGTGCCAAGACATGCTGGAACACTGTTTGACATCACAGTACATACCTGGGAATGTCAACATGCCTGCCTCACACATTCATATGAGATTTGGAACAGATCTCCAGACTTGTCTCCAACGCCCACATTTTTGAGAAAAGTTCGATTTTATGATTGAAAGCTTTTGAAAAACAAACTTTTTATAGATGTTTTTTCACAATCTCAAGATATTCAAAAGCACTTTTCAGCCAGTGGAATTCAGCTGAAATATCTTCAAAAACCATTTTGAAAAGGCGGCATCCGTCACGGAGGACTCCTGCCAACCAGGACTTGCCCTCTTCTCATTGTTACCATCAGGGAGCAGGTAGAGGAGCCTGAAGACACACACTCAACAATTCAGGAACAGCTTCTCCCAACCCCCCTGCCTTTAGATTTACGAACAGTTCACAGCCATCTTTTGTGCTAGTTAATTTATAATTTATGTGTCTTTGCACTGTACTCCTGCTGCAAAATAACAGATCATCAAAGTCAATGATGAGAAATACAAGAGATTCTGCAGATGCGGAAAATCCTGAGCAACACACACACACACACAAAATGCCAGAGGAGCTCAGCAGGTCAGGCAGCATCCATGGAAGCAGTTGACATTTCAGCCTGCAACTGTCAGCAGGCTGGATGGAGAGCGAGGTGTCTCCCAGTGGACGTTGGTTGTAGGGGATTCATAGCCCGTTCTTTAGTTAGAGCCTTCAGCATTTTGGGCATCGAGGGAGAGAGGAAGAGGAGAGCCATCCGCAGTACCACCGATGCGGCAGAGAGGGCCTCAAGATGGCTGTGGCTCAAAAGAGGGGAGCCATGGAGTCATAAGTAGCTAGCCATCTGGACACAAGCTGGGGTCTGATCAGCCCCGGCTGGGTCACCTGGAGGAGGTTGTATGATGCTGAAAGACCTGAAACACCCGATGATTCCAGGAACATCACTGAAGATGCATCCAGAAGCATCAATAGATGTATGTGCACAGCCCAAGACCGTTGATTAGGACTGCGGTAATGAATCTGATTCCGATTCACTGATGTTTATTCCCTAAAATCCACTGGTACCTCTGGAAACCCGAAAACCGATTCTCAAGTTGAGGAACTGCTTACCTGGGGAACATCTCCAGCTCCTGCAGGAACTTCTCACACAGGTTTATCAGAGTTTCCATCCTAAAATGAACAAGACGATCAGTAAGAGGTGGAAATGCAGAACGTCCCCATTCATGCACACGGCCAGGGTTGGTGCTACAGGCAGATGCAATAGGAAAGTTTAAGATACTCAATGTCCAAGTATATTTCTTAGATTCTTAAATATCTAAGATACTTAGATAGGCACATGGATGAAAGAAAAATGTAGAGCTATAAAAGGAGAGGGTTAGATTGATCTTAGAGTAAGTTAAAAGGTTGGGATAACACCGTGAACCTTTACTGTGCTGTCCCCTTGTATAGCCAACTCCCCCTGGGAAAACACCTCTGGCTATCCACTCTATCTACACCTCTTACCATCTTTAACACCTCTAGCAAGTCACCTTTCATCCTCTTTCTCTCCTAAGAGAAAAGTCCTAGCTAACTTATCCTATCTTCATAAGACTTGCTCTCTAATCCACACAACATCCTGGTAAATACCATCTGCACCCTGCAAAGCTTCTACATCTTTCCTATGGCAACAGACACAAAATGCTGGAGGAACTTGGTAGGTCAGGCAGCATCTATGGAGAGGAGTCGAGTCACTTCATCAGGGCTGGAAAGGAAGGGGGCAGAAGCCAGAATGGGGTGGGGGGGGGCAAGGGGAGGCAAAGGAGGACAAGGTAGAAGATGGTAGGTGAAGTCAGGTGGGTGCAGGGGGGGATGAAGCAAGAAGCTAGGAGGTGATAAGTGGAAAAGGTAAAGGGCTGGAGGAGGAGGAATCGGATATGAAAGGAGAGTGGACCATGGGAGTGGGGGAGGAAGCAAGATATCAGGGGGAGGCAATATATAACGAGGCAACCAGAACTGAATGTAATACTCCAAGAGAATGGGTTATACATACAGGTAAATGCAACTAGCGTAGATGGATGTCTCATTCGGCAGGAACAAATTCACAGCTGTTTTACCCACTCGAATATCAGCCTCCAGCAATAAGAGCATAAGACACAGGAGCAGAATGGGGCCATTCGGCCCATTGAGTCTGCTCACCATTCCATCATGGCCAATTTATTGTCCCTCTAAACACCATTCTCCTGTAATAAATACTGAAAGACACCGGGAGCCATTAGGCAATCTCAGTTATTGGGTGTCTTTCTGCTCCGTGAATGATACACATTTTTGGAAGTATGTGGTCACGCACTTTGAAAGAATAAAGATATAGATTATTTTCTAACGAGGGCCAGAATTCAAAATTTAGAGCCCTCGTGCAGGATTCCCTCAAGGTTAACTTGCAGGTTGAGTCGGTAGTAAGGCAGGCAAATGCAATGTTAGTATTCATTTTGAGACGACTAGAACATAAAGAGGGTGTAATGCTGAGGCTTTATAAGGCATTGGTCAGACAATATGGAGTATTATGAGCAGTTCTGGGACCATTATCTAGACCTGGCTGGGGCTAGTGGGGCTAGAACTAGGAATTTTGAACAGTTCAATGCATGGCTGAGGAGTTGGTGTAGGAGGGAGGGCATAAGATTTTTGGATCATTGGACTCTCTTCCAGGGAAGGTGAGACCTGTAAAGACGGGATGGTTTGCACCTGAACTAGAGAGGCACTAATATCCTAGCACAGCGGTCCCCAACCACCGGGCCGCAAAGCATGCGCCATCAGGCCGCGAGAAAACGATATGATTTGGCGATAGGAGTCAGCTGCACCTTTCCTCGTTCCCTGTCACGCCCACTGTTGAGCCATTACGCACGCGAGCTCATTACCCGCGCGTCGTGCTTTTCAGCGCAGGAAGGAGATCAACTCCTCGAGCTTGCAAATGACAGCGGGCTGAAAAGTACGTTTGACATAACATCTCTGCCGGCATTCTGGATCAAAGTCAGGGCTAAAAATCCTGAGATAGCCACGAAAGCACTGAAAACGTTGCTTCCATTTCCAACATATCTCTGCAATGAATGCAACGAAAACTAAATTGCGGAATAGACTGGACATAAGGAACTCCCTTCGAGTATCGCTGTCTCCCATCACCCTTCGATAGGACCGTGTTGTGGCAGGAAAACAAGCCCAGGACTCCCACTGATTCAGCAATATTGGTGTGTTGCAATGATTTTATATGTTCATACGGGGAAAATATGTGCTGTGTGTTTAATATCCAAACGTTACTTAAAATGTTATGCTATTGACTTATATAACCATATAACAATTACAGCACGGAAACAGGCCATCTCTCCCCTTCTAGTCCATGCCGAACGCTACTCTCACCTAGTCCCATTGACCTGCACTCAGCCCATAACCGTCCATTCCTTTCCTGTCCATATACCTATCCAATTTTTCTTTAAGTGATAATATCGAACCTGCCTCTACCACTTCTACTGGAAGTTTGTTCAACACTTACTTCAAGCTCCCCTGTCCTCCCCTGATAATTGACTTATCACTATATTCATGCGAGGAAAATATGCGTTCTGTGTTTAATATTAAATTCGTTAGATAAACCCTTTTAGAAACGAAATTGAGTGTATTAGCTAATTATCATCTATATTCTGGTCGTGATTAACACCTCCCCCCCCCGGAACAGAATCGCCAAAAAAGATTTGTAGAAAAAAATCGTACACGCATGCGCGCTGGTGCCCGTGCAAGGCTTCATGGTCATTATAGTCTTTCTCGGGGTAAACTCAGCATATTTGACTGCTACTCTTGTCCGTTGGCAACCCTACCACCACCCCCCCCCCCACCCCCCAGTCGGCCGGTCTGCAAGAATATTGTCAGTATGAAACCGGTCCGCAGTGCGAAAAAGGTTGGGGACCCCTGTCCTAGCAGGAAGATTTGTTATTGCTGCACAGTGGGGTTTAAACTAGAGTTGTAGGGGGATGGAAACCAGAGTGCCAGAAGAGTTAGTGGTGAGGTTGTGGAGGCAGATGTTGTTAAGACCTGAGAGAGAGTTAGGGATCAAAAGATTCAGCATGGTGTCACTAGTGTCCTGAGCTGCGTATATTTCAATGCAAGAAGTATTGGAGGAAAGGCAGGTGATGGTTCTGAAGATCAGGCAGCTGGTTTACAAACGGAGGCAATGTATAGTGAGGAGAGGCTTTCATAGGGCAAAGTTGCAGTCAACAGGATGCGTTGCAACATAAAAGGCGGACAAAGTCGAGAAAGGTGAATACAGGACTGAAGGTGTTGTAGCTGAATGCGCACAGCATACGGAATAAGATAGATGAACTTGTAGCACATTTGTAGATTGGCAGGTATGATGTTGTAGGCATCACTGAGTCATGCCTGAAAGAAGATTATAGCTGGGAGCTTAATGTCCAAGGACAGGCAGGAAAGCATTGCTTTGTTGGTAAAAAGTGAAATCAAATCATTAGATAGAGGTAACATAGGAAGGTACTGTATCATTGTGGATAAAGCCAAGGAACTGCAAGGGTAAAAAGACCCTGGTGGGAGCTGTAAGGTGGTGGCATCCGTTTGTCTCCCGAGACCATGGATCTGCACCTGGAAAGTTTCCAGGGCACAGGCCTGGGCAAGGTTTTATGGAAGACTGGCAGTTGCCCATGCTGCAAGTCTCCCCTCTCCACGCCACCGATCCTGTCCAAGGGAAGGGCAAGGGCCGATACAACTTGACACTGGTGTCATCGCAGGAGTTGCCAGAACGAGGTTGAAGGCAACGTCGGACTGCCTTAGGGACTCCAGCTCCAGATTTGTCCTCAGGGTTTACTCCAGAAGCCTTTCCCATGAGTGGGTAGGGCCGCAAGGCAGCAGAGGTTTGAAATCAGGGTTTTCCCTCTCTTAGATGGACTGCCTTCCCAGGCTGACGAGCTCCATTTACCCAAAGCACTGGTTTTAAGGCGTCAGGACCTGCCTTCACCCCTTCTCCTATCAGTAGAAACAGTTCCTCTGGGCTTAGAGGCTAAGCCACACGAGAAGGCCAGGGAGCTGTTTACAGGCCCACAAATAGTAGTAAGGATGTGGTCTACAAATTACAGCTGGAGACAGAAAATGCATGCCAAGAGGATAGATAATGTTACATTAGTCATGGGGGATTTCAATATGCAGGTAGATTGGGGAAATCACGTTGGTACTGGATTCCAAGAGGGAGAATTTCTAAAGTGCCTATGAGATAGTTTTTTAAAAGCAGCTCATGGTGGAGCCCATTAGGGGATTGGCTATTCAGGAGTGGGTGTTGTGCAATGAACCAGAATTGATTAGCGAGCTTAAGATAAAATAACCTTTAGGGGAAAGTGATCATAATATGATCGAATTTGCCCTGAAATATGAGAAAGAGAAGGTAAAGTCAGCTATATCAGTATTACAGTGGAGTCAAGGGAATTATAGAGGCCTGAGAGAGGAGTTGGCCAGAATTGATTGGAAAAGAACACTGGCAAGGTTGACAGCAGAGCAGCAATGGCTGGAATTTCTGGAAGCAATTCGGAAGGCACAGAATATATAAATCACAAAGAGGAAGATGCATTCTAAAGGCAGGATGACACAACCGTGAGAAGTCAAAGCCAACATAAAACCCAAAGAGAGGGCATATAAACGAGCAAAAATTAGTGGGAAGTTAGAGGATTAGAAAGCTTTTAAAAACCAACAGCAGGCAACAAAAAGTCATCAAGAAGGTACAGATGGAATACAGAAGCTAGCTAGCCAATAATATTAAAGATAATACCAAAAGTTTCTTCCGATACATAAAGTGTAGAACAGAGGTAACAGTGGACATCTGACCGCTCAGATGTTGAAGAGGTAATGATGGGGGACAAGGAAATGGCGGATGAACTGAATAAATATTTTGCATCAGTCTTCACTGTGAAAGATACTAGCAGTGTGGAAGTTCCAGGTGTCAGGGGCCATTAAGTGTGTGAAGTTACCATAACTAGAGAGAAGGTTCTTGGGAAACTGAAAGGTCTGAAGGTAGATAAAATCACCTGGACTAGACGGTATACACACCAGAGTTCTGAAAGAGGTAGCTAAAGAGATAGTGGGTGACGCCTCAGGGTCCTTGGAGGCACATGATAAAATAGGCCGTAGTCAGCATGGTTTTCTTAAGGGAAAATCTTCCCTGACAAAATTGAAGAAATATCAGGCAGGATGTACTAATCGAATTGGTTGATGCTGGGTACTTGGATTTGCAGTAGGCCTTTGACAAAGTGCCACACGTGACCAGACTGTTTAACAAAGATCCGTGGTGTTACAGGAAAGATTCTAGCATGGGTAAAGCAGTAGCTGATTGGCAGGAGGCAAAGAGCGGGAATAAAGGGAGCCTTTCTTGGTTGGCTGCAGGCGACTAGTGGTGTTCCACAGGTGTCTGTGTTGGGACTGATCCTTTTTACGTTTTGTGTCAATGATCTGGATGATGGAATTGATGGATTTGTTGCAAAGTTTGCAGACGACACAAAGATAAGTGGAGGGGCAGGTAGTTTTGAGGAAGTAGGGAGACTACAGAATAACTTAGATTAGGAGAATGAGCAAAGAAATAGCGGATGGAATACAGTGTCGGGAAGTGTATGGTCATGTACTTTGGTACAGGAAATGAAAGGGTTGACTATTTTCAAAATGGAGAGAAAATACAAATAGATGAGGCACAAAGGGACTAGCGAGTCCTTGTGCAGGATTCCCTAAAAGTTAATTTACAGGTTGAGTCTATGGTGAGGAAGGCAAATGTAATGTTAGCATTCATTTCATGAGAACTAGAATATAAAAGCTAGGATGTAACGTTGAGACTTTATAAAGCACTGGTGAGACCTTACCTGGAGTATTGTGAGCAGTTTTATAGTCATAGTCATACTTTATTGATCCTGAGGGAAATTGGGTTTCGTTACAATTGCACCAACCAAGAAAAGAGTATAAATATAGCAATATAAAACCTTAAATAATTAAATAATATGTAAATTATGCCAGGAAATAAGTCCAGGATCAGCCTATTGGCTCAGGGTGTCTGACCCTCCAAGGGAGGAGTTGTAAAGTTTGATGGCCACAGGCAGGAATGACTTCCTATGACGCTCAGCGTTGCATCTCGGTGGAATGAGTCTCTGGCTGAATGTACTCCTGTGCCCAACCAGTACATTATGTAGTGGATGGGAGACATTGTCCAAGATGGCATGCAACTTAGACAGCAACCTCTTTTCAGACACCACCGTCAGAGAGTCCAGTTCCATCCCCACAATATCACTGGCCTTACGAATGAATTTGTTGATTCTGTTGGGGTCTGCTACCCTCAGCCTGCTGCCCCAGCACACAACAGCAAACATGATAGCACTGGCCACCACAGACTCGTAGAACATCCTCAGCATTGTCCGGCAGATGTTAAAGGACCTCAGTCTCTTAAGGAAATACACACTCAGGAAATTTATGCCCCTTACCTTAAAAAAATGTGCTGAAACTGCAGAAAATTCAAATGAGGTTCACAAAAATTATTCTAGGATTGAATAGTCTGTCATATGAAGAGCGTTTGATGGCTCTGGGCCTGCATTCAGAAGAATGAGGGGTGACCTTATTGAAACCTATTAAATGGTGAAAGGCCTTGATAGAGTGGATGTGGAGGGGATGTTTTCTATCATGGGAGAGTCTAAGACCAGAGAACACAGCCTCAGAATAGAGGGGTGTCCTTTTAGAGTGAAGATGAGTAGGAATTTCTTTAGCCAGAGAGTGGTGAAACTATGGAATTCATTGCCATAAATGGCTGTGGGGGCCAAGTCTTTATATATATTAAGGGAGAGGTTGATAGATTCTTGATTGATCAGGGCATGAAGGGATATGGAGAGAAGGCAGGAGATTGGGGCCGAAAGGAAAATTGGATCAGCCATGATGAAATGGTGGAAACACGAGGAATTCTGCAGATGCTGGAAATTCAAGCACACACATCAGTTGCTGGTGAACGCAGCAGGCCAGGCAGCATCTCTAGGAAGAGGTACAGTTGATATTTCGGGCCGAGACCCTTTGTCAGGACTAACTGAAGGAAGAGCTAGTAAGAGATTTGAAAGTGGGAGGGGGAGGAGGAGATCCAAAATGATAGGAGAAGACAGGAAGGGGAGGGATGGAGCCAAGAGCTGGACAGGTGATTGGCAAAAGGGATATGAGAGGATCATGGGACAGGAGGCCCAGGGAGAAGGAAGAGGGGGAGGGGGGGGTGAAAACCCAGAGGATGGGCAAGGGGTATAGTGAGAGGGACAGAGGGAGAAAAAGGAGAGAGAGAGAAAGAATGTGTGTATATAAATAAATAACGGATGGGGTACGAGGGGGAGGTGGGGCATTAGTGGAAGTTAGAGAAGTCAATGTTCATGCCATCAGGTTGGAGGCTATCGTGGAGGAAATGGTGGAGCAGATTTGATGGGCCAAAATGGCCTAATTCTGTTCCTATATTTTATGGTCTTATGGATATATTTAAAGCGGATGTTGATTGGTTCTTGATTAGTCAGGGCGTCAAAAGTTACGGGGAGAAGGCAGAAGAAAGGGGTGGATGGCCTTATCCTGCTCCTGTGCCTAATGGTTTCTTCGGACCTGTGTCACTACTACAACAGCCCGTTGGCCCCACGTCCCAACCACTCATTGCGCCCCGAGACGATTCACAGTGGGTTCCTCACCCTCGGCTGGTGCGAGCCGTCAGTATGAGCTGTAGCGCTTTGGCCTGAAGCCGCATGTGGTGAATGAGGGCAACGTGCCGGCTCTCCAGGCCACTGTACAGAAACTCCAGCTTGTAGGTGTGCTCCAGAATCTGCAGGGAGAGACAGAGAGGGTAGGTCACCGTCGACAGTTACACTTTACTCTGAACTCTGTTATTGTTTTACATCAACGCACTGCGTAATGATCTGATCTGTAAGAACAGTTTGCAGGCCAAGTGTTTCACTGTACTTCAATACATGTGACAACAATAAACCGATACCAATCCATGTACCACGACACAGTGAATGGCACCCAGACAGATCGATAAGTACAAATAGTTGGACTCTTGATCTCACATTCTATCTTATTATGATCATGCACCTTATTGTTTACCTGCACTGCACTTTCTCTGTAGCTGTAACACTCCATTCTGTTTTCTGTTATTGCCTTATCTTGTACTACCTCAATACACTGTAATGGTTTGATCTATATAAGTCGTCGTGGCTATCCCTCGAGGTCGAGGATGATGGACTTCGTTCTGTTGATCTACTTATGGGCTCTTAGGTGGCTTAGGAGTCCAATCTTGGCTTTGAAAGTTCTTCCGCATTCAGGACAGGTAGTTCCAGATAGCAGATCGGGCTTTGGTTGTTGTTGCCTTTCTTTCCATTTTCTTCTCTTTTTAGATTATGAAGACACGTAGTCCCCTGTTATTGTCATTTAGTAATGCATGCATTAAGAAATGATATATTATTTCCTCTGGTGTGATATCACAAAACACAGGACAGACCAAGACTGAAAAAACTGACAAAACCACATAATTATAACATATAGTTACAACAGTGCAAAGCAATACTATAACTTGATGAAGTCCATGAGCACAGTAAAGTTCAAAGTCTCTCAAATGTCCCACATCTCACGCAGACGGGAGAAGGAAGAAAAACTCTCCCTGCCATGCCGACCACAGTCCGACTCTGAGTCATCCGAAAACTTCGAGCTCTGATCAGCTCTCCGACACCAAGTGCTGAGCGGCATCTCTGCCGAACGATTCGACCTTCTTCTCAGTTGCCAAAAGCAGGCAAGGCCGGGGATTTTGAGGCCTTCCCTCTGAAAGATTCACAACCACACAGTAACGACAGCAGCGAACGGGCATTTCAGAAATTTCTCCAGATGTTCCTCTGTGCTTTCATGTCCATTCTCCATCAAATCAGTATTGTCCATGGCCCCTATTTAACAGACACGATATCATTTTTTACTGGAGGGCTGCGTACGCGCGGTGTGCTGCCATCTTCTCCTCCCGCTGAATTCTTCTAATTCTGCACATCTGTTGGCTTCAGAAGTTGCTGTTCCTTCTCGGATGATGGCTTGCCAGAGTTTCCCGTCCTTGGAAGTGGTTTCCCAATTATTGATGTCGATGTTACATTTCTTCATGTTGCCTTTTAAGACGTCTTTGAATCTCTTCTGTTGTCCGCCTCTTTTACGTTTGCCTAAACATTCAACAGAATCACAAGTAACACCATATCTCAGGTCTGCTTCTTGCCCAGTCTTCAGCCCCTTTTTCCAAAGATCCATTCATTTCCGCTTCCAACCCGCACATTAGAATTCCAGACACTTACAGAGTTGTGGACACAGCTCAGCACGTCACAGACACCAGCCATAAGCCATAGCAGCAGGTAGGTTCTTGATTAGCAATGGTGTCAAAGGTTAGGGGGGGAAGACGGGAGAATGGAGTTGACGGGGATAATAAATCAGCCATGATGGAATAATGGAGCAGACTCAATGGGCCAAATGGCTTAATTATTCTCCTATGTCTTCCAGTCTTTATCAGGGTAACTGCATTCTAACATCTTTCACAGGTATGCTCCTCTAGCATCTTACAGATGATAAAGCCCGAAGGCACAAGAGATTGCAACGGGTCGAGCTGCATCCGTGTTGGGCGGGAAGGCACCACTGGCCGTGCGTCAAGCGCCTGCATCCGGACTGAGAGTGGAGGTGCGAAGTTGCAGTGAGGCAAAGGTAGCCCGGGGAAGTTGTATTCAAGCAAGAGTATGAAGACATTGGAACAGAATTAGGCCATTCATCCCACTGAGTCTGCACCCAGAGCGAGACCACCAGATAGACTGTGGCAGTGAGTACCAGTGAGGCTTCTGTAGTGAGACCTTTCCAGAAAGGTCTCCCTAAAACATAGCTTCCCTTCACACAATCGGGGGGGGGGGGGGGGCTGGAGACATGCGAGATAACTGAAGGATGTGAAACATATCCAACAACTGAAAGCTCAATTGTCTTTACTAACTTCAAAATATCGCCGGCAGTCTGCTGGAAGTTTCATTTTGACTTTTAACAACTCAATTGTCCTAACTAACTTGAAAATATCATTGGCTGTCTGTTTGATCCTTGCAGCCTTTGACACCCTTACTAATCAAAAACCTATCTTTTGCTTTAAATATACCTGATGACCAGACCTCCACAACTATCTACGGCAATGAATTCAACAGATTCACACACCTCTGGTTAACGATATTCCTCCTCATCTCTGTTCTAGGGGGACACCCTTGTATTCTGAGGCTGTGCCCCATGGTTCTAGACTCCCCCACGGTAGGAAACATCCTGTCCGCATCCACTCTATCCAGGCCATTTAATATTCAATAGGTTTCAATCAGACCTCCTCTCATTCCTCTAACCGGAGCAACAGGTCAATGGCAGATGCCATCTCTCTGGCCCGACATTCCTCCTTAGAACACCTGGAGAATAAAGACGCATACGTAAGGCTCCTTTTCATTGACCACAGCTCTGCCTTTAATACCATTATTCCAAATAAACTGATTCCTAAGCTCCGGAACCTGGACCTTAGCACTCAGATCAGCAGCTGGATCTTCAGCTTCCTCACAGACAGGACCCAGGCTGTAAAAATAGGGGACAAGCTCTCCTCCACAATCACTCTGAGCACCGGTGCCCCACAAGGCTGTGTACTCAGCCCCCTGCTGTACTCACTGTACACCCATGATTGTGTAGCCAAGTTTCCATCGAACTCAATATATTAGTTTGCTGATGACATAACAACTGTAGGCCGTATCTCCGGTAATGATGAGTTTGAGTACAGAGGGGAAATTAAGAACCTGGTGACATGGTGCGAAGACAATAACCTATCCCTCAATGTCAGCAAGACGAAGGAATTGGTTGGTGACTTCAGAAGGAGTAGCGGACCGCACGACCCCATTTACATCGGTGGTGCGCAAGTGGAACAGGTCAAAAGCTTTAAGTTCCTCGGGGTCAATATCACAAATGACCTGACTTGGTCCAACCAAGCAAAGTTCACTGCCCAGAAGGCCCAGCAGCGCCTTTACTTCCTGAGAAAACTAAAGAAATTTGGCCTGTCCCTTAAAACCCTCACTAATTTTTATAGATGCACCGTAGAAAGCATTCTTCTAGGGTGCATCACAACCTGGTATGGAAGTTGTCCTGTCCAAGACTGGAAGAAGCTGCAGAAGATCGTGAACATGGCACAGCACATCACACAAACCAATCTTCTGTCCCTGGACTCACTTTACACCGCACGCGGTCGGAGCAGTGCTGCCAGGATAATCAAGGACACGAGCCACCCAGCCAACACACTTTTCGTCCCTCTTCCCTCTGGGAGAAGGCTCAGGAGCTTGAAGACTCGTACGGCCAGATTTGGGAACAGCTTCTTTCCAACTGTGATAAGACTGCTGACTGGATCCTGACCCGGATCTGGGCCGTACCCTCCAAATATCCGGACCTGCCTCTTGGTTTTTTTGCACTACCTTACTTTCCATTTTTCTATTTTCTATTTATGATTTATAATTTAAATTTTTAATGTTTACTATCGATTTGTAATCCAGGGAGCGGGAAGCGCAGAATCAAATATCGCTGTGATGATTGTACGTTCTAGTATCAATTGTTTGGCGACAATAAAGTATAAAGTAAACTCTAGCAAGTCCCAGCCCAAAGCATTCCTCATACATTAATCTTTTCATTGCTGGGATCATTCTCTTGAACCTTCTCCAATGTCAGCTCATCCTTTCTCAGATAGCGGCCCAAAACTGTTCACGGTACTGCCAGTGCGGTCTGACCCATGTCTCCTAAAGCCTCAGCATTACATCCTTGAAGGCAAATGACATAACTAAGGAAAACGTGGGCAGCTGGAGCTGAGGCAGTGATTCCACTTGCTGAATCATTCTGCCTTCACATTTCCAACAGGGGAGACATGGACATCACTCACCTGTTTGGCCGCAGAAGCTGCCACGACGTTCTGCTTGAGGTAGAGCGGAGCAGCCACGTTCCACACCTTCTCCTGGAGAGACTGCAAAGAGGAAAGCACTTTGTTTCAGGAGGGGAGACTGGTTTTGCTGAGATGCTGAGCTGTGTCCACAGCTTTCTGCATTTTCTTTATGGAACACCTGAGAGAGAACTCAAGAGGGTGGGGAGAGTACGGAAAGAGCTGCCAGCGGAAGTGGTGGACGCGGGTTCAGTTTCAACTCTCAAGAGTAGATTGGATAAATACATGGATGCAAGGGGTATGGAGGGTTATTATCCAGGTGTAGGCTGATAGAACCAAGCTGAATGTTCAGAATGGATTAGATGGGCTGAAGCGCCTGTTTGTATGCTGCAGTGCTGTACGACTATGACATACTTGTTTCCTCAGCTACCGAGGTGGAGATGCCTGGGAAGAGGAAGCCATCGCTCATACAGAGAAGCATCGCGTAAACACCTTACCTTCATGAGGAGGAGCTGGCACTGCAAGTATGTGGCTGAAAACTCAGCGATCCCCGACAACTCTGGCTGTAGCTCTCCCAGTCTCTGCAGGTCACTGGCATCAGAGGAAAGATTAAATAAAAAAACGATGCATGAGATACAAGCTTCATCTGTCATGAATTAATGAATTTCAGCACTTCACCAAAAGGGACAGGAGTTGTGGACACAACTCAACACATCACGGAAGCAATAAAGCAGCCTGCATAACCACAGCTTCTCTGAGGATCATCACCTTGTGGTGGTGCTGAGGCTTGTGAGCTCCTGAGACCCCAAGAGCAATGTGGTCCAGAGTTTAGCTCCTGAGACCCCAAGAGCAATGCAGTCTAGAGTTTAGCTCCTGAGACCCCAAGAGCAATGTGGTCCAGAGTTTAGCTCCTGAGACCCCAAGAGCAATGTGGTCCAGAGTTTAGCTCCTGAGACCCCAAGAGTGATGTGGTCCAGAGTTTAGCTCCTGGCAAGGTCACCATAATGGTAAGGTCAAGGCGGACAGGGAGCACTTGATAAACACACTCCTTATACACATGTATTCACCCACACACAGACATTACCTTGTCATTCTGCTGCTGTTGTGCTGAGTGCACACATTTCAGTGTCTTCCCCGGTATATTCACGAGTCCTAAACCAAGTTGCTGCGCCCGGGTTGGCGTTATGGTGCCTTTCCATCGTACATGGTGAAATATTCCATCTCTTTAGTAATGGGATGTGCAAATGTTGTTTGTATTCTGTATTTAAGGGAGCTCCTTCTGTTTATTTTGTAATATAATTATAACTACATTGTGGGGTGCATCCTGGGATGGCAGGACTTTCATATGAAGAAAGACTGGATGAACTAGGCTTGTACTCATTGGAATTTAGAAGATTGAGGGGGGATCTGATTGAAACGTATAAGATCCTAAAGGGATTGGACAGGCTAGATGCAGGAAGATTGTTCCCGATGTTGGGGAAGTCCAGAACAAGGGGTCACAGTTTGAGGATAGAGGGGAAGCCTTTTAGGACTGAGATGAGAAAAAACTTCTTCACACAGAGAGTGGTGAATCTGTGGAATTCTGTGCCACAGGAAACAGTTGAGGCCAGTTCATTGGCTATATTTAAGAGGGAGTTAGATATGGCCCTTGTGGCTAGGGGGGTCAGGGGGTATGGAGGGAAGGCTGGGGCGGGGTTCTGAGTTGGATGATCAGCCATGATCATAATAAATGGCGGTGCAGGCTCGAAGGGCCGAATGGCCTACTCCTGCACCTATTTTCTATGTTTCTATGTTTCTATCTGATTCTAATTCATGTGTAGTCTTAAGTTAACTTTGTTGGTAACTAAAGCTGCCATGTCCTAGTGGTGATTTAAAGGTGCTCATCATCCTCAGTGAGAGAGAGATAGAGGCTGTCACGTGTTCACACTGGACAAGAATAGGAGGGAGCTATAGTTGCTTTCTGGTAGATATCTTTTTGTAAATATTGGCAGTTTTCTTTTCACTATTTTCACTAGATTTTGTAAGTTTGATTTTTGACACAGCTAACAAACATCCTTGCACTAAAGTGCTGAGCGACTCTGGCCATTTTTCCTTTGATTCTAACGGGGGGGTTCCAGACAAAGAGCGATCACACCAAGACCTCAGTGGTGGAGCTGGTGGAAGATGAGTGCTACAGTAGTGCAGCAGTTAGTGTGACGACTTTACAACTTGAGGGCGTTGGGAGTTTAGTGTCCGATTCTGCCACTATCTGTAAAGAGCTTGTACATTCTCCCTGTGAGCATGTACATTTCCTGAGGGTACTCCAGTTTTGTTTCAGAGTCCAAAGGCGTAGCGATTAGTAGGTTAATTGGTTGTTGTAAAATAGATTGTCATTATGCTAGGGTTAAATTGGTGGCTTGTTGGGCGGTGTGGCTCGGTGGACCAGAAGGGCCTGTTCCACACTGTATCTCTAAATAGAAATACAAGTAAAATCACAATGACAGTGAAGGGCCTGTTCTTCGCTGTATCTCTAAATAGAAATAAACGTAAAATCACGACGACAATGAAGGGCCTGTTCAACACTGTATCTCTAGATAGAAATACAAGTCAAATCACAGCGACAGTGAAGGCGGAGGAAGGCTGCAGCAGTGAAGAGTCACCAGACCCCGACCTCAATATGTCAAGGACCGCAGATCAGGGGACTTCCGGTAGCGCTCATGGAGTGAAGTCGCGTTCTTGACTCGCTCCATTACCTCTGAGTTTTTTTTTCTATGATCAGCTATACTTTAATTAACCATTAAGGTATCAACTCTTACAATATTTTGAATTAAATTGAACTCTCTGATAACTGGATGGAACTTAGATCTGCTATGTCTAAGAACGGGAAAGACGGCAAGGATGGTAAACCTCCGGTTAAACCGAAAGGCATGGATTTTCCTCCGACTGAATCACCGGTGACTTTGAAAGCTATATCGGAGTTAATTCAGAGGGAAATTTCAACCTCTGTTAGGGAGATGATTCGTACGGAAATTGCAGGTTCTGTTATGGACCTGATTCATACGGAGATCTCAATTAATCTCCAGAAAATTGCCGATTCAATCGATAAGATGCAAACATCCATTGCGGAACATCAGTCGGCTATATCTGATCTTCAAAAATCTGCGCAACAAAGTGAGCTTAAGATGGGGAAAATCGAAGAAATAATTAATGTAATGAAGAAGAAACTTGACTTTCTGACTTTTAAAAACTCTGACTTGGAATCTAGGATGCGTCGGCAGATTTACGAATGATTGGGGTGCGTGAAGCTGTTGAATCTAACAACCCCATGAAGTTTTTTTCTCAACTTTTAAAAGATGCATTCCCTACTGTATTTCCTGACCAACCACCGCTACTGGATCGTGTTCACAGAATCCCATCACACTCGTCTAGGTCAGATAGACCTAGGCATGTTATTTTACGTTTTCATTACTTTCAAGATAAGGAGAGACTGTTTCGATTCGCTCGATCTAAAGGTTTTATTGATTTTTCGGATCTTAAGTTCCGATTCGTGGAAGATTTCAGTAAACCAATCTGGGACCAACGGGTTCGCTACAGATCTGTGATGTCGGAATTCTATAAGATGGATTTAAGACCAGCGCTGCTGTACCCTGCACGTCTAAGGATTCGCATGTCAGATGGAGTCCTTCGTTTTTTTGATTCTCCATCGGATGCCCAGAATTATCTGGATCAATTGTCACCTTCAACATCTTAATTGCTATTTTTTTTAATTATCTCCGTTGATCGGAGGCTGTGAATTGGTTGGTTTTAACTTTTTCGTGCCCTATTTGGGCAGAAAAGTTTATTTTTTTGATTTCTTAATATGGTTGCTAAACTTTCTTTTTAACTGCGTCATTTCTTTCTTTTCCCAGGGGATTTTGGGTGGTTACTTCCTGTTTGTCATCTTACGTATTTCCTGTGTGGCCTTAAATTTTGTAGTTTTTTAAAAAATTTTATTTTGTTTTGCTTTTTATAACTAGTTTATGTTAATAATCTTATTTTTTCTTGTTGTTTTTTTGTTTATTCATGGGTTTGGGGTTTATTGTGGTTTTTTTTAATATATATTTTCTGGCTTTTGTTCTGTTGTGTGTGTATTTTAATTGAGTTACCTTTTTTTTTACTTTTTTACTGTTTTACAATTAGCTGATCTTTTTCATATTTATACCTTTTTTTTAAGGGAGCGTATACCGGAAGTCATGGGGGTAGTTTTAGTGCTTGCTTCTTTCCGGCGGGTCTGCTTTAGATTTTGCCTTGGGGTCTTGGGGCGGGGTGGTGGGAGGGGCTTCACGTTTTAGTTTTTTTCTCTTTGGGCTATATACATTATTGAAGTACTGGTTGCGTCCTTTTTCCCGGTATCTTTTGTATGTTCTGTTTCCTCTCCGGGTTCGTGGGTCGAGCCTATCGTCAATCCCCCTCGATGTGGGTTGACTTTAGGAGTTATGGAGTCTATTATTAATTTTGTCTCCTGGAATACTAACGGTCTTAATCATCCTATTAAAAGGAAAAAAGTTTTTAAAGTGTTCCGGAGACTTAAAGCACAAATTTTATTTTTACAAGAGACCCATGTACGGAGGGGGGACAGACTACGTTTTTTTAAATTCTGGAAGGGTCAACAATTTCATTCGAACTCCAATGCTAAGATTCGAGGCATCTCTATTTTTATAGATTCCTCAGTTACTTTTATACAACAGGATATTATTTCTGATCCGAATGGTAGATTTTTATTGGTTAGTGGTTTACTATTTAATAAAAAAGTAGTTTTGGTTAATGTTTATGCTCCTAATATGGATTGTCCGGAATTTTATAAATCATTGTTTAATCAGTTTCCGAATTTGAACGAGTTTTCATTGATCTGGGGCGGAGATCTTAATACCTGTTTGTCTCCAGCTTTGGATCGTTCGGCTCCTTTACGGACCTTACCTAATAAATCTGCAACTTTGATTAACTTTTTCCTTTCTGATTCTGGGTCGACGGACATTTGGCGTTTTTTGCATCCTCAGGAAAAAGATTTTTCCTTCTTTTCACATGTTCATCATTCCTATTCAAGAATTGATTATTTTTTTTATTGATTCTCGTCTTATTCCTTCAGTGATTAAATGTGATTATGATTCTATAACCATTTCGGATCATGCTCCACTTAAGCTTTCTATTAAAATTATGGCCAATATACAAAATAATAGACAACGGCGTTTTAATTCGCTGTTGCTTCAGGATTCGGACTTTGTTAACTTTATGAATGAACAGATTGAGCTTTTTTTTACAATTAATCATACAGAGGGTATCTCGGTTAACACTCTTTGGGACACTTTTAAAGCCTATATTCGTGGTCAGATTATTTCGTATTCTGCTGCTTTGAGGAAGAAACGGAAGCAGGAGGAGATGGCAATTGTGGACAAGATTAAAGAAATTGATAAGAAATATGTTATGGCTCCTTCTGAGGAGTTATACAAACAAAGAACTGAACTTCAAATGGAACACAGTTTATTAATATCGTCCTCGATTGTAAACCAATTAAAGAAAACAAGAAGTGAATTTTATGTTCACAGTGACAAAATTGGCAAGCTGCTGGCTAATCAATTGAAATCTAATTATGTTAAATCTCAAATCAATCAGATTTATGACCAAAATGATCGATTGATACTGGATCATGTGGGGATTAATCAAACCTTTTGTGATTTTTATTCTTCTTTATATCAATCAGAGTCTCCTCGAGATTCTAAATATATGAATGATTTTTTAGATAAGTTAGACTTCCCTAAGATTTCACAGGATATGTCTTCTATATTAGATACTTCCATTACTATGGATGAGATTAAGAATGTTATTTTTTCTATGAATCTGGGGAAAGCTCCTGGCCCGGATGGGTTTACCGTTGAATTTTATAAATGTTTTGCTTCTTTATTGATCCCTTGGCTCTGTAGGGTCTTTGAGGCTTCTCTGAAACTTGGTAAACTTCCTGAATCTTTTAATAGAGCGTCAATTTCTTTAATACTAAAGAAGGATAAAGACCCTGCTCAATGTGCATCTTATAGACCAATATCTTTATTAAATGTTGATTCTAAAGTTTTTTCTAAGTTATTAGCAAATAGACTAGAAAAAGTACTTCCTTCTATTATTTCGGAAGACCAAACGGGTTTTATTAAAGGTCGTTACTCTTTTTATAATATTCGTACATTGTTAAATATTGTTTATACTCCCTCACAAAATGTTCCTGAGTGTGTTATTTCTTTAGATGCCGAGAAAGCTTTTGATAGAGTAGAATGGCCCTATTTATTTAAGGTGCTTGAAATGTTTAATTTTAGCTTGAAATTTATATCCTGGATTAAACTGTTATATCATTCCCCTGTAGCCTCGGTCCGTACTAACTCTTTAAACTCACCTTTTTTTCCTCTCTTTCGAGGTACTCGACAAGGCTGTCCTCTTAGTCCCCTATTATTTGATATTGCATTAGAACCTCTTGCAATTGCTGTTCGAGAATCTTCAAATATTACTGGGATAACTCGGGGATTAAAGTCCCATAAATTATCACTCTATGCTGATGATTTACTGTTATATATTTCTAATCCTGAGAAATCCATTCCTGCTGTTTTAGAGTTATTAGCACAATTTGGTTTTTTTTCAGGTTATAAATTAAATCTTAGTAAGAGTGAACTCTTTCCGATTAATAAACATCTTCCCTTATATTATAAATTTCCATTTAAATTGATTGATAATTATTTTTCTTATCTTGGGATTAAAATTACTTGTAAATATAAAGATTTATTTAAGATTAACTTTTTATCATTAATAGACCATATTACTCAACTTTCATCTAAATGGTTTCCCTTATATTTAACTTTGATTGGTCGTATTAATGCAGTTAAGATGTTTTTTTTGCCAAAATTTTTATATGTGTTTCAGGCATTACCAATTTTTGTTCCAAAGTCTTTCTTTGATAAAGTTGACTCTAAAATTTCTTCATTTATTTGGCAGAATAAGAATCCGAGACTGGGTAAAATACATTTACAGAAAGCTAAGAGAGATGGAGGTTTAGCATTACCTAACTTTAGATTCTATTATTGGGCTATTAATATTCGACATATGAAATTTTGGTTACTTGATCAGGATATACTATCTATTCCTAAATGGGTAGCATTGGAACTACAATCTGTTCAGGGTTATACACTTGGCTCTATTTTAGGCTCCTCTCTCCCTTTTGATTCGAAACGCCTTAAGCAGGTCTCTAACCCGATAGTTAAATATGCTTTGCGCATTTGGTTTCAATTCAGAAAATTTTTTGATCTTAATCAATTCGGGTTAGCGATTCCTATTTTAGGTAACATATTTTTTCCTCCCTCTTTTACGGATCGCGCTTTTCAAACCTGGAAGACTAAGGGAATTTTACGGTTTTTGGATTTATTTTTAGATGGTTCCCTTATGTCTTTTGAACAATTATCTAATAAATATAATTTATCAAGAATACATTTTTTTAGATACTTACAAGTTAGAAATTTCCTAAGTACTATACTTTCTTCCTTTCCAATGCTTCCTCCTACATATATTTTAGATTCGATAATTAACCTCAATCCATGTCAGAAAGGTGCATCGGCTATGATTTATAATATTATTATGAAACTTAGGAAAGCTCCATTTGATAAGATTAGGGTAGATTGGGAACAGGAATTGGGGCTTACCATTTCTGTGGATGATTGGGGGCAGATTTTACAATTAGTTAATACTTCCTCTATTTGTGCTAAACATTCCCTAATTCAATTTAAAGTGGTTCATAGAGCACATATGTCCAAAGATAAGTTAGCGCGTTTTTACTCGCATATTAATCCTTTTTGTGATAGATGTTCGGGGCAGATAGCCTCTTTAACTCATATGTTTTGGTCTTGTCCTACTTTGGAAACTTTTTGGAGAGATATTTTTAATATTATTTCTAAGGTATTAAATATAGATATCTCTCCTCACCCTATTACTGCTATCTTTGGACTTCCTAAAATTTCTAGTAATCTTTCCCCTTCAGCCCGTAGAATGATCGCATTTCTTACTTTAATGGCGAAAAGGTGTATTTTACAACATTGGAAAGAGCTTAATGCTCCAACTACCTTTTTTTGGTTCTCTCAGACGATTTTATGTTTGAATCTGGAGAAAATTAGAAGCAACCTTTATGATTCTTCATTTAAATTTGAACAGATTTGGGGACCTTTTATTCGATACTTTCATTTAATGTAATACATACCCTTCTTGTTTTTTTTCACTGTTTTTAAAGGAGGTCGGGATTGAGGACGTGATTTTAAGTTTAACTCTGTTTGGTTTCAAGTTAGCCCATTGCTTTGCTTTGCTTTTAGTTAGTTGCACGGTGGGGTTTTTTTTGGGATTTTTTTTTTCTTTTTTTTTCCATTGATATATATATAAAATTTAGTATACTATTATGTTATCTTGGTTTTTTATGTTTAAATTACATTGTTTGTAGTATTTTTTTTGGTATTGATACCTTCTGGAATTCTATTATATTTTAACATTGTATTAATGTTTATATGGTTTACCTTTTTGTATACTTATTCAATAAAAAGATTTAAAAAGAAAGAAAGGACCGCAGATCAGTATCCCACGTTAAACAAAACTATGCACAGATGTTCTCCATTAAGGGCATCCACCCTAACATTCCAGATTAAGTCTTGTGGTGATCAGTAAGTGGGAAAGGGGGCAGGATTGTGAGGTCTGGAAGCTTCTAGACAACCCCTTAGGAGAACAGCATACTTGACTTGAGTAATCACACCTACTTCAGACAATCTCCCTTCTCCCATTTCCCATTGGACAGAAGATACAAAAGCCTCAAAGCACGTACCACCACACTCAAGGACAGGTTCTATCCCACTGTTATAAGAGTTCTGAAGGATTCTCCAGCACAGTAAGAAGGACCGTTTCACCTCACAATCTACTGATTATGATCTTGTATCTCATTGTCCATTGGCACTGCACTTTCTCTGTAGCTGTTATACTTTATTCCGCATTCTGTTATCGTTTTACCTTGAATCAAATCAATTTCAGCTCCAAGCTCTTTCACTCCTCAGTCCAACAATCATCTTACACTCCTGTCCCAATCCTCCCCTTCTCCACTCAGCGGCCACTTTATTAGGTGGACCTGCTCATTAATGCATCAATCATGTGGCAGCAACTCGATGCATAAAAGCGCACAGACATGGTCAAGAGGTTCAGTTAGTGTTCAGACCAAACATCAGATTGGGGAAGAAATGTGATCCAAGTAACTTTGACCTTGGAATGATTGTTGGTGCCAGACAGGGTGGTTTGAGTAGCTCAGAAACTGATGATCTCCTGGGGTTTTCACGCACAATATCTAGAGTTTACAATCCAAATCAGCGACAGTTCTATGGGCGAAAATGCCTTGTTAATGAGAGATCAGAGGAGAACGGCCAGACTGGTTCAAGCTGACAGGAAGGTGACAGTAACTTGAAAAACCATGCATTACAATAGTGGTGAACACACATCAAACCTTTAAATGGATGGCTACAGCAGCAGAAGATCACAATCATACACCCGTTGGCCACTTTATTATGTACCAGCCATCTCCCCTCTCCATTCTCAATCCTGATGCAGGGCTTCAACTCTGTACGTTGATGATCCTTTTCAGATTTAGGTTTTATTTATCACATGTACACCGACACTTGCAGTGAAATACTTTGCTTGTGATAACAACCACAAGACCTAAGGATGTGCTAGGGCACCCTGCAAGTTTTGCCACACATTTCCTTTTCCTCTATAGGATTAGGACTGGGTTTATCAATTTTGTTTTAGCAGTCAGGGGTTTGTTAGCCCTGAGCTGAATCCCTAAACCTAAAGGACTGGTGGATTGTAATAGGCTCAACTGGCCTGAGCCAAAAACTGTAGGTTATAGTAACCGACACAAAACGCTGGAGGAACTCAGCAGGTCAGACAGCATCTATGCAAGATAATAAACTGTCTATGTTTGAGACCAAGACCCTTCACCAGGACTGGAAAAGAAGGGGGCAGAAGCCAGAATAAGAAGGTGGAGGGAAGGGGAAGGAGTACAAGCTGGCAAATGACAGGTGACAGCAGGTGAGCTGGGAGATGGGTGGGTGGGGGAGCGGGGAGTTTGAAGTGAAAAGTTGGGGAAAAGGTAAAGGGCTGGAGGATAAGGAATCTGACTGAAGTGGAGAGTGGATCATGGAAAGAAAAGGAGAACCAGAGATCTTGATTAGACCGCTCAATGGTTGGAACCTCCCACTTAACCATACTGACATGGGTCGCACTACCAGGAGCTAAGCTCCAGATGGCATCACTCTGAGGATCTCAGAAACTCACAAGGCTCCCCCCCATGACAAGGTGGTGATCCTCTGAGAAGCTGACAACTGTATTCAGTGAATGACACCACAAAACAGTGGACGATACATCACTGTGACCCATCCAAAGAACAGAGTGATAGTAATGCTCACCGAATTGTTAGCTTCAGAAGGTCTTGAGCTCCCTGGGTATCCAGATGTTGGATAGTCTGAGCCCGGTCAAGGCTCTGCTGCACAAACTGGCGGGACGAGTCCTCGTTCAGTGCGTGGTTGGAGGAATCCGAGACCGACACCATTTTCCTGCCTGGCAACTGCAAATGCAAAGTACAGGGCTGGTGATACCAGAGATCCTGCAGATGCTGGAAATCGCTAGTAATACACACAAGACGCTGACGGAACCCAGCAGGTCAGGCAGCAT
Source organism: Mobula hypostoma (assembly GCF_963921235.1). Lineage (NCBI taxonomy): Eukaryota > Metazoa > Chordata > Chondrichthyes > Myliobatiformes > Myliobatidae > Mobula > Mobula hypostoma. The sequence goes on from NC_086103.1 coordinate 182,674,576, forward strand.
CGATGAGGAGGAGTAAGCAGTCGACATTTCGGGCTGAGACTCTTCATCAGGACTGGACCTGCTGAGTTCCACCAGCACTTTGCGTGTGTTACAGCACACAGGACAAACCCAACTACACTGGTCATGGAGCCCTGAGGTACAGAACACAAAAGGTAAACAACCTTTGATAATATAAAATTCTATTTCCATCTTAAAATCCATTACTTTAATTTCTTTCCCTTCACTGAGGCCCTAAACAGTTCAAGGAAATAGACTTCTGGCGTTTGTCTCCAACCTGCCTCTTATTCTCTGTCACCACCTCTGCCCTCTCTCCCACCTCAACCACTGTCTCTGGCAGCTCATTCCAAATACGGACCACCTTTTTGCATGAGAAAGCTGCCTCTGGCGTCTTGCCTCTAATCCTAAACCTGTGCCCTCTTGTATTTCCAGCGCCTCCCTGGGAATAAGACTGTGGCTTTCACCCTGTGGCTCCTCATGAACCTGCACACCTCCATGAGATCATTCCTCAATCTCCCACACTCCAACCTCACCCTGTAATTCAAGATTGTTTAACGTCAATTCCAGTACACAAACATAAAGGACAACAAAATAATTCTTCCTCTGGATCCAATGCCACACATAAAAAAACACAATAAGATAAAGAACACAATAATAAAAAAAACAATCAATATAAATACCTAAGATAGCTTACAAACATAGATTGAACGTTATGTCCATAAAGGGTCCTTAAGGTTGTTATAGCTATTAAAAACTCCCAATGGCGTGCACCTCAAGTACCCTCTGACAACCAAGTCCAGCTCCTGCCCTTCATGTGTGGCTTAGCTAGTAAGCCCGGCAGAACAATTTCTATTGACAGAGAAGGGACAAAGGTGGGTTACTGGCACCTTAAACCAGTCACTTTGGGCAAATGAGGCTCGTCAGCTGTGGTTGGCAGCTCATTTAGGAGAAGGAAAACTCTAATCTCAAACCTCTGTTGCCTTGTAGCTATAATTATTCATGGGGAAGGCTTCGGAAGTAAACCCAGAGGGGAAAAAGCTGGAGCTGGAGTCCCTAAGGCAGTCCTACATTGAGCTCAATGCTGACTGGCAACTCTTGCGACGCCGCTGGTACCAAACTGTATCAGTTTCTGCCATTCCTTTGGGTTCGTTAGATGCGTGGAGAGGGGGAGCTTGCTACATGGGCAATAGCTTGCTCTCCATATCGTACTGCCCAGGCTTGTGTATCTGGACAGATGTCCATAAAGTGATGCTAGGCACAGGAGTGTCTGTACATAAGGTGTCTGACGGGAAATTATAAAGTAGTGCTGGTGGGGGGTGTGGTAAGAACACTGTCAACTATACCGATGACATGACAGTAGTGGGGCTCTTCATCACCAATGACGATTAGGTGGCCTACAGAGCGAAGATAGGAGAGCGTGAGGCCTGGCGCCTCTGGTGCCAGGCAAATAACCTCTTCCTTAATGTCAAAAAGCCAAAAGAAATGGTTATTGACTTCAGGAGAACTCACGCCACTGACATCTCTCTTTACATTGGCGGCACAGCAGTGGAAACTACGAACAGTTTCAAACTCCTGGGAGTGCACATCTCAACCTCTCATGGTCCCAGAACACATCCTACACAGTTAAGAAAGCTCACTGATGCTTCTACTATCTGAAGAGGCAGAAGAGAACTAGACTATACACATCAACACTCATGTCCTTCTGAATACATGCAGCAGAGAGCATCCTAACAAGCTGCATCACTGCACTGCAGCAGTCAAGAAGGCCCTACAATGGGTCGTATAAACTGCTCAATGCCATCAGCTCCACCAGCCTACCTGCCAACAATGTCACATATATAGGAAGGTGCTAGTAAAGGGACAGCAACATCATGAAGGATCCCACCCACCCTGCTCATGGACTGTTTGTCCCACCCCCATCAGGGAGGAGACTATATAGCATCCACACCAGGACCACCAGACTCAAAAATAGTTACTTTCCCCAAGCAGTAAGGCTGATCAACACCTCCACCCACTAACCTACAACTTGTGTCCCACAGTCCAGGTAACATCCTAGTACACCTTTTCCGCAGCCTTTCTAAATCACTAACATCTTTCTTATAACAAGGTGATCAGAACTGTACACAGTACTCCAAGCTTGACCTCACTAATGTCTCACATAACTGCAATACAAATTCCCAACTCCTGCACTCGATGCCCTGATTGATGAAGGCCAGCGTGCTTCAGCGCCTTATCTACACGTGATGCTGTTTTCAGCCAACTCTGTCCTAGCACTCCCAGGCACATCTGTGTCTTGTTTTTTGAAACATTTCCCCAGTCTCAGTCTGTTTGTCAGTCTTCGTTTGTGTGTGTGTGGTTTTTCATTGATTTTATGGTATCTCTTTGTTCTTTTATTTTGCAAGAAAATTAACCTCAGTATATGGTGACATACTTTGATGATAAATTTACTTTGAAACTTGGACCTTGATGTCTTCTTTAAAACAGAGGCGAGGAGAGATATCTACACCCAGAGGGTGGGGAGTCTATGGAATTCACTGCCACAGAGGGCTGTGGAGGCCAAGTCATCAAGGATATTTAAAGCAGAGGTTGATAGATCCTTGATTTGTCAGGACTTCAAAGGTTACAGGGAGAAAGCAGGACAAGAGAGCTTGGTTGAGACGGATAATAAATCAGCCACGATAGGAACGTGTAGCAGCCTTGATGGGCAAATTATCTAATTCTGCTCCTATATCTTAGGTCTTGTACTTCGAATGGTCCCTGGATTCAAGTCGTAAAACTCGCTCCCCCGTAGCATCAGAAAGACTCACCATAGCTTCACAAGGTCAAAAAGAGACAAGCGATAAATGCTGGCCACCTCCATGATTCTCACATTGACCACTGAGCACATCCACATGGAGTGCGGTTGCAGGAGAGCAACCACCATCTTCAGGGACCCCACCATCCAAGCCATGGTCTCTTCTCGCTGCTGCCATCAGGAAGGAGGTATAGGAGGCCTCAGGACCCACACCCCACAACTTGAACCAGATTTCACCCACCTCAACACTGAACTGATTCCACAACCTACGGACTCACCTTCAAGGATTCTTCATCTCAGGTTCTTGATATTTATTACTTATTTATTTATTATTATTATGGTTTTTTTTTCTTTTTGTAAATGAACAGCTTGTTGTCCTTTGCGCACTGGTTGCTTGCCCGTCTTGTGTGCAGTTTTTTGTTGATTCTATTGGCATTTGTTAGTACTTACTGTGAAAGCCCACAAGAAAATTAATCTCAGTATATGTACATAGTGACATATACTTTGATAATAAATTTACTTTGAAATGTTCGAACTTTGAAGGCCAACATAATCAAAGAGCCCACCCACTCTGGACTTCTTTTTGCCTCCTCCTGATTTCCCACTTAGGAGTACCCTTATGCCTATGGAAAAAATTGTAGAGAGTTTTGGTCACAGTTCAGCCTCCCCTCCCTGGGCACTGTCTACACTTCTCGTTGCCCCAGTAAATCACTTAGCGTAATCAAAGACCCCACCCCATTCCAGACATCCTCTCTTCTCCCCTCTCCCAAGGGGCTGAAGATATAAAAGTCTAAAAGCATGTACCAGCTGGCTCAAGGACAGCTTCTATCTCAGTTTTCACTTTTCAACAATGTCTTGTATAATAAAATGGACTCTTGACATCACAATCTACCTCATTATTATCCTGCAATAGACAATAGGTGCAGGAGTAGGCCATTCGGCCCTATGAGCCAGCATCGCCATTCACTGTGATCATGGCTGATCATCCACAATCAGTATCCAGTTCCTGCCTTATCCCCATAACCTTTGATTCCGCTATCTTTAAGAGCTCTATCCATCTCTTTTTTGAAAGCATCCAGAGACTTGGCCTCCACAGCCTTCTGGGGCAGAGCATTTCATATATCCACCACTCTCTGGGTGAAAAAGTTTTTCCTCAACTCCGTTCTAAATGGCCTACCCCTAATTCTTAAACTGTGGCCTCTGGTTCTGGACTCACCCATCAGCGGGAACATGCTTCCTGCCTCCAGCGTGTCCAATCCCTTAATAATCTTATATGTTTCAATAAGATCCCCTCTCAGCCTTCTAAATTCCAGAGTATACAAGCCCAGTCGCTCCAATCTTTCGACATATGACAGTCCCGCCATCCCAGGAATTAACCTTGTGAACCTACGCTGCACTCCCTCAATAGCAAGAATGTCCTTCCTCAAATTTGGAGACCAAAATTGCACACAGTACTCCAGGTGTGGTCTCACCAGGGCCCAGTACAGCTGCAGAAGGACCTCTTTGCTCCTTACTGTTTTCCTGAACTGCGCTCTTTATAACTGTAACACTTAATTCTGCATTCTGTTATTATTTTACCTTGTTCTACCTCAATGCACTGTGTAATGATCTGGACAGTCTGCAAGACAAGTTTTCTCTGTACCTCAGTATATGTCACAACAATGCAATGTGTGAGGCAACAGGAAGCTGGGATTTAGCTCAGTGGGAGAGCACAGGCTTCGCATGTACGAAATCCCAGGTTCAATCCCCGGCATCTCCACATCAGTGAGTGTATCTGTCTTACACGATAGTGTAATACTATTACAGCGCCAGAGACCTAGTTCAATTCCCACTGCTGTGTGTAAGGAGTTTCTACTTCTCCCTGTGACCACGTGGGTTTTCTCCTCCTCCACATTCCCAAGATGTATGGGTTAGTACGTCATTAGTCAATGGATATAATTGGGCGGCTCATTGCATCAGAAGGACCTATTAAAGTACTGTCTCTGAATAGAAGAAAGCAAACAAACAAATTCCAGTTCTTTACTGAAAGGAACAAATCGAACTTGCCATGATTTGCAGGTGCTGCAGATTCCTCTTACCTGGAGCGGAGGCACCAAATCAGACAGGCTGTCACGTAGGTAGGCATAGTGACGGAACGTGTGGTCTGAGAAGAGTGCAGACATTGTGGGGCAGGTCTTGGCTGCATTGAACACCAAAACTAGCACTGCAATGTCTAGTGCAATCAGGAGTTAAGGAACACTCACAGACCATCTTTAACCGTGTACACACACTCAGGAAGTAACCAGTACAATGGAGATTTACCAGGATGCTGACTGGATTGGAGAGCCTGTCGAACTTCTCAATTCATTCCCACTCTCTGATCCATCCATATTCTCCCTTACTTGGCTTCACCTATCACCTGCCAGCTTAGAACAGAGATGAGGAGGAATTTCTTTAGCCAGAGGGTGGTGAATCTGTTGAATTCATTCCCACAGATGGCTGTGGACACCAAGTCATTGGGTACATTTAAAACAGAGGTTGGTAGGTTCTTAATCAGTAAGAGCGTCAAAGATTGCAGGGAGAAGGCAGGAGAATGGGGTTGACAGGGATAATAAATCAGCCATGGTGGAATGGTGGAGCAGATTTGATGGGGCAAATGACCAAATTCTGCTCCTATATCTTACTGTCCTGTACTCCTTGCCCTCCTCCCACCTTCTTATTCTTCCTTCTTCCCCCCCCCCTTCGTATCCAGCCCTGATGAAGGGTGTTGGCTTGAAATGTTGACTGTTTGTGCCTCACCAATAGATGCTGACTGACCCGCTGAGTTCCTCCAGCATTTTGTGGTTCATCTGAGTAAACAGCGGCCGACACCATTTATTTTTCTGGAATATTATCCCACTTGACGTTAGCAGCACTCATTGCACAGTAATGAAGAGTGAAGGCATTAACCAGTAATAGCACCATGATAGCACAGTGCCTTGTGCGACTCTATTAAAGCTCAGGGTGTTACGGAGTTCAAAGTTGAATTCTGATGTCCCCCAAAAAAGAGTTCTTTCCTAGTGTGCATGGGTTTTCTCCAGGTGCTCTGATTCCCTCCCACAGTCCAAAGATGCACCAGTTAATAAGTTACCTAGCCTAATCACAGGACAATTTACGGTGACCAGTTAATAAGTTAACTGACCATTGTAAGTTGTCCTGTGGTTAGGCTAGGTTGTTAAATTGGCGGGTTGCTGGAAGGGCACGCTCTGGGCTGCGTCTCTAAATAAAAATAAAGATACAAGCCGGGTCGTCCATGTCCGGTTCTGGGGTGTCGAAGTACGGGTGTGTACTCAGCAGTTCAGGAACGAGAGGCAAAACCAGGGTGGGATGCCTGCTGCCCAGATACTTGAGGCATCTGGGGAAGAGAGAAAATTCAGTCCAGATCATTAGAGGTTACAATCAAGTCCAGTGCAGAGGTACTGCCAAGGCAGTGTAGTATCCAGACAATCAAACAGCCCAGGACAGGACATTATTATAAACCACTTTTTATAATGTTGTTTGCATTGTAAATACATCTTGGTATTTATACACATTTTGGTCCAAACCCATACTTTAACCTCTAACTTTATTTTTTGTATAATTTTCTATTATAATTGTCCAATGTTATTTTTTGTTGCATGTCACACCCTGACCAACACACCACAGCTAATTCCCAACCTGTGTAAATGTACCTGGTGAATAAAGCTGATCCTAGATAGCATTCAGATGAAGGATTGTCTTTATTTGTCCCACGTACATCACAACATAGAGTGAAATGTGTTGTTTGTGTCAATCACCATCACAGTCTGAGGATGTGCTGGGGGCAGCCCGCAAGTGTTGCCACCCCACTGGTGCCAACATCGCAGGCCCACAACTCACTAACTTAACCCAAGTGTCTTTGGACTTTGGGAGGAAATTGGAGCACCCAGAGGAAACTCAAATCTGCCAAGAAGGCCCACCAGCGCCTTTACTTCCTGAGAAAGCTAAAGAAATTTGGCCTGTCCCCTAAAACACTCACTAACCTTTACAGATGCACCGTAGAAATCATTCTTCTAGAGTGCATCACAACCTGGTATGGAAGTTGTCCTGTCCAAGACTGAAAGAAGCTGCAGAAGATCGTGAACATGGCACAGCACATCACACAAACCAATCTTCCGCCCTTGGACTCACTTTACACCGCACGCTGTTGGAGCAGTGCTGCCAGGATAATCAAGGACACGACCCACCCAGCCAACACACTTTTCGTCTCTCTTCCCACCGGGAGAAGGTTCAGGAGCTTGAAGACTCATACGGCCAGATTAGGGAACAGCTTCTTTCCAACTGTGATAAGACTGCTGAACGGATCCTGACCCGGATCTGGGCCGTATCCTCCAAATATCCGGACCTGCCTCTCAGCTTTTTTGCACTACCTTACTTTCCCTTTTCTATTTTCTATTTATGATTTATAATTTAAATTTTTAATATTTACTAGCGATTTGTACTCCAGGGAGCACAAAGCGCAGAATCAAATATCGCTGTGATGATTGTACGCTCTAGTATCAATTGTTTGGCAACAATGAAGTAAAGTAAGGTAAAGTGGTTCACAGGGAGAACGCACAAATTCCTTAAAGACAATGGTGGGAACTGAACTCTGACTGGTGATTGCTCCGCACTGAACCTAGGGTCAGGGGACGGCCTCTCTGTGGACTTCAGTTCAGAACACCATTTCCTTGTAGTTATTGTTTGCATGATTTCTTTTTCCTCTCTGCACATTGGGTGATTGACAGTCTTTTTTAAAATGGATTTCCTTGTTTTGTAGCTGCCTGTTAGGAGGCGAATCTCAAGGTCGTATAATGTATACATTCTTTGATAATAAATGTACTCTGGACTTTGTAAAGTGCTACACTAACCACCACACCACTGTGCCACTCAGCATCCTGCAACAGCTTTGTAAAATACCCAACCAATCCCCGTCGCTCTTCACCTCAACCACAACTCCAAGTGTTCCAATTATTCGCAGTGACAAATGCAAGCACACCCAAGCCCCTGCTCTGGGCCCTCTGGGGAAATTAAAAAAGGCCCAATGTTTACCCACTGGTGGCTGCGCAAAGATAAAGATGACCGACTTTAATCGTCACATGTACATCAAAAACAAACGAGCAAGGATTGTGCCAATGGGTCCTGATGCAGGGCCTCTGCCCAAAACGTTGACTCTTTATTCCTTTCCACAGATGTTGCCTGTCCTGCTGAGTTTCTTCAGCATTTTGTGTGTGTGTCACTCTAATATAAATCTAATATTTTTGTCTAGCTGTTCATGACAAAATAACCCCGTTTCCCATCCTAGGAATTAGCCTGGAAAGAGATTCACTGGGCTGCTTCCAGTACCTGTGTAGCCTTCCTTAAATCAGGTGATCAAAACTATTTACAGTAACCCAGGTGTGGCCTCATTCATGCTCAGTACAGGGAAGTCAATGAGGGTATTATTGTCCTCGGCCTGCCACAGAATTGTACCAGTCTTTTGTGTTGTAAGGAGCTATCAGGTGTCTCTGAAACTCCTGTAAGCTATTTTCCACACCTTCCAACAATTTGAAATGACCACAGATCAAGCGCCACCTAAAGGGCATAACAGATACTAACACCCTGGAGTGCAATAGAACAAAGGGATCTGGAAATACAGATCCTTATTTTCTTGAAAGTGGCGTCACAAATAGACAGGATTGTAAAGAGAGCTTTTGGCAAACCCGAGTACAGGAGTTGGGACGTTATGTTGAAGTTGAGTAAGGCGTTGCTGAGGCCAAATTTGGATATAGTTCTGGTTTCTTCCACTGAGGTTGGGGGAGACTAGAACTAGAGATCATGGGTTAAAGGTGAAAGGTGAAATGCTGAGGGGAAACTTCTTCGCACAGAGGGAGGGGAGAGTGTGGAAGGAGCTGCTAGCAGAAATGGTGGATGTGGGTTTAATTGTAACATTTAAGAGAAGTTTGGCTAAGTACATGGATGGAAGTGGTATGGAGGACTATGGTCCAGGTGTAGGTTGATGGGACTAAGCAGAATGACAGTCCAGCACAGACTAGACGGAACCTGTTTCTGTACTGTAGTACTCTATGGCACCCTGCAAGAGTTGGGGGTGTCATGCTACCGATTTACAAAATGTTGATGAGACCACATGGTGCTGCACATAGTGCGCTGTTCTGGCCATGGTACTCCAGGACAAGTGCAAGTAAGCTAGGGAGGCTACAGAAAAAAATTCTATAAGGATATTGTTGGGACTGGAGGGTTTGAGTTACAAGGAGAAACTGGACAGGCTGGGTCTGTTTCCCTGGAGGCTGGAGGCCGACAGTTGACCAAAAAGATGCCCTTATAAAATTATGAAGGGCACAGATAGGGTAAGATTGGTTCATGAGAATGATCCTGGGAAATACAGGGTTAACATATGAGGAGTGTTTGATGGCTCTGGGCCTGTACTCACTGGTTTGGAAGAATGGGGGGCGGGGGGGGGAGGAATCTCACTGAAAACTATTGAATATTACAGAGTGGATGTGGAGAGGATGTTTCCTGTAGTGGGGGAGTCAAGGACCAGAGGGCACAGTATCAGAACAGAACAGACATGAGGAGGAATTCCGACATCAAAGGGTGGTGAATCTGTGGAATTCATTAACCTAGACAGCTGTGGAGGCCAAGACATTGGGTATATTTAAAGCAAAGGTTGATAGGATCTTGGTTAGTCAGAGTGTCAAATATTATGGGGAGAAGGCAGGAGAATAGGGTTGAGAGGAATAATAAATCAACCACGGTGAAATGGCGGAGTGGTCTTGATGGACCGAATGGCATACTTGTGCTCTTATGTCTTGTAGTTGCAGTTTATTCCCCAGCGCAGCGGATTCTAAAACTAGAGAGCATGGGTTTAAGCTGAAAGGGGAAAGATGTAAAGGGAGACTGAGGGGCAAGATATCCACACAGAGGGCAGGGGGAGGGGATTTGGAACGAGCTGCCAGGGGAAGTGGTAGAGGCAGATTAAAAAAAAAATGTTTAAAAGCCATTAGAACAGGTACATGGATAGGAAAGGTTTAGAACAGGGGTTCCCAACCTTGTTTCTGCCGTGGAGGCTTACCATTAACCGAGGGGTCTGTGAACCCCAGGTTGAAAACCCCTGGTTTCGAGGAATATGGGCCAATCATGGAGTCTGCGGCCATGGTCCCTGGAGGCAGCCTGTCCTATGGTCTGTGTATGTGGGTCAGGGGAGGGTGGGAAACGAGGTTGTTTTGTTCTTGTTCCTTGCTGTATGCGGGCTGTGTGCTCTGCTGAACATGTCTGGCATGCTCTACTGGCGTCAGAATGTGCGGCAACATCTGCAGGCCGGCCTCAGCACATCCTGAGATTGTGTTGGCTATTAACACAAACAATGTGCTTCACTGTATGTGTCAATTCATGTGACAGACAAAGCTAAAGTTACCTACAAGCAGGCAATGAGACGATTGAACTCCCTGCCGCCACCAATGTCTCTCTACGAGTGAAGCACCAGTAGCGTTATACGGTTTACTTTTTAACTTGTGTTATAAATACACTTTATGCTAAATGTCAAGTCATCTGGAATATATCCCCAGCATCGAGGACACCTTCAAAAGGCAATGCCTCGAAAAGGCAGCATCTACCTTTAAGGACCCCGATCACCCAGGACATGCTCTCTTCTCATTGCTACCGCCAGGTACAAGAGCCTGAAGACACACACTGAAGGATTCAGGAACAGCTTTTACCCCTCCAGATTTATGAATGGACAACAAACCCATGTACACTACCTATTTTTTGCTCTCTTTTTGCACTATTTAATTTTATTTTACATATTTCTTATTCTAATTTATAGATTGTTTATTACTATGTCCCGCAATGCAAATTTCACAACATACGCCAGTGATATCAAATCTGATTCTGATTTAGTTGTGGCAACATGTATGTGTTGTGCGCATGTTATATGTACCGTGTTGGCCCGGAGGAGCGTTGTTTCGTTTGGTGGTGTACATCTGTACAGTTAAATGACAATAAACCTGCAGGTGAAACTATTGGTGTGGGATTACACTTCCCTCTCCCCAAACAGCCCAGTCCATCATGGGCAAAGCCCTCCCTATTACTGAGCGCTGTTGCAGGAAAGCAGCATCCACCACCAGGACCTCCCACAACCCAAGACATGCTGCGTTCACCAGCACTTTTTGTGCTTGTTACATACTTTCTTCTTGCTGCTACCCTCAGGAGGTTCAGGAGCCTCAGGATTCACACCACCAGGTTGAAACGGTTATTACCCCTCAACTATCAGGCTCTTGAACCAAAGGGAATAACTTCACTTAATTTCACTAGACCCATCATTGAAATGTTCCCACAACCAATAGACTCACTTTCAAGGAATCTTCATCTCATGTTCTCAATATTTATTGTTTGTATATTATTTCTTTTTGTATTTGCACTGCTTGTTGCCTTTTGCACTCTGGTTGAACGCCCAAGTTGATGCGTCTTGCAGGGATTCTGTTATGGTTATTATTCCATAGATTTATTGAGTATGCCCACAAGAAAATGAATCTCAGGGTTGTATATGGTGACATGTATGTATCTTGGTAATAAATATGCTTTGAAGTTTGTTAAACCATAAAAAGGGACTCACTTCCAGATTGAGTTCCGATCGGTTGGATACTTAGCCAGATTTTTCAGTAGTTCCACCAGAGCCAGGTGAATACCGTCCTTTGTGGACACATTTGTGTAGCACAGCAACTCGTGTAAAGCTTCCCGGATGTCACGCGAAGAGTCCTGTGAGACAAAAGGGAGGAACCTTTACCTGGACAAACTACCTCCCTGTTGCTTCAGACAGAATTGTTTTGCTTACGAAAGGATGTGGTGCTGAGGCTTTAGTTGGCATTGTCTGGATCGTACATGTAGTATGGTGAGCAGGTTTGAGCCCTTACCTAGGAAAGGATGTGCTGGCGTTGGAGAAGGTCCACAGGAGGTTCACTGAAATGACCCTGGGAACTACAGGGTTAAGATATGAGTCGCGTTTGATGACTCTGGGCCTGTAGTTGCTGGAGTTGAGAATGAGAGGGGATCTTGTTGAAATCTATCAAACATTGAAAAGCTTAGATAGAGTGGATGTGGAGAGGCGATGTCTAGGACTAGAGGACACAGCCTTAGAATAGAGAGACGTCTATTTAGAATGGAGCTGAGGAGGAATTTCTTTAGCTAGAGGGTAGCGAATCTGTGGAATTCATTGCCACAGACGACTGTGGAGGCCAAGTCACTGGATGTATTTAAAGCGGAGATTGATAGGTTCTTAATTAGTATGGGTTTCTAAGATTATGGAGAGAAGACAGGAGAATGGAGTTGAGAGGGATAATAACTCAGCCATGATGGATTAGCAGACAACCCCAATGGGCCAAATAGCCTAATTCTGCTCCTATATCTTATGGCCTATCCCCAAGTCCCTGAGTGTATTTAGCTGAGTAGTCAAGCAAAGTTATTATTGTGGGTGAAAGGAGATTGCAAACACCGGAAAATGGGGCAACAAACAATCTGCTGGAGGAACTCGGTGGGTCGAGCAGCATCTGTGGCCGGGGGGGGGGAGGGGAGAGACACTGTCGACATTGCAGGTCTGCAGGACTGAATGGAGAGGGGAGATGGCTGGTGTAAACAGGAAAGGGGGAGGGGAATCAAGGGCCTGTAAGTATTCGGTGGATTGAGCAATGATGAAGGATGACAGTCAGATTGAACCAGATCGGGAAGGGAGAGGCTGGAGCTGAGAAACAGAAGCAGGCGGAGGCAGATATTTAAAAAAAGACGACAGATTCTGATGCAAGGACAGCAAAAACATGAGGAACACCCCCACCATCTTGACTTGTCATATAACAACAGAACATTGACAGGATGCAGAGCTGGGCTGAGAAGTGGCAGATGGAGTTCAACCCAGATAAGTGTGAAGTGATTCACTTGGGTAGGTCAAACTTGAAGGCTGAATACAGGGTTAACAGCAGGATTCTTACCAGTGTGGAGGAACAGAGGGATCTTGGGGTCCACGTCCATATATTCCTCGGAGTTGCCATATAGGTTGATAGGTTGCTTGAGAAGGTGTATGTTTTGTTCACCATTAGTCAGGGGATTGAGTTCAAGAGCCACGAGGTAATGTTGCTGATCTATAAAACCCTGGTTAGACCACACTTGGAATACTGTGCTCAGTTCTGTTTGCATCATTACAGGAAGGGTGTGGAAGCTTTAGAGAGGGTGCAGAGGAGATTTACCAGGATGCTGCCTGGATTAGAGAGCATATCTTATGAGGATCGGTTCCCTTTGGAGTGAAGACGGATGAGCTCACTTCACAGAGGTGCACAGGATCATAGATAGTCAGGGACTTTTCCCAGGGCAGAGGTGGCTCATACAGGGGGGGCACAATTTTAAGGTGATTGTAGGAAAGTGGGGGGCGGGGGTGTCACAGGTAGATTTTTATTTTTACAGTGAGTGTGGTGGGTGTGTGGAACACTCTGCCTGGGGTGGTGATCGAGGCAGATACATCAGGGACATTTAAGAAACTCTTAGTTAGATACACGGATGATAGAAAAATGAAGAGCTATGTGGGAGGGAACGGTTAGATTGATTTGGAGCAGATTAAAAGGTTGGTAGAACATCATGGGCCAAAGGGCCTGTACTGCGCTAAACTGTTCTATGCCATTTAGGAATGGACAACTCAATCAATTTTTCCATTATTGGAGAGGGAGGACAGGGTCGGGTGGGGGAAACCTCAAATATTCAATTGGTTTATCACCCCAGGGAGCCACATCTACTGAATGAATTGTCTGTGAATGCAAACCTTTCACACTGCTTTATTCTGGTACAGTACGTATGTTTTTACCGTGATCAAATTCTAAATTGATAAAAAAAAACTTAAATCCTGAAGAGCCCACACCCACTTCAAAAAGAAATTTTCGCAAGTCAGATTGAATGAGACAACGAAAGGGCAGAAGCAACAATAGAAACAACACACACAAAATTAATTTCTGGAAATCCACCCCCCCCCCATCTCCTTCACCATTTCCATTACCATTTCCCTCTCTCTCCTTATCTGCTTACCTGCCCATCACCTCCCTCTGGTACTCCTCCCTCTTCCCTTTCTTCCGAGGCCTTCTGTCCTCTCTTATCAGATTCCCCCTTCTCCAGTCCTTTATCTTTTTCACCTATCGACTTCGCCCCTCTTCCCTTCTCCCAGTTTCACCTATCGCCTTGTATTTCTTCCTCCCCTCTTCCCACCTTCTTACTCTGACCTCATCTCCTACCTGATGAAGGGTCTCAGCTTCAAACATTAACTGTTTACTCTTTTCCATGGATGCTGCCTGGCCTGCAGAGTTCCTCCAGCACTTTGTGTGTGTTGCTTAGATTTCCAGCATCTGCAGATTAGCAACAATAGAAGCTCACCTCCAGCACAGCCAGCACTGTATCCAGTTGGTCCTCGCGCAGGCGGATGTGGACAGAAATCTTGCGCAGAGCGTGAATCGAACCCAGCCTCACCTCCTCGATTTCGTCATTGAACATGTCCACCAAGAAGTCAAGGCACTTTTCTGCAAAGGATGCAGAGGCCTGAGCCAGCATGCAGAGGGACTCCACCGCTGCGTTACGGACCTCTGCAGTTCAAGGAGAAACATCATTTACCTTCTGGTGAAGTGTAGCTCTGCAATCAAGATAAAACCGGCTACGAGCAACACCTGTAACTCACTGGGTCGGTGTCTAAAGGTTCCAAGCTGAACTCAACTGCAGAGATCTTTCATAGATTCATACAACACGGAAACAGGTCCTTTGGCCCATATAGCCCATGCTGACCTATTCTTCTAACTAGTCCATTTACCTGCACCTGGACTGTATCTCACCAAACCTCTCTCATTCATGTACTTATCCAAATTTCTCTTAGATGTTACCTTGCTCTTCGACTGTTTGTCCCACCCCCATCAGGGAGGATGCTATGTAGCATCCACGCCAGTACCAGAGAGACTCAAAAACAGTTACTTTCCTTAAGCAGCAAGGCTGATCAACATGTCCACCCACTAACCCAACCCTCAACACCTCAACCACCACTACTTTATCATTTCCTGTCAGAGTCACCTTGTGTACGATCACTACTGTGACTAGTGTCACTTTATGGACATACAATCTATATACAAGCTGCCAATATGTCAGGGAAAGTGGTTCTGAATTACTCCTGAAGACATACCAAGTGAATGATTAGGCTAGTTTCAGTGAAATTATTCAAGGATAGATGTTAACTGGATTATGGCAACAACCTTATTTTCATACCTGACCAAGTGATGAAACCTCTAACAATGCAACAGGAACTAGATAGTACTCAGATCTGCAGCTGGATCTTCAACTTCCTCACAGACAGGACCCAGGCTGTAAAAATAGGGGACAAGCTCTCCTCTACAATCACTCTGAGCACCGGTGCCCCACAAGGCTGTGTACTCAGCCCCCTGCTGTACTCACTGTACACCCATGATAGTGTAGCCAAGTTTCCATCAAACTCAATATATAAGTTTGCTGATGACACAACAATTGTAGGCCGTATCTCGGGTAATGATGAGTTTGAGTACAGAGAGGAAATTAAGAACCTGGTGGCATGGTGCGAAGACAATAACCTATTCCTCAACGTCAGCAAGACAAAGGAATTGGTTGTTGACTTCAGAAGGAATAGTGGACTGCACGACCCAATTTACATCGGTGGTGCGCAAGTGGAACAGGTCAAAAGCTTTAAGTTCCTCGGGGTCAATATCACAAATGACCTGACTTGGTCCAACCAAGCAGAGTTCACTGCCAAGAAGGCCCAGCAGCGCCTTTACTTCCTGAGAAAACTAAAGAAATTTGGCCTGTCCCCTAAAACCCTCACTAATTTTTATAGATGCACCGCAGAAAGCATCACAACCTGGTATGGAAGTTGTCCTATCCAAGACCAAAAGAAGCTGCAGAAGATCGTGAACACGGCGCAGCACATCACACAAACCAATCTTCCGTCCTTGGACTGACTTTACACCGCACGCTGTCAGAGCAGTGCTGCCAGGATAATCAAGGATATGACCCACCCAGCCAACACACTTTTCGTCCCTCTTCCCTCCAGGAGAAGGTTCAGGAGCTTGAAGACTCATACGGCCAGATTTGGGAACAGCTTCTTTCCAACTGTGATAAGACTGCTGAACGGATCCTGACCCGGATCTGGGCCGTACCCTCCAAATATCCGGACCTGCCTCTCGGTTTTTTTGCACTACCTTACTTCCCATTTTTCTATTTTCTATTTATGATTTATAATTTAAATTTTTAATATTTACTAATTTTAACTATTTTTAATATTGAATATTTGTAATCCAGGGAGTGTGAAGCGCAGACTCAAATATCGCTGTGATGATTGTACGTTCTAGTACCAATTGTGTAAACTATGACTGTAAATAGGTTTATTACTGCATGATGTACTAAGGTTCAGTGAGAAATTTGTCTGTTCACAGAGATCAACTCACTACAACAGTTAGTTATACTGGTACAAGGTAAAACAATAACAGAGTCCAGAATAAAGTGTAACACAGAGAGAACGTGAGAGCAGGCAGGCAGTAAGGTGCACGACCATAATAAAGTAGATTGTGAGGTCAATAGGAGGAGAAGATGGCGGCACAACGGCAGAGCGCGCGTGGCCACTTCGGTGATGATGTCTGTTATCTGTCAAGTAGGGGACCGTGCACAATTCTGATTTGATGGAGACAGACGTGAGAGTACGGAGGAACATCTGGAAAACTTCTGAAATGCTGGCTTTGCTGCCGCTGCTACTGTGTGGTAACTGGAATCTCTGGAGCAGAAGGCCCCGAAATCCTCGGCTTTGCGTGTTTCCGCGGCCGGGGAGAGGTCGAAGGCGCTCGGCAGAGGTTGGCGCTCGGGAGGCTGTATCGGAGGGGCTGGTCGGAAGCTCGAAGTTTTCTGACGGATGGACTCAGTGTCGGCTGTGGTCGGCTGCTTCCAAGGCATCAGCAAGTTGACGGTGCCTGGAGGTTTATGGCAGGGAGTTTCTCCCTTTTGCCGCCTGCTATCGGGGACTTTTGAGACTTTATTTACCATGCCCATGGTTTGTTCTTCATCAAATTATGGTATTGCTTTGCATTGCTGTAACTATATGTTATAATTATGTGGTTCTGTCAGTGTTAGTCTTTGGTTTGTCCCGTTTTCTGTGATATCACTCCGGAGTAACATTGTATCATTTCTTAATGCATGTATGCATTTCTAAATGACAATAAAAGAGGACTGAGTGTCCTCATAATCTAATCTAAAAGCTGTCTTTAAACTTGTTGGTTCATGGTTTCAGGCTTTTGTATCTTTTGCCTGATGGGGGAGGGTGGGGGGTGGTGGTGGAAAGAGATATCGTCTGGGGCATTCATTGATTCAGCCTTTCATTGGTTCTGTTATGGTTATTATTCTATAGATTTACTGAGTATACTGAAAAAAAAGAGAATCTCAGGGTTGTAAATGGTGACATATACGTACTTTGATAATTAATTTACTTTGAACATATATCACACACAGCACATAAAACATTACCACAAATAAGTTAATACAATATAATTCAAAATGCCTGTCGTGCACAGTACAGGTAAACAGTAAACAGCTCACTGTCCTAGTGATGAGACCTCGGTGGTGGCATAGTATTCATTAGTCTCACAGCCTGAGGGAAGAAGCTGTTACTCAGTCTGGCAGTCCTAGTCCTGGTGCTCCTGTGCCTCCTTCCTGATGATAGTGGGTCAAAGAGATGGTGGGATGGGTGGCAGGGATCCTCAACAATGATTTGGGCCCTTCGTGTACAATGCTCCCATAAAGTGTCACAAATGGGGGGAGTGAGATCCTGGTGATCCTCCTGGAGGGAGATCCGAGCTATCTCAAAGGGGATATGTCAAATTTCTTTAGGTATCTAAATCGCAAAAAAATCCACTAAACCCACCACGATCAGCCCCACTTACCGTACATTTCATCCTCCAGCCCATGAACGAATGCTCCGCAAGCACCTGAGTTTATCAGGTTGACTGTGTAGGTGTCCACTGCTTCCTTCGGAGCGTCGTCACCCCACTTCCGTCCGCTGGAAAACTCGCCAGATGTGTACAGCTCCTTCGCCCGCTCGTGGGCACTGCGCTTTCTCTACAGAGTGGGTGGGGGAGGTTGTGGAGAACCAGGAGGATGAAAACATTAGGAGAAAGCATGGGGCTATTTGGCCCATCTGCCTCTGTGCTGGTCAATATCTGTATACTAGCCAATTTCTGTACAGAAATGGTATTTGAACAATGTGGTGTCAGTGGCCAGGCTGTTCTCCTGGTGCACAACTAAATAAAATGTGATTATAGCACAAGACCATAAGACATAGGAGCAGAATTAGGCTGTTTGACCCATCAAGCCTGCTCTGCCATTTCATCATGGCTGAATCAATTTCCCTCTCAGCCCCAATCTCTTGTCTTCTCCCTGTATCCCTTTATGACCTAACCAATGAAGAACCTATCAACCTTTGCCTTAAATATACATAAAGACTTGGCCTCAGCAGCTGCCTGTAGCAAAGAATTCCATAGATTCACCATTCTCTGGCTAAAGAAATTCCTCTTCATCTCCATTCTGAAAGGACTCCTATCTATTCTGAGACTGTGTCTTCTGGTCTTAGACTCTGCCATCATAGGAAACATCCTCTCCACATCCACTCTATCAAGGCTTTTCACCATTCGATAGTTTTCGATGAGGTTGCCCCTCATTCTTCTGAATTCTAGTGAGTAAAAGCCCAGAGCCATCAAATGCTTTTCATATGACAAGCCATTCAATCCTGCAATCATTTTTATGAGCCTCCTTTGAACCCTCTTCAGTTTCAGCACACCCTTTCTAAGGGGCCCGAATCTGCTCACAGTACTCCAAGTGAAGCCTCACCAGTGCTTTATAAAGTCTCAACATTACCTTGCTTTTATACTCTAGTTCTCTTGAATTGAATGCTTGCATTGCATTTGCCTTCCTCACTACAGACTCAACCTGCAAACTAACCTTTAGGGAATTCTGCCCAAGGACTTCTGTCCCTTTGCATCTCAGTTTTTTTGTATTGTCTTGCCATTTAGAAAATAGTCAACCCTTTCATTCCTTCTACCAAAGTGCAAGACCATACACTTCCCAACACTGCATTCTATCTGCCACTTCTTTGCCCGTTCTCCTAATCTTCCTCTGTAGTCTCTCTACTTCCTCAAAATTACCTGCCCCTCCACCTATCTTCATATTGTCTGCAAACTTTGCAAGAAAACACTCAATTCAATCATCCAAATCATTGACACTCAATGTAGAAAGAATTGGTCCCAGCACAGACCCCTGTGGAACACCGGCAGCCAGAATAGCTGATCTTCTAGTGGGCTGAACCATGAGCTGCTCTAAAAAGTCATCTCACAGGCACTCTAGAAACATCCCCCCCAGAATCCAGCACCAATCTGATTTTCCCAATCTACCTGCATATTGAAGTACCCGATGACTATTGTAACATTGACCTTTTGGTATGCGTTTCCTATCTCCTGTTGTAATTTGTAGGCCACTGTTTTGGCACTAGTGACCTCCCCCCCGCCTATGCCCCTTCTCCTGTCAGTGTAAAGAGTTCCGCCACGTGAGGGCAAGAGCTGGACTTAATTATCAGAGGCTAATTTGAGACGCACACCATTTGGAGCACTTTATAGGCAGTGGGAGCTTATCCACACTACCAGCCTGGCTACGACAACCATTAGGAACCATGACGGCAGTCTTCAGAGCAGTCGTCCTGACTTTTCTGCTGTATGGCTAGGAAGCACGGACCCCATACTGCAGGCACATCAAGATGCTTGACCAGTTCCACCTGCAATGCCTTCGCAAGATGATGGGCATCTCGTGGCAAGACAGAGTCCCCACCACAGAAGTACTACGAAGGGCCGAGAGCTCTGGCACAGAGACACTGATCATGAAGGCTCAACTTCGATGGGTTAGATATGTGGAAGACAAAGATGGCATTGTTATCCGAGCTGGCACCCGGCACCAGAAAGCAGGGAGGCCCCACAAAACACAATGAAGACCGCATGAAAGCGTCCCTGAAGACATGCAATATCCCTGTGAGCGGTTGGAGGGTCTTGACCAAAGACTACAACGCCTGGCATCTAGCAGTCTACAAGGGCACCAGCACGTTTGAAGAGCAGAGGCTGAAGGATCTTGATCAAAAGCACCAGGACCGCAAGCAGAGGCCACCCGACCCTTCAATGGCTGTAACATGCCCGAGATGCAGGTGCATCTGCGCTTCCCACTGCGGGCTTCACTCTCACCAGCGACGTCACTGACGGACTTCCAAGAAGAAGATGACTGTTTTGGGGTCTGTATACAACTCACATCAGCGTATCTTTATCCTTGCAGTTTCTTAGCTTTACCCACAATGATTTAACAACTTCCGACCCTATGTCACCTCTTTGTAATGATTTGATTTCATTTTTTTCTTACCAACAGGACAACACTGACCCCTCCGCCTTCCTGCCTATCCTTTTGATACAATGTGTATCCTAGGACATTAGGCTCCCAGCTATAATCTTCCAGCCATGGGTTCAGAGATGCTTACAACATCATATATGCCGATCTGCAATTATGCTGCAAGTTCATCTACCTTATTTTGTACACTGCGCGCATTCAGATACACCTTAATTCCTGTATTCACCCTTTTCGATATTGTCCGCCTTTTACATTGCAACTCATCCCGTTGACTGTAATTTTGCCCTATCAACAGTGTCTCCTCACTGCACATTGCCTCTGTTTGTAAACCAGCTACCTCACGTTCAGCACTATTATCTGGCTTTCCTCCAATACTTCTAGCATTGAAATATACACCGCTCAGGACACCAGTTGCATTATGCTCAACCCTTTGATTCGTAACTTTGTCTGAGGTCTTTCTGCCTCCTCAAACTCTCCACTAACTGTTCTAGCACTCCGCTTCCTACTCCCCTACAACCCTATTTTAAACCTCACCATGCAGCATTAACTAACGTTCCCACCGGAACATTAGTCCCACTCCAGCTCAGATGCAAACTGTCCCTTCTGTACAGGTCCCACCTTCACAGGAAGAGAGCCCAATGACCCAAGAATCTTACATCCTCCCTCCTACACCAATTCCTTGACCATGTATTGAACTGATTGATCTTCCTAGTCCTAGCTTCACAAGCACATGGCACGGGTAGCAATCCTGAGATCACAGCCCTGGAGGTCCTGCCCTTTAACTTAGCACCTAACTCCCTGAGCTCCCTATGCAGACCCGACAGCATGAAATACAGACCGAGATACTGCCTGGCCTGCTGTGTTCCTCAGGAATTTTGTCTGTGCTGTTCATGAATTGCTTGTCGCACTCCCATCACTGGTGCAGTGAAGCTGATCAACACCTCCACCCACTAACCCACCCCTTCACACCCCCAACCACCACTACTTTATCATTTCCTGTCAGAGTCACCTTATGTACAGACACTCCTGTGCCTAGCGTCACTTTATGGACGTACAATCAATCTCTGTATATAAGCCATCTTATGTATTTATATTTACTGTGTTTTTTTTTTGTGCTGCATTGGATCCAGAGTAACAATTAATTTGCTCTCCTTTACACTTTTACAGGAAATGACATTAAATAATCTTGAATCGCAGTTTTGTTTCACTAACGACAGGTGCTTCCTGACCTGCTGAGTGCTTTTAACATTTTCTGTTTTTTGTTTTGATAGAAATTGGAGGTGCATGGAAGGCCAGGGCTGGCAGAGGGCAGGGCTGTTGAAGAGTTGTGAGAGAGCCAGAGACTCCTGCGAAGGGGATGACACAATGGAAAGTTCAGAACACAAGGACAGTTGTTTTACCCATTACAATAGATGAAAACGCAACTCAATCAGAACACTGCTGCTAGACTTTTAACCAAAACCAGGATGAGGGAGCATATCACTCTTGTCCTAGCTACTCTGTATTGCCTTCCTGTATTCTTTAGAATGTATTTAAAAAATTCTCTTACTTGCTTCTAAAGTTCTTAATGGTCTAGGACTGGAGTACATTGCAGAATCGCTTTTGATTTGTCATCCAGTTCGAGCTCTCAGGCCTTCTTCTGTTGGTCTTTTAAAGTTAAACAAACTTTCTCAAAAGATAATTGGCACATCAGCTTTTTGAACTATGCTCCTAAACTGTGGAATTCAATACCTAAAACTATTAGGGATGCAGACTCAGCTGACACTTTTAAACGCCAGCTCAAAACTTACTTAACCTTGCTTTAAACTAACATCATTTTTAAAAACAAAAACAACAGGAATTCTGCAGATGCTGGAAATTCAAGCAACATACATCAAAGTTGCTGGTGAATGCAGCAGGCCAAGCAGCATCTATAGGAAGAGGCGCAGTCGATGTTTCAGGCCAAGACCCTTCGTCAGGACTGACTGAATTTTCATGTTCGCACTTTATCGCATTGTACAGCACTTTGAACTACATCATCAGTATGAAAAGTGCTCTATAAATAAGTGGACACAGCACCTGTAAAAGTTTAACCTACCTTCAGATCGGACATCAGTTTCTTATCGAGGGTTTGCTCCAAAAATTGCACGCTGACCTGGTGCATGGAACCCTGAAACACAGGAACCCGGCTCGTGATTTGTTTATTTTAATCACACTTCCCGAGGGAAAGCTTTGTTTTACATGCTACCGAGGCACATCATTGTAAACTCAAGTAGAAAGAGCCGGTAACATCATGAAGGATCCCACCCACCCTGCTCACAGCCTGTTTGTCCCACTCCCATCAGAGAGTAGCGTCCACACCAGGACCACCAGACTCAAAGACAGTCACTTTCCCCAAGCAGTGAGGCTGATCAACACCTCCACCCACTAACCCACCCCTCCACACCCCCAACCACCACTACTTTATCATTTCCTGTCAGTCACCTTGTGTGCAGACATTCTAGAGTCACTTATAGACATACAATCAATCTCTGTATACAAGATATGTTACGTATTTATATTTATTGTGTTTTATTATTGCTATTGTGATCCTTATCTTATCGTGTTTTGTTTTGTGCTGCATCGGATCCAGAGTAGCAATTATTTCGTCTCCTTTACTTGTGTACTGGAAATGGCATTAAACAATCTTGAAGACCCATACTCAACAGTTCAGGAACAGCTTCCTCCTCTCAGCCATCGGATGAAATTACACACGTATATATAATTAAAATAACTTTAAAGTGGAATGGAAACTTGTAGGGTTTGGAGGCCTGAGTGCCTCAATGACCTAGAGAGCTATGTTGGCTGGAGTTGGGGCTTTATGCTTTGGCTCTTGCCGAATACGTCAAAGGGTACAGACCAGACTAAGAGTGGTCCACCGGTCCTCCAGGTTCGGGGGTTCAGCTCAGGGCTAACAACCCTGACTGCTAAAACGAAATTGTCACAGAAACAGCAATGAAGACGGAGGACTCTAAGTGTCATCGACGTAACGGGCAATAAAAGAAATATAAATGAGTAGTGCAGAAAGAGAGCAAAACGAAAATACTGAGGTAGTGTTCATGGGTTCATTGTCCATTTAGAGATCTGATGGCAGAAGGGAAGAAGCTATTCCTGAAACGTTGAGTGTGTGTCTTCACGCTTCTGTATCTCCTCCCAGAGGTAGCAATGAAAAGAGGACATGACTGGGTGATGGGGAGTTTTTTTTATTATTGCGTTATCTTTTTTTTGTGTTGAATTGGATCCACAGTAACAATTTCGTTCTCCTTTACGCTCGTGTACTAGAAATGCCATTAAACAATCTTCAATCTTGAGGTAAAATGAGAAGCAGAATACAGTAAATGCCAGCTTCAGAAAAAGTGCACTCAATGTTCCAAAGAGAAAAGCCCGAGCTCACTCAAACTTTCCTCAAAAGAAACATAGAAAACCTACAGCACAATACAGGCCCTTCGGCCCACAAAGCTGTGCCAAACATGTCCTTACCTTAGAACTACCTAGGCTTACCCATAGCCTTCTATTTTTCTAAGCTCCATGTAGCCATCCAGGAGTTTCTTAAAAGACCCTATTGTATCCGCCTCCACCACCGCCGCTGGCAGACCATTCCATGCGCTTACCACTCTCTGAGTAAAAAAACTTACCCCTAACATCTCCTCTGTACCTACTTTCAAGCACTTTAAAATTGTGCCCTCTCATGCTAACCATTTCAGCCCTGGGGAAAAGCCTCTGACTATCCACACGATCAATGCCTCTCATTATCTTGTACACCTCTGTCAGGTAACCTCTCATCCTCTGCTGCTCAAGGAGAAAAGGCCAAATTCACGCAACCTATTCTCATAAGGCATGCTCCCCAATCCAGGCAACATCCTTGTAAATCTCCTCTGCACCCTTTCTATGGTTTTCACGTCCTTCCTGTAGTGAGGCAACCAGAACTGAGCACAGTACTCCAAGTGGGATCTGACTAGGGTCCTAGATAGCTGCAACATTACCTCTCAGCTCTTAAACTCAATCCCACGATTGATGAAGGCCAATGCACCGTATGCCTTCTTAACCACAGAGTCAACCAGCGTAGCAGCTTGGAGTGTCCTATGGACTTGGACCCCAAGATCCCTCTGATCCTCCACACTGCCAAGAGTCTTACCATTAATGCTATATTCTGCCATCATATTTGACCTATTAGACATGCTCTCTAATCCAGGCAGCATCCTGGTGAATCTCCTCTGGAGCTTCTATCTCCTTCCTATAATGAGGCAGCCAGAAATGAACACATTACTCCAAGTAAGACACATAAAATGCTGGAGAAACTCATCAGGCCAGGCAGCGTCTATAGAGGGGAATAAAGTGTCGACATCTCGGTCCAAAACTTTGACTGTTTATTCCCCTCCATATGGGCTGCCTGACCTCCTGAGTTCTTCTGGCATTTTGTGTGTGTTGCTCAAAATTTCCAGCACCTGCAAAATCTGTGTTTGCAATACTCTACGTGTGGTCTAACCAGAGTTTCACAGAGCCACAACATTACTTAGTGACTCTGGAACTCAATGCCCCCCGACTAATGAAGGCCAACACAACAAAAGCCTTCTTAAGTCCCCTGTATCGACTAGCATGGTAATTGAGGGATCTATGGACATGGACACCAAGATCCCTCTGTTCCTCCACTTTGATAAGAATCCAGCCATTAACCCTGTATACCGCCTTCAAATTCCACCTTCCAAAGTGAATAATCACTTCAGTTTTCCCGGTTGACCTCCATCTGCCATTTCTCAGCCCAGCTCTGCATCCTGTCAATGTCTTGTAACCTACAACAATCTTCTACACTACTTACATCACTACCAACAGTTCATGTCATTCCCCCTCCTATACTTTCCTCCAATCACCTTAAAATTATGCTCCCTTGTATTAGCCACTAGGTACGTATCTATGGATGTGAATTCCAAGATCCCTCTGTTCCTCCACATTGCCAAGAATCCCACCATTAACCCACCAGCAATTTGGCCGCCTGGATTCTCACGAGCCAGGATCCATCATTCACCATGTGGCATATCTTCCCAAAAGCATCATCGACCAAACGGATCTCTTCATTAGATGAGGGAATGGGGACGATACTAAAGAAGTGAACAGACTGGCATGAGAACATGGACAGCACCAACAAACTCACTCTACTATTTTGTGGACAGACAGAATAAAGATCTGCATTATTAACTTTACCGTACATCAAAACATACCATGAAATGCGTCATTTGCATGAACGACCCACACAGTGTGATGGTGTGTTGAGGCAGCCCACAAGTGTTGGCATGTTTCCAGCGCCAAATTAATAGCCCTATTTTTTATATAGAGATACAGTACAGCAACAGGCTCTTCCGGCCCTACGAGCCTGCGCCATTGAATTACACCCATGTGACCAATTCACCTACTAACCCGTATGCCTTTGGGACGTGGGGCAAACTGAAATACCTGGAACAAACCCACGCAGAATTGAAACCAGGTCACTGATGCTGTAGTAGAGTTTTGCTAACCATGCTGGGGGCAGTCCGCAAGCGTCGCCAATGTTTCCAGTACCAGAACAGCATGCCCAGATGTCACCTTAACCTAACCCGCATGCCTTTGGGATGTGGGAAGAAACTGAAGCCCCCAGAGGAAACCCACGCAAAATTGAACTCAGGACACCGGTGCTATATTGGCATTGTGTTGGGGGCAGTCCACAGGTGTCACCACGGCTTCTAGCGCCAAGACCGCATGCCCAGGACTTACCTTAACCCTAACCTGTACGTCTTTTGGGATGTGGCAGGAAAGCAGAGCAGCTGCAGGAAACCCACACCATGTACAAACAGCGGCAGGAATTGAAAACCCACCCTACAGCTGGCATTGTGGGCATTATGGTTACCTTTAGGCTGATGTGCCACCCCAAACCTCTTAAAAATCCAAGCAACCACCTGAACTGAGAAAGGATATGGTGGTTTAACATCATAGCTCTTCACAGTTACACAGATTTTGCAAACTATTACACACGTATTCAACAGACATGACTGCCGATGGCATCTAGTATTTATTTTCTATCTCTAATTGTCATGCAGCAAGGCAGTTTCATAAAGCGATTAGGATGAAATATTGCTGTGGGCATGCAGTGAATTTCCATCAGATTGTCTAGGGTTTGTATTATTGCTAACTTCTTATTCCTACTTTTTAAATTTGGCCTACTTATAGGATTACTTAACGCCTGTTGATGTTGATTGTACTTACATAATATGGTATTTTTGATTCTATATAATGTTTGTCTTTATGTATGATTTTTAATTCTCATTTTTTTATGACCATATTGACTTATGCTTACGATCTATATAAAGCACTTTGAGCCTGCATCTCATTGTATGAAATATGCTATATAAATAGTTCGCAAACACGAGGAAATCTGCAGATGCTGGAAATTCAAGCAACACACACACAAAAGTTGCTGGTGAAGAGGTACAGTCCTGACGAAGTCTCGGCCCGAAACGTCGACTGCACCTCTTCCTATAGATGCTGCCTGGCCTGCTGCGTTCACCGGCACTTTTTGTGTGTGTTGCTTATATAAATAGTTATTGTTATTAAATTGCTTAGAAGTTTGTTGTTTACTGAGAAGTTCAAGTAAATTTATTATTAAAGTACGTATATGTCACCATATACAACCCTGAGATTCGCTTTCTTGCAGTAATTCACAGTAAAACCAAAAACAATAGAATCAATGAAAGACCGCACCCACAGGATGGACAAACAACCAATGTGCAAAGAACAACAAACTATGCAAATACGAAAGAGAAAAAATTATTAACAATAAGTAAATAAACAATATCAAGAACATGAGATTAAGAATCTTTGAAAATGAGTCCATAGGTTGTGGGAACATTTCAATGATGGGGCAAGTGAAGTTGAGTGAAGCTATCCCCTTTGGTTCATAGGTCTGATGGTTGAGGGGTAATAACTGTTTCTGAACCTGCTGGTGTGGGTCCTGAGGCTCTGGTACCTTCTTCCTGATGGCGACAGTGAGAAGAGAGTAAGACCCAGGTGGTGGGCATCCTTGATGATGAATGTTGCTTTCCTGTGACAGCGTTCTGTGTAGATGTGCTCAATGGTGGGGAGGGCTTCACCCATGAAGGACCGGGCCGTATCCACTACCTTTTGTAGTATTGAACTTTCTGTAGTGGGGTATATGGGGTGTCTAGGGAGGGGCAGCACCTCCAGTGGTGGGCTTGTCGTGCTCCGCCCAGGGTAGTTCACCCAACTTTGGCCCCTACCTGCTCACCAGTCTCACCTGTGGCTCCAAGTGACTGTTTGCATGCAACAGTGGCCACACCCCGGTACAGCACTTCGACAGGCGGGGTAAACCGGGTAAGGGTAGCCAGGAACCTCCAACCCCGGTGAGACAGGGATATGCCACCTCCCAATACACGACCCCACACTCACACTCTACCCCTCACCCCCCCACACACACTCTACCCCTCACCCCCACACATCTACCCCTCACCCCCACACACACTCTACCCCTCACCCCACACCCACACTCTACCCCTCACCCCCCACACACACTCTACCCCTCATCCCCCACACACACACACTCTACCCCTCACCTCCACACATCTACCCCTCACTCCCCACACACACTCCACCCCTCATCCCCCCACACACACACTCTACCCCTCACCCCCACACATCTACCCCTCACCCCCCACACACACTCTACCCCTCATCCCCCCACACACACACTCTACCCCTCACCCCCCCACACACACACCCTACCCCTCACCCCCACACACACACACTCTACCCCTCACCCCTACACACACAGGACCCCTCACCCCACACACTCTAGAGCAAGAGACAGTGAGCATGTAAATAGCTCTGCACTGAGTACTTACTTATCCTGAATAAAGGACATTTAATAAAAAAACACTGACCTATCTGCGTAGAGTTGACTGATAACCCACACGAGCTGCACAGCCACAGAACGGACCTGCTCATAGTCATCCGATAGTGCCTTGCAAGCCTTTGGAAGAGCAGAGGATCAATTAAACAAAGCAGTGCCAATAATTCTCAACAATAACCCATGTACATTGATAAGAACATCTCAGGGATCATAGACGGTTACATAGAATTACAGCATGATTATAACAGACATTAGGCCCATTGTATCCATGCTAGCCCTACACCCTACTCCCTACAGTTCTGCAAACTCTTCCCTCTCAGACAATAACAGCAAAAGACAAAGGGGCAGAATTAGGTCATATGGGCCATGGAGTCTGCCCCGCCTTTCGATCATGGCTGATTTACTTTCCCTCTCAACCCCATTCTCCTGCCTTCCTTTGCCACCCTTACTAATTAATTTATTTCATTTAGTGATACAGTGTGGTTGGCCATTCCAGTCCTTCAAGCCATGCCGTCCCAGCAACCCTGATTAACCCTAATCCAACCATGGGACAATTTACAATGACTAATTACCCTATCCAGTACACCTTTGGACTGTGGGAGGAGACAGGAGCACTGGGGAAAACCCACTCAGTCACAGGGAGGACATACAAACTCCTTACAGAACGGCAACGGAATTGAACTCTGAAATGCCCGAGTTGTAATAGCGTCGGGCTAACTGCTACGTTACCATGGTACCCATTAAGTAGCCAAGAATCTCAACTTTAAATATACCCAGTAACATGGCCTCCACAGCAGTCTGTGGCAATGAATTCCACTGATTCACCACGCTCTGGCTAAAGAAATTCCTCCTCATCTCCGTTCTAAAGGGGCATCTTTCTATGATGGGAGATTTGGTACGTTTCTAAAGTTATGTGATATACAGGATTCTTCTTAGAGCAGAGGCGGGATCTAATAAAGACATTTAACAATATAAAGGTCCAGACAGAGTGGATACATAGAACATTACAGCACAGCAGAGACCTTCTTTTGCCAAATAAGCTGATGAATCCTAATTAATCCAATCCCTCTTCCCTGAACATTGGCTACATCCCTCCATTATTCACATGCCTGTCAAAGAATCTCTTAAACATTCTTTATCGCAGGACTGAAATGTCTAGCACTAGACAGCATGCATTTAGGATATAAGAGGGAAAGTAGAAAGGAGGTATGTCAGGTGCTTTTGTATTTGCAGAGAGTGATGGGGGCACAAAATGCACTGCCGGGGTGATAGTGGAGGCAGATATCAGAGGAGCGTGTAACAGACTCTTCGAAAAGCACACGAGCGTGCAGAGGATGGAGGGAAGAAGGATCAGAATAATTAGGAGTTAAGAATTATAGAACACGGCAGCACCAAAACAGGCCCTTTGGACCATCTAATCCATTCCAAACTATTATTCTGCATAATCATATTGACTGCAACTGGACCACAGACCTCCATACCCTTTCCACCCATGTACCTATCCAAGCTTCTCTTAGATGTTGCAGTCAAACTCACATCCACCCCCTCGCACCACCTTCTGAGTGAAGGAGTTACCCCTCATGTTCCCCTTAAATATTTCACCTGTCACCCTTAACCTATGAGCTCTAGTTGTGGTCTCACTGTTCCTCAGTAGAAAAAGCCTGCTTGCTGGTCTCGCTATATTTGGCTGCTCACAATCTACTATTTGTTTCCCTGCAGCCATACAACAATCTCTGATGCTGGGGATGATTGTTGCCAAAAGACTTACCTTGAGGGAATGGAAATCACCCTCTCCCCCTTCCTTTCGGAGATGGATGGCTGATATGTCATACAGTTGGACAAACTTAGGTTCTTGAGAACCAATTCAATTAAAAAATTTTCAGCTATCTGGGATCCATTTCTTGCCTACCTGGACGAGGCCGGGGGCGGTGGCAATTTCCCCCCAGCTGA
The DNA here is from genome assembly GCF_963921235.1 of Mobula hypostoma. Lineage (NCBI taxonomy): Eukaryota > Metazoa > Chordata > Chondrichthyes > Myliobatiformes > Myliobatidae > Mobula > Mobula hypostoma. The sequence continues at coordinate 182,704,701 of NC_086103.1, forward strand.
TTTCTCACGGCCCTCATTTGAGATTTAATGTTTAGTATTTTTGAGCACTTTGTACAATAATGTTATGTCCCTTTTTTTTGCTTATTTCATTTTTATACATGTCTGAGCTGGTATGTTCTTGATGATTTCATTGTTTTCTTTTGAAATTTTGAAAATAAAGTACTAAAAAAAAAAGCCTGCTTGCATCTATATACTATTAAAACTCTCATGCTCTGTTTATCTGTTTGTGACCTCCAATTAGCGCAAACGGTGCATTACAGTGGCACTATTTTTGGCTAAATCAACTTAAAATGTGCTAACTTACAGAATGCAGTCAAGGTTCAGGGTTATATATTCGTTAAAAATTGCTCACTCGCCAAAATCAACAGCCCTGCTTTCACCCAAGAGCCGATGTCAGCGATGATAGAAACTGTGACGCGACACCACGACGCATGCGCACGGCCAGCCTCAGAAGCGACTCACGATGCTCACAGTAGTGACACCAACCGGAGCAAAAGGGCAGGGCAGCTATTTCGAGCGGTCACATTCTGCTAATCACCATCAGCATGTGCAGGATTGGGACAGATCAAACTGAGACCCATCAATAAGAGATAATTAAATCTTATTGTAATGACATACTTCGAAACACCCATCAAACCCTTTGCTGCAGTCAAAGGACAGCGGTGACTATATCGTGTCCATTTAGGAGAGTGCCAACCACATCATCAAGAATAATCAGCATCCTGGAGGCTTTGGTGTTACTGTTTCGTATCTTCTATCCAGCATTAGGGTAAACAAAAAATATGGTCAGCCTAATTATACTGCGTGGAAAGAGAAGGGGGACGTTATGGTCAAGAAATGATGCCAAACGTCGTCGGGAAGTGGCAAGGAGAGGGAGAGAACAAGAATCGGATGAGGCCAGGGCCGCATGACTCCAGGATCAAAGAGTCAGGACAAAAAAGGTGAGAGAAGAAGAGACAAAGGAGCTGAGAAATGCACGTCTCCAGGATCAGAGACAAACTACAAACAGCAGAAGAGATGAAGAGACGGGGGATGAAAGGACTGCAAATCTCACAATAACAAAAACAGGCACAAGGAGGAGGAGAGAGGAAGAGACAAAGGAGCAGAGAAATGCACGTCTCCAAGATCAGAGACAAAGAATTAACAGAAGAGATGGAGAGACGGCGGATGAAAGGACTGCACGTCTCCAAAATGACAACAAGAGGCACAAGGGTGGCAGATCAACCAGAAGTGATGCCATCAAAAGTGTCCTTCGTTAAACGAGGAGCTATATTTGCCTTGCTACGCGTCGCTCTTCTTTAATCAATTGAGCTTTTCTTCTTCAATTTCCAAAGCAAAGTGATACCAATAGCATGCAGAAAAATTTAATGTTCATTCTGTTCACATCAGACTGCACTTCTCTCAAAGGGTGCCCCAACGGGTCACCCCATTGTCTAATTTACCCTAAACATATCCCTCATAAGGAGTGAGTATATGGAATAAGCTGCTGGAAGAAGTGATTGAGACAGGTGATTGAAGGGACTTGGGAGCCCTTGTGCAGGATTCCCTTAAGGTTAATTTCATTTCAAGGCATTCATTTCAAGAGGACTAGAATATAAAAGCAAGGATGCAATTTTGAAACTTTATAAAGCACTGGTTGCCTCACTTGGCATATTGTGAGCAGTTCTGGGCTACTTAGCTAAGAAAGGATGTGCTGATGTTGGAGAGGGTTCAAAGGCGGTTCACAAAAATGATTCCAGGAGTGAATGGTTTGTCTATGAAGAGCGTTTGATGGCTCTGGGTCTGTATTCCCTGGAATTCAGAAGAATGAGGGTAGCCTCATTGAAACCTATTGAATGGTAAAAGGCCTTGATAAAGTGGATGTGGAGAGAATGTTTCCTTTAGTGGGGAGAGTCTAAGCCAGAAGACACAGCCTCGGAATAGAGAGACGTCTTTTTTAGAACGGAGACAAAGAAGAATTTCTTTAGCCTGAGAGTGGTGAATCTGTGGAATTTCTGGTCACAGCCAGCTGTGGAGGCCAAGTCATTGGGTATATTAAAGGCAGAGGTTCACATATTCTTGATCAGTCAGGACATGAAGGGATACGGGGAGAAGGCAGGAGATTGGGGCTGAGGGGGAAAATGATGAAACGGCAGAGGGCCTCATTCTGCTTCTACATCTTATGGTCTTACGGTATCATTTAAGAAGCACTAGCTGAAAAGGGGCTTAGAGGGATGTGGGACAAATTCAGGAAATTGGAACTAGTTGGGTGGGCACCATGGCCAGCATGGAGTGCTTGAGCGATCTGTACCCCACTATATTGCTCCATGACTATATTACCAACCACACCCCCCCCACTCTCCATCCCCCCTCTCTTTTTCCATTCTCCATCTGTGCCTCCCGTATCACCCCCTCTCCTCTCTGCACCTCTCTGTAACCTCAATCTGGTGACCCTACTCCTTCTCTTTCTCCCGTGGTCCACTCTCCTCTCCTATCAGATTCCTCCTGCTTCAGCTCTTTACTTCTTCCACTAATCACCTTTCAGCTTCTTACATCACTCCCCCTCTCTCACTCACTCACCCACCCTCCTTCCCCTAACCTGGTCTCCAACTTGTACTCCTCCCCCCTTCCCCCCCACCTTCTTATTCTGACTTCTGCCTCCTTCCTTTCCAGTCCTGATGAAGGGTCTCAGCCTGAAATATCGACTCTTTATTCCTCTCCACCAATGCTGCCTCACCTCTGAGTTCCTCCAGCATTTTGATGGTGTTGCTCTGAAATTTCAGCATCTGCAGAATCTCTTCTGCTACCCATCTTAATTTTGTTTCACTAACAGCAGATGCTTCCTCGCTTGTTGAGAGCTTCGAACGTTCTCTGTTTCTGTTACGATAGAAATTAGGGGCGCACAGAAGGCCAGTACTGGAAGAGGAGGACAGAACTGTTGGAGAGTTGTGGGACAGCTGGAGAGAGTGGGAGGGACTGGGAGAAGGTAGGGAGGGGGAGCGGGAGAGGTTGAGGGGACTGTGAGGGTTGATGGAAAGGTGAAGGGTCGAGGCCAAAATGTGGACTGTTTATTCCCCCTCCATAGATGTTGCCCGATCGGCTGAGTTCCTCTGAAATGTTGTGTGTGGCATTCTGAGAGGGCTTATTGTCTTTACCTGAGAGTAGATGGTCTGCTGCAGCTTCATTCCCCGTTCGTGGAGTTGTAACTAGGACAGAGCAGAAGAGGCAGTATGAGTACCAGTGACACGGAATAAACACCATGCTGCGAATGCATCATTAACCTTGTGGTCTGAGCAACCAACAACAGAAAAGAGCACAGACCATTCTATAAATCCACTCACCGCATACATTCTCTCTTCTCCCACAACCATAGAAAAACTACAGCACAGAAACAGGCCTTTTGGCCCTTCTTGGCTGTGCCGAACCATTTTCTGCCTAGTCCCACTGACCTGCACACGGACCGTATCCCTCCATACACCTCCCATCCATGTATCTGTCCAATTTATTCTTAAATGTTAAAAAAGAACCCGCATTTACCACCTCGTCTGGCAGCTCATTCCACACTCCCACAACTCTCTGTGTGAAGAAGCCCCCCCCAATGTTCCCTTTAAACTTTTCCCCCCTCACCCTTAACCCATGTCCTCTGGTTTTTTTCTCCCCTTGCCTCAGTGGAAAAAGCCTGCTTGCATTCACTCTATCTACACCCATCATAATTTTATATACCTCTATCAAATCTCCCCTCATTCTTCTATGCTCCAGGGAATAAAGTCCTAACCTATTCAACCTTTCTCTGTAACTGAGTTTCTCAAGTCCCGGCAACATCCTTGTTAACCTTCTCTGCACTCTTTCAACCTTATTAATATCCTTCCTGTAACTTGGTGACCAAAACTGAACACAATACTCCATATTCGGCCTTACCAATGCCTTCTACAACCTCATCATAACATTCCAGCTCTTATACTCAATACTTTGATTAATAAAGGCCAATGTACCAAAAGCTCTCTTTACGACCTAAAAGTGATGCCACTTTTAGGGAATTTGCATCTGTATTCTCAGATCCCTCTGTTCCACTGCACTCCTCAGTGCCTTACCATTAACCCTGTATGTTCTACCTTGGTTTGTCCTTCCAAAGTGCAATACCTCACACTTGTCTGTATTAAACTCCATCTGCCATTTTTCAGTCCATTTTTCCAGCTGGTCCAAGTCCCTCTGCAAGCTTTGAAAACCTTCCTCACTGCCCACTACACCTCCAATCTTTGTATCATCAGCAAATCTCCTCCTGCAACTGGGCAGAAGATACAAAATTAGAAGAATACACATACCAACAGGCTCAAGAACAACTTCTACCCCACTGTCATAAGACTATTGAATGGTTCTCAAGTACAATTGTGACTCGATCTCACAATCTACCTCATTATAACATTGCACGTTGTTTACCTCCACTGCATTTTCTCTGTAACACTTAATTCTGCATTGTTTTATAGTTCTACTTCGTGTGACACTCTGTAAAGTTTCACTGCTAATGTAATGGCCTCTCTGTAACGTTTCACTGTTAATGTAACGGCCTTTCTGTAATGTTTCACTGCTAATGTAATGGTTTCTCTGTAATGTTTCACTGCTAATGTAACGACCTCTCTGTAATGTTTCACTGCTAATAAAAAGCCTTTCTGCAATGTTTCACTGCTAATGTAACGGCCTTTCTGCAATGTTTCACTGCTAATATAATGGCATTTCTGTAATGTTTCACTGCTAATGTAATGATTTCTCTGCAATGTTTCACTGCTAATGTAATGGCCTCTCTGTAATGTTTCACTGCTAATAAAAAGCCTTTCTGCAATGTTTCACTGCTAATGTAACGGCCTTTCTGCAATGTTTCACTGCTAATATAATGGCATTTCTGTAATGTTTCACTGCTAATGTAATGATTTCTCTGCAATGTTTCACTGCTAATGTAATGGTTTCTCTGTAGCAGCAACGTTTGGGTTATGACTAGAGAGATATCGGGCGCTTTGGAATGTTCGCCATCCAATAAGAGGCACGTTGTTTCTTTCTTGTGGATCTGAGAGAAGGTATTCGTGGTCTTTTGTCGGCGAGAGATGAAGAGAGAAGACGCGAGTGGAGAGGGTCGGTAGACTGCCAAATGGAGTGGACTTGGAGCCAGGCTGCAAGGGTCAGCAACGCTCAGAGGTCGGTGGGGAACGAATGGATGGACAACCGTGAGCTCCAACGTGCACATTAGACTGTTTCATTAAAATGGGCCCTTTTTCTTTTTATTTTCTTTACTAACCCGACAGTCAGATTAAGATTTATAAAGTTCAATCATTTTATTGCACATGGTGTACTGTCTGATATTTTGTGGTGCAGATTTGTAACCGGGCAACACATCACACAGCATCCACACAAACGAGGTTTCTCAGTTTGGCCAGAGGCTGTCTTCCCCTGGACAAACACATGCTGGCAGAACCTCAGGCTTACACTTGTCTGACCCTTTACTCTAAGAATGACCCTTGGTCCTAGATATCCCAGCTACAGGAAACATCACCACTGTACCAACGTAATCAAAGACCTTACCCACCCTGGACATTCTCTCTCTCCCCTCTCCCATCGGACAGAAGATACAAAGGCCTGAAAGCACGTACCACAGGCACGAGGACAGTTTCTATCCTGCTGTTATAAAACTACTGAGTGATAGGGGCACCACGGTAGCGTAGCACGGGGCATCGAGTTCAGAGTTCAATTCCACCGCCATCTGTAAGGAGTTTGTACATTCTCCCTGTGAACCGTGTAGGTTTCCTCCAGGTGCTCTAGTTTCCTCCCATGGTCCAAAGACAGACAGCTTAGTAGGTTAATTGGTTATTATAAATTGTCCTGTGATTAGGCTGGGGTTAAATAGGTGGCTGCTAGTTTCAATAGTTCCATTTAATATCAGAAAATATATACAATATATTCTTATTCTTTGCAGACATCCACAAAAACAGAAGAGTGCCCCAAAAATGAGGGACAGTAAAAATGCTAGAACCCCAAAATGCCCTACTCCCCCACGCACAAGCAGCAGCAAAGCAACGACCCTCACCCTCCCCTACCAACAAGACAGAGAGTGCGATCTGAGTACAGAGCCTCTGACACCTGATCCTATTTATCTCTAAATAAATAAGATACACCTTGACCTTACAACCTGCCTTCTGTGCTCCGTTACTCTTTTCCCTTACACGAGCTCATTACACTGATGTGATGAAATTATCCGTATGTTTGGCATGTCAAACCGTGTTTTTCCGCTGTACCTCAATACATGTGGCAATAAAAAATCAATTTAACAATATGACAGTCAGACTCATCACTCCACACAACCTCTTGTACCCACACCCAGCGGCCGGTTTATCAGGTAAAGGAGTGGAATGTGGTGTGGTCCTCTGCGGCTGCTGTAGCCCATCCTCTTCAAGTTTCGACATTTTGTGTGTTCAGAGATTCTCTTCCACACAACAGTGTTGTACAAATGTTGTTATTTCAGTTACTGCTGCCGTCCTGTTGGCATGAACCAGTCTGGATATTCTCCCGCAACCTCTCTCAGTAACAAGGCTTTTTTGCCTACAATACTGCTGCTCACTGGATTTTTTTTTTTGCACCATTGTCTGTTAACTCCAGAGACTGTTGTGTATGAAATCCCAGGATATCAGCAGTTTGTGAGCTACTCAAACCACCTCAGCTGGCACCAACAATCATTCCAAGGTGAAAGTAATTTCTTCCCCGTTCTGATGTTTAGCCTGAACACCAGCTGAACCTCTTTGACCATATTTACATGCTTTTATGCATTGAGTTGCTGACACATGATTGGCTAATTAGAGGCACGGTAGCGTAGCGGTTAGCACAACGTTTTACAGTACCAGTTCAATTCCCGCTGTTGTTTCCAAGGAGTTTGTACATTCTCCCCATGAGCACATAGGTTTTCTATGGCTGCTGTAGCTTCCTCCCTCACTCCAAAGATATACCGGTTGGCTAGTTATTTGTTCATTGTAAACTGTCCTGTGACTAGGCTAGGATTAAGTCAGGCGATCGCTGGTCGATGCTAGAAGAGCCTATTCCATGCTGTATCTCAATAAATAACTGTATTAACTAGGTGTACCTAATAAAGTAGCCACTAAGTGTATGTTTGGAATCACAAACACGAGGAAATCTGCAGATGCTGGAATTTCAAGCTACACGAACGCAGCAGGCCAGGCAGCATCTCTAGGAAGAGGTATGCTTGGAATGATCAGTTTGGATGACATTCAGGGAAAAGAAATCTAGAACTAGAGGTTTAAGGTGAGAGGGGAGAAATTTAAGGATCAGAGTAGCATTTTTTTTTAAAAAACAGAAATAGGTGCCCAAGGAGACGGTGGAGGCAGACACGGTTTGGCAAATTGGTAACTGAGTTTATTACCAAGGTACAGTGCAAAACCAGTCTTGTATAATGTTCAACAGATCAATCCAGAACAACAATGCGTTGAGGTAGTACGAAGTAAAAGAACAACTGAAGGCAGAATAAATAATAGTCATAATGAGGTAGAATGCCAGATCAGAGATCCATCTTATCATTATAGTCTTGTAGCAGTGGCATAGAAGCTATCTTTGAACCTGGTAGTCCATGCTTGCAGGCTTTTGTATCTTCTGCTCAATGGAAGAGGGAAAAGGGAGGATGTCCAGGGTGGGTGGGCTCTTTAGATATTTAACCTTTAAATTGGCTTATGGACCAGAGTACAGTGAAAAACTTGTCTTGCATACTGTTCATTTAGATCAATTCATTACACAGTGCATTGGGCAGAACAAGATATAACAATTGCAGAAGTGTTACAGTGTGGGAAGATATAATAAAGTATATTGTGAGGTCAAGTGAAATTCAGTTTACCATGGCTTTCATTGCTGCTGTTCGGACCCGGGGATCCTGGTCGGTGAACGATTCACTGATGATCTTCTGCACGTCTTTGGCAGCCACGTTCTCCAGCTCCTTTGCCCCCAGCCTCTCGAGGGGCCCCAGGCAACCAATCAGCTGCAAGCATTTGTTCCGTACCACGTGGGACGTGTCTGCCAGGTGCTGGTCATTTGCAGGGGAACAACAACACAACAATTACTATAGATGATTTGCTACAGCATCCTTTATCACCACAGAGAGTCTGAGAGCACTTTACGTTCAATGGAGTACACACTGTAAATGGTGCTGGCCATCTGAAACAGCAAATCATTGCGTCATAGAGCACAATAGCAGTCTGTGCTGAACAGTTATTCTGCCTAGTCCCATTGACCTCCCATTCATGTACTTATCCAAATTTCCCTTAAATGTTGCAATCTTCCGTTTTCGCTGGCAGCTCATTCCACACACTCACTACCCCTGTGAGTGAAGATGTTCCCCCTCATATTCCCTTTAAACATTTCGCCCTTAGCCTATAACCTATGACTTCTATTTCTTCTTAGAGTCTTGGACTATATTTTATCTATGACTCAATTTTACGGATACCTTGTACATGCTTGCTCTTTATTATGTGTCTTGTGCTGTGTGTGACTATTAGTATCAAAACTATGTTTTGCACCTTGGCCCTGGAATAATGTTGTTTTGTTTGGGTGTATTCATTGGTATTCACGCATGGTTGAATGAAATTAAAAACAATAAGACCACAACATATAGGAGCAGAATTAGGCCATTTGGCCCATTGAGTCTGCTCCATCATTTCATCGTGGCCGATCCAATTTTCCATTCAGCCCCGACCTCTTGCCTTCTCCCCGTAACACCTCATGCCCTGACCAATCAAGAACCTATTAATCTCTGGCTTAAAGGTACATAAAGAGTTGGGGTTTACAGCTGCCTGGGGCAAAGAATTCTACAGATTCACGATCATTTGGCTAAAAAAAATTCCTCCGCAACTCCAATACCCCTCTAATCTGAGGCTGTCCCGTCTAGTATTAGACTCTCCAACTAGGAAACATCCTCTCCATCACAGCCTTTCACCATTTGATAGGTTTCAATGAGGTCACCCCTCATTCTTCTGAATTCTGACGAATACAGGCCCAGAGCAATCAAAAGCTCTTCATATCCAACAAGCCATTTGATCCTAGATTCAGTCCTAACACCGACCCCTGCGGAACATCACTAGTCACTGGCGGCCAACCAGAAAAGGATCCTTTTATTCTCAGCCGCTGCCTCCTACCAATCAGAGGATCCTCGAACCATTCTAGCATTCATTTCAAGAGGCCTAGAATATACGAGCAGGAATGTGATGCTGAGGCTTAAAAGGCACTGATGAGGCTTCACCCTGAGTATTGAGAACAGTTTTGGGCTCCTCCTCTAAGAAAAGATGTGCTGGCATTGGAGAGGGTTCAGAGGAGGTTCACAAGGATGATTCCAGGAATGAAAGGGTTATCATATGAGGAATGTTTGATGGCTCTGGGTCTGTACTCACAGAAATTTAGAAGGTGAGGGGGGATCTCACTGAAACTTTTCCAATGTTGAAAGGTCTGGACAGAGTAGACGTGTAAAGGATGTTTCCAATGGTGGAGGGTGTCTAGGATGAGAGGGCACAGCCTCAGGACAGAGGGGTGTAAATTTGATAGGTTTTTGATTGGGGACAGCATCACAGGTTACAAGAAGAAGGCCAAGGCATGGGGCTGAGGAGAAGAAAAAATGATTCGCTATGATTGAATGGCAGAGCAGACTCAATGGACCAAATGGCCTAATTCTGCTCTTACGTCTTATGGTCTGACTGACCTCTATCCATTTCACTGGCATTGTCTTTGCACCCTCATCTCCTGTGTCTTCCCTCCAACTTTACATTTGCTCCCGTTCTGATAAAATGCTGACTCTGCTTCTCTCTCTACAGATGCTGACTGGCCTGCTGAGTGTTCCCACCCCAGTCTGTGAAAGTAGATATGTGATTGAAGAGGATCTTGTGTTGCTAAAATATTTTTATACTTAGCTTGCCAGAAGTAGTCAAAAATCGTTAATTCCCTCAAGTTGTCAGGCTGATCAACAGCACCACCCATTAATCAACTTCCCCACCCCCCCCACCACCACTACATATATATCACCTCGTGTTCCTTTATGTACGTAAAATCAGTGGCCACTGTATTAGGTTTCTTTTGTATCTAGTAAAGTGGTACTGAATCTATGTTCATGGTCTGCTGCTGTAGCCCACCCACTTCAAGGTTCCACATGTCGTGCATTTAGAAATGCTCTTCTGCACACCACCGTTGTAACATGTGATTATTTGAGTTAATGTCACCTTCCTGTCAGCTTGAACCAGTCTGGCCATACTCCTCTGATCGCTCTCATTAATAAGGCGTTTTTGCCCACGGAACTGCCACTCACCGAATGTTTTTTTGTTTTCGCATCATTGTCTGTAAATTCTAGAAAACGCAGTGCGTGCAAGTCCCAGGAGATCAGCATTTTCTGAGATACTCAAACCACCTTGTCTGGCACCAACAATCATTCCATGGTCAAAAATCACTTAGATTACATGTATTCCCAATTCTGATGTTTGGGGTGAACAGTAACAAAACCTTTTAACCCACGTCTGTTTTTATGCATTGAGTTGCTGCCACATGATCAGCTGATTAGATATTTGCATTAACCAGGCGTACCTATTAAAAATGGCCACAAGTGTAATTTATTACAATTACTTGTAGATCATGGATTATAGGATTGATTTTATCTTTATATTTATTTTGTGTTTTTATTGTGTCCTGCATGTTGTGTTTTTTTTGTGCTGCATCACCGGATCTGGAGTAATAATCATTTTATTCTCCTTTACACTTGTGCACTGAAGAATGACAATAAACAACCTTGAATATTGAATCACTTGTACCTCTTTGTCTCTCCTGCCAACAACCAGAGAATCAGAATCATCCAAGCAGCTGTTTCTTACCTTACAACCAATCTCAACTAAACGAAAACCGAGAGGCAGGTTGTCTTGTAGCTGAATGCCAATCACCAAGGCAGTGTCCAATAACTGGGCGAGGACATGGTGAGATTCTGCAACAATATGTCACATATGGAAATAATTATTCCAATACAGCAATTCCACCCTTGTTGAGAAACTTTGTCATCATTTCAACATCTTTTTTTTCCAACTATGATTACAGGTAGTTCACCTATTGAATATTGGATGTGGAGAGGACGTTTCCTATAGTCTAGGACCAGAGGGCACAGGATCAGAATTTAGAACAGAGACGAGGAGGAATTTCTTTAGCCAGAGGGTGATGAATCTGTGGAATTTGTTGGCTCAGAAATCTATGGAGGCCAAATCATTGGGTATATTTAAAGCAGAGGTCAATAGTTTCTTCTTTTTTTTAAATTTTATTTTTATTTGGATAAGGAATTCACAAATATCATGTACTTTTTTCACACATATAACCTTTTCCATTTTTTTTATATGTATAAAACTATAATTATTTATACATTCTTAAATACACATTGAGATGATATAAAAGGAAATTAGACACTTAATAGTTAATTATGTACTGTGGTAATTCTAATCTATTAGGCTAAGTAATGGTATTAGTTGTTAAGAAAAATAGTAATAATAGTTTCCTTATAACTCTTCTGGACCATTTCCATTGGTCCAAAATGTCCAAAATGCCTATGTAACAACCATTGTAGGTGTTTATATCCTAATTTGTTCATGCTTGCTCCTGCCCGCAGACATAATTATCCAATCCCTATTGTGACGAGAATACACATAAATTAAGATGTTTGCTGGCCTGGGCTAGCACCAGGGGCATCAGCAGTTGGTCTGCCACCTGTCCTCAGGGGAGGGAGAGATAAGGCACACAATGAAGCAGCATTTGGAGATGTTAATGAAGGAGCCATCAGTCTGGGTATCGTCAAGATCAGCTCCCCCTTTGAACCCTGAACTGTTTGAAGTGATGGACAGGCGATCTGGAGATGTGTAATGAAGGGATGGGAGAGAGAGCTGTCTAGAGCGGCTCCCCCTTTGAACCCTGAACTGTTTGAAGTGATGGACAGGCGATAACCCAGCAGGGGAATAAAAAGGGACAGGTTCGCTAAGGCAGGACACACACGACACCCGAGGTAACGAGACCCTGGAAGCGGTGCACCTCTCACAAGTCGGTGGGAAGTACCGGGCCATAAACGCACAGGGTGGAAAGGTACAATCAGCAGGAACCCGGTGTGTGTCCACCCTCGCTTGGGTGCCGGGTTCACTGCAGAGGATCGACCACATCTGGAGGAGGGGTCACAGTCGGTGACCTCAGGTGACATCACAAAGGACCCGCCCGGAAGCTGCTTGTGAGCAATATCGCCGGTCTGTGAGTGGAAGCTGTTATCTTAATTCTGTGCACTTGTGTGTTTATCATCGCTGAACTGTTGCATTTATTATCCTTTCGATTACTGTGTTGCTTGTTTCTTTAATAAAACTTTCTTAGTTCTAGTAATCCAGACTCCAACTGAGTGATCCATTTCTGCTGGTTTGGCAACCCAGTTACGGGGTACGTAACACTATGTACTTATTTACTTAATGTTTTCATTTTTTATCCCTTTCCCAAATCTTTCCCTTTACTTGTGTTAATTCTCTATTTTCCAAAAGAAAACAAAAAAAAAGACATTTAGACTAGGGGTGCTTATGTTAGCAATATTACTGTGTTGATGAGAAGAGCAGTATAAATCATTAGGAGAGTCATCTAAAGTCTGCTCGCATTGGGGTTATATATTCAATCCATTTATTCCAGATTTGATAAAATTTTTCTTTTTGAATTCTCAGGGAGTAAGTCAACTTTTCCATTTTAAATATTTCCAAGATAATTTCATGCCAATCTTCTAATGTAGGTGGTATTGGATTTAGCCACTTTCTTGTGATTGATTTCTTGCTTGCCGCTAAAAGGGCCTGCAGCAACTTTATATCTTTCTTCTGTTCAAGAAACAATACATGCCCCAAATAGAGCGTCTCAAAGTTCAGAGGTACCTGGGACCTAAGTACCTTAACTAATGTTCTATGAATACCTTCCCAATATAGACTTAATTTAGGGCAATCCCAGAAAATATGAAAATGATTTGCCTCCTTGGAGCCGCACCTTCTCCAACACGTCATGTTTGTAACTTTATATTTTTCCTGATATGGGGTCTTGAAGTATCTTATAATGTTTTTCCAACAATGTTCTCTCCAAGTCAAAGAATTAGTTGAGGACCATTGAAAGCTGCAGATTTTCCCCCAAGCCTCCTCTGAAAGTACCAACCCCGCTTCTTTCTCCCACTTCTCTTTAATATACAGTGTATTTACATTTTTAGCATGGGAGAGTGCATTATATAATCGAGAAACTGATTTACTAGGTATTGAATTGCAAGCCGAATTCAGAATCTTGAAAAATTCTAATTCTACTGTTGATAGGTCTATATATCTACAACTCTGGTTAACATAGTTTCGTACTTGAAGGTACCTAAAAAAGTCATTGTGTTCTAGGCCATGTTTGTCCTGCAGGATTTGGAAATTTTGTAATACTCTTTTATCTATAAATGAGAGGTAGGTTGTAAGACCTTTCTTTATCCATAGCTCAAATCTTTTATCTCCTCTGTTGGGAAGGAATTCGGTATCATATGCACACCATCTAAAGAGTTTTAACATGTTATTAATTCCACATGAATTAACCACCTTCTGCCATACTTTTAATGTAAGATTTATCCAACTGTTTTTAAATTTTTCCAACTGGGCCATCAATCCTTTGTCAGCTATTGAGGCCTGTAGAGGAAAACTGTCAACTAATCCAAATTCTATTTCCTTCCATCTAGCCTTATATTCCCTATTACACCAATATAACAGAGGGGTTATCTGTGAGGCATAAAAATAATTTCTCAGGCAAGGGAGAACCATACCTCCTCCTTCCTTCCCTAACTGTAAGGTGTTATATCGAATTCTAGGTTTCTTTCCTTGCCAAATGAAGCGGGAAATCCATTTGTCCCATTCCCTGAATTGATTATCATCCACCTCCACCGGTAAAGTACGGAAAAGATACAATAACTGAGGAAGAATATTCATTTTTATAGTATTTATCCTTGAATTTAAACTTAAAAAGGGAATAAGATTCCATCTATGCATATCTGCTTTTATCTCTGAGATTAATGGCCCATAATTTACCTATGACAGTGTTGAAAGATCCTTCGGCAGGGTTATTCCTAAATATTTTAATGATTTAGCTTCCCACTTAAGATCGTACGTATCCTGCAATTTTTTGGATGGTGTATAATTTAGGGACATAACCTGCGTTTTCTTTACATTTATTTTATAACCTGATATTTTCCCAAAGTCATCCAACAGTATAAACAATCCTATAAATGATTTTTCTGGTTCACTCAGATAGACCAAAACATCATCTGCGAATAACGCCACTTTCTGTTCAATCCCTGCCACCTTGATACCTTTTACGATTTTGCTCTGTCTTATTAGTCGGGCAAGCGGTTCAATATATAGCGCAAAAAGGAGAGGAGAAATTGGGCATCCCTGTCTAGTGCCTCTCTCTAAGATGAAGGAGTCAGAGAGGTCCCCATTTATCTTAATTCGGGCTGTAGGGCTGTCATATAGAGTCTGAATTACTTTAATAAACTTTTCTTGAAAGCCGAATCTTCCTAACACTTAGTATAGGAATGCCCAACTAACCGAATCAAAAGCTTTCTCAGCGTCCAATCCTACTACCATTGTCTCTGTCTCGTTCTTATTAACCTGTTCTAATATGTGCAGAGTTCTCCTTATGTTGTCCTGTGTTTGTCTTTGTTGAATAAATCCAGTCTGGTCTAAGTGGATTAGGCCAGGTAAAAACTTTTCCAATCTGCGCGCTAATATAGATGTAAATAGTTTGTAATCTAAATTAAGAACACTAATTGGCCTATAATTGCCACATTCTAGTTTATCTTTACCCTCTTTAGGAATAACTGAAATAATCGCTTCTCTCCAGGAAGGTGGAGTTTCTCCTCTCTGCAAGATCCAATTAAAGGTGTTAAGTAGTAATGGGGCTGACTGTGTCTTCAGGGACTTGTACCACTCTGAGGTAAACCCATCAGAACCCGGGGACTTTCCAGCCTTTAACCTAGAGATGGCCACGTTCAGTTCTTTGACAGTTACTGGTTCTAATAAACTTTCATTTTGTAAATCTGTAAGTTTAGGTAGATCTAAAAAATTCAATACACTGTCTATATAGGGCTCATTGGGGGCCCAGGGTTGGGAGTACAGCTCTTGATAATATGTTTCAAAACTCTCTTGAATTTTCCCTATTGTACTCTCCACAAGCTTTGTCTTTGGATTCTTTATTTTATGAATTGTATTGTCTGCTTGTTGTTTTTGTAATTTATATGCTAATAATCTAGCTGATTTACCTCCTACTTCATAATTCTTTTGTCTCAGGTAAAGAAAATTTCTTTGAGTTTCCAACGTATAAATATAGTCAATTTCACTTTGCAATTTCCTAATTTCCTGTTTTCGATTTGAATTACTTTTGTTGCTATCTACAACTTGAAGTTGTTTTAATTTTCCTTGAAGGTCTGCTAATTTTTGTGCATGGATTTTTTTCATGTGAGTGGTAATGGAAATAATTTTCCCTCTCAGTACAGCTTTCATTGTATCCCATAAGATCACTGGTGATGTTTCTCCCGTGTCATTAAGGTCTAGATATTCTTTGATTTCTCCCCTCAATCTCTCCATTACTTTCGGGTTATTGAGTATATGTGAGTTTAGCCTCCATAGTGTTTTCCTCATTTTCCTTTCCAGGATTAGAGACATAGAGACTGGGCTATGATCCGACAGATCAATTGTTGCAATATTACAGTTTTTTATCCTGAGTCTATCTGTATTAAAGATAAAGAAATAGTCTATCCTTGAACAGGCTGAATGAGGGAAAGAGTAATGTGTATCATCTTTACTAGTAGGGTGTAATTCCCTCCAGACAGCTATAATTCCCAACTCCTCCATCAATGAATTCATTTTCCAAGTCAGAGGTTTATTCTGAGTAACTATTCTTGAAGAATCTAATACAGGATTTAATCTAATATTAAAATCCCCTCCACAAATTACTACCCCTCGAGAACTGACCATTAGGTCAAAAATGTGTCTATAAAATGACCATTCACTACCTGGAGGAGCATAAACATTCAGCAATGTTATATCTGTACCTTCTATTCTTCCTGTGATTTTTACAAACAGTCCTTCTTTGTCTTTAGTCTCTGAAATATGTTCATAATTAAGAGTACTTGATATTAAAGTAGCTACCCCTCTTTTGTGACTCAATTTATATGATGAATAAAATACATGCTTAAAGCCCATTCTTTCTAATTTTCCATGTTCAGATTGGCTCATATGTGTTTCCTGGAGGAAAGCTATTTGTGCCCTCTCCTTTTTCAATTTAGACATAATCTTATTTCTTTTAATTGAAATCAAAGCCCCATTAACATTATAGGAAATTATTTTTACCAATTCAGTTTGCATTTTTCTCTAGTAGAAAAAAAACACTCTCCTTTTCTAACCAAACAGTAAGCAATCCCTTCTCAACAGTAAACCAAGACATATAACCACATCGTAGACATTCTTGAACATGTAACATTTGAAAATTTTTCCCACTTCCCACAGTGAGGCCTGAGCACCGACCCGCCTCAGTTCAGAGGGATAACCTCTATCTTCACCCTGTGTTAGAGGGCCCTCAGCAGTTTGAATAATCATAGAGAATTTTCTCCTATTTATGTCTCGACCATATTGCTATCATTCAAGTTATTCCGCCTAGTTTATTTTCAGTTACCAGTTTTCATTTTACCTTTAAGTCTGATTTACTCTTTTCAGTCATTTCCCTTAATTAATCTGTGTTCTCTGTACATTCGCGTCTGAATATTTGCAGCTTTTCCTTGTAGTTTGACACTCTGGTTTGTGTGGAGCGTCCTCGCCCCACTAACTGCCACGACTTCTGCCGAATCCTCTCCAGTAGCGACTCCGGTTGGGTGATGACTTTAATAGGTAGTCCCCGGTCCGCCAGGTCCGACGTTGCCTCCTCCGCCGTAGCGTATGTTTTTGTCCCTTTGTCGTAAAAGACTCTCAGCCGAGCTGGATACAGGGTCTGGAATCTGATGTTGTTTTCCTTCAGGACTCTCCCTGTTTCCGTATATTCCTTCCGTCTGGCAAGAATCCCCGGTGCGTAGTCGTGGTCTAAACTGATTTTACAGTTGTTCCACATGAAACCTTTATTTTGCCATGCCCTTTTAAGCACCTCTTCCTTCCTTCTGTAACTGAGAAATCTGACCAGAATCGATCTGGGCTGGATGCCTGCCGGGGGCTGTGGTGCCAACGCGCGGTGAGCTCTTTCTATTTGTAGGTCTTTTGCATCCGGTATATCAAGGTTCTCTCTAAGCAGCTTCTCTATGAAGGGAATCATCAATCCGGGTTTACCTTCGGTTCCTTCGGGAACTCCGTAAATCCTCACATTTTCCCTTCTTGAGCGGCCTTCTTGATCTATTAGTTTCCACTGGAGCTGGTCTTGCAGCTTCAGCATTTCTGCTATCACTTCCTCAGCGTTTTGTAGCTTCTCTTCAATTCCAACAATCCTCGCCTCGGCTTCATCTATCCTCGAGTTAGTTTTTACTATTTCTCCTTTAATATCTTCCAGCTGTTTGCTGTTATCTTGTCGGAACTCGCGAATCTCTCCGAGAATCAAAGACAGAGTCACCGATTCCCCCTCATTATCTCCGTCCTGGCTTGCCGTGGGGGAGCTAGGCCCGTCGCCTTGCTGCATCTCTTTATGTTTATCAGCCTTCGGAGCGGACTTTTTAATCTTGTTCTTAGACATCATCCTTGCCCCTTTTATTAATATAGTTATGCAATATTAAGTATTTGTCTAAATTCGATTTTGGGGCAGTTTACCTTCTTTTTTGTCGAGAGACCTTTTCCTTACGCCGCCATTCCCTTGATGACCCGGAAGTCCCCTGGTCAATAGTTTCTTAATTAGTTAGGGCATCAAAGGTTACGGGGAGAAGGCAGCAGAATGGGGTTGAGAAGGATAAATAAATCACTCCAAGGACCAAGTGGCTAAATTCTGTGTCTTATGGTCTTATCGTCTATAATGGGATCATTACTTTACGCTTCAATGTATATGTGATCAAGTGTGGGCACGTGGCCAAGTGGTTAAGGCATTCGACTAGCGACCTGAAGGTCGTGAGTTCGAGCCCCAGCCGAGGCAGCGTGTTGTGTCTTTGAGCAAGGCACTTAATCACACATTGCTCTGCAACGACACTGGTGCCAAGCCGTATGGGTCCTAATGCCCTTCCCTTGGACAACATCGGTGTCTTGGAGAGGGGAGACTTGCAGCATGGGCAACTGCCGGTCCTTCATACAACCCTGCCCAGGCCTGCGCCCTGGAGAGTGAAGACTTTCCAGGCGCTGATCCATGGTCTCGCAAGACTAACAGATGCCTTTAATTTAATATGTGATCAATAAATCTGAATCTGATCTGAATTACAGGAAGTCATAATGACTTATTAAACATTAGATTTATTTGGCACATATACATCAAAGCAACCAAACATACGGTGAAACATGTCATTTCCATCAATGACCAACACAGTCAAGAATGTGTTGGGGGCAGCCCGCAAGTATCACTACCCTTCCTGTGCCAACATAGCATGCCCACAACTCACAAACCTGAATCTGTATGTCTTTGGAATATGGGAGGAAACGGGAGCACCTAAAGGGAACCTACACAGTTATGGGAAGAACATAGAAACTCCTTACAGACAGTGGTGGGAATTGAACACCTATCTTCCTATCGCTGGCTCTGTAAAGCGATGTGCTAACTGCTAAGCTACAATGCTCCCCATGTTACAGCAGAACAGGCTGTAGATACTTTCAAAGTATGGATCTCTTGCTACTTACTTTCATTGTTAAGGGCGACGATAACATCTTCCACAATGCAGTCAGGCAGAAAGCCTGGTGTTTTCGACAGTAACCCAATTAAGGAAGCAATCTTCAGTCTGACCGAACTCTCGTTCTCCTGTAACGGAAATACATTTACTTTCCCAACATGGCTTATGAAACAAACAGCAAGCTACTTTAACGTTAACAATTCCCGAGGTTATTCATAGGAACAATTGTAAAACAAAACTTGGTGACGAGAGAGAAAAGATATTGGAGAGTGAGTGTGGATGATGAACTTCAATAGATGTACCAAGGAGATCATCCTAACTGGTTGCATCACAGCCTGATATGGAAACACCAATATCCTGGAAAGGAAAAGGCTACAGAAAGTGGTAGATACAGCTCAATCCTTCACCAGCAAAGCCTTCCCTATCATTGAGTAAATTTACTCAAGAAAGAGGAATCCATCTTCAGACCCTCCCCACCATCCCGGTCACGTTCTCTTATTGCTTCTGCTGTCAGGAAGAAGGTAAAGAAGCCTCAGGATCCACACCACTAGGTTCAGGAACAGTTATTACCCCCAACCATCAAGTTCCCGAAGCAGGGTGGATAACTTCACTCACCTCAACTTTGAACTGATTCCACAACCTGCAGACGCATTTTCACAGACTCTATAACTCATGTTCTCTGCTTCAGTTATTTATTTACACAACTAGCCCGCGCCCTCATGGCCCACTGTCCATAACCCTTGACCATGGGGATCGCTGGTCTTCAATGCTTGCAGACGTGACCCCCACAGGTCGCTGGCCTTCAACTGTGCAGTGCTCTGACCTGTACACCAACCACAGGCTCCTGCCCTTAACTCTTCATTCACTGCTCTGACCTCTAACTCCCCACCTCATACCTGTCCCTTAATCCGAACCTGACCCCTAACTCCCCGTTCTGTACCAGCGGTGTGATGAGGAACTACTGTGTGCTTGTTCTTGCAGAAAAGTGGTTCCAGGACAATAGCCCATGCACCATCAATCATGACCATGACACTCAGGGACTTGGGCTATATATACTTTGTGTGACTGTATGTTTTAGTGCTATTGGAATTATACATGCCTCGTGCTGTGCGTGACTGTTGGCACTGCGTTTTGCATCGTGGCCCCGCAGTAGTGCTGTTTCGTTTGGCTGTATTCATCTAGAAGGCTGAATGACAATTAAACTTGAACTTAGCTTATTTACACCTCAAATTTCGCCTCCCTCCCTTCCTATCCCCTCTCCCATTGCAGTCAATTTTGGGTGCTGCCCTGGACTAGAAGACACTCTATTTGCCAAAGTCTTTAAGAGAATGTGAATGGAATATTGGATACCTGCACATCAGAGGAATGGGAATAATAGGGAGAATGGGAATAACAGACTGTCCCATCATCCCTACAAACCTAAACATAGCCAAGTCGGAGCCACGGCCTTGGTGGACATCGCAGCTCAGCGTCACCTTGACCAGAAGGTATGAGTGTTGGTTACAGAGACCACCGACTATGGCAAGGGCTGTACCTTATAGTAGTGGTCAAGGAGGATCCGTACCACTCCCTCCACGCTCTCAGCCTCCACGGGCTTCTTTGCAAACTGTAGAAGGTACTGCAACGCTTCAGTGGGGCTTGTGGATTTGCACAGGTCAATGTGGAGGGCTGCAGATTTACTGGGCTTTGCCAGTCGGAGCTTCTTGGCTGGAACCTCTTCATGTGGCTGTTGCTATTTTCGGAGACAGAAAAACATCAGAATCAGATTTATTATCACTGATAAATGTTTTTAAATTTCAAAGTTCAAAGAAAATTTATTATCAAAGTACATGTATATCACCATAAATTTGTTCTTTTGCGGCAGCAGTACAGAACAATACATATAAAAATTACTATACGTTGAGCGCCACAGTAGCACAGCGATCAGCACGATGCTATTACAGTTCAGGATGTCGGAGGTCAAACATCAATTGAGTGTCCTCTGTAAGAAAGTTTGCAATGTTCTTCCCGTGACCATGTGGGTTTCCTCTGGGTGCTCCAGTTGAGGAGCTCCAATTGTTGAGAAGGAGGAGAAGATGGCGGCGCGACACAGTGTGAATGATATCTGTAATCTGTCAAGTAGGGTGCCGTGCACAATTCTGAATTGATGGAGACAGACGTGAGAGTACGGAGGAACATCTGGAGAAACTTCTGAAATGTCTGCTTTGCTGACGCTGCTACTGTGTGGTAACTGGAACCTCCGGAGCAGAAGGCCCCGAATCCTCGGCTTTGCTTGTTTCAGCGGCCGGGGTGAGGTCGAAGGCGCTCGGCAGAGGACGGCGCTCGGGAGGCTGTATCAGAGGGGCTGATCGGAGGCTCGAAGTTTTCGGACGGACGGACTCAGTGTCAGCTGTGGTCGGGTGCTTCCAAGGCATCGGCAGTTGTCGGTGCCTGGAGGTTTATGGCAGGGAGTTTCTCCCTTTTGCCCCCTGCTATTGGGGACTCGGGAGTCGATCGGGACTTGAGACCTTTTTTTTTTACCGTGCCCATGGTCTGTTCTTTATCAAATTATGGTATTGCTTTGTACTGCTGTAACTATATGTTATAATTATGCGGTTTTGTTCAGTGTTAGTCTTTGGTTTCTCCTGTTTTTCTGTGATATCACTCTGGAGGAACATTGTACCATTTCTTAATGCATGTATGCATTTCTAAATTACAGTGAAAGAGGACTGAGTGTACTCATAATCTAATCTAAATCATTGACTGTGTTTTCAGGCTCCTGTAACCTCCCCCGATGGTAATAATGAGAAGAGGGAAAGAGGGAATGTCCAGGGTGCTGAAGGTCCTTCATAATGGATGTCGCCTTCTTGACGTATTGCCTTTTGAAGATGTCCTCGACACTGGAGGGGCTATTGCCCATGACAGAGCTGGCTGAGTTTACAACCCTCTACAGCTTTTTCCAATCCTAGGCGAGGTCTCTAAATACCAGACGGTGGTGCAGCCAGTTAGAAAGTTCTCCACAGTAGATCTGTAGAAATTTGCTCGTCTTTGGTGACATACCAAATCTCCTCAGACTCCTAATTAAGTTTAACCTTCCGTGTACCTTTGTCGAGATTGCATCAATATGTTGGGCCCAGGGCAGATCTTCAGAGATGTTGACACCCAGGAATCTAGTAAAGAGAATTAACTCTGCAAACAATTTTGGCTTCACATAAGAGAACCACTGAGTTGGGCCACTCCAGCCTTGCAGACCCTGGAAAGCCCAACATAAAAGGCAAATGTGATTTTTCTGTGAATTTCAAAGACCCATTCCAATAATCTCAGTCCCCAGCATCTGCAACATGGAGTGCGGTCACAGCAGAGCATCATAAAGGATCCGCACCACCCAGGTCATGCTCCTTTCTCGCTGCTGCCATCGAGGAGGTGGTACAGGAGCTTCAGGACCCACACCACCAGGTTCAGGAACAGTCATTACCCCTCAGCCATCAGGTTCCTGAACGAGGGTGATAACTTCACTCACCTCAACACTGAGCCGTTCCTACAACCTATGGACTCATCTTCAAGGACTCTTCATCTCATGTTTTCAATACTTATTGATTATTTATCTTTTTCTCTCTCTTCTTGTATTTGCAGTTTGTCTTTTGCCTTTGCTATTAAGTTTTTTTTTGTACTTACTAAGTCCCAATGAATCTCAGGATAGTATCATCATCATCATCATCAGGTGCCATGCCCAGATTGAGCTTTGACTGCCATGGCCCACACACTCCTGTTTCGGGTCAAGTGGATCAATTCATTGGTATTCATTTCCAATTCTCTGGCTGCTGTCTCCATCATCATTTGTCTTTGTCTTCCTCTTGCTTTCTTCCCTTCAATCTTTCCCATAATTACTGTGCATTCTAACTCCTCTTTCCTAATCACATGTCCAATGAAGTTATGTTGCCTTTTCATGGTCTCATACACTATTTCTCTTTTTGTGTTTGCTCTGTTCATGACATCCTTGTTAGATATTCATTTCATCCATGATATTCTTTGCATCCTCCTCAAAAACTACATCTCTGCTGCTTCGTTTCCTCATGTTACTAGATATTGTCCAACATTCTGAGCCATATAACATAACTGCATAAATGTAACATTTCAGTACTGTGAGGTGGGTTGTCATGCCTAGTTTAGTATTGGTCAGTATACTCTTCATTCTCGTAAAGGTGTCTTTTGCCATCCCTATTCTTCTTTTGATGTCCATGTCGCACCTACCGTCTGATGTCACCCAGCTTGCTAAGTAGCAAAAGTTCTGTACTTGTTTTATGTTTTCCCCATTTATTCTCAGCCTGCAGATAGGATTCTCCTTCTTTTTGGATATCACCATGCATTCTGTCTTTTTGCAATTGATAGATAGACCCATTTTTGCACTTTCTTCAACAATTATATCACTTAAGTTTTGTAGTTCTTCTTCCATACTTGCAATTAACACAGTGTCATCTGCATATCTGAAATTACTGATGTTTTCACCAACTTTGATTCCCAAAATGTCTCTTATTTTTTGTAATATTGTACACATTAAATAAATCAGGGAAGAAAACACACCCTTGTCTAACGCCTCTCTTGATTTTCATAAACTGACTCACTTCTCCATCTATTCTTACAGCGGCAGTTTGTTCCCAGTACAGATTTCCAATTAGGCGGAGGTCTTTCGAATCTAGATGTAGAGTTTCCTGTAATATTTCAAATAACTTATTGTGCTTCACTTTGTCAAATGCTTTTGTGTAGTCGATAACACAAACAAAAATCTTTTTGCACTTGAATAAACAGGATAGTATATGATGACACATATAGTAGTGAGCAAAAGTCTAAGGCACACATATACAGCTGGGTTGCCTAAGACTTTCGCACTGTACTGTATTTTGTCAACGTGGAGCGGAGAGCAAATTTGTAAATCTGGCAGGAGCAAAGGATACGAGAAATGGTGAAGGTGGAGCTCTGCAGAAAGGTGGCAGAGGAGGAGTGCCAAGAGCGGGGGATTTGCGCGGGTGCAGACTCACTCAGCCCTGAGACACCAGGCTCGGTCATTTGATTCCAAACAGTTGGTTTATTGATCATTACAGAATGTCTCTGCGGTGCTCCCCATGCCCACCCTCTCCCTTCTCTTTTCCCAACCATGATTCCCCTCTCCCTGCCCCCTCCCCACTCTCAGTCCACAATAGAGACCCAGATCAGAATTATGTTTATCATCACTCACATATGAAATGAAATTTGTTTTTTTTGTATCAGCAGTACAGTGCAATATATTAAATTACTACAGTTCTGTGCAAATATCTTAGGCATTCTAACTATATGTGTGCCTAGGACTTTTGCACGCATTTTTTGATAATAAATTTCCTTTGAACACTGAACATCATCATTTATTATTTATCCACTTCTATCCTGAAACTTCTCACCAAATTGGCTTCAGGTAGCATATTGGATCATAAAGTATTGGATGAAAATAAAAGTTCTCCCTCTTTTCTCCAGTTCTCTGCCTAATTATCTGAAACATCTATCAACAGGAAGGCTATTTTTTGGTTGGGCAGTGTATGTGAGCCAGTGCACAGAGATGTTGGGATAAACCAAATGTAATGAGCAATGAACAGAACGACACAGTAGCGTAACACAATTACACCATCCAATTCTCACTGTTCTCCCCGTGTCCATGTGGATGCTCCGGACTCCTCCCACATCCCAAGGACCATAAGACATAAGAGCAGAGTTAGGCTTTTCGGTCCATTGAGTCTGCTGTGCTATTCCATCATGGCCGAGTTATTATTCCTCTCAACCCCATTCTCCTGTCTTCTCCCCATAACCTTTGATGCGCTGACTAATCAAAAAGACGTACAGGTTAGTAGGTTAATTAGTCACATGGGTATAATTGGGCAGTGTGGGCTTGTTAGCATGCTGTGTCCCTCATTAAATTAAAACATATAAAATAGACACAACTGAACCCACCGGGAAATGCCTCATTCAGACTGTGGAATAAACACAAGAGATTCTGCAGATGCTAGAAATCCAGAGTAGCACACACAAAATGTTGGAGGAACTTAGCAGGTCAGGCAGCATCAATGGAGAGGAATAAAGAGTCAATGTTTCAGACCGAGACCCCTCGTTGCAAAATGCTCTGTGACAGAATGGCTGTGAACTGCTGAGACATATTTTGCCAGGAACTTGGCTGTACATCTGAGGGAAGTTTAGCCAGAGGGTGGTGAATCTGAGGATTTCATTGCCATGGACGGCTGTGGAGGTCAAGTCATTCAATATACTTAAAGCTGAGGTTGATTAGTAAAAGCATCAAGGGTTATGGGGAGAAGGCAGAAGAGTGGCCTAATTCTGCTCCTATGTCTTATGATCCTATAGAAGGGAGGAATAGGAAATAGTGAAAGTGGGGTGAGATGTAGAGGGGTGGGAGGCTCACTCAAGCCTCTTAAATGGAGCTCTTGTACAATAATGCATGAAACCTTGATCTATTGGGGTCATGGTCCTGACACCCTATCGGCTACCTGCACTTTCTCTGTATTTGCAACATCATGTTCCGCATTGTTATTGCTTTTCCTTTTATATTAGCTTGATTTACAGATAAAGATCAGTTTTACTTGTCACACGTACATCAAAACATGTTGTGAAATGCATCGTCTGCATCAAGTCAAATCAGCAAGGGTCGTGCTGAGGGAAGCTGCAAGTGTCACTGTGCTTCTGGCACCAACATAGCATGCCCACGTCTAACACTAGCCCGAACATCTTTGGAATGCAGGAGGAAACCAAAGCACCCGGAGGAAACTCACATGGTCATGGGGAGAACATACAAAGAGAGGCTGGAACGTTGACGGATAATCTGTCTAGATGGGATTTCAACGGTACCTTGGTAAATGTGACAATAATTACCAAATTTGGAAAAAAGATTTCTGATGTGGGAAGGGAAAAAAATGTAACTGAACGCCAATAAATGGCGAGGCAGACTGTTTCCCTTGTGCACCACTCACTCTGATGGTAAATACTCCACGTTTGTTTACAATAGATCTGTTAGTGATTGAAAATCTGGCTAAGTGGCACCACAATGACAAACCGCTTACTCAATGTCAGCAAGACCAAGAAGGATGCATCATCGGGGGTCAGAAACTTTAAATTCCTCAAGTGTTTTCATTTTGGATAACCTGTCCTGGACCCAGTATGGACTGAGTGAGAGTGGGAAGGGGGCAGGGAGACAGGTATTTATTTATTTACTGAGATACAGCATGGAATTCCAGTCACGCTGATTTAACCCCCGCCTAATTACAAGTCAATTTACAATTTACCTACCGACTGGTACGTCTTTGGACTGGGAGGGGACACCGGAGCTCCCGGAAGAAGCCCTCACGGCCACCGGGAGAACGTACAATCTCCTTACAAACAGCAGCGGGAATTGAACCTGGGTCACCTGTACTGTATAGTTGTATGCTAACCACTACACTACTGTGGCGCCCCACAGAATCGTGGTTGGGAAAAGGATGAAGGGAGAGGGGAGGGAGCAGGAAGCACCAGAGAAACTCTGCAATGATCAATAAACCAATTGTTTAGAATCAGATTAGCTTGCCTGGAGCCTCAGGCTGGGTATGTCTGCACTGCACCACCACCCACCCGTAGCAACCAACCCACACCCTTGCAGAGGTGCTCCACCCTCACTATTTCTGACATCCTTTAGGCTCCCGTTGACAAATACACTGCTATGCAAAATTCTTAGGCACCCTGGCTATATGTATTTGTGCCTAAGATTTTTGCACAGTACTGTATGGCAGTGATCATACACCTGATTCTGACAGATCTGTGTGTCAGTTTACAAACAGACATTAAGTTAATGCACTGGGGCAAAATTCACTAAGGCTTAGCACAGCATACCATTAAAAACAATTGGAGTGGAGAATCTGTTTTCCCTCAGATGACTGTCTCAGTCATCTCTCTGACACAGTGGTGTCAAGAAAACAACCTCTCCCTCAATGTCGCAAAAACAAAGGAGCTGGTTGTGGATTACAGGAGGAGTGGAGATGGGCTAACCCCTATTGATATCAATGGATCTGGGGTTGAGAGGGTGAACAGCTTTAAGTTCCTCAGCTTAAACATCACTGAGGACCTCACGGGGTCTGTGCACACCAGCTGTGTGGTGAATAAGGCACAACAGCGCCTCTTTCACCTCAGACGGTTGAGGAGTTTGGTCTGGGCCCCCAAATCCTAAGAACTTCCTACAGGGGCACAATTGAGAGCATCCTGACTGGCTGCATCACTGCCTGGTATGGGATCTGTACTTCCCTCAATCGCAGGACTCTGCAGAGAGTGGTGTGGACAGCCCAGCGCATCTGTAGTTGTGAACTTCCTGTGATTCAGGACATTTACAAGGACAGATGTGTAAAAAGGACCCGTAGGATCATTGGGGACCCAAGCCATCCCAACCACAATCTATTCCAGCTGCTACCATCTGGGAAAACGTACCGCAGCATAAAAGCCAGGACCAACAGGCTCCAGGACAGCTTCTTCCACCAGGCCATCAGACTGATGAACTCATGCTGACTTGAGTGTACTCTATATTACATTGACTGTTCTATTTATCATAAGTTATTATAAATTACTATGATTGCACATTGCACATTTAGACGCAGATGTAACGTAAAGATTTTTACTCCTCATGTATGTGAAGGATGTAAGAAATCAAGCCAATTCAATTCAGTTCCAAAGTTAATTCAGTTGCCATGAAGTTGCTCTCAACTGAAAGGCTGTGCTGACGTTGGAGAGGGTCCACAGGAGGTACATGAGAATGATCCCAGGAATGAAAGGGTTAACGTATGAGTAAGATTGATGGCTCTGGGACTGTACTCTCTGGTCTAGCAGAATAAAGGGGGGGGGGAGGGAATCACATTGAGCTCTACCGAATATTGAAATGCCTTAGATAGAGCGGATGTGGGGAGGATGTTTCCCATAGTGGGGAATCTATGACCAGAGCGCACAGACTCAGAATAGAGGGACGTCCATTTAGAAGAAAGATGAGGAGGAATTTCTTTAGCCAGAGGGTTGTCAATCTGTGAAATTCATTGCCACAGACAGCTGTGGTGGCCAGGTCACTGGGTGTATTTAAGGCAGAGGTTGATAAGCTCTTGATTATTAAGGGTATCAAATGTTACAAGGGAATGACAGTAGAATGGGGTTAAGAGGGATAATAAGTTAGTCATGATCGAAAGGTGGAACAGACTGGATGGGGCAAATGGCCTAATTCTGTTCCTATGTCTGAAAAGTCTCTCAGAGTCTACGTTCAGAGTCTCACCAAAATGTTTTCTCCAGGACTGTAGCCTTGCTTCTTGGCTGAATCATATTGTCAGCCTTAGGTTACGTGCTCGGATTTCTGGAGTGTGAATGGAACCGACTGTCTTCATTTCGAGCCAACACTGTGACCTGTCATCACCGATAACTGGACTCAGAACACACGCACATACAGCCTGGCGGGGAGAGAGGGGCCTGGAAGAGGTGGTTTTTGGCTGGCCTGCCTGGGGAGCAGTTGCTCTGGAGCACCACGTTGCTGTACAGCTACCTGTGGGATGGGCTGGAGTGCCACTTTAGTTGGTCCGCATGGGTGGAGGGACGGGACTGTACGCAAGTTCAAAGAGGATATACCTTCCCTGCTTTGTGTAATTTTGTCTGGATGTATGGGAGTCCCTAGATTGGATTAGTTAAGAGGGAACGTGCCGTCCTATTTTCAATGCTCAAATTTTATAGATCCAAACAGTATTTTTAGGCCTAGTGCAATTACGAAGAAAGCATGGTAGCACCTCTACTTCCTTAGGAGTTTGCAAAGATTCAGCATGACATCGAAGACTTTGACAAACTTCTATAGATGTGTAGTGGAGAGTATATTGACCGTTTGCATCAGAGCCTAGTATGGAAACACCAATGCCTTGAAATGAAAATCCTACAAAAAGTAGCGGATGTGGCCCAGTCCCCCACTGGTAAAGCCCTCTCCACTACTGAGTTCATCTGCACAGAGCGCTGTCGCAAGAAAGCAGCATCCATCACCAGGGACTCAGGTTATGCTCTCTCTTCACTGCTACTATCCAGAAGAAGGTACAGGAGCCCCACAACTCAAACATCAGGTTCAGAAACAGTTATCACCCTTGAACCAAAGGGGATAGCTTCACTTGCCCCATCATTGAAATGTTCCCACAACCTATGAACTCACTTTCAAGGACTCTTCATCTCATGTTCTTGATATTTATTGTTTATTTATTTATTTTTATATTTGCAGTTTGTTGTCCTTTGCACCCTGGCTATACACCAGTGGGTGCAGTCTGTCATGATTGTTGGATTTATTGAGTATGCCCACAAGAAAATGAATCTCAGGGTTGTATATGGCAATATACGTGTACTCTGATAATTAATTTACTTTGAGCTTTGAACAATTACTTTACTCAAACTTTAAAGTATCATCAGTTGTCATCTTGCAGTTTCTATTGACCCCTAACCCCTCTATTGTGAATGGCAGTTGACCTTGCAAGTAAAGAATTGAAACGTACATTTAGGCTGTCCATTGGTCAGGGTCGACCGTAGTTGCCTTTATCCAAGCTGTCTATGTGATATACAAGCAGGAATTTGCTCTGTTAAGGGAAGCTATGCTCTTTAATCACCTTTCTCCCTGGGCTGTCTGCACTCTATTTACAATGTCCAGGCAAGGAGAGATTATGTTAACTCTTGCCTTACTGCAACTTCCACAGACCAATCCAGTCAGTCACTCTCCTTCAATAGACTAAAAAAATTCCACAACGGTGCTTTCACACAACATCCAATAGCTGGCAGTGATGCAGCAGTTAAAACAGGCTGAGCATTCCCTATCCAAAACCCCTGGGCTCAGAAGTGTTTCAGGTTTTGGAATATTTGCATTTATGAAATGATAAACCCTGGGGATGGGACCCATGTCTAAACACGAAATTCTCAACACAGGAGCCCCCAGGGCTGTGTCCTGAGCTCCCTCCTCTAATCCCTATACACCCACAACTGTGTTCTCACGCACAGCTCCAATCAGCTGATCAAATTTGTAGGTGACATGACATTGATAGGCCTTATTCTTTCCAGCAATGATGAGTCAGCCTATAGAGAAGTCAATGCCCTGACACAATGGTGTCAGGAAAGCAACCTCTCCCCAATGTCAAAAAAACAAAGATCTAGATCATGAATTGAAAGAGTGGATTTGTCAGCGTTGTAGTGAAAATATGCTGCTTAATGGTATACTGATCATGAAACAGGCAATTGAAAATTGAAAGTAGATGTTTCATGCACAAAGTTATGAAAAATATTATATAAAACTGTTCTCTCTCCCCCCCCCCGTTGGAACTGGCGGCTGTTTAAAATAGATGGTGGATATGAAGCTAATCGCAGTGCTGGAACTCGGTCTGGGGCTGTCAGTCAAGTCTAGCAGTCTGTGGAGGACCCAGCTCCATCACGTCAGACTGAGGACTGTTCACTCTCAGCTTCACACCAGCTGCACATGTGATGTAAATGAATTTGTATTTATTTTTATTTCTTACATCCAAGGGAGTAAAACTCTTTATGTTAGTCTCTGTTGCAATGTACAAGCAATAAAGAGGGGAAATGTGGATATTGCCCAAACACTTGAGATTGTATTTGTATCATGTACGTACAGTCAGATACACAATCAGATCAGTGTGTATTGATCAGTCTGATGGCCTGGTGATAGAAGCCGTCCCAGAGCCTGTTGATCCTGGCCTTAATGCTGTGGTACCGTTGGCCAGACGGAAGCAGCCGAAACAGTTTGTGGTTGGGGTGGCTGGGGTCCTTGATGATCCTCTGGGCCTTTTTTTTCTTTACGCACTTGCTGAGTAAATGTCCTAAATCAGGGGTGTCAAACTCATTTTAGGTCACGGGCCGGATTGGGCAAAATGCGACTTCATGCGGGCCGGATCAGTTGTGCACGCACGCGCTCCCACAGCTTCCGTTGCCTTCGTTTTTTCAACCTCCTCTCATGTGTCTCAGTCTCTGCTATAACTACAAAGCGTTTCACTTTACAAATTTTGTTTCTTATGAAGATTGCCTAGCAAGCATTATTTTTATGATTGGTATTAACTTACAGTCCTAGGCTACAAGAAAGTTGTGATGAGAGAGAGAAAAAACGACGCTATTTTGGCTAAGGTTGTTTTGGGAGCCACACCCTTTCCATTAATAAACTATTTGAAATCGAACATTAGCAGACACAAATGTAGATCTAACGAAACAAATTGTAAATGTAGGCTACACAACTGCACCTAATTTTTATTAGCCTGCTTCCAGCAATCAAACTCAGACAATGAACACAGTTGGCCACTAATTTGTATTGAAATTGGCAGGATACTTGGTAGTGTGGAGGAGCAGAGGGATCTGGGGGTACATGTCCACAGATCCTTGAAAGTTGCCTCACAGGTGGATAGGGTAGTTAAGAAAGCTTATGGGGTGTTAGCTTTCATAAGTCGAGGGATAGAGTTTAAGGGTCGCAATGTAATGATGCAGCTCTATAAAACTCTGGTTAGGCCACACTTGGAGTACTGTGTCCAGTTCTGGTCGCCTCACTATAGGAAGGATGTGGAAGCATTGGAAAGGGTACAGAGGAGATTTACCAGGATGCTGCCTGGTTTAGAGAGTATGCATTATGATCAGAGATTAAGGGAGCTAGGGCTTTACTCTTTGGAGAGATGGAGGATGAGAGGAGATATGATAGAGGTGTACAAGATAATAAGAGGAATAGATAGAGTGGATAGCTAGCGCCTCTTCCCCAGGGCACCACTGCTCAATACAAGAGGACAATGGCTTTAAGGTAAGGGGTGGGAAGTTCAAGGGGGATATTAGAGGAAGGTTTTTTACTCAGAGAGTGTTTGGTGAGTGGAATGCACTGTCTGAGTCAGTGGTGGAGGCAGATACACTAGTGAAGTTTAAGAGACTATTAAACAGGTATATGGAGGAATTTAAGGTGGGGGCTTATATGGGAAGCAGGGTTTGAGGGGCAGCACAACATTGTGGGCCGAAGAGCCTGTACTGTGCTGTACTATTCTATGTCTATGAAATGATCACATTTACAATAATAGAATAGTCAGAAAATGAATGAATCACAATATTATGACACTCAATATTTCATAATGTATTTTGCTTACATGTCACATTGCATTGAACAGTGTCACTCATTTTCACTTGCTTTTTCACTTTCTTGGCTTTAACCAGCCTGTCAACATCAGGGAACAGTTTCTGGGCAGTTGTGATTTTCATAATGTCATTTAGATGTCTGTGTGTCAGCTGCGAGCGCAGTTTGGATTTGTTAATGTTCATTATGGAGAACGCCTGCTCAGAGATATGTTGTCCCAAAGATGCAAAGGATCTTTGAGGCAAAGTCTGTCATCTTGGGGTACATCAGTCCCAAGTATTGATAGAATGAGTTCAGACCCACAGTCTCAAATTTATATTTCAAAGCCGAGTTACACTGAATTTCAATTAGTTCCATTTGGAGTTCCTCCGGCACATCTGATGCTGCGTTGATGGCAAACAGCGAGGAAAATAGTGAGAATTCCTTCTCGAGCTGAGTGAAGCCTTGGAAATTATTCTGAAACTCACTTTTCAGCCGTGATATTTTGTCCTCGTCCCTGTCCATGTTGTCATTATTCCCATGACTGCACAGACTGCAAAGAGGGGAAACGAGCTGGGTTGTTCCGGGATAGTTGCACCTCCCACAGGCCTAATTTAATTTGAAAGGCACGAATGCTGTCGTAGTATTCCAGAACAAGTTTGTTGCGGCTTTGCATGTTAACATTGAGCACATTTAAGTGCTCTGTTATATCCGCCAAAAATGCAAGATCATGAAGCCAGTCTGGGTCATCCAACTCTGCCACTGGCTTCCCTTTCTCGTTCATGAATAGTCCAATTTCCACACGTAATTGAAAAAAACGTTTGAGCACAACCCCTCTGCTCAACCAGCGGACTTCAGTGTGGTAGGGTAGGCCGTGTCCAATATTACTTTCGGACAAAAGAGTGTCACATTGCCAATAAAATTGGCTCTAATAAAATTAACCGTTTTGATTACTACATCCATGACATTGTCCATTTTCAGGCTCCTGCTACATAACGCCTCTTGGTGTATAATACAATGAAAATTCCAGAATTCCTGCTCTGGATTCTCTGTCTGAACTTTCTCTCCGAGTTTCACAACAACACCTGCCTTTTCCCCGACCGTGGACGGTGCGCCATCTGTTGCCACGCTTACATCACGACTCCAGTCAACCCCCAGTCTGTACAAGGCCTTGACGAGGCTGGAGAAAACGTCGTTCGCAGTTATGGTGTTTCTCATGGGCACCATCTCCACAAACTTCACAGTGACAGTCAAAGATGCATCAACACCACGAATAAATATTCCCAATTGAGCTACATCAGTCACGTCGGTGCTCTCATCAATTGCAGTAGAGAAGGCAATAAATGACTTCACTTTGCCTTTTAGTTGAATGTTCAAATCTCCCGATTCTCTCTGTCACAGTATTTCTTGACAAGCTGATATTACCAAAAGCCTGTCTCTTCTCAGGGCATACCAGCTCAGCCGCCGTCAGCATGCATGCTTTGGTGAATTGCCCCTCTGAGGATGGCTTCGACGCGGCAGCTATTTTGTTGGCAATAATATAGCTGGTCTTGACAGCTCCATCATGAGTCTCTCGACTTTTGGTGAACACCGATTGTTGTTTTTTCAGAGCTGCTTCAAGCTCGTTTACCTTTTGCGTTCTGAGTCGTCCTGCGTACTTGTCATATTTTTCTCCGTGTGACGTCTCGTAGTGTCGTTTGATATTGTACTCTTTTGCCACAGCCACTTGTTGTGAGCATATCAGACACACAGGTTTGCCGTTGACCTCACGGAAGAAAAAACGATCTTTCCAATTATTGTTGAATATCCGACCTTCAATGTCAACTTTTCTTTTCTTGGAAAGCATTTTGAACCACAGCAGCAAACAGTCTCAGCCTTGCTACAGGTGTTACTTACCTGAGTACTCTGTGTGTTTATACTGTGTCTGATGATGTAAGTGGGTCCTAGTGGTCTTCAGTGCGGGGTGGAAGGTGCTAATGCACAGCGGCTGTTAACTGCCGCCTATTGTTTTCCAAGTACACACAACAAGCTGCCGGCGCGGCAGGCGGTACAGACAGCGGTGGGAGAGAGCGCGGCGAGGGAGAGACAGCGGCTGCCATACAGATGCATAATAAATGGTCGGGAATATACTTTTTTCCCCCAAATCATCCCGTGAGCCGGATTGGACCCTTTCACGGGCCAGTAGTTTGACACCCCTGTCCTAAATAGAGGAAAGTTCCCACCCACAGATGCGCTGGGCTGTCCGCACACCTCTCTGCAGTGCCCTGTGACTGAGGAAAGTACAGTTCCCATACCAGGCGGTGAAACAGCCAGTCAGGATACTTTCAATATTGCCCCTGCAGAAAGTCCTGAGAATTTGGGGACTCATGCTGAACTTCTTCAGCTGTCTGAGGTGAAAGAGGCACTGTTGTGCTTTTTCTCACCATATAGCTGGAATGTACAGTCCAGGTAAAATCCTCGGCGATGTGTATATCGAGGAACTTGAAACTACTCACCCTCTCAGCTAGTCCCATTGATGTCCAACTTATCATACCCAAGGCCTGTTCAAGAGTCTGTTAACAGTGGGACAGAAGCTACCCCTGAGCCTGCTGGAATGCGCTTTTCTATCTTCTGCCTAATGGCGGGGGGGGGGGGTTAATTTCTTGTGGTCTCGGGCAGTGCAGGTGCCGTACCCAGCCACAATGGACCCAAACAGGATGCTTCCTATAGATATTATCTATATTTAAGGAAATTCAGTACATCACGAAAAATTCTTCCGAATTTCTACAGATGTACAGTGCAAAGCATTCTGACTGGCTGCATCACTGTCTGGTATGGAGGCTCCAATGACAGGAATGCAAATGGTTGTAGACCCAGCAAGCTCCATCATAATGAACAATACCTGTGCGTGACTTTGTTTAATGCAGGGATGCACGCGCAGCCACCACGTGGTCCTTGACAGATCCAGATTAGAGACCAGTGGCACGGAGTTCAAAACAAATGGGGACCTTCACTGTTGCAGCCTTCCTCCGCCTTCACAGCCATTGTGATGTGTCATCATCTTCTGCCAGCTCCACCACTGAGGTCCTGGTTGGATCGCTCTTTGTCTGGAACCTCCCCCTTGACCATAGCGACATGGGTGACCCTACCAGGAGCTGAACTCCAGACCACATCACTGTCAGGACCTCAGGAACTCACCACAAGGTGACCATCCATTGTTAGGGTGTATTCTAGAGTTATGGAATATAGCAATTATTAATTTTAAAAGCAATCAGTCTTCAGATCTGAATATGGATTGTAGATTGAACTTAAAATGCAACTCAGAACAATAGTGTTCTTGGAGTTCCACTGTGGGGCTGATTTCAGACAAAGAAACGTTCCATTTGACCGCAGATGCCTGCATTTGCATGAATGCAGCCCACAGTGAGTGGGGATTAACATTCATTTTGGGTGTCTGGAGTGTTAGTGCGAAGATGGAAGTGTTTGAAAATTATATGTAATTCAAAGGAAGCATTGCAGACACAATGTAACTACAGAATTGTCCTGCTGTTACCTTTGATCCTGAGCAAATAAAGATGTCATGTAATACTGGGTCTGGCAAGTCTCTTCTTCCAAGTGTGTCTCCAGTATGATGCCTGCTCGGCTGGTGAATAAAGACTTCTATATCCACCAGCTTCAGTGTCTGCCAGTGACTTCAATCACAGTCACAACACCATCATCAAGGACATCTGCAAGAGGTGGTGCTCCAAGAAGGAAGCGTTGTCATTAAAAACCCCCCACCATTTAGGACATGCCGTCTTCTCATTGCTACTATCGGGGGGGAGGTACAGTCGCTTGAAGACACACACACACTCAATGAACTGCTTCCCTCTGTCATCAGATTTCTGAACAGTCTATGAACCCATGAGCACGATCTTGCTATTCCTTTATTGCACTATTCATTTTTTGTAACTTATAATAATTATGTATTTCACTGTATATGGTTATAGCCAGGGGAAGGTAGTGGAGATAAGCTCCCACTATCTATTAAATACCCCCAATGGTGTGCGCCCAACAAAGGCCAGCTCCTGCCCTTCGTGAGTGGCTTCGCTACTAAGCCCAGCGGAACAGTTTTTACTGACAGGAGAAAGGACAAAGGTAGGACAAAGTTACTTCAGGCAGATGGGGTTCATCGGCACTGATTGGCAGCTGATCTAGGAGAAGGAAAACTCTGATCTCAAACCTCCGCTGACTTACGGCTCTACCCACTCACAGGGAAGGCTTTGGGAGTAAACCCTGAGGGAAATCCGGAGCTGGAGTCCCTAAGGCAGTACAACATTGAGTTCAACGCTGACCGGCAGCTCCTACGATGCTGCTGGTGCCAAACCGTATTGGTTGCTGCTGTTCCTTTCAGTTCATCAGCAGCGTGGAGAGGGGGAGCCTGTTGCATGGGCAACAGCTTGCTCTCCATGTTGTACAGCCCAGGCTTGCAGATCACATAGACAGCTGGAACGCAAGACCGATGGTTGACCCCGACAAACGGAGGACTTCACCTCAACGGTACATTTCCCACAAAACAACAAATTTTACAACGTACATCAGTAATAAGAAATTGGTTTGATTCTAAGATTCAAAAGATTGCAAAGCCATAGAAAGGTCTGAGCATACAGACAAGAATTGAAGAGCATACTTTACAGCAGAGTAGTCCCTTTGGACCAGGAAGTTGTGCCGACCTTTTAACCTACTCCAAGATCAAACTAACCCTTCCCTCCTACATAACCCTCTAATTCTTCTATCATCCATGTGCTTCTTAAATGTCCCTAATGTATCTGCCTCTACCACTCTCTGTGTTAAGAACTCACCTCTGACATTCCCTCCACACTTTCCTCCAATCACCAGAAAATTATACCCTGGTATTAGCCGTTTCTGCCCTGGAAAAAGTCTCTGCTGTCGATTCAATCTATGCCTCTGATCACCTCTCATCCTCCTTTGCCGCAAAGAGAAAAGCTACGAGGCAAACAGTGCTGTGCGAAAGTCCTAGGCATATATCCAGCATAGATAGCTGGGGAGCGTCAGACTCCTGCACAGAACTGTCGTAATTTTACATATTGCACTGCACTGCTGCCACAAAAAAATAATGACATTTCATGATAAATCTGATTCTGATATGGGTCCCTCTGGTGGACTGAGTGTGGGGAAGGTGGCAGGGAGAGGGGAATCATGGTTGGGAAAAGGGAGAGGGGAGGCAGCGGGAAGCACCAGAGAGACATTCTGTAATGATCAATGAACCAATTGCTTGGAATCAAGTAACCTTACCTGATGTCTCAGAGCTGGGTGTGTCTGTACCCATGCCATCACCCCACCCCCAGCAACCCCCCCAATCCCTGGCACTCCTTCTCTGCCACCTGTCCCACGTCCTTCCCACAGCAATCCACCCTTGCCATTCCCAACATCTTTTGCTTCCACCTGATTTACAAACTCGCTCTCCGCTCCACGTTGACAAGTACAGTACGGTGCAAAAGTCTTAGGCACCCTAGCTAAATATGTGCCCAGGACTTTTGCACAGTACTGTAGAAGCAGAAATAGGCCATTCAGCCCATCAAGTGTTCCGCCATTCTATCACTGCTAATTTTTTTATTCCTCTCAACCCCATTCTCCTGTCTTTTGCCTTACTATGCAAGAAGCTATTGACCTTCACTCTAAATACACCCAATGGCTTGGTCTCCACAGCTGACTATGAGAATAAATTCCACAATTCACCAAGAGGAGAAATTCCTCCTTAACTCTGTTCCAAGTGGACACCCCTCTATTCTGAGGCTGTCCCCTCTGGTCCTTGACTCTCCCACCACAGGAAACATCCTCTCCATGTCCACTCTACCTAGGCCATTTAATATTCTGTAGATTTCAGTGAGATCCCCCTTAAAAATAGGACTAGGCCATTTGTCCCATCACATTGCTTCTAACTAGTCTACTACTTCTCAAAGCTCAGCCCAGTGTTTTGTGCATCATGGAACAGCACACCCTTGTCCAGATGAGGACTTCAGCCTCTCTTTTGAGCACTCGGACCCCATCCCAACAATCGGTAAATAAATAAGCTCTTTGCTTTACATCTACCAAATACCTTTAATTAACACCCACTGGTTATCAAGCTCTCTGCTAAGTAAAACAGTTACACCCTATTCAGTCTCTTTAGTAGACCCTCCATTGGTCGGGGTGGAACACAGATATCAGCTTCCTGAGAAAACTAAAGAAATTTGGCCTGTCCCCTAAAACCCTCACTAATTTTTATAGATGCACCGTAGAAAGCATTCTTCTAGGATGCATCA
Organism: Mobula hypostoma; assembly: GCF_963921235.1. Taxonomy (NCBI): domain Eukaryota; kingdom Metazoa; phylum Chordata; class Chondrichthyes; order Myliobatiformes; family Myliobatidae; genus Mobula; species Mobula hypostoma. The sequence goes on from NC_086103.1 coordinate 182,742,949, forward strand.
CAACCTGGTATGGAAGTTGTCCTGACCAAGACCAGAAGAAGCTGCAGAAGATCGTGAACACGGCGCAGCACATCACACAAACCAATCTTCCATCCTTAGACTCACTTTACACCACGTGCTGTCGGAGCAGTGCTGCCAGGATAATCAAGGACACGACCCACCCAGCCAACACACTTTTCATCCCTCTTCCCTCTGGGAGAAGGCTCAGGAGCTTGACGACTCGTACGGCCAGATTTGGGAACAGCTTCTTTCCAACTGTGATAAGACTGCTGAACGGATCCTGACCCAGATCTGGGCCGTACCCTCCAAATATCCGGACCTGCATCTCGGTTTTTTTGCGCTACCTTACTTTCCATTTTTCTATTTTCTATTTATGATTTATAATTTAAATTTTTAATATTTACTATCGATTTGTAATCCAGGGAGCGGGAAGCACAGAATCAAATATCACTATGATGATTGTACGTTCTAGTATCAATTGTTTGGTGACAAAGTATAAAGTAGCTGTCTACGAAGGCCAGGGCAGTTTGATATGGAGAGCAAGCTGTTGCCCAGGTAGCAGAATCAAAGCCGGTTTCTTATCACTAACATATACAGTGAAATGAGGGTTGTGGTTCTGTGGAATGCTCTGCCTCAGAAGGCAGTGGAGGCCAATTCTCTGGATTCTTTCAAAAAAGAGTTAGATAGAGCTCTTAAAGATAGCAGAGTCAAGGGATATGGGGAGAAGGCAGGAAAAGGGTACTGCTTGTGGATGATCAGCTATGATCACAGTGAATGGCGGTGCTGGCTCGAAGGGCTGAATGGCCTACTCCTGCACCTATTGTCTATTGCTGCTTTGTGGCAAATGTACAGTTTAGGTGAGGCTCTTCATTTGTCATGATTGACCATGAATGTCACAATCGACCACAGCTGCCTACATGATACACTAGTCGGGGCAGTATGATATGGAGAGCAAGCTGTTGCCCACATCTCCCCTTCCATATCGCTAGTAAATCCAAAGGAACGGCAGAGACTGATACAGTTTAGCACCTGAGTCGTCGCAGGAGATGCAGTCAGTGTTGAACTCAGCATAGGACTGCCTTAGGACTCCAACTCCAGAATTTTCCCTCTGGGTTTACTCCCGAAGCCCTCACCATGAGTGGGTACAGCCGCGAGTCAGCGGATGTTTGGGATCAGCGTTTTCCTTCTCCCAGATGAACCTCCAGCCAGGGATGGGCAGCCCCATCTGCTCGAAGCAGCTGGTTTGAAGGCACCAGTAACCCACCTTTGCCCTTTCTCCCTCCACACACTAAGGCAGCTTCTCCAGATCTCTCATAATATTAAACAAGGATATTAACAGTGAAAAACGGGCCTGTAAAAGGTTACAATTAAGGTCCAAGGTAAATTTATTATTGAAGTACACGTATGTCACTATATCCTCCAAGGGGACCACAACCTTGCCATGGTTTGGGAGCCTGCGTGTCTCAAACACCCGGAGAGCGATGTTGGCTGGAGTCTGGGCTTTATGCTTTGGCTCTTGGTAGAGTACCCCATGCCAAACAGGTGTAACGCTCAGCTATATCGACTCGTATAGGTCCAGGGGAAATCCCGCCCAGCACCGGCCTGACCGCTTCCCGCTGGGTCGGTTGCTACACCACTGCCACTCGAATCAATCCCCAACATCAATCATCAGCCAGCATACACAGTACGTTTTACCAAGTACACTTTATAGATATTACCGTCTATGAAATTAATACAAGTTCAATACAGAAAAGGAAGTAATGGGAAAAAAAGAAGGCGCCAGACTTATCAAAGTCCAAGTTCTTCGTGCACAACCGTTGGAGCTCAAAAAATTCCTGATGACCACCCGGATCCTGTCGATTCACGGCTCGGGACCACCCGGAACGATCGACTGGAGCCTTTTCGCACGTCCGCCGTCCTCCCCGTCTCCCCGCCAAAACCCCATCCACAGTCATATGAGACAGCATTATCACCCGAAAAAAACGATAACATGACCACCCATTGGCTAATAGCACCCTGCTGTCTGTATTAACCCAAGCAAATGTCTAGCTAGAGACTTTCTTAGCATTTAACATAACAAAGAAGCCATTTTAATCCACATACGCAGCAGTTTGGAAGATTATCATAACAAAGAAGCCATTTAAAATTTAACATACAAAAAAGAGACCCCGTACACAGGTCAAAGGGTAGAGGCCAGACTAAGAGTGGTCCACTGGTCTCCCAGGATCGGGGGTTCGGCTCACGGCCAGCATCCCTGACTGGTCAAACAAAACTGTTACCAGAGCAGCAATGAAGATTCCTTCAATGAGGAAACACACGCAGTCATGGGGAGAACGTACAAACTCCTGAAGAACAACAGCGGAATTGAAACTGGGCTGCTGGCACTGACTGCTCGGCTACCTTGCCACCCGGTACTATCTTCCAAGGAAAAACTATAAGGATTTCAACCACTTCCTCTGGCAGCTCGTTCCATAAACAGAGCAGCCTTTGGATGAAAAGGCTACCTCTCAAGCTTCTCCCCTCTCACCTTAAACCTACCCACTCTAGTCCTTGATTTCCACAACCCTGGGAAAAGTCTGAGAGTATTCACCCAGTCTATGCCCCTCCTGATTTTTATAATAAGGACACTCCTCATTTTCGTACACTCCAAAGAAAAAGTTCCATCTTGTCTAATCTCTCTCAATAACTCAGTCCCTCGAGCCCTGGCATCATTGTGAATATTAGATGCCGTGTTGCCTGACGTGGGCGATTATGGTCTTTCCATTACCATGATGGTTCTTGGCAAGCTTTTCTACGGAAAAGGTTTGCCATTGCCTTCTCCTGGGCAGTGTCTTTACAAGATGTGTGACCCCAGCCATTATCAATACTCTTCAGAGATTGTCTGCCTGGTGTCAGTGGTCACATAACCAGGACTTGTGATATGCACCGTCTGCTCATACGACCATCCACCACCTGCTCCCATGGCTTCATGTAGCACCTTACCCAAGGGTGACCTGTAGGCTAGTGGGGGGAAGAAACAGCTTACACCTCCTTTGGTAGAGACATATCTCCACCCTGTCACCCATCAAGCCCTGGAAGCATTCTCATTCATCTCCTTTGTATCATTACCAGCCTAATGTCATCTTTCCTATAGCAAAGTGATTAAGACTGAACATGATATTCCAAACGCAGCCTCACCAATGTCTTGTACAGTGCAACAGGCTGAACGTTTAATGATTTGGTACGGCAACTGCTCTGCCCGTGATCACAAGAAACTGCAGTGTTGTGTATACATCAGCACATCACAGAGACCGGCTTCCCATCCAAGGACTGTCTACACTTCTCCCTGCCTCAGGAAAACAGACAACACAATCAAAGACTCCATCCACCCCAGACGTTTTCACTTCAACCCTCTCTCATCACTGAGAAGATACAAAAGCCTGAAAGCACATATCACTACGCTCAAGGACAGCTTCTCTCCCACTGTTATAAGACCTCTTGTACAATAAGATGGACTCTTGGCCTTACAATCTATCTCACACTTTACCACTTATCTACACTGCTCTTTTTTGGTAACTTTTACACTTTATATGCATTGTTTTTGCTTAACCATGTTCTACCTCAATGCAACATGCAAAGATCTGACCTGTATGAACAGCATGAAAGACGAGCTTTACTCTGTATCTTGGCATATGTGACAATAATAAACCCGTTCCTCTTTCAACACACAAACTATTTACAAGCATACTAAAACGTCAGCTGTTCCTTCTCCGAACCGTTACCCCAATAGATTATGGCGTTATTGGGGCAGATACCAAAAGTTTGGTCAAACAGTATGCAAGACAAGCTTTCCACATGTGACGATAATAAACTGATACCAATAAACACCATACCAATACCTAGACTCTCCCTGTTCAAAGTTAATTTATATCATATTAAGAGCATATATGTCACCATATACAACACCGTGATTCGTTTCCTTGCGGGCATTCACAGTAGATACATGAAACACAATAGAATCAATGAAATCATTGTTTCACCAGCCCCAGAGGGGTGGGGAAAGCCCTTAGGCCGCTTATCCAGAGCCTGGAGCTAGAAAACAGATGGTTCAGACACAGAGTCAGAATACCCTGGATTTGGGCAAGACTGGGCCCGGGATCACACTGCGAGCCGGGGGACGCGGGGTTTGGTCTGAGCCCCGGGAGCTGTGAGTGGAGGTTCGCAACTCGGACCCGGCGTCCATGCGTGGGCTGAGCCCGAGGGCTGGAGTTCCCGCCGCGGCGCACCTACCTGCACCACTTTAGTGAACTCCTCGTACACCCGCTTCTTCAAGTGCGCCGCCATAGTCGCGGCGAAACGCGCGACTCGAAACCTCGCCGGCTTCCGTCGCGGACGGTTCGCCGTGACGTCGGTGGGTGCGTGACGTCATCACCTGGACCTGCCGGCCGTTCGCACCTTCTGTCCAACCTCGGAGTTATAGTCATACTTTATTGATCCCGGGGGGAATTGGTTTTCGTTACAGTTGCACCATAAATAATTAAATAGTAACAAAACCATAAATAGTTAAATAGCAATATGTAAATTATGCCAGTAAATTATGAAATAAGTCCAGGACCAGCATATTGGCTCAGGGTGTCTGACCCTCCAAGGGAGGAGTTGTAAAGTTTGATGGCCACAGGCAGGAATGACTTCCTATGACGCTCTGTGTTGCATCTCGGTGGAATGAGTCTCTGGCTGAATGTACTCCTGTGCCCACCCAGTACATTATGTAGTGGATGGGAGACATTGTCCAAGATGGCATGCAACTTAGACAGCATCCTCTTTTCAGACACCACCGTCAGAGAGTCCAGTTCCATCCCCACAACATCACTGGCCTTACGAATGAGTTTGTTGATTCTGTTGGTGTCTGCTACCCTCAGCCTGCTGCCCCAGCACACAACAGCAAACACGATCGCACTGGCCACCACAGACTCGTAGAACATCCTCAGCATCGTCCGGCAGATGTTAAAGGACCTCAGTCTCCTCAGGAAATAGAGACGGCTCTGACCCTTCTTGTAGACAGCCTCAGTGTTCTTTGACCAGTCCAGTTTATTGTCAATTTGTATCCCCAGGTATTTGTAATCCTCCACCATGTCCACACTGACCCCCTGGATGGAAACAGGGGTCACCGATACCTTAGCTCTCCTCAGGTCTACCACCAGCTCCTTAGTCTTTTTCACATTAAGCTGCAGATAATTCTGCTCACACCATGTGACAAAGTTTCCTACTGTAGCCCTGTACTCAGCCTCATCTCCCTTGCTGATGCATCCAACTATGGCAGAGTCATCCGAAAACTTCTGAAGATGACAAGACTCTGTGCAGTAGTTGAAGTCCGAGGTGTAAATGGTGAAGAGAAAGGGAGACAAGACAGTTCCCTGTGGAGCCCCAGTGCTGCTGAGTCTACAACTTCCTGCCATTTATTCCAATTCTGTGCATTGGAGCCTCCATACCAGATGTGATGCAACCGGTGGAAATGCTCTTTACAGTACATGTGTAGAAATTTGCTAGAGCCTTTGGTGACATAACAGATCTCCTGAAAAGTCCTAATAAAATATAGGTGCTGTTGTGCCTTCTTTGTAATTGCATCAGTATGTTGGGCCCAGGACAGATGCTGACACCCAGGAACTTGAAACTGATCTCCCCTTCCATTGCTGATCCCTCGATGAGGACTGGTGTGTCCTTGAACACGCTGCTCGCCATGGGACATCTGTAGAAATTTGCTAGAGTCTTTCATTCATGTGGTGTGGGATTCAGAAGCTGAGGCAGCATTTAACTGCCCATCTGAGTTGCCCTTCAGAGGACAGAATATTGAACATTACAGCAGAGAACGTTCTTTCGGCCCACAATCTTGTGCCAACCTTTTAACCTACTCCAAGATCAATCTGACCCTTCCCTCCTATGTACCCTCCATTTTTCTATCATCCATGTGCCTATCTAAGTGCTTTTTTTAAAATTTCAAAATATACTTTATTCAAAAATAAAATTATATACAATAAACCATTCAATGACTCTCAATCCTTTACATACATTTCCATTATGATCTCTACATATGCATACTTTTGGCCACCCACGTGCTTCTTAAATGTCCCTATTGTATCTGCCTCTATCACCACCCAAGGAACTTACTCTAACAGCCCCACTATTCTTTCAACCAATCACCTTAAAGTTATTGCATTTCCACTCTGGGGAAAAGTCTCTAGCTATCCACCCTATCTATGCATCTTATTCTGACTTCTGCGCTCTTCCTTTCCAGTCCTGACGAAGGGTTTCAGCCCAAAACTTTGACTGTTTATTCCCCTCCATAGACGCTGCCTGAGCTGCTGAGTTCCTCCAGCATTATGTGTGTGTTGCTCAAGATTTCCGGTATCTGACTGATTGTTGTCCTTTGTATCCAATGACGACAGAATCAATCAAATCAATCATCAAAAAAAAATCAAAAGATGTGTCCCAGTAAAATTTTTAAAGTGGAAAAGCTGTTGCACTGGGCAGTTCCTCTCTCTCCACCTTGGAAGTCCGGTTCTGGTGGTGTGAGAGATTGCCACAAACTGGGGTCTTTCTTGGTGGCAGGGGAAGACCATGACTTCTTCCATGTCTCATCATGCCCTTCACTCTCCACAAAGCGTTGTAGAACAGCCTCCTGGCCGTTGGATCTCACGGGAGATCTCATCCGCCCAGTCTGCCAGAGCTGACTTCACATGCTAGGACAGGCAAGTCCCTATCTCACTGGTACGAGGCGCATGGGCTATCATCACCTTCTTTAGCCCGCCTGTCAGAGTGGTGTACTGGGCTGCTGTCACATGCAAACAGCTACTTGGAGCCACAGGTGACAGCTGAGTGTCCAGTGGGGACCGAAGGTGAGCGAGCTGCCCCAGAGTGGATACAACAAGCCCCCTCACCAGGGGTGCTACCCCTCCACGGACACCCTATACAGCCCTGAGTGGTTGTGGGAAGATTTCCAGCATCTACAGAATAGAAAAGATGAGAACTATAAAACTACAAAGGTGATTAATAATAATAATCAGAGTTACACTGACTACTGCTGGTAATAAGGTAATAATTATCATCTTAATAATGAGGGTCATGTGACACTATCGCTTCACTGGGTGTCACATGATACTACTTCTCTTCAGCTATTGGTCACCTGGAATCCCGAACCATGATTCACCTGACCAGTTCATTCACACTTCCACATTGCCTCCTCTGTAGCCAAGTTGACTCGGACGGGAAAATCTAGTTTACATTGTTTCATTTATTTATTTATGTTTGTTATTTTTAGTTCGGCGTCTTTGACTCGCAAAGAATGACAGCTATGTAGAACAGCTAGGAGGGAGTCAGAGGCTGAAGAACGTGTTGTAGGAGTAACCAGCTCTGAGGTTCAGTGACATAAAAGAGATTACTGGTATTAGGTTTAACTTTATTTGACACAAGTACATTGAAGTTGTACGGTGAAATACCTTGTTTTGCATCAATGACTATCACAGTCCCAGGTTGTGCTGGGGCAGCCCACAGGTGTCACAGTGCCAACAAAGCATGTGCACAACTCACTAATCCTTTGGAATGTGGGAGGAAACCAGAGCACCCGGAGGAAACCCACACGGTTTTGGAGAGATCATACAGAGCGCGGTGTGAATCAAAACCTGATCTTATACCTAGCACGCTGTAAATGCCGCCTAGACAATGGGCCAGGAAAGCTGTTGATAAGGAGCCAAATAAAAAGATGAATGAAAGAAAGGTTAGCATTATTTGTAATGTGCACATCGGAACAGTAAAGTGTGTTGTTGGTGTCAACAACCGATACAGTCCGAGGATATGCTGTGGACAGCCCACAAGCTGTTGCTGCTACTGTGTGATCCAGAATCTCCGGAGGCGAAGGCCCCGAGTCCTCGGCTTTGCTTGTTGCTCGGCGGCCGGGCCGGGGTCGAAGCGCTGAGCAGAGATGGTGCTCGGTGCTCGGTGTTGAAGAGCTGGTCAGAGGCTCGAAGTTTTCGGATGGATTCGGAGTCGGACTGCGGTCGGGTGCTTCCAGGATGCTGCATCGGCAAGTTTGCGGCGCTGGAAGCTCATGGCAGGGAGAGTTTCTCCTTTCTACCATCTGCACGAGATGTTGGGGCTATCGGGATTTTGAGACTTTTTTTTACCGTGCCCATGGTCTGCTCTTTATCAAATTACGGTATTGCTTTGCACTGTTGTAACTATATGTTATAATTATGTGGTTTTTGTCAGTTTTAGTCTTGGTCTGTCCTGTGTTTCTGTGATATCGTACTGGAGGAACATTGTATCATTTCTTAATGCATGCATTACTAAATGACAATAAACGAGGACTGAGTGTCCTCATAATCTACAAAAAAGGGAAGTACAGGAGCATCAGGACTAGGACTGCCAGACTGGGAAACAGTTTCTTCCCTCAGGCTGAGAGACTAATGAATACCCTGTCACCACCAAGGTCTTGTCACCAGGACAGTGAGCTGGTAACTGTTTTCTATTTACCAGTTCTGCACACTACATGCATTTTGAATTATATTTTATTAATTTATTTCTGGTAATATTTTGTTTGATGTGCTGTGTGCGATACATGTTTTGTGGGTGCACAGCGGTCCAGAGGAACAATATTTCATTTGGGTGTGTATATGCACAGTCAGATGACAGCAAACTTGAGCTTGAAGTTGTGTGTCCAGCCCCGGAGCTCGACAAAGTTTCACATCACCGTTTTGGAACTTTTATTATTCCCTCTCCAGCCACAGTGCAAACAAAGCAGGGAGTAACAGTTCATGAACGCAAACAATCGTTTGTGAAAAGCAAATGTGTTTGCTCTCCTGTGATCAGAGTTCAAATTGTAAGGAGTTTCCAGACCGAGCAGGGACTGGAACAGATTAGAGAGCTGCGGGGGAGAGGGGCGAAAGTTTTGCGTTAACCCCAAAAATGCTGGGGATATCCATGAGGTCAGGCAGCATGTGTGGGGAGAGGAAGAGTTAACAGTTCAGGGTTTCACCAGCACTGGAAAGTGAGCAGTGGCACTGTGGTACAGCCAGTAGAAATGACGCCTCACAGTGCTGGAAACCTGGGTTCGATTCCTGCCTCCGTTTCTCTGTGTGTAGAGTGTACGTGTTCTCCCAGTGAGCACAGGAGCTTTATTTATTTGCACAGAAATACAGCAGAATAAGCCTTTACGAGCCATCCAGCAGCCCACTGATTTAACCCCAGCCTAATCACACGACCATTTACAATCACCAATTAAGTTACTAAGCAGTACGTCTTTGTGGGAGGAAATCAGAGCGTCAGTAAAGACCTGTGCACGGACAGGAAGAAAAAAAGATTTATTTTACTATCGCTGTTCTTTACTGCAAGTGAGGGGGTTGGGGACTGTTATTGTTGCTATTTATTTCCTGCAGTGAAGGGGGGATTTTGGGATCTGTGAGTTTTGTTTCTTTTCTTTCTCTTGCCATGGGGGGTGGGGGTTGAGTTGATGTCTTTTCTTTCATCAACACCCATGGTTTTTCTGTACTTAGTGACTACCTGGAGAAGACAAATATGAGGGTTGCATTGCACACGCATACTTCGTACGAGCATACTTTGAACCTTTGCTGTAAATCGCTCCCCAGTCTGTAGGTGAATGGTAGAGTCTCAGGGCAAGGGCGAGCATTCTGACTGGTT